>NC_059076.1:23935188-26908521 GCF_020497125.1 Mauremys mutica | reverse complement strand
TGTTTCATATAGTGGTATATACTGTATAATATTTGATTTCTGTTTCTGGTTAAGTGGCTATTTCTGTTAAAATCAGCAACCTACTTTTGTAAAGGTGAAAATAAATGAAGACTGATATCTCCAGATTCATTAGCTTTGTACAGATGAACAGTGGAAACGGGTATTTTGATGTCAAGTATCAGCGGGGTAGCCATGTTAGTCTGTATCCACAAAAACAATGAGGAGTTCAGTGGCACCTTAAAGACTAACAGATTTATTTGGGCATAAGCTTTTGTGGGTAAAAAACCCACTTCTTCAGATGCACGGAGTGAAAATTACAGATGCAGGCATAAATATACTGACACATGAAGAGAAGGGAGTTACAAGTGAAGAACCAGTGTTGACAGGACCTATCCAATCAGGGTGAATGTGGTCCACTCCCAATAACTGATCAGGAGGTCCACTGTGATTGAATTGGCCCTGTCAACACTGGTTCTCAGCTTGTAAGGTAACTCCCTTCTCTTCATATGTCAGTATATTTACACCTGCATCTGTAATTTTCACTCCATGCATTTGAAGAAGTGGGTTTTTTACCCACAAAAGCTCATGCCCAAATAAATCTGTTAGTCTTTAAGGTGCCACCGGACACCTCGGTATTTTGATGAAGAGCTACAGATAGTCCAGAAAATTAAAGATATCTAAGCATTATTACAAGGATCCAGTTCCCAACCAGCATGGATCTTACTGGCCTATTGACTCTCCTACTGCAATTCAGTTCCCATCTGAAAACTGTTTAAAAAGAAATGTAACTATGATAACCATTCATTAATCTCCCCAACAGCTTACATCCATTGTCTCTGGCACTAATCAAAATGCATCACCTTGTTTAAATGAGTCATGAGTGCTGAATTTCCTCAAAAGATTATCATAAAAGAAGAACCTTGAATTTAAGAAACTCTTGGAGTATTTATTCTCTTATAATCTTTAAAATAATTTCCTTAGGGATCATTCCTTAAATCAGACAAAGCTGAGGACTGGTCTACACTTAAAAATTGAATTGACCAAACTATGTTGCTCAGGGCTGTGAAAAATTTTGTGCCCTGAGTGTCGTAGTTGGGTCACCTAAATCCCAGCATAAACGCATCTGGGTTTGCTTCTCAGAGGTAGGTTAACTAATTGATGGAAAAAACCCTTAAACTTCTGTTGATGTGGGAAGCATCTACTCTATAGCACTACTATAGAGCAGTGCCGTAGCTGTGCCACTGTAGCAAATGTAACGTAAACACAGCCTCAGAAAAAGTAAAAAAGAAACCAAGGAGTATTTTCTTAATGAGATACACTTAAATATGACCTCTGCTTAAAACAAATGCCAACAAACTGCAGCATACTTGCAAATCAAGGAGACTGAACATCTAAAACTGAATTAACGAGAAAAATGCCAGTGATAATTTTCCATGGAGCTCATTTACTGGATCGTATAACATGACCTGCTGTATTACATGAAGATATGTCTGTCGCAACCAAAGTCTGAATATCAAACACCACCAAAGTTTGGATTCTCATTTATCATTTTTCTTGTCTTCATTAATCTTCCTCTCTAAATGATCCCTCTGTGTTTTCTCTAAGATATGCAGAATGACTTCTACGTTGAAAGAAGCTTAGCAGAATCCCCACTGGTTTAGCCAGAGGCAGACTTCGTTCTGGCTCACCTGGCAGAGCTATACTGCTGCCTAGGCCCCATGAGGATTCTGGTCTGAATATCTAAAGCAATGACATGCAGGGGACATACAAACAGTGGGGCGTGTGCAGAAGAATTTAATTCACTCTATTACATGGCCAGCAGTTGGTACACACAACTTTTTCTCCCAGGATTCATCTCCAAAATGCCTAGTTTGCAAGTTTCCCATTATTGCACTATTTTATATGTTAGGATTGCTTTCTTTTTTCTATTGCATACTTTAAAGAGATACTGTCAATCTCTTGTAAATCTGAGCTGCACTACTAGGGAGGGGAAGTGGGAATGAACTGCCTGAGCAGTGACTGCAGGTTGTGTGCATTCAAAGAGAGGAATACCAAGAGAGGCACTCTTGGCACACACCATTGGTGGAGCCTTTGCTCCACCCTGCACATTCATCCTAATGTGCAGTGGGGGAAGAGCATGGTCCTACCCACATCCCGTCCAGAAATGCCCACTGAAGTAGGTCTATTATTTTCGGAAAGAAAATATTGAGGCTTGTAGAATCAAAAGATCACAGTAGGTTGATATGGGAATTCATTCTAGCTGAGCCAAACTTTTCTGGGAGCTGACCCAGGGGCCTCTCTAAGGGCCAGCCAAAGGTGTATGCCCAGTGCAGAATGACTTTACGAAGTCACTTAGACCTGATCGGTTTGGAGAAGAGCCAAGGCATTGTATAAGAAAAGCGTCTGAGTGAGGTTAAAGCATCTTCCTCTCTACTTTGGCTGTATGAACTTGTTCCCATATACCTACTTCTTGCATTGCTTCTTTATTATGTCATGTGCTGGTCAGATGAGAAACGGGCTAATCAGAAGGCCAGCTGAGATGCTGTGGAAATGAACAATCCAATCACTCCTTGCTATAATTATGGTGAACTCCCTGTGACATAAATGACATGGCCAAAAAATGTGAGGTCACAGCTGAACAAGATTACATAGCAACGTTCCATAAATTTCAAAGACCCCAGTCACATGTGAGATTGCCAGATACTTCAGGAAGAGCTGAAGACATTAATGAGAGGCTCCAAGTCTCAGCTAACACATCTCTTTCATGGAAAAACAGACCCCCACAATCACATCCTATGCTGCAAGGTTATTGTGCAATACATTAATGAATAATTATGGCAAAGATTTTATCTAGCCTAAAGCCTGCCTTTGACATTCTACAACTCTCACAATCTATACAAACTGCAAAGATTGGTACTAACTACCTATTTGAAGAGGGCACTTCCCTCTTAGATGCAGTCATTAAACCTGTTTCAGCCCCTAAGATGCTTACTTCCATGGACTGAGGTTTGTAATGCTGCCTGCTCCTATGACAATCAAGCTCATGAGCATGCCATTACGAGATGCACTTCACCTACTGATTGCAGTCATCACACTTTCTAAGGCGGGGGCTGACAAAGGGAAGGGGGTTATTCCTTCCCCATAGTTCAGCTGGTAAAGGAAATAGAAATTTAGGCTGAGATCTTTAAAGTCATCTAAGAGATCTGTTCCTCATTAATTTTAATGACAGCTTTAGTAGCGCAGCCTAAAAATCTGAATTCAAACTGTTTAGAGCAAGAATCATCTATTTCTTATATAAAGGTGTTGCATGTCTAGTGCAACAGCCCCCTGATCTTTGAGATGAAGGATGCTCTAGAAGACAGGGCAACAGACTTAGGCTCAATTCTGGGTTTAGCCACATACTTCCTGTCTGACCTTGGGCAAGTCATTTAATGTACCCTGTGCTCAGGTTCTGCATCTGTAAAATGGGGATAATAGTACCTCCCTATCTCACAAGGGCACTGAGAGGAAAAATTCATTAATGTTGAGAGGCATGCAAATACCCCAGTGACTCGATAGACAGGTACTACCAAAATACAAATAATACGATTTTAATTAACAAATTACATTTTAAGATACATTAATGGACTAATTTCAACTTGAAATGTTATCTGTAATGTGGTACCATACATTCATACCTAAAACTATAATGCATGTGGCATCAAAAGCATCTAATTTAATTTTATTGACATTAATATGGTAACAGACTAAGGTACTATCTTCCACTCTTTTTTAAGCAAATTAAATACATTTTAATCTTTTCTTCTTAATTTATATTTGCACACAGCATGCAATGCTCAAAGTTGGACATCCTGTCTAGCAATTAGTTCCCTAATAGTATTCACCAGCTAGCTGAATGGCATATTACTGCCTGCTTCAATTTTTCAAACATACTTCAGCTGTTGTCATTACCTCCAATAAGCAATAGGAGAGCATTTTTTAATGACACAGCCAGCAATCTTATTATAAACATTTAGTAATAGACCCTTAATAATATCCCTATGCATATCCAATGGGAAATATCTGCTGTTTGAACTAGAGTAAATTAGTGCATCATAACAAGCAATCATTGCCACTAAACTCCATATTTTAAACCATTGTCAAATTCTACAATATTAGACTTGGCCTGAAAATTGAGCATAAGGTGGGGTCACAGCTCATCAGCTGAGGGTGTTTTTGCTGGGCTAGCACCTGGCACATATCCAGCTGGCCAACTGCAAAGCACTGGAGAACTAGATGGGTATCTATGACTGACTGACACACACAATAAGAGGCTGAAATTCTTTTCTTAAGTGCTGGTCCTGAAAGGACCTCCCCTAACATGCAATGTTCTGCCAGCATGGAGTCAGCTGGGTTTCAACTCTGCAGGGCAGAGACGGGTCTCTTCCTGCACGTAGGTAGTGCCAGTCACACTGCAGTTGCTATCAGAACAAATAAATAAATAAATAATGAAGATCAACAGATCAGCTTCCACTCCAGAAGGCACTTGCCTCTGATTAACAACCATCCAAGTATGACCAAAAGCAGCCCAGAGACAGAACTTGCAGGGTCTCTGCCTGCTTTGCAGCCAGAGAGTGCAAAACTGTGGAATAAGAGCAGACCCCTATGGCTTCCCTGTTTCTACTGAGCCACTTTCTTTCTTGGTCATCTACCCACTATTTCCTGTAGCTGCATCTCAGAGCCACCTTAATTAGTTGGACACGACTAAATCCCCCGGTGTTCTCCAGAAGTGGAATTTTGGTTTCAGAGTATATAAAACCTGACAGCACCATTCATTCCAGGGGATAGCTGTGTAACACCCAAACCTTTATAGTTGCAAATTCAAATTAAACAAAATACATTGTGTGATTTAGGGTGTCATCTAGCACCCTATTAGGCAGGATACAGAGAGTAATCATGTTCAGGAAAGGAGCAATCATCTCAATGTTGGGAGAAATCAGAATCACAGAAATGTTGGGCTGGAAGGGACCTTGGCAGGTCATCTAGTCAATCCCTCTGCACTGACGTAGCACCAAGTATACCTAGACCATCCCTGACAGGTGTTTGTCTAACCTGTCCTTAAAAACAACCTCCCTTGAAAGCCTATTCCAGTACTGAACTATCCTTAGAAAGTTTTTCCTAACATTCAACCTAAGTCACCCTTGCTACAGATTAAGCCAATTGCTTCTTGTCCTACTTTCAGTGGACATGGAGAACAACTGATCACAGTCCTCTTGATAACAGCCATTAACATATTTGACAATTATATCAGGTCCTCCTTCAATCTACTTTTCTCAAGAATAAACATGCTTCCTATTAAGAAACATCTCCCATTAAGAAAGATGATTAGAACTTGTATTTAAGGGCCATGCTTGACTATGACTCCAACTCAAAAAAACTTTGCAAAGAGTTGCCTTTATGAAAATAAACACAAGGTTTTCACTATCACTATAGATTGTGATCCTATCTAACTCACATATGATTTAAAAAAGCTAACTTTAATGGCCTTGCCTAGATCAGGATTTCAGCCACCAATATAGCAACAGTGATCTAGCTACACCAGGTATGGTGCACCAGTGTAAACGGATTATGGTAAACTGTAACAGTGAGAGTCATCATTTATACTAGCGCACTGTGTCTACACCAAATTTTTCCACCATTGCAGGTTCACCTGAGGCTAAGATCCTAATGTAGTTAATGCCTATGTGAATGGCTTGAGCTCTGAACAAGCAGTGCATAAGGGGCAGCATCTCATTCAAGCAGAAGCCCTGTGACTCAGCACATCCTTTTAAATACAGTTCCCTGCCTGATTCTTACTTGCTCCAGGAGGAAGTAACTTGTGCTGGTCTACACCAAATTACTTCAGTTCTGTACTCATTCAGTTGCAATCTCATTCACCATCCCTCTCCATTCACTCCTTATCCACTTGGCCTGAGGAGTGTGTGGTGCATCCACTTACTCCAGCATGTTCAGACCCAAGATCTTGCAAGTCTATGCAGAAGTCCCTGGTATGAAGCAAGACATGCATTGGCACCATGGGACTGCATTTGGGGACTATTATTTTTCCCCATTTTGCATTCATTTATTTTTGGAGAAACTATTTTTTTTTAAAAGTACAATCCAATCACTGGAACAGTTCAAGCTTAACAAAATATATTCTAACACAGATTCACAGAGGTGTTAGTGAATCAAAACATCTCATATTGAATATAAAGACCAAAGTTCAGAGTCATTTTTGTATTGAAATGCTCAGTTAGTGTCCTTTAAATTCCCCCTTCATTTTCCCATTTGATTCCCTTGAGTGTATTTAGTTCTATTTCCTGTTTCACTTTGAAGACTATATTTAATGTACTGCATAGTGAATGGTGCTATTTGTAGGCAGTTTTTTTGAACTATGACCTGCATTACTAAAGCACTAAAAATAGGAATGAGGGACCAAAGATGTGTCAACAGGCACAACTGACAGGCCATTCTCTGATAGCCTTAGTTTTGGATTTGGAAAAGACATCTGAAAGGCACCAAGAGCCCTATTTAAGAGAAACTCTGAACAGAATGTGTATTTGGGTTAGCTCTTTTCAAATGGAAGAAACTCCAAGAAATATTAACTCTCTTCTCATAGCTATATCTATTTTATCTAATGATGCATGTTATGTTATATCCACATGTCAACTAGGAAGAAAGCCAAATCAGAATTTCTGCCTTCTCTATTTCTGTTTAGTTTGCCTACTGAATCCTTAGTCATACTTACCAGACAATACCAAATATAAAAACCATTTATGTTGGTAAAGAAATAGTTATGTATGTAGGTTGAGGATAACACACTCATTATAGAGAAGAACCTTACCACCTTAGACTGTGTTAGAAGCACAGGGATTAATTAGTCTGTCAGATAAACTGGGACAAACTCACTTGACGATGTTTACCAAAAGTCAGATCCTTCACATTGCCAGAACTTCCCAATTTCACGTATTAAAGGAAATTCACTATGTAGGCATAAAAACACATGCAAACTTCAACTAAATGGTTTATTTGAATTTCAGTAAGACAACTGTCAAGAGATGAAAAAAGGAAGATACATCTTCATACCCATTAAAATGAATCAGAATCACTATAATCAATGGAAGACTGAGGAGCACAAAATTGTTAAACATTAATGGGCCGTGCAAGTGCTCTGCACCTCTGTAACTAAAAGTGTAGAATACAGCTGGATGGAATTTTTCAACAATCCCTCTTCCCCCCCTTTTTGGGGGGGGGGCGGGGGGCAGAAAATGCTGATTCATCAAAACTGAAAATTTCCAGGTGAACACACTGGTTTCCATGACAAAACCATCCTTCCTCTCATAAAACTGCATAAAACTGAAGGAATGTAGACTATGAATTTATAATTGGAAGAGAATAACTTTGTTCAGTGTAGTTTTGGGGTGAGGAGGATGGAAAGCAGCATGAAGTGAGTGCTAAATTGTTCCTCAATTATGCAAACTCTTCCAAAGTGATTACACTCTGATAGCTTGACTCAAGAAAACACATAACAGAGAAGGAATGTAATCTAAGAGAAAATGGAAATATTTCTATTGAACTAAAATGTTTGGCATCGACAATATCTTGGTTACTTTTGTATGCTGCTTTACATGAACATTTTATTTTCTTGGGGTTTTTTTAAGTTATTGTTTAGGGGTGACAATGTCTTCTTTGTAATTGAATTGCAATTGGAATCTACTCATTTCTCTGATTAGGAGGCATTCTTTAATGACTGTAAGTGAACAAACAACTAGACATTACTCATCGGCTTTGGATTGCTGTTGTCAGCTATCTGTTTAAAGAGGAAGATGTACAGTACTACTTGTATTTCTTACCCAGAAAATAAGAAGAGCCTGCTAACTTCAGTCAAATATTTGCAGTGTGTGAATATACATCAGTTTATGAGTACATACTTTTGAATACTGAATTTTAATGTGTGGCAGATTTTCTTCCCCCTTTAAAGCTCACATTCCCATCAAATCTCAAACTGCAATGTACAAATGACTGATGTCACAGTATTGAGTTTTAAAATCCAGCATACATGGCATCTGCAGCTTGCTGATGAATCATGGACGATGCCATTGCTTATGTTTAAACGTCTCCTTTTTAGACAAACGGTCTGCAAGCAGCTATAATTTTGATCATTTCTGAGCCAGGGGAGTTACTTAAATGAAATGAATAAGAAATGGCATTGAGATCTTCCTTGCATGGCCTCTGGTTCAGATCTCTGCATCCCCCCTCCCCATTTTGTATTGAAAATGGAATCCTTGTTATCTCACTCCACCATAACACCACCACCCACACATATTAGGCTTTATCTATAGTTCACCCTGCAATTAATATTGAACACTGAACATGTCAGTCATACCAAACAGATTCTGCTAGGAAAATGGCAGTTTAAAAAAATAAAGACAAAAAAGGAAACTAGCCTGAGCTGATAGTTTTGCAAGAGCATTAGAACTCCAAGCACCAATATGGATAATGAATGAAATGAGAAAGCAAATATTGGGAGCCCAAAACATTTTCCAAGCCAGGAGGAAAGCTGCAGACTGAGGAGGAAGAAATAATTATGCTGTTTTCCAAAAACAATCAGAGGATCAATGTAGTGGTGAGTTAGATGGATATAACTTTAGATTGCATTAGAGAACCACATTGGCGTGCCACTGATACTTTGTATTTTAATAGCTGCTTTATTAAGTTTTACCAAAAAAAGATTTTTGTTATGCAACCGAGGAAAGTGCTCTCCCTTTCTTTGGAAAGAAAAGGAGCATTATATAGCTGAGAAATGCTCTGGATTCTTTCACTATTTTAGAATGTATTTATTACCACTGTTCTTTTTAAAGAAAAGTTAAGAGTTGTACATAATGGTAGTGTTTCTGAATGGTATACTATGAAAATTTCAATAGTCCAGTCCACCCTTTTATGGGGGTGTGGTACAGTGAAATCCACCACACATTATTTAAATTATAGAAACACTGGAATTTTCATAATGGATCAGACTAGTGGCCCACCTAACCAAGTCTCTGACACTGCTCCATACCAGAGGCTTTGGCAGAAGCGTCAGTTAACAATTTCCATTAACCTGAGAAAGTTATAAAATAATTTTTCCCAACTGTATCACATGGTATAGATATTTAAGTAAATTATAGAGGTGTTATGTGTGATACTGCTACAGTTGTAATCAGCAGAGGTGCTGAAGCCCCTTGCTTAAAATAGAAAGGACTGCTTACCAGAGTATTTTTCACTATGGAATGCACCCAATTCCCCTTTGATCTGAAGTTGCCTAAATGTGTTTAGCTACTGGGTTTCCTTGGGTTAGGGGGTAGTACAGGGAAGGCCGGGACTGAGGCTAGGGTAGAGGTGGAGATAGTCTATATTTTTGCTAGCTGGCTGGAGTTTTTAATATAGGGTGGAAATTGCTTTTGATTTGCTATGTTTGTATAAACTGTGTTTTTAAAAATTGTTAAAGCCCGGAGACTGAGATAGGTGTGTTTATGTGTGTAACTGAAAAGAAGAAATAATACTTAGCATTTATATTGTGATTTAGATGTTCAAAGCACTGTACAGATTTTAACTAATCATTACACCACCTTTTAGAGATCAGCAATGTAAGTATTACTATGCCCACTTTACAGAAGAGGAAACTGAGACAGAAAGGAAAGTAATTTGTCTTAGGACATACAGTGAGAAAATGGCAGAACCAGCATCAGCACTCAGGGCCCCACGAATCCCAAGCGTTTGAGCCTTCCTCTGAAGCATTAGATCCCAACCAAAGCAGGATACTAAGCAGAAGCAGCAACACTGTGCTTTGAAATGGCAGTCCCTTTGTTCCTAAAAGCAGCGATAGGCTGCTCACCCGGTTTTCCAGCAGGAGATGGCTAGTTAGTAGCACATACAGTGCAGGAGAGACTCTACTGTTTGCAGAATTAAAGGTTTGTTCATTCCTGAGTACACAGTTTTACTGAATACAGTATTCTGTAATGTTGGCCAAATAAACTTCTCTCTGCAGAGTTATGTTTTTGTGGCAATCTTTTATAATGTGACCACTACAAAACCTGACCATGCTATATACATAGAGCACGTTCTGCAGTCACAGTGCAAAAAAATCATAGAAACATATAAAGTTGTGATTTCTTCTTGAAATACAATACTACTCTATTGACACCACAGTGTCAGCTGTACTGTTTTTGCAGTTAACACAGCTCCTGGACAATTAAACCCAGTAAGAGCAAGCTTCCCTGCACACACTGAACATCTCAGAATTTCCCATGTTACTGGAATTTGACTTTGGCAACTTATTCCCGATTATGCCTATTTGTTGCATTCTTTTTTCAAATGGTTTCATGAATCAGACACTGACAAAAATTCTAGGTGAACTTGTTATCCTATCAACTCTTTGATGCAAATGGAATTCAGGAATGAAACCAGAGAGTTCTTGGCAATCTGGTCCTATCTACAGTTAGGCAATAATCAATTTTTAATCAACAACATTGAAAATAATACCTTGAACATTATATAAAATGGGAAAAGAGTGACGAAACAGGGTGACTTTTCAGTTCTGAAAAGTGTAGCCAGTTACAAGCATATAGATACTAGGTAAGATATAAGTACTGATTAAGATTTTAATGCAACTAGAGAACCAGCAGGCCACAGTTCTAAGGCTTGTAAGGTAAAATAGCTTAGCATAACAAATTGAAGCCTAAGTTTTAGGTTGACACAAACAACAGGCAAGTGACCTTAAGGTGAAGCATAAGAATGATAAGTCAGTAGTGGACTGGTGTGAAGTGAGAAACAACAGAACATGAGTTATCAATATTTTAAGGTATGTTTAAGCAATATGTATAACAAACTCACAAAGTTTGGCTGAAATAATATTATGGCAACTAGTTGAACATGATGTAAATGGTTAATTAACCAACAGGAATTGGGGGACCTCAGTAGAAGTGAAATATGGAAGTTCAGATGTGGAAAAGGAGCTGATTTTGGCCTGATTCAGGAAACCATCCCTGTTTGGAAATGGTGCATAAGCAGGCGCTGAAGTGCCAGTGAAGACAATGGGACCTGAACCCGCTCATCAAAAGGGATTTGTTATTTCTAATTTTATATAATGAATCTTTTACCATATTCCACTTTAAATGTAGATTTAGGGTCAAATTTAGTCCTTACATAAGCGGGGTAGTTCCCGTAGATTTACTGTTTATTTTTTTATTTGTAATTTGTATTCCAGTAACCTAAAGGCTTCAGCTAAGATCATGGGCCCCATTGCAATAAACACTGTATTTACTCATAATAAAAGACAGTTTCTGACAGTCTACCTAAGCAAGAGAGACAAAGGGCAGGAGAAAAGAATTATTAGGATCCCCATTTTACAGATAGGAAACTGAAGCACCGAAATATTAAACGATTTCATCAAGGAGACACAGCCAAGATGTATCAGAACTGGGAATTTAACCCACAAATGCTGAATCCCAGTCAAGTGCCCTGTCCATAATTCATCCTTTCTAGGCATTTGCCCATTTGTACCAGGGCTGAATTAGATCATTCATTTCTAGAGGCGCTGCAGAAGCAACAGGAGTCCTGTGCATGCTTAATCAGTTTTGCAGTATCTATTTAACAATAAGTTCACTTTTCATAAAGATGGACCAAATTACGCTGTCAGTTGAACCCAGGCATACCCAATAAAACCCCAAGTGTTTGGCTATGAGAGCAGAATTTAATACATTCTTCATTAATTCTGAAAGAATTTGTTTAAAATAAAATTTATTGCACCATACAGACACCAAATACGCATCTACAGTATATATTTGTATGTCAACAATGAAAAATAAAACTGCTTTTTTGAAAAAGTACAGTTCGTATTTTCATTAAATTATACTACCAAAAACCCTTCTCTAAATTTACATGCAAACAACATGTTGAACCCTCCGAGGAAAGAGCATTGCTCATTGAACAATAGTGTCAGGTCTTTGCTGTCAAAAGTATCCACAGGGGACACATTTCACCCTCATAATGATTCCAAACCTTTTGAAGCACTTCCGTGATCTCATAAAGATTTCCCCTGGTACCCTGTAAACAAAAGGTCAAATCTGCATTTATCCAGGTTCCACAGCTATGGTAGATTTATCACTGCAATACCCAAGGATATGGCACGGGCAAGCAAGCTTGAGAATTATATTGAACTTCTAGGAGAATTGGCCTCCAGCACTTGTTCTGCATTTTTTTCATGGTGATCTTTCTTTCTTACTGGATTTTAGAAAGAAAGCCTGATAAAACTTCAGAGCTTTATTTATTTTACAAATCACTTACTATTTAAATTTAAATAATAAAAACTATTCAAGTAAATGAAAATCAGCTACAAATGTCTGACTCCTTTCCCAGGATCTTGCTGATTAACCAACAATTTTTAAATATGTGGATTATTATAGTTATTAAGTACATTTTCAGCGGCAGAAGTTAATTTTGACTACCAGGGCATTTTAATATTAAAGTTGAAATATTTCACCATTTCCTCCATATAGTCCATTAATCTGTTTTCCCAGTTATTTATGTCGGTCTTTGACATAGCAACAGCAGAGAAATGTGATTGTGAAACCACAAAAACTAGCAGAGATAAGCAGGGACAAGTGAGATACCGGAAGCTATTTAAAAAAATAATTGGCTAGGATTCAAGTCCACGTTGTTCCTCTGAGCTTGAAAGTGCTTGAGCTCTTCAGCATGTAAGGATTTACCAATAGGTGGTACACTTGCCTCTGAGTCAGCCTTGAACCATTGTCCCTGCTTGGGGGCTGGGATTGCTGAAGATGTTGCCTTTTAGATAAGAAAGTAACACAGAGCGCCTGACTTCATGTCATAACAAATTGGAAAAAAAAAAAAAAACTTTTCAGAAAAAATGGTGTTTGAAGCTATGTCCTGCCCAAACATTCCCACTTGGGTAATCACATTCTGCCTATATTCCTCCTGCGTCTCAATAGGACAGTATTCTATTTATTTTCCTGTACTAAATTGTTTTACAGTAGGATGTCAGAGTTACAAACACCTTGGGAATGGAGGTTGTTCGTAACTCTGAAATGTTCACAACTCTGAACAAAACGTTCTTTCAAAAGTTCACAACTGAACATTGACTAAATTCAGCTTTGAAACTTTACTATGCAGAAGAAAAATGCTGCCTTCCCTTTTTTTAGTAGTAGTTTACAATTAACACAGTACTGTACTGTATTGGCTTTTATTTTCCCTTGTCTCTGCTGCTGCCTCATTGTGTACTTCTGGTTCCAAATGAGGGGTGTGGTTGACTGGTCAGTTCGTAACTCTGGTGTTTGTAACTCTGAGGTTCTACTGTATAGTATTATTGCGGGCTGTTAAACTGCTGTTTCATTTAACCTGAGATGCTGAGAGTTTGATGTTGCCCTCTACTGGCTGGCCTACAAATAGAATGAAGATCTACCAGCAGCTATGGGAGTACTCCTGAAGAGATGGAGGCTTCCGTTCGTGGAACTAAAGATTCCAGTTTCTGAATCCCAGCTTCCTGTTTGTGTGTGAATATGAAAGAGATGGAAATTTATAAAATAACTGTCTTTTGTCTCTGCCACAAGAATTCATTACAAGGACAAAAGTGTATGTGCAGGACAACCTGAGCCCTTTTAGTTGAGGGAGGCAACATCATCAGAAACAGGGAGTCAGATTCTTAGCTGGCATAGGTCAACATAGTTCAGTAAAGTGACCCAGACCTCTCCCACTCCAGCCACCAGAGAGAAGAGTACTTGAGTGTAGAGAGTTGAGTGTTAGAATTAAGGACGTAGGTGTTTGGGTTTTTTGGTGGTTTGGGGGGTGTATGTGCGCGCACGTTGGGGGAAGAATTTTTTTAGAATTTTTCTAGATAGCCTGTCTAGATATATTTGTTGTTTTTCTTACCTTCTTCCTCATTGTTTCCCCCTATTTATCTTGTGAAAGTGCTTCAAGGCAGTCCAGCGTGTTATAGATACTTTCGACCCCTTTCTTCCTCCCCTGGAGTCTCTTCCACAAATTCTGCCCAAGTTCCCATGATTCGAGCTTCCTATCCATGTAAAGAATCCAGTTTTCAGAAGCATGAGATGTTTAAGTCAAGTCGAGAACATTAGGGAAAGAAACTGTGAGAACCCGACAGGATGTTGAAAAGCTGAGAAGAGAACTGGGGAAACATGACAGAGTGAGGGGGAAGCAGGAAAGAGGACTGAGCTGGGGAAATGTGGTGAAAGGAAGAGAACTGGTGGTGGGGTTTGTATAATGGGAATAAGGAGAACAGCTTACAAATGAATGACAGAAGCTTGACTGGAGGAGAGCTAGAGAGAGAATGGGAAGCAGAGGGGGAGAACCTTTGTCTACCCACAGCAGATGTCACTAGCCACCATTGCAAAAAAATCAAGATTGAATATTGAGAAATTCAGGGAACTCTGGAAAGATGTTTGGAATTTTGGCAGATGGGCCCAGACTATCTTTTTTTTTTTTTTTAAACATAACATGTTTTTACAATAAATTCAGTATTAGCACCATGGGTCATGAATCTATTCAAAAATATGGAAATAAAGGGGAGAAAATAAAAGGAAATGAGCTTAGCTCTCAGTGCTCTTGATTCCTTGCAATGAGAAGCAAAATTCAATTGAAATGTTTCCTGAGGCAGAGAAAGATTAAAAGAAAATTAATGGTACTGTATGGGCACACAAATAACGTTTCACAGGGTTTGTCTGTGGTTATCATAGCTAAAGGCTATATAAAATATTAAGTTAGAGTCAGGGTTCCAGGCATACAATATGCAGCTTTTCTTATTTTCGTCTGTTGCATAAATAAGTTCCCATTGCACCAGTGACTTCGAGCCTTAACTTCAATAAATCCAAGTATAACAACATGTGGCCAATTTTTTTTCATATTTGGGTACCAACGGTTAGATTCTCTCAGGTAAGTAACCTGATTTTCAGAGGTGTCCGTGGAAGTGCTGAATGCTTAGAACCTCTGAAAAAAATCAAACCACTTATGGTAGGCACTCAAATTTGAACCTTTTGGCCTATATTCTTAAAGCAGAGTGTTCCATACTAGTTTCCCTGACTTTCATAATGAGCTAGCCATTTCACTTGTATTATGCTGAACTGCCTTTGAGCGGAATCCTTAATCTGGCTGCAGGCAGTACAGCTTTACTCAGTCAATTTATAACAAATCTTAGGCCACTGAAACCCATGAACTAGATTTACAGAGCAACTGGGAACTACCACATCATGCACAGCATGATGGAGAACTTTCTCAGTAAACCTTACCCTGCAAGGGTGTAACCTTTCTTTCTCCCCATCACCTTGGAAATGCACTCACTTCAAAGCAACTCTTTCCTTCAGGCAACCAGAACTTCCTCTCTCTCATCCCTTCCTATACATATATCATGGTATGCCTTCCTGTGGCAAGAATCCTGCCTTCTATTTTGCATCCCATGAAATCCAGTAAAGATACTAACCAAATAGAAGGGTAAAATTGGCACAGACCGAATTTTCATCTTCTTTGTGTGTAATTTTTTTTTAACCCTTTGCTTCCTTAAATTCTCCATGGAGACTGCTGTCTTCCAGAAGAGCTGCCATTTTGTAGTACGTGGTTTATAAGGCATATTACAGAGGTGACAAATGGACACATGGCTTGACTTTGTCTCTTCTCATTTTATTGCTTCCCTGAATCAAAAATAAAACTCAGAGTGGAAGTATGACATTCCTGTGTGCATGTTACATTCAGGTTAGACCACCACAGGCTTTTTGTTGAGTGACATATCAGAAGTCTGCAGCGTCATTTTCACACAAAAGGCTACTGTCCGGTCACCTTAATATATCATACGGTAAGTATTATGCTAGATTTCTTCTGAAGTCAGCCACAGTATATTTCTTTTTGCTTGGAATTTAAAGGGATAATGTCAAGAAAATAACTATGGTGGGCAATTCACATCTAAAGCACTGTGTACATAATATAAAAATAACATCTGTGCAAACAGCTTAGACAATTCAAATAGGAAGTATTTTGTAAAATCTGATTGCTATGTACGTTGTTTTCTTTCCTCACTATTTTGGGCAATCAGCCTAGATGTGTCACCTTCCCTTTGGGCTAGGTATTGGTATTTAATTACTCCCACATTTCAGGGGAATATAAAGCCAAGTGGCTGCATACAGGGAGACATTGTGCTGCAGAGAGATAGGATGGCTCCTGGAGCTCCTTGGCACACATGAGAAGTTCATCACTGGGTCGCCCTTTAGGAGAAAGCATGTGCTCTTCTCCACAACCAGCCGTCTCTGCCCCTCTCAGTCCCTTATGGAGTAGCTTTCTTCTACAGGGGCACTAGCAAGGAGAAGTCCCTGTTTCAAAATAAAATGTAGGAGCTGAAATTGTGGATGGCCCTTGTACAAGAAGTGCAAGTAGGGGGAAGACAAAAAAAAAATCTAAAGCTCCTAATCCCTGAGCCTACTCGCATTGAGGTCAATGGCAAAACACTCACTGGTTTCAATAGTGCAGGAGTCCTGTGAAGAGTAGTATCTTGCTTACTTAGACAGCCAAATTCTCTGCTGATGTGAACCAATGAAATTCCACCAGCAAAATATGTGTCCTTTGTTAGCTTATTTATGAGACGTTTCTAAAACCAAAAAATATATTTGTGTGTTTAATTCCATCACCTGCTTCCTGTTTTTAAGTTAGCTGCCACAGCCGTGCACCACTTACAACTATTTGAAACAAAAACTTTTTGGGCACAAAAAAGTGTCTCTTTAATTTGATGCACTACCGCTAAATAAGCAACTTTGATATCCCACCTTTATCCACCTATTTTCCTTTTCAGTTATTCACATCACTATATGAAGATAAAACTAAATATTGGACTGTCATTTATTATGTGTTTGTAAGGTGCCTTTCCTGTTTGAGGCCTTTAGGTGTTACCACTATATAAAATGTTAAAATAAAATAGATTTCAATTACTACACCATATGTCACAGAATGCCTGTTCTATGGTATACTGAGCTGCTTTCTCCTTCAGAAATCAGATATTTGCAGTAAGTGTTCATTTTTTCTTGATCATGCATTAAAACATGTTTAATATTGGATGTGTTAATGCAAAATATACTCTACCCAAGAGACGTATGTGCATGCCCCGGCATTCATAACCAGGGCCTGGGCATACAGATACATTCTTATTTGTATTCACACTGGAAACAAAATTAATTTTACAAGAGCAAAAAGGCCCATGAAAATAACAAAGCAGGAGGATAATAGAGTAGAGTGATGCTGTAATCATTTTAGATTTTGGATGGCATATACACAACCCTTGGCTTTGTACGGCAGCCTGAATGGCTTCCATATGTGGTTATTGGAGAGTTTGGGCATGGATTCCCTCCACATGAGGAAATGTTCTTTGTCTTTTTCTCTGGGTGCCACAGTGCACAAACATAGAATTAAATGGAATAACATGTATCTGTTTTAAACTACCAGTCCTAACACTTTGCCCAATTCCCAACTGCTGCCCTATACTGGTATGTAAGCAGGCAGACAGTTTCAGGGAGATAAACAACTAACGTTTTTAAATGCGACTACATAGGTTTAAAAAGAAAATCTTGGCCAGTCTGCAAAAATAGTCCCACGTCTTCATCCAACCCACCCTGCAAACAGTGAAAACATCAGCTAAAGTGCAGTTTGGTGCACTTCTCTGCCTGTGACTGGCTACATACAATCACCACTATCCCACTCTGTTACTGACTAGACAGGTGCCACGCCTCACTGGAAATAATCATATGTAGAGCTGTGTACTTCCTTGTGATTAATACTGTGTACACCAATATAAGTGACATTCTGGTACCAAAACGGAGTTTCAAACAACACTTTTATGCTCTTAATTATTTATTATTCATATACACCCTGACCTGTATTGAACTCTGAAAATGTATGGTATAGGACATTTTATCCTGGCGGTGTCCTGAATATTAGCAAACCATTCTAGCTAGGCTGCTGTAGTTCACAGTATTAAAATTTCTTGATATAAATATAGTCTTACATTTTATACCTGTTGTATACATCATTCACTACATTGAATAACCACGTGAGAAACTTTCTATAATAGTAAACAATTTATACTGTCCAGTGAAATATATCTAATATTTCTGCTGTCTAATATTTCTGTTAATTGGTTCTACTTCAAATCTCTGTAAACAATTTCAACAATAGCAGGATAATTTATGCTTTCAGTACAACCTGTATAAAGCTCCCATTTTTAAAAGTTAGGCATAATGCAGCAGCAAAATAAGTGTACTGGCAATGAATGACCTCAGCCTAGAAGCAAATGTTTTTTTTTAAATAATCTTTTGAAATTAATATATTAAAAGCTACAGTTATTTGGAGAAGTGGATAATATCTGTTCATTTTGAAATAAGGCCTATTTATTTAAATGGCAGGTAATTCACAACTTTCTGGCAACGTATTACTGCAAAGCATAATTTTACAAACTTTCATTGCATGCATGAAAAGATTTAAAATCTAGCCCAGCTTTGTTGTTACCCTAACTGAATCTTACAGCGGAGTGTCTCTTTTGGTCATTGTAAGTCACAACTACCATGCAGAAAAGCTTTAATCAGATAAGCAACATAAACTTTTTAATGCAGGAATTGAGAAAAAATATTAATCAGAACCACATGGCAGTTCTCTCAACACTGATGAATTTTCTGTTTTCCCTACGTACACTGAGCCCCTACCTGCACTTACATCAGTGAGAGTTCTGAATGTGTACGAAGAACAGAGGAATCAAACTGGCAAGGTGTCCTACTCAGAGCAAAATTTTGTCTTCAGTAAACATGCATGACAACCTTGTTTACACAACACAATATACACCACAATCCTGAATCGTTGCTGTACTGGGGCCATATTTATTTAAGGTTTCTAGAACATAAACAGAACAACCCGACTATCCCTCCCAGTACATAAAACTCATGTTAATCAAAAATCACATTAAACCACTTAAATCCACTGCAAACTGCTCAATCATAGTCCAGTCTAACCCTGCAATTTAATTATACCACATTAACAAATAACCCTCACCCCTCAAATGCCTAATGGAGAAGATGTGTTTGTAGTGTTGCTGTGGCAGAACAAGGGGGACAGAAGAGGACAGGAAGGAATACCTTCCAGAATAGAGGAATCCTCCTGGAGAATGATTCTTGGGTTCTATTCTTAGCAATACTTTTCTACCTACTTCACAGGTGTACTCCAAGACTAATTATTCAGTGTTAATAAAGGCACTAACTACACAGATGCACACTTTACACATTGAGAGTAGTCAATGAGACAACTCGTGCTTAAGTGTTTATAGAAACGTAGAGTAAATACTTATCTGATGTCCTCCATGGAGCCCTTCTGATATGTGTAAAATTATGCCTGTGCAAAAGGGACCATAGATGGATGATAGACACACAAATATCACAGAGTACCACAACTGCCAGGAAATAGCACTCTTATTCAAGAAGACATCTTCACCATGGTCCTGCTTAAAACCCTAAGTAACATCCTTGAGTCAGTCTTTTTCAACTCCTTTTTCTTATTTCAGCTTTGCTTTGACTTTCACTAGGCCACACGATTACATGGTTAGCAAAGTAACAGTTTTTAGCTTGCCCTCCACAGAATCACCTTCAAACCCCAGGTCCTTTTACTGTTGCCTGACACTGTGGGAACAAACCTGGCTTGCGAAGGTGGCCAGGTGAATCCCCAAGGGTTAGTGTGCTGTGTTTCATTTTCCACAGTTGGTTACTAACTGAGAGACCATTTGGCAGCTGCAGCCTTCAAGCCTTAAAATAATTAGTTCTTGCTAAGATAGGCAGGGATTTTAGGGAAAAAGTACAGAAGAAGTGTTACAAAACCCCCAATCTATCATTTATGCAATATGCCCTACTTAGGAGCAGTTGGAGGAAATTTTGTTAGCAATTTAGATGTGTGTGTTCTCAGTAAAATGTTGTTTATAAACCCTCGCTTTCTTGCCATTTTTAATTCCATACAGAGCATTCCCATACTCCAGTTAAAGGTAATGATAGAAACTTAAAGAATTGGTGTATATTATACTGGTGTTGTAAAGAGTAAAAGACAGTGCTCTTGGAAATTAAGCTGTTAGAACAAAAACGTTATTGTGAAAATATCACTTTTCCTTTGCCATGCTGTTTTAGTGGAAATTTTAATTTTTTTCCCATATTTTAGGTTTTTTAGACTTGCACATAAACAAATACATTTGAATAAGTAACACATATTGTGGATTTTTAAAATAAATATAGATAGATAGATAGCATATTAACATCCACGGAACTGTAAGATTTATTCAGAATTAGATCCACACTGTAGGTGTTGTTTTGCAAAGCTGTGGTCTATGTTAACTTTAGTGACATTATAATAAACAGGAAACAGGCACTGTTGAAATCCATAGGAATTTTGCCAATGATTTCAGTGCAGGCAGGATTTCACCCTAAGTGTTTGATTCTGCAGTTCTTGGCATATTCTTGGACTTTCAGTCACAGAATGAGGTAAATGGCCATCATAGGTGTCAGCTATAGGTCTGAAGGCTTGCCTCCCCAATCCCTGAAGCAGAAAGTGGGGTTAAGAGGAGAGGCAGTCTACCAGGTTACCCACATACTTAGACAGTTACCTGTGGTACTGGAGAGGACTGCTCACAGCTTGCTAGCCCCTGGAAGCTGACAATGGGACAAAGGGATCTAATAAGGAACTTATAGATATTTTTGTTTACACCCACTAGAAGACATTTTACTTAAGGGAGTGAGGAGGCCTTAGATACAAATCTTTACTGCTTTCAATCTTGTGTAGTCATTTACAGCTGTAGATAATGGGAGAGATTCGCACATAAGCTCTGGCCCCTTTATACCAAGTAAAATGGAAAATAAGGGTATGTCTGTACAGCAAAGAGAAACCCATGGTTGGCCCACACCAGCAAATTCAGGCTCGTGGGGCTGTTTCTTTGCGATGTAGACTTCCTGGCTCAGCCTGGAGCCCAAGCTCGGGGACCCTCCCACCAAAGGGTATGTCTCCACCGCAATGTACGCCTAGGATTAGTGGGACTCAAGTCAGCTGAGCCATATCATGGAATCCTGGGCTTGGGCATCTACTCTGCATTTCCCCCCTAGATTACGGATTTTCTTGACCCATACTTGAACCTTAGGCTCCAGGGTCCACACTGCCGTACAAAGACCTGAGTCACAGTAACCCTATCCCAGAGTGCCTACTGCCACTACCCGCTTCCTCCCAGTGTTGACATTCTAGCCATACAAATGTGTTGCACTGTGCAAAAACTCTGCTGCTCACCCTGTTTCCTAACTGTGATGGGACTTTCATAATGAGCTCCTTTGATGGCTGTTTCAGTAGAATGACGGCAGTTTGAGAAGGCTTTATACTGAACTACCATCTAATCTGGGTCCAAGCCCTAAATTAGCATAATTTTTGTGGATGCTCGTGTCCGTGTTTACGCTGCTATGTACACATACCCTAAAAGGCCTTTCCACTAGAGCTAACTGGAAAACAAGAATTACATTTCACAAAAAAAGTTGAGGTTTCATCCCACACTGGAATAAATACAAGAGAGTGTGTGTACTTGCCTGATGCGGAACCAGAACCTGAGCCTGGATTTCCACATCCCAGGTAAATGCCCTAACAATGGGGCTACTGGCTATTGTACGATGAGCTTTGTTTTTTGTTCTCTCTCTCTAATCCCCTGCCTTCAAAATTCCATCCTGGAGCTGAGAAATCTTCCTGATAAAAGTTCTGTCAAAACCAGTATGTTCCCACGAGATGTTTTGGGGTTTGATGAATTGCCATTTTCTGATGGAAAAAAGTTTCATAGGAAAATCCCCAACCTGCTCTACTTTTCACTATATAAATGACACACTTCTCTTCTACCCAAAAAGCAACAATCAAAAAAACCCATTTCTTTACCCTAGAACATAACTTTTTAAAAAGTTAATAACATTTAAAAAAAAAACAGTAACAAAAACCCTACTCTAAACAGAGTTTTTATCTTTTTATCCCAAAAAGCAGTAGTACCCAAGCTGCCAGGAAGTCTCCTCTGGGCTTCACTGTTGCTATCAAAAAGCCCTGTATTTGGCAAGTGGAGAAAGAAACTCCTACTGAGGACCCCCTTGCAAGCCCTAACACAGAGGCTGTGGTGGGGGAAGGAGGAATATGTTGAGGTGAGGCCACATACACAGCACTGCACATATTTAAACAGTTCCTTTGAATTAATGCTGTATGGCTATGCACTCATTTGTACATTTGCCTGTTTAAACCTAAAATATATGGAGAAAACCTGCAGTTTGGATTTGTGGCAGGCCACTGAGGTTCAAATGGATGGCTGGATGCTGCCACTGTGAACAGATGCCCTAATTTTTCTCTTGTTTTGGGTGAGAGATAAAGGAGGGAGTGAAAGGATGCATGGTCAAAAGGGGTCTATACCATCTTTCTGCACTTAATTTCTCAACAGTATATCAAAGCTTTGGTGCTTTGTTGTGTGTATTGTTTCCTCCTCAAGAGTGTCTAATGTTAAAACAAGTGCATTAACAGAGCAAGGTTGGAAATGGATGTACTCTGCCTGCTAGTGTATGGCATGAGGATTTATCCCCTCCCTGAAAAGACAAAGGGAAATCATATTTCACTATGATTACCTGTACTAGAACAACAAAATTCTCCTGAGAATAAACTAATCAACACTGCTCTGGAACAGATGCCAGGCCCCCAGGAGAGGAAAATGTTCTTCTACCTATCTGTTATTTATAGACATAAGAAAATCTAACGTATTTAACCAAGTGATCTTTTAAAAGGGGAGTTCTCTTTAAAAAAAAAGCAAGGGTTTATATATCTTTTGATTTATCACGCTAATTGATGTACAATACCCAAGTGATTTGACAATTGGTAACAACTAGATAAGCCTCTAAATAAATATAATTAAAACCCTATAATCTCATTACCTAAATGGTATTTTAGCATTTTGGCTTTTTCCCAAGATTTCTGCGATTTAACATCTTGTCAGATGAGCCAATCAGTGACTGACAGGGTTTGAAAGCTAGAAATACTTCAAGCCCAAAGTGTGAACATGCTATTCTCATCCTATTAGGTTTCATAACACTGATATAGTAATTTCCCTTTAACATTGCTCATGTATCCTCAGGCTTTTTCATGGGTCTAGGGAGGAAAGTATTGTACCTGTAAAACAGAATCTCATCCTCTCTCACACCACATGATTCTTCAGAACTTACAGCTCTTACAAACTTATGTAAAGGTATGTCACCTTCTACTGCTGCTTCTTCAGATATACACATAATACAAAGTAAATCAAAGCCTATTCCTGAGAGGGAGTGAAATCAGTTGGAGTTGTGGAACCTCCACACATCTAAGACCTTACTTTTTTCCTCCACTGTCTGTATACGGACAGCAGCAATAGTACAGTAAATATAAAGTCTCTGAGACTGAGGTAAATCCAATGTATTGATCGTCAGTAAAAAAAACAGTATTATTATTATTATTATCATCATCATCATGAGCGGCTCTAGGAATCCTGCCTCTCCAAGCAGGGCGGTGCGCCATGGGGCGTGCTCTGGCAGTCGCCGGTCCCGCGACTCCGGGGGACCTCTTGCAGGCATGCCTGTGGGACGTCCACCCGAGCCGCGGGACCAGCGAACCCTCCGCAGTCATGCCTGCGGGAGGTCCACTGGTCCCGCGGCTCTAGTGGACCTCCCGCAGGCATGACTGCGGAAGGTCCACCAGAGCCGGCTGCCGCCCTGCCGGCAAAATGCCGCCCCAAGCGCGCGCTTGGCGCGCTGGGGTCTGGAGCTGGCCCTGATTATTATTGAGGTGCCAGGTCTGGCTTCTTAATTACAGTTGACTTGAGTGTTGCACTTAAAGCAGGGATACAAGTATGGGGAATACAGCATAACCGCCTCCAAATAATAACACTTATTCCTTGAGTACAGAACAAACATTCTGATCATTTACATTTCGGCACTTTCTCCCCTGGCCTCCTCACAAACTTGTTCACCCCCATGACCTCTTCACACATGTCTACTTTCCCACTCCCCACAGCATTGCTTTCAGGTAAAGTTTTATCAATATGAGTCCTGGATCAGTGCATTGCCAACAGGTGGGCAAAGCCATGAGTGACTTTGGGAGGTTATCCCAAACAAGGGCAAATGCAAACTTTATACCACCCCAATTAGTCAGGTATTTGGTATATCTTATGAATCTTTTAGAGTAGACAGTTAAAAATTTCACTGGGGACTATTTTTGTATCCCTCTACTTGCAAAGCCATGTGCCTTAATCATCATGAGTCCAACTGGGCAGGATTTAGAGGGAGGATACAAAGCTCCAAAAATGATCTAAAATAGCTTTTCTATACTTAAGAACGTCTCAAATTTAAAGTCTGATATCTTGGGCTAGAGTGAATGCTGGACCCTATTGAGAAACTGGGAAGTCCATTTTACAGTGATATGTTCCTTGTTAACATTTTCCAAAGTGACTGGTGATTTTGAGCACCCAACTTAAATCACTTTGCAGGGGTTCAATTTTCACTAGGGGTGTGTTCAGCACTTCCTGAAAATAAGCTCCCTTTAAGGCATCTTAGCTGACCACCCAAAATCAGTGGTCACTTTGGAAAATCTTGGCCCCTTGTTTTAATCCCTGCATGGCTAAAAATTACCAGATTTTAATTGTGCCTTTTTATTTTCCAGAAATGCTGTCACTGGTCCAAGAATGAATCTGGCCAGTCTTTAGACTTGGACAGAAGAAATGTTGGGCAAACTCTACATTTAAGGGGAATGCAAGAAATATTTCTCTGACAGGTCTATTTTACTTATAAGTTGTCAGGAGCTGCTCAGGAGTTGGATTTTAAATAAATTCCAACAAGTTGGGAAGAGTTTATGTGAAATGGTGTGTGTGTGTGTGTGTGTGTGTGTACATATACACGTGCTCTCTCTCAATACATGTGTATATGAGCGAAACTTCAGTTTTTAGACAGTTTATTTAAAAAAAACAACCCAGGTGATTAGCCCCTGCAAATTAATTAGCTTTGCAAAATTAACTTTTGTGGCTTGCCTGGCATAAGCTTTTGTGGATTGGAAACAGAATATTTTAAAACACTCGACCTAGACTTTTTCAGTGAAATGCCTGAAATGAAATTACTGAAGTAGGCTTTGAATTGAGGTAGTATATATGCAGTCACCTTATAACTGTTAACCCTAAATATACTTTTAAAAATGGTAGTCAACAGGCACTTGAATTATTAAATCTAATATGGTAGTTATAAGAATTAATGTTATTAAAATACTAATTAATTAGAACATTTATTGTATTTAACTACCATGCAGTATGATAACAGAATGGCAATGTCAGTGAATGCCTAATACGTTTTGTTAATCATATGGTGATGGTCTTAATACATTTAAATAAAAACCCTATTGGGAAATCATAATTCTAATCAGTATCCTTTATTGAAATACTTGTTAGGATCAGACAATTATCAGCAATGAAGAAAAGATATTCTATGCCAATTGCTCTTGGTAGAAACATAATATATTCCATAAAAATAAGAATTAAATAATGACATAAAAGCAGCATGCCCGCTCTGTGGAAATATCCTGAAAGCAGACAACTGCACTCAGACACAGTTGTCTTCAAAGTGAAGGCTACAGTTCATCAGCACTGTTTAAACAGAGAGCTTTGCAGTGATACTAGGATAATCTCAGGATAATTACAGGTTACCATCATTACCCTATTGCGCCTGTGGTGGTTTAACTTCCATCATAACTTTCTCGGGAAGCTTTGCTGGCATTGTACCCATCCATATACTGCTGTCATAAGACAGAACAAATCAAGGCCATCAAGGCAAGGAAAATATGGCCTCACTTTTAACATGCCTTTGTACTATAGTAAGACACTGAGATGAAACGTGTATTTTGCGTGGGAGCACTGAAAGGACTAATTTACTTTCCTTCAAGGAAGTTCTACAAAAGAATGCAATTTATACACAAAAGCTGCACCATGTTTCTGATATTCACCATGCTTCTGAATTCATTCAGGAATAAACTGTCATTACCTGAACCCACTGGTATATCAGTATGTTGATTTGTTTTACTAAATAAGGTTCTTAACTTTACCTTTCAAGATACTACAGAATCATAATTATGTTCCAGGAATACTTTGGAATATAGATAAGTGTTAAAACCAACAACATTTCTGGCCTTATCAGTGGATAAAGGCTTTGTTCCCAAATAAAGAAAAGCAAGAGATTTTGAGAATTGTCATCAACAGAAGATAGTGTCTTATTTGAAGTTTCCTCCCCAGTTACTTAAATTAAAACAAACAAACAAACAAAAAAACACCAGACACTCATTTTTGTAAAACTCCATCTTAATGGTACAGTAAGTATCTGTGTGTGCACGCATCACTGCCCTATACTGGCTGGCATGTCAGTTCTTTTCATATAAGTATGACCATGTGTCCCTCCTGCAGCCTCTCTATGGGTGAAATCCTAATAGTATGGCACAAGATTAAATAGATATTGCATAGTTACTTCTTGTTTCATACAAGGGTCGGATCATGGAAACACACACAATTAAATTCACTCACACAAGCAGTCCCATAGTCTTCAAATGGGAACACTCACAAAAGAGTAAAGTTATTCATATGCATAAAGGAGAATACATCCCTTTGGGATTTGCCATTGTGATAACGTACATGAACACTTCCAGGGGCCCATTTATCCAATCAACTGGCACATAGCACGTGAGTTTATTGGCTGAGGATCTTACCCAAAAGTAACTGAGGCCACTACTAGATAATATTACAAACTTTTGTTCACTGAAGTCAACGAGACTACAGGAGTAAGGACTGACAGGATTGTGTTGTGTGCTGTTTTTCCTGGGAACACAAATAAGCATGCACACGTGTGACTCAAGCATGCATTTCACACCATTGCTCTGCTCTCTCTATGCTGCTTCCATTCTCATCACCTAGCAGTGGACTGAAATTGATGGGATTCCTGCTTTTTGAACACAGAAAAACCCAGGATTCTCTTCAATTATGTCGTCTTGCTAAAATAACAATAGAAATACATGTATCAGAGGGGTAGCCGTGTTAGTCTGGATCTGTAAAAGCGGCAAAGAGTTCTGTGGCACCTTATAGACTAACAAACGTATTGGAGCATGAGCTTTCGTGGGTGAATACCCACTTTGTCTGATGCATGTAGAAATACAAGAGCCTGATTCCTCACTATTACTCAGTGGTAGGCTGCTGTGACTCCACTGAAGCTAACTGAGTGATACTGGCATTCAGTTCGTGTAATGTAATGGAGAATGAGGTCTATGTGTTTCCATTTTAAGCAGCAGTCACCCTGGACCCTAGATAGTAGAGACAACAACGGGTGTCACAACGGGCATTGAAAATATGTAAAAAACAAAGTCTAGTTTATCACAGCATGTAACCACCTGTGCTGTTTTCATAGGATTGTTTGGCATAGTTAAAACAGCCTTTTTTGCATGTTAAAGTGAGGCATACGACAGCAAATAATATGGGATGTAAGCAGCTGGAAGTCGCCAGGCCCTTTATGGAGATTTTATAATCACAAGCTTATCTACTGTCAAGTGCAATTTTATGAGAATTGTACAGATGGGGTGTGTGTGGGGATGTGCATGTTCTTTTAGAAGAGGCAATACTGTCGACCAGAACATGGATTTCATTAGAACCATATTCTGTAGTTCGCATTAATACTGTAAGGCTGTTTGTAAAAAATTTGATAGTTTGATTGTCATTTGATATTACAATGTGAGTTGAGATTTAAATAAACAATCACATTTTTTTTAATTCATGACAAATAATATCTTTAGAATACCACACAGTTGGGCATATGCATGAAAAATTGATTTTGTACTGTAATAACATTCACAAATCAGATGAACTTTACTTGTAATTTTGTGTTAAATACTTTTACAAAATAAATACTGACATATGACCCAGTTTTGCAGCTGCTCTATCTACAGAAACTCATTAAAAGTAAATGGAAGTTCCATGTGCAGAGTAGCAGCAGAATCAGGGGGAGGGGGCAGAAGAGGGAATAGGAGGAGGAATATATTTTTAATATTTTCCTCATTTAGGAAATATATGATGGATGCATCAGGAATACTCAATTCTACTTTTTATGTATTTATCAATTATTTTACTACCACATGCACTTTTTTAAATTAGCAAAGAATCCTGTGGCACCTTATAGACTAACAGACGTTTTGCAGCATGAGCTTTCGTGGTAGAATAGCCACTTCTTCGGATGCAAGTAGTGGAAATTTCCAGGGGCAGGTTTATATATGCAAGCAAGAAGCAAGCTAGAGATAACGAGGTTAGTTCAATCAGGGAGGATGAGGCCCTGTTCTAGCAGTTGAGGTGTGAAAACCAAGGGAGGAGAAACTGGTTCTGTAGTTGGCAAGCCATTCACAGTCTTTGTTTAATCCTGAGCTGATGGTGTCAAATTTGCAGATGAACTGGAGCTCAGCAGTTTCTCTTTGACATCTGGTCCTAAAGTTTTTTTGCTGTAGAATGGCCACCTTAAGATCTGCTATTGTGTGGCCAGGGAGGTTGAAGTGTTCTCCTACAGGTTTTTGTATATTGCCATTCCTAATGTCTGATTTGTGTCCATTTATCCTTTTCCTTAGAGACTGTCCAGTTTGGCCGATGTACATAGCAGAGGGGCATTGCTGGCATATGATGGCATATATTACATTGGTGGATGTGCAGGTGAATGAACCGGTGATGGTGTGGCTGATCTGGTTAGGTCCTGTGATGGTGTTGCTGGTGTAGATATGTGGGCAGAGTTGGCATCGAGGTTTGTTGCATGGATTGGTTCCTGAGCTAGAGTTACTATGGTGCGGTGTGCAGTTGCTGGTGAGAATATGCTTCAGGTTGGCAGGTTGTCTGTGGGCGAGGACTGGCCTGCCACCCAAGGCCTGTGAAAGTGTGGGATCATTGTCCAGGATGGGTTGTAGATCCCTGATGTTGCGTTGGAGGGGTTTTAGCTGGGGACTGTATGTGATGGCCAGTGGAGTCCTGTTGGTTTCTTTCTTGGGTTTGTCTTGCAGTAGGAGGCTTCTGGGTACACGTCTGGCTCTGCTGATCTGTTTCCTTATTTCCTCGTGTGGGTACTGTAGTCTTGAGAATGCTTGGTGGAGATTTTCTAGGTGTTGGTCTCTGTCTGCGGGGTTAGAGCAGATACAGTTGTACCTCAGTGCTTGGCTGTAGACAATGGATCTTGTGGTGTGTCCGGGATGGAAGCTGGAGGCATGAAGGTAGGCATAGCGGTCGGTAGGTTTTCGATATAGGGTGGTGTTAATGTGACCATCACTTATTTGCACCATGGTGTCTAGGAAGTGGACCTCCCGTGTAGATTGGTCCAGGCTGAGGTTGATGGAGAGGTGGAAGCTGTTGAAATCGTGGTGGAATTTTACCACCATAGTAACTCTAGCTCAGGAACCAATCCATGCAACAAACCTCGATGCCAACTCTGCCCACATATCTACACCAGCAACACCATCACAGGACCTAACCAGATCAGCCACACCATCATCGGTTCATTCACCTGCACGTCCACCAATGTAATATATGCCATCATATGCCAGCAATGCCCCTCTGCTATGTACATCGGCCAAACTGGACAGTCTCTAAGGAAAAGGATAAATGGACACAAATCAGACATTAGGAATGGCAATATACAAAAACCTGTAGGAGAACACTTCAACCTCCCTGGCCACACAATAGCAGATCTTAAGGTGGCCATCCTGCAGCAAAAAAACTTTAGGACCAGACGTCAGAGAGAAACTGCTGAGCTCCAGTTCATCTGCAAATTTGACACCATCAGCTCAGGATTAAACAAAGACTGTGAATGGCTTGCCAACTACAGAACTAGTTTCTCCTCCCTTGGTTTTCACACCTCAACTGCTAGAACAGGGCCTCATATTCCCTGATTGATCTAACCTCGTTATCTCTAGCTTGCTTCTTGCTTGCTTATATATACCTGCCCCTGGAAATTTCCACTACTTGCATCCGAAGAAGTGGGTATTCACCCACGAAAGCTCATGCTGCAAAACGTCTGTTAGTCTATAAGGTGCCACAAGATTCTTTGCTGCTTCTACAGAACCAGACTAACACGGCTACCCCTCTGATTTTTTAAATTAATATACTCTATTTTTCTCCAAAGTAGATTAAACCTCCCATTTTTAATCTGTTAAAATCTCTTTCCTCTTTGGAACTTAGCTAGATTTCTCTGTTACTTTAGCAGATGCAATGCACTTTAAAAAGAGTTCAGCAATATTACATCTCATCTGTACTGTGGCAGATTACCTAACCCTTAGCTATGCAACAGCTGGGATTTACTTTTCTAAACAGGAATTTTATTTTGGCAGAATCAGTTCTGCTTCATTTGTGATAGTCCCTCTTAGATTTTATTTTTTCAAGGCTGAAAACAAATGGAAATGGAACACCTGGTAGCTGTCATGTAAAAGTAATGTATTTCAGCCTATGGAATACGCCATACCTAGGGACTTCGTGCATAATGACATGAGCACTGTTCCGATTCCAGCCTTCTCTTCCCGCAAGAGCCTTGCAACATTCTGTATCTCATAATTTGATATTAGTAGCTGATGTTGTTATTTTATTAGACTGAGCTGGATCTTCTTCAGACAAGTAGAGCATAACACCTCCAATAATCTGGGACTGGCAAACCTCATGAAGTTGGATGGTTCTCTAACTCCTAACTACTTTGTGTGTTCACAGGATCCTCAAATAATTTTATGAACATTTCTCCTCCCTCCCACCCCCAATGTAAATCCATTTTTGCTTCTGGAGAAATTCAGTTTTGAACGGTTAGGGGACCTACAGACAAACCTGTGCTATGTCTTAGAAACAGAAGAACAATCCCTCCCGAAAGCTCGTCTGGCACAAATGGGTGCCTTATATAGACAATAATGCATACACCATATTTATTTTTGTCATTAGAATTTTTCTCTTTTCTCCTTTCTCCCTTTGTCCATTACCTACCCCATTATTTCCCTCTGGATTTTCTCTCTGCCACTTTTCCCCCTCAAGGTATGTCTTCACTGTAGAGTTAACTTTGGTGATTGACACCCAAGTTACCTTAGCTCAGATGTGAGCAGCTACACTTGATTTACTGGGTCTTCAATGGTGCTACACTCGCCTGTGTGTAATTCTAGGGGTATGGCTACACTTGCAGCTGTACAGCGCTGGGAGTTAAACCAGCCTTCGTACAGCTGAGTAGGGAAAGCGCTGCAGTCTGTTCACACTGCCAGATGACAGTGCACTGTCGTGGCCACATTTGCAGCGGCATTGGGAGCGGTGCATTATGGGCAGCTATCCCAGCGTTCAAGTGGCTGCAATGTGCTTTTCAAAAGTGGGGGTGGGGTGGAGTGTGACAGGGAGCGAGGGAGAGAGAGTGGATTTTTGGAGCCGACATTGTGTCAGCAGGCTGCCTTGCAAATTCCGAACCTCTTTCCTCCCCGACCCCTCTCTCACTCACTGAAAGCAAAGAGCAGCTGTTTGTTTTTTTCTCACAGACCAGATAAGCAGCCGCTCACCGAAACGGACCCCCCCTCCCTCCCGTGCTGCTTCTCTCTTCAAGCGGACACTAGCTGTGGGCATTCCAAAGGGAGCCCCCCTGCCTTTACTCATTCATAGCAAACAGAAGCTGTGTTTGGTTTTTTGATAAGCAGCCCCTGGAGCCTGGAGTTCACAACAAAACAAAGAGAGGCATCACAACAAAACAAAGAGGAACCTTCACTTAAAAGGATTATGGGGAGTTTCCGGAGGTCAGTCACTGCGTAATAAGGTTACTCCGCGTTTACACTGGTGCTGCAGCTCAGCTGCAGCAGCGCAATACTCTTTATTCCCAGGGGCAGCTCTAGCCATTTCGCCGCCCCAAGCAGGGCGGCACGCCGCGGGGGGCGCTCTGCCGGTCGCCGGTCCCGCGGCTCCGGTGGACCTCCCGCAGATGTGCCTGCGGAGGGTCCACTGGTCCCGTGGCTCCGGTGGACCTGCGGGAGGTCCACCAGAGCCACCTGCCGCCCTCCCGGCAACCGGCAGAGCGCCCCCCGCAACATGCTGCCCGAAGCACACGCGTGGCGTGCTGGGGCCTGGAGCCACCCCTGTTTATTCCTCTCGGGGAGGTGGAGTACATGCAGCGCTGTAACCACAGAGATACAGCGCTGTATGTGCCTTGCCAGTGTGGACAGGGAGTGAGTTACAGCGCTGTGGGCGGCTTTAGTGCGCTGTAACTCTTAAGTGTAGCCAAGGCCTAGGATTTCTGGTAGCAAATTCCAGGGTTCTTGTGCTGCAGTAAGCCAAACTGCTCTACTTTTCTTTCCCGGTTAACTGTGGGAGAACTTGTTTGTCATTACGGGAAGGTATCTGAAGGACTGTCAGCACTTGAATGATTTAGCCTGAGTCCTCATTGCAAAGCAGCTGGGTTACCAACCTGAGTGAAACCTTCACTTTGGTTTTAGTTTACATTCCCACATAGGCCCACTCTCTCAAACTGAAAGCGCCACCAAACTCAGATAAAAGGGTTGTCTGTGTGGATGGGAGGGCATTTGGGGCAACATCCAAGTAAGAGTCTGAAGGCTCATCTCCCTCTTGAAAGGTTATAGCAACAGAGCTGCAGGTGTGCCACTGTAGCACTTCAGTGTAGACACAACCTACACCGACAGGAGGGTTTCTCCCTTTTGGCGAAGCTAATCCACCTCCTCGAGAGATGGTAGCTAGGCTGATGGAAGAATTTATAGCACCAATACATAGACGCCCACCACTTGAACTAAAAGAAGAGGTCCGTTATCTGGTGCTCATAGAAGACAGTTATCCTTTATATGGACTAGTCACTAGAGAAATATATGACCCTGTGCATTATGTTTATTTATTTCCTAGGGGCCAAATTTTGTGGGCTTTACTCAAGGAAAAAGCCTTACTGATTTTATTGTTAGTTCAGCTGAGTAAGGAATGAGAAAAGTGCAGGATTTGACCCTAGTTGTCTGTAAAACACATCCCGCACATCAACATCATCACTTTACTGATGTCAAAAGACTTTGTCACAAGAAACTGCAGACTCAGTCGGTGTTGATTTCTCTCAGCTAAGAGATTAATACCATTGCAGTGAAAATCACTTCACTAAATACAAGGCTTTAAAAAAAAATCCTTTGTATAAGACCCTTATTAAAAGGGCATGAAAGCAATAAACAGAAGGCAACATTTCTAAAACTGTCGATATAACTGCTTTTAAAAGGAAATGCTGAGAGTCAGACCCTTAATTTTCTCAGCCACTTTCTCCTATTCTTCCTTATAGCTAAACTTCTGGTCACAAAGTCCTTTCTTCCAACCCTAATTAGATCATTCACTGTGATTGTCACACAAGTGGATGTCCCACAGGCTGCTGTAGAGACTCGGTTAGCTTGGCATACACATAAATGGGGGTATAAATGGGTGGTGTCTTCCCTATATTTTCCCACTTCACTTGGCCTAAATCCATTTCTGCTAATTTAGGCTCAGGGTTACTCAGGGGAATCCTGTTCAATGATACTATTCAGAGGATGGGAAAGTACATATTGTTTCATAGGTCTTGCTAAGGGTTGTCATTCTTTTGCCTGGTTATTTACACTTGCACAGCAACTGGTTGCCACACAACTGCATGACAGCTTTGAAATCCTACTGTTTCACAAAGAGGGTGTCGTTAAGTTCATTGAATTGAAAGCATTCCATTTTTAATAATTTGTAGGAAAGTAATGGAACTGATAGTAGATTATAAAGTAAGATTATAAGTGTTATATTTTCTCAAAATAAATGGTTTGTGAAGGGCTCTTTCTAGAGCGAGAGGAGTGTGAACCAAGTAACCTCTACATGCAAAGCTGATATCTGTCACTTGATGAATGAAATTTATGGGAATCGAAAAGCAATCTTCTGTTGAGGAAAAATGAACACTTATTAATGTTTGACTCTCTATGCCTCCAGCAACAGTGTTGCAGGACTTCCCGCTAAAACGTAAAAATAAATGTGTAGGGCACTGGTGTCGAGTAAGTGATGATTCATGGACTTTGAAAACACTAGGACATTAAGCAAAAATGGACAGAACACAGACTTTAGTAGTGAAAACTGTTGGAATGTGTCATGGAATGTCCACTGCTGAATTCATTCACCAGCGTCTTAAGATACATGTGCAATTATCCCTCCAGTACTTTTTAGTTTTGTACAATCTCTTAGATTTGAGAACTTCTCAGTTTTTTGTAACTACCCCCATTAAATCAAATTAATTTAAATTCCTTTTATTCAGCATTAGAACCTTTAACAAAGTTTAACTGTAAGCAGAGTGTTACATCAATGAACCCTTTACTCTGGAATATAATGCTCACCATCTTGCACCTTGGGTCATCGTTTACACCTCTAAAAATGACTGCAGAACAGGGGTAAAATTCCACCAAATCAGAATTTCCTACTAATTTTACATTGTCTTTGCATAGCAGTAAATAACTACACAGCGTGCATGGCAGTGAAGAATCAGACCTCAAAGATCTTATTGTCTCAAAAACCCTCTGACTCAAGTCTGTTTTAATCAAAGACCAATCAGTACCTAAGGTGATCTTTATTCCTATTTGGTCTGTCACGGATGCTTGTCATCTTTTCCTTTGGTATTCTCTCTTGCTGTAATATTAATGTAATTAATTACATTTATCTAACAAAATAACACATTTTATTCCCATTTACAACTGGCTGTGGTATTCAAGGGTTCGCTTTGCATTTTTTCCCCCTACACTACATATTCTTGTATTAACCAAAGCAATTTTTCCCTCTTTTGTCTCTTGCATCTCCCAACTGCTTTCCACGTTCACTAGCTAAGGAATGTTAACTAATGTTAACCTTTCCCTTTCAAATGTTACTTTATTTAATTCGTATAGTATTTCTTAGTCATCTTCTTTCATATGGCAACTTGAAAAGCAACATTAGAGAACATCATCCAGTGACATGGAATGAATCAAGACTGTCCCTCTGAAGGAGGATCTGATAGGACATCAATTCATAGATGTTCCATGGTTTGGTTGTCTTCTCCACATTTACAGATCACCCCGTCATTTATTTTCTATTTGTTTAGAAGTAACTGCAATGCATGTGAGAGGCACTGTAACCCATATATTGTGTGGCATGGTGAAGCCAGATGATTAATGTGTAGGATCTGTGATCAGGTCTTGATTCTTGACCCCACTATTTTCCCACAGCCTCTGCCACTTGTCTTTTGTTGACAGTCCCAAGGTTTTGAGAGTTTTTGCTGCTAAGCAGAAGGGTCATGTCTGAATTTGGAGTCTCAGAAAGTAAGATTTAGTTGCGTCTTTGCATATTGTTACTCATGTGGAATATGGAGACAGCTGGTTTTTAAGGGTTTGATCCAAGTTGTTATAAATAGTAGTGTTCCTCCAGTTTTTCAGAACTTCTGTGAGGATGCATTCAGCTTTGCTGAAGGTGATCATTTGGATGGTTTGTATGAGATCATCCACATATCCAAATTTTCATGACTGGGTCGATGGCAAGTTACTGTGGTAGCCTGTTGTTCAGTAGATGAGATCTGTTGGTCTGTTCCCTTAGCTATGTGCAATTTGCGACTGGTGAGCAAAACTGTCATCAGGTGCAGTGAGTGTTGTTCTGCAACATATTTTTCACACTTCAGAAGCAGGCTGTCCGGCCAACCTATGCCATATTCTGAAGACAGGTCCACAAAGGCTACTAATGTTTTGAGCCCATGCTGATAGCAAGCTTTGATGTAGGTCATCAGGACAATTACCTGATTACAAGTGCTTAGTCCTGATCTAAACCCAGATTGCTCTTAAAGGATTGAGTCCATAAAAATGGGTTAAGTCTCTGGAATGGCATCCCTTCCAAGATGGGCTACATTTCCTGGTTTCAGGATGGCAGTGACCTTTGCCAATTGCCATACATGTGGGGGTTGGCCAAGGGCACGCACATTGCTAAAGAATCATGTCAGCCAGTCACAACCATGCTTAGATTTTTCAGAAATTATGTTAAGAAGATGCCACCTGAATTTGAAGTGTTGGCCAAGTTTGGGGAGTCTTATGACCTTGTCCACTTCTTCTCTAGGGAATTGCCTTGATAGCATCCATGTTGCTGGCAGTCAAATAGGGAGAGAGAAAGCTCTTTTTTCACTTTCCTTTAAGGACTCACAGAGAGTACCTCACTACAAAAAGGGAAGTTAGCTTTTGTATTACTCTGGACTGTACAAATACTGGACCAATTTCCATTTTGTACTTGAGATTATTTGATTTTCTTCTATAAAGATTTCTAACAAACATTCCAACTCAGAACCAACAGAGCTTCAGCAAACAAGAGGTGAGAACTTTTCACAGCATTTGTCTGAATATTCCTGATCCATATAGGAATTGCCACATTGGATCAGAGCAATCTAGTCCCAACCAGTCGTCAAGACCAGTGTTGTAGAAAAATAAACCCTGTCGTAGGCATTTATGAAATAAATTGTCCCCCAGGGCAAGTTTTATTTTCCCAATAATAGAGGCTGGCTTCTGCTCCAAAGACCTTGTTTGTTTGTTTAAGTAAAATAATAAAAAAAAAGTGATTGTAGAAAAAAGGTGAAACTGCTCCTGCCAACAGCAGTGTTGCATAGGACAAATCTCTATAATATTGTGTATGTAATCAGAACATCCAATAGAATTTCCTTTTCCATGTGCTTGAACAGAGCCTAACACAATCTTGTTTTGGGCCACTGGGCCCCACTACAGTATAAACAATAAACAGTAAAAATTACTGCTAATGGGAAAATACTGGAAGTATATTACAGTATGAATAGAGTTAACACAGCACACGACTGATCTGATGACTCTGAACAGCACAATTCGCATTTGGAGTCATCCTAGAACACATTACAATCAATAGCACAATAAGGTCACGTGCAGGAGTTATAAATATACAAAAACTTCCTCTGGTCCTACCTTATTCTTTGAACACCAACTGAATCATTCTCAGAAATGCAAAATTTAAGTGCCCATTTACAAAAAACTACAATCAGAGGCAAACCTTTTGAACAACATTCCTTAATTGCATTTGGATATAAACTGGTCATCCACAAGTTTAGGCTTGAAATTAGATGAAGATTTCTAACCATTAGAGGAGTGAAGTTCTGGAACAGCCTTCCAAAACCAAACTTGTTTCAAGACTGAGCTTGATACGTTTATGGAGGGGATGGTGTGATGAGACTGCAAACGATGGCATATGGTCCCTCAACAGCGGCTATTAGTCAATATCCCCAACCACCGGAGGTGGGACACTAGATGGGGGGCGGGGGTTCTGAGTTACTACAAAGAATTCTTTACCAGGTGTCTGGCTGAGGTGTTGCTCACGTGCTTAGGGTCTAACTGATTTGGTGTCAGTAAGAAATTTTCCCCTAAATCAGCTTGGCAGAGCTCCTGGGGGCTTTTTGCTTTCCTCTGCATCATGGGGCCCTTTCTGGTTTGAAATAGAGTAAATGATGGAGTCTCTGTAACTTGAATGGTTTAAATCATGTTTTGCTGTCTACAGTAAATCAGGCAGTGATTATGGGCCTATTACAGGAGTAGGTGGGGGAGATTCTGTGGCCTGTGAGAGACAGGAGGTCAAACTAGATGATTCTGATGGTACCTTCTGGCTTTAAAGTCTTTTTTTTAATTTGCTTAATAGTATGGTTCATAATTTTCTCACATGCTTATAACAATTCCTGCATAAAATCAATGAAAAGAAATCTATAGTAGTTTTCATGGCCTTTTATGTAGCAAGACATTCCAGAGATAGTTTTAACTATTCACACTCTGAATGGACTAACCATCCTTAATGAATCAGTGATTTAAGCACAGAATGCCCATGTTACTATGAGGTCTGTGCATAAAGCCATTATGCAGTAATTGAAAAGCAACCCACAAATATCTATATAAAAACAAAACCCCAACAAACAGCTATTTAAAAAAACAAACCAAGTGCATTTAGTTAGAAGAGGAATGATTAAAATTTAGTTTTTCTACTGTCATATTCAGAGATCAGAAATTTTATGAAACTTTATGTAAATAAATCAGTCTTTCTTCAGCAGGCTGCTCTGACCAATTTTATTTGGATATTAATTTAATAGTATTTCTCTAAAGGAGCTACAGATCAATGCTGTGTCTAAATGGGTTGAAGCCTACTATGGAAAAGTGCGGCTAGAAAGTGGTGCCTAGTCATGAGGTGAGCTAACTTTAAACCAAAGTAGAGAAAGAGTTTAGGAAGAATACACAGGACAGGATTTTATTTAAAAAATATCCCTGGTTCACGAATACACTCATACATCACTTGTCACCACACCTACAGTTATAAAGATTGAGTGGCACAGACAAGATCGTCCTCTTCCCCGCAGTAGATTCTGGAGGGGGGTGGGCGCGAATGTTGCAACCTGCAGGTTTATACATTTTTAATGATTCCTCTGGCCCTGCTGACACACCATAATCTTTAGTGCTTATGATGCAATACAACCACTATTTTAAAGGGAAAGATATCAAACATCAAGTAGAACAAACTTAGCCACCATGAAAGACTTTGACTATATATGTGACTTTATGACAAGCTTCAGTTCAAAGAAAAAAATCAACTGCCTCTTGGGGAGTGGAGGGAAGAAATGAAGTTATCAAAGAATATTACCACCTGGAAGCAGCCAAAAAACACTTGAACAGTCAAATCTCCTGACTTCCTATCACCTCGCATCACCTAACAAACTATAGCATGAACTGGAGAGGTTCCTCCCGAGGAAGTTTGACTTCCATTATTCACTTGCTGCATACAGTATTTCTAAGTAACAGGCAGCCTTTGTAACAGATGCTGCTAAATGTCCATCGCTGCCCCCCGCAAACCCAGCAGTTACAAAACTCTCAATATGGACTGATGGAATTATGCTTCTCTAAGCACTGATCTCAGAAAACTGCCATTTCCCTGGTAGTTTTCAATGACTGTATAACATGTTATTGATGAATACTTTTTTTTTTAAGTCTTGCTGTAAATTTAAATGAAATGTCTAGAACTTTCACAAATGCCTGATCAAATGTTTTGTAAATGTTTTTATAAGTGATGGGATATATCCCATACCTGAACAAGAAGTTCTTTCTAGAGGTTATAACAGGGGACTGGAAATTATGATTCCTGGATTCCATTCCAGTGACTTTGGACAGTCATTTACCTTATCTCTGCCTCTGTTTACCCATCTGTAAAATACTTATACTACTACTTGCCTACTTCAGTATCATGAAACTCAACTGCGCCTCCTTGCACTCTGCCCTCCGTTCTTGGAAACCCTCTCTCTGTTCTGGTCCATTATGCTTCTCTTCTCCCCTTAAAACTCACTTCTTCAGCAAGGCCTATTGTCATAAACAGATAGTTAAGGGTTAATGCCTCTTTTACCTGTAAAGGGTTAAGAAGTTCACCTAGCCTAGCTGACACCTGACCAGAGGAACCAATGGGGAAACAAGATGTTTCAAAAGGAAGGAGGGAAGTTTCCTTTGTTTAGAGTCAGTTTCAGCCGGACTGAAAAAGATCAAGGAACCAGCCTCTTATCAGAGTAGTAAGTTTTAGAAAGGAATAAATAGGTTTATGTTTATTTTCTTTTGTAACTTGTCTTTGTGCAATTATTAGATTGAGTATTCTTGTGTGTATTAAGGTTTTTGCCCAGGGGAACATCCTGTGTTTTAAATCTGTTGTCTGTGAGATCAGCTGGTATGTTGTCTCCCAGAGGTTTTTTTCTTTTACCTTTCTTTTCTTTAATTAAAAACCTTCTTTTTAAGAACCCGATTGATTTTTTCCCTGTTTTTTAGATCCAAGGGAATTGGATCTGGACTCACCAAGGAATTGGTGGAGGAGTCTCTCAAGGCTACCCAGGGAGGGGAAGGTTTTGGGGGGGGAAGAGAGTTTTCCAGATAACTCAGAAATCTGGATGGCGGCAGCGAGACCAGATCTAAGCTGGTAGTTAAGCTTAGAAGTGTTCATGCCGGTCCCCACATCTGTACCCTAAAGTTCAGAGTGGGGGTGAGACCTAAGACACCTGAGGAAAGTGATCAGGAACAGTCAGTATGGATTCACCAAGGGCAAGGATAGAAAGCTGGGTAGATAGTTGGTCTCAACGGGTAGTGATCAACGGCTCCATGTCTAGTTGGCAGCCGGTTTCAAGTGGAGTGCCCCAAAGGTCGGTCCTGGGGCCGGTTTTGTTCAATATCTTCATTAATGATCTGGAGGATGGTGTGGACTGCTCTCTCAGCAAGTTTGCAGATGACACTAAACTTGGAGGAGTGGTAGATACGCTGGAGGGTAGGGATAGGATACAGAGGGACCTAGACAAATTAGAGGACTGGGCCAAAAGAAACCTGATGAGGTTCAACAAGGACAAGTGCAGAGTGGACGGAAGAATCCCATTCACTGTTACAGACTAGGGACCGAATGGCTAGGAAGCAGTTCTGCAGAAAAGGACCTAGGGGTTACAGTGGACGAGAAGCTGGATATGAGTCAACAGTGTGCCCTTGTTGCCAAGAAGGCTAACGGCATTTTGGGCTGTATAAGTAGGGGCATTGCCAGTAGATAGAGGAATGTGATCATTCCCCTCTATTCGACCATGGTGAGGCCTCATCTGGAGTACTGTGTCCAGTTTTGGGCCCCACACTACAAGAAGGATGTGGAAAAATTGGAAAGAGTCCAGCGGAGGGCAACAAAAATGATTAGGGGGCTGGGAGAGGCTGAGGGAACTGGGATTGTTTAGTCTGCAGAAGAGAAGAATGAGGGGGGATTTGATAGCTGCTTTCAACTACCTGAAAGGAAGCTCCAAAGAGGATGGATCTAGACTGTTCTCAGTGGTACCTGATGACAGAACAAGGAGTAATGGTCTCAAGTTGCAGTGGGGGAGGTTTAGGTTGGACATTAGGAAAAACTTTTTCACTCAAAGAGTGGTGAAGCACTGGAATGGGTTACCTAGGGAGGTGGTGGAATCTCCTTCCTTAGAGGTTTTTAAGGTCAGGCTTGACAAAGCCCTGGCTGGGATGATTTAGTTGGGAATTGGTCCTGCTTTGAGCAGGGGGTTGGTCTAGATGACCTCCTGAGGTCCCTTCCAACCCTGACATTCTATGATTCTATTAACTCCTGAGACTGCCACATCAAAAGTGCTGATAAGCTAGGATTTTCTTCTGAAAGGTGAAACTACAAAATCCAAGCTGACCTTCTCAATTCCTTTCCAATGTTCAATTCTAGCCTCAAACTGCCTTTGTCTATTTAATCCATGATTCAGTAAAGCACTCAAGCATTTCCTGAATCAGAGCCTTAGGGTTGTAAGCCTACTGAGGCATCTCCTCTTTCTCAGCTGCGGTGAGTGTAAATTCAATGTAGCAGAGGTCTATGGAACCTAGTATGTCAGACCTGTATCATCATTTAATCAATGAACCTATTAACAATTACTTCAAGTAAGGTCACATCAGTCATGTATAAAAAACGAGGCCTTAATTCTGCAATCAGGTCTGAATAGACAGACTATTGTGTCCTCAGAAAGCCTTGCAGTTTGCAGAGAGGCACCACCACAATGGTCTAAATGCAGGATCTGAGCTTGCAAAGTTCATGGCAAAATGCTTTGCCTTCTTCAAAAGAGTGTTTAGCATACAGTGTAGCAATGGTAATCTACTTCTTCAGACTGAGATATAGTTTGTATTCCACTGACATCATAAACTAACATACCTTCTGGAGAATAAGAAAAATATGTCATGATTTACATTAAGTATATGTCTCCACTTACTTTCAAATGGAAATTTACGGACTCATGCAGACTTTGCCTACTTTTCTGCCTTAACTATCTATTTTTCAGTGAGGTAATTTTAGGAGATACATTCTCTTGACAAAAATGTGTAAATTCCAGCAATGGTGTTGGGAATATGCACATACTTATGGCCAACTGCCTGCACTACTTAATTGTGTTGGAACAGGTGCACTGACAGTAGAAAAGCTGAGAGAGACCACAAGTATGAAAAGACAGTTACCTTTTCCGTAACTGGTGTTCTTCGAGATGTGTTGCTCCTGTCTATTCCACAATAGGTGTGAGTGCTCACCACGTGCACCGGAAGTTTTCCCCCTTGCAGTACCCGTAGGGGAGCGCCCCAGCCAACCCTGAAGTGGCGCCTCCATGGTGCGGTATAAGGGGCGCTGCGCGCTCCCCACATCCTCAGTTCCTTCTTGCCAGACAGCTCCGACAGAGGGGAAGGAGGGTAGGATGTGGAATAGACATAAGTAACATCTCGAAGAACACCAGTTACAGAAAAGGTAACTGTCTTTTCTTCTTCAAGTGATTGCTCATGTATATTCCACAACAGGTGATTCCAAGCAATATCTGTGAGATGATGGAGCACAGCCCTGCCGAACCCAGCGTCATCCCTGATCTGGGAGACGATCATATAGTGCAAGGTGAACCTGTAAACTGAAGACCATGTGGCAGCCCTACAAATGTTCTGAATGGGGACGGGGGCCAAAAAGGTAGCCGACGAGGCCTGTGTCCAAATTGAGTGCGCCCTCACAATTGGTGGCAGAGGGATTCCCGCCAGGTCATAACAGATAACAGATGCACAAGGTGATCCAGTTAGAGAGCTGCTGAGTGGAGACTGGCAGACCTTTCATGCGCTCGGCCGAGGTGATGAACAGCTGCGAGGACTTTCTAAACGGCTTAGTCTATGCCAGGTAGAAAGCCAGAGCCCGTCTCACATCCATCATGTGGAGGCGGCGCTCCTCGCTGGACATCTGGGGCTTGGGGCAGAAGACCGGTAGAAAAATGTCATGACCCATGTGTTAGGCGGAGACCACCTTCAGAAGGAACGAAGGGTGTGGGCAGAGCGGGACCTTATCTTTATGAAACACCATGTATGGTGGCCTGGAGGTCAGGGCCCTGAGCGCTAAGACCTGCCTAGCTGACGTGATCACAACCAGGAAAGCCACCTTTCACGAGAGGTGTGACCAGAAGCACATGGCTAGCGGCTCAAACGGGGGCTCCCGTGAGATGGGCCAACACCAGGTTTAGGTCCCACTGTAGGACAGGGAGCTTAACATATGGGGAGAGGTGATCTATCCACTTACGGAATTGGCCAATCATAGCATGGGGGAACACTGGCGAATGGAAGGCCGATATGGCTGCCAGGTGCACCTTGACTGAGGAGGGTGCCAGGCCCTGGGATCTAAGGTGAAGGAGGTAGTCCAAAATAAACTGGATCAGAGCTGCCACTGGGGAAATGCCCCACTTGTCTGCCCATCTGGAAAACCAAGACCACTTTGCCAAATAGGCTCGGCGTGTGGAGGGCTGCCTGCTTTCTAGGGGGATGCGCTCAGTGGTGAGCTGGAGCAGGTTCCCACAGGTTCTCAAGAACCGGTTGCTAAAATTAGACCTCCGTGGAGAACCGGTTGTTAAAGGGCCAGGGGGTGGGCAAAGACTCAGGATGGTCCGTCTGTGGGCCGGACCATCCTGTTGCTCCCAGGATTCCCAGCTGGGGAGGCTGAGGCTCCCCCGGCCCTTCCCGCGCTTCCCCGCAGCTGCAGCGTGGCCAGCTGCCGGCACCAGCTGGGCAGCTCAGCTGAGCTCTGGAGTCGTCCTGTTGCCACTTTTTGAATGGCCCAGCAAGGTGTGTGTGTGGGGGGCTGCTGCAAGCTCCAGGGCTGGCCAGAGGAGAGGGGAGGGGGCAAGTGGGGCAATTGGCCCAGGCCCTGCAGGGGCCTCCGGCCCCACGACAATCTCTCCCTGGCCCCTCCCCCGCTCCTCCCCCTTAAATCAGAACTTTTTATAGGGAACCGGTTGTTAAGATTTTGGCAGCTCATCACTGGACGCGCTGAACCCCTTTTGAGCACTTCCTTTCCTCCTGACCTAACCATTGAGCAGCCATGCCATGAGGTGGAGTGCCACTATGTTGGGGTGGAGAAGGCGGCCCCGACCCTGGGAGAGCAGGTCCGGGCAGGACGGCAACGGGGCGACCACCAGGCCCATGAGGGTCCCATACCAATGCTGCCTGGACCATGCTGGGGCAATCAGAAGGACCCGGGTCTTGTCCGTCTTTATCTTTTCCAGGAGAGACCACTCGTGCTGAGCAGAGAAGTCCCTGCTCAAGCGATCCAACAGGCATTCCAGACGCCCGGCAGATGGAAGGCCTATAGGCAGATGTTGTGGGCTATACAAAACCCCCACAGCCTCAGGGCTTTGCAGCAGAGGCTCGGGCCCTGCCTTGCCTGTTGATGAAGAACATTGAGGCCGTGTAGTCCATGAGGACCCTGACCACCCAACCCTCCAGGTGCAAGCGGAAGGTCATGCACACCAGCCATAACACCCTGAGCTTTTTGACATTTATGTGGAGAGTCAGATCCTGAGCCTACCACAGACCTCGGGTCTGAACGTTCCCCACCTGGGCCCCCCGTCCCAGGTCCAACACTTCAGACACCAGCTCCAGCGACGGGGCCTTGCACCTAAACGGGACTTCTTGGAGCATGTTTCTCAGGGAAGATCACTGGTTCGGGTACCATGAGGACTTTGTCCATCCTGTCCCTGGCCTGGGAGAAATCCGAGTCCAAGCAGAGCTGGAGTGGCCTCATCCTGAGTCTGGCGTGACAGACCACATACATGCATGCCGACATGTGACCCAAGAGCTGGAGGCATACTCTGGCTCTTGTCACTGGAAGTTTTGTGACTGTGTCGATGAGCCCCTTCAGGGTCTCCAACGTGTCCAGTGGGATGGAGGCTCTGGACGACGAGGCATCCAGGACTGTCTCAATAAACTCTATGCGTTGAACCGGGACTAACATGGACTTGGTGTTGTTTACCAACAGGCCCAAAGTGGTGCATGTGGACAGAAGGAGCACCACATGATCCCGCACCTGCGACTGTGAGCTGCCCTTGACCAACCAGTCATTCAGATAGGGGAAGATCTGGACCCCTCAGCACCTGAGGTAAGCCGCAACCACCGACATACCTTTCCTGAATACCCTGGGGGCAGTGGACAGGACCATAAATTGGTAGTGTTCCTGCCCCACCGTGAAATGGAGGAAGCGTCTGTGCCCCTCGAATATATGAATGTGGAAGTGCACGTCCTGCAGATAGAGGGCGGCATACCAGTGTCCCCGGGATACAGGAAGGGGATGCTGGAGGTCAGGGAGAACTTGAGCTTCACCGTGTATTGGTTCAGGCCTCACAGGTCCAAGATGGGCCTGAGCCCTCCTTTGGCCTTCAGGATAAGGAAATAGTGGGAGTGGTACCCCTTGCCCTTGAGCTCACCGGGTACTGCTTCCACTGCTCCTACGTGCAGGAGCCGCCCCACCTCCTTCTCGAGCAGAGCTTTGTGCGAGGGGTCCCCCAGGAGGGATGGGGGTGGGGTTGGCTTGGTGGGGCGGAAGTAAACTGGAGGGTGTAGTCCCGGGAGATGGTGTTGGAGACCCATCGGTCCGAGGTCAGCCACAACCACTCAGGGAGGAAAGCACACAACTGATTGGAGAAGGGAAGCTTTACTGAGGGTGGATCCTGGATGAGAACTGTCAGGGTGCCCCCAGGTGTCCCGTCAAAACTGCCTTTTCCCTGTTTGCTTGCCCTTGGAGGACCCAGACTTGGGGGCAAGCCGAGACTGCCTCTGTGGGTGCCTCCTATAGTCCCACAACGTCTCGTATTTTGGGTGGGTGGCCTGAGCGGTTGTCTGCAGCGGCTTGAACTTAGGTTTAGCCAGAGCCAGAACACAGAGACTCAGAGTCTGGAGAGTCATGCAGGAGTCTTTCAGGCCACGCAGCTTTATATTGGTTTGTTCCACAAACAGAGCTTTGCTGTCAAACAGGAGGTCCTGCAGGGAGGTCTGCGCCTCGCTGGACATCCCAGAGAGCAGGAGCCACGATGCCCTTCTCATGGACACCATGGAGGCCATGTCCACTGCATCCGAAGCTGCCAGCAGGGTTGCCCTGGCAGCCACAGTACCAGCGCTTTGAACTCCTTCCTGTCTTGCTCCTCGAACTTGGGCAGGGAGTCCCACAGATTCAACTCATACCAGCGCAGGAGAGCCTGGTGGTTCGCAACCCATAACTGGAAGCTCGAGGATGAATACATTTTCCTTCCAAAATAATCCAGCCTCCTTGAATCTTTATTTTACGGGGTAGGGGCTGGCTGCCCTGCCGTTCCCTGTGGTTGACCGACTTGACCACCAGGGAGTTAGGAGCAGGGTGGGTATATAAGTATTCATGCCCCTTGGCGGGTACAAAATACTTGTGTCCCACTCTCTTAGAGATGGGGGCCAATGAGGCCGGGGTTTGCCACAGGGCATTTGAAATTTTTACCACCCCTTTATGGAGATGCAAGGCCACTCTGCCTGGTGCTGAGGAGGACAGCACATTGAACAGGGAGTCTGACGGCTCCTCCATCTCCTCTGCTTGGAGGTGGAGGCTTGATGCCACCCCTTAAGAGTTCTTGGTGGGCCCTAAAGTCCTCCTGCGGGACAGAGGGAGGAGGGGCCGTAATTGCCTCATCCGGGGGGTGGTGAGGAGGCTGGCGTGGTACTTTGGGTGTCCACTGGCACCGGAGGGTCCACCACCTGGTCGGTCTCCGGGCACAGTGCTGAGGATGTACGTCCCACCAACTCCTTCCTCGGAGGTCTGCAGAGGGAGGCTGATGGTCCTTCTGAGGCTCCAGCCATTGAGCGAGCCCCCACCGGGGGCTGCATTGGGGGCAGGGGCGGCTCTAGAAATTCCGCCGCCCTTCCCTGGTCCCGCGGCCGGGGCAGAAGTGGCTGCAGACGGTCCCGTGGTCCTGCGGCTCCGGTGGAGCATCCGTAGGCATGCCTGCGGGAGCTCCATCCGAGCCGCGGGACCAGCGCACCCGCGACAGTCATGCCTGCAGGAGCTCAAGCGGAGCCACGGGAAGAGGGGACCCTCCGCAGTCATGCCTGCGGCAGGTCCGCTCATCCTGAGGCTCCGGTGGACCTCCTGCAGGCATGACTGCGGAAGGTCCGCCGGAGCCAAATGCCACCCTGCCAGGACAATGCCACCCCACACGCCTGCTTGGCGCGCTGGGGTCTGGAGCCGGCCCTGATTGGTGGCCACGGTGCCCACTGGTACCATTGGGCTGGCCATGGGGCCCATTGCCACTGCACCTGCTGTGTCACCGGCAGAGCCGGCTGTTCGGCCTGACCCATCGATGGATGACTATGAAGAGAGGCCAGGCTGACATACGACCTGCTGTTGTCCCTGGACTGGGAGGAACATTGCTGGGAGCAATGCTGACCCAACCAGACTGCCTGGTGGGCGTCGAGGGCAATCCACATGGACTTTGCCCTGAACGGTCGCTTGGTGGCAAGTGGCATCGAGAACATTCCTTTGACCGACACCGGTGTTGAGCCGGGGGCCACTGCGGAGATCCCAGCGGTGGCTTGCTTCTGGAGCGTGGAGCCAACATCGGTGGGGGTCCAGGTACCGGCATGGACATAACATCCCGGGCCGCCTGCAAGGCCTCTGGTGTGGAGGGCATCCGGACATCCGGGGAGGCTTGCTCCAAATGGGCCAGACTACTCCACTCGACTTCAGTCAGAGGCCTAGTGGCCGGTGGGAATCGAGGACTGCCTGATGTGAGTCTAGCCTCTGTCCCAAGTTTACTCTGGTGCCATGGCAAAGAAGGCCTCTTCCTAGCCTTCTTAGCATGCTCCGTGGATAGGGAGCAGTGCCGACTAGTTGATGGCGCCGGAGGGTCGCCGCACACCGACACCATGATGCCTTGTGCTGACTCGGAGTGGAGCGCCGGAGCTGGGGAAGCACCGACTCCATCATGATAGTCCGGAGCCTAATGTCCCTTTCTCTCTTGGTCCAAGGCTTAAACAACTTGGAAATCTTGCTGAGATGGTTTCCCTGCAAACAGCGTAGATAGTCCACATGTGGACCACTCAGTAGCATAGATCCCCTATGACTGGCTGGGCGCTCTAGCTAAACTAAACTAACTAAACAACTAACTAACTACAGATACCAACATTAAACGAACAAGCAGTTTTGGGGACAAGCTACAGCAAAGCTGGAGCAGAGCAGTTCCAAAGCACCTCCACTGGCGGCAAGAAGGAACTGAGGGTAGGGGGAGTGTGCAGCGCCCCTTATACCATACCATGGAGGCGCCACTCCAGGGGTCGCTGGGGTGCTCCCCTACAGGTACTGCTAGGGGAAAAACTTCCAGCACCGGTGCAGGTGGAAAGCACGCACACCTATTGTGGAATACACATGAGCAATCACTCGAAGAACAAACAAAAATGTACAATAGAATATTGTCAGATATGTAAAATGGAGTGTTTCATGAGGCATGTTAAATACATTCTGATCATCTGTCATAGACATTCTGAAATGGAACATTTGACAAAAAGCATGAAGAACATGGGACTCTGCCATTAACCATCCCAATTCATGCTTTTGGATATCTGCCTTAGGAAATTTAAAAGCTATATCAATTTCTACAGCCATCAAATCCCAGAGTGCTCTCTAATTACAGCTTTGATGGGCATGACTTAGCAAACCAATATCCTGCTGCAGAATTATCTGAGTCTCCCCGCCTTCATTTTAAAACATGAGCTCTTACAAACACAGGCTGCTACATGTATTAACCACCCCCAAAACACACACAAAAGAATACAAGTTATTATATGCAGCATAATAAATGAAGCAGTCAAACCAAAGAATTGGTAGGTCTGTGCATCAATGCCTTAAAAATGATCAGGCAGACATCATAGTGCCATTATTTTTCATGTGGTTCAGTACCCATAACAAAAGCAAATAAGGGCTCCATGCTCTATGGTCCACTCATTTCTTTCCTCCCAACCCACGCCAATGAATTAGGCCACCTCTGCAGCATACTTAAGGCAGTAAGCAGAGAAATTAATTTAAATACCATCAGTGGAGGAAATGTACTGGCTTACAAAATAAACTTGAAAGGAAGTCAGATTTTGTTAGTAATAGAAGCAGTTATTTCTGTAATTTGATGTTACAAATGGCTGTGAACAAAACAAATCATGAACATTCACTTAAAAAAACCCTAGCTTGATCATGAAATGTATTCTATGCAGGGGCGGCTCTAGGAATTGCGCCGCCCCAAGCAGGGCGGCGCGCCGCGGGGGGCGCTCTGGCGGTCGCTGGTCCCGAAGCTCCGGTGGACCTCCTGCAGACGTGCCTGCGGAGGGTCCGCTGGTCCCGTGGACCCTCCGCAGGCACGTCTGTGGGAGGTCCACCGGAGCCGCCTGCCGCCCTCCCACGGCACGCCGCCCCAAGCGCGCACTTGGGTCTGGAGCCGACCCTGATTCTATGTACAGAAACAGTCTCTAGAAAGAGAGAAGTACCCCTAATAGTACCTTCTATGTATCAGGGATCTGGAAATCTGATTAAGGGAACGGTATCATGGCCTTTGTTGCTTCTAGTGGGACAAACAAGCCCCAAACCGTTAAGAACTTGGGGGCAATATTTCCTATCCCAAACAACAGAGGACATCCAAAACTAACATGCTTGCCTCACTCATTGTAGGTAAATGGTAAGGGAGTATGCAATAGGATGTCATAATTCTATGCAACAATCTCAATTGATATTTTCACTGATGGAAGGACTGGAGTTTCTCTCAACTTGGAGAGTACCCCTGACATAAATGATCCTCCTTTAGCACCGCCCACTTTTAGGCTTAGCCCTATGGGGCCTTCTCTCCACCTGCCATAGTCTGAGCCAGATACTCAACAGGCATGCATCAGTATAGTTTCACTGACTGTACTGGACCCAGGCTGTTTTATATCTGACTTCTTAAGGCTTGGTTCCCTTATTCACTCACAACTTCAGCTCTCCTGGCCATGCTGCTGATTTAAAAATCCAGCTCTCCAACCCTGAACTATCCCCCTTACTAGGTCATCATGCCCATGTTTCCCCCTCAGCCACCAGGGCTTGAAATAAATCACTGGAATAAGAAACTTAACGTATTATGACTGATGCAGTATTGGGCGGGCTTTCAAATTGATCTAGTTGTCCCTTTTGGCCTTAAAATCTATGACTCCATCCCCTATTAGACACAAAAATCTGAAAAACTCCGATTATGAAGGAAATTGTTTTGGTTAAACTTTGATAGAACAAATGGCTTTTTTCACTTAAGTCATCATTAGGTTTAAAATAAAGCAAGAAACAGCCATTAATGTAAATATAGCGCTTACTTCTATTGCAATATGTCCATAGCAAGTCTGGGCTTTCCCTTCCCCTTTCTTATACTGTGTGGGATTTAAGGAATTTATTTTCTCCCCTTTTAACAATAGTGTATTTAATGGTATAATCATGGAGCCATTCTTCTGCTCTGAAAGGATTTAATAGAAGCCCTGTGTCCTAAATTACTACAGCTTCAGGATCTTTATCATCTTTTGATTGCTTCAGCTAATAATTGGCCCTAACATATTATTATTATTATTATTATTATTATTATTATTATGCATTAAACCCTCTAAATGATGTTTCAGCTGTATTGTTGTGTGACTGTAAACGCATTCCCTCTGGTTTAAACTGTATCTGCCTTGAACCAGTCATCTCATTTTTCCACATCTTTAGGGAGCACTGCTCATTACATGCACCAGGTTTAGAACTTGCACATTAATTTTCTGTGGACACATGAATAATCAGGGACCTGCTAACAACCAGGGAAGAAAACAAACAAAAAAAAGATTACTTCTGTGCTTTATTATACTATTATATTGATAAATATGATTTCTGCAATAGGCATTCTGCTTAATTTATTAATAAAATATGCCATCTATATGCAGAGATAGAGTGTGTGTCTCACCAATCCATGCAGAAATTTTTAAGCTATTTTTATCTGCGACAGAATTTGAAACATCTAAAATATTTTTAAAACATTAAGTTTTCTTTTCCAGAAAATACCCCTTTACATTTTTCAAAATTAATTTAGTTGCAATGTTAGCCAGTTGTTGCCTGGTATTGTGGCCAACACTAAGACATATACTCATCAGATGGGACATGGCAGCATCAAAAGAGAGCCCACTTCCAGATTTATGCCCTTCCCAAAGAATGCCACTTTTGACAGTTTGTCCTATTAAGGCACATATACTTCCATATCTTGATGGCACATTAATATCGCATCTTCTGACACACCACGACAATGCTATTGGACAATGTCATTGCATTACACCGCCTCAATAAATCATCATGCGCTGATGCAAGAAGACTGAATTAAAATGTGACGTTTTCATGTGATGCCATGTCACAGCGTGATGATGTTTTGTGCATTCCAAATGTGATTTTGTGACCTGGGCAAGTCCCAAACCATTTGTGGGACTCGGAACTGCAATGAAGAACCAGGTCCAGTTAGCCCCTCAAGGCCACAGGGAAATGTAGGGGTTCCTAAGATACCAAGAATGTGGCCTCCGAGTACGGACCTTCACAGCACTTCTTAGACTCAGGCCCCACCTGCAAGTCCTTGGCCTCAGGCTTCAAACCAACCACAAACATATAATGGCAGACTAAAGCTATCTGTAAATGTCCTCTATTTTCAACATTATTGCCTAATAAACTATACTAGTTTATTAATACCTGTCAGCTAATGGAACACAAAAACATAACTTCTTGCTTCAAACAAAAGCTTAAATCTCTTTAATAACTTTTTAAACTTTATGCCAAGATATTAACTCAGAAAGTACTTTCAGAATGAGTATTAAAGTGCTACAGAGCGAAGTTTAACTGGTGCACAATTGGAATCTGTTCTAATCCTACAGATGTACATACAACATTTTGAAATGCATTTTGACTAGAGTATTTTTCATGAGCTTTGTTCATAATAGAGAGTTTTGTATTAATTTATATACAGTATTTGGGAAAGTGAAACCCAGGCTATCATATTATCAAAGTTTTCTGATGTCTCTATGAATCATGAGACTTGAAAGACATGATGGTTTTACAGCCAGCAGAAGACAAGAGATCGTATTATACTGTAATACATGGGTGTGGGTATGTTATTCTTTATAATATGCAGTAAGATGTGTGTTCAGGGTTCAAAACTGTTTCAAACAAAATCCATTCAGCAGGGCCAGTAGATGGAGAAAAATCTCTGGCCTACAAATATATCTACTTAGGTGAGTGATGGTAGCAGTGGGAAGTGTGTGTAGCAGTGCGTGAGAAGTTGGCCCATATGTTGATTGTGAGTAAAGAAGGGAAAAGCAGATTTTGCTAATATTTTGATAATCCTGTTTCTCCATTTGATAATGATCTGTAGTTTATTTTTAAATATAACATAGGAGAGGGAAGCTGGCCATTTGGTTAAGGCCCTGGTCTAGATCGTACAAAATCTATGTAAATTTCTCCCTGCCACAGAGTTTCTTTTGTGACCTTGGACAAATCATTTAACAGCTCTGGCCCCAATTCAGCCAAGCACTTAAGTGCATGCTGAAGTCCAACTTTATTTAGCATAGCACTGATTTCAGACAACAGCAATGGGACCTAAACATGTGCTTATAGTTAAACGTATGTTTAAGTGCTTTGCTAAATCGGTGTCTCAGTTTCCATATGTATAAAATATGGATACTCAACTTTCCTACCTCAAAGACTGCTGAGAGGCTAAATTTGTGTGCATGCGAAAAACTCATGCTGTTTTTTCACATATCCAATGTGACATACAATATGTCGGAATGTGATCTTTTATGTACAACTTGCCATATTAGAGCAAATCACTAGTTCATCTAACCTAGTATCCTGACTTTGAAGTTGTCTACACCTAAAACTTCCAAGGAAGCAAACCAATTATTTGATTGCAGCTCACTGGGGATAAGGAACTATGTCTTGTACAGCAGCACCAATCACACCGTTAACATTGTGAGTGATGATGAGACATCTAGCTAATTATGTAGTTCTACATCATAGGGTGAAAAAGCAAATTCTTTCTTAAAATATACAGAAGAAATACCCAAAAGATAAAGAAATATGGTTAAGGAGTTTGCGTTCTGGTAAGAAGAGACTGTGGAGGAGGGAAAGAAGAAAAGCAGAGGAAAGAAAAATATGTAATGAAAAATACTGTGTGTAGATAGATAGATATATCTATACACATACACTCACATCAGTTAGATTACCTATATGTTTTAGACCACTCACTAGCTAGATTTCTCCCTCCACCACGAATTAAAGAGATTTGTCAACACTGTTTCCATTGAAAAAAAAATCAAGAACACACACAAAATTCCATTATCACCAGTCATCCTCTTCAAAAGGTAACACTTCACAGCAGGAGACTACTGACAAAAAAGATAGGCGTTTAAGTGAGGTGTTTGCAGTTTCCTGGATAATGATTTGGTTTATTACTCCACGACTCTGAAATCTGTCTGGAAAATTTTGCAGAAGGCTGTTACATCTGCTAAGACAATGGCCCACCTGTGTATTATGCCAATTAAATGAACTCCAGATCCTTATTCATGAAAAATAAACAGTCCCAATTCATGTCATTCAGTTTTTTGAGTAATAGCAAAACCTTCAGTTAGTGGCAAAAATAATCAAAATCTATCTTTAAATAAATGTATTGCCTGCCTACTAGCATTAAAGAGACTCACATACTATGCACACGCCTGTACCTATTTATGAAGCATTAGCTACGTTAATATAGTCAACTGATTAGCTATTAATAAAGACCGGCTGAAGCAATAAAATTGGGGTATAAGTTTTTAACGCCTCCAAGTTTCAGTGTATTGCAGTCCTAGTTTTTGTTTTGAGCATCTCCCCTCTTGTTAATGGAATGCATGTGTTTAATTCCTTTCCACCATACTTGGCATCTTTAAATGGTTTAATTTTCACATTTTTCCTACAATGATTTTAAAAGCCACTGCAATTATTTAAGTTATTTTTGATCATGCAAATTTTATTATATTTATTAAATAACACTATCCAAATGGTAAAGTACATTAAGTTTAATTGGAAAATTTAATGTAATTGGTTCTGATTAAAGTACTACTAAATGAATAAAAAACTGATAAAGCATACGTGAAAAATAATTATAAATAATTTGGCATCTAGTTTGGTTGAAAAGTCTACTGGGGTCAATGTTGGGTCCAATTTTGTTTAATATTCCATCAGTGATCTCAAAGTAGTAGTAAAAGAACTACATTAATTAAATCTGCAGATAATACTAATCAAGGGGACACCCATAAAGATATAGAGAAAAAAAATAAATGGGTCTAGATGGATCAGTGAAGTGGATGAGATTTAACAAAATGATACTAAGCCTAGAAAAAAGCAAGCTCATATATTTGAGGGAAAATATTCTCATGCATACATAAGAAGAGGGAGAAGCTTGGAAGTCCCTTTGATACAAGTTGTTATACAGGCGAGTCTCATCTTACGCTGAGCTTACGTTCTGCTGTCAGCGTGTAAAGCGAAAATCGCATATAGTCAAAATTACATTGAGTGTAATGGCGGGCGGAATTGCCCGCACTACACGTACAGTATTTAAATTGTTATTTTTCTCTTTTTTTTGTTTTTGCCGACCAGGCAAAGCTGAGTTCACGCATGTTAAATGCATGTAAGATGAGACTCGCCTGTACAAGTGCAAAGTAGTAGTAGTATTAACAGTGTCCAGAAAGATTTAATGGAGATAAGAGATAAAGTAACTATGAGTTTACAGTTGACTCCAACAGTTAAAAACAGTACCAGAGTTTTAAAATTGCACTTTTAACACTTTGTGCAGTCGTGGGAACCCCAATTCCAAAAAGACAGCATCAAGTTGGAGAAAATCCAGAAATTATTAAAAGGGTTGGATGGACTCATCTGTGCAAAAAAACTAAGAGGGGGAAACAGAAGGAAGGTCTGACAATAGTCTATAAACGTTTCAAGAGTATGTCAACATATAGGAGGATGCAATGGAATAAAATGGAGGAACAAAAAATTAGTCTGGATGTCAGGAGAAAAATATTGATATAATGCTATTCGGTTATTTTAAAATTATTACTGTATTTCTTTAAATTCATAAAGGGTGCCTATCCTACGTTCTAGGTGCTAACCCATTGGTTAAGAAACAAAATTTATTACCAAAGGACTGCCCAGGATTATCTCACCCCAATCCTGAGAGAAGAACTCCACAGTGTGTCTGAAAGGTTAAAAAAAACGCAGGCTCTATGTGTGTTGCTTTGGGTGGAGGGCACCCTTATTCTATAGAGGTGTCGGGGAAGGGGTTGTAATTAAAAGAAACCTCAGTTGATTTTTTTCTCCCCTGAGAACACCTCCCACAGGTTTTATTAGAGGAGGGAGCATAACAAATCTAGAGAACAAAGATAGATCCTTGGTTAGCAAGCTAGCCTAGGATTTGGAAGACCTGGATTCAATTCCCTGCTTTGCTGCGGACTTTCTGTGTTACTTTGGGCAAGACTCGCTGTCTCTCTGTGCCTCAATTCCCCATTAGTAAAATGACCTTCCCTACCTCACATAGATGTTGTGACATTAAACACCTTTTCTGCAGGTGGAATGTACTGTACTGGGATGGGAAGGGGGGGCAGAGATACAGCCTGAAGCCTCTTTATCAGCAAGAGTCAATCAAGCCAATCGTTTCTGCATATTGGCAGTCTCTCGCAATTGAGTGTTTGTTTTGTACTATGTGTTACAGTTTTTAGGCCTGAGTGAAGTATGTTAGGAAAGGAATTCATTCTCACCTCTGATTTTTCTCAAGTTGTTACTTAAATCAGACCTTAAACAGAAGCACAAGTTAAGATGTCTATTTTATTTTACATAAATATGTTCACATCTCTTATGGTATAACTTCTGTTTTATAAGACTTTACTGTCCCATGCTTCAGAAATAGCATCCAACTCCTCCACAGTGCCTCACACAAAGCTGCATATTTGATCCTAATTTGATTGCCATTCATATCCACCCACAGGAGACACATTATTCAGAGACAAAGATTTTAGCATTGCTATGCTGCTGATGTCCAGATTTATTTCTCTGTTCAACACTGAATGATTTGGTATAAATGTAGAGTGTGCTCTTTAGATGTGCGAACTTGAAAACAACCACGAAACATGGCGATATCAGACTACGTATGGTTAACAAATGTATTATTTTGTCTCATGTCTTCTCCAAGTAACCAGCCACATGTAGTATTTTCATATTTAGGTTTTCACCTTTGTTATATTTAGTACCTGTGCCAGGCTATCGAAGGACGCAGTGTGCTGCGTGCAGCTCTGGCGATACCTTTTCCACTTGGTTTAAAGTATCAAACAAAACAATTAGGACAATATAAACTTTTTTTCTTCCTTCGATATGGAAAAGGGCTGTGTGTAGACATTGTTGAAACTCTCATTCATTAGGCGTGCACACATTATTCCATACTTTGTTTTTAAATATCATAATTAGACTTTAAATGGGAACTAACATAATATGGTAATGTTTGTTCCCAAAGCCCTACTTTTTGCATAAAGAACAGATAATTTTAGCAATTAAAGTGAAATTCGAGCCTTGATCAGATACCTGCAGTACTAATTAGTAAATTATTTCTTATCAGGCCTCTGGTATTGAGCATAGCGAGACACACACAGGATGTGTAAAACAAGCCCAAGGTGTTTTTCAGACATTGCCATTTCTAATACATCAATAGGAGACACTTAGTAAGATAATTCCTGCTATCTATCATTCAGCACATCTCTTGAAATTTAGCAATCTGCTGGCTCAGCACAGTGTTTGTTTACAGTCCCCGCTTCTACAACGTAGCTAATGTTCTCAGATCTGAATCACTTTGAAAAAGGAGAAATCATTGCAAGAAAAGTGGTAAATGTGAAAGGGAGAGAAATGAAACAAGGACTTTGTCTTCACTATTTTCCTTCATGCTGTACATGGCATGGTCTCTAAAGCATTCTATCATGAATTATCCTTAATCAATCAATATGTTTCCTAACAATTCAAGAAAAAATATACCTAATGTTTGGCTCCACGTTGGTTGCATTAGTAGTGACTGCACAGGACAGATTTTCAATTATATTTGTACATCTCTGCAGCACAGTAGCCAGCAGCCAGTAACATTATTAGTAAACAGTTTTAAAATATTCCAAAGTAAAGCTCTGTCTTTTGATTATACATATGGCCAGATTCTGATGCCCTTAATCCTCTTAAATAGCCTTCCTTACTTCTTGAAATCAATGGGGCAAATCAAGAGGTAAGGTGATGCTCAAGGTGGATGAGAATAGTAGAATCCAGCCCTGGGGATTTAAAGGATTCAAACTTTGTTCCTTTCATGAATGATTTTTAATTCTGCTCATAGCGCTCAGTAGCCACAGTGATCGATTTATAATGTACCCACAATATACAGGCTACAGAGTGGTAAAAACAACTTGAGATGCTGTGAACAGAGATGGGCATGACTGGAAATCATTATCTCCTACATGCTACCACCAAAAAATGTCTGAATGGTTACCTGAACTCATCCAACACCTGGAAAGTTCCAAGATGGTATCCTTGAAGCCTGATGAAATCACCAAAACATACCTACCTAGGGCTGGGACATGTACTTCATTGGCATTCATCACTGTTGCCTTGACTTACGGTAGCAAGAAAACCCTACCCCTGAGCCCAGAAGCACAAGCAGTAGAAGAGCAATAACAGTATAATCTAAAATGAGCCAATCATCCAGAAAAGATTGAACGTGGAACCTACTAGCTGACAAACTTTGTTATTTTCCCTTTTTCATTATCTCTTGACATTTCAGAGGCTGCAGTTGGTTACAGGATAGTAGCTTATGGCAGCTGGCTAGGACAATGAGAGTATGAAGATACATACCACACTCAGAACGATGTGTGAAAACTTAAATGAGAAGGCTCATGAGATAGTTTGTTGTCAAGATAGAGTGTTGATTGTATTTTCAGATGCATTAACCAAGATTATAGCTTGCAGTGCAGAAAAAGGTAATCCAAGCATAACATGCCAAGGCAAAACAAGCAGCATTAGGGTTCTATCCTAGGCTAGCATAAGCCTTTTGCACACCAGCAGAGGGACAAAGGCAGAAAATGAAAGTCATTTACACTGTACCTCTCCCCACCACGTGTGGCTTTTAGATACAGTAAAGTAGTGACACAGAACTTGTGGAGAATGGTAGTATGCTACCAATACTGAAGACTAGCTGATAAACTGCATGACATATGTACCTTGGAAGCTTCTTTTGCTACCAGAAAGCTTGCTTACATAGGGGAAAACCACTTGATAAACTGCTACAGTATAGCAAGCAATCTTAGGCCTGGGCTACACTAGCGGGGAGGGTCGAACTAACATACGCAACATCAGCTACACTATTCGCATAGCTAAAGTTGAAGTATCTTAGTTTGACTTACCTGGCCATCCTCATGGCAGCGACGAGACCGCTGCGGCTCCCCCATCAATACCACTTACTCCTGCTGAGGTGGAGTACGAGCGTCAATTCGGGGATTGATTTATCGTGTCTAAACGAGGCACAATAAATTGATCCCTGATATATTGAACACTACCTGTCGATCCAGCGGGTAGTATAGATGTAACCCTTAGTCTAAAATGTCATAGCCAGCTTGTCTCATGCTGCTTGGTTCTCAGAGGCTCTAGGAGGCAATGACTGCTTTTACATCTTCCATGGATGATAAAACTTGCATGTAGTCTCAACAAGTTAGCAGTATTTCTTTCAATAATGACATTCTAGCTTTTCATAGGTAATACCTAACCCATTTTCTCCCACATTATTAGAATACAGAATAGATAATTGAAAATCTGTAGAATATCCCCCCCAAAAAGAGCTTCACCTTAAGCATATGAAATAGTTCAGTCTTTGATAGTCGCCTACCCGTGGAGTGGAAAGTGTTATCAATCTTCATATTTGAATATCTGGACTGTTAAAACTATTGTCCTTTTCTAAATATGCTTTCAGGGGCAGGTTCTGACCTGTTCAGATATGTCTTTACACAGATATAGCTATATTAATTAATATGCATAATTGGCTTGGAAAAGTTATCTTTTAAATTGGTAAATGTTGATAGACATCAATTTCACCATACACACAAACCAACGAAAAAATATTTCACCATACATATAAACCAATGAAAAAATATTTCCATCAATCATCATTCAAATATATAGATAGGCAAAGTAAGAGAAATGCTGCTTGAGATCTTATTGAAATTTGATTTAAAGATATTAACTGTATATATTTTGACATGTTATGTTGACAATTGGTGCTTTAATGGTTATAAAACTAACTTTTTGAATGTCAAAATCTACTGTAAACTGTCTGGTTCTCCCCCTCCCCCCGCAAATTGTCTGACCCTCCAATAATTTCCTGCGACTATGAAACTTTAAATAGATAAAAACAGAAAAATAAACCAATATATGTTAAAATTATTTTTAAAAAAATCTAATTTGCCAAGCCTATGCATAACACACCACTTTTGCCACTGTGCATTTCTCTCTTCCTACAACCTGAATATGAACTACTACCATCTATTATCAGCAATGTCACACACTACCCAAGTGCAGCCAAATCCCTAACACTATAGGGTGACCAGATAGCAAATGTGAAAAATCGGGATGGGAGAGAGAGGTAATAGAAGCCTATATAAGAAAAAGACCCCAAAATTGGGACTGTAAAATTGGTACATCTGGTCACCCTGGGTTAATTCTGGTGCTACATAAAACTAAAACCTATGGTAATTAAGCTACATCAATGTACATCAGCTGAGAATCAATCCCTATTACTTTTGAAACTAATATGGATCAATTTAAGATTATATCAGAGATATCAACACATTGGCAATCTGGTATATAATGCTTACTGCATTCTAAATAACCATTTTTCAAAAATAGTTATTTTTAAAATGTTGACATTGAAGCGCTCTCATTCACTAGATATGTTGTACACATTTTAAAAATAATGCAAATGACTGTTGTACAAAAAAGAAAACCAAACCACCCAGTTTCCTAGTAATAAATAATGAAACTTAGCACTCGTCACCCAAAGATTCCAAAGCATTTTCCTAAAGATATTTTCCCTACTCTGCAGATGGAGAAACTGAGACAGAGCTGCAAAGTGACCTTGCTACAGTCATATAGCATATCAGTGGCAGCATCAGAACAAAAGGTTGATCTCTTTAATCTGAGAACAGAGCTCTAACCACTAGACCATGCTGCCCCCAAGGGACAAGTTGCTGAAAATCCGCAATATAAGAAAAGGACAAAAGAACCTTGATAGTAATATCATAGCTGTGTACACAAGGTAAGGTGCCACTGACACTGAATCATCGAAAACAACAGGATTTGGATATCATCAGCATATTGTGCCCTTTAGGATTAACAAAATATACTGAAGCAATTTATCCTTAACATGTACCTCATACAGTGAGCAGGGGCAGGGAGATAGCTCAGTGGTTTGAGTATTGTCCTACTAAACCCAGGGTTGTGAGTTCAATCCTTCAGAGGACCATTTAGGGATCTGGGGCAAAAATCTGTCAGGGGATTGGTCCTACTTTGAGCAGGGGGTTGGACTAGATGGCCTCCTGAGGTCCCTTCCAACCCTGATATTCTATGAATATGTACAACTACTTATGTATTTTTCCAAAAGCTATTAATTTATTTAAGTAGTAAGCTTGTGTAGATTTTAAAAATTGTTTTGCATACATAGTGCATTGGGAACACCATATTTCTAAGGCATGGCATCATTTCTATATGTACATGCTAATTTAGACTTGTGTTCCATATTGAAACAAAAGGTATCCTCTGGAATAAGAACGCAACTGCAATTGCAATCTCCCTCATGAAGATTTTTTTCCTCTGACCATTTATCTTCTTTATTTATGTTTTCATACAATAAGTGCTGCTGTGCATACCATTCTTTCCAGCTGGTGCCTTATGGGTGATTTTCATCAACAGACTCCACATATCAAGAACTTTAATGTTTGCATTTCTTGAAAGGAAACATTATGCCATTACCCTTTATTCTTGACAGCTGTCCACAATTGAAGGGCAAATTCAAAAGTCTTCATAGTTTAGCAGCAGTAAATTGGGACACAGTGATTTACTTGCGGGCTGTCAGGAAGTCATCATATTGCCATACGCTATGTCCCCGGGCCCCCATGGCCAATGTACCATTTCAATGAGGATTATCATATAGGTGTCTCAGAAGGGCCATGTAATATGCCTCTTCTGAGCAAGTTCCATGGCACGGCTATTTATCAGCATGGATTACTCAGCAGGCAGAGGTCCACAATGGGGCCAGGTAGAGGTCTGAGGGTAGAAATTGGAGAGAAGCATGTTGTCTAATTGTACAGACCTGAACATTTCCCAAGTAGTAAATTGTGCAAGGCTTATTTTACACAACCAAGTGAACAAGCAAGTGGTATCAGCACAGCTGGCTCTGATGAGGCAGATAATTCCAGCTTTCAAGGCTCTCATGAGCATTGCAAGATTAATATTTTGACTAAAATAAACTCAAGCATGTCTGTGGCAGTTGACAGCACAAACATGCTTCCCCTTAGAATCCGACAAGCGTAAGGACTGTGGTAATGGGGAGGGTAGATATATGGCATTTGTGGAAGGCACGTGAGTTTTACTGAAGAAGAAATTTCCCATGCAATTCAGAGAAAGCCTGGAAAAAAGAGATGAGGGCTGAGATAAAAGCCTTGTAGTCCTTTCCCTAGAAAACAAATATAACACTTTCCTGTGGAACGCAAGTGTCCTTATACTGAAAACCCTCCTGGTTATATCTGATGCCTTAAGCCTATCAAAAATGCCCTAATAGTCTAGTGTCATTTTCCTCCCCTGAGACTGGATGAACGTCGCATGATGCTGTGCTAGATTCCCAAGAAACATCAGGAGGTATCTGTGTATCATGTAGGACCTAGGAATGAAGATAGAAAATCATATGCTGCAGATCTTTTCATAGGTATTGGAACTAGGGGTGCTGCTGCATTCCTGGGCTTGAAGTGGTTTCCATCATATACAGGGTTTACAGTTTGGTTCAATGGCTTGGACCTTTTTCTAAGAGAGTTTGCCCTATGAGGCCCTGCTAACAAATATTCCAACTGTATTCTATTCCGGCTAGCACATGCCAAGTTCTTAAATATACTTATTTGCCAGCGTGCTGTGTCCAACTTCTCAGCTTCCCTCCCAGCTTCCCCCTACTCAGCTTCTTGTTTTTCCTTCTCCCCTCTTTTGCTAGCTTCCATTTTTTCTCTCCCCCTTCTTTCTGCTTGACAACCCCAAAAATCTTTCAATCCCTGGCAAATTCTACCATTCTCTTTTTCTAATAAATAAAAGTAGGATTTTTTTGGTAATAAAATTGGGTGAATTGGGTGAGAGTTAATGATGGGTAAACCTTAGAAGATCCACAGCTTTCTGCTCCCCTTTGCTATCTTTGACGCTATCTCATTCTGGTAGCTGGTTGCATTTACAGCATAGTCAAGGAGCCTGCCATTAACCTCCGGTGCAAGTTCCTCCATGACTGTAAGCAGACTTAACAGAATATGAGTGATGCCTATTCTCTTACGGTCTCATGGTCGTATATGGGAATATTGCCTAGTAAATCTTTCCACTGAATCCTGCAGAATGTGTCTTCCAATTTACAAAGATTCTAGTACTCCGAGGATTCATGATAGTACATAACTCTGAAACACCAGATCACATGTTATCTAGAGAGAAAGCAAACATTTTTCTGCTTCTGGTTTACAAAAAGTTGAAATTGTACCGGGGTTTTACTCAGTTGCAGTCCCTACACTAAACCCTGAATCTACTCTCTGCCAATGGAAATCTTTCAAGTCTTAACTGATGATGTGTTGTTTCCTTGAAGAGAACCCCCCCGCTATCTTCACAAACATCAGTTAGTGGAAATTATACACTCATCAGATCTTCTATTCTACTAGGAGCCAAAGAGAAACTTCAAAAGCTTGGAGTGGCATCTTTAACAACATAATGTCAGCCTTATATTTGAGGTAGTGTAACCACCACATAAATTTAAAAACAAACAACCTTGCACTTTTTAACTCTCCTTCTGTATCTTGATGACTCAGTTGATATCTTACACGCAGAGACACCATGGCAATCCCTAAAGTATGTTCTGATTATGGTCATCCTTGAAAAAATATTTCAGTTGCATTTAAGGAAAAAGTTAAAATTGCTAGGTTCCTTTTCTTGCATTCTCACTAACACCAATACACAAAGCAATCTAATTAACCAATACAGAAACCTAACAAAACTAGAATTATTGTAATATTATAGCTACCAAAATATATGCACAAGTTGTGACACTAGCTTCCAAAACCCGTACACACCTATGAAACTATCAGCTCATAAACAGACACAAGAAGAATCTACTGAATTGTTATCAAGCAGAGAAAGAAACTGAAATTTGGTGCTAATGCACCATATAAACCTCCTCTTGCCCTGAAACCCAAGAGTTTGCAAGATACCAGATTAAGGAAGGAGTTGAAAGAATTGATCTGAGTGCGCGGAATGCATATTATAATAGGTACCTTTAGAGAAATTAAGATAAACTTGTCTAAATGAAACACTGATGAACAGAGGTACATGTGTATACATCCCTCTCTCTCCAGCCTTACAGCAGCACTGAGTCTTCCTAGCAAACATTAAACCACATTTTTAAGATTTTCATTTCAGTAGCCCCAGGGTTTCTACACTACACTACACTATATGGTAACTGAACTACTTCTAATGACCCAAATGAGAATAAACACAGTTAGCTGAATTAGTATTTTCCCATTTATTTAAAAGCAAGTCTACTTTCTAACTGTCCCTTGTGGAACTTTAACACAAACTGTAAATTTCAAGCCCTGCAGAAATTACAAAAAATTAATTTAGATCAGCAAGACTTATTAAAATAAAAGACTGAAAAAACCTACTCATTTTATTTTGTCATAGACTTGGTTCTTGTAGTTATTGTAATCATTTCTGATATGGGTTCCTACAATGGGCATCTGTTGTCAATGCGCTGCTAAAGTTCAGGTTGTGTCTCCATTTTAAACCTCATTTTACCCAGGTTTAAAATGTCAGCTAAACACACCCACTCTCCCAAAAACTTGGTGTACAAGTCTCAAAGAGCAAACAGGGAGCATTAGGCCTCTGCTTCATTCTTCCTTACTAGCTAGCCCCAAAGCAGAGAGGGAAGAAGCAAGAAAAAATAAAGTGGGAGATGAAAGAAGAGAAGACTAAAGAATCTCAGGAACTAAGCAGCAAACCTCAGGCACTTAGCTTCTGCTCTGAGGTCCAAGATGATTTCTCGAGGAAAGAATACACAACCAGCCCTCTTATCCAATCCGCTTCTGATTAGACATGGGGATTCTTGAACTGTCCACTGGAGTCTCACCTAGGTCTCTCCTTGGGGAGAATTCCTTGTACTAACAACGGACATGTGAAAAAGTCTCATCACTTTTTTCCTCTTTACAGGCTGGGAAAGAGAAAGCTACAGCTAAAAGCTCCACAACGTGCAGTGTTCTCTGAGGATGGTTTTTTTTATTTAGCTCCTTCCCTAAAGCACGTCAAAGCTACCTGGGATAAAGGTTCTACCAGATCTTCATTTCCAGTGTTGCCCCCAGTCCTGTGCTTCAGACCTTGGTTCTCAGTGAACCTTGAATCTAGCTGTTGGACAATAAGGGAATGCACATATTGGAACTGAGAACAGACCGCCTATATTGCAAACTCTTTCCTTTTGTCCATTTCATGGCAGGGAGAGCAAATTACAGCCATTCCTGACAGAAATTTCTCTCTCAGATTAACAGATTGTTAAAAGGTAAAAAATACTCCACAGCTGAGGATCTGCAGTGGAATATGGAATGTGTTGGACTCCTGGTCTTCCATTAAGGGGATGGAATGAACTGAGGAGTCAGGGAGGTCTAATCTTCAAATCATGCCAAGCCAAGCTCCGTTTGAGACACCACTCAGAGTAGATTATTCAAATCTACATACTGTGATTGCCACTCTTCTTTCTTGCACTTTGATCACCAGTGAAATAGTTAATGCTGTTGACCTTCAAATAATTATTGTTAGAATTCAAAAGTTGATACCTCACTAAGATGAACAGGAACAGTTCATACCTCTGACAGAGCTACAGTTTCAGGCTTTATAAGGGTATGTCTACACTATGAAATTAGGTCCATTTTATAGAAGTCAATTTTTAGAAATTGGTTTCATACAGTCGATTGCGTATGTTCACACTAAGCACATTAAGTCAGCGGAGTGCATCCTCATACCGTAGCTAGCATCGACTTACGGAGCTATGCACGGTGGGTAGCTATCCCACAGTTTCCGCAGTCTCTGCCGCCTATTGGAATTCTGGGTTAAGCTCCCAATGCCTGATGGGGCAAAAACATTGTTGTGGTTGGTTTTGGGTACATGTTGTCAGTCGCACCTCCCTCCACGAAAGGAACGGCAAACAGTTGTTTCGCGTCAGACACCAGGCTCATTAGAAGAGCACAGGAAGGCACGCTGCACATCAGAGAGGCTTTGAAAACCAGTTTCATGACTGGCCAGACTTTGGTGTGACAGTTGTGTGTGTTCCTCCTTGATGCAAACCTGCTCCCTTTGTTGATTTTAATTCCCTGTAAGCCAACCACCCTCCCCCCTTCAAAATAAAGTAACTATTGTTTTGAAACCACATTCTTTCTTTATTAATTAAAAAAAAATGAGATAGCGGACAAGGTAGCCCGGGTGGGGTGTGAGAGGAGGGAAGGACAAAGCCACATTGCTTATTGTAGCCACACTAAAAATCAAACTGTTTGAATGACAGACTTCTGTTGCTTAGGCCATCCTCTGCAGTGGAGTGGCTGGGTGCCCGGAGCCTTCCCCTCTCCCCCATGTTCTTGGGCGTCTGGGTGAGGATGGAACATGGGGAGGAGGGTAGGCGGTTATTATACAGTGGATGCAGTAGGGGTCCGTGCTCTTGTTGGCTTTCCTGCATCTCCAACAGACACTTCATCGTGTCTGTTTGCTCCCCCGTTAGCCTCAGCATCATGTCCTGCCTCCACTCTTTGTGCTCACTTAATTCTTTCCTGGCCTCTGCCACTGAATGCCTCTATGCATTAATCTGTGCCCTCCATGAGCTCGGAAAACATGTCATCGCAAGTGCATTTTTTTAACCTTCTAATCTGTGATGACCTCAGGGACGGAGATGATGAGGGAGCATAGAAACATTCTACGCTCTACAATTCTAGGAGGACTGCATGGTCACCTGTGCTGCGGAGTTCGCCATGCTAACCAAACAGGAAATTACAATATCGTCAATTTGCGTCCACACTACCCCAAATTTGACCCAGCAAAATCAATTTTAGCACTACTCCCCTTGCCGGAGAGGAGTACAGAAGTTGATTTTAAGAGCCCTTTAGGTCGACGGAATGGGGTTAGTTGTGTGGAAGCATTCCTTTTTAAATCGACCTAACACGGCTAAATTCAACCTAACCTCATAGTGTAGACAAGGCCTAAAGAACTATATAGATTAACTTCAAAATGTGAATCTAGTGTAATCTTCCCAACTGTAAGGGCTAGACATTTTCAGATGAAAGCTTAGGCCTTGTCTACACTACAAGACTATTTCGAACCAACTTAGTTCGAATTTGTGGATTCGACCTTATGAAGTCGAATTTGTGTATCCATACTAAATACACTAATTCGAATTTCTGAGTCCACATTCACGGGGCCAGCGTCGACTTTGGAAGCGGTGCACTGTGGGAAGCTATCCCACAGTTCCCGCAGTCCCCGCTGCCCATTGGAATGCTGGGTAGAGCTCACAATGCCTGCTGGGGGAAAAATGTGTCGAGGGTGGTTTTGGGTAACTGTCATCATTCAACCGTCACTCACAAACGCCCTCCCTCCCTGAAAGCGCCGGCGGGAAATCTGTTCGCGCACTTTTCTGGTCAGTGACAGCGCGGACGCCACAGCACTGCGAGCATGGAGCCCGCTGCGATCATCGCTGCACTTATGGCCGTTGTCAACTCCTCGCACCTTATCGTCCACCTCTGCAACAGTCAGCTGCTGAGAAATCGGGCGAGGAGGCTCCGGCAGCGCGGTGAGGAGAGTGGCGCAGACCTCTCAGAAAGCAGGGTACGCCGGGCAGTGGAGATCATGGTGGCAATGGGTCACGTTCATGGTGTGGAACGGAGATTCTGGGCCCGGGAAACAAGCACGGACTGGTGGGACCGCATAGTGCTGCAGGTCTGGGATGACACAGAGTGGCTGCGAAACTTCAGGATGCGTAAGGGCACTTTCCTTGAACTGTGTGACTTGCTGTCCCCTGCCCTGAAGCGCCAGGACACAAGGATGCGAGCAGCCCTGAGTGTGCAGAAGCGAGTGGCCATAGCCCTCTGGAAACTTGCCACGCCAGACAGCTACCGGTCAGTAGCGAACCACTTTGGCGTGGGCAAATCTACCGTGGGGGTTGCTGTGATGCAAGTAGCCCACGCAATCGTTGAGCAACTGCTCTCAAAGGTGGTGACCCTGGGAAACGTCCAGGTTGTCATAGACGGCTTCGCCGCGATGGGATTCCCAAACTGCGGTGGGGCTATAGATGGGACTCACATCCCTATCCTGGCACCGGCCCACCAGGCCAGCGATTACATTAACCGAAAGGGCTACTTTTCCATGGTGCTGCAAGGACTGGTGGACCATAGGGGACGTTTTACCAACATCAACGTCGGGTGGGTGGGCAAGGTTCATGACGCGCGTGTGTTCAGGAGCTCTGGTCTCTTTAGACTCCTCCAGGCAGGTACTTTCTTCCCAGACCACAAAATAACGGTTGGGGATGTGCAGATGCCTACAGTGATCCTCGGGGACCCAGCCTACCCGCTAATGCCCTGGCTAATGAAGCCCTATACAGGCGCCCTGGACAGAGAGAAGGAACTCTTCAACTACCGGCTGAGCAAGTGCAGAATGGTGGTGGAGTGTGCTTTCGGACGTCTCAAGGGGAGATGGCGGAGCTTACTCACTCGCTCGGACATCAGCGAAAAGAATATCCCCGTAGTTATTGCTGCATGCTGTGTGCTGCACAATCTGTGTGAGAGCAAGGGCGAGGCCTTTTTGTCCGGATGGGAGGTTGAGGCAAATCGCCTGGCTGCAGTTTATGCTCAGCCAGACACCCGTGCCGAGAGAATATCCCAGCGGGAAGCGCTCTGTATCCGGGAGGCTTTGAAAGCAAGTTTCCTCGGAGATCAGGGTAACCTATGACTCTCCACTTGCTTTCAAGAGAAACTGACCCTGGGCCTGTGTCAGTTTGTGTCGATTTGGATCTGCGGCTACATGCCACGTTCTCCAAGTTTCCCCCACTTCCAAAGCACGTTTTTAAGCCAATTAATTGTTACACTCATTATTAATAAATCTTTCTTTTACTTTGCATTTCTGTTCTGGTGTTGAGACATGGACGCATACTGTGCTGGGCACGGTGTGCACTGACGTACAGACCGCTTCCTCCATAGAGGACTGACATCCTCCTGCTCCTACATAGGTCTCTGGGGTGGGGGACGGATGACAGTGGTTCTGCATGAAGGGGAGGGTTTGCAGGAAGGGGCGAGTGGTGCCTTCTTTGCATAGGGGTTTGGATGACGGCAGTGGGCTGCGGGTTTCTGCGTGGGAAGGGGTGATGGGTGTGGGAGAAGGGTGACTATCTGTCCGTGGATGAGGGCTCTTGTTGGGGCTCAGGGCAGCGGATAGGCTCGTGGATCCGTTGCAAGTGCATCGTAAGGGCAGCCTGCCTTCACAGTAATGGCGTGGCAGGCGCTAGGACCCTGGACAAGCATACACATTACGAAATGATCAGGGGCAGCATACACAACACAGAATGACCCTGGTGCCTACTGACTGCAGTGTGTGTGTGCCCCGCAGTTGATCCTTTCCCCAAGTCTGTACCCTGGTACTGTAGGCTATACCGTGCAAGTATGAAACCCCTGTCCACCCCATACACCGAAAAATCCTCTGACAGGAAAGACATGACGGAAACAGTGATTAACAGCAAACATCTTTTATTAATCTAATAAACAGTGGGGGGATGAACCTTGGATTTGGGACTGGCTGAGCCTATACGGGAAGCACTTCTACAAATTTCTAACGTGAGAAGTGCGGGGTACACGGCCGCTCTGCTCTGGTTCAGTGACAGTTCTCACGTCCTCTACCACCCCTCCGTCTTGTACTTTTGGGTGAGGGGGGGCCAGGACTTCTTGGCTGGGGAGGGCGATTGCAGAGACACTGCAGGGGGGCCCTGTCCTCCAGCCTGCGGTCCTGCAGGACATCAACAAGGCGACGAAGCGTGTCCGTTTGTTCCTTCATGAGACCAAGCAGCGTTTGGGTGGTCTGCTGGTCTTCCTGCCGCCACCTATCCTCACGTTCCATGAGTGTGCGATGCTGCTCACATAGGGTCTCCCTCCAGTGTTTCTGCTCTGCAGCCTCTGCTCGGGAGCAGGCCATCAGTTCAGCGAACATGTCGTCCCTAGTCTTCTTCTTTCGCCGTCTAATCATTGCCAGTCTCTGCGAGGGGGATGCCGGGGCAGTCCGGGAAGGAGCCGAAGCTGTGTGATGGGGAAAGTTAGTGATTTCCTTGTACAGATACATTCTGGCGAACAGTGAACACCGTCTAGTCAATTTCTATGAAGAAGACCGTACCGGACAACAAGTGTCACGTGGTCTCCAGAGAAGCACAACATTTTGGCCTACGCTCTGATTGGCTGCGCCATTGAACAGGAGAGCGGAGAAGTCGGGAGAGATAGCAGAATCCCTCTAGCAGAGAGTCCTGGTAAGCCTTACAGTACATTATGCTTATCAGTTAACGGATAGCTGTGCCGTCGTGCTAAAGGCAATCTGGAAATCAGATACTATGACCCTTTTGCAGCCACTCCCGACACTGCAGGGGAAAGATCAATGTATGCTTTTCCTGTGTGGCCTACAGCACGTGGCTGCTAAGCGCGGGGCTTTGTTATGCAAAGTATAAGTAAACCATTAAGAACAGTAACTATTCGCTAATTGCCCTAATTAGATGCAGCACTTCAGTAACGAGATTACCCTGAGGCGTGTCTCTCGAGTGCAGAAAGAAAGGATGTTAAGGGAAGCACTTCACCGACCGGGACCCTACGCGGCCATGCTGGTAGAGGCGATGGTTCCCCTGTATCTGAGGATGTCGTGGCGTGGAAGAGTGAGCTTCACCGGAGGACCAAATAAGGCACCTCCCTCTTCCTCGAAACCTCCTGCGGAGGGTATTTGAGGAACTGTTTGAAGCATTTGTGGAATTGTCCATGGAGGACTATTGTTCCATCCCAATCTGTGTAGACCTACTGTTCGTTTAGTTTCCCTTTAAAAACTTTTAGATATAGTATTTATAGATAGAATTTATATTTTTGGTATACATGTTTTCGAGCAAATAAATATTTTCTTGTTTATACGACTTACCGCCTGATCCTTCCCCTGACTCTGAGTCCGGGTTCACGGCCGGTGAGGGTTGGTAGGGGATCTCTGTGAGGGTGATGAAGAGATCCTGGCTGTCAGGGAAAGCGGCATTGTGTTCGCTGTCGCCTGCGCCTTCCTCCACGGACCCTTCGTCGTCTTGCCCATCGGCGAACATCGAGTAGGAACTGTCCTGGCTCACTATGCCATCCACTGAGTCCACGGTCACTGGTGGGACAGTGGTGGCAGACCCACCGAGAATGGCATGCAGTGCCTCATAGAAGCGGCATGTCTGGGGCTGTGCTCCGGAGCGTCCGTTTGCCGCTCTGACTTTTTGATAGCCTTGCCTCAGGTCCTTGACTTTCACGCGGCACTGCATCGCATCCCGGCTGTATCCTTTCTGTGTCATGGCTTGGGAGACCTTCTCGAAGGTCTTTGCATTACGCTTGTTGGAGCGCAGCTCCGACAGCACAGACTCCTCGCCCCACACAGTGATCAGATCCTGGACTTCCCGGTCTGTCCATGCTGGGGATCTCTTTCTATTCTTGCATTGGGCTGACTCCTCTGCTGGAGAGCTCTGCATCGTTGCAGGTGCCGCGGAGCTCGCCCCGATGTCAAAGCAAGAAATGAGATTCTAACTGTCCAGACAGGAAAAGGATTTCAAATTTTCCCGGGTCATTTCCTGTGTGGCTGCTCAGAACATCCAAGCTCGGACTGCTGTCCAGAGCGTCAACAGAGTGGTGCAGTGTGGGATAGCTCCCGGAGCTACTAAGTTCGATTTGCATCCACACCTAGCCTAATTCGAGCTAGCAAGTGCGAATTTAGCGTTACTCCACCTGTCGGGGTGGAGTACCAAATTCGAACTAAGGAGCCCCCTAGTTCGAATTAAATGGCTTCCTGGTGTGGACGGTTGAGCGATTAGTTCGAATTAACGCTGCTAAATTCGATTTAAGATCCTAGTGTAGACCAGGCCTTAGATTCTGGAACACAAGAGGGAAGCCTTTAAAAGATTAGTGGCTTGCCAAGGAGCTGCAAGCTGGCTAAATTTAGCCACTAAGGACAGGTTTCTCTGTTTAAGACTGTATCATCTACCATGCTCCACAGTTTAATTTGGAGGGTTTTAAAAAGAAATTGAAAATAAATAACTCTCCTTTGCATGTCTTTAATTATAATAAAAAATCTGTAATTCACACCTCACGCCATTTGTTCAATGTCACAACCCTTCTTTCACCCTCTCCCAGTGTCCCCGATAGAGCACACTTCCCCTGCTACCAGTTTTAATCCCAGTATGTAAGATAGAAACCAGCAGATGTGAGATGGGGTACATTATGGTGTGCAGGATGGAATGTTGCAAAGGGAACTGCTGTGGACCTATGAGGAGGTCTCAGTAGTACAGAAAGCCAGCAGCAGTGAGCGGCAAAATGTAATCACGTGGGGTTGGATTGCAGTGTTTTGATTGGGGCTGGTGGACTAGTGGTGACCGAGGGAGGAGGGAAGGGCTTCATTTTGTAAAGGTTAAGAGGTGGGAGAGAGCACAAACTGTAAGGGAGAGACAGAGGAAAAGAGAGAGAAGGACATAGCTGAAAATGAGCGTACTCATCTACAGGAACAGCATAGCATGAGCTATGGTAGTACAGGCTTCCCCACATCATACCACCACTGTTCCTCCAGCGTAAGTGAATTGCACTTTAATCCCAGATGACTGGGGTAAGGAGAGTAGAACGAGTGGGATTTGAATAACATGCAAGTTTAAAACTCTCAATTATTTAAATGGGAGCAGAGTGGAGCCAACACTGAGCACTTTTGAAAACCCCACACTTAGTCTTTGCTGATCTATTAAATGCTGGCACACCACAGAACTCAGCCATGCAAGAGGAATGATGGTGGGTGGTAGGCAATAGGATTCAGTCAATACCCTTTACATAATTTGAGCCCAGTTTCAGCGTGCTATTGAACAGAAAACCACTTTCTGGAGATGAGATGTTAAAACTAAACAGAATTTTGTTAACATTCAAAATGAACAAATTGAAAAATTGTCTTGTTTTTTACAGAGAGGAATTGTTTAATGTTCTTTTCTCTATTTAAAGTGGTTACCAGGAGAACCATTTCCATAACAAATAAGCACATTATGTGCCAACTATGGTACAAAACACTGCTACTGTAATATCAGTTTAATACACATTTAATGTCTTCAGGAAAAAATAAGTTGGTTCCCATATTCTGTAGTTCCATTTGATGAAGCATATCTGTGGCAAAATATTTGGAGTAGATCATCTGAGAACAGTCTGGAATCACAATAACACTGTGTCACTGCCTGTACATTTGGAAAGAATTAATGAATACTTAGTTCTGTTTTTAGCCCAGCAAACCATATTAGATCAGTGGACAGATTTAAAATAAAAAGATGAAAATTCAAAGAGTATGTGGAAATGTGAGAAAAGTGCCAATATTCATAAACAGATCAACCAATATTAAGAAATTAAACCTGGGACTATTCGATAAAATTAGTATGTAAAGGGTTGGGAACTTTTGCCAGCCTCCACTGAAATCGGTTTTCATTGTGATGATACTTGTGTCACACTTACAGTTTAGCCACACAGTGATATAAGACTGGTGGCACAGGTATGGCTGGCCTGGGTCAGCTGACTCGGAACTATAAAATTGCTACATAGATGTCTGGGTGCAGGCTTCGGCCAGGGCTCTGGGACCCTCTACCATCATGGGGTCCCAGAGCCCTGGCTCCAGCCCAAGCCAAAATATCTACAGCACAATTTTATAGCCTTACAGCCCAAGTCATCTGACCCAGGCGCTAAGACTCGGTGCCACTGTTTTATTAATTGCAGGGTAAACATTCCCCTACAAGCCTAGCAATCTAATATTAGACACAAAATAATGTATAAAAAGGATGTAGGTGAAATTCAAACTAATTATGCTGTCCCTGTGAAGCCTATTGATACAAATTTGACCACTAAAATTGATTTAATGATTTTTTTGATGTGAGAAAAGATATCAACCAAACTTTTCAAGACATTCTTCATCTGTTACACTGAATCAACAACTTTTTAAAAAAAAGTTAACATCATCCTGACATTATACGTTAAGTTTATAATACAGATGTTTTTAAACAATGAAGCAGTGTGGGTCCCGAGGGTCCAGGGCACAGGGCTAAGTCAGATTGGGGTTCACAAAAGGTCACAGAGAGAAGGGCTGGTGGTAGCGGGGCGGGGTGTCTATTCCTGAGGTCACTAACTTGCAGTGTAAATTTGGGAAAGTCACTTGGAGCCAGAGTTCAAAAGGTATTTAGGTGCCTAAAGTTACAGATAGATGCCTTGCGCCTTCCCAAAGCACCTAAGCATACGAGGCACTCAGCTCCCATTGACGCAATGGTAATTAGGTGCTTAACTCACATAGGTTCTTTTGTAAACCCAGTTAGGCATGTATCTGCATGTTTAGCACCTAATGTTTGCAAATCTGGCTTTTCACTTACCTCGTTGGTAAAATAGGGTTAATGATACCCACAACTGTAAAGCAGAATTATATCACTAGATAAAAAGTGCTATATTGGTATTTAGTATTGTTAGGATTGCCAAATCAAATGTCTCCACTGACAACAATCTCAAAAGATTCTACCTCGTGTTATGGGGCCATGTTCAGTTTTTATATGTGTTTCATTCATAGAATCGTACAAGAATAGAGTTGGAAGAAACCTCAGGAGGTCATCTAGTCCAACTACCTGCTCGAAGCAGGACCCACACCAACTAAATCATCCCAGCCAGGACTTTGTCAAGCCTGACCTTAAAAACCTCTAAGGATGGAGATTCCACCACCTCCCTATTCAAATTAACTTACATCACCTTTGAAAAACTACTATAAAAATTCCCCAGACAAAATTTAATTGTCAGTCTCACTATGACAGAGATAATAAACAACCCAATGATATCTAACGCATCCATTTTTTAAAGCAAATTGCCCCAAATCAAAACAAAAGGATTTCCTCTGCTCACATTTAAAATGTGCTCTCAGTTGGTAGAAATCCACCCACATGTAACAAAATATTTTGGAAGTTTTTTTGATCCATGTTTTACAGACTATACAATTTCTTGAGTTACAGAGAAATATGAAGAGTGAAATGATGCAACGGCAGCAGATGGTTTTAAATACAATTTGACAACCAGTTTCAGTTATAGTTTTGACTGAGTAAAAAATTGAAAGGTAACTTGTACTAACTCAGTAGCCTGAATTGGGAAACTAAACTACACCAAATGTAATTTCTAAACTTGTTACAGATGTAATTTTATGCTACGAAAGTTTGCTATATAAACTATTAATTGAAAAATCACTATAGTGTACAAGTGATGAATTTCATCTGCAGACTCAGTACAGATTTTTTAGAATATTGTCCTGCAAGCGACACAACCAAAACTAAAGCATCTCTGCAGATTTCATCCCTTTTTCAGAGATATGTCTTGCTCTGATTTTGAAAGTCTGCTTATCCTAAAAGAAACATTTCTACTTTCTTTATAAAATATTTATGATTGCCTTTAACACAATGTATTTTTCAGCATGCTAGTTTCAATTTACTGCATAAGTATTTTAGTTTGTAAGAATAGTAAAATAGAAATATTTATGGATAACAGTAAAAGTTACCCACTCAAACACCTCACTCCCTTAAATCAATGTGTGGATTCACACTAATAAAATTGTCATTAGTTATTTTAATTTATCAGAAAATGGGCCTGAAGTGGAATACAGTTCATTTAGTTCAATGTTCTGGTCCCATGACGAAAATGACATGGTATTTACCTCAGCTCATGGAGCACTAACTTGAGTAATGAGAATATAACCTATTTGCAAATGCAAATAAAATGTAACAGTGCTTAATTAGTATAGGCAAATATAAATTTAGCAAATTGCTTAAAACATTTTATCTACTATGTTCAAATTATAACATCTATGTATACAAATTTAGAGATTATATTCTGTGTAACCAGCTGTAAATTTTTAAAGCAATGTACTAATCTTAGATTGTCTTTGCAAATGGAATTAACTAGCATTAGTAATAACATATGCAAGTGGAAATTAAATGTGACTCACACTTGCCCCAAATATAGACAAAATGAAGACAATGTTACTTTTTTGGTTACATTTCCACATAAAATGGATGTCAATAACTGATCAGATAATTTTGCAAACATTCAGGGAGAAAAGGAAATTTCATGTCAAAGATGTTGGGCACCTTCAATTCCCACTGAAGTTAAAGCTGTGATCCTACAATCAGATTGCTTTGGCTTGGACCCTAGAACCCACTGAACTCTGCACTGGGGGCTTCATTGATAAAGGCCAGAATGTGGAACAATTCAAGAGGTTCCAAACTGTAAGACAGAAAATTGTTCTCCCTCCTGCAAAAAAAATAAAATAAATAATTTCCTTTATTATTTAAATATTGGGCGTCTGCATAAACTATGTATGGTGAATGCTGTCTTCTAGCACGTATCTAAACCTACACAACCTCATACAACAATTGGATACTATGGGAGCTTAATGAACTACAAATGTTATACAAAGCAAGGTATCTATTAGACGTGGTTATCTGCAGATGAAATAGCATGTTCTTGCTTTCTATTTACTTAAAATGTAACATCTTTGATACCCACAGAGATAGGCAAGATGTTGGTGGGTAGATGTGTACAGTTTCATTATACAATGAAGATATTAAAAGGTTCACTATAGAGGTGTCATTACTTGACTCAATAACTCAAGATGTATGAAGTTTTTCATCAAAGTGGGGTTAAAAACGCTACGTGTAGAAAATACAAAATCACACCATTTAATGTTAGGGTGTAGAGTTAGGGCTAGATTGAGCCCGTAAACTCAGCAATGTGTAATGATTGATATGACGCTTTTGCCGCCACAGGAGAGTCCTGCTTTGCCCTTTATGCTGGCGGAAAGTAATTTACTGCAGCCCTTTACTGCACATTGGTTACTAGCCCCGCACCTTGTGCCATCACAGTTCTTCTGGCCCGTGAAGGGGTCGGAGAGGGGAGAAGCAGCCTCATTGGCACAGGAGGAAAATTTCAGTACTGCATGCTTGAAGCGGCTTCTCTACTTCTCCTTCTGCACCTGAGGAGGGAAGCTCTATTATGCAAATGAAAGGATATGATGGTGCAAAAAACGTGTATTCCATCAAATGATACTTTTTTAACGCGAATGCCTTGTAATCTGGTACCACAAAATGCACCACATGCCTGTGTATACAATTGTCTAGCCAAACTCCTACAAGCCTAGTTTTGCAGAAAATGTTAGGCACCTGTGGCCAGATTTACAAAGATGCAAATAGATGCCTTACAAAATGTCTAAGCAGGTTAGGTGACTAACTCCCTTCAATTTTGTAAACAAACTCTCATTAGGACTGTGCCAAAGTGAGAATTTCTGTAATTATTTGGTGAACCCTATGTGTGCCTGAGTTTCCCCTATATGTTGCATTGCTGTCCAGTGGAGTGGAGAAGGTATTAACTTTGCTCTCATGGCAGACATAGCTGTGTGTGTCACCTCCCTCTCTGGATGGAATGAATACAGTCACAATAAGGAACTGGCTGAAACCAACCCAGATCAACAAGGGGTCTAAAGAGACAATGATACTTTTAGCAGGGAAGCTGAGCAGAAACCCCAGCTAGAAAACAAAGGGCTAGGTAGAGTGAGGTGGGGGATAAGTTGGCTCTGAAAGAAGCTTGAAGGCTCTTTCACCTGGGAACTGACTAAGGGAGGAAGTCAGAGGGAGACAGGGGGAGCCTCAAAGTGGAGTTCATTACAGCTTGGCTCGGTAGATTGCTCTGGGCTGACCAAACTGATGATGCTTTAACCTTTATGTCTCTGTGCTAACCTAAGGACTTCCTATAATGTGTTCCAGGTAACTAGTCAGCCCTACTATTTTGAAAAATGCTGCTTGAACATCACTCTATATACTTGGTGAGGTGCATTAATCCCTGAGGATTGTTCAAGTCTCTGCCAGGAGCGTACATCAGTTGGACTTGCTGAACAGAGCACATGGCATGAAGCAGGAATGCTGAAGATGCAGAGGGTCAGTCTTAGGAGGTGACGAGGCCACATGACCTATGCTGAACGATGAGTGAAACTCCTTTTGGTGGTCTGGCACACTGAAAGGGTTCCTCCAAGACACTATTCCTAAGCTGGGTGCCTAGCACTGATCCTGTGGATCCTTGACAAGGACAAAGATCTGTGCCCATGTATGGCTCCAATTCAGCAAAACACTTAAGCATATGATTAAATTTAAGAGCATACTTAGTTCCATTGTTTTCAATGGATAAATTCACCACATATTTACATATTTTGCTGAATTAGGACCTCTGGGCTGAAATCTGATATCAGTACAAACATTTCTGCTCATTGAACCATATGGATGAGGCATATTATGCTGCTTATAAGCTAAATATTTCTCATTAAGCAGGAAAAAATCACAGCCAAAAAGGTATGTCCTCACACAGTAAGTAATTTAACCCTATACAAAAATAAAATAGTTAACTGGTTATGTCAATATGTTTTAAAGTAATTTAGATAAATATTACGTTACCATTACAGTTCCTATGTTAACTGAAGAAAGGCATTCACTCAGAGACCAGATCAACATGTATCAACACTTTACTCCTTCTCATGACAACCTTAACTCTGACCCACCGGGCAACATTTCTGAATTGTTTCAACATACATCATTAGTTAATGCATACTCTTCTATTACTTCATGTATGTGACCATTATTATGTACAGTAAAAGTGATATGAATACGTTTTATAAATGACATTTTATAAATATATTGCCTCTTGGGACAGAGTGAATGTTCTAGAAATGAATAAAGAAAGATTATTTTTTGAGATTGTAGGTAAAGTGAATGTTTATACTGTTAAGTTAATGTAAGAACTGTAAGTGTAATAAAATATTTATTATTCTTAACTGGCCATTTCCAAGCTTTAATTTTTTGTAAAGGCTTTTAAAGGGTCTTTAATCATTGCTTTTGCATAAGGATCGAGTGTTTAGTCTAGCAATTTAATATTCAGTTAAAGCTTTTTTGGTCCAGTTCTCTTTTGAAAACTATATTAATAAAGTATTTCTGCAATACGTACTGCAAAGACAAGCAGATTACTATGATCTTTTGCATGTTAGGAATTTAAATGATTTCCTTTTGATTACCTCTGCAGTTATATAACAAGTTACTTTAAAAAGGCAGAAGGTGAAAAAATGGATTATTTTTCTAAGCACTGGAATACAATGATTTTAAAAAAATCACTGAAGTTAACATACGGGAAATGCAGCCCACTCTCTCAGAGTCCTGAAATTACTATCTGACACCCAAACTGTGTTCGGTAGATGAAAATAGTCCTTCCTTGATGACATTTTGTGGTGTGTTTTGGCCCCCGTTTTCACTTACCTCTACTATGATTTTATTTAATCTTACAGCAATAACTCTTGATTAAATTCAAATTCTTGGCTAGCTACCTTAGGGGAATACTATGTAATCACAGGTTGGATATCTTTTTATTTCCCTCTGCTGAGCTAGAGCCTTATCACAAAACCCATTTTTTAAACTACACCGTGATAAGTCTTCAAGGTCAATTATCAGTCACTCTAGGGGGAGAAAGGTAAAATTGCTATAGGCCAAGTTCTGTCTTTACATCTGCACCTCCCTGTGAAGTCAATGGAACTCAACCATATACATCCAAGAGTATAACTAAGATCCTTTTATTTATGTGGAATTTTCTTGTTATACAATTGCAGAGCAATTACATTGTTTACAGCCTGTAAAATGAAGTATTAGAAAATGGTGTGTAAGTGGGATATATCTAGAGACAGCTCCTGATGCCTGTTAAAGCATTTTTGCTTTGCTCTGGTGGCAAAAGACAGTTTCACACCTGGTTTTCTGAGGAATTCTTTCCTTCACCTTGTCACGTTGGAATCTCAGGGTGGTGTAAGGCTGGCTGTACACCTTCTTGCAACCCCTGATATATGGAGCATGTCCATGGAAGAAAGGGGGCACGGACAGGGAATTGCAATCTGAGCCATTCTAACAGCCAGGGATCAGCCATAGGCATCCAAGCATCAGATGCAGCAGTACTACAGCTACTCTATCTTTTGCCAAGTACCAAACCAACACTCCCAGGATTACAGTAATACAAAGGTTCCGCTGAGCTTCCCACACTCTGCTGAACACTTCATGAACAGTCCCCACAATCTGCCCCATAATTATGTGTACAGTACTCCATGGAATTCTCAAGACACCTAATGTCCAGATGACTTCAGATGGATTGAGTTGGTTACGTTCAATTGAGGGGGGGGGAAATCAGGGTGGAAATAGTTTTTAGCTCAGATCACATTTTGGGTTTGAGGATACACTGGGCCTGGGGCTTGGGCTTTGATGATGCCAAAATCCGTTGAACGGTTCTCATGAGATTCTCTCAGTTTGAGATTTCCTCAGTCTTCAGAAAGAGTTGGAAAACAAGCTACTTATATTTTTGGAAGGAGTCAAAAAAAAGACGCAAAGATCTGAATCTGAACTGCCATGAACAGTGGGATGTGTTTGCAGTTGAGGATGGGGCTCAATCCCATCTCTACATATATCTATGTAATGATCTTAAATCACCCCTTTGTGCTCTGAGAGAACCATTTCAAGGATCTGTGGAGGAATTTTTATGGGGCTGCATTTTCAAAGACTTGTTAGGCTACAAATTTTTCAGTATCAAGATTTATGACAAAAAAGTAGTGTATGGTCATATAGACATGATATTCTTGCCATAGTTAGAACCAGTCCACTTTTCGGAAAGCTACACAAGTCTCAGGACAGAAGCCAGGCAAAGACCTTATAGAGATGTCATGGGGGCTGTGCCTGGAGCACCTTCCTTTGGCAGGCATCAGCATGCCAGGCACACGTGCCTCAGTTTCCCTCCTCCTGAGTTCTCACCAACAGTCCAGTCTTTCTTAGTGCAAATGGCCCTTGTGGGGTTCATTTACTGCAGAAGTTCCATTCAAATAAATGATAACAAAACATTTCCCATGGCCAGAATATCCCTAGCATAGTCCAAACTGTACTTACAATTTACAGTACCAACATCCCTCACCATGCCTCAGCTCATCAGCACAGTCCCAGTGCATTCCTCACCATGCCACACCTATCCAGCACAGACCCAGCATCTCTCCTCATGTCTCTCTCTGGCAGGACAGCCATCCCAGCTGGACTGCTACCTCACTCTTCCCAGATGGAACCCCTCAGACTCTCTGCTAGGAGATCATCCCAACACTCTTGTTGTTCCCTGGGTCCATCTCTGCAGCCTGGAGATGTCAGCAGGTAAGCCCCTCCGCTACTGCCCGGCCTTCAGCCCTTTTTGGCCCTTGGCACCAGCTCTCCAGCTTGTAGCCAACGGGCATCTCCTTCTGCTGTTGCTACTCCTGTCTCGGTCCTCTGAAGTCCTTGTCCCCTGGCTCTCTGGCTTGGGGACATCAGCAAACCCCTCTTACTGCTCGCCTAGCCTTCTCCTGGGTGTGAAACAGTCCCCTAGCCCATTCTTCCCTCTTCCCAGGAACAGCCTGCAGAGAGCTTTCTGCTCTCTACAGCTCTACCCAAGGACCTCCTTCAGTTTCCTGACTGATACTCACACACTGCGTCTCTTCCAACTCACTCAGTCTCCCTGATCCTTTATAGCCCCCAGATGCATCTCCACCAAATGGGAACACCTATCCAGACACAGGGGAGCTGGACCTACCTCATTTTCAGTAGCTAGCCACCCTGTGACAAGAGGTTCTTATAAAGTTAAGAAGTGCTGCTAGCAACAGCTCCAAACTTTGCTTCCAAAAATATATACACCACTGTTTATGGGTTAATTCCAGAGTCTGGCATCTGGATCCTCCAGCTGCCAAATATGCTATGTCTGCTTCCACAGCTGTTAACTAGTCTCCTTCTAAAGAAATAGTAAGATGAAGAAGTGAGAAAAATGCTAACAGTAGCAGGAGAAAGTGTCAAGATATTCAGTTATCATTGTTATTTGTAATTGCCTATGCATGTGCCAAAGGCTAGTGTGTCCGTAACAGTACTGTGCTGGTTCAATATGTATGAAGGAAATCTGTAGTTAACACAACAGTTCAATAAGCTACTACGAGCCTGTATAAATATGTTCTCGGGACAGAAAAGCAAAAGTAGCTATGAATTCATACAGAATTCATTTTAGTCTTTCATTTAACTTCCCTTTTCCATTGAAGGTAGACAAATAGACTAATATTATCAAGACTAAGCAATGGTTTACATATTAGAATATTTATTGAAATGTATGATTGCTTCTCAATTAGTATCAAATCCTGCTCAACTTAACTCACACAAGCAGTCTTACTGATTTCACTGAGATTTCTCCTGCAAGATAAATAGGATTTGGTTCCTGTGGTTTTACCACTGATGAAAGTTATTATTGCTTCTGCCTGCTAATGTGCTTAATTTCAGCACTTGCAGTCCTGCCCTCATTAACAACCTCTTTTAGATGCTGTCAGTAACATATATTTTCATATAATCTTTCAAGCTATCTAAATACAGAGATCAGTGGTCCAATGTCAGTGGAGGAGATATCTAGGAAAGATAATAGCATCACAGGCAATACACCTCTACCCCGATATAACGCTGTCCTCAGGAGCCAAAAAATCTTACCACGTTATAGGTGAAACCGTGTTATAATGAACTTGTTTTGATCCGCTGGAGCGTGCAGCCCCCCCGGAGCACTGCTTTACCGTGTTATATCCGAATTTGTGTTGTATCGGGTCATATTATATCAGGGTAGAGGTGTAAATGTTTTAAGAGGGGCTTGAAAGAAGGGAGGATTGTTGACTGACTGGTGCATGAGAAGACAGAGGCACAAGCACAAAGATCACCAGGGAAGAAGACACAAAGGCAAGAGGATACATAGAGTGATTAGGAGAAGAGTTGGGAAGAGGAAAATCAAAGGAGGAAATAACAGCAGAGGCAAAAGAAAGGACAAGTTGTACCGGGCCTTGGAGAGAAGTCTGAAATAAGATGAAAGGAAGCCAGTGAAGGTATTCAAAGATAATTAGAGTAAAAAGAGATAACATGATAACTTGAATAAGATTATGCTGCTGAGATATCAATAGTATATGACAAGGTCAATGTAGGCTACAGAGTCAGTTCAGCATTCACTGGTTTATTTATGTGTAAGGTCTCTGACTAAGATGCTTCGCTATTCAAGTGACTTGTGAATGCCTTCTTGATGTATGCAGTGGGAGGCTTCTCCACATGAAAGATTATGTGTCATCAAAACCAAACAAAGCTTGTGGAGCAAATCTCCTGAGTGTATTTTGATCACAGAAAGCATCCCTAATGGGAAATGTCATGGTAAGTGTTATTCCATCAACATGTCACCTGCAGACAATCTGGTTAATTAACTGCACATTACAGAGAGATATCTGATGAGACTCAATCAATATGTTTGGTAAAAATAAAGTAAGTTCAAAATTAAAATGTCAACGTGCATAAGGAGGAGCATGGGAATTGTTTTTTGTTGTATAACTCACCTTAATGTGCTATGGTAACTCAGGGCACTGTATCGGAGACCTAAACTGAGCAATAGTGTCATGTTGTGGTTTCTACACTTCTGAAATCTAAACTTTCTCCAGCAAAGAATATTGATCTGTATTCTGTAAATTCTTGTTAAAGGTTTTCCCTCTTGCTGATGGCTAAAAAAAAATCAGAAAGATCAGAATGCCTCCTCTGACATACGGTAAAGAATCTACAGACAACAATGCAGGGGTTTCAGAACGGTTTAATGCTTTGTGTAACTTTAAGACTTTCGTCTTCATGGAAGCTTCTTCTGAAGGAGTACTGTATCCAGCCATGTTAAATCCTCTGTGGAGATCAATATAGATGCTCTTCCAGGTTCATTTAATAGCATTTTGGTTTGGTCTTACAATAATCAGTCAATTTAATTCAAGAACATGCTGAGTGGCTTTCCAACACGTGGGCTCAAGTATCAAAACATGTTTTTTGTTCTTATGCAGAAATATTGGCACTAATCAGAGAGTAATTAAATTTACCAAGAGTAAAAGCAGAGCATTATATTAATTTCTTACAACCTGAGGGTTAGAGAAACAACTGACAGAATACTACAAGAAAGAAATAGAGCAGATGTGAGTGTCTGACACTGAAGAACAGACTAACAGAAAAGAAATCTTGCCTTTAGTCTCTCTAAGTCAAATTCTATAGTCTTTACTTCAGGGGAGTTTTGCCCAAGTGTATGTACGTACACACACACGCGCGCACACACACACACACACAGAGAAAGACTGGAAGATTTAGTCTTACAGTTGTGCTGTTCAGGTTTAGTGAGGAAAAATGCACCAAGTCAATGATTCTTCCCATGATCAATTACTATAATTTCAAGACACTTGACATATGATTTTCTATTTGTGTGTGGCATATTAAATATTTAAAGAGATTCTGTACTCAGACAACATGGTGATGAGTGCCATAGAAAAGTCATTAAATACATTAAGAAAAGTACTGCAAATCACTTGTGCAAAGTAAACGTTATGGAGTTCCAATCAGATTTCTTCAGATATGCTCACTAACATTATATTTCAGTTACAGTCTACAAAGGGATAGTATAAATCACCATTTTCACACAAAGCATCACAAGAGGATAGTGGGCTGAGGGATTTCCCTAATTCTGGGTGTACACATGCATCCACTATGGACTTTTAACTAGAGACATGTGAATAAAAGAAATTCCCAAACCAAGGCAATGGCTAATCAGCCTAATGCTTCACTTAGTTACACTCTTTGCTTCCACAGAGATTCTATCATTGTTGGTTGGGTAAGACATTTCTATCTGATGTCAAACAGTATGTTTTGAGAACATAACCATGTTTGCATTTACTCCCATGAGGAAGGGATAAATAGTGCAGCAGGTTCTCTCATTGGTTAAATAAAAAGGAACAGCTGGATGGCTGAGTTCAGCACAAATGACCTTGTGAGTCAATTGGAAAACATACTTGGCAGCCAATACCAAGAAACCAGAACTCTGTATAATGCTAGTAAAAAACTGTTTAGGAAAATCAAAAGCCCCTGTTAGAACTAAAACAACTCTACAGCCTAGAAAGCATTAAGTCTTCTAAAGCAAAACAAAAACAACCAGGGAATGGAATATCCCTACTGCTTAAAAATATTTTAAGAAGAGAGCACTGCCCTTAATTAAATCACAGTACAATTCAACAAAGACAATAATCTCCCACCCACTCCCTTGCTCCTTTTTCAGTTTAGAATGGACACCTGCTGCATGGCCTTTGTTTTTCTCATTTATTTTCTTGACAGACAGTGAGCCTTTGCCTCCTGCCCTAATGTTTGCAGAGGGAAAAATATATATATATATTACTATCAGAGCTGCAGATAACTGTTCAATGGAGATTTACTTTCTAGCAAAATAGGAAAATAAGCTCTTCACATGATTGCTTTAGCTAGGTGTGAGAGGGAGAGAGAGAGAGTTCTCACATCACAAAGGGCAACAGGTCTAAGTTTTGTTTTGAAGCTGTTAGATAAAGTTTGCACAAAAGGGACGGTCAACTTTTAAAGGGCATTTTGTATGAGGGGAATTTAAAAAAAATAATAATTTGAGAACCGAGGTTAAGAACAGATTAGAGAATTGTGGCCGAAAAGGTGGAAAAGGGCTAAGGGGAAAACTAACCCTTATAAGATTGTCCTATAAAATTTAATATGATAAAACCAATAGGGTTCTACAGAAACTTAATAGATTTAAAAGCTATTACACTAAACTTTACAGAATTCAACAGAGAATGATATCCTTTCTGTAGGTTTTGGTGCAATATTTTAGTATTTTAACTGTAACAGAAAGTTCACTGAAAATGCTCCTGAAACAGTAAGAATTCATGATTTTAAGGAACAGTAAGAGGGGAAAACAGCGGAATAAAGACAATGGACTTAATGAAATCTGATTTTAGCAAACTCAGAGAATTGGTAGGTAAGATCATGTGAGAAGCAAGTCTAGGGGGAAAAAAAGTTCAGGAGACTTGGTAGTATTTTAATGAGACATTATTGAAGGCTCAAGAGCAAACTATAGGAATCCATAGGAAAGATAAGAGGCCATCTGACTTAACCAGGAGATCTTCAATAACCTGAAAGTCAAAAGAGTCGTAGAAGAAGTGGAAACTAGATCACATTACAAGAGAGGAATGTTAAACAACCGCCACAAAAGAAAAAAAGAAAAAGAAAAAACATGCAAGTATGTAGGGACAAAATTAGAAAGGCCAAGGCACAAAATGAGGTTAAACTAGCTAAGGATATAAAGAGTAACAATAAAGCAGTTTTACAACTACATGAGAAGCAAGAGGAGGACCAGAGATAGAGTAGGCCGATTACTAAATAAAGAGGGAAAGACAATAAAATAGAAAATGCAGAAATAGCCAAAGTGTTAAATACCATTTTTTGTTTCAGTTCTCACCAAAAAAAGTTTGCAGTGATTGGACAACTAACATACTGAACATCCATGTAAATGGGGTAGGATCTGAGGCTAAAATATGAAAAGAACAAGTTAAGAATTACTTAGAGAACTTCAAGTCAGCAGAGACTCATCAGCTTAACTTTTGTAGCTAGAAACATAATGGAGCAAATAAAATAATCAATTTGTAGGCATGCAGAAGAAAACAAGGTAATAAGTAACAGTCCACATGGATTTATCAATAACAAAACATGTAAAAACCAACCTAATATCCTCCTTTTACAGGTTAACAAGCCTGTGGATGGGGATGAAGCAGATAATGTCATATCTTCATGTTAGTAAGGGTTTTGATACAATCTCTGAAATATTGGTCTGCCCAGTGTCCGCAGAAAGGAAAGCATAGCAAAGCTTGTGGAGAAATTGTATAATATGCCACATCTACTGTTAATTTAAGACTTGTTTAATCCACAGCATGGTTCTCTGACCTCACATCTCCCATTGTGGATAAGTTTACTGGGTGAGGGATTTACAATAGAGGATGCAGGGTAAGCTTCATGGTCAACAGAGAAGATGGCAACTAATGATCTTGTCTCAGAGCCCACTCAATGTCAACCCGGGTTTAATTTACTGCAAAGGCAATGGAGCCTTCTGGACCGGTTTCATACTGGACACAGAATTTATGCTGCAGTGGAATTTCAGTGGCATTTTAGGGACAGTCCACTATGTCAATGCAGGCAGCCACAAACCATGAGACACATTTTTGAGGACTACAAAATTACTTGACTACCTGGAGGTTTTTGTGCCTTAAACATTGTTGATAAGAACACTGTAGCTTGGCTTGACTGAACTGCGTATGCCAAATAAATAATACTGTCTCACATGACCTTCTCATTAACAAACTAGAGAAATATAGTCTAGATTAACCTACTATAATGTGGATGAACAACTGGCTGGAAAACTACTCAGAGTAGTTATCAGTGGTTCATAATTGAACTGAAAGGGCATATTTGGGCACAGAGAGTACACTTAGAGTTTGCGGACAAAAACAAGCTAGGAGAGGTTGCAAGGGCTTTGGATGACAGGATCAGAATTCAAAATGATCTTGACAAACTGAAGAAATGCAAAGTACTACACTTAGAAAGGATCAATTGCACAAATAAAAAATGGGAAATGACTGCCTAGGAGCGAGTACTGAAGGAGAAAAATAAATAAATAAATAAAGTAAGCATCATTCTAGCATATATTACCAGGAGTGTTGTAAGCAAGAGACAAGAAGTCATTCTTCCATTCTACTATGCACTAATAACCTTATTAGTCCAGAAAAGAGCAACAAAAATGATTAAAGGTCTACAAAATGTGACCTATGAGGAAAGTTTGTTTAGCTTGGAGAAGAGAAGACTAAGGGAGGACATAATAGTCTTCAAGTCGTAAAAGTTTGTTATAAAGAAGAGGAGGATAAATTGTTCTCTGTTATCACTGAGGACAGGACAAGAAGTAATGGGCTTACATTGCAGTAAGGAGATTGACATTAGATATTAGGAAAAGCTTCGTAACTGTAAGTGTAGTTAAGAACTGGAACAAATTTTCTAGGGAGGTTGTGGAGTCTCAGTCACTGGAGGTTTTTAATAAATGGTTAGACAAACACCAGGGTGTCAGGGTGTCTAGATAATTCTCAATCCTGCCACAGTGCAGGGAACTGGACTAGATGACCTATCAAGGTCCCTTCCAGTCCTACATTTCTATGATTCTTTTCAATTCTATAGGACCATTCTGTATGGATAATTTATTTTAAATATCTTTAATCGCCTCCCTCCCCCATAAACCCAAAACAAGGAACAAGATCTGGAAAAATAGTAATTAAAAAGGAAAAAAAAACATTTTCTAGGGTATTTTTTTACATTTGAAAAACATGCTTTGAGAGTGATAAAAATGGTGTTATAGGAAAGAGAAGTCAATTATGAGCCAAATGGGACTGTGATGTGAGGGAGAAAGAATAAAAACAATACAGCAAGATAAAAGGAGAACAGAAAAGGATCAATATCAGGGGGAAATAATGAGTAAGAACATAAACCATACCACTAACAAAGCATCAAAAGATTCCCAACAGCAAGATGTAGTTGCAAAATTGGCAACAAGAGATGCAAGACTGGTGGAAAAGACAGAGAAATAACAGCATTAAAAAGTGAACAAAACCAGTTACGGCTCTCTCCCCCCACACCCTACTTATGGTAGGTATAAAAGGCTCCCACATTCACCTACCCAAGCACTTTCTCTTATAGCTATTACACACACACAGGTTGTTTGTGTTATAGTACTATCATTTGCCTGTAAGACAGACAATATTCAACAAAATGATGGATTAAATTTTAGAATTACAATGACTACCATGGAATCACACTTAAAATAAATTCAGAGTAAAAAGTGGATGCTATCCAGAATTCTAGAGCTAACAGAGGAGACCAAATAGTTGTATTTTAAAAAAACCGGATTAAAATTCACCACTGTGGTAAGTAGCTGTAACACAGTTTCAGTCAGTGGAACTCTCCCAATATATTCGCTGATACCAGTTGTGAATTTGGCTCATGTTGTGCATTGGGTCTTCTGGTATTATATTAGTTAGGAATTCTAAAAAAAAATCATATGGCTAGTCACATATTCCACATTGCATTCAAATTCCACATTGTTATTCAAATACTCCCTGCCCATGCTATGAATACATTTTTAACCATCAACAAACCGAAGATTCATGACAGCATGGATGCCAACTTTCTTGTACTGATAAACATAGCTTCAAGGGTCTCCTGAAGAATTCTAACACTGCAAGTGACACTTGCAAAATACTGCCAGAGGAAAGAGAAAAAAACAGAGTCAGGAAGCGAATGCCTGTTTTTAGGAAGCTAGACCTGAAATTCACACTACACAACAGCATCCTGTTCATGACCTTGGATAAGCTAGTATGCCTCTGCCCACTGTGTTCCAAAATAATGGGTGATTATTTCTTGGGTCTAATACAAGGAATAAACTGGGATTTTATAAAAACAGAAACACTCCTTTGACATGAAATCACTATAGGGTGCCAGACAGCACAAATGAGATACCAGCATTTTCACTCTATAATGTATACCAGGATTAGACATTAGGTATAAAAGGAAAAGTAATTTTGATGGTCTTAGTATAATTTCTCCTCAGGAATTCTTCTTAAATCACAGAACCACCCCCAAATTTGCTACAGCAGCAGTCATTAGGGAAAGGATACCCAAGACTGGAAGAATAAGTATATGTCAAATCTGGCCTAAGATATATTGGCAAAGTTGCACAGAGATAAGCAAATGCCAAAAATATCTGACATGAGTCCACTGAGGCCCCATTCCATTCATTCCTTCCACCACCACCCCGCCCCTGCCAAAAAAACAAAAACAAAAAACAATCAAAGCAGCAGCAAGAAGAAATGGTGGAAAGAGAACAGTAATAATCTCTGCATTTTTACCAACTCCCCTCTGATGAAAGAGGAAAAAAATAAAGCAGCAGTTGAAAACAAAGAAAGCAAGAATGAAGTGGGACTCTCAAGTATTCCTCCTCCACAGTCCTCACCATGTCTTCCAAATATCCTGGGACAAAGACAGCTACAACAAAACAGCATACAACAATGGAAGCTATCAGGAAACTTGTATGTTAATATGACTTTTACTGAAGGCAGTGGCTATATATTACTGCGTATGATTCTAGATATAGTAGCAGCTCATGTTTTATCTGGCCCATTCTAACCTTTGGAGCTGGAGTCTACAGCATCTGGGGGTAAATCCTGCTTGCCTTAGTCTTGCAAAGTTCCCACTGGAGTTAATGGAAGGGTTGTGGAAGGGTGATGATGAGAATTTTGCCTTACGTGGGTAGGGAGAAGGGAAAGAGAGAGAGCTACACGATCCAGGGGATTAACAAAAACAAGATAACACCACTCATGAAAGATTTACTAAACCTCTCTTTACACAACTTTTCTTTTCCAAGACCTATACTTTGGTCAAATTGGCTGAGATTTCTCTTTTTGTACAGTAAAGCCTGCTTAAATCACTACTGTTAACTGAGAACATAATGCACTATTACATTTATGATTAAAGTTCCAATCTAATTTCACATACCGGTAATTATACACATTAACCACTTAGATAATGTTAAAGGATACAATCCCTGAAGTCTGTGTTATTTTATCTATCAGTTGGCTATTTGGCATGAAAGCATCACACAATCAAGTTCTTTCCCAAGTGTTTGTTGTGGATCATGTAAAATGTGCAGGACATCTGCTAAAGAATGGGAATGTCTGTTTTCTTACAAATGCCAAGTTGTCTAACAGGAAAGAAAAAATTACTGCAGTTGTTTAATATCATACTCCTAAAATGTAACACAGAAAGGAAAATGAAGATGTATGACTTAAGCTATTGCTGTTCTGCTTATGTAAATCAGCAGACTTCAAGAGCAGTGACAGATTTTTAGGGCACAGAAGAGCATATCTAAAACTTTTGGAACACCTGGATGGTGATCATTGAAGATGACAGCAGGAGTAACATGGCGAACGTGGGTATGGAATAATCACTACTTTGAGCAGAAGCTAGGGAACTTAAGAGGCTATTTATCGCAAGGTCAATGGCTCATAGTTACTAGTCATCCTTAAATTAATTAAAAATGAGGTCCCTGACTCTATATATAATTTGGAGTTGCTTGTCTAACACAAACACCCAGCTTTAGCTCTCAAGAATTCCAATAGTAGAAAAGCATAGATTTATAGTTACATTAAATTAATCCGGAAGCAATTTATACAAAATAAACATACCGCCTAATGAATGCAGCCACCTCTGGAGCGGAAGGGGAAACTGTCTGACAAACAACAGACTACATTGCACTGTGGGGAAGGCAAACTTCGGAGAAGAACATGGGAGGGAGGGGGAAATCCCTGTTCTTACAAAAAGTACCCAGAAACAGCACAGTAGGCTTGTTACATCAACCCATACCACTTCAAGGCCATTTGTGACAGTTTCCTCTTTGTCATCCTACAGGTGTTTTTATAAGTAGGGCTGCAGATTTGTCACAGCAATTTTTCTTTAATCCAAAATCACAGAGAAGTCACGGTAAATGTAATAAAATCATGGGTTATTAAATTGACTGCAAATGCTCCCTCACCTTTTAAAACAAAAAATGCTCTCCTCATCTTGCCAGGTGGACAGCAACCACACACAGCAGCACCCTCTGCCCCCAGCACCGCAACCCTAATCCTGTTCTGGTGCAGAGAGGAGATTCAGGGGCCTGGAGAGTGAGCCCATCCTGCAGTCATCCCGCAGGGGCACCTCTCGTGTCCTGCCTGCAGAAGTTTCTCCTGTGACTTTGCTGTCCCCTAAGGGCTGAGCCTACAGTCCTGCTCTGGGCATTGCGACCTATCGTGCAGGACTGCAACACTGTGCAAGTTTCGTCCACCACTCAGTCATGATGGAGGGTTGGGCAGGTCAAAGTTGAGCTGCATCGTGACCCGGAGCAGGGCGGCCCAGCCCCACAAAACATGAACTGCAACTGCAGGTTGAGTCACAGGAAAAAAAAAAAGATTTTCCCCATTTGTCTGTGACTTTTTTCTCACCGTGACAAACCTGCAGCCCTATTTATAAAAAAACTGTCCCAGGAACATTCCTCTCACAAGCCTTGAAGGGATTTGTTTGTCTACACAGAGAGCAAGAGCATGATCCATGGTACTTGTTCCTTCCTGGTTTTCCCAGCTCTGTTAATTTTTGCACTTGGAGCAGTTTACAGTTCTATGGCTACTCAGTGACCCACTTTTCATATGCTCCTCTTTGTGAGCTGGTAAATGGTGGCATGCACATACAGAGACAGAAGATGGGAGGAGGAGGACAATACATCACAGGATAAAGGACCAAATGTGAAAATATGATGAAAAAAAGAAAAAAAAAGAAAATACTCAGCAGCTTGTTTAATGTGTTAGCTCAATGCAAGGACAAATTATTTCTGCCAGCAATATTGTTCATCATCAGTGGACAGAATGCTGCAATTTTGCTCATTAAAGGAAAATAAGGTTATCGTGCCACATTTGTGTGTGTTTTTAAAAGGTATTTGTTCTCAGTACTGGGAAAAATGCTCATATACACTCAGAAGAGCTAATTTTTACAGCAATTATGATTTTTTATTATATTGCTTTGTTTCCATACCAATTCAAATGACCTGCTACATCAATATGTTTTCTTGCTTAATTCTCTGTAATAAGTAGAGGAGGATCTAATATGGAATGACACATCAGAATTTTACTTTTGTATTGACAGTTACTGCATTAAAGCAAGCCTGAAGAAAGGCGCAAATATATTTGTTCTTACGTTAAAAGCAATTTTATACATCAAGGGCCTTTTGTGCTTACTAAGATTCAGAAGAGTTTTTCAGAAGTTTCTATCTGTTTAATTTATTGCTGTTGTTACTCTAACTGACTTAGTTGAAAATATCTGATATCTAAGCTGGAATACCACCCATGTCAACCATGATTTTTGCAGAACGGCTTTGTCTTGCTCTTAAGAGTAATCGAAAACATCTGGGCAAAACATGAATAGTTTCTCATTGGTTTATACACTGATATGAAATCAGGGAAAAGCAAAGTAAAAATGAAAGGATAAAAGATTAAATGTATTGGAGGAGTTGGGCGACTTCTGGATAGGGTTGAAAATATGTTACTTGTGCTTATTACCCCATCAAGGCTCAAAAGTCACATCCAACTTTGCATTGTAATGACATTCACAAAGATAATGCCCCGCCCCCACTGTAATAGTTTTGGAAACGATAGTTCAACATGTAAAAGGGATTTGCTGTCCTTAAATAAAATCTTTTATTGGAAGTTCTACGTTGCAAAAGCTGTTGCATATCAGGACTGCAGATAGCACACAAGTAAAATGAGACTGTATACTCTAGGAAACAACCACTTTATTTTATTATTGGAACCCTAAACTGAAAATGGGTTACTTTCCAAAATCATCTTCATTTATTTATTGTACTTGCTGATTCACATCTGTCTCTACTCAGAAGTTCTACTTACTGCTTTAAGGCAGAACACAAACCCTAGTGCCAAATCACTGTGATGAACAACACCCTTTTCTTCTTCTAGGTATTCTTCTTCTGAACGGGCTAGTGTTTGTGGTGTTATAAACATGGTAAGTATGAAAAAAGCATGACAAAAAATAAAAGGGTATAGAGCGGCAATAATTGCATTCCCATGACGACTACAAAGAGGAGTCTCAGACTAGATAAGGAAATAAGGATGAATCAGAGAAAACAAGTGACAACAGCAAAAGAGAAGGGGAAGTTCAAAAGAGAAGTGTCAATAATCTCTAGGTGGTCAGTTCAATTGTCTTGATTTATTGTGTATTTGTGGCTCATTCAGTTCTTGAAGCAAAATAAGGCTGCTTAACATTTATGTAATAGTCCTATTTATCTTCAAATGTCCTACCAAGATAGTTCAGTTTAGTTTAGTTATGGGACAAATACTTAACAGTGAAAAGAATATAAATGATACTTACTTAATAAGTTAAAACAATATTTTGGTGTGAAATCTTGGCTTCAGTGAAGTCAGTTTTTCCACTGACTTCAATGGGGCAAGGATTTCACCATTTATATCTTGATTCTAATAAAGTGCTGTGCTTCTCCAATGCTATGCAGTATATGGACGAGTATTGTGATAACAGACACACCTTCTAAACTGAATTAATCTGATGGATGTGTGCATGAGCATATGAGAGAGAAATAACTCACGGCATATAAATAATTTATAATCCCACTGGTCTCCACTTGGGTACAGGGCGGGGTCTGTGTTAGTAGAAGATCCTGGAGCAAAACCCTGGCCTAAAATATGATCTTGAGAGTCTGGGGATCAGAAAAGCAGCTAACCAACATAAAAGATAAGAATTGATAAATATTTCCACCTGCATTACAGCAACCATATGTACAAGTCAGTTAACATAATCAAATATATGATTAAAGTCTCATATTATTTTGGAATTTTTTTAAACTACTTTCAGGCACCTTTAAAGCCAAAAGCTGATTATTTTTTTAATTCAAGTGTAAAATGCCATCTTTGTCAAATGCAAGATCCCAGAGGCTAAACAATAGCTGATGTTCAATAACATCTATGTCTATGACCAGGGCCCCTAGGCACTATGGAAACACAAATATTAATAGTCATCCAGTTAGCAGGTGATGATTGGGAAAGGATTAAGAGTTTTGCCGCTACCCAACCTAGTTATTCGGGAAATAGGAATGGCTCTCTGTGGGGATAAAAGACGATCCCAGTTATGGTAAAGCCAGATAGACCTACGTCAGGAAACTTAGGAGCAGCCAAGCCTGGGGAGAAGGTTTAACTTGAACTTGGTTACCTTATGTTGATTTCTTTGGTTAAGAAGGTCATAATCAAAACAAAAAAAGTTCATTTGGATTTTACCTAATGTGTACACCGATTTTTTAAGGATGGGTTCAAGAAGTCACCTGCTGTCTACATAGACAAGTACATTTTTGTGTAACCACTGAACCACAGCCAGGGAATACAGTTTATAGTTCATTCATCTGCTTCAGTCGCACGTTAAAAGATGCCTCACGTAAACTGAAACTCTTATGAAAAACTGCAGAATTGAAGGACAACAAAACAATGATTCCAATGACTTCAGCACAAGTGGAGAGTACTCTGTACCCTAAAGGATATGGCCTAATGCTTCCTTAATATACAAGTGGATAAATTCTGACCTCCCTTATGCTCCTGGAAATCCACTGCATAAGAATAAATGTGGGCAGTATTTCACCTAAAGATTACAAACCATTATTTATACAAGAAAATGAATATTTGCCCAATACATCATGCATTTAAAGGAGTTGCTCTTGTGTTCACTAGTGATGGACATCTATTACTACTGCAAGACAGAGAATAAAAACTTTCCAACTTAATGGTTCATTTTCGTAAGACTGTAGACTTTTAAAATATGTTCTCTAATCTCAGCGATTCAACGGTCAATAGACTACTGTTTCTTAGTTATTTTTAATAACATAGCTGTACACAAATGTTTTATTTTAGATAATGAATAAGTTGATAATATATTAATAAATTTAATAATGCAGATCTAGTCACAAAGTCTTGTTTTTGATATCGCAAAGCTTATGAAATAGTAGTATTTTGCAACGTTAGGTAAACACGGGACGTACTGGTAAATCGAGGCTCATTTCATATTCATCAATATTTAATTAAATCCATAAGCGCAGAGTGTCCAGATGCTGTTTTTTTAATTTAATAATGTTGGAACCAATGAGATGTGGATTGGTTTGTAAACTGAGCCGTCAGTACATGGAGAATTCCACAGGGGCCTTTAAAAAAAGGAAAGAAAAGAAATGAAATCTTAAAAATTAAAAAGATTTATGCGTTGATGGTAACAAATCAAATAAACCAAAAATGTGCATTACAGTTCTGCAGACTCAAAACAGCCCATGCAGATACTTACCATGATACAAATAAGCAAAGTATTCCTGCTCATGCTGATCATTTTAAGAGACATTACAATTAAGTAGAGCATAATTAGGGAGGCCATAGTGTTAGATTTATGTTGGAAAGAGGTCAGAAGAATTAACTAGATAAATCCTTTTTGCCCATCTCTAATTTCTGAGATTTCTTTGAGTTTCACAGCGTAGGAGATTTCTACATGTAACCTGTACACTACATTAAAATATTTTCGGATGCTGATTAGACTTTATGGGGCAGTATTTTTTAAATACTCACTTTTAGCTTCTATTAATACCAAAGGAAACACAATTCTGTATTACTTTGAAAAGCAGTGGAGATCTAGGACTCATCTCTCCAAGGTATTAGCCAGTCTTCTGAGCTTCAGAGTTCCCCTAGCTCCCACTGGTGCTTTACTAAGGCCTGGTCTACACTGGGGGCGGGGGACGGAGGGCGGGAAATCGATCTAAGTTAGACAACTTCAGCTAAATGAATAACATAGCTGAGGTCGACGTACTTAGATCGACCTACTGTGGTGTCTTCACTGCGGTGAGTCAACTGCTACGACTCCCCCGTCAACTCCGCCTGCAGTGGCAGTGGAGTACAGCAGTCAACAGGAGAGCACTTGGGGGGTCGATTTATCGTGTCTAGACTAGACGCGATAAATCGACCCCTGCTGGATCAATTGCTGCCTGCCGACCCCTGCTGGATCGATTGCTGCCTGCCGATCCAGCGTGTAGTGTAGACATACCCTAAAAAACACTCAGCATCAGGATCAAGACCCTAATGTAAAACAGAAACTAGATAATGAGACTACAATTGAGAATTTCCCTAAAAGAGATGTTATCAAATAACTTTTCTTAAAATAGGTATGCATTTGCTTGTAATGCCCTGATAGAAATCTGAAATAAATCTCTGTAGCAACTTGTTGTAACCTTTTACATTTGGCAAATGTCAATATATTTAATGGAACAATAGCCCTCTAAATGGCTTTTGTCTTGTGGTTTTCCCCCACTTCATTTTTTTTTAAGTTTATCACTGATTGCGTGTTCTGCATAATGCCAGGAAAAGGGCTGATAAGTTGTGCCCCATTGGCATATGGATGGCTTGATACTAACACCACAAAATATATTAGAATCCTGAATGCACATGTCCTGCGTCTTTCTTTCTTACTTTAAAATGTGTTTGAGTGACAGAGTGGGGACTCTAAAAATGTTTTAAAACCAGAGGCCCTTGTTCCCCTGATTAGCACTAAATTATGCCTAGTCAAAATTTTTCTAAGCTAGTTGGCACTGTTTATAAGAGATATAAAAATGCAATTACAATACATTGCAAATATAATTAAATGGCAGCCTTCATATAAAGCATCCTAAAATAATAAGTCTCAAACAAAAAATAAGAATAAGGAATTAAAGACAGGACGTTACTCAGAGATGAAGATTTCCAAACAGGTAGTCAGCACAAGCGAAAGAGTGACCCTCAATCATGGAGAGCTGCAAGGAGCAGACAGAGATGGCCAGCTCAGGATGAGTATTGCCTACAATAACAAGTTCTGCAGGATGAAGAAGAAGAAATAATGTAATTTTTAAAAAAAGCCCCCAAGTAAAAGTTGAAGAACTTAGAAGTGGTGAAGAGTCTTAACATTGTGGGATAACCTAGATATTACTCTGCTTTAGTACGTTAGAAGTGTGATTTCTGTGACATCTGCAAGGGCAAAGATGGAAATGAGTAAGATGCAGGGTAGAGCAAGCCAATAGGAAGTTTTGAAAACCACGAAGGAAATTTTATACACAGTTACTTAGTTACGATGGAGCTCAATAGGGGGAAAAAATCCCTTTAAACATGTAGAAAACAGTATAGCTGTATCACACATCTGTTCCTTTTATTGATCTGTAAAAAAACATGGTTATCAATCAACATCAAGAAATACATTACTAAAAGTGTTTTAACAGTGCCTTTATTTACAGAAATAGTCAGAAGCCAGCTTGTGAAAAACAAATGGAAACAGAATATTGCTGCTAATGTTCAGCACCTCTGGAAAAAAGTAAAAATGGCCTCCTTACCTGTGGTTTTGTCTTCTCTAAGTGGGTACACAACCCTCCAATAGCCCAATGTGTGTGGGTCATCAGCATGGAGTGAATTTGGGGGAGGCATGTGTTTTTGGTATGAAAGTTCCAGGTTCAGTCCCTCCTGCCAACCTTTTTTGGGGGGTCACTGCCAAGTGGTAACTCGTACGTAGAGTTGAACTCTTATGTACATCAAATACTAAGGATGGGCTTCCTTTGACAAGCGTAACACTCTGGATATGTGAATTGTGTCTCCTCCAGTGGACAGTGCACAACAAAAGCTTACTAATGAGACCACTAATGCAGTTACTCCTTTAGTTAAAGGTGGTAGAAAGCTGTGCTTTTAGTGCTTAAAGTACCAGTTTATTATCCAACAGGGTCAGTATGTGTGTGTGCACATGCACATGCACATGCATATCCTTCCGCCCTCTCTTTCATTCAGAGGAAAATACATACACAGATAATCTTCTCTTAGGAGCAAACATACCATGAGACATTATAAAATTTCATGTTGTAATTAAAAGAAAAAAAAAACAAACAGCAGAAAATAACCCACAGTGTGAAAAGCAATTCTACAGAAGAAACTAGGCATCCACACATTTTATACGGAAAGATACAGACAGAGGTGTGCTGTGACATATCGGGGCACAATCCAGACTAATGGGGGGCTGTGTCACCCCTGCCCTACAACCATGGGTGCCTTACAATGACTTGCTCAAGTAGCTCCCACGTGGGCTGTTCACAAACAGCCTTCCAGCTTGCAAGCCACACCATGCTGAAAAGTCCCAGTCTTTTTAATCTCTCCTCATATGGAAGCTATTCCGTATCCCTAATCATTTTTGTTGCCCTTCTCTGTACCCTTCCCAATTCTAAAATATCTTTTTGGCTCACTATGAATATACCATAGGGATGACCATCAGAGAAAAACTGCCCAGCACATCGCGTTAGTCTGCCAAGTGCTTTAAAGGGATCTATGCTCTACTGTACATAGTATAAAATATCAACCATAGGAATTTATGGGTGTAAACTACACACTATTTCAGGTTGGGTGGAAACCATTAGAAGGTATGTATAGCTGCATGGCTGATGAGAGAGGAGAAGACTAATGGTATGTGAACTGAGGAACAGTGCCATACTTTAAATAATTACCCTAGAATTGCAACAGTAATAAGGATCTAATCCCCCCCACCATAGGTTTTACTTTCAAGATCTAAACATGTACTTCTGATTAGATCTTGACATTTTTTCTCTTAACTAACTCCTACTCACTATGATCCTGTCTTGCAACCTCCTTTCTTTTCCATTACCTGGTTTCCCTCAGGCAGCAGGGATGGCAAACAGTGCTGAGTTATGGATGGCAAGGATGGGCTAGCTATGGAGACAGACCAAGGCTCATGTCTCCAGATATCAAACAGCAGCATGAAAAGATTTAAAATAATGAGTGAGTCCTAATTCAGTCCTTCGTAACAAATGAGGTTCTAAAGTAAGAGTTATTCCTGTTTTAAAATGTCTGATGCAATCCACATCAGATACTGGTATTTAAGTCAAATGTTTGAGTGCGTTAACCACGAGGAAGTGAGCTGGAAAGTGTTTCCTTTTGAAATTAAGGAATATCAGTAACAAATAGCAACTCAATTTAGAGAAAGTTTTGAGAGACCAAAATGACTGTCTGATGCCAAGTGCTGGAGAAATACATCATAATGCCTTTTAAAAATTAAGGTTATTAAGCTACATTCTAAGAACTTAAGAGAAAAACAGCACTCACAATTTTGTAACATGATGGTGCTAAATGCATATAATTAAAGATTTAAAAACAAAAAACCAAACCTACACCTTTGTATCTTAGCATGTGTGCAATGTGCAGTTAAATCGATTTGGCTACATTCTCTGCTAGTATAAATCCGTGTGGCTCAAGTTCAGCTGAAGATCTGGCCCACAGTTTTAAGAATACCTGTCTATAACTTATCTCTAACACATTCAGTAAGTGCAATATCAGGAATGTTATTCATTTTAATACACTTTGTTTATTAAGCAAAATCCCACCAACACATTTGCCAAAATCATAGAAAGGAAAATACCAGAGAAGAGAGCCAGCAAGTGATGTACAGTCTTAGAAATGCAAACATTTTCACAATAAACAAAACTAACTCAGGAAACATGGTCAATATTGCACTGAGAAAAGTCAAGTTAGGAACAGTAGGTTTTCACGTAAAACCCAACCTTCCCAATACTCCCAGTAGAATCATGGCATCACAATGATCTTGCCGACATGTAAATTATTAAAAGCTTTTAATAAAACATTAAAAGCATTAAAAGTCATATTAAAAGCTCCAGATTTTCACCCAAAGCTCCAGGGGGCAATCTCCAAGAGCTACAGATGTATAAAACAGTCAGTCAAAGTAGAACTAAAACCCATTAAACAAACATGCCAAATTGCCCTTAGATAAGCCACAATACAACTATTTACCATCTTGGTTTTGGTTTCTATATGAAAGCCACTTATTAGCTTACAGATTAATAGACATTTTCCTTGCTACCAGTTGCAGGATCAGCACCAGTATACATAGTAAGTACAGTTTCACTGTGTACATTTATTTTAAAAAGTAGCTTCTACATATACTTGTTATTAATTTATTTCAGTTAAACCTCTAATTTCTTTAAATATCAAAACATTGTGTAAACTGATCTTTCCATAATGATTTTTCATTTCATTGGGACTTCTATAAATGGGGTGAGGGGAAATTTCTCAAACCTGCATATTTATACTTTTTAAATAGCAAATGAGAATGAATCCCATAATTCAGACCTGAGTCACAAATGTATAGCATCCAGAAATGGTGACTGCTCCATTTGTTCCAACTCATAGCATCCAGAAGTATGATTTTATAAAGTGCTCATCATAACCCTAACAAGAATAAAAAGTCCCATTGACATCAATGTGGGAAGAGGCAGACCAAGATAGTGTTTTTGAAAATCTCACCCTACATGTATATGCCAAATTAAAAAAAAAAAAAAGTATATGCAAATGCAACAGTGCACAATGTGCACATGGATCACATGACATACAGTAACTTTCCATGCAACTGTGCTATGCATGACAGCTGTGACCCAAGACTTTTTGATCGTAACTGGCAGAGAACACAGGGGTACATAAGGGCTATAGGGATCCTCTAGGTGTGGTATTATTTTCATTTTAATTCAGCAAACTGTGTCATGTAAGGTTTCCATTGAAAGTCTGTCACACGGGTCATCATAATCTGTCTGAAATGTATGAATGGAGATATGTATATATTGAAAATTATATTCTTCAAGCATCAGACATCTTACATATAAAACTTGGGCATGTGCAAAAGTTTGCATGCATCTCTGCACATGTATTCCAAAAACACTTTTCTTATTCTATAATTGTCTAAAACATTGTATGTAACTAATTCTTGTTCTGCTCTAAATCTCCTATCTCAGTCATAAATCCTGATTTAACTGTAACATTAAACACATTACTACTACATGGAAGAGCTCACATTCTGTGAAACTGGATCTTTCTTTCCCCACACATCATCAGGATATATAGGCTTCAGAGCTAACACACTGTGTAACTCATACCTCCCACCACCTGCAAACTCTTCCTCCCAGAGGGCAAGAATAGCAGGGTGCTCCTTCAGGTGAATTTCAGAGTTTTGCTTGGAAACCAATCCCGCTCCCAGTGATTATGTCTTTGGGAGGGAACAATATGGCTCTAGATAAAAGAAACTACAGTAGAGAGACAGAATCGATAGAGCTGATGTGCACATACAATGCTGGTGTTTGTCAAAAGGTAAAAAATAACACTTGTTTATAGCTACTGTGCAAAGCACATATTGAAGCACACTGGCAATAATAAATAGGGAGCACCTTGATTAAGAGCATCCTGGTTTAATATCACCATTAATGGAAGCACAGGACCAAATCCAAAGCCCAGAGGAGCATATGACTTTACTGGGCTTGGAATCAGGCCCATACTTAATTTTACCTTCACTAAAATAATAAAAAAAAATAAAAAAGCAGTTTAGAGATACCTGGTGCACAATTAACATCAGTTTAGGGTGCATACAGGGAGAGACAAAAGAGGGATAATCACACCTGCTCTTCGGGACTGTTATTTCAAATAGAATAAAATAAAGTACTCGACCACTCAACCCAAAACCACCAGATTATGATGGAAAAGTAGTACTACTGTCTGAATTCCTTTAGCAATAGAGGCTGAGAGCTTCTCTATGATGGTTTGTTTCTTCATTCAAATATATTTTCATCAAGGTGATATTTGCAGTGCCATGGGCTATAAAATATTTACAGGATGTGTATATATTATTTTGAAAACTCTATTTATATAGTGGACATAATCAGAAGAATCTGCCCTACAGTTTAATGTAATCTTGTAATTGGCTGCATTGCTACTTGACTATATCTATTCATCTTCCATCCTGTTTTAATAACCCAACTGACACACGGATTATTCTTTGAGCTCACAATAAAATAAACCTGTGCAGTCAAAGGAAGGTGAAGGAGGTTAAATTGGCATTGATTATTTAAGACATATTCATCATTTATTTAGCAATTTCCCACATCACAAAATCTGTGGTGCTCACAAACCTTTCTGAGAGATTCTGAATTTGTTTTTAAATGATTCTCACTACAGGCCTTATAAAGCAGAACAAATTTTGACGTCTCTTGTCAATCTGCAGCATAATGAAAGTGTGCAACCTTTTAAACCTTTATATGCCAGCCTGTTTTCCTTTAATTGCATGCACATGAGCTCTCTCTCTCTCTCTTTCACACATGCTCACACTCACTCACGATAGTATTTCACTTCCAATTTAGGGAGCTAGTAAAGTGGTCATTGTGAGCAAATGAGGGCAGTGCTACTGTACTCCATAATGAAGGACAGATTTATTTATTTATTTATTGCAAGCTGAATAAATTTTATTGATATGGAAGTTGGACTAAGCATTGGGCACCACAGCTTAAAAAGATCAGGAGGAACACTGTAATCATTCCTTCGAGTTCACAGATAAGCCATCTTCCTTGTATTTTACACCCTGTTACTGCCTTTCTAAATGGAAACATCTATGTAAATTCCCAGAGTACTGAACAGGAGAAAAGGAAAAGAATACAACAGCCTACAAGTAACAGAGGATCACCAAACCATAAATCTCCCACGTATTATCTTCAACGGAAGCAGACCTGCTGGTCATTTTAGATGGTCAGACTAACTATAATTATGCTACAGACCGTACCATGTGGTGATATTCACATGGTACATTGCAGACAAAAAAAGACGAACTAAATTAATCTAATTAAGCCACCTTACCTGCAACTCTGTACCCCACTTATCCTTCTTCACTGGGGTTGCATCTTACATTCTGATTTTGTTCCTTTCCGTCCCACCCTCCTGCCATACCCACCCAAAAAAAAAATCAATGTCCTCAATTGCAGAAACGGGTATATTCCGTCATGAACAACTGAGGTATTAAGGTAAGGTACTATATTGCTAGATCCAGGACTCACTGAATTCAAACCAAACAATCCCACTGACTTCAAGAGATTTTGGAACACTCCTATATCATTGAAGCTCAAGCTAGAAAACAGTACCTTTTAACCACTGTATATATCCCACAGCTCTTCAGCAGGACAGAGCCATTGTTTCTAATAGACATAGACCATGACCAAAACTGATTCAGACATCTGTATCCATGTACTCAGTATATGGAACCAAATTTTGCAGCCCAAGCCAATCTCAAATTCTTAGCCATGGTAACTCATAAGATAGTGGACCCTAAAAATAAAATATCATTTTAAAAACCTTTATAGTACCTACAGTCAGATATACGCCACAGTCTTGTGTTTGCATATATATTGTATACTACATTATCTGGTGGCATAAAGAGGCTTTGTTAGCATTAGTATGAAGCCATTAATGAGTTACATAGGTCATTCAAGAAGAGTGCAAATAAAACCTCTACAATACATTCTGTATTCAAAAAGACTATTTTAAGAAATGATTAGGGTTTTAGAACGTTTTAGTGATATGCTGCTGACAGAGCAAGGTTCCATTAATTATAAGCTAGAGTGAGAGAGAGAACTTAGTACTAATACAGTTTACTTTTTAAAAAGCACATGTAAAATAGTTCTGTTCTGTTTTTTCAAATAAAATGCTAATGCAACAATACATTTGTGTTTGAAGAGAAAAATGTCAGAGAATGCAAAAGTTAAGGTCTTCAGAGTAACCCTAACTCGTCATCACTGCAAAAGTGTTGCATGTTGACAGTATTATGTGTGTACAGAGTGGGTGAGTTATTACTACTAGAATATTGATTTCTTAATTACCTGCCTTTTGTGATGTTATATGTCAAGTTTTTATAGCAACGATTCATGTAGACTGCACATATACTTTCAATTACTAATTAGGTTATTAGATGTAGGCTACATATGCAACATAAAACATTTACTGCAGGGATGAATTAATGTTATTGTGAGAATCTTAACTTTTTGCATTCTCTGACCTGTGTGTTTAAACAAAGAACTTTAATGTTACATTAGCACCAAAGAGGTTTTTTTTTTTTTTTTTTTTCCAGTTTTCATACATACATGCACCCCCCCGGCACAAGCACACACTTTATTGTGTATACATCCAAACAGAATACACAAACACATACCCAGATACATATAAATAGATATACATGGACACTTAAATGGGAATATTTTGCTCAATAAAACCTCATACAAAACCAAAGAATGTGAGTATAATTGCAAATGACTTCAATGAGAACAAAACTGAACCTACTATTACCTGTAATAAGCATCCTCTGTCAGACAAGGAACAAAAACTAATAAGTGAATGAAAAATATTCCATAAAAAGAATATACATAAAATATAACACTGTAAAAAGAAGAGAGTTATTTATTTGCATATTCTCTCTCCCATGACTTGGTTCTAACTTTATTCCATTCAAGATCAGTATGGCCATCATTTACTCATGCAAAGAAAAATATTATTTCACTTTTCTCCATGATCTTGTTCTCTTTATTACAGTTTCTCCAACTATTCTGTATAAGACAAATCATTCCAGACAGCTATGTTGTGTCATATCAGTAAATTCCACATCTGTTTATGTTGACATGTCACATTAAGTTAAGTGAGAAAACATGATGATGATGCCAACCGCAGCACAGCAGGGATGTACCATTGGGGAAACTTGAAAATTTGTTGGCACAATATTATTTATGAGACAGCTGTTTAAAAAAAAAGAGAGAGAGTGTGCAAGAGAACACACTCTGGATTTACTGTTTACTCACTGCTCAAAAAATGTGACTATTGATGTGACCCCACCTTAGAATTCTTAAAGTATCCTGAAGTATACACACCCTTATGATCCATAAATCAATCAATCAAATATTTTATATCCAGGTTATCTGTATTTGAAACCATACAGTGATAATTTTTGTAACTACAGTTTAATTACTAATAAATATGTTTTCCCACAAATTAAGGCATTTCCCTCATTAAGAATTTCAGTTGACCATGTCCCACAGCTGACTCATTGTAGATGAAGAGGTGTGGAAGGGGAAGAAAGTAATGTCCATGTCACTAGTTTACTGCTCTCACAGGCAGAGTACATCACTGCCACTAAGCTCAGCCTCTGCTTAAGGGCTTGGATCCTGGAGATACAGTAGCCGGTGCTGGTCCATTATTAGATTAATTTATATCTCTTTACATGCATTTACAGGAGATGAAAAAATGATTTTCTTCAAATTGTGATAACTCCTCCCATGAAAAGTATACCCTATATTGAAAACACAACGTAAAGACTTATTTGATTAAAATTAATACTAATTTTATCAAGTGAAATGTGACTGGGCACAAGGTGGCCTGAACCTGAGAGATGTGGTGTGGTGCCGAGGTGCTGTCTTTCATGGGAGTTATTGGCACTCCAAAGATAAGCATCTCTTTCACGAGATAGTGTGATCTTCGGTATACAAGCCACCATAATTCATGAAGTAAACACTGCAAATTGTGGAAGATCAGCTGTCACTAGGGCAGCTTCAGTACTTTTATTTTTCCTTTTAAAATGCATTTTCTCTAGAATCTCAACAATTTCTCTTGGGATCCCAAAATGTCCTAGCTTTTGGTAGTTTTTAACTCCCTGCCAAGAAATTAAAGGGACAAAGAAGTTTCCAGTTTTACTGAGAGGGGCAATTCAATTTAAGAATGAGAGAGACAAACCGCTTTGCAAAGGTTTTCAGCATCTGGTAAAACATGAAAGAACAGGCTCTTCTGGTAGCAAAATCCTGTCAGATACTAAGATGGATCACTTTAGCCTGAGATTTCGGATATTACATAGTTTGTCTCGACATCAACTCACAGCAATTTAAAATAATACTATTCACTTATTCAATGGAAAACATGCTCAAATCTGAATTCTAAGACACTTGATAGAGTCACATTTTATGGCTGATAGCTAATTTCCTCCAACAAACAGTAGCAAAATGTGCAGTGTACCAGTACTCTGACCATATGAAAAATCACCTTACTGAATTCATTTGTTGTAATCCCAAAGTACTGAAGCAGTTTCAACATTTCCCATAGACTTCCTCATCATTCCACAAGTATGCAGCAGAATATGGTGACACAGCCATTGTTACCGATTCACAAAGAGATCAGGGCAGAGAAAAGCAAGGAGCAGAAAAATGACCATTAAAAAAAAATTAACATGAAATTTTTTTAAAGCTCGTAAAAACTGAGTTCTAGAGTGAGATGTGCAAGCATAATAGATCATGATCAACATTTTTCTTATACAACACAGTTTCTTAACACTCAACAAGAAGGTTACTGTTTGTGGCTTTGAATCCACCCTTATTCAGGAAGGCACTTAAGCACTGTGCTCAAATCCCATTGCTTACAGTTGGACACATGCATTAAATGTTTTCTTGAATAGGAATGCTTTCCTGAATTGGGGGCTGTGCTATTAGTTTTACATATAAAACGTTTTTTGCCTGACAAACTTCATATTGTTTCTGTCTGGTTAACTATACATCTTAATACACATTTAAGATTACTGCAGTTTCATGGAGTTGAAGTCATGGTATTAAATGTGATTTAAATAATAGTGTTTTGTAACTAAAATATGCATGTTTGACATTCACAAGGATAGATGTGTAAGAGAAAACACTCAGGCCCTAATACTGCAATGAGATATGCATGGGCAGACCCCTGAGCCTGCATGGACACCAATAAACTCAATGGAGGATCTGCACAGGCTTGAAAACCCACATGCATGCACCTCACCCCAGAATCAGGGCCTTCCTGCATATGACACCCTTTGGCTGCAAGTATGGTAGGAAGCTGCTTGAGTTACAAAAGTACTATGGCTGTACCTACACTCTGCCTGAGATTTAACATCCAAGCACTCTTTACCAATAATTGTTCAAGTCATAAAAAAATTCCAACGCACAAGCAAACTACTGTCTCCCCATATTCCACCAGTGACAGTCACATTTTATAATCATGTTTGTAGTTTAAACTGTTTCACGGAGCATAAAGATGCTCTTTTCACACCAGGAAGAAAATTCTAATTTTCAATTAAATTACTTGCAATATTCCCTGCTGATGCCCAACAATTAAAATATTAATGTCAAGTTCTTTGCAAAGTTGTGTGCCTTTTGTCACACATACCAGAATGCAAGAGTGACTTGCTTAGTCTATGATGATTGCAAACATAACTTCATTGTTAATAAGTGCACAAATGCCTTTTTAAAAAAAAATACGGAAAGATTTCACATTGTACTAATACACATCATCCTAGATGTGTTCGTGCCGAAGCTAATAGAAGCATATTGGAGCTGTTGGTAACACAAGCAATTAGTATGATATTGGAATGTTGTCAGGTAGCTGTAATTATCTTTTTCTGTTGCAGAAGGCATTTGAGAATCATTTAGGAGCAAAAGAGGAACAGTGTTCTACTAAATCCTATTAAATTAATGCATGGACATTCCACTAGCAGAGGCAAATAGGCTGGTCAAAGTCTGAATACAATAAAAAAGACAAAAAATACTGTTTAATACAGCTACTTACATCATGGCCTACAAGTTCAGTCTGTGTGGATTTATCTACTTGGGAAGCGAGAGCCTTCTGTAAATGTTGGGCTTTCTCCTGCAAAACAAAACAACATATTGTAGGTGAGTCACAATCTCCCTCACTGGGCTTTTGAGCTACTAACATCCAGATAATAAGTGCAAAACTCATGCACAGACAGCTGTTTGGAAATGGAGTTATCATGGTATTATTCTCACTGGGAGATTTGTTTTCCTGGTACTGTTATCTTATGTATCAACTGATCCATTTATTAAGTGGGCAGTGAGCTCATAAACTGTGAGTATGCATGATTCAGGAGTGCTATGGGAATATCATTGTAATGTGATGCATGGGATCCTCCTTCAGGAGCAGATTTAGGATTCTGTTAAGCAAGCACTTCTGTGGATGCCACAAGCATATTTTACGATAGAGAAGTTAGCAGCATACTACCCAGCAAAGCCAGATTATGAAGGATGAGAAGGGAGATCCATAGACTAGAGATTACTGGAACATTTTCAACAAAAATTATCTCATTGAAATACGCGGTTTCATTCAAGCCAACACATTTTGTGAAGAAACATCAATTTAAATTACATTTTCACTGGAAAGGTTTCTGAGGTCCAGAGTCAAGTATTTGGTCAATGAGAGGAAAAAAAGAGAAAGAAAAAGTACCAATTTTCTAAAAAATCTGACTGTAACCGAGCTGGCTGCCTCCTGCGTGCCCCCTCATGGCCTAGGGTGATGCTTCAGGCAGCCTCCCTCCTTTCCCCTTGGACTGTTTAAATCAGGCTTTTTCTTGGTCCATGGGGACTGGTTTTATTAATATGAAATAAATTCTAAACAAAACTGAATTGACCCCATTGCTGGCTATGTGATTGTGCAGGAGTTTATAGAAATATATGTTGGGCAGAAGTGGAGAAGCCCTCTTTTACCTGGACCAGCATCCACTCTCCCATTGATGGAAATGGTGAAATGCCAGGTTTGGTCAGGATCCGCTGTGGGCACTAAGCTACCTGCTCCCTTCTGGGGGGGGCCAGGAAGCTATTTTTCCTCTCACCACCAGATTGGCCTAAGTGAAGGGCGGGGGGAGGTTTTCACTTTCCCCACAGAGGGTTCCAGGGGAAGCTTAATTGGAAGTGACCATGGAATGTTAAGCTACGTCATCACAACTCATTATGATGACGTGGGGCAGATGTCTAGTGCCGATACTTTATAGGGATGGAATACAGTGATCAGATAAATGGACTGGTAAAGGATTTAAAGGAGGTATTTATTAAAAGAGCCCAAATGGGGGAGGGGGTCGGGGCTCCTATGGCACGAAAGGGAGCCAACCTCCTTCCCTTATAGCCCACCTTAATCCTCATTCAAGTAGGGAGAGATGTTAAGGTCCCAGCAGCGGGTGGGCTGGGGAGCAGGATGGGAAAGGGGAGGGCTGATGGAAGTCCTCCTGCTGCCAAGTATATAGTGAAATGGTCAAGAAATTACCTACACTGTATGCGTTTTTCTAACTCAGAGAGTTAATAATAAAGTTGCAGCCTAATTAAACCACATCCAGTAACTCCTGTTTTTAATCCTTTGGGAGTGGGGAAAGCCCTCATAATACAATTTACGTTTCAGAAACATTTAAAAGGTAATAATAGTATAGCATATATGAGAACAAGTCCACTAGTACAGTAATAGACAACTTCAATGTCATCATTCAACGGAGATTTCAAAGCATGACAGTACATCTTTTACACCAGGGATAGGCAACCTCTGGCACGTGTGCCGAAGGCGGCACGCGAGCTGATTTTCAGTGGCACTCGCACTACCTAGATCCTGGCCATTGGTCCGGGGGCCTCTGCATTTTAATTTAATTTTAAATGAAGCTTCTTAAACATTTTAAAAATCTTATTTACTTTACATACAACAATAGTTTAGTTATATATTATAGACTTATAGAAAGAAACCTTCTAAAAATGTTAAAATGTATTACCGCCACGCGAAACCTTAAATCAGAGTGAATAAATGAAGACTCGGCACACCACTTCTGAAAGGTTGCCAACCCTTGTTTTACACAATAATTCAACAAACCATAAATTGCCTAAGCAACAGCATTCTTCGAATATCAGAATTAAATAAATTTAATAGTAATACCCATTCTTATATTTTCTCTTCTTTCTGTATATTTGGCTGATTTATACTAGTTAAATTAGTTAATTATGGGTGCAATGCTTGAAAAGCAATTCTATAAAGTACCTACTTATTAAAATTGTTGAGTAATAAGAGGCTATCAGGGTCCTTAACACTACAATGTGTTCTTCTGATATAAAAATCACTCAATAAAACTGATAACTTGATATTGCAAATATAATTTTATACAGTATGTACTGTATCAACAGAAAGACATGGGCTGTATAATGGGCTGTAGTGATAATTCTGGAAACAAAAAACCTCCTAAGTCCCATCAACATTACTAAAAGTGAACACCAAGTAGCATGAATTTGATTATAGAAAATAAAGTGAAAATTTGTTAAGGCATCATTGTAAAAAAATTACCACATCAGCTTCCATTGGCCCAGAGCTCACTTAGCCTGTCTCATCCCTCCTCATTCTAAAGTGATCATCAGAAATTCCAGCTCACAGGTACAGATGGCCAAGTCTCCTCTGCAGTTGGATAATTTTGCCCAAAGACAAATTTTCTGGTACAAGTTGATATTCATTTTTTTCCTGAGTGCTTCCTTTCCAGACTCCAAACTTTCTCCTTAAGTGTTATCACTTTAGAAAATTCTCTATCCAGAGAAGGTCTAATTTTGTAAACCACAATTTATGTGATTTACAAATACTTGTATCTGAATAGTTGACTGCGATAAAGTAACATGGTTTAACATGATTGAGACCCCCACATTTGATGATTCAGTTTGGTCCTGCCTATACAAAAAGGACTAGAACATGTTATAGTCAAATTTGAAAGTTGTCCATTAGTACTGGTTCATAATATAGACATTTTTCTTTCACAGTATAAGCTGGGCATCAGCTGACATAAGAAATATTATGGTCTAGCCCCATCCCTGTAAGCCTGCTCTAAGTAGCCCTTCCCTCCCCCTCACCCCCAACTCCCTCCATTGCTATCACTGGTGCAGCTCACATTAGTCAAGGGAAACAATCCTCCCCACACACCCCTCTCATAATCATGGATACATTCTTTAAGATAACTGCATCAGATAACAGCATTTCTCGATCTGCTAAATGGAACGATTATCAGACCAACAAGACTATAGCATTCTCTGATTGAATCCTGTCCACACAGGTATGGCTAAACTTGTTTTCAAGACTGAAAACACTACAGAGGCACAGCACTTAAAAAAAAGCAATGGATGTTTATGTAGCTATTGTCTGTGCACAAACCTTCAACAGGTAGGCCCCTGTCCAGCAAAGCACTTACACACATGCTTAACTTTGAGCATATGAGCAGTCCCATAAACTTCACAGGGCTACCCGTGTGGTCAGAATTAATCACATGTTTAAGCACTTTGCTTGGCTGGGGCCTTAAATGCAGTTATGTTAAGGTGTCATTATTAGTGAGGACCAAACAAGTTCTGCTCTGCTCCTTGAGGAAACCTCAGAACATGTTTTTCTACAGAGATACCCTGACACAGGCCATGGGGTGTTTTTCCTACTTTCCTCCTAATCCAACAAATAGCTATTATGCTAATTCCCATAAATACTGTACCATCATTACAGCCTGTGCTTCAGAAGTTAGCACAGCGTCAATACTGAACTACCTGGAGTAGCAGTGACACTATGTGTATTAGAATGAAGACCATTTATGTATTTAAAGAACTTCCTAGGTTCTACAGAAAATGTTCTCATGTTTTATGATTAGGGTCCTATCAAATTCATGGTCCCTTTTGCTCAATTTCACGGTCACAGGGTTTTAAAAATAGTAAATTTCATGATTTTGATTATTTAAATCTGAAATTTCACAGTGTTGTAATTATAGGGGTCCTGACCAATAAAGTACTTGGGGGAGGGTCACAGGGTTATTGTAGAGGGGTGGGGGGGTTGTGCCACTGCTACCCTTAGTTCTGTGCTGCTGCTGGCAGTGGTGCTGCCTTCAGAGCCAGGTAGCCGGAGAGCAGCAGCTGCTGGCTGGGAGCCCAGCACTGAAGGCTGAGCCACCACCACCAGCAGCACAGAAGAAAGGACAACATGGTATGGTATGGTATTGCCACCTTTACTTCTATGCTACTGCCTGAAGAACTGGGTCCTCAGTCAGCAGCCACCTCTCTCTGGCCGCCCAGTTTTGAAGGCAGCAGTGCAGAAGTAAGGGTGGCATGGTATGGTATTGCCACCCTTACTTCTGTGCTGCTGCTGATGGAGCCCTGCCTTCAGAGCTGAGTGCCTGGCTAACAGCCACTGCTCTTCAGCAGCCCAGTTCTAATAATAATCTAATGATCCAATCCCTACCACCAAGTGTAAATACTGAGTGGCATATTTTCCTCCAAAATAGCTTCTGGAAATGTTATCATTGGCCTATGTGTAGAGTTTAAGAGATGACAACAGAAAGATTCACAATCAAAACCTACGTTTTCCTAGTGAATTTCATGTTTGGACCTTCCATGCATCATGCAGGAAGTTGACCTTACAGCAACGATTATATCATCTATTTAAATCATGCTTCTCTGAAAGTTTAAGATTTTAAAGTAAAGCTCCAAGCAACAAAGCAAAAAGATCAACTTCCAAGTGACTTTCATAAATATGTAATAGCTAAACATCTCTCCTTACCCTAACATTTGTTCTTATTGCCTCTTATTCTGAATTAAACATAACAAACCAAAAATGTCATTTTCAGTACACTGCACAAAATCAGGTGAGGTAAGGCACTGGCTTTCCCAAACTTAAGTCAATTTCCTCCCTCCCTTCCCCCTTCCTCGCAAGAGTGATGCAGCAATGTGTAGTCTGTATCCAAGTATCATTCATCTGAGACCCCAATATTAGTATACAAGGGTGAGGGGAGACAGAGGGCTGTGTTTGTTTTAAGGTCATCTCACATTTCTGAAAGATACATTCTCAAAAATGAGGTAGAACATTTCACTAAAATAACTTCATAGCATAGTTGAATGCACGTTTTCTTCCAGTTCAATGAGAGGTCGCCTGTATTTATGTAATGACATGTTTTACAGGGAATGATCTCTTACTGCATCATTTTTTGCTGCTTCAATTATTGAAGCCACAAATGAAAATGACTCATTAACCGAAGCGAAAACCTTCCGCTATTGAACCACTTCCCTCCTTAAGGGTGAAACTGATATTGAAGTGCAGGTAGGGGGAACACACTGAATCTGATTTTGAGTAAAAAAGAACTATATATAGTTATATCTCAAATTCTGTGTACAACACCTATGACATGGTTTATAGTAATAAAAAAAAACCAGACAGACGATGTTTCACCAGGAATTACTACAGGAGAAGCACAAGGGGGACTACAGGCATCAAGATGGTAAGAGTAGACAGAGAGAAGATTTGTACCAATTGTGAAAAACACGAATGTCTTTACAAACACGAACCTCAAGAAACAAAATAAAGTAAAATCCTGAGAGAGAACGAAAAAAGGAATGTAAGAGAAGGAAGAAACATGAGCTACCTATTATCACCATTCATAATACAAATTTACTGGCAAACTATTAAATTAAATAGATCTATGAAAACACATGCATACAGGTACACAGACATAATGGAATAGGATAGACCAGATGAACCAGGGCAGTAGGCCCATCTGCGGTTTGCCTAAGGCAGCAAAATACTTAGTGCGGCCTCTGCTGTAGGTAAGACACCTCAATATTGATGTAAAAATATCAACTTCTTATAACTTATTTTTATCTCATTACAAGGCTGTGCTTTTACTGAATATTAAGTATTTAAAGTTCTTAATATTCATAACTGGCACGTAAAAGAACATCTGTGATTAAAGACATACTCCTGAGTTGGCAGTTGGGGAAAACAAAAACTAAAAAACAAACAGCTGAACTATTTGTTGTTTCTCTAAACTAATTATTTCCTATTTTTAAATAAAATTACTTGGAATCTAACAATTAAACTTACCCCTTACCCCACCCCACATGACATTACATGCATCCCCAATACAAGTAGTCTGTCAGTGAAGACGGAGCGTGACACGGTCAAGAGCTAGAGCTCAGCTTAGAGTACTTCCTGGGTCCTGACCCAGTAATTTTCACCAAGGAAAGAGACAAGCCCTTCATTTATAGGACCTAGACCTGTTTCTTTCTAGTTCTGCTACACTGAACCAAGACATTTTCACTGATGGAGTACAGTTTTCACTTCATGATAATACGGGAAGGGCATTCTTAATAAAATATCATGATAAGGGGAAGGGAAAAAAAACAAAAACCTTCTGCGGGAAATCAGGCTAAGTCCAAACCTTTGAGAAACACTGTCCATTTAAACAAAGATTTCCCCCACTCAACCATATAGTAATGATATAACATAGGAGAAATCAACCACCAGCCACAGCACTGAAAAAAACTGATTTAAAAGGTGAGGATGAGAAACCTACCTCTTCACTCACCCACTCTCAATTTCAGCAGCGGCAGAAGCGACTGCAGCTGTTGTTGACGGGGTCAGCCAATGAGAAGTCAGGTGGGGAACACATCTTACATGGGCAGTTGGGAGAAGAGATGCTGTTGTGATACAGGATCATACAACACAGCTCTACAGTCATGCCCAGCTATTCCACGGTTCTGGGACACTGGCTGTGACTGAAATTACACATGATAGAAACTGTAAAACCTACAACAATCCTGCAGATGTTAGGACTGATGGTTACCATAACTGGGAAGAAGAGAGTTACTGACTGCTATCAACCTTCCATCAAGATATTTATTCATGAGATAGACGCTGCAACACACCAATGCCCAAGTACCAAGGGAGGGAGGGAATTCTGCCCTACTAACATAATCTTCCCTCTTATTTTAGGAATATTGTCCACTGGAAGTCTAGCCACAATGACCACTATCTGTACAAAAGTTAGAAAGACCAAGGAAAGCAAAGATGAGCAGGTAATTTTAATATTCTAGATAATTCTGAAGTACCTTATGGACTATACTATCCACATTTTCGGTGGGGGGGTTGTTTGTTGGTTTGTTTTTTTAAACTTTCAGTGCTACAATGCAGAGCAATATAATATGAAACCACTTGAGGAATCCAATCGCTTATCAGAAAGCTCTATCTGCCAGCATTCCTCAAATTAATCTTTCATGATTAGCAGAAGCTGCTCCCAAATACACACTACACATGAGAGGTCTCCTGCTATTTATATGCATGCTTACAGACACTATCTGAACCTGGTTTTATTCAACACCTTCTATAAACCTATATCAAATGTCAAGTACTTCATTCTTGTTGCGAATCATATTCTAACATACTCCCTTCACCCACAAACCTTGAAAATTGGTGCTTTAAGTAAACGGGTGAGGGGGGGAGAGAGAGAAGCAAGAGAGAAAGACAAGGCACATAACCAGGAAGTCAGAAAATGAGAGCAGCTTTGAAGAACCATTTCTATTGGCAAATTAAGTTCACTCCAAACTTAATATAATTATGGAATTTTTAAAGCAAACAAAAACAGTGCTTCTAAGCATCTGTCTCGACTGAGAGCAGTTTTAGAAGATGTAAAAATAGGTTTTATATAAAAATTGAACTAAATAATGCATTTGGCTTCTAATAATGTCCTTGTTTCACACATCGAAGCACTACAAGATTTGGCGTAAGATTGATTTTGATTGTCAGCCTTTTTTTGATTAAGGATACCAAATTATGACTTTGACCAGCTGGAAAGCAGAAACAACTTAAAAGTATTTGGGGACATCAACTTTGAACCAAGATGCTCAGTGTTGCATGTCTGGGACTTACAAGAACAGGTGAAATGGTACCGTGGCAGAAGTAAGCTATTACAGATCAAAGTCAGCTACTTGACTAAAGTAAAGTGCCTGACTTTCTTATTACAAAAGTGTCAGTATATTCATTCATGATCTTCTCGTGGCCTGGATATTTATCCACACACTTCAAATCCTGTAACATACGAGTGACTGGGTTATCATGTTGCTCCTCTGAAATGAAGAAAACAATTTTTTTATAGTGGCTTTGGCTGTGAGCATGTTGAAGCCATGCTGCTATGTGCTCTCTCACATCATCTAATTCCCTGTCAATCATAGGACTATGGCCACTTGTCTCATTTTTCAAATTGAAGTATCCAAAACCAGAATACTTAGAGGGTTAGATTGCCTCATGTATTCATATTAATCAAAAAGAGTGGAAAAACCTAAAAAAGCTCCAGCTGTTTTGGATGCTTCAGAAAGGTTTCAGCCAGCACGGCTGCAGTTTCCTGGCTAAGCAATCTATTTTGTCTAGTTCGTAACATAGCAACAATTTGTTTTTTTTTGCCCATCCACAGTTGGTTCAAACTTCTTCTTACTTGGAGATTAAAAATGTCTCTGGGGCCTACCTTTTATTTTTATATCCATATCTCTTTGAATCCTTACTATCTATTCTGTTCCCATGGACTAAATAAGTTGTTATATTGCTTTCCAATGAGTTTTATGTCTACCTTAAAACAAATTACATAATCACCCACTTCAAACTGAGAATTTCCACAGACATTAAGTTTACAGTGTCTATGATATCTCTATTTACAAAGTAAACACTACATATAATAATATGGTTTTGATAGGAGGGCCAGGTAAAGTCTCAGTACATTATCAATACACTCAAATACAAATATCTCAGGGGACCACATTTAAAATACACCTGTCTCTCCATCATGGCTAAAAATGGCTTGTTTTTGCAGTATAAAATGGACCTTCCCTGTGTCGGCACAGCAAAAAGTCTTTATGAAAATCTGGCTCTGTATCTGCCATGACTGTTAATCATTTCCTTGGCTGTATATTTTGTTGTTTATTGACTGTAATGTAATGTCAGATTCTAGGATCCCATAAAGGAGGATAGAGCTCGTCTGCTGAGACGCCCTGAATTCAGGTTTTAGAACTCTGCCCAATTATCTCCACCCAGGCTAACAGGTTTAGAAAATCTGACCTATGGGAAACAGTACAACTGGCCATGTTTAGTCTTGAGAAATGAAGACTTGGGCAACACCTGTAAAGTCTTCAAATATGTGAAGGATTGTTATGAAGAGGACTGATCAATTGTTTTCCATGTCCACTGAAGGTAAGGCAAGAAATAATGGGCTTAATGTACAGCAAGGGAGATTTAGGTTAGATATTACCTATAAAGATTGTTAAAGTTCTGGAATACGCTTTCCAGAGAGACTGTGAAATCTTTATCATTGAAGGTTTTTAATAATAGGGATACTCCAGGTTTACTTGATCCTATCTCAGCACAGGAGGCTGAACTTGACGATCTTTTGAGGTCCCTTCCAGTCCTACATTGCTATGATTCTATTATGCAAGTGAATGCCTCTTTGGGTCAAAGGATAACCAGGAGAGACGGAGTTCTTGACGGGAGTTCTGAGGAGTAGCCAGGCCCTGGGAAGAAGCTTGAGCTGAGGTTTCTGTTCTGTTATTGCTTTTCAATTACTACAAACGTCAAAGCACAGACTCCAAGACTTGCTTTTTGAAAATCTCACTCATAACAACAACACTGGTTTCATGTATTTGTTTACATTTTTTTCTACAGTTTTAGGGCACTCAATCCCCTAGAAATCTTCAGTATTTTGATTTAAATACTGAACATGGGTGTCACCATTTGAACATAAGACTAAGAGCAAGACTCCAATGTTCTAATCTTGTCGCTGACAATGAATGCTTGGGCGAGTTATTTCACCTGTTGACCTCACTTTTCCCCTTTATCTGTAATACAACTATAATAAAGTTTATTTACTATTGTGCCTTTGGATCTTTATACAACAATACAATGTGAAGAAACATGGCACTGCTGGGTTCTAAATAACCATATTTACTAAATAAAAAACAAACATGCCAGGCCAAACTACCTATATGCTGCTGCTCTGGTTTCTCATGGCTTCTAAAAACATAATATACGGTGAGCACTACTAGAAGGGTCACAAACTAGTAAAAGGTTACCTACCTTATTTAGATATGCTTACTCAACTCATAGGAGTTTTTCAAAACTAGTTAATGTTTGTAAAACACTGAAAAAATGTAAAGCTCTATACACATGCAAAGTATTATGTCTTGAGGGAAAGAAGAGATGCCTCTGAGTTTGATTTCTATTTAAATGCAGTATCCAGGTGTGAAACATGAAAGTCTAGAGGAAGAAAAGCCAATTTCCATGCAGTTTACATAATCATTCCACCACCAACTCTCCTAGCCTGAAGGAAAAGATCATGAACACATTTCATAAAAGAAATAACACAGCATCAAAGGGTTTGTTTATCATGAAATAATTACATTTTTAAAAGATTTGACATGCTGAATGACACAATAAGGCTTTTAATGCATAAGGGAAGGATCAGCCATTAAAAATCCCATTGTGGCGATATCTGCTTTCATTGTTCAGGCTTATGCCTGAGCAAAGACCTACTAGTATGTTTGTGCTACATAGATGGTTTGTTTTGCTTGGAGTTTTGAGGTCCCTATAATGCCAAACATTCTCTTACACTTTTGCAAGTGCCAAAAGTCCCAACTATTCCCTATCCAGCTGCTAAAACCTCCAGCTTCTTGCTGTTAACTTCAATAATACAGTTACTGTGTATATTGTCACTACAAAGATCTGCAACACAATGAGTCGTCGATACTCAGCTGCACTGCATAGGTAGTCACTTACACTCACTTTGCCCAATTATAAATGACTACTTTAAAAGTAGGGCAGAGGAGAACCAGGCTCTGAACATCTGAAATACAGAAATAAATTGAATAAGAACGTAAGGGAATACTGTGCTGTTATTAATTATCTGTATTACTGTAGCACCGGTGAGCATCCCTAAACCAACTGAGATTTTGGGCCCATTGTAGCAGGCACTGTACAAACACACGATGAGAAAGAGTCCCTGCCCTGAACAGCTTACACTTAAGGAATGATTTGTTAACACCAGTAAAATAATGGCACTGAAGAAAACTCGGAAATTTAACCAATCACTTCTATTGTAACTTAGAGAGAGAGAGAGAGAGAGAGAAAGAGAGAGAAAACAAGTACGACCAGAAAGTCTCTGCAATCAAAAAATTAGCAGTCTGATACGTTAACCAGCATATAAGAACAGCCACACTGGGTTAGACCAAAGATCCATCTAGCCCAGTATCTTGTCTTCTGACAGTGGCCAGTGCCAAGTGCTTCAAAGGGAATGAACAGAACAGGTAATCATCAAGTGATCCATCCCCCATTGCCCATTCCCAGCTTCTGGCAAACAGAGACTAGGGACATCATCCCTGCCCATCCTAGCTAATAGCCATTGATGGACCTATCCACCATGAATTTATCTAATTCTTTTTTGAACCCTGTTACAGTCTTGGCCTTCACAACATCCTCTGGCAAAGAGTTCCACAGGTTGACTGTGTGTTGTGTGAAGAAATACTTCCTTTTGTTTTAAACCTGCTGCCTATTCATTCCATTTCTACTTCCCTAAGGCCAAATAAACTCTGATGCTATTCGATACCCTGGAATCCTAGCCAATAGGCCCAAGGAGTTCAAAACAATAGCTGTATACATTAAACTGCCCCTTAAAGCTGTGAAGCTAGTTGGCACATATGTTACTTCTATTCAGGCATAACAACTGCAACTATCTTAGGCTTTGGCTACACTTGCACTTCAAAGCGCTGCCGCGGCAGCGCTTTGAAGCGCTAAGTGTAGTCAAAGCGCCAGCGCTGGGAGAGAGCTCTCCCAGCGCTGTCCGTACTCCACCTCCCTGTGGGGAATAACGTACAGCGCTGGGAGCCGCGCTCCCAGCACTGGGGCTTTGACCACACTGGCGCTTTGCAGCGCCGCAATTTGCAGCGCTGGAGAGGGTGTGTTTTCACACCCTGCTGCAGCGCTGCAAATTTGCAAGTGTAGCCAAGGCCTTAGTTTTAAAAGGTTCTTCGAGGCTCTCATGGATAACATTTTAAACTCTCACACTCCAGTTGAAGTTGCATATTTCTTAAATAAGCAAACTAAAGAGGGGAAAGACCTTTTATGATAATGACCTTTACATTTTGTCACTGGACTTCAGTGAGAACAAGATCAAGAACTGAATTGGGTTCCTCATAATACAGCCAACTCAACTGGTACCTACAACTTGTTACCACAGTGGTTCTGAAACTTTTGTACTGGTGACCCCTTTCACATAGCAAGCCTCTAAGTGTGACCCCCCCTTATAAATTTAAAACACTTAGATATATTTAACACCGTTATAAATGCTGGAGGCAAAATGGGGTTAGGGGGGTGGATGCTGACACCTCACAACCCCCTAAGGGGTCCCTACCCCCAGTTTGAGAATCCCCGTGTTACCAGGACAAAATAATCAGACAGAAAAATATTCTACTATTCTCTCATCATAACTGAGCAGCTAGCATTTTTACATGGACTACCATAGGACTGGAAGGGACCTTGAGAGGTCATCCAGTTTAGTCCCCTGCACTCATGGCAGGACTAAGTATTATAGTACTAGTACTTTGGACTATTACTCCGAGCAATTTGAAATAACTGGGAGTTATCTGGTCCTAATAAGGAGTAGAGTACACTCCAAGTGAAGTCTTCAAAAGTTTTTGTAACAACACTGCTAAGAAGAAGGGAAAAATCTACTTAAATTTAAGATGAAGCAAGCCACATAAAAGAACTAATGAAAGACACAAATCTAGAAAAGGTTACTACTTACTGTAAGGTGTTACACTTAAATGTAAAAGATACTGCTTTCAGTCTGTGACATTATAAAATAAACAGTCCATGCCCTGCAGAAATTGCCCCCTGCCATGTGGATATAGTGGCATCTACAGTTAGGATATACCAGTACTTCTGTAACAGTCTTTGGACTTTGTGTAAAAAAAGGGCTCCTTTGCTGGAGCAGTATGCGTCTGGCTATACCAAAAGAAGGACAGGAGATATTTGACATGGGTTTAATCAGGCCATACCTTTATTATTAGATGTCTGTGACTACCTGGCAGATACCAGTGTCCAGTGCAGGTAACTCCCTGCTTATTCCGTAATTACCCAGGGGCTTCCACCAGCTCCCCCTCTTTTTCCATCCAGGTCCCTCCAGCAAATCTATTGCTGGGACCTTACCATCCCTCCCTCCTGCCCTCTGCCATAGGAGGGTGCAGGTGGGCTATTATAATGGGGGGTTGGCTCCTGCCGTACCAGTCATAGGAATCCCCACCCCCATCTGTTCCTTTAATGAACACCTCTTTTTAAGTCTTATTCCAAGCCATTTATCCGGTCACCGTATACTGTCCACCTCAGCCTGCTCTATGCAAAGGGGAGGTTTAAGGCACAGGGCTGCCCCTTTTAAAGCCCTCATTCCCAGGGGATGAGACAGAGACCATGCTGACCCTTTTGATCTCCCCACCCACCCCACTGTCATTCACACAAAGGGCTAGACTCTGGTTTCAGTTCTGATGTAAACACAGAGTAATCCGATTGAACACAATGAAATTATTCTAAATTTAAACAAATATAAATGAGAGCAGAATCTATCCCTAAATAATTAATGCACAAGGCATCTCCCAGGGATTGTCATCTTAGAGGAGGGAATCCTCAAGTGAATTGTTCAAAGGACATACTCTGGTTAAAAATTCTATATTATTAATAGTAATTATGATGATAATTTATTAATGTTATGGTAGCATCTAGAGTACTTATTGTATTGGGCACTCTTCAAATAAGAGAGAGACAGTCTTTGCCTGATAGAGCTTGCAATATAAGCTATATTTTACTGAAGTCTGTTTTAGTAAGGCTGGAAATTGTTAAAGCCAATTTTATGTTGTTAGTCCATTTTTCACATTTCACAGAGTAGAAACACAGAAACAGACTAATCAGTTTCACTCGTCTAGTCACTTTCAGATTCATCTGAACTAGCAGAAATTTACTGCAGTGATTGCAGCAAACATTGCCATTTAACTTTTAAATTCAAACCACCCCTAAAATATCCCAATGATTTAATTACAAAAAAAACCCAAAACAAAATAAAACCAAGAAAAACAACAACAAATGAAAAGGTTTCTATTTATATTAAAATTTGCAATTCTTTTAAAAGCAAATTTTCTGTTTCGAACGTGGCTACTTCATAGTGTCACTTAAATGCCCCTATTCTCCCCTGCAAAAATAAATTAATAACTAAATAAATCCTGCCATATGTGTTGAGATTTGTTATATAAAATGGGGATATTCAACTAGATTTTATCTGAACGTCTCATTTTTCTGTTGACCTTTCCTTCCCATCTTTGAATGCACAGCATTCATGTGATGTCATCGATGCTAGAGTCAGTCATTTTCCACAGAGATTTAATGACAGGTATTAGTCAGTCTGATTGCAGGAATCATTGCACTACGCTTATTTCAAAGTGCTATTAATGTTTATTGAAGGCTCCTGGCATAATTAAACCTCACACTGCAATGTGCTTACAATATTTTTACAGCTTCCCTTATTGAGAAAAAAAAGTTTCAAGACTGTATAAACATTATGAAACACAGAATCATAGAAATGCAGGGCAGGGAGGACTTCAATAGGTCATCTGGTCCAGTCCCTGGAACTGAGGCAGGATTAAGAATGATCTAGACTATCCCTAACGGTGTTTGTCTAACCTGTTCTTAAAAACCTCCAATGACTAAGATTCCACAACCTCCGATAGGTAATTAATTCCAGTGGTTAACTACCCTTACCGTTAGGAATTTTTTCCTAATGTCTAACCTCAATCTCCCTGTAATGGGTTCCCCCCAGGGTGCCACCTGGAACTGGGGTACCACTGAGCCCTCTGACTCAGTAGTCTGGGCTCCCTCTCATACTGTGCTGCTGTGACAAGCTGCAGACCTGCTCCCGGTCCTACACTTCCACCAGCATTCACCCAGGTAGAGAGACACCCAGCTACAGTTACATGCAGGCTGACCAGCCACTGCATGAACCAACAATAGAGGCTACAACCAAAATAACCACCAGCTTCCCAGCCTAGGACCCCAGAGCTGTAACATCCTGCCCTGGTCAAAACCCTGACCAGTATCAATTTCTTATCCAGTTCACCTCCCCCTTAATGTAGAGAGGAAATAAAAAAGCCATTGCCCCTTGAGCTAAGATTTCCAAGCAATTCATTCAAACTTATTGGTTTAGATAAAGCAAAAACAAGTTTATTAATTACAAAAAGATAGATATTAAGTGATTATAAGTGATAGCAAACAGATTACCTAGCAAATAAACAAAAACACAAACTAAGCTTAAACATACTAGATGGATTGGATATGAATTCACAGCTCTCATCCTGCCTGGTGATACAAGCAGGTTTGCTTAAGGGACAAGCTGCATTTGCTTTGTAGCTTGGAATACCCACTCCCATTCCAAGTCCTTTTCTTTAAGAGCTTCTCTTAGGTGTTCCATTGTGGGAGAGTTTTGAACAACAGATGTTGTCACTCTCTGCCTTATATAGCTTTAGAATATGGTGGGAACCCTTTGTTCCAACATACAGACATCCCAAAATGTCCAGAGTCATGTGGCCTGGTCACATGCCCTTGCATACCTTGTTGAGTCATAGCAGCCATTACATACAGGCTATCTGGAGCGTACTCAAGATGGCTTACCAGGTGGGAGATAAGCTTCTCCTAAGGCCTCTTGTTTTTCCTAATGGTACATTACCTTGAACAGGCTCTTCACAGCCGGCTATCTAGACTAGAAGCATTTTGCCTAGTGGTGTCACCCATGTATAACTACATTTGAAATACAGATACATAGTCATATTCATAATTTTAGATAGAAAAATGATGCATGCATAAAAATAAGAATCATATTCAGCAAATCATAACTTTTCCAATGACCCCTCACATGACCCATCTTGTACAAAATGCATCATAATTATGCCATAATCATAACATCACTATGCCGAATACGGGGTGCAGTGTCATACTGCCTTGCTGCTATTTAAGTCCATTACTTCTTGCCCTGTCCACAGGTGAGAAGGAGAACAATTTATCATCTTTCTCTTTATAACAACCTTTGTGTACTTGAAGACTCATGTTCCCCCTCAGTTGTCTCTTTTCCTGACTAAAAAAAACATTTTTTTTCTTTCAAGCTGGGGTCCCCTTTGACTATGGGTTGCAGTTTCGTGATACCCTTATGGGTTCCAGTGTGGGGTGATAGATGACAACTAGACATGTGTGGTCAGAGTGAGTTTGATTTCTTTATTGAAGCAGGTCCTCTCAGGATATCTGGGTCGCCTGTAACATGATGTGATCTACTTCTCTGGTGGAGTGTCCTTGTTTGGTGAAAGCAGTTTTGAGTGTCTTATGGTGTACATCTTGGTTTTCTCCTTGGAGCATATTCTGTGGTATCTGAGTGCCTGGCTGTAGATAAACAGATTTCTTGGTGTGTTTGGGGTAGTTACAGGATCCATGAAGATAGGTATGGCAATCTGTGGGTTTCTTGTATATAGTTGTCTGTAGGGTTCCATTGTTGAAGCCGATCATGGTGTCCAGGGAATTGATGCTAGTGTGGGAGAGAGTTTAATGCAGGGGTAGACAACCTATGGCACGTGTGCCGAAGGCGGCATGCAAGCTCATTTTCAGGGGCACTCACACTGCCCGGGTACTGGCCACCAGTCCGGGGGGCTCTGCATTTTAATTTAATTTTAAATTAAGCTTCTTAAACATTTTAAAAACTTTATTTACTTTACGTATAATAATAGCTTAGTTATATATTATAGACTTATAGAATGAGACCTTCTAAAAAGGTTAAAATGTATGACCGGCACGCAAAACCTTAAATTCAAGTGAATAAATGAAGACTCGGCACACTACTTCTGAAAGGTTGCTGACCCCTGGTTTAATGGAAGGGTGATGGTTGTTGAAGTTGTGGTGGAAATGTCTGAGGGGGGTTTAAGTCTTCGGTCCAGAGGATGAAAATATCATTGTATCTCAGGTATATCATTGATTTCATGGTGAATTTGTCCAGACATTCTTCTGAAGAGGCTGGCATATTGGGGAGCTATCCTAGTGTCCATGGCTGTTCCCATGGTTTGATCAAAGTGTATGTTGTTGAAAGGGTAAAACTTTTATGGGTAAGAATGAAATGGATGAGTTTGGCAATGTGTTTGAGGTGGATATCTGAGGGTTGTTCATTATTTTATAAATATTTGAGGCAGGAAGCTATGGTGTCACTTTGAGAGATGTTGGTGTATAGGGAAGTGATATGCTTAGTGTCAAGGATGGTGTTCGGTGGGAGATTTTTAATGTTGTGGTTTGTGGAGGAAGTCAGCTGTGTCCTGGAATAAGCTGGTCCTTCATGCGGTGAGTGGTTTGAGGATGGTTTTTATGAGTCCTGATATTCTTTTGTATGTGTGTCATGGACAGATATGATGGGTCTGCCTGGGTTCCCTTATATATCTTTGGAAACATGTAGCATAGCTATAACACTGCATACAACACTATTCAGTAGCAGAAATGAGTCCAGAGCACATGGTGTGTCTGCTCCCAGCACCTTCCTCTCAGCCAAAGGTATTTAATGGGAAACAGTCTCTCTCTCTGACATGTGTGAAATTTTAGCTAAGGGCTTGGCTACACTTACAAATTTGCAGCGCTGCAGCAGGGTGTGAAAACACACCCTCTGCAGCGCTGCAAATTGCGGCGCTACAAAGCGCCAGTGTAGTCAAAGCCCCAGCGCTGGGAGCCGCGCTCCCAGCGCTGTCCGTTATTCCCCACAGGGAAGTGGAGTACGGACAGCGCTGGGAGAGTTTTCTCCCAGCGCTGGTGCTTTGATTACACTTAGTGCTTCAAAGCGCTGCCGCGGCAGCGCTTTGAAATGCAAGTGTAGCCAAAGCCTAAGATGCAGGTAGGCATAACAGGGCTGCCAAATGTGTGAGTATCATATAAGATATACATGAAGAGTTGTTGTAGCCATATTGGTCCTAGGATAGTAGGAGAGACAAGGTGGGTGAGGTAACATCTTTTATTGGACAAACTTCTGCTCAAGAGAGACAAGCTTTTGATCTTACACAGAGCTCTTCTTCAGGTCACCCATGTAAGCTAGAAAGCTTGTATTTCATACCAGTAGAGGTTCATCCAATAAAAGATATTACCTCACCCATCTTGTTTCTCTCACATAACATATGAAACGCTGGCATGTTTGACAATCAAAGTGCAAAACAGGATAACCTAGTGCCCAGTTACAAAACAGAGACTTGCCTCAAGCCAACAGCCTATGTGTTTTCCCTGCATGGGCAATTAGATTGTCACACAATGTATTAAATCGCATAATCACATCTTTGGGATGAAACAGTAAAATAAGCAATGAAACAGTAAAATAAGCACATTATACTTAGCAGGCAGCAGTCTCAGCTTGTCACTTGCCTAGTCATTGTTCATAAGTCTGGCAGTAGTAAAGAGAAAAGTATTTCCTCAAATGAGGGGGTGGGGGGGTGAGAAGCATTTAAAATGGCAGGGAGTGGAAATGTATGGACATTCGCTCTCCCATATACCTCCCTAGACTTGGAGGATTGGGAGTAATAGGGATATTAAAAATGAGTCACACCTTCTAAAGATTACTTCAGTGGTCCCTAGGAGGTACGGTAGGATTTTCTGTCTAAGTTTGTGGGCTTAAGAATGAGTGTCATCTGTGATCTGACTTCACTACTTTCTATCAGGCGCTACAAAACGAGCACAAGTTTATGGTTTCAGAATTGCATTTTTTCACATAATTCCACACTACCATCAGCTACTTGAAGAATGAGCCTGAGTCAGAAATTTCAGATCTAAATCCAAACCTCACTACAATTTGAGGGTGTTGGTTTCTCATTAGTACCGTATTTATCGGCGTATAACACGCACAGGCGTATAACACGCACCTTCATTTTAAGGGGGAAATTTCAGGAAAAAAACTTAAATTTCAAATAAATGACTTTGAAGCAAAATAAGGGTAGCTCAGAACTTGTTTTATTAATATTATTACCACTTATAAGGAAATGAGTGGGCCAAAGATCCCGTACCATGCTCCAGCCCCCTCAGCCTGGGCTGGCTAGGACACACTGGCGAAGGCGGTTGGCCCTGAGGGACCTGTGGCTCGGCCCTGAATTCCCATGTCGGCTTGTTTCTTTTGGGGCTGACTGACCCACCCTGCCTGTTCCTTTGGGGCCTGACCCTCCTGCAGGAAGTACCTCCCTTTCCTCCGGAAGTTCCCCGCTGAGTACATCTATGAGCCCTGGAAGGCGCCGCGAAGCGTGCAGGAGCAGGCAGGCTGCGTGATTGGCCGTTCGCGGGGAGGGGGGCTCGGGCCGGGCCGCTCGGGAGGGGGACGGGGGCTCGGGCCGGGTCGGGCCACGCCGCTCGGGAGGGGGGCAGGGGCTAGGGCCGCTCAGGGGGGAGGGGGGACGGGATCTCGGGCCGCTCGGGAGGGGGTCGGGGACTAAGGCCGCTCGGGGGCTCGGGCCGGGCCGCTCGGGAGGGGGGCGGGGGCTAGGGCGGTGCTCCGCGGGTTAGGGCCGCTCGGGGGGGGGGGACGGGGACGGGGTCTCGGGCCGCTCGGGAGGGGGGCGGGGGCTAAGGCGGCTCTGGCCGGGCCGCTCGGGAGGGGGGCGGGGGCTAGGGCCAGGGCCGCTCGGGGGAGGGAGGGAGGACGGGGTCTCGGGCCGCTCTGGCGGGGCGCGGGGGCTAAGGCAGCTCGGGCCGGGCCGCTCGGGAGGGGGCTAGGGCCGGGCCGCGCCGCTCGGGAGGTGGGGGCTCGCGCAGGCCGGGGCTCGGGGCTCAGGCCCCGCCGCTGGGGGGGGGGAGAGGGCGGGGGCTCGGGCCGCTGGGGGGGGGGGCGCTAGGGCCGCGCTGCTCGGGAGTGGGGCAGGGGCTAGGGCGCCGCTCCGCGCCGCTGGGGGGGGGGCGGCGCTTTTCTTTTCTGCCTGGGGCAGAAATCCTAGAGCCGGCCCGGTTATATCGGCGTATAACACGCACACATCATTTGCCCCCTATTTTCAGGGGAAAAAAGTGCGTGTTATACGCCGATAAATACGGTAAGTAGAAATGAGTCTAAGGAAAAGGGAAAAATATCTGCAGAGAAAGTAATATGTGCCAGACAAGGGTACAGTACATCTACCTCACATTACATATGATTAATTAAGCTTTTGAAAATATGATTACTGTGGCAAGATGTTCTGCTTCAGTAACCAAAAAAGGTTTAAGTCCAATGGGCAGTATAAAGTGCAAAGCACTGAAGCCAATGAAAATGTTACGGTCCATGACTAATTTTTAACTATGCACAGTGATGTCAGGATTGGAAAGAAAATACAAGAAAAACAAATAATATGCCCGTTGAGGGAACTGAGACTGTATTATAAATATTTAACAACTGCACAATATCATCAAGGGGCAATATAGTGGACAGAAATTTCAGAAAGTTGCAAGAAACATCTGTTTGTTTTCTTAAACACTTTAATCTACAAAACTTCCATCCTCACTGGGGTCCTCATGGCAGCTCTCAATCAACACTTCAACATACAAAAGTGATCCCAATGCATAAAATCTGTTAAAGATGCAGAGGCTGTATCCATCTGATGCCAAAGACAGAAGGGAGTGTTCTAATGTCCTCCTTTATAAGAGCCCATTGAACAGCACTCAGGAGCTAGAGGGGGACTGCAAGGTCAGGTTAGACGGTAGTTGTATCTACCTTTACATGGTAAAGTGAAAAGCCTCTACTGTGCTGCTCAGACTTCTAGATCTATATATTTTTAAAAGAATTCTAATCTGTATGTTTTTTGAGAGGAAGCCACTGTGCTAGGATGCAGGAAACCTGTACTCAGTTCCCACCTCTACCACAGTCTTACTGTGTGACACTGTGCCCCAGTTCCCAGTCTTAGGCTTGCATTTTGTATTCCTATCCTTTGTCTCTCTTACCTGTTTCATCTTTAAGCTCTCTGTCTCTTACTATGTGTTTGGCTCAGTGTCTAGCACAAAGGTTCCCACTTACAGGTGCTACCATAATCCAGAATACAAATAATAAAAGAAAGATAATCTTGAGAGAAAGATATGCTACAAATTTGCCAGTTGTACCGAAGAAGTCAACTCTTATTTCTGTCAGTTTTCAAAGGCGAGACTTAAACCTCAATGGCTGGAAATCGGAAATCTCTGATTTTGGGATCATCTGACTGGGATTATATGAGTTTTGTTGAACCTGAATAAATCCCATATTTTTCCAGCCAGAATCCTAGCTTTGTTCAGCCCCTGCCTAGTTTCTGTCATTTCCTTGCAGCCTACACTGACTCAGCACTCCAAAATGCAACTTCAAATCTGATGGATAAAGACCAGCTATGCAGAACATCAAAGGACTCACAAAACCACATGAATATGTGCAAATCATTTCAGACAATGCTGCTGCATATTTGATAATCACAAGAGATTTAAGAGTCTCTGCTCCTAAACATTTGTGGCATGTTATTAAGTTAATGGTAGCAAGAGGTCTCATTCATTTTAATTTGATGATAGGTTTCCATAGAAGCATACTATAAATATCACATTTACAAATGGCATGAAACCTGAAGAAGTGGGCTGATGTAAAAACACACTCAGTAAAAATAACTGTCTGCCATTAAACACTGAAGTCTCATATTTGGCCACCTAACCTAATTCAAACAATATTCTCCTTGCAGGTGGGACAAGCACAGAATTCATTGTGGCAACAGTATATGCAACAGGATAGCACAATTCAGGCCATCTGGGAGCTTCATAGTGCAGTTTATGTGATAGCAACAACAAAGGGGAAAGTGTTGGAGAAGAGTAATGGGCAGCCCCTTATACTCTCACTGATACTGCTGATATGTGGGTTTTCAGCTTAGACTGGAAGGAGTGAGAGATACAGCATAATAGGTGGAAATATTTGCTATGAATTTAGATTCACAACAAATTCTCAGGTGATAACTGTAGTGAGTGCAGTATAAAGAATTCCAAGACAAAAACTTCCCTTTCTCACATGGAATGAAAGTTGGGCTATTCATGTGTTCCACAAAACTGTTGAAAAGAGATGCAACACTGAAAAATTGTAAGAAAAGTTCAGTCTGGGTTAAATTCTGCCCATATAAAATCTTCTGAAATCTCTTAGGTTAAAAGACTCTCTGGGCAACCAATGTTTGGATGTTTATCAGAGTGTGTATGAAACACAGCAAAGTTCCTTCTGGAAATATTAGGTCAGAGGGAAGAGATACTCCGTTTTAAATGGCTAGATAGCTGCTGGCAGCCAGGCATCAGCCTCTTCTTTAGAGCATAGGGAGAAGCAGGAAACAGACTTCTGCTCCTCCTTTGCTTTGACTCAGTAAATGCACACTATGTTTCTGCTACTGGTTATACCCCTGGCCTACAAAGATCTGCCACAGAATTGTAGCCTATGGTGCACAAAGGGCCACCTTCACTTATACACAGGGCCTTAGCTCTAGCCTCCAGCACAACCATCATACAGCTTTTTAGCTGTTTTTCTGCCTTCTGCAGTCCCCTGAGGTACCACAGGATTTAACTCTGACAGAGCAGCTTGTCAAGATTTTATATTCTGTTTAGTAAAGAGAAAACACTTACAACCACAGAGTGGGGGGCGGGGGATAAAAAGAAAAATAGCTTGGGAGCTGAAAGACAGAAATTTGGTTGGCATGTTGTACATAAATAGAGATGGCAAACAGGCTTAGTTAAAATAGGAACCTAAGCTAACCTTTGGCCAGCTCTTGAACTAAACCGCTGAATCTTCTGAGATTTGCTCGTTGCTCATTATATCATTAATGAAAGTATAGAGGCAGCAAGGTTTAAAATACATATTTTAAACAATCTTCTATGCCTAATTTTGTTTTCCTTTATAAAAGCACTAGCAAATTTTCTGTCTCTTTAAGGTCCCTTTTTCTCTCTTATGTTTATAAAGGATTCAAATTGATATTTTCCTCACTATATCTTAATGTCTCTGCATCTCATAGTTCTCCAAAGGCAAATAAATTGTGTAATCTCCTGAGTTTCATTCTTGTGCATAAAATGAGGAAACCAGGGTAAACAAAAATTAAAAACAAACAAAACAAAAACAAAACAAACAAAACCAGAGCCTTCATGCAAGTGACAGTCTTGTGAGCTGACAGTGTTCTGGACAACAGCATATCTAATTGCCAGTTCCTTTTCCCCTTGTATTTATTCCATATATTTTTCTTGTTATTTGACCATGGTAAGATCTATGCTACATATCCTGATGCTATTGCTGCTGTTCCTTTCATTTCTCCCATTTCTTAAGATTTTTCCCCATACAAATTTTAATATAAAAATTACTTCCTCATCAATGATAACATTCTTCTGCTTTTTTGTGTATCTTATAACAGCAGATTTCAAAGTTTAATATGTTCTGTACTAGCACAGTCTCCTTGGATAATAAATTCCCAGCAGTGTAAGGTCTGATCCCAAATCCACTGAAGTTAATGGGAGTCTTTGTACTATCTAATAATGGGCTCCGGAACAGACCTTTAAGTGATTTCTCTAACATTCTGTTCAAACAAAGATTTAGTTTTTCTTACTCCTCTTTGATGCTCCCACTGATCTAAATGGGACCCTTAATATGTACTTCTGAGGGTAGAAGATGACCAAGAAAGAGTGGGGGGGGGGAAGTGCAACTGTACCCTCTGCCTTACCAAAGCTGCATACACCTTGCATTTAAGAAACAGCCAACCTCCAGAAACTCAATGTTCTATACCAATAATTTCTAGCAAATTGCTTCACAGTATGGATCCCTTAGTTCACATATTCCCCTTTATGTCATGTCTGTTTTTATGTTTTTAAAGATTGCTTTCCACAGATTGTTTCTTAATCCACTTTGATATTATGTTTCCTATATTCATTGATTGGGAAGAAGCTCAGATCTTGAAGTTTCAAAGTTCTGCTCCACAGAGGCACTGTGCTCCTAATTTTTCTGAGTATAGTGCATGCTTGAAATCTGTCAGGTTGACACCTCCAGGTGCCAACACATCACATCATGTTGTAGCCCAAAGACCCATGCTACACACGTATTTTCTTTTGCAAAACTGAGCCATTAGTATGACTTTCAGTATTTTGCTGGTCACCGGCACATCTGACAGTAGAATAATTCATTTCAGTTTCAGAACAAGTGATATATGTAGAAAGCTCCATATGGCCCTTCTACATGTTTCAACACTATTGTGTATCATTCAGTGGCTCCAAAATTAACCTATTTAGGCATTTTCACTGCTGTGCTTATTTCTGAACATCTTTAAAAATTCTTAAAACATACATTTGATATAGCTAATGTGTAAAGCCTTGATTTACTAAGATACTTCCGCATTACACTGGTAAAAACACTATACGGACATTTTAACCTGTTAGCTCCCATTACAGGAGGAGACACCAGTAATACCAATAGTTAAGGTTGATCAACACGTTCTGCTATAAGACCCGCTTTCACTTATTTATAAACCTCTGCTGAAATTCAACTGTTCAGGCTGCAATTTTCTATCACCAGTATATGCCCCCAGGCTGTTTTTTTATTAATTTATTTTAAACGGTTCAGCAAAAGTGGCTCTGCAACTGTTTTGCTAAGATCTTGTGATCCCTTGGTTTGGAGCAATAACTTGAAATTAGGCCTGGAGGTTGTCCATGTGTCAGGGATGTGAAAATCTGTCCAAATTTGGCCAAGTTATAAACCTTAAGGAAAAAAAATCGTATTTCACATTTGTTCAATAGAGACTTGCTAGAATCTGTCAGCTACATTTTCTAAAGGTTCTTATCTGTACTGGGCTTGCTCTAGCCTATGGCTGCAGAGGCTGAGCAGGAGCAGGGAGACTCTCTCTCTTGCCCAGGAGAATGAAGACATGCCTGATTGGAATACAGAGGGGTGATTAATCGCCGGCGAGGAGAGCAGAGACATGTAAGGGTACATGCCAGGGCCAGGTGGGGTGAACAGTGGCAGAAAGGTCTGTACCCACTAGAGAACAGGACATGAAATAGAACTCAGGATTCCTGAATCTCAACATTCCTCTGCTGTCAGTGAAACCCAGAAGCAAAATATCTCCCCCATCCCCTTCTTGTGTCAGTAGCTGGCCGTTATCCTTTATCAGTTATTCCATTAGTTCACATGGCAGAAGTCTGTGCTGTGGGTCTAATATTTCCTGTGCTAATGACGACACATGTGGATGGTTCAAGATGGTTCCACGTGATGGAATTGTATTTACTTACTAGGAACTCATAAAACAAACACCTTTCATTAAAGTGAAGTTCAGCGCTTGACTTCAATCTTAACAGGAAATGCTCGAATTAAGGTTATGATACAATCTTTAATTACATGATAACATGCTATTCTTATTACAGGGATCCTGTCTTATCACAGGATGGACGTGCTCTGGGGATAAATAGAGTTGTACAGTGAAGGCGGCTGTTATCTGTAGGAGCCCTGCCTTATTTTTTGCATAAATTGCAAATTGTTTACAGAATGAAGCAGGGGACTGCAGGGAAAGAAGGATGGTTACATGCTTAAGGAAGGCAGAGTGATACCTTGCAGAATTCTATCCCTGCCTCTGCCAGAAAGTTCCTACCTGACACTGGGCAAGTAGCTTAAACCAAATGTCTACATAGGTGGCAACTAATTCTCTTTTCCTTATTTTAATGTTGACAATCTGAGTCAACTGGAGACACCTAGCATTTATAACTGCAATTGAAATCATGGGATGCCCAACATTAGTGGATGTTTTGGCCTTAATCTCTCTGCCTTCCCCATCTGCAAAATAGGAATAATAATACCACCTTAGCATACCAGTGTGTTGTGAAGTTTAATTCATTAATGTTTACAAAGCACCAGTTACTACAAGGATAAGCACCACAGAAAAGTCCATAAAGAAATTAATTCAATTAGGGCAGTAGTCTCCAACCTTTCGATGCCCAAGATCACTTTTTGAATCTAAGGCCAACCCAAGATCTACCCAGCCCCTTCCTCAATGCCCCGCACACTCCACCCCCCATCTCTCCATCGCTCGCTCTCCCTCCCCCACTCACTTTCAGTAGACTGGGGCAAGGGGTTGGCATTCGAGAGGTGGGTGTGGGCTTTAGGCTGGGGCCCAGTGGTTTGTAGTGTGGGAGGAGGCTCTGGGCTGAGCCTGGGCCAGGGGATTGGGGTGCAGGAGGGGGCTCTGGGTGGGGCAGAGTGTTGGGGTTCTGGCTCCAGGAGGTGGGGGGCTCAGGGTTGGGGTGCAGCCTCCCGCTGGCAGCACTTACCTCCGGCAGCTCCCGGTAAGCAGTGGGCGCAGTGAGGCTAAGGCAGGCTCCCTACCTACCCGGCCCCATGCCACTCCCAGAAGGGGCCAATGCGCCCCTGTGGCCCCTGGGGGCGGTGGGGGCATGTGGCTTCTGCACACTGCCCCTCTCTGCAAGCACCACCCCCACAGCTCTCCCAGCCCATGGGAGCTGCAGGAACGGTGCTTGCAGGAGGAGCAGCGCAGGGAGGGAAACCCCTGCCCCTGCTCCAGGGCCGCGCTGGCTGCTTCCAGGAGTGGGGCTGGGGTAGGCAGGGTGTCTGCCTTAACCTCAGCCACACCACACCACCGGAGATCATGATCGACTGGGAGATCCTCTAGGATCAACCAGCCAATCACGTTCCACCAGTCGGTGACCGCTGAATTAGCGTTTGAATGATGTGCAGTAAGCACAGACAGGAGCCACACAATGAACGTGGAGTATTAAAAGTTAATATTGAAATCCATCATTCACTGAATGAGGCAGGCCTCCTGTGGAGAAAAATAGCATGTGATCATGTAACTAGAGAACATTGTAATACATATGCACAAAGGGGCCAAATTAAGACAACTTTAATTCTGGAATTGACTAAATTTTGAATGTTTGACTTTGCAACCTTAAACTTTCTTCCCAATTAGTGTTTTTATATGTAATTTTATATGTAATTTTATTTCTAGTGATTTAGTCATAGAAAATATAATATGATTTTACCACCAGGTGCTTATCTGTTATATTATTCACTTTGGGGGGGGGATTTAGTTATCAGTGCAGTGTCACAGCACTGGTTTTCTTAAAAATGTTCCAGTTTTATTGGAAACATATTGGCTAAAGAGCTGAGTGAAATGATTGATGTTCTCACTTTTGATATTTTCCTGTGGAAGAGTTTTTTTGTTTTTTTTTTAAAACACATCTTTCCCTCACCATTACTTTTTGAACCATTTCTTCCGCTCAGGTCTTTATTTTAAAGCAATGTTGGAGAATTGGAGTGCATGTACTCTGTTAGTGGACTCACCTATACTTTCACTGATTAGAGCATCTTGATACCATAGAAGGATAATGGAATTCTACTGGGTAACAATCATACTTTGGTTGCTGCTTTTCATACTCTTCTTCTGAACCATTTGCTTGGTTTTGTTTGTTTTTTAAACAAGACAACTGGTCTTGAATCTGTTTTTTTCCTATGGTTAGTACAGATAATTGGCTGATGCATATGAGTGGACAGATCTAACCTTAGCCTCAGCGGCAGGTTGAAAGTCAAGGTTATGACTAATTCACTGTTTATATAACAGAAATTACTGTTCTTTCTTCCCCATTTAGTGCCACTACCCAAGTTATACTTTTTGATCAAGATGTTCAGCAGAATTTCTCCACTTTTGCCTTTAGATTCTTATTGCCACACTTTCCACTTCTGTATTCAGATTTCAATTAATTAACAGCCAATACACTGCTAGAGTTTTAGGCTAAGATTTAGGGGAAAAATATTGATCCCTGAAGCTGAGCTCCTAAGTACATATTTGGGCAGCCACATAAGCAGCCTGATTTTCAAAAATGCTGTGGATTTATAGGCTCAAATTAATTTCTGTGGGGGACAGGTGAATGCACCATATTTAAAGCGCCTAGAGGTGGACCTAGCAACCTAACTCTAACCTCAATTTCCAGTAGTATGGCTGCATTATAAATCAGAGAGCTCCACAGCAGAACAAAGTCCCCTGCTTCCTCCCCTTCACCACCACTTTGAGTTTTGGGGAAGTTCAGGATTTGAATTCAAGCTTCAAGGCTTGGCCCGTCTTTGAGTGGGCCAAGCTGGAACTGACTCAGAACTGGAGATTGGAGGAACAAGGCACATGTGGTTGTTTGTCATACACAGTTTCCCCAGATCCCAGGGCTGGCTGGCAGTACCTAACCTAAATTAGAAAGGCGGGCGGGGAGGGGGATTTTAGGGCTCCTTCAGCTTATGCTCTGCCGCCCATGGCCCCAAAAGGGAACGGCCCAGTGTCTAGTGATAGCCAGCATGTAGGGACATCCTGACCTCACTTACTTTCCCCACAAGAACAGTCCCTTTGCTAGGAGTCAGGACCAGTCTATGTACCTGGAGATTCCCCTTACTCAAAACAGGCCTGAACTGGAGCTTCCTCAAAGTCTGAAGTTGTTCGGAGGGGTATCAAAAGTGCAGTTAATGCTGAAGAAGCAGAGCTATACTTGATGTTAGAACTTTCCTATGAATGTCTTTATTTTAAATTATTAAATATTTTTTTTATTAACAAAATGTTTGCAGAGCCAACTATTACCTTTAATGCAAAAGAAAACACAAATGAGTTGAGTAGTTTTCTTTCTAGAGCACTAGATCAAAAACAAATTGCTACATTCAGGGTACAATGTACAGTCACCATTTGACTTGAGATCTCAAATATCCACGAGTAACAACTACTACTATTACATGCTCAGGTTTGCCACACAAAAAAAATCAAAACCTGAGACATTTACAAAAAAAATATGCATTTAAAAATAAATGTAAACCCAAGAAGTTAACTGGTGGAAAACAAAGGATGGAAGCCAACGGGAAGTATTACGATAAGCACATCAGCAAGAAATTATAACAACTGCTTTGGGGGAAAAATGCATTGTAGCAAACAGGGTTTTTAAATATTTAGAGAGAAATATTACAGATCTGTAGTTTTTAGCTTACAGATTGAAATGATTTAACTAATTGCATAAAATAGTGGCTTAACTTTTATTAGTTATTGTAGAACTTTCAGTGGAAGTTGGAAAAGCTGCTGAGTGAAAGAGTGTTCTTTATGTTGCATAAATACCGTAGTTCATTAGTCCAGTTTATGAAAACAAAGTCTGCATTTTATGAACCAACTGCATGTAGGTCAAGGATGGGCAAACTACCGTCGGCGAGCCGTTTTAAGCTGACCCGCGAGCCGCACCAGCGGCTCGGCCCCACTCTGGCGCGCCGGCTGGGGCGCAGGATTGGGGCCGCACCATGAGGCTCCTGGAATCCACAGCATGGCCCCACTCTGGTTCCTACATGTTACAATGGGAGCTGCAGAGGTGGTGCCAGCGGATGGGGCAGCGAGCAGAGCCGCCTGGCTGCGCCTCCATGTAGGAGCCGGAGAGGGACATGCCACTGCTTCTGGGAGCTGCTTAAGGTAAGCGCCACTTGGAGCCTGCACCCCCTGAGCCTCTCCCCATGCCCCAACCCCCTGCCCCAGTCCTGATTCCTCCCCACTCTCCAAACCCCTCGATCCCAACCCAGAGTACCCTCCTGCACCCCAAACCTCTCATCCCCAGCCCCACCCCAGAACCCGCACCCCCAGCCAGAACCTGCACCCCTTCTCACACCTCTGCCCCAACCCTGATCCCCTTCCCACATTCGGAACCCCTCAGTCCCAGCCCAGAGCACCCTCCTACACCCCAAACTCCTCACTCCCAGCCCACCCCAGAGCCCATACCCCCTCCCATACCCCAACACCAATTTTGTGAGCATTCATGACCTGCCATACAATTTCTATTCCCCCATGTGGCCCTCGGGCCAAAAAGTTTGACCACCCCAGATGTAGGTATAAGCCAATTAAAAGGGGAATTTCTTTTGATGTTCACAGCATTAACAACTGAATGTGGGCCAGATTCTGATCTCAGTTACCAAGGTGTAATCAGTGAAATTACTATGGATTTTCACAAATGTAGTAGAGAACAAGTCTGCTCCTGAATTTTTCCCTTTCAACAAAACAATTACCTCTAACAGAAAGACAGAAACCAATATTCATGAAGTTGAAGGTGTTTAATCTCTTTTGGTAACATTAAAAAAAAGCCTAAAAATTTATTGTTCAGTTAATTTAAAGCCAGACCCACCAATGACAAGGAAGGGGGGAAAAAACAAAATACCTAGTGAATTTCTCCGGTTTGGGAATTTATAGTATGACTTGCTTAAAAAAATAATAATGCTATTATCTGATAATCAGAGACATGCACAAGTGCCAGAGTTTTAACACGCCAACATTTTGACATATTCGGACCTGGGATTTTGGTTCAGATCACCACTACTTTTCGTACATGTGAATCCTGCCCAAAACAGAATTCAGAGAACAAGGTTTGGGCCTGATAGCGCAAACCTTATGTATGTGAGTGATCCCAATGAAATCAACATTTCATAATCTAGTATGTCAATAAAACTATTCATGTACCTGCTCGCACCACGAGTTGCATTATCAGGCCTATAATATTTCTTAAGATATTTTCAAATATTTTCTCAAAGCCACATCCTGCAAACCCTGCATAGGCAGAATTACCACAGGAATCCAGTAAGGAATGCTTTCCAACTTAACAGGAAACTAAACAAAAATCCGTCTACTCCTGAGACTAACAACTGCGTTATACCAACATGAAAATGGAGTAACATATTCGTGAAATAGGTTGTGGTAGCTCTTGTGAATGAATCACAAGGGATTCGATGCAACATACCTTCCTTAAACTGCTATTATTGATGACAACTTTCTTTAGAAATTAAGAAAAAAAAGTCAATGACTTATATTCCACCAAAAAGGGAAATAGGTCTGGGAAACATATCCAAGCATTATCACTGTACCAGAAACAATGAATCACAAAACATTGGCGAAGCACACTAAATAGAAGTCGACAAAAAGTCCTGCGGCACCTTATAGACTAACAGAAGTATGGGAGCATAAGCTTTCGTGGGTGAATACCCACTTCATCAGACTCATGTGGTGAAAATTTCCAGAGGCAGGTATAAATATGCAAGCAAGAATCAGTCTGGAGATAACGAGGTTAGTTCAATCAGGGAGGATGAGGCCCTCTTCTAGCAGTTGAGGTGTGAACACCAGGGGAGGAGAAACTGCTTTTCTAGTTGGCTAGCCATGCACAGTCTTTGTTTAATCCTGAACTGATGGTGTCAAATTTGCAAATGAACTAAAATTCAGCAGTTTCTCTTTGGAGTCTGGTCCTGAAGTTTTTTTGCTGCAGGATGGCTACCTTTAAATCTGCTATTGTATATCCAGGGAGGCTGAAGTGTTCTCCTGCAGGTTTTTGTATATTGCCATTCCTAATATCTGACTTGACTAAACAGAAGTCTACAGTCAAGACTTAGAAGCAGGTAGCTGGTCCAATCTGTCAACATATTGGCTATTCATCTCTGAACACATGGATCTTAATCCTAATTTAATCGATAAATGGAAAGGAGTGTAACCAGTCTCAGCCCCACAGCTGTTCGCATCTCTAAAATATCAGCCTAAATAGTTATTAACTGGTTCAGTCAAGCCCATTAGTGGCAGGGGTTATAATGATAGGTGGGTAAATGGGAAGGGCACATGAATAGTTAGAGAATTTATTCTCACAATAAGTATAACATGATATACATTAGAGTCACAATCTCTAAGCTAAATGCCCATTTATATCACTTCCATACTCTGGAGAGTAAGGTTTCCTACTTTATGCTTCAACTTTGGGAAGAAGGTTTTTTTTTTTTAATAGGAGAAAATGGAAAGCAGGAGCTGGTGCAAAAGTAACCAAACTACCTCAACACCAACAAAAGGGATGAAAATATAAAATGCTTGAAATAAATAACTGGAAAAGGAACCCACACAAAGCAGATATATTTGCTGATGGCTTAATTGTTCAATACTTACAGATACTTTGGTAAGACCAACAAATGATAATTGCTTCAGGTCAATTAGCAATAGGCACTCAAATGGGCATGTCTTTGTGTTGCAGAGTAGCGGGACAAACTGGAATATCCCACTTACCCGAACACCAGGAACTACAAATGCAAGGTATTCTGCATTTAGAAAAAAAACGCAGTGGGTGGCTTAGGGCTTTGAGGTTTTACACAGCAACTGGGGGACAATCTTGTATGACTAACTGTTGGTTAGCCAGAGGTCTGAACTCATAGCTATTTACTTAGCTCTGAGACTAGTACTACATCTGTGCAAGCTTTATTGCTGCTTTTTCTCATTTTTGTTCCAAGTCACAGCAGATACTATGTTGATTAGGTAAATACATTAAAAAAAATATTAAGAAAAGACTGCAAGAATATTCTGACACTGCATTTACTCATTTCTCTTTAAACAGAAAGGTAACCTCCTCAAGACTCCAAACATTTCCTGAATCCTCTAAAGACAGGACAACATTATAGGTCAAAGACAGATCATAGCACAAACATTTATAACTACCTAAGGTCAAGGAACTACAAATACTAGGCCATGATTTCAACTATGCACAAAAAATATGTACTTATAGTGTGCATACAATTATTGCAGTTACATGTGCAAATTACCAGTTAAATGGAAATTGTGCATGCACATTATTACTGCACTAAATGCTGAGAACTGTTTAAAATTGTTCTTTGGTTGCCTGCATTTCCTTTCTAGTTCGGCAAATGTACATTTTATTAGCACTTCAAGTTTATTCTGGTTGCATGGTATTATAAAGGTAGCAGTTTTGGGTCACTGGATCACCTTGAAGTTACTTTAAAACATGATCTTTTGTAAAGGATCATTCCTAACTCATAAAACCATTATAAATTCTCTTCACTAAAGACATTCTGAATCCAGGAAGAACTGGAGCTAGGGACTTTTCTTGTTTATTAATTAACGGGGAAAAATATTTCTAGGCATAGGGTGAGGTACAGAGGGATCTTGTTGATTGCTTGCAACACCGCTCTATGCAGATTTAAAGAATGTAATAATGTCTGCTGGTCCTGTTTACAATCAGAAATAAAACAAACTAGTCTAAAATGATCCAAAAGGTTTTTCCTTCCTTCTCAATCTCCATTCCACTTTCTAAGAGTTGCACAAGTTTCAATTCTGCCACCTGAATATACAGTGTGATTTTCTTATAAATGAAACTGTTTCAACATTCTTTCCTGATCCATTTCAGCATTCTTTCCTGATCTGTCCTAGTCTGTCAGGTTATGTTCCATTAAACTGAATCCCATATAATGCATTTAATGAATCCAAACAAAGAAAATTTGCAAATCAGTAGGCATCATACGCATTGACCTTCGCTCTTCTCTTGAATTTGCAGTATGGTTCATTTTAGTCAAGCTGTTGCAACATTTGTGTTATAATGCATCAAATTAAAGCAACCAGCTGCGATATTTAATCTAAACTAAAAGTTTATGATCTACTACTACATAATACCTTGGGGAATAACTGATATAGCACTACAGAGCCGTAAAAAAATATTTAACAGAATGGTTTGAAAACTTCACCATATTTTATTGGAATCACATTCAGTTATTTGGGCTTGTAAAAAGAAATCACTTATCCGAAAATGTATATCACAGAGAATAAATGAATATCCCTCTCCACCATCCTGTAATATGGAGATTTGCAACCTTCTGGTCTCATGGGGTATTAGATTAGTTATGTTTTATCCTTCACTGTTTACAATGGAATTCTTCCATTTGTAGACAGTCCAGTATTTGAAAAAGTCATTCACTAATTTGTTCCCGCAACACCTTTTTTATTTTATTTTAGCACCTTATTTTTTTTTCTTTAAATAGGCATGTTGGTTGTTTTTTTTTTAAATAACTACTCAAATCTTTTTTTTCCTTTGTTCACTGTGGATAAAGTACTGTTAACAGAAAAGCTGCCCAACCCCATCAGCAATGCTTAAACGGGTCTTGCTAATGAGTGTGTGTGCATGATACTGTCAACTTACATGAAAGAAAATAAACTATAGAATCACCTAAGAGATCATGCAAGAACAGTGAAAATAGGACAATATATCAAAAGTACAAAACCTGGAAACTAAAGTTAGCAAAGAGTAGCAACGTCAGATTAGAAGCCTGAAAATGAAATTCTAGGGTGGAGTCAGGTAAATACTGAATCAAAGGAGATAACGTGCATATTAATAAGCCCTAAATTCATTAATAGCTAGGTTTAGTTATTATTTCAAAATTTAAACAATAACTGTGGTGCCAGTATGTGTTTGTAGACAGAGGATACATGCAGCAAATACACCAAATGGAAAATCTGATGTACAGCAATTGTATCATCTCTTATTATTCATGCAAGTACTTATACATGGAAAATTGAAGGACAGAGCACACCATGCCCATGTCATTGGCACTGAAGGGGAAAAAAAATAAAATAAAAACAGCTCCTTGGCTGTAGAAAAAAAAATGGAGAAATCCCACACAAAACAAGCAGCACCCAAAAAACATCCCAACCACACTAATAGTGAAGTTGTGTTTTGTGCTAGCCTGAAATTTGTGTTAACTGCCTGTGTCACAGGCCAGAAGATAATACTTCAGTCATGAGCAATAATGGACATGCCTCCTCCCTGGTACATTCAGAAACCCACCCTTTCTCTCCCCCCAGTAGAGGGCCTGGGTGTAGGTGGATGGTAGCACTGCAGAGGATCTTGAATTTAAAATCAAGAGTAAACATTTTCACCTATTTAGCTTTACAAGGTAGTTGCAGCTTCCCTTGAGTGCAGAAATAGGAAATTCCTATAACACAGCATAAGTGAAGTACACATAGTAACATGGTATTAAGGACTGCGACAGGAGTCAGAAACACTCCAGTTTTAACATTCAATAACAAAAACAATGAAAAGGTAGATTAATCAAATTAGATGTCAACCACACTTTTCTGTTAGATTGTTCTAATCACCACTTTGCTTCTCCCCTACTGACACCTGTCAATCCAGCACAATTACAGCAGCCAGTTCTGTCACAAACTTCTGGAGCTCAGAGTGATGCTATCTGAAAACTGGTTCCCACTCTAATGTCTTTAGATAGGAATCATTAAATTCTATTCATGGAAGAGTGAGAGGGAAGCAAGCAGGTAATCCAATGCTGTGATTTTAAAGGTACATTATCCCATGACAAACCAGGGCTAGAAAAATCTGCTGTACACCTTCTGAAAGCAGGGAATACCACATTTTAAAGAGAGTACTTGTATAACATTGAGTTTCTATTATCCATCATATCTTAAAACAGCCATTGATTCCTCAGGCCATTAAAAACAAAAAACAAAAACAAACAAACAAAACCACACAGATTTATGAGACAAGGAGTTAACTGCAGATGCTTGACCCCGGTCTGATCTGCTGGAAAAATTACAGTGAGGTGGTGAGGGTCTGTAAGCCTAAACCCACGGTTTGAAAGAAGAGAGATGTAAGTCTCCACCCCTAGAGAGGGGAGGTCTGGAAAGCCTAAAAGCTTAAGTGGGTGCCCTCAATGAAGACAAGGAGCGGGTTTCAAAGGTGCCATTAATCCTGGAACTGTGACATTCCATGCATGGCTTTTCCAGAGAAATCTGTCCTTTTCTGTAGTGTGTTCGTCTGCAGAAGGCAAAGGTAGGGGTTATGGTCCTTTAAGTTTATATCTCCTGAGATGTAAAACTCACTCAGTTACTAGCAAAAATAAAAACGTTGCCCTAGCAGTTTAACTCAATGAAAGAAAAGTGCTTAGTGTGTGTGTCTGAAGTTGCCAGAAGGAAGTTAACCTTCCTCTAATGCATTTTATAGCAATGTCTTTATTAAAATATTACACATCTAGCATCTATCAGAGAAGCATTACACTCCACATAGAAGTCTATGGAAGCTATATTGAATAACAATTTTCCCCCATACAGTACTTTTGTAACAAGGCAATCCAATTTCTAATAATTTCCCAAAAGGGGTATGATTTTATAATTTTAAAATGTTCTTTTCAAGTTCAGTTTTAGTAGACGGAAATTAAATTCATTTAAAAAAAAAAAGCATTCTTCAGATTTCTGCCTGGGAAGATCATATAAAAAATATCTGTTTTCTTATCTTGGAGTAGGTATTAATGTCTTCAGCTAAGATCACAGGTTTTATTTTTCCTGCAAGTAAAATGCATCTGTTCTTGCCTGAAAAGACAGGGATGCTTCAGGGAAATGTAAATCACTGGTAGTGTCAAAATCTCTAATAAAATTATATAAATATCAGCCAGATTTCGGGTAAACACAGAAAAAATAGCTCAATATTCTCTCACAGTGGTTTATTTATTAAACTCAGTATATAAAATTAGTTTGCCATTAAGCGTATTATCTTCTAACACTCTATAAAACACTTTACCACTGCATAGGGGGAAAATGCAACAGTAGTTACAGACTGCATTGTTTTAGGTATTTTTCCCTAAAAAAATCTTGAGAAAATAATTATCTTGATGTGAAAAAGGTCAACAGGTCCTTTATAGCATGAGGACTATGGTTTATCATCCTGGAACCCTGAAATTACCCTCATCCTACAGGATGAGTTCCATTGAATAACAGTCAGTTCCTGTAAAGATACTCCCTTTCTAAGAGTTTTATACTGCAACCTACCACAGTAGTATTTGAGCACTGTCCAAGTAAAATTAATAGCAAATTGTGGAGTCCCTAGCAGATTTCCTGGAGTCTCTGATACTTCTCCCTTTTCAGGATAAAAACTCTGCTTGAGGTAGGATTTTATTTTATTTTATTTTTAAATGTATTGATCTACTGTTTTTGGAGGTGGAGATGGGTTGTTGGTTGCAGTTTTATGGCTAGAAAGAAGTGTCAACATTGAAAGCTGGCTGTATTTCAAAGAAACCTTATTGAGGTTGCAGGAACAAACCATCCCGATGTGTAGGAAGAAAACTAAATATGGCAGGCGACCAGCTTGGCTTAACAGTGAAATCCTTGCTCGTCTTAAACACAAAAGAACAGCTTACAAGAAGTGGAAGATTGGACAAATAACCAGGGAGGAGTATAAAAGTATTGTTCAGGCATGCACGTGTGAAATCAGGAAGGCCAAATCACACTTGGAGTTGCAGCTAGCCGGAGATGTTAGGAGTAACAAGAAGGGTTTCTTTAGGTATGTTAGCAACAGGAAGAAAGTCAAGGAAAGTGTGGGCCCCTTGCTGAATGAGGGAGGGAACCTAGTGACAGAGGATGCGGAGAAAGCTAGTGTACTCAATACTTTTTTTGCCTCTGTCTTCACAGACAAGGTCAGCTCCCAGACAGCTGCACTCTGCAGCACGGTATGGGGAGGAGGTGACCAGCTCTCTGTGGAGAAAGAAGTAGTTCGGGGCTATTTAGGAAAGCTGGACGAGCACAAGTCCATGGGGCCGGATGCGCTGCATCCGAGGGTGCTAAAGGAGTTGGCCGATGAGATTGCAGAGCCATTGGCCATTATCTTTGAAAAATCATGGCAATCGGGGGAGGTCCCGGATGACTAGAAAAAAGCTAATGTAGTGCCCATCTTTAAAAAAGGGAAGAAGGAAGATCCAGGGAACTACAGGCCAGTCAGTCTCACCTCAGTCCCTGGAAAAATCATGGAACAGGTCCTCAAGGAATCAATCCTGAACCACTTAAAGGAGGGGAAAGTGATCAGGAACAGTCAGCATGGATTCACCAAGGGCAAGTCATGCCTGACTAACCTAATTGCCTTCTATGACGAGATAACCAGCTCTGTGGATGAGGGGAAAGCAGTGGATGTACTATTTCTGGACTTTAGCAAAGCTTTTGATACAGTCTCCCACAGTATTCTTGCCAGCAAGTTAAAGAAGTCTGGGCTGGATGAATGGACGGTAAGGTGGATAGAAAGGTGGATAGAAAACTGGCTAGATGGTCGGGCTCAACGGGTAGTGATCAATGGTTCCATGTCTAGTTGGCAGCCGGTATCAAGTGGAGTGCCCCAAGGGTCGGTGCTGGGGCCGGTTTTGTTCAATATCATCATTAACGATCTGGAGGATGGTGTGGACTGCACCCTTAGCAAGTTTGAAGATGACACTAAACTGGGAGGAGTGGTTGATACGCTGGAGGGTAGGGATAGGATACAGAGGGACCTAGACAAATTAGAGGATTGGGCCAAAAGAAATATGATGAGGTTCAACAAGGACAAGTGCAGAGTCCTGCACTTAGGATGGAAGAATCCCATGCACTGATACAGACTAGGGACCGAATGGCTGGGCAGCAGTTCTGCAGAAAAGGACCTAGGGGTTACGGTGGACGAAAAGCTGAATATGAGTCAACAGTGTGCCCTTGTTGCCAAGAAGGCTAATGGCATTTTGGGTTGTATAAGTAGGGACATTTCCAGCAGATCGAGGGATGTGATCATTCTCCTCTACTCAGCACTGGTGAGGCCTCATTTGGAGTACTGTGTCCAGTTTTGGGCCCCACACTACAAGAAGGATGTGGATAAATTGGAGAGAGTCCAGTGGAGGGCAACAAAAATGATTAGGGGGCTGGAGCACATGACTTATGAGGAGAGGCTGAGGGAACTGGGATTGTTTAGTCTGCAGAAGAGAAGAATGAGGGGGGATTTGATAGCTGCTTTCAACTACCTGAAAGGGGGTTCCAAAGAGGATGGATCTAGACTGTTCTCAGTGGTAGAAGATGACAGAACAAGGAGTAATGGTCTCAAGTTGCAGAGGGGGAGGTTTAGGTTGGATATTAGGAAAAACTTTTTCACTAGTAGGGTGGTGAAGAACTGGAATGGGTTACCTAGGGAGGTAGTGGAATCTCCTTCCTTAGAGGTTTTTAAGGTCAGGCTTGACAAAGCCCTGGCTGGGATGATTTAGTTGGGTTTGGTCCTGCTTTGAGCAGGGGGTTGGACTAGATGACCTCCTGAGGTCCCTTCCAACCCTGAGATTCTATGATTCTATGAGTTTCATTCTTATGATGGAAAGGCCTTTTTGAAGAAACAAGCTTTTCGGTGTTGTCTAAAGATAGTCAGACTCTGGATTCCCTCTAATCTTCACGAGAAGTGGGATTTGAAGGCTTCAGGATTTTTCAGCCAAGAGCTCACCTCACTTCCATTTTTCATTAGTCCAACGAGAGAAAGGATGGTTTCAGCAGTTAGGGTTGTAGCCTGGGAACAGCACCCTTGGTTCAATTCCCTGCTCTGCTACAGCCTTCTTGTTTGACCTTGGGAAACACCCATTAGGCGTTAAGCACCTAAATACCTTTAAAAATATGGCCCTTAGTCTCCCTTTGCTTTATTCCCCATTGTAACTGATGGGAATGAGGCACAGAGAGTCTAAGAGTACCTACCTTACCTCACAGGGGTGTTGTGAGGATAAATACATTCAAGACGCTACAATAATGAGGACCATATAAGTAAACCAAACAAAGGCTGGTCTAAAGCAGTGGTTGTGGAACTGGTGGGTGCTCCCCACTGGGAAGGGTGCAGAATGTATTCTGGGGAAGGCATGAGAAGCTGGGGGGAGAGAGTGGGGAGACTTACTGCGCACATTTTACCCACAGCAATGAGTAACTAGCAAAGCTGATTCCTCCAGACATATCAGGTCCTTGGATGGTGCTGTGCATTTGACTCTAGATGGCACGGTACATTTTGGATGGATTTCTGTTAAGCTTACATAGCATTATACAAAGTCATTGGCATCTGTACGTTAATCCATTTGCTATGACACCATGTGCACATTTAAATTGTAAGCATTGACCACAATCACAGTTTTGCTTTTGCTCATTACCCTGGATCATTGGCTCATTCATGCATTTAGTGGAGTTGCTCTGCTCCAAAAAATAGGCACACCCCATCACACTAGTTACAAAGAGTGATGCCAGTAAGCAATAGCTCACTTAAAATGTACATTAGCATATACTGAAATAGCTTTGTTTGAATCAATGCCTTGTTGTTTTTAATATTTAGGGAGAGTTGCATGTTGATTTTTTTTAAAGCGGTATATGTACGTGTGTGGCAGGGCTGGGCATAAAGGACTGCAGATACAGGCAAGGGGGTACAATCAAGTAAGTTTGAGAACCACTGGTCTAAACCATAGCCCCATATATAATTGTAACCATTCCAAATTATAACTTCATATAAATATAATTATCTTAAACATACAGACTAATCAGCCTATCAGTGTCACATCACATTGAATCCCTGAAACTAATATGCCCACTTTATCACTACGGATCTGAAGATTACATATTAACTAGGTGAACATATGAATACCTATGAGACATGCAAGTATATATCATTACCCTTGAGTTGCTGTTAATCTTTTAATTTCACATTAATGAAAACAAGAAAATGAGAAGGGACACCAATTAGTCATGCTGAATATTGACGCCCTTTTGGGTAGGAATACATACTAATATTAAAACTTCTGCATACATTTACATGTAATAGTCACGTCTACGTTAACAGCATGTTAGATGGTGGGATCTGAAATAGGAAAACTAATTAAAATCTGAAGCAAATACTAATGAAATATCAATTTATTAGTTATATTTGATTATATTAAACTCAAGATACAGAAACAGTTTTCCATTAGTCATATTACCCCCTAATACCCAATAGGAAAAAACAAACATTATTATCTTGAACAAAAATATACAATGGAATGACTGAAGGGACACTAGAGGTTCCATCGTTAACATGTAATGGACTTTCCTAGAAGAGCTCAACTTTGAATCCTTCCTTTCAAGGCTTCAACCAAGATACAACAATCACACACACACACACACACACACACACAGAGCGCGCTTGTGAAAATTCTTGCATGTATTTTAGGTGGGACAATTTTTCTTATTATTTGGACACCGTAGGAAAAAAAACCCACAAGAAAAGTCAACTTTTCTTGAAATTACATAATAAATATTGGGTCAGATCTCAACCAGTGTAAAACAACTTAGCTGTATTGGACAGAATTGAGGTACAATGATTTACTTCAGTGGAGGACCTGGTCCATAATGTTAATAACACAATGTAAAAGATCAAAACTGCCCCAAGATATTACAGTTCAAGTCTCAAAGTTACTCTGTAGTGCATTTTGCACTTTATGTAAGATCTCTTGTGAGGAATATACTGATTAAAGACCACATCAGCTATTAAATCTACACACAAGAGAATGAAGGACACAGATGATCTGTTTTTAGTGTCAACATTTTTAATGTTGACATTCCCACTGGAATTGTGCTGAGATGTGTACACTGGTAATCTAAAAAGGCTGGCACCTGAAAAAGTTTAAAATAGTCATTCCATATATAGACTTACTGCAATAACATGGTTGTTCATGGTTTATTCCCTGGGGAATACAGCGCCACAGTGCGCATGCATAATTATTGAGCCATGCATATTTTTATTTTTTTGCATACAAAAATCTGCGGAAAAGTTGCTGCAGTTCTGCCTTTTGCCCAACAGAGGGTGCTCTGGTGATAGAACACAGCAGCCACTCCCAGCCAGCTAGGGAAGAGAAAGAGCCTGCCTTCTTCGCAGAGTCTGGAGAGGAGCTACAGGGAGACAGACAGCGAGGGTAGCTGTGGGAGGGGTCAGACAGGAGCTCATAAGGGCTAGTGGAGGATAACAGACTGGGGAAGGGGCAGACTGGCACAGGGGTTGAATGGGAGTGGAGGCACAGGGCCATGGGGGGGGGAAAAGGTGCAGGGCCATATGGTGATTGGGGAGGGGTTCAGAACTACATAGGGACCGGGGGGGCATGGATGGGGGCACAGACACATGGGGACAGGGCGATGGGGTAGAGAGACACAGGGACAGGCAGTGGCTGGGTGGAGGCACAGAGACGCATGGTAAGAGCAAAATACAGACCTACTACAGAGACACATGGGGACAGGGTGCAGGTCCACATGGAGATGGGGGGAGTGGGTGTCTGAGTGGAGGTGGAGGAACACACGTGGACAGGGGGTGCAAGGACGCATGTGGATGGCAGAGTGGGTGTTTGAGTGGACGTGGAAGGACACATGTGCCTGACTGAATGGGAGAGGCTAGGGGTCAGCCAGGGTCTGCACAAGGGAAGCTGATAGGTATTTTGAAATAAATGGCCAAAGATAATTAAAACCGGTGTGATTATATGGGGTTATTTTGACAAAATATACAGAATTTTGCAGAATTTTAAAATCTAGTGCACATAATTTTTTTATTATTAATTATTATTATTATTATTATTATTTTTGGGGCAGAATTCATCCAGGAGTAATAGTTTCACCTTTTTACTACTCTAATATTACAAAAGGAGAAGAGATACACAACAGAAGATAGATTTTTAACTGATGGGGACTCACTCTTACGAATCCGTTTACCAACATACAATGGGACAAGTAACTAAAATCTGACACATGATGCTAACCTATTGGCAAGATTACACATATGGTGCATTAGCTCCAATCTGGCTCAACAGGGGTGGGGGTGTGCGTATACTGGTAGCACAACCATTTTAATTAGTGGGAAATAAGACATTAGGTTCGGCCTCAGCTGTGTCAAAGAAAAATGTGAACAACCAGAAGATACAAATTTTGTGGAAAAACAACGTTACAGTCTTATCCTGTTAATTTGAAGAAGCTCAGCTACAACAGCTTTTTGTGAGGTATAAAACTGAAATTAGTGGACACACAATTAAATCCATAGAAAAGGCAATGGATTCTAGACCATCAATCTGCTATAAGCTTTCCATTTTCAATTATCTTGAACTGACAGTTCAAAAAGTAACTTGTTTCTCTCCCAGTAACGCAAAACTTATGTATTAGTTGCAGTAAGACGTAAATGATTCTTAAATGAAACAATTTTGGCCACACAGTGCAGAGAGCAAACACCAGCTGTGGTTTGCAACTCACAAAATGCTATCAATATTTACTTTAGATAACTTAAATATATTTTTGTTTTCCTATTAATCCCAAATTCAAGAAAAATAAGACTTGTCCCACAAAACCTCTCTCAAACCAACCAGACACTATGAACCGCAACTTAGTAAAGTCTAACCAGCAGGGGCAAAAGCAGGAAGCAACCCCAGGAGGTATTTCAACATTTGGGGCATAGATAAAGTTCAGCTAGGACCACACCTCCATTCAGCAATCCTTCGGAGCCCAGAGCTGGACAGGGTGACCCTGCCCCCTGTCATCCAGGTCACAGATGCGCCTTCACCCTGTCCAACTCTTCCTCCCAGCACCATAGGTCTTCACCAAAGAAGAGTTCCAGCAGGAATCACAGGCCAGAGAAATTGGAGCTGGCAGGAACTAGTGTAAGGAGCACAGGGCCGGTGCAACCATTTAGGCGACCTAGGCGGTCGCCTAGGGCGCTAGGATTTGGGGGGCGGCATTTTTTCTTCGGCAGCGACCGCAGCGGCCGGATCTTTGGCCGCCCTGGTTGCCGCCGGCATTTAAGTGGAGGGAACTGACAGGGAAGCGCGGGGAGGGTCGCCTGCAGCAAGTAAGGGCGGGGGCGGCACGCAGGGGAACTCCCCGTCCCAGCTCACCCCTGCCCCGCCTCCTCCCCGAGCACACCGTGGCTGCTTCACTTCTCCCGCCTCCCAAACTTGCGGCGCCAATCAGCTTAGGCGCCGCAAGCCTGGGAGGCGGGAGAAGTGAAGCAGCCACGGCGTGCTTGGGGTGGAGGCGGGGCAGGGGTGAGCTGGGGCAGGGAAGGTGCCTCAGGGCGGGGGGGGAGAGCTGCCATGTGGGGGCGCCTCAGGGCGGGGGCTCGGGAAGGGCGCAAAGTGGAAGTTTCGCTTAGGGCGTGAAACATCCTTGCACCGGCCCTGAAGGAGCAGCCTCAGCAATGGCCATAGGACACTGATGATGTCATTTCAATGTTTTTCACTCCTGACATTTCCTCCCTTCTGCTGACTGACTGTGCCAACAGCCTTCCGCTCATTCCCTAAGAAACTCTTTCAGCCTCACTCCACCCATCCTCCTTCCTCTCCTCCTCCCCTGACCTATTTCCCTCAACCCCCAGCTCCCTCTCCCTTCCTTGTCTTTTCATTTAGCTAATCACTTGCTAACTAAACCCCTCCAAACATTTAAAATAAAAAAAATGTGGACACAACATGACTTTTGCAAACTCTCTCTGTGTTCATTATGCTTATTCATTTATATCCCTTTCCCCTACTCTGGGTCTGTCTTGTCTATTTAGACTACATTCTTCATGGCAGAGACCACCTAATTACTCTCTTCGTATGGTACCAAGCACAATGGAGCCCCTTTCACAGATCCCTTGGCACGACAGTAATGTAAACAAATTTCCAGAGAGCCAAAATGGTTCCATGGACAATTTGCAAATACGAACCACCCATTCATGGTTAATAGGTGTGCTTCCCCCAAAACAAGGCTGAATTAAAGTACTTTTGTGGCTCAAGTAGAACAGTTCATGCTGTTGTATAAATAGTACGGTTCTGTAGGAACAACATATGCAAGATTGTTCATAGTAAATATACATATAAAATTCAAAAGTCACTTTCATAGGTGAAACTACCAAAACAAAAATTCTTCTCGTCTCCACAAAACAGGATCAAGAATGAGATCTTGTCAAAACACGTCTCACTAGCTGTTGTTGAAAACAATGAATAAAGTATACATAATCCAGGCAACATCAAAAAACGTACAAAAAATGACCTACCTGCCCCAAATAAAATAATTCAATCAACTATATAATGGCAAAATCTGCATTAACTGTTGAGCAATATTTTCCTTTGCATTTCTATTTCATATGTATTGTGACAGGGTCAGGCCAGATGGCTACAGGAGAGTGTTAGAAAGCAGATTAATTAGTCCCAGATTAAGTAGATCCCTTTTCCCTAGGTAAGGTAACAGGGGCAGTTCCAGAACAAGCAGGAACTTATTGGAACCAATTAAGGCAGGCAGATTGATTAGGAGACCTGGAGCCAATTAAGAAGAAACTGCTAGAATTAATTAGGACAGGCTGGCTAATCAGGGCACCCGAGTTTAAAAAGGACCTCACTTCAGTTTGTAGTGTGCATGCGAGGAGCTGGGAGCAAGAAGACATATTGCTGGAAGACTGAGGAGTACAAGCATTATCAGGCACCAGGAGAAAGGTTCTGAGGTGAGGATAAAGAAGGTATTAGGAGGAAGCCATGGGGAAGTAACCCAGGAGTTGTAGCTGTCACACAGCTGTACCAGGAGGCTCTTTAGACAGCTGCCGTCCACAGGGCCCTGGGCTGAAACCCAGAGTAGAGGGCGGGTCCGGGTTCCCCCCAAACCTCCCAACTCCTGATAAGACACAGGAGGAACTGACCTGGACTGTGGCTTCTACCAGAGGGGAAGGTTTCTGGGCTGCTTCCTGATCCACATGGTGAATCTCTGAGGCAAGCAAATCCTTCAGTAAGTGCAGGACCCACCAAGGTAGAGGAGGAACTTTGTTACAGTATTTTTTCCTTTTCATTACAAGATTGTACTTTTATTAAGATGTGTCAATTCATTGCGTTACTTGTTATTCACGTGCAATTTACTTGTTTAAAATAAGCATAGAATGCAATCAAAAAAAGTTTTGATATTTTTTCCAAGAAAAAAATCCCCCTTTTCTTCATAAATAGCTAACTTTCCATTGTATCCCTGAATGAACTAAGACAGTCAGAGTGTGACTCAACAAAAACAAAACAAAAAAGGCATTTTTTCCTTAAATTAAGAGCAGCTCACTGGCATAGCATTCCAGTATCTTGAAGTTTTATACACACACAATATATATTCTGCTCACTGAACCCGGGTATTTCCCATAATAAAATAACTCCTCACGATACACAGACAAACCAATAACACTTCTAGAAAAAAGATAGGAACAAATTTATAACTCTCTTATTTGTCTTTACATCTCAGGGTACCATCTGCCTCAAATGTTTTAGCTTACATTTATAGTTTCACTGTGTGAGAATTTTTGGAGAGAGACTTACAGACCTGTGAGGTTAAACAAGTAGTTTTGTTAAAACTAAGCTAATTTACATTTAAAAAATTTCATCAGTTATAGCTACTCTGATTAGGGTTACAATTTTAACTGAAATAGGCATACTGGTAAAAGCCCGCACACGGATACAGTTATACCAGCAGAATGGTGACTTATGCTAGGATAGTTATTCCCCTGCCTTTACAGGGATAAATTATATTGACATAAGCACATTTATAAGCCCGTCTAAGAGCATGATACAAATGATACTATTAATATTAAATATCTCACTGACAGACACATCAGGTTTGGGGATGGACCAAATGGAGCCAGATTTACTGGACTGGCTGAGTGGGGCTCTGCACAAACCTGGAGTTGAAGGCAAAGGTGGCATTATACTACCTTTATTACTCCTTGATTTTTAAGGCTAGTAAGCACCAGGTTCTGGCACAAGATAAAGCAGCCTCAGGGATTCTTAGACATACTTGTTTCCCCCTACTATTCCCCATACACTGGAGAATTTCTTATGCTGTCTCTACACTCCTAATAAATCCTTAGGTACCCAGTTAAACCTGACTTAATGGGACAAGGCATCTGTTCCCAGAAATGTATCTAAACCTTAATTGAAGGTATTTAGGTGGAGTTCTCTTTCCCTTACCACACTCTTTGGCATCCTCCTCACTGCCAACTCTTCTGCTAGATTTAACCAAATGTATTAGGTTCAGCCTGAAGAGTGATTTCATCCCAATTTCTTACTACCAGCCTTTTAATTATGTTCATTGCTTACGTCCTCTCTGTTTCTGCAGTCCCTCTCTCATGTTACATCTTCCTTGCCTACATCTTACACACTTCCTCTAAGTGTTAAGGTTTTTTAATCATTCCTGCTCATTGCAGCACAGCATTTGCACCTGCACTTCCTTTGACAATGCTGCATAATGGCTTGAAGAGTCACCATCCAACTGATATTTCTCAGCTGATTTATGGTCACACTATTTATGTATTATGACACTAACTGGTCCATCTGCTGCTCTGGCTGACAGTGACCTTGTCACATAAGTTTGGCAAGGCACACATTCTCCCTGCAGATTGGCCATTTTGTCTGACTCTGACTGAGGATGCCCTTCTGTTGGGGAAGTTATGGCGTCTTATTGCACAAATCAGCTTGCTTTTTCATTGTGGGGGAAGCTCCATTACCGGGGCTGGGAAGCCTGTTAGGGCTTTTATTGTCTCAACCAAATTACTTTTAAAGAATACCAGAACATAGTTAGTATTTGCCTACAGCATTCAGGAACTAGGGTAGTGATACATCTATTCAGCTGAATGCTTGTTCTTGTGGAGGCTATGGCATTTTCTTTGAGCTTATCCCAGATACAATAGCATCTTCAGATTCCCCACCAATTTAAATTTATTTTTCTTGAGTAGTTTATAGAGTTAAGTGACGTTAGTGACAATTTTGTCCATGGAAAAAAAAATCAATGCAAAATATTTTGCCACTTTATTTTGTAAGATTTGGCTCCTTTGAAATTGCTGGAGGAGATTGGACTATTTTCAAGCAGCAGCATATGGGGAACTGAAGAGTCACATTAAAAAGCACTTAAATGAATGGTTGTGGGTGAGTACTACTGGTGTGTGCAGGGCTGGGAAGACAGGAACTTCTGATTTCCATTGTTCTCTGCTGCTCATGGACCTTATTGCATTTAACTTACTTGGCACCGGCAAATCTTGTTTAGTTATACAGTCTTCCCTTATCTCCTCCAATCCAATATTTTTATATATTTATTTATAAATACATAAATAAATAAAAGGGGTTTCAGTTTCAAAATGTTCCAGACTGGGGGAAGGAGGGAGAGGGGAATTGCGTATGGAAAATCTGATGCAATTTTTACCAAAGACAAGAATTGGTGGTGGTGGTGGTGGTGGGGAGGGGGAGGGAGAATGCTGTTGCTGTTTTAGGGATTTTTGGAAAGTGGAATGTAGGCAATTTTAATTAAAACAAAACCTCCATGAATATTTCACTTAATTCTTATAATTCCACTAATCTCCAACCCATTGGTTCAAACTCTGAGCAGGACTGAAGATTTGCAATCCCTCTTCTATAATTTAATTGCCATGTTCATAGATTTTAAGGCCAGCAGGGACTATTAGATTGTCTAGTCTGACTTACAGTACAACACCGGGCATACATTTTTAACCAGTTATCCTGTATTGAGCCCAATAATGCAATTATTTTTTATCTGGTGTGGATGACTGATTTCCCCCCCGCCCCACGTTAGCTGAAACTCTGCACACAGTAAGTGTACTGGCTGAACGGGAGCAGTGAGCCACAAGGAATTCCTGAGGAAAAATCAGTGTGAAGTTCTTATTTCCTAGTTACATGGATTACGTTGCCACCAAGATGCAAACAAATTGCTTTCATTAAAATGTTTATAACCACTTAAGTAATTCTAAGAAAAATCTGCTGGAAGCAGTACAGTAGCACTCTCCCAATACCTGCCATGTACACTACAGCCCTTACAGCAGCACAGCTCTACTGCTGCAGTTCCACCCCTATAAGGTCTCCTATGTAGCCACTCTATGCCAGCGGGACACACGCTCCTACCAACACAGTGCTGTCCACACCGGCGCTTTTGTCAGTGAAACTTTTGTCATTCAGGGGTGCATTTTTTTTCACACCCTTGAGCTGCATAAGTTTTGCAGACAAAAGTGGTAGTGTAGACAGACTTAGTGAGGAAAGATGGATCTACCAAGTCATGTGGGTCATCTGAGAGCATTGATATGTTTATAATAATTTTCCTCATAATCCAATGTCCTATTATCAAATTCCAAGCAGGGCGGTTTTCTACTTCCATACAAAACATAGGTTTAACAAACATCTTATTTACAAAATTGACTCAGAAACAAACAACTAGTGCTTCACAGGGGCTTGTTTACCCTAGCAAACTTACAGCATCACAGCTATACCGACGCAGCTGTGCCGCTGTAAGAGCGCTCAAGTAGCCGCTCTATGCCGGTGGGAGAGAGCTCTCCCGTCAACGCAATAAACCCATCTCCACAAACAGCAGTAGCTATATTGGCAGAAGATGCTCTCCTGCCGACACAGCGCTGTACACACTAGTGCTTTTGCCCGTGAAACTTTTGTCGGTCAGGGGTGTGTTTTTTTTTTTCCTTCACATCCCTGCGTGACGTATGTTACGCGGGAATGGTAGTGTAGACAAGCAGACAATACAAATCAATACAAGCACTCCTGGTGAGGATGTGCAAGGAGACAAAAACCATACGGCTCTGGCTTTATTCCAGTATAAGGTAGACTGACAATTTTGTAGCATAGACATGGCATTAGTGTTCAGGAAAGGAGAGCCAGTTTCACATTTTGAAACATTTCCCAAAGTATACGTTGTGCCCCCTGAGGAGAGCATGAAGAATTCTTGAGTTGGAGGCTTGGGAAATTTATTAACTAAATTAAGATGTGGGCCTTTAACTGCACACGGACAGGGTTGCAGTGGAGGACACAAACTGTTACCCTTGAATGTTCAGGATTTCAAAAGTTTGGGAAATGCTGAATTAAGTCCTATGTGGCATCTTAAAGTATCCCATGCCATCTAATGGCATAGATAATGCACTGAGGGCCAGATTTTCATACTTACTTAGGCACCCAAACAGATAGGCACCTATGGGACTTTTGAAAAGTGCTGCTCACCTAACTCCTATTGATTACAATAAATGCAAGTTATGTTAGAAATCTGAAAGGAACTGGTCCAACGAACCCTATGAAATGCTATTTAATTAAATGCATACAATACTCAACACAAAAATATTAATAGAAATAAAGAAGTTATTAATGTTTTGTTTTTAAAGGTTGATCACATTGGCACATGGGAAATACCAACAATAGAGAGAGGCAGCTTGGGCATATACAAAAATATTTAAGTACTTTCTGTTACAACATAGATATATGCAATTACTTACAGGAGTTTTTGGTTACTGTCCCTTAAAACAAGAATCAGATTCTGTCAATTTTACTTATACGGAATAGTAACTTACTCCAACTTAGTCCCAATGAAATCAATGGAACCACTTATGGAGTTAGGGGATCAGAATTTGTCCCTGAACTTTTGAAAGGAAATACAGGGGGAAGCTTAAAATACAATCATCAGAATAGTAACAATATAAAAACCTTACTCAACAGATTTTCACTCTCTTGTTCAACCATACAGGACAAATCTGATCCCACTGGAGTCCAAAGAAGTTTTTCCATTCACGTCAACCGAACTATGAAGTGTCCCATATCTGCTTGCTTAAAGTGACAAACACAAATTCTGGGGGTTTTTTTTAATACCTATTAGCTCTGCAGAGCGAAAGAGACTGAAAATGAGTGAGATGAATTCTCTTCTGTTTCATACATCAAGAGAATTTTAAATCAAGCTCTAATTGCAGGGTCCAGTCCTGTCCTCACTTCCACCTTTGATACCCAGCGTAGACAGTGGGACTACTTGAAGTGTAATGAAGGGAAGAATAGGGCCAGCAGAATGTTTATTATTGATGGTATTGCAGGGCTAGCAATGGGGGACTGAGGGAGGTGGAAGAGAGAACATCCATCTTTTCACAGAAAGGCACTGAACATATTTTTTCAGTCAGTTTTTAGACTAAAGAACCACACTTTGAAACACAGATGACAATAAAGGCAGTTACAGATTTTTCCACTACACTGGAGTAATTCTGGTGCTCATTAAGGGATTGAGAGCACTGTTTTAATCAAGATACAGTGTGAGCAAGTTCCCCAGTCCTGTCAATCCATCCCAGTCTGGACTGGCAAATATCCCATCCTTTTCTCTTAGTCAGCCTTCTGATCTATCTAAATTATGTCATGTCTCTGTGAGGATGACAAATGTCCCTTATCTGTCTAAGGCCTTTCTATAGCAATCATCAGTGTAGCTTCTAAATGATCGGGACTAGGTTAAAGCAATCAGAACTCATTTTCACTTGCAACCTTCAGAAATAATTGTACTTCATGTCCCCAAAGTTAAGTTTAGTGTAATATCCCACAACACTATACCTCCCAATAAGGTTTACTCCCTCAGTACAAGACATCAGAATTTCAAGTGATCTTATAAGACAACTTATATTGTACAAAGATGCATGTGTTAAGAATCAATGTAAGGAATTTACTGTGAGGAATAAGTCCTCCGAGAAGTAAGACTGTTTTCTTTTACGGATATTTATTTTAACCTAACTTATACTCACTCACTGAATTTTATTTACCTTCACATCAGTTTTAATTTATCGAGTTATATTTCAAACAACTATCACTAAGCCCAGCCTGCCTGGGTGTCAGGATAGACCATTCCTAGAAGTACTTTTGAATAATAAACAATAATATATCGCCACCACCAAGTCTTATGTAGCACTTTAATTTATACATTTCAGTGCACTCGTGGCTCAAGGTCACTTTCCCTACAGTTCTTTACATCGGATGTATAGCAATAGAGCTGATGGCCATTAAGGATTCTTCTGACATGCAAGAACCTAGGTCTGTATTTTGCTCTTACCAGAAGCTTAGAATTCTCTCACTGGTATCGTTTATACCAGTTCCCCAAACAAAATAGGCTATACCAGCAAACAGACTATTTTTGCTCGTATACCTGTATCTACACTAAGGCTTTTGCTGGCATAGTTGTCAGATAGGCTGTGATTGTTTCCACACTCCTAACCAACATAGCTAGGTGGCAAAATGACGAAGTGGACATCAGGCTTTTGTGACACTGAGTCTTGGAACTTGTGATGCATGAATTGATAATAATGCATTTTATTTATAGTTATCCATTCCCAAATACTTCTCGGTTGCCACCAAAGTAGAACTAAAAACACAACTTTAAGTAAAAATACATACATTATACTCGGCTACCCAATCGATATAATAAGTGAAACATCTGCTTGAAGCAAGACTTCTTTCCCCTTATTTAATCTCTCTTTACTCAAATTTACTCTGATGTTCCATCAATCATTCCATAAGCCTTTTAAAATCAGATATTAATACAGAACATGTTTGCTTGAAGGAAGGAATGCTGTGCTTCTAAGGCTTATTTGCATTGTCATATTTAGCCTCTAACAGCAGAAAAGGAACCTGACTCTAGATATGATTGGAGAAATGATGGGAATTAGATAACTGAGCAGGCTTTTGATTGATACACAAGTTAACGCTAAGGGGAAAATTTCACTCTTAATGAACACAATGTTTAACAAACATATTCTAAGTAGCAGTCATATACATTTTAAGTCGCTTCTTGACATTTGAAAACACATCATCATTTGGCCTTAATGGCTTCACTAGACAGCTCATTCTTCTCTTTAATGGCAGATTCTTTCATCAAGTATTAGTACATTAGGAACTGAAAGAAAGTATGTCCAGCAGACCACACATAACATAGGTACTATAATTTCACAGTCCCATTAAGAGGATGCACAAGAATGAAAAAGTTTCACCCTTTGTGCTAACACTTACAGTAAATTATATTAGTGCTTCAAAACTGTTCTATAACCTGACAGACAGGAGGAGTGAACATCAGCTGATTTTTACTTTTAAAATATAAATACTAATTGAAGTGCAAAACCTTCAGTTTCCGATTAATAAATTCTGTAATAGCTCCAATAGGGAAAAATGTAAGCACTCCTGTTCACTTCAGTGAGCTTTGGATAAGGACTTTTGTTTATCTGTGCATGGAAAAAAGAGGAACTTGCCAGTGCACTGGGCAGGGTGAAAAAACCTGCTTCAGTTCCAGACTCTGAATGTTTGTGGATCTGGGCTGATTGTTCATGCATGTTTTTTTTGTTGTTTGTTTTTGGGTTTTTTGGGAGGGGTTTGGAAGGGGGTCCTTGCCTATGTCTGCAACTGGTTTCCTGTTATGCTCCCTCTCCATTTTTGGTCTGTTAGCCACCATTCTCAGTACATCTTCTGGCTCCTTCCAAATTTCTTTGTGCCACCTTCCATGCAGCACTCTTCCCATACCTGTTCACTAAGCCATTTCCCTTGCACTTCATTAAAATCCCTACTATACACTCACTTTCTCAGCGAAGTTTCCAATAAATCAGGTTGAAAGACAGGCAACCATATAAACAACAAAAAAGAAACAAGCCAATTAACCCAGAAACATCAGTATCAGTACTTGCATCACATCCCAATCCTGCACAGGCAGACCCTTGTGCCTATGGAGTCCTGTTCTGCACAGGGAGACCCCTGTGACTGTGGAGAGCCCATTATACCATTGGTGCTTTGAAAGTGGGGTACAATTTACCATAGAGACTGAAACCCACTCTGTAATCCTAGCTGGTTCAGGTTAACGTATGTTACGATTGTTTTCCTTTGAATCCTGCCCTTGTTCCTTTCTATTGTTTGTTACGTCTTTTTTGCTTCCTATTTTAATTAGCTGTAAACTTTGCTGGTTAGGTACTATCGTTTAGATCTGTGTCCTCTAAGATTAAAAACCAATCATAATCAGTGCTCTGTAAGTGCTACAATGATACTACTACTAACAGCAAGAATAATGTTAATTGGTTTATACAAAGCTTCCTGACTGGGTTTTTCTTAATGTCTAGGTAGGCATAAACTGTAACTTTCAGGCTAATAACAGAGGAAAGATTATATGGTATTAGCTCCTTTATAATCAAATAAAGATAAAAAAATTAGAGGCTGGGAAACCAAAATTTGAGAAAATTGACAGAAAGATTGATGAACGATGTCATCCCATTGGTTCAAAACCATAGGAAGAAAAAAAGCTAACATCTTTGTGCCTTACGGTTTGAATTCTATTTTCATATATTAAACAAGAACTCAAGTCACACTAGGGATGAATTTGACCTAGTATATTTTGTTTGTGAAGAAGCCAGGGCCATAGCCAAAGTGTTCCACAATGGAGACAGTTCCACCAACTACATTTCTGTTTGAATTAATGATGAGGAATGATGCTCCAAGAGACAGATTTAGCCGGAACCCGATATCCCTGGCACTATGCTAGATTACTTCCTTCTTACTCGGAGAATCATCCTGTTCTTGACAGTAATATAATAAAAACCCTAGACTACCTTGTGAAGATCATTTTAGTTTAACAAAGAACAATGAGTTCTCCTACTGCTCCTGGTACTCCTTTAACTGCACCAGCTTTTCCTTCTCCAATATGAAGGAAGCCTGCTAACCTGAGCATCCAATCCACCACACCAAAGACAATAAATCTGTCACTAAAACTGGGCTTCTTTCCTCCATTCTCAAAATGCCTGGTGGAGAAATGATTATTTTCCTTCTGACAACAGCAATTCACTGCTTACAGATCTGAAAACTACTGGTTGGTTGGTCCAATACTTATTTGTAAGCTGGATCAAAGTATATCACGAGAAAGTCCAGGGTCAAAGTCATTTGGTGATAATGGACTAAACCCAGCTCATGAAATAATTTGTATGTTGCATGATTCCCCTAGCAAACTTCAGAGATCAACAATCCCATCCATAAATTGTAGAGCAAAATTGAAGATCAATGTCTTGCATTATTACTAGAAAAATTCTTAAATGTGTTAAATACATTTGGAAAACATTGAATAATTAATAAAAGCACTAAAAACACCAGAACTATGTGTATTTGCTTTGTATTCTCAGCTAAACAAAGACCACTAAGCAACATCCCAGCTGACTGCTTCCCCCCCCAGCTATGCAGAACACCACAACTAAAATATTCAGCAGTTAATACTCCAGTGAAACCAAATGCATAATGATAAATTGGTGAGATTATCTCATAATTTAGCATTACCCACTGGTTGATTTTTGGGTTGGTCTCTTTATAATGCAAATTAATACATGATTAAAAATTAGCAAGAAAGATCTGTTCTTTAATCAGATTGCTTGAGAATGATTGTAGATTGTGTTATCTTATTACATATCTAGGTACAATGGAATTAAAACAAAAAATAAAAACACATCAAGTCCAACTATTCAAGCATCTGAAAAAGAAGAGAGGCTGTATATCCAGTAATATATTAAGTTGGGAAGTGAACAGAGGAAAAATGAAAGGTGCATGCTAATTTTCTCTTGGGACACTAGTTAGGCTTAAGTGCATAACCTTGTAATTTTCTGTTTATCAACAACTTCATTACCTCAAATTGCACATCAGCTCCTTGATCCTCTACTCTCTTTTTAGAGAGTGACTCTGTGATGGGGCAGCAGCGCCCTGCACAGGCCCCAGCAGCATCAGGCCAGTAGCACTGACGGCGGAAGTCCCACCCCGTCCATACTGGGTATGCTCCAAGTGCTCTGGGAGTATAAAAGGAGGGAGCCCAGCTCAGTCTGGGCTGGCAGCTGCAGGGGAAGGACCTGACTGGGAATCTCTGACCTCTCTAGGCCGGCTCAAACCCCTACTACAGGAGGAACTCAGGGAGGTGACTGACCCGGAGGCCTGCAGGGAACCTAGGGACTCGTGGGAGACCTCAATGCTCAAGCCAATAGGAAGCGATACGGGGCGGGGGATGGACTGGTACCTTGCCCCTGGCAATCCTCAGTGTGTTTCGGTAGGACCCCGCCGCCGAGCCAGGGGCAAGGTCCTACGCCGCGGTTAGGGCTGGAGGCCGGGACCCAGTGGAGTGTGAGAGCCTTTGGCCACCAGGCCGTACTGCCCTGCAACCAGGGGCACAAACCCTCAGACTCCTATAGCTATTGATGAAGTATCTTTATTGACAGTTTTCTTTTCTTGTTATCTTATTGGATGCCCAGTTTAAACTTCAGATAGGGAGCAGACCTTTTATGAAAGCCCATCTTTCACTAAAGAGAAGGAAGTGGTTTTCTTGTCCAAATATTGCTGGTGGGTGAAACAAGCATCCTTCAATTCAGGATCAAGGTAAAAAGCAACTGAGCTCCTTTATGGAGTAGAGCGCTGAAACAACAGGCACCTCTGATGAAAACACAGGCCACATGCAAGCAGTACCAAGTTTACAGTGGTGCCAGACCCACACTCAGAAGGGGTTCCGATGCCTGGACTGTTGACTTGCCCCTACTCCACCCCAAAGCCCTGACCCCACTTATGACCTCCTCCAAGTCCCCATCTGCTCGCTCCTCTCCAAAGCAGGTCCAGGCACTGGGGCCCCAAAAAGATGAATCCGGACCTGCATGTAAGGCTGGAGGGAGGGCGGAGTGGAAATCTGATAAATGCAGGCATGGGGATTGATTGGACTGCAGTGACAGAAAAAGAGTGGGAGGAAGGAGACAGCAGAATATGAGAGAGAGAGAGAGAGAGAGAGAGAGTGTTGTAGCATGACCCTGAAGGGGGGCGGGGGAGTTAGAGAAAGCTTTTGGGTAAAGTGCTAGCTGGAAAAATGCTTGTAACTGTAAGCAAAGAAACTGTCTCCTGCTGTTTGATTTCTATTGGGTTCAGGAAAACAGGACTTTGTAAATAAACAAGATTGCATAAAAGAAATACCTGAATCCATCATCCTTTTCTCTTTATAACAGAAACAACGTATAAGACCATGAATTTTGGCTGGCCATTTGTGTCAAAAGGTGTAACAAAAATTCCCTCCTTCATGCCCCTCTCCCCAAACTGTCATGTTCTTCTCCTTTCTCACACTCACCTCTTCTCCTTGCCTGCTCCCCAACCTAATCCAGGCAAACTATGAAACAGACAAGTACTTAAAAGATTGCTGCTTTAGAAACAGAGGGTAGAAAATAATGAAACTTACTCATTTTAAAATCTTATACTTGAGGAATTTGGTTTGCTGTGAATGCATGTGATGGCTTCTACAGTAATAGCACAAAACTGAGGAACAGGAAGGAAATTACAGTAAAATCCCATATACACATCACACGTCGGGTTGTCAGACCCTGCAACGTTTTCAAAGAATTTCTCAGGAAAGCAAGAATGCTTGAGCCAGTACCAGAACACCTACCAAAGGGTCCAACAGTCATGATCTTTCACAGTAGGATAGAAATCAGCTTCTACATTTGGAAAATGTTTGGGCAAAATGACAGGGCAAAAGAAATCTCTTTGCCCAATGTAGTATTAGTAAGTCCCTGTACCCCTTGTATTGTACAGAAATGGCAATGAAATAGCAATAGTGAGATACAGTTATGCATTTTGGAATGACTGCTCATGGTGAACTTCTCTGTGAAATATCACATCATCCCAATCAATATTTCAACAAAACTAATTTATTGTTGTGGACCCCGTTTAGGGACGGACAAATGGCTTTCTAATTATTTTCGGAATAGTCTCCTATCTCTCCAAATCAACATCAGGTTGGCCTGTCCAGTATAGTCTACAATTTTTCATCTCTTGAAGCCTCATTTATCTATTAATTATTCTTATTCCAAGACCCCATTATTTTAACAATAGCAACAGTTGATTCATTACGTGTTCTTGTGCACATTGAGAATTGAGGATGAAGCAGTGTGTTATAAATTTTCCCTGACGTTCATCTACATCAGATGGATGCAGCTAAAATGTGTCATGTGGATGCCTTCAGCAACATACTCCAACTGATAAGTCAAACAAATTAAACTGCTGATCTTTGAGAAGCACAACAGGCATTCTGGCATATGTGCATCTTTTTTTAGCAGCTTGAGTTCCTTTTTTGCATGCATAAATATATGTAATACAACAGAATTTAGCCAGATGTTATTAGACAACCAGATCTTGGAGGTCAAACTCCCACTGACTTGTATGAGAGTTTGGCCTGTGTTAAGTATACACGATCATAATTAAAAATATTGAAAAAATAAAGGGTAATTTAAATTATTTCTCCACACCTTTCATCCTGGAGGATACCTGACCATTAAAATGTAGCTAGCTGTGGGGTGACAAGGGGCAATCAACCAGCATACTGCATAACAATGAGGGGAGGAGAAATTTTGGCATAGTACATCACTGGAAGCATTTCCTCTTATGAAAAAGTACCCAAGAACCCTAATGCCCACTTTCCCCAGAGGAATGTGTTGTATCAGATAGACTGCCAACAGAAAAAGGAGGCAATGAAAAAAATAGGCAAACTAGAATTCTTCTCCACTATAATGTATTGGCTAGAATATCATCTATGGGGCAGATACGTTAACCTGTAATGTGATATCATCGCTCCATACCATTAATATTAATCACAGATAGTGACCATTCATATTTAGTTCAAATTGCAGATTCAGTGGGGGGAGTTTTTAGAATTGTAAACCCTGGATTCTTTCACCAATGGCCTATACAAGGCTTAGTTGACAATCATGTTCAGGCCAGATCTTCAGCTGCTGTAAGTCAGCACTGCTCCATTGAAACCAATGCAACTGGTGTAAACTGGCACAGCTCCAATGAAGCCAATGGTGATACACCCATTTACACTTGCAGAAGATCTAGCCTGATGCCTGTATGTAGGACACCCATGGAATTGTTTCACCATGCACAGTAAAAAAAAAATAAAGAAAGAAAGAAACCACTTTCCATTGCTTACATAAGATGGAATTTAAATCTGTAAAAAAAAGAGACAGATGGCTTTTCATATACGTCGGCCAAAACTGTCTAGTGCTTCTCTTGCTTCTTCATCTGAATCATCTTCAACGAAGACATCTAAATTGTCAGGTTTTAAAATTCCTTAACTTATCCACTGCCTCCCAAATATTGTCACTTATAGGTCCTACCATATCTGTAGTTGAATCTTTTTATGTTTATTAGATTTAAAATAAAGATCAGGCTAATTCAAAATCCTAACTAAACAAAATAAAGTGGGAGCCAAATGGAAGTATAGGAGTACTTGTGGCACCTTAGAGATTAACAAATTTATTTGAGCATAAGCTTTTGTGGGCTACAGCCCACTTTATCAGATGCATAGAATGGAACATATAGTAAGGATTATACGTATACAGACACATACACACACACACAGAGAACATGAAAAGGTGGAAGTTGCCCTACCAACTGGAAGAGGCTAATTAATTAAGATGAGCAATTATCACCAGGAGGAAAAAAAAAACACTTTTGTAGTGATAATCAAGATGGCCCATTTCAGACAGTTTGACAAGAAGGTGTGACAATACTTAAATGGGGAAATAGATTCAGTGTGCATAATGGCAGATACAGACTAACACGGCTGCTACAATGAAACCTGTCAAATGGAAGTATGTGGCACTCAGATACTCCATCTATCCATTTGGACAGCACTAATTTATGATTTCCACACTGGAATGGAAATTAAGTAGTTTTCTGAGTAAAGCCTGGTCATATTTGTCTGCATCTGCAGGAAGATCAGTCAGTAAAATGTTGCATGTCTCACTAAGTCAGCAGTTTACCAGTGACACCTCAACAGAAAACAAGCATATGGGATGCACTATTATTAAAGGAGTGTTAGTCACGTTGTAACTTCTCTAGGGACAGTTAAGGACACTTTTTATGGTATATTTGCTAATTTCTGCAATGTTACTTCTACGTAAATATGTTGAACAGAATCTGTGTCACAGCAGGAAGGCTCTTTCATCATCAAGGACACAACAATCATTTGTTTATATTCATACCAAACATCATGAGATGACAACAGTTTGTGATAAGGACTTAAACTAATATGCAGAATCACCTCCAGAAGTGCTAGAGAATATTGAAGATTCTATCTTACTGACAGCTTTTCATAAAGGAGCTGGAGTGGACTAGGAATTGGAGGCTAATCCCCATTATGTATCATAGGATATTATTTTCACACACTACATCTGTCTTGCAGAACGGAGTTGGAGAGTAATTACTGCTGAGATAAGCCTTTTCTGCAATACGTGCAATTAATTCTCCCTCTAAAAAGGGGAAAAGAAGCCTGACACATTAATAATGTTTAAGTACACCTAATCTATTTCTTTTCTGCTTCTAATGTTTCCTAAATATGAGGAAGAAAGAGGATTTGAAAGTACTTACAGATGTCTGTTCTTATGTAAATTATCCATGGGTCTGTAATATTCCATCATAAAATGGACAACATGAAATAATATCACGAATTATAATAGAATGTAGAGCAAGTGGGGAATTACTATAAAGATGAACTTAGAATATGATTTTCCTGCATAAAGGCCGCTATTCTTATCAAATAGGAATTACTGTGTTATTGAAGTTTCAAGGACATGAAATTTTATTCAATTTGATTTTCAATATGTATTTTGAAGTAAATTAAAATTCCTCTTACTCCTTCCACGTACCTTGTAAAAGGGTATTTCCTCTAGGAATTTTTTTTTCAAGTTTCATCCCTCTCCCTTTAAAAAAATAACATTGGGATGTTGGGGGGGGGGGTGGGCAGGAAGAGACAATATCTTCAACAGGTATAAAGTGGCACAGCTATACTGAAGTCAATTTACACCTGACCTGCTGAGGATCTGGCCCAAATGCTTTTCATAAACAGGGCTCAGCTACCTCAGAAGAACCAAGTAAATCTCACACATTATAAGGCTTTGAAGTATAATGGAGATCACTAAAAGGCACTCATCTCATGTATGCATCAAAACAGTATAGTAGGAGGGATTCATAGGCAAACTGGCAAACTGCCCATAGCTGAAATCGAGCCATAGTAAATTATAATGAAAAAGAACTAAACTTATATTCATTAATTTTACACTCCAAGGACAACCCAGCTGTAGTTTAAATGTTTCATTTTGTATAGTATTTAGACAAGGAATTGGAAGTTACATGTGATTTGGAAAGGTAAAATAGGTATAACTGCCATCTTGGTTATCACTGGGGAATGATCCCAGAACCTCTGGTTCTAAAGTATAAACATTTACAATTTGAGATAAAGGATTAAGTTCTCTAGCTAGCAGCTGAAGCAGACTCACATCCAGTCATTAGAAGGGGCAATGACAACTGGACAATGTCCCAACAGCCAGACTAAGAGGGAAATTCATCACTTGGACCTAAATCATCCCCCCTCCCTCCACATCCCTAGAGGGCCATCTCTGCAACACCCTCCCCTTTCCTTGATTACAGCAGGACAACTCACATGAGTAAAGTTATATGTATATACATGTTTATGGCATAAAACTCTTTGTGCCCACTTCTCAGCCCTAGTGCAATTGTACCAATACATAGACAATGCTCAGGCGTTTTTGCCACTGTCATGAAAACATGGTCAGAGGTGCCCTCTTTACACCAGTTTTAGTGCTTCCACAGTACTGAAAAATATGTATTAAAACTGATAGTGTAGATGCAGATTCTGTCTAACATCAGTGGCTGCTGTTGCAAAGCCACAAGCAGGTGAGGAAAATGGCAGCATGGCTCCCTCAGTTGACGCCAATGATGGAAAGCAGCAGAGACATGGCTTTCCTTGCAGTGTCTCATGTCTCTGTTGCATTAGGGGGCTTCCCTCTGGTTTGAAAATAGGAGCAGCCTCTAAGGTACATGTTCCCATTACCTCTCCCACAAGACGACGTGGTTTGGGGAAATGTTGCTGAGGTTGACAGAATTTTCATCCCCCACAATGGATTTTTATTTAGCTCATATCATTATTCACTTCAAAAGGGGAATATGATGGATAGAGTTGTTTTGTTCGAACCAACATGTACAAGGTGAGAGACGGCATCTTACTACGTCGAGGGGTTGCACCTCAATACGTCAGGAGTGATGTGTAACCTCTATCCATCATATTCCCCTTTTGGCCCTGTCATTGGGATGGGTCAGCTTGTTCCTTGTTATCTGTGTGGAGTGTACAAGTATGCGAATGTTCTGATATCTGGTGTCCAGTACCTTTTAGGTACGTCTCTTTTTGCAGTATCAGCCCTTTCCTCACCAGCTTCTGTGAGCAGGGCCTGCCTCTGGCTCAGTGTTTCACTTTGTTTTGTTAGCAAAGCCTTGACCATTACTTTAGTTCAGGCCTTAGGCCTCATACCGGGCCTTTGATACCAAGGTTTATATCTCAGGGCCTCCTCTTACCACACTACTGACAACCCACTTAACCCCTCTTCTTTTTCAAGCCTTTGGGGTCCTTTAATGGTTTAGTATCCCCTTTGAATCCCATGTCAGGCTCAGGAACAGTTAACCTCCGTAGCCTGGCTGGACCCAGGCAGGGGCATTCCCCAGTTAATAGTTCCATTGTTCTCTTAAGGAGACTTGTCTCTGTTTTTGAGTCATTTCCCCTTTGCTTCCCCGCAAACAGCCTCATGGGATACAACTATACAGTTAGATAGGATTCCGCACAGGTAAACAAAGGAGCATATGATAAAAAAAATAATACAAAACAACTTTATAAGAGAGTATTGCCCAACTTTAAACGAGCATGTTCTCTAACTCAGAGGTTCTCAAACTGTGGTCCGCAGACCACTCCATTCAGGTTGTCTGTGGATAATTCCCTCTAAGATGCACGCCTGGGCGGCTGCACTTGACAGAATGAAGGGCCACCTACCAAATTAGTGGAGCTGTGCAGGTGTGGCTCCACTAATTAGGTGCCTGGACTCTGGAGAAGACGCACATGTAAGGTGAAGTGGTGGCCTTGGGGGGTATAGGGGTTAGGTGGGAGGTGGCAGTGGTATGAGAAGAGGGGGTGGGGGGAATTTGGGACACGCAGGGCTGCAGCGACCAGAGAAAGAGGTGACTTTCCCCAACTCCAGGGCTGCGGCTGCCAGGGAGAGATGACCTTCCTTCCCAGCCTCAGCTCTATGGCTGCCGTGGCAGGGGAGAGACCCCGCTCCTTCCCAGTCCCAGCTTGGTGCCTGCTGCAGCAGGGGAGAGAGGGCACATCCATTACATTAGAAAGGTTAAGACTACTGATATTAAAATATGAGTCGTGTGCTTTTATGTGTAGAACAAAAAGCCCTTAATTATTAAAGGCTTTTGTTTTAATATAGCACTTCTATCCAAAGCGCTTTACAATAGTTAGCTAAACGGTACAAACATCATTTGGAAAGATCATTAAGTGGTCTGCCGAGACTCTCAGCAATTTTCAAGTTATCCACGACAAAAAGTTTGAGAACCACTGCTTTAATTGATCAGCAACGTAAAAACAAAACAATATTAAGCGGGATGACTTTAAGTGAGGAGTTCCTGTATATTGGCTTACAAGGCAGGTGCGTGGGGGGAGCGGGACTTGGACCTGTTCTGGGCACCACCAAAAATTAGACAAACCTGCCACCCCTGAATCAGCTCTATCCTGCAAGAACTGACTTGCAGAATTGGGGCCTAAGGGCCCAATTCAGGAAAACATCCCTATTCAGGAAGGGAACTTAAGTAGATATTTAAGCACTATCTAAGTGCCATTGAAGCCAAAGGAACTTAAGCACACGCATAAATTCTTTCCTCAACTCAGCTCTTAATTTCTTTCCTTCTAAAACAACCCTTAAAAATATCTGCAAAAAAAACTCTTCATCCTTTAATTTTTTTAAAGGGAATTTAAAAAAAAACTGATACGATTGTGATTAAAACTCCTTCTATATATTCTATATTATATATACAGCTTTGCCACTTGCGATCAATATGGCTATCCTAAAATTTAAGTCAACAAAACTTTGCCACATAATACAATAATGAAAAGTTGTATCAACATAATCAGAGTATTCAGGTGGTTTTTTTTTGTTTGTTTGTTTTTTCAAATTAAGGAAACATCTGTTTTAACAGAAGAGAGTATTTAGTTATGTGTTGGATAGCTTCACTGCTTCGCAAGGCAATGGAAGGAAGAATAATTTACAACTCACCAGAAAGCACGTACTGCCCTTCAAGATTTTTGGCATATGCTAACCCGTACACACAGTGCTGTATTGTTCCTTCACCAATGATTAATGCCTCTTTGATACTGTAAGACAACTGTCAACACAATCTTTTAAAACAAAGAACCACCATTAGGGTGTCTGGGTATTAGCCCTTTCAAAGTCTGACAAGTCCCCAGAAATGTAGAGTCATAAAAACTGCATTAATCAGGTTGAATGATTAATATAGCCTTAAGATGTCCATCCTGCAGAAGGTGTGAAACTGTTTATTTAGTTTTTGTATGAGTGACCGACCTTGTCAGTTAAAGTGAACTTCTCAGACAAAAGGGCACATCCTGCTTACCAGATCCTCACGTAGTTGGGAAATGAGTTCATCTCTCTCCTTCAGCTGCAACTTCAGCACTGAACATTCATCTTTCATTATATCCTATAAAAATACATCAAAAGAGATGTTATAATAGGCTAGGACTTGTACTTTGCTCTTGACAAGAAAAGGCAGATTCACACAGTGTGAGATAATTACATCCGAGTAATGAAACTCAATTCTCCTCTGTTATGTGTGATATTTTTAATAACATATTCTAAGTTGTCGTATAAACAAACTAGTGCAGCCAAAGTCATTCAATAGCTCCCTGAATAGAAGTCCATTTTGTTAGTGCCTGATTCTTTTAAGCTTTTTATTGAAGTTCCTCTCAGACATCTCTTACTTTAGTTTAGGAACAAATGGTCATAAAATTCCTAACATTTTCTGTGAGCAGAACTATGAGAAATATCAGAGTAAATGAATTACTGGGGAGTTCTCAGTCTGACTGCAGATGGAGAAAGGAAGCACAACAGACATTCACAAAAAGGAAAGCAACTCTTCCACCCACATATGCATGTACCATGACAGCAAAAACAGCAATGATACTGACGCTAGTTGGGTGGAGGAAAAGTAAACACAGACCACTCTTCTTGCTTGATGGTGCATGTGTAATTAATATCTATATGAGAATTTGATGCTCATGCAATTGAAATTGCAAATAGCACAGGCTACACCCAAACTTGGATCTGTCAGGCCCATTGCATATTTTCCCCATAAAATTTTGTCCATTCATTTCAGTCTTGACCAGCAACATTCGCAGGCCTCATTTGAAAAAGGATTGTCACTCATATGTACTTTGTGATATAGCTATATATCCACAAGGGACTCAAATGATGATAGACTCCTTTTTAAAACCTAGTCCACCCCAGAAAAGCTATAGAGGTCTAGCTATAAAGGAACACCTTATTATTGTAGATCCAGGTTATACTGGCAAAAAGAGCGTTTTTGCCAGTATCTACATCTCCACTAGGACTCTGGCCAGCATAATACTGTCATAAAAATATCACCTCCTAACCAACATTACTATACCAGCAAAGACTTTAAGTGTAGAACTGGCTTAAGTGACCTAACCAGGATATGAAGAAGTTAGATCTTCAGAAGTACATCTACCTCTTTACGGTATAGATGTGCTTGCAGTTCTAAACTAACACGCAAAACATAAAAGTGACATAAGTGATGAGTGTATTGTCTCATTGTTCAGAACTTTTCCCCCTTGGGAAAATGTTCAAGTATAATAAGCACTTTTCAATGCAATTACACTGCTTAACTTTTGATCTAAACAAATTAGAGGGGGGGAAATTATAATGGCATGTAATACAAAATATTCACAGCTACAGAAAAATAGATATATCTGTACAAGATTAAAAATAAGAGCCCCACATCATTTTGTACTGTTAGTCTAGATACCAATGTAGTATTTTAGTGCTGTTGTCTGGATAATATGGAGGGACTTCAGGATTTCTCCTTGTTGGGCTAGAGGAAAATTTATGAAGGTGTCTATAATGGTTTATTATTTTTATCTACTCATCTGTCTATTCAGTAAATAGGTCATTGAAGAACGTTAGTTGAAAAAAATATATATAATAAAAACTACTCAACCACCAAATACATCCCAGCAACGAAATATAAATACCTTAATTACACTCTACATTATAAAGCAATGTTACATTTTTATTTATTTATTTTTACTTTTGAAACCTACAGATGTAGAAGACTAGAAAGTTATGGAATATAAATGCTCTCTTACCATTGTTTTATCTAAAGCCCCCTTATTCAAAATGGGGCCATTTTTCTTGAAGACTCGCTACAAAACTGCGTCACATTTGATGTTGAGTAGTCATGCCTCTCTTTCTATTTATACATGTCTAAATGCCTTATCTCAAGAGAGCATCACATTACTCCTTGCAATCTGCTTCTTTTGTCCTTGTTAAATGAAAGAGTCAAAGGAGTAAGTGAAGGGAGCGAAGCAAGACAACCCTAAGGAAGGACAACGTATTACTAAAGTTTGCGAAAAATTATAAGATTTTACAGGCATAGTAAATATAACAAAGCTGCAGTGTACAGTACATAGATTGTGACATACCTTACAGTAGCAGAGGGGCTGAACTGTGGCATTAAGCCATAGCTCTGTGTTGGAGGCTGTGTGGAAGCACAACATGCTAATGAGAGCTTCATGAGACTTGGTGCCTCCAAAAGCTGCTAGGTACACAGAACCGGTGACGCTGCTGCATTAACCCTAAAGAAAATGCCATCTGAACCGTGATGCTACTCAGGGAGCTAACAAGCTCACTGCCTCTGGCCTCTCCTCACACCTTTCAGGAACTTACTGCCATCATCAGCGCTTGGCAGAGAAGTGCAAATACTGCAATAATGCCCAACCCCTCTGCGGCAGCATAAAGTGGTAGCCACCTTCCTGCCTCTCCTTCAACAGCACGTGCATACCGGAACTAACCAGAATCTGGCCTCATGTCACTCCCTACACTGTATTATACCATCCAATTCTCAAATCACCTACATTATATTACATGCAATTATTATGTAGATTTGTTGTAATAATTAGACACAATGCATGCAAACGCAGCTTTACAACAGCCAAAGTAGGGATAAAGAATTTAGAACATATAGAACATAAGAACGGCCGTACTGGGTCAGACCAAAGGTCGATCTAGCCCAGTATCCTGTCTACTGACAGTGGCCAATGCCAGGTGCCCCAGAGGTAGTGAAACTAACAGGTAATGATCAAGTGATTTCTCTCTAGTATGTGTACCAGGACCACAGTATTTTATTGTTTTACTCTGGGGCATTTGTGCAGACACCATCTGTTCTAAAAGGGGATTGTGTGAAGGCAGGAGAGAGTGGCACTGTGGATGTCAGTGGCTTTTCTACTTCTCTATTATGTCTTCTGTAATATGTACATAACAAATACTGTCAAACACAAATTTCATTGGGGACACTTAAGATATAATCCCAAGTGAGGACAGGAAAAGGGAGGAAGACATAAAACAAGAATAAGGCAGTAGAATGGAGGAGGAAGCAAAGATAGGACAAAGATAGGGCCAGTGAGGTTGCATAGGAGAACACCAAAGACAGACTTCTTTGCAAGAACTGTGGGAAACAGACATCTCTGCCAAAGCGTAATAGTGACAAATTGAATAGTGGCGCACAAGAATTATTGGATTTGTATGTGTTAGCCTAAGGTTAGAAAGAGACCACCTTTACCCTGTGCAATGCTTGGGGCAACTCTCATTACTGCATATTGTCAGACTGCATATTGTCAGACTGCAGGTGAAAGTGGTGCAAGGCCATTACATTCAAGATATGGCTATTTGTTAAAAAAGCTTTTTAAGGTGAAGAAGAAAAGATGACACAGGCCAATGGGGTGGGGGGGGGCGTACAGTAAGAAGTGATAAACTGGCAGGAATCAGTAATTCACCAACATGGAATTGTCACCACAGCCTAAGAAGAACAGATCTGTCACCACAAACTAAGAAGAAGAGATCTGAAGAGGAGGGTCTGCTTTTCAGCAGCGTTGCCACCCTTACTTTGAGTCCAAATGAATTACTGAGCTTTGGGGAAAATCTTCTTCTATAATAGGCAATTTTTGCACATCTTGTGGCTCCATGCTGATTCTTGACTATTCACATATTCCCAGCGAATCTTTTAGCCACGTTTGTGAAGTTTTTAGAAGTTTAAAATTAGTTTATATCCATTTTATGATGTACACGTGTTTCTCACACTGCCATCATGTAATAATATTTACTGAGGGAATTTGAATACATTCACAAAGAATCTCAGAATTCATGTACTAAACAAAACCAAGGCAGATAGATTTTAGAGTCTGAGTTAGTTAATACAATCTCTGATCATGTAGCTTTCACCATTCCAGTTTACCACATCAGTACCCTCTATTTAAAAAGTTACTTCTTTTGCAAACCCCACAAGCGAGTCTGTATATTTACATTTGAAAAATAACTTTATTCATCCCAATCTGCTGAGTCCCATCTCCCCGTGCCTATTAGTAAGTGCTCTGTACACAGCACCGCTTCAAGCATACTTTCTGATTTAATAAATGTAACATAATAAAATATGAATGTTTGATTTTTGTTGACAAGTTTTTTCTTGACCTCATGACTTCTGAGTTAATGGAAGCATAAGAATTATGCTCTGTATACAGTATAGTAAACATGTCAATAGGAGTGAAAATACATTATGAAAAGACAAATCAGACTACACTTGGTTTTTTTTCAATCAACAAATAAATGATTCCTAAAAGAAATGAGGTCACACTGTAGAGGAGACAGCATGCTGAGATAAGTGAAATACTTACATAACATAAGAACAGCCATACTGGGTCAGACAAATAGTCCATCTAACCCAGCATCCTGTCTTCTGACAGTGGCTGATGCCAGACGCTTCAGAGGAAATGAACAGAACAGGGTAATTATCAATTGATTTATCTCCTTTCATTCAATCCTAGCTTCTAGCAGTCAGACATTTAGGGACACTTGGAGCATGGGGTTGCATCCCTGACCATCTTGGCTAATAAGTCCATCAATGGCTATCTTATTCTTTTTTTGAACCTATGTATATATTTGGCTTTCACAACATCCCTTGGCAACTAGTTCCACAGGTTGACTATGTGTTGTGTAAAGAAGTATTTCCTTCACACAACATAACATGACTGAACTATGAGCTTCTATTCAAGGAACACTGTTAGAAACATTATTGGGATGGTAAATTCCAACTTGTTGCTCTAAAACAATTAGCTATCAGGTGCATTTTATAAAAATGAATCCAATACTGTACATTGTGTTTTAGATTTTCTTCCCTTTTTTGCACCTTAACATTGGGAACAGAATTCCAGCTCTTACCTTGTGTTTTCATGTTGGATCTAAGCTATTTCTTATTAAATGTGCACCTTAGTGGACTACTATGGAATTATGGCATCCTTTTCCTGTTGTTTTGTTTGTGTTTTTATTTAAACTTGCTTTTAGTTTCCAAGACTGACTATAATCACTATGCATCAATGTTAGTATTTTCCTGTTTCAGTCTAATATTGCCCATCTGGGAAACTGCTAAACATAAGTAATAAACCTGTTTTTCATCAGATCAGTTCGCAGGGTGACAAATTGAACGGCATGTGGGAAGACAGATGCAGCAGGTTATGCATATGAGCCAACAATAATAATCATTTACATTTTGTAAATTTGATACCTCTGCATACTTAGGAACAAACAGGCATATTGTGCTTACTATAATCACAAAGCAGAATAAACAGAACTAACCTGGTATTAAAGAAGATGCATTTACTGCTATTTGCCTTTGATGCACAACAGAACATTCTTCCAATACAGTACTATATGATTAGAATAAAATAAAACTCATCTGATAAATGTATTGAATTTAGACTGCTAAAGAATGTTTATCAGCATGGTTGAATTTCTATTCACCTATTATTGAGAACATATTTTTTTTTAAATTAGATAACGTTTTCACTTCTCTTAGCCAGAAAGGATTAACTTTCCCCAGATGCTCTGATCTTGTAATAACTATACACATGCTTACTTTTACTACCAGAAGTAAGATCTACTCCATTGGGACTACTCACAGTAGTATATTTAAGCACGTATGTAGGATTGGGTCTGCAGGATCACGTCTTTAGTAAGTTAGGGAATGGGTTAACTGTCTGTATGGAGAACATGGGAGAGTACTGGTCCTTCCCTGAGAACTTATGCAACCTGCCAGCTAGGAAGAGAGAATTCCAACCAGTAAAGCAGGGAAGTGGTAGTAACATGGAGAGGGCCCTGTAAAGAGGAAAAAACAGTTGCTTTCTCCTCTTCCTGCTCAGGAAGAAACTGGGGTTGGGAGGTTCTGCGAACAGGCCCAGACCAGAGACCAAAGAACAGCAGAGAAGCTGACCTCTGCTTCATTAGAAAGGCTTGACCTGAAAGATATTATGAATCACAGTGATTTCTTTTGACTGGGCTAAAGAAAGCCCATCCTGATTCGCTTTACATTGTTGCTGCTGCTAATATGAACTTAACAGAGAGATGCTGTGATAACAATGTTTATTTAGGTACCATCTAGAGAAATCTTTGGTCCTTACTTTAAGGCCAGAAATGAGAAAATCCTAGAGCAGAGACCTTTGCCTAAAAGGGACACAGCTGTTTAACGTTTCTAAGGCTACACTACAGAGCTTGCAGCAGCTCAGCTGTACCAATGCAGCTGTGCCACTGTAGCTCTGCTAGTGCAGACACTCAAAAAACATTGGGAGGGAGCGCTCCTGTCTACTTAATTACTCCAGCCGCTGTGAGCAGCGGTAGCCACATCCCCACCTACAGTACTGGTCACATTGGCGCATAGGTCAATGTAATTTACATTTCCTCAGGGGGCATGTAGTTACTAGCTCCAGTCCACGACCATACCTTAAAAAAAAGGGGGGGGGGGTAATGTTGCATTCTTTGTACCCAACGTTGTACAATGGAGTTTTGGGTTAAAATAATCTGATCCTAAAGCAACAGAAAAGGCTAGTGAATTTACAGCTCTAGTAAGAGTCCCTTCTTATATATGGAGTCTATTTTCAGAGGCGTATGAGAAACATCACACATGTTTTTAAGTAGTGCAAGCAGGAAGTATTCAAAGATCACACTGAATCATAGAATCATAGAATTCAAGATCAGAAGGGACCATTATGATCATCTAGTCTGACCTCCTGCAAGATGCAGGCCACATAAGCCGATCCCCCCACTCCTTTAGCAAGCGACCCCTGCCCCATGCTTCGGAGGAAGGCGAAAAACCTCCAGGGCCACAGCCAATCTACCCTGGAGGAAAATTCCTTCCCGACCCCAAATATGGCGGTCAGCTGAACCCCGAGCATGCGGGCAAGACTCTCTAGCCATACCCTCTGGAAAAAGGTTAAGAATATCATATCATTGACCCATTGTACTATTTACCAGTGTGGCACTTAATTAACCTATTGACTAAGCCCGGTATCCTATCATACCATCTCCTCCATAAACTTATCTAGCTTAATCTTAATCTGCTAGCATTTCATGTAAAATATGATCTACTTTTATTCAGGTTGAATTAAGTATTTATTCATTCGGTCTAAGAATTCATTTATCCAGAAGAATCCAGGTCAGCAGTATCCATTCCACCTGTCCCAGGCCTAAAATTCTACTCACATTCTACTGAAAGGTTTACTTATTCACTATGAGCACATAACCTGTATTAGTTTAAAGATTTATTAGTTTAGAACTAAATGAACAGTATTTCCTTCATCACCGCAAACCAGCTGTCATTGAACTGTGAAATACAGACTCAGCAAATTAATTTTTTGCTACAACTGGATACTCTACCTGCAGCAGTGACAGTAAAAAACATGGAGTTCAAAATAATGCAGCTTGAGTTATGTGTGTGTTAAAAGAGAAGAAAATGAAGTCCATGATTTAACACCAGGAAAACAAATAAGCATAATAGACTTTCAATAAATGTAAGTGAAATGAGTTCCTAAAAAAAAAATGAACTGCTCTGAAGGACACTTTTAAAATAAAAAGTATGTTAAAAAGGTTAATATTATGTATTAAAAATAAGCACAAAGTGAACCTGAAACTTCAGAGATTTGGCATTTTTCTGTCAAGTCAGATAGTTGGAAAACAGAAAAATATTCCATTGGTACTAATGTGAAAATGTAAAGAAAGAAGGGAGGGGGGAACCAAGCTTACCTAATAATTGCTTACTGTATATAGCACCTTCCATGCCAAAAAGCACCCCCCCCCCCAAAAAAAAAAAAGCATTGCATACTTTACACAGCAATCATTTTACCCACCCCTGGGATACTGCCACCTCTTCAGTGATACATAGCAGCTGTTTAATACCACACAGCAGCATTACAAATCAGTTTAGCTTAGAAATGGAAGGAAAAAAGGTGCGACAGATGCAAAATTTCTTAAAGGACACATTTTAAATCAAAATAATTAACATGTACACAAATGTTTCAGAAAATTAAATGTTATACCCAAAGTTGGAGAGGATATATGGGTTGAAACCTGGCTCCATTGAAGTCAATGGCAAAACTCCCATCAATTTCAATGGAAGCAGTATTTCAACCTCTGTATTTTTCATAGAACCACATAAATTTGTGTTACTCTGGACTCTCTCCAATTTCTGTGAAACATTCCTGTGACCTCTAACTATGGGACAACAACTAGCAGTTCTTATGGTTTGAGAGAAAAGATTGAAAAATTTGAACCCTAAAGTCTGAAACAAACAGGAGCTCGAGAAAAAAAAATTTAATTACTGTTTAAAATCTCTCGATTCTTAAGTGAATCTTATGATTTTCTAACACTGGTTCTTGTCATTTTTGTCAGTATTTTTATCTCTGAATTTTAATAAAAAATTGTTTGGATTTAAACATCTTGCAGCATTAGCAACATTAGAACAATGCTATAGCCTTTACACATGGAAGTGAAATGGAGTAGAAGCAAAACAAATTGACTAGCCTATTTTCTTTTTTCCAATCTGGCTGTATTACAAAAAGTGAAGTAGTAAATTAGACTAAGTACAATAAGGCTTATTAGGTAAATTAGAAGCAAGCTGAGAAAAAAGTTAGACATCTCATAATAATTTAAGGTGTTAAACACAGGTAATCTAATTGGTTTTTCAGAAACATCATTGTAATTTGACAGTACCCATTCAAGAGAGAGATTTTATAATACAATTAGGGTATTGACACACTTGTAGTCATTAAAGACACCACTGTATTTCAACTGCTACCATAGAGTGCTACCGTATCAAAAATACTGCAGTATTTCTGAATACTCAGAATAGAAATAACCATGGTATCTCAAACGGGTCTGCAGTAGCAATGGTCGATAAATGTAGGCGTTTAGTGTTATTACTGTTTACTGCTCTTTAAAAAAAGCATATTTATATAATGTAACTATTGGCTTTATTATTTTTATTTTTAACAAATCACACTGATCCTTGCACAGTAGTATGTTGAAACCCCGACTCTTGTGACAGATTAGCATACCACAGTATGCAGTGGCATACCCCAAACCCCAGAACAACTTTCATAGATTTATTTTTTAAGACCAGAAGGGGCTATATTATGATCATCCATTCTGACCTTCTGTATAACATGAACTATAAAATAAACAGTAGCAGAACCCAGTGGAATTTTTTGCCTCCTGCTGTTGCAGAAAGCTGTGTTTCCAACTTAGTGATTTTATTGCAAGCCTTGAGATATCTGGTGTTTTTCTTAAAGCCCTAGAATGATCTTGCTTCTGCTTCTTCTAAGTAAGTTTCCTCGTAACTGTAGAGAAAAGTTTGAATACACGAATCATAAAAGATTAAACCATCAAAAGACAAGAGTGTGTGTGTGTATAGAGAGAGAGATATAGATATATTATTTTTAAGCCAAACTAATAATTTTTTCTGAGCCTGATTCTGAACATTTGGGGATAGCACTATTGAGAAAGCAAAGAGGTAATCAAACTTTTATTCCCTACTAGATATAGGAATTGGGCCTGTTATCCCAAGCAAACAGGAAAAGGGAAACAATCCAGAGAGCTACTTCCTGAAGATTCCTGATGTCTTCTCTATAACATAATACTTGATAACTGAAACAGCCAGTTACAAGGAAAAGGGCCTTGTAAGGACAAGAACTTTGCATAGATTGGGGAAGGCTCTTAAGAGTCAAAATTCAAATCTTTAGAAATCTGCTTGTTACTGAAGTATAAATAATTCTTGGTGTAGTAGCCTCATGGTGTCTTGAAAATATGCAAACCTGTCATACATACTAATAGAATCAGTGAGTATTTATTTACAAGGGAGTATTAAATACATCTTCGTGCAGATCTGGGATAGAAGTGACAACCACATTAAGAGTTGTAGTGAAGGGCACTGGTTCTCTGCCATGCAGTTAAACACATGATTAAAAAGACCACGGTGCTATAAACTCCTAGATTTATGTAAAATAGGTGTTTCTTCATGAAAAGGTTTGGTAGTAATATATTTAATCCCTCGTACAATTCAGCTTATACTTTTCTAATCTTTCTAAAAAAGGAAAAATGTTCATGTTAATGTGATTTCTAAGGAAAAGGAAATGGTGTTAAAACAATACATAAAGCAACACTGAAGAAAGGCTCATCAATTCTGTACGAATGTTTATCCAAAGTTTGTCTCAACCTCTCACTTGGATTTTTGGAAAAAAAAAAATCTCAGGCTCTTTTGCCAATACATCATGGCATCCATGAGGCCAAAGATACTATGAGTATGGACTCCTGCCCTCCACTCCCTAACATACTGGTACTTTTGGTTTTGGTAAGAAGTGTGACAGAGAAGTAGTATTCCTTTTTAAATGGTTAAATAATAGAACTAATTGAAAAAACAAGGTCCATTTCAATTTGGAGGTTAGAACAAAGAGTGTGTGTTGACTTTTCTATTATTTAGACCACTTGTGTCTTAACTAAATGTACTTGACTATGTGCAGTATTCTAGGCATTCCATATTACTATAAGAATTGAAAATACTTGAAGTATTTAGGCAACACCACCCATTTAAAGCAATCTTGGTGTGATTTGTTTGTTTTTTAAATGAGGACTACTTTAATATATTTTGAGGGTGGGAGGGTCCTCTCAGTCTTATAGTCAAGTGGGTAACAAAGTTTCCATGTTACAACTCTTCAGTTTTCCAAACATATGATTGTTTGAACACATCGATCGTTTGCCTACATTTAAAACATACTGCTAATGAGTTATGCCCACAGAGCAAGGTGAAAATTTACCCAACAGCAATCAGCTACATTTCATCAGCCAACTGTCAGAATTAATTGAATATAAACAGCCAAATGTACAAGGGAGGAGGAGAGAACATACACATTTGTAAGCATATAATTATGCAATAAACACTTTATACTACGCACAGAATATGACACTTAAGATAAAAACATTAGTCTTGGACAATGAAGACAACTCTAGAGGCAGAGTAATTTAACCACAAAGAATTTGAGCTCAATTTCTTACAGGTGAAAAACCTGACACCTGAATGACAAAAAAAATGTGTGATGAAAAAGTTCATGTCTATTGTTTACCTCCTTGGAGAGGAATACTGGGGTTTTAAGTGTGTGGGTCCCGGTGGCCTGTAACATACAGGTGATCAGACTAGATCTGATAGTCCCTTCTGGTCTTAAACACTATGGCTATGAAATGAATAATACTAACAACTTAGATTTTAGGCCCTGATTTAGAAAATAGTTCCTATTGAGCAAAGCATTTAAACATATGGTTAACTTAAAGCATGGGATCAAGTCCCATTGGCTTCAATGAAAACTAAGCCCACATCTAAATGCTTTGCTGCTTAAGGATTCTTTCTTGAATTGGGACCTTACACCGAATTATCTATGAGGCAGGGAATGAATCTCAATCTATGTTTGTAGAGCACTGTGAAAAGTTACAGCACTCCATAAATTATGATAATTAATACAAGGTGTCACATGACTAGCTCTGCTTTCTGACTGTACTGTTAGTTTTGCTGACCCACTTATGTCATCTCCCATTTAGGACATTACTTTATAAGTATAAAGCTTGTTCAGAGAATCAGAATTTGATATGTAGGTAAGACATGGATGGTTTTAAGAATCTGTTACAGTTTGTAAGAGGGAGGAAAAAAAAAAAGATGAATTATGGTCTGAAACTACAAGTCCCCCAAGAACATGCCAGAACATGCTGTACAACTTCAACTTCTATTGGGTTTCCTGGTTTGGAATCCTGAGAGTTAACAATTCATGTACAATTCACAGACATCTGACTGTGAGCGTTAGCGTGGAAAATACTGTTTCAAGGCAAAAAGATTTCTATTCACATGGCACAAATGGCTGAACCATATATACACATTGTATGTGTTGTCGTGAACAATAAAACATTCTAACAAAGTCAGTCATAAAAATAAATAAATAAATAAATAAAAATCTGTCAGATGGTAAGACTAGGAAACACCACATGGTTAAGGCTTAATGTTCAGAAATGACTGACAAATATTGGTTGGAAGCGTTCCCAGGACCCCTAGTACATATGGTTTGGGAGTGTGAAGTAGTTAAATTGTTCTGGTATAATGTGCTAGAAAGAATTAATTTCTACTTAAATTATGATAACCCCACTGATCTCCACTTGTATGTCGGGTAATGCATCAAAACTATATCAACTCTCTCACACTAAATGTGTCTAGTTACTTAGTGTAACCTTGTCGGGGGGAGGAAACAAGTCTTCCTATCATCTTGGACAGACGGACCGACTGTCAGAGAGCACAACTCCCCGATACGCCACAAAATTTGAAGAAAAAGTACACATATGACAAGGTTTCTTGAAGTTCGGCACATTATGTTCATGTCTTCATCACAGCAATTTCTTTTTAACGTTCATATTGTGCATTACTTGATAATGACTTTATCCACATCTATGTCAATCCAAATAAAGTGGGTCAAAAATATATTGAGCCTAATTCTGTTTTCACTTACACCAGTGTAATTCTAGTGACATCGGCAAAATTATTCTAGATTTACACTGAAGTAAGTCAGAGGAGAACCAGTCCCATTATATCTGAATATAATGAGAGAAGGGGGAGTATCATAGTCAATATTTATTTTGATTTGACCAAGGGGTGTGATGGTGGTGCTGGCATATGTGCTTAAATAGTATCACCTCTCTATCCCAGTACAACTCAAACTCCCTATCAGCAGACATGTTTTACAATGAAGACAAAATTATCCTATAAGGATACACTGCAGAACAGTAAAGCCTTAGTTTTAGGTTGTGATGTTTCAAAATATTTTGTCACATTTTCAGTAAAACTGGCAGGTTTGTAACCCATTTCATTGCCTTCACATATTTGCTAATTAAATATTAGGATGTCAATGTGCATTTGATAGTCACATGCAGACTTTTCAGTAGATTTTCACCACATTGTAAACACAGGGCATATTCATCAACCAATATTACAATTTCACGTACACAACTTTCAGACCTCATATAAGATTACACAGTCTTCCTGGATCATCTAGAGAAGGAGATCAAATATTTTGAAAAGTTGATTTTGAATCACAATATATTTTGCACTAAGTAGAATAGTGTAAAAACAAGCACTAAGCCATATTCTGCTCATTATACCAAAGTCAGTGGAGTTACTTTGGTTTTGCACAGGTGTATCTAGAAGGATTGGACCCCACTATTTTCAGTGTGCCAACTTCCAGGGTAATTTATTTTATTTTTTGCTGTTGTTCAATCTTACTATTTTACACCATCAAAAAAACAAAACAAAACTTATTTTTCCTCTTCATGTTTCCATCTCTGTCCCTGCTGTTCCAAGAAACTTCTATGCAACAGAGCATACATTTAAGTAGAGATGAAAAATATTTTGGGGAGTTTCCTGAAGAGATATCTATGAACTTTCCATGTCATTTCTCCAGCTATTGGGTTACAGAAACACAAAGAAATTGATACCTGAGTAAACTCCAGTTTCAGTGTGTGAGCTGCATCCTCAACTACACAGTGACCTTATATTCAAATGCATTTTTCATTTGAAAGTGAACCTTTGTTAAACTAATGTGATGCTTTGCAGCTACTTTTTGTGCAGCTACATCAATCTTTAAATACCATGGACTTTGGATAAATGTAGACCGTCTATTTGCTGCACTGCCATTAAAAAGATCATTGCACCAGAAAAGAAGGGTACATCTTAAAGGGTTTTTAATAAGGAAATTAATCTGTGTTAATCCAAATATCATCAGAACTCAGGTTTAAGAAGTTATAGTTTTGCTGCTATGCAAAGACTTACAAACACTAACCGTATGTCAAAATCTCTCAGATCTGAAGAGAGGCATTAATTTACATAATTAGTTGTCTTTAGAAAACACATTTTAAACCTTCATAGTTGGAGTGCACAGAAATTTAAATTCCTGTACTAGAAATTTAATGCAAAAAATATTTTATAATTTGTTGGGTTTTGTTTAAACAGACCTATTCGAGACTAAAGTTGGTTGGGAATTTTTCAACAAATTTTTTTTTTTATGTTAGAACATGCCAATTTGCTGAAATGAAACATCTCCAAAAAAGTTATCAGTTCCAGGGAATTTTTTCTTGGGAAGAGTTCTCAGGTTCAGGATGGAATTTCTGGTCAAAACCAGAGATAGAGCAACCCCCAGAAGAGTCAATAGCCCATTAGTTGAGACACCCAGGATTTGCAACAGGGACTTAAATCTGGGTCTCCCATATCCTATCTGAATACCCTAACCTGGGTTACATAGTAAATAATTTCCTCTCTCTCTGGTCCAATTAATATTTAATTATCTATACAAAAGTGAAACAGCTCCAACTGAAGAGAGAGAGCACTTCATCTCAGAATATCCAATATCCAAGTGTGAGTCACTCACCTGTCATACAGGATTCACAGGTGCAAGTCCTGTTCTGAATGAGGCAGGGGAGGGATTTGAACCTGAGTCTCCTACACTGCAGATGAGTGCCCTAACTACTGGGCTACTATTCTGGGTGGCACAGCTCTCTCTGAAAAATCTTTTGACAGATGCCGTTATCATCCCAATGTGAGATAAAACACAGAATTTTTTCATAAAACAGATTTCTTGTTTTCCAGCCATCCCTCTTCTTCTTAGCATATGCACAGGGTGCCTCAGGTGGCAGGTGACCAGAATTCATCACCAAATTTATTACAGCCACTAAGGCAGGAATGGGCAAACTACGGCACATGGGCTTAATCCAGCTCGCCAGCCATTTTAAGATGAACCTTGAGCTCCCACAGGGGAGCGGGGTCTGGGGCTTGCCCTGCTCCAGCCAGGGACCAGGGTCGGGGGCCGCTCCACACTACTTCCGGAAGCAGTGGCAGGGCCCCGCTCTGGCTCCTATGTGTAGGAGCAGCCAGGGGGCTCTGCACGCTGCCCCTACAGCTCCCATTGGCCAGGAACTGCAGCAAATGGAAGCTGCGGGGGTGGCACCTGCCAACAGGGCAGCATGCAGACTCACCTGGCTGTGGCTCTGCGTAGGAGCTGGAGTGGGGAAATGGCCGCTGCTTCTGGGAGCTGCTTGAGATAAGTGCCGCCTGAAGCCCTCCCCAACCCTGATCCCCCTCCCGCCCTCCAAACAGCTCGATCTCAGCCTGGAGCACCCTCCTGCACCCCAAACCCCTCATCCCCAGCCCTACCTCAGAACCTGCACCCCTTCCTACACTACAACCCCAGTTTTGTGAGCATTCATGGCCTGCCATACAATTTCTATTGCTTGCTCTGGTGCTCCAGCTGGGGAGCAGGGCCGGGGGCCATTTTAGAAATAGGCCTTTTGTCTGACTTAAACTAATAATTTGGAACTACCTCAGGACAGTGTAGATAAACCAGCGATTAGTTTGACCCAGTCTCAGTCTTCAGACAGCCTTGCACTTATATCTCTATCCTTCAACTAAAAGGAATCCAATTGTCTCTACGAGACTTGGGGCAGTGTAATAATCTTTCTTTAATTATACAAGAGGGGAAGTAATTAGCTGATATTAAACAAAAGTAATATTTTTGGTACAAATGACAACACCGAACCAGTTTACCATAGTTAGGGTACTAGAACAAAAGAAAACAAGATGGTTGCACTTTAGAGAGTCATGTGAACCCTCTTCTCTTTCTGCTTGTCAATATAGCCAGGTATCTCTACATTTATACAGCACTAATTAAGACAGTGGAATGTGAGAGCATGGTCTTGTAACTCCTTTCCTTACGTTTTTTCTTTGCATGTGAAGGAACACAAAAATGTCAAGTGAAACTCAGCCAAAACTCATCTGGGTTTGACCCCCATTAACCAAGTTTCACTCCACTCCAATTACTAGAACATTATTAGTGACTTATATTTTTATTGAATTATTCTGTGCAACAGAAATGTTTAATTAATGGATACATCCTTTTTTACCCTGACACGATATCCTACCTATATACTCTTATATGACCCTCGTTTCATCTTAGTACAAGAACGTTTCTCCTTATCCCTGCCTAATTTTCAAGAAAAATATTTAATTTACAGCAGACGTCTCAGTGTCTTCTATTTTTAGCCAAAAAAAGAGAAGAAACCCTTTTACTCTGAGATAATTGTCCATTTTTCAACCCAAGAAGTCTACTCTGACAGAACCGAGAAAAGGGCCAGCCAATGGACGTGGTGAGTGAGAGTGGCTAGATTAATGAGCTCATTATAATTCACTAAAGAGTGATGTGGATATGACTACCTACTTTGATTAGTTTTATTACTGTAGGAAATTGTTTCATATGCCAAGCTCATCACCAAGCATGCCTGGGAAAAAAACAGTGTAGTAATCAGACTTGATATGAGGAACCTTTCATTAGTCCGTACGGCTAAAGGCACTTATAATGAATAAGGAAGGTATTAAAAAGATGGACATGACAGTGTCTAGCATACAATAATCTATCATGGCTAATAATTTTGTCATGAAAAGTGCAATGATGGTCTTAAGTAAAGAATTCGGTACAACAGCAGTGTTGATATTGTGCATAGTGTACTATTCCTGTAATTATGGGAAATTCTGACAGTAATACATCTGGACAGTTTAACAGGTCAGGTTTACCCAGATAATAAATCCCAGTCCAAATTATCTATGACTCACCTATTCTAATGAAAATATTAATTAGTAACTGGAACTTCTACAGAAATAGCAGCTCCCTTTAAAAGTGACAAAACTATTCACACAAACAGTTATAGCAGGCTGTCTGGAAAGCTTTGAAGAATCAGAAGTGAGATTTGAAGAGAAGCATCTTAGGAAGAAAACTATAATTTGCTTTCAAATTTCAAATGTATGAGCAGGCATGCTTGCCAACTCTTAAAAATGGAAATCAGGGGCATTGAAAAAGTCATCTTTTAATGTGACTAATGCTTTTTAAAATAGCAGAGGGTTTTTTCTTTCTTTTTAAATAGTGTTAAACAGGAATTGTGTAACAAATGAAAATAGGGCTCTCATTGCCAGAAGATAAAACATACTTAGTAAAGGGAACAAAGTTTATCAAATTATAAATTGAATAAATTCTGACCAGAAAGACACAGGTGATTAAAACAAACAAAGAAATGTTCTCACTTGTTTTTTTGTTAAAAAAAAACAAAACAAAACCCCAAAACAACAACAAAAACCCCTCTTCCTCTGCAGAGATTTTTTATACTAGATAGATTATTAGTACTTCAGTAAAAGGGCAAGATAATCTATTCTTCCTATGAATAAAATTGTGAGCCTGGGGGCAGGAGGGGAAAGTAGAAGCTGTTCTAGAAGAAACCACAGGGAAATTTTAAGTTTTTAATACATTGAAGAGCTATTTAAAAAAAAAAGCAGCAAGCTAGACCTTGAAATTAATTATATGTTATTCAAGGCAATTAAAAATGCCAACTTCCACGGAAGGAAAAATTGATTCTAAATAAGAGGACTGCATGACCCTGTCATGTCTCTTCTATATTATTGCCTCATTTGGGTCTTAATTCTGCCCCCAGTTCCACACCATGGATGTCAAAAACCTGTAAAGAAATATAAGATCTTGGTGACTTGACATTAACTTGTCATTCTTCAAAATAGGCACAGTATGGTCTGCATGGCCTATGCAAGTTAGAGCTGATTTAATACCATATAAAAATCAACAATTGGCCACACACAAGGGGTTCTGTTAGCTGATGGGAAAGTATCGGCATTGGTGAGGCCTCATCTGGAGTACTGTGTCCAGTTTTGGGCCCCACACTGCAAGAGGGATGTGGAAAAATTGGAAAGAGTCCAGGGGAGGGCAACAAAAATGATTAGGGGGCTGGAGCACATGACTTCTGAGGAGAGGCTGAGGGGACTGGGATTATTTAGTCTGCAGAAGGGAAGAATGAAGAGGAATTTGATGGCTGCTTTCAACTACCTGAAAAGGGGTTCCAAAGAGGATGGATCTAGACTGTTCAGTGGTACCAGATGACAGAACAAGGAGTAATGGCCTCAAGTTGCAGCAGGGGAGGTTTAGGTTGGATATTAGGGAAAACATTTTCACTAGGAAGGTGAAGCAGCACTGGAATGGGTTACCTAGGGAGGTGGTGGAATCTCCTTCCTTCGAGGTTTTTAAGGTCAGGCTTGATATATCACTGGCTGGGATTGATTTAGTTGGAAATTGGTCCTGCTTTGAGCAGGGGGTTGGACTAGAAGACCTCCTGAGGTCTCTTCCAACCCTGATATTCTATCTAGACTTCTTTGTCAAATTAATCATCCTTTACTTGTGAAAAATCTTAATTGTGTGGATGAGTTTGTTCAGGTAGCAACCCAGAGTGTCCCATCCATCCACATTTCCCATTTCTCTTCAATATTACTGGAAATCAAATAATATAATGGTTCAAATCTGTGGCCAAACTCCAAAGATACACCTTGAATCAGTCAAAATGTCCCCTCTCTGTTTTCTGTAACTCATATGCAATCACACTTTTCCAGTTATAGGATGATGATGATTTGGTCATGTGTACACATCCCACACCTGAACCTTATAATTATTTTTAACCTATCATGCCCATTAATAAGTTTCTGAAAGATGTTACTCCTTAAATAGGACAAAATATCTGGACATAGGCAACCAGCTCCCAATTCATGTTTTGGAATGTATGTCACTGAAGAAATAACCTGGGATCCTGTTCAGTGCCTAAAATCCAAAATTAACAGTATGACTGGGACAAACATATCCAAGTATGAAGTTAATGGGAGCTGCTGCTTTAAAAGAAACAGTTCAGTTATTTAGGAGCCCAAATACAGACTTAAAAGATCTAACTTTAATTATTCACCTTTGAAAATATTAGCCCAAATTTTCCACTGACATGAAGACACGTTTTCCTATTATTTTTCAAGTGATATCAAAATCCATTCTGCCTTCATGTAGTTCTGGTGATAAATGCAAGACTAAGCAGATGGTCTCATGGGAGGGCTTCAATCTCCTCAACCATAGTATGCAGTTCTGGGAAGAGTTGGGATCCACCTGACCAAGAGGTGGAACGGCATCTTCGTGAATTGACTTGACAACCTAGCAATGAGTGATTTAAATTAGGTTCAGAAGGGGGCAGGTCACAAAAGACCTCAGATAGACATCAGAAAAGGCAAACTTACCAGAGAACTAGATGTTTAAGGGACACGAAAAATTACAACAGGGAAATCAGCTCAACATCTTAGATGTCTATATACAAATGCAAGGAGTATGGGGAATCAAGAGGAAGAACTGAAAGTATTAGTATGCAAGTTAAAATGGCATCAAAGGGACTTGGTAGGATAATCTCATGACTGAAATATTGGTATAGAGGGGTATAGCTTGTTCAGGACATACAAGCAGGGGAAAAGGGAGGAAGGTGTTACACTGTACACCAGGAATAAATATACTTGTTTTGAGATCCAGAAAAAGGTGAGAGGCAGACCAGTTGAAAGTCTCTGGGTAACAATAAAACGGAAAAAGAAAAGAAAAAAAAAGGATGTCATAGTGCAGGGTCTACTGTAGACCACAAAATCAGGAAGAGGTGGTGGATGAGTCCTTTCTAAGACGAACAGAAATATCCAAAACACAAGATCTAGTAGTAATGCCGGACTTCTACCCAGACATCTGCTGGAAAAGTAATACAGCAAAACACAAAGTTTTCAATAAGTTCTTGCAATGTACTGTGGACAACTTTTTCTTTCATAAAGTGGAGGAAGAAAGCAGGGAGGACAGCCATTTTAGACTTGATTCTCACCAACAGGAAGGAATTAATTGCAAATCTGAAGGCGGAAGGCAGTTTGTGACCATAAAATGATACATTTCATGATTTTAAGGAAAGGAAGGAGTGAGCACAGCAGAATAAAGACAGTGGACTTAAGAGTAACAAACTCAGACGACTGGTAGGTTTGGTCCCATGTGAGGAAAGGTGTGTTCAGGAGAAATCAAAGAGACAATATTAAAAGCACAACAGCAAATTATCCTGATGCAAAGAAAAAGATAAGAAACATTGTAACAGGTCAACATGGCTCCACCAGGAGCTCTTTAATTAACTGAAAATCAACAAAGGAATCCTGCAAAAAGGGGGAACATAGATGAATTGCTAAAGAGGAGTACAAAAGAATAGCACAAACATGTAGGGACAAAATCAAAAAAGTCTAAGGCACACAATAAGCTACATCTAGCACGGGGCATACAAGGCAATAAGTGGTTTATAAATATATTAGGAGCAAGAGCAAGACCAAGAGAAGTGTAAGGCCCTCTAATTAGAGGGGAAGGAGAGCTAATAACTGATGACATCTAGGAGGCGGAGGTGATTAATGCCTATTTTTCTTCAATCTTAACTAAAAAAAGTAATTTGTGGCCAGATACTTAACATAATTAATATGAACAACTTAGAAAATGACCCGTCAGGAAAGATTACAAAAAACTGGACATTTAGTCTTGAGAAAAAGAAAACTGAAGCAGGACTGGATAACAGTCTTCAAATATGTTAAAGTCAGTTATAAAGAAGAAGGTAATCAATTGTACTCCATGTACACTCAAGGTAGGACAAGTAGCAGTGGGCTCAATCTGCAGCAAGGGAGATTTAGGTTAGATATTAGGAAGATTACCGCTATAATTAGAAAGTTTAAGATCTGGATTAGGCTTCAAAGGTTGTGGAATGTCCATCACTGGAGGTTTTGAACAACAGGTTGAGACAACACTTGTCAGGGATGGTCATCAAGGTTTATTTGGTCCTGTCTCAGTGCAAGGCCCTGGAGTTGATCACCTCTCAAGGTCCCTCCCAGCCCTACATTCCTAACATTACTAGAAATGTAAAGTATTTTATCCATGCTGCTGTAGAATTTGACCTACAGGTAATACAAACATTTAAAAAATTCAGAATGTGTACCGGTAATTAACCACCAAGGGAAGAAAGATGATCCTGTGTTTAAGGCATCTGACTGAGAATAAGAAAATCCGCATTTTGTTCACATACCTCCTGTGTCATCTTGGGCAAGTCACCAACTCTCTCTGCTTAAGTTTCCTTATCTGTAAGGCCAATGTCATAGGGTTGCTCTGAGATTTATTTCATTAGCATTTGTGAACCCCACTGAGGTATTGTAGTGATGGGCACCTCAAAACGCCAAACAAACAGACCTTTATAGAAATGCAGTAAGTCCCAGCTGCCAGGCCCCAGAGATACCTGGAGTCATTTTAGGTTATAACCTTTCCATGTGCTCCAATATTTATCCAGGTGACAAAAGTATTTATTATGTTTGTGAATGGAAAATGGACAAAAAACTTTTAAGGGCCGGATTTCATTAGTCTTATTCAAGCTGAATAGTACCATACTCCATTAAAATCAGTGAGGCTACTCAGAGTAAGGTGCTACTCTGCCTGACTAAGGATATCAGAATCTGGCCCTACTGTATTATTTTACTATTGGAATGCAATATAATAGTGCATAGATGATCCACGACCAAATCTATACTCACCTGCCACGGTTTGCACTAAAATATCAAAGTTCAACAATAGCTTTCTAGTTCTTGAATATTTCCAAAATAATTTAGTATTTTGAGGTGTTGGAGGTTCAGAGTCCTTCGTTTTCCCATGCAGGAGGTGAGAACCAACTATTTGTAGGGAGAACTGGGAAGACTCTTTGGAGCAATTTTTATTTTCCAGCCGTAAATTAGCTACTCTGTTCAGGGAAAAATGCCTTCATAAACAGACTATGGATCAATCCAGCATCATTGAAAAGCTTATTTGGAAATGTTTCTAATTGACAAGGAGTGTTAATTAGTAATCTGCAATATTTCATAAATGAGATCCAGCTACTGAGCAATCTTGAGCTGTTTTGCTCATATCAAATAGTAATTTACAACACAAATGCAGCACCCCTCTCTCTTGTATTTGAATACGGGTGATAGATTCTCCTGTTGTAAATCGACAGACATACTGTTTGCAACCCTTGTGTTAAAACCCTTGAACTACCAAGATTATTGGTAAATTGCCTGGGCTGAAAACCTTACACCATGTAATCAAAATTCAACTGAGCAGCAATTTATGGTTTAGTAAGATTTACTGTTGCTAATGGCAAACCATATTATAATTAAAATGGACAAGGCAGGCATCAGTTTATTTATTAATTATATTTTATTATAGAGATTATAGGGATAAGACCTTAAAACACTTGAGTAGTGTATGAGTATATATTTCTTTAAACCAAATATGTACTAGACCAATTTCTATTTTATACTGAAAGATTATATAATACAACAGCCTCCTTCGAGGAACTCCCACAATTGCCAAATTAAGTGGCATCCTTACATAACTTTCCCTGCTTTTGTCTGTTCAAGTTTTGCTATTAGTTTGGCTATGTTGTCGTGATATTTTTAAATGCCTATAATTTACACAATAAAAAGCAAGCAAACAAATCATTTTCTTCTGGATAGATCACAGTGAAAATTTCAGTAGATGTGTGCTGTACTGCAACAGAATTCATCTTCACAGCACAATTCTGCCTCTTCTCAGATCAATATTAGAGAAGGACCTGAACTTCAATCCCAACACTGGAATTTGAGGATGTTAGAAATCCATATAAGACCACACTTTGTGACTTGTAATGGCAGATTTCTAGTCTGCATATGGGAATTTTACCATTGGAAGAGTAGGTCCACACTTCTACCAGTCATTTAACCCATGATTCAGGAAAGCACTTACATGTGTGTATAAACATTAAGCATTTGAGTAGGCCCCAAGATTTCAATGGGAATATTCAGATGCTTCAAGTTCCGTGTATGTTAATTCTTCTCTTAATTAGACCATAATCCTTACACTATAGGTTTTGAGTGTCTGTAATCTTTATATACTATGGGTTATATACGGCCTACATTTTCAAAAGTGACAATTTTAGGTGTCTCAATTTTGGGGTGGCTAACTCGACACCCTCAAAGCAATCTGAATTTCAGTAAGTGCTGACCACCCACCCTGTCCAAAGTATTTACTGTCTCTCACAGTTGGTAGCCAAACATTGAGTTTGTCAGAATCATTAGTCACTTAAATTTAGGACAAATGTGTCTAAATTTTTTATGACTAAGATGTGTCCAGTTAGATGAGGAAATCATTTTGAGATAGATCAATTGTTGTTTTTTTAAACAGACCTAACAGCTGACAATAGTAATCAAGACTAGCATAATGTAAGAAATAAGCCGTTTTGTCTTAAAATACAAATTCCAAACGGCTTATGCAAAATGTGTATTACCAGAAAGTGTCTGTGTGTACACCTACACACACACACACACACGTTCTCCCCCTTTCCCCTTTTTCAGATCCTGTTTGACTTTTACAATTACCCCACAAGAAACTTTGCGCTCTTCAATACATTACCAAGATTTTACTCTTTATCTTCTATTTCATTATGTTCTCTCTGTCACACAGATTTCTAAGTCACATAGAAGATGGTGTATCCGCAGTATCATTTCTGACATTTATTCATCAGTGTGATCCACTCGCTGATAAAGAGACCTCTACATTCTTCACCTAACATGATATATATCCATATTTATCTAAAGTCAGATTCTGTATGTGGGTCTCTCAACTACCTAAAATATAGGCAAAGGTCTCATTTCTTTACCTTTATTTAAAGAAAAAACAAAGGGACTGTCATAGACACTATATATTCTTGACAAGTATTCAAAACCTGAAACCCCACAACAATTACACACAGCAGTAACTAGACAAACCAAACAGCAAAAGAAAAATGAGGAAAAATCCTAAACCACACAGTTCTGAAACATTCAAGAGCACATATTAATCCGCTTAAACTTGGTTGCAAAATTATACTAATTTTGGCCCTCACTCTGCAAACACTCACATGCTTAAGTTTACTACTGTGAGCAGTCACTACTTACAGTAGTAAAGTTAAGCACACATCTAAGTTCTCGGAAGCTCATGGCCTTTTTGCCTATTTCAGATGGTGGCTTATGGTTAACATTTTTTGGGAGGAGAGGGGAGAGCATGGGGGAAGAGGTACTTTGTTTTTGAATGAAGAAGCTCAATTGTAAGTTAAAGTGCAATCCTTTTTGGAGTCTTGTCATCACAAACAGGCAGGATATGGGTCTGTTAAGGTCACTGTTAATTCAAGAACTGCACAACAATGGTAGGTTGCTCCTTGAGGTGTATTAACTGTTGTCAGCTCCTCAAATGCTAAATGTATACCTATCAAAGATCTCTAACTGAGATGTGAGAAGATCAGTAGTTGATCACAAATTCGTCTACAGCTAGGACATTTAGAAATATCATCAGTATCAACTTTAAAATCAGAAGTCATTAGCTCATGATAGATGCAAGATGGCTGCCACCATTAAAATGAGCAGAATATTTTTTAACTATAATTACTAGAGAACAACAGTCTGAGCATGAATTTCATAGAAATAAATGCATATGTTTGAATTTTTCGTTAATATGAAAACCCTCCATTTTCATAGTGGTGCACGTCATCCTGTACGGCTTTCTGAGAGTCTTGGATGCTCTCTCTCCCCCCATCAGCTTCTTTTAGCATGGCCAGACTGGCTGCTTTTTCATTAAGTCATTAGTCTCTTTTTCTCCCCCCCAAAGTGTTCTAACAGCCCCCTTTTTCTTATTGAACAGCCCTCTGTTAAATCCATTTATTAGCTTGTTCTTGTTATTTTATTCAGGGCACGCTTTCAAAGCTGTTTAAAAAAGTGTCTTTTGTTGTTGTTTAAGGTAATGGCTTCATCCTTTGTGTAGTTGCTGAAAATAGCAGCTTTGCTTTCACAGGGTTGTTCAAATGTATGGGTTCTATTCAGCCAAAAAAGGTCTATGGTCATTGGTATACGTACTGGAGAACCCTGTAAAGTGTACCAAGCACCTCTGACTCTCTGCTGGCAAAGTGTTTGGAGGTTAGAAAGGTTTAGATAAACCCCATGTTTAGCGCATAATGTATGTGAAGTATGTGAATGGGCTTCTCTGCCTTTTAACTTCAGCCTCAGACAATCAGTCATCAGAGGTGCCATCACGCAATAGCCCTGAGTAACCAGTTACCGTACCTTGAATTCTGACCCTTGCGGTCCTCATGTTTCTAAAAACCAAACAAGGGTATGAGGAGTGGAATAGTTTTAGTCCCATCTCTACATCGGACTGTGAATTTATACAAGTACTATTTTTTAGAGAGAAAGAGGTTGAATGACAAAAAACCACCTAACTAACTAAAAAGCAACCCACCATTAAGCGGCAATGTTTAAAAAAGGGACACATACACCTTCAAGTGGAAATGTGAAGTTAGATCAAAACTGCCTTCAATTTGCCAGTTCACTATTCTGTGTTTGGATTAACAAATTTAGAAAGTCAATGAAGGATTTAAATCTCTAACAAGGTTTGTGATCCCTAACGGGGACATGACCTTGAATGGGGTTCCTTCGTATTATAACTCATGGAATGAAACTTGCTTTGGGACAAGAAGTTCAGAACTCATAAGAACCCTATATTACAGACACTGTCTTCAATTGTTTTTTCCACTTGAATTGAGGATGGGATGGTGCCTTGAAAGATTTTTGCTAGGTTATGGAGTAAAAGAGCTTTTGCCTATCTTCCCTCCTTTATGCAGTGAACACCATAGACTACTTGAAATCTTGTGAGAACAGTTATTGGAAAAATCATTAGCCCGTGAAGGAGAAGTCAGTCGCTTTTGGCATGGGAGGAGAACTCATATTTTGAACCAGATTGCATGATATAATTTAGTTGCAAGGCAATGAACTAATTTCACCAAGCCTATATGCAACATGAACCCAGAAAAGTGTCTGGGTTGGTCTGTATACTGCATGGCACAGGAAGCGAAGGTAGGTGAGTTAATAGAAAGGGTTTTTAAAAAATATATACATATAGATATATATACACACACAGGGATGGTGTGACAGAATTCACCTTCTATTCACATCCTACATGGTACTGTAATAATCTTTGTACAAAGCATATCTTGTACAAACTAATAACATCATGGTGAACTCTATGTAGCAATATTATGTGTTAAGTTATGAATTCCCCCTCAGTGATGTTGGTAGCACACAGTCAAACCCATGTAGCCCTGATTAGTTAGGAGTGGTTAAGTAGGTCTATCTTAAATAAAAGGATATGTGTTTCTCTCAATATATGTATAAATAGTAAACAAGGTCCTTGAGACAGCAAGGGGACAGGAACAGACCAATCTGCAATTTAGCAAACAGTATGGAATCTCTCTCACCAGGAGACTCCATGTCTCCATCCTCACAGCTGGAAAGAACTTGATTTAGGGGTAACCCTCAGGAAAATGCATTTCAAAGAGTTACAGGACTATAAAAAGTGTGCAGCAAGAATACCCTATGTATTCACTCTCACGGACACCCAAATCTCACTTAAAATCTCTGTGTAGTTAAACTAGTTTTATTCTTTAATCAAAACTAATCCAGTGTTGTGAAAAGTTTGGTAACTCCAACTAAAGTAGCAAACTGCTGTATATTGTTTCTTGAGGGGCAAATACTTCTAATATCTGAACTGTCCAGGAGAGAGCTGCATAGTGAAGCGCACATTTCTGGGAGGCAGCTGAAAGTCAGGTGTGGCTGGGATGTTTCTTACAGGCTGCTGGGGTTAGAGTTGCTGGACCAGGACTGTGGCTATTCACAGACATTGAGGGTGTGACCTGCTGCTGGTTATGAGTGACCCAAGTTGGAAGCTGCAGTTACAAAGCATTGTGAGGTACCCAAGGTTGCAGGGCAGGACAGACCCTGACTGGTCTGCAATTGTCATAGATGGTGACTGAAGATATGAAAAGAGAGACAACTATAAGACAACAAAGTAAGGAAGAAGCAAACAACAAACTAGGAAAGAAAGAAGTGAAAAAGAATAAGGAGTGAAGAAACTGGAAGGAACAGTAAAGAACAAACAAAATAGACTGGAGGGAGATAGTCTGAAAAAAATATGGAGGGAGGAAGAGGATAAAAGATATGGGGATATTTTTTCTTCACTCTGATATGTATAGCTAAGAACGAACAAACGCTAGGGAAACATGTACGTTAATTTTGTTCTGCATTTTATACAGCATTCAGAGACAAACTTGTATAGTAAAATAATGCAATGGCTATATAGAATACTGTATAGAACTTTTTCTTAATGATTTAAGTATTGTACATTGGCTGTGGCTTCATTGGGGTTTCCAAGCTTGTGATGTTGAAAAAGTCCACTACAGAGACACTGGCTGAAATAATGTTCCTCTCAGTCTAGCCTGTAGGAAAGAGTCCTGAGGAAGCCAACTAGGAGAAAGAACAGCCTGAGAAGAGGTACATAGCAGCCGGTTTAGCAGCAGATAAAGGAGCATGAGGAAGAAAGATTTTGGCCCTGCAGGCAAAGGAATAAAAGCAGGGCTACATCAAGAGAGCCTATGGCTGGAAAAACTCACAGTAGCCTTTTTTTTTTTTTTTTTTTTTTAAAGGGGCAGCTACACATGAAGGTTGCTGCCCCATTAAAAATTGCTCAAGTCAACAAGAGTCAACAAAACAGAAAGAAGTTTGAGGTTATAGGTTACAGGAGACAAGACCACTGACTGATTTTTCTCTTTAATAGGAAGAAAATGGGAAAGATCAATTGGCTCTTCAGGAGGTAGGGGATAGTTGGGGATCTGGTTTCTTGAGCAAAGGGGAGCTAGAAATGAACTACAGCCACACAGTAAGGACCAGAGAGAAGAGAGTGCGGCAGAATGCTGGATATAGAAACCTCAAAGGTCAAGTGAGGAATAAATACATGCATGATTAAAGACTGGCAAAACAGAGAATCTGTGTAACATTGCTTGTTCCCCTCTGTCCCAAGAAAATACTTTGATCACTGTATAATGTCTGCCATTTTCCATCTCTGGATTCAGAGCAGAGGCAAAGCATCTGTGAAATAGCCAGACCATATGGGGCTGACAGGGTAGTCATTCACCTTGTCATAGTACAATCACATTTTACAGATAATGCCTTTTAAATTCAACGTGAGCCTCAAAATAGCTATGGTTACACTCATTTTCCTAGAATACAGAGGATAGATCACCAGTTCATGAGAGCTTCATTGCACAGAGTCTGAGTGGTGAGGTTCAATATAAAGTTATAAAACATTTATGGGATCCATTTCATTATCAATGGAATGGTAAATGAATGACTAGGACTTACTGGAAGGATGGGTGTTTATTGAGATGAATTTGACAGAAAACAATAAAATTGACTAAGTTTGACATGCATAACTGGAGTGAAACACCACACCGGGCTTATTGTGCCATGACAGCGCCATTTTGACCATGATTTATATCACTATCGTGCCCCTCAATATTGAAAGAAATTAAAATATTGATCACAGCTACATTTTTTCTTTTTCAAGCAAATGAGACCACTATTTCAACGGCTCTAGAGCATGCATTGCTTTGTATATTTAACTACATCAGCAAGGTTGCTTTTTAACATGGAAAAGCAGGAAGCCCTCTGGCCTGAGTAGTGGATGGCACAGGGCAAGCCCATCCTGCTCAGGGGTAGCACACCTTTAGGATGGTGTAGCTTGCTCTCTTCAGTATACCCAGACCCTTCTTCAGATCAGTGTGAACCGGGGCAGAGTCACAGCCCTGTTTCCCACATATCCTTTTTCGAACTTGATTGTGCAGCCACTGCATGTTGTGAGCTGTCCCCATGAAATCAATAGGACAAAATCAGCAAGCACTCTCCAACTTCAGGATTGCACAAATAGACTGATAAATGCACACAGAGATAGAATGATCTCTGCACAGAGTACTCAGCTCTGAAATCTACTTCCCCCAGTCCCTACCACAGCACAAAATAGCTCCAATTTGTTGACCCTTACGGCACACCTCTTAGCCTTCAACCCTTTCAGTGTGCAACACAATCCCTTGCAATAGGTGACAACATCTGGAATACATGGTTTTTCTTGCATTCTGCACCATAACTGACAGATTACATTTGGGGTTTTATGGATGTTTTCTCAATATGTGAATCAAATGAGCCAGTTCTGCAATTTGTGACAGGCCAAATGTAAAGGGACTGAGACAGCATCTTGAACAAAATTATTTTATTCACATGGGAGAGAAAAAACAAAACATCCTGAAGCACAACAAAATGTGTATTCCATATTTTGGTCATTTGGGGCCTGATAGCAAACCAGCAGCAGCCTGAATAACTATTTGTGCTTCTCATGCAGTGTCAGGGAGAGGGGTTCAGCGAGGGAGATATGGTCCCTAATTAGGTTGCCCACAAACTCAATTCATGCAACCCCTTACTTAGTAGTAGCCATCCCACAATTAATGTATCCCCTCACCAGTGAAGCAGCCCTGGCCACCCTTCTTATTTTAGGATTGCTGTGGTTGCCACCACCCATTACACCAGGGAGGGTGAAGACCTACTTCAGCTAAAGGACAATGCTGATACAAGAACAAATGGGAATAAACTAGCCATGAACAAGTGTAGGCTGGAAATTACAAAAAGGTCTCCAATCATCAGAGAAGTGGTGTTCCAGAACGGCCTTCCATTAGCAATAGTGGGGCAAACAACCTCGTAAGTTTTGACATGGAGCTTGATAAGTTTAAGAACAGAACTATATGATTGGAAGGGAACTCTTGGGTCATCAAGTCTGGTCTCTGGCCATCACACGCAATCCTGTCTTATTTCCTAAGAGAGATATATTATCTATCTACCTACTATAAAGCAAAACAAATAGAAAAGTTGCACATATAAGGTTCAATCCTGCAAGGTAATGACCACTTTGGACCTGACTCAGAAAAGCATTTAGGCACATGTCTATATTTACGTAGTTTCATTTAAGTCTAAGGGACTACTCTCCATACTTAAAGTTAGGCACATGCTTAAGTACTGTGCTAGATTGAGGCCAGCATCTCTGATTGCTGTGAAAACATCTTTCACAAATAATCTTCACAACTCCCTCTAAGAGAGTGTGTAATTTTAATATCCCCATTTTATAGACTGAGAGTAGATAAAATACCCTCAGGGGTGATGCATGCTGCCAGTGGTTCAAGTAGATTGAAACAGGATGGAAAGCTCTCACCAAAGAAGCAAAAGGGAAAGGGGAGCTGTGAGGGAGTTTACCCCCACCAGGACAAGGAGGAGCTTCTCTTTCTAGCAGAGAAATGGGAGCTGTGCTCTGTTCCCCATCCATTCCTCCTTATTTTAAAACTCTTAGTGTTGCAAATTGTAGATTCTCATACCCCCACATTTATCCCCTGGTGATAGGACTAGAGTAAAAGGTGAGGGTGCTTCTTGTTGACAAGGTAATACCAGTATCTATCTTGGGCTAAATGACCTTTGAAGTCACAGGCCAAATGGATTGATACTTATAAAGTAGGTTGATTTAACAATTGGAGATGATCTCTCTCAGTTCATTATTCTCAAGTGTGGTTTCCTGCCTCTCACCGCTTTTTTCCTCATGCTATCTACTTAAGAATTAGTCTCGACACCCATCATGATTTTTTTTTCAATATTCGTTTCCGTGACATTATTGGAAAAATGGAAATGCATTTGTTCAATCTGACTCCCCTGGGATCCTACATCACTGAATTTTAGCGGGTAGAATTTTCAGCACAACATTTGTTGGTATATTTCATACAATATTAGAAAAGTGTAAGTAGGAAAGTTAATAGTCAGTGTAACAAGGTGGTCTACCTCCTTTAAGGGCAGTGGGGCCCAGGGCCAGCCACATCTGTTCCAAGTCATGGCCCTCTAAGGACAAGTGTTCCACAGGACGATCAGCAGTAAAGCTGGGAATGGGACAAGTTGTTACAAGTCAGGTAACTATAACATTTGGCCTGAGTGGCGCTCAGTGAGAGGCGTCTATTTTTAAAACAAAATAAAACAAAACAAAAAAGAAACCACCGCATGGCGGGAGGCTCTGTGGATCAGATCCTGAACCTTGAGGAGAGAAAGCTAGACAAGTTGGTGAGGACTACAGCATAGTTCCTGGAAGGAGAGCTGTAGAACCCTGCCCCAAGAGAAAGTGGTGAGGATTAAACAGAGAGCCAAGAAGGAGGATTGTGGGTAGCCTGTTATACAGGGAAGCTGGGGACTGGGAAAATCCTGCCAGAAGTGAAGCACAGTTCCAGAAAGGAGAGCTGTGGTCAACCTGCCCCAAAGGTGAAGGAGTTTCCTCCCAGGAAGCAGGGCAGGAGGTATAGGAAGGGACACTGGGAAGTAGAAGCAGGACAGTTTAACAATACAGCTGGTTATACAGACCCATTATTTAGGGTTCCCAGGGCTGAGAATCCATGGTAGAGAGTTGATGTTGGTCTCCCTATGCTATCGCCTCCACAGAGGTTGGAACAACCCCTGCTGTTAAGGAGAGGAAGAAGGGACTAACCAGAGCTCAGGGGCATGGAATCTGAGCCTAGGAAGAAAAGGGCCAAAGATGGGTGTGTGCCCAGCCTGAGTCCAGGATGGGAGATAGAGTGTTTTTTCTAGGGCTCTAGGGTAGACTTCTGTGACTCAGCTAGAAGGCCAAGTCACCTCAGCAACTGAATCATGCTGAAAGCTGAATTATTTGAAACCCAGGAGGGAAACTGAGGCAGGTTGACTCCAGAGCCATGGCATGAGGGAGCACACTGCAGACTGCATCATCGTAAAAATATGTTAATTACATCTATGAGTATTCAAGTTTACTATTAGGAATATAACCTAGGTCTCTCATCATCCCTATCATTTAGATACTGCTAGACTCGTAAAAACATGCACACAACACTTCTTCAAACTACTTATGTTACGCAATCTTAGCTAGTAGTAAAAATAAAAGTTGGAAGGGAGCAAGAAAAGTGCCAAGATACCAGAAATAAGCAAATACAGAAAAATCCTGTGCAACAGTGAAGTTTTGATCTTGAACGGAAAGATTTGTTGGTCAAACATTTGTAGTTACCTGACTTTATTCAGTATGAAATTCAGACAATTTAGTGTTTGACTCGGCAAGCTATATGAACATATTCCAATACCTAATTTTTTCTTTGGAAGTTGATGATGGTCATATCTTGGCACTGTGTCAATATGCCCCTCGTGGTGCAAAAATATATGTATACACTGCTCACAAGTTAATCATCATAACTTAAAGACCTGTTAATACTGTAACTTACAAGCGGATTAAAAACGAACATGCCTTTTTGAAATGTCAGCTTGAAGCTGTACCTCATCATGGAGAGGTTAAATAGATTAATTTTACAAGTACAAATAAGATGATCTTGATGTTCAACAAATGTTTCTTTTGGGATCATACTTCCTTTTGGCAGATAGGCCAATGTATGATGATGACTGACAGATGCGTAGTGTCTGAGCTGTCTAATCACCCTATAATGGCTATTCATTGTGAAATCCCAAGTTTGTTTAAAATGATTTTCCTACATATCCAATGGCAGGAGGCAACTGGAATACACACCTTTGTAGCAACTACAGGGTACCCCTTGTTCCTTTTATGCTGTTTGTGTTATAACAGGAACATGCATCCCTTGCAGTGTTAGATAAAGATATCAGCAGTAGGTAAAGATGACAGGTTATCATGTGTTCTCTTTTCAGTGTGACAAGCTATAGCAAGGAGACAGAATGCTGGCAGTTGGACATCTGTTAATGAAATGAATGGCAGAATTACAATACTTTGAAATCTGAGAGTTATGGTTTAGTGTTTCTTCTCCCCAAACTGTAGGGCATTAAAGATTTCTAGACACACAGGAGTCTACCATATCACCTCCATATATGGGAAAATTAGACTTTTATGGATTTTTCCCCCACTGATGACACACATTTCAGAAAGAGTGCTTTAGGGCAAATTTTCAAAGGAAAGAGCCGTCTCTATTAAATTTCAGTGGTAACTGGGTGCTAAATCCCTTAGGCTCCTTTGAAAATCCTAGACTTAAAAAAAATGCTTAAAATCTAAGCACATACTCAAAAAAGCAAGCACTTGCTTAACTGGGATCTAGATTAGCCTCATCCACTCACATAGATAAAACTCTCATCATCTTGTGTCTTGATTACTGAAACATCCATCTCCCTGCCCTTGACAGTTGCAATCATGCCCTACTCATATCCATTCAGAACGCTGCTGCAATGGTAATTTTCCTAGCCAATCACCTTAACCGTGTCACCCCTTCCCTTGAATCCCTCCTCGGCTCCCGCTTCTCTATTTCATCATATATAGGCTGCTTGTATTCACTTTTAAGGCCCTACACACTCAATCCCTATTCTACCTATCCTCTCGCACACACTATCCAGCTGTCGATGCTCATCTCCATTTGGTCCATGATGCATATCTCACTGCTCACTTGTTAAGTTTTCAAAAACACACCTTTGTGCTGTGTCCCATCCATGTCCCATCATCATCTGCAAAGCTACCTCCTTAACTACCTGCACATCCCTCCTTAAAAGTCTCCTCTGCCATGATGCCTACAAAAAAAACTTAACATTTAGGCTGTTAGGTTATGATCTCCGCACATCATCGTGTTAGCCATTATTGTCTCATTATTCACTTGTACTCCCTACTGTTTGTGTCCTCTTAGGGCTTATCTACACTTACCAGAGGATCGATGCTGCGGCTATCAATGCATTGTCAGTCGATTTAGGGGGTCTAGTGACTAGACCCGCTAAATCAATTGCCAATCACTCTCCCATCGACTCCTGTACTCCACCTGATTGAGAAGAGTAAGGGGAGTCGACGGGAGACCATCTCCCGTCAACATCACGTAGTGTAGACCCCACGGTAAGTAGATATAAGCTACGTCCATTTGAGTTACGCTATTCCTGTAACTCAAATTGCGCAGCTTAGATTGACTTCTCCTTTTAATGTAGACAAGGCCTGAGATGGTGAAGTCTTTGGGGCAGGGACTTCTGACAACAGGGTCCTGGTCCACAACTTTGTTTCCTAGACACTATGGTAATACACCTCTACCCCAATATAACGCTGTCCTCAGGAGCCAAAAAAAATCTTACTGTGTTAGAGTTGAAACCGCGTTATATCAAACTTGCTTTGATCCGCCAGAGTGCGCGGCCCCACCCCCCCCGGAGCGCTGCTTTACCATGTTATATCCGAATTCATGTTATATCGGGTAGCGTTATATTGGGGTAGAGGTGTACAAACAAAAACAAATAGCAGAATCGTAGACACCTCTCTGGTATTTCAGACTTAAAATTAATCTGTACAGAAATAAAACTTTTAATTCATAAAGTGCCATTTAGTATCTAGTACTTGTAGTATATTTGCTGAAACTGTCAGAATACTGCACTTCCAAAGAGCTGGAGCAGCAAGCCTGTCAAATGATGAACAGTGAATGATTTTACCACAATTTCAACAACAGGCAAAACATCTGCTGTACAGAAAATCATTTCCAAAACCAATGAAAAAGAACTAATGCATTTGGGGAAAAATACATTCAGAAGTGCTACCTTACTTAAGAGAGCAATAGTTGTGTCCATATGGACTCTTCCAACAGCCCTCTGCACTTCACTTGATAAACTTACATAGTAAAAAGTTTATCTTGTGTAGAAAATCCCTGTTACATTCTGTAGTATTTTTACACTGTTGTGACAATATAAATTATTACAAGCATGGGATGAATGTCAAAGGAGAGTATGCATTTTATGATGTTACCTATTCTGAATTTAATTACACTTGCTACTATAACATTTCTCTTTAGACAAACATTTAGTCCTATACATGATTTGAGCTATTCTCCCTAATATATACAGTCCTTACAAATCCCTAGTTAGAATTTGGTCTGTTTGCTTATTTTAGTAATGTATCAATTGTCTACACAAGTGAAATCGCTTGGAAGTAATACCAAGCACACTTATTAGCCATTAAAATTGCATAACATTGATTAGTTTTACCATAAGTAATGGAAATATATTTTAAAAGCATGTCATAGTACATATTAACATACCCATTATAAAAGACAAAAAAAACTAAACTAAAAATGCTTATTACTTATTGAAAACTTATTGACTTTTTAAACTTAAAACAAAACAGTGGATTGTTTTCATTTGTAAGTATCCATCAGGTCTTTATCATTCAGCTGTCATAGACTGAGGTGTTACTGCCCCCAATGGACAGCCAGAGGATGCCATATGAGACCCCTTAAAGGGGCCTCTGAAAATTGGGCTTTTTTTCCCCATGTGTCTCAAATTGAACACAAAAAACACAGTCAAATCACTAGAGGTGTACAGTGTAAAATATTTTCAATAGCAAATTTTAAGTCTTACATCATCCCATGTACTTGTCTTTTAAAGTCTCCACCAAAATAAAAGCGTGAGAGAGAAATGCATGGCATTCAGTTAACTCTTTATTTTCCCTGGGTTGGTAAAACTGACCTCACAAAGGTTTGGAACCATAGGCCCAAAGTCTAAGTCTTTCAAACTTTATGTTTAAACCTTAAGCTACTCTCCTTGCTGTTCTGTTATTTATTCTCTTTGTTGTTTTCAATAAAATGTGTGCGGGGGTTTATGTTCCCATGTCACAAATGAGAGGTTTTTATTACCTATCTACAGTTATGGCATATTTAGAACGCTCTCTCTTCTTTTTTAAGCTTGGTTGTGCTAGCTCTTTTCCTACAGAAATAAAAGCTCATGGCACATCATATTACTTTGTTATGATAGCTTCAAAAGCCATTGCAAGGATGTATTTTGGGGCAGGAACATATATTTTTGTTCTAGAAGTTTCATCTAAAGGATGAAACACCTATTAGTTTTATGTTTTTTTTATTCTTCAAACCAATTCTACCATACCAGTATTCCTCATTAAGAGTGAAATTCACTTCTGGACAGAGAACCAGCCAAAGCTTATCCATCACTTAAGTCCCACTTAAATCTTCAAAATAGGCCTTATGGTGGCTTTGCCGTGTCCCTTGACACAAAGATGAATTTTAGCCCAGTGAAAAATTTTGAACCAGCAAAACCAGCTTTACACAGACCACTGTGGATAAAATCTGAAGTCACCATTACCGTTAGCCAAGTCCTTCCTCTCTCAACTCACTATTCATTCTGCAGCCTAAACCAGGTTTCCAAACCACTTCTTAGTTCAGATGGCATGAACCCAACAGCATGAAAACACCCGTTACCTTAGTCCAACATTCATTATTATATAAAAAGTGAAACTGATTTTGTATTAAAGTTCAAAAAATAGATTTTCCCTCCCTGTACTTACAAGAGATTTTCAAAATAATATATTTAAAGGATATCTAAGACTTAAATAATATATTAAATTGATAAGCACAGAGGAGTTTCAGATGTAAATATTTTATCCCAAGTTTTCTTTTATTAAGAAACTGTACATTATATACTATATTGTTCCTGATTTTAGTAAACCATTAAAACAACTGAGAATTTAGATAGTATATATTTTGCCAAAAGGCAAGTTTTAAGATTTGTGACCAGTACCAAAATTATATTCTACCCCATTCCCTGTTCTTAGAAGAGCTGGCTTATTACAAACCTTACTATTCATTTGGGGCAAAATGCCATTTATGGCAATACTTCTTCACCTCACTGAAACTGTCAGCCAGTCATGTGGCATCGTATGCATGAAACAAAGTAGAGCTAAAACAAGTTAGTTCCAGCATGTTTTCCATAATATAAGGTGTCAGTCCTTGTGAGGTTAATCTTCATGACACAGACTAATTAAGACACAGCTGTAAGACACCTCCAATTTCTTTTGTGCAAGTCAGACCTAATTTTACAAATTTGATGGAACACATACAGACCTGCCAAAAAGTAGAAATTAAATAAAACTTTATCAAACTGCTAGCTGTGGGGGAAGGGAGAACAGAAAAACAACAATTATGGATGAATCTTCTTGTCCTCAATAAGCATTCAAAGTGTGTTATACAGCACACACTATCATACTTACTGCATATTACTTGCACATTCTCAAGCCCTGACAATATTAATATTTTGCAGATATACAGCATCTGCCATCTGAGGATTTCAAAAAGTTCTTAACCAGTATTAAATGGGTGAAATTCATATTGAATGAGAATTGACGGGCAAATGAATCCTGCTGGAGGTCACTTACTACAGTCGAACTTTCAATATACCTCATTTGACCAACTTTTAGTCACTCTACAATTCTGGATTATCAAAGCTTGGTAGAAATGATTACTACTATTAAACTGGACAAAAGAGCTGCAGGTTTATTTCTATTTTTATTCCAAATCACAATGCTAATATTCTGAGGAACACAGTGATGCTCTAGCTCCATAGAAATACAGATTAAGGCCCCCCGATTCTGCAATGCCTTGCCCACAGACAGATCCCCATGTACATGCAGAGTCCTACCAACAACTTCAAGGGGCTCAGTGGGGAACTGGGGTTCATATAGCTGCAACATACCACTGGACTGGGGCCTAAACCGGATGATCACATATAACATAGTAACGTTATTTTGCCTAATGCATGATTTTAGCAGAGTAATCATTCACAGGGCTTCCCTGCTGTACAGTATGAAAAATGTTTTTGTTGATATTAAGGATGAGGTGTTCAGTTAACATATCTGTTGCTGTGGAAGGAAATTCTTTTCTTGTTTTGCTAATTCCTGTTCTTTTGCAGTTTATTGCATTAAGTAGAGTGGAAAGACGCGCTTGTTGTTTAGACACTAAGTTGGGACATCTAAGCTCTACTCCTGGTTCCACACCATACTTCCTGTGCGACCCTGAGAAAATCATGGTGTCTCAGTTTCCCCACCTGAGAAACAAGCAGATAACATATCCCAAACTCAGAGGGTTGCTGTGAGGCAGGGACTGAATTTACAAAAAGTGGTTGAGGTATTCTTCTAAACTCCACCCACAACATAAGCTTTACCCACGTGAGTCACCAGAAGGAGATGCCACTCATTTTAGATTGCAATGTATTATCAGGACAGGCTCAGAGTACAAATGGGCTCCTTGAATATGGCTCCCCCCAGGCCTTGTCTTCCCTACACAAAATAAAAAAGCTGCCTCCTTAACTCACATTGGCTAACGTGGTAACTAACCCAACACAGAGCAGAGATGACATCACTTTTTTTAAAATCTGACACTACATACCCTACTACATAGTTAAACCAGCTCTTGAGGTCTGGAAAGTAATTACAAACAGCAGTGTACTACTGGCCATAGTATAGTAAATCTCACCAGATGTCAATTTTTTTTGTGACTTGACATACTACAGTCATTCGACAGTCCTGAGTTGGCCCTGGTCTACACTAAGGTCGGGGGTCGAACTAGGGTACGCGAATTCAGCTACGTGAATAACGTAGCTGAATTCGAACTACCCTAGTTCGACTTACTTACCCGTCCAGACGCCGCGGAAGCGAACTCCGCGGCTCCAAGGTCGACTCCGGCAACTCCTCCTGCCGCGGTGGAGTACCGGAGTTCGAACTAGCGCTTCCGGGGTTCGAACTATCGCGTCTAGATCAGACGCGATAGTTCGAACTCCGAGCAGTCGAACTCTCCGCGTCGACCCAGCAGGTAAGTGTAAACGTGGCCTTGTTCTGTGCTATGGCACTGAAATTTCAATAGATGGAAAAAAAAAAAAAGAGGGGTCTTCACTCTCTCTACATTGGCTGTGGGTGTCTTGGATGACATTCGGTACCCATACACTCATATAGAGACCATGTTGTTTCTGACTGCCACATGTCAGATCAAACTAAGTCTGAACCCTGCTTTATATAAACATTTAATGAGAACAGATTTTTTGTTTCTGGGCCATCTGATAAACAGTTAGCAATAGAGCCTCTCTTTCCATGTTTGACAAGGCAGCTGCAAACTGAAGTCAAGATGGTGCAGTGACTAGAGCTTGTTTGTTGCTTAAGACAACTTCTAAAAAGAACAGATGGAGGGAGCTGGCTGATAAATTGAACTCGTGCTGTGTGGAGGAAGATGATCTCTGTTGATTTAACTTGACAATGGCTACCCAGTTCCTGTAAACATGTTGGTAACACACCATTCAATCTTACCTTTACTACTAAGAGCTTATATGTTAAAACAACCCAACTAATCAGTCTAATTTTACTGTGTATTTATTTATAATTTTTATTATTTTTTTCAACTGCAACTGTAACAAAATATCAGATTCATCATAATACACAAAGTAACTACAGTTATGATAAAGAGAGGGGAGGAGAAGCAGCAACCTATCAATCTTCAAGGTCTATGTTAATCATAGACCTCTAAAAAGTCAGACCAAGTTGCTTGGAGTTTTTGGGCATTCCCTTTCTGTGGAATGCCAGTCTCTCGTTAACTGTAAGGTCAACCACGTCACTGAGCCCAGCATTAACATTTGGTGGGGATTGACTTTTCCATTTTGGCAGGACTAATATTTTAACTACCAAATCTGCACAATGGAACCACACTGCCTTAGCAGCAGATAATCTCCAGGTACCAGGAATATATACAACAACAATACTTAAGGGGGAACTGTAAACATTTTCATTAGCCAAAAGTAGTCTAAACATCAAGTTTTTTTCCCCCCCTTTGATTCTTGTGTGTTGAAGAACCAAGGTATCACTTGAACATAGTTTTTAAAATGCTGAAACTTTTCCTATGCACACAATAAAAATCCCAAGGCTTACATATGAAAAGAGTTGTCTAACCAGTTTAGAAATCAACCCACTGTTTCATGAAAGCTTTGACTAAAATAATAAAAAAAAAAGTTGCTGATAGCAGATGTCAGCAACGGATGCAGCTTAACTGGCACAGAATACAGTTTGTCCTTGGCTATATTTGACACTCAACATTGCTTCCCTTGCACCCCTTGGTGCCTTCTGTTGTCAGCCGTGGATATTTTTATGTAGTATCGAGACAGCTTAGAGGTTTTTCTATATAGCTGTGTCTACAGATTAAAATTGGGTACAAAGTAGAACATTAGTTATAATATATTTGTCTGATTCAAAGCACTTCTAATGAACAGGAATCCAACTTACAGTATTTGATTAACCCAAAGTTCATTAACTTTTTAGTTTCTGGACGAAAATATGAAGTCATACCATGCAAATATATTCAGACATTTAATTAGGCCTGGTCTACACTAGGACTTTAAATCGAATTTAGCAGCGTTAATTCGAACTAACCGCTCAACCGTCCACACCAGGAAGCCATTTAATTCGAACTAGAGGGCTCTTTAGTTCGAATTTGGTACTCCACCCCGACAGGTGGAGTAACGCTAAATTCGACATGGCTAGTTCAAATTAGGCTAGGTGTGGATGGAAATCGAACTTAGTAGCTCCGGGAGCTATCCCACAGTGCACCACGCTGTTGACGCTCTGGACAGCAGTCCGAGCTTCGATGCTCTGACCAGCCACACAGGAAACGACCCGGGAAAATTTGAATTCCTTTTCCTTTCTGGACAGTTAGAATCTCATTTTGTGGTTGGACATCGGGGCGAGCTCAGCAGCACCGGCAGCAATGCAGAGCTCTCCAGCAGAGGAGTTCATGTAATCTCTGAATAGAAAGAGGGACCCGGCATAGACTGACCGGGAACTCTTCGATCTGATCGGTGTGGGGGGCGAGTAGTCTGTGCTTTCGGAGCTGCGCTCCAACAAATGGAATGCAAAGACCTACGAGAAGGTCTCCAAAGCCATGATACAGACAGAGGATACAGCCGTCATGCAACGCAGTGCCGCATGAAAATCAAGGACCCCAGACAAGCCTACCAAAAAATCAAAGCGGCCAACGGATGCTACGGAGCCTGCCACCACTGCCCCACCAGTGACCATGGACTCTGATGATGGGACAGTGTCGACGGACAGTTCCTCGACGATGTTCACGGACGGGGAAGATGAGGAAGGGTTTGTGGAGGACGAGGCAGGCGACAGCGCTTACAACGCTGGTGTCCCCGACAGCCAGGATCTCTTCATCACCGTCACGGAGATCCCCTACCAACCCTCCCCGGCCATGAACCCGGATCCTGAATCAGGGGTAGGAGCAGTCGGTAAGTGCTTTAACCATGTTAACTTTTATTCTTAATATAACAGCAATCTGAAGTGTGTGAAAAGGAGGTCTCTGTATATATGGTGATAGAACAGAAATCCTCCTGGGAGATCTCCACGAAGCTCTCCTGCCGTTAATCGATAAGCATCAGCAGGAGGTTCCTGGGGAGAGCTGCCTTATTGGGTGCTCCGTGATAGCACACTTTTCCGCGCGAGGCTTTCATGCGGTATTCAGGGAGCACTGCCTCCCAGAGCACGGCTGCATAGGTCCGTGGTTCATGCTAGATTTCACGCAGCATGCGCTCTCTATCTCCTTCAGTGCCCGTCCTCACGGTTATCTCGCTCGGAGACTCCTGCATCTAAGTAGGGGAATTACTGTAATGTTACACCTGGTCCAAAGTATTTTTAAAAAATCTCCGGACAGACGGCATAGCACAGACTCAGCACGCAGCTGCGTGACGAGCGTAACGGAAAGCCAAAGAATCAAATGGACGCTCATGGAGGGAGGGGGGAACGAAGACGCAAGGTATCCCACAGTTCCTGCTGTCTCCAAAAAGCATTTGCATTCTTGGCTGATCTCCAAATGCTTCTAGGGTCAAACAGAGTGTCCGCGGTGGGTCGGGGCATAGCTCGGCAATTTACGCACACCCCCCCCGACCCCCAGAAGTTAAAGGGAAAACAATCCTCTGTTGACTCTTTTACATGTCACCATATCTGTACTGAATGCTGCAGATAGACACGCTGCTGCAGCACTCAACAACAACATCCTTCCTCCCACCCCGCCATGGGTGGCTGATGGTACAATAGGACTGCTACCCGTCCTCATCATCAGCCTATTGGCACATGGGGCAGTGCAAAAGGACTGGTAACCATACCAACTTGCTTGGGACAGGTCGATCAAGGTCGCCTGGTCCTAATTTTTCATGGTAGATGGTGCAGTATGGCTGGTAACCGTCCTCATCATTGCAACAGGGGGCTGAGCTCCATCAGCCCCCACCCTTCATTGTAAAGAAAAGATTCAATTGCCCCTGGACTAGCAGAGGGATGATTGGCTCCCTCCTCCACACCCCTTAATGTCATCTCTGGACTATCATTGCAGCTGGAGGCTTCCTTCCACTCATTTCTCACAAACGACTACCTGTGTCTTATTCATGCATTCTATATTACTTCATCACACAAGTGGGGGGACAATGGTATTGGAACCCAGGAAGGCTGGGGGAAGAACGGAATGAACAGCTGGGGTTGTTTCAGGAGCACACCCTGTGAATAGCATTCAGCTCAAAATTTATGCATGATTGGCCAGAGAGCAGCTGTGCTCTCTGGTTCTATGATACAGTGGTTCTCTAGTACAGTTGCCCATATTCTAGGCAGGACTGATTCTATTTTTAGATACCCAAAAAGGAGGGATTGACTCGGGGAGTCATTCCCAAATTTTGCTTTTGCGCCCCTGGCTGATCGGCCAGGGGCACTTATGACAGCACCAAATGGCGCAGTGCAAAAGGACAGGTAACCATGACCATCTTATTACCGTCTTCTTACCAGTTCATGGTATGGTAGACGGTGCAGTATGCCTGGTAACCATCGCTGCTGTCATGCAAAAGCAAAAGCATGCTGCTGTGTAGCGCTGCTGGTCCGCCTCTGTCAGCGGCATCTAGAATACATACGGTGACATACACAAAAGGCAAAATAGGGTCCATTGTTGCCACGCTATGGCGTGTGCCAGGGCATTTCATGGAAAACGTGCTCGAAATGATTGTCTGCCGTTGCTTTCCCGGAGGAAGGAATGACTGGCGACATTTACCCAGAATCCACCGCGCAAATGATTTGTGCAACAGCAGGCACAGGGGTCTCAACAAAAAATTCACAGAGACAGCCTAGACTCAGTTAATTGTTCGCAAAAAAGTATCTTTGCAAGGAATTCACTAACTGTTTCCCATCTCACAGCTTCCACTGTCTCCAGACCTTCCACAGCATCCCCCTCGCAGAGGCTGGCGAAGATTAGGCGGCGAAAGAAAAAGACAAGGGACACGATTTTCGATGAATGTGTGGGCTGCTACCTAGCCGAGGCGGACCAGCAGAGGCAGTGGAGGGAGAAAGTCTCTCTGTACCAGCGCTCACACAGCGAATGGGAGGAGAGGTGGCGTGAGGAACACAAGCAGGCGACTCAAGCAATGCTTGTACTACTGAGGGAGCAAATGGACACGCTCCGGCGACTTGTGTATGTTCTGCAGGACCGCTGCAGGACAGAGCCCCCGGCAGTATCTCTGCAACCGCCCTCCCCCGCCACAAAGTCACATACCCCCCTCACCCTAAATAACCAGGAGGATGCCCGCCCTGGGCCGTGAATACTGTCACTGCACCCCAGCAGAGTGCTCAAGTAACCAAAAGCTCTCATACCCTACGTTTGCATAAGTCCTTCCCTTCCGGACTCAAACAAGTCCCAATCCCAGTCCCATCCCATAACTGTGTACTTAAGTAATAAAAATACTTTGCTGTTAAGTACTGTTTCCGTCATGTTTTTTCACTGAAGACTGTGTTTGAATGGGGTGCATGGGGAAGTGCGTTGCTAATTGCATAGGACAGGCACCTTTCCCAGGGTACAGACACGGGGGCCGGATCAGCAGCGGGTCACACACACAGTGCAGTCAGTAGGCACCGTGGTCGGTATGGGAGGTGGTTTCCAGGATCTGTGTGGGCGGAGGAGATGTGACTTTGCAGCGGGGGAGGGCGGTTACAGATCTTATACAGCGGTCCTTGTCCTGGACCGCTGAGTCACGCAGCAGAGGAATCTGTATCCGTCCTCCTCCGCCACAAGGCCACATAGCCCCCCGCACACAGAATCCCAAAAAGGAGGGATGGCAGGCTCCGTTGAAACAAGCAGTCCGGCAATGCGGACCGCTGTAGGAGCAGGAGCCTGTCATTCCTTGAGTTTAGAGGCGGTCTTTACATCAGCGCACACCCTACCCACCACAGTCTGCGTTCCAGTTTCAACCCTTTAACGAAAAGTCATGAATAAAGAAACCTCTCCTCAGTAACAGTGTGACATGTATTTTATTTTTACACGTGTCTTGGAAGTGGGGGAAACGGGGAGAACGGGGTATTTAACCGAAGAGGAGAGTCAACAGTAACTGGGTAAAGAAACAGGGGCAGGTTCAGCTTCTCTGTAAAGAAACTGAACAGTCACAGGTCACGCTGCTCGCTGCTCGCTGGTATTTGAAGAGTTCCTTGTCGCTGTCCCAGGCGCCTGTATAGGGCTTCATGAGCAAGTGCATTAGCGGGCAGGCTGGGTCACCGAGGATCACTATAGGCAAATGCACATCCACAACAGTTATTTCGTGGTACGGGAAGAAACTACCTTCCAGCAGGCGTCTGAGCAGCCCACAGTTCCTGAGAACACACGCATCAGGAACCTTGCCCGGCCATCCGACGTTCATGTTGGTAAAACGTCCCCTATGGTCCCCCAGTGCTTGCAGAACCATTGAAAAGTAGCCCAATTTCTCAGCAGCTGAATGTGGAAGAGGTGGACGATAAAGTGCGAGGAGGAGAAAACGGCGAGGATCGCAGCGGGCTCCATGCTTGCAGTGCTGTGGCGTCCACGCTGTCACTGACCAGAAAAGTGCACGAACAGATTGCCCGCAGGCGCTTTCAGGGAGGGAGGGAGTGAGGGCGTGATTGACGGTTCAATGACGACAGTTACCCAAAACCACCCTCGACACATTTTTTCCCCCAGCAGGCATTGGGGGCTCTACCCAGCATTCCAATGGGCAGCGGGGACTGCGGGAACTGTGGGATAGCTTCCCACAGTGCACCACTTCCAAAGTCGACGCTGGCCCCGTGAATGTGGACTCAGAAATTCGAATTAGTGTATTTAGTATGGATACACAAATTCGACTTCATAAGGTCGAATCCACAAATTCGAACTAAGTTGATTCGAAATAGTCTTGTAGTGTAGACAAGGCCTTAGTCTTCAAATAGTGTGAGGGAAAAAAAAAGATCCTCCTTTCATTGTAAAGCAGGAAATTGACTCATTCCAACAGATCCATTTTGGAATGGGCAACTTCTGCTATTGAATGCTGGCTGCAAACAACACAGCCATATGGCTCTGGTTATATAGAGCACCTCACTTCAACGATCTGGGGTAATACCATCCCTATAAAATCACCTAATCAATTCTGTTATACATACACTTCAACTGAATTAGGCACAGTAACCACTTTACTAGCTGCTGACCATCCATTCAAACAGCATGAATCAAAAAGTCAGGTCCCTGTCTGCCAATATCTCACAATGCTGGTACTAAAGTAAATGCCATATTTTCAGGCAACATGCTTTTCTTACTTTTTGTCTGACAAATCTCCTACTGTCTGAAGAACTGAAGGCCCATATCTCTGCAACCTGTCACCACCCCAAATCATCAGATCCCGTTTACCTACGTTTTCTCACTTTGTCAGCAGTAATTGAAGAGATGCAGTTGCTTCATAGTCAAATAGGGACCCCCAGGATGCATGTCAAGGGATACCGGATGCACCCAACCCCTGCACCATAACCACAAGCCAGCTTAACTCAGCCCATTTTCCAGCTAGACATACACTTCTAGAGATTCATGCAACTCGTTTCTCCTTTCTAGCATTCTTAAGGAAATATGTACATGAAGTATATTATGAGCAATGTTATTGTTTGTTTGTACCATTCACAAAGGTGTGCAAGGCACCCCATATAACAGATAGATACTTGCGCCCCTGTTGTGCAGGACTTAATCTAGAAGTTAGACATGCCACACGGCGGGGTCGGGTGAGAAGAGAAGTGGGGAATTTGGATAGGGATGGACAATTATACTCCACACCTAGTTATGGTAGAGGGATGAGTGAAATTTTGTAGTAATTGCATGACGCAAATGCAATATTGTACTTTAAATAGTATTGAGTATGTGATGTTGAACAAGTGATTCTTGAACTACCATCCATAAAGACACTCCTGGGGTGATTCTCCAGAACAGATGGGAGGATCACACCTGTGGGAACAGGAAGTGTCCCAAAATGAGGAGGTGGAAGAACTGTAAATATTTAACATACTACATTTTCCCCATAAAATAATAGGGAAAGTAAAACCTGAAGAATTATTTTCTCAAGTCATTTTTCATGGTGATCCATAAAGCACTGGCAGGCTTGCACAACACTTGCTGCTGATCTGCAGAGTTGGCAGCCACATGCAGGGGCGGCTCTAGACATTTCGCCGCCCCAAGCACGGTGGCATGCCGCGGGGGGGCGCTTTGCCGGTCGCTGGTCCCACAGCTCCGGTGGACCTCCCGCAGGCGTGCCTGCTGACGGTCCGCTGGTCCCGCGGCTCCACCGAAGCCGCGGGACCAGCGGACCATCCGCAGGCACGCCTGCGGGAGGTCCACTGGAGCTGCGGGACCAGCGAACCCTCTGCAGGCAAACCGCCGAAGGCTGCCTGCCTGCCACCCTCCTGGCGACCGGCAGAGCGCCCCCCGCAGCATGCTGCCCCAAGCACGCGCTTGGGGTGCTGGGACCTGGAGCCGCCCCTGGCCACATGACACTAGCTGCTCCTCCCCCCGCCCAGCTGCAAAAATTTAAATTAAAAGGTGATTGAAAGTACAATAAATATTTCCCTAGTATCACTCTTCTCTTTCGGCAATTACCCCAGGCAAGTTACACAATCCCACACAACTGTGACTGAGAGAAGGGTTGTTCACAAGACTCTCTCTGCACCACATATGGGTGGGAGGTGCAAACAGAACTGGAAGGAAAAACCACAGGAACAAGGCATCAGAAAACCTGGATTCAGTTCACAGTTCTGACAAGTTGTTGAGCAATACTAGTTACCTTGTTGGTACCTCAAGTTCCCTTCCATAAAATGAGGAAAATATTACTGTGTCACAGGGGTTCTGAGGATGCCTGCAAGGTCCTTAAATATTTTGCAGTGCTCATACGCATAGTAAGTTATTATGTAATATGAGCAACTTCCCGCCCTAGAATTCACATGCTGAAGTCATCTGGATGGTATGGGCACAGCATTTATATAATTGTAGTATCAATCACGAAACAAAATTGGAAAAATTAACAAATATTGTGAAGCTGTCATTGTAATTTACTCCAAGTACTTCTTGCTGCCTAAAAGGTGTAATTGCCTTAATATTGATTTAACTCAATACTATTTTTGTTATTTTTAAGTTATGTTTGACAAGGACTTACAGTTTTGCTAACAAATTGGCATTCATACTCAGACATCAATGATGATTACAAAAACAAATGAACAGTACTGGAACCACCCATTTGGGGCCTGTAGTGCCAAAAGGGGATGGAGAAAGATGCAAAATACACATAAGATGAACATTGTAAAGGATTATAAATGTTATATATTGAAACTGATCATAAATACCATATTAAAATTACCATAATAGAATATAAGTCTGTGTGTGTTAATACCCTCTAGGATTTACAAGTTATAAACAAAATTGATGAAGATACAGCTGAACATTGTACCAACCAAAGCCCACAATTGCCAATCCAACTATAGAATAAGACAATGTTGTCATGGGAAAAAAGCTAAGAAAATACCTATTTAAGAAAGCTATAGGAAACAGACAGCATTCCCAGAAAAAGAGTTCTCCCAACCTACTGACAATGTTCATGCATTTGTACAAATATTTACCTGCCAAAATTCATTTGTCAGCTTGCAAAAACTGACACACTAAATACTATATTGTGTTAAAACACTTGGCACTGTGCTAGTGCATTTCAGCAGTAAATCAGAAAAACCCTAACAAGTGAAGTGGAGAAAGAGGGATGGAGCAGCATGAGAACATCTGAAAGTGTCTGGAAAAAGAGATAAGTCTGGCCCACCAAGTTTGCAAGGTTTAGAAATGTTGATTTGCAACCACAGAAAAGACAGTGAAAAGAACTAATTTAGTAGCACTGACCAATTTCAACAAGCCTAAAGTGATAACTACACCTAAAATTATAAGAAATCATCAAAAGGTAGAAGCATTGGTCCACTTGTATAAAAAGATGTGCTGATTCCTACAATTCTTCTCAGATCAGTTTCTTCTTACAACTGAGACACAGTCGGTACTATGTGGCTTGCTCTACGATTATATATAAACTGCATCTTGATTGTCACAAGCCTGCTGTGGTTATTTTTTTAAAATGTATATCAGTATTTATTAACCTAAATTAAAGTTTTAGGCTATGCTTTCCCAAAGTTGTAACATGTAAACTTTGGTGAGGATTTTCTCCTCACGTCCATATGAATCAAGGCTAACTCCTTACAAGTAGCTCAGTACTGAAATGAGCAGGACAACAATTGTATGAATAACTCAAAGTATAAAGGTTATTAATCCCATTACTTACTCCTTTAGCCAAAGTGTTACTTCTTGCTAAATTTCACACTATTTTTAATACAATTCATAAAACACACACCATAATCATATCTGTATAAACAAACCACCACCACCAAGTAACCATTTTCCTACAATACACATTTGAATTCAATAATAGTAAATATTACTTACTATATACTGTAAAAATGATGTCTATCATTCTTGTAGTATTAGTTATCATGTAAGTGCTGCAGGGTAGGGATGCTCTTTCCTTTGTGTTTGAATATTGGTTAACAAATGTTATTTTTAAAATTGGGTTGAGAACTGAATGATCTACACATGAATCTCAAAAATAATCCATACTAAATCTGTGAGAGTTTGCCTGCATTTGTAGAAATCCAGAATTCATTAACCAGCCCACATGGAACTGGATTCAACAGCTATTTTTAATAGGCTTAGTATAGATTACCTGTGCACTAAATTAACAGAGAAACCCCACCAGTTTAGCTAATAGGACTGATCTATTGGTTGCTGAAGAAAATGAAAAAAAAGACTCCCACTGACTTCAGTGGGCTTTGTATCAAATGCACAAAGAATAACTGTATTGGGGAACACCTGTATTGTTCCTATAGACTGACTGGTTTATTGTACTACATTTTAAAATCCCCACACAATATCACATACAGACTATAGCCTAAACATCATAGCAACAGCTAGTAGAGTTGCCTCTCTACCTTTCCCAAGAATACTTGCAACAATCTCACTTGCTTATTTAATAATATAAAAAAAACCAACAACTATAGAACTTTCAGTTAAGCCTTATAGGGCCTTATCTTTTACAGAAAAATAGATACCGAAGAAAGGGCTCATACTGAGTCATCTCATGACATTTTGCGATGACATTTCGTCGGGTGAATGGCTTTTGTATCAAATACAGATGTTCTGACACTATCATATCTTGTGAATAAGCCCTTGAGATTCCCTCTTCGATGTGCTGCTATTCAGAGCAAATATGACATAACATAAATAAACTACACTGAACAAGCTTTCCAGTCATCCATTATTTGCCTGGTGGTCAAAAGAACAGCTCTGATCTTGCTAATGACGTAGTCCAGGAAAAGATCAGTGTCTTTCTGGGCAGAGCTACATTCAAGAACTTCATCCTTTGGGGGTTAAAACATCCTGGTGTTAGTTGGACACTTGCCCAATTCTTAGTGTAATATACACAGTTACCTCTTTAGAGCAACTCTACACCATTGGGAGACATCCGTGAACCAAATCAAGTCAATGGGATTTTGGTTATTGATTTAAATGGGGCCAATATTTCACCTCATGTCCTTTATAATAATCCTAAATAACTGATGGGGCAGTGGGATGTCCCAGAATTTTTTGGTTTTGTTTTTGGATGATAATGTGCCTGTAACAGATTTACTCTACTCTGCATATCAGTCACTAGCCTGAAGAGATTCAAGGCAAAATCAGGAGGAATCAGCCATAAACCTAATAAAAATACATTCTTAGAAAACTTAAGACACAGCCGTTCGAACGGCCAGGTCCTTCCGGGGAGCCTGAGGGAAAATATTTAAACTTTGGCTTTATGACGACAGGTTTTCAGGGGATTGTAATTCTACAGAATTTATGCCATTCTCAGCAGGAAGAAGCCTACCCTGTCTGCTTATCGTAACATGCAGTGTCTGATAGCTCCTCTGCCTTCAGGAAGGGCTGCTGGATCTGGATGAGTAGACTTTTCCATTAATTTTTTAATCGTTTGTTTTCCACTTTCTTTTAGGAAGGCTCTGAAGAAGGAAACAAGAACTTGCCTTCTAGGTGTGATCAAGCTCATGAAATTATTGTAGTACAATGGTGATCTCCATTAAAAAGTGGACTATTTCAAGTGCTCTAAAATCAACACGCTGACTCAGATTACCTCAAAATTTGCTACATCTCATAGGAGTGCTGGGAGTGTTATTCCAAATGTATGCTAACCCCCCCACCCCTCCACCCCCGCAAAAAAAAGTCAGAAATTCCCCCCCCCCGGCATCTTGCAAAGTCATCTTGCTCTTTTGGGGGGGTGAGGGGGAGAGAACACACACCTGGAGCTCATACTATGGCTCTAATCCGTCTCAGCCTGACCCTGACTTCAGGATGCATGGCACATCCTATCCCTTTGAGGATGCAATACTGAAAAAAAGTTAAGGTTAATATTTGTAACCCCCGGGTCAGGGCATGTGCAGCAAGACTAGGGTGCTGTTGAAGCAAGGGGGTTTCTGGGCATTTATCACAGTAATTGGATAGCTCAAGGTGACGTGCTCTGTTCATTTAACCTGAACCTAATAATTTGTGATTGACTGAAGCATCTTCCAGTAAGGCATCCAGGCCCAGATTTCTGAAGATATTTAGACATTGTTCTTCTCAGCATTGCAAGAACTAAAGGACTTAGGAGCATAAAGTTGTTTTCAACGTGATTTAGGCACTTAGGAGTCCCTTTGAGATACTACAGTGATAAGCACAGTATCAAAACCTATACAGAAAAGAGTAGGCATCATGCCATAAAGATCTGCAGGACTGCTTTAGTGCACTGTATCCAATTTTGATTTTTCTCTGCCTTTCACAAGAAAGTCCCACCGTAACAATCCAGTAAGTTGAAGAGCTTCATCAAATTAAGGAAGCCAAACTAACTGAAAAGAGATTAATAGCATATTCACACAAAATCTGGGACAGAAAGAAGGGTGTGGGGCGGATCATACAGTTAAGATTTTGCACTATGAATCAGCAAATACAGGTTCAGTTACTCATTCTTGGTGGAAGCCTTACCCATGAAAGCAAAATACAAACAGATTCCCAAACAGGAACAGAAAGTAAGACTCAATGGGAGAAAGACATGAGGGGGGAGGGGAAGGGGTCGGGGTCTGGAGAGATGCAAGGTGGTCCTCTGAATCAGAAGGAGGTTTGGAATAAGCTAGCCTATCTAAATTTGCAAAGAAGGTTAAAAGTTAGGCAAGGGAAGATACATATTGGCACATATTGTTTTAATCCTGTTTCTCTCTGCTTGTTAAGTTTCTATGAACTAAATCATACTTGTCTTTGATAAAGCAGTCATGAGTCACTTAATTTCATACTCCTCACAAGTTCCCAGAGAGGATTCCACAGACGGACCCATTTGGGCCAGCTGGAATAAATAGGGTTGTGAAATGGGGGGTGTTGTAGATCAGTGATCCAGTATAAAGCGGGGTGAACCACAGGATACTACTCTGGGAGAAGTGTAGGTTGAGGCATGACACTTAGGAGTGCCCGTGGAGGTGGGAGGGGGGGAGAGAAGAGAGAGAGCGTGTGCGAACAGGAGTCCTAACACCTGCATCACAGGGGTGTTCTGAGGAGAAATTCTTTGTATATACACCTCTACCCCAATATAACGCAACCCGATATAACACCAATTTGGATATAACGCGGTAAAGCAGTGCTCCCGGGGGGCGAGGCTGCGCACTCCAGTGGATCAATGCAAGTTCAATATAACACGGTTTCACCTATAACGCAGTAAGATTGTTTGGCTCCCGAGGACAGCGTTCTATCGGGGTAGAGGTGTACTTATTTGTATATGCTCAGATACTATGGCAAGGAGGTTTAGATATATTGATTAGAGTCACAGAACTCTTCAGACTTATTATTAGACGGGGGCCCTGCCCCAGTCAGTTCACAACCGAACTCAGGCTATGACTACATACAAGTTTACCCTTGAGGTGCAGGACCACCACTGTGACTGTTGATGAATGTGCTTTTTGGAGGAGAAAGAATTGTTCCATTTAAAATGATCTCATTCAAGAATGTGCAACCAAATGCTTAAAACATAGACTGGATACTTTTAATTAACAAACTGTAAACGTGTTCTGTGTCATCAGGAATGGACTGTACTCTTAGTATAATACTGATTTGTGATTATCTCTATTAAATACATTAGAACAAGGGCACATTCTTTAACTAGGTCCACAAAGCAATCAGTCACAAAGCTATCTGAGCTATGTTATCCAGCACTCGTGATTACTCCTGTATTGACTGTTCAAAATAATTCTGTTATAAAATATCAGCTTGGTTATTGGCCAGATGGAAAGTAAATCTCCAGATACAGATCTACATAAAAATGCCACTGGCTACCAAAGAATCACATGCTTTAGCACTTGCAAAGATTGTTAAATATAGCCAGTATCCAGGCTACAGCTCCCACAGAAACAGATTTGCAGAAAAAGAGCTAGAGGATGAATGGGAGAACTATTAGCGGAGTCCTACCCTCCCTTTCAGTAGCACTGCCAAGGATTGCTCACTTTCATTACTTGTGCTGCTGCTGTCATTTCTCACTCTCAGAATTAGCATCAAGAGTACTAATTACAGAAGGCAGAACACAGTCTGGGATAACAAATGCTGAAGGAAATTCTCAGCTCCATCAAAGTAGGCCAAAGAGAACACAGGGATTTGTTTCTTGTATTTAATGTCCAATTAATAAAATAGGTTTAAGATTAAGGCTGCATCTTAAATGCAGTTCAACACTGTTATTAACATTCATACTGTGATAGCAACTGAAACCAGTCAGACCTGGACCCCATTGTACCAGGTGCTGTACCAATATACAAATGATAGACCCAGCCTTCTTTTCTTAAAGGCTCTGTCATTATACTCCAGCAGTACTTGAAAAATAAAAGTGTGTTTATAAATAAGGTTGGTGACCTGTGCATGGTTAAAACCAATATTTGCCATTAAAAGTTTGGTGTTAATCTCTAACATATTCCTGCCTGCAAATAGCCTTCCATTCTTAGAAACTTACACTAGTCATTTCCCGACTTGTACAGATAAAGTTTGAACCTAATGGTAGCCCCAGTGACTCCTCGTCATGATAGGTTGTTGCACAACCACCCTATTTACGACATGCTTAATAACTTTTCTGCAGTATTCTTCCAGTTAAGAGACTCCCCAACCAGCATGGATGGAAAGATACCCCACAGAAAGTGCCATGTGTAATTTATTTCAATGGACCCCATATATCATGTAGGTTTGCCATTAGAACATGGGAGGAAAAGGGTCACGGGCAGAAAAAGCAGCCAGCTTGTCTCATCTCAGGAAAAAATATCAAGTTTACAAGACCTAGTTCTCCCCCCACATATACATCTACCAGAAATCTAGGAAAAATAATCTTTCTGGTGGGTGGTTTCATCAGTGAAGAGTAATATTTGTTTACATGTCTGCCATGATCACACATTTGTGGCTACTCCAATTAACGGCCCTGAGCATCCTCAACTCCCAACTGCAGACCACAATGGCCATTTAGTAGGACTGAGTAAGGAAGGGAAATGATCATGTCTTGAAAATACCACCAATCATGCCTTGGAAGTTGATCTAAAGAGTTAAGTTTTCATTGAACAACACCCCGCCCTTCTCCTGCTCCCCCCCCCCCCACACACACCTTCCTTGGGTTGGTTTTCAAAATGCATGTACCCTCCAAAATTGAAACATTAGCTAGCTAGTTATTAAAGTAGTACTCACTACATTAAAAATATTCTTTAACAGCTTGAAATTAGTATGGATGTAACTTGATGTAATGAAATCTTATTCACATTGGTTGCTACTTAATCAGTATAATGAAGGATGACCACTAGCATTGAGGTTATAGGGTAGATTCCATTCTAACCTCCTGTTTTCAAGTTGTTCCTAACCTTCTACAATTTTCAACATTCAGAAAGATTTTTTTTCAGGCTTACGCCCAGATCCTACAAGACACTCCACATGGGGGATAGAGGACTAAGCTCTATCCAAAGGAGATTCTTTTGACACACACCACACAAAAAAAGCTTAAGCAAAAAACATGCAGATGAAAATGAGAAGATTCAGAATTTTATTTTTTATTAAGAGGGAAAGTGAAACTTTTTTAAAAAAAATCTTTAACAGTAGAAATAGCTGAGGATAGAAAGTTGAGGAGAAATGTCTGAAAGTTTAATTGAAAAGTGGTTTTGATTTGAATGGGATAAGATCATTTGAAAATGGCACTGATGGGCATGTCTGAACAAGATTTTTAAGCTAAGCTTCTAAAATGCATAGCTACAGAACGCTGCTCTGCATGCAAGTGTGAGCCTAACCTATCTATGTGGGGAAAGCGTACTGAAGACGTGCACTGATTTGTTAGCCTTCTGGCTACTCTGCAAAGTTCCTCTTTCCTCCAGGCAAAAGCTGGACTCTTCCATTACAGTAATGAGGTGAATGTCTTCAAATATGTTAATTATTTTCTATTTACTCATTTTTTATGAGGGGATTTGTGTGTGTGTGTGTGTGTGTGTGTGTGTGTGTGTGTGTGTGTGTGTGTGTGTGTGTGTGTGTGTGTGTGTGAGTCACGCCCTGGAGGATGCTTTATTTTATTTCTTGTTTTTATTCCAAGGTTTACATTCTAATTCTTGTGCAACACCTAGAACCACAGACAGATGCTGTATTCACTGAAATACCTCAATTGACTGAATCAAAGAAAAAAAAATGGGTCTAGCTGCTGCCTCTCTCACCGAATTGGAAGTTGCCTCTGAGTCTTTCCAAATCTGCTCTCACATGATTTGGAGTTCACAAATGAACATGATCTGATATGTGGTAAATATAATGGCAAAGTGCTGCAGGATCCATTACAGGTGGTAGCTGGGCCATAAATGTATCTGGGATGTTATGAATGGTAAGGGAAATGGCATAGCAGGGATCATTCTGGGAACTTTACCTCCAATTTTCCTGTGATTAAAATCATAACCTTAATGTTGCAACAACAGTCTTAACACCAATTTGCATTTATATAACACATAACCCAAAGGACTCTGCATGACAATTATAATTTTGCTTTAGTCCAGTTGGATAATAGAATTAGGATTATGGGATTTCTTTCTTTACAGAGGACTATAGATTTTCTCCCATAGAAGAGAAATACAAGAAAGGACAGCTATAATTTCTAGGATAATCTGAGTATTGAAAGAGCATGAGTAGTGATGTGGTTTAATTTCACTATCTAATGTAAAAGCTCAGTAGCATACAGAAGATCATTAACTATCCCAAAGACTTAGTGTTTGTAACTCTGTTGTTTAGTTCCACCTCTCCTTTTCATGGGAGTAGAGAGGTAGGAGGGATTATGATCGCACTGGCTAGAGTAATACATTGCCTGTCATCAAAAGCCAATATTACATGCTGACAGTATTTGGAAAGGGCTATCGCTTGTAAAACCGCTCACTCACATTACTGCTGGAACAATATTGCTTTCTCTTGGAGTGAGTCAGGAAGCAATAACAGAAAAACTGTTGCATTTTATATTACTTTATTTCTACTTAATGGCATTGGCTGTGAGATGTATTTGACTTTCTCTTGTGCCCGACCTCAAAATGTACGTGAATTCCAGAACAAAGTAGTTATACTGTTGTCAAAAGTGAATGGAAATGAAAGAAGGTGCCAGTGATAAATAGGTGCAGTCAAAACATGCTGATTTTATTGTGAGTATCTTGTACCATTTTCACAGCCTATAGCGTAAAATGAAGTAACATTTAAGTCTACTTATTGGAACAACACTGACTATTTGGCTCTTTTACATGCCAATCTTAGGCATTCAAACACCATCTTCTTTTTAAGTTAATGCACTATACTGTAATTGACCTAAATCTCTTGGAGTCAGTGGAGCGCTGCTGATTCCTATCAGCTGAGAATCTAGTCCTAAATGGCTAGATTAACTGTTTAGGGCTAGATTCTCACCCTTACTCATGCTGAGTAGTAACCTTGCTCTGCGAGTAGTCTCATTGATTTCAAGAGTATTGGGAAGGATTGATGAATTCAGTGGGTCTATAACAGAATCTGGCCCTTGATGAGGAGTTTAACATACTGAATTTTGTTTCTGCAATGTGGGTCCAATTCTTGGTCCTGATGCTTTGCCCTCAGCTCCAACAGCTCAAAGGGCACTTAAAAACCACCTTAAACAGGCAGATGTGGATTCTCCTCAGATTCGAAGGATATTAGTGGGAGCCGAGGGACAGTGCCAGCAGGCCACTCCCACTGATGCAGATTAGAGAAGCTGTTCAACTGCAATAATTTGGGACTGTTTTGGGTCTCAGACACCAGGAGAAGGTAAATGGAAAACTGACCCATCAGCTGCACCAAGTTTAGGATCTGCATGTGTGTGCGCTACTGTCCCAATTTCCATTAAATCCCTACTCCTTTGCGAAGAAAAGAGTAGATGCAAACACAGAGTACAGTATTTTAGTGCATTTTATGCAAAAATATTTATACTCTCAAGTATTTGGGTTGTGAAGGCAGAGCAAATCTTATAACCCATAGAAGAAGCAGTTCCATTTTCAGAACTCCAGCAAAAGCAACCATTTTGGAACCATTTTAGTCAACCATCAACACGCTCTCTTGCTCCCTCTTCTCCTGGTGCCCTGAAGCCACTGTTCAAGTAACTCCTCAGTATATGTTCTTTAGTTTCATGCCCAAGCACAGTAAAGATCACTTGTGTTAAAGCTGTCATTCAGTCACCACTCTCTTCACGTGGCTGAGGGGCAACCCAAAACCAATTACATCAAGGAGTCAATGTGTTTGACTAAGCAAAAACACCTATCCATTCTCACTTATCTGATGGAAAGGAACACTTTCTCTGTGACATGATAAAGGCTACTCAAGTATTGCTTTCCAAAGCACCTTTAGCAATAATCAGCTGGATTTAGCTACACAACTGTAGCAGTTGACCCATGCTAGCCCCATTTCAGCTGTCTCATTTCTACAGCATTATTTCTTTACTACTTTTGGCCCAATAGTACATTTACAAAGTAATATTTTAAATGTTACTTTCTTTCATAAGTAAAGTTCCTAAGCATATTTAGTATGATCTGATATCAGATTTAAGTGTTTTGCAATGGATCTACTGTAAAACTGTTTTCTGGCCAGAGGATTTAATGGTGATGGATTAGTAAATTGATGTACAAAAGCGTAAGTTAGATTGAAACACAAAGTAAGCAGAAATAAAAGGAAAATATCAGCGATATCACAAACATATCACAACCTTAGTAGACTGAAACAAAATATTTTTTGTTTTTCAAAGATCGTTTAGAACTCTAACCTTGATCATCAGAAGAAAAATAATCCTCCTACAATAAAACCATTTTATTTTCACAATGTCTTCTCAAGTGCATGCAATGATGTTACCAGCTTGCTCAGAAGAATGCTAAGATATCAGCTGGTACCAATTTAATAAAAGGGAAGTGCTATTAAGGGCACCTCACAGAAAACACAACATAATAAGCCAACAGTAATAAAATATTTATTCTACAATGAATTCACCTTACCTTGAAAGGCACTGGCTCTTCAGTAAGTGGGCTAACAGGAAGTGAAGTGGTACTACTGGCAGGACTCATATCTGCACTCTGTAAGAAAAAACAAATCCGTATTAACACTTTTAAGTTTGGGACATGAACATATTGTGTTTTGCAGTTTAGCAACCTGATGCTGCTTCAATTTTTCATCTAGAGAAGTAAAAGAAGAAACACCCCATATGTTAAATCTAACAATTACTAGCAAGCTATACTATATTCTCTAAAATGGGTTAAGAATTTAAATACTTCACTTATGGATAAACTAAGCCCCCATGCACACATTTTGACTTAACACCCTGTAAAATGAATGAGCTATTCAGATATGCACACAGATATATATGCATTTAGAGAAGAATATCAGGGAACTATTTGGAACAAATGCCCTGGCTGCATACAGAACAAACCAAGGTGGATAATCTGGATTGATTTATTTTTTCTTAATTGTCAAGTCATCAAAATTAAAGAAAAAAAATATATGAAGAATGTCAAGGTGGTTGGTATAGAGCAGAGTTTCTCATACAGGGGTCGCTGCTTGTGTAGGGAAAGCCTCTGGTGGGCCGGGCCGGAGTGTTTACCTGCCCCATCCGCAGGTCCGGCCGATCGCAGCTCCTACTGGCTGTAGAGGCCAGTAAGTCCCTCGGCCCGCGCCACTTCCAGCAGCTCCCATTGGCCCAGAACAGCGATCGGCTGGACCTGCAGATGGAGCAGGTAAACACACCGGCCCGGCCCGCCATGGGCTTTCCCTACAAAAGCAGTGACCCCTGTTTGAGAAACCCTGGTATAAAGCACAGGAGTAACTAATAATATTGAAATATTGACTACTTGTTAATGCTGATGCTAACTTGTGGCATGCCGCTACAAGGAAAGGGTTGAACAAACACTCACAGGAAACTAACCTGGACAAAAAAATACAAGCAATATAAAGTATGCCTGGAGACAAAAAGAGAGAAAACACAGGCATTCAATGAGAAGGAAATATTTTAAAAAAACAAAACAAAAATCCAAACAAACAAAAAAAAACTTTAAAAAGTAATGGACAGCACAGTAGACACGTTTGCATGTGTAGCCAAAGTGCCACTTGCTTTCTGTGCAATTCTACTGCATTGCAGAACAATTTGTATTTATTTATTTTACTTATGCAATATGCCCACCATAGGGCCAATTCTGTAGCTGATATGAATCTGTGTAGCTCCACTGATCTAGCTTATACTTTCTAGGTGAACAATACTATACAGACATATACCATAATCAATCTAAACTGACACAATGTCACTAATAGCAATAAAAACTCCTTGAGCAAAACCAAAAGACTTTCTGCTCACTCCCCCTCCAGAAGCATAAATAAATAAATACAATCGACTTTGCAAGATACCCTGGGAAGTCACCAGAAGCTAGCTCTTTCAGACCAGGCAAATTCAAATTGAGGGCCTTCTAATGAGTTTCCCCGTCCCAAAAACATACAAATATGAGGACTGCCAAGCTGTGCACTCCAAAATTATCTTCACTGCTGAAGGCACTATGTCTTCAATATAAATAAAGCCCAAACCATAAAGAACTTTACAACTCAACCCACCATTCTAATTTGCAGCTGGAAATGAACTGAAAGCCAGTGGAGCCTTTACAGAGCAGGCAACGTGTGGTCTGCAGGAGAAACTTGAAAAAGTAGACTGATAGCTGCATTCTGCATGAGCTGTAGTTTCTGGGTAGTCTTCGAGTACAGTCTAATGTAGAGTCAAAAATAAATGCTGGAGCTGCCTTGTCGTGAACTTTTCCAATCATCTCAATCATTTTACACTGTTAGGAACTTTGGCCAATATCTCTACTAATGTACATTAATTAAGTTTAATGGTAATATGGCAGTTCACAGCAGCAATCAGGTAAGACAGTAAGTAACAAATGGTAGTTTCTTGAGCAATTAAAGAAAAAAAAAAACAGCTACTATTGCTTTGAACGAGACCATCAGCTTGCCTTCCTGAAGGGAAGCATTTACAACCTAAAATGCCCAAACACCCCTTTCTTCCTTTGTGGCTGATAAATGTATATTTGTCAGAATCACTTATTGCAGCTTGAAGCTCTCAGTGCATATCAAGAACTTCTGTGACAAATTATTCCAGAGTGGACTTCATATTTGACATCTCCTAACCCACTTCTGTTTTCACAGAAACAGCCAACTGGCCTGAAACTAAATCAATTTATCTGTGAATTATCTAGACAACCCTCACAATTGAGTTCCCTTCCTAGCTCTTACGACAAACTTCTGATGTTATGTGAGCAAGACTGTTTTGTTTGTGAATTATGATAAGCATTGTTTACTGTTAGTCAAGGTTGCTTTCACCAAGAAAGAATTAGGAAACACAAAGTTAAGGATTAAAAAGATTGTGAAGTTGAGCACTCAATGTAGAAAATGCCTAAATGAAGGTTGCCTATGCAAACTTAATTTGGCCCCATTGTGTGTATGCCATTAGTTACATGAGATCATTTCCTCTCTCTTTCCCCTCCCTCCCTCAGCAGGAACCCTTATTCATTCAGTGCATGGGACAGGTGTGCTCTGGTGATGAACTGGAGTTGAGTACCAAAGGAATCTGCCTGTAGGACCCCTGACTTATCTGTTGAAGCAGTTGGAAGGTGTGCAGTGAACGAAGGAGTGAATTGCAGGGAGTTAACACCAATTTCCCACATAATGCTGAGCAAGTCACTTACACCAAACTTTTCACACAGATAGTCTCTTCTGCACATAACTGAAGTCTGTATCATAACGTATACAGGAAAAACAGCTGAATTTAGGTTGTATGAGCAACATTCATTCTACCATTTTCTAACTTCAGAGCACTTGACTTTGCAACCTTTGAGTCATATTCATGTGTCTGTTTTATTAATGTTTTAACTGATTGATGAGAGCAACCTCTACTAATGTTTAATAAAGTTTTGTTTGTGAATTTCCTAATTTTAATACAAAGAAAATTGTGTGTGCTATTTTAATACAGCATTTACACATTGTTCATCTTCAGTGTATTTTGGATTATTGTTATCTCATGATTTCATCGCAGTGTCATGTTGACTAATACTGCAAGTAATTAAACTGTATTCACACAAAGCTTTAAATGCAGCTTCAGTTTTACTACATTTCCTAAGTTATTAATTATTACTACTAGTACAGTAAAAGAAAACTGAGTAGGGACTCATTGGGTCACTTCTTGGGGGTACCCAGGGTTGTGAGGCATCTGACCACCACCCGCCTTAAGTATAAGTCAGTCTTGTCTGTGTCCGCTTGGTGTGGCCTCCCTCACTTCACCAGCTTCAGGCAACGCAAACTTCTTGGCATATGCAGGCTCTGTTATCCATGTGCAGGGTACTAGAGGCACATCAACACATCCTGTTTCTGGTGACCTGCTTTAAACTCACACACCTTAGAGAAAACAGTTTTCAGTGCAGATACGTAATTCTTTAAACATTAGCCGTACATACATTTTGCAATGACTGGTGGACCAATGGGCTATTGGCTCCTGGTAGAGACATCACATGCCACCCTGAATTCATAAAATAGAACACCATGTAATTAACGGTTAATTTGAATAAGCTGGGCTTCTGGAGACAGGGTCCTATGTTAGCTGAGGGCTTTCAGTTTTTGCTCATCAGAATGGGAGGGAAGGAAAGGGTCAACACATTGAGACTGACGGAAGTAAGTGGATGAAAACATTGAATTTGGGTATCTTTGATTCAGAAGTGCATTGCAACTAAGATTGTTAGGAATGCTTGTTGATAAGTAGTTTGTTGAAGTTAGGATAAGTGATGACACAGTAGGGGTTACTGTAATTTGAGCATTTTGTAAAAGTTAGTTTTTAAAAAAAAAGACTTGAAGTTTGACCTATGTCTCAGGGATGTAGCCTTTGCCATCCCTGTAGAAATCCACCCAAATTTAACCAAGTTACAAGTCTTTGAAAAGTCACATTTGCATATGCTCGGTATAGACTTTAGACTGTAGCAGCTAAAATCTACTAAGATTCCATCTTCACTTAGCATGTTCGAGCCCTTCACATATCCTCGTGTTGACCAGACTGGATATGGACAATCCCACTGTGTAAATGGAGCACACACACTCCAGCACAGGGCTAAAGAGCTGAAGCCAAACTTTCCCTCTAATGGCTACTTCCAGGTGCTCAGTGCTGACATGAGCCTGGGCTCCAGACCACAGAACAGGGAACCCATCTCTCCATGATCCTCCTGCCCACACCCACGCATTGTGGATAGAGGAAGCTGCCTGATTTGAAGGCAGAGGAGAAAGACAGGATGTGATCATATACATTATGAAACCATCTTTAATTATGTGAACAGGAAAGTCAAATTAATGTTCACAGGCAACCTTAATTTTGGCATTTCTTAATTGTTGTGTTTGACATTGCAACCTTAATAGTGTGCTTATAAAATAGGGTGTTTGGGGTTTTCTTTGTCTATATACAAATAAAACTTCTACCAAAATACTTTGTCAAGAGCTCTTCCTCTTAAGAAAGGATACCTGCCATATATTGCTTTTGTACATGTTGGCATGTATCTTAAGAAACACAACTTCTGGCAGCACATTGCATTTGCTGCGTAAGTATGCAGTAGTTTCCAAAGCCTGTATAAACTCCAGTAAGGTCTCTTTTGATTGTATGTCATGTAGCGTTGAAGTTCAAAAGTATATGTTGCCTCAAACTACTCTCTAATCAGATAAAAGTGATATCCCTATTAGGTTTGTTGTCATCCTCCCAGTCCTCCATGTTTTTCCTACACAATTCTGCTATTTACAATAGTTCAAACTATTTCTTCCAACATTATGACAGTCAAAATATTTCAGCTTGGAGTAATGCAGAGCCTTCATATGTGGCAAAATAAATCAGACGGGGAAAAAAAAAGTATTGAAAAAGACATTCAATTCTGATAATATATGTTCCATGGTTTAAAAGTAATTTAACAGAGCAGTAATATATAGGGGCATATTGTAAAGGCTGCATTTCTTTAAAAACATTAGTCATTTTCCAACCTTGGTTAGACTGTGTCAACACCTGTTCTATAAATGAAAACAGATTTACCTGACTTCATAAACTGAGATTGCTCTAGATACAGAATCCTGCCTTTAATCTGATCTTCTAATGTACCAGACTTGGTTAATTGTACCATAAAATACATGCAATGTCTTCTGTATCATCCACCAAAAGAAGGCAATTTAATTTGTTACAACTGCTTCTCCATAAGAGTAAAAAGTGCTACGATAGTGGGCAGACACTGACTTCTCTTGAGATCAGTATCAAAATGTATTGATCCAAGAAGTTAATACTGACAGAGAAAATCTTCAGTGGATATTAGAGCCAGAGAACAAATAAATCTTGATAATAACCCAAAGAAAGGAGAAGACAGTCTGTGTACTTTATAGTTTTTACAAAGGGGGAGTGGAGGAGTGTTGAACTTATTTTCAGGGTGATAGTTTTAATTGTATTGTAATGTAGGTTATACTGTTCAATACCATTTTATAGTCTAGATGTTGAATCTAATCAGCATCTGATAGGAAAAAGTTGCAGAAAAACAAAAAAGCCTTTTGAAAATCTGAGGGTTAACTTCTGTCAGAAGTATTTCAAATCAACTGTGGCCAATATAAAAAGAAGATTGCATAATTTCAGTCTGACTATAAGAAACACATGAACAAGCTGTTCAGAATCTTTCTAGCACTAACCCAGCCTTATGATTGCTCTTTAAGATAGAAAGTGGTAATGACTATTTTTAATCACAACTCACAGTTCGTGATGCAGCCTATGTATCATACTATTATTTCTAGCAGAGTACTAGTCCACATATTAACTTTTCCCAGGCTGATCCCTGCTCTATTGGGCTGATCAGGAATTGATCTCCCCGATGCTTTCACAGGTCTCTCCACCCACCCATCAATAGCCAATAGGTCCACCTGACCCACCACCTCATTCCTCCAGCAAACAAGATTGTCTAGCCTTTTCTCCAGGTTCCTCCTGATTGGGATGGGGACAAGAACTGACCCCAGCCTGTTCCTCTGAAACTCTGTTCTGGAGTGAGAGGAGATCCCACGGCTGCTCCTGTGTGTCACTTTGAAGAAGCCAGAGAGGTTAGCTGTTCTTCCAGCCTTTCACCAGGTCAGTTACTGAAACCTCCTACCCCAAGTCAGTCCCTACTTGAGGAAGGAGTGGCTCCCAGTCTCCACAGAACTCTCAATGTCCGCTGTAACAGGGAAGTGTCTTGGGGGACATGACCAAGTGGTAGGAGCCTAGAACTGACCCTGCACCCTGGTCACTAAAGTACTAGTTATTACACACTTGGAGTGGACTTAAATTGAGAGATGAGTGCTCAATGGCTTAATTAGGCAGGGGGCTGAGAAGCTAATAAGGGCAATCTACCCATTAGCTGAGAACACAGTTCAAGGAGAGGAAGGAAGTGCAAGGGAGAGGCTGGCAGGGCCCAGGGGTTTCTTTCCCTCTCCAGAGAAGGGGCTCTGGAAGTTTATGTCCACTTGTATATAGTTGCACAAAACTGTACTTATGAACTGGTAGAGGGGACCTAATAAACAACACACTGATGCTTATAAACCTGAAAAGCATCCAGACTATTTGTGGTGGTCTAAAGGGCAGAGAAGGCAGATGGTTGTTGGGGCTCTGTTGGATACTCAGGAAGGGGGAGTGGAATTTTAAGTGGGCATCAGGAGTGCAGAGATATGGAGAAGGAAACAGAACTTAATCAGGTGAAAGAGGGAAGCATTGGACAGATGGTAGGAAATTCCACAGAGATCAGGAGGAGTAAGAAGTGAACCAGGGCTCTGCTATTTGAGGATTGGGAGCACAACAATTACACTTTTTCTCATTTGAGCATGGTCATATCCTGAATTGCCTACATTTTTTAAAAAAGTTGCTATGGTCAGCATGTACTCTAACACCACATAAAATTTCTGGAATGCCCGTGTTATCTTTATAGTGTCAACTTCAAATTCCTCTTGAAGGTTGAATAACATTTTAATTCTCTTCATCTCAGATAAACTTAGAATGAGTGTTGCATAAAGGGAATAAATCCTCACAAGCAATGTCAGATAAGTTTGAATGAATAAAAAGTTGCTCCATTCTCCCTCACCACCATCTGTCTGATTAATTCTCCCCAAAACCTCCTTTACTAGGCAAAGACAAAGAATTTAGTGTCCCCTTTAAAGGTGTACATGTTTGTTTATTACCACTGTCACAGCAACTGCATCTGTATTCCCTCCCCATAGTCCTTCGAGGGCATCCAATCAGGCTGCTGACCCATCCGCCACTCTTGGGTGGAGACCCACAGCTCTCTCCTTCTTGACCAGGGTTTTTCCTGGCTGCACAGTTCCCTGCCTACACTGTGATATTTCCAGTAAGCCAAACTGCCTCAGCAGACCAGTATCCATGCTTTGCTTTCTCTTCAAAGACTATAAATAGCACAATGGCCCACAGTTCTAAGTCACCACACAGCTCTTTATAAGCAAGCACATCTATTCTTAAGATGAAAGCATTACAGAGAAACCAAAACAAACAAATCAACCTTAAGTGGCATACTATAGAGGTCATCTATCAGTCTTATGCAGCCTTAATAGGACAAGTCCTTCCAATCCTTTCCCATGAAGGATTGCTTGCTCCCTCCCTTCCCCGCGGACAAGGGGTCCTGTAAGTTTGCTGGATCAGAAAGAATGTCCTGAGTCAGTTTAAACTCAGGCTATTTATCCAAAAAGCCTCTCTTTGTCAGTTGGTATTTGAAGAATCCAGACTGCACTAGTATGCGTCAGCCTATCCAGGAGATGGTACCGTTCTGTGGTGGTTATCACCTGGCTGATTTGCCTTGATCACCACCCACTGCTTCTAGTTCCTGGAAGAGATGTGGTAACTCTCCTCTATGCAGCAGAACATGGTCAAATATAAACCATTGGTTTAGAACAATGGACCCTAAAGGTACTTCAATTTAATACAAAAAGTTTGCCAAGGATATGCAGGAATCTACCATGTGTCGCAACCACATCAGAGTTTAACCCAAAGGGCTCATTCATTTTATAATCCCATCTATTTAATTTGTTTCTAATTATTAAGTATATTTTAAACAATTGGTCAGACATATACTATTAGAACTTGATCCTGGGAACCCTCGAGTAATCCCACTTTACAGTAATTTAGATAATACAAAAAGAGGACAGAGGCTCAGAACTTGAGGGGGTAAGGTGGCTGAATCCCACTGAAATTCAAAGCCCTAGGCTCCTTTGAAAAATCCCCTCCACAATACTTAGCATTTCCATTGATTGTTTTTAACATTATTTGGGGAGCCAAACAACCAAAATGTAAGAGAAAAGAAAGGGTCAAGCAAACCTACTGCCGTCAGTAATGTTTTTGCCCATCTATGGTCATAGCCGTGTCTATTAGGGAAATGGTCCAAAGACCCACTGAAGTCAGAGACTTTCATTGCTTTGGATTAGGCCTTTCATGAAGGGAGGGAAGCCTATTTTGTCCGGAAAGAAATACAATGGTGTACACTAATGGTATATACCAGAAGAGCCAGAAAGAGACCAGGAAGACAGTGGAAAGCCCTGCCATAGAGACATTTGTAGAAAAGAGGAGTTTTGTTTGTTTTGCCACACAGGTGTCAGTCAGGGAAGTTCTCAGTGATTTAATTATCTGAGAACTCCTAGTCAATGGCCCTAAATCTATCCCTCCCTGTTTGGGGCACAAGCCAAGCTCTGGTTACCGTAACAGCTGTCATACTGAGCTGTGAAACTTCGACAGGGCACATGTTCTAGAAAACACCTCAATTAAAACAAATAATTATAACCACTTCTCAGTTACCTAGCATTTCTGTTAATGATCTTGTAGAAAAGAGAAGAATTCCCTGGCCCTTGGACTCAGCAACAGGGACAAACACCATCTACTGCCTTGCCAGGTTGGAATTTTAGTTTCACTGTGGGGAGGGAAGGGGATGAACAGCATTTCCTTCACTCGTCGTCATGGCTTGGATTTTCATTTCTCATCTTTCTTGTTTTAAACATACTGGAAACCTTGAAAAGCAACCTGAGAGTTTGCCTGTGCATATTTCTCATGGCAGCTGGAATCTAATTGAAGGCTCCAGCTGTGCATTCATTAATTTGTAAGGGAAAATTTCAACTTCTTTTCAAAAAGCAAATAGACAGTCAGCTAGCTGATTTAAATAATATCTGATGATTTTCAAAGCCTGCAAGCATTTTGTTGTCCAAGTGACTTAGTTTTCTCCTGCTAAATAAAATAATAATGATGATTGTAATACCATCCACCTTTGATCATCAGTAGCTTAAAGTGCTTTTACAAAGAGGCCAGTATCGTTATCTCCATTTTACCAGCAGGGAAACTGAGGCAAACGTGCATTAGGGAGATGTGACTTATCCAATGTCATTCAGCAGGTCAGTGGCAGAGCCACTAATAGAACCTTAGCTCCTGAGTCCCAGGCCAATACTCCATCCAATAGGCCACACTGTTTCCTGTAAGTGGTGTTATATCTCAAAATAATCTTATGGCTTAAAATAATCTTTGATCCTTCATTGACCAGAATATCCTGCCCTGACTTTGATGGTATACACTCCCCAATGATTCTATATAGAATCAGTTTCTTCTCTTTCAGTAGTCTTAAAACTGACTATTTTGTTTGAACTGTTTTCTTTTTGGTTACAAATCTGAGGGCTGTTTTCATGCAAGATTCAATTATGTTTTTCAGACTCTGGTTTTAGGGGACATCTTAGCTGTCCAAAGCATGCATTAGCAAACATCTTCTCATGACAACATACAATTAAACATCAAAAGCAACTATATTCATTGATGCCCCATGCTACAAGCACTGCCTCTCATTGACACAGAATGTCTACACATACAGTGCTGCTCTTTGAGTATCTGCCAACAAGCAGCTTTCAGATCTCCAAAGCTTGCATGAGCACCCATTCAATGTCCTGCCACTCCATATAAAGACCTCAGGACAAGGTAGGGGATTGGGGGCGGGGGGGAAAATCAGGTAATGGAACTGAAAGACAGATTTAAACTGATGAAAGACACCCTGGCACAGACACCTTCAACAACCTGTGGAAATCATGGTCATAATGCAAGACCTCTGCTGGATCCAGAAAGGAATAGACATTTATATGAATAATAAATATATCCACACAATGATATTAGATTTAATAAAAATACACAGGGGATGTAAACTCTCATTCTTCTGGGTATAAGGCAATACCTAATTTGCCGGCATTAGGAAGAAACTTTTCCTACGGGCAGATTGTTCTTTAAATGCATCTGCCTTTGAAGCATCTGTTGCTGGCCACTGTTGGAGACAGGATACTAGGGCTTGATCTAGGAAGCTGATCAGTTTCTATTCTAACAACATTAAGGAAGAAATAGCACGCTTCAAGAATTTCACTGATGCTTTGAGAAAAATGTATGACTACCTGCCATGGATCCACAGGCTTGGTGCTGTGCCTCCAGCTTTAGAAAAGTCTCTTGGAGACTCCCTTGACATGCCAGACCCTCCACGGGTCTCTGTTCTGTTAGGGTAGGCCACACTGCCTCCTGATACTGAACCTCTGGTGTTTCAGCACTCCTACTTCACCCCATTAGCACTGTTCAGCAAGTCCAACTCATAGACTCTCCTGGAAGAGACTTGTACACTCTTCAGGAACTAATGCACATCATCCAATACACTTGCAGCAACACTCAGGCAGCTTTTTTTAGAACAGTAGGTTGTATTAGTCAACTGGAACATAGCATTCACAGTTCTTAGGTTAGCAGAGAGACATAAAAGGTTAAAGCATCATCCATTCTTGTAAACCCAGAGCAATTCACCGACCCAGCTCAAGTGAACTCCATTTTCAGGTCCTGTTTCCCCCTCTGACTTGCTTCCTTAGGACATGGGTACACTTGCAGATGTACAGCGCTGTGAGTTAAACCCGCCTTTGTAGAGCACAGTAGGGAAAGTGCGGCAGTCTGTCCACACTGACAGCTTCAAGCGCACTGGCGTGGCCACATTTGCAGCACCTGCAGTGGCATTGGGAGTGGTGCATTATGGGCAGCTATCCCAGCATGCAAGTGACTGCAATAGTCTTTTCAAATGGGCCGGTTGGGGGGCGTGGAGTGTGACAGGGAGTGTGTTGTGTGTATATGCAGAGAGAGAGAGAGAGAGAGAGAGAAAGAGAGGTGGTTTTTGGGGTGCTGACAGTGTGTCAGCATGCTGTCTTGTAAGTTCAGACCCCCCTCTCCACCCCTGCCTCTCTCTCTCTCTCACCCAAGTCAGTTCCCATGATGTGAGAGAGCTCAAGATTCTTCCAGAGCCGCATACTTCCTAGCCCAGGTTGAGAACAAAGGACTCTCTGCTTAGCTTCCCTGATGAGGTGTGAAATCCTTCCCCCCTCCCCAGGTTGTTGGTTGCTTGGTGTCAGTGTCCTGATGACTGCACTTTCCATTGTCTTCTTGGATTTTCCATCAATATGGGTTGGCCATGGCCAGTCCTTTTTAATGGCCCAGTCAGCCAGCTCAGACAGCTAGGCAACATACACACCTATGTCTCTTAAGATTAAATTTGCGCTCACGTCTAGCTTTCTCCTACGGCTTAGTCATGCAAAGTATAGGGCAAACTGGTTCATACATAGGATTAAAAGAAATCCCACTTCATCACAACACCCAATAGCTTTTCAGTGTCTATTTAATGCCTTTCATTTAACTTTTGTAAGGAGAACAGACAGACATTCTTTTAAAGGGCATCATATTATATTTAGAACAAAAAATCAATGCACACTGTCTGTTCTCATATATTTCATTTTCTTTAATTCATGCATTTGCTAACTTACCAAGATATACCACCAAAAAAGCCCACACCCCCTGGCTCTTAATGCACAGCTTTGCATACACGCCTAGGGCTAAGATTTTGGGCTAGACGTAATTTGTTTTCTCTACCCCTTGTGAGCTGCTACCCCCACCCCACCAGTTCTATCCAGATATAAATCTCATTTTTAAGTCTTAATTTAAAATCACAACACATTCAACTGGTGTGTTGGTGGGCAGACAACTGCAGTGTTTTCAACAGTTTTGATCTCTCATCACTCAAACTGTGGAAGTAGGAATACTGCAGCATTTTCAGCAGGACACAGAAACTGCATTAGTAACATTGCTCCTTACATTGTCCGGCTGTTTTTTGTTTTTCCATTCCTCTGTAGATATCAAGAGCAATATTGCTAGATTTGAACACTAGAAAGAGGTTTTGATTTGAGGTTATGTTTATATCTCAACAGCTCTCAGAAAAGATTTCATTTCCTTGGATTGCGATGTATTTCACTGAGGCTTTAACAAGCCATTTTACACTTCTTAAATGTTGTGACTGCAATTATCTCACTACTTCATCAGTTCTCAAAAGGGCTTTTACAATTTCAATATGGAACCACTTCTGACAGGTCATTTTAACTTCTTTAGATGCAGAGAATCCATTCTCAAGACTCCCTTGTATTCCCTAATCAGATCTCAGTGAAAGAAAGCATGTTGACATCTGTATCTCTAACTACCAAGCACAAAGAACAAAACTATTCCTTAATGTAAGAAAAATTCAGTGGAAATTAGGGTTACCACCTGGCTAGTGTTTGACCAGCCTGGTCGTTTGGGTTTTTTTTGTTTTGTTTTGTTTTTTTGTTTTGTTTTTTTAAAATGGATTTGCCAGAAAAATAATTTAATCTGCTGGGATTTTTTTTTTGTTTTTACATGGATCTAAAGCAGGGGTCAGCAACCTTTCAGAAGCGGTGTGCCGAGTCTTCATTTATTCACTTTAATCAACCACCAAAATTCAAAGCAAAAAACTGATTAGAAGACAAGGTGTCTAACTCTCAGTGGCATCCCCATCCCAGTTTTTCCTATTAAGGCACAGCCAATCTTGTAGGTTTTAAAAGGCTGCGCAAAGAGCTCCCCCAGTTCCCCTGACTCTCACAATGTCCTTCAACTTCAAATACAACCACCCTCCCTCTGTATCCCGCCCCCTCCCCCGTGCTTCTCCAGTTCCCTTTTTCAGGTTTCCTTTCCCACTGCATCAACTCCCATGTTCCGGTTCTCCAACACCTACTCCCATTTCTGGATCATTCCCTACAGTGGTGCTGAAACAATTTGTATAGTGGGGGTGCTGAAAGCCATTGAACAGTTAACCCTGTACACAATGGAAACCACTTCAATGTAGGGGGTGCTGCCGCACCCCTAGTTCTAGCACCTATGCCTACAATCATTCATGCAGACCCAAAGATTTCCCCCATCTGACTAGGGCAGCAAAAATAAAAGCCTCTGAATGCAACTGAAAAGGAAATCCCTTCCACAACAGATAAAATGGAAGGAGGAGGGTGCTGCTAATACTGCCCACCTGGCTGCTTAGGAGTGGCATTGATTATAGGTACCACTTTGGCTTTCAGAGGCAGAGAGATGAAGACAGAACAAAATGACCATGCGTCAAATAGGCTCCTAAATCTGACTCTGCATTTGAGTCACAAGTGAAAGTTCATTTAGCAGCTTCATCCTAGTCCTCTAGGAACCTTTAGACAAATCACAAAACCACCACTCCAAATTCACAAGCTGTCCTGCAAAAAAAGAGTCTATTCTTGGATCCACGCTGTCCATAGAGTTGTATGGTGTACAACTAATGTTCAGTAATAGAGCTGTGTCCAGAAGCCTAGCCCATGCTACTCCTGCCTCTAGTAATGCTATTTCTCCTTTACTTCCATGAGTACCAAGTTCATATACATATTTAATTAGAACAATTTTTCATGCTTCTTGAATTAAATTTGTAAGGAAATAAAATACAACACTTTTCTCTTCTACCTTTACAGGACAGTCAGGTACAATACGCAAAGAACTCTCTTTGAGAAGATGTTGCAGCACCTATCACAGTAAGGCAAACAATAGCGTACTATAATACAGAAAGTCAATTAAGAGACCAGACCAAAAAATATAAAAATTATATATACAAGAAACTTTGTATATATTTGCACAGAAACAACTATATTAAAAGAACATTAAATGTTTCAAAGTCAGGCATTCAAAAGTTAGGAAATACCAGAATTGAGGTTGCCCAGGCAACCTTTATTTGGCCCCCTTGTGTGTATGCATTGATATGCAAACTTTAATTACATGAGCACATACTATTTCTCCCACAGTTATACTTAATTCAGTGCAAAGGAAGGACAGTGCTCACTGAATAAGCAGCTATTCAATATTTTATTTTATCCTCATTGTTCAGTGTGTGGCACCATCCATTATTAACTGTACACTATTCAAACCTTGCTCTGAAGACATTAATTTCCTCATGGGTTTTTCTTTGGCACTCTTGATTGTATTATTGGAACACTTCACAACATTAGTGAATTTATTTTCTCAATAGTCCTGTGAGGTAAGGTGGTATTAATGTTCCCATTTTAATGATGGGTAACTGAGGCACACACACTAACGTCAAAAGTGCATACTAATTTTGGGTGCCCAATCTTTGATGCCCGTCATCTGATTTTTCAGGAAACTTAACACACTCTCTCAAATATTATAGTACATGCTCATTCTGTCGCACAGGCATCAAGTCATATAATTTTTTTTTTTTTTTAAATGAGAGGGATGTTTGGGTTTATTGTGTATACTGATTGTGTTGCTGGGTCTGGGTTCGGTTGTGCTGCAAGATTTGCGCAAGTGGCAAATGAGGGTTGTATGCCGTGAGAGGGTGTGCGTGTTTGCAGTTGTGCACTAGTTTGTGGTGGTGTATGTGTGGTTGTGTTGCACTGGGGGATTTTAAGATTCCAAAGATGTCACTGTAAAGATTATATAGATGATAGAGTCTTTTACTTGTGCCCTTCTGGAGTCATCTCCACAAAGTTATAGGGCTGGTTTCTGTAATCCGATCCAATGCCTTTTCATTCACACAGGATTTGGGACGGGAACTCCCTATCAGCCCTAGTAAGCTGGCTCCACTAACCTGGCATTTGGTATAAGGAGGGGGACTTAAGGTGGGTAGAGGGCAAGGAACAGGCATGGCAGAGGACAGTGAAGGACAGGTACAGCTAAGTGGAAGAGTCCATTAAAAATTCTGTGTTAGTAACAGGTTAAAAGCTGTCCAGAATCATCTTTAACTCTTTTTGTGGCCAGAGCTGGCCCTGAGAATCAGAGGTCAAACACAAAGAGAATCAAGTTTATAAGGTTCCTCATGTTTACCGTCTCTTTCATACATACAGGGTAGAGCTTTCCCTAGGAAGTCTTACAAAAGAAAATGCAAAGCAACTTAATACATTTTTAGTGCAGCCTTACCTCCTCTCCCTCAAGCACAAAATATAACTATCAGTTAGCACGAATAGAAGCACACTGGACTAACATACAACGTCCATCCCAGCCTCCTAACTGATGTAAATATGGTGACTTCAATGAAGTAATCTTCTAACAATAGTTAAACTTACTTTTTTTTTTTTAATGTGAGCTAATCCACTAATGTGAGTGCATCTGAGGTTAACCATAAAACACAGGTGCACACAACTGCATGTATTATTCACCCTATCTTCTGGTGATGCACTTGGCTTTCAATTAAACTGAAGGGGGCGGGGGGGGAGAGAGAGAGAATGAATCAGCAGGAAGCAAATCAGAATAATCTACATTGCCTATAAATTATAATTGATAGCTCAATATCAGATTTATCATTTGGGAAAAGTAACTGATGTGTTTTTAATAAGTATAATCAATTATTCCAAGCCACTACAGGATTACAGTAATAACTGTTATGCTTAAAAGCCAATAATGATAAATAGAATAAGTGTTAAAAGGTATCAGGAACGTCATTTATTGCCTTGTGATGCACAAACTCATATTTTCATCCCAAATTATGGCATTTGAATAATCAATTATACCAGTTACATAACACTTTTGAAACACTGAAAGCAGTGGTCCCCAACGCGGTGCCTGCGGGTGCCATGGCGCCCGTGAGGGCATCTTAATGCACCCACATCCTGGCCCCCGGGAGAGCACCCGCTGAAATGCCGCCCAATCTCAGCGGCATTTCAGCGGGGACGCCTCTGGCTGACGCCGCTTGCCATCGACAAGCGACATCATCGAGAGGCGTCGCCCCCGAATTTCGGCGGGGACACCTCTGGCTGACGCTGCTTGTCGACGGCAAGCGACGTCATCGAGAGGCGTCCCCGCTGAAATGCCGCCGAAATTCAGCGGCATTTCGGCGGGTGCTCCACCACCGCCATTGAAGTGCATCCACATTACCCCAAATTCGACCCAGCAAGGCCGATTAGCGCAGTAATCCCCTCATAGGAAGTGGAGTAAAGAAATCGATTTAAAGAGCCCTTTAAGTCAAAAAAAGGGCTTAGTTGTGTGGACGGGTCCAGGTTTAAATCAAGGTAACGCTGGTAAATGTGACAAAGACGTAGTGTAGACCAGGCCAGGAGGAGTTTTTGGGTGGGGTGGACTTCAGCTTTACCAGACACTGAAGGCCGATACAAAAGACCATGTTTGATATAGTTGTACAGGTTCATCCCAAGGTTAGGAGGGAAAAGAGGCATAGCCTTTCTGTAAGAAAAGCCATAGATGCCTGCCATTACTGCAGAGGTGAACAGGGGACTGGGTATTCACCCACAAAAGCTTATGCTCCAATATGTCTGTTAGTCTATAAAGTGCCACAGGACACTGTCGCTTTTTACAGATCCAGACTAACACGGCTACCCCTCTGAAACTAGACTAAAAATGAAAAACTTCAACTACCTGAAAGCGGGTTCCAAAGAGGATGGATCTAGACTGTTCAGTGGTACCAGATGACAGAACAAGGAGTAATGGTCTCACGTTGCAGTCAGGAAGGTTTAGGTTGGATATTAGGAAACACTATTTCACTAGGAGGGTGGTGAAGTACTGGAATGGGTTACCTAGGGAGGTGGCGGAATCTCCTTCCTTAGAGGTTTTTAAGGTCAGGTTTGACAAAGCTCTGGCTTGGATGATTTAGTTGGGGATTGGTCCTGCTTTGAGCAGGGTATTGAACCAGATGACCTCCTGAGATCCCTTCCAACCCATATATTCTATGATCCTATGATGAATCTAGTCCTCATGAATATTTCAACAAGAGCGGTAAGCCATTCTGTCTGACCGCCACAGTGCTGCATGTTTGGGGATAAAGATAGTCTATCGTTTATGCTTGTTTGTTTGAAGAAAATCCTCTGTTTTATTTAAGTTGCCACAGAGCTGACACTCTTGTTTCTCCATCCTAGGCAGCCAGACTCGAGTGTTGGGGGGGAAAAAATTATCCAAAGCATGGATAAGCAAGATTTTATGTTGGTATGAGAAACTGACAAATGCCAGAGATAAAATTCACATTTCTGACATTTAAATTTTATTCTATTTATTAAAAGTAATTTGGATAAAAATCGCTGTGTACCTTTCACGCTTGGTAAATTACCTTGATGGAATCTTTTCTGAAGTGTCTGGGTCTAATAAATAACTCAACTCAACAAAAATAATTGCACTCTTATTTTATATTCAATCATGGCCTAGACTAAACTACTGCTCCATGACAGTACCTTTGGACTTCTCTAAATTTTTACCTATTCCTTAAGAATACCAGTCACCAATGAAGTATCCAAACAAACTGACATGATTTGGGCTCTAAGATCTGTAAGATTGTCCTCAAACAAAAACAAATTATCTTTCATAGGGGTTACGTGAGAGGTCAGTCAAGGATAGATACAATCTACCTTTGAAAACTAGCAGGTACAATGGAACGTTCTGTCCCATTTTTACACAGTGAGTCACCATATTTGAGGAATGGATTTCATTAGGAATTTATGACGAATAATCATATTTCTCTTAGTCATGGCAATGACTCACCATTTCCAGGATGTGCCTGATCCAAACCCCACTAAAGTCATTGAGAGTCTTTCCATTAAATTCACTGGGATTTGGATCAGGCCAACAGTGCAGTCATTTTAAGACCATTTGTATATATTTTACAACAAAATTTTCTATGGAATTTGTTACTTATCTGCAGTTTTTGTTTACTTTCAGGAATCACTGCAAACAGATGACCATTAGAGAAGCAACTTTCCATGAGCAAACTCGTAATACAGATTTCAAAACAGTGACACCACTTGAGAATTTTGAATCATACTGAACTATGTATTGTTCATTGTTTATTATTGGATTCTATATAGTGAATTTACAACTTCATAGTTTTTAGATTAAATCTCAAACTGTTTTGAAGTTAGACACACCTTACAATAAAATTAATGGAAGATTATATCTACATCCCCTTGATTGTTCTGATAATCTCAGTCTTGTTGTTACACTGTATTATATATGATATCTAATCCTTTGCATTTATATATGCTTTACATTTTCAAAGATTTGTACCAACAGTAGCTAACTGACATTCAAATAAAATTAAGAACATTTTAGATTGTAAAAATCTTGCAAAATGATGCTTTTCAGCCAACTATTCAATTGCCGAAGACTTTCTAGACAAGAAAGCAAAAAAATTGAAACATTTAAATCCATTGTAATTGGTGAGATCAGCACTTCACCACCTTCTTTGCAAAGAGCAAAATCCATTTGCAAACAAATGGCAAGTCAATGCCATGACTAGAAGAAATATAGTTTAAGTCAAATGTCATTTACTAATTCTTATTTGGGATTCTGCAGGTTGTCATGGCCCATCAGTAAAATGCACGTTATATATAATGTACACACTCACAGAAATAAAACCTCCTCCAACCACACACCCTGAACCACCAATTTTGGTCTTCAAACAACCCTCCCAGACCTCTCCAAGCTCATCAGCAGAGGCAAGCTCACCTCAGACTAGGACACACCAACTCAAAGCGGCAACAGAACAGAATATGCAAAACCTACAGACATATCTCCAGGATCTCTACAATGATCAACACCTCCCGCCCCCGAGACACACACACACACACACACACCCCTTTCAAGGTCCATGGATCTTACACATGCCCATCACAACAGTGGTGTACCTCATTCACTAAATGCCTCAATAACCAACTATGTGGGTGAAACCAGACAATCACTATGCTCTTGAATGAACTCTCACAGGAAAATGATAGAGACAAGAAATAGCATGTCACCTGTGGGCGAACACTTTTCACAGAGTGATCACTCTATATCTGACCACTCAGTCTTCATCCTCAAAGGAAACCTGGATAACACTTTCAACGTATGAGCCTGGAAACTTAAATTCATTATTCTGCTAGGCACTAAAAATCATGGACTGAACACTGGATTTATGGCTTCGACAACAATCTGTAACCCACCAACCCCCCTTTTTTTGTGCTCTATGACTACACAGGTGGTAATGGACCACTCTGCCTTGAAAGGTTCCTTACCGTATGTGCTAACCACTTATGCTAAACAGACTGTTCAACCTAGTATTTTGCTGCAACCCTGCAAGTATCTTTTGCAGACCTGAAAAAGAACTCTGTCTCTCTCAAAACCTTGCATCTCTCATCCACACAAGTTGGTCAATTATCCCTAGAAGACTGTCTCTAAAAAAAAGGCACAGTACCTTCAACAATGAAAGGTAATTAAGTTTTGGAACTTGATCTTCATTAATAATGCTACAAGTTTCATTCATTTTAAGAAGTAATAAATATATTAACATATGTAAGTAGGTACAAGAAAATCCTGATTATGGTCTCAATTCTGTCAGGTACTAAAGCACATGCCTACGAAGTGAATCTGAACTACCTGAGCCCGACAAATATGCTCTTACAAGGAAGAGTCAAAATGAAGAATTACAGAACAGGGAGTCACACTGGTTCATTAGGAGAGATGCAGACAGTAGGGCAGTTCAAAAAACTGACATTGTTGTGTTTGGTTACATGAAACTGGTCCCAAAGAAAATACACTCTGAACAAGGATCAGAGATGTCAAGGTATGTGTACCTGTCTATGTACAACTTATGAACTGTTTGATATCATGAATTTTATTTATCTATCTATATCAAACTAAAACTCCATTTTGTTTTCTAGGCACTATTTTGATAAAAACGGCTGTTCTTGGCTTTCACCTGGGCGCTGTGGCTTCCACTGCTATGTACAACTCACGGGGGGGGTTGGCAGAACCTTTTGCATTGGGTGGAAGGTTAACAATAGAGAGTAGTTCTAGCTTGATGGTAGTATCCTTGGACAAAGCTTGCTATAGCCCAGGGTACACCAATGTTTTGAGTGTGGATTCCAAGATTGGGTTCATCAAGCAATAGATCACCTGATGAGGTGGAAAACTTGGTTGGGGTTGAGACTGACCAGAGAGTGACATGAGAAAGGGGAGTGGAAGTTATAAAAGGATCACATTGGCTTGGAGCAGCGCTCTCTGGGCTTGAGAGCACTGCTCCAAGCAACTCTCTCTGAATGGAGTAGCACAGGGCAGAAGCACGTGCCAGAGGAATGAAGTCCAGGAAATAGGACTCAGGCCAAATCCCAAAGAACACTCAAGAGTGGTGAGGAAACAGGGAATTGTGTACAGACATTTCTTATTTTGCACAGCTGTTTAAATCTCTGGTGTTGTCTACATTAAAGAGTGATTGTTTTTGGAAATCCTTTTGCAAAGCCTGTGTGTTTGCCTCAACTCACACATGATTCCTCAAGGTGTGAACTGTGAACCAGAGTGCTCACAAGGGTGGAGCTTGGGGAAAGGGTGCGCTTAAGTTACTGGGGTGCCTGGTGTGTCAGCACTGGGTCTGGGGGACTCAGGCAGCTGGGCTATGGGGTCCCATTCCATGTAGGGCCATCAGACAGAGTCAGTGCCCTGGATGTGTGCAAGAATGACTGGAACTAGAGATAGTGACTAAAGCCTGCACAGAAAAAGGGGAACTTAAAAGCACACAGACCGAGTCCAAACACAGCATTTGGTGAGCGTCCGTCGGGAGTGCTTAATCAAAGGTGTGACAGAATTTGTTTAGATGGATCTACTATAAAGATTCTCTGAAAATTAAAGTCCCAATATTGCAAGTCATTCTACCCAGACAGACCCCAGCATCCACTCAGAGGTGCTTGCAGGATTTGTCCAAAACTGTTTTTTGCTGATAGTATGAAACGTAGTTTTCATGCCAGTGTAAATACTTATTTCCATTTTTACATCATTACTACTGCTTACATGCTATTTTAAAAGAATAGATGGTAAATATATGTATATTTTAATTTGGAATTAGTTTAATATTCTGAAGTACAGAATTTACTAACAGTACAGGAGATATCACAGACATTTTGTTTTAACCATTATTAATCTATTTTAAGTGCCTTAGTGGACTGTGGAGCAATTGTAGTCTAATGGAGGAGATTCAGGCATGGCAGTCAAAAGACCTGACTATTACTGACCTGTTGTGTGACCTTGGGAAAGTCACTTTTCACTTACAGTCTCTGTACCTCTGCTTCCCTTCCACTATTTGCCTGTCTGAATTATTTAAATTATAAGCTCTTCAGGCAGAGAGCTTGTGATTACCATAACTGTCAGGATAAGCTAATGGACGAGTGGATCCCACCCAGTCTCAAGGAGGTTTCTGGTCCATGCAGTCACAAGTACCTCACAGCGTAACAGTACTGAGAAGCCGTAGTCATGCTCCAGGACCCCACTGTGGTACATGCTGTACAATCATAAAACAGAAAGACAGCCACTGCTTACAATCTAATTATGAGACGACAGATGGATAAAGGAATACCAGAAAACAATGTGACAATATTGATCAGTGTGCTAGACAGTGGTATCAGCAAACCAACCACTGTCAAGTTTATTGTAGGCATTACTGCAAAGGAGAGAGTTTAAAGGGAGGGATTTTAAGGAAGATAAATTAGTAGCTTTGTGGATATTTACAGAGAGCTCCTACGAAGGATGAGGGAGAGCAAGGGGTAAAGCACCAAGGTGCTTCTTCGAAAATTTAACAAGTGGGTGGGATGGATGCTTGCATAATGGGCCAACTGGAGGAGAGAGTCGAGATAATGAATGACAGAAAACAGGTAAAGTGTGGATAAGCTCTTGAAAATGAAGGACAAGCAGCTTATGTTTGAGGCAATAGAGAAGGGGGAGCCAGTAGAGGGATTGAAAGAGAGGGGTAACATGGGGCAAAGCAACATGGTAGGAAGTGATCTTTGCAGCAGTATTCTGAATCGATATACGAGTGGGACAAGACTGCACTTGTGAAGGCCAGACAGATGAACGTTAAGGAGAAGATTAAGGGACGAGATGAGAGTGGACTCATGGGAGAACGGGGGATGGGGTCACTTGGGCAAATAGAGAGATTAGAGCAGGGGTAGACAACCTATAGCACACGTGCCGAAGGCAGCACGCAAGCTGATTTTCAGTGGCACTCACGCTGCCCGGGTCCTGGCCACTGGTCCGGGGGGACTCTGCATTTTAAATTTAATTTTAAATGAAGCTTCTTAAGCATTTTAAAAACCTTATTACTTTACATAAAACAGTGTAGTTATATATTATAGACTTATAGAAAGACCTTCTAAAAATGTTAAAATGTATTACTGACAAGCAAAACCTTAAATCAGAGTGAATAAATGAAGACTCAGCACATCACTTCTGAAAGGTTGCCGACCCCTGGATTAGAGGGAAACAGGTGAGAAACAAGTGAGAAGGGAAGGCAAATGGTCATAACAACATCTTGTGTAAATTTCCTAAGTAATTAGCAAGATTGGGGGGGGAGAGAGAGAGAGAGAGAGAGAGAGAGAAGTGAAGGATTTAAGGAGTGAGTAATAAGTGTGTAATATCTTATCATTTGTAAGCACATACATGGAAGTATCTTGAGGGACAAAACTATACAACTAACACCCCCGGTCTTTGTTATTACTATTACATATTATTCTCGTAATGGCCACCTCATCTCAGTTTTTTAGCCAAAATAGAATCCAAGCTAAAAAAAGACAAAGTAAAACACCTTGCTCTTTCTACTGAAACAGCTGCAGACTTCTGGTAAAGGTACACTATAGCAGAGAGAGAGCACGCTGGAGTGCACGTGTGGAAAGATGGTCTAAGGTCACGCTTAATCCTAAGGTACTGTACACTGAAAAAACTAAGACATTATCCAGTCATGAAAGATTTTAAAAAAAAATGAAAAAACTCTCACTCTTCCTGAAGTTGCAAAGGTAACAACAAGGTCTTAATGACACAATGTAAAATCATGCAGGGGAAAAAAAAATAAATGCACTCAGTTGTTGCTTTCACCTTGACCCAAAACTCTTGTCTAGTAAGGTAAAAGCCTCCATGTCATTCAAAGTACATGTGCTTCACTGCTCATTGATGTTCAACCTAGGTAAAACAAATATTTTTTACTGTGCTAGGAGTATTCTGTAAAGGCTCAACTCTCAAATGTGATGACCTGTGAGATACTTCTCAGAGGGCCCAGTGCAGTATATTGACAAACAATTAACTAGATAATTATATATAGACTTCTTTCTGAAACAGAGGCCTCAGTTTTGTTCCTTACCAGTAAATGCATCCATATTACACAGAGTCTAGTTTGAAATATACCTGAAAATTGGAAGGCAGTTTCTCCTCTGAGACCAAAAGCCAGTGAAGAGTCACTTAAAAAGGAAAAAACAAAACAAAAATGCAAGCACATCTTGGGAAGTAAAAGACTATGTTCAAACCATAATAATTACCGTACTTGTCCAGATATTGACCTGCTGTACTAATGAATGTAATGTGAACAATTAAACTAATGAGTACAAGTACAACGTGAAAACAGCACAAAGACAATTACTGCAATATGACCACTGAATTATAGTAGAGAATTATCCCTATATTTAATTATTTGATTCTGTTAGATTATATAGACACCCTTTACATTTCTTTTTGAACTTTCAGGATTATCAACTGAGGACACAACCTTGTAAATGGTTAAGCATTGTGGTTAGCCTGTTTGATTCATTATATTGGGCATAATTGAAGTTGCTCACATGCTTAAGTGTTCACAGGAACAGGTCCTATAGATGCACACAAACATTACAAGAGGGGCTAGAAATGACCCCTGTAGTTAAAAGCTGCCTAATATTTTCCATTACCAATGATTCTTGCAACCTTTAAAAAGAAAGAAAAGGAAAGAAATCACACCTTCATTGTTTCCAACAGACCTTCTCTATTTGATAGGGGAAAGACCCTTCAGCTAGGGAATTGCCTTTTCTTTCTCCCATGAAATTCTGACCTTTTGCTGAGATATAAACTGATAAGAGTCACAATTTCTCATCTTATGCTTTTGGCAGCTTGCCAGAACAACTAAACATGAAAACTTTAAGGCTGGGCCCACATCACTGCCAAAATCAGTGACATTTGCCACCCAACCACTATACTGGGATTGTTGGAAGCTGACAGAACAGCCGCCATTGGGAAGGGTTGCACACTATCAGACCCAACACATGTCAATAAATGAGTTACAGATATTTCCTTCTGATAAGTAAATACAAAACTGCTTCACTTTTAACCCCATTTTCTCTCAACTTTACACACACTTCTTTTGTACTGAAACATCAATACAAAAGGCCAATTATTTGTGTAGTTATGGGAAAAAAATTAGGTTAAACGTGAAGCAGTTTTATATCCTCAACCTCTCAAAGGAATGCTTTTGCTTCAAGTTTGGAATGGAAGCCCAATGGTCAAGGCTCATGCAAGATACTATCAAACAATGGGTTACAAGCGAAATGGGTTACTGGAAAACAGTGTTTGCTACCAAGCAAATATTAATGTGAAAAGCCTAGAGTTCTTGTGGTGGCATTACAGTAACTTAGACACATTGTACATGTTATATTCTAATGCTGAGTGAGTGTGTTTCTAAATATCTACTAAAATGCATTCTGAGTGGGTTGAGAACCTTAATTTCATCAAGTTTTGATTTGTGTGTATATATAAATTCATAACCTGGAATGGGACAGAACAGACAATGCTACACAACTGTTTAGTACAAGAAGGGAGAATAATTTCCTAAAGCAAATGGTGGAAAACCTTGAGTTTAAAAGTTAGACTGGACATCTCTCTACTTCGTTCAAAATCAGGAACGATCATGCAGTCATGGAAATAGAGTAAGTAGACATAAAAGATCAGTTAGGCTAACTTCCACAAGCCTTAACATTACTTTGGGGCCAGGGGCGGCTCTAGGAATATGGCCGCCCCAAGCACGCCGGTCCCGAAGCTCCGGGGGACCTCTTGCAGACGTGCCTGCGGATGGTCCGCTGCTCCCGTGGCTCCGGTGGAGCATCCACAGGCACGCCTGTGGGAGGTCCACCGGAGCCATGGGACCAGCGGACCCTCCGCGGTCATGCCTGCGGGAGGTCCACCGGGTCCGCTGGTCCCGCGGCTCCAGTGGACCTCCCGCAGGCATGACTGCGGAAGGTCCGCCGGAGCCGCCTGCCGCCCTCCCGGCAAAATGCCGCCCCAAGCGCACTCTTGGCGCGCTGGGGTCTAGAGCCGGCCCTGTTTGGGGCGGGGGGAGAAGGGTGAAGGTCAGTGCTTAACAAGCAGCATTTAAATGGTCAACATAGTCTTGATATTCACAGCAAAGCAGGGGGTGGGGGATGTTGCTGGTGCTCGAGACTGACTGCATTTTCTTCCAGGATTTTCATGGCACTGCATAGTAGTCTACATGGGGATGGCTGTACCTTCACAATGGAGGATGTCTTGTTTTTAAATGAAAGCTTATTGTGCAACTTTTGCAGTCTACATTGGAATTCAGAAACCCTAACATTCTGGAAATGACAGTATTTTCGTGCACATGATTTCTCTCCTTTCCCTGATACTAAAGAAGATTATGTGCATTTCAAATGCAAAAAAAAAAAAAATCCTCAGTGTTCATCACACAGTGCCATAGCAGCTTGAGAGCAATTACCCCTGTTCCAGCAGGTAGCGGTCATTGAAACATAAGCAGATTAACTCCCCCTGAATATGTATATATTAATTACTGTTTGAACTAGAGAGCTATATCATATATACATGTGGATAACTATAATAATAATAATGTAATATATTGAGATATACCTATCTTGTAGAACTGGAAGGGACCCTGACAGGTGATTGAGTCCAGCCCCCTGCCTTCACAAGCAGGACCAAGTACTGCCCCAGCTCCTAAGGGGCCCCCTAGGTTTAGCAGGCCAATGCTCAAGCCACTGAGCCATCCCTCCCCCTATATGCAGTACAGCTACAAAGATTTGATAGAAAAATATCTACTTGAAGAATTAGATTTATAATTCCTATAAAACAGTTTATAGGAAGTGAACAAAAAATCCTTTAGCTGAAAATGTATGGGGAATTCTGGCAGGCTGAAGACAACTGCCTGAAAGGGTAATTTTGGCCAGGCTACCATTCCTGTATTAGGAAGTTTGGCATGTGACATTTACTGGCCACACCTCTAGTGAATAGAAGCTGTAATTGTATGCACTATAACATTGTTGCTTAATGGTAGCGCAAAAAACAATTCAGCCAGCTACAGATAGTCATTATGTGGGCCATTATACATGCTCAGGTACTGAACATGCATGTCAACACTTTGAGTACCAGGTAAGGTCAAGTTATCTAATTATATAGAGATTGTGCCTGCTTGCTGGGCAGATGCATGGAGGATGAGCATGCAGGATGAGCATGCAGGGAGATGCCCCTTTGTGCATCAGATAACACAACTGTGAGTGAGACCCATCATCATCCACAAGACTTTTCAAAGAGCCATAAGCAAAGGAACATCCCTATTCTCCACATCAGCAGAACTAACTGTTCATGTGTTTTGGAATCTACTGCAGTCTCTTTAAGTGCATGCCTGGCATCTGCAGGAGGAGTTCTCTGAGGCTGAAATTCTCCTGAAACTTCTCATGGGCTGATGCAGGGTGGTGCCACCCTGCACCCTCATCCCCAACCTCTAACAAAGGCAGTGTTAAGTAATATGGTGGCATATGGGGGTTCCCATGTGCATAGTTATTGACACTCTATGAAATGCCAGATCACCAGAGGCAGAGGGTTTCAGAGTGATAGCCGTGTTAGTCTATCAGCAAAAACAATGAGGAGTCCTTGTGGCACCTTTGGGACTAACACATTTATTTGGGCATAAGCTATCATGGGCTAAAACCCACTTCATCAGAGGCATGGAGTGAAAAAATACAGTAAGCAGTATATGTATGTATATACACACACACACACACACACACACAGCACATAAAAAGATGGGAGTTGCCTTACCATGGGGGGGCTGTGCTAACGAGGCCAATTAAATTAAGGTGGAAGTGGCCTATTCTCAGTTAACAAGAAGGGGTGAATGGTATTTCAAATGCTAGCCCTTTTATTTATTCAAAGTAGCCATTTTACAAGTGTTTATAAGTTACGTAGGCACTTCAGCTGACTGGGCACTGTTCTTATACTTTACCTCAGACTGCGTGAGAGAGGGCTCACATGAGAGAAATAAATGTTGTTGAGAGCATAAAACCCCCCATAAAAATCCACTATTAAGCTTTAACATTATCCAGCAGAGTCATTAACAAACTTGTTTATTTCTGCACCATAAGTGCTCTTCTCACTCTTCTAATGCACCAAACAGATTGGTTATGATACTTTTTCAAGATGCAAGCCGTTATTATCAAGGCCTTGTCTTCGGAGTTTAAGCCAGCTGGTGATATTGTAGGGTAGGTCTTTCAGGGCTCTATCAGTTAGAAAGCTTCATCTGACCTTATGATTTTTTATCACTGCATGACGAGCATTGTGGAAGTACCGGTATTTGGTGGGGGATGGGAGGGGAGGAGACTATGACAGTAAGGCAATGCAGATGAATTCAAACAAATCAGATCATAGCTTACCAAAGCAAATGAACTGAGACATAGCTTGAAACATTCTTGAGTAGCCTGATTTGACCCCCCCAGTTTTGCAAGATACGCTGTTCTGGCCTGTGGTATTCTGAAGTCATTGCGCCCACAGAACAATATAGAGTAGAAACAGTAATTCATGCCAAGATACATCATAATACTACTTGCATTACCCCCTTCTGTGCTTAAAACTGCATGTTGCCTACTGTGACTGTCACAGCGAATACCAAGCGTTTCCATCCCTGCTATTTAGGCTAAGACTAACAGGATGGCAAGGCTTATAACAAAATGGCAAAAGTGTAAGTTCACATAGGACTGGGAAAACACTGGCCTAACTCAGTGCAAAAATTATGTAATGAAGATTCCAGTCCCCTAGTCCACAAGGGAGCATCTCTTTTTGCGAGCTTTACTGGCTTCCTGAATAAGCTCCTCCCCTGTAGCCAGCAAGTATAGAAATGCATTTCAGTGAAACATATCTGCAGCATTCTGGTAGTAACCTAAAGCAACCTCAGAGAACTATACCAACACTGGTTTTATAGCTTGCAAATAAACTTCATTTTCATTTAAAGTCATCTCTCCTCCTCTACCTTAACAGATTTACTGAAGCATTTCTACTGTCTTTCCCACTGACCTCAGTAATTCATGTTTGTTCTTTCCACAGTGGGTGAGCTAAAACGTAACCCAATTAAGTATGGCCTTGCACGGATATTTTATATTAAGTGCAGATGCCTCTATGATGTGTACACATAATAGATAAGTAGGGAGGTAGTACATTATTTCCATTTAAGATGTAGTTTGCATCTCAAATGCTTCATCATTTATCTTTGTACCTCAGCAAGAAAGATATTAGAGTAGCTGCTCCCTCCATCAGAACAATGGAGAACAAAACCACAAGAGACAACATAATCAGCAGGCCACAATGAACATAGAAGGACCTGCAGGCTTTTACCTCACTTTCCAGAGAAAGACTCACAAACAACAAGGCCTGCAGCAGCACAGGGCCTGATCCAAAGTCCCCGGACGTCAATATGAAGACTCCCATTAACTTCAGGAGGCTTTGGCTTGGGGCCATAGTAGAGGTTACTCCAAAGTACACCAGTACAAATCACAGGGAGTAAGACACCTCTACAAAGAGTGTCTCCCCCCTTCCCTGTTACTTAGAGAAAAATGGGGAAAGGGGACAAAGGGAAGCAACAAAAGTAGAGGCACAGGCTTCCTCCAATACTTTCCACTTTGGGTATGCTGCAGGAATCAGGCGATCAGCATTTTATATGTACCAGGTCAGGACTGATACTCAAATATCAACTGATGAGATGCAGATGCCTGCTAGCAGATAAGTGCTGTGGAAATAGAGAAGACAATATACCAGATTTGCTGCTGTAACAATCACATGAAAATCCATTCAAGTAAATGGAGTTACAGCCACTTAAGCTAGAAGTGAGTTTGGCAAAATACCTTCAGACCACTAGCTAGCTAACTACTTGCATATATGGCCCTCTGCACAGTAGCATCATCTGAGAGCCTGTAAAACAATGGGTCTGATCCTGCCACACTCTATGAGTAGTCCCATTACAGTTAATAGGACTACCTGTGGTATTCAACACAAGTAAGGGCAACAGAACTGTAGACAATATTTATCTTCACTGCACCCCCCACCCCCGGCAAAATAGATGGGAAAGATGAGGCACAAGACTAGGTTACTTGCCCAAGGTTTGAAAGGAATCTCTGGAAGAGGCAGGAGTTAAACTTACTTTCCAGGGCCTCAGAGCAGTGCCTTAACCACAAGACCATTTAACCTCCTCCCCTGTCTATTCCAGTCACTTTGTGACTAATCCCAATCATCAAGATAAAAAAAACATTATTAAACTATTACTGTATACAACGCTCTCTCCATCAGAAGAATTCAATTCACCAGGGCTACAAACTACATCAGTAAGCAAAAAGTGAACTAAAAGCTAAATACAAGGGACAAATAATGAAACAGATGCAGCAGTGGCACATAGTAATTGCAGATATTACAGTAATATGTTTATAGCTCATTTTTCTGAGTTGGAAGCAGTGGTTTTCTATGAGGCAGAAGGCCTTTACAACAAATCTTGCAAAATTTAATGTGTTAACTATGGTAATTTTGACACTATTGTGCATATACAATATGAATCACTGAGATACCTATCAAGTATTGTCATGGAGAAAAAGGAACCAAAGGTGAGAGTGTATGAAGCAGTACAGTATACATTCTCCTTCCCCTCTAGCCAGTGTGTTAGAGCAACAGTTGAGAGAAGTTATTTTGTTGTACTCGCCTGTAAACCTTTCTTCCATAGGTGTTGCAGGATAGTCACGTTTTGGTATCTCACACTCTCAAGCTGTCACAAACTGGACAAATGCCATCCCCCACTACAAATAATAATAATGAAAAATCTACCCTCCCATACAGTCAGTATCAAGTTAATCTCCTAGAGCCTGGCTTTTAGCAAAAAGTATTTCCAAAATACTACTCCATGAAACCACAACATAATCATCTCTGGCTGCCTGATGAGAGAGCCTAACTATGAAGTATTTTGTGTGGAGAATTAATTTGACTGGAAGTGTTGGTTTTTGGTACAAGAGTTACAATGGAAAAAGAGTTTTAAAGCAATATTCTTAAAATAGCCATTGCTTTATCAGTTTTCAAAAGTGAGGTTTAGAAGCTGTCAAAATCCACGTTACTTTCTCTGCACCCCCACCCGCCCCCAATTCTCCCACTATTTCTTTTCATTGTTACGACACTATAGCTGACCCAAGTAATCAATACTGTTATTTTATTGATAGATAATCACAAAGTGTGTAACATTACCAACATGTGTATATTGTATTATATTATCTTGTTTTACAAGTCAGCATGAATGGATGAGATGAAAAATAAAACCACTTCCAATATATATGCTGTAACAGAAACAGCACCAAATCAGCAGCAGTGCAGAACTGATTCTAAAAGGCCACTTAAAACATACTAAACCGAAAGAAAGTTGTATGAAATGCTTTTCACAACACGCCACAAAGTCAGAGAAACACGTATTAATTCAAGGGGGGAAATAATTTCTGTCCTATATTGTTATAAACTCAAGCATCACCAGAAGCTGATTCTTGATCATTTTGAAATGTGGATTTAGTCACCTAAATGTATTGCAAGCCACATAAATAAAAATGGTGTGTTTTTCAGAAGTGCAGAGCCACATATTTGTGTTTTAAGTGTTTTTGATGCCAAGTAAATATACAGTTGCTCAAATTAAAGCTAAGAGCTAGTTCCCACCTTAAAACTGCAACTCAGCTAACCTCCCACACCTTACCTGGTAAATAAACTAGTTAGATATCAGAAATCAATGTAAATTAATTTACTATAAAATGGATACCGATCATACAGCGATCAGTATTTACTAATTCTTGAATTAAGTTTATACCCATTACCCACAAAAAAACATAGCAAATAGTCTGGAGCTATCGATGATATGATCAAGAATTATGCTTTCTTTCTGTTTCTGTTATCTTAATAGCACCTGCCTCTATACACCATAGCACTAGGTGAACAACTAACTTTTTAGAGGTTCAGTTGTGCACACCAACATTTGGATGCTTATCTGTGCCTCTTTGATCTGCAAAACTTGGATGGAAAATTACAAAAAACAGACTTCCTTATACGATATCTGTAATGTCTTGGTTTTTGTCAAGCTAAAAATGCCACAAGAACAAGCCTTTCAACTGCTTCACTCCCAATTCAGGAGGCGTAGGGGAGCAGTGTGTGGTATTGAGTTCACCAGATTATTTTCAGCCCTCAAAAGATAATCTTTCTATGAGGATTGGTGAATGATTGCAGCATTTCATATTTCATTTAAACACCTTTGCCCAACCCGGAGTTTTAGCATTGTGATGGTTTTTTTAATATCTTTTGTGCTTTTCAATTTTCAATATTGAATCATGTAAGATATATAGTATTAGATATTGAGAAAAGACTTTTTTATATCTGCTATGTTACATAAATGATTGGAATAACTACAGAACAACAGTTTATTAGACAAAATCTTTGACAAGGTTCCATGTGACAGGTGTCTGCTTTCACTACCAACTATGCAGTAGATAACTACAAAATATTTGTGAGAGGAACTGTGCCCAAACTAGATGCAAAACTGAGTGGCATTCCAAGGGATAGTATCTAGACAGATGGCCAATTGTACTCCAGTCAAATAAGCTGACAGTATAAAATTGTAGATAAGGAATACACAAACTGTATACAAATTCAGAAGGCTTGGATCTTTTCTCTCACAGCAAATGAACCTTAAGGCATTTGAAAGGTAAGTATTTAACATGTGGTGAATGAAACAACAAAAAACAAAACTTCCATTCACCTCAGATGCTGGAGTACTGTACTAAAAGAGTGCTTCTATACTATTGCACATTAATCAAGTTTGACATTCAAATCAAAACCCATTTTCACCAGGACAATCAAAGGCACTTCTTTTTATGGAGGGCTATTTTCCAAATTTTAAATACCTGCTATCAACAGAGGCGGCTCTATGTATTTTGACGCCCCAAGCACGGCAGTCAGGCGGCTTTCGGCGGCATGCCTGTAGTCCCGCGCCTTCGGCGTACCCGCTGTCAAATTACCACCAAAACCGTGGGACTGGCAGACCTCCCACAGGCATGCCGCCGAAGGCAGCCTAACGGCCACCCTCGTGGCAACCGGCAGGGTGCCCCCCAGGGCTTGCCTCCCCAGGGACGTGCTTTCTGTGCTGGTGCCTGGAGCCGACCCTGGGTATCAAGGCTGATTCCCCACTCTGGTACTTTGAGTGCAGAAGGTGGGGACCTACAAGGATTCTAAAAATTAATACTGGCCAATACAGGCTTGTATTAAATTCCCAAGGTTACAGCTTCTCTCTGACCTTGGATGGGTAGATGCTGCCACCATCCAAGTGCAAAACCCCTTTGAGGACCCAGGAAGGAGCACTTGGGGACTCCTTCCTGTGGGATACCCTCAAGCCCTTTCACTCCCCGTCTGGGGAAGAGCTGAGAAAGAAAACAAAGGGAATCAGCTGTTCTCACCAGCTAAACAAACAACATATGCACAAACCTCTTAGGGACACAAAAATCCAATCTTGTTCTTAAAAAGGGTAAATGTTATTAAAGCCAAAAAGGAAATATCTGGAACCTAGGCTTTTTGCTAGATTAAAAAAAACAAACAATTACAAGGATTAAGCATCAAGACAGCTTCTTGAGGTCCAACTTAAAGGTTACTAGCAAAACAAAAGCACCTGGGGTTAGCACAGAGGAGTCCACAAGCCATAAAGAAATAAAAGATAAACCTAATCGCATCTTCCTAGATATTTCTTGATCTACTTACATATCTGGGGTTTCAAATGAGCAGTTTCTAGGTATGATCTGATGATTTTCATACCTGGTCCAAGCTCTTACAGCATAGATCCAGCTCTCTCTCTGCTCTCTGGGAGAGCAGACAGACGGACAAAGGGGAAGTTCTTTCCCAATTTAAAAAAGTTCTAGCCTTTCCATTGTCTATTTTGGTCAGGTGCCCACTCACTTCCTTTTATCTATGGACTTTTTAACCATTTACACGTAAAGCAAGCAGAGAACAGCTACTAACAGGGGTTTTATAGCTAACTTGCTGGCTGGGTGTCCAGAAAAGGGAGCTACCTTTCCCCCCCACCTCTTCATTTATCACACCTACCATTAACCATTTCTGTATTAAGGAACTGGTCCAACATTCACTTAAGTCAACTGAAAGACTCTGGATCCTAGAGCTATTAAAATCACACAGTAATTATTTATATTACATATACACACAGACCCCGTCTTACCTGCCCATGTGTATCTATAAAATGGGGTGAAATTTGGTTTTCTAGCCTTCTCTCTTTCAAAAAAAAAAGAGCTAAACAATTGTTGATTAAACTTTAAAATAAAACAAACACCTTTAGATGCAGGCCAGAGCCTGAAGCCTGCAGATACTTAAAAATGCACAAAACCTCTCTGATGAGTTCTTCCCAATTCAACAGCACTAGTCATTGAGTACAGTTACAGCTATGCATTCATGTTTGCAAGGATTGAGGTCTGGGACTGCAAGAATTCAAAGTAAATGTTTCAGAAATCTAGAAGTTATTGAAAACAGCAGATTATAATGGAAATCATTAAGACATTGTTAACTTTAGTGGTTGCTGCCACTCCTGCTATAATATAAAACGTATCTAAATGTTCTGATGCTACAATACATGGTAATTAAGAAAAAAGATACCCTTTTTTGGATAATAAACGTCTTGTTTATTAAAAAGCTAGATTCTAAAGAAAAGTGTGGATAACATCCCCCAGCACTGATTTGTCAAGAACAAGTCATGCCAAACCAACCTAATTTCCTTGTTTGACTAGCTTAGTGGCTAGGTAGCACCCTACCAAACCCATGATCCATTTTGGTCAATTTCACCATCACAGAAAATTAAAAATTGTAATTTTAATGATTTCAGCTATTTAAACCTAAAGTTTCATGCTGTTGTAATTGTAGGGGTCCTGACCCCAAAAGGAGTTGTGGTGGTGGGGAGCAGGGGTGTCATAAGATTATGGGGGGGGGCTTGTGATACTGCTACCCTTATTCCTGTGCTGCTGCTGGCAGTGGCACTGCCTTCAGAGCTGGGTAGCTGGAGAGCAGCAGCTGCTGGCCAGGAGCCCAGCTCTGCAGACAGACCTGCCACCAGCAGCAGCACAGAAGTAAGGATGGCATGGTATGGTATTGCCACCCTTACTTCCGCAATGCAGCCTGCAGAGCTGGGCCATCAATAAGCAGCCACCACTCTCCTTACATCCAGCTCTGAAGGCAGGAGTAAGGGTGGCATGGTATGGTATGGTATGGTATGGTCACTCTTAGTTCTGCACTGTTGCTGGCAAGTCACTGCCCTCAGAGCTGGGTGCCCAGCCAACAGCCGCTGCTCTCCGGCCGCCCAGCTCTGAAGGCAGCACAGAAGTAAGGATGGCAATACTGTGACCTGTGCCTAAAATAACCTTGCACCTTCCCTTGCGGGTCAGGACCCCCAATTTGAGAAACACTGGTCTCCTCCGTAAATCTGTATAGCAGGGATCGGCAACCGATGGCACGCAAGCTGATTTTTAATGGCACGCGGCTGCCTGCTGGAACTCCGCGTGCCATTAAAAATCCTGCCGACGCAGCAAGCCGCAGGGTCCGCACTCCCAGGCCAGAGCGTCCACCCGAGCCCAGCAAGCCGCCAGCCTCTCCTCCGCCTTCCCCCCGTTCCCCTGGAGCCCTGCCGCCACGCACGCAGCACTCTGAGGGGTGGGGTGGGGCGGGGCTGCGTGTGCACGCGCAGCGGCAAAACTCCAGATGAGCGGGGAGCCTCGTGGTAAGGGGTCCAGGGGAGGGGTTGGATAACGGGGGGCAGTCAAGGGACAGGGAGCAGGGTGGGTGGGATACTGGGGGTCTCTGGAGGAGGCAGTCAGGAGCGGGGGGGGGTTGGATGGGGCATGGGAGTCCCAGGGTCTGTTAGGGGGTGCGGGGTGGATAGGGGTCAGGGAAGTGAGGGGACAGGGAGCAAGGAGGGTCCTGGGGGGGGGGCAGTTAGGGTGTGTGTGGGTCTCTGGAGGGGGTGGTCAGGAGACAAGGAGCTGAGGGGGTTGGATGAGTTGGGAGTTCTGGGGGGGGCTGTCAGAAGGTAGGGGTGTGGAGAGGGGTTGGGGCAGACAGGGAGGCGTTGTATGGGTCCAGAGTTCTGGGGGCCCTGTCAGGGGACGTGGAGCAGTTGGATGGGGCGTGGGAGTCCAGGGGGTTCTGTCTGGGTGCGGGGGTGTGGATAAGGGATGGGGCAGTCAGAGCACAGGTAGGGTCCTAGGGGGGTAGTCAAGGGATAAGGAGCAGGGATAGGGGGTGGGGGGCCCAGGAGGGGGTAGTCGGAACAAGGAGCAGGGGGGTTGGGGGTTCAGGGGGGGCAGTCACACAGCCCTCTGCCCTAAGCCCTGCACCCCCACACCTCCCCAGGCCCCTGCCCTGAGCCCTGTACCACCCAGCCCTCTGACTCCTTCACACACCCCCATGACCCCAGCCCTGACTCTGGCACTCCCACACATACCCAGCCCCCCTACCCTGACACCAGCACCCCCCCTCACATGCCCCCAGCCCTCTGCCCTGACTCTTACACCCCCCACATCCCATGTACCCTGCACATCCCCTCCCCCCACCACCAAATGGGAGCTCCTGCACCCCCACTCACATTCCCACCTGCACCCCTCACACCAAATGGGAGCTGCCCAGGTAAGTGCCCCACACCCAAACCTCCTGCCCCAACCCTGAGCCCCCTCCCTCATTCTAGCTCCTCGCCAGACCCTTCACCCCCAGCTCTGTGCTCGGTCCACTCCCACCCTCAGCTCAGTGCAGAGAGGAAGAGAATGGGCCAGAACCAGGGAGAAGGCAGGTACCCACTGTATGTGGGCAGGGCCGGGACCCCAGACCGGCAGCAGGCTGAGCAGTTACGGTAGCCAGGATCCCGGCTGGCAGGAGCCGGCGGATGGAACCCCTGAGCGGCAGTGGGCTGAGCGGCTCAGCCCACTGCCAGTCTGGGGTCCCGGCTGCTGGCCCCGCACAGCCCGCTGCCGGTCTGGGGTTCTGGCTGCCGGACCCTTCCCAGCTGGGGTCCCGGCTGCAGGTCCCACTCAGCCCACTGCCGGCCTAGGTGAACAGAACCCCAGACCAGCAGCGGGCTGAGCGGGCCGGTAGCGCAAGATCAACATTTTAATTTAATTTTAAATGAAGCTTCTTAAACATTTTGAAAACCTTGTTTATTTTACAATACAACAACAACAAAATGTATTACCAGCACCCAAAACCTTAAATTAGAGTGAATAAATGAAGACTCGGCACCCCACTTCTGAAAAGGTTGCCCTGCTGTATAGTATGGGGTAAAAGCACACAAAAGCCCTCCTACACCCAAACTCCCCCGCAAGCCCCACACCCCACCCCCCCGCACCCAAACTGTCCCAGAGCCCGCACTCCCTCCTGCACCCCAGCCCCCTCCCTCAGCCCTCAGCCCCTCCTGGAGCCCGCCCCCGCCCCCCTCCCACATTCCAAACCCCTGCCTCAGCACTGAGCCCCCTGCAAGCCCCTCGGCCCTAGCCCAGAGCTGCCTCCCGCACCCCAACCCTCTGTCCAGTGAAAGTGAGGGAGGGTGAGCAACAGAAGGACAGGGGCTGGAGTGAGTGGTGGGCGGGGTGTTTGGTTTTGTGCAGTTAGAAAGTTGGCAACCCTAGATGCATCTCACAGGTGCCTCATTTCAAAAAGGAGGTTGTTGACCTTTTCAAAAAAATAAAATCACAAAACCATATTGCACTGAATTTGGAATTTTTAGGTACATCATTAAAAAATAACAAATCCAGTTTTCCATAGTAGATAATTTTACTACAGTTTTGCAACAGATTCTGATAAAATACAGATTGCCCTACTTATGTCATCTTTAGAAGCCAAGCAAAGATAAACACTGAGATGTTCTCAGGAAGGCAGCATGTATCTGGGGGTAAAAAATGCATACATGCTAAAGCTTCACAGATTAGATAGCCTGCAAAAACTTATGTGCACACAAGTTTATTCACAAATTGTCCCTTTGACTAAACTATTTGATTACAATTAAGGATAAGGTGTTTTCAGTATTGGGGCCTTAGAAGTGCAAGATATCTTAAGATCCACACTGCAAAATACTACCATTAGTCTGAAGTTGAAATTCACCCTACCACCCTGCTCAGCACACTAGAAAGAGCCTCCTCACCAGCACGAAGCATAAACTCAATAATATAACATGTCTCAACATTGTGTGGAAACTCTTCAGCAAGTGTACAGGGAAGAAGTGTGGCAAACAAAACAACCCCCGCCTCGTCCTCCCCCAAAAACAAACCAAGACCACACAAAACCAACAGAACTCAGCAAATACATCCAGTTCTAGTTTGTGGAAATGGGAAATATGGAGAAGGGTTAGGAAGATGACTTAACGGCCACTTAAAAAAAAAAAAGTCAAGACCTGGAGGGAGAAAAAAGGATCGAGAATGAAAGGACTTGATGATAAGAGGTAGAACCTGGTTTAAAGAAAGAAAGAAATAATACCAGGGAAAAAAAATTGCTTAGAGGGAACTACTTTGTATTATGCATCTTACTGTCTCCATCACTGGGATACTTCTGGGTAGTGAAACAAGAAACTCTGAGTTCCAAATCATAGCATTTCCTATTTATTCTTTGCCGGCTCCTTTGCAGAAGCAGCAGACAGTTTAGCTCTCTACATTAGGTAATCCACCCAGGTCTGTGTGGATTCCAGAAACACAGGGCCATCCATGCAGAGGAAGAGGACAAGCTGCAAGTTACCTGGGCTCAGCTCTCTCTACGGAACAGGAGCTATAGTTCTAAAAATGCCTCTGCCAGCATCTGTCCCATAGAAAAATCCACTTGGGAGCATGGTGGGGTCCATTATGATAATGTTGAAGGGTCAACATTAACGTACTCAGAAAGTCTACCATGAATTTCTGGGAAGAGATGGTGAGGTGGGGGAAGGTGTCCCCCATCTTGCGTCCATCACCACAGAACATTCACAGGACATTCGTTGTAGTGAAAGTAGGCGAGAAATGATGCTGAAGAAGTAAGCTCTCACAAACCTGACATCTGCCTGTTTCTTGTCCTGTCTGCTGAGGACACGATTTAACAAAGGTGCACACACATATTGCTGTTCCTTTCTCCTTAATTTAAGTTATATTGTTGAAACAGTCTCATTCATTGGGCTACCTCAGTTTCCTAAAAGCCACCATATATCACAGTTACATCATATACAAAGTCTATGACAAAAATCTCTGCCACTTGAAAACCGTACTTAATGAAATGTTTCTCAACTTTAAGGAAACTGCTGTTTGATTTTAGTGAGAATTTAGCACTTTTGACCATCATTAAAATGTAATTCTGCCAGAATTGATCAAACTGCCAAATGAATTAAAATATCAGCAAGAGGCACATGTCCTTAAGTAGCAGTTAATGAAGTCAAGCTCCTGACTCAGGGATTTGACTCTCTTCATAACACATGACCTGTACAGTAGTTTGAAGAGCACCACGGGAACAGCAGAAGAGGCTGACCAAAACACTTTCTAACATCAATAGCTTAAAAAGAAGGGAAAGCTTAAAATCCCTTTTTAAGAATGGAATTTGAGAGTCTTTGGTTCTGTCATTCAGTCCTCACTAAAGGAACAAGCTTTAATAGCATCAGGGCCAGTATCTTATCATTTAAGGCCACCATAATGCTTTCAACATTTCTTTAATCCTACAGCACCACACTACAACTCTCATTTATATCTCAATCTCTTTTCAGAGTGTCAATGGCCACCTCAGATGCCATTTTGTTTGGTGATTGCCCTTTTTCACCCTGACTGTTCCTGTTCTGGATTCCTTACTAAAGACTGGGTTAGCCAGGCACATACATAAGTTTAAGCACGTAAATTGTCCCACTGAAGTAACAGCACTTATTTAAATGCGTAAAATTATGCACATGCATAAGTACTTTGATGAATTGTGACCTAAAAGATAATTCAGTTCCCCAGGTAATCCTGGCATTTTTTAAAGGAAAGCTTGCAGCACGCACACACACGCACACACACACACGCGCACGCGCACACGCACACGCACACGCACCCTCAAATAGTTTGCATTCCCTTTACTTATTTTAAATATCACAGCTCAGCACAATGCTGCCCACGATACCTCTGTTAGAGAGTGTAGCTAACTTGCTACCCGAAAATGCCTTCTCTTGACTGGAAGTAGCATTGCAGTATTTGTTTCAACCATCTTTGTTCAGCCTACTCTATCTGTAGGAACATCCTGGTTCTCCAGCCAGATCAATCTGGGGCCATAGAGTTAGTGTGACCAGATGTCCCAATTTTATAGGGACAGTCCCGATTTGGGGAGCTTTTTCTTATATAGGCTCCTATTCCCCCCCCACCCCGTCCTGATTTTTCACAATTGCTGTCTGGTCACCGGACACAGAGTCCTTTACTGAAGTTTAAAAAAGAGGATGTATGAACCAAACCTTCCATCCTATTGAGCGTAGCAAACAGTCACCTTGATACCACCATACCTCTTCTACTCCTCCTCCCAGATTTACTGAATCCCCCAATTCAGGGACTGACACACTCCTCCCCTTACTCAGGATTTTCCAGCAGGCTCCAGCTTATTCAGCCCCTCATCTCTATCCAATTTCCAATTCACCCCCTAGAGATGCCCCTCTGCCTTTCTTTCTTTCTTTCTTTCTTTTCTTTTCCTCACAACATTCTTTTCAGGCTCATCCCCAAAAAGCAATTAGTTCCTACCTTCTTCACTCTCCAACTGGGCTCTTAATGGTGACAAACCCTGTTCTTCTTCTCAGCTGGGCTTTATTTCTAATTAGTCCTGGCCCACCCTCCAGGTGCACCAAATCTGGTTAACTGGCCTCAGCTGAGGCCCCTATTAACCCTTTTGCATCTTGTTTTGGATAAACACCCCATCACAGGGAGCCAAGATGCACAGTGACCCACCCTTCAGCAGCCAAAGGGCACTGAACTTAGCTCTTCAGGAATTCATTCAGACATATAACACACTGTTAAAATAGCAGAATAAAGTAGTTTCCTCAGGATCATTGCAACACTGACTAGAGTGGTACATAGTGAATGTGTTTAAGAGAGTTCATTCTGGTTCCAAAGCTATCACCCGTTCTAACATTAATCCCTATTCCAAGGATAGGGGATACCTTCTGTTTTAATTAATTAATATTTAACAAATCAGGGGGGATGGTTTAGCTGTAGGGTTGCCAACTTTCTAATCCCACCAAACCGAACACCCTGACCCCGCCTCTTCCCCGAGGCCCAACCCCCTGCTCATTACATTCCCCCTCCCTCAGTGGCTCTCTCTCCCCTACCGTCACTCACTTTCACTGGGCTGGGGCAGGGTGTGGGAGGGGGCGAGGGCTCTGGGGTGGAGCCAGAAATGAGGGGTTCAAGGTGGGGGTGAGGTCTCTGGCCTGGGGCAGGGAGTTGGGGTGCAGGAGAGGGTGAGGGTTCCAGCTGGGGGTGCAGGCTCTCAGGTGGGGCTGTGGGTGAGGAGTTTGAGATGTAGAAGGGGGCTTCAGGCTCAGGGGTGGGGCTGAGGGTATTTCATATGGGAGGGGGTTTCAGGTTGAGGCAGAGGGTTGAAATGTGAGAGGGGGCAGGGGCTCTAGGAGCTGGCTCTGGGGTGGGGCTGGGGCAGGCTTTCTGTCTGTCCTGGCCCTGCGCTGCGCCGTGGAAGTGGCCAGCAGGTCTGGCTCCTAGGCGGCGGGGACAGGCGACTTCACGAACTGCTCTCATCCACAGGCACCACCACCCCAGCTCCCATTTGCTGTGGTTCCCAGGCAATGGGAGTGCAGAGCCGGTGCTTGGACAGCGTGCAGTACCCTGTGGCCCCACTGCCCAGGAGCCGGACCTGCTGGCCACTTCCAGGGCACAGCGCGGTGCCAGGACAGGCAGGGACTAGCCTGCCTTAACCCTGCAGCACTGCCGAACGGACTTTTAACAGCCCAGTTGGCAGTGCTGGCTGGAGCCACCAGGGTCCCTTCTTGACCAGCTGTTCCAGTCGAAAACCAGACACCTGACAACCCTATTTAGCAGCCTAAGCATCAGGATTGGGAAAACTGTAGGGATATTAAAGAAGGTTTATATTAAACATGGTTTATATGAGAAATGATTTATTGATTTATTGTTAATTAATACTTTATAACTTAAGGTTTATGTTAGAAGTAAATTTGTGATTCCCAACATTTAGCTTCTAACCTGCAAGCCACCAGCTGTGTCTGTGTAAAGCCTGCTCAAAGAGATACTTGGTATAAAACTTGTTAAGCTCAAAGAAATACTTTGTATAAAACTTGTTAAACATTAATTATCTCTAAGTAAGCCAAAACAGTAGCTGTTATAGTGTATAGATAGAGACCCCCACCCTCTGTAAGTTTTCATCTCACTTTATCTTTGCTTGTTAAAAGACAGGGAGTCTCACATAAATTGGTAACACCCCAAAAAGTAAAGAGACAGTGAAATAGATGTGATTAACATAGAGAATGTATGTGAATGCATGCCTAGTTTAAACAATGAATGAATGGTTAGGGAGTCACCAGCCTGAAGAATTCAGTGTGGGCTGAAGAAGGTGTCAAGTGGGATCAACCAGATGACCCCCGGAGGGCAAACTGGAATCCACCCACCACACCTCAAAGGAAGGAAAAACAAAACATCTAATAACATGGAGCCAGCCACCTGATGATTGATTTAGCAACAGCAAAATGAAGCAACTCCTATGAACTAACATAGGGAAAAATCCCTATAAAACTGGACTCTAAAGACTGAGGACTTTGAGTCTATGGTTCTGATACCAACCTCCAGGAGCATCAGATGCATCTGACACAGACTCGGCTCCATCCTCATGACCAAGGTACCTGGCCAGTAACTTGGCATGAGCAACATCTAGACTGGTAACTATAACATCTATACAGAACCTGAATGAATGATTGTGTGGATGAATATGTGTGTGTGTGTGTGTATAAGGAATAAGTAGTAATGGAAACAAGTAGGAAAACATTGTCTTTTGTTTTGTTATGGTATTTACAATAAATGTGGCATCTTTGCCTTATCCCTCTTAATAAGATCCTGCTGGTTTTTATTATATTGGTACAACAAAACTACATGGACTCTCTGGAGCCATAGGTTAAAATCATGTTGGTGTCAATTCTGACCTTTGTTCTTCAAAAGTAGATCAACTGAGTTCTATACATTTTATTCTGTGAATATCTCCTTTAAAACATCTGAATGACATTATCTATTTTTTTATGGTCAGGGAAAGCTAAATGTATACGTTCAGTGCATATATTTCCACACACCCTTTGTTTATGGTCATTCAAACCAGGCCTTTACATACAGAATACATCTCCAGCTGAGTGCCTAACTAATCAGGCACAAGCACATACCTGTCATGTGTTTGCATAAGGAATTCTATCACAAATGTGCAGTTGTATACACACTAAATTCATACCAGCTTTAGTGATGTTCCCTATCCTTGGAACAGGGATTGATGTCAGAGTGAATGATCTGTCTAGAACCAGAATCAACTTTTTAAATGTATTCACTGTGCAGGCCATTAACAGAGAGAGGGGTGGGGGAGGGAGGTTTCTGCTGGGAAACTTGGCCAATTTCCTCCTCTCCCGTTTGTTGTACAATGTACTGTGCGCCATTTGGTTATCTCCTTGCATTTCTCCCATTGTATATGCACTACATATTCTGCAGTGTTTTAGGATCCTTTGAGATAAAAGGCATTATATACACACCAAATATTATCACCTTTACTTGATTTTAATTATGTAAAGCATACTAAACACTCCAACCGGCTAGTTACCGTACACAGCTAATCAATATTTCTGCAACAAACTGTTTGCCCAGAAGATGATTAATTTACCTGCTACCCTGAAGCCACGTTGCTTACATTGTGGGAGAGGCACAGCAGAATCTAGCACCTGGATTTTTTTTTAAATGATTCTATTATTTTTTTATTTATTTATTTACTAAATTTCTGAGCTGGCTTTCACAGCTGGTCCACAATTACCTGAATTTCAATAAAACCCCAGTTGGTTGGTGTCAGAATTACTGTCAAACCATCAGCACTTCCCTTTCTGAAATGCCAACTGATAACCTTGAATTAGCAGCTAGTTATTCTTACTGTCAACAGAATGTTTTGAATCCCATCCAATTATAACTAAAAAAAATAGATTAAAACGTTAGGCTTACACCTTAGGTTAAACCTTAAAAGGCTTAGATTAAAACCATCCTTGAAGGGTCAATGGATATTTTCATAAATAAGTAATTTTAGTAATATTTTAGATTGCGACAAATATCAGCTGCCCGGAGTCTTCTAATAGAGTCAGTTAATTCTTTATACTTATACACAGAGTGCATGTACAACAATTTTCAGACTTGTGTAAGTGCAGATAAATTTTGACCTTAATATTTTACTGAACAGCTATCAGTGGCCATGGTAACGAGTTTCAAACCTATTAATTATCTTTAAGGCTGCAATTTAGTCACAGAGGTCACGGAGTCTGAGACTTCCAAAGAGCTCCATGATTTCAGCCAGCACGGGCTGGGAGCTGCACAGTCCCCTGCTGTCCATGGAGGCAGGGAGCTGCAGGGGACCCCCGCCACAGCTCCCAGCCATCGCAGGCAGCAGGGGGGACCCCGCAGCTCCTGGCTGCCACAGCTCCCACCGCTCCCTACCAGCTGTGGGGACCCCCAGAGCTCTCTACCAGCTGTGGGAAGCAGGGAGGAACCCTGGAGCTCTTCGCTGCCATGGGTGCCAGGGGGTCTCCAGGAGCTTGAAGCCACCAGCGGAGGACCACCGTGGAGCTCCGAGTCTACCCGCAACTGCCTAGGCTCCCCATTTTGTCACGGATATTATTAATAAAAGTCAGGGACAGGTCACGGACTTCCATGAATTTTTCATTAAGATGTTACTGAGCAGTTTATATGTGCCACAGATAGAAAGCCATCACATCACAAAATTTAACAAAGTGGCCTCTTGGCCCACTTCATGCAGCTGTCACATCTCATTCATGCCATCACAGTTGGTATCCAGACAATCTTCAGAGCAATATACGGTACTGTTTGTTCAGGGCTGCAATCATAGCAGAGACTCACTTGCAGTCACACATTAGCTGAGCTTCTTTTTAATTCAAGGAAGGGAAGAAATGCCATAGCTAACAGTGATGGGGGAGGAGGGGAAGAAGGACAAAAGAGACACTAAAATACCAAAAAGAACAGCGAGCATTTGAAATTTTTTTGACACTGACTATTAAGAGTCCCATAACTATAAATTTTCTCTCTTGGATACTTATATGGGACAATTACCATAGTGTCTAAGCACCAAACTTTAAAAACAAAACACAACAGAAGTATTGATCCTCACAACACCCTTTTGATTTAGAGAAATATTATCCTCATTTTACAGTTGAGGCACACAGATGCTAAGGACAGATCTACGCTATGGCAAGGATCAACACACTGAGATCAATCCACCAGCAGTTGACTTAGCGGATCTAGTAAAGACCCACCAAATTGACTGCAGATTGCTCTCCAATCGACCCCTGTACTCTAGCCTTGACGAGAACAGTAAGGTAAGTCGATGGGAGACTTTCTCCAGTCGACCCTGTGGTAACTCGACCTAAGGTATGTCGACTCCAGCTACGTTATTCACGTATCTGGAGTTGCATAGCACAGGTCGACGTACCGCAGTAGTGTAGACATAGCCTAAGAGAACTGCCTAAAGTCACACAGGAAATCTGTGGTTTAGCAAGAACTTGTCCTCAGGTCTCAGAAGACTTGAGTAGTGCCCTCACCATTGGACCATTTTTTTGAGAATGCTCTTTAAAAGATTAATCTAATACTACCACGTATTCTGACCTAGGTAAGCAATGAAATAGTATCACTAACTAGGCAGGAAATTAGGCAGGAGGTAAGAAGTACTTAGAAGTAGGTACAGGAAAACAAAGGGGACATATGGATCTTCTTCCTTTCAAATTCACTGAAAAGGCATAAAATAAAGCAGAATAACATTTTGCAATATGCTATTGTGTAACTTTTAATAAAGCTTGTCAAGCAGGGAATAGCTCCACACCCATTTTGCTGTATTCTTCAGAGAGAATGAGAGCTGAAAGATTACAAATACACCATATTTGAAATGGGCCATAGGTGTTCAGGTAAGATTGTACAGTACATATTCTATACACTGGGAAGGGGACATGGGGGTTAGTGGGAGGGAGTCTGGGAGAGAACAGTCCCAACACACTCCCCTTTCGCATGTGTGTCAGGATGATAGTGGTCTATGCCCATTTCCCCACTCCCCATGTGAGCTGGGATCTGGGGGTCTCTGCCTCCCAATGTTGTCTACCTCTGCCCCTGCTATGTATGCCCAGATGTGTCGGCCTGCTACTCCCCTCTGGGTGGGGGGGTCTGAGCCCCTCTCCCTGCTCTATTGCTCTAGGACCTGGAATTGCTGTCAGCGAGCAGTAAGAGACAGTCCCTGCCCGTACGAGCACTTAAGCATGTGCTTGTATTTTACATGCTTCAAAAGGATTAAGAATGTGCTTAAATGCTGCGTGAATTAGAGATTTTTTTCCTGAATTGGGGCTTAAAAAGACAAGACCAAAAAAAAAGTATCATCATCCCCATTCTTAAGATAAGAAATTGAGACAGTTCACGGGCCTGATTCAAAGTACATCACAGTTTATTGGAGATTTTCTATTGACTTCAATAGATTTTACATCAGGCCCCACTGACTCAAAGGTCACAAAATTTTTTTAGGCTAAATCAGTAATTAAATCTTGGTCTCCCAAGTCCCAGACCAGAATCATAGCCACAATACCATCCCTTCTTCTCCAACCTTCTTGGCTCCCATAAAAAAAGATAAGGGAATATATTTTTTTAAATCTGAATTGACAATTCAAATAACAGATCAAAGAGAATCCTTAGGATTTCAATAAAGGCTTAATTCTCTTTTGAAGAACTTTTATTTTCATCATACAAGCAATCAGGACTTTAGCAAAGATTTTCATAGCTGAATGGCTTAATGTGAATTCATAAAGCAGCAAGGGAAATAATTAGATCAGATGTTAAATGAGAAGGGGGATAGGTGAAATGAGTAAAAATTAAATGTTTGTATTACCGAAATAGGCTCCTAAAAGACTTTGGTTTTGAACAATTACACAGTCTGTCCTGGAGTGACTATTGTCAGTAATCAGATAAGTTCAACATCAATAGACTCTTTCATTCTAATAGGGATGAATGTTACTCAGAGTGATACAAATTAAAAGAAAGAACAATCAATCAAAAATGCCATTCATTTCATACAGTCACAACAAATGGAGATGACCTGTATCCATAAAGTTCAGATCCAGAGCCAAACATACCCCCAACTGTTCAAATCCAAGTTTGACTTGGACTCTTTTGATATGTCTGCACAGGCATAAAAGACCCAGGACCCAGCTGCAGTTGACCAGCTGAACCTGCTGACCTGGGCTTGCGGGGCTAAAAAAATGCTGTTTAGACAGGCTCGGGCTCGAGTCCAAACATCTACACTGCAATTTTGTAGCCTTGAAACCCGAGCTTGAGTCACTTGACACAGGCCAGCTGTGTGTGTTGTATTGAAGTGTAGACATATCCTTAGGGACCAATGCAATTCCTACTGAAGTCAAAGTTGGAACACACCCAGTGATGTTGCACCACTTACAATTTTCAGATCTACATCCAAGCTACTCCCATCGTTTGGAGTACTGGGATTTGGGACTTGGGTTTGGGCCCAACTCTCCTAATAATCTTCTAAAAGGAAGTGCAACTTTCTTGCCCAATTATTTCATGTGAAAAAATTATAGCAAACCTTGCAGTGTCATAATTATATTTTTTTCAAACCAAGTCATCATCCTATCTTCTTATTGTAAGTTTAGAAAGGTTATAGGAGCACAGAGATATTAGGAAACACTATTTCACTCAGAGGGTGGTGAAACACTGGAATGGGTTACTGAGGGAGGTGGGGGAATCTCCATCCTTAGAGGTTTTTAAGGCCTGGCTTGACAAAGCCCTGGCTGGGATGATTTAGTTGGTGTTGGTCCTGCTTTGAGCAGTGGGAGACTAGATGACCTCACGAGGTCTCTTCCAACCCTAATCTTCTATGATTCTATTATTTTAAATCAGAACTACATTAATCCTTGGAAGGCAAAATTGGCAATGAAGGATGTAGGTATTCTGCAACTTTGAAAATCAGGCTATTTTATTTAAGAGCCTAAATATGGCTTTAGAAGGCTAGCTTCAGGCACCTATGCTCAAAAATGTTGGCCTTCACCTCTTTCCTCCATTTCCACTCCAAGCTCTCTGAGGTTCGCTATTATACAGCATCTAGAAGGAAATGATGCAAGTGTGGTTACTTCAAAGGCATTCACAAAAAGAGAAAAATTAAAAACAAATAATACTCAAAATGTTTGACTAAAATGCTGAAGTCTGAAAAATAAGGTGTTCATTTTTTTATTTAGATTTAGAGTTGACAAAAAAGCTAAACATCAAAGAACAGTATGTCATCTCTCTAAGATTTGTAGTGGGACCCACTGCCAACATATATAAGCACTTCAGCTAATTTAGATCAGTGCATTGAGGTCTCAGTAGATTCATGTCTGCTTGGGTTAAACATAAATATATATATGCATGTCTCCCCTCTGCACCTCCTGAGATGCATTTAAAGAGGACAGGTGGCTCAGTAGCTAAGGTACTAGCCTAGGACTTGGGAGACCCACATTGAAGTCCATGCTCTGCGAAGACTTCCTGTATCACCTTGGGCAAGTCATTTAGCTTCTCAGTTGCTATATGTAAAATGGAGATAACAGCACTATTCAGTATCAGATAGGAGCTGTGAGGATAAAGACAGGCTAGAAGATACCCCAATACAATAGTGTTAGGAGCCATACAAGTACTCAAGATATACATTGTGAATTTCTTGACTGTTTCTTGACTGAAGCCAAGGTTCTGGGCATGTAGCGTTGTTTGTAAGCAGCCATAGATCGCATTCAGATGATATTTCAAAAGTGGCTAAATTATGCTCTTCCAACCAGAGCCCAATTTCAGATCTAACAGACTTGCTGGGCATAGACTAATTAAGGTAAACAATACAACCCCCATTAAATGAGACCCTTTTTCAGTTGGATAATATTTAATATTTCAGGGGGAGGTTCAACTGTTTAAAAAAAGAACATCTTTATTTCCTCCTTAATCTAAAAAGCATCTTAGTTGTTTAAAAATCTAAAGCATATATCCAAGGATGATGGTATTTCTAAGAGTAAAAATGAAGATATAAAATAAGTGAACTCAGAACTTCACAAGTCACTCTAAAAACCATGATTTCATAAATTTTCCCACACCAGAAATGTCATGGGAAAAGCAATGAAAACACTTAGAGACTATTATGTCATGTTGACTGATAGCAAAGGGCGCTCTGGCAAGTTGATCATAAAATGCATCTTTAATTTCAGCAGACAAGACATTTTTAGTGAAGAAGATATGTTAATATAATGCTAAAAGTGAATTAAAATAATCTACACGGAAACAGTGTCTTAATGTAGAATTATGTAGAGCTGAGGCAACCACATATACAGAGTAAAAAGAAATTTGTTACCCAATATACAGGAAAATGTCACTGCAGAATGTCTTAAATCTGACCTGACTTGTGGATAAATATCCCTTTAGCTTCCAAAAGTTACTATGCTGGAATACTCAAAGATAAATTGTACTGGATATTAATCTTGTTCAGATCAGAAAGTGTAGGTATGTGAAATATCCATTTTTATAAGGACTGCTATCACACACTGTACTGTGAAAACCTCTGGGTTAGACTCTAATTTTCGGCACAGCCCCGAGTAAGGGGAGAGGTATAAACTGCACCACTTCACAAGTAACCCAGGAACCACTATTCTTCACAGGCACCTTCTCTGTTTACCCTCCTTGTGGTGACAAATAGTTTGCTCTTGGACTACACCAGCAGTTAGTTACAAAACCCCCATGCTGGCTTAATTGTGATGACTGGTACATGTGCCAGGCAGAGCCACATCTCCCTATACTCGCTGACCTTCCCCATCAACCTGCTCCAGGGGGAGGAAGTGCGTGCTCTACCTCGGTACACAAGGCCCAGGCAGTTTATCCGGGACTATAAAGGGGGATCTCATTCCCTTTTGCATGGGCATATAGTTCAAATCACAATACAGGCCCCAAAATGAGTCCTGTTCCTGTGAATACAGGGGGAGATTTTCCAAGGATGTACAGGTGAATTAGACATTTTCAATAGGAGTCAGGCACCTAAGTCCCCCTTGCACCTTTGAAAAACCTACCCCAGAAACTCCTAAACCTGTCCTTTCCATATTGTCAACATTCACTTTTAAAAGCTCATGTGTGAAGATGTGTTAGTGAACTTGTAAAAGAAAATGGATTTGGAGTAAAAAAAAAACTCCACACAGTCAAAAGGCAAACAAACATTCCCACTTGGAGTGCAGTTTATTTAATCCTCTGGTCCACTGGCCCTCCAGGTCCCCACTTCAGTTCGGTGTCTCTTTCCTGATAAGCCAAAGTAGAACACAAACTCACACAGCCTTCATCCTAGTTTCAGCTGGGCACAGCCCCTCGCTGGGTGTCTATTAGTCTGTCAGCTTCCCATTTGAGTTTGTTTTTCTTTACAAGCTTTCTCCAGTAGTACTTACACCCCCCAGTTGACTCAGAGCCCTGTAAGAGCCTTCTGCAAACATAACCACAGACTTCTAAATCTCCCCACTTCCTGCTGCACTTATACTGAAGTCACCAAATTCCTCTCAGGTGGGACTCATTCTGTGGTTGGCTAGCCACAGTGCTACAATCATTAACAGGCCAGCCACCTTCTTACACAGAAGTTCAGCTGGCTTTGTTATGATAATTCCCTCTGACCCCAAGAGCTACTTCCATCCCCTTTTGTTTCTGGTTGGAGCTAATTTGACACACCTGCCAGCATAATTGAGCAATAATTACCCTACACCTAACTACAGGGTTTTAGCAGCAGAAGAATCCAGCTTTCTTATAGAGGACCTCACACTTCACTTCCCTGTCACGAACCCCTCTTTAAATAATGTTAAATATACTCTCTAAAGATATAGATGAAATTATCTGAAGAGTAAAAATCTCTAATAAGCACCCAACAGAGTTCAAAGAACCTACGTTATAAACATGACTGAACTCCTAGCACTGCAGACAGCAAGAGAATATAAACCCACTGTAATATTTGATCTAAATGTACTTGCTGCTGTCAGGCTACTCATCTTCAAGCATTTTACTCTGTTTTGCATACATGAAAGAGACAGGGATAGTTGGATTCCTCAGTGCTGCTTTCTTTGATGGATTCCTTCTTTTTAAGGAGAAGAACTTGAATAGACATTGCAGATATAACCCAAGACGATAGAAACAAAATAAATTTAAAAAAATAAATCTTGCGTACAAACTCTCCTTGCCTTTCTAGATAAAACAGCTTAAATCTCCATTTTTTCAGCATTGTTAAGCATGCAGTAAAATAATGCAGCTACAAGAGTAAATGTCAGTATCAAGCCTCCACAGCTTGGCTGTATCTTTTAAAAGAAACTTTTCATGTGATGAAAGAATGACCCTGAAATAGTACATCTATCACCAGCATCACTGCGTTTCTGCTAAACTTAATCTCTGAAGTTGTGGGCTGTTGCTTTTGAAGCTCAGATTTCAGCTAGAGTGTGGATTAGATTTAGTGAGCTGTTTGATTTCATTACAAGGCATGGCTCTGTTGTGTTTTTCTGACTAGACAATCCACCTGCTTTTCCAAAGAGGAGTCCTATGGGGAAAACTGTTCATAGTTTGATGAAAAATTAAACCTTGCATTTGATGATCCTTTTATTGAGGCTGTACAAGTGAATGTTGAAATGCTTTCTATATGCTAGACAGCTGTGGGAAACATTATTTGTCAGTGTAAACAAAGATTTATATCCAGTGATAAGCTCTAGTGAAGCTTGGCCTGTTCCTAGTGGTTACTAGAGGAATATCATTATTACATTTCCTGTTATATTCTGCTGCTGTGTTTTTAACACTCTTATCAGTTTCTCTGTGTGCCAGGTGAAGGAGTTTCATTCTAAGGCTAATTAATTGCTCTTTCAGGCTTCTCTTCTATGGAGAATGAGGTATGACCTCTTCAGAGGAGCTTTCCGTATACAAATAAATGCAAACCTGTCCAAAATAACTGTCAACATTAAACTGAAAAAGACCACACACCGCTTACTACACTAGCTCTAGGGTTTTCCTTTTTCTGTGAACAGAAATGTAAAAGCTGAGTACTTACATTCATCAAGCTATTATACTGTTATTGTATATCTGCCTTGAGTTGCAGTGGTATTAAAAGATTTAGCACAATGCCATAAATGTGTCCTTTGCCTACAACTTGGTTATGTTTCTTATGTTTATACTTTTCAGACATATTGTAAGGACACATTGCCAGTTTCTCTTCTTGGTGTAGGCATCAGCAATAAAACTCATGACATGTTTGCAAAGGGCTCTGGCTGCAACTTTTACCCTTAACAAAATATTAACAGATAACGATAATGAATTGATAGTTACCCAGCTGGTGTAACCAAGGTTTAGTACACTTACTCTTGCTGGTCAGCCTTGAAGACCTGTGAGTCTCTGAAGCCACATTTAGCCCTCTTCAAATGACAGAGAGTTGTGCTCACCTGTGAAGGTGTGTTATATGTTCATGTAGAAGTTAGGGCACAGTCATCATTATCTGTCTTGGTTGCTGAAATCAGACTTCACACTTTGGAACAAGAGGCTCAGGAATAGCTACACATACCACTTTGCCAGGGAGATCCCAAATGAAGACAGTATCCTGTGTTCATCCCATAACAAGAAAATCCTATTGAGTAAATCATTTTGACCCAGGCTTGTGACCTCTTCAGGATTTTCCAGAGGAAAGTGAAAACTCCTCTGTGGTCACGACAATATCTCATGTGTAAAATACCACCAGGACCCCCAACACAGCAATTGCATTAATCAGGTGCATTTACATAGGGGTGTCCACGTACCCTCCATTGCAAAGCACTTTTCTGCTTACACCAGCCTATGGATGATCTTCAGCTTGGTCAGGGTCCAGCACCCAAAACAGAGGCTGTGTAAGACTAAGTCATTTCCATAGGCTATGCAGATATACTCTAAGTCAGGGCCTGTGTATTTTGTTGATGGCAGGTTAGGGACTCAGATTTCTCTCAGTTTCATTATAATGTATCACACGTTTGTCTCCATCTGCCTGTTTCTTTTGATGTCCCTCTTTGTATAAAATTATGAAATATGAACACATGTAAAATATGAAATCCCACATCCAGAAGTTACTGAGGAAGGTCATTCTTCATTCCCTAAACGCAGGATACACAAAACTAAAATTTCAAAAGTGACTCATGACTTCAGGTGCCTAATTTAAAGAGAACTGATTTTGAGAAAGTGTTGAGCATAGGCCCTGTAAAAGTGGAGGTGTCTCCAAATGGGCACCAAAACACTGAGGCACCCAAAATCTCTAGCCCATCTGTCAAATGTAGGGTCTAATCTAGAGAGAAAGTAATTAAAGACCTGTCTGGTTAGAAAATATATACTAAGAACAGATACAAGTAAGGCATTTATGCTGCTAAAAAAAGATTTTTAAAAGTCTAATATTATTTAGTATTTACTGTGACTCTAACATCATCCCAATGCAAGAGGGCAAGGGGCTCACTGATATCTGGTAGTAAGTCTCCAGTGGCCTGACCAGTTCAGTGTACCTCAACTCATTAATGTCATACCCTGTAACTTTAAGGTGTCACATAAGATATCAATAGAAAGCTAACTGATCATTAATATTATTGTGTGGTGTATGTATGGAGGACACATTCAAAATTACAAACATATTGGAAATTATGTTACCAAAGTATGTCTACCAGGCAGGGCTAAAGTCCCTCCACACCTCCCCACCGGACAAAGGAACGTGGTTCTGCTACCTGGAAGGTATTTCCAAGGTACATTAAGCAATAATGGGAATGCAATCTACATAGAAGGTAAACAGGACCATCAAGCCAACAAGGGGAGGAGATAGCCACTCAGTATCAGGGGAGGGGGAGAAGATAGCAGGAACAGCTAAATTTGCATTTTAGTAAACCTCCCCCGGGAGTGGGGGGGGGGGGTGAGCGTGAAACTTCCTTCACTAGGAGAATCCATGTTGCCTCCCTCACAGCTTGAATTAAGTTTAGTGGGGGATGGGGGACCTTCAGAAGAATCCATTTCAGAGGCTCACTGAATTATAAAGGAGAGGCAAAGAACCCCAAGTTATTATTCACCTAAACTGACAAAGGAACTGAGATCTTTGGACTTTGTGGGAGATCTTGACCAGAGGGGTTGGTCAGCTATCTTGCTGGAAGGTAGTGTGATGAGAATCTCACCTAGAATCTCACCTTAAGTCTTAGCCTCTAGACAGTGTTTTACATATATATATGTATATATTTGCTTTTATTTGCTTGTAACTATTTCTAACTCTATCCTTTATAATTGAACTCACTTAAGAGCCTACCTTGTTTTACTTTTAATCTAAACCAACGCAATGCTGTGTTTAATTTAAAGAGAATGCTAAATCTGGCAAACTGATGCGTATTGTACATTTAAAGGAACAACAAACCTCAATGTCTCTCTGAATGGTCCAGGAGAGGACTGGACATTGTAGAGCACAAGGGTCTGGGAAACTTCAGGACTGGGAGGCGTTGCAGACATCTTGCCAGGTGTAACCTAGGATGGTGGAGACCAGAGTGTGGAAGTGGTCCAACAAGCAGGCTGCCGGAGTCAAAATTGCTGAGTCAGAGCTGCTTAACAGAGAGACACTCAGTGCACGCTTGAACATTGTCTGGAAGCATCCAGACAAGACAGCTACAGCAGCAGAGCATTTTGAGGCATTCATGGTTACAGGGCAGGCCGTGACATAATCCCCCTCTGGTCTGGACTGCACCTCAGAATGTGACATTTATTGAATGCAATCTGTTCACTGTTTTGCAAACTATTCAGTTTGACTCTGATGTTGGTAATCTCAAATCAACTATTTGCCGTATGTTACTCCCTCTTTAAATCCTTCCTCTCTGTGCAGGATATTCCCATCTTTTTTCAAGGAGGACATAAACTAGATCCTTCGGAGGTATCTCCTCTGACATCAACCATGAGACCAACCTGGCTACAACAACACTGCATATCAGCAACCAGACTTCTTCCCTGCTATCCTCCTCTAACCACTTCATTGTCTCCTATTTCCTGATCTCTATCGTCCCTACTGTCAAGCTCTTACTTCCCTTTCTTGTTATCTCACTCTTCTCAGTTTCCGTTTTCCTTCCTCTCCAATATTAGCAAGCTACATTATTTCAAATGTAAAAACAAAATCACTGGAAAACTCTTCTCAGGGAGTGTCATTAACATGAACAAAATATTTTCTATCCTGAGCTATTTTCCATGTTATGCTATTGTTAAAAAAGGATGCAAGATTTTCTTTTCCTTGAGAACTGAGGTGGGGAGGGAGGGAACGGGGCGAGAGAGAGAGAGAGTTGGTTTTTTTACACCATCTTTTTTTACTGAAAAATGGCTAGCCTGGTTTCGCTCAAATTTCCTAAAAATGTTCACCTTTGGGATAATTTCATTCATTCTAGAATGACCTGAGAGACAGAAAACAGGGTTAAGTCAAAATGGCTCACAACTTAGGCAAATTTTGTTGCCTTTGCCACTCTAATACACACATTTTGTCATATTATATTTAGAGACGCACATGATATGGAAAACCTGTTCTAGGAAGCACACCATTGTCCCTATTATTCCTCCATTCTAAATAACATGATTTGATTGAAGGTAAATAAAATGTTTTTCCAAAGCACCTTAGTCACATGACAATCCAGCATAACACTTCTTTGTAGTATACAACTTAGGTCCTCCATCCCCATTTCTTTCTAATGTATCTATCAGCAGACTCCCCCTGCAATGCTGAATACTGGATAGTTCCATAAAAATATATTCATAAATAGAAGATAGATAATCTTAATAATCAAATGTTAAAGGCTATTTTAAAATTACTGAGATTCTACCTCAGAAAAGAGACAAGAGCACTGCCTCTATTCTACTTCTAAAGTCATGCTGGTTCTCATATTCTACCACCATTTTGATTTAGTAAAATAATTAAATGGCCATTCAATAGAGTCTCTCATATTGGCTGCCAGCTAGCAATGCACATTATGTATTCTCAATCCTCCCTGAATGTTCTACTTTATTAATGTGAACTCAAGGTCTCTTGCCCTCTTCTATAATTTCTAATTATCTATAGGCAATATTATAAGGAATGTGCATTAGCATAAAGATTATTTTTGGCAAGACAAGACACATTTTAAGGATATCAATCTTTCCCCTGACTGAAAGTGATACATTTTGGCACCAATCTAGGTCTTTCATGAGAACTTGTGAAAGTAGTATCCTATTCAAAGAGTTAACTTTACTATATTTGGTGTCAATTTTATCCCTAGCTAATTTTATGCTGTTAAGATGTCTTTTGAAGTTGAAGTTTGCCATCAAGTATCATGGCCAACAGAAACTAAGAAGAGATAATTCCAACTTAACTGTTTGTAGCTTCAGAAAATGGCCTGTCATTCTGTGAACCTTACTCAGTTCTGTGATGTGATTGTCTGCTTTTCAGTGTTGAAAAATAAACAAGGAAACAAGTATAATTTATGTAAAAATTTAGAGGGCTGTGTCATACACCTCTACCTCGATATAACGCTGTCCTCGGGAGCCAAAAAATCTTACCGCGTTATAGGTGAAACTGTGTTATATCAAGATTGCTTTGATCCACTGGAGTGCGCAGCCCCCCTCCCCCCCCAAGTAAGGTATGGCATCTATTTTCAGAATGTTTTGTATCTATGCTAAGTTGTATAGTTACGAATTGTATTCATGTTACGCTTTTCCCAGAATGCTTTTTACTTATGCTAACATGTTTAACCAAGGGGAAATGTGAAATGATGTGATTTTAGTGCTAGGTGCAGAAACATACGAGACAGATAGGAGAAGATGATCTTTTTGATGCTTAACCAATGTGCACTCTGTATCAAGGTACAGCTAGTGTGCATCTCTCTAACCTTTGTTGACTTCTGAAATGCTATGCTCAAAAGAAGATAAGACACTGATAAGAACTGGGTAATATATGGAGTTTTTTAGCCATTGTAAACAAGGAGGGCATAAAAGAGGTAGTTTTTGTAATCAGACTTTGGGATACACACAGACTAGAGATGTAAGCTGTGATCACTCCAAAGCTGTTCACCAGAGTTGGTAATGTGTGGACTTCTCTGCATTATGCAGATTTATCTTTGATTAATAAACTAATTAAGCTTGGGTTATCTGAGATCTTATCAATAAAAGAACTGAACCTTAACAACAATGACTTTGCGGAAAATATGCAGACATATTTGTGACATTACAAGTTTATGGATAAATTAAAAGATAATAGTCTTTACTATCACTGTACTTTTTCCACATCTGAATCATGCTAACAATTTCCTAATCTGAAAATACTATCATTATATGTTAAACTAACTTCTATGTAACTCTCACTTGTTTTGTTAAACAATGGAGTATGGAGTTGCTGGATCACATGAAAATACCAGAGAAGATACTGTAAGTCTCCTAAGACAAGCCTCAGGCCGCTGGATGTCAAGGGCTAGTATCAAGTTGCTAGTTTCCAGAATTTAAAGCAACTTAAAACTATTATATTTTAGTGGGAAAATATGGGTGTAGCTAAAGCCACAGCAGCACTTTAACATGGCTTGTGTGGTCACGGCAGAGTCCTGGAAGAGAGCTCTCCCAGCGCTCTAAAAAACCCACCTCCAGCTACCAGCGCTGGGGCACTGCTTACACTGGCACTTTACAGCGCTGAAACTTGCTGCACTCAGGGGGGTGGTTTTTTCACACCCCTGAGTGAGAAAGTTGCAGCGCTGTAAATCGCCAGTGTAGACGAGCCCTTAGTTCACCTTTCAGCAGCATTTAACCTCAGAAAATGATTTGACATCCAGAGTTAGACTTGAGAAAGTCCCGAAAGTCCCGACCCTATACTGAAGTTGTTGGTATATACCTTTTTTAAAAAAGGATTTATTATTATTTTGAGGAAATTTGCGCTTTGACTGTTTTGCACTCTATTTGACCAGTAAAAAACAACAAAAACTTTAAATTTTAAAAGCCAAGGATATTTCTGTCCCCATGAACATGCACAGTAAATAAACAAACATTCAGCACCATTGAGGCTCTCAGAGCTAAAGACTGTGCATAGTACTTGTGCAGGCATTTTGCATGGGGCTAGATTTCACCCTCAGTAAACAGCAGAATAAAGAGAGTTATAAACAGTGCCTTTTGAATTACAAAGGTGCTGCGTTACACATGCATAGAAGAGTCTCAATGCCAATGAAGCTGTATGTGGAAGTTTTTTCACTGCAACTGAGACTGAGGGCTTGGCTACACTGGAGAGTTGCAGCACTGGTAGTGGCTTTACAGCGTTGCAACTCACTCACCGTCCACACTGGCAAGGCACATACAACGCTGTATCTCCCTGGCTACAGCGCTGGTTGTACTCCACCTCGGCCTGGGGAATAATTACTATAGCACTGCTAACGCAGCGCTGCTCCGCCAGTGTGGCCACCAAAAGCGCTGTTATTGGGCTCCAGAGGTATTCGGAGGTATCCCAGAATGCCTGTTCAGCCACTCTGCTCATCAGTTCGAACTCTACTGCCCTGGCCTCAGGTGACCCGCTCTTTAAATGCCCCGGGAATTTTAAAAATCCCCTTCCTGTTTGCTCAGCCAGGTGTGGAGTGCAATCAGTGAATCTTTCCAGGTGACCATGGCTCCACGTGGCAAACAAGCCCCAGCATGGAGCAATAGCGAGTTGCTGGACCTCATCAGTGTTTGGGAGGAGGAAGCTGTGCAGTCCCAGCTGCGCTCCAGCGTAGGAATTACGATATCTATGGGCAGATATCAAGGCCCATGCTGGAAAGGGGCCCTGACCGGGATGCACTGCAATGCAGGGTTAAAGTGAAGGAGCTGCGGAGTCCCTATTGCAAAGCCCACAAGGGAAACCGCTGCTCCGGCGCTGCCCCCACGACCTGCCATTTTTTACAAAGAGCTGGACACGATACTTGGGGGGAGGAGGAGGAGGAGGAAAGCGAGAGTGAGGGTCATGTGGTGGGGGAAGACACTCCGGAGTCCCTGGAGGCATGCAACCAGGAGCTCTTCTCAAGCCAGGAGGAAGGTAGCCAGTCGCAGCAGCTGGTACTTGGTGGAGGACAAACAGAGGAGCGGGTTCCCGGTAAGCGGCTTTTATTTTCATGATGGAAATTTTTCGGGAGAGGAGGGAGGGTTAGGGGTGCATGCATGCATGCATGCCTAGATGCGGAATAGCGCATTGATGTGGTCTATCACGTCACGGTAATCGGCCTCGGTAATCTCTTCAAAAGTTTCAGCCAGAGCGTGGGCAATGCGCTTGCGCAAGTTTATTGGGAGAGCCACTGTGGTCCTTGTCCCAGTCAGGCTAATGTGTCCGTGCCACTGTGTCGAGAGGGGTGGGGGGACCATTGCTGCACACAGGCAAGCTGTATAGGGGCCAGGGCGAAATCCACATTGCTGTAGAAGACCCTCCCACGCTTCCCAGGTGACCCGCAGCAGCGAGATATCTTCCAGGATCAACTCCTGTGGAAAATGTTGGGACAGTGTTCAGTGTAGGTGGCCCCTGCAGCTGTTTGCTTTCCCCAACGCACAGAAACCCCGAGGACAGTAGAGCCTTGAAGCAATCAGTCCCCCTTACTCACCATTTCGGGGCTCCCGTGGGTTATGTGCACTCTCTTTGGGATGGGAAAATTATGCTATTGTGAAGACTGTTACACTCCTTAACTGTGTGGGAATAACTGTCTGGTATAAACAATGCTGCCTCTGTTAAGTGTTGCATTTTTTGCCTTTACAGAAGCAACCTTGAGATCTCGGCTGCCCGTGTTATCAACGTCTCAAAGATTACAAAACCTCCGGAAGAAGCCACAAAAAAGCAAAGAAGACCTGCTGCAAGCAGTTATGCAGCACTCTGTCACAGAGAATCAAAAAGTGCAGGACTGGAGGGAAAGGGAAAGGGAAAGCAGGATCCGCCAATAAAATGCAGCGGACAGGAAGAAAAGCACAAAGCAGCTGATAAGCATCCTGGCGCACCAAGCGGACTCTATCCAGGCGCTCGTACCCATGCAGGCAGAGCACTACCGCGCCCCCCCCCCGCCCCCGTCCCAAAGCTCTTTCCCTTGTGCCCCAATGTCAGCTCAAAACCCCCTTCCCCAGCATCCAGGTTCTTACCACCACCAGCTGCCTCCAACACATGTACGTTCACCAACCAGCCCTGAGAACTACGACCCTTACCCTCTGCACTCAACCCCCATCACCATGCAGTATGGCCATCCTGACGTGCAGCAGTCATTGCACAGCACTCCAGACAGGACATATTCAAACCTGTGATGGTACAGTTCCCCACCCCACCCCCCTGCCCTTTTAGGTTCCCAAAAACTTGTGTGTCTGTCAATAAAGTAATTTTCTTTTCAATAAATGAATTCTTGGCTTTGAAAACAGTCTTTATTATTGCAGGTTTCAGAGTAGCAGCCGTGTTAGTCTGTATCCGCAAAAAAAACAGGAGTACTTGTGGCACCTTAAAGACTAACAAATTTATTATAGCATGAGCTTTCGTGAGCTAAAGCTCACTTCTTCGGATGCATAGAATGGAACACACAGACAGGAGATATTTATACATACAGAGAACATGAAAAGTTGGAAGTATGCATACCAACAGGCAGAGTCTAATCAATTGAGATGAGCTATCGTTAGCAGGAGGCAAAAAAACTTTTTGAAGTGATAATTAAGATGGCCCATAGAAGGTGTGAGGAGAACTTAACATAGGGAAATAGATTCAATTGGTGTAATGACCCAACCATTCCCAGTCTTTATTTAGACCACAGTTAATGGTATCTAGTTTGCATATTAATTCAAGTTCAGCAGTCTCTCTTTGGAGTCTGTTTTTGAAGTTTTTTTGTTGCAAAATTGCCACCTTCAAGTCTGTCACTGAGTGGTTAGAAAGGTTGAAGTGTTCTCCCACTGGTTTTTGAATGTTATGATTCCTGATGTCAGATTTGTGTCCATTTATTCTTTTGCGTAGAGACTGTCCGGTTTGGCCAATGTACATGGCAGAGGGGCATTGCTGGCACATGATGGCATATATCACGTTGGTAGATGTGCAGGTGTACGAGCCCCTGATGGTGTGTCTGATGTGATTAGGTCCTGTGATGGTGTCACTTGAATGGATATGTGGACAGAGCTGGCATCGGGCTTTATTGCAAGGATAGGTTCCTGGGTTAGTGTTTATGTTGTATGGTGTGCGGTTGCTGGTGAGTATTTGCTTCAGGTTGGGAGGCTGTCTATAAGCAAGGACTGGCCTGTCTCCCAAGATCTGTGAGAGTGAGGGATCATCTTTAAGGATAGGTTGTAAATCTTTGATGATGCGCTGGAGAGGTTTTAGTTGGGGGCTGTAGGTGATGGCTAGTGGTGTTCTGTTATTTTCTTTTTTAGGCCTGTCCTGACTGCTGAACTTGAATTAATATGCAAACTAGATACCATTAACTGTGGTCTAAATAAAGACTGGGAATGGTTGGGTCATTACACCAATTGAATCTATTTCCCTATGTTAAGTTCTCCTCACACCTTCTATGGGCCATCTTAATTATCACTTCAAAAAGTTTTTTTGCCTCCTGCTAACGATAGCTCATCTCAATTGATTAGACTCTGCCTGTTGGTATGCATACTTCCACCTTTTCATGTTCTCTGTATGTATAAATATCTCCTGTCTGTGTGTTCCATTCTATGCATCCGAAGAAGTGAGCTTTAGCTCACGAAAGCTCATGCTATAATAAATTTGTTAGTCTTTAAGGTGCCACAAGTACTCCTGTTTTTTTTATTATTGCAGAAAGTCAAAGATACCTTAGCCCAGGAAAGAAACAGGCACTGCAAATCAGCTTAGGAAACACAGATTCCTACTAACATTGTAACCACTGCACTTCACTGCCATGCAAGGCACCAAACATTACTGTTGGTTTTCAGCCTCAAATTCCTCCCTCAAGGCATCCCTAATCCTTGCAGCCCTGTGCTGGGCCTCTCTAGTAACTCTGCTCTCTGGCTGTGCAAATTCAGCCTCCAGGCATTGAACCTCGGAGGTCCATGACTGACTGAATCTTTCACCCTTCCCTTCACAAATATTATGGAGGGTACAGCACGCGGATATAACCGCGGGGATGCTGCTTTCCCCGAAGTCTAGCTTCCCATATAGAGATCGCCAGCACCCCTTTAAACGGCCAAAAGCACACTCCACAGTCATTCAGCACGGGCTCAGCCTGTAGTTGAAACGGTCCTTGCTCCTGTCAAGATTCCCTGTATATGGTTTCATGAGCCACGGCATTAACGGGTAAGCAGGGTCTCCAAGGATCACAATGGGCATTTTGACATCCCCTACTGTGATCATCCGGTCTGGAAAAAAAGTCCCGGCCTGCAGCTTCCTGAAGAGGCCAGTGTTCCGAAAGATGCGTGCATCATGCACCTTTCTGGGCCAGCCTGTGTTAATGTCAATGAAACGCCCACGGTGATCCACAAGCGCCTGGAGAACCATGGAGAAATACCCCTTCCGATTAACGTACTCGGATGCCAGATGGGGTGGTGCCAGAATAGGAATATGCGTCCCATCTATCGCCCCTCCACAGTTAGGGAAACCCATTTGTGCAAAGCCATCCACAATGTTCTGCACGTTCCCCAGAGTCACGGTTCTTCTTAGCAGGATGCGATTAATGGCCCTGCAAACTTGCATCAACACGATTCCAACGGTCGACTTTCCCACTCCAAACTGGTTCCCGACCGACCGGTAGCTGTCTGGAGTTGCCAGCTTCCAGATTGCAATAGCCACCCGCTTTTCCACCGTCAGGGCAGCTCTCAATCTCGTGTCCTTGCGCCGCAGGTTGGGGGAAAGCTCCTCACACAGTCCCATGAAAGTGGCTTTTCTCATCCAAAAGTTCTGCAGCCACTGCTCGTCATCCCAGACTTCCATGACGATGTGATCCCACCACTCAGTGCTTGTTTCCCGAGCCGAAAAGCGGCGTTCCATGGTGCTGAGCATTTCCGTGAATGCCACAAGCAATTTCGTTTCGTACGCGTCATGCGACTTGCTATCATCGTCGGACTCCTCATCACTTTGGATCTTAAGGAATAGCTCCACTGCCAAACATGATGTGCTGGCGAGACTCGTCAGCATACTCCTCAGCAATTCGGGCTGCACAGAAACCATTGAGAGAGTCAAGGTGGCGCCAAACGTGGACAGAAAAACAGGGATTGCTGGGATGTGAAGTGATGCATCACGGGGCGTTGGGACAGGAAGCAGAATGACCCGCACTCTCCGCCCCCTTCCCACAACCCACGGCGCCAGAATGGGAAGAGGTGCTCTGTGGGATAGCTGCCCATAATGCACCACTTCCAACACTGCTGCAAATGTGGCCACACTGCAGCGCTGGTAGTTGTCAGTGTGGCCACACTGCAGCAGTTTCCCTACACAGCTGTACGAAGACAGCTTTAACTCCCAGCGCTGCACACCTGCAAGTGTAGCCAAACCCTGAAACTCCTAACTTTGAGCATTCAGCTCAAAGCCTTATAGGTTATATTATGTATATTTTGAAGAGGGAGGAAATGCTCAGCATCTGGCTGAATCAGACTGTACATTCACATAGTCATTCTTTTCTTTTAATCTACTATCACACAAATTAAGGAATCCTGATCGTTAGTTAAGTCATTTGCTGAATGTTATTTAAATGCAATTTGTTTAAAAAGTGCACGATTCAAATACATATAAAGGAATATGGTTTTGATATGTCAGAAACACAGGCCTCTTTTTTATATATTCTGTGATGAAATACTTAGACATTTTTAGAATTGTTAAATGCACCTTGGATTCTGATTTAAAAATAAAAATAAAGCATTTTGTCACTAAAAATGCCTATCACACAGAAACACAGTACACGTCTCTTGGTATGGCTTGCACAGTAGCTGCCTTTAGGTCTGCTCTAAGAGAGCAGTTTTATAGTTAAAGAGCTGTCAGAGCATGCCTGCCACCTGGTTAAGTTGCAGCTCATAAATCAAGGAGCCAGGTTTACTGCAGTTCAGTTTAATGATGGCATGTAAGTTGTACTACAACTGAGCTGCAAATGTTGGATTCATGGAGAACAATGGAAGTTAGACATGCATGAAAAAACTATATTAGTGGTTATTTGATTAATTGCAGAGTATGATCATGACACAAGAAACGGATTATTATTTGCAACCCAGTACAATGACGGTGGAGCGTATGTTTTTTGTTTATTTTAATTAACAGTTGAGAATGACACACAGGATGGACAGTGAAATCAGAGAAGTACATAGAACAAAGCAGGGCTCTCTAAAGTATTACCTGTTTTTATTATTTTTTTCCCCAACTACAATTCTACTTTGCCAATCACCAAAACAATATGCCAAGTGAGATATTGTGTAATAGGTGGCTGTACTGTCTGAAACGCTCTAAATGCAGTGTATTGACATAAGCAGTCTCTTTGCTCAAATGCAGAGACATGTTACAAACTCTTCATAATACTCTGCTTTCAAATTGTACAATTCAAGGAAAAATATATCTTCATGTTCATATGGTTGACATAATCACACCAGAGCTTCTACAATTCCATCAACTTCAACACCCAAATAAGTGCTTTCCACATATTACATATATTATACAATTTTGAGCCATACTTTAATGAGGGGTTGTTGATTTTTTTAAAGTATCTGAGTTTAGCTTTTAAAGGAAACAGCTGAGCCAAAATGTTAGTGTTGTCCTGATAAAGAGGAAGAAGAGCACAAGTAACAGCCTGGGCTGAACTGTACTTTTTGGATCTCTCTCTTCATTATTGACTTTTTCATTTCCCGTAGGCGCTTTCTATGCAGCTAACCTATAAAAATGCTACAATACAAGCCCTAATTACAACAGAGTTTTACTGCTAGGGCTTAGACCTTTCTGTAGCATATTCAAAGGGCACCGATCCACATAGGACATGAATTGTACAGCCATGAGCAATAGCACTTTAGCTCAGGCTGCAACAGCTCGTACTCTTAATTCTGAATCTCCCAGTTCAATCCCAGGGAGTCAGTCAAGAGGGTAGCTATCACTTTGGTACATGCAATACAAGATGACAATCCTCAGGGCAGCATGAATTGGTATTATTGGTATTGAACTGGTATTGGTACTGAACACAGGAGATTTTGATTACTGTATGGCTTGAGGGACTCTCCTACTTTTAATTGCAAAGCTGAAGATGAACTATATGAATTATATATTTTGCTTCATCAAGATAGCTCCATCAGTACTTATCACCCAGCAAACAGCTAGACTTTATAATAGATAGTTTAGGAAATCTCATCACACAGTGTATGAACTCTTCACACTATAATTTTCACACGCCCTCCATGCCACTGTCTTCCCATCCTCTGTTGTTATTCCTAGCTCACACTTTCAAGAAGAGGATAATATTAATGGTCAAGGAATGGAAGCAATGTGGATCGTCATGTGGCAAGATGAGAGATGTTCCATCACTCATAGCTCTTTAGGATGGCAGATCTGAAGTTCACTCATTCACGTAGTGATCATGCCTTGCTCTAATTAGGGACATAAGAAAGGAAAGAAGCACAAAGCTGGGATCTCAATATTTAGTTTCAGTAAAAGTGTTTGTTACACACACACACACACACACACACACACACAGTAAGACAGATGAGAAGATGATCCACAAAAGCATATATGTGTCTAGATGCAGAGAAGCTGTTAATCTTAGTGAAAATAGGATTCCTGCAATATTAGCAAGGTCAGTGTCAAGATAAATTATCTGTCTCAGCAAATGTGTAAGCAGGTCTGTCAAGGAGCTCGACTAGCTTGAACAACTGGCCTTCCAGGAAAAAGTGTTTTGATCATGCATAATTAGTGACCAATCCACCGTTTTGGTCTTATTCATGTCTTTACATCTTTTTTTCAACCTCCTCTCCTTTGTCTGGGTGCATGTCATACCATGGCAAGAAATTCAAGCTGCATGTTAATTGAACAGGGTTAATTCTGTGTAACGTACATAACATGGCTGCTTGAATGAGGCACTTAAATAGCGTTCCTAATCATTTCTAACGTCATGTGCCACAAAATGAAGGTGCAAATGAAACATTTGAGAAGTTGTAGCCTTATTTTAATCATGATTACCCTGCCACATTGAAGTGACCCTGAAAAGATTGATATTTTTAGCTCTCAGGACATTAAAGAATTTAATTTCCATCCTGTTTCTCTAGAAGATAGAATGAAGAACTTAAACTGTAACTTATGGCACAGATGGAAATTTAGGCCGGATTTGGTGAGGTGAAATCTTAGCAAGAATAGTGTTCCTGCTAGGATGGAGTGAATGAACAATCACTATACAATGGCTATATTCCATGTTAGAATACTCCAAGACGTGATGGATGAATACTGGGTAAAGAATGCAGTTGGAGGCTCTTGGGCATTCTGGATCCCCCTTGTTAAAAATTTGGCACCAAACTGACAAGAAGGCTACGATGACTTATTTACCTTTGATGGAGTCCATACCTGTCCCTGATCCAAAAAGCTCAATTGTGCCCTACCCAACTGCCAAAACCTCCAGCTTCTCCCAATAGCTTTGCTAAGGCAATTCTGCAGTTGCAATGGAGTACGCTGAACATTAAACATTTAAGGGTAGTGTAAAATAATTTGAAAATAAGGGGAAATTAAATAACATAGCAGAAAATATTATAGAGACAGTATTTAGGTCAAGCTTGCTGAACCATGCAGGAATTGCTTTTGCCCTTAGCAAATGTAGGAACACTGATACTTCCTTTGGTGTTCCTGTCTGATGCCCAGGGCCCTCATGAAGAATTGTCTCAGTATGATCCGCTGCAGTGTGTGCATATGGAAATATATGTAAACTAATTGTAGGGGAAGGATGTTGATGATGATCAAATTTTGCCATATATTAAGATGTAACTTCAAAATATAATAAATAATGACTATATAAAGGAGAGTTCTACATGTTATAAACAATTATAATATATGAAGATAAGCAAGGCAATTATAATGTAAATTGTAAAGTCATTTTATGACAAAATATTATATGCTCTTGTAGGAAAATATTTTATATAGTATCTGTTATTAAATTAATCTTTCTAATTTAAATCAAATCAGATTATATTTTGATTTGTATGTCAGAGAATTAGTTTTTAACACAGCTCACATTTTAAAAGTACAATACTTTGAAAGATGTTATACCAGTGACAGATGTTAACAAAAATGCAGAAAATACAGTTAAAATTGTGGGCATTTCTGAACAGGATGAGCAAACCTATGGCCAGAGAAGGACATAAACAGAATGGATGTACTTTTGAAATATTCAGTTACATATAAATTGTCATAAATATAAACAATGAAAATAATACAGTCAGTGAACTCTTAACTTTCTGGTTGATAAGGAGGAAGATTACTGAAACTCCCTAACGTGATTAGGGTTGCAAGATACTTGCAAAGAATAATTTATCTAAACAGTACAGCATAACTAAATTACAAATACTTCCAAGATGCAAATTTTACATAATTATTTTGGGACTAATATGTTGCACTGGACTCCATGAAGCATGTTTAGAATAAGAATAAGATAAAGTGATCTGGAGATGTATCTTTTAAATATATGATATGGCAACTTCCAGATATTAAATTGTATTGCCAAAATTTACTATGAAGTAATAGGATAAAATGTCAGACAAAATATACCAACGAAACCTACACTGGGAAAACTTAATGACACCTCAATAATGAAAGGAATAACTAAGCACTGTGAAAAGTAGATGCTATTAACCCTGGAGGTGGGAAGTCATATACTATACTATAGACATCTGTAGACATTGGAAAGATCTGTTGACAATGATAGATTAAATGAAATTCTGTGGAAAGATCAATATATAACAGTTCAGTTTAGATGTATATTTAGATGTGTATTCTCAAATACATTTTGGAAATACAAGGACTGTTCAGTATGAAATGGTATAATACAAATATCAAAACTAAAAGGGGTTAGGATTCTTTTTACAGTGATCTATTTAATTATAAAGAAATGTGTGTTAATTATTTACCTATCTATATACACATGCATACATTATCTACATGTATCTCTCTCTCTCTCTCTATATATATATATATGCACACACATACACGTGTACACATGCATACACATTATGTATAAACACATATAGAATCATAGAAGTGGGGCGAGGGATAGCTCAGTGGTTTGAGCATTGGCCTGCTAAACCCAGGGTTGTGAGTTCAATCCTTGAGGGGGGCCACCTAGGGATCTGGGGCAAAAATTGGTCCTGCTAGTGAAGGCAGGGGGCTGGACTCAATGACCTTTCACGGTCCCTTCCAGTTCTAGGAGATTGGTATATCTCCTATTATTATTATTATTATTAAGAATATCAAGGTTGGAAGTGATTGATGTATATATAATAGGCCAAGCTAGTAGCCTCACCTATAGTTGAATTATAGCTGACCAATGTCTGTCTCTCTCTCTCTCTCTCTCAAACATATTTAGAGAGAGAGAGAGATGCAGTAATATTGGTAGAAACTATGGAAATATGTTAATTTGGCATCACTGCATGGAATGATACTTTTTTATTATTCATGTAGGGCCCAATCCAAAGTCCACTGAAGTCAATGGAAAAGAAGTAATTGACTTCAGTGAGCTTTGGATCAAACCCTTAATGAAAACCAGGGAATATCCAATAAATGTGGGAGATAGTTGATCATTTTTACAGAGATGTTTGTGTGATCAGTAATATTTTCATTGTGGTTTATTGTAGATTCCTACTTGAACATGAAGTCTGGTAATTCCAAAACTGTCAAACACTTGGGGGAGCACAGAGCCAATTTGATTAACTGTTGAGCATAGTAACATTTCCTCCAAATGAGTCTGGATAATACTGACACTGTTATCAATTTTAGCTGCTCATCAATCTATGATTTGGTACTTTTAGATGGATAAAAAGACATATAACTGGCTACAACTAGATTTGGGCAAAGTCCTTTAGACAGGTACAATATACTTGGGGATGTTTTTATTCCTACTCACTTCCAATGATCTTTTTACTGATTTTTATACTGATAGTACATAAACAGTGACCAGTCCATCTAATTAATATGTTTCAAAATAAGATTTTAGCTAACTTAATATGAACTGAAAGTGATTTTTACACTATTTAATTAACCTGAATTAAGATATGTTGTATGTGGCAATCAGCAAAAACAAACAAAAACCCCCACAACACTGTCTGTATGAGAATTACAAGCTTGAACTGGCAAAATTAAGGCTAAGAAATGCAGTTTTTTCATGTGTGCCTAGATCCTACTGTATTTTTTTTACAGCTGTTCATTCCTAATTTTTTTTTCCATCGGTGCTGTAGTGGATAATTCATTTAGCCAGTTTGTATAGGAAAGAGAGTTCGATGATTTCTCCAGAAATAGAAAGCCATATCTGATCAGTGTTGGGAAATATTAGCTTGCCAAATGCACCTAACGTTAAAATTTTGGAAGTGCCTTTAAACACACTGGACACATTTTATATTAAGGTTATATTTATACATGGTTAATAAATAATTAACAGATACTATAAGCATGTTACAGACACGAGTGGCTTATACAGGTAGATAGTTATAAGCACATCAATAGAATAAGCTTAATATGGTTATTAACAACCTGTTAACTGTTGGACAGTATAAGAATCTTTAACCATTGATTAGCCATTTAACCAAATGTCCATTAACGATTTATTAACCCTTTATGGATTATTTATAAGTGGAATTTACTATAAAGTGTAACTTCAATATCATTCCACTAGTTGCGTAATTTGCAACAGGAGGACAGCATGTGCTGTAGAGTGATACTTTTTGGCCTAAGCACCATATACTAGGGTCTGTAAGTCCCCCCACCCTTTAAAAAAAAAACACACAAACAAAAGACATTCTTGTGTCCAATAAAACCTGCTGTGTATACTGTTTGGAAATAATGGCCAGCATGATGAACTAGAGTTGTCTAACATGTTGCCATAAATTTCTCAGTTCTTCCCTGATGTGTAACAGTTATTTTTTCCACTTCCCTTTAAAGCAGTGGCTAGTGGGGTGCTGTTGTAATCCATTGAACTGTGTGACCAGGTGAAAATGTGGTTCACCTTGTAAGGCTTACCTTTCACATGGCTGATTTGGGCAGGGTTATAAAAGGAATGAGGGAAGCTGATATAAAGAAAGCTACCCACCAAAGAGGAGTGTAAACTCTGTCTTCCAAGTTGGCTAAAGCAGGACTGGTCTCAGGTTATTACCCAGTAGTCTGAGTTGATGTTTTCTGGTTTTGAGTTTTGTTTTTGGACTCATACCCTAACCATTGGGTATGATTTATTGGTACCCTAACCATACCAATAAAGTGTCTTGTAGCTGGGACTTTTATTTTTCCTTCCCCAGCTGCTGAGTGTGCACTCAGTTTACACATCAACTGTAAGTAATCACAGCAAAATGACTCATTTCCAAATATGCTGATATGAATTTCTGTGGATTATTTCATGATAGGCAGCAAGTTCTGATCTGATTGCATATTTGTTTATTTATTTAGTGGACTGGAAGAGCTACATGGAAGTGTTAGTTTTTGTTGTTGTTTTGAACAAACGAAAAAGAGGAAAATATTTTATCCTAGAATACATCTTTATCTGTAAGACCACCGTACCCACCTGACTATTTTTTCAGCATTTATTACTTTGTTCTTATTTGGAAAGCATGAGTTGCTCCATAGTTGCTTATACAAGCAATTTGCAGATTTTGCAAGTGTTTAGCAATTGAAGAAGAGTTGCGGGCCATCTGACCCAGCTGTGAGGTCAGGGCATGAAGGAGAGGAGATGGCAGTTAGGTCTCCTAACCCCATGGAGGTTGGAAATTGGGAGTAATGCTCTTTCCTTTGCCATAGGCAACTGGATTCACAATGAAGCCTGATCACACAGGATGAGGCTTGTCACCACTTTGTGCAATTGCTACTACAGAGATATAGGCCTTGGGAGAACATGGGCTGTTGATTTTAGATCTAGGATGGTTAGGAGAAAACTAGAGACCCTTCTTCTTCCTCTACTTCACTAATCTCAGGACAGGTTTCTGTACGAGTTATCTTGCGCTGTCTTCAACCAAGTTCTAAAGGTGTCTTGAAGCTGGGGCCATCTGGGCAAAATTCTAACTGCTGTACTTCCCCTCAATGCCTCCTTGTCATACACAGCACAGTCCTTTTCCAATGGCTTCAGGGAAACAGGTGGGGTGAAGATATGAAATGCACCCAATATTTGTTTCAATACTGAGCCAAGATGGTGCATAGGTAAAGCCAGAGGGGATAACCAGCTTCACCAAAGAGGTAATATGGAAAGGTACATAATAGCAATAGAGATGTGGGAGTCCCATGCTCTCAACAGAGGATGCTTTTAAACATTTTATTTATTGATCGATTATACACATTACACACGAGTCACAGTTGCTTTTTTCTCCCATATAAATTGAATAGTAATTTTGTTCAAAAGCAAAAGAGCAAAGCAGAACTGCTTGTGATTACGGATGATCCTTAGGTAAATATTCATTTTAGCTATCTCTTTCTTGCTGAAGAGATAAGGGAAGTAGTTGCTATCTTGCTGTATCTTTGTTTAACTATGTTATGAGTTGTTCAGAGTCTACTTACACAAATGGCAGCTAGGCTTGAGCATATCTTTATTCCTAGGCAGGTTATCTTCATAGAGAGTTGAAATGGTCAGTATTGATAAAATGAGGTATCCTGTCTCTTAGGCCACGTCTATACTTACCCGCCGGGTCGACGCGGCGAGTTCGACTTCTCGGAGTTCGAACTATCGCGTCTGATCTAGACACGATAGTTCGAACTCCGGAAGCGCCGCGGTCGACTCCGGTACTCCACCGCGGCAGGAGGAGTTGCCGGAGTCGACCTTGGAGCCGCGGAGTTCGCTTCCGCGGCGTCTGGACGGTAAGTCATTCGAACTAGGGTAGTTCGAATTCAGCTACGTTATTCACGTAGCTGAATTCGCGTACCCTAGTTCGAACCAGGGGCTGTGTGTAGACCAGGGCTTAGATATGTACATTAGATGAGATTAGATTTCACCTGACAGTTTGCCAAATATTCTGTCTTGAGTAAAGAAGTGGGGAAATGAAAGGAAGGTTCTCCAATTATAAAACACACTTACACGTGGACTGAATGTTTAATTCCTTATTAATAATCATTCCATCATTGCTCGTGATGTAGCAGGAATTCATGAGAGATGTTAAAAAGCAGGCAGAGGGAAGGATGCACAACTGCCAAGTACCCCTCCCCAGTGGGGGTCAGGTCCTCAGCTGGGGTAGATTGGCATAACTTTATTGACTTGAGTCAGCCTACACCAATTTAGATCAGTTTAAGATGTGGCCCTAAGTGCAGGAGTTCTCTTGTCAGAATTGAAGCCAAAGCTGAATCACACAGAATAATAATGCATATGGGGAAAAATTACTCAAAGACCAATCTTACATAAATTTACCTTATGATAAGGTCACATGATCCTATATAAAAAAGACGTGTGGCAGCTATAAACATGGGGTTTGGGGTTAAATGGGAAGATGATGTTGTCACTGACAATCAGTACTCCTCTTTCATAAAACCCACTTGGTCTTTTGAGCTTCATGAATTAGCACGTGGCTCACACTGTATTGATTTGTAGCTATTATTTTGGTAATATTTGTACATTTCATATTCAGAAAGATCTCTTCAGGAACAGGATCTCTGCAGTTTTCCCATCCTTGTTTCTCTTCACAATTAGGTGATCAACACTGTCCTCAGAACCTGGGCAGTGATCCCTTTCTGCAATACTTCAGTGAATACTTTTTTCCAAAAAAAAGTGAAGAGCTGTGAGAGAAAGTTTTATGGAAATCTGCAACACAGTTCTTTGCCAGGATTCACGTCATATACAGTATGAATTTCTCTCATAATTGCATTAGGGCTCGTTTCATACATTCTACCTGATCTGAGGACAGAATATTAAGGGACATTCCATTGGTTAAATTATTAATCTTAATTTGGTTGAATCTGCTTCCTAATGAATATAAAACAATTAAGCAGTTTAACACCCAGACACATACACAAATGTATTGTTTGTGCAACAACAGGCACACAAGTGGGGCTCTGCCATCAGAAAACTTGCCCCCATCTTTTTCTCTCAAGTTACCATTCTTCCTGTACACAAGTTTCTTGCAACACTTTGTGAATAATCAGTTTCACTGATCCCCCTCTCTGTAATCAGTTTACGCTGTCTCTGTAGGTCTTTCACACGCAGCAAAAGGGGACAGAAAAACATTTTAAAAAACAAACAAACAAGATGAATGTGACTGTGAAACCACAAAAGTTGGCAAACTACTTGTAACTCAGTTTTTGAAACTGACCAGATGTCAAGATGATCATATGCAGTGCTTCTTTACAAATAATAAAATTATGTTTGACAACTTGACATTTTAATTCTTAAAATCCAATTAAACTGTTAGGAGATTCAATTACAGAATATCTTGGGTCAGGAACTTCTGTCTTAGTGCTCTTACTTCATCCCACTTCTGTTTTCTCATTCTTTTTGTTAACAGAATTGGATAACTCATTAAGGGTCTTGTTATCCTTAGCATTATTAAATTTTGTCTTAATCATTACCAGTGACATTTCTATCCACCACCATCACCAAATACATCATTTAGCACAAAATTACTCACAATTTCTAACAATTGAGTATAATCAATTCCTACTGTAGACTTTTACACATGTTCTGAATTTCTTCCACTGCTTGATTATTATTTTGCATAGCAAACTTTGGTATATGCAGACTTATCAGAAAATGTAATTGGTGTGATCAGCTCTATTGCCAAAGAGGGTCAGGTGGGATTAAGTTGACTGGCCTGCGGCAATTGATCAAGCCCTCAAAAGCAGTAAATGGGAAAATGTTTTCATTTTGTAGCTTTTATAATTTTATGGTCTTCAATCACGAATTTATCACAGACAATTGCACAGGACTAATGATGGTGGGACATTATACATTAATGGGGCAGATATTTTTAATGCTGATCTGCAAAGTGCTAATAAGACCAGCCTGTTGTTGAGGAGGCTGGGGCAACAGGTCATGCAAGCTTGCTGATCTGCAGTGTAGCTCTGTATCATACGTTGTTTTACAGAAAATGGTATCTCATCCTTTGTAGCAAAGGAGAAGTCAAACACCATAACCCAGGGAAGAAATCAATCAGCTGCCAGGGAACTTTGTTAACTGCACATAGAAAGGATTACATAACTGATACAATCCCTGCTTCACTGTGCCCACGTGCACTAGGGCAAGGAGGCTTGTGGGATGAGTCCCATAGGAATGATGGTCTGGTTGCAATCATGCCAGAGACAAAGGAAAGGACTCAGCCGTTGGTGGGAGCTATTCCACTGTGGGCTTGTCTACACCTGAAAGGCTACAACAGCACAGTTGCAGCACTGCAGTTGCACCACTGAAGCACTTCAGTGTAGACACCACCTATGCAACAGGAGGAGTTCTCCCATTGGTGTAAGTAATCTACCTCCCTTAGAGCCAGTAGCTTGGTTGGCGGGAGAATTCTTCAGTCAACCTAGCACTTTCTACACTTGAAGGTTAGGTCAGCTTAACTATGCCGCTTGGGGAGTGAATTTATCACACCTCTGAGCACAGAGCTGGGAAAACTTAAATTTTTACTGGAGACCAGGCCTAAGACTAACCACCAGAACAGCAAAGGTGCTGGTAGAACAAGCAGGTAGAGGCCATGAGTGCAGTGGAAAAGGGAGAGTCCTTTAATTTTTCAGCATTAAAGTCTTAGTATTTTCACTTGGAGCAAGGGCACCAAATCCCTAAAGGGTTAGGATACAAATATATGATTATGTTCTGCTCCTACGTACTCCTTATCCTGAAGGCCTTTTCAGAACTTTCTGGATTAATTTAAGAAAGTATTGGTATCTTTTTTTTACCTGAGCAGCTAATCAAAAATGTGGGATCGTGTAGGCCATTCCAGTTGCGAGGAAAAATTGAAGATGGAGCCAGGTATCGTTGATGCAGTCTTGTTTATTTACAAAGAATGAATAAAGTCCTGTTTCCCCTGAACTCAGGAGGAATCAAACAACCGGAGGCTGTTTCCTTGCTGACAGCCCCAAGCCTCTCTTCCCCAGCACCAGCTACCAAACCTGCCTCTAAACCTCCCCCAGGATCTGTCTATAGTTTCCTTCAACTTTTGTGCTTGTTTCTCTGTGCTGTCTCTCTTATCGCCCATTCACACTTCTATCCAAAACAAAATCCAGCCACACTCTCCACCCACACAGTTGAAATTCCTGAGTGACCTTCTGACCTGCCTTTGTTCAGCAGAGACAAGGTGGGTGAGGTAATATCTTTTATCAGACCACTTCTGTTGGTGAGAAAGACAAGCTTTTGAGATTACACAGGTCTCTTCTTCAGGTCTGGGAAAGGTACTTTTGTTTTTTGTTTTGTTTTGGGCAGTAACATACCTATGCTTTGATCTGGAGATTGCCATTGATTCTTATATTTGAACTGAATGAAGAGTGGCTGTTGCATTTAACAGTTTCAAAGAGGTTTAACCCAATCTATAAAAATACCATAGCAACTTCAGGCTATGTCTACACAGCAAAACCCACAGCTGGCCCATGCCAGCCGACTTGGCTCACAGTGCTCAGGCTGTGGGGCTGTTTCATTGCTATGTAGATTTCGGGGCTTGGGCTGGAGCCTGAGCCCTGGGATCCTTCCCACCCTGCAGGTCCTAGAACCCGTGCTCCAGCTCCAGCCCGAAAATCTATCTAGCAATAAAACAGCCTCGCAGCCTAAGTGCTGCAAGCCCAAGTCGTCTGGCAGACCAGCCACGGGTTTTTCTTTGCTGTGTAGACAAATCCACAGATAAGATTCTAAATGAACTGAAGTTATATGCATGTCCTTCCTGTTCAATCACACCGTTATGAAAATGGTCCCCATCCCCACTGCAATGTCATAAACAATTTTCATAATTTACTTGTTAGCATTTCCAGAATTTCCTAACTTTGGTGTACACACTGAAACCATTAGGTGGTTTCCTTTGGGTTCAAAACTGTACAAAGATATTTTCATGAAATATTTATTATAGATGGATTGATATCATTAGTATTATGATAGAGAGGCCTCAGGATTAGAGTTGTGCTAGGTATCAACATGAAGGTAGCCATGGTGTTTGCCCCAAAGAGCTTACAACATACGACCTTGCAAAAACATACATTTCTTATACATTGCAAAGTTCTAGCAAAACCACAAAGACTGATTTTCTTTAGCAGTGTTACATAGCTTTAAATGGAATCTTAAATCTTAATGTGGAATATCTTTGCCATCAAAATAAAACATTTGCTGTAGCCACCAATTTTTTAATTTTGTTTAAAATTGCACATCAACAAAGTGTGTCAATAACATATTCATTTTTTGATTGTTTAAGTGTTCGGGAGCATATGTGGGGGCGGGGTGGGGTGAGAGTGACTGCCAGACATAAATTTCCATGCAAACAGAAATTTAAAGAGATAAAGTTAAATCCTAATGATACATCTGGTAATTTTTTTATTATTTATTTAAATGTACACTTGTATGAAATTAATGTTAACGCACTATGAAATGAAGGAATTACCAATTTCCAGCATGAATTACTTGATAAAGGTGACTGCATTCAATGCAGAGTTGTTGAATAAATCAGCAATGCTACACTGATTAATTACAAAGGTAGTTTAAAAAGGAAACCTGCAGTGTTTTACACTGAAATAACCTTACAATTGCTTCTTAAGTTGCTAATGGACAATGTAAGTAAATATAATACCTGTAACAACTGACTGCAGGGGATCCTTAATGTATTTGAAAACCATATTTTAAGACTACCTCAATTTTTCTTAGTAATGGACTGTCCATTGAAAGCCCACTTGCCATTAGCCTGCAAAGTATTTCAAACAACATCAATCATAATACTACCTAGATCTTAAGCTATGGCTACACTTGCACTTCAAAGCGCTAAGTGTAGTCAAAGCGCCAGTGCTGGGAGAGAGCTCTCCCAGCGCTGTCCGTACTCCACCTCCCTGTGGGGAATAATGGACAGCGCTGGGAGCCGCGCTCCCAGCGCTGGGGCTTTGACCACACTGGCGCTTTGCAGCGCCGCAATTTGCAGCGCTGGAGAGGGTGTGTTTTCACACCCTGCTGCAGCACTGCAAATTTGCAAGTGTAGCCATGGCCTTAGAGTGCATTTTTTTATCGGTAGATCTCAAAGCACTTTACAGAGGAGCTCAGTATCATTATTTTACAGATGGAGAAACTGAGAACGAGTTGAAGTGTCTTCCCCACAGTCATCCAGCAGGCCAGTGGAAGAGCTGGGAATAGTATCCAGGTTTCCTGAGTCCCAGTCCAGTGCTCTGTCCTCTAAGTCACACTACCTCCCTCTGGGCTTTGGCATAGTTTTTCAAAGTACTACACCTCCTTCAAACAAAAACTAAAAAAATCATATTGTAAAGATTGATTCTTTATCAGAGCCAAAAAGAACCAAAAGCTTTTCCCTAGTAAAATAAATAATTCTTTAAAAAAAATGTAATATGTAAATCTAGAGCAGCTTTCCTACTGATTTTATTATTGTTGTAATTAACAAATATTTGTATACCTGCAGAACACTACATGGTGCTTTGCAAAGTTACAAAAGAGACAGTCCCTGTGCTGAAGAATTTACCATCTAAATGAAACAATCTCAGAATATGGAGATACCATGTTATCTTAATTAGCTGGATCAGCTACTAAACCCACCTTGGCAGACTTATTAAAAACTATCACTAAAACAATGGGAATTATTATACAGTAGATAATGTGTATGCTTTATAAAGAATGCAAGAAAACTTAACCTACCTAGTATATTTAACTTACCTACCTAAATTTAATTTACCATAAATATAGGCAAGATTATGCACACTTTACTCACCTTGAGAAATACCCAGTTCATCCAACAAGTGCTAAGCCTACAGTATGTTTGAAATCTAAAAACAACTCAGTACTGTTAAGTAAATGGATTCCCTCCCCACAAAACATTTATAATCTCTCCATACTCATTACTGCACTAACAAGTCCCTCTCCCTAGGGAAAAACCTAAACAAACATCTTCAGCCTGGGATGAGCACATTGCATGGGTGAGGATATTCCACTAAGAATGACCTTCCAAGAGGCTCAGATATAGGGACTGCAAGTGTAACGCCAACAGGCTCCGGTCATTAGCGGGCGGGATCCAACCTGGGACCTCTGAAGCTTAGTGCATAAGCCTCTACCACATGAGCTAAAGCAGTGACTGCTTTAAATAAAGCAGTGACTGCTATTTCATTTACAGTTCTATGATGATACGTGGGGATACTATTTGATCTATATACGATTTCTCCTGTCTCAATCCTGCCTGTTCTTGTCATAACCTTGAATCTACTGCATTCATTATTCTGTTTAGAATAATACATGTAAATACCTTACTTGGGATAGACAGCAACTGAATGCCCTAGTGACCTATTACTGTAGCTTTTTATTGAACTGGATGCATTACAAATCTTCAGAGGACTCAGAACTTCTTCACTAGATTTTCTACAGAGATTGTACATTACAGATTGGAACTCTCCTAGCAGAATCAGAACATCAGTGAGCAACATCAGCTAAAACTCATTCAAGACACTCATATATGATTTCATACACACAAGTGAGGTTTTCAGTTCTTTCCTGAGGGCAAATATGGTGCCAGCTCCCACAAGTGAATGGTTGATAGCCCCGCACACATTCAAGACATCTAAGACAACACTTAATATCTGTGAAATCCAATTATATTTACAATTTTGCCAGTTTCAACCCTGCCTCCAAACTAATACTCTGAATAAGGTCTTCGAGAAGGTTGTGTTAAGGTAACCTTATGTCAGAAGGGGGCATACACACAACATATTGTCTGGTCCATTCAGATTACTTTGTTCACTGAAATTCTGTATGCACTAGGGGATTTCCTGCTTTATAGACCCTACGTGGCTGGGAGGGACAAAACATAGTGGGAAAGTGTTGAATCTATTAGTGGACATTTTCAATGCCAGTCTACTGAGGGCAAGATGTCAGCTTTCCTCAACTGAATGACTCCTAGTCAAAAAATCCCACAACAATTGCAGTCTTGTTAGCTATTGCCATGTATTTAATCTCCTTATTCAGGATAAGATTAATGGGAGGCTAAACCCAGGCCATCACACAATTATAGCCCAGTCCAGCATATAATGTTTTCGCCTAATTTATGGCAAAACTATTGTCCATCTGTTAGGTTCTTCCACTGTAAGCAAGTGTAACAGGAAAATACCATATTGTTCTGGCCAGTATAACACTTTGGTGGCTTATAATGAAACTGTTCCTTGGGAATAGTGCTCAATGTTTAAGAACCACCATTATATTGAATAATATGTCTAATATTTTAACTGAATTAACTTCTTGTTGTTCAATAAATACAAATACACTTTCTGTGCCATTTCTTCTACTATGGATTACTTCAGCTGCAAAATAGCAACACCAAAACCCATTACAGATTAGTTATTGGTGTGTTTTTCTTGTAGATTGAAGCCAACCTCTTTTAAAAAAAATTGAATTAAGACACTTGTAAAACATGTGGGTTTATAATGAAACATATAATATTTCAGTTTGCACCTGGCAAGACTGCCAGAAACCAAATTTTGGGCTGCTTGAATTTCCCTTATAAGGAATATCGATTTAACTTTTGCTGCATTACCTCTTTTAATTGAACATTGTTTTCTAGTGACTCTGCTTTATAGAGACTCTTGATGAAAATGAGAGAATTTGCATTTAACTGCAGGAGAGTACAGTACTTGCTTCACAGAAATTGTTTCTGAAATTCACAATATGCTCATTTAAAAATACTCAGATACTTCAGTACTGCATCTGACAAATTTGATGGATTTTGTTTTTTTCATGGAATATTTCACTAATAGCTTCAACAGGTTATGTGTGTGTGTGCTGTTATGATAACTGGCCATACAAATTTACTCTAATTGCGAGCTCAACTGTAAAAAGTGAGTGTAAGTTCATAAGATGTCAAAATAACCTATAAAAAGAAATGTTGATGGGAAAAGGTAAAAAAGCGAGAAAGACAGACTGAATTAGTCCAAACAAAGAGGCTTGCTGATATAACTGAAAGACTGTATTAAGATCATGCTTGGTCAACGAGAATAGTGTGAAACCAGAAATCCGTGAATCAAAATTGCTCTGCTGGAAACTAGGCCTAATTGGTAGACAATATAAGGAAGAGATGGACTATTCCACCCAACACTCCCTTTTGGGGTACCTAAAGAAAAAGACTTTGGGAGAAAAATTGGCCAGTGGAGTGAGCTTCAGGATCGTGGCTGCCACCACCCTGGAACCCATACCCCCTTCATCTCAATCCTAAAAATATCCTGACCAGTCCAGGCTAGAGAGAGGAACCCAGCTGACACATCCACCTTCCCCAGCTCTGGCTGAATCCCAAATACCACCTGGGATGTAAGACTTTGTCCCCCACATCCCATCCTTTCCCTGCTGTGTCCTTTTTCTTCTGCACCTTATTTCTTCTCTTTCCTTTGTTTCTTCTGTCTAATAAGAATCTGGCTTAGCCAGCCAAGATTATATATTTTGCAACACTGCTGTAAGCCTATGGCCAGAAAGAGGCAGCTAAATGCAGTGCCCTAATCAGCCTGATGCTGATACAAGTTTGCCAGGTCTCATAGTGGCTGATGCCGGTGTTTCTCCCACAGTGAGATTGCAGGTGAAAGTTAACACCAGTGACAAAAGCTGCATTTTCTATCTTTGTTATTCCATTTTGCGTGTTTGTCTTGTTTTGTCTTCTAGGAAATGGGATCTGATTTTAACAGCAGCAGCTCCAGTCCATCTCATCTAACTTCTCTTTTATTCAAAAAGACAGTTATTACCATCTTTGATAACATCTAAAACACTGTGAAACCAGGGGAGGGGTTCTGTCTAAAAAAAACAGCTAAAGGGAAATGGAGCAAGGGATGTGGTTAAAATGAAAGCCTGAATTAATATTTTACAGTCAAATGCTTTAACTCTTTTCCTTTTTTTGGTATCTTTAATAAAAGGGTAAAAGGATTTTTCATAGTGTATTTGCTATGGTATTAAGCAGGCTGAGGTGTTTGTATACCTAACCCGAACCTTGTTTAAAATTGTTTAATGTTGGACAATGTATCAATTATGTTAATACCTTTGAGCCCACATATTCCATATAAATTAATGCAGTATAACAATGATGCTTAATCAACCAATCCATTATACAGAAACCCTAATGTATAGTTTAACAACTGCATATGAAAAGGAAAGTTATAAGAGTTTTGCTAAGATCATTAATAACTAAAACAAATAAAAGGAAATAATCCAACATGGTTATTGTAACATTCTAAATTAAGAGAACAAAACTAAAGTAGACCTCGAAAACAGAAGCAACCTTGTGATATATAAATGATACAAATTAGTTTATCTTCAGAAAAAAAGGTACGGTATGTATATTCACATTAAAAAGTCACTGTATGTGACATTATTACTATTACTCCACACCCATCCTGTGTTTATAAATATATATTACATATATTCCTAGCCTTCAAAAAATGTTAGAAAGCACATGTAGGGAGACTTTTTTTTTTCTTCTGATTTTCACTACAGTGCTCCTCCTTTCCCCCAACCATCCAGGAGTCTGTGCAATCCTGTTGCTGAACTGCCTGTTCTGCTACTGGGATGTATCCCCTTACTCACAGTTCTGAGAAGATAGGAGAGTCATTGAACATTTGCAGCTTATATATTTAATAAAAAAAAAAATAGAGATAGGCATGTGCAGAAGGCCATCTTGATTTCAAGAGGTGGGAAAGGAGATCAGGAAGATTAAGTGAACAAGAAGCAATGAGACTTGGAAATTTAAAGTTATGGAATAAAGAGGGGTGGGAGACAGGAACAAACAGGAAGGAAAAGCTAAGATTAGTTATCCAAAGGGAGTACAGTAACCTGGGAGGTGCTATACCCGTCAGTGGGAATAAGCGGGGGCCATCTTGAAGTTGTACCTTATCTTTTGCTGAGATAATTTTGTGAGTGTTTTTTTTTTACTCATAACTTGTAGTAGAATATAGTATAACTGTGTATAAAAATGATTGTAGGCTTAAGCTTATGTCTAAAGGAAGTATGATAATTCACTATGTGAAAATATTAAAGGACTCTTCCTGAGGTGAGAAATAATTAAAATGCAAATAAACCTAACTACAAGAAAGCATGTTTATTCAAACAATCCCAAGGGGTAGGCATATATTGAAGATATAAAGGGTTATACCAGTTGAAGATAAATCTGTATGTGAAATACTCCCTACATTACCATTATTATTAATTATCTTTATAATGGTATATTAATAATAATTATTTGCATTACAATAGCACATAGATGTCTCAGTCAGGTATTGGGACCCCATCGTGCTAGGAACCACACAGGTAAAATAACAAAAGGATTATTACTTTTCTAAACATGGGCAAGGCTTATACAACGTTATAGTAAAACAGTGACAGTGTAAAAGTTGGCCATATGTATATTTGCATCCTAGTTTAACAGCATAATGTCTGAATTTGCTAATGATAGCTTGAAACTTGGTTTCCAATGACTAATTTGATTGTACAAGGAGGACTCACCATTGTTACTGACACCCTATCAAGAGGCATGCAAATATAAGTAGGTAGCACAAGTCACAGTTCTGGAAAGCTCTGCATGGACTGAGAAATTTCCAAACGTCATCTGTCATCTAATAACCAAAGCTACCAACAGTTAACCTTTGCAATTAATACTCGGAGCCTATACTCAATCAGTCTCACAAGAGTAGAACTTCCAAGGTTTGTATTTGTTTTTGTCTCTTTCTGTTCTCTATATTATTTACAAATGAGTATTACTTGGATTTGACCATTATTATTGTGAAACATGTGATGAATGACTGTCTAAGAGACAAGAAACACTGTATCTTGTGGGAGGACCAGAATACAGTTTGGCTTATCCAGTCCAAATTACCTAACATAGTTAACAAAGAAGAGGCTCAGAGATGCCTTAGTCTGTCTGTAAGGGTGCCAGAGTTGGCAGACACAGGGTCCATGCTAGCACCGGGGCTGACTTGTAATTTTCCCGGTTGATGTTCCGCCCCTTCTCCCAAGGCCCCACCTTCACCCTACCTCTTCCTGCCCCCACCCTGCCCCTCCCTGAAGCCTTGCTCTCGCTCCACCTCTTCCTGCTCCCGTTCCACCTCCTCTCCATGCCCCACACTCCAAGCACCTCAAGCCCTGTGCTTGAGCCCTGGAGCACCCACAGAGTCGGCTCACTGTGTATGTTGGTATATAGTGAACCCTTTGACGTACCAGGGCATAGTTAGCTACTGCTACAGGTTCAAAGTGCAAAATAGAATCTAAAACAGGAGATGCACAGGATGAAGCAAAACCGGATAATATAGACAATCTAGCTCACATCTATTTGCAAAGCTGCCTGAGGCATTGAGACAGCCAAAAGCCATGCTGGGAGCCTAAAGCCAGGCTGGAAGCCTACATAAGAGTGGTTTCCATGTTTTTAAGACATTCTGGGCACAGAAAAATAAACTCCATTCTGTGCTGCTCAACATTTCCCTAAACCCCTCTCCACTACCTGGCCTATTAGCACTGGCAACTACTCATCTTACAGATGATTAAACCATTACCTCTTGAAGAACTCTCTTCATTTTCAGCAGTAACGTCTTTACAGCTGTGCAATCCTGCATCATCAGTCGGAAGGGCAAAGATTCCATGCCTCCACCTTCTTCCAGGCCTGCAAAAGGCCACTCCACAGTGGGACTGCTGGCCACCTGGCTGACACGAGGACATCTAGCTTCTCCTTGGTCCACCTCCTTTGACAACTTCAGAGAGAGGTTCCTAAGATGAGAAAATATAAACAAAATTTGGCTCTGTGGTACTTTTTAGGCTCTCTCCCTTTATGACTATTTGGAGTGAAACATTGCTAACACTGAGCTTCCACTCTCTCTGTTTATAGTGCATATGATGAAGAGTTTATGAATAAACACAACCAACTTTTTGGAGAATAACTTTTTTTTAAGGACCCATCGCCAGAGGATCTAGCCATCACCATGTGCATTTAGGTAAATTTCAGATTGTTCTTGAATTGAAACCAAGCTCTCCTCCAGGTCCCACAGATAAAGCCACTGTCTTACAATGTTAACTGTAAGTGGGATATCACTTCTAGGAATTAAATTGCTGGGGATACATTTTACCCCATTTTGCTATATGCTCAAATTAAATGGATGGGCATAAGTTTATGATTAAACTGGCTACATGGGGTTCTCAACTGGGGGTCGGGACCCCTCAGGGGGTCATGAGGTTATTACATGGAGGGTTGCGAGCTGTCAGCCTCCATCCCAAACCCTGCTTGCCTCCAGCATTTATAATGGTGTTAAATAAATAAAGAAGTATTTTTAATTTATATGGGGGGGGTCGCACTCAGAGGCTTGCTATGGGAAAGGGGTCACCAGTACAAAAGTTTGAGAACCATTGGCCTACATGCAATGAAGTTCACTCCCTTGTTCATTATATTAGTTTTCCATATGGCTATAACTTAGAATTTAGCCCAACCCTTAAGGAAATTAATGAGGAGGAAAACAAAAGGAAACAGTACTCTTTAGAGTTTATCCAATGTCATAATTATGTTTATTTTATGGTATTGTTTGGAAATTGCCGTTTGAAAAAAGAATGAGCAATCGGAAGTTGTTAATGATCTCCATAGGTTGTGTAAGAAGAACATGGGAGAACATATGAGAAAGTCTATCAAGAGCCACTGAAATCAACAGACTCCCATTGACTTCAATGACCTATAGATCAGGCCTTGAGGCAGCAAAAGAATACCATTATGTTAACCTGACATCCTACCCCATACCCAAACTATCTGATCTTGGAACCGAGCATCAGACCAAGGCACGACTCCCACTTGGATGATAACAGCTCTGAATTCTAAATACAACATAGACTCCGAGAAGAAGCTCTAGCAATCATAAAATGATTTTAAAACAGATTATTTGGCAATTCGGTGAAATGGCAAAGCAAGTAAATGCATTATGAACACTTCTGTCCTCAAAAACTTTTTGTAACCTTCATGCTGTGCCTTTTTTACCTGGGACCAATGGGAAACAGGAAGAGAATGCTAAATGAAGCACAAACACCAGAATGTAGTAGTAGTTTGTGATATTGGTACATTAATTAATTGTTAAATTACAAAAGGGTTTCAATGGAATTACTTGTCATATCCATACTATTATCAGAAGAATATACTATCATTAAAGATGTTAGGATAAGTGACAATGGAAATAATGCTTATTGTCCATTTAAAATACAGCTAAAATTTTCTGCTCCATTTGAAACTTTTGTAAGCAAAAAAAAAAAAAAGTAGTTGGTGTTTTGATTCTGAGTTTTACGGTTTAGTATTCAATGATAAAGCAAGAAAGGTAACAATCTTCCCAATACATTTTGCTTTAATGTTTAATTTGGTTCCACAAGAACAAACAAACAAACAAAAAAGATTAACCCCTGGATAAACAATTCCCACTGCCACCCTAAACAAACGGAAAATGCTATTACCAGGACAATCTCTTATGGATGGCTCATTAAGAAGTTATGAAATATGTAATGTGCATTTGGGACAATGTGCACTTGGGAAATGCACCAAAGAAGTCACTGATAAACCATGCATAGGCAAATGTTTATGATGGACAATGGAAATAAAATTTTCTAAGCCTGGCTTCTCAAGAATATCACTTGGGAATGAAATTATGTTGTTTTTCATTATTAAAATATATTGAAACAACATTTTGAGTGGAAATGTTGCATGGGCCCTTTTTAAAGACACCATAATAGAGGCCCAACTTCAATGTATACCCCAAATTAAGAAAAACAGTAAAAGAACTAAAAAAGAGCCACCGTGGCTTAACAACCATGTAAAAGAAGCAGTGAGAGATAAAAAGACTTCCTTTAAAAAGTGGAAGTCAAATCCTAGTGAGGCAAATAGAAAGGAGCACAAACACTGCCAACTTAAGTGCAAGAGTGTAATAAGAAAAGCCAAAGAGGAGTTTGAAGAACGGCTAGCCAAAAACTCCAAAGGTAATAACAAAATGTTTTTTAAGTACATCAGAGGCAGGAAGCCTGCTAAACAACCAGTGGGGCCCCTTGATGATCAAAATACAAAAGGAGCGCTTAAAGACGATAAAGTCATTGCGGAGAAACTAAATGGATTCTTTGCTTCAGTCTTCACGGCTGAGGATGTTAGGGAGATTCCCAAACCTGAGCTGGCTTTTGTAGGTGACAAATCTGAGGAACTGTCACAGATTGAAGTGTCGCTAGAGGAGGCTTTGGAATTAATTGATAAACTCAACATTAACAAGTCACCGGGACCAGATGGCATTCACCCAAGAGTTCTGAAAGAACTCAAATGTGAAGTTGCGGAACTATTAACTAAGGTTTGTAACCTGTCCTTTAAATCGGCTTCGGTACCCAATGACTGGAAGTTAGCTAATGTAACGCCAATATTTAAAAAAGGCTCTAGGGGTGATCCCGGCAATTACAGACCGGTAAGTCTAACGTCTGTACCGGGCAAATTAGTTGAAACAATAGTAAAGAATAAAATTGTCAGACACATAGAAAAACATAAACTCTTGAGCAATAGTCAACATGGTTTCTGTAAAGGGAAATCGTGTCTTACTAATCTATTAGAGTTCTTTGAAGGGGTCAACAAACATGTGGACAAGGGGGATCCGGTGGACATAGTGTACTTAGATTTCCAGAAAGCCTTTGACAAGGTCCCTCACCAAAGGCTCTTACGTAAATTAAGCTGTCATGGGATAAAAGGGAAGGTCCTTTCATGGATTGAGAACTGGTTAAAGTACAGGGAACATAGGGTAGAAATTAATGGTAAATTCTCAGAATGGAGAGGGGTAACTAGTGGTGTTCCCCAAGGGTCAGTCCTCGGACCAATCCTATTCAATTTATTCATAAATGATCTGGAGAAAGGGGTAAACAGTGAGGTGGCCAAGTTTGCAGATGATACTAAACTACTCAAGATAGTTAAGACCAAAGCAGATTGTGAAGAACTTCAAAAAGATCTCACAAAACTAAGTGATTGGGCAACAAAATGGCAAATGAAATTTAATGTGGATAAATGTAAAGTAATGCACATTGGAAAAAATAACCCCAACTATACATACAACATGATGGGGGCTAATTTAGCTTCAACGAGTCAGGAAAAAGATCTTGGCGTCATCGTGGATAGTTCTCTGAAGATGTCCACGCAGTGTGCAGAGGCGATCAAAAAAGCAAACAGGATGTTAGGAATCATTAAAAAGGGGATAGAGAATAAGACTGAGAATATATTATTGCCCTTATATAAATCCATGGTACGCCCACATCTCGAATACTGTGTACAGATGTGGTCTCCTCACCTCAAAAAAGATATTCTAGCACTAGAAAAGGTTCAGAAAAGGGCAACTAAAATGATTAGGGGTTTAGAGAGGGTCCCATACGAGGAAAGATTAAAGAGGCTAGGACTCTTCAGCTTGGAAAAGAGAAGACTAAGGGGGGACATGATAGAGGTATATAAAATCATGAGTGATGTTGAGAAAGTGGATAAGGAAAAGTTATTTACTTATTCCCATAATACAAGAACTAGGGGTCACCAAATGAAATTAATAGGCAGCAGGTTTAAAACAAATAAAAGGAAGTTCTTCTTCATGCAGCGCACAGTCAACTTGTGGAACTCCTTACCTGAGGAGGTTGTGAAGGCTAGGACTATAACAATGTATAAAATGGGACTGGATAAATTCATGGTGGCTAAGTCCATAAATGGCTATTAGCCAGGATGGGTAAAGAATGGTGTCCCTAGCCTCTGTTCGTCAGAGGATGGAGATGGATGGCAGGAGAGAGATCACTTCATCAATGCCTGTTAGGTTCACTCCCTCTGGGGCACCTGGCATTGGCCACTGTCGGTAGACAGATACTGGGCTAGATGGACCTTTGGTCTGACCCGGTACGGCCTTTCTTATGTTCTTATGTTAATATTTTATGTGATTCAAATGATAATCTGGGATGGATATGGTAAAGTTGTGTGAGAGCCAAGAATATTATCTAGCTGCTGATTCATGGCATTTATTAAAGCAGGCTCAGATATAAATCATGGAAGGAAAAAGAGACAAACTTTCACTGAAGCATTAGTTACATGAGAAGTCACTTTTTCTCTTAAATGTTTATTTTAAAACATACTCCTATTGTGGGAATCTATATCTGAATGAGTTTAATGAAACTTACAAACACGTTGTTTGACTGAAGTAAGATGAAATAGCACATTATCCCCACCCCCACCCATTTCCTGGCTAATGACTGCAGGCTGGCAATTGAAATTGCACTAGAATGTCAGCAGTCAAGAAACTAAGACAGGAACCAGAATTTCAACCTGCTATCACTCCAGAGGAGGCGGTCATGTTGCAGGCAGAATGCACCTACCGTCAGAAAGAACCGCAACAAAGGGAGTCTTTAATAGTACACCCACATTAGTAAAGACAGGTTTTTTGTTTCTCCCAGTGCCTCTGCATCAGCAGCAGTGTTCTACTTCACTTGTGGGCACAGAAATTATCACCACCCGTGGAGTACCATTATTCCAAAAAAGATATTGCTTCCTAAAACCGTCATTGTGGCACTTATGTATGAAATGGAGGTGTCCTGGAAAATAAAATAAATTTGGGTCGGATCAAAACCAATTAAAGTTGACAGAAGACTTTTCATTGGTTTCTGCTTTCTTTGGTTGCCATTAAAAGGTCAATATTTACCAGTAATTGCTTCAGAGCAATAGCTCAGACACTATGGTATTTTTGCGATACTTGCAATAGGAAATATCTCCACAATGTTAGAAAACTTCTGAGGTGTCTAGCACAACTACTAGTGCAACTTTTGTTTAGTGCAAAGGAAGCTTTCCAAAACATGATTTTCACCAAGCACATCATTACTAATGTATAATTATTCTGCTATGCAATTATGTAATATAATGTAATTTTTCACACAACTGCAATAAAGATTTAGCACAAAAAGGCTCTTCCATGAATTTGTTGTATTCCCTAACTAGTAAAACCCCCCACTGAGTTTGGTGTTGTGTTTCAACAGTCTCAAAATTAAATGTTTCAATAAAGTCATTTCAACATTTCCAAACTGACAAATTTCAAAATTTCCATTCCACAATATATTTTGAGATTTTGACTTTTCATCCTCATTCAGTATGATCAGAAATTTTGAAATGTTGGAATTGCCTGCAGGATAGAAGTTCTATTTTTCAACCATCACAGTTCAGGGCAATTTCCATGATCCAGCTTGAGCACCCACTCCAGGTTCCAGGGTCCTCAGATGTCACCTCTCGTGTGCAAATACACATCTCTCTTCTTTCTGACTGGAGTTTTTCCAGGCTCCACACTTCCCTGCCTACACTGTGAGTTCCCCAGAAAGTCAAGAGGGCCTAAGCAGGCCTGCTTTGCTTTCTCTTCAAAGCAGTGGTGTAGCCAGTTGGAGGGAGCAATAAAAAAAAAAAAGGCTCCACCCGCTGTGGTGCTTTTACTCACCTGGTGGTGCTCCGGGACTTCGGCGGCGGGCCCTTCACTCTCTCCGGCTGTCTTCGGCGGCACTGAAGGACCCCTGCTGCTGAAATGCTGCCGAAGACCCACAGAGCGAGTGAAGGTCCCGCCACCGAAGTACCGCCGAAGACCCAGAGCACCGCCGGGTGAGTAAAATAAAAGTGCCGCAAGCAGATGGTGCCTTTTTTTTTTAATCACTCCCCCAGGTGAGTACAAAGGTGCCAAGAACTTGACAAGGTGCCACTTGTGCTCAATGGGGGAGTGGCGGCTGCCCCGCTCCCCCCTTAGCTACGCTACTGCTTCAAAGGCTAACAACAGTGTTATTGCCCCCAGGTATAAGATTCCACACAGCTCTTATTGTGAACACATTACAGAAAAAACATATTAAAAACAATTAAAGAACCTACATCCATGCGAATAAGCTTACCAGAGATCACCCCCAACTCCAACAAGGGCTCAGGCAGGTGGTCAGTCCTTCAAACCCCAAGGGGTTTTTCTGTGGTTATAAGCTTATAACAGCTTTTAGTGCCGAACAGGCACACCCATGAGTCTCATTTATAGAGTTCGGGCCTTTGATCTTGGAACCCTGGGAACAGGTAATCAGCATGCAGTCACCTTCTCTTCAGGGCTAGCTTCAAAGGACTGGGTTTTTTTTGCATAAGTGGAGGCAAAGGGGGGATTTGCATTTATCTTATTCTAGATACACGTCACAGATCTTATCCCAAAATGTTATTCTTGTCTGCCACATTATTCAAGATGATCTGTTGATCACCCAGGCCCACAACAATGTATAACCTTTGCATTTAATACAATGGATTCAATTTATCAGGAAATTGCCATATCCGTCACACCAACCACCTCTAGAACTGCTGCGAAGTCTGGAAATACAGCAAGAGCGCTTCATAACAAAATCATTGATTTGGGGGAACAGACACTGCCACCTCTTAATTGATTTTCAAGAGCAAAAGAGTGAGGAACTGACACAGAGGTTAATTATTTATCTAATTGCTTTGCAAACAAGGAGCAAGAGGAAACAATCTACAATGATTCTGTTTACATCTAGATTTCATTTGTGTCTTAACTTTTTTTTTCTTTTTTCTTTGACAACCTGACAGATTTCAATGGGATTTAGGCATCGAGGGGCTTTGGAAAATCCAACTAGGCCCCTATCTGGAACTTTACATGCCTAAATACCTTTAAAATCCTGACCCCTAAACTCTAATGCATTCCCAGATGGACCAGTTTCTAGAAGCTGTAAGCCCTTCTGCAAGAATGCCCTGCTGCCACCCCTGGAAAGTGTTGTTCCCAAAAGTGACAGTGAGAATAAAACAGATTTCAACTATCACTTTTGGGACATGGGAAGAAAAGTAATTTCCCAACTTGACTTCACAGATCATGACAGCACTCTGCACAGCACCCGGAAGCGCTACAAGCAGCCGCCACAGATCACAGAAATTCAGGGTGAAAACCAGGCCACGCTGAAGTCAAAGGCCAAACACCCATTGACTTCAATGGGACCAGGATTTCACCCCTACAGTTATGTACTCCCCATGGATCACCTCAGTCATGAAGCATGCCTCCACATTTTACATTAGATGAAGCTTCAGTGTAGTTTCCAAGGGGAGCTCAATAAAGGTTAAATGACAGTAATCTAACCATAAGGTTCTAGTGGTGTGAATCATAGTGACAAGAGCTGCATCAGAAGGACTGCTCACAACCTCCAGGCTAACTTTAAATTGAAAATGGTACTAGGTGCCACAGCTGCTATCTGCATATGGAAGATACACAACTGGATCCAATATGACACTTCAAATTTCAAACTATTTGACAAGGGCCATACAAAAAACTCTGACAGTAGGCATGCTTACAACCCTGCCCATTCCTCTAGATGCCTCTCTAGACCTGCTGCCATGATTTCTGTTTCATTTGGGTTAGGCCATAATCAAATTACCTGCATCCACTCCCTAAGTTCTGTTGGATGCTGGTAAAGCACAGAGACTGCAGTACTTACATTTAGGGAATCGGTATAGCCACCAGACAGCCCAGCTGTACTCCACAAGCATACTTAGAAGAAAATCTTCTGTTGCCATGCCGCAGCCTGTATGTGTTTGCATCTCAGAGACTTACGAGTCACTACAGGGGAGTCGCATCTTACGCAGGGGGTTAGGTTCTGAAGTCAGCGCGTAAGGCGAAAATTGCGTATAGCTAAACGTTCATTGAGTGGAATAGCGGGCGGAATCACCTGCACAACAGGTACAGTATTTATATTGTTATTTGTCTCTTTTTGTTTTGTTTTGTTGAGCGCGTATAGTTAAAATCGCGTACGTTAAATGTGTCTATGATGCGACTCCACCGTAATCTAATGAAATGGTATGTTAAACAACCAAAAGAGGTACACAGTAGTGCAGTTCTTTTTTATGCCATTTTCACTAACAAATTTCTTCCCATTCCAAAGCATTTTTAAAGGGTTTTACAGTACACAGGGGTAGGGGAGAATACGATTTACAACTTGAGCTAGTTCGAATTATTTTTACTTCTTACTCGTCCTCAAACCAATTATTTTGAAGAGTTTACGGTAACTTAAACTTCCCTTACACAAAGATTCCCAGATTATGCTGAGTTTAATCTTCTTAGTTTTCATCAACCATGCTCAGGGCACTGGCATAGTGGAATTAGTTTAAACTAATACAATTGTTCCCTTAGTGTCTGCACTTCTTGATATCAGCTTAGCAACACAGAGAGCATCTAGCACTGTCCACCTCAGGAAGGCTCTACAAGCAGAGTGAAAGACCTCTGTTGGAAGCACTAAATATACCCTGTCTGCTGTCTGAGGGCTTATTTTCTAAAGCAAGAGCTCAGATAAAGCCTTCAATCTCATATGTTTTTTATATTCATTGTTAAGCAGCATTTTGGTAAAAACAATCTTTTATTCATATTTTGATCCTGTCCAGCGAGCTATACCAGAATGTACATTTCTTCTTATTTCAGAAAACTGTTATTAGCTAAATACATAGATAGCAGCAGAATTATCCTGATTTGTTTTTTTTCATTCAAGCCTTTACAGGTTTACATCCCTAGCTTTCCCTCCTATCCAGATTTTTTTTCTTCTTCTCACCAACTGTCAGTATTACAGCTGCATGGGATCCTGTTTCAGAAAAAAACCCAAATTACTAGTTCAATAAGGTCAACGAGGACATACAAGACTAGAAAAAATAATTATAAATTGCTTTCTGGAACAATCTGCCTCACGTATTAACCACCATTTAAAAAAAATGCTGCTCAAACACCTATATGCTTATATTATTATTTACATTACAATAGCATCTAGAAGCTACTGGAACTGGGCCTCAGTTCTGGTAGGTTCTAGGTACACATAGTAAAAGAGGGCCCCTGCCACAAAGATTTTACAATCTAAATACAGATGACAGACAAATGTTGAGAGAAAGAATGGATTATTTTCCCCATTTAACGATGGAGAACAAATGCAGTCAGTTTTTTTTTTAAAGGTATTTAGGTACCTAAACATGCAGATAGGTTATGATGATACGGTTCTGGCAGGACCCAACTGAGAGAGCCAATTCAGGACCAATTGCTTAAAAGGGCAGTTACAGCCCTAGGCTGGGGTTTTTCCACCTCTAAGGCAAACCAAACCAGCCAGACAAAGAGTACTTCGGTTTCACCCCACTGGCTAACCACAAGTCACACAAGCAATTTCCTTAGACACTCCAGTGTCCCAGTATCACCACCAGTGCCACTCGTCCTGGGGATGTATGGTTATGAAAACCAACACCCCAATAAAATAAAAAGGTTCTCTCGATCCCAAAGAATCAAGCCCCAGACCCAGGTCAATATACACATCAGATCTTATCCACAAATCACGCTGTTGCCAATCCTTTAGAATCTAAAATCTAAAGGTTTATTCATAAAAGGAAAAAGATAGAGATGAGAGCTAGAATTGGTTAAATGGAATCAATTACATACAGTAATGGCAAAGTTCTTAGTTCAGGCTTGTAGCAGTGATGGAGTAAACTGCAGGTTCAAATCAAGTCTCTGGAGTACATCCCCCGCTGGGATGGGTCATCAGTCCTTTGTGCAGAGCTTCAGTTTGTAGCAAAGTTCCTCCAGAGGTAAGAAGCAGGATTGAAGACCAGATGGAGATGAGGCATTAGCCTTATATAGGCTTTTCCAGGTGTAAAAACCTCTTTGTTCTTACTGTGGAAAATTACAGCAAAATGGAGTCTGCAGTCACATGGGCAAGTTCCTGCACACCCTGCTGAATTACAAGGCATATCTGCCTCCTCTCAATGGGTCAATTGTGTAGCTGATGGTCCTTAATGGGCCATCAAGCAGGCTAGGGAGAGCTAACACCAACTTATCTGGGATGTTTCCCAGAAACACAGCACAAACTTGAAATACAGACAATATAGATCCAATACTCATAACTTCAACTACAAAATGATACAGACATACAGACAGCATAATCATAACCAGCAACCCATAACCTGGTCTTAGACACCTTATATGATCCCCTTTACATAAGATTTGGTGCCACTACAGGACCTTGGTTGCAAACCATGTTCTATATGGTCCCAGATTATATCAATAACGTCACATAGGTACATAGTGGGATTATCAGTTAGGCACATAAAAATCTGTCCCAGAGAGACTAAGGATATTTTTTTTCCAAAAGCACTTAGAAGCCTAAGTCCCATTTTCAAAAGTGACAAGTGCCTAAGTCAATTAGGGGCTTTTGAAAATTATACCCTGACTACCGAAGGTCACATAGGACCATCTATGGCAGAGTTAGGAACCCAGATCTCCAGACTCTCAGTCTAGTGATTTAACCACAAGACTGTGTTATCTTTCCTTTGCTTACTACAGCCAATAAGCATATATCTCCATATGCCTTCACAGCTTCTGAATGTAACGTTTGCATTGCTGTAACTGCTAATACTTTGAAAGTTGTACAGATGATGTACTATCAAATTAAAATGCATGGTATGGTAAGGTAGATATTGTTTGACATTTTACAGCTTTTAGTACTGTGCATCATTTATTGCCATTTTCATGCTGAGATTTTTCAAGGTCACCCCTTGGAAAACTCATGTACAATATCTGTCATTACCAATCTATGCACACACACACATGCACACTATAATGGCTAGTGCTGCTATAAGTTAAGGCTCTGTCAGCCTTTCCATTATAACCCCTTTTCTTTCAAAGGTTTATAACTCAGCCATAAAAAACTTCCTCTGGGCTAAAACTTGGCAATGAAGAAATATGGAAGCAAATTTAAAAAAAAAATCTCTGTTTTTCAGCTATCATTAAAGTACAGGAGATTAAAAAAAGATGTCATGGAGGCAGTACTAAAATACAGACATGTATAGTAGTAATTTTTCTTTCTTCATGTTCTTCTACACTAGTCCAAAAGCTCGGGTGAGATTTTTCCCATCCAACACAGGGAGACAAAACAACTGAGATTCTGATGTCATCCTCCCATATATAAGGAGCTTGCCACCAAATAATTATATTTGCAAACATTGAAAGCTACCTAATAAGACAAGGTAAAAGAGTGTAATAACTAAAAAGAATTAACCATTTGGAATAGTTTGATGGGACTCATTAACTATCTAATTTATATGAAAAAGAATCAGAAAATGGTAAACCAGGGTGTATTTGATTGCTCCAAACTCCACTGTGCAATGCAAGTTCCAAGAAATCTGTGCCTTTGACTTTTTTTTAAACAATGTAGCAACTAAACAGATGGTGTTACCAAATATCCACTAATTAATATCTAGCTCCTCCATTCTGTCTTTTCAGAACTTGCTTTGGAGGAAACAGAGTTTTCTACTGATATAATAATATAATAAAATCAATAGAATTATAGCAATTTTTAATAGAAGTAAACTTGTGTTCTTCAAAATAAAATGTATCTCCAATATCTTTCCTAGCTTTCTGTCATGCAACCTGCGAATAACAAGCTACAAGAGAGTTGTGTCCAAGTGCAGAGGATACCTCATGTCTATATTATGTACGGAATTCGATTAATCTGTCAGGAAGAAACTGTGACTATAAAAAACATCTTATTTCATTATCATATAAAACAGTTAGAACCTAATGTTATTGTTAAATGAGCTTTTATGTTAAATCTCCTTTTATGTCCATTTAAGGAGAGCGTGTAATGGATTTCGAGGCATAATTTATAAGAAACTCTAGTAAATGCATTTTACTATATATTCATTTTTGAAAGCTTGCAATCTATCAGAATTCCTAACATGAAACTAATGGGATTAATCTCTTAGCTTTTGGGGAAACATTATGAAATGAAACATGTTGGAAAAATCTTAATCCCATTGACAAGTATCCAACTCCCACAATGATGTGGAAAGCCCAATAAAGAACTAAAGTTACAAAACAAAGTTAAAACCCGAGTCACGATGTTAATTAAATCTACCAGCTATTACCATAGGGTGTGCTGCTGACTCATTTTTTGAATCTAGTGCCTGGCACTGGAATTGTGAACATTGTGTATTTGACACATAGGGGTATGTGTATGTAATACACTCTCTCTCACTCTCTCTCTGTATAAAAGCAGCAGGGTTTTCACATGTGTGTGTGGGGGGGAGGAGGGGCTGTCATTTAGGACAATAGCTTTGCACAAATACAGAACTTTCATTTACTGTCATAATAAACAGATTCTGGCAAAGTGAGAGATTAAATAAATCATAACTTTTCCACAGTTAAAGAATATAGAGATAATGAGCTTGGTTGTGACTAGCCCTTACAGTGCACCATAGGGGAAAGGAAAAAAGAATAAGTAGTCTCCCAAGAACCAAACAGAATTGCACTAAAGCAGTGGTTCTCAATCTATTTACCATTGTGGGCTGCATCAATACTACCTGTATGGCCCTGAGGATGTCACATTTGCAGCAGCTGTGTGCTGATGTAAGTGGCCCACCGGCTCCAGGTTGAAAACCACTGCACTAGAGGAAGAGCAGGGCTGATCCCAGGACTTCGTCCTTGGGGAGTGCAGTGCCCCAAAGCAGCATGGAGGGACAGGGAGAAGGTGACTCCAATCCACCTACATGCCAGCCACCAAGGCTGGCCATCCATGTGGAACTGGGGGGGAGGGGATAATACTGCCAACCTTGAAGGACTGTAATTTGTGAACTTCCCATGCATAAGGAAGCTCCAAGCGACACTTTGCCTCCAGAGGCACCAAGCCTCCAGTGCTTTCTTGAGGATGATATGATTCCATATAGGGTGACGAGACAGCAAGTGTGAAAAATTGGGACAGGGGGTGGCGGGTAATAGGAGCCTACAGAAGAAAAAGACCCAAAAATCAGGACTGTCCCTATAAAATCAGGACATCTAATTCCTAATTCCATACCACTACTTACAATAGGCTAAGTACTATTAGCAGAAATATAGCCGAATAGATTATTAGGAGCAAATTCCCAACCATGTTTGGGGCTGTAAGCAAATGAGTTATGAGGAACAATGTGGGATTGTTTCCTTGTGAAGGTGTCATTCAGATGAATTAGAGGTCTCACATTCATTTGAGAGGTTTCTTTTACTAGGCAGGTGTTGAAATTTGTGCACATGTGTTTTAATTAATGAAATTAATGTACTTCAGAAGCACATGTTCAATTTTTTTAATTAGACACTAAGAGACCAAAGGAAAAGAAAAAGCAATAAGCTAATTAAGTGTCTAAAATAACCTAATTGCTTTATTCTTACACAACATAATAAATCACTCAGTTCCATAGCATAAACATGTTTAAAAAAAAAATCATACGGAGAGAGACTTACCTGCCTTCAAGAAAAGGATATTTCAACAAGATTTCCATATTGTGTTCTCATGAAAGCCCCTTTTAAAATAAAGATTTTTTTCTTCTATCTATAATGTTACCTGTTATGAAGGTAAAATCACAAATGTGGAGAATGGAGGCCAGTGGCAGTCTGAAAGGAAGTGTTTGGTCCATGTAGTTAGAAAGACTAAAAATCGGGGCCTAAAGTTAGGCTCCTAAGGCCATAGTTAAGCACCTGCAGAAAGTGATGAGCATCCAATTTGGAGACGTAAAGGTAGAGTTAAAGCTCGTCATAGAGAAAAAATGGTATGCTAAATTTAAAGTTACATGCTGAACTGTTTGGTGGATAAAATATTTTTGCTTCAATGCATTGCTACTTATTGTACTTAATATAAAGCTCACATAAACCATGCAAGAATGATTGTTTTATTCTCCTTGCACTACCTCATCCCATTCCAATTACTCAGGATGCAACATCCATGAGCTGTTAACTTTGGTTCTTGGACGATTACGTAAATTAAGGCTGGACTTGTTCATTTCAATTATGTGCATTCTGTTTGAGACAGGCTTTGCTCTCTGAACTTTCTCCCTGCATTAGCAGAATACATGGAGCTACTGTAATTGTAAATGTTTGCAACGCCATATGTGTTTAAGGTTGAGACAAAAATTAAAATAGGTATTGTACTGTAAGATACATGTCTAGAAAAATAACAGTAAATCAAAAACATCTGTTTCACAATATTCTTTGCTATATGTTTTAAATTCGCTATGATCATATCTAACACATTCTGAGCAATAAAGAGTGGTAATACTTTGGAATCATTTAACTTGGACCTTAACAGCAAATGTTACCATATGTGTCATCCCAAGCTATATTAGACATGCTGGAATTAAAATACTTTTAATTTATACTTATAATATTGTCTTCTGCAAGTGGTTTGTTATAACCAGAGGAGTTATATACAGCAATAATAAATAAATGCAATACTTGATCACTGTTGAAATGTTATGTTGCCTGTCCCAATTAAGATCAGAACTTTGCTGGCTATCTAATGACTATAGGAACAGGTGGAGCCATCCGTGTCACCATCTCTCATGATTGGTGGAATAATATGCATGACTGGAATACTGGTATAGAAGGAAACAGCTTGCTCAAGAAGGACGGGGAAGAAAGAGAGGAGGTGTTGCCATATTTTATATATATATATATATATATATATATATATATATATATACACACACACACACACACACACATATACATACACACACACACACACACACGGACTGAGATTGAGATGGAAATAGACAGATTTACTGAAAGTCTGTGGGTAAGGATAAAAAGGGGAAAAAACAAGGGTGATGTTATGGTAGGGGTCTACTACAGACCACCGAATCTGGAAGAAGAGATGGATGGGACTTTTTTTAAACAACTAACAAAATCATCCAAAGAATGGGACTTGGTAGTGAAGGGGAACTTCACCTACACAGGAAGAGACGGATTAAGGTGTCATGAGGCCCTGGGCCACACAACAAGTGGGCCACATGCTGGACTCCTGCTTCCTCCTGCCCATTCCCACTCCACCTTTTCTGCCTGCAGTTCCGTCCCCATTCTGCCGATTCCGACTGTGGCCCCACCCAGACCCACACCATTCTGCCCCTTCCCCCCACCATTCCACACACAGTCAGCCTCATGCTGCTTCCCCAACCGCGGTGCTGCAACATTGCTCTTTCTTCCTCCCCACCCGATGGCCCCAAGACCAGAGAAGATCTGTCTCCCTCCTGAGGCCACAGCCGGGCGCTGGAGCTCCTCCAGTCCCAGGGCCATAGGCGTAGTTTGACTGCTTGTCATAAACAGATAGTTAAGGGTTAATGTCTCTTTTACCTGTAAAGGGTTAACAAGCTCAGTGAACCTGACGGACACCTGACCGGAGGACCAATCAAGGGACAAAATTATTTCAAATCTCTGTGGAGGGAAGTCTTTGTTTGTGTTCTTTGTTTTGGGGGGTGTTCTCTCTTTGGATCTAAGAGGGGCCAGACGTATATCCAAGCTCTCCAAGCTTCCTGAAGTATTCTCTTCTATTCAGTATAGTGAGTATTAAAAAGGCGGATTAGTCTTTTGATTAATTTCTTTATTTGCAAATGTGCGTTTGCTGGAACAATATTTTACCTCTTTGCTGTACTTGTATTTATGCTAGAGTCCCTCTAGTTTTTATAAGCTGTACCCTGTAAACTTCCATCCGGATTTTACAGAGCTAAATTTTACCTTTTCTTTTTTTCTTTAATTAAAAGCTTTTCTTTTTAAGAACCTGTTTGATTTTTCCCTTGTTTGAGACCCCAGGGGATTAGTCTGACTCACCAGGGATAGGTGGGGGGAAGAGAGGAGGGGGGAAGGTGAATCCCTCTTTGATTTAGATTCAAGGAGTTTGAATCAAGGTAGTCTTCCCTGACGACCAAGGGAGGGAAAGTCTGGGAGGGGGAATGGTTTATTTCCCTTTGTGTTAAGATCCCAGGAGTTTGAATCTGTGTTCCCCAGGGAAAGGTTTGGGGTGAACAGGGAGTGTGCCAAAACACTATATTTTTGGCTGGTGGCAGTGTTACCAGATCTAAGCTAGGATTTAAGCTTAGAAGGATCCATGCAGGTCTCCATCTTTTAGACGCTAAAGTTCAAAGTGGGGAACAAACCTATGACACTGCTATACTGGGGGGATAAAGCATACCCACGCACATGCATGCCCGCAAACATGCACGCTGAAGCCGAGTTCACTGGCTCTCTCCTCCCACTTACAGTGGTACCTGGGCTGCCGGTGGTGCGGGAGACAGATATGTTCTGGTGCTGCTGTAGTTGCCTCCCTGCTAGGCCTGCTGCTGCCTAGGGAACGCCACATGCTGGACTACTGCTTCCCCCTGCCCATTCCTGTATCCTCTTCTCTTCCCCATCTCCTCCACGTTCCTCTCCCCTTCTCCTCTCCTCCCCACCCCCCTTGTTCTGACCCTCCCTCCCCCCCATGGTTGTAGAGGAAACAGGCGGGCACTAGGACACAGAAGGCAGAATCCAGCTGCTAAGGCAGGACCCAGAGCACAGGGTATAACTAGTTGGAAAACCATTCCCAGAGAGTATTTCTCAGTGTTTCACAGTCAAGCTGGAAGGGCCTATCAAGTGGGGTCCTGCAGAGATGAGTTATAGGTCTGCTTCTGTTCAATATCTTTATCAATTATTTTGATAATGGCACAGGGAGTACACTTATAAAGTTGGCGAACAATACCAAGCTGGGAGGGGTTGTAAGTGCTTTGGAGGATAGGATTAAAATTCAAAATGATCTGGACAATCTGGAGAAATGGTCTGAAGTAAATAGGATAAAATTCAGTAAGGACAAATGCAAAGTACTCCACTTACAAAGAAAGAATCAGTTGCACACATACAAAATGGAAAATGACTGGCTAGGAAGGAGTCCTGCAGAAAGGGATCTGGGGGCCATAGTGGATCAAAAGCTAAATATGAGTCAACAGTGTAACCCTGTTGCAAAAAACATCATTCTGGGATGTTAGCAGTAGTGTTGTAAGCAAGACATGAGAAGTAATTCTTCCGCTCTACTCCATGCTGATTAGGCCTCAACTGGGGTATTGTGTCCAGTTCTGAGTACCACATTTCAGGAAAGATATGGACAAATTGGAGAAAGTCCAGAAAAGAGCAACGGAAATGATTCAAGGTCTGGGAAACATGACTTATCAGGGAAGATTGAAAAAATTGGGTTTGTTTAGTATGGAGAAGAGAAGACTGAGAGGAGACATGATAACAGTTTTCAAGTACATAAAAGGTTATTACAAGGAGAAGGGAGGAAAAATATTCTCCTTAACCTCTGAGGACAGGACAAGCAGCAATGGGCTTAAATTGCAGCAAGGGCAGTTTAGGTTGGACATTAGGAAAATCGTCAGGGTACTTAACTGTCAGGGTACTTAAGCAGTGGAATAAATTGCCTAGGGAAGTTTTGGAATCTCCATCATTGGAGATTTTTAAGAGCAGGTTAGACAAACACCTGTCAGGGATGGTCTAAATAATACTTAATCTTGCCATGGGTGCAGAGGACTGGATCAGATGGCCTCTCAAGGTCCCTTCCAGACCTGTGATTCTATGATTTTATCACATATCTCACAATATTTGGAGTTTTTACTAAAGCCCAAGCTCCTGGAGTCAAATGATTCAATGAGAATCTCATCGTTCATTATTCCTAGCCCTCACCGTTGCAGAGGAAAACTTGAAAATGCGACCCAAGTGCACCCTAAAGGCTCAGAATCCAGAAGACAAAGAAGAAGAATGTTAATAGATGTTTAAGGAATTTCATGATTTCCAGAGGCCTTATTCATTATTTTTGAATGCTTTGGGATGGTAATGTTCACCCATATGTGCACTCAGGGACCCCCCAACCTTGAGACACTTCCATTATCAAGGAAATCGTCTGATTGGCTGTTGCCAAGCAAACTTCATAATCATGCTAAAACTCATCTGTGCTTTGGGGTGGGAAGGAAGCATGGAGGGAGGGCATATTGGGATAATAATAGCAAAGCAGGTTGGGTGAGACACCTTGCAAGAGGAGAAGAAAGAAGGGGAGAGATGTCTGGATGGAGGAAGAGAATGAGAATGGAGGAAAAACGAATAAGATATGTACCTAGCATAACCGTAACATTTTGATTCCTTATTGTTGTTTGCCTTCTTTGTTTAGACTGTAAATTCTTCAGACAGGAACTGGGTGTTCCTTTGTGTTTAAATAGAACATTTAAATAGCCAGCCACCATAATTAAATAGTGGAGTAGGAATACAAAATGAGTGTATGAGCATAAGTATGTGTTTAGCCTTGGCTATCTGAACTTCAAAGATAGTTTCCCTACTCAACCACAATGTATAACAGCAAGGGCTATGTTGAGAAGTGTATTCCCTAGGTAACTTTTTGCATTTCTTTTCAATCCCTCCATAGAAGGTGTGAACACCTATCTCCTAATACCATACTTTTGGCTCCAACTTAGGCCTCCCTGAATGTTATCTCATTTTCTCTTTTTTGCACACTGAAGAGCGCCTGACATTTAAAACCAGATAACAGTAGCTGCCTGGTAGCAAAGGGGAAGGTTTCCATTCACACCAAGCAGCATAAACACTGATCACTATCTTTGTTCAATTGTCTTTGAAACAAAGCCCAGAATGCAAAAGACTGCTGGGTACAAAGAGTGGAAGGATGATAACAGTCTTCCATTCTGCAGTGACCTCTCCAGAGAGAGCCACCTCCATTCAGTGGTGCATATAGTGAAAGGCATTTGTCACAAAGGGAGAAAGTTCTGTTCCTGTGGCAGGACAGAGGAATATTATAATTTTGTTTTCCACCTGGTTTGCAGTGAGATCATTTAAAAAAAATGGCCGATATCAAATTAATTCAACCTTTTTATAATGTTGATGTTACAAAGCTATAGGGAACCCAGCCACTTTTCATTTAAAGGCGAAGTTTTTCATCCTAGAACAGTGACATATGTTACTCTGAGTCTGCACCTAACAGCATATGCAGATTGTTACCATCTGATTGTAAGCTTTTTTTCCATCAAAATTTCACATGGGTGGTGATCAAATGTTATGATAGGATGTAGGGAATTGAAAGACACATTATATGCTGAATGCATAACACTTTGTTTCTGACAGTGAACTTTCTTTTTAAAAGCTTCTATTGGGTATCTTCATTATTGTGGTGTAGGGATGGGCCTGCGCTCCAGAGTTTGTGGAGCTCCACTCTAGAACTCAGTTCATCCCATTACAGACAAGAACCTTGTACAAAGTTTAGGTCCAGATACCTCACAACTGAGAATGTTAGCAGTTCAGGCCTATCTCTATTCTGGAGAGATTTCAGGCTATAAACATTTTATAGAACAACTGTGGCCTGATTTAAATAAATGAATTAGATTTGAGCTTTGTGACATAATGGCCAGCACTTTAGGAGGACATCTCATAAAACCAATTAGATGGTATCTTTTGTAGTGAAGCTAAATTTACTTTAAAAGATTATTTGCTTCAAAGTCTTTATTCAGTAGTTTTCTTGCTATGTGAATAAGCTGTGTAAAGATCTGGGGTTTGAAATATGTTTTCTATGGAATGATAAGGAAGAAAGTGAATCTGTCAAAATTGGTTACCTGAAGACAAAGGGAAAATTAGAAGTCCCAATCCAAAAACTGTGTAACTGACCTGTCAATTACAAATACTTAAATGACATTTATAAATGGCCCCCAGAGCAATACAAAACAGTGCTGGATGCCTCTCTTTGGGGACCTTCTTCTATTTCATTTTTAATATTTCAGAACAAAAATAAATTCCTGGTTTCCACTGCTTTTCATCTGATGTTTTGGATTTTTTTTTGATAGCATGGAGACAAGTTAATTTGAACATTATTTAGCATATTTTGCTATTTTGTGAGTTTCACAAAAGACGACTTGTGATGTTTGATAACATTTATAATATTTCCCAGTCTCATGTTTTCTGTTCCCTTGCAAGCCTGCATTTTGACTCACCAGTCTGACACACGAGACTTCAAAACAAGTCACACTAATGTCAAGTGGGTGTAACAGAGTGCAGAATCAGGCCCTTGTCTGCTTCAAGTATAACTGATGGTGCAAATCGGAGGTAGAAGAAATGGGAGAATATTTTCCATGAAAATATTTGCCACGAAAATATTTCCATGAGAAGTTCGTCAACAAGCCAACTTGTGATTTTTTTTCACAAAATTTATGGAGTCTGAAAATTGTTCTCAGGGGAACATGGAGTAAATCTGAGAAGTCCCGTCTGCACACACATTTCAGGAGGTGAAGGAAGTATCGGGCCCTACCAAATTCACAGCGGTGAAAAACATGCCACAGTCAGTAAAATCTGATCTCCCCAGTGAAATCTGCCAGGGAGGGGCAGGGCTGGGGGCTCCGCAGCCATGACTCCTACCATGCGCTGGGCTCCAGCTGCTAGTCGCATTGTTTGTTTGTTTGTTTGTCTGGTTTTTTTGGGGGGGGGTGCAATGCCACCCCCTGCCACCAAACTATGCCCATGATACAAGGGGGGGCACGACCCCCAGAGCTCCCCCCCCCGAGTTTCAGTGTTGGTGTCCCCCCACTCCTATAAAGGTTCCAACACCCTTGCCCCAGCCCTGCCCCTCCCCTGCTCCAGGCCCACTGCTTGGGGGCTAAAGGGGCCTTGGGCTGACTGGGTGTATGTGTGTACCACGGTGCCCCCCTGACTACGTTGCCCACCCATAAGGCTGGCCCTGGCCACCCCCAAAAAAGTGATGACCCCCACACACATACCATGCAACCCTTGCATCTGTGCTGCCTGCTGCTCTCCATTTGCCCAGCTCCGAACGCAGTTCCTCTGCCAGCAGCTGCACAGAAGTAAGGGTGGCAACACTGCAACCCTCCTACAATAGACCTGCAAACCCCCTCCCCCCCCACCACCACCACCCTCTTTTGGGTCAGGACCCCCATGGTAATACCTCCATAAAATTTCAGATGTAAATATCTGAAACTGTGAAATTGACTATTTTTAAAATCCTATAACTATGAAATTGACCAAAATGGACTGTGAATTTGGCCGGGACTAGGAGCCCACAACTCCTAAAATCTCTTGCCATTGAATTACCTTACTTACACTTGTTACAAAGCACTTATGTTCTTAAGATGAAAAAGTCACAGTGCAGTAGCATAGGGCTCTTTAAATCTTACATTCAAATCTAGGGAGAAGAGAAGAGTCACTCTAAAAATCTAGTCCACTTGAGTTTGCACTCGCAAAACTCTCTAAAAAGCGCCAGTGAAAGGTTTCTGACCTTTATTATCTTTCTTCAGGATAAAAAGCATTAGATTGGATTTTTCAAAATGCTAAAATTATGTTTTACAAGTAATGTGTTCTCTGCCATGGAAAGGGTGATACAGAGACAGAGGGCTTGGCTACGCTGGAGAGTTGCAGCGCTGGTGGTGGCTTTACAGCGCTGCAGCTCACTCACCGTCCACACTTGCAAGGCACATACAGCGCTGTATCTCCCTGGCTACAGCGCTGGCTGTACTCTATGTCTGCCTGGGGAATAACGACTGCAGCGCTGGAGTGCCAGTGTAAAGAGTGATTAATCTTACTACGCTGTAACTGACCTCCGGAATTTTCCCATAATGCTTTTAACTAAAGAACTCTCTTTGTTTTGTTGTGATGCCTCTCTTTGTTTTGTTGTGAACTTGGGGCTCCCGGAGCTGCTTATCTAAAAAACAAACCCAGCTCCTGTTTGCTGTGAATGAGGCAGGCAGGGGGATGAATGTCCACAGCTAGTGTTTGCTTGAGGAGAGAAACAGCACGGCGGGAGGGGGGAAGGGAGTCCGTCGGAGCAGCTGCTTATCTGGTCTGAAGGCTATTTGCATTTAAGAGTGTGGGGGAAGTGGTCAGAATTTGCAAGGCAGGGAGCTGACACAGTGTCGGCTCCAAAAATCCACTCTCTCTCTCTCCCCCACACTCCCTGTCACACTCCACCCCACCCCCCCTCTTTTGAAAAGCACGTTGCGGCCACTTGAACGCTGGGATAGCTGCCCATAATGCACCACTCCCAACACTGCTGCAAATGTTGCAAATGTGGCCACACTGCAGCGCTGGTAGCTGTCAGTGTGGCCACACTCCAGTGCTTTCCCTACACAGCTGTACGAAGACAGCTGTAACTCCCAGCGCTGCACACCTGCAAGTGTAGCCAAACCCAGAATGTAATACTTGAAAATGTAAGGCTTAAAACTCTGAGGAATAAAAAACACAGCAAAATTATCTTTCTCTTTTTAAAGCAACTAGGTGAGGATAATCAAAGAAATCTAGCAGGTTTTATTCCACTTGCACTCAGACCTTTAAACAGAAGACAGAAACACTGTTCATAGAGGGATCACTTTGTTCTCAGTTCTCTACAAACTGGGATTTGCATAAGCTCTGCTGATCCTACTGGGATGATAAGGCAACACAGAAGGATAAATCATCATACCTAAGGCCTCTAGTGCACAGACCAGAGAAATCCGATGGATTTACATTTTACAGTCTACACTACCTACAATGTTAAAAATAGTTGTTAGAAGGATAAAACTGTCAAGGCAGTCACTGAAATATGTAAATCTTTCTAGAAAGAAGGCCGATGATATCATTTCATTATATAACCTTTCTACGCTCCTTTGCTGATTTGTTTTTGTCAGATCTGGATTATTAAAGAAAGTGCAGTGATGCTGCTCTTCTAGATTTTGTTCCTGCCCCAACAATATGATTTAACTTAAGAAATAGTTGGTTTAAAGAGTTGTTAGTGTACATTTTCTATTTAAGTATCTATACCGTATTTCTAACTTTATATATTCTGGGACTATTTAAAATAGTTAGGTATGCGAATCTGCATTCAATTATCACATTTGCACACATAACTTGGTATCTGTGTTTGTAAGTAACTAGAAATTACCAAAATTATGAAGAAGCAAAACCCCCACTTTTAGACATGTATCTCTGTATATAGTTATCTGCATCTAAAAACTATTGACAGCAATTGGAGACTTTCTGGATTTACAGTCATTATAGTGATTTCCATACAGAAGAATCCTAAAAGTGGTTTACAAATGCTACTTGATATGCTACTGTACCTATAAGGCTATCAGTAGAGATACATACAGGGTTGGGCTTAAGAAGTATTAGCTCTAAGGGGGAGGAGGAGATTTGTGTATTTTATGAGGAGCTGCTATTACATTTTATTTTATTCCTGGAATGTGAGGCAGAGGCAATCAGAGCCTCAGATAGGTGTTCCTTTCTATTACTGCTTACATCCAAATAAACACATTTTAATAAAATATATAATTCCACTCACTGTTGAAATGCAACATCCTCTAAGGAGAATACATGTCAGCTGTCATCACACAAAACAACACTGCCCGACAGCTTTTGGACAGTAAGTAAAGAACAATACAGTGTCCAATTAAACAGGGAACATTTAAAATAGCATAATTTAATTATATATGTGGCTTATGACTGGGATACTGGGAGCTAACATGCCTTTTGGAAGAAAGTCTAGGGAATTTCACCATGCTAAAGCATAGTTGCAATATAATGTGAAAGGGAGAAGTGCCACTTAATTACTCTCCTTACCATGAGCAGTGATTTCCATGGAGGTCTCCTGTCAAAATACCGACCTGACCTGATGAGAACATAGCATGAGATTATATTACTGCATAGCTTTACGAGAGCTAGAAAAACAGAGATGCATGGGAGTATAGTACCTGAAACTACTGGCTGAGGACATCATTGTCTAATGGTCTTTATTGTTTCAACAAGAGGAACTTCCTCCTTCTAAGTCCAAAAGTCCATTTGCTAGTAATGTTCATTTTTGTTCTAATTCAGGAGGAGATCAAAGGCAATTTGAAATTCTGCTAAAGTGTTCCAGAATCCATAACTCTACTTACAAACTTTCATCTGTGCTCTCCCCCGTCTCTCTCAGTTGAATGTGGAATTCTAATATCTAACAAAAAAAGATTTACTTTTCTATTATGTTTTCTAGTGTAGCCGTTTTGATGTCTCAAAGCAAAGTTAAAGCAGCGTGGACTCTTTAAAAACTATTATACTTTCACTACTAAAGAAATATTAATCTTGAGTTTAAAATATATATGTTACAACTGTAAAAAGATTCGTTCCTGTTTAGTATTTTTAATTCCCTCCCCTTATTGCTTGGTTGCAGAAAGACAGAACCAGTTCCCCTTTTGATGACATAGGAGAAGGAACCTCACGTAGCAGGAAGAGCACAAAGATTGTTTGATATGGCAACAGCTCCTGCTTCAGATTCCGGTTTCAGCATAATTTACTGCATCTATGGGGCTAAGACTTATTCTGTCTTCCCCTATCACCAATTTCCTCACATACACACAAAGACCGAGAAACCATCAGGTTGCTCTATTCCACAGAGCAGGGCTAGAAGAGGAGTTCCTCCCCATTAACAGTGGGAAGAAAAGGGAAGGACAGGCAACCAGAAAACTTCCCAGGCACCAAAAAAGACCTGTGTCCAATGGCAGAAGCTAGGAGCTATTATTACCCTTCACCTTAGAAAAGGAAGGAGCCATCACCATATATCATCCCCAGAATCCCACAGAACAGCTGACAATCTGGACTCGTGTTCTTTTCTTCACCTACTGCTCTGCCCCTCTCACTTGGACATAAAAATTGAAGGGAAGCCTGCGTTGCTAGCAGTTTCTAACAAGTGCACGTCTTGTCTCTCATACGTTTTGGAGAAAGTCACATAATTGAAAGTGATCAAATATCATGGGTAAGGCATTTCACCCCTGAACATATCTGTGTGATATAGTCAGCCCGGACATAAAACATGACTATTGTTCCAAGAAGGGAATTATTCTCTTGCTCTGCATAGCAGAAGCAAATGACAGAACAATCAAGCCTATTGTTTGCCATCACCCAGTGTGAAGATAGAATGTTATTCTTATGCTTTGGGTGTTCTTTGCAACTTGTGATGGCATGAGACACCTGTTATTTCCGCACTTTGAAAATCTTACCAACTGCCAAAGCCCTAGAGCCACTCCATATTGTCAATTCACTATTCACAGCTGCTTCCTACTAGAATTAATCAGTGGAAAGCAAAAGACAAATAAACATTGAGATGGGCATCTCAAAATGAACTGGAACATGGCAGCTAAAATAAAAACCCTCACTGAGGCATTTTTAAAAATAAATAAATAAAGGAGGCAAACCACTCCTGGAGGACACAATCAGGAACAAAGAAATTTATGGGACAAGAAACTTAACTAGGTTGAACACACGGAATGACAGCTCCAAAAAAACAACAACAACACAGTCAGTGAGAGGCAGTTCCCAGCCCAAACAGCTTGCAATCTAAATAGACAAAGACAGACAAGGGAGAGGCAAAAGAAAGTATTATTAGGGTGACCATACATCCTTTTTGGCTGGGACAGTCCCTTTTTTAAGCCCTGTCCTGGCCATCCTGACTATTTTGGCAAATGTGGGCATTTGTCATATTTACTCTTGCTGAGTTGATCAGTTGGCAAGAGCTAACAGGATAAATGCCCACTTTTGTCAAAAAAAAGTGTGGAGGAACATGCGGAGGGTTGGGGAGAGGAAGTTGAGCAGCGATGCCAGCCCTGTGCAGGGGGACAGGCAGGGCTCGGGCAAGTGGCTTGGACCAGCCCTGGTGGAAGTATCCTTGGGTGAGCGGCTCAGGCCAGCCCTGTGCGGGTCATGGAACTAGCAAGCTCCACTGGGAATTTCTGTACATTCCCCCCCTTTAAATAAAAACAAAACGCACAAGGAAATTCCACACAAGCCAGCAGGGTTAATGCAAAGTTGTGCTTTAACAATCAAGCACTCAGAAGTCAAGAAATGACAGAGAAAAAACCAATACACTGTGTTATTCGGAGCAGAGTGCAACTCTACATATAACTGGGTAATTAGAGATTGCTGGGTAGATCCATCCATCAGTCCTATGCCTCGCATCGCTGCACTGCCCAAAGAGCCGTTCAGGGAAGGAATTGCTTAAAACTCATAGTTCCTTCTCTATTTCCCCCCTTGCTTCGCAATGGAAGTAATCTGCTACTCCCTTATAATCCAAGAATATACGATTTTAATAAAAAGGGGCTTTTACGAAACTCATTTATAAAATGGCTCTTAGTCCTCTGCATGTTATTCTTTTCCCATTTTTTTTTGTTTTATTAAAGAGAAACATACAGGAAAAATAGACTATTCTAGCCAAAAGGCAGGAGTAATGGGCCACCATAGCCGCCTAGCTACAATTCGTGGGCATATTTTAAAAATAGCTATTCTACAAGGAAGATTTTACTAAAAGCCTTTGATTGCCTTGCATTAACAACTCTTGTTCCTGACTGTATTATAGAAAACATTTTAGTATAATGAAAAAAATGAAAGAAAGGTAATAGACCTGCTAAATCTTACCTTGCTGTCTAAGTGATGTGTAAGATGGTCTCTAAAGATATTTGTATTGGAGACTATTACACAGAAACAATATGTAATCTAGCTTGCACTACACAGTCTCATTCTTATTAAAATCTAAGGATTTTCACTATGTGAAAAACCAATATATTTTTTAATTACGTTACTGTTTTCATAAAGAAGACAGTCTCCAGCCTCAGAACCCTTTAAGCCCTAGAGGGATCATTTGGAGCATAAAAAGGATAAATATTTCTCAATGCTCTTTTACAAAACACATTTCATACCCCTAAGTTGGAGAAATCTGAAACTGTAAGAACAGTTCCCATAAGCTATTCCCTCCCATGCTTGTGCTTCCCCCATCCCAGCACAATTACAGTACAAACAGCAGCAACAGCGTTAAAACCTTCATCATTTTAGTTCATAAAATAAATATCAAAGAGCATATAAAGGCCCATTTCTTATGATAATAATATACAGCAGCCAGCACACTTTAGTTCACTCCCTATGGAAAATGTGCCAAACATGCTCTTTGTATAATGTACATAAGTAAGAAATTCAAATTGTGGACCCTTTATCCTCCTGCATGTAAATTGCCTGTTCAGTATTATGTGCCAGAGGGGCTCACAATCCAGAAAGAAAACACTCCGGGAGGAAAGAAAACAGCAAGGGGTGGGATGAGGATTTGTTTTTAATCTAACACACACAATTTGTATTTAAAATGAGAAAAATGACATGACAAAAGAGCCGGAAAAACTAGTGCTATCTTGGCTAAGCCTGGCATGTACACACACCATTTAGTTTTAGGATACTGTGAAACCCTCAGAGGATTTGTTAGAGTCCAGCCAAGTTGAGGTTCACATAGTGATAATCAGCTGAGCACAAATGACACCCCTGTGTCTGCAGGGAATGTTGCATCAATAGACGCGTGAGTCCAGCATGGAGTACATCCCAACCAGGGTCACAGCAACTTTTTGCCACTCTGATAATACAAAACACTCATATGTGACAGATATGGCAATTTCCTGCAATAGCCGTGGGAACCCTTATTGAATTAAGTTTAAGGATACTTGGGGTCCTTTGCATGAAATGAATGGTTTATATATTATGTTTATGTGGAGTGGGCGTTTGATGATGATTATCTGATCCTGAAATCTGAAGATCAACGGCTCAACTTGTCTGAAAGACTGAACTATACATGGCTGTGCTTGTTCTGAGTTAAGGCTGTTACTAAGGCTATGGCTACACTTGCACTTCAAAGCGCTGCCGCGGCAGCGCTTTGAAGCGCTAAGTGTAGTCAAAGCGCCAGCGCTGGGAGAGAGCTCTCCCAGCGCTGTCCGTACTCCACCTCCCTGTGGGGAATAACGTACAGCGCTGGGAGCCGCGCTCCCAGCGCTGGGGCTTTGACCACACTGGCGCTTTGCAGCGCCGCAATTTGCAGCGCTGGAGAGGGTGTGTTTTCACACCCTGCTGCAGCGCTGCAAATTTGCAAGTGTAGCCATGGCCTAACTTGTAACCAGAAGAAAACCCCGTGGTGGGTTTTGAAGTACTGACTCCTACCAAAGCCTTTGTTGGGTTTTGAGGATGATTTCTGTTAAGCTTATTAGCATACATGTAGGTTCTTTTATTGGTTTTAAAATGTATTCTCTGTAATGCTTTCACCTTAAGAATAAGAGCTGTGTGGAAATGATGTTCTTTATAAGCTTTGAGGAGAAAGCAAAACAAGCCTGCTTAGGCAGTCTGACTTTCTGGGAAATTCACAGTGTAGGCAAGGAACTATTCAGCCTAGAAAAACCCTGGTCAGAAAGAAATTGCAAAGCTGCTGCAAATGAGGTGCCCCAGATTTCTATTAAGTATCTTTCATTTATCAGCCAAATTTTCCTGAAAAAACTTACCAGGGGACAGAGAAGCATGTCTGGAACAGTGATAGTGATTCATATTTTTTTGTCAAATGGCTTTGCAGAGGAATATGAATATTGAACACTAGAAGATTGCATTAGATAGTCTATGTACTGTGCTGCTACTAGCTAATTTTTAAGGTTTTATGTTCCAGAGAAACACACTGGACAGAAGAAATGCAAACTGAAATCACTAATGAAGTGTGAGCCTAGGTTCTGTCAGACATACAGATGTAGACTCAGACATGCACACATCAGCAATATGTAATAAGGAACAACTGTGTGTGTTATGCAATTGATTTAGTATCCCTAAAATGTACCACAAAATACCTGTAAATCACCAAAATGTAATACAGTAGAAGCCTTTGTTCTCCAGGTACCGTGGACATCTCTCATAGAATTTAAGGCCAGAAGGTACCTTCATGATCATTTAGTCTGACCTCCTGCACATTGCAGGTTACAGAAACTCACCCACCGACTCCTGCAATAGACCCATAACCTCTGGTGGAGTTACTAAAGTCCTGAAATTTTGATTTAAAGGTGTCAAGTTACAGAAGTCTAGTTTAAACCTGCAAGTGCTCCGTGCCCCATGCTGAAGAGGAAGGTGAAACACCCCAAGGGTCTCTGCCAATCTGAGCCGGAGGAAAATTCCTTTCCGACCCCAAATATGGCGATCAGTTAGACCCTGAGCATGTGGGCAAGACCCATCAGTCAGAAACCTGGGAAAGAATTCTCTGTAGTAACTCAGAGCCCTCCCCTTCTAGTGTCCCATTAGTGGCCATTGGAGATATTTGCTGCTAGCAGTCGCAGATCAGCTACATGCCATTGTAGTCAGTCTTGTCATACCATCCCCTCCAGACATTTACCAAACTCAGCCTTGAAACAAGTTGGGTTTTTTGCTCCGGTTGCTCCCCTTGGAAGGCTGTTCCAGAACTTCAATCCTCTGGTGGTTAGAAACCTTAATCTAAACTTGTTGTTGGCCAGTATATATCCATTTGTTCTTGTGTCCACACTGGCACTTAACTTAAATCACTCCTCTCCCTCACTGGTATGTATCCCTCTGTTGTATTTGTAGGAAGCAATCATATTGCCCCCATGGTCTTCTTTTGGTTAGGCTAAACAAGCCAAGCTCTGAGTCTCCTCTCTTAAGGTAAGCTTTCCTGAGATCACCCAAGAAGCCCTTCTCTGTGCCCGTTACAGTTTGAATTCATCTTTCTTAAACATCGGAGACCAGATTTGCACAGAGTATTCCAGATGAGGTCTCACCAGTGCCTTGTATAATGACACTAACACTTCCCTATCTCTACTGGAAATACCTTACCTGATGCATCCTAGAACTGCATTAGCCTTCTTCACAGCCGCATCACATTGGCAACTCATAGTCATCCAGTGATCAACCAATACACCCAGATTGCAAACAATATGGACACAATCCACAGAAGTGGTTTGTTGGGAAAGATGTTAGGTTTTGAAATCCATCCTCTTTTTCACATTCTCTGACTTAGGGATCTTTAAAAGCATGAGTACAGCATCCATAAATGGCCAGATTTTCAAGAATGCTGCTCCCATTTAGACACCAAAATGTACAAGCACATTTCTCAAAAAGGTTGGACTTCAGCAGCTCCCACTGGATGCTGATACATATTGAGCCTTTTTGAAAAATTTTGGCCCCTTCGTTTAGGCACCTAGTGACAGATGAGCTCTTTTGAAAATCTGCCCAAAATTTCATAATGTGTATTACACACATCCCCCACCTCCCAAATAAAAAGAACATTTTTAAAGTTGCAAAGTTAAGCACTCAAAAGTTAGGAGATGCCAAAATTATGGTTGCCTCTGCAACCTTAATTTGACCCCTTGTGCATATGCATTATGATACAACCTATTTTTTCCACAGGACTCCTGCTTCTTTCTGTGCACAGAATGCACCTGCCCTGGGGATAAATCATGACTGAGGAGTAAAGTAGACTATTGTTTACAGGACGCCTACCTCATTTGTTGCAGAAGTTGGAAGGTATAAAATAAATGAGGAAGGGGACTGCAGGAAGAGACAGGCTGGTCTCTGGTTAAGGTAGTGGAACCTTGCCCTGAGGAACTGGATTCTCTCCCTTGCCATGACACAAAGTTCCTATGTGATGCTTGTCAAGTCACTAAAACCAAACTTTTCAGAGGTAGTCATTAATCATGTGTTCATCACTCTCGGGTGTCTGATTTCCAGAAGTGTTAAGCACTCAGAGCTGCAACTGAAACCAATGGGAACTGTGATTTGAACATATAAAGTGATATGTACAGCTAAGGACTCTGAAAAAATCAGGTCCTAGTTTGTCTCAGATTAGGCACCCAAAATGAGTGCACACTTTTGAACTTAATCTCTCTGTGCCTAAGATATTCATCTGTAAGATGGGGATAACACCTCTTCTTACAGGGGTCTTGTAAAAATACATTAATCAACATTTGGGAAATACTCAGATACTACAGTGAAGAGCACTACAGAAAACCCCAAAAGGAAATAAATAAATCTGCCTGGGTTTGAATAATGTGCAGTAAATAAGGCATGGGGCCACACATTGAACAAGATAAAAACAAAATATTGAATAATTGCTCATTCAGTGAGCAACAACCATCTGGTGTACTGATGGCAAAGCATAGGAACACAAAAGCTTTTAAAAGAAAAGGTCGCCAGAATTTTTGAACATAGGCAAAGCAACATTTTTTTTTCCTTACTCTTGTTCTCAGAAATGGATGCACTGTTTTGGCTGAAATTCTCCAAACAAATTTAGCCTGAGACAGACACCGATATGGAAAATTTAAGCCCAAATGGTTAAACCTTGAAAAGGTATAAGCCTTTGAAAAAAGGCTTACAATGGGAAGTGTCAGCACCACTTCTCAAGGTTGTCTATCAGACCCACCTATAATAAAGATCCTACATTTTTGTTTGTTTTTAAATACCAGGTTAAATCAATAGCCTGAATCTCCACTGATTTGCCCCTTGTGTAACCATTTACACCTGTTTGAAGTGGATGCAAATGTGCAATACTGATTTAAAGTTTACACTCACTTGGTACTCACTGGGCCAATTTTTGCCCCGAGTTATACTGGGATAATCTAAGGGCTTGGCTACACTCGAAACTTCACGAAACTTCGAAAGCCACGGCAGCGCTTTGAAGTGTGAGTGTGGTCGCAGCTCCAGCGCTGGGAGAGAGCTCTCCCAGCGCTGCAGGTACTCCACCTCCCCGTGGGGATTAGCTCTCCCAGCGCTGCGGCACTGTTTACATTGGTGCTTTACAGCACTGTATCTTGTAGCGCTCAGGGGTGTGTTTTTTTCACACCTCTGAGCGAGAAACTTGCAGCGCTGTAAAGCACCAGTGTAGCCAAGCTCTGTGTTTTATAATTTCTAAAAAAATCTATTTAACATAACACTCTTTGTATCAACAGATTAAAACAGTGACCACTTTTGTAGGCTCTATGGGCCATATCCAAACCACAATGAAGTCAATGGGTGTCTTTTAAAAAAAAAACTTTAATAGGCTCTGAATCAGACCCAAAGATAGGTTCCTAAAAAAGAAACAAACATGTAAGGGTAGGTAGAGGTGTTCAGAGGCCACAAGACATTTTTAGCAAGTGTTCATGCCAGTTTTTGCCATATTCATGCTCCTTTGATCCTCACTTTACATAAACACTTGAGCATCAGATACTATTGTAATCTCCCTTGTTCATCCCATTACACGAGGCTTCATTGGCTCAGCTGTGGACAGTCTAATGAGAGGGAACTTGTGATGGTCCTCATTGCCAGAAGCTGCAACCATGCCCTCAACCACAAATTGGTCAGTCTGACATCAGGAATTATAACATTCAAAAACCAGTAGGAGAACACTTCAATCTACTTGGTCACTCAATAACAGACCTAAAAGTTGCCATTCTTCAACAACAAAAAACTTCAAAAACAGACTCCAACGTGAAACTGCAGAACTGGAATTAATTTGCAAACTGGACACCATCACATTAGGCCTGAATAAAGACTGGGAGTGGTTGGGTCATTACAAAATCTAATTTCCCCCATACTAATTTCCCCCTACTGTTACTCACACCTTCTTGTCAACTGTTTGAAATGGGCCACTCTCATTACCACTACAAGTGATTTTTCCTCCCTTGGTATCTTACTGTTCATTGAATTGTCTCGTTCTAGCCCACGAAAGCTTATGCCCAAATAAATGTGTTAGTCTCTAAGGTGCCACAAACACTCCTCGTTGTTTTTGCTAAATATCAAGTGGTTCACGTCTGTGGGTTTCTTCGGTCTCACTCCTAGAATAACCTTGGTGCCATAAGGAAAACTGCAAGGAAATCACCAGTGGTCACTTCACGTTTTCCAGGATATCTCCACAGGGAAAAGGGCCAGAAACGTACTTTTACTAAATAAATGTTGCTATTTTCCTTTGTATTTATAGATTATCCCAAATGTGGGGTATATGGGCATGGCCAAGGTTCCCCGTATTTAGGAGTTTGTCTGTGTCCCAACTGATGCTTGATCCAGATGCAATTTGTCCTGATATCTCAATTTTTTTTTCTTTTTTTGCTCCGCTGGCGGGACTCCTCCGTCACCCCATGTGTCCCGATATTTTCTTCATCCCATCTGGTCACCCTACCCCTAAATCATGTGCACACCCAGAAATGCCTCCTGTTGGCAGACACTGAACATAGACATGTGCTGTGCAGAGAGAAGTCCAGCCACTGGCTTTTTTGGGTGCTGCTGTGACAGATACAACAATTTCCTGAAAAAGCTGATTGAATTAAGTTTAAGTATATTTGGGGTCCATGGTGTTGAATGCAAAGTTTATGTATTGTTATGGGATTAGATGTAATTTCTTTAGGGGGGAGACATGGCCAATGTAAACTTTGGGAAGTGTTATGAGCTTCAAAGGACTACTTTAAACAATATGTCAGACAAGAACAAACTTTTGGGAAACACAAAGTTAAGCGGCTTTCCGAGGAATTACCTGGGGCGGGGGGAGGGAAAGGTGAATGCAAATTCTCATGTCCGGACTCAATCTGTTGAAGTGAAGGCCTGAGGAGAGAATCACTGTCTGCTGATTAACTAATCCCAGAATCTGGAGACCAAAGGCCTAAGGTGAATAAAAGTTAACCTTTTAATGTTAATTAACTTTAATTCATTAAAACCAGCTTATTAATGTGTGTGCTTGTTCTGAAAAGAGCTGCTATGAATTTGTAACCACAGGAAAAAAAACCCTGTGGGTTTTGAAGGACTGACTCCTCCAAGACCCCTTGTTGGAGTTGGGGGTGTGATCTCTGATGAGCTTAGCCGCATGAGTGAAGGTTCTCTTTATTGTTTGAATACGTTTTCTCTGTAATGCTTTCACCTTAAGAATAAATGTGCTTGCTTAGAAAGACCTGTGTGTTAACTAATAACTGCTGGCAATTGCTACCCTTCAGAGAGTCTAAGGATAAAGCAAAGCATGCACACTGGCCTGTTTAGGCAGTCTGGCTTGCTGGAGAACTTGCAGTGGTAGGCAGGGAACTGTGCAGCCTGTAAAAATCCCAGCCAGAGGGGGAGAGAGAGAGAGATGTGTGAGCCCAAGATAGTTAATGGCTGAGGAGCTGAAAGCCTAGAGTAAGTGCACTTGCTGGACCAGTGAGGGTAAATACAGGTGCAGTTGCCCTGAACAGTGACAGCCACCATCTGCCATTGGTGGAAAAGGGAATAAAGTACTCCCCCTTTCCTCTGGGCACCACCAACCCCGGGTATGGAGAGAAGGGACTCAAGGGCTCCCTTTTCCCTAGCCACAGCTGCTTTTTATCCTGGGGGAAAGAGGCAGGGCTCTCTCCACAGCCGGTGCCATAGGGCCTTTAAATCTTGAGAGGCCCCGCCTCTTCCAGTTGAGGCCCCGCCCCCTCAGGACTCCAGCAGTATCGGTAAGTCCTGTAAGTTACTTTCACCCCTGCCTATCATCGACATATACCTAGTGAATGTGAGGAAAGTGTGTAGGACAGAAATGGTAAGAAAGAGAAAGAGGGAAAGCGAGAGGGAGAGAGCGTGCATAGAGGAGAGGGGGCAATAATAAATGTCTGGTATGGAATGAATGAGGAGAGAGAACAACTCAGTGGACAGGGAGGAGAGTGTAAGAATGAGACAGTGAAGAGACAGATGGCATGAGGGAGGATACAGGGTAAGAATGGGAAGAGATCGAGCTCACAGGCTTTACACCTCAGCTTGGACAGTGATTCATTCCGAACACAGAAGGACAAAAAGAGCAGGAATGTTAGGCTTAGCCTCTGGCATCATGGGTCTGTCTACAAAGGAATCCAAGGCACTTTACAGCAAAACAAAGAGCTTAACAGAATAAGTGCTCAGAGAGTGCACTGAACAAAACCAACTGGTATTTCTTTACCCTGGAAACATTTTGCAGGGTTTGAATATTTCTTTTAAAAATAACATTTTAAAGGAATGAAGCACAAACACATTACCAGTTTTATTTTTTCCCTGAAGATATTGTGCAGTCATACCCTAAAAGTATGTAGCTGTTTGCTAAATAAATGGGAAATGAGTAACTGAAATCCATGTGCTGCACTTTAAAACTTGGGCACCTACAACTAACTAAAAGCCCTTATAGAAAAGCCATTTAAGATTTGCATATCTCATGCCCATGGACATATGCTAAAATCAAATTTTACAATGCATGAAGTAAACTTCCAGCCAAGCTTTGTCTCTAACAAAACAGTTTGCGCAATAACATGCTTGATATTCAGATTTCAAGATCCAAGCCTATTTTGCCTGGGGTAAGAATGTTAGCCTTGATACTTTTGCATTATGACTGGTTTATCTATATGAGCTGCACATTAACCCCACATCTTGAAATGCCCCCATCTTATTTCTGAATAGAGAAATATATATGCCCGTGATCATTATTACCTCTGAGAGACATAATCATTTCAGGAAATGAACCATCAAATTAGAATTTTTTTACCCACTTTTTTGCAACCTATCCATGCAGTTGGCTTGATGTGAAATGATGCGTAGTGCTCCAAGAATAAAAGTAATAAGAAACCATTTATACTACATATCAAGAAGGGTAATTTACTCAAATTCATAACAATGAAAAAGTAAGAAATAGAACATTTACTCAACACAGATATAATAACAGCCTGTATAACAATATATTCAAGAGAGAAGAGATAAAGATGACTTACTAACATCATAGATCAATGCTAACTATTCTTCCCATACAGCAATACTTTTAAAATGGAAAGATATTGTACATACTAATTCAGCAGTCCTGCCGCATTTTTTTAACTAGTGAGAGGAATTCAAAAAACATGCATCTGGTATGAAAGAGCCTTGACTAATGCACCAAAATGTAATGAACCCAATGTCATATACTGTACAATAGTACCACCACATAAGGGCCCAATCCTGCAATTCATAGCATGTGGATGGACTTTTGAGCAGACATGCCAAACCCACGCACACACAAAATTCAGAAACTGGGCTTGCTTTTGGCTTAAGTGGCTTGTGAGTTGCTTGGCAAGTTTTTCGCTTGTAGCTTGTTTGGCTTGTAGCTTCTCCCCCCACCACACCTCCGGATCTGCTCCTGACAAGCAGTGGCAAGGGGGCGGGGGAGAGTCAGGGGTGCACAGCAGACCCACCAGAGTCCCAGACTGCACGCCGGGGGGATCTAGTGATATAGAGTGTTGAGGTTCTTAGGGATTGGCTTGTTTTGGCCTTGTTTTGAAATGAGATTCGCTTGAATTTTGGCTTATTGTGAAAGTCGGGGTGCTTATTTACCACGTGAAAGTTGCAACTATGCTTCTGAGCCTTAAGAGAGCCCTATTTAGTGGTGCTGATTGTGGATCAACTGCTGCACCCTTGCACTACTAACTGCAGGATTAGGTCCTACAATAAAACAGTTTTCTAAAGAATATAGGAGATACTGTATATAAATAAACATCACAATGCTGACTAACTGGATATGAAAACGTTATTATTTTTAATTAAGCAAACACAACAACAGTGGCTTCAGTCAGGGGACAAAATTATTTCACTTCCCCCCCACCCCCAGAAAATCTGTCCCCCAGATGCAGTACACCTCTATCCCGATATAATGCGACCCGATATAACATGAATTCAAATATAACATGGTAAAGCAGTGCTCCGGGGGGGGTGGGGAGTGGATCAAAGCAAGTTCGATATAACGCGGTTTCACCTATAACGCGGAAAGATTTTTTGGCTCCCGAGGACAGCGTTATATCGAGGTAGAGGTGTATGTGATAGTTAGCAGAATCATCCAGATTGAAAGAGACCTTGAGGCAATCCTCCTGTATTATGGCAGGAAATTCCTGAGTGTAGCAAACCACTCAAAGAGGTAACATCTAAGTAACTGACATATTGTATGATGGTAGGAAGGAAGAAGAGAGTTTTTTGTGGGGTTTTTTTGTGTTTTGTTTTGTTTGTTGTGGGGGGGGGGGGAGGAGGAGTGTTTTTCATTAGCCTACTTCAGTCCCTGACCATGCTTTTTACACTTAACTTCTAAAGCACATCCTCTGTCCCATTTGGCATTCTTATCTTCTTTTTCCTGCATCCACAAGCTCTAATGACATTTCCTTCAAGCACGAGCATCTCACAAAGCCTCTGGTTACTTCCACATTTCATCTGTCTCTTCTTCCTCGTTGCTAGAGAAATTTGTACATTCCCTAGGTCAAATCTATCTTCCACAGAACCATTCCCAGACAATATCTCCAACCCAAAATCTGTGTTCTGGGAAACCTCATGAACATTCCCCTGCTCCCTTTGGAACTCTTCATCTATTTCTAATATGCTCAGTATGATGCATGAACTTGCTCTCCCGAAACACAGCTCTCCTCACTTGTCCTTTCCTTCTCTCACGCTCCATATCCTGCATTCTGTGTTGGTGCTGTCTGACTCCTTCTCTACTTTTTTTTTTCACTTCTAGTCACTCTATTTTGATACTTTTTTCTCCACTGAAACTCATTTACTTCCACTCTCCTCTCTCCATTTATCTGACATCCATTGCTACCCAAACTCTTACTTCTCCTTTTCCAACTTTGACACTTGGTATTTCTTTTCTTTCTTCTCATGCCCAACCCACACCTTCATCTTGGGAAACTTAATCTTCCATTTTTACAACCCATTTCACCCTATCATCTCTCATTTCCTCTCCCTATTTTACCTGCAGTTCTGCCCTATTTCTTGCTGTAGGGCCAATCTTCTCCAATCACTACTCTTACTCTTCTCTTTATGGCCAAATGTCTTGTTTCTAATCATCGCCTTAATCTCCTTTAGTATTTTTTCTTCACTAACCTCTCTTCAATCTATTGAATCCATGTCTTCTACTTTAAATTATATCCTTTCATTCCCTCCCTATTCTATCTATCCCATCATCCCTCACTTTATCATCCTCTCTTCCTGTGCCATGCAGTACCTTTTGTGAAAATATAGAGACCAAGTAAATTCCTTCAACTACAAATTCACCTGCTGTTCTTTCAACTCTGTCATCCTTCTTTCTAAATAGCACAAGTGTACCTTATTCCTGAACCTACAAATGCCCAATATCTTTGTACTATCTTTAGTTCTCTCATCCAACCATTCTCCACTTCTTTCCCTCAGCATTCAAGCATGCCTTAATAACCCACATTCTAAAACAAAAATACCTCATTTGTCCCTGTGATGTTTTGGGATCACCTAGACCATGTGAGGTCTGTCATTGCCTGTCCTGTAACCTTGAGGTGCCTTAATGCCGTACTATTATGGCTGAGACCCTGACACCAGTAGCCTGCCCCACAAACACAAGGGATTGCCTTAGTTACTCCTTGCACAATGACACCAACTGCCCTTCCAATCCTGAGTCTCTCCAAGTCCGACCTCCTGGAATTCTTACATATCAGAAACAGACTTTTCCCCTCTGGTTTGTCACCTCTGAAGATGTGGAACCTGTCCTCCAAATACCAGCTTACTTTGGCCCTCACATTCCACACAATTTGCACACCAGAGATCTGCTTGGGGCAAAATAAACCAAAGGTTTATTTAATATGTAAACCACAGATTCAAAGATAAAAAAGTAAGGGAGAGCAAAAGTATACAATACAAGTTACACAGTAAATAAACAGAGACTCAATCTCAGGCTTTACACTTCCATATTAGATAAAATCCATTTTCTAATACAAGTTGCCTACTGCCTTTGAACAGTACCCATGCATACCCTTCTAGCTATACTAGGGGAGGTGGGGAAGAGGGGAATCCAGCCTTTCAGGGACAGCTTCCCACCTAGAGGCTCTCTCTCACTTTCTCACTGGATTTCACTTTAAACCCTTTCATTTTAAAAGGATCTGCAATTTGTTTGTTTGTTTTCCGTCAGTCACCATAGATATTCAAAGGCAGGAAATCCCCAGTTGTCCCAGTATCTTTCCATTTATTTTAATGGTCCATCATTGTGTTTTCCTGGGTTGTACAATGGATTGTTACTTGAATCTCCTTTTTTGAAAACATCTGTCTTTGGGGGTGGTTCTCTCTGTCTGATCACTCACTGTCTTACTTTGAGGTGGAGCCAAAGTTTATGAGTCCAGTTCTCCATATACACAAATACATACATCTATAACCATATCCTGTATACATATCGCATAATATAAGTTTAGAACAACACAAGCTTTTATAAAAAGCCTGACTTGATATATGTATGCAATATTTTATAGAAATATGTATGCTATAAAAATCAGTTGACCTTATTCTTTGGGGTTCAAATGCCATCTTCTCCATTTGGGGCATCTGGATCCTGGTTGTCACAGTCCCTATTTGCCTATATAATTACCACCTTATCTCCTCATAATCCTACATTTTTGAGTGAGCTGTCATTTTCCACTGCCTTGACTTGTTCTCCTGATACTCTCTCCTGAATCCATTCTGTTATATCCTTGGGGCAGCCGGTGTAGGAAGCAATCACTTGAGGCCAGAGAGCAGGCAGCTAACCAAAACCTCCATTTTATTTACATATATACAGAGAGCACCTCAGCCGGTTGAAACCGGTTGAGCTAACCCATAATAATCTAACTCAGTTGCCATAGCAACAAAACCATGACAACCAAATACACAATACATTCTGCCAAAGCTCTTCTAACCAAAGTGACTTCTTCTGTATGTTAATCCTCAGAGGCCTGCCCTCTATTTTCTATTGTTTCTTTGCCTATCAGTTGTCTTCCCCTCCTTCCCCTGAACTCTCTCCTAATTCTTCTCCATCAATGTTTCACTATGTGGTTTTCTTCCTATGTCTTCAACTCAATTTCCTTCAAATCACTTATTTTCCTACTCTCTTCTGCTCTTTATCAATGGCCCTCAGGGCTCTAACCTTGGTCTCTTCTTCTTTTCCTCTACAGCTTATCTTGGGTTGACTTTTCCACTAGCTTCATCTTGTTTTCTAAATTAAAATTAGTCTTCACATTAAAGTTGTTTAAAATGTTTTGCTTTAAAATGCTTTTTCAATGTCAAAATTTGCATATAAAATTTTCATTTGTTTCCAAATTTTTGGTTTCACAAAAAACCCAAATGCAAAATATTTTCAGTTTTTGAAAACTGGAAACAACTGAAAACAATATTTTTGAGGGTTTTGAAGAGTGAAAATTTTCCATTTTTTAAATTTGTTTCCTTTGAAGTTTTCACAGAAAATATGTACATTTTTCTGACCACCTCTACTTTTCAAAATCAAAGTTCTCCATATTTTTTCTCCTGTTTTAATCTTTGCTCTCATTTCCTCAGATTCTCCCTACCAAAGCCTGAATCCAAAGCAATCTTTTTGTGTCCCTTTCTGATTCTAGGCTTTGTGTTATTTTCCATATATTATAATTTTGAACAGCCACCTTCTTCCTGCATGGCAAACAATAATTTTCTCTTCATTAATATCTTTCCTCACTTCTTCCATGAAGACTTAGAATGCTGATCCACCCATGAAAAGGAAAGAGAAATGCCTGTCTTTGAGATGAGACAGAAAACAAAGGTTCTGAACAGATTTGGTCATTCTAGATCCCATAGCACTTTTAGCAAAGGCTGAAATGATTATTCCTAAAATATTCACCTGTAGTTAATTTTGTGTTCCACATCCTTCATTTTTGTCTGAAACTTTTTTGTAGCAATGTTCCTGTGTACTGTGTAATAGATATATCTTTCAACCTGAGTTCTGAGTAAAATGATTCCCTTATCATAATTAGTGAAGTATTTGGGGATCCATTTGGATGAAAGGTGTTGCGTTAATTTAAAATAATTATTATATTAGTGACTAAGTTGACTAATTGCACTAAGAAAGAACTCCAGTTTGAGATTGATTTGTTATTGCCACAGGCAATCAGTGCTCAGTATTGAACTGTTCTAAGGTAAATATTTTCTTGATTCAAAATGTGACATTGGTCCATAAGTGTATTATTTAACACTTTTTGCCAGATAATACCGGACTGTAGTTCCTTGTCTTTGTCAAAATGGATTCTTGTTATTCCTCTGGTTTGTGTGTCAATATTTATTTATCTGAATATACTGTGGCATGGAAGAGACTTCAGAGCACATTAATCAAAAATATCTTCATATACCAGAGTAGGTTTCCGGAGTTCACATTACCCTTTATCCTTATTTCTAATTCTGGCCACATTTTTTTTCTAATAATGATTTATGATTCATACAACCAACCATCCTGCGCAGAAGTACATGGTGATCAAGAATGTGATTTTTGACAAAGCATTCAAAGTGTCCATGTATGTGTCTTCCTGATTAATATTAATTATCAATATATTTTGAGAAGGAGCTGAATTGCAGTATGAAAGTTAGTGCAAGTTTTTGTGTGAGTAGATGGAACACCCATGGTACTTTCTTTTAATTAATTTTCTCTTCTGGCAGCACCTTAACTTCCCAGTACAGTAACAAAATCCTTCTTATTCTTCACTTAAATTTCACTGACAAATTCAAAACCCACCAGTTTATCCAACTCTGTTATCTCTGTCTAAGGAAATCACTTCTAGCTTAACTTAATCTTGTGCAAGATGAAATTGGTTATTTATGTTATGTACCTGACGTGTTCGAACAGAAACCACCACCTGACACGGGAGTAGTTCTGCGGTGGTGCGTTTCTGGACCTGAGCTTGTTTTTATTTGGTTGGATTCCTGGCACTTATCAGTAACCTGCGTTCCGTAACTGTTCCCGTATTACTTTATATTGATTGTATCCTGGTGTCACTGGAACTTTTAATGCAGTAAATTATGTTTGTGAGCTGGTTTATCGACCCAGCACTTTAAAACATATCTTGTGCTGATCCACTAAACCCATGGCACTGATGACTTAGCTGTAGCTTAAACTGTTAGTTATGGAAATACGCTTACACATTCAAAGAGGGATCAACACAGCCGAGGATAGTATTTTCATCAGATATTTTAATCCTGAATATGCAGCACAGAACCTCAGTTTTCAAAAAACTCTTGACACCACTTTAAATGTATCTAACTGCTGGTGATTATAATTAATACAATACTAATACTTTGCACTTATATAGCTATTTCCATCTCATGGGAGAAAATGCTTTGCAAATGTTAACTATTAAGTCTCATGACACCGCTCTTCTGGTAATCAAGTTTTATTATCCTTATGTTACAGATGGGGAAAATGAGGCACAGAGACTCTGAATGACCTGCTTAAGGTCATACAAGAAACCTGTTGCAGAGTCAAGAACAGAACCAAGATCTCCTGACATTCAGTCTTTCTTCTTTAACAAGCACACAGCCCAAAATATAAAATTAAATGTGATTAATTGCTGCACTCCAGCCTTGGGATTCATTTACTATTTACTCAAGAGGATGTATTTTAAGGGGAATGTGGGGAATCCCAATGTGGAATAAAGGTCAGGTGATTTTACCTGTATGGTTATGTCAAAAAAAATGTAATTCTGATACACCATTTATTTCGGTTAATGTTCTCCCAATATGAGGTAAAGAAGAGAGAAACATATATAATGAAAAGAGAACAGGAGTACTTGTGGCACCTTACAGACTACCAAATTTTTTGAGCATAAGCTTTCATGGGCTACAGCCCACTTCATCGGATGCATAGAATGGAACATACAGTAAGAAGATATTTATACATACAGAGAACATGAAAAGGTGGAAGTACCCATACCAACTGTAAGAGGCTAATTAATTAAGAGAAGCTATTATCAGCAGGGGAGAAAAACTTTTGAAGTGGTAATCAAGATGGCCCATTTCGGACAGTTGACATGAAGGTGTGAGGATACTTTAAATAGATTCAATTAGTGTAATGACCGAGCCATTCTCAGTCTCTGTTCAAACCTAAGTTAATGGTATCTAGGTTTGAACAGAGACTGGGAATATGCTCAAATAAATTTCTTAGTCTCTAAGGTGCCACAAATACTCCTGTTCTTTTTGCTGATACAGACTAACATGGCTGCTACTCTGAAACCAGTGAAAAGAGAAACGTTCTAACTGAAATATGCTTTATCGTTAGCTTATTTTTTTCTTGTGTCAGTCTGATCATTCTTTTGAGGTTCTGATATAATTTTATTCTTATTTATGTTTTCTACTGCAGTAGTGCTGAGAGGCTTCAGTTAGGATCTTGTGCAAGATACTGCACACACACAAAGGAAGACACGGTCCTTTTATTCTAAGTTTTAACAGATCCAGTAATTTTCTTCATTCTATTCGACTCACAAAAGACATCAGCATTCTTTTTAAATTTGATATTTTCTGTTGCTCTCCCTGTAAAATTCATTATCACCAATAAATACTGAGCTATTTCAAGGAGAGAGGCACAGGAGAGACAGAAGTATATTGGAGGGCAGGTGATGATTTGGGTGAACTAAGAAGCTTTGATATTGGGTCCCAGCTCAATGGCTGAATTGGAATTATGGTAGTTTTACAGGAGAGAACAGTAACTTACAACTGAACCAGAATAAGGCATCAAAGAACAGTGATAACTGCAAGGAGATAAAACTGAAATATCTTGGATATCACTGTACTACAGCAGTTTTAAACACTTTCAGTCAGACACTGTTGCGTTTACATTTCACTGGAAACACAGAGGGGGAGATTTTCAAAGACGGGCTAACTCTTATTTGTACATTCGAAAATCTACGCCAGTGATGTCTAAACTGTACATGACTTGGACACAAAAGGAAAATGGTTCTTGGGCTTATGCTCTGTTATTGTGGAAGCAAACATTTCAGGACAAGTTTGCTTGAAAAATCTACCACAAAATCACATAAGGAATCACCAGTACTGAGAAATAATTTCAAATCCACTTTTAGCTTAGTGTATGAGGGAATCAAATCCACAACTCCAGATATTGTACACTGGAGTTCTCTGCCTGAGACTCAACTGCACCTTAATGGTTAATTTCCCCACGCTTGATTCTTTTTTGCCATCTGCAACAGACTGAAATATCTCATTACAGTGGACTATTACACTATAAGAAGACTCTGAATAACTGAGTTAAACCTATTAAATCTGAATCCTTAATCTCAATCTCTGTGCTGATTTTTCCTGCTCCAGATCTCATCAATCTGTTGCTAAGATATTCCCATTGCCTGCATCAAACACTTGGGACATCTTATTTCAAGTGTAGACTTTGCATGCAAAAGTCAATAGCCCTGTGCCCTCCAGAGATACTGCTTCAAGGCAACAATGCTTGCTCTGCTTTTCCAACAACTAGGGTCTGTTCTATTTACAACACTCAGACATAGCTAGGGTTACCATATTTCAGGTTCCCAAAAACAGTACACTGATGGGGAGAGTGGGGGAGCTGGAAGTTCAGGGTGCTGGAGGGGGTACTTGCAGTGGGGGTACTCACTGGAGGTGTAGGCAGTGTCGCTCCCTGTCATGGTAGCAAGTACAAACCCAAGACACACTGATAGTCAGCGCCTCCCTGTGGACTGCAGGGCTGGGAGCCAGGGCCTGTTTGGGTGGGATCCGGCAGCTGTGGATGCAGGGGAATGGACCAATCAACTGCGAAAGCAGGGGAGGGACAAATCGGGAAATGGACCACTTGGGGCTCTTTCTGAACTCCAATGTCTGCTCTGAAAAAAACCCGGACATTTCCTGTTATTTGAAAAATCCACCCACCCCGGACAGAGGACAGAGCCTCAAAAAGAGGCAATAACCGGGAAAACCCAGACATTTGGTAACTCCACTTATACAGTGACTCCCACCAATAGTGGTTTGTGCTCCTGAATCATTAAGAGGATATGACAAAAATGCCATATGCTAGTTCTTTGCTACACATTAAATTAGAAAATCTGCATTAAGGAGCTGAGTAAACTTTTCCAGTGGTGATTTAAATCAGATTAAATACAAGAGAGAAAGTTAGCTGTTTAACAGGTTTGAAATGATATGCTTTATAAACACAATAGGCCTGATTCTGACCTTTCACCAGTTTCCCAGCAGCACGTCTCCACTGTCTTTAATGATCTACTCTTTGTTTACATTGGTGTGAGCTCAGAATCAGGCCTAACATTACACTCATGGCCTGACAGACAGAACAAGGAGCAATGGTCTCAAGTTGCAGTGGGGGAGGTTTAGGTTGGATATTAGGAAAAACTTTTTCACTAGGAGGGTGGTGAAGCACTGGAATGGGTTGCCAGGGGAGCTGATGGAATCTCCTTCCTTAAAAGTTTTTAAGGTTAGGCTTGACAAAGCCCTGGCTGGAATGATTTAGTTGGGGATTGGTCCTGCTTTGAGCAGGGGGTTGGACTAGATAACCTCCTGAGGTCCCTTCCAACTCTAATAATCTATGATTCTAACACACCATCAGGCCTAACATTACACCACCACACAGGAATAATTCCACTGAAGTCAATGTATCTATGGGCACTGTAAATAGCATTTCCCAGGTAAATGTTTTAGGTATCCTACCTATAAAAAAATAGGATTTCCCTGCCTTTGTGACTTCCTAGTACTGTTTTCTCATTGCCTGAGGGTATCAGTGGGCATTCTCTAATCTGACATGCAGAGTAAACCTGACTTGTTTCTATGGAAACAAGTGCTGGGGTGGTTATGGCTGAAACCTTATTACCTGCCGCAAGCAATAGCTCTAACCTTGGCATAGTCATTCATCTCCTGTGCTCCCAGCCAATGGCTCAGAAAAGGAGCTGCATCTTCTGAACACCTGTTCTCATTTTATAAATGTCACCTTGAATTTCTCCAAACTTGTACAATCCAAAAAATCTGTCTCATTAGTGTCAGCAGTAAGCTCAGCAATTCCTGTTTGTCCAGACTCTTTACTCCTGCTCTGCCCGACATAGGGGAAAGAAAGCAGACTGTCCAACAGGTACATGTATGTGGCTGGTGGGCGTTAGGTTTGGCTCAGCTCAACTTTTCCACTTAGCATTTGGAAGCAAGAGTAACTGACGGTGGAGAGGACAGGAAAGTCAGAAGAGATTTTCTCCCCCTTCATTTCTGGCACAAATACTCACATGGGAGATTCGAAAATATGGCTTCCAAGAATATTCACACACATATGATTCTGAAATTTGCTTTCTACAAATATTAGTGCCTGTACAATTTGATTTTTTTTCAGAAAGTGAACACACACACAGAGCATGCACCTCAAATTTTTACTGTTCCAGCTATATTCTGTCTTGCTAACTGTAAGTACACAGCTGTCTCCACCCATTCATCTTGTGTACTAGAGACAAGTGTCTCAATGCAGCACAAGGTGTCTCAAATGTTTTATAGAAACGTTCATGTGAATTACTACTACAATCTGCTGTATAATTTTAAAGTGACTACCACTTAGGTTGACAACAAACAAACACTGGCTAGGCAGCCTTTATATCTAGCAGTTTCCTAAGATATTTGAAATCTTTTCCTCCCCGAAGATTCAAGACTGGTTTAGGCGATTACATAATGGGAAAAAATGATCTGTGTTAAAACAACAAAATAATTATGATGACTAAAGAGGGCATTAGAGTTTTGCCATTTAGTTTTCTGCCTCTGAAGGTTTTCATGATGCAAATGGATTAGCATCAAAATGAAATATGAACAGCAAAAATGACTGTGCAACAAGGCATCTAGTCAGGTAACACTGTACTATCCAACTGTATGCAGATGCAGCATTACAGCACTTCAAAGTATTACATATACAAATATTTTTTATTTCCTAAAAAAACCTATACACATGAGCTGCATGTGTCCTAACAATAATTACATTTGCAATCCATTAAAATATCACCCAGCGACCGAGTATAATAGAGAAAATAACATAGCCTGTAAACGGAGCAGCACACTCCCTCATCACTTCCCCCAAAACTCATTATTCTTAGACCTGCTTGGAAGCACTCTCAAAGATACAGCTATTTAAATATTATGGGCACAATACTGCAAAGACTCACTAATGAGTATGTTAGCACCACTTACTATATACGACTTAGTTCCACTGCCCTCCTTGGGTCTATATGTAGTAACAAGTATGTATAGTATGGGGTCTTATGAAAGGAGCTTCACATATTTTTTTGCAATCCAATAAAAAATAAAGCCATTAAAATTGCATTTCCTGTTCTTCACTGCCATTTAACACACACATACTAATCTCACAAAGGTTTTGCTCAGACCAGCAGAAAAATTGCAAGCGTTACATGAGGAAAAAGGAAAATCAAGATGCTTAATCCTTTCAGTTGCACACTTTCATTTGCAAAATCGGGTACATGTTAAGTTGTGAAAGCATCTATTCGGGTCTAAACTGAGATCAATTTAACACTGCAGGACAACACTAGAAATACAGCTGCTTCCTCCATTTTTTGCTGAAAAGCTTCTACTAAGGTATTTTAGGGATGGCAAGGCTGGAACCATGTTAAATATTTCATATCCATAAAATGGTAGAGACTGGGGTCAGTGCTGCAAGATATCTCCCTTAGGGAAACGCGGGTCTAAGATTTTCAGCGAGAGAGGTTCTGTTTCACAATGTAAGGTGAAAAAAGGGACAGCTTGTGACAATGAAAATCTGTGACAGCTTTCTTCTAAAGACAACATATTATGTTTATTTCTACAATTATTATTCATATAGCAGCACTATTAATGTGGACAATTTACAGTCTGAAGCCAAGATTGTGCAGATATTCATGCATGTGCATAACTTTACTTATATGAACAGCCCCATTAAGTGCTTGTGTAAGGCCTTGTCTACACTACAGAGTTTTGTCAACACAAGTCAGCTTTCATCGACAAAAGAGGGGAGGTGTACACACTACAATGCTCCTTCCGCCAACAAAACTCTCCTGCTTTGCCAACAAAATAAAACCACCTCGACTAATTGATCTTAGATCATAGATCTTTTTTCAGCAAAGTTATATCGATATAGTGTCAGTGTAGACACTGTGCTTGGTTACGTTGCTGTGAATGGCCTCTGAGCCGTGTCCCACAATGGCCATCCTGACTGCTCTGGTCATCAGTTCGAACTCTGCTGCTCTGCACCCAGGTACGCAGGCATCTGCCCCTCCCCCTTTAAAAGCCCAGGGATTTTTGAAATTCCACTTCCTGCTTGCACGGCGTGGGGAGCTCACATCGCATCTTCCCAGATGAGCATGGCGGCTCCATACAGCAAACGCTCGCCCGCTTGGAGCATGCTGGAGCTGTTGGATCTGCTGGCACTGTGGGGAGAGGAGGCTTTGCAATCTGCTCTAGCCATAGGAACTTTGATGCCTACGGTCAGATTTCCCATGGCATGCTGAATAAGGGCTACGATTGGGACACGGTGCAGTGTACTAAGATATGACAGCGGGAGCACTGAAAGGGAACAATAATTATGCATTGGCAGGGAAATGACCTAGATCAGCTAATAGCTCATTTCCAAATCTAGATTATATGAAACAGCAGTGAAAAAGCTAAAGACAACATCTAGAGGACTAGTTCAGGCAGTCGATGATAAGGATAGGTAACATGCTGAAGTATGAGAATAACAACACTAACAGGATGACATAATGTTACTGTAGATTGCAGGAAGCCTGTGTGAGCACACCAACATTAGAAGTTTCTCAGGCCTGGTCTACACTAGGACTTTAAATCGAATTTAGCAGCGTTAATTCGAATTAACCGCTCAACCGTCCACACTAGGAAGCCGTTTAATTCGACCTAGAGGGCTCTTTAGTTCGAATTCGGTACTCCACCCCGACGAGGGGAGTAGCGCTAAATTCGATATGGCTATCTCGAATTAGGCTAGGTGTGGATGCAAATCGAACTTACTAGCTCTGGGAGCTATCCCACAGTGCACCACTCTGTTGACGCTCTGGACAGCAGTCCAAGCTTGGATTCTCTGACCAGCCACACAGGAAACGACCCGGGAAAATTTGAATTCCTTTTCCTGTCTGGGCACTTTGAATCTGATGTCCTGGTTGGACATTGGGGCGAGCTCAGCAGCACCAGCAACGATGCAGAGCTCTCCAGCAGAGGAGTCCATGCAATCCCAGAATAGAAAGAGGTCCCCAGCATGGACAGACCGGGAAGTCCTGGATCTGATCGCTGTGTGGGGCGATGAGTCTGTGCTTTCGGAGCTGCGCTCCAACAAACGGAATGCAAAGACCTACGAGAAGGTCTCCAAAGCCATGGCACTCAGAGGATACAGCCGGGATACAACGCAGTGCCGCGTGAAAATCAAGGACCTGAGACAAGGCTACCAAAAAGTCAGAGCGGCAAACGGACGCTCCGGAGCCCAGCCCCAGACATGCCGATTCTACGAGGCACTGCATGCCATTCTAGGTGGGTCTGCCACCACTGCCCCACCAGTGACCGTGGACTCTGAGGATGGGATAGTGTCGAGGGGCAGTTCCTCGGCGATGTTCGCCGATGGGGAAGATGAGGAAGGGTTTGTGGAGGACGACGCAGGCGACAGCGCTTACAATACCGCTTTCCCCGACAGCCAGGATCTCTTCATCACCCTCACAGAGATCCCCTACCAACCCTCCCCGGCCGTTAACCCGGACTCAGAATCAGGGGAAGGATCAGTCGGTAAGTGCTATAAACATGGAAACATTTATTTTTTTAAAAACAGGAATAAAAAATATGTAAAAACTACATAAAAACTTTTCCTTAAAAAACTATATAAAGAGAAGGTCCACACATATAGGGATGGAACAGAAATCCTCCTGGGACACTTCCACGAAGCTCTCGGAGAGCAGCTCGAAAAGTCTCCGCAGGAGGTTCCTGGGGAGAGGTGCCTTATTTGGTGCTCTGTGGAAGCATACTCTTCCGCGCCAGGCCATCCTAATGTACAGTGGAATCATTGCCTCCACCAGCATGGCAGCATACGGTCCTGGTCTGTGCAGGGATTCTAGCAGCATCCTCTCTCTCTCTCTCCGAGTGACCCGCCTCAGGGTAATCTCGTTCGGTGACTGCTGCATCTAATTAGGGCAATTAGTGTACTGTTACTATTGTGAATGCTTGACTTTTACTTTGCATAGCAATGACCTTCGTTTAACAGCCACGTGTTGGAGGCCGCAGAGGAAAAGCATACAGTGATCTTTCCCGGGCACAGCCGCGAGGGGCTGGAACAGGGTCAGACTTTATGCTTTACAGATTGCCTTCAGCGGGAGGGCACAGCTATCCATTAACTGTTAAGCAGCCTATAGTGTAGGGCTTACCAGGCCTGGCTGCTACACGGATTCAGCTGTACCGCCCCGCTTGTCCGATCTCCTGTGCAAGACCGCAGCCAATGAAAGCGTATTCCGAAATCTCGAACTTGTCCTGAGAGCTCGTGAGACTAGGTGCCCTGTATGGTCTTGTTCACAGAAACTGACTAGACTGTGTTCAGTGTTCGCAAACATGTATCTTTTCAAGGAAGTCACTTCCTTTTTCCCATCACACAGCTGCGGCTCTTTCACGAACTGCCCCGGCATCCCCCTCACAGAGGCTGGCCCAGATTAGGCGGCGAAAGAAAAAGACTAGGGACGACATGTTCTCTGAACTGATGGCTTGCTCCAGAGCCGAGGCGGCCGAGCACAGACAGTGGAGGGAGACCCTATGTCAGCACCAGCACTCACACAGCGAATGGGAGGACAGGTGGTGGCAGGAAGACCAGCAGGCGACTCAAACGCTGCTTGGGCTAATGAGGGAGCAAACGGACACGCTCCGGCGCCATGTAGATGTTCTGCAGGACCGCAGGCAGGAGCAGAGAGCCCCCCTGAACTGTATCTGCAACCGCCTTCCCCCGCCACAAAGTCCTGTCCCCCCCTCACCAAAAATCACAAGAAGGAGGGGCGCTAGGGGCCGTGAAAACTGTCACTCCACCCCAGCAGAGCGCTCATGTACCAAACAGCTCTCATTCCCTAAAGTATGAGAAGTGCTTCCCTTCCTGGATCACCCAGTCCCAAATCCAAGTTTCATCCCCCCACTGTGTAGTTGAGTATTAAAAGTAGTTTGTTGTTATTCACTGTTTCCGTCACGTTTTCCTTGTCAGAAGACTTTGTGTGAAGGGGGGGGAGGGTTTTTTTAATTGCATAGGACAGCCTCCATTATCAGGGTACAGACTTGGGGGCAGGATCAACAGCAGGACACACACAGACTGCAGTCACTAGGTACTAGGGTCATTCTGTGAGGTGAATGCTGCCCCGGGTCAGTCTGTGAGGTGTATGCTGCCCCAGGGTCCTAGCGCCTGACATCCACAAATGGCAAGGCAGGCTGCCCTTACCATGCCCTTCCACCCTAGCCACGAGCCTCTCCGATGCCCTGAGCCCCAGCAAGAGCCCTCATCCACGGACACATACTCACCCTTCCCACACACCCCTCACCCCTTCCTACGCCCCAACCCCCAGCCCAGAGCCTGCATCCAAACTCCGTCCCAAAGACGGCACCCCTCACCCCTTCCTGCAAACCCACCCCTTCCTGCACACCCACCTGCAACCGTCCTCCCCCCAGAGACTGCTGTAGGAGCAGGAGCCTGTCATTCCTCTAGTGTAGAAGCGGTCTGGACATCAGTGCACACCGTACCCACCACAGTCCGCGTCCATGTTTCAACCCTTGAACAGGAATTCATAATTAAAGAAAACTTTATTAATAATCAGTGTTCCATTAAAGTTATTTTAAAACGTGTGTTGGAAGGGGGGAAACCTGGAGAACGGGGTATGTAACCGCAGATCCAAGTCAACAGTCACTGAAACAGACTCAGGTTCAGCTTCTCTGTAAATCAACTGGAGAGTCATAGGTTACCCTGCTCTCCGAGGAACCTATCTTTCAAAGTCTCCCGGATGCACAGCGCTTCCCGCTGGGATCTTCTATCGGCACGGCTGTCTGGCTGAGCGTAATCAGCAGCCAGGCGATTGGCCTCAACCTCCCATCCAGCCATAAAGGTCTCCCCCTTGCTCTCACAGAGATTGTGGAGCACACAGCAAGCAGCAATAACAACGGGGATATTTTCTTCGCTGAGGTCCGAGCGAGTCAGTAAGCTCCGCCATCTCCCCTTGAGACGTCCGAAAGCACACTCCACCACCATTCTGCACTTGCTCAGCCAGTAGTTGAAGAGTTCCTTCTCACTGTCCAAGGCGCCTGTATAGGGCTTCATGAGCCAGGGCATTAGCGGGTAGGCTGGGTCCCCGAGGATCACTGTAGGCATCTGCACATCCCCAACCGTTATTTTGTGGTCCGGGAAGAAACTACCTGCCTGGAGGCGTTTAAACAGACCAGAGTTCCTGAACACATGCGCGTCATGAACCTTGCCCGGCCACCCGACGTAGATGTTGGTAAAACGTCCCCTATGGTCCACCAGTGCTTGCAGCACCATAGAAAAGTAGCCCTTTCGGTTAATGTACTCGCTGGCCTGGTGGGCCGGTCCCAGGATAGGGATGTGAGTGCCATCTATAGCCCCACCGCAGTTTGGGAATCCCATCGCGCCGAAGCCATCTATGACGACCTGGACGTTTCCCAGGGTCACTACCTTTGAGAACAGTTGCTCAACGATTGCGTGGGCTACTTGAATCACAGCAAGCCCTACGGTAGATTTGCCCACGCCAAAGTGGTTTGCTACTGACCGGTAGCTGTCTGGTGTTGCAAGTTTCCAGAGGGCTATGGCCACTCGCTTCTGCACAGTCAGGGCTGCTCGCATCCGGGTGTCCTGGCGCTTCAGGGCAGGGGCCAGCAAGTCACAGAGTTCAAGGAAAGTGCCCTTACGCATCCTGAAGTTTCGCAGCCACTGTGATTCATCCCAGACCTGCAGCACTATGCGGTCCCACCAGTCCGTGCTTGTTTCCCGGGCCCAGAATCGCCGTTCCACACCATGAACTTGACCCATTGCCACCATGATCTCCACTGCGCGGCGTACCCTGCTTTGTGAGAGGTCTGCGCCACTCTGACTTCCTGTCCTCACCGCGCTGCCGGAGCCTCCTCGCCCGATTTCTCAGCAGCTGACTGTAGAAGAGGTGGACGATAAGGTGCGAGGAGTTGACAACGGCCATAAGTGCAGCGATGATCGCAGCGGGCTCCATGCTCGCAGTGCTGTGGCGTCCGAGCTGTAACCGACCAGAGAAGGGCGCGAACAGATTTCCCGCCGGCGCTTTCAAGGAGAGAGGGCGGGAGTGACGGTTCAATGATGACAGTTACCCAAAACCACCCTCGACACATTTTTCCCCTAGGAGGCATTGGGGGCTCTACCCAGCATTCCACTGGGCAGCGGGGACTGCGGGAACTGTGGGATAACTTCCCACAGTGCACCACTTCCAAAGTCGACGCTGGCCCCGTTACTGTGGACTCAGACAGTCGAATTAGTGTATTTAGTGTGGATACACAAATTCGACTTCATAAGGTCGATTCCACAAATTCGAATTAAGTAGATTCGAAATAGTCTTGTAGTGTAGACATACCCTCAGAAGCCTGAGCAGACTCAGTGCTCATGCAGTAAATAATGCCCCCCACCACCACCACACACACACCCCACAAAACTAGCAATTGATTGCATTACAAAACATCACATTAAAAAACAGGGACCAAATCCTGAGGGCCTTACAGGGGCAAACACTCATTGAGTTTGCATTAGTAAGAACTAACAACAAAACAAACACTGACCAATCCTGGTTTTGTTCCCCAGATGAGTAACAACTAGGCATTCCATTTATCCTGGCAGATGGCATGGACAACATCTGGATAACTTAGCAGAATTAGCTGTTTTATCTTAATTGTAAAACATGTCACCATAAAGGGCATGATCTGAAGAGGGGCTCAGTTCCCAGAAGTGCATGGTGTTCCTTGCCCAGACAGAAGCAGCATAAGCTGTCTTTCTGAATAGGTCCGAAATTCATAACCAATGCAATGTGTAATGCCTGTGGATGAACAGAACTGCTCAATGTTATGAATGACTTAGCATTTCTAAACGTTGTGTTAATTTACACTATTTAAGGGGGGAAAAACGTTGTAGTTCAGGAAACTATTGAAAACTGTTGGCCAAACATTTCAAACTCAAGTGCCTTAAGTTAAGCAACTAAAGCCATGGTTAGCCACGTAGGAAAGTGGCTTTATGTTTAAATGTGCTGAGCACTCACCGTGGGATGGATAGTTCAGTGATTTGAGCACTGGCCTGCTAAACCCAGGGGACTGAGAATTTAATCCTTGAGGGGGCCACTTAGGGAACTGGGGCAAAATCAGTACTTGGTCCTGCTAGTGAAGGCAGGGGGCTGGAATCAATGACTTTTCAGGGTCCCTACCAGCTCTATGAGATAGGTCTCTCTCTCTCTCTCTCCCACCGGTTTCAACAATTGATTGATTAGTCTTCTCCTATACTGCCTGCATAACCCGCCCCCCCAACCCACACTTTCCTCTCCAGTGTAATTTTGGTACCATGTTATCTACTATTTTAAGTAAAGGAAAATATGGAGGTGCAATACCTGTACTGCTGAATGTGGCATTTGTAATGGCATCACAAACAGAGGTATATAGTAGCCATCACTGAAAAGTTAGCTTTTGCCAGCAGTGCTCCCATACTCAGTGGTATTATATATAAATCATTTTGTCCCTACAGACAGAATGGAAAACATCAGTGGTAACCATGTCAGAAATGCTAACTTCTTAATGACAACTACTAACTCGGGTTCTGTTGCACAGTGCTACTTAATTATTTTGTAACCTGAACTGACACAGTCTACCATCCTCATTAGGATTAACGTCCAGCACACATTTAACTAGAAAAACAGGTTCAGAATATGTGAGCTGTAAAACTGTTCTGTAATGATTATCAGAGCAATGTTTTCCATAACATTGCAAAAATTGGTCAGTCCATCAATCAAGTCATACTTATAGCCACTAAGAAGGTGGGTTTCCATAAAAACAGTAGGAAGAGTACAATGTAATGGCTTAACTTCTGTGTGATGTTGTCTACTAATGGAGGGCCCACAAAGAAGATAAAGGATATACTATTAGTGTCAGCTAAGGGAGATCTACCTTAGCTAAAGTGGTAGAGGCCTATAAGCTTGAAGCCAACGGATTAGTGTTTCTGCAGGTGTGTGTAATATTTGTACAGTGATTATGTTTTATTCAGCACTCTGATTACATATAATATTTTTTTTCATACTTTGTGCACTGGCAGTCCACTCATCTTGCACCCCCTGCTCAGCTATAAGAGATGGGAAAGGCTCCCTCATCTGCAGCATTTGACACAATGGACAAAATTAAACCCCATTAAAAACAAAACAAAACAAAAACAAACAAAAAACCCAACACCCTGAACTATCAGGGAGGGACAACTGAAACCAAATGATGGAAGAGTGTTTTTGTTACTACAGAGCTCAGCTATAATTTTTTTCAATATCACATGGTTCAACTGGTCTCTCTTTCCCAGATACTTTAATTAGTCCTTTACATTATTTCAGGAGCATTTTCTACAGTGAATGGAAAATTGAATGGAAATGAAATGTCTGTCCATCCTCAAAGAAGCATACTGTCTATTGTACCAGCTCTTTGAGGGGAAATTTATCAAATATGCAGTTTGCAATCCATGCACTGGTAAGCAATGGTGAGACTCGATACAGATGAAACAATTGTTTTTGTTCATGTATTAGCTTAGCAGAAGTTGCAAAAATAAATGTATATATAGCTACAAATATATATTCTTTAAATAGCTTTATGCCCATCTAGTTTAGATTCATGTTTTATACAAATCTTATAAAAACAACAGTAACTAAATCAAGTGCCTGAATCATGTTTCACTTTTATTTTAAAATATCTTCATCTATATATGCTACCGTATATATATGCTACCATAAAGCTGACTGCTTCACAGTTAGAAATTTATGGTAGCATTTCAGTTTATTGGCACAGTAAAAGACTAGTCATGTTAACATCTCTGGATATAAAATGACAATCTGTTTTTAAGCATGCACCTTCTCCCAAGCTCATTCAACTGAGAATCATGGGGGAAAAATATTTCATTTGCTATTGAACAATCTTTTATTTTTTGTAGTTCAATATTTTTGTTTTTAATTATCTTCTCTCCTTCATTACCAGCCCTAGAAGATACAGTAGGTGTTCACAGTAGCACTGTTATGCAAGCTGTCCAGCTACACAGTTTTGTTTCACTCCTATGCCTTAGTAAAACTGGCACACCATCACTGAGTGGGCACACTGCCACATGAGCATAAAAGGCTGCAAGAAAAAGACAAGAATAAGCATCACCAGTATTTGTATGCATGATTGGTGGAAGACATCTGCCCTGAGTTTTCAGTCATGAACCTATAAAGCAGGCTTTTGGTTCCAGTAAAGCAGGATTAGTGTTGCACATTATGTGCAGTATACAGTAAGCCTCACATTTCTATTAATCTACACAAACCTTTATGTTTCTAATTTGTTAGCACCGATTCTCTTCTAGATATACTCACTAAAACATCATATGATTCAATTAATAGAAACGTGCAGTCAAATACACCATGGTGTTGTGATAAAAAACATTCAGACCGAAAAGAATCTAATATCAAACAAGTAGCTGGCATATAAAATCTGTTCTATGTCTACTAGCGGATTATTCTCTATTCAGTCTCATGCAAATCCTCCAAGGGATGGTATCTACTGTGAAAGGCATGTGAATTCAACAAGGCAACTAACGATGCTGCTATGTTTTGGAATTTCATCAAAATGTTGTGAATTCACAATACATATAATAAGCAAGCCACGGGACGTGTACTGCTTTGCTCAGAGATTGTGAAATCCTCTTCCACAAAGACATCTATCCTTAAAACAGGTCAAATTACAGGTGTCGCTGCACCACTGGCCAATAAAGCACGACTTGGGCTCTTTGATATAACTATCTATTCCAAAAAACTAAGGACTAAGGCAGGCATAAAAGTGTCCCCAATCTCAATACAGTGGGTTTTCATGAGTATAAAGCAGGTAACATTGGACCATTCTGTATCTTTTTCTCTCATTCCATAGTCACCTGCAAATGGAAAGGACTGAGATAACAAGCAAACAATAAGCAACAGAAATCATGATGTACCCCACCATTTTGTGGCTACTCTGGATAAACAAATATAATATTGGGATTGGTGTGTCACTGGTCAATAAATTAGTTGTAGCAAACCTTGAATGTATTTATTCTTCTGAATACTAGTGGCTGCATCAGATATCACACTCTGTGATATAAAGTAAGGTGATCCATTTGAGTGAGAAATGCACTATAGCTCATTTGTGAATTTAACCCACAGAAGACTGTTTAAAAAATATAGCTGGTGCTCTTTTCCATTCCTCTGGTACCAAGAGATACAAAACAAACCCACTTGCACATACTATCAGGCATTCCCTTGTCACAGACTCCTTTCTGGTTAAATTTATTCCACACGTTATTAAAACATTTTCTCTCTTTTTAAATGTATTAGTTAACTTATCATGAAAGGTATTGCACATTGGGTTGACAATGGAAACCATGGCCTTCCATTACTCCACAGTGGAGGCAACAACTGGCTAAGGTTTTCCATCAGGACCCTGCTCCATTTGTGTGCCAAATCGTTGATACAGAAGGACAGCCAAGGTGAGAAAAATATTCCTGTCTCCATGGCCACTCAGCTCTTAGACTGTCTGAGTGTGATGAATTGCTCTGAACTGTGATGGGGTTTCACTGTCAACACTAGCCATTAAACTGGCACTCAAAGATTAAAGACTGAATCTGCTAAGCCCTTTTAATAGAAACAGAAATGCACCTATTCATATTTGTATCTGGTCTGGAAAAATGAAGTATCTGTGCTCCTGGGCAAATATAACCCAGCCACTCAATGTGATGCTCTGTGGTGGCTGAGACACAGATAGAGGCTGATAAGCCTTGTGGTAATGTCTGTAAGAGAAATGATATTAGAGAAGATGGATACCACAAACAGTGGACTGATATGATAATCTTCTAAATGAAAGAGACTGCAGTACAATTCCTGTGCCATCAACTAGCTCAGGAATCTTAACCCAAAAATAAGACAACAATTTTCTTTTATTGTTCACAATTATTGCTTTAAGCAAGTAGCTATTAGAAGAAACAACTATTCCCAGACCAAAGAATCTTCAGGAAAACTGTAGGTATTGTGTAGTTAGTATTTGCAAAGCTACATTATGACTAGGATAAATGCAAAGTGGCCACAGTTTTACTAAGTTTGAAGTAGAAGTTCAAACCACATCTTGGATTGTGATATATCATAATAAAAAAAGGTAACAAATGAGAATGAAAAATCGGGAATATGAATGCAGATAATCTTTAAAACACGCTGTCTTTCCTCTTCCTAAAAAACAGCTTTATTTTCCTTGTAAAACCTTGATTAAAATAATTGTTGAATTTAAACTGTCAAAAGTATTCAAAATCATTGTTCTAAAACCATCATTTAAAAACAACCTTTCTAATTTTAAAAAATATTGCTGGCAGTCTTCTGCAACTTAAAGCCGAAAGATGGAAACTGCAAGTGAAAATAATACATCTATTTCTAATACTTAATGTATACACTATTTCCTCAATTAAAAGTGCAGTTAAAAAGGAAAAGTCCATCAAGGTTTAACACTTCCAGTGTCTAGGCACTACGGAGAGTGAATTTCACAATGGGTGTTGTGAAGAGATACTGGCAGCATCATTCTTAATTGAACGTGTTGTAAGTTTCAAGCCAATCCCATCAGAGTTTCAGTACAGTTTGTTAGCATTTCCCACCATGAAAAGAAAGAGTCAAAAGTCATAAATAATTTAAAGAAAAGAACCAAACTGTTGTTAATATCACAATGAAGAGTAACAAAAGTTACCAAACGTTATTCCCACAACACTAAAATTATGGTCCCCATCCAGCATGAATCAGCAACGATCCATTAAAGCCAATGAACATATACTGATTTATACCAGGTGAGGATATAGCTCAGTATTCATGAATTACAATAATTATCACAATATTTTAATTTGCTAGGTGCTTGAATAGAATTAATTCAGACATGACAAGACACACAGACATTCACATCTCGATTTGTCACTCACTGGGCCTGATTCTCCTCTCCATTTCTCCAGTTTTATGCCAGAGCTTCTCTACATGGACAGTTAATACACAACAAGCTGGGGTGTAAATCTGCAGCACTCTAGTATGTCACAGAATAAGTCACTGTGAGGAACCTGCTACCACGCACTTGAAGTTCCATAGTGCCCTCTGGCTTAGATCATAGAGCAATACAGAGCTATTACTTTGTGGTAGCAGGGTCCACATGGCCAGGTAGCGCCCTGCATCCTAGAGCATTGCAGATTTACACGCCAGCTTGCTGAACACTAAACTCTCCATAAAGCCTGCCCCCAGAGTAATGCCATTGAATTCAATGGAACTATGCTGATTTACACCAGCTGAATATATGGCCTATTGCACCTAGGGATCTGAAATCTGTGCACTTTATAACATATGTATTTGTGTTTTAGTTAGCAGGATGTGTTAAGTTTTGACTTTGACTAATAAGGCAAGAACTATATAAAGAGGTAAGTAAAATTTAGTTTTGAATTTTCTTTTCTAAACAATAAAAAATATTAGAGATAGTTCAAGCTGCAATGTTCCGGTCTGCAGCCAAACTTTTACAAAGTCTGAAGACATGTAGAAATGAGGTTTTGGTTCAAGCACCTCTCTCTCATATTAAACAGTGAAAGTGAATGTATCAAATAACAGCAAAGGCCACTTCTATAATATCTGATAACAGATTTCAGTGTCAGATTTATAATCAATTGGAAAAGAACCTTCATTATAGTAGCATTATGTATTATTTAAGCAATAATCCAAGTCAAACGCTGTACAGTTACAGATACAACATGGGAAAGAACCATCAGCAACTGTGCTCATAAGCACAACGTTTATATGCAATAAGTGATATTTTGCCAGGATCTATGAAATTTTCATTTCCCCTAATAAGTACAGCTTTCCAAGGTGAAAATGGTGAAATTCTACCTTCTTGGCAAAATCATGAATATTTATAAATTTGCTCTGAAATGTTGCAATGGAATGACACCTCTGGCTGCAAAAACTGTCCTTAAAAATCAACAATTTTGTTGATGATAATTATATTAGATAGTGCTGCTTCCAGAGCTGACAGTGCTCAGTACCTCTAGGATTTGCCTAGGACCTTCCAGGATTGAGCACATACTGCAAAATTCCTTGATAAAGTGATTTGAAGTACAAGACCTAACTGCCCTGCCAGGAGTATTAATATGAAACAGAAAGTATATATAAAAATAAAAAGATAGTCTGCGTCATTCATTTTTGTTTATTAAAGATAATGACATTAACAACATCCTGATACATTTCATGTATTTTATATTACCCCTTGCTAGTTCAATTTGCCCTGAGCGAGCACACAGAATACAGAAATAGGTATTTGCATTCATCTGGCTGCCAAATAATTTTGCCAGTGTAGCGAAAACTTGTTATAGAGGCAGTTTCTAGAGATAACTGTGGTATATGCTACTGAACAAAACCCAACTAGATGACAAAATCCAGGCCAAGATGGAAAGGAGAAAAGAAAAAAAGCTAAATATCTTATTTAACTTTTAAAATTGCCATTAACTCTCTGAGCTAGATAATATAGCATGACAAGGGAATCTCTTGTACACTTAATTCAAGGAAGCAATATACAGGGCTATAAGCCACTCATTATTCTATGTCAGAAAGGTGAATTTTAACAATGTAAGCTGACATTTTCTTTCCCTTTATTACTGAATTAGAGATAAGACAACAGTGGGCCTTCTAAATAACCTTCTGGCATTGTGCTAAATTGACCAGTGTAGCCAAAGGCATACCTTTAACTTGGAAACTGACATGAAGGGAAAAAATGGATCTTTCCCCCTCATAATGTCTTTGCAGTCAATCTTTAGTTAGCACTAAAATATAACAGATAGTCTGCATTAGAAAAGCTAGTCCTAAATTGTTGGGATATTTTTAAGAATCAAAAGACAAGCTAAAAAGCCATTATTTATACAGTAGTTTCTTCCTCTTCTTTTTTACTCATACACTATAAATTGCTTACATAATGCTTGGAATCTCAGCTACAATGGTGATAGGGTCATATAAAACCCTAGATAGCATGAAAGAACAGCACCTTTTTGTGCTTTCGTGACCCTGTTTATTAATTATCACCTTCATTACATAGGCTTATATCTGCTAACTGTAACCTAGTGGAACAGGAGTACTCAAGAGCAAAGCAAGCAAGATTTGGCAAATAATTACAGTTATGTAACCATTTTAAAATGCAGCCCATTCTGTACATTGAACCAGATTAGCCTGCTTTAAATTAATAAAAACAGTTGTGCAGTAATTCTTACTTTACTAAAAATGTATAATACTATACATTATAAAATACATACTATTTATGTTTAAACACATATATATGTATGTTTACCCCAACATCCATTTGAGGAGCTAGGATCATTTAGAAAAGCAAATATCCTTATTCCCAGTTTACAGATGGGTAAACTGAGAATCAAGGAGGCAAAGTGATATGCCTGTGTAACACTGCAAGCCATGAGCAAAGTCTGGAAGAGAACTCAGGTAACCTGAATTCCAGTCCCCAAAAACCTCTAGGCCATGCTTCCTCAGAGAGTAATTTAAGTATCCTAAATTGGGTGTGCCTTGCTTCTTGCTGAAATTTTATCCACATCTCTCTGCTACTTTACATTACAGAGATACCTGCCACTTTCCACATTCAGTTATTATTATGTATCAAATTTCAAAGGAGTGCTATGCACTTTGCAGATAGGCAAAAAAATATTTAGTCTCTGCCTCAAAGAATTTATAATGTAGCTACATTTGGTGTGAGGGGTGCAGGTGGGAATGTGTGTATGTGTGTGCAGGAGCTCCCGTTTGGTGCTCAGGGTGGGGATGTGGGGGGTGCAAGAGTCAGGATGTGGAGGGTGCATAGGGTGTGGGGGGGCTGGGTATGTGGGGGGAGTGCAAGAGTCAGGGCAGAGGGCTGGGTGTGTATGAGGGGGGTACAGGGCTCAGGGCAGAGGCCTGGGGGTTATGCAGGGCACCGAGCACGGGCCTGGGGGGTATGCAGGGCTCAGGGCAGAGGGCTGGGCCCCTATTCCACCCCCCCCCCCAAGGCCCTCCCCCGCTTCTTTTCTGCCCCTGTCAGGAGCAGGGAGGACGCTGATTCTGCTCCTTCCCGACACCCTCCCTTCCAAGGGCCATCAGCTGATCGGCCAGCAGGGAGGGAGGGATGGAGAGGCGGAGGAGGGGCAGGAACCCAGCACACAACAGGAAGAGGCAGGGGAGCCAGCAGGACCAAGCTTCTGCCCCCTGCCCCTTGCCCCCGCAGGGTGGGAGGAGCGGAGGGCAGAGAAGAGCGGGCCGGGCCGGGCCGGATTTTTAATGATACGCTGCTGCCTGCCGGGACTCCAGCAGGCAGCAGTGTGCTATTAAAAACTGGCTCGCATGCCATAGGTTGCCGACCCCGGTCTATCAGTAAGTGTAGCTGGACTATCATTATGCATAGCAAACATACATCTCATAATTCTGTATCAAAAATGTTATATATTAAAGGGGGTTCCAGAGAGGATGGATCTAGACTGTTCTCAGTGGTAGAAGATGACAGGACAAGGAGTAATGGTCTCAAGTTGCAGAGGGGGAGGTTTAGGTTGGACATTAGGAAAAACTTTTTCATTAGTAGGGTGGTGAAGCACTGGAATGGGTTACCTAGGGAGGTGGTGGAATCTCCTTCCTTAGAGGTTTTTAAGGTCAGGCTTGACAAAGCCCTGGCTGGGATGATTTAGTTGGGTTTGGTCCTGCTTTGAGCAGGGGGTTGGACTAGATGACCTTCTGAGATTCTATGATTCTATGAATTTAATTTTAGAAGGTTTTGGGCCACATGAACAGACACAGCTTAAGGGATTTAAGCCCTTTTAATATATCTAGCTGCTGTGCCAACGCTGTTGTTTCCATTGTAAATGTTGTTTTTTGAAGCTCTTTAGCTTCACTATATTGTTCCAGAATGAATCACTTTGATCTGACATATCTAGGGAGATAAAAGAAATTGCTTTATATTTATTACCATGGCGATCGTGAACATAGTCCTATCACCTAGCTATTGCCATGGCCATATCAAAGGTCTTATCTCTATTTATTGCAAGTTTTAAACAGCATTGTTTGTTCATTCATTATCTGCTTAAATGCCATATTATTGCCTGAAAAAAATCCATACCGAGATACTGAAAATAACCCTAAATTCCCTTAACATTTTTAAAACAACAAAGCCAGATTCTGAGGCAGTGTAAATCTGTGCAGCTCCTCTGAAATCAATGTGGCTACACCAATTTACATCAAATGAGGATCCGGGCTTCAATTTCTCTGTCATTCACATTTAAATTAATGCAGAAGCACTTCCACTGCATGGAATGGGAAAGAATCTAATTTTTTTCTTAATGATATCTGACAGTACTCAATTATATTGATAAAAATAAAAGACAACATCTGGAAGACTATGGTAGCTTCACAGCCAAAGAAGCTGTGCTTGATTCAACAGCTGGTATCCCAAAAGGTAATGGAAAGAAGGCAGCATGAGGCCTTGGGACAAAGTTTGAGGCAGAATACTGTTGTTCCTTCCATTCTGAACGTCAGTGCCAGCTGTGTTCTTGATAGCAACATCATGGTGACTCCTGGAGTAGCATACTTACTGTACCCAATTCTAGATTGCCTTCTACCTAGACAGTCATTTACAGTTGTGAAAAGTGGATTATAAAATACTATCTTCCCATTCAATACTCACTCTGCACTGACTATCGCAGTTACAAGGCACTGGAGCTTGTCTATCATCAGACCTATTAAATTTGTTTATATATTTACCTAGGCATCTACCCTAAAGGTGGAGCTCCTCAAGTCACTACATCAATCCAGCCTATAGAATGAAAGGGAGCCCAAAGAAGATTATATATAAATAAAAGAAGATCTGGGGTAAAATAACCTCAGTGGAAAGCGATTTCATCAGCAGCAACATGATGCTTTATTATTATTTTTTAATTGGCACCTGTGGGATTTGCTTTATTGATCCTAGTTCTCCAATCACAGCTACACCTTGAGTACTTTTTCTGGGTTTGAAATAATTGCCTGTGCTGCTGCAGCACTGACTGATGAATTAGATACCATAATGTCCAGTTTCAGGAAGTCTGAGCTCTCCCTTTTCTTAGGATCAATACAGCTTATATGCGTAAACTTAAAAAAGAAAAGTATTTCTATTGTGTTGATTTAGTAATTTGTCCACAATACAAGTAAGAAGCTATTGGAAAACTGTAATATTGACCAATACAAAGAAAAAAACCAACAACAAGCAAAATATGTTAATTGAAGCAAAATAATTAAATCAAGCTTTTGTTGACCAATGACTGCTACAAAACTTAACTGAGTGCTAGAGATTTTTCAGATAAATTATTTGCTGTTCAGACAAATTATTATTATTGGAAATGCACTAAATGCACTACCAGAAGGCACTCACATCCTATAGTGATAAGCACAGTATAAAAATCTACATAGAATAAAACTGAAAGCCATCAGACTTTATTTAGTTTTCTGCTACCATAGACATTTCTGTGCTTTCCAGTTTAAAAGGCCATCAAGTAGTAACTTAGCAAGTAAATATTAAGTAGAAATACAAAAATAAAATGGGCACAGTCAGGGCCAGCTCCAGCTTTTTTGCTGCCCCAAGCGACGAAGAAAAAAAAAAAGATAAAGCCATGATTAGCGGCACTTCGGCAGCAACTCGACCGTGCCGCTTCATTCTTCGGCGGCAATTCGGTGGCCAGTCTTTGCCTCCGAGAGGGACTGAGGGACCTACCAATGAATTGCCCCTGAAGACCCAGATGTGCCGCCCCTTTCCATTGGCCGCCCCAAGCACCTGCTTCCTGCGCTGGTGCCGGCCCGAGGCACACTACAAACACGTGTCATTCTGGAATGAGATAACTACTAACAAATTGTTTTTCTGCTTAAATCTAATACTTCTTCTATGGTATCTGTGTTGGGATATACAAATCGCACACCAGCATAAGAGAGGTTCCGAAACTGCTTTGGGCTAGAGTGGCCCTGTCCCTCTGCACCTGCAAATCATGCCAGGATGGGAGGGGGACTTAAAAGGAAGGAACTCCATTCAGATGAGGGCAACCTTGAGAAGGGAATAGGCTGTTGAGTCCCCAGCTCCCAGAGGTCTGATCGCTAATAAAGCCACTGCCTTTGCAGAAAGGAGAACATGGAACCACTGGACTAAGTAGGGAAAGAGACTGAGACTTATACTGGAGACTGGTGGTCTCTGGGTGGACTGCAATACTTGCAAGGTGCTATGTATAAGAGAGGCCACTTTCCCTACTGCATGCACCTACAGGTTTCCTTTCTTTTCCTTTATGCTATATTTAACTTTGTTTGCTGACTGTGGACTGTTTTGTTTGTTTTATCTGGGACCCCAAGAGGGGAAGAAACAGCCAGGAGGCCTCAGCCAGAGGGTCTCACACTGGCTCTGCTAGACTGGCAACACCCTGCAGCGCCCATGGGGTGGAGGTGGTGGGGGGCGGTAACTGGAGCCACACACATGTACTCCTCATGTAGCTTCTGGGGAGGGGGGCTCTGCCAAAGACAGATTCATTTCAGTATCTTATACACTATTCTTTAGAGTCTAAGAGAGAGACATTAAGTGCAGTCACACATGGTTATAAAAGGAATCTCAACTTCTCCTTCTGTTACAATACATCTGTCTCAAACCCCAGTTCTGGAGTTCAAATTAGAGTCCTCCAAATGTCTCTCTCCTGATCAAATCCTCTGCATTTATGAGCATGCGCTTTCTTCCAAAATGGCTTCATAAACATTAATTAAGACACATAATACCCCTTGGGAGAGAAATAAGTTAGGGGTCTTTTTCCCCCTCCTTCTATTCCTTCATTATTTATTTTTAAATTGACTTTCACTGGAATTGTGGGTGTCCTACAGTCTAGAGTTAAGCACCCAAAAATTAAAGACCCTGCTGAGTCCCACTGAGCCATAGGACAACTCAATGTGCATAAGGCTAGATAAAAAAAGTTCCTAGTGGAAAGTTGTCCTCACAGATGACACCATAGCCACTGACCCTCTTGCAGGCAGCATGGACGTAGGGTCAAGAAATGAATAGGGGCACATTTTCTCATGCCTAGAGGGGGCACCTCTATGCTAGGACTGGAGTAGGCTCCATGTAGGTCTGTTTGTGTCCCACGTTGTATAGCAAATGAAATGTATATAAAAATATTCCTCCATTCTCCAGTGTTGTTGATCCAGCTCTTTCCATTTAAAGCTTAAACACTGTACATGTAGCAATGAGACAGGTTCTAGGACCATACATAGACAGACAGAAGTCTTTTGCTGACTCATAGTGATACCAGGTGCTAAGACCCCACACAGAGATTCACAATGATTCCTGTTGATTATCCCTGGCAGCCAGACCAGGTAAGTTGTGTTAGCGTAAACCCTGGACTACAACACCACCTTGTCCTCTCTCTGAAGCAAAAAAAGAACTAGGGGCAGAAACAGAGGGGTCTTACAGGGAAAATCCAACAGAACAGACAACTTCAGAAAAAAAGCAGAGACTGAGATTTATGTTTTACTTTGTTTCAGTTTAAAATATCAACAGAGAAACCCCCAGTTAAGTCTGGACCAAACCCAGCAGTTTAGCTGAAACTACAAACTAATCTCATACGGATCACCAAACAGCCACTTTGGACAGTACTGATCTAAGCTGGATTTGAAGGACGATTTAGAGGTGAAAGGATATATATCACAAACTGAGACACCTCTCCTCCTCCACCCCCAACCTCCCCAATAAATGTATTCTGATAGTTAAATATCAGATATCAATACTGTCCCACCTAATCAAACTGGACATAATCCTTCAAATTATGAGAGGAAAAATATGGAGTGAATTCTTGATAAAACCAATCTATAGGTAATCCTGGAGATAAAAGAGGACTTGAAACACACAGCTGCAGGAACAGAAAGACTGCCACATTAAATATATGTGCAATGTATTTATTTAGATTTCAATAACAACTTTTAAAAGGTCCTGGGCCAAGGCTCTAGCACCCTAACACACCATTACCACCACAGTCAAACCTCAGGATCATTAAAATAATCAATTAAATAGGAACTCGGCCACTTACAAAAAACCCTTTATGGGACGCACACGTACAAAAACCCTCAGTCCGCTTAAAACAACTGATCATTCTAAATGTCTTTTTTCAGCATGCTCAGATAGCCATCAAATTTGTGTTACTTCAGTTCAAGATGGGGAGCAAATTTCAGAGTCTCTCCGAGCCCTCACAAAGAGTGCCTTGCCAGCTGCGCTCTTGCTCTTTAAAAAAACAAACAAACAAACAAACAAACAAAAAAGTGGAGACCCAGCTGTAGTAGCAAGGCATGTGGTGAGAGGTAATCCCTCAGGAAGGCTGGTCACATGCCATTAATGGCTTTACACATAGGTATGCACGTCACATTTCATAAGGGTGTGCACCCAAGGATTTTTTTTTTTTAAAGATGAACATTTATTGAATACTCAATCATAAAGGACATTATTTTTATTCGTCAAACAAACTAAAGAAAATAAAACTTAACTAAACTTTTTTTTTAAATTAAGAACTAAACTTTATTTTAAAAATACAAACTTAAAAAATGAGACACAAAATACCAAATTTTTGCTATCGTGATAACCAGGCATATACAAAGATACAGTCAATTTTCATGATCTTTATCTTTAACCAGATAATGAACTAACCCAAATTGACCAAAACAGATTAAAGTTTCTTCATCTTCCTGTCCTAGAAAATGAGATATCGCTCACCAGGTGTTATACACTTAAATTCCTCAGTCACATCATTGTAATTAACTGATGAAACCAATTCTTGTTCAATGTACAAAATCATGAGTGTGTCGAGGCACTGTTGGGACATTGTACTTCTTAGTTTGTTTCTTTACATGTACTAGCTTGGAAAAGGCTCTTTCATATGAACAGCTTGTAGCAGGTAAGATTGCAAAGCACTGAATAGATTTGTAAAAGGCCTGAACATGGAAGACCGATCCAATTCCTTTAGCCAATGGGCTGGGAACCAGGTCGGCACTGGGAACGGGGATGGAGGCAGCGTGCAGAGCTTCCCTGCCTCTCCCAAGACTCTCCGCTGCACGCAGGGATGCCGGGAGGGGAGGAGAGCTTCCCCCGAGATGAGAGCACCCCACCCCACGTCGCCGAACCGTGGAGCATGGGCACCACGGCCCATCTCGCTGCCTATGTATCCAACCCACCCTGCTCCCTGTCCCCTGACTGTCCTCGCCCCTTATCCAACCCGCCAGCCCCTCTAACCACGAGGCTCCTAGCAATGTTTGGCTAAGTGCAGCCCCGTGGGAGCACGCAGCCCCGCCCCCCAGAGCTCTGCCGTGCATTAGGGTGTGCCTGGGCATACCCGGCACACCCCGTGCGCACACCTATGGCTTTACAGACCATAGCCAACACCTTAAACTCTACATGGAGACCAATAAGCAACCAATTGTTCAATGTAGCTGAATTGAAGTTGCTGCAGGAACCATAACTTTGAATGCCTTGATTGTTTTCAATTTTAATTTTCACCCATAATGTTGCACTAACAAGGTCTGGCTTAGAGTTTCATTCATTTGATTTTATTTATTTTTAACATTAAAGATAAGATCTGTGACTGAACACTGAACACCACAGGACAGATCCTTCACTCGGTCGTACTGGCATCACTTCCAGCTGTGTGATTTATGAGGTCTACTCAATGGCACACTCTTAAAAATGTAATGCAAACTCATGACCCATCCATGACTAGTTCACATTTTTCAAAGACAACCTTATTAATCTATTCAATTCTCCAAAGCCCCACTTTCTTGAACTGCCAGAATCCTATTCTTGGAGAAATGAAGGCTCTTCAGAATCCTACTGATGCTGAGAGATCTCCCAAAAGGAATATGGTTTAAGCAAAAATACTGACATTTTTCTTCAAATGAAAATGTTCACATTCTGCTTTCTGAGAAAAGCAGATCTGAAGGCAACTCAATGAGTATAAATTACAATTTACCTCAGAAGGAATAACTTATGCTCCCAAGCCACGTTAAGCATGTAGCCAAGAAGGAGCTGTCTGATTATATGAAGTTTTACACATCTTTCAACTAATTTAGATATCCAATGCAAAATTTAGCACTCCAGGGACATCATAAAGATTTGTGGCACTCTCTAGAGGGCTTTGGGTTCATAAACCAATGAATGGATTACATTGATCCATAAATGTATTCCTTTCATCTGTGACAGATACAATCTTCATTTTACTGAAGTGCTTCAGAGAGCAACAAAAGAGAACAAGGGAGGTGCATTTCATGGCAGGAGGTATAGCTCTCTCAATGAAACAGAAGGCAAGCCACACATTGGCCTTCCATGACTTAAAACTCTGACCATTTTACATAGAAATATTGCTCAGGAAACTCTGGCCACAGCAAATCCATAGAGATTTTAATTTGTGCTGTTCTCTTGTAGAGATCCACCAAAAACCGCAAGGAGTAGACTTCAGTTCCAAAGAAAACTCAAAGAAGTTAGTCACTATTGTAAAAAATGAATGAAAAGTGGTTTCAACTATTGATTCCGTTCTGGAGTTCTCTTACCAACTTTTGCAAACCATAGATAATTACAATGTGCTGTTTTGGTTTGTAACTGTTTTCTCCCTTGTTCCTCATTAAAAGATAAACAAATGGTAGATCTAATTTACTGACTATACAAGGGAAACAGTAACATTAATTGTACACAAAGTGCTTTTAAACACATGAAGTAAACAAACTGAAAATAAAGAAAAAAACCAACAATATTTTCCTCCTCTTTTATCTTTCAGTTACAGTAACCTTAGGGGTTACTTGTAACCCTACTGGGCAAAAATTTCACAGATAGAAGTGTGGTTTTAACTGTTCTATTTAACAGACATTGAAAAATCACAAAACAGCAATTTAGATTTCTGTTTACTCTCTGTTGTTTGTAAGATTCTCTTAAGACTCCTGAAAATGAAATTAATTCCTCTTCTAATTTTGTCACCAATGTTTGGCAGTTGCCCATGGATTTCTACACCCCCCACACTGTGTTTCTTATGGAGCAGAGTCCATCAACAGTTGCAGTTCTATCCTTACATTTGTAGCTAAAATATGTCTTTAATCTGAAATGCAAGATTTCAGTTGATGAATATGGGGGAAAAAAAGTATCACACAAGCAACACTCTTTTTACCTCGCCCACATTAGGACAATATTGTGATGTTGATCAATATTAATTTCACAGTATCTATGTAATTACTTGAGATTCCTGGAATATCCTACAATGGGCCACATTAAGGAGTCCATGGTTATTATAAGCAACAGCAACATGTGGTTGTGGGAATCTAAGGTGAAACAAGTTAATAGCATCCCATTATCTGCTGATAATGCTGTCACCACACTGTATGTGAGAATAAATGACATGACAAGGCACTAAATGAAATAACTGATAATGTATGTGAGGAAGCAAAGAACTACAGATGGGAGTTCTAAAATGTATTTATCACTATCTAAAAAAAATAATCACCTCCTTGTAGCTGGAAAATACAAACTTCAGACAGTTCTTTGGTAACGTCTATATTGAGAAAAAAAATCGATTCAGATGTGATACTTTGAAACCCATGCTTAACTTTGTGCATGTGTGTGTGGGGGGGAGGGAGGAACTAAAATGTACTATTAGGGCTGTTAAGCGATTAAAAAAATGATTGCGATTAATCACACTGTTAAACAATAATAAAATACCATTTATTTAAATAGTTTTGGATTTTTTTCCTGCATTTTTAAATATATTGATTTCAATTACAACACAGAATACTAAGTATACAGTGCTCACTTTATATTTATTTTTGATCACAAGTATTTGCACTGTAAAAAAACAACATAATAGTATTTTTCAATTCACCTTATACAAGTACTGTAGTGCAAACTCTTTATCAGGAAAGTTGAATTTACAAATGTAGAATTATGTACAAAAAAACTGCATTCAAAAATAAAACAATGTAAAATTTTAGAGCCCGCAAGTCCACTCAGTCCTACTTCTTGTTCAGTCAATCGCTCAGACAAACAAGTTTGTTTACATTTGTAGGAGATAATGCTGCCTGCTTCTTGTTTACAGTGTCACCTGAAATTGGGAACAGGAGTTCTCATGGCATTGTTGTAGCCAGAATCACAATATATTTACGTGCCAGATGCACTAAAGATTCATATGTTCCTTCATGCTTCAACCACCATTCCAGGAGACATGCGTTCATGCTGATGATGGGTTCTGCTCAGTAAGAATCCAAAGCAGTGTGGACCGACACATGTTCATTTTCATTATTTGAGTCAGATGCCATCAGCAGAAGGCTGATTTTCTTTTTTGGTGGTTTGGGTTCTGTAGTTTCCGCATTGGAGAGTTGCTCTTTTAAGACTTCTGAAAGCATGCTCCACATCTTGTCCCTCTCAGATTTTGAAAGGCACTTCAGATTCTTAAATCTTGGTTCGCGTGCTGTAGCTATCTTCAGAAATCTCACATTGGTACCTTCTTTGCGTTTTGTCAAAACCACAGTGAAAGTGTTCTTAAAATGAACAACATATGCTGGGTCATCATCCGAGACTGCTATAACATGAAATATATGGCAGAATGAGGGTAAAACAGCAGGGGACATATAATTCTTCCCCAAGGAGTTCAGTCACAAATTTAATTAACACATTTTTTAATGAGCATCTTCAGCATGGAAGCATGTCCTCTGTAATGATGGCCGAAGCATGAAGGGGCATACAAATGTTTAGCATATCTGTCACGCAAATGCCTGTTCTCACTTTCTGGTGATATTGTAAATTAGAAGAGGGCAACATTCTCTCCTGTAAATGTAAATACACTTGTTTGTCTTAGCAATTGGTAGAACAAGAAGTAGGACTGAGTGGATTTGTAGACTCTGAAGTTTTACATTGTTTTGTTTTTAAGTGCAGTTATGTAACAAAAAAAATCTACATTTGTAAGTTGCACTTTCAAGACAGAGATTGCACAGCAGTACTTGTATGAGATGAACTGAAAAATACTATTTCTTATGTTTATCATTTTACAGTGCAAATATTTGTAATAAAAATAATATACATTTTGATTTCAATTACAATACAGAATACAATATATATGAAAATGTAGAAAAACTTCCAAAATATTTAATAAATTTAAATTGGTTTTCGATTAACAGTGCAACTGAAACAGCAATTAATCACATTTTTTTTGAGTTAACAGAGATGAAACCAACAGAGTTCTATTGAAATCAGTGTACAAAAACAAAAGTTTAATAGAGTGATTTTTGCTATATTTTTTAAAACCTTTGAAATAGAATTTGATTGTATCGATAAAATTTTGTATTAAATGGTTTAGAATGGTTCAAAAATTCTATTGAAAATCTACAATTCCTCTATTATATTCTATATGAGTTTTGTTTTGTTTTAATCAAAGATGACTACACATGTTTATACACATTCCTCTAGTTTAGAAAATACCAGCAGTGGAACTACAGTAGAGTGCATGTTATTTTTACTCAGTGTTTATTAAACATTACACAAAACACTAAGGAATTCAATCCCCACCCTGAGCAGATTATAATGTACACAAGATAAATTGCACTGGAAGACTTAGAGTCTGGCTCTTCAATTTAGAACATTTTCATTGTACTATCAATAAGTTTTGACATTTTTCTCTTTTGAAATGACCTTAGTCAGATTAATGTCAAAACCTGTAGTACATTATCAAATATATAGAAGGTAAATAAGATTACAAAACAGCAAATTACTTAGATTGTAATTCTTCAAATCAGAGATCATCTTTTTCTTGTGATGCCTAGCACAATGGGGCTCTGGTCCCTCACTGGGATATTAGGTGGTACTAAAATATAAACAAACAACAACCTATTCCATTAAAAATGCCTCCTTTTTTATGGCTACCTCTCCTGGCTGCTCCTAGGCAGAGGCGCAGCAGGTGGCTCTGCATGCTGCCCCCACCCTGAGCACTAGCTCCACAGCTCTCAAACGCTGGGAATTGCAGCCACTGGGTGCTACAGGGGCAGCACCTACAGGCGGAGGCAACACACAGAGCCATGTGCCATGCCTCCACCTAGGAGCAGCTGGGACAGGTTGTCGCTTGTGAGGAGCTGCCCAAAGTGAGCGGCCCCCAGATCCAGAACCAGGAGCCCCTGCCCGCGCCCCGCACCCCTTCCCATGTCCCAACCGCCTGTGGGCCCTGCGCCATATAACCCGGAATTTCAATGAAGATGAGAAATGCCAACTTATATAGCTTTCTGGTTGGTGAAGTGCTGGATAAAACAGCTTTTACTGCATATAAATTTTGCATTTTTAATACAATGGCTTCCAAAGCTACTTAATATTAATTCAATCAGGATATTGCAGGATATTTCAAGGCTATTGCAGGAAACTGCCATATCTGTCACAGATAATACTGTGACAAACATGTTTAAACCTCATTATTAAAGGTGTGGTAGCCACTTGTGCTGTCACTGAGTGTTGCTGTTATAACATCTGCCCTAGGTCTTCTATTGTGAACTTCTTGAATCCTACAGGTACCCGTCTAAGGAGCTGAGAAGAGCCAAAACAGTCTTAACAAAAATGGTTTGCAAATACTTGCAAAAAGTATTGCTCTTAAGACAGAGTTGTCTCCTAGCATGCAGCTTGACCCTTAACATTGATTAATTCACTCCATCTCAGGATTATTCCACCTCTGTTTAGAATTAATTACCAGATTTTCTCTCTCTTATCTTTTCTTCAAGCCTCTCAGCAACATCAGACTCCCGCTCCTTGTTAATACTCAAAAGAGAAATAATGCTTCCTCAACTATATACTAATATTGCCTGATTTTAACAAATACTACTAAAGAAGATTTATATTACTAAATAACAAGTGACTATCTTCTTTCAAACTCTCTTCATTACTTTCCACTGCATTACAGACCTAGTCTGATATTAACAATGTTTAATGCTGCAAAAGGAGCCGATAAGCATGAGTCATCTTCTTGCCCTACTTTTACTGCCTGTCTACTCCATGCTCCTTGTTTTATGCAAATAGGAACGAGAAACCAAGGAAGGCTAAGGGTTTTCTGATTTCTGAATGTGAGCATATTGGGCCAAATCCACCCCCGGTGCAAATGCACAGAAATCAGTGAAGTTACACTAGGGTTGAATTTAACTATTACTATTATTACTACTACAGTGATTTCTCTGTTGGACTTTTGTCTCATCCCTCCTTTTGGATTGCTAACTCTTCATTACAACCATCAGCACTTACACCTTGAGAAGAAATGCTTTGGAGGTCTCAAATACTTGGAAATCCCCAGTATTTTCTCTTTAAGTGTAGCAATATTCTGTTGGACATGGAAATACTAGGTTGCACTCTCTCTCTTTCTCTCACGGGAGACCAGACAAATATTGTCACGATTTCTTTTTGTCACACACTGACCCTGCTGAAACTTTACTACTATAGTTATAAATAACTTTGATGTTGGGAGCAGATGGGCTGTGAGGTAAGCACCTCCACAGTTTAAATTATGCATTACCTCATGAAGTGGCAGAACTAATTTTTTGTTTTCTTTAAATTATTTCCCCATACTACATACAGCATTTTCATCAGATGTTTTTTGTTGTGGAAAATATACATTGTACATGTCTTCTGAACAGGGAAATTACAGCTTCCTCTGTCACAGGAGGGGCTAGTAGAAACCGGTCATAAACTTGTAGATTCAGCAGCCTGTGTATATATTCAACAGTCACATTCTTCAGCAGATGACAGAAACATAGGACCATACAATAAAAATGCTTTACTGGTGAAAATGATTACCAGTCGTGAACAAAACCACTCTGTAGCACCATGTGATTGGTGTCTTGACATTTCCCAAAGCACTACTCTCCATAAGCTCCCAATGATTCACAAAAATCAATGGCTACTGGCAGGACAATACTTTATAGAGGTGACAGGCAACAGGCAGTGTAACAATATCCATTTGATAGCCTAAGACAGGACCCCTGGGCTGGGACCCAGAGGAGAGGGCAGTCCCCCTATTCTGAAGGATGACAGACTGCTGAAGCCCCAGATTCAGGCTTGTGATCACTTTATTTTTGCCCTGTTTTGACTTCCTTTTGCTCTTTCCCTGATGGAGAAAGGAGAGGGAGATATCAGGCCTTGGGATTAGTGGTTAGAGGCCTATCACAGGGCTCTTAGAACCTTGCAGTGAGACCACCTTGTTACCATGAAAGGAGAGAAGCATAAATGACCCAGCTGGAGGGCTGGGATGGTATAGAGAGGCCAAGAGCTATATGCCACACTTCTGAAAAGTATCAGAGGGGTAGCCGTGTTAGTCTGGTTCTGTAAAAGCAGCAAAGAATCCTGTGGCACCTTATAGACTAACAGACGTTTTGCAGCATGAGCTTTCGTGGGTGAATACCCACTTCTTCTTGCATCCGAAGAAGTGGGTATTCACCCATGAAAGCTCATGCTGCAAAACGTCTGTTAGTCTATAAGGTGCCACAGGATTCTTTGCTGCTTTTACACTTCTGAAAGTACACCACCAGGGAAACTGAGACAGGGCTGCCGTTATCAAACACTCAGCACAAGGGACTGCATTAAAGGGAGACAGATTCGCTCACAAGCTCCAAACATTCCTTTTATGCAACACAATCTGACACTTCAACAGACATTATGTTGAGAACAACTCAGAACCTCAACACCTGGACATAAAGGCTTAGCACATTAAGATGCTTTGATAATTTCTGAAACTGAGCCCCATGTATCCTTTGAAAGAGCCATGTCCTTTTCTTGTTTTTGTCTTCACTTATATCCATAGTTTATGCCTGAAATGTTAAAAGTTCTATGCAATAGTTTAGAGTGTTTGTATTGATCTGATCATATAATTCATACAGCAAAGTCTGCTGGAGCAAAATTCAATACATTTATTAATCATAGTAACATTTATATTTTGTGAAGTTGTTTAATCTATCTTCCTAACAGAAATGAAACTAGACGGACATCAGAAAACCATATCTTTTCATAAATAATATTCTGAGCAATGAACCACCCTTCCACGGTCTCAGATCTTGAAAGTATACAGTCAAAGTGCTGCAGAAATTGATGCTGAACATTTATTTGGTGGACTCTTCCATATGAGTCATTATTTAATTAATGATGAAATATGGGTGCCGATCCTCACATGCACACTCAGACGGGACCCTTCACCCACCGCAGCACTCTCATTTGCCCTCCAGACTCAGTGAAGGGTGTTCAGTGCTGTGAGAAAGAATGGAGACTGGATAGGCTGAGGGGAAGGCCTGCGTGGGGCTCGGATGACAGAGATTGCCCCTCCTAAGCCTGCAGAGCTTAGACCAAAAAGAAATCCAAAGGAACCCCCTGCCTCCATCACAGTTCAAGGCAACTGCACCTATATTCCCCCTCCATGGTTCAGCAAAGACACCCATTCTTAGGCCTCATCTACACTACGGGGTTAGGTCGAATTTAGCTGTTCCGTCGACTTAAAGAGCTCTTAAAATCAACTTCTGTACTCCTCCCCCGATGAGGGGATTAGCGCTAAAATCGACCTTGCTGGGTCGAATTTGGGGTACTGTGGACGCAAATCGACGGTATTGGCCTCCGGGAGCTATCCCAGCGTGCTCCAATGTGACCGCTCTGGACAGCACTTTGAACTCTGATGCACTAGCCAGGAAAAGCTCTGGGAACTTTTGAATTTAATTTCCTGTTTGGTCAGCGAAGCGAACTCAGCAGCACTCAGCAGCACCAGTGACCATGCAGTCCCCCCAGAATCATAGAGCTTAGAATGTTTCTACGCTCCCTCTATCATCTTCATCCCTGAGGTTATCGCAGATTAGAAGGCGAAAAAAACCGCACTCGCGATGACATGTTTTCAGAGCTCATGCAGTCTTCCCGCACTGGCACAGCTTAATGCATGGAAGCATTCAGTGGCAGAAGCCAGGAAATAATTAAGTGAGCACGAAGAGCGGAGGCAGGACGTGATGCTGAGGAAAGCCAGAAAGAGCACAGAACCCCGCTGCATCCACTGCATAACTGCCTACCCTCCTCCCCATGTTCCATAGACTCCTCACCCAGACACCCAAGAATGCGGGGGGAGGCTCCAGGCACCCAGCCACTCCACTGCAGCGGATGGCCCAAGCAACAGAAGGCTGTCATTCAAACAATTTGATTTTTAGTGTGGCTACAATAAGCAATGTGGCTGTGTTCTTCCCTCCTCCCCCACCTCACCCGGACTACCTTGTCCATTATCTCATTTTTTTTAATTAATAAAGAAAGAATGCGTGGTTTCAAAACAATAGTTACTTTAGTTCAAAGGGGGGAGAGTGGTTGGCTTACAGGGAATTAAAATCAACAAAGGGGGCAGGTTTGCATCAAGGAGAAACACACACAACTGTCACACCATAGCCTGGCCAGTCATGAAACTGGTTTTCAAAGCCTCTCTGATGTGCAGCGTGCCTTCCTGTGCTCTTCTAATCGCCCTGGTGTCTGGCTGCTCCAAACTAGACACCAGGCTATTTGCCTCAACCTCCCACCCTGCCATAAATGTCTCCCCCTTACTCTCACAGATATTATGGAGCATACAGCAAGCAGCAATAATAATGGGAATGTTGGTTGCACTGAAGTCTGACCGAGTCAGCAAACAGAACCAGCGAGCTTTTAAAGTATGTGACGGTGAGCTGAGTGGGCTCCATGCTTGCTGTGGTATGGCGTCTGCTTGGGTAACCCGGGAAAAAAGGTGCGAAACAATTGACAGCTGTTGCTTTCACGGAGGGAGGGGCAACTGACGACATGTACCCAAAACCACCCGCGACAATGTTTTTGCCCCATCAGGCATTGGGAGCTTACCCCAGAATTCCAATGGGCGGCGGAGACTGCGGGAACTGTGGGATAGCTACCCACTGTGCACCATTCCGTAAGACAATGCTAGCCACGGTAGTGAGGACGCACTCCGCCGACTTAATGCACTTAGTGGGAACATACACAATCGAGTGTATAAAATCGATTTCTAAAAATCGACTTCTATAAAATCAATTTAATTTCGTAGTGTAGACATACCCTTAGGCTCTTGGTTCCTCAGCCATCACCTCTCTTGTGAGGCACACTCTCTCTCTCTCTCTCTCTCCTGATCTGTGGTTTTCCCGGCTGCACAGTTCCCTGCCTAAACTGTGAATTCCCCAGCAAGTCAGACTGCCTAAGTAGGCCTGCTTTGTTTTCTCCTCAGAGACTCTAAACAGCATAAGTGTCCGTAGTTACAAGGTACCACACAGCTTTTTCTAAGCAAACATATCTATTCTTAAGATGAAAGCATTACAGAGAAAACATATTAAAACAATGAAAGTTCCTTTACACATGCTCAAGGCTTACTAGAATTCACCCACGGGGATTCAGTGGGTGACAGCCCTTCCAACCTCTCCCAGGAAGTTTTTGGGTCCCACTTGGATGGAGGATTCTGTCCATTTGCTGGATCAGAAAGAAGGCCCTGAGTCAGTTTAAACTCAGGTTATTTAAACAGAAGAACTTTCTTGGTCTGTTGGTGTCTAGAGAGTCCAGTCTGAACCAGTATGGGAGCCTTTCCAGGTGGTGGTACCTCTCTGGAGGTATTACAATCTAAATGAATTTGCCTAATTAGTCCCCAGTGCTCTGAGTTTTGGAGGGCAGTTGTCACCCTACCCCATGCAATGGCATACAATCCCTGGCCCATGATACATTATCTTAATATGTTAAGATCTCCCAAAGATATTGCAGGAAATTGACATATCTGTCCCCCTGGAGTTTGCTGGGACAATCACTGACAAGAATTTTGAGAGTGGGCCCCATGGGCCACAGTTGGTGTTGTGGCACAGGATCTCTGTGTATATGATCCTTGCCTTCATGAGAATCCATCCTGTCTGGGGGCAGATCTCACTAACTATTCCCTCTCTCTATTTGTGTGTTAGAGAGAGTGGAGGAGAGGAAACCTTGCCCCAGAGGATAGCAAGAAACTTCAGAGGGGATCTGAATAGATATTTCCTGCCCCAGCACCTCCCTTCCATGGATCTTTCTATTGGACAGGGCTATCCAGGGCATAGTATTGAGAGGCACTGCTCCTCTGGAGATACAGTCCGTCAAATCGTAAATAAAACACTGGTCCTGTCCACTTGTGATCTTTAAAGGGGATCTGAATAGATATTTCCTGCCCCAGCACCTCCCTTCCATGGATCTTTCTATTGGACAGGGCTATCCAGGGCATAGTATTGAGAGGCACTGCTCCTCTGGAGATACAGTCCGTCAAATCGTAAATAAAACACTGGTCCTGTCCACTTGTGATCTTTTTTTACACATTGTAAAAAAACAGGGATAAAATTTTCAAAAATGTATGTGTGTGACCAGTGACCTAAGTCCCAATTTCATTTAAATACTTAGAAGACTAAAGCTTATGGAAAGCCAATTTCTCCTAAAAACCTAAATCACGCCTGAAATTGAGATTTAGGAGTGTTTTGAAAATTTTATCCTAGATGCTAACCCTATCCAAATTACAACTCAGATCCTGTGGTAATAATCCCCCTGCATTTTGCCAAGATCCTAGTATGTTAGTTAACTTCCCAACTGCGCAGTGTGGCTGTGTGTTCAGCAGTTCTTGTGTTTTACCTCAGAGATGGAAAGTTGTCAGTGGTGGGTGAAGCAAACTGCTTATGTGCCTCACTATGTACAATGATTTGATATAAAGTAGTTACAGATATATAATGGATTAATGGGTTGAATTCAGGAGCAACTGGATGAAAAATCTATGACCTATGTTATGCAAGAGGTTAGAATACATGATATAATGGTCTCTTCTGGCCTTAAAAAATGTGAATTGGGTACTATTTAATATCTTTAATCTACTATCAGAAATGTAGATTTTCAGATGGCTCAAGCTAGTGACCTTGCTCATACATGTCAAATCCAATAGAAGGGAAATATTATGTATAATGGTTTTGTACTGAAAAAAAATATATATACACTTGAAAAAATATCAATTAACTGGAAGCATAAACAGAGTGGCTAATAGATTTCTGATCAAAAAGGAAATTGTGCTTGGTTTAGAAATTGCATCACAATGTATTAAACTTAATAAATATTCACCAATTCTATGTGTGCACACTAGAACAAAAATACAATGCCTGAAATGGTTAAACCTATTCAATATTTTTCCATTCTGTTTCACTGAAATAGAGACCAGGGCAAATATTAAAGAGGAAAATGAAATCCACCTGTTAACCTATAAGCATTTTCAATCAAAAAGCTTGGTCAGATATTAAGTGCGCCATGATTTATTCATATTATTAAGTCCTTATCACAGTCTGTGAAACTAAATTCTTATTTCTGGGCAAGATACGGAACTATAAATAGCAATAGTTAGAGAGTCACCTTACCGGTACTTGAATAGCTAGAGATACTGTGATGATGAGGAAGGAGGGCATAGACACTTTGCTGTTATAATTTACCATTGTCTGAGAAAGATTTGTCAAGATCTTTGGTCTGAATACCAAGGGTGTTGAGAATGCATGGCTCCCACAGAGTTCAGGGAGAGTTGTGGGTGCTCAGCACTTCTAAAAACTGAGCAACTGACTTGTTTAAATACTGTAGGTCAAATTTCATTTGTGACCTGGCAAACCCCAGGTAAATTGTATCTGCAATGACACGTATTTGTATTTTGTCCTATTCAGTACATTTTACCATGCATGCTCTTACTTGCATTTGAAGGCTTGCCCTCGTAGCTTTCATTAAAACAAAAATAGGTTAACACACACCGTGGGGAAACTATCAAATTCTATCTTTAAAACTTCTCTCCCCTGGCATTAGAACATAAACGTCAAGAGCTCAATCCTCAGAGGAGGAAGAGTTGCAAAGGGAACTGTTTGTGGCACCCCAGTCTTAATACATGGCAGTGGATAGGTCATCCCCAGCAATTGTTCTCCATGTCCACTGAAGACAAGATAGGTAGTATTGGGCTTAATCTGCAGCAAGGGAATTTTAGGTCAGATATTAGGAAAAGCTTTCTAACTATACAGGTGTATAATGGTTACTCTGCCCTGACCTTCTAAATCTGTGCAAGAGGTTTTAGCTTCCCAAGGACCAGGATTCCAGTGATGTTAAAAGAAGCTGTTAACCCCTGGGGGAAGTTATTTGAAAATTCAAAAGCAAGAATTTAACTATTTAAGGGGGCAAAGATATATTTGGACTTTGGCTGATGAAAGCACATTATCCCCAGTTGAATTCCATCACTCCTAGGGATTCACTGTACATACTTAGTAGATAAACTAGAATTAAGTTTCACACTTCCCTCTCTTCGGACAAAACCAATACCCTTTTACAATGACTTCTCTCATAGAGCCACCTGTATATTCACACCCACTGTCTCCAGTACTTTTATTTACATAATCCATAACAGCACTGAACTTTCCTCATTTCACGCAGCATACTGCCTATATAAACACCTTACTTTCTCTAGTCATTTCAAGCATGTCTACTATTATTTCATCCACAGTGGGTTATTTATCGTTTCTAGTATGGAAAGTATCGTGTTTAATAGGGAATGGCAGCGTAAACTCAATCCTGCATTCCATTACTCTCAAATATTCTTCCTGTCCCTTTTACAAGGTAGTGATAATATGTTTTTTTTTGCTTCTGTTTCACTATTATATTATTTCTTTCTGCTGTTTTATATGCGAGTAATTTTATACTCCAAGAAAGAGACATACTTTTTTTCCCCCCTCTTTGAGGTGGAGATTAAATCACACTTATTTTTCCTACATTACCTTAGAAGGCTTTGTTTTTTCTCTCAGCGTATCCTTTTCTTCAATATTAACTTCTTAAGCCCTATTCCTCCAATGAGCTCTGCATAGGTACTGAACTCAGCATACTTTAATTTATGTAGCTGTTTCCTAACATAATTTGTGTCTTACTGTTTTTTTGGTGGGATTCCATGAGATTTAAAAATAGCTAGGTAAATACTGAAAAAATACTACCTAATTTAATTGAAAAAGATCACAAAATATATCAGATAAATTATTCATCAAATATATGCCTAATTCTAATGGTTGCTATAGATAAGTGTTGATGTTTTGTAGAGAGCTACAGAGTTTTTAAATTGAGATAATGTCAACTTCACAAGGAGTCAAAAACCCACGTAAAAGAGAAAGTTCCAGAATGCCCCACTCACTGTGCCCTGACCTTTGCCAATTACTACTTTTTTAGGAAACATTATTTCTATTTTTATAAAATATTTTCCTCACTGTTTAAATGTCTCCTAGCATAGTACATTTCAGAGGATGTAAAATGTGCCCCTATTTTCCTCCTCATAGCTCTTTATTAATAACTTTGAAATGATGGCATATCTGCATAATTGTACAGTAGCACCTAACACTACAAACATAAAATGCAACAAAGAATCCTGTGGCACCTGATAGACTAACAGACGTATTGGAGCATGAGCTTTCGTGGGCGAATACCCACTTCGTCGGATGCATGTAGTGGAAATTTCCAGGGGCAGGTATATATACGCAAGCAAGAAGCAAGCTAGAGATAACGAGGTTAGTTCAATCAGGGAGAACTAATCTCGTTATCTCTAACCTGCTTCTTGCTTGCATATATATACCTGCCCCTGGAAATTTCCACTACATGCATCCGACGAAGTGGGTATTCACCCACGAAAGCTCATGCTCCAGTACGTCTGTTAGTCTATCAGGTGCCACAGGATTCTTTGCTGCTTTTACAGATCCAGACTAACACGGCTACCCCTCTGATACTAAACATAAAATGGTTTCATAACTAAAGCTGTGCTACTACATTGTACTAAGCACCAAAGACAATCGTGGGTGACCACAAAACACAAATGAGGACAATCCCTGTCCCCAGAAGATTACAATCTAAAAAATAAATGCTGATAACGGAAGCATTGGGAGACCAAGAGAAAAGTGTTAGCTAAGACTGTTTTTTGTCCATCTTAATGTAAAATGTTGGACGGTCATGGGTGGTGCATAAGCATCCCCTTCAGGGAGGCTACCCACATGGCCCCACTCCTACAGCCCCCTCTCTTCCACCAGAACCCCAAGGCCCCCAGCCAGCCCCAGTGCCCAGTTTGCCCACCGGCCCCAGCGCCGACCCTGGCGCTGGGTCACTGGCCAGCACCAGGCTGCCTGCCAGTCCCAGAGCCAGGCCACCAGCCCCAACAGCCTGCTGACCTTCGGATGGAGCTGGGCCCAGCTGGTTTAGGGGGAGAGGGCGGAGTGTGGGCGGGTCCAGTGCTTGGATTAGGGGAGGCTTAGCGCCCCTTGCCTTGTTATACCCGCCGCTCATGTGGATGGTAAAGGCAATTGCCTGATGCAGTCTGGTGTTTATGGGGTTAGCAGTACCAATGCATCTACCGGAACAATTTGAATGAGAAGTTGGTGGGCTGGTGGCACTGAGGTTAGCGGTTTATTCCAAAATTAGAGGTGGCATTTAGGAAGATTTGGAGTCAGCTGTGGGCGAAGGACACAAATGTTCTGGGGGTGATGTTGGCATCACTGGCAGAGTCAGTATGAGAGGTGTGACATAAGAAATGAGACCTGAGACACCAGGTAGGGGAGAACTGTGCAAGGGTTTAAAAGTAAGAAGGGAACATTTAAACTTGGTAAGGGACATGGAAGGTGCAGCTCTTGCCCTAAGTATGGCCAAAAGTATGAACTAGAGCAGGGTCTTTTTAGAATAATAACTCCAGGTATCTGCTAACCACATAAGCACATTCCTGAGAGGATGGCACAGGAACACCCAGGCCCCTTGGAAGATAAGGACAGAATGATAAGATAATGGATGAGGATATTTTGTTCTATCAAGTTCCACGTACAAGGATGGTAAGTAACATCTGGAATGTAATACGGAACTTGTTTGTATCAATGTATAAAAGGAGAGCAATAGGAGGGGCAGTTTTGTATTGGCCTAGGGGACAACACTATATCGATTGAGCTGATGCCCTGTCATGGGCATATATGTGTTACTGTACCTGTACACATGTGTGTGGCACTAGGACCATGCTTGGTTGACAATAAACCTGGCTGAGCCTTCACCAATGAGCTGAGCCTCTGTTCCTTCTTTATAAGTAACATTAATGCCTGCTGACTCAACAATCTACCCTGGTGCAGAAACACCAGAGCTCCAGGAACAGCAACAATAGCAACATAAGGATTCAAACAGAAGAATGATGGGAGAGGAAAAATATTTATAAATGCAGATGCATAAATATAATTTGATTTTTTGAAGACAGAGTAATAGTTTAAAAGATTTTCCCTATTGCATGTTAGATGCCCCCTTGTTAGATAACCCTCCTTCAAATCAATGGGAGTTTTCAGTTAACTTCAGTAGGAGTTGAATCAAGCCCAAAGACAACATTTCTGATTTTGTATACTACCTCTATTTTACAACATGGCATTTCACTCTTTTCCCATTTGTGCTTTACTTCTGTTATTCATCTTCCATCTTGTACTCAAAATTACAACATAAATGTGCCATTTCAAAGGAATCTTTCAGAAAGTTTTCATTAGATCTGATAAAACACGACAGTCGAAAACTAAAATGTCAGCTCACTGCTGGCTGCCTTTTACTAAATTCTCAAGTGTGTATGTGCATAAAGGAAAGTTTATTACTATATTTAATAAATCTTTTCCAAAAAGTTAAAGTGCACAGGCATGGCTTATTTATAAAGGGTTTGAAAAAAAAATGAATAATTTGAACCTATTTTCAATATAACAGTATGCATGTAACCTTTCCACATAAAAAGCCACTTTCTACAGAACGTACTTATCATTGGAAGTTAGCTAGTATTATTGAATTAGTAGAGAATTCTGCCCTTTTACAGCTGTTTTATTACCTTTGCTTATTCTAATACTTTACTGGTGCTTCAGGATTAAAGTGGAAGTTCAATAATACCATACGGTCAACTTTAAAGGCATTGCATAAATATTTAGTTCATAAAAATATTGCAGTCCCTCAATTTTTGATTCACAGGTGTCCTCACCATTTTCCAATTCTATGTAATGTAACAAGGTGAGATCTTTCCACAAACATATTTAGATTGATGGGAGTTATATTTTCAATTAACATGTGTCAATTTCCTGAGTAGGTCCTTCAGAGGATATATAATGTTGAGGCTTTTAAGAAAATAATCAAAATAGCCCATTTCAGACAGTTAACTACAGAAGTTTCACTACAAAGGTTTTTTCTCTTAATTAATTAGCCTCTTAGAGTTGGTATGGCAACTCCCACCTTTTCATGTTCTCTGTATGTGTATATATATTTCCTTACTATAAGTTCCATTCTATGCATCCGATGAAGGGGGCTGTAGCCCACGAAAGCTTATGCTCAAATAAATCTGTTAGTCTCTAAGGTGCCACAAGTACTCCATGTTTTTCAAGACGCTCACAGGAGAAAGCAATGACACAATACCAATATTGAGTCATTCAAAATATCTCCTGCTTAAAGATTTCTCTTTAAGAAGTTCTATTTCCGACCTTTCCTACCAGAAATGGCACCCATTCTTAGACTTCCAGCTCCCCAGTTATGGGTGGAGCCATCTCTCTATCTCTCTCTGTCTTCTGACTGGGGTATTTCCAAGCTGTACAGTTCCCTGCCTTCAGTGTGTATTTCCCAGCAAAGACAGTCAGTCTAAGCAGACCTGTGTGCTTTCTCTTCAGAGACTGATAAAGTGATTGCTATAGATATATGTTATCACATAGAGTTTTCTAAACATTCTGAAGGCAAAAACCATTACAGAGAACACATATTAAAAACTATAGAAGAACCTACATACATGCCCAGAGGCTTACCCCAACCCTAACATCTCTCCACTAGAGGATCCTAATATGGATTCTGGAAGGAACAGTTCCTCTTCCTCCCCTCCCCACCACCCTAGGGGAGTTCTGGTAGTTAAAAGTTCATCACAGCTTCAGCTCAGAACAAGCAAGCTCATGATTACTTTAGTTCACCCTTTTATACAGTGTAGTGGCCTTTGATCAGGAGTTCCCAGAAGCAGGAAATTACTATACAATGGGTCTCTCCCCCCAGAGGGCGGCTTCAAAGGGTTGATAACTGGAGTAATTAAATTTGCATATGCCCCCTTCTCCTAGAGAACCCCCCTTAATCTTAACAAGTCATGTTGTTTCAAAAGCTCCTTTGAAAAACCTTATACTTCCTTCCATACAATCTCACAATAGTACATAAGCATTTGCATTTCCAATCCAATGTACCCCAAAGGTAGTAACCCTAATTCAACAAGGTTTAACTTAAATCAATAAAGTTATCTCAGGATATTACAGGATACTGTCAGTCTGTCACACTGAACTTTAGCCCTGCCTATGAACCATAATGACACACAGACTCTGGCCCTCTCCTCCAAACACAGGTATGGCCAATATCCTGGTTATAGCATTGACACCTCCAGTTTAAATATTTATGTTAACAATATATTAAAATTTACCCAAACGTGCAGAAAAACCGCTGGCAGCTAACGGCATTGCAGTTCCCAAGTCCCCGCTTAGCTGAAGAACTGTCTGTGGGAAAGAACTGTTTAATGCTGGCAATTTATACTAACATGACTCAGTCCGAGCCTAATGATACCTACTCAAGGGCTCTGTGGGAACCTGAAAAATTACATCTGGCTGACAAAACTCTCTTTCTTTTGGTCAGGAGTTCTGATCCCAAATGGCATGGGAAGGGAAGATGATATCTAAAGACATGAGTGTACGTTCCCCTTTAATTACTGAGCTGAGACCTGACCACCAGCCTTGCCACTGATTTTAACCCCAGCTGGGAGTTTACTGTAGGCCCTAAAATTGAGACAAATGTCTGGATCCTGTGATACAACAAAAACAAAAATACAGGAAGAAAATCTGGCATGCTAGATCCTTGGGCCAGAAACGCTTTCTACTGGTCTTTGAGGTTTTTTTGGTTTTTTGCAAGACTATCTGAACAAATATTAAAATTTGGGGCCAAAAATTTCTTGGCAATATCCCATTACAGAAACGAGGATCAGAAATTGCTCATTATAAATCAACTCTCTCCCAGTTTAAAAATAAATGAAGACTAGAATAACACAGTTATTCTGTCCTAATAGTCAACGTTTATAATTAAGCAATGCTAAACAAATGAGCACTAATAGATGAGATGATGAAGTGGCAAGAACTGATTATAAAGTGATATATTAATTGAGCGGTTTTATGGCAATTTCCCACTTATTTGCATTTTTAAATTACTTATGCTGTAAACTGCCATAAAATAAGAATGAATTATTAAAAAAAAAAAGTGTGATGATAGTATGGAGGAAACTACTTTAATTTGGCACAATATCAAATCTGTCATTCAGCCAATCAGGACTGCTCTCAAAGTAACAAAAAAAATCTTCTCTTAGTAAATTTGGGAATTAAAATAAAAACTAGATACTACTATGGTATTTTCAAGCATGCCTGCATCATGCTCATTTCTTTACAATTTATGATGGAAAGAATTAACAACCAGAGTCGTCTTTAATGATTGTCATACTCCTAAAGCCTAAGCAATTTAAGATTTACAAAATCTTCCATGGGCATAAAGGGCTGGATTCTACTCCCATTCAAGTCAATGGAAAAATCCCCTTAACTTTAGTGATGCAGGATGAAACCCAAACTTGTGTATAGAGCAGTGTATGTCCCAAATGAAACAGAATAACTTTGCATTGTTTAAATGGATACAATTTATGTTATGTAGTGGCTCTCTCCTAAATATGTTACTTTCAATATTTCTAGCAAGTGTCTCTCTCCAGGAAGTATTAGCTTTAGAAGCTTCAAAATGATAAACCCAGAAAACTTAAGTTTTCACTTTTTTTTTTAAATTTTAAGGTCCACTTAAATGATTTGACATAAGCAATGAATCATTATCCAAGAAATGAATTGTGTTGTTTTATATTATTAATCTTTTATCAAATTATTAAATTCATAGTAGTTTAAAAACAATGAAAATTTTAAGCACTGTTAGCTCTGCATACACAAAAAAACCTCTCCCAAAGTGGGAGTACTACAAACCAATAAAAGTTGTGAATGCCTCCTGAGAACTCTAAATAGATACAAGTTATTTGTTTCTTCCCTGGTGGGCCCTCTCTTCCAATCACCTGTTTTTATTTCATGTCCTTTATTTAAAGGTCTCACATCACAGTAAACCTCCTATGAAGACAGATTTAAATTAGATAATTCACTGCCAACCATCTTGGTCATCACCAGATATTAAAACTGGGATTTCCAGAGCAGTGAGTATGAGCTTTTACTGCTTAAATTAAAGGATTTAGTAGTAGTCCAGATAGGGAACCCTGCCCACAGAGGAGAATAGTTCCAGTAGGCACCAACACTACAACTCTCATGAGGCACCTTTAATATTAAAACTGAATTGCATAAAATCAGTTTTTGACTAAATATTTCTGGCTTTCAATTCCTCTTCCCCTCCCAGCAATGTTTGAAATTTTCTGTAGAACAAAACCAATTTTCCTGACCAGCTCTATTCTGCCCATCTGTAAACTTTTATCATCATTTACAATTTTGGTATATAATATATACTTTTTCTTGGTTCTTTTATAATGTGTGTAGGCCCTAATTCAGCAGAATACATAAATCTGAGCTTAACTTTCATGCATGTGAATTCAGTGGGGGACTATTCTCAGCCTTTAAGTTAAATATGTCCTAAGTACTCTGGTGGATCAGCACCTTATCTGATCTGAGAAAACAAAAGAAGATACCCAAACACACAGTAGCGTACTTACACAAACCCATCCACAAACTTATTAAATGAAATGCAGGTCAAACTACAGTTTTAGTTCTTGACTGCTATGGTAGCAATATTAAACTACATCCTATTCAATTCTACTGAAGTTTGCTCAGTTTCTCAATAAACAGTAAGATGTAAAGGAATCTGAAAACTGTTGAGTGGGGACGATATTTCAAGATATAATGGGTGGCGGGGAATACTGCAAAGTGTGAGGAGCTATTTGTCAGTGCTGAACTCTTATTCATGAATATATATATTACATCATATACAATCAAACCAGCTACTTGTCATGCATATAAATATGCAGACTAAATACTTTACTCAACTCTGATCAGAAACAAGCTATTAATCCTCACTGGGCTCAAGCTGCTTTTATGCTTATTAGAAGACTTGTAGAATTAAAGATATGCACAGTGGAGCTTCAATAACCAGGTGCTACTGACTGAGAAACTCATTTTACCCTTTCAGGCAAAACTGTGCCAAGCTTGTGCTAGTACCAATGTGTGGGGGTGGGGAGTATAGTGTTTCTTCCTTTTGGCTTTCTCCATGCACCCTTGTGCAGGAACCAGGCACAAGGCAGTCCTTGCACTACAGAAGCACATGAATTTCAAAACCTAATGCCTCTGTCACCATTAGTCTCCCCAAAGGGAGGCAGACCAAAGGGGAGGCTACGCCCACACTTCCCATAGAAGTCAGCAGAGCTTGCTGGATGCGGAGGGACAACACAATGTCAGACGTTTGGAGAAAATGGTCCAAAGGCTGCAATCATTGGACGAGTATTAACACAAGAGCTCTCAAAGCTTCTGTTCCTGTACCATCTCCAGCACTATGTTGTGCCTTTAAGTATCAATATAGCTGTTGGTAATAAGCAAACAAACAGGACCAAGGAACATTATATATATAATATATAATTAAAAAACAATTTGCTTAGTGCATGTTAGACATTTAGATACTACACACAAATTTGTAGATGCACATCTTAGCATGTATGTAAATTATATATAGATATTATACACACATTCAGTTTTAATTGTTAATACTTCATAGTAAACTAGTACAGATTCTGGGATCCATTTTGTAAAATAATGAATGAATTCTTAGTTGCATAAGTCTATTCCATAATAATCTGCTCTTAAATCTTCATCAAGGCTGCTGTGTTTTGAGAGAAACATCAAAAACAGATCAGCTAAGTGAGAATTAGTGAAACTCTAACGCATGTGACAAAAATTCAACATAACTAAGCAGTGAGAGTTATTAAATTATTTTCTAAAAAAAACCCAAACTCAAAACAAACAAAAATATCCCCTCCCATGTAAGTGTTGAAAGCCTATTTATTATCCTGCTGACTTTTTAAGAGCAAAATGGAGATTTTAAAAAATCAATGCAAATCTACTGGAAACAAAATATTAAAGTTTGTTCTCAATCCACATGTCAAATCCAAATTTAGATGAAGTCTATGAACAGCTGAATATAAACTAGACATGTAAAATCTTAGGAACGGCCTTTTTTCATTGGGAAAAAAATGAAACCCAACACCAGCTTCATGTGTGTGGGGGAAGGAAGGAAATTAGGAGTGGGAAAATGGCAACTCTGAATAGAGGTTAAATTAAACAAACAAACAAAAAATTAAATCTGTAAGGAAGTGGGCAAAAAACTTCCCATAGTGTTTTCTGAAATGGTGTCATGGAACACTGAACCCCTCGGGTCAGCTTTGTGCTTCAATTGCCACAGAGAATGTTAGCCAGATCCAAGAACATCTGTGTACTCTTGGGATATGTACAGCCTCTCAACCTGACCTTCCTTCAGTCACACTATTCCCACTGGACTCTGACCACCACCACAGCAAAGATTTGTGGGGTGTTATTTGTTAATAAATCTGTTATGGAGTCAATAGCAGAATTAGACCCACCCAAAACTGTTCCCCAGATATCCTATTTACATGCTATATCTAACTACCATGACTTCATCTAGGATCTTATACGTGTTTCTGAGTGTCTACTACTCTCTTAGCATTAATCGTGGGAAGGAAAATGGACAGGCTCCATCTCAACCGCTTGCACAGTCAAGTGAGGACTGAGAGATAGGAAGTGGATCTAAATGGCAGACTTCCCAAATTATCTTTTGGAGAAAATGGCCAAGTAGTTTGCCCTGAACACCTGGAGGAGCAGTAGAAGATTCCACTCAAACTAAGAAGATACAAGAGTAGTTGACCCACTTGAAGACACCTAAAAGTCATGGATGGGGTTTTTGCAAGGGGCACATTGTGGGGTCAAGCCAACCTCACCCCCAAAATTAATGAAAAAGTAAAAGGGCAACTACATGAATAAATTATGTTGTATCATATTTTACAATTTTTTTCTTCATGTGAAACTTCTTCACAGTTTACATACAGCAAAGCAACCGGTGTCATGTGAAGTATTCCATATGCGGAGGATCATCTGTACCCTTATATCTCAGAAGATATAGTTTAGAGATGTGAAATTGTTTCTTTTCTCCATCTGAAAGGTATTCTTTGGCAAGGCACCCATAACTCTAATGAAAGAGAAGGCAGACGACTTGCCATTGGCCACAACAGGCTCAGTACTTGAGCTAGAGCTCAGACTCACTCCTCCTGTCAGCCTTTGATAATTCTAAGCAGAATTGAGAAGTCAGAAGGTTTTCTGCGGGTAAGTGTTATAATATGCTATGTATTTAATGTGATCCCTAATCAGTCCCAGAGAGAGTTGAGAGCTCTCTCAAAATCATTAACTGATCAAATCTCAATATCCTCATGAGGCCAAGCCTCCTGATTTGCTCTAAAGATCCCCAGTTCTGAATCCCCTGCACTGGGTTCCCAAGTAGCTGCCTGAATCTTCTTGATCACGGAAGTCAGATATGCTACCTAGAGTACATAGAGCTGCAAATACTATAGAGATAAAACCAGCTGTATGGATGGACACTGCTGAGACAGAAAGCCATACAGAAAACCTTTACAAAGACTCTCATGTCATATATTAGGTGGAGGAGACAGGGAAGTATCCAGGTGTATGGAATTAATGGAACATAGGGAGTGAGGACAGCCATATGAGTGAGGATCAAAGCAAAGATTCCTGGAGGTAAGGTGCCTGGATTGTGAATAAGATTTTGATAAGAGGGATATGCCCACAAACATACACACATCTTGATAGGGTTCCATCAAAAAAGACCAGTCCATGTTCCACAAAGGAGACTTAGATGCCCAACTGCCACTTCAGCACCAATCCAACATTTAGGCTCTACTGGCATTCACAAAACCACTGCTCAGCTGCTGCTTAACCTGTAGGTGCCTTATGTCCCTAGACACTCAAATTTCCAACAGTAAGCCCCACAGACGACTAAATGTTTGCCATTCGGCAGGCACACAACCACCTCAGTCCTAACACCACCAAGCAGCATGGTGCCTAACTCATGTTTAAGCCTCAGTGGGATTCACAATTTAGGCCCTCCCCCGCCTTTCTTGCCGGTGGAGTCCAATTTGGTAGGTGTGCTCAGAACACACCTAATCTACCTGATTTGGAACAGGGAGTTGACCCAGCAAAGTGCCCTAATTTCTGGGTTCTAGAATATTTTGGGGTGGGTCTCTCTCAATTTCTCCTGTTAAAGCTGTTCCATGATGTTCAAGATAATTAAATAGACATTGGCACAAGCAACGGAATGTGGGTCTCCCAAATCCCAGATGAGAGCTCTAATTACTGGGTTACTAAATAGCAGGGCACCATGCCCCCTCCTTTCTTGAGGAAGTACTGACCTGGCTTAGGCACCTAACTCCAAGCGAGGGTTCTCCAAATTGAGACAGGCACCTCCCTCTATCCTGGAGTTAGATGTATAAATCCTTCTGAGGACCTTATTGCCTTCTATGATGAAATAACTGGCTCTGTGGATATGGGGAAAGCAGTGGATGTGATATATCTTGACTTTAGCAAAGCTTTTGATACTATCTTCCACAGTATTCTTGCCAGCAAGTTAAAAATGTATGGATTGGATGAATGGACTATAAGGTGGATAAAAAGCTGGCTAGATTGTCAGGCTCAATGGGTAGTGAGCAATGGCTCAATGTCTAGTTGGCAGCCAGTATCAAGCGAAGTGCCCCAAGGGTCGGTCCTGGGGCCAGTTTTGATCAACATCTTCATTAATGATCTGGATGATGGGATGGATTTCACCCTCAGCAAATTCGCAGATGACACTAAGCTCGGGGGAGAAGTAGATATGATGGAGGGCAGGGATAGGGTCCAGAGTGACCTAGACAAATTGGAAGATTGGGCCAAAAGAAATCTGATGAGGTTCAACAAGGACAAGTGCAGAGTCCTGCACTTATGTCGGAAGAATCCCATGCACTGCTACAGCCTAAGGACCAAGTGGCTAGGCAGAAGTTCTGCAGAAAAGGACCTGTGGATTACAGTGGATGAGAAGCTGGATATGAGTCAGCAGTGTGACCTTGTTGCCAAGAAGGCTAATAGCATATTGGATTGCATTAGTAGGAGCATTGCCAGCAGCTCAAGGGAAATGATTATCCCCCTTTATTCGGCACTGGTGAGGCCACATCTAGAGTACTGCATCCAGTTTTGGTACCCCCACTACAGAAGGGATGTGGACAAATTGGAGAGAGTCCAGTGGAGGGCAACAAAAATGATCAGGGGCCTGGGGCACATGATTTATGAGGAGAGGCTGAGGGAACTGGGCTTGTTTAGTCTGCAGAAGAGAAGAGTGTGTGTGGGGGGGGGGATTTGATAACAGCCTTCAACTACTCGAAGGGGGGTTCCAAAGAGGATGGAGCTCGGCAGTTCTCAGTGGTGGCAGATGACAGAACAAGGAGCAATGGTCTCAAGTTGCAGAGGGGAAGGTCTAAGCTGGATATAAGGAAACACTATTTCACTAGGAGGGTGGTGAAGCACTGGAATGGGTTAACTAGGGAGGTGGTGGAAACTCCATCCTTAGAGGTTTTTAAGGCCCAGCTTGACAAAACCCTGGCTGGGATGATTTAGTTGGTGTTGGTCCTGCTTTGAGCAGGGGGTTGGACTAGATGACCTCCTGAGGTCTCTTCCAACCCTAATCTTCTATGATTCCATGATGGGGCTTAGGCAGCTCCCTGCTCAGAATGCTGGTTTCTCTGAATTCCTCTTTAGACACCTAACTTTCCTCATGCATTGTAGAGGGGGGCTGGGGGCCTAGCTCAGTGTTGGGTAACCCAATAGTCAGCAGGGCATAAACACTATGCATTGCAACTCAGTTCCGCTTATAAATCTAGCCCTTACTCATTTATGTAACCAGTTACTGGGAGAAGCAGCAAACGCTCATTCTTTTGCTGCAAACCAGAAACTGTCCCTAATCTAAAATTAATCCATTCTAGTGGCAGTAATTCTGAAGGGTGGGGGCTGACGGAGCTCCTGCTCCTACTCCCCTATTTGCCCCAACTAATTTTATAAGTAGAAAAGGCAGGGATAAAATGGCTTATCCAGATGCTGCAAGTTGTCTGGTGGAGACTAAGGCCTAGTCTACACTACGCGTTTAAACCGGTTTTAGGAGCATTAAACTGATTTAACGCCACACCCGTCCACACTAATAGGCCCTTTATATCAGTATAAAGGGCTCTTTAAACCGGTTTCTGTACTCCTCGCTAACGAGAGGAGTAGCGCTAATATCGGTATTACCATATCGGATTAGGGTTAGTGTGGCCGCAGATCGACGGTATTGGCCTCCGGGCGGTATCCCACAGTGCACCACTGACTGCTCTGGACAGCAATCTGAACTCGGATGCAGTGGCCAGGTAGACAGGAAAAGCCCCGCGAACTTTTGAATATTTCCTGTTTGCCCAGCGTGGAGCTCCGATCAGCACGTGTGGTGATGCAGTTAAAAATCAAAATAAAGAAAGAGCTCCCGAATGGACCATGCGGACGTGATCGCTGTAAGGGCAGGCAAATCTGTTCTATCAGGGCTCCGTTACAGAAGACGAATTAAAAAACATTTTTAAAAAATCTCCAGACAGACGCCATAGCAGGGACTCAGCTCACTGCTGCGTGACAAGCGTAACGGAAAGCCAAGGAATCAAATGGACGCTCATGGACTGGAGGACTTAAGCTATCCCACAGTTCCTGCAGTCTCTCTGAAAAGCATTTGCATTCTAGGGTCAAACACAGTGTCCGCGGTGGGTCAGGGCATAGCTCAGCAATTTACGCAACCCCCCACCCACCCCCAGAAGTGAAAGGGAAAACAATCCTCTCTTGACTCTTTTACATGTCACCCTATCTTTACTGAATGCTGCAGATAGACGCGATGTTGCAGCACTCAACACCAACATCCTTGCTCCCCCCTGCCATGGGTGGCTGATGGTGCAAAACGACTGGTACCTGTCCTCATTATCAGCCTATTGGCACATGGGGCAGTGCAAAAGGGCTGGTAACCATGCTGATTAGCATCCGTCAGGTCGATCAAGGGCGCCTGGCCCTAATTTTTCCTGGTAGATGGTACAGTATGGCTGATAACCAACGTCATCATAGAAACAGGGGGCTGAGCTCCGTCAGCCCCCACCCTTCATGTGTAAAAAAAAGATTCAATTGCCCCTGGACTAGCAGAGGGATGCTGGGCTCCTCTCCTCCACACTGCTTAATATCCTGTCTGGACTATCCTAGCAGCTGGAGGCTGCCTTCCACTCATTTCTCACTAACAAGTCAGTGTGTCTTATTCCTGCATTCTTTATTACTTCATCACACAAGTGGGGGGACAATGCTACTGTAGCCCAGGAAGGCTGGGGGAAGAACGGAATCAACAGGTGGGGTTGTTGCAGGAGCATCTCCTGTGAATAGCATACAGCTCATAATTTCTGCAGGATCTGACACAAAGCAGCTGTGCTCTCTGGTTCTATGATACAGTGGTTCTCTAGTACACTTGCCCATATTCTAGGCAGGACTGATTCTATTTTTAGATACCAAAAAGGAGGGATTGACTCAGGGAGTCATTCCCAATTTTGGCTTTTGCGCCCCTGGCTGATCTTAGCCAGGGGCACTTATGACAGCAGCAAATGGTGCAAAAGGACTGGTAACCATGATCATCTTATTACCAATTTATGGTATGGTAGATGGTACAGTATGGGTGGTAACCATCTCTGCTGTCATGCAAAAGCAAAAGCATGCTTCTGTGTAGCGCTGCTGAATCGCCTCTGTGAGAGGCATCTAGTACACATACGGTGACAGTCACAAAAGGCAAAACAGGCTCCATGATTGCCATGCTATGGCATCTGCCAGGGCAATCCAGGGAAAAAAGGCGCAAAATGCTTGTCTGCTGTTGCTTTCCCAGAGGAAGGAGTGACTGATGACATTTACCCAAGACCACCTGCGACAATGATTTTTGCCCCATCCGGATCTCAACCCGGAAATTCCAAGGGGTGGGGTAGGCTGCGGGAACTATGGGATAGCTACGGAATAGCTACCCACAGTGCAACGCTCCAGAAATCGACGCTAGCCTTGGACCGTGGACGCACACCACCGATTTAATGTGTTTAGTGTGGCCGTGCGCACTCGATTTTATACAATCTGTTTTGCTAAACCGGTTTATGTAAATTCGGAATAATCCCGTAGTGTAGACGTACCCTAAATGTAAGTGGTGGGAATGAGGTAACTTGGGTATTCAGCGCAGTACTCTTATTGTGCAAATACTGGAGTTTAGGCAAATAAGGTGATGTATTTGCATAAAATATGCAAGTTATAATATTATATTTGCAAACAATCTCCAGATTTTCTAAGCTTTCAGCCTCTCTAAGTATGGTTACACAGACAAATAATAAACAGAAGCAAAGAGAAATTGGATCTACCTAATACTGACCAGAGACTAAGCTAGGAGGAGAACCCAGGCACCCAGGCAGTTCACTTCTCTAAATACTAAACTACTCTGCCTTGATATAATATTGGCTGAAGTGGAACTGGGATTAGTTTCACATCTGCCTTTGGCTTTATGTTGCCACCATCAGTTGTTTCTACATTTGAAATTGACAGCAGACACATTAAATACAGCTGACTGATGCTATATCTGTCAGATAAGAAATGCAGTGGCTTATTTTCCGATATTCACTCACAGAGGTGAGGATAGGCGGTTTCACCCTTTCCCTAATCTTCCAAAGCCTTCACTTCCTATAAAGTCTACTCCAGTAGCGAGAGACCAGGTACCGCAGGCCTTCAGTGAGATACCATCTTCTAAGAATATCTTCCAGCTGCAGTGCAGAATTTTGCAGATGAAAAAAGCTGAATTTTAAACACTGTTAGTGAGTCACAGAAACATTTCATTCCATGCTTTAATGGGCAAACTCATTTAGTGGTGTTAGGGTCCATAACACTGCTGACACAGACTCTATCACTATGAGACTGGTGATTTAAGGTGACAGCATCTATTTATGGTGTGACTCTCAGGCTCTTTGTTCAAGCTAATTAAAAAAAAAAACCCACCATCCACCAAGGGCTTGACATCTTTATTTTATTGATTGCTGGATTTTCCATATCTACTCCTCATCCAGAACTTTTTATAGCACAGCAATTCAGCACTGTATTAGTGCTGGTGACCTGAATATACTGGGGGCAACATTTGTATTCTCTAGTGCTGTGGAATGATAAGCTTCAGTCCATTACAGGTTCCTGAGTAGAAATGAGACATTACCCAAACACGACTGTGAAAAAGCAAAGTTAGACATAAATGAGTGTGAAGCAGCAACATGCCTGAGGGGAAACACTTGGGAGTTCTTGTTAAAATTCTGCCAATAGCTAGAAGATTATTTCCCTGCCCGGGGGAAAGCTTACTCTCTCTATGAATATTGGTAACCCAGCCTTGCCAAAGATGACTTATCTCTGGGAATGATAATAAACTAAAAAAATATTTTAAAAAAAAGTCTGGAGAACAATTATAGTAAAATTTGGAATGCATCAGATTGTGGCAAGCACCAGGTAATTTCCAAATATTTTCCCAATTAGGATACTTCCAGACCCTCTGTCACGGTTGTAATCCCTCCCCTCTCCCTGTGGCACAGCCAATTTAGTTGCTGGATACATAGTTTGGCACTTAGTTTCTGTCTAAGATGACAGAAGTCATTTATTACACTGCTGTTAATGCAAAGGATTTTAGGTTTTATTTCAGATGGTTACAATTACAGTTTTTATTTTACTGTAAACATTGTAATTGTCTTTGTAATTATGGGGGAAATATCCCTCAAGGCTACTAAGCAGGAAAGAAGTCTATTTCTTTTATCTTGCACATACACACATTTGCATTTCAGCTCTGTTTTGATTTATAGAGTTTATTACCACAGTTTGTCACAAATGAGAGACCAAAGCAACTGAGCCCTATTTGCATCAAAACAACTTTATTACGGTGCATGAAGCTTAGCTTGATGGCTTTCCTATTATTGATGCAATTGTTACAAAAGCAACAGGGAGGAGAGAGAAAAAAATAAACGAAAAGAGAGACAGAGCATCATTTCTAAGCTTGACTGGAATAAACGCACTTCTCATTTCCTCCTGCTGTGTGAAAACTCAGTTTTCAGAATATTTCAGTGAACCTAATCTGATCTGACAGTCAATCTTAAATGGTGTCATTAGGTTAAAAAAAAAACCACTGAAGCTATATTACCCTTTTCGAAAACTGTAATTTCCCTGCCCCCGCCATTTTAATTCCAATCTATAACTGAAACTTTTCTTTGAAAACCTGATTAATAATTTTCTGGTGTTTACAGCTAGTTCTCTCTTGGGATCTTCCCTTTATTAGTGAAGTGATATATTTTTTTAAATGAATAGATAGTAAAGACAATGACTCAGCACTCTCATGTTATGATACGGGCTAGTCTTATGAAAAGATTGGTCTTTTATTTATACAGGCATTTTTGTACAGAGTAAATTGCCACAACAGCTAGGAAGATAAACTAAACTAAACTAATACCAGCAAAAGGCAGTCAGACCCCATCACTCTATTTTGCTCTGCTAAAAATTGCATTATTCACACACAACAAGCCATTCCACTATCATATAAAAAAAGTCACACAAAAGTCTCGGATAAAAGCAACAATTCAAAGTCTGCTGGAACAAATGCCCCCAGCATTAAGCCCCAAAACATGCCAGAGTCGTCTTCTAATGAACCACCCAAAGGGAGCAAAAGTTCCATAAGCCATAGAGATCTACTCAAAACGCCTTGCCCTCAGTCCTACAGATTTCTATTTCAGGAACCAATAACCAAAGCACTTAGCTGATATGGAGTGCAGTCAGAGACATAGCATCTCTTGAGAATTCCACCTGGAAGTATATACCATATGTAGGGTAATTTTCACAACTACCTAATGGTGGGATTTTCAAGTGCCTATATGCCTAACTCCCATTGATATCAATGAGAGTTGGGTGCATAGGTACATTTGCAGTGATTTAGGGCTTGTCTATTTCCACTGCTTGCATCCGAAGAAGTGGGTATTCACCCATGAAAGCTCATGCTGCAAAACGTCTGTTAGTCTATAAGGTGCCACAGGATTCTTTGCTGCTTCTACAGAACCAGACTAACACGGCTACCCCTCTGATACTTGTCTCAAAGATGTGTCAGTGTGCACCAGAGTGCTCTGAAGTGCTGTTATTGAAATCACTGGGAGTTAGGCACCTGTTTACTTTTGTAGGCACCTAAACACCTTAATTCTAGGAGCCTAAGTGACACTAAGTTTGAGTGAGAGTAAGGACAAGATTTACGAAGGTATATAGGTGCCTGATATGATTTGCAAAAGTGCTTAAGTGAGTCAGTCAAGGAAGATAGGTGCCTAACTCATGTAGGTGCTTTTCTAAATCCTGCTACCCACCTATTCGCATCTCAAGATACCTAAATACAATTGGAAATCTGACCCTTAGGCTCCTAAGTCCCGTTTTAAACATGGCACTTATGCATTTTTTATATAGACTCCCGGAAAATTCCATTACATTTTTACAGTGTTAAAATTATGTGTTTGAATACCATTACATGTTTCTTAAGAAAACTGAATTTTTGGATACACACTGAATGCATTTAAGAGATAAACGGTACAGTATTACAACCTTTGATGTGAAGAAGGTGAATAAGCCATCCACAAATTTATTGTGCTTCGTAACAGTGATAAAATATTATTAAAAAAAAGTAATGGTTAGACTTTTGCAGAAATTAACTTATACTGCATACTGCAAAACAGTGTAATCAAACAACAGTGTTTGAGAAATAAAATGTGAGTGAACCATGAATTCTAAAAGAGTCGTTAAAATAAAATAAAATATAATAATGAAAAATGAATCTGGCAGGCTTTACGACTGAAACGTTTTGGAACATAGCATAGAAAATGGCCCATTTTTTCTGTTATGTTTCTCTCTTGCACTGAACTTGATCACGTTCTCATTGAAATACATGAAACATTCTCACTGACTTCAATGGAGCGGGTTCATTCACAGCAGCAAAATGTTTCAGGTAGATTTGAGTGAATACCATAAATGTTTACACAAACATTCACACAAAATTCAATTAAAACACAGAATTCTCTTTGGCCATTTTGGCAGCCCTGTTGTGCTCACTCCTTGCAAATATTCTAGCAAACAAATTTAGTGGCAGGAATGTTGACAGAAACAGTAAATATTAAAGAATAGTCACAAAGAGTGAATTTTGAATTCATTATACAAGTAGGAGCACTGGAAACATGATCCTAAGAGTAATGTTATTTCAGTCAGGGAACATAAACAATACCGCGTGACCCATGTCAAAACAGAATTAATAAGCATAGCTCAAATTTCAAACATCACAGTCAAGTGCTAGTAAATCATTTTACAGCAATTTTAATCTTCAATTATTTGTAGAAATGACTAAATAATCAATGCACGTGCAAAACTGTAAGCAGCTGTAAAGATCAAAAGAGCAAAATTTGTCAAGTAGGTCACTACAATCTGCTCTGATTAAGGGGCAATGCACAGATGCACTATCCCAAAGCACAGCAGAGAATGAACTGTGACTCTGAGAGCATGTCTAAGTAGAGATTAAAAATATGCAGCTAGCCTGGGACAGCATTCTCAGGCTTGCGAAGTTTGAAAAATTGCTGTGTAGATGTTTGGGTTCAGGTGCCAAGCCAAGCCCAAACATTTACACAGCAAATGTTTAGCCCTGCAGCCTGAGCAACACAAGCCCAAGTCAGCTGACCCAGGCCAGCCACAGGTTTCTTATCCCTGGGTAGACATACCCTGAGTCTGCTCCTTTACTCCTCCCTTGCTTCCCAGATGGTGGTGGTGTTGGAAATAATCTACTAATGGTATAGACCAACTTTACTTCCCCCTCTAGGCCAGCTCAGCTCCACTGGTTGACACATTATCTGGATGATTCTCTCACAGTTTCCAAGAGATCTACACCCAACTGTACAACTTAAACACTTTTAATCAACCAGCAAATATAATCTAGGGCCTCTTCCAAAGCCCACGGAAATCAAAGGACAGACTCCCATTGACTTCCATAATCTTTGCCTCAGGTACTAAGTCAATTTCAGAAAATATCTACACGGCATATACAATGTATATGTTGAGAATTCCTTGGAACATATATCCTCCACAAACATGTACTACATTCTTATTAGCTTCAACAGAAGGACATTAACATCAAACAGAGAATACCTTTCTATGTAAAGCTGATAGAAATTTTGTCATCCATGGAGAGGACTCCATCTTTAATGACGCATTTAAAAGATGACTGCAGTCTTCAATCTTCATGAGTGTGACTTTTTTCTCAGAGCACTAACTAACTTGAAAACAAATGAGATGCAGTGGCATTTTGCTCTTTGGTATTTGTGTACTTTATCTAAGAGTAAGCATCCTAATGTTGTCCTTTCTTTCCCAAAACTACAAGAAGTGTAATCACAGAGGGTCAGATTCCACTACCATTACTCATGTGAATTTGTACCTTACTTTCTAGACAGCTCCATTGAAGCCAACGGGATTATTCATAGAGAATAATTCATATTATCAGTAATAGTGGCAGAATTTGCCCCTAATATATCAGGCAAACATGGAAAATACCATCTATAACGTTTTTCTTATCTCGATGTTCATGAAAAAATTGTGTGTGTGTGTGTGTGTGTGTATGTATATAATCACCAGATACAGGAGCACCATTAGGCTTTTTTTTAGAGGGTTTCAGTCCAGACTCTAATCAGTTAAGGAAATAAAGTTTAGACCTGATCTGGTTGTTATTTCATGTGCACAAGTGTCCTTGTTGGAACAGGCATTCTGCTAGCACAATGGTTCTCAAATTGGGGTCCGCGGACCAGGAGGGTACTTCAGGGAGTCTGTGAGTCATGTCTAGGGCCACTGGCTCTGCTGATCAACTCCTTCCCCTCCCTCCCAGTGCCTCCTGCATGCCACGGAACCAGAGGTGAAAGTAAGCCGGTAAGGTCTGTTATGGCGTACCAGTGAGAGCCTGTACACAGCCGACCGTACCACCAGCAGCCAGGAGCCCCAGGGCTCTGGCGGCAATTTAAAGGGCCCGGGGCTGCAGCCCTTTAAATCATTGCGGGAGCCCCGGGGTAGTGGTGGCGGCCGGGAGCTCCAGGCCCCAGCCTCGCCCCTTCCACCTGAGTCCCCATCCCTTCCGGTTGAGCCTCCCACACCTTGCACAGGACCCCAGCAGCCCTGCGTACTGGTAAGTCCCTTAAGTTACTTTCACCTCGGCACAGAACAGCTGTTCAGCGGCATGCAGGAGACGCTGGGAGGGAAGGAGAGGAGCAGGGACAGGGCGTGCTCAGGAGAGGAGGCAGAAAGAGGTGGGGAAGAGGAGGGGCAGAGGTGGAACTGGGGCAGAAAGAGGTGGGGCGGAGGTTGGGGCCTTGGGGGAAGGGGTGGCGTGGGGGCGGGACCTAGGGCCAAGCAGGGCTTAAGCACCCCCGGGGAAAATAAGAAGCTGGCCTGTGGGTCCGCAAAATTTTTTAAATCAAAATAGGGGTCCTTGGGTTGCTAAAGTCTGAGAACTGCTGCACTAGCATTTAAGTGTGATAAAAAGCACAATTAACTGTATTTAATTTAAAAAGGAAGTCTCATGGCATTAAGATGAGAAACAAAGCAAATGCATCTGTTCCAAGAAAATGTAAATGTTTCATATTATATTTGAAGTGGTTCTTCAATGAAGCAACAACAAGCACTTTGGGTCCAACTGTCCTCTCGTACACTGATTTAAATAATGATTGATACCATTTAAATCAATGGAGCTACACCTTTGCAAATCTGGTACAAATGAGAAAAGAATTTGTTTCCCTATTTCTCTATCTCTAAGTCTCCAAATATAACAAGGGGTCAAAAACCTCCTATTGAAGTCACTGGCAAAACTGAAATGATTCAGTCACATGCAGTAATAATGGATCACGTTTCATCTTAAGAAGGGAGGCTCCTATTTTGTCCATGATTTAGAAAAAATATTTTAAAAAAAAATCACACAGTCACTTGAAAGTGGATCCAACTCAAAGGCTGAAATTTACACACATCTACAGAGGGATTAAAGGGGGGGGGGGAGAATCCATTCTCTATGCTGTGGTAGGCTGCAGGCCTGCTCTTCAGCTACTACTCCAACCCCTGGGCTGAAATAGCAGCCATGATCCTAGCAAGGGATTGTAACAACAGGATCTATGTCCTCTGGGACCCAATGTCCATGTCCTTGTCCCCTCACCTGGAGATCCCAGGCTCCACTGGGCACCCTCTTCTACATGCCGTGACTGAACTGCATTAGGGCCCTCTTTTATACCTGTTTCAGTGGACAAATATCTGACCCAGAGAATAATTACAGAATGTTACTGTGACAGAGAGAGGTAGCTGAGGTCACTCAATTAGGGTGAACTGCAAAGAATGGGACAGGCAATACTTAAAGCTGGTGGATATTCCAACACTTAGATTTACCAAGCCAGCACAAAGCAACTTATCTTATACCTCATTGGTTACTCAGAAGTCAACAACTCACTTCCCTTAAACTAACCCAGCCTCATCATACCTAGACACCCAAGTCCAGTGTGATGAAGATTTCTGAAAATCTTATTCATCATATAAATAAGGTTCTACCAATCCCAAAGGAACGGACGCATTACTTCCCAGGTTAATGAAAACTCTAGAGACCTTTTCCAAATACACGCTTACAGCCAATTCTTATTAACTAAACTAAAATTTAATTAAAAAGGAAAGGAAGAGAAAATTGGTTAAAAGAACAGTATACATACAGACATGAATCAATCTTGTGATTCACATTCATAGCAGAGATGGAGAGCTTTGTAGATGCAAAGAGTTCTTTTAGAAATAGTCCAGAGGGTATAGTCCAATGTTTTTATTTCAAGATGGTCCAGTCAGAACTGGGATCTTAGTCCTTGTAGCTTAGGCTTCCCCTGCATGAAACTTCAAACAGCTTTGAGATAAAAAAGGATTGGGACCCAAAGATCTTTTATACAATTCCAGGCCTTCTTTGACAGGTCGGAGTCCTTAGTTGAACAATAAGCACTCATGTGGACTTTGAAGTGGACCCATTTCCTAAGCATAGCTGGTAATTATCTATACAGATTAACACAAGGCAATTGCCTGTTTTTCTACCATTCTCAGATGATTTGCTATACATTTCAAAGAGAGATGACTACAGTGACATCCTATGTTTACAGTTAATTTAAACGTTAAGATGTTCTTTTGATCTCTGCATTAACAGAAAACAGTAATAGACGGACTGTTTGATTACATTGTTGACTTCTACCAATATATATGTAAATACACAAAAACACAAACATTATCTCCCCAAATGTTTTTAAGGGTTGAATTTGAGTCATTCATCCTGCAGGATGTTTAACCCTTTCCAGTCATGCGTCACATTTACTTTAATATATTTTCATCCAATTGTAAAATATAGTAGCCATCATATTTGTAAAGCACACACAGATCTCACTGAGACACTGATCAAGCAATTAAAAATCAAGTACAGATGAAAATTCTTATATATACATACAAGAAAGAATCAACATTTACCCACAATCTGAGTTGCCATGGTATTTTCTAGATTTAAGATAGGAGAGAACTGCAGTATCTCAGATGCTGTGTGCACTACCATCAGGGGCGGCTCCAGGCCCCAGCATGCCAAGTGCGTGCTTGGGGCGGCAAGCCGCAGGGGGCGCTCTGCCGGTGCCACGAGGGTGGCAGGCAGGCTGCCTCCGGCCGCATGCCTGCGGAGGGTCCGCTGGTCCTGCGGCTTCGGTGGATCTCCCGCAGGCAAACCGCCAGAGGCAGCCTGCCTGCCGTGCTTGGGGCGGCAAAATCCCTAGAGCCGCCCATGACTACCATCATGATAAAAAACAAACATACAACTGAGCAAATAAATTGTATAAGCCAATAGAATTTGGATGTAATTTTAAATCATGATTTAATTCAAGTTTTATTTCTAGTAAGAAACTTCTTCTTTAAAACACCATCAGGTTGTACAACTGAAGTATCAGGAAGGCTGTGTCCACTACTAATTTATTAACCAAGATATGATAATTTAGAGCTTGCTTGTCATATGACTCTGACAAGTAATGTTTGATCATCATCATCATCATCCAATCCCATGTATTTTGGTGTCAAGTGACATGATGAATTGACAATAATACACTAAGCTACAAGAAATGACTATCACTGCCCTCTGCTTATCAAGTCCAACTGATCTTTTATTTAACAGTACATAAATATATATATCACCAAGGGAAACAGAGGACAGAACGTTGCTACTAAAACAACTGCAGCTGATGACAAAGAGGGACATTTGTTCCAACACAGGATTATACACTGTGCAAACAAAACTCCCATCACTATTAAATAGAGTTCTGTATGAGGACTAAGTATAAAATATGCAAGAGAAATCTGCACTGTAGATCAGAGAGGAGAATTTTGTCCTGTCAATACAAATTACTCTATTTTATTTATCAAGTTGCAGTTGCTAGAGCCACAAAGAAAGAGAGGACCATGAAGAAAAATGACTGAGGGTGGAAAAAGCCCCTTAAAGAATTCACTCCAGAAACGCCAACCAGACAAGGATAGGAAATGTGGGGGTGGAGGGTGTTGAGAGCAAGGAAGAAATTATTACTTTCATTCTAGTTACTGAGTATTTTTAGTAAGTACCAAAGTATGCCCCATCTGGCAAAGTTATGTATTTCACAATCTTATCCCCATACACACATTTTTATGATGCTTCTAAAGTTCTCTGAAAACCCATGCATCTTATTCTGAATTCTCTCTTTTTCTTCTGTTTTATTTGTGAAGTGTCTATTGCCATAGTAGATTGAATCAGACCCTAAATGTCCAGAATTGGCCCGGTGTAATAACACAGTCTGCTCAAGATTTATGAGAAATGAAGACACGGCCTGTCTTTAAATTGCTGTACTGGGTTAGGAGTTCCACTTGATTATCTTCATTTCATAAACAACATTTGGGGGTCTTTATCTCATTATTCAAAAAACAATATACTACTTAACATGTCATAGAGATACACACCTGTCTGAATTATTAGATACATATATGCACCCCAAAAGATAGTAAAACCACACAGTAGATTTTAAAAAAATCGGAAGGATAGGAAGTATCTACAGGCTAAAGCTAGATATCACTAGTGTTGAAATGATCACATTAAAAACAATTCAAAATGCACAATTGCCTAAGCAGATGCTGATGTTGTTGCTACAGAGTTAATCTGGCAAAGGCAAAAAAGAAAATTATTCATCTCACCTGAGCAGCTAAGCACAAAGTAATATAATAAGGAAGCTCAGTTGGTAGACTAGTTAACACTTCTTCCTTGCAGCAGTGAAACCTGAATTAAATTTCCATACTTGAATTAGATTTTCTTGTTAAACCTCTAAGTCCCTTATGATGAACTAGTCCTTGCCAGGGAAGGCACTGTAAAATGAGTAAATGCAGTGGCAGGACAAAGTAAAACTAAAACAAATACAGGGGCAAGAGTGCCTCTCTGCTACAGTAAAGATCTAGCTGCAGAGGCACAAGTCAAAAAATGACATCTTCTAACTAGTTCCATTCAGCAACACCTCATTTTAAGAACATTATTGCTCTTCTGTAAGCACAATAATATAGTCTTAAGGAATTTCATTTGGGTCTGGTACTGAGGAAGGAGAAATTAAAAAGAAAAATGAGACATACAGAGGTAGAAAGTTCTGTCCCCCAATGCCCTCTGCGAGCTCTGAATGCAGCAGGTTGGGAATGCAGGATGCTACATGTCCCAATGTAGGAGTTCAGAGTAGTCTCCCTTTGCGCATTGCAGAGGGATGTTTTCTTGGTGGGGCAGAATGATTTTTGACTACATGGGTGCATCATGCATTGTCGCCAAGTAACATGGAGGTATGACTGGGGGAGTATCAGCTATCTTGAGGCTGAAGTACCAGCTGCAGAATGAATGTATAGTATGGTGGATGGGAGACCCATGGGCGGCAGGTTATATATTTGTGTGGGGCCCGGGCCCCAGCAATATTCAGGGCTGGGCGCCCTGCTCCAGCAATAGTTGGAGCTGGGTCTCTTCCCGCCCCCCCGCCCCCGGTCCTGCCTGGATCAGCCCCGGCCACCGCAGGTCTCCCCCCGCCGCCACGACCCTGCCTGGAGCAGGTCCCAGCCCCCGCCTGCCACCCCCCCTCCGCGTGTTCCCCCCCCTCCGCCGCGTTGTGTTGCGTCCCTGCCTGACAGAACGCAGCGCGCCTCTCCCCTGCCTGCTGCCCGGAGGGCTCCCAGCAGATTTGCTGTCTGCTGCCGCAGGGTCCTAGTGCCTGCCCTCCGCCAGTACTGGCAAGGCAGGCTGCCCTTACCCTGAGCCTCTCCAACCCCAAACCCTCAGCCCCAGCCAGAGCCCTCATTTCCCCCGCACCCTAATCCTCAGCCCCAGCCCTGAGCACCCCCACATCATGAACCCCTCATCCCCCTGCACCCTAATCCTCAGCCCCAGCCAGAGCCCTCATCCCCCTGCACCCTAATCCTCAACCCCAGCCAGAGCCCTCATCCCCCCGCACCCTAATCCTCTGCCCCAGCCCTGAGCGCCCCCACATCATGAACCCCTCATCCCCCGCACCCTAATCCTCTGCCCCAGCCCTGAGCGCCCCCACATCATGAACCCCTCATCCCCCTGCACCCTAATCCTCAGCCCCAGCCAGAGCCCTCATCCCCCGCACCCTAATCCTCTGCCCCAGCCCTGAGCGCCCCCACATCATGAACCCCTCATCCCCCCGCACCCTAATCCTCTGCCCCAGCCCTGAGCGCCCCCATATCATGAACCCCTCATCCACAGCCCTCACCCCACACTCCAAACCTCTGCCCTAGCCCTGAGCCCCCTCCTGCATCATGAACCCCTCATCCACAGCCCTCACCCACAGCCCAACCCTCTTCCCTAGCCCTGAGCCCCCTCCTGCATCATGTACCCCTCATCCTCAGCCCCACAGTCCTCACCCTGCACTCCCTCCTATCCCCAAACTCCCTCCCCCTTCCCACACACCCCTTCCCAACCCCAAACTCCATCCCAAAGCCTGCACCCTTCACCTCCTCCTGCACACCCACCCCCTGCCCCAGCCCAGAGCCTGCACCCAGCACCCTTCCTGCACCCTAATCCCCAGCCCAGGATCTGCACCCCAGACCTCCCCCGCCGAGCCCCCTCCCAGAGCCTTAGGCAGGTGGGGGCGGAGTTGGGGGGGGCGGAGTTGGGGGCGGGTTCTGGGCCCCACCAAAATTTTTACAAACTTGCCACCCATGGGGAGACCACCTCCCAAATCCCTGCAGACCTCCCCAGCACACAAAGTGTTTACATCAGCAAGTATAATATGCTCAGACTTTGTTGTGGTGTGGTCACTTTACTAAACTCTTACTAATCTTTTTGGGAGGAATCTAACATTGCTTTGTTGTATTTTCAGGGATATTTACAGGGAGCTATATACTTTTAGCACCAGCGTAAAACTTTTAATCTGTATGTTTTAATGCAATGATCCCCTTTATTTTATTTAAGCCCGAGAAGCAGGGCAGTAAATTGCCTTTATGTTTTCAAAGCTGGTTTTATATACCATAAAGTTAAAATAACAGAAGATAAACACCGTGATCTCTCGCTGTTTATCAGTATTTGTAAAGAGGCAACAGCCATAATATGCACACCTAGGCTATAAATGCATATATACAACATGCACACTTTAGATTTTCCCTCTGGTATGTACTGCACTTCAGCTATTGCATCATTGGACAGGGAACTTATATAGACAAACCCCAGGGTAACCCAGTCAACCACAATCATAACAGTTCGATATAATGATTTTGCATAATTGGTACCACAATAGATGTACACACACAATTCTTTGGTCAATTAATACAATGCTTAAATCTCTGGGGAACTATGACACTCTAACATATTGCAGTTATTATAGCCAGTGTATTTCTTTATTGCTTAATGTATTCTGCTTTTTTAAGATAAAAGAAAATAGATGTCTATCAGCGATTCACTGTCCCAAGTGAAAAGAAGAACATGCATATGGGAGAGAATGAATAGTTTTAGTTCCATGTCAAATGCAGACCATTAAGTGCCACCTCAATTTTTCAAATTGAGTCTGAAAGCAGCCATGCTACTAAGGGAGTTATTCAGGATTTTATCCGCTTCTTTCTCATTCAAACTCCCAAGGGGAAAGAGGATATATCAGAAAGGAAATATGCATAAAATGACTTTGAAAGAAAGTGAAGTCATGAATAAGATTCTAAACATTTTACTGCAAGGCTACTGTCATATAGTAGCCTTGTATTTCAAAAACAAACAACAATAACAAACTTTGGGTCAATTTAATTTCTTGTTATTGTTATCTTAAAATGAGCAGAACATATGCCAGGAATTTTGAATAGCCACAATGTTTAAAGTGACATGAGAACAGGCCGCCCGGGGGGAAGGCAAGTGGGGCAATTTTCCCCAGGCCCCGGGCCCCGCAGGGACCCCGTGAGCCCTGGCCCAGCGGCAGTCCGGGTCTTAGGCAGCAGGGGGCCCTTCAATCGCTCCGGGTCTTCAGCAGCATTTCGGCGGGGGAAGGGGGGGGCTTCAGTGCTGCCGAAGACGTGGAGCGACTGAAGGGCCCCCCACTGCCGAAATGCTGCCAAAGACCCAGACCGCCGCCAGGTGAGTACAACCCTGCAGCTTCCCCGCTTTGCCCCAGGCCCCCTGAATCCTCTGGGTGGCCCTGAATGAGAAGATGTATTAAATTTCTGCATCCCAAGACAAAACTAAGGATAAACAATCACTGAGATTGTCAAAGCAAACTAGGGGAATTATCCAGGCAACTCCCATTGAAATTAATAGGAATTATGTGGCTAACTATCCCAACCAGCTTTGAGACTCTCAACCAATCTGCCATATTTACCATCTGCATAAGTGATCATCAGTGGATTACACTCATTTTCATCAGTAGTGAATTTGGCACAGGGTAGGCCTTCCATCCTCCATCGGTGCAGTACCTGTGTTCTGGGTGTTGGAAGATGTGGAGAGTCTGCAAAGGCTCAATATAAATGTACCAGGGGCAGCACATAAGAGTGGACTTGGAGGCAGCAACCACTCAACTGCCTGAGGCTGGTGATGGGATTCCTTTCTTTTCTTCACTCCTGTGGCAGAGCTCACCTGCACACCGTTTGTTTCCTTAATACCAGGACAAGGAAGAATAGTTTGCCCTCTTTCCACATGCATGGATATTTAAATTGTAAAGAATGTGACAATGGTGAGAAAGCACCCAGAATACAGTGTACAGTACGGGCACCATAACACCAGAAAGATGCCAGCAAACTGGATGGGATTCAGAGAAAAACAACAATAATAAAAAGCAACAAAGAGTCCTGTGGCACTTTATAGACTAACAGAAGTATTGGATCATAAACTTTCGTGGGTGAATACTCACTACGTCAGATGGGTCTGACAAAGTGGGTATTCACCCACAAAAGCTTATGCTCCAATACTTCTGGTAGTCTATAAAGTGCCACAGGACTCTTTGTTGCTTTTTACAGATCCAGACTAACACGGCTACCCCTCTGATACTTAACAATAATAAAGAAGCAGCAAGGGGACTGAGTTATGATAAAAGATTAAAAGAGAAGAGGAGAGGAGAGGTGGCCTTGTGGTTAAAACACAGGATCCTAGAAAATCTGGATTCAACTATTAGCTCTGCCACAGCCATCCTGTGTGACCTTGGGCACATCACATAAGCTCTGTGACTCAGTTCCCCATTTGTAAAATGGCAATAATAACTATTTTTTCCTGTCTTTTCTGTTTAGATAGTAAATTCTTTGTAGCAGAGGCTGTCTCTTACTCAGTAGGGACTTTTAGGTGGCATTATATTACTACTACTATTAACTTATAGCTGTGAAATACAGAAAGATGGTCGTAGTGGTACATCAAGGTGGAATAAAAGGAAAATGAAAATGCAGGCAAGCTATCAGGAACGTTTATTAATGATGATTTCTATTAGACCAGTTGGTCAACTGGCTTCCTAGTGAATTGGTGGAATCTGAGCAAGTAATTAAGAACTGGATTGCACAAAGGACTAAAGAATACACTAGTGGTAAAAGCGGTGCAGGAGTGGACAATGCAACCTAATAAATATTTTCTATCTTTAATTTTAAATCCTTTTAAATGCTACATGCAAAATTCCCTGAGGGTATATAATTCTAATGTCACTCAGGAAAAAACAGGGCATTTAAATGCATAGGCCAGATCCTTGGCTACTGTGAATTGTTGCAATTCCATTCACTCCAGTGTAGCTATGCATATTTGCACCAGCTGAGGATCTGATCCCATACCTTTTATCAATATGGAAACCTTTCCAATGTTATATAATGTGTATCAGTGTACAATGGGAATTGATTTATTAGAATTTTAATCTCATATTATCACTGTCCAACATACCTAGCATCAGTACCTTCAACAGAATGTCACCTCCAATGGTACTGAATGTGCTGATGCTCCATTTTTTTATTATTATTTTTTTTTTACACAGAGGGTCAGTCAAATGAGGCAGTTTTACACAACAGGCTTAGCAGAGAAGCAATAGCAAAATGTTAGTGGCATAAGGTCTCCTGAAGGCTGGGAGAGACATAGGAGTCTAATCCTCTTCTTGACAACCAGCGTTAATGACAGAGATAGGGGCATACTGAGAGGGAACAAGACCATAACTACCTGAGAATCTCTAAGTGTTCAGTTAAGCATCCAGAAATTCAGCTCTTGTCCAAACTTTATCAGAACTATCTAAATCCCTGAGCCCACAAATCCAGCTTAGAATTTGTAAAAACTGTCTTTGTAAAACAGATGTTGGCACCTCCAATTTCAGTTCCTGCCATAAATACCATAAGAAAAACCTCTCTCTAACATTTTGCCATTTCCACTTGTCAGCCTGGCAAGAATCTGGGTGGGCAGAGCAACAGAAAATGGTAGTAGGGAAGTTTTCAGAATCTTTAAAAAGGTTTGATTTAAGATTGCGTCTGAAATATAATTATATAGGCCATATCTGGGGGGAGAATTCTCTCTCTTATCCTTTACTGTACAAATCTTGGAGGCATGTGCCTATTTCTCACTGACTGTAATGGGAGCTGAGCATGTGCATCTGAGGGCAGGATATGGTCCACTGTTTGCATTTTATTAAGTAAAACAGAATTGTTAATTATCATTGGGCCTTTAAACTGAATTTTTATGTAGCAGTACGAATAGAAAGCTCAAATTGCATTATCTGCCACACAACTGTATCTTCTTTAGCATTTATCTTGTTCTTTCTGCAGTGAGCAGATTCACTTTCATACTTCAATAACAAGCTCATAAAAAGTGTCTGATGGACTGCAGACGGTATTTCTCCTGCCTTGAAAAATTACATAAATCAAATACTGAGTGACTGCCACTTTCCAGCTAAATGCTATTATAAATAACTGTTTGTATGGCCTTATCATTTTTTTCCGCCTGTCAACCACTGATAAAGATTCACTCGCTAAATCACTGTAATTTCCTCTTAGCTGACAGAAAGAAGATTTAATATGGTGATAAAGAAATAGATGAAAAAAGTATGTTTTACATAAAATTGTACAAGTCTTTTAAAAAGTACTTGTTTAAAAACCACTGCATTTCTTTTTTCTTAGTTTATGCTCAAACAATGACATCAATTCATTCTAACACGATCTCCACGTGAGAAGTTTTGATATAAAAAATTCACTTGAACTTTGACAAAAGAATTTAGCACAGTAAATTTGGTGATGGGCTGTAAAGTAAACTACCAGGCTGGTATCAAACTTCTGAAAACAAATCTCAAAAAAGGCATAATGTGACGGTGTATTTTTTTTTAAATTAGCACTTAAAGATAAATATTCCTTCTCATGCGTTGCTTAAAATGTAATACAGAACAGATCAGTACATTTCCACTCACGTAGTACAAATAATTATATATGGCGTTATATAGTCTGTCACAGATGTATGGTGAATTCTTGCCATCCTGCCTAGCAACCAGAGTACTAATTATTTATGAGATTAAAATCCTCAGACATGAGTGCAAAAATGAACATCTTTAGGTTTAAAAATAGAAAATGGTATAAACTTTATGAAGGGAAGCAAGAGTTGCATGTAAAAGTCCAAATTCTGCCCTCAGTTAGAGTTATATATATCCAACCCCATCTGTTCTAAAATCATTGAGTCCCCATTAGTGCAACTGTGGCCCAAATTTGGTAACATTTTCCTCCCAGAAAAGTCTTATTTTTCAAGTAACAGTGTCAACAATATATGAATATGGAAATGTTGAAGAGGGAGTGTTCAAATTCTGGTTACTGCAAAATGTTGATTCTTATTTAAGGATTTTCTAAAGGGAAATCATACATTTATACATTTAGATAATAGCTTCAAGTGATGATCACCCTTTGGCAGTATTGAAATGGCACATGTAATTGCTAGAATCAACAGATTTTCTCCAGGAGTTTTGCTGCTTATGTTTACTATCCAATTTTACAGAGATTAATTTTATAAAAAGAGTGATTTTTTATGTGCAAATATCCCCTAGGATCCACTCCTAAAAGTCAGAATAATGATATTTTCAGAGGTGAAAGAACATCTCAAAAAGAAACTAGCAGTAGAAACAATTCAACAAGACAAAAATAAAAGAAGATTTCTCTGGAATATTTTAATTTTCATTTCTTCTCATTGATTGAAGTTGAAAAGCAGACACTTACAACTTGGAGTGCAGAAGAGGGTCTTCCTTTGCCAACTCTAGACATATTCATCCCCACCAGAGAGGCATGTTGTGTTTGCTTTTATACTTGGTAATGAGAAAAGATCATAGCTGCCTATTTGTACCACACCAATGGGGCATTACTACTTTGTGATGCTTCAGAGGCTGGTTCTGGTTGTGGCGAGGTGGCTAATTTACTTTAGTTTCTTTTGAACTCCTTCTCATTCCCATTAGAGTACAGGTTTCACAAGATAACCTGGCCTGTATCTGGGATATAGTGAGAAGGAGGTGGAGAAGGAAATGGCGTAACCTCCAGGAGTTTATGTATGAAAAAATCCTTTCAGTGATCTACGCCTGCATGAACTGGATGTCTCATCTGCATTTGAAATGATAATTTGTTTTCAACACCCACTTTTCCTTTTCAGTCATTAAATTAGTTCTGTCATCTGCTTCTAGTTTACAAACAAGGTTTCCCACTACTATGATTTAAGGAAGTGTCTTCTTCCATTTCAAATGTACTTTTCTTTCTCAAAGCATGAGGTGGCAGATTAGAGAGAGAAGTCAGGCAAGCACTGGGTTTATGAGGATATCTTCCCCACAGATTGCCCCGGTGAACCATTCCATTCATGAAAGGAAAATGTAAAATGAAGTGACAGCCAGATCCCAGTAGATGGATGTGAGAGCAACATATGTCTTTCCAATCTTTGCTTTCTCAAACTGTGTTTTGTCCTTTCAGGCAACTCTCACGTTTATAGGATGTGGAGTTCCCACAAAAAGGAACTGTCTGCTTATGCAACATTTTGACAAGTTTACTTTCTTTCCTGGGTATGGGTCAAGGTTTCTCTGTCCCTCATTACTGTGGCAAAGATTTACTGACCTAGGAGATTTTCAGTGGTGCAGTTTTCATACAGCAAGTTACTAATCACCAAATTAAAATGAGTGCAAAGCACCATATGCGTACAAAGCCACAATTCTTTAGTATGGAGAATATGTTGAGATTGCTTTCTGTAAGAGACTCAGTGACTTTGTGAAAGCCATACCTTTTAATGGGCACGACAACTGCAGCTCTGAATTGATCACTATTAAACCACACAGATGTAAATACCTAAAACACTGTCCAGCCTTCTCAGTTCACGTCTCTCATAGGCTTTCATGAGGGTTATGTTCCCAAAACCATAGGACGTAACTTTCATATATGATGGAGGGAAAGACTGTTTACACAGGAACTCGCTTAAGAGGGGAAAGAAAGGGATTATGGGTTTATTATTGATTTTTGGGGTGGGGTCTACTATTTGTAGCTAATTTTTCTTCTTTTAAAAAAAATCTGCATGGTCCCTAAGCAGTTATAATGAGCATTTTTTAAATAAGAAAAGAAACAAACAAAAATATTTAAGCCAAATTATTAACTGATGCTATTTGACTAAGGGAGAGGAGATGGGCCAGAACTGGATAAGTAGATCATTAGTGCTCCCTTTGCTTGCTTGATGTTCCGCTCCTATGCCTCTAATCCCAGCACCATCTATGTTGCTTTTTTGTGTTCTTTCTTACAATTTGGAGATACCTTTATAAAAAAAATGTTGCACATAACATTTTCATGAAGAAACTTGATAACGGGCTGTCGATTTGCAGCCATAAATGTAACTGTTTGCTGAAAACTTCATGTAATGATAATATCACTCCAGACATATGCTCATCCCAAACTTGTATAAAGAAAAGACTCCCTGTGCAAAGATTCCCAATGACCTGAATGGACATTGGATCGGGTCCTTGCTTTCTACTGCCACCATTTAATGAAAATACACTCAATTAGAATTAGGCAGTCACTCCAACATTCCATTCCATAGGACCCTAACATTATTCTATGTTTTTTCACAGCACTGTTACAACTCTCAGGAAAACAACTCTGATAGGGAAAACATGGGGAGGAGAATGAAAAGTCTGGGAAGAAAACTCAGATGATCCCATACTTATACTGATTGTGGGCCATCTCGCACTGAAAATCAACTAAAAGACTCCTATTGAATTCAATGAGATTTGGTTGACCATAACATGTCCCTCCTTTTGACAAGCAAGGGTTGGTTTTTTTCATGTCCTATAGCTACTAGAAAATATTTTTAGCTTTATACTGCATTCTGCTATGTAAATATCACCCATGACTCATCCCTTCCCCCACTATTAAAACCAGTGAAATAGATGTGGCAAATGGGCCAGACTATTACCTATTACAGAATCAATGTAAATTGTTTTTGTGGGGTTTTTTTTGTTTTGGTTTGGTTTGGTTTTTTTAAAGTCCTTCAAGTGCTGACTGTAACAATGCTCCTCATGCCACCAATACACTGTAGGAATAATTAGATACCACCTGAAAGTAAAAAAATTAAATAAAAATACTGTAATCAGATTCATCCTTGGGTACTTTGTTGGGGGATAGTTAAAATTTAGAATGACCTCTTGTGAAATGACTTTCTTGGTGTTTGGAGGTACTAACGCTGCTCAGATGATTTAGTCAATCTCTATCATAATTTTCTGGAAAGAGTTTCTTGGAGATGTCATTTTGAAGGACATCTGACTGCTGTGTTGTTACTGCATTCTGATTTCAAATATTAAAATGAAGTATTATGTCTAAGTTTAAACACAGGTGTCCATTAACTCATTAACTGATTAAAGTATAAATTATTACAAAGGGGAAAAATTAGGAAAATAGTTTATAAATAATATATAATATATATAATATATATATATTATTTATAAACTATTATATATATATATATAAATGGTCCTTATGTTCCCTGCATCCATCTGTCATTTCTAAGACATAGGTGCAGTAGGCTAATTAAATGTTAATGAAATCTAAATAATATGCTGGTCCCAAAGCATTAGCCAAGGAGAAGTAACTGCACAACAGCTGCTGCAGCTTGACAAAACTGCTTCCGTCAGCACCTCAAGCAATGTCTCAAATCTAGTTTTGGGAAAGTTGGATGAAATAATGATGACATTTACATGTAGCTGATTTCAAAGGACCTGCAATTATTTTTGCTCAAATTACAGGTGAAGAGTCAAAGTCACATTAACAAGTGAGGAGTTTCATCAAAATTATTTGAAAATACAACAGATATAAGAAAATCCTTCTTCCACTGTGTTTGTAAAACACTCTTTCTAAACAAAGCAGATGTTTATTTGACTCAATAGTTATATCAAAAATTGTAAAGGTATTAGTAAAGGGAATTGATACCATTAAAGATTAGTTTTAGCGCTTCCCTTTTGCTGTTTTCATTTAAAACCGGCTTTCCTTGGTAGTATTATGGAGTAGCAATAGCCTCTGCATAGTTAAGGTTGAATCTAGCATCTCATTTAAAGTAAGCATCTCCATTTCATACATGTAACAGCCACATTTTTACCATACATACCAGAGAGGAAAGAAACTAAATTTAAGATAAGTCATTGTGTGTTTAAAAGGCCCAAGAGTATGTAATTTAATACAGAACACCACACCCACACGGTGGTATGCATGTGTGATGGAGTGGACTAGGCCCGAGGCTCCCTGCTAGAGGCCTCAGGGTTCTGCCACACCCGTCCCAGGAAAGAAGCAGTGGAGCTAAGTCCTCCGTGTGACCTAGAGAGACTGTGCAGGAAGCAGCCAATTGGGGGAGTATGCAAAGGGCTAGCCAATCAGCAGCCAATCAGGGCTCAGGAGGGCCATATTAAAAGGAGCTGCAGAACCAGAGACTGGGAGTTTCTTGCTGAAGCCAGGGGGTGCAGGTGATGCTCCTGGCTGGCCACAGGGAACTGCAGCACCATGGACAGCTGACTACCAGCAGGGACCGGGGGAGTGAGAGAGAGCTCCTGGATGACTGCTGGATCTGAACACAGAAGAAGTCTGAGCTAAGGATGAAACTTTGCCGAAGGCTGGGGCCATGGAGGTCACCCAGGGAACTGAAGGCAGTTTCATTAAAGGGACATGGAGGAGTGCGGCTGCTAGTCTTAGGGTCCAGGGATGAAGCCCTGGTGTGCTCACAAGAGGTGGTTTCCATTTCATTACAGCATTGTAAAAGTGTGCTTCCCAAGTGGAGAAAGTTATTAGTTGAGCATTATTTCCAAAGGCCTTCTTTCTTCTGCGGCATGAATGGTAAAAATGTAGCTATTAAACAGAGGTGCTTACTCTAAGATGATTCATTAATGGCACTTTTTGCCACTCAGTCAAAGTAGGAGAATTTCTAGTCTAGTATGAAAGCCAGCAGCCTAAAAGGAATATAAGCCCATCATGGGTTGAAGTGATGTCAAGAAAATCTGAAGTGCAATTCTGTGATGTTTTGGGGAATCTTACAAGAAGTGGAAATTTGGACAGATGACTACGGAGGAGTATAAAAATATTGCTCGAGCAGGCAGGGGTGTAATCAGGAGGGCCAAGGCACAATTGGAGTTGCAGCTAAGCAAGGAATGTGAAGGATAACAAGAAGGGTTTATATAGGTATGTTAGCAACAAGACGGTGGTGAGAGAAAGTGTGGGACCCTTACTGAATGGGGGAGGCAACCTAGTGACAGATGATGTGGAAAAAGCTGAAGTTCTCAATGCCTTTTTTGCCTCGGTCTTCACAGAAAAGGTCAGCTCCCAGTCTGCTGCACTAGGCAACACAGTATGGGGAGGAGCTGAGCAGCCCCCAGTGGTGAAAGAACAGGTTAAGGACTATTTAGAAAGGCTGACATGCACAAGTCCATGAGTCCAGATCTGATGCATCCAAGGGTGCTGAGGGAGTTGGCTGATGTGATTTCAGAGCCATTGGCCATTTGTCTTTGAAAATTCATGGTGATCGAGGGAGGTCCAGGATGATTGGAAAAAGGCAAATATAGTGCCCATATTTTAAAAAGGGAAGCAAGAGAACCGGGGGAACTACAGACCTGTCAGCCTCACTTCAGTCCTCGGCAAAATCATGGAGCAGGTCCTCAAGGAATCCATTTTGAAGCACTTGAGGAGAAGGTGGTGATCAGGAACAATCAGCATGGATTCACCAAGGGCAAGTCATGCCTGACCAATGTGATTGCCTTCTATGATGAAATAACTGGCTCTGTGGATATGAGGAAAGTGGTGGATGTGATATATCTTGACTTTAGCAAAGCTTTTGATACAGTCTCCCATGGCATTCTTGCCAGCAAGTTAAAAAAGTATGGATTGGATGAATGGACTACAAGATGGATAGAAAGCTGGATAGATTGTCAGGCTCAATGGGTAGTGATCAATGGCTCGATGTCTAGCTGGCAGCCAGTATCAAGCAGGGGTCGGTCCTGGGGCCAGTTTTGTTCAACATCTTTATCAATGATCTGGACGATGGGATGGATTGCACCCTCAGTAAGTTCGCAGATGATATTAAGCTGGGGGGAAAGGTAGATATCCTGGAGGGTAGGGATAGGGTCCAGAGTGAGCTAGACAAATTGGAGGATTGGGCCAAAAGAAATCTGATGAGGTTCAACAAGGACAAGTGCAGAGTCCTGCACTTATGTTGGAAGAATCCCATGCACTGCTACAGGCTTAGGACCAACTGGCTAAGCAGCAGTTCTGCAGAAAAGGACCTGTGGATAACAGTGGACGAGAAGCTGGATATGAGTCAACAGCGTGCCCTTGTTGCCAAGAAGGCCAACAGCATATTGGGCTGCATTAGTAGGAGCATTGCCAGCAGATCGAGGGACGTGATTATTCCCCTCTATTCGGCACTGGTGAGGCCACACGTGGAGTACTGCATCCAGTTTTGGTCCCACCACTACAGAAGGGATGTGGACAAATTGGAGAGAGTGCAGTGGAGGGCAACAAAAATGATTAATGGCCTGGGGCACATGACTTACGAGGAGAGGCTGAGGAAACTGGGGTTATTTAGTCTGCAGAAGAGAAGAGTGAGGGGGGATTTGATAGCAGCCTTCAACTACCTGAAGGGGGGTTCCAAAGAGGATGGAGCTAGGCTGTTCTCAGTGGTGCAGATGACAGAACAAGGAGCAATGGTCTCAAGTTGCAGTGGGGGAGGTCTAGGTTGGATATTAGGAAACACTATTTTATCAGGAGGGTGGTGAAGCACTGGAATGGGTTACCTAGGGAGGTGGTGGAATCTCCATCCTTAGAGGTTTTTAAGGCCGGCTTGACAAAGCCCTAGCTGGGATGATTTAGTTGGTGTTAGTCCTGCATATTCTATGATTCTGTGATCTGTGTCTACAACTTATGAATCCTGGTTGATATTGTGAAGTTATTACAAAACTGTGTCAGGGAATGTCTCTATCTGGATGCGGTGGACTCCACCATTTGCTGACATAGGCTTCAACTATGTACCTACCAGACCAGGGACAATGGAGAGTCATTAACTTTAAAAACTGTACTCTGGACCAAACAATGGGTCTAAGGAGGTTGGATGAAGCTAATTCCTCCACCTTCTTTTCAAGAAGGGGGAAGTGGAGAAAGTGGAAAACATCTAAACAGGAAAAAGACAAAGCAGGGGTTTAAAAGGACTCATAGGAAGATCAAAGGGGAAAGAGGAAAAAATAACTTGGGGAGGAGAGGGAAAGAGATGGGCATGCTTTTGTAGATGGGGGAAGGGAGGAGAAGGATATGCAGGACCCACCAAGGGTTGTTTAAAAAAAAAAAAAAAGCGGCAGCTATCTGGGCTGGAAAGACTCCATGTTTCTGTAAAGAAGTCATGAGCTGAAGGGGAAGTATCCTGGGCACCTAACCATGCCTATGCCCGAAGAACTCGCCAGAGTTGTGGTGGTGAGGAACATGAAACAGGGAAATGTATATAGGTGTGTTTATTATTTTGTACAGATCTGTGTACTTATTGAAATACTAAGTGAAGAGTAATGATTTTTTAAAATACTGGGCTAAGTCTGTCTATGTATCTGTTAGCTGTCAGTACTGTGTACCCTGGAGAAGTAAATTGTAAATCAGAAGGATCACACCTTTGCTGTGATTCTGGGGAAGAGCTACTGGAAAGGCCTGTCAAAGACGTCACCAGTTTCAGGGACTAGGCAATTGGGCTGTGGAGTCCCCACTCCAGGACGGGTATCAGATATGAGATCTAAACCTGGAGTGCCCGCCTAGAGGCCCAAAGTCTAGAACAGTGCCTAAATTCTGCCTAGCCCCAGAATATGAGGTTCAGCCTTTGGATTGCCTCACAGAAGTCTTGTGAATGTCTAACAGGGGAAGCTCAAACAGCTCCCTGACAATACCTACAAATTTATAGCAACATCACAGAAAACAATCTTTCCAGCTAGACTACAGAGGCCCAAGGAAAAGCCTGTTTGAAGCAAGCATATTGTCATTCTAGAAACACTAAAGAAAATTTATTTACTGTTTTGATGTCTAATTTTGATGCTTCTTCAAAAACGAAGAAAATTGCTAGAAAGGCATTAAGGAATCTAACAATCAATATGCCAGGCACATTCATGCCTTTCAAATTACACAAAGGAAAATTAAACAGACTACAATATTACACAGAGACAATGTCAAAATCAATTATAAATTTCAGCTTCTTTGGTGTTCTGATACCATGGGAGTAGTTGTTTCCAAAGGAAATAATGGCAAGTGGAAGCAATAACTTTCATTTATTGTAGACATGGCACATCATTGAGTGTAAAATCACATTATGCTGATTGGGAACATAACAAGTGCCTGTTTTTATGCATATGAGAAGCCTGCACTTGTATGCATAGGACAGTTTCAGACACTCATATTCCTGAGTATTTAATTATTTTCTGGCAACTTATTACATTTGGCAAATAATAGCTACTTTCAACTTGCTGGTTGACATCACAAAATCCACCCTAGAGTTGCAATATCTTTAAAATACACTTTTTTTGTATTTGTGTAATTGAGAAGTGTGGTAATCTTTACAAAGACTGTGTAAAATAGATAGATTGATTTGTGTAATATATACTATTACTATACTGCTCTTAGTAATAAACCAAGTGGGTGTCTACTATATACACACACTACAATACTTTTGATTTTGGTAACCATGCATTCCTTATCTGGTAGGAGCATTCATTCAGATGAATCCAAGCACTCTACAGACTTTACTGACAAACACTAAATACAGATGTAGGGATCACCCACTTCACCCACTGCTGAACTGTGATCCCCTGTAGGGTAAAACACATCAACCATTTAACATCACAGCCATTCTCCACAACAGTTCAGGACAGGAGGTGAAGAACGCTGCAACTAATTGACACTACAGGGGGAATTTAGGTAGTCAGCATGTAGTAGTCAAAATCAGAATTTGGGCAGGACATGGGGGCTCTGACAAAATGATGCTACAGGACCTTTAATAACCACAAACAGTCAGGATCTTGGTTTTATGCCTTATCCAAAACCAACACATGATGCAGCCAAGGCATGGGTTTAATGTTGAATTAGAGGTCAAAATGCCACCAACAGAATCACCATTACCACACTTGTTTTCCTTAGAGATTCCTTTTGCTGGTACTCCCCAACTAGATTCTGCTTATCTTTAGAGATCAAATGAGATCACAGCTTTAGGTGGAATGGTTGCACACCCTCTGTTTCTATGAACCAATTACACAACTGCTGGCAAAGTTTAAAATATATAAAATATTCTCACTTACAATTCTCAAGTACTGCTTCACTTTGATTACCGTTTAATGCAGTCATCAAAAGCAACATCAAATGTAAGTCTAAGTCTTACTACAGATTTCTAAAATCTCAAATCTATAATTACAAAAATGATGAAAAAAATAGCAACAGTTGATTATTATTATCTTCAAGGTTCTCCTACTTACCTAGCAGATTTCGTTTATCTCGAAATGGTTTCTTTTTCAAGACATGTTGCATCTTTTGAAATTATCAGTAAGTCCATTTACTCTTTTACATTCCACTTATGCTCTGCATCTGAATTCCATCCTAGAGCTTTTCTTTCTCAATGTATGAGAAGAAGGTTAAAAAAGAGTATGTGTATGCAATCCCCAGTGATCTTTAATGGGATTGACTCATGTAAATCAATTACACAGCAACATGAGAAGCAAAAAAGCAACCATAAGAGGGCAGTTGCCTTTTCTCCAATCAATGTCTGACCATAGATGGAGTCTCATCCATTTAGTTATGAGAACGCAACCATCATCTATGAACGTCACATACAGACTAGAAAGTCACCTTGTATTATAGTGTTCTCCACAGAAAATTGCCCAAACTCTGTCAACACAGTTCTCTAGAGTCGAAGCAACTGTTGCCAATTAGCCACTATATCATAACATATTATAGTCAATTGATTTGAAATCAGGATTATCTTTTCCCATTGACTGGGAGACCTAGGAGCATTATGAATGGATCAAACAGAAATTCCATCCCGATTTTATTTATTGCAAAATACTCTTCCAAAATGTTTGGATCTTAGAGTAGCTCTATTAAACTTGGGAAAAGGTTCTAAGTCCTCAGAACATCACCACTACAATTTAGGAATATTTTCCTCAGGGCTTCAGTACCTGTTTTAAACATGATATCCTTTAACAGTAGTGCATTTAAAAGTTTAGTCACCCCTGTACCATAATTCCTTCCATTAAAGCTCAAATTTACTTCCCTAAAATAGCTATCCAAGCTTTCATTAAGTTATACTTATCAACTTTACATAAATGTATTAATTCCGTATAAAAGTAAGATATTAAAATTTGTGTGTTATTAGTGATTATTAACTCTAATAATCCATGGTGATTATTAACTCTAAATTTTATTTTTACTCACCAAATATCTTAATCACTCATTGCTCAGTGTAATCTTGTATTTGCATTACTGTTATATGTTGGATTTTGAATTCCCTCTCTAGCTCTATTTTTTCCAGTTTCTTTTCTTGAAACAGCTGACCTCTCACAGCCATTTACTTTTGCCTTCTTTCCTTCTTTTTTACAATTATCTGGCATTAGTGCTTGTGTTAAAGCCAGGATTCCTTCTTTTATAGGTATGTGGAGATATTACATATGGAAGAATAAATAATGCTCCTGTTGAGACTGAACTCAGGACCTCTAAATCTAAAGGCACGAGTCTCTACTGCTTGAGTTAAAGGACCAGCATCAGTAGCTCAGATGCAGTAGCAGACTTATAAACCTCAATATGCGATCTATCTATTAACGAACAACAAAGAGATCTCCTGTGTTACCGCTGGTTATACTGGAGACTGCATCTTCCAATGTGTGAAATTCGCAACGGTGTAGCCTAAAATAGAGTGTAAATGGTATATAGGCTTTGGGGCTGGCCTTCCAAATTTCACCCAAAGTAAATTCAGTCACAAAGATTTAAATGTAGTTCAGAGTGTTGGGTATAATGGAAAATGAACACTGTTTTTAATAGTATTTCTTCTCATTAAATCGGCCATTGTTGATGTGAATTCATGTTGAAAATAGATACTAGGGCTGTTGATTAATCGCAGTTAACTCACACGCTTAACTAAAAAAAAATAGCCATTATTCGAAGTTTTAATTGCACTGTTAAACAATAGAAAACCAATTGAAATTTATTAAATATTTTTCGATGTTTCCTACATTTTCTAATAGAATGATTTCAATTACAACACAGACTATGAAGTGTACACTGCTCACTTTTTATTAATTTGTATTACAAATATTTGCACTGTAAAAATGATAAAAGAAATAGTACTTTTCAATTCACCTCATACAAGTACTGTAGTGCAATCTCTTTGTCATGAAAACGCAACATACAAATGTAGATTTTTTTGTTACATAATTGCACTAAAAACAAAACAACATTTAACTTTAGAGCCTACAAGTCCACTCTTGTTCAGCCAATCGCTAAGACAAACAAGTTTGTTTACATTTACAGGAGATAATGCTGCCCACTTCTTATTTACAATGTCACCGGAAAGGGAGAGCAGGCGTCTGCATGGGACTTTTGTAGCCGGCATTGCAAGATATTTACGGGCCAGATATGCTAAACATCCATATGACCCTTCATGCTTTGGCCAACATTCCAGAGGACATGCTCCTACACTGATGACGCTCATTAAAAAAATAATGCATTAATTAAATTTGTGACTGAACTCCTTGGGGGAGAATTGTATGCCTCCGGCTCTGTTTTACCCAAAGTCTGCCATATATTTCATGTTATAGTAGTCTCGAATGATGACTCAGCACATGTTGTTCATTTTAAGAACACTTTCGCTGCAGATTTGACAAAACGCAAAGGTACAAATATGCAATTTCTAAAGATAGCTACAGCATTCGACCCAAGGTTTAAGAATCTGAAGTACCTTCCAAAATCTGAGAGGGACGAGTTGTGGAGCATGCTTTCAGAAGTCTTAAAAGAGCAACTCTCCAATGCAGAAACTACAGAACCCAAACCACCAAAAAAGAAAATCAACCTTCTGCTGGTAGCATCTGACTCAGATTATGAAAATGAACATGCATTGCTCCGCACTGCTTTGGATTGTTATCAAGCAGAACCTGTCATCAGCATGGACGCATGTCCTCTGGAATGGTGGATGAAGCATGAAGGGACGTATGAATATTTAGCGCATCTGGCTCGTAAATATCTTGAGACGCTGGCTACAACAGTGCTATGCAAAAACCTGTTCTCACTTCAGGTAAGATTGTAAATAGAAGCAGGCAGCATTAGCTTCTGCAAATGTAAACAAAGTTGTTTGTCTGGGCAATTGGCTGAACAAGAAAGAGGACTGAGTGAACTTGTAGGCTCTAAAGTTTTACAGTGCTTGTATTAGATGAATTGAAAAATACTATTTCTTTTGGTTTTTTACAGTGCAAATATTTGTAATAAAAATAAATATAAAGTGAGCACTGTACACTTTGTAGTCTGTGTTGTAATTGAAATCATTCTATTAGAAAATGTAGGAAACATCCAAAAATATTTAAATAAATGGTATGTTATACTATACTATATGTTTTGCTCTCTTCTAGTTATATGTTTGGTTAAAAATATGTACTTAAGGGAACATTTGTTCTTTTTGATCCACAATATGGATTTTTATTGTGTATTCTAGATTCTTTTCACACTTTTGACAAGGGCAGAATTTACCAGTGTTGCTCCAGTAATGGTAAGTGCCCTAATGTGGCATGACCATTTTCTAGAAAAAGAGGATAACAGTCTCTCTTGCCTGGAGTTCTGATGATCAGAGAGATGACTGTTGTTTACTGAATTTTGTAAGGAAGCTATAAAATATCATTTTAGCAGATGCAGAACAGATACTTAGAGAAACTACAATGGAACAAGACAATCGTTCACTCCGTATGTACGGTAAGTGCCTCTGCAGTTGTCATTTCAAGGCAGATGAAATAACAATAAATAATCAACTAAAGCATTTTAAGAAATACAAAGTAAAAACAATGGAGAACCACAGGCCTTTTCCAACTCTTGTTCTGTTTAATGTCTTTCCCTTTTGTGAAATTTAAGGAATTGACCTATTACAAAACCACAGAAATATGCAACATTCTTGTTCTTTTCTTCAATAGTCTTTTTGGCATTCTCCTTTATCACTAGGTACTACATAACAATGTGAAGGAGAAAACTAAAAGGAGAAATATTAAAAATCTGACATACTATGAAATTAATAAACCATTGAAATCTGACATTACTGCAGATGCAGTGGATTAATTGCCTTAAGACATAGCTTTAATCACCATATCCCATAAAAGTATAGACACAAGGCTTTATTTTATTTTAGACAAAAAGTCTTCTATTTAATTCAAAAGTATCTACATTTCCTTCATGTGAAACACTGTTGCACATGCCTTACAATAATTAGTATTACAAAAATATTACAGCTTCTTCATAATTCTTTCTATTAAATCAGCAGGTCAAACAGAATTAGGACCCCCAACTATCAATAAAAAAGCAAAATAATTTTAACAAAAAAGATCCAACTTTTAATTATAAAAAATTAAGTATTTAGCCCTAAACCTATTATTTAAATAAACTTAGTTAAACTATGTTATATTTTATTAATGCATTTTTCAATCAAACAACACAAAATTGTTTTACAAATATTAAGGCTCACAAAAAAACTGCAAAGAGTCCAGCGGAAGGCAACAAAAATGATTAGGGGGCTGGAGCACATGATTTATGAGGAGAGGCTGAGGAAACTGGGATTATTTACTCAGCAGAAGAGAAGAATGAGGGGGGATTTGATAGCTGCTTTCAACTACCTGAAAGGGGGTCCCAAAGAGGATTGATCTAGACTGTTCTCAGTGGTACCAGATGACAGAACAAGGAGCAATGGTCGCAAGTTGCAGTGGGGGAGGTTTAGGTTGGATATTAGGAAAACCTTTTTCACTAGGAGGGTGGTGAAGCAATGGAATGGGTTACCTAAGGAGGTGGAAGGAATCTCCTTCCTTAAAAGTTTTTAAGGTCAGCCTTGACAAAGCCCTGGCTGGGATGATTTAGTTGGGGATTGGTCCTGCTTTGAGCAGGGGGTTGGACTAGATGACCTCCTGAGGTCCCTTCCAACCCTGAAATACAGTAATTAGACCAATATTTATACATAGATAATCTGAGTCAGAGAGAGCCTCAGTAATTTACATAAGGTCATACACTGAGTTTAGTTGCAAAGTCAGGAATAAGAACCCAAGATTTCTGACTCTAATTCTGCTGTTGTAATCAGTCGGTAATATTCTTTCTTCTTTTGGAAACCTATCAGTCATTTACTGATGTACCTATGTGTTTAGGTTTTATGTTTGTGTTACACAATACACACCTGCTAAGTGTCACACAAGATGCTTTCATCCCTCAAACGCTCTCACAGCCCATACTAAATGTAACACATTCAGTGGGGCTGCAGGAACAGCCTGCAACTGTGTCTCTCAGCCACCAGAGATTGGCTGAGAAAGCAACTACTGTCTTACTGCTCCTACTGCTGGATCTCAGCAATGAGAGAGCAGCCAGGAGGAGCAAATTACAGTGGCCTAATTATTCTTCCAGACTTTCTCCCACCCATCCCTATGAACAGCCAGCCAGCCAGCCAGCCTTCTAAAAAATTCCAGCTTCCACCCAGCTCTCAGTCACCTCACCCAGTGGCCCCCATCATTCCATTTGAACACTCCTCCTCCTCTCACGGAGTACCCCCAACCATCACCATCTACCCCCAGATTCTTCCCCGCTCCACAAAGTATTGCCCCAACCACCTCACAAAATCAGGTGTTGGTAGCATGCATGCATTCATACAGGCCTTTATTGTTTTATACCTTTGCTCTGCGTGCTGTGTACGTGGGGATGAACACGAAGAGGCTGTTTTTGAGTCACTTGAACCAGCTGCTGTAGGCATGAAAGAGCTTAAGGTGCCGAACACAGTTGGGCCTTATACGTTAACACAGTTGCTGAAGGGGGCTTCCACCCCGAGAGCCAGTCTAAGAGTGTCAAGTATCAGAGGAGTAGCCAAGTTAGTCTGGATCTGTAAAAGCAGCAAAGAGTCCTGTGGCACCTTATAGACTAACAGACGTATTGGAGCATGAGCTTTCATGGGTGAGTACGTCTGTTAGTCTATAAGGTACTACAGGAGTCTAAGAGTGGTTGAACCATATGACTCCAATCTTAATGCAGGAAGCCAGGCCCGTAACTTCAGGGGCTCAGCCCACCATCAAACACCAACCTAGTCCCTCGACATTCCCCAACGTGCCAAGTTTTGTGAAGCTCCATGTTTTACCCACACCCACACCTCCTAACATTTCAAGCACCTAAACCTGAGTTGCACTGCAACTTCAGGTCATGGTGCACTAAGTCGGGGGGGCCCTTCAAAGTGGGGTGGTCAGAGGCAAACAGTCCCTGACACTACTCCTTCCAGGCAGCCTGGGATGCAGGAAAGACTAATGGATTCAGCGGTAAGACTCCCATTGACTTTAATGTTTTTTGTTTGTTTGTTTTAAATCAGATATTTAAATGGTGCATATGCCTTATACTGGTCTTTTGCAACTGGGTGAACATCCCAGGAGGGCTACGGGTAAGGGGAGGGAAGAGTGCATGTGGAATGCTGCACACATGCACAGATGTATTAGCAACTGTTTCTTTCCCCCATCCCCATTACAACAAATTATAATTTTTACACCGCCTTAGTAGTGAAATACTATGTTTCAGTAACAATCATAATGCAGAACAGATACTTACCTACTAATCTAAAATTCTCAAGACTTGGATGCAAATGTGGCTTTCTTCAACCCTAAAACTTTGTTGGTAGTCTAAGGTTATGTCTTCACTGCAAGAAAAAGTGTGTTTTAAACCTCTCCAACGCATCATCAGGGATCTACAACCCATCCTGGACAATGATCCCTCGCTTTCACAGACCTTGGGAGGCAGGCCAGTCCTCGCCCACAGACAACCCACCAACCTGAAGCATATTCTCACCAGCAACCACACACCGCACCATAACAACTCTAACTCAGGAACCAATCCATGCAACAAACCTCGATGCCAACTCTGCCCACATATCTACACCACCGACACCATCACAAGACCTACCCAGATCAGCTACAACATCACCGGTTCATTCACCTTCACATCCACCAATGTTATATATGCCATCATGTGCCAGCAATGCCCCTCTGCTATGTACATTGGCCAAACTGGACAGTCACTATGTAAAAGGATAAATGGACACAAGTCAGATATCAGGAATGGCAATATACAAAAACCTGTAGGAGAACACTTCAACCTCCCTCGACACACAATAGCAGATGTAAAGGTAGCCATCTTACAGCAAAAAAACTTCAGGACCAGACTCCAAAGAGAAACTGCTGAGCTTCAGTTCATTTGCAAATTTGACACCATCAGCTCAGGATTAAACAAAGACTGTGAATGGCTAGCCAACTACAAAAGCAGTTTCTCCTGCCTTAGTGTTTACACCTCAACTGCTAGCAGAGGACCTCACCCTCCCTGATTGAACTAACCTCATTATCTCCAGACTGCTTCTTGCCTGCATATTTATACCTGCCTCTCAGGGGCAGCTCTAGGGATTTTGCCGCCCCAAGCACGGCAGGCAGGCTGCCTCTGGCAGTTTGCCTGTGGAGGGTCCACTGGTCCCGTGGCTTCCTGCGGTTTGCCTGCGGGAGGTCCACCGAAGCTGCGGGACCAGCGGACCCTCTGCAGGCACGCCGTCGGAGGCAGCCTGCCTGCCGCCCTCACGGTGCCGGCAGAGCGCCCCCCTTATTCACCCACTTATGCTCCAACACATCTGTTAGTCTTAAAGGTGCCACAGGGCTCTCTGTTGCTTTTTACAGATCCAGACTAACACGGCTACCCCTCTGATACTTTTTCTATCTAGAGAGATGTAAAATCGTAGTGGAGATGAGACACTATAGTGTTTACCTCACTGAAGATAGTAGATAAAAAAAACTCAATGTAGATTTAAAAAACTACCTGTGCCCTTATCTCTACTAGAATTTTACACTGAGATAGCTAATTTGAGTTAGCCACTTTGATGTAATATGCATCTATTTTTTGCAGTGAGGACATAGCTTAAGAGATAACAGAGGTACTGTAAATCAAGATAAAGAGTTCATTGGCAGAACGCTGTGACAAAGACTGGGAGTTCTCACTCACACTTTACTGATCTTAGTATCATCAGTTACATTCATGAGCACTAAAATTTACTTATACTATAAGCACATTGCCTGATAATATCACATGGTTTTACAAAACTTTGTAATACTATACAAATATAAAAATAACTTAAGGACACAGGGTAATGCATTCCATTAAACTAATGGAATTTAAAAGCAATAAAATGTTTTAATAATAAAAAAGATACTCACTATACCTTGAAAAATGGATGCTACGAGACACAAAAAAATCATAGCCTACTTTGGTGCAAAACAGAACAAACTAATTTCTGTTTATTTGCTCTCTGATGTGATACATTGAGCCTTTCCCTAAGGAGACTTATATACATGAGTTTATGTTAGTAAATGAAATCATGAATATTCTGCAAAAGATCATAGGGGTTACAGTGGACGAGAAGCTGGATATGAGTCGACAGTGTGCCCTTGTTGTCAAGAAGCTAATGGCATTTTGGGCTGTATAAGTTGGGGCATTGCCAGCAGATCGAGGGACGTGATCATTTCCCTCTATTCGGCATTGGTGAGGCCTGATCTGGAGTACTGCGTCCAGTTTTGGGCCCCACACTATAAGAAGGATATGGAAAAATTGGAAAGAGTTCAGCAGAGGGCAACAAAAATGATTAGGGGGCTGGGGAACATGACTTATGAGAGGAACTGGGATTGTTTAGTCTGCAGAAGAGAAGAATAAGGGGGGATTTGATAGCTGTTTTCAACTACCTGTAAGGGGGTTCCAAAGAGGATGGATCTAGACTGTCCTCAGTGGTACCAGATGACAGAACAAGGAGCAATGGTCTCAGGTTGCAGTCGGGGAGATTTAGGTTGGATATTACCTTTTTCACTAGGAGGGTGGTGAAGCAATGGAATGGGTTACCTAGGGAGGTGGTGGAATCTTCTTCCTTAGAAGTTTTTAAGGTTAGGCTTGACAAAGCCCTGGCTGGGATGATTTAGTTGGGGATTGGTCCTGCTTTGAGCAGGGGGTTGGACTAGATGACCTCCTGAGGTCTCTTCCAACCCTGATAGTCTATGATTCTATGATTAAGGAACAAAGTATTCAAGTGACCGGACACACCTAGTTAGAAGCGCTACATCATCAGAATCAGTTCTCATTGGATGAGCTATACTGAGGGCAGACAGCTTTTGAAAGCTGCCTTTTCCAAAATAACACTTTTATGAGTGTGCTATACACACAAGGAATCAAACATCAAATTTATGAGATTTTGCTATGTCAGCAAATGATTTATCTCTTCTCTCCTTACATCTCGCACATTTCTGAGTTCTGACAAATAGAAGCTAGCCATACTAGAAATCTCTCAAAGGGAAGATTTTAACACATACTTCTTTTGCACTGTGATACAGGCCAACCAAATACTTTTTTGTGTTTATTTTCTCACTATCCTGGTTCACAACATTTAGAAAAATTGAAATGTTAATGCGGTACTGTCATAGACTTCAAATATCATGAGTTCATTGACACCAGCTGAGATAAAATATTTAACATAACCACAATGCTTCTTCATCTAGTACCTTCATTTTCTTTGAGCTTTCAAAAAATGACTTTAGGTTCCACATCTGCACTGGCAATGATCAGTTACAAGAAAATAATACATTTTAATAAGCTAAGGATTACATAAAATCAACAAACTACATAAACTAGATACTAGCATCTTTTTTTTGCTACTGATCACATTTCACTTCTATAGCTGAAATTATATTGTTTGTGTTTCTTTAGGGGCTGACATTTTAAAGAATTTCAGTTGTGCAAATTACCCCAAAGCACACCCGATGTCAACTCAGACTATTAATAGGTTGTCATAAATGGAACTATACAAAAGGAAAATTAGTTTATAATGATGGTCTACCACCAACAAAACAAGTTAAGAACAATATTACTGTGAAAGCTTTTATGCCACTTCATTTTCTTTTTTAGAAATGGAAATACAAACTCAAGTGAAATAAATATATTTTGCTTGGGGTTCAGGGGAAAAAAGGATATTATTCGGTTAAAGTACATCCTCTACACACCCTTGTCAAACTATCAAGTACACCATACAGTTTTACAGATTAAATTACTGATTATTTGTGACATTCCCCTGGTGTTATCTGGACCAGTGATCTGCTAGGTCACTCCAATCCTCAACTCTGGGAGCCAGCCTTACCCTGCTCTTCTATGAGAACCTCTACTTCTGAGCTGTTCATGCATAGCCTCTAGCATGTAAGCTGTTCCCAGCTACATGAATGAGCACTCTTGGCCAGCCGCTGCTTGGATTGTGCAACCGAATGAGACTAGCCAATATCTCCAGACCCAGACATAACCCTAGGAGCCTCCATCTTTCAGTGTCCAGTTATTCCCACTGGATGCTGCAAGCTGATATGAGTTCATCAATTTAACAAAGAATTTGATACGTACCAGGCTTGTTATCCCAAGGGAAGTCTCTGACATATTTCAAACCAAACACACTGCTTCAGGCAGAATAAACAAACAAATTTATTAACTAAAATGATAGATTTTAAGTGATTATAAGTCAAAGCACAAGAAGTCAGATTTGGTCAAATGAAATAAAGCAAAACATATTCTAAGCTGATCTTAACACTTTCAAAGGCCTTACAAACTTAGATGCTTCTCACCACAGGCTGGCTGGTTGCCCTTCATCCAGGCTCTCCCCTTTGATCAGTGCTTCAGTCACTTGGTGGTGATGTCTGTCGAAGGAGGCGGAAGAGAGAGAGCACGCATGGCAAACTTCTCTCCCTCTTGGTTTCCCCTCTCCCCCTTCAGAGTCAGGTGAGCATTACCTCATTGTAGTCTCAAACTGACCCAGAGAAGGGGGGTGACTCACTTGAGAGTCCAACAGATCCTTTGTTGCTGACTAGGCCAGTGTCCTTTGTTCCTGTGAGGCTGTGCTGAGTTTGTCCCATACATACCCTGATGAGATTTGAACTGCCCTCTGCTCCTGGAGAATTTTTCCTGGGCTTGTTTTAAGCCATGAGGACACATTTTCAACCTCATAACTATATACATAAAATTACAACCTATAATATTACTATAACATCAATGCTCGGTGCATCATAAGCCTTCCGAAAACACCTGACATGACAAAATTTGCATTGGACACCACACAATCATATTATAAAGATGAACATGGGAGTGCAGGGTGTTCCCTCGAGGTACAGTGGGTCACATTATTGCTTTTGTACTGATGGCTAATAAATGCCTACCGATATTGATTCTTTGGCCTAGCAACAAGCTGTTTGAGACAATGACTGTCTTTTTGTTCTTGGTCTGCACAGCACCTAACACAATGGAGCCCTGGTCTATGCATGACAAGGGCTCTTAGGTACTCCCAGAATACAAATAATAAATAATAACAAACCAGTAGAAATGGTTACTCCCTAGAAAAAATCATCACTGGTGAATATTTATTATATTATTTTATAGACACACAGAAATAAAGGCCCCAATTTGGGACTACATCCAAGTTGTGCAAACCGCAGACAAGGCCATCTGAAACTCCTCGATCCATCCCCATAGCAAGTCAGACCAGAAGGGGGCCTATTGCAACTTCTGCCACTGGCATAAATTCATGTCAACAGAGGATCAGATCTCCCCCACACTCCACTGCAAATAATGTTTTCTACAACTTTACATAAAACTGCATAGACTTTGTCAAAAATCAGAGAAATTCACAAGAAATTTCAAAGTTGTTTCCACACACTGTGGGGTTTGAAATGGATCAATTTTAAATTTGTTTTCAATTTTTTCACAACACTTTTTTCACAGTTTCAATAATTTTGCTAAAAAATTCAATTTTAAATAAAAAATATTGACATATTGAAAGTTTTGTTGATGAAATTTTCCACAGCAACAATCTATTGTTTTTAAAACTGCTGAAATGTGTTTAATTGACAATGATTCAAGTCCTTTGTTATGTACAGAACTGGCGGTAGCATTGCAAGCTTCCCTAGATTAAACCTGGAAGGGTTGAGTGTGCAGATTAGTCTTCACGTCCATTCAATTCAATGTGAACCAATGTGTGAACAAATGTGTCCCACAGTTTGGATCTGAAGACAGGCAGTTGTGGACCATAGGTTATAAAGAGTCTAACTTTTATTCTAAAACATTTGTTTGGAACTGGCTGAAAGAGACTGCACTACATAGGTTAATTTTTTTTTAAATCATTATTAGCAAAAACCAGATATTAAATTTCCTATTCATGCCTTAAGACACAACAGAGCATAACTCACACATCAGTATAAATCATAGCAATATATACAACCAATGGGATCCACAGCAACCTCTCTACACGGCATCCTCTGATTTTCAAGAAAGATATTAAGCTTCCTCTCCTTAGTAATTCAGCTGCAGGCTAATTAAGCAGGGTAATGCTTAAATATATTTTCTTTTTTACATTTCAGCACAAACACCTATTCTAATATTAATTTTAGCATTTCCTTAAAAAAGAATTATAGGCTTAATGGCAAAACAAATTCATTCACTCTATGATCACTCATTACACAGTACAAGACAATTAACTTGTAACTATAATGAAATATCAAAGGGGTGCTGTGAGTGAGAATTAGAAGTTTTTATTTTAAGGGAGCACTTTTTGATCAAGACAACCTAATTATTCTGATATTGTCCTTTCTTGTTGTTGCTATTTGCAACATTCTTTTTCACTATGTTATTGCACTGATATTGTAAATTTGTTGGGACCAGAATCTGTGACTAGATGAAGCTCAGCATTAGATATTAAATAATGCCTCTATTGTCTTAGATATCCCACAGTGCTCCTATTCTACTTCTTAGCACAATCTGTTCTTCTCTATATTGTGCTTCAGACAGGTTTTATCCACTTTGCTTTTAGACTAGTTCATGTTCATTAAACATAAATGGCTCATACTCTGCCCTCAGACACGCATGGGCAACTCCCACTGACTTGACCTATTGACTTCAATTCCCATTGACCAATTTCCTTTTATTCAAAGGAAAAATGGTCTATGGTTCAAGTCAATGGGAGGTGAAGCAGAATTCAACAGGAGCTGAATGCGCATACTTAACATGAGGGTAGATTCTGAGCTAAATGACTTGAAAAGCACTTTGTGTTTTTTGCTTTAATATTATTTTAAGAAGTGAGGAACTAGATTGTACAAAGGATGAACTTCAGAAACTTTTACCTCTACATTAGCCATTCAAATCTAGACTGTGTTAACAGTGATAGAAAGTTATGAAGTTTTGCAATCACCTATGTGAAATGAATTAACGGTCTCAGCCCAGTTTTAGCTTATACATAACCATTAAAACAAACAACAATGACACTCACAACCTTATTTAAGCAACACCCTTTTTGGAAGTCTAAAAACATCTGAAAATGCACAAACTGAATGGACAAAGAGATTGTCACTTATGATATGTCTGCACTTAGGATGTCTGGCAGTGTAATTTCCAGCTCAGGTAGACAGACCTATGTGCACTAGTTTTGATTGAGCCAGCACACTAAAAATAGCAGTGTAGCCACAGTGGCATGAGCAACAGGACAAGTTCACCATCTGAATAGGTACCTAGGGTTCCCAGTGGGAATGTACTCAAGGTGACTATTACATCTTCTCACCCTCGCCACCCCAGCTACTCTGCTATTTTTAACATGCTAGCTCCATCACACCTCCAGCTCAAAGTGGAGTTGTACCCATAGAGGCAGTTTCGCATTAGCAGAGTCCATTCACATAGATGAGGAAATTTGGGTATCAGGAGGAAGCTGTGGCATCATCATGGCCTTCAGTTTCTACTGCAGCCTTTTTCAGAAGTACTGAATTCAAAATACAATTGAATTCCAAACTTTAGGAACCAAAAATATTAACAGTTTCAGGACATGAAAAGTATGTGCCTTTCAGAAGTACCAAACCATTTACTCAGTCTATTTTTTTCCGCCAAATATAAGGATAGGGTTCTGTGTTTCCATTTCAACTGATAACTTTAAAATCAGCTAAGAGTTTTAGATTATTGTGGTATCAACAGTTGATGCAGAACAGACACAGACTCTTGATCCAAGACTTGGCAGGTAACTAAAAAGGAACTGACTTTCAAGTATTTTGTTTTCAAATGTAATTATTTATCTACTTTAAGCCTGTACACAAAGTTTCTCACTGGGCTAGGAGTCCTTTAAATGCTTGTCAAAAGATGGGAACTTTTACAGATGTGATTCTGAATGTGAAATTTGCAGAAGAGTTGCCTGCCTAGAGGACGGATTTTCAAAAGCACCTATGTGACTTAGAAGCACAAGTCCCACTGAAAGGCACTTATGTGCTTCTGAAAAAGCCCACCATTCACCTGCACATAATATAGGACTCTAAATTTTTCTCATACAAGTGTTACTAGGGCTGTTAATCAATTAAAAAAATTAACCACAATTAATCGCACTATTAAACAATAATATAATGTCATTTATTTAAATATTTTGGATGTTTTCTACATTTTCAAATAGAATGATTTCAGTTACAACACAGAATACAAAATGTACAGTGCTCACTTCATATTTATTTTTTCTTACAAATATTTGCACTGTAAGAAACAGAAATAGTATTTCTCAATTCATCTAATACAAGTACTGTAGTACAATCTCTATCATGAAAGTGCAACTTACAAATGTATATTTTTTGTTACATAACTGCACTCAAAAACAAAACAGTGTAAAACTTTAAAGCCAGCCAGTCCTACTTCTTGTTCAGTCAATCGCTCAGACAAACAAGTTTGTTTACATTGGCAGGAGATAATGCTGCCTGCTTCTTGTTTACAATGTCTCCTGAAAGTGAGAACAGGTATTTGCATGGCAGTGTCATAGCCGGCGTCGCAAGATATGTACGTGCCAGATGTGCAAAGGATTCATATGTCCCTTCATGCTTCAACCACAATACCAGAGGATATGCATCCATGCTGATGATGGATTCTGCTCGAGATCCAAAACGCATGTTCATTTTCATCAGCTGAGTTAGATGCCACCAGCAGAAGGTTAATTTTCTTTTTTGGTGTTTCAGGTTATGTAGTTTTCGCACGAGAGTGTTGCTATTTTAAGACTTCTGAAAGCATGCTCCACACCTCATCCCTCTCAGATTTTGGAAGGTATTTCAGATTCTTGAAGATTGAGTCCAGTGCTATAGCTATCTTTAGAAATCTCACATCTGTACCTTCTTTGTGTTTTGTCAAATCTTCAGTGAAAGTGTTCTTAAAATGAACAACATATGCTGGGTCATAATCCGAGACTGCTATAACATGAAAAATGTGACAGAATGCAGGTAAAACAGAACAGGAGGCATATAATTCTCTCCCGAGTAGTTCAGTCACAAATTTAATTAATGCATTATTTTTTTAATGAGCACCAGCAGCATGGAAGCATGTCCTCTGGAATGTTGGCCGAAGCATGAAGGGGCATACGAATGTTTATCATATCTGGCACGTAAATACCTTGCAATGCTGGCTACAAAAGTGCCATGCGAACACCTGTTCTCACTTTCTGGTGACATTATAAATAGGAAGAGGGCAGCATTATCTCCGGTAAACGTAAACGAATCTGTTTGTCTTAGCAATTGGCTGAACAAGAAGTAGGACTGAGGGGACTTGTAGGCTCTAAAGTTTTACATTGTTTTGTTTTTGAGTGCAGTTATTTAACAAAAAAAAATCTACATTTTTAAGTTTCAAGATAAAGGGATTGCACTACAGTACTTGTATGAGGTGAATTGAAAAACACTATTTCTTTTGCATATAATTTTTACAGTGCAAATATTTGTAATAAAAATAATATAAAATGAGCACTGTACACTTTGTATTATGTGTTGTAACTGAAGTCAATATATTTGAAAACGTAGAAAAACATCCAAATATATTTAATAAATTTAAATTGGGATTCTATTGTTTAATAGTGTGATTAAAACTGTGATCAAACGTGATTAATTGTTTTGAGTTACTCATGTGAGTTAACTATGATTTATCGACAGCCCTAAATATTACCATTATTTTTGTGGATCTGAAAAATCCAGTGAAAATAAAGAAACAAACAATAAGAACAGAATGAATGTTCTACATATACAAAACAATGCTAGACAGACAGAGAGACAGACAAAGTGTTTGAAATATGCGCATCTTGCTCTTGTTATACCTTCTTCCACTTCCTGGCATCAGTAATTTCCTCTCTCTTCTTTCCTTGTATGCATCCAGGTGGTGTTCTTTCTCCTTTCTCTTCACTCTCTGACCTCTCTTTTCCTTATCTCTCCTTTGACCCTGTTATTTATTTTTCTCATATACTGTGTTCTCTACCTCCATTCTTTATATTTTCAAATCATTCCTTTCCCATTTCTCTCCAACTTAAATCTTTCTCTTTTTATACCTACATAACAAACTTCTCCTTTCTGCTTTATACAATTGATTTTTCCCTTGCTTACTCTCACCACTGTGCCCATTCACATAGACACCTTATTAGTCCCCACCCACTGATGCCCAGGCTTTGGAAATATTATAAAAAACATACTGTTGAGAGGAATAAGTTTACTAGCTAAAGAATGATACAGAAGATGAGTGGCTCCAATATCCTGGTCAGAAACCAATGCATCCCTCCCTCCAGCTGTTCTTTGGTCCATGTAGAACTGGTTGGGAATTTTCCAACAAAAGAAAATGCTGGTTCATGAAACCTGAAATGTTTTGTGGAAACATGTCCGGTTTGATGAGCTGCTGATGAACCACAGGCAGATTTCCATTAGAAACCCACCTGGTTTCCTGCCAGCTCACCTGGTGGACTGCAGGGGGCCCTAGGGCTTCTAGGGATCTGAGCCATCCCTGTCATGCAAACAGCCCTAGAGCTAGGGACACAGAGTGTCTAGGCGTCTTTGCCATGGATTCAAGAACTAGGAGCTGGGGGCACTGAGAACCCTGGGCTTGGCTCTGATCTGTGAAACAGGGAGCCTGGAAGCCCTGAGAAACTTAGCTCAAGCTTGGGCTCTCGAGGCTTCCGACTATAGAGCTAGGGATCTTCTTTGCACCCATAATCATAAGAAACGAAGCCTGAAGTCCACATAAATTAATACTTGCCTGGAAAGCTTCTTTCTGACCACAAGCAAGTGGGAGAGTGGACAGTGAAGCCATAAATGCATGTACAGAAATATCTGTAAAAACTATCTAAATTTAAATGCAACATTGGGAGTAACATCCTTACTCTTGCAAGAATTGCCACCGGATGTTTGACTACCAAAAATGGTTCAGATCTAGATTTTACATTCCCATTTGAAAAATTGAAGAATTTAAATATCCAATAACTAATATGTAGCTAATGCTCCCTTACCATGAAACACACCAGTCTTTTCAAGCAAAATAACTGTGGATACCAAATGGATTTATTACATCATTAGTATTTAAAATGAATTTGAAATGTCTTTGTAATGAAATACAGTAAAGGAACCAAATTCATTTTGAATGGTTAAAACTCTACGAGAGATTATTTCCTTCTCAGATCTATGCCTTAAAAGCAGAAATAGTTTCAATTATTAAAAATGGGAATGAAGTCAGCTATTTAAAAAGACAACCTGTGCGAGTTATCGTCTTCCCCCCATCTCTTCTTATGAATAAACTGAAAAGTTCTATTTCTGGTTGAACTAAGTTCTTTTATCTTCATTTTCTGCTTTTAAAAATCTTTTCATTACTATCTTCACTGAAGTTCTTTTAACATCCCATTGTAAAGGATTTACTTCTACATTTTATAATTATAATAATATCTAACTTTTATGTAGCATTTTTCATCAGTAGATTACAAAGTGCTGTACTATGGAAGTCAGTATCATTATCCTCATTTCACATATGGGGAAACTGAGGCAGAGAGGGGCGCTGTGATTTCCCCACAACCATTCAGCAAGCCAGAATCAGGAATAGAACATTTTCCTAAGGCTCAGTCCAGCACTCTTTCCACTAGGCCACACTGATTTATGCATAATGCTGTTGACTTCACTGTAATGACCTGTAAAAACATATACACATACTCAACTTTCAATAGGGTTAATTAAAGTTAAACATGTGGTACAGGTCTTTGTAACACTGGGACTTATTTTTGCATATTTTACCTGCGTTAAAACAGTGTCCAAGAAATTAGATGCAAAAATTATATTTTGTAAAGAAAATGCTCTACAAAACTCAATACAAACAAAAATGTGTGTAACTACTTGAGAATGGGTTAAAAGAATGGGGGGAAAAGATAAAAGACTGTGTTCAAATCCTCTTATATTCCCCCCTTTTCTCTCCTTAAAAATCGGGCAATTGGACACCTACAAAATTACATACATTTGGTTGGATCCTAACAAAGCATTTGTTGGTTTTGCAATATTCTTCAGGGCACAATTAGTCACTTGTTTGTTAAATGTCTGGTATTAGCAAAAATTAATTTTCCTATTACAGAAGTCAAAATCCTTCAGTGACTACTTGACTTCAGTGGAACTACTCACAAGCTTTAGGTTAAAACTGTGCTTAAAGCCTCAATCTTTCAAATTCACAATCTATGGGTGAATTGGTGGGCCCCATTGACTTCCCTTAGGCTGTGTGAGAGTAGAGCAGGCCACCTGTGACTTTTAAATTTTGATATCAGTGCCAGAGAACTCAGCACTTGGTATAATCCAGCCCTTATAACATTAAACAATCTAGAATATGAAATGTGGCCAAGTTACCATTAACAAAGCAACCTTCATTTGTTGAATTTCCTGATGTCATTACTTGACCTTGTTACCTTAGTTTTGCATTAATACTGGAAGATTATTTGTTGTTTTCATTTTGCATATTAGTACTTATGTATTTAGCTACATAACTCATAGGAAACAAGTAAGTATTCCTTTTATACTTTATCCCCCATGGTTTGTCAATGAGTGGAAGAGGTAGCCCCTGAAGCAAGCTAAGACACTCTAGTTATGCTTGTTCATATATAATTTTTGGATGTAGCTATCATTTTACAATAGTTTATTCCTGGCCGCTGAGTGAAGTTATTGCAAAGTAGTTTAAAATCCACAAACTCTTTGATCAATAAATGATGCAACATGGTCACCTACACCTAAAGTGACAGGTCTTTAAAACTATAATAATTTGTTTTATATAGATAAATAGCTTTGTCCCTGTGTCAACCGTATACAGTGGGATATATAGTCATGAAAAACCTTAGGAATAGATGGCAACTTTTTTGCTTTCTGCTCATCAGTATTCATATAATAGGCAAGCCTAAACTGCATCTGCATTCAGCAGCACTCCTGATCAGAAACCACATACGCCCATTAGAAAGAGAAGTCCTAATGTGAGCATGTACTGATTCAAAATTAGATGGATCACAAATTTTAATAGCTCTGTCAACTGGAGTATGGTTAACCCCTGTTATAATCAAGGGGTGATGATTGGAATAAAGATAGCAATAAGCATGTGTTGTTGTTTTTCTGTAAACGGTCAACACTTAAGAACAGTAATACAACAAATCTATGAATTTACAATATGAAGAGAAAGAGACAGCCCTTTCCTTCCAATTTCCATGGCAAATGTATAGGATACCTAGAATATAGAGTCTAAAAACATAGTTGGGAACTGTGTTTCACTCTGTGAAGCTGACACAGACAGATTTAGACTTTCACACTTCTGGATATGGAAAAAGTCATAGTCACTGGGAGGAGATACATGAGAGATCTTGTATGAGAGTGCCATCATTGTCCTACTCTATAGGAGAAAGTATATCCCCAATTACTTCATTTCCTTCATCACTACCATGAAAGAGAGCAAATGGAATTAACCTTCTTGTCCTCAGGACTACATCTTCCCATAGTTTTTTTTTTATTATTTTCTGGTAGTTTGTCTGTGTAGGGTAGTATAGGATAGTTTGGGTACATAGCTGTCTCTTTTTCTGGGAGCCTTCAGCCTCATACCCACACTGGACCCTGAGCCCTGGCTGTAGGGCCTTCAAGAGATGTGCCTCCTGCCCATCAATTGTACTGGAGAACGCTCCAGTGCCTTCTCTGTCTGGGCGAGAGTGAATAACTCTCTACTGTTGTCTGTCTGCTACCATATGTAGACTCAGGTATGCTCAGGAGAGAAAACATTTTATTTATTTTATAACCTGTTTTGTTAGTTTGGATTGTGTTTATTGACCCAATTATGGTAGGCAAACACTTTCATTCATTATAAAAAACAAAGTGGAGAGATTTTCAAAATACAGTTTATTAGAAAACATGCACTATCTCAGGAGAATTAGATCAGTCTGAAAGTTTCATTCAAATGACTGAGGCTGATTTAATCAACTTGTGGCATAGAGAAAGAGTCGGTTTTAACTGAGGAAACAGATATAGGAAGGCCACAGAATTGTGTCCTTAAAGAAAGAGAACGTAAGGGTAATGTCTACACTACGGGATTACTCCTATTTTACAGAATTCGATTTTTGGCAACAGATAGTATAAAGTCGAGTGCATGAGGCCACGCTAAGTACATTAATTCGGCGGTGTGCGCAGGGGCGGCTCTAGGCACCAGCAAAACAAGCTGGTGCCTAGGGCGGCAAAATGTAGGGGGCGTTCCCTGCCGCCGGGGGGGGGCGGCAGGATGGGCCGGCGGACCTGCCGCAGTCATGCCTGCGGGAGGTCCACTGGAGCCCCGGGAGGACCGGACCTGCCGCAGGCATGACTGCGGAGGGGGCGCTCGTCCCGCGGCTCGGCTGGACCTCCCGCAGGCATGCCTGCGGCAGCTCAAGCGGAGCCGCCGGACCCGCGAACCGTCCGCAGCCGCGGGAGGTCCAGCCGAGCCACGCGGGACCAGCGGTCCCTCTGCAGTCATGCCCGCGGGAGGTCCGCTGCTCCCGCGGCTCCGGGGCGCCTCCCGCGCATGACTGCTTGGGGCGGCCAAAAACGTAGAGCCGCCCCTGGGTGTGCGTCCATAGTACCGAGGCTAGTGTCGACTTCCGGAGTGTTGTACTGTGGGTAGCTATCCCATAGTTCCCACAGTCTCCGCCGCCCATTGGAATTCTGGGTTGAGATCCCAATGCGTGATGGGGCAAAAAACATTGTTGCGGGTGGTTCTGGGTACATGTCATCAGGCCCCCCCTTTCCCTCCCTCCCTCTGTGAAAGTAATGGTAGACAACCATTTTGTGCCTTTTTTTTTCCTGGGTTACCTGAGCAGACGCCCTACCATGGCAAGCATGGAGCCCGCACAGCTGACCGCCACCGTAAGTCTCCTGGGTGCTGGCAGACGTGGGACTGCAAAATGGAGGAACTAGAGCTACTGGTGCAGGAAGTGAAACCGGATATTATAGGGATAACAGAAACATGGTGGAATATATGGAGTACAGGTATTGAAGGGTATGTGCTGTTTAGGAAAGACAGAAATAAAGGCAAAGGTGGTGGAGTAGCATTGTATGTCAATGATGAGGTTAACTGTAAAGAAATAAAAAGCGATGGAATGGATAAGACAGAGTCTGTCTGTGCAAAAATCACAATGGGGAAGAAAGCTACTAGAGCCTCCCCTGAGATAGTGCTTTAATGTTTTTAATGTATTCTTTATTAATTGATTATAAAAATAGGGAGAGAACTGACAAGGTAGCCTGGGTGGGGTGTGGGAGGAGGGAAGGAAAAGGCCATTTCAAAACTTGTGGAATGACAGCCTTCTGTTGCTTGGGCTGTCCACTGGGGAGGAGTGGTTGGGTCCCCAGAGGCCCCCTCCTCCCCCCCGCCGCGTTCTTGGGCGTCGGTGAGGAGGCTATGGAACTTGGGGAGGGTGGTTATACAGTGGCTGTAGCGGCACTCTGTGATCCTGCTGCCGTTCCTGAAGCTCCACCAGATGCCAGAGCATGTCCGTTTGATCCCGCAGTAGCCCCAGCGTTGCATCCTGCCTCCTCTAATCTTCCTGCCGCCACCTCTCATCTCAAGCATCCCTCCTGTCCTCACGTTCATCCCTCCTGTCCTCACGTTCATTGGCTGCTTTCCTGTACTGTGATACTGTGTCCTTCCACTCATTCAGATGAGCTCTTTCATTGCAGGTCGACTGCATGATCTCAGAGAACATTTAATCTCACGTGCATTTTTTTCACCGCTTTATCTGAGATAGCCTTCGGGACGGAGAAGGGAGGCTTGAACAATTTGCAGCTGTGGGAGGGGAAAAAAGGGAGAAAAGTATTTAAAAAGATACATTTTACAGAACAATGGGTATAGTCTTTCACGGTGAACAGCACTATTCACATTACATAGCACATGTGATTTTGGTACAAGGTCGCATTTTGCATCTTAATATTGAGTGCCTGCGGCTTTGGTGTTAGAGATCACAGACGCAGGGCTGGGAAACAGAATTCGGCTTGCATGCAGCCATGGTAAGCCACTGTCTTTCGGCTTCTGCAACCTTCATAAAAGTAGCGCCCTCCTTTCCCATACCAAGCAAAGCCCGTTGAGTGCTGCGGTTTTCATGTTAACGTGCATCAGCAGAAACCAAACTAACCCCCCACAATCCAATTATCTGGGATGATCGCTCTCCCCCCGCTCGGCTGGTATCAGGGAAGATCCCTGCTAGCCAAACGCGAACAGCTCAGCGCCAATACTCACACACACCGCTTGGCTAACTGCAGGGAGGATTTCTTTTCAGCCACAGACAAACAGCCCAGTAGGAACAACCACCTCTGAATGGCCCCTTAATTAAATTCCCATATTTCAACCAGGTTACCATGAACAATATCACTCTCCTGAGGATAACACAGCGAGATAAAGAACGGATGTTGCTTGAATGCCAGCAAACACCAGGACCATATGCTGCCAAGCTTTCTCATGCATGGCGTGGTCAAGTGTCCTACCATGGAGGACGGAATAAGGCTGCCCTCCCCAGAAACCTTGTACAAAGGCTTTTGGAGTACCTCCAGCAGAGCTTCATGGAGATGTCCCTGGAGGATTTCCGCTCCATCCCCAGACATGTTAACAGATTTTTCCAGTAGCTGTACTGGCTGTGAATGCATCCCCAGTCCTCAGGGCAAATTAATCATTAAAAAACGGTTGCTTTTAAACCATGTTTTATATTTACAAAGATACACTTACCAGAGGTCCCTTCTCCGGCTTCATGGTCCAGGACACCGCCTTGGGAGGGTTGGGAGGCTATTTCAGTCAGGCTGAGGAAAAGATCCTGGCTGTTGGGGAGAACGGTGTGCTGTGTGCTCTCCACAAGCTCGTCCTCCTCCTCCTCATCTTCCCCAACCGCAAAATCCTCAGGCATGGCTGAGAGTACCCCATCCTCGGAATCCACGGTCAGGGGTGTGGTAGTGGTGGCGGCCCCCCCTAGAATTGCGGCTCTGCCCCGGAGTGTCCGTTTGCTTCTTTGGCTTTCTGATACGCTTGTCTGAGCTCCTTAACTTTCACGCGGCACTGTAGTGAGTCCCTATTGTGGCCTCTCTCCATCATGCCCTTGGAGATTTTTTCAAATGTTTTGACGTTTCGTCTTTTGGAACGGAGTTCTGCTAGCACGGAATCCTCTCCCCAAACAGCGATCAGATCCAGTACCTCCCGTACGGTCCATGCTGGAGCTCTTTTTCGATTCTCGGACTGCATGGTTACCTGTGCTGATGAGCTCTGCATGGTCACCTGTGCTGATCAGCTGGGCAAACAGGAAATGAAATTCAAAAGTTCGCAGAGCTTTTCCTGTCTACCTGGCCAGTGCATCCGAGTTCCGATTGCTGTCCAGAGTGGTCACAATGGTGCACTGTGGATAGCTCCTGGAGGCCAATACCATTGAATTGCATCCACACTAATCCTAATTCGAACGGTAACGTCGATTTCAGCGCTACTCCCCTCGTCGGGGAGGAGTACATAAATCGATTTTAAGAGCCCTTTATGTCGAAGTAATTGGCTTCGTTGTGTGGACGGGTGCAGGGTTAATCTGATTTAATGCTGCTAAATTTGACCTAAACTCGTAGTGCAGACCAGGCCTAAGATATAAATAACCAGTAGTTAGCGGTCTCCATCTACTAGAGGTGACTTTCCCAAACAGTTAGAAGGATGCAAGTGGACAGGGTGCATGAAGGAATCTCCTGGGAGGTCCACTTGTCTTCTTTACTTAGCCTGCTAAGACACGTTAAATGATGAGGCAAAGGCTACGAATTGGGATGAGGGATGTTTGTGGGAATCAGGGATGTTAGATTGAACATTTATGGTGCATTGACTCTGCCAAAGTCACTACAACATACACAACTTCATTTTAAAATCTTTGGAAGTCAGCAAAGAAAGTTATAAAATGTATGTGTTATCTGCACTTATCTCAAACCAAAATTTTATATATGTGTGCATGTGTGTATATATAGAGGTGTGTGTGTGTGTGTGTGTGTGTAGATAACGTTTGCTCTTTATTACCTTATTGACACATTCTGAGGGTCAGCCTTGAAACTGTTGTCAAAAAGTTTAAAAAACACCTTGCCTGCTGTCAGGCTTCGAAAAGATACTCTCCTATTAGGGGAACCACGGAAGGAAAGATTGTCATCCTTATTCTCAGAGACATACTGAATAGTGCACAGCTAAAATGAGCATTTCAGATACTTGCTTTGTCATCTGACTCTGAGTGGTACTATCACTGAGATAATTTGAAGTAGGGATCAAACAAGAAAGCGTAGCAAGCAGATAATGCTGGGTCTGTATCATGTTACTGAGCCCTGTATCTGTATCAGTTCTGCTAGCAATTTGTCTACAGAGGCCAAAACCAATTTGCTGGAATTCCCATCAAAGGCAATTTCATGCACTCTTCCACTACTGCTTTGAACAAGTTCAGGATGGTAATAAAGTGACATGTAATAGTCACCTTAGTTACAGTGTACAGATCATATGGCTTTCTCAGTGGTGCTCGGTGGGAATTCTAAGAGATTCACAAAGAGCTAATGACTGAGATCAGCACAAAACCTTTGGCAGTCATGAGCAAGTTTTCAACCAAAACTTCCTTTGACTGTGGGCTGGAAAAGAGTGCATGAGCATTCAGAAAGTTGACCGTGGTTCACTGAGTTCAGCCCTATGCAGCATTTCTTTTCTAGTATTTTTCTATGTATTCAGTATTGGCTTCAGCTGTGGTTAGATTTGGGCATTGTGTTCCTTTGCTGATCTTAGCAAACCAAATTGGGTGATTCTAAAAAGTAATCACTAAACTATTATTTCAAAGACAGGGGTAACTGTATCCAAATGTGGAAAAAACACCACCATCTCTGGCACTCTCTGATTCAGATGGAATGCCAGCTGGCAAAACTTAAGACCCCAAAGGAAGGCTGGTTCATGGTTAGGGCACTAGCCTAATACTTGGAAGAGCCAGATTCAATTTCCTGCTCTGCCACAGACCTCCTGTGCGACCTTTGGCAAGTCACTTAGTCTCTCTGTGCCTCAGTTCTCCATATGTAAAATGGGGATAAAAATACTTTCCTCCCATACAGGGATAGTGCAAAAATAAATACAAAGAAGATTGTTAGGATCTCCAACACTAAGGTAATGGGGGTGGGGAGGAGAGAATATGAGTAACTAAGAGAGGAGACCTATTGTTATTAAATAGCCATGACTGAATTTGAAGAAGGTTGAATGCATTCTGTAAAGGAAGAACTGTCCTTAAAAAGAGGGAGGCTTCCCCTCAAATAAAATTGCAGAGTATGGAGTTCAGAGTTGTATAAGAAGTAAGTTCTGCATGTTTGATTAAAGAGACTTCAGCTTTGAAGAATGAGATTAAAAAAAACAAACAAAAAAAAACCCCTGCATACAAGAGCTTAGTGATGGTCCTTGAAAATACAAAAAAAAATTGAATAAAAAGAGTCTTAATGTGCAATTAGAGATCGCGTTGTATCAACTTTTCTTTAGTCAAGATTGTGTTAATTTTAGAGACATCTATTCCTGTACTCAGGAAACTAAAGAATGTGAATCATTTTCCATAACAGACCGTACTAATACCAGAAATTGACTGTTTTGTTCCTTTTTAACAGTACTGTGGAAGACATTATGTTGTTGTAGTTGTATTGAGAGAGACAAGGCAGGCGGGCCAACTTCTGTTGATGGAAGGGACAAGTTTTTGAGCTTCACAATGCTCTTTCTTTCATGGTATCTGATGCTTCTAATAACTATACTAAACATCATCTTTAAAAGTTTTTAAACCACAATTTTGACACCTTTAAATAAGCACTTTGGATTTATTAACTCAGTTACCTGAAAACTGCAAAATACTTCATTAATAAAAACATTCATGTCTAGCTATAGATCACTAAGGAAAATACATACTAATATACCCATTTTACAGATAGGTTCAGTAAAGTATATGAATTATAAGCCTGTTTATTTAGCATGCATGTAAAATTTGAAGAAATCTCAATCAGATCTCTACCAGACACTTAACAGAGGGCAACCCCCTTCTCATTCTCATAATATACCTGGCCAACTAGGCAATGTCATATCATGATAGTAAACATGACTTCTGCCGCAGATCAGCATATGACATCAAGTCCTGATTTTCACAAGTGCTGAGCCCCTTCAGATTTCATTGACCTCAGTGCAATGTCGTCAGCATTCCTGAAAATCTAGGCTCCAAATCAATTCTTCTACCTCACCCTAGTACAGCAAAATTCTGGCCTAGCCTTTTTATCTAGTAAATTCTGCACAAACACATACAAGTTTGATCTCACAAGTATCACAGTTTTATGAGGTGCTTTCGATATTTAACATTATTTTTCTTAACTTGAAAATATATCACAATACTAACACAAAAAGATAAAGAATACCCTGTTCATAGGCAAAACACAAATGTTAAGGCCCTGATTCAGCAAAACCCCATAGCATGTGTTTAGCTTCAGGCACATGGTTAAATCCAATTCTGTTCTGCAAAAGCACTTAACTTTAAGCAGATGCTTAAGGGCTTTACCAAACCGGGACCTAATACAATAAACAAAGTGATCATTTTCCACATTGTTGACCCTACATGTTCAATTACTTCTGGGGTAAGAACAAATTAGTAACAAGAAAAGGAGAAAGCAAAGAAACAAAAAGTGTTAAGTAGTAGTATGGATATCCCATTTCTAGGTGAGATTTATGGAGGTTGGGTATGATATCTTGTAGATGGCCCCCAGGAGAAAAATAACTCATCCATGTTGCTGTTTCAGTTGATAACTCTCCCTCTGTAATATGCACTTTGTTACAGAGCTCAAGATCCCTGGCTCTTAAACTAGCAGTAAAGGAGTGGGAGTAGCTAAATTCTCCTGAGCACACACAAAATCACTGCAGAGAAGTACTCTAATAGCTTTTGGTTCAAACATTTCATATTATTTTACTTTTTCTGGGAACCCTTTCATGGTTTCCTTGACTGAGGAGGACATATTTTTTCTTTGAATACACAAAAAGTGTCTTCTAATATTGAAAAAGTCTTTCTATAGCTATGTTTCCATAGTAACTGAAACCATTATATTTTGTGAAATTAATTGTTGTCTTTTCAAGTGAAATCTATTATTATACTGGAAGTCACCATGGTCTGGATTCACTTAAATCAATCTGACCTTCAGTATAATACAACTTTTTTAAAACCTGGAATTACATACTGTAGTTCTTGAGCAAATTGAGAAATAATAGTGAGTGTAATAAATAATTGGCAGTACTATTTAAAAAGATAGAAGCGATGACTTCGTGGTATAAACTTTGAATAGTAAATACAAAGAGTGAAATCCTGGCTGCAATGAAGCTGATGGCAAAATTCTCAATTCCTTCACTGGTGCTAGGCTTTCACTATAAGATGTAGTTCCAGAGAGTCTTAATATGGACGAAGTCATTTCTCAATCCTCTGACGTGCACACATAGAATATTAAGCACTTTAATGCTTTTATGGTTTTTGGATCAGATCTTTTAAAACAGAGTTCATGTTTTCTTTGTGCTGACAATGTAGGGATTCTGTAAAACGTTTCTGAATAGTAGTGATTGGCCCCATTATTCTTTGCCAAAACGTCATGCTTTCTCCATCACTGTATGCCACTGCATTTCACTTGTGCTGTGTGTAACCTGAAGCAAGAAAGGGTTTTTTTTTTGGTTTTTTTTTAATTAAATGTGGTAAAGAGTTAGAATTGGACTATAGTTAATAAAAATAATACAGATAATTATTTATTATTAAGCTATTTCGCTATTTGCATCCAAACCCCTCTGTTAGACCCACTTCTAATACAATGTCCACATAAAATAAGTAGAATATAATTTTATTTATAGGTATATTTGCTCCACCATGCTGAGCACAAGACTTAGAGGAGTAACAGGAGTAATCTTATTTCTGCAGCACCTGTGCTTTCTCATTAAGCTGACCCTGCTCTTTTGTTACTCCCACAGTTGTGCCATGTCTGAAACTAAATTGTATGTTTTTCAGGACAGGGATCTGGGTTTCATATTTAAACTGAGAGACACCTGGCAAACTTTTGGGTGCTGTATATTAAGTAATGAGTTATAGTATTTATTATGTGTTAAAATGACAATTCAGTCTATTATGGCTGATTTTTTCCACTCAATCTTCACCCACTTACGAACGTTTTTGAGGTCCAGTAAAGATGAAAAAAATAAACTCCCATTTGCAGCCCTGTTATTATGACTGTAACTTGTATATGTTAGTAGCAACCTGAAGCATTGACAAGGGCCCCTGCTGTGTTACATGGTGACTAGGCATCGTGTACTCCCAGCACACCTCTCGAATTCCAAAAGACATCATTAATTTTAGTCTTAAAGTTATTTACGTTCCACATAAATCTGGTGTCCTTTACTTTTATCAGCTTCTTCAGCTGGAACAGAATTAGACCAATACTAAGTGCTTTTGAAAATCCCTCCCCTAGCATCACAACTCCATTATGATTCCTTTCAGCTGGCTCCCCTAATTTCTCTAGCATGTAGACAGCCCAGAACAAAGACAGCCCATGGCCCACAGAGCTTTGTAACTTCGTCAACCAGTTCGCAGCATATAGCATTGCAGCACAAATTAATGTGCACGCGCATGCGCACACACACACACAGCCCTTATGCCTCTGGATGTAAGTGACTAAATGTTATCAGTTCTACACAGAAAGAAGCAGCTATGATGTAAGCATTGGTCTCTCTTTTCACAGACATTTATCAAGGCTGTACACAAGCTGCTGATGTGGGCTGCTGGTTTAAATCTGTATTGTTAAGAAGTGGAAACATTTGCAAAACATGTTGAAACGACTTTATGAAGACTGTAGCAGCAGGGAATACGTTTGGAGTAGGATGTTGCTTTTGTTGCACATTGTTGTATAATAATAAATAAAGGAGAACTTAGGGCATGCAAAGCAAAATAATTTGCATGGGTCCTTTAAGTCAAATCCTACTACCCACACAAAGCCCAAGTAAATGGGCTTGGTGCAGGAAGTTTACTAAAGTATTCATGGGTAATGGCATGGAAAAAAAATGTTGAATCTTTCCTTACAAGCATCAATAAAGCTGTTCTATAGTGGTTAATGCAGCTGCAATGATTGCAGAAAATTTTGGCAAGGAGATCCACTTAGTAATGCATGCACCATCCCTGTGCCCACCCTAATCTGGGCCGATTCCCCCGCCCCACCTTGTAGAGGAGGCATCCAAATAATGAGCAGATAAACTGCATCTTGGCCTTCACATGCAGTGGTGGCCAGGCAGAGGTGGTGTTGACTCCCTCCTTGCAGTGCCAGCCAACACAGCCCACTCAGTGGAGAGAGGAAAGCAAGCTGTGCCAGGTAAAGGGCTGGTTCAACCTGCCTTCCCCTCTGTAGCAAAGTGGAAGCAGGAACTAAGCTGTGACTACACAGTGCTCCTTATTGAGGGTAGGTTGCAAGATTCCAATCAAAGCCCTAGATATCATGTGCAAGCATACACATCGCACATCAAGTGCTAATGATACATGGGTGATACATGAGCACTAATGATACATGGGTGACCTCATGACAGAAAAAGTAGTTTGAACACATAGTATGGACGATCAATTATTCATCAGTAATAGTGTATACTTTTGTCCATCCACAGTTCATCAACAATTACACCATGTTTCTTTTTATTCCTGTTTTTACTCACTTCACATCTTAATAAATATTTTTAAATCACATGACTATTTGCAATTCACGAATGCTGAGTATTTTGGCTTTGCCACAGAATTCTATGTCTATTCTGATATTATTGTCTCAGACAATCAGAGTACACCAGTGTTGTATGGCTACTGATGCATAACTGTACTGTTCCTGTTGCCCTTCCCCTCCCACCCCATTAAGTTATTATTTGTGCTATAATTAGTTGGGGCGCTAATATTTGCATATTCACTGTATGTTCTATAGCTAAAATGCAAATATTCCTCTCTATTTTGACTGGTTACAGTAATCCTTATGCACAAACTTACTTCTGTACTTAGAATTTTCAATGCGTTTGCTATAAAAGAGCTGCTGTCTTAGATTCTTCATTCCCTTCAGTGAAAAAAGCAAAGGCGCTGGCATCAAAATTATTTATTTTTTCAACATCTCCCTCCTTCCTACAATTCCTCTTCCTCTCTGCAAGTCAGCACAGCTCTTGTCCCCAGAATTATTGCCATCCAGCATATCTGCATATACAATTCCAGCCCCTTCCTCCCTATTTAGTTTTGGAAATAAAATGTGAAATCCATAATGTGGGGGGTCGGAAAGGAGATAATTTCAGAAGGGAAGGGAGGAGAATTTGACAGGAGAAGAGAACAGAGATGGTTTTCATATATATTGTTTTTTTGTGACAATTCTGGCAAGTCAGACTGGGATTCACAAAAGTGCTTTTTCAAAAGCCCCTAAGTGACTTAGACTCCTAAATCCCACTTTCGAAAGTGACCTCAATACTTAGGCATGTGAGACTTAGGTTCTAAATTCCTAAGTCCTTTTTGAAAATGGGACTTAGGAGCTTAAAATTTCCCCCCCGCCACAACTCCCACTGAAATTCACTCAGCTTTAAAAGCTCGTTTTGTTCCTTGTTCCCTCAGTCGTGTAGTTTATTAAGGGCTAGTCTACACGATGCAGCTGCACCACTGTAGCGCATCTGGTGAAGATGAGTTATATCAACAGGAGAGTGCTCTCCTGTCGGCATCATCACTCCACCTCAACAAGAGGCAGAAGCTATGTCGGCAGGAGAGCATTATAGCACAGTGTAGACACCACTTTAAGTCGATGTAAATTACATCACTTGGTGTCTGGGAGCTCTTTCATACCCCTGACGTAACCTACATCGACTTAAGCAGTAGTGTAGACAAGACCTCAGTCTAGGATACAGTGAGTTCCTCAACCGGGACGAACCCTCAAGTCGCTGCAATCTTAAAAATGCAGCTGTGTTACTTACTGGTTTCAGAGGAAGTTCCCATTTTAGACTTAGTTAAAATGACTCAAACCACTAGACTCTTTCAGGAGACAGGAAACTTCAACTGCAGCCACTGATTAATATGATGATAATCAGTGGTATCTTACTAGTTATACTTTGTGTGTTTAATTTATTTTAATTATCAAGCTCCTGACATTTTTTTAAATTGGAAACATACGATGAGTTATAGATCAAACATCATCTCACCCCCCACCACTTGAAATACCCCACAACTTGTAACTGTGATTATGCCCATGTTCTGTTTACTTCAAGTGAGAAGAAAATAAATGATAAAAGTGTTATGTTGTTCTTCAGCATGCTTCAGAGATCTTATTAAATTACTGTATGAAACAAACAGATGCATCTAAACTATGCCGTGATTTCAGTTTATTATAGTTTTAATCTTCAATGCATTCATCTAATCAAATTAAGCTCTTCCCAACCTTAGCATTATATGTATATGCATATTTCCTTCATATTTGTTTTCAACTTTATAAGGTTTTAATTGTTCACAAGTAACATTATATAATAACATACTTGATTAATCTCATATCGGAGCTACAATTATGTTTTGTAATCTAATTTGTATCTACGGAGGAGGGGGCGGGGGACTAATACAAATACTGCAGAGTTACAAATTACTAAATGAATTAATTTTTCCCCATCACTTTTAACACTCAGACACTTAACACAAGCTGCTGCTGTGCAGTACACAAACCAGGGGCCTAACACAGCAAGTGGTCCCTGACTTGGAATTTCTACTGAAGTTGATGGGAGCTCTACACTCACCAGATGTGACTCATCTGGATATACAGCTCTTCTGACATGTCAGTAGATACACTTTTTGGTATTTAAAGGTCTGCCATATTTTAGAGCTGATATGTAAATGCCATGGGCTCCTCCTTATACACGTATAATAGGTAGCTACAGGTTTGAGCCAGGCAAAAATTTTCCACAAATATTCTCTTCCATTTTTTAAAGGCATTAATATAATAATATGAGATATACCTATCTCCTAGAACTGGAAGGGACCTTGAAAGGTCATTGAGTCCAGCCCCCTGCCTTCACTAGCAGGACTAAGTACTGATTTTTGTCCCAGATCCTTAAGTGGCCCCCTCAAGGTTTGAATTCAGAACCCTGGGTTTAGCAGGCCAATGCTCAAACCACTGAGCTATCCCTTCCCCCTCTCCCCCATTCAGCTTGGCCATATGAGTACCCCTTCTAAGTTTGCTTTCTATTAACATTCATGCATTTGAGAAGGGCGCCGCTGGTCAATTCTCTGCTTTTCCTGAACAAGCTGCCTTTCTCCTGGCGCAGGTGACTCTAGCCTAGGCAATTCCTACTTGGACTGGATGGAATTTCCCGCTGGGCACAAACCCAGCAGAGCTCTCTATTGAGGAATTCTACACGGCAGCAGGTGCAGAAGAAGGTTTTCCTTCTAGGCTTCATCTCTACTTGTCTGTCATGCTGGGATCAGGCAGGGGCTGCAGCATATGCTGTAGCATATCCTTGCTACATTGCTCAAGAAGAAAGAGAATCCAAGAGGCTCATCACCAACCTCAGAAAAAGGAGTTTAGCACAGATCCTAACAAATTAAAGCACAGATGAAAGAGAACTGGCGTAATATGTGCAAAATGTCACAATACAATTGTACAAGCAGCAAAGAATCCTGTGGCACCTTATACACTAACAGACGTTTTGCAGCATGAGCTTTCGTGGGTGAATGCCCACTTCGTCGGATGCAAGAGTGGAAATTTCCAGGGGCAGGTAAATATAAGCAAGCAAGAAGCAAGCTAGAGATAACGAGGTTGGATCAATCAGGGAGGATGAGGCCCTGTTCTAGCAGTTGAGGTGTGAAAACCAAGGGAGGAGAAACTGGTTCTGTAGTTGGCAAGCCATTCACAGTCTTCGTTTAATCCTAAACTGATGGTGTCAAATTTGCAAATGAACTGAAGCTCAGCAGTTTCTCTTAGAAGTCTGGTCCTAAAGTTTTTTTGCTGGAGGATGGCCACCTTAAGATCTGCTATTGTGTGGCCAGGGAGGTTGAAGTGTCCTCCTACAGTTTTTTGTATATTGCCATTCCTAATATCTGATTTGTGTCCATTTATCGTTTTCCTTAGAGACTGTCCAGTTTGGCCGATGTACATAGCATTGGGGGTCATCTTGGCCTGGGGACAAGACAATGTGTTTGGGGGAAAATAAGGAGAAGCAAAAAGCCATTTTGGTATCCATTTCCTCAGGAAACCCCTGGAAGGGCATGGGAGACCAATAAAAACGTGGATCCTGGTTTTGCCCGAAAACTAGCAGCTCTGTCAAAGGGCTTGGCTACACTAGTAAGTTTGAGCACATTAAAGCAGCCCCAGGTGTCCTAACTCCCAACACGTCCACACTGGCAAGGCACTTAGAGCACCTGGATTCTGCAGCTGGAGCGCTCCTGGTAATCCACCTCCATAAGAAGTATAACATTTGTTGCGCCTCATCTGAAACCCCCCACCATCAGTGTGAATGAGGTGTTGCATTACTGTGCTTTGATCAGCCTCCAGAAACGTCCCATAATCCCATAATTAAGTCAAATGGCCACTCTTGTCATTGTTTTGGAATCGGCTGTAGGAATGCGAATATGCCCCATCAAAGCTCTGTTTCTGACAGCCAGCATGCTTATCTGCTCGGGGACAAAGCAAACCATTAGTGTGGAATGTTGCTTGATGTGAGTGTGTGAGAGAGATGCTGGGGGAAGGGGGTCTGAACTTACAAGACAGCATGCTGACACACTCTCAGCATCCCCAAAACGCACTGTCTCTCCCCTCACATACACACAACATACTCCCTGTCACATTCCACCCCACCCCCTGCATTTGAAAAGCATGCTGCAGCCACTTGAACACTGGGATAGCTACCACAATGCACAGCTCTTTGTGGCGTTGCAAGAGCTGCTAATGTGGCCACCCCAGTGAGCTTCCAGCTGAGTGTAAACACTCTGCAGCATTTTCCTTGCTGCGGTCTCTGAAGGCAGGTTTAACTCCCAGTGCTCTACATCTGCAAGTGTAGCTAAGCCCAAAGACTGAATCCTTGGGAGAAAAGCAACTTTGTTCAATAGGAAATGTAACCATTCATCAGTGTAAACCTAGGATTGTGTTGTATGTTTTGTTTTATATGGATAACCATTTCTGTTTCCACTTGTTATCTTTACTCATTGTATCTTAAGACTTAACCTTTGGTTATGGTTGATTCACTATACATATATTCAGTGTTGTAAAGTTATAAAGAACCCAATCCTGAGTTGTAGCAATCAAGCTGACTGTCTATTTGGGCACAGCTTATCGGCTAATTTCTGAGAGTGTCCAGTGGTTAAGGACTGGATACTACAGGAGGACTCTTTCAGAGGCGCTCAGGGATTGGGATCCATCTATTGTTAACCTGCAAGGCAAAATAAGGTCTGGCAGAGCTCTGAGTAGATTGTTCAGGTGGCTAACAGACTTGGGGTAAGAAGGAGCAGACACTCAGTTTAGTACCAGCAAATCTCTCTCTAGCTGAGGCATGGGGTAACACAGTGACTCTCACTCCTGGGCATATCTTCAAAGAAATGTCATGTGGACCTGTTTGTCCATAACAAAGCAACAGAACTGCTCATCAGGATTCCAAGTAATTGTTAAGTTTCTGCACATTAATGAACCAGAACTAAACCCAACTAACAAGTTCTCTGGATTTGGTTTTAGATTCTAAATGCCCTCAGAATTTGAGCAGTGCTAATTTGTTTGTTTTTAAAGCACAGTTTGGGAGTTCTGGTTCAGCCCATTATAGAATGCTAACTGAAAAATTCAGATCTGAATTTGGATCTAGATTTAATGCTCACACACAAAAGTTCAGGGGTTGCAGGTGTTCATGCTGAGGTTCCACTGTGGGCTACATTTATTGTGAACCTACACAATAGACAAAGCTATAAATATGCCTGGGTCTTAAGTTATGAAGGAGAAACTGACAGTGACAAATAATTGTCTATGGGATACTCAATGACTTACAACATAATGAGTTTTCCCCCTATTTTATGGTGTTTTCGAACTTTTTGATGCACACTTTAGTTTAAAAAGCAGGTATAAAATTGGTTTAACACTATCTTGATGATTTGTTGTTTGCAGGATTAAGGGGGCCAAGTGCATGCTGGAACTTAATACAAGGTCTTCGGGATATGGCAGGTAAATTTGCAGATAGCAGTACATCTGGCAGTAGTCAAAATAGGTGGTCACAGAAGTACTATAACATCCTTGGGCATGGAGCTAGAGTGGATAAAGATGAAGTCTATTTTCCATGGAAAACAAATCTGCAATCTGAGTAAATTAGCAGGTCATGTTCCATGCGCCATAAAAGTAACCTTGGCTCAGAATGATGTCATGTTTGAAAGGCATTTTAGCATCATTCCAGTTGGCCATCTATTTTATGGGGGCTTAGCAACTGCCATATAGCATAATAAAAAACATCATCACTTTATCAGAATAACCAATCTGATGAGGCACAATCTCCTGTTTAGAACATCAATTCTCTACATGTGCATCTCCAAAAAAAGGTTTTGAACCTTAATTCTGTAAGCTTGCTTCTCCTGCCCAGCTTCCCAACAACTATCAGTTATGGTCTCTGCCTGCTCTCACCATTCTATCTGACACTTTCAGAAGTGTTATCTGCTCTGTGTAAACTGGGGCAATCATGTCACCAGGGGGAGAGATTTTCAAAGAGACAAATGTAAGTCCCCTGCAACCTTCAATAATTTATGGGCAAAATTATTTTTATTGTGTAGTTCTCATTCTGACTTTTTCCATGTAGTGTCTTCTCTTGAATATTTTGCATATTAAAGTTAGACGCTAGTTAACTAACAATTAGTTGGTGTCAAGATTCTACCTCACAAAGTTAAACCACTATATTTAGTCTTCGGTACAAGCGTGCATACATTTCAGGAAATTTATTGCAGGGGTTTTGCCTTACAAGCCTCTCAACTCCTTCCCCCAAGATATAGTATGATCATTTTTCAATGACCACTGTGTTGCAGCCTAAACAACTTTGACGGATAGAATTCAGAGTACTTCATGTAAAAAAAAAAAAGCATTTCTTTAGGTTTGATTTTAACATGCCTCTGTTTTAACTTTCAATAAGCTTCCTCATTTCCTTAGATTTATGATTAATATAATCTATTACAATGTTATATGGGCCATTTAAAATTGTATTTGCTTTAACTAGATTATCTATTAGTCTTTTCTTTTTAACTAAAAAAAATAAGACGTTTGAGTTTTTCTAATGCTTTAAATTCTTAGGATGTCAATGTCCATCAATGTATCTAATTATATCAGTCTCATGACAAGATGAATCCTCAATACAATATTCCAATGCCAAAGAATGATCTAATGTAGACTTAGCATTCTTAGTGTTATTGTTGACTGCTCTGGGTGCATGCATTTTTTGTGTTATAATCCATTGCCAAACTGTTTAGAGTAGAGTTCATTATTATTACATGTCTCTTTCAAAATGCACTGGCTCTAGTTCAGACACATTCACATTTTATATTTTTATTGTATACACTTTAGATGTATCTATTACAAATTTAATCTGCTGTATAAGGAGATATTCTACAAAACATACATATTTCTATTTAATATTCCTCATATTGTTATTTCTATATTCAGTACAATTTCTCCAAAAAATTGTCAGTTTGTATGTTCTCTATGGATTAAAACTCTCAGTTCTAGTTCTTCAGAAGGCTCAAAATAAGCCAGTGCTTTTATACCTAGGTACCTAATTGTATCAGTTTGCCTATGGAAATTCCACTGAAAGACCAACCACATGACTACCAGATTTCCAATAGTTCTGATGTTTCTCAATTTATTTTGTAACCCGATATCAATCTTAATGTTCGAATTAGCAAAAAAAGGACTGGCATTGTGGTTTCTGTCTTAGATATACACACAGAAGGGCATAATCTGCATGTAACATCAAGTTATGCCCCCTGGAACACAGTTGTATGCCTTGGATATCCAGATATAGCAGCTGCCAGGGGCTCAAGAGCCAAATCAAAAAAGTAACAGACACAATAGGCATCCACTTGGTACAACAACAAAAATTAGTCTAAGTGTATTGGACACCACAGAGACTGCACAAGAGAAAGGCTTTATCCTCTGATGTTTATTGGTGCTGTAACAAAGGGCTTGTCTACACTTAAAATGCTGCAGTGGCACAGCTGTGCTGCTGTAGCACTTGAGTGAAGACTCTACCTTTGCCAATGGAAGGGGTTCTACCATAAGTGCAGGTAATCCATCTCCTTGAGCGGTGGCAGCTAGGTCGACAGGAGAATTCCCAAACCCGAGCCGTCCTTTATAGGTGACAAATCTGAGAAATTGTCACAGATTGAAGTGTCATTAGAGGAGGTTTTGGAATTAATTGATAAACTTAACAGTAACAAGTCACCGGGACCAGATGGCATTCACCCCAGATTTCTGAAAGAACTCAAATGTGAAATTACGGAACTATTAACTATGGTTTGTAACCTGTCCTTTAAATCAGTTTCTGTACCCAATGACTGAAAGATAGCTAATGTAACGCCAATATTTAAAAAGGGCTCTAGAGGTGACCTGGCAATTACAGACCAGTAAGTCTAACATCAGTACCAGGCAAATTAGTTGAAACAATAGTAAAGAATAAAATTGTCAGACACATAGAAGAACATAAATTGTTGGGCAAAAGTTCAACATGGTTTCTGTAAAGGGAAATCATGTCTTACTAATCTATTATAGTTCTTTGAAGGGGTCAACAAACATGTGGACAAGGGGGATCCAGTGGACATAGTGTACTTAGATTTCCAGAAAGGTCCCTCACTAAAGGTTCTTACGTAAATTAATTCTCATGGGATAAGAGGGAAGATCCTTTCATGGATTGAGAACTGGTTAAAAGACAGGGAACAAAAGGTAGGAATAAATGGTAAATTTTCAGAATGGAGAGAGGTAACTAGTGGTATTCCTCAAGGGTCAGTCCTAGGACCAATCCTATTCAACTTATTCATAAATGATCTGGAGAAAGGGGTAAACAGTGAGGTGGCAAAGTTTGCAGACAACACTAAACTGCTTAAGATTGTTAAGACCAAAGCAGACTGTGAAGAACTTCAAAAAGATCTCACAAAACTAAGTGTTTGGGCAACAAAATGGCAAATGAAATTTAATGTGGATAAATGTAAAGTAATGCACATACGAAAAAATAACCACAACTATACATACAATATGATGGGGGCTAATTTAGCTACAATTAATCAGGTAAGAGATCTTGGAGTCATCGTGGATAGTTCTCTGGAGACGTCCATGCAGTGTGCAGAGGCAGTCAAAAAAGCAAACAGGATGTTAGGAATCATTAAAAAGGGGATAGAGAATAAGACGGAGAATATATTATTGCCCTTATATAAATCCATTGTACGCCCACATCTTGAATACTGCATACAGATATGGTCTCCTCATCTCAAAAAAAAGATATACTGGCATTAGAAAAGGTTCAGAGAAAATGATTAGGAGTTTGGAACGGGGTCCCATATGAGGAGAGATTAAAGAGGCTAGGACTTTTCAGCTTGGAAAAGAGGAGACTAAGGGGGGATATGATAGAGGTATATAAAATCACGAGTGGTGTGGAGAAAGTGAATAAGGAAAAGTTATTTACTTATTCCCATAATATAAGAACTAGGGGCCACCAAATGAAATTAATGGGCAGCAGGTTTAAAACAAATAAAAGGAAGTTCTTCTTCACACAGTGCACAGTCAACCGGTGGAACTCCTTGCCTGAGGAGGTTGTGAAGGCTAGGACTATAACAGGGTTTAAAAGAGAACTAGATAAATTCATGAAGGTTAAGTCCATGAATGGCTATTAGCCAGAATGGGTAAGGAATGGTGTCCCTAGCCTCTGTTTGTCAGAGGGTGGAGACGGATGGCAGGAGAGAGATCACTTGATCATTACCTGTTAGGTTCACTCCCTCTGGGACCCCTGGCATTGGCCACTGTTGGCAGACAGGATACTGGTCTGGATGGACCTTTGGTCTGATCCAGTATGACCATTCTTATGTTCTTATGTATAAACAACTCCAAAAGAAATAGCATAGTTGTGTGATACACAAACCATTAGATCATGGCTCTCTTACAGCAGGTGTCTCTGGAAAGTTGTACCTAGAAAAGAAAATAGCCTCTGCAGAATTTCTCTCACTCCTGCTAATCCTTTGCATTTGCTGCAGCCTCTTGCTTATGGTAAAGATCCCATGGGAATTATTAATACAGTTTGTGAGATTTTAAATACCTTTGGCAATTCAGTGGGTTTCCAGGAAAAAATGTGCCTTTTGATCCTCAAAATGCAGATCATTGTATAAAATGTTGTGTGCCCCACATGTAAGAATGGCTGCTTTTACAGTATTGTACATATGACTAATCCTAAAACTAGTCCACAGAGAGACATTGAAAATGGAACATTTAACTGAGGGGCTAAATTTTACCACGGTTAATTTGGATTCAAGTGTAGTGAAAGCAAGAACAGTGAGTTATTTCCAATGCTTTAGTCAAAGAAGTCAGGAATTGCTTTTTTTCCCAAATGAAGCTAGCACAGTGAGTCAGCTTGCAGGATAGCTAAGTCTTATTTAATACAGAGAACTATGAAAAACAAATGATTAGGCAGAGATCCTACAATATAACGGGCCAGGTCATCGACAGATGTAAATTAGTACAGATCCATTGAAGTTAAAAGAGCTATGCCGATTTACACTGTCTGAGGATATGGCCTAATACATTTTTACAAAAAAAAAGCTCTCGTGTGGATATCGTGGTAAGTGTTGATTGGTCTGTACTCTAAACCAGACAGAATGCAGCTAATCAATAGCGGTACGGAGTGCAGCTGTTACTCTGCTGCTCCAGTGAATAATGGACAAAATATCTGACTCAAGATCCATTATTTCCTATATAGAAATAAAGCTATTAGAATAAAAACTTGATCATGAAATCACAGTATCACATTTGGAAAATAAACAGCTCAGCTTTGCCCAGAGCAGCAGTAAAACATTTTTCTGTTCCATTCACATCTCTTAACTTAAATACATGTCCGGCACTATAGTGTCACTCTGTTCTTGGCCACAAGTGTAGCAAAAACATGTCTTTCAAGAAGCAATTTCCCATGCTTGGTCTCAGTCTGGGAACATAATTTTTTTCCTAAATGAGACTAATATTGGTTTAGCCCCTTTCTCTTGTTCCTGCCCTTCCTTTATTGTCTGGCCTGGTAGTGATCTTGCTCTCTGATTCCCCTCCAGGGGTATTGGAAGCCATATTCACTTGCTCCCATCATCTTTCTGCTCCAGATACTGCCCGTATTCAACAGAGAGAGATCTGAACAGAGGAAGCACTTCAAGATCACCAGTGAGACCAGCTCCCAACACCATAGGGAGGGGCAGAGACCTGGGGCCAGATATACACACATGTTTAGGCGCCTAAAGATGCAATTAGGCTCCCAAGTACACCATTTACGTGCTTTTGACAGTTTTTAAGGGTAATTAGGTGCCACATAAGCATAGAAAGGCAGGTGCTTAAAGAGCACCTGGTTCAGGTATGAGAATGCAGCTGGGCACCATAGTATCTAGAGATTTGTGTAACTGCTGAGCTGAGTGACACTGAGCACCACTGTAAATCTGGCCTCGGGACTGTAGGGGTACAGTGCTCAGCAATGTCATATGGATTAACTTGTGATAAAATTTCTGATGCACTATTTTTTGACATGCACTGGCTCATTTTGCAATTAATGTTTTGGTCTGATTCTCAATAAGAACAGACAGTGAATTATTCAGTTACATACTTTTACAATTTGTCAAAGCTGCTTGATGAGACAGTACAAAACTAGACAATATTACATACATGTAACATGTTAGGGTGGGGGGCAACTAATAGAATAGAAGACATACATGAAGTGGCAGATGAGGGAGTGAGGGAGGGGACGGGAGCAGGAGAGAAAGGGAGGAGTGGTTAGGTGGAATGGAGCTATAGCATTCTCTGAGCCATCTCAATAATTTGCTTTTATCTAAATGTATCTGGAAACAGGGTCCAGACTTCTGTGTTCATATGATTGCTCTCTACAGCAACAAGCTATTCTTTCTTTGGCTCCTAACTCACACAGCTTCAAATACCACTGCTCTGTTCTGGGCATAAGCCTACTCTTTCATTTTTATAAAATCATGCACTTGGTGATCACTGCAAACTTCAAGAACCAAAGTTTTTATGGTGGAGTTAAACCCAGTTTAACTGGTAAATAACTTAAGATATAATTTTCATCTGAGGTTTATCTGCTAAAGCCGAGTACTATTTTAACTCATGTCCACCTCAATCCACGTCTGTCTGAATGATAGACATCCCCATAGCATGTGCTTTAGGGTTCCTTTTGCTTTGGTCTGGTCTATGCTAGGAAATTAGGTAGGTAGGAAGACACAATATTTTTAAAAGCAGTGGAAATCATCACATCATGCTCGGAATAAGCAGGGCACAAGGTTTATGAATGACTTTGCATGTCATGATGTGGTACAATTTGACCAGGAATGCATGGAGGAGAGTTCCACAAGGTCAGAAAAGGGCCCTGGACAATGGCTTTGCAACTGCACAAGTGAAAAGGAAAAAAAACACTTACAAGGAATAAAGTTCACCCTACCTGCAGATCACAAATTTGCTGATGAGGTGATCCAGATTCCAGCCTAAATTATCTGTTGGTGCAACTCCATGGAAGTTAATGAACTCTTTGAGGTCAGCAGAGTTGTGTCAGGAGAGAATTTGACCCTATGTGCCTGAGGCTTACCTCCACAGGAACATCTAAGAAGTTAATTGACCTGTGAAACATTGTCATCAATGAGTGAAGTGAGTACACTAATGAAATAAGTCATCTTTGGCCCCAGAGTTGTTAGAATAGAGCTGTGGGGGAAAGGAACAATACTGAACTGCATCATTTGTCAGATGTCTGATCTACTCTACAAAGTTTTGCCAGCATGGCTACATCAACTGGGGGTGGGAGGAGGGGTCTGATGGAGAGAAATCACACAAAACCATGCTGGACAAAAGCCCTTTTGCGGTAACAGTGGCAAAAGACTACTTCTGCTGGTGTAGCTGGTCGTTAAGGGATGTGCCAGAAAAAAAACCCTCATTTTGCCTGTATAAGCTATGTGTCCACTAGGGAGCTCTGCCAGAATAGCTACAGCAGTAGCAGTATGCTAGCAAAATATGTGCAGTGTAATCAAACCCAGAGGCATGGTCTGGTCGTCTGAATCCAAGCTTCAGAGTTTGAGGCAATTAAATTCTTATCACAACCATGGAGGGCGGTGGGAATCTGCCCATGAAGACAGTGTGAAATGCCGTTTCACAGCCATTAGGAAAGGGGAAAGACAAACAAAATTACCGCATCACTACCGACAATCATAAGAGAAAAGAATAACCTGACTGGCCACCGCAAAGTGGCTGAAACCACACTCTTTATCATTACATCTTTAACAAATATCCCATCCATCACAATCTTTCCACTGCTAAGAGGACAGCTATACAGTCCCTGAAATCTAACCACCAGATAGGGATCAAAAGTAGACGACAAAGTCCTCAGCCCTCGTTAACCAACAACTCTCCGACACAAACTACTATAAAGAACTCAAAGAAGACCCCCACCACAATTTACCCAGGAATTCAAGGACATCATCAAATTCTTCCCAAACTACTCCAAGAGAAAATCTACAAACTCATCCCACATGAACCCACCCAGGGGCCTTCTAACATGATTCCTAATATAGACAAACAAGGGAACTGGAGGAATATCATACAAACCATCCTTAAAACACTCACTGCACAAAGGGCCAGCTTTCTGCAGGACACAACTGACTTCTTTCAGAAATTCTGCTATATTAACAAACTCCCTCCAAACACCATCCGTGTCCCCATGGATGTCACCTCCCTATACACCAACTTCCCTCACAGTGATGGCATACCTGCCTGCCTCACATATTTACAAGACAATGGAGAACCCTCAGATATCCACCTCAAACACATTGCCAAACTCATCCATTTCATTCTCACCTACAGCAGTTTTACATTCAACAACAAACTCTTTGTCCAAACCATGGCAACAGCCATGGGTAGACAGGTGCCGACTTTGTGGGTGCTTCAGGGCTGGAGCATCCATGGAAAAAAATTAGTGGGTGGTTAGCACCCACCGGCAGCCAGCTCCCACCTCAATCCCAGCAGCTCACATCCGCCGGCAGCCTCGCCGATCAACTCCTTCCCCGCCACAATCAGCTGTTCCATGGTGTTTGGGGAAGGGGATGAAACTGGGTGGGAAGAGGCACGGCAGGGGTGGAGTGGGCTCATGAAGTGGCAGTGCCAGGACTTGGCAGAAGGGGTGGGGCCTGGGGCAGAGCTGGGGTGGGGGTGGAGCGTGAGTTTGAGCACCCTCGGGGCCTGGAGGTAGCCAGCGCCTGTGCATGGATACCAGGATGGGCCACCCTGAAAAAGAATTTCTAGACAAATGGACCATGAAATCAGTGATACACCTGGGATACACTGATGATATTTTCATCCTCTGGACAGACAGTTTAAACTTCCTCACAGATTTCCACCACAACTTCAACAACCACCACCCATCCATTATACTCTGGAACACACTCACACTAGCATCAATCAGCTTCAACAATGGAACCCTACAGACAACTATATAAAAGAAACCCATGCATCACCAAACCCACTACCATAGATCCACTAACCATACAATATGTTATCTACAGTCAGGCACTCAGATACCACAGAATATGCTTCAAAGAGAAAGTCTGGGATATACACTTCAACACACTCAAAACCACCATCACCCAACAAGGACACACCATCAGAAAAGTAGATCACGTCTTGGAATGGGCCACCCAAATACTCCAAGAGAACCTGGTTCATTACAGAAATAAAACCCCCCTCCAATCACACACCCCTAGTTGTCACTTACCACCCCACACTGGAACCCGTATGGGGTATCAAACAACACAGTCCATACCCAATTGGGACCATATCCTGAAATAAATCTTTCCTGAATCCCCTCTTCTGGCCTTCAAACAACCCCCAACCTTTCCACATTCATCATCAGAAGCATGGTCACCACAGATCAGGACACACCAGCTCCAAGTGACACCCGACCTTGCCAGAACAACAGATGCAAAACCTGCAGACATATCTCCTCTGCTATGATCAATACACCTTTCAAAATCCCCAGTCCTACACATGCCTATCAAAACCTGTGGTGTACCTCATCCAGTGTATTAAGTGCCCCAATAATAATTACTTTCAAAAGATGAGCCTGGGAGCTTAAATTCATAACTTTGCTAGACACTGAAAATCATGGACTGAACAGAGACACTGGATTTATGGATTGTTACAACAATCTATAACAAACTCCCATCTACTCCCTCCCACCTCTTTGCTCTCTATAACTGGAGGGTTGTTAAGAGGTCACTTCACCTTGAACAGTCCCTTGAAATATGTGTTAACTACTTATGCTAAACAATCACTTCCACCTTGTATTTAGCTGTGACACTCTGAGTAAGTTACCCAGACCTGCAGAAGAGTTCTGTGTAAGCTCAAAAGCTTGTCTCTCTCACCAAATGAAGCTGGTCCAATAAAAGATATTACCTCACTCACCTTGTCTTCTCAATGGATCCATCTGTTTATCAGATACTCTTTAGCCACTTTAGTTTGGTTCATTAGATCAAATCATTTCTGTGTGATCCAAATTATTCCTTGAAAGGAAATATCTACTTGTCTTCTCGGTTTAAACACTGACAACACCAAAGAAACCGTTCTGATGTGGGCAATGTAAAATTTCTATATTGAAAAATGTTTCTGTCATCTCCAGAGTGGTTCTATACTGCATACCATATATTATATTGCACATAATGAGAAAATGGGCATTCACACCACAAAAATGATTGATTAGATACACCATCTTAGCAAAAATAATAATAATAAAAGATTAATCTTCAGTAACATATTTTTTAATTAAACCAACTTATTTTTGGTGCTGTCTTGTAACTAAAGAGAGGAAATGGTTTTACTACTCCGAATAGATTAATATTTATTCAATTCTTCCACATTACACTGCAGTAAAGCTTAACAGTTCTTTTTAAATTACATCCCCACCACCACAGTATCACAAAAAGTGATGTTTAAAAACAAGAAAACTACCAGTAAAGGCTTTCCAATAAATAATTGTTTAGAAGACTTAGCTCTCTTGAGCCTAATTCTGTACAAGGTAACTGACTTTTATTATTACAGAAAATATAGTTCATCCTATACAAAATTCTGTGTAAGAAGTCAAAAACCCTAGTGGAGTACCGATTCAAGTAATCATAGAATCATAGAATATCAGAGTAGGAAAGGACCTCAGGAGGTCATCTAGTCCTGCTCAAAGCAGGACCGATCCCCAATTAGAGCATCCCAGCTAGGGCTTTGTCAAGCCTGACCTTAAAACCTCTAAAACCTCTAAGGAAGGAGATTCCACCACCTCCCTAAGTAACCCATTCCAGTGCTTCACTACCGTCTTAGTGAAAAAGTTTTATCTAATATATAACCTAAACCTTCCCCACTGCAACTTGAGATCATTACTCCTTGTTCTGTCATCTGGTACCACTGAGAACAGTCTAGATCCATCCTCTTTGGAACCCCCTTTCAGGTAGCTGAAAGCAGCTATCAAATCCCCTTGCATTCTTCTCTTCTGCAGACTAAACAATCACAGTTCCCTCTCCTCATAAGTCATGTGCTCCAGACCCATAATCGGACTCTTTTCAATTTTTCCACATCCTTCTTGTAGTGTGGGGCCCAAAACTGGACGCAGTACTCCAGATGAGGTCTCACCAATGTCGAATAGAGAGGAATGATCACGTCCCTCAATCTGCTGGCAATGCCCCTACTTATACTGCCCAAAATGCCGTTAGCCTTCTTGGCAACAAGGGCACACTGTCAACTCATATCCAGCTTCTCGTCCACTGTAACCCCTAGGTCCTTTTCTGCAGAACTACAGCCTAGTCACTCAGTCCCTAGTCTGTAGCACTGCATGGGATTCTTCCGTCTTAAGTGCAGGACTCTGCACTTGTCCTTGTTGAACCTCATCAGATTTCTTTTGGCCCAATCCTTTAATTTGTCTAGGTCTCTCTGTATCCTATCCCTACCCTCCAGCATATCTACCACTCCTCCCAGTTTAGTGTCACCTGCAAACTTGCTGAGGGTGTAGTCCATGCCATCCTCCAGATCATTAATGATGATATTGAACAAAACCGGCCCCAGGACCAACCCTGGGGGCACTCCGCTTGATACCGGCTGCCAGCTAGACATGGAGCCATTGATCACTACCCGTTGAGCCCAACGATCTAGCCAGCTTTCTATCCACCTTATTGTCCATTCATCCAGCCCATACTTCTTTAACTTGCCGGCAAGAATACTGTGGGAGACAGTATCAAAAGCTTTGCTAAAGTCAAGGAATAACACATCCACTGCTTTACCCTCATCCACAGAGCCAGTTATCTCGTCATAGAAGGCAATTCATGACTTGCCCTTGGTGAATCCAGGCTGACTGTTCTTGATCACTTTCCTCTCCTCTAAGAGCATAAGAGCATATTAATGAGCATATTAAGAATGCCCAAATCATCATTACATTAAGGTCATACATCAAATGAAAGGCATTATTTGCAAATCTATCAGAAATTACCTTCCCAATCACACCTACCATGACCTTCAGCTTCTAATAGTCTAGGAGGCATTCGCATCTGACCACTCATAGAAACATTAAGCAAATTATATTACTAGTTGTTCACTTTAAATCGAACGCATATGCTTTAAATAAAATCGCATACAGAATTCTACCTCCTGACAAAGCACCACTATATAATCTTTAGGACAAATTCTGAGTCATTTACAGTTTATGAATGGATTTGCAATCCAAGCAACCTCTAAAGGCAATGCCATTTTACAGCAACAGTTGGCAATTGTGAGATGATAAACATCCAGAGTCTGTCAGTGTTACATGTACATTTACTGCTGCTAGGCATGTAACTAAGGACACAGTACATGCACAACCAACTTCTTAGCTGTCAAACTGGGTATTCTGCACAAGCAACTTCCTAGATTGCACACAGACTTGCATGAAGGTCTCAGTTCAGAGGACTATTTAAGTATGTTCTTAAGTTTAGGCAGGTAAGCAGTCCTACTGACTCCAGTGGAACTACACACAAACATCTAACTTTAAGCATGTGAAAGTCACTTGCTGCATCAGAGCCTAAATGCACTGAAGACATTAATCAACTCAAGTAACCAATAAAAACCCTTATGAGGTTATTCAAAGCTCTCATGTTACTGCTACATACAAATTTAACAATGTCATCACAAAAGAGTCATAAAACTGATATGCCATTTAGTTCCAGCCACTTGTTATTCAGGACAACATACTAATTCTCTTTAATTAGTATTAGTTTTAACTAAGGCCCAATTTTGCAACTGTCAAAACAATTTCAGTATTTTAATTCTTGGTTACCAACCTAATAAGTTCTAAAGGAATCTGTTTATTTATGAACTGGTAAATTTTCAGTTAAATGAATCCTTGCCATCTTTATCCTCACTATAGTTTGAAAGTTTAAGGTTATATGTGATCTTCTATTTGTTTACTTTTTTTTAATTGTATCAGTCCAATATTTTTTCCAAAGAAGCCGTCCTTTAAAAAAGGATTGCCTTTGCCCCCAATTAAACAAAGTACTTAAGCACATGCTTAAATACAAGTCACATGAGATTACTCATATGCTTAAAGTTAAGCATATGCTTCAGTACTTTGCCAAATCAAGGCTTTTGTTTCTATATCATGGCACTTTCTCATATATTGGTAACTTGTGAATGGATTTCCTTATTGTTTGTATTTAGCAGCAGAATACTGACCCAGAGCACCTGAGGAACCTTTCTTACCGCACTGTCCATAGGCTCCTAAGACTGTCCATTGGCAATAGCATGAGCTTTCAATTGACAGTATGGTCACAGACGTTTAAAGGAAAGTTATTTTTAAAGCATAATTGAAATATTCCAAGTCTAGCTTTCCCTCCCACACCCTTTGTTAGACACTTGCAGTGAAAGGGAGGATTCCTCATATCACAGTTCTGTCTCTGCATCTTCTTGATTTTGATTTTAAAGGATTAAGACTGACTATCTTCAGCATTTCCTACCCAGATAAAAGATTCTTTAGAATAAGTGTTATCATCCACGTCCATTCAAGAGAGACTGGCTGAACTATCACCATAGCAACACAAAGAGGCCTTGAAAACTTGCACTGAATGTTAATACATCATTTTTAAAAAAAAACTTTTTATTACTACGAATTTAAATAATTGATCCATATTATGTTCTAGATCAAATGTGTTTACAAATCTGTGAGGGAGGGAGGACTAAGAGAGGGTTGGGGACCACCTACTTTCATTCTGATTATTAACTTTTGCTGAGAAAAAAAATCCTTTGCTGCATTGCACAGTGTGCTGTGGAGAAGGAGGGGAAAGGATTCACAGAAAGTAGCTTCTTATTACTCACTTAACATTGATACCATGCTTCATCGAGGACAGAACATAGGAGAAGTCACAGCCCTTATCCTACGGAGATGATAACTTACCCCCTCTACCAAATCCATCTGGCACAGGAGCAGAGTAATATGTATTCATGGCACTCCCCCAGCCTCGAGAGAGCATAGTTAGATGGCCAGAGCATACTTAAAGCCCTACGCCCCACTCTATAACTGTGATTAGTACCATGTAATAGGGATTGGGGCATATTGTTCTTTTTTTTTCTTCTCAGTGAAGCAGAGGATATCACCTCCAGAACTTTCTGAGCAATGACTCCTTATTGCCAGCAAGAAGCCCCAGGAGTCTGTGCTTAGCTGCTGCCACTCTCTAACCAAAGTTCTTAACAAATGCACTTTTAGTGAGGGCAGGATTTTGCCTACTGCGTGCAAATCAAATATGATCTAATAATTCCCCAGATATGCTTAATGAACAGCTTTCTAATTAAATATTTATGAGATCCTCCAAAACAAAAATCATTGTGGGGGGAGAGATAAAATTGGTCTTTCCCCCACCCCAGTCCCACTGTATGTTGGCTTAGGAGCTCTTCAAAGAATTTGAACTTTCCTGCTACCTCTTCTGGCATGTTCATTTGCTGCTTACAGTAATTAAGATAAACAAATACCATATATTATTTAAAAACCTTAAGCACTTTTGTTCCCAAGACATAACAACAAGGTTAATCAAACATGAGGCAGTTCAAACTAAAGACCTATTCTTGTTTTGTGTTTCCAGTCTGCATAGATGCTGTGTCCTGAAGATGCTACACACAGCTTGACTATGGGCCATATTTACATGCCAGGTCACATAATACAAGTATCTGTCAACTAGTAACTGTTAATATTATTAGCCCTTATCATAGTTGAGAACTATGATAGTGACCAAACCAGCAGACAAAGGGGAAGCTATCTGGTTGTCGGATTTCTGGGACAGTATAGCTGGCCTCTCAGTGGTAGCGAGAGTGTGATGTTTGTTGAGGATTTCAGTGTTTTGTTTTCCCCCCCTGAAACAATCAATGTAATAATCAAGTGTATGATTTCATCTGCTGTAGGTTATCCAGTTAGAAGATTCTTTTTTTCTTTTGACTATTGGTGGGGACATGTTTGTTGTGTGTGGTGTCGTCTTTGTTGTGAAAGTATTCTTTGAGATGGTGAAATAATTCTCCTACTTCTCCACATGTTGGTATGATATCAGGTTCTATGGAATGAGGAGAAGTTCAGTTCCTTGGAGAGTACAGATAACTCAGCTCCAGTTATATGGGTAATCTTGATGAGTTGAAGATGTTGGGGGTGTCAGGGAGTGTCCATGTGGTGGGTGCTGGTGTCATGGTTTCACCCAGAGGTAGTGTGGGTTGTGGAGTTGTTTTAGTTGGTTCCACTTTTTGTTTTTGTGTTGGATGGCTATCATGAGGTTGTTTTGTTTTGTTTTTGGTAATTTTGGGTTTCTTGCATGATTTCCAGGTAAGTTTCCTGATTTTTTAACTTCCAGTGTGTTGGAGTATGTAATTATTTCTTGTTTGAGCTAGTCCCTTCTGGAATATGTGAGGTTCAGGAGGTGGTTCTGCATATTTGGAGCTGTAGGTTGTGGCCAGAGGGATCTAGATGGTGAGTCCTCTGGGAATGGTATTGTGTTTCTCGTATTTCCTCAGGAAGTAGATGACATGGTTAAGTTTCACCTCCTTTTTCTTCATGTTGTGGAGTTTCCATTTTACACTGCAAAATTCAATATCTTCCACTGTTTGCAGTGTTGTTGCAGCTGTGTAAGTCCCAGGATATTAGAAAGAAAAGGTAGATGAGGTAATATCTTTTATTGGACCAACTTCTGTCAGTGAAAAGACATGCTTTTGAGCTTACACAGAGTCTTCAGGATCTGTGAAAAGTACTGAGTGTCACAGCTAAACATAAAGTGGAACAGATTGTTTAGGATAAGGAGTTAACACATATTGTAAGAGACAATCAAGGATCACCCACACTTACTTACACAGATCCAGTAACCACTCCGAACACACCAAGAAATCTCTTGTCTACAACCAGGCGCTCAGATACCACAGAACATAATCCAAGGAAAAAGTCTGAGGGCTTGGCTACACTTACAAGTTGCAGCGCTGGGAGTTACAGCGCTGGTCATGCAGCTGTGTAGGGCCAGCGCTGGAGTGTGGCCACACTGACAGCTACCAGCGCTGCAGTGTGGCCACACTTGCAGCACTTTCCAGCACTGTATTGAGAGGTGCATTGTGGGCAGCTATCCCACAGAGCACCTCGTCCCGTTTTGGCGCCGTTTTGGCGCTGAGTATTGTGGGAAGGGGAAGGAAGTGTGCGGGTCATTCCGCTTCCTGTGTGCCAACGCCCCGTGGTGCATCGCTTCACATCCCAGCATTCACTCTTTCCGGCAACGTTTGGCGCCATTGTGAGTGTTTTACTCTCTGTGTGAATCGCGATTTCTGTGGCAAATGGAGCCCGAGCTGCTGAGGACTGTGCTGATGAGTGTTGCCAGCACAACACGTTTGGCAGTCGAGCTATTCCTTCAGCTCCAAAGTGACAGTGAGGAGTCTGACGATGATATCGATATCGATTCTCCTGCCGCGTGTGACACCAAAGTGCTTGTGGCATTCACGGAAATGCTCAGCACCGTTGAACGCCGCTTTTGGGCTCGGGAAACAAGCACTGACTGGTGGGATCACATCGTCATGGAAGTCTGGGATGACGAGCAGTGGCTGCAGAACTTTCGTATGAGAAAAGCCACTTTCATGGGACTGTGTGCTGAGCTCGCCCCCACTCTGCAGCGCAAGGACACAAGATTGAGAGCTGCCCTGACGGTGGAAAAGCGGGTGGCTATTGCAATCTGGAAGCTGGCAACTCCAGACAGCTACCGGTCGGTCGGGAACCAGTTTGGAGTGGGAAAGTCGACCGTTGGAATCGTTTTGATGCAAGTTTGCAAGGCAATTAATCGCATCCTGCTAAGAAAGACCGTGACTCTGGGGAGCGTGCAGGACATTGTGGATGGCTTTGCACAAATGGGTTTCCCTAACTGTGGAGGGGCGATAGATGGGACGCATATTCCTATTCTGGCCCCCCCCACACCTGGCATCAGAGTACGTTAATCGTAAGGGGTATTTCTCTATGGTTCTCCAGGCGCTTGTGGATCACCGCGGGCGTTTCATTGACATTTACACAGGCTGGCCTGGAAAGGTGCATGATGCACGCATCTTTCGGAACAGCGGCCTGTTCAGGAAGATGCAGGCAGGGTCTTTTTTCCCAGACAGGAAGATCACAGTAGGGGACGTCGAAATGCCCATTGTGATCCTTGGAGACCCCGCGTACCCGTTACTGCCTTGGCTCATGAAACCCTATACAGGGAAGCTTGACAGGAGCAAGGACCGGTTCAACTACAGGCTGAGCCGGTGCAGAATGACTGTGGAGTGTGCTTTTGGCCGTTTAAAAGCTCGCTGGAGATGTCTCTATGGGAAGCTAGACTTGGGGGAAAGCAGCATCCCCGCGGTTATATGCGCTTGCTGTACCCTCCATAATATTTGTGAAGGGAAGGGTGAAACATTCAGTCAGGCATGAACCACCGAGGTTCAAGTCCTGGAGGCTGAATATGCACAGCCAGAGAGCAGGGCTAATAGAGAGGCCCAGCACAGGGCTACAAGGATTAGGGATGCCTTGAGGGAAGAATTTGAGGCTGAAAGCCAACAGTAATGTTTGCTGCCTTGCATGGGAGTGAATTGCACTGTTTACACTGTTATTCTATTATCCCTAATAATAATATGATTTGCAGTGCCTCTTTCTTTACTGGGCTAAGGTATCTTTAACTATCTGCTATAATAAAGACTGTTTTCAAAGCCAAGAATTGTTTTATTGAAAAGAAAAAAACTTCCTTGACAGACAGACAGACACAAAACATTTCATGAAAACAAGAGGGCAGGGGTGTGGGTTGGTGAACTGTACAGTCACAAGTTTGCATATGTCCTGTCTGGAGTGCTGTTTAACGAATCCTGCACTTCAGGGTGCATATACTGCATGGTGATGGGGGTTGAGTGCAGAGGGTAAGGGTGGTGGTAGGTATCAGGGCTGGTTGGTGAACGTACAGGTGTTGGAGGCAGCTGGTGGTGGTAAGAACCTGAATGCTGGGGAAAGGCGGTTTGAGCTGACATTGGGGCACAAGGCAAAAAGCTTTGGGACGGGGGGGGCTGTGGGGCAGCATGGGACTGCTCTGCCTGCATGGCTACGATAGCCTGGAGAGAGTCCGCTTGGCGCGACAGGATGTCTAGCAGCTGGTTTGTGCTTTTCCTCTTTGCCACAGCGTTTCTACGCCAATGTCTGGCGGATCATGCTTTCCTTCTCTCTCCACTCCTTCAATTCCTTTCTCTCTGTAGCAGAGTGATGAAGAACAGTTTTCAGCATGTCCTCTTTGCTCTTTCGGGGATTTTTTCTCAAATTTTGAAGCCTCTGTGCAGTGGAACATCTGCTCAGTCCAGTAGTCAAGGTCACTGTAGAAACCCAGAAATGACAACATTTAACAGGGGCAGCATTGTATCCACTATCTCCAGACATGAATTGTTACACTGAGGGAGTTCTCACTTTAGCATTCTTTTACCACACGCATAACACGACAGAAGCCACGAAATGGTGAGTGAGGGGTGCTTATAGAGGGAGAAGTGGGGCTTGCTTGATAGAGGGGAGCTGGTTGCTTCGGGTAATCTGGAGTGATAGAGGGGTTGAGTGAAGATGCAGCTGCAGGGGTGATCTTCACTATCTCCCTATCTCTTCACTAAAGAGTCTCCCAACATTTTTCACAGGAGTTAATCCTGGAAGATGTCTCCCTGCTGCGAGTCACTAGGGAACAGCGGGAGGCTCTTTTACAGCAATGTGGATTCCGCCCGGGACCCTATGCGGCTTGCCTGTGTTCAGAAATGGTCCCCCCACCACTCGCGGCACAGTGGCGCGGACGCGTCAGCGTGACTGGGACAAGAAACACAGTGGCTCTGCCTATAAACCTGCGCAGGCATATTGCCCACGCTCTGGCTGAAACTTTTGCTGAGATAACTGAAGCAGATTACCGCGACGTGATAGACCACATCAACGGGCTATTCTAGTCTGGCATGCATGCAGCCATAACCCCCCTTCCTCTCCAGAAACATTTCCACCCAGAAAATAAAAGCCGCTTACCGGTAACCCGCTCCTCTGCTTGTCCTTCTGCAACTGCTGGCTGCTGCGATTGGGTACTTTCCTCCTGGCTTGAGAAGAGCTCCTGGCTGCATGCCCACTCTGGGGTGTCTTCCCCCATCCCAGGAGCTTCACTCGCGGTTTCCTCCCCCCCCGCCGCCTCCGCCTCCTCCTCCTCCTGTCCCCCAGCCAGCTCAGAAGTGTCCATCGTTGTCCTGGGATTGGCAGTGGGGTCACCCCCAAGTATCGCGTCCATCTCCCTGTAAAAACGGCAGGTCGTGGGGGCAGCTCCGGATCGGCGATTGCCCTCGCGGGCTTTGTAATAGGCACTCCGCAGCTCTTTAATTTTCACCCTGCATTGCAGCGCGTCCCGATCATGGCCCCTATCCAGCAAGGACCTTGATACCTGCTCAAAGATATCGTAATTCCTACGGCTGGAGCGCAGCTGTGCCTGCACAGATTCCTCCCCCCAAACACTGATGAGGTCCATCAGCTCGCCATTGCTCCATGCTGGGGCTCGTTTGCCGCATGGAGGCATGGTCGCCTGGAAAGATTAACTGATTGCACTCCACACACACCTGGCTGCAGCAAACAGGAAGGAGATTTTTAAAATTCCCGGGGCATTTAAAGGGCGGGTCACCTGAGGCAAGAGCAGTAGAGTGCAAACTGATGAGCAGAGTAGGCTGAACAGGAATTCTGGGATAACTCCTTATTCCCTGGAGGACACTTAAAGCGCTGGTGAGTGTCCACACCTGCTGAGCAGCGCTGGATCACCTTATACCCCAGCCAGGGAGTTGCAGCGCTGGTTGTGCCCTGCAAGTGTGGACGGGGTGTAATTGCAGCGCTGGAAAGCCTCCACCAGCGCTGCAACTTGTAAGTGTAGCCAAGCCCTGAGATATATACCTTAACATACTTAAAACCACCTTCACCAAACAAACAAAGACACTCTATCTAAGAAGTAGATTGCATTATGAAATGAGCCACCCAAATACCTCGAATAAACCTCTGATACTGTAGAGATTTGCATACTTCAAAATGTGCACCTCTTGAAAATCAGCAACCTCCAAATGCAAACCCCTAGATGCCACCTACCACCCACACTAGTGTCATTAAACCCCATATTCTTTCCTGAACACCCCTCTTCCAGCCTTCAAACAGCTCACCAAGCTCATCATTAGAAGCAAGGTCCCCACAGATCAGGACATACCAACTGAAAGTGGCACCAGACCCTGCCAGAACAACAGATGCAAAACCTGAAGACATATCTTCACGGTTCAAATGATAAATAACCCCCACAACACACCTTTCAAAATCCATGGGTCCTACACATGCCTATCACAACATGTGGTGCACCTCATTTAGTGTGCTAAATGTCCTAACAACAACTATTTGGGTGAAAGAAGACAATCACTATCCTCTCGAACGAACTCACAGAGAAAAATGATGAAAGACAAAAACACTGCATCATGTGTGGGCGAATCCTTTTCACAAAATGATCACTTCATATCTGACCTCTCAGTTCTTGTCCTCAAAGGAAGATTGCACATCGTCTTAAAAACATTGGTCTAGGAGCTTAAATTCATAACTTTGTGAGATACGCCAAATCGTTGACTGAACAGAGACTCTGGATTTGTAGCCCATAACAACAATTCATAACCAGCTAATTCCCTCTTTTGTCCTGTGACAGCAGAGGTGTTAACTGCCCACTTCACCTTGAATGGTCTCTTAGAATGTGTGTTAACTCCTTATGCTAAGCAATTTGGTCCACTTTGTATTTAGCTGTGACACTCTGAGTGCCTTTCCCAGACCTGAGGAAGAGCTCTGTGTAAGCTCAAAATCATGTCTCTTTCACCAACAGAAGTTGGTCCAATAAAAGATATTACCTTACCCATCTTGTCTCATTTATATTATTACACATTTTACTTGGTACTTATATATACAGAACATCCATTCCTAGCCTTAAAAACATATAGCATACTTTCCCATTAAGTATGTTCACTTTATGGTCTTTTCAACAGGACCATTTTTATATCCGTGTTTCCATCTCTGTCATACCACACTACTGCCTTGTATCATTATTGGGGAGCACACTCTCTTTCAACAGTATTTGGTTATTTATTTCAATTTTATTTACCTCTATACACACCCAAAAACATTTTGAGAAAGATGCTGATGAAGTGGGCATTCACCCACAAAAGCTTATGCTCCAATACATCTGTTAGTCTTTAAGGTGCCACAGGACTCATTGTTGCTTTTTACAGATCCAGACTAACACGGCTACCCCTCTGATACTTGGCACAGAAAGCATACATGCAAGATACAGTTAAATAGATTAACTCCTACATTCTATTCAGCAAACATCACCTATAGTTTAGTAATCCCTGATTTTACAATCTAAAGACTTGAACCTCGAAACTGCTCCATATAAATGGAATCATCCATCCATGCAGAGTTGAAATGAAGTCAGCGTGGTTCTGTATGGCGCCAGGAGCCTGACAGTGCAAAGCCAGTTTGCAGGCTTGGCATCTATGAGGGACACAAACAGAAGACACACTGGGATATCTAGATGCAGGAACACATTATTGGGTTTTGGTTTTTCCCCTAATTCTAAATTCTCTATTAGTGGCCCTCATAGAAAAAGGAAATTTTAAAGGAGATGTTGAATGAAAAGAGGGTCATAGCTTAATGAATGGGGATGGAAATGATGTTTGTGTAGACAATAGCATGAAAAAAATGTGTGGAGACAGAAGAAAGAAATGAAAGGGGCATTAAGAATGGTGTTCCACAACACTCAGCCATTACGCCTTAATCCTCCCAGTAAACTGTAGCCTTGAATTTTATTTAAAGTGAATTTAGTAATGTTGTATTACACCACCATGGGGTTCGGCTCTGGTGGCTACAGTTTCGAGCTCAACAAAGTGAAAGCCACTCCTGATACCTGCTTCAGATTTAGAGCATCTAGGAACACACAAAAACCAGACAGTGACCACACATACATTCACAAGTACAAGATCTAGGCCATGTCTACACTAGCACTTACGGCAGCAAAACTTTTGCTGCCCAGGGGTGTGAAAAAACACATCCCTGAGCGACATAAGTTTTGCCAGCATAAATGCTCATGCACACAGCGCTGTCGGTGGGAGATGCTCTCCCGCCAACATAGCTACTGCCGCTCATTCAGCTGGTATTATTATGTCAATGGTAGACTCTCTCCCACTGGCATGCTGCGGCTACACAAGCACTCTTACAGCAGCAGAGCTGTATCAGTACCATTGTGCCACTGTACGCTTCTAAATATAGACATGGCTCTAGTCTGTTTTATTAAAGTTACAATTAAGGTTATGATTACCCAAGCATATAAAAATCCTATAAAGACCTATGCACAAGTTACAAATATAGTTATACTGACTTTCTTAACAATATTCTTAGGGTCTGATGGATGCCTTACCAATTAATCATCAGTAGAGGGATGATTCCTGCTAGCATTTTCCAGTAAATAATTAATTGTACCTAATTTGAGCGCCCTCCTTTATCTTGTGATTATGACTACACTGACATTCTGTGCATTTGCACAGATGTGTCCATTCACTTTTTCCTCATTTGTATTGTGTCCCCCAAGAATATTGGGGCACTCCATTTTTCATAGGTTGTTTGTGGTTCCTTTTATTCTTAGATAGTGCACCCTGAGGTTAGGGCATGTGTTAGAAAAATGTGACTATCGGGTATCTTGTAATAAAAAGTTAATCTTGCCTTTAATTTTTCACAATACCATTCATTGGTAAATCTTTTCTCATAATTTTGTGGCATAATTCTTTGGTCACTTATGTCAAGGATTTCTTAAATCTATGGCCTAGTATTGCTAAGCTGACATTTTACAGGCCTCAGCTTGTAGGCTTTGCGATTCAGGCCTAATTACTTAGATACCTAATACACACTTATGTCTAAATACTAATCAATCTCATACTTCTATAATCCTACAACTTAAATCTATTTAGCATACAATGATTATATATGACATGACATGTTAGTTAATCATATCACACAATAAATGAATAATAAAATTATGTAATTGGTTCCAAAGTGCTTTGAAAACTTAAAGATAATTTACTGAAATCTTAAACAAAGATGTGCTCAGCAGTTCTGGAGCTGTGTTTCCCTTCTGCCCCCTGTATAGTTTGGGAGATGTACTGTTACAAATATACTAATAAAGTGATAGTATTTGCTTTCGATTCATTTGGATACATTCAAATATGTGTCAGCAGTCACAGTGCAAGAGCTGCACATTTTGAAGTATGTAAATCTCTACAGTATCAGAGGTCAGAGCTTATTACTGAGACCTGTGTGTGCATGAATTTCCAGAGAAATTTATGATTGCCAGGGTGCTTTCAAAAACATCGCCAGTGTGTTTTTAAAGGGGAAAAAAAACAGACTTGCTAATGTCAATTAGGTGAAGGAAAAAGTCAACCAGGAAGCATCATTCACTCCTTGAGCACATACGGAAATTGCCTTAGACCGAATCCACAAGAGATTACAAAGGTGAAACTGCAGATCAAATTAGTAGTGGAGAAGGTAGAACAAAGAACACTGCAGGTTTGTCTCTCAGTGGAGAGAAAATACAAATTTACTGTAGTGTTTCAGCCTGAATACTCTAGATCCCAGTCCAAAACTTTGAGTCCTAAAACCTTCTTCGAATACTTTGTATTCAGAGAGGTACAGAAGAATATGATGCAGAATCATGTTCCTAAAATACCGTTACACACTATATACAAATATGTTCCAATATTTGACTGAATGTAATAATAGCAAAAGTAATGTCTATGATGTAGCTAATCATTTAACTATAGATAGACTCACAACAAATGACTTATCTCAAAAGTGGAATATATATTACAGTTGGATACAGGCCTGAGCCATGGAGTTCAGATCTTGATCTGGATCTGAATTCAAACTGCCTATGTAGGTTAGAAGGAATGGGGATGGACAGACTTCAGATCTGGTGTCGCGGGTCAGATGTGTTACTAGTTGCAATAAAATAGAGCACAAATATTTCTAAGTTTGATCTTGACTTACCACATTTGAATCTTGGTCGAGGACCTGATTTTTAACTTCTTAACCGTTCAAAGTTTGCGAGTGTTCAGACTAAGCTTTTGTGGAAATAGAACTTCTGATAATAAATATCCAAAATTAAGTTTCCTTACTGCCAGCTGAACTGAAGATAAAGACTTTAATGCAGCCCAAAGATCTATCCTTGAGTAATGATGGTTGATATTATAGAATCCTAAATTATTTTTAAAATTACCTTGTGCATTTTAAAATGTATAGCCTACAATTTTAACTGCAGTGCTTTGTCACTGCACAAAGTATTTTCTTCTTTTCATTAAAAATGTGTCTTTTCCATTCTCCAAGGACTCTATTGTTAAGGAACAACCATCCTGCCTGGTATTTCAAGATAAATGCTGCTACCCATGCTGTGGTTATGATTCTCATCCAAAGCAGTGGTGCAAGATATCAAACTACAGTCTGTTTAATTTAATAGGATTTACTTGGAAGCCCACTACTACACTCCTGAAGCTGCCATCAGACCTTACATCAAAGCAGTAAAACCGTCACTGAAAAATACTAAAATATCGAAGTAGAGCAAAGCTTTTAGGAATGAATAGTCTTTATACTATCCATTACTGAATAGAAAGATTATGCAAGTATTAAGAATTATTTATATAGAAATAAAAAACCGTAATAAAACTCTTTAAAAATCTATTTCCTGGGATATGAATGTCCGTTGCCTACCTCACACTGAAGAACCATCTCATTACCGCAACCACTGCAAGGTGTTTACTGTTAAACAAAAGAAACTTACCCAGGCTCAGGCCAATTTCTGCCCTCAGCTATATAATCATAAATCTTGGTGACGTGGAAAGGAACTGCTCATGTATATCTAAAGGCACAATTTGGTTTTGCTGCTTAAATTGCACTGGAAATGAATATTTTAACAATTCACTCACCGTTTGGCCACATCAGGCATTTTTGGCTCTTCTTTTTTCTTTGCTTCCCCAGGTGGTTCTATAGGTGTAAGTACTACGGCAGCACAGGAGACTATGGATTGATATGAATCTTCCCGGCAAACTGTGAAGATAAAATACTTTGAGTATTACAAAGCACACTCAATGTCAATTTAAAATGTATATAATTGTCAATTACCATTCATAATATGATAAAAAAAAGAAACACCCCAACACTACGTTGCATACCTGACTACACACCATCCCAACATAAGGGTTATTGTAATAAGCCTCACCCAGCATAGACACACTGATGCAACAAGATTACTTTAAGTCAGTGATGGGGTAGCGTTTCAAGAAAAGGGTTATGGCAGGCTTAGAACCTAGAACTAATTGGTATATGGCAGGAATCGGCAACCTTTCAGAAGTGGTGTGCCGAGTCTTCAGTTATTCCCTCTAATTTAAGGTTTCGCTTGCCGGTAATAGATTTTAATGTTTTTAGAAGGTCTCTTTCTACAAGTCTATAATATATAACTAAACTATTGCTGTATGTAAAGTAAATAAGGTTTTTAAAATGTTTAAGAAGCTTCTTTTAAAATTAAATTAAAATGCAGAGCCCCCCGGACTGGTGGCCAGGACAGGGGCAGTGTGAGTGCCACTGAAAATCAGCTTGCGTGTTGCCTTTGGCACACATGCCATAGGATGCCTACCCCTGGTATATGGGCTTGATCCAGCACCCATTAAGTCTTTCCATTGAATGCAGTAGGTTTTGGATCCGGCCCACCAATACATCCTCGTGGGCTACCTAATTTATCTTCATTGCTTAACTTCTCAGGAGTAATGGAGCAAAATTCTTGTGACCAATTTGCACGGAAACAGGCCACTGAGAATATATTTATGATTCTATTGGTGGAATATGCCAATATTTTATTGTCTGTGAAAAGTTCTCCGACGTTTTGCTACCTGTTTATCAAGGAGTCTCTCTTTGTTTTGGCAGTCTCATCATCTAGGGATTCCCACAGATCATTTTCTATATTGTTATTCAACATCAACTGTCTACTCTTGCTTTACAATATCCTCATGCAAAATCCAAGATTGTTGTGAAATTCAGCATGTATTTAATCAAGTAACATTTATTCTATTTTGAACACACTTACAATGCCTTATAAATCTTTTTAATATTAAAAAGATTTATAAGGCATTGTAAGTGTGTTCGAAATAGAATAAATTCTTCATTTTAATGAATACATTTGCAATTAAACATGGGCTGGCCTCCACCTGAGTATGACCAAGTGGTCAAAGGTCATTCTGCCTCTGTTTCCCCCCTCTTCAGGGCCCTTTAAGAACTGATTGTCCACACATAGTTCAAACAAGCTCTCTCCTGGGGTCTACTTTATTGAGTCCTCTGGTCCTCTAGGCTTTAAGGCGAGTTCACTGTCTGCCTGCTGATTAACAAAGCACAAGCTCGTGCAGCCTTTGGCCCAGCTGGCCGTCACAAGTCTCTTCCCTGCTTGGAAAGTGTCTTCCTGAGGCCTCCCTGCCTGAAGAGCCTTCTCCCACTCTCTCCTGCCTCTTCAGCTTTTTCCCTGCTGATTCAGGACGTGTAGAAGCCTTCTTGCTCCCTGCTGTATCTACAGCCATAGCTGCAATCTCCTTGTCTTCCCCCGTCTATTGCAACTTCCTGCATTGTTTTTTTACATGTGGATCACTTGATGCAACCCAGATGTGTCTCATCCTGTAACCAGGGCTGGCTTATCCCATGCCTATGAGCATCCACCCCTTTGTGATGTAATGAGTGAAAAGCTTTGTTCTCTCATTCTCTGCCTTTTATAATCTTCCCCAGCTCCAGTGGCTAGATTGTAACCACAAAATCCAGTCCAATTAAGGGACAGTGGATAGTGAATAACTGTGCTGGCCCAGGAGCAGGACAGGGACCTAACTGTGATTCTGAGAATAACAATTCAGATGTCTTATTCCATGGTGGAAGTATGCTGCATCAGCCCCATTCCTGCCACAGATGACTGCTGCCTCCACCATGGCTCCACTCTGCCGGGTGCTACATGATGGGATGGGACAGGAGTGCATAGTGCAGAGTCTTGGCTCCACCTTTTCATCTGTGCAAGAAGAGGAATAGCAGCTCTCCCCCATGCAGATGGTCTGGCAATGTGGGTAAACCACACAGAGGAATAAGGGGATATTTACTGTCTTGTGCAGGCATGCAGCAGAGCTCATGACTTTCCTGAGTGATTAAGCTGAACAGTACAGATGGCCCAAGCATGGGCAGAAATCCAGGAGGTGTTGACAGGAAGAGAAGCTGTCCATTAATCCTTAGTGGAAATCAGGTAACTATTTTTGAATACACTTGACATCTTCCAGGATTTTTTATCCTTATATAATAAAATATTTGTGTCCCTTCTTGAGTCGGTCTAAATCACTGGAAACATAAAATGAAATAGTTTATAAAATGTCACTTCCATCTCTTCCTTAAAAGTGATGTTATAACCTAGTCACTGTTCTATATATTGATCAACAAAAGAAGGCTGACTCCAAAGACAAGTTGCAGCCTATGCTTCTCTATATACTTTATTTTACATCTGGGATATAAACTGTAGCTACATATGCATAAACAAAGAGGCAAATATTGTGTGTGCACCTGTGCACTTCCAAATGCCCTCTCCAATACACATGCAAAAATAGGACAGTACTGGACCAAGAAACCATCTTTTGCTCTTATTTTATAACAGTAGAATGGGTGCCCTTCCAACAGCTATAGTTTCATACTGTCATCTTGCAACTTGCAGAGTGAACATCCAGAGCTATCTGATCCCTATCTAAAGAAACCTGCAGAGGATATTCTGCCTGATAATTTTGATCAATTATTGTATTCTTATTCGTATAATCTTTTCCAGAAGAACTGCATATGAGTGGACCAACTCCTGAAATCTGACTACTTTAGTTTAGTAGGCAAGTGGTTTACTGTGGTAGAATAACCCCCTTACACCTTCACCTTTAACCATATGTGAAGTCTCCTTAACCCTGCAGAGGTTTATTTGCCTGATCAAAATTTATTCTGAGTTTGGGACATTTGATCAACTGTTTCTTCTCCTTCCAACTTCACACAGAGATGCAATGTTGGCATCGTTTCTCAAAGCAACTACATCACTACCTTGCTATCTTGAATCTCTGCACACCCAGCAGTACATCATTATGGTACAGGGTAATTAACTAAAATGTCATGAAAAGGTAGCAACAAGGCAAGAAGCAATATTCATATCCTCTCCTCTTATTATCTGTTCATAAATTTCATTACAGAAATAAGAATATGCCTGACTGCAGGCTATCAGCTTTCATACAAAACTAATGGTGAAAGACTGCGTACTTTTTGAGGTCATTTTGCTTTCACATTTTCCACTTCTTGTTTTCCTCTAACAAAGTTTTTTTCCCCTTATATGTACTGCTGGCATGCACTTTATTAATAAATAATCATCAGTGTAATAATTTTATATAGTACCTTTTATCCTGAAGGATCCCAAAACCCTTACAAACCTCAAGGGGTTTGTATACACATAGGGATTTAGCTGTCAGTTAACTATAGCCCCTTCTGGGGTCAAACAAAATCTCTTTGCAGCACACTGGGATGCTACACAAGTTAAGCCATTTTCAGCTGAAACTGCAGGGAGAATTTAGGTAAACAAAATATAATTATCTGACTTGAAATTTAGCCAGAACACCCCAGTATAAATGCCCTCTGACTCTATTATTAAACTATTTGTTAAAGTAATTGCCTTATTTCATTCTATTGCCGTACTGAGTTTTGTTTCTGAATGTATTACTGTATGTTATGGTGTAGATTTAGGATATGCTATTTTTGAAGCTGGGAAACAGTTCTATCAAATTATTTATGTGTATGTGCTTTAATGTTTATTCCCCTCTGTATGTTATGGTTCACTAGCCCTTACTAATGATACTTTTTTTCCTGGTTATGTTAATTCTTTTCTTGTTGGATTTGGTATAGAGAGAAATTTGCGAAATACTTACTTATTTTCAGTTCAAATACTGATTCTAATTTGTACCACACCCACACTGAGTAACAAGTAAGGGCTTCCTTCCATCCATGAATAAGAAATATACCCATCGTCAAAACTAGATGATTAGATTTAATATATTTCACTTCACTTATTATCAACAAATAAGCAGGGCAGTAATAAATTCATATACTTACACATTTGAAAAACAACAGTGAAATGTAGTGTCTGAATTTCCAAGCTCTTGGATAGTTTTGGCTCACTGCCTAACTACAAGTATATCTCATGCAAACAGGACAAATATAGGGCCTGATTCTGATTTCCTTACTCACATTGAGTAGCACCTAGCTCCACACATTGAGAAGTACGGTTCTATTCAACATGTGAAAGTATCAGACTCTGGCCCATTGGGAGAAATATACAGAGTAGCACTACTTCTGCCATGTGTGGTGATTTTTTTCAACACCACATGTTTGCGTTACTATACTAATCACTAACTTGCTTCACAAAAGCTGGCCCTGGCCCTCTAAATAGAAATATTTAATATGAAATCTGAGATCCAGTTTTGCTCAATTTGTAGGATAGAAAAGATAATTGCTCTTTTCATTGCCGGCTAAATGCCAGGAAAGTGGTAACAAAATATGTGAAGGACATGCAAACTTTGTGGTTGGGTTGGCACTAGATGTCTCATTAGCACATGTGCTTTTGCAAACCTCCAGAATTTGTTTGTCCTTGAAACCCATTCATTACAACAACTGAGCACGAAATCAGAGTTAAAGTATATAAGCAACTAATTTTATACTCTACATAACAATTCCTTTTGCTGTCAGCAACAGTAATATTTATGACCACAGAAATGCATTAGAAATTGAAAAACTTCTGGCAAAATATCTTGTAAGTCACATACAAATGAGACAGTACTTTCTAAAAATGTTCTCTCCTTTTTTTCATAGTACAAGGACAGCTCTTGTAAACAAACTCATAATGACTGCAAACAACGAAAATAATGAGAAGAGCCTGGGTACTCTTTATGGTCATTTAGGGTTTGTCTACATTGCAATTAGACTCCCGCGACTGGCCCATACCAGCTGACTTGGGCTAGCATGTAGATGTTCAGACTCAGGCTGTAGGCCAAACTCCGGGACCCTCCTACCTCACAGGGTCTTAGAGCCTGTGCTCCAGCCCAAGCTCAAATGTCTACACCACAATTAAGCAACCCTTTAGCCTAAGTCTCATGAGTCCAGGTCAGCTGGTATGGCCAGCCACAGGATTTTAATGGCAATGTACATATATCCCCTGAGAAATATTAATGCACTTATTTTATAATAAGGAGCTTATATATGATAACCTCCCTATGAATATATGTCCACAGATTACTGAAACAGGAAAATACAATCATTTCATGTCATGTACATCTCTTGTAACATTCTTCAACTTGTGCTGTAATGAAGTACTTACAGTTTTGTTGCAACCCCTGAAATTTCCTTTCAAAACTTGGGCCAGGTCACCACTATAATTTTACATCGGTATAACTACATTACTCAGGGGTATGAAAAATCCACACACCCCAAGGGTCATTGTTATAGTGACCTCTAACCCCTGATGTAGACAGCACTATGTTGACAGGAAGACTTCTGTCAACATAGCTACCACCTTTCACAGAGGTAGATTAACTACGCCACTTCACTGAAGCATTTTAAGTGTAGACCTTGCCTTTGATGTTTAACAAGTAGCTCAGATATTTACTACTAGTTATGCTTGGCTTAGGTCAATCCTTGTTGGTTTATGTACACCCAGAAGATAATGTATTACCAGAGGAATATATTGTCTTTTCTTTTCAAGAACAATGAGAATTACTAATGTATCAAGTTTCTCTTAATTCAGGTCATTAACTTTATTAATACAAAAGTTTTAATTCCCCTATTTAATAATGCAAATGGCCAGGAGTCATTAACATCTGACAGCTGTTCAATAACCTGTGTGAAAGGAGTTAGTGGCCTCAGTCCAGCTTCCAGTAGAAAAGTATCCAACAAAACAAAAACCACCATAAAAGGTACTAATTAGCAACATAGCTGGGATAATTGAATTATCATTAACTGGTCATAGAGAGTGAAATACACTCTCACTGCCAGAGATGGTTCCTCCAAGGAAACACTAAAGCATATCAGTGGGACAGTACTAGGCAAGCTTATGCTGCCAAATATGATCTAACTAGTCTGAGGATAAACAGAGGGCTACCGTTCACAAATGGTAGATTCATTGTAAACAGTTTTTAATATTAGAAAAGAGGCAGAATCGGGTTAGCATTGCTCAACAAAAAATATGCTCTTTTGATGAAACTAATAGCAAGTATTACATAGTTAGAAGACAAAGGAAAATTTTCAAACAACGTGTAGCTGCCCTAGAAGATTCTGTGCAGGGAATCAGCGCCAAATAAGAGGTGCTGGATTTAAAAGAGCTTGATAATTAAAAGCATTGCACATGATGCACACTAAGCTATTATGAATAATCAAGGATCATAGTTTGGAACATACACTGATTGCAGAGAGGTCCAGAAAGAATCCTTCAACCTCGATACCCACACAACAGGCTAGGTGCACTATACTGATTGATAACTTTTCCCTGAAACATCCCGCATGGGTCACTGCTGAAGACATGCGACTGAAGTATTGGGAACAATGTTTGAATTCAGCATGGAAAATCCTATGTGCCAGGTTATTACAGAATGCAGGAAAGGAAACCAGTGTGACCCCAACTATCCCTGACTGTGGCCCCTAGGGGCCACCACAATACAAGTATTGATAATACAGCTTCTTCACTAATTTTAGTCATGGTAAGACTCAGGAAAGAGCCTTAATATTTGAGCCTATTAATGTATATATAATTCAAGATAGGTAAGAGCTGAAACACCCCAGGCTACTAACCACTGATTATTCAATGCAGCAACTCAGACTGATGTTCAGAGCTTAACTAATACCACCGAGAATGAGAGATTTTTGCTACTCATTAAAGTGATAAGTCCATTTATATATGTATACTTTCTGTGATGCTCACCACTTTCATTCCACATAAAGCTTCACCCCCATCTCTTTGCCTCTTATTAAATTCCCCTCTTTTATAGTCTCTGTGGGGCAATATATGCTTGCCTGGCCAAATTTCTCTATACAACAACCAGTAAAAAAAAAAACCCTGCAAACCTAATGAATGCTGAATACCAAGAGAACAAGACACAGAGACATCACACTAGGGTTACCATACATCTGGGTTTTCCCAGATATTTCCTCTTTTTTTGATCCTCCACCCTCTCACCAGGTGAATTTTTCAAATAAGAGGAAATGTCTGGAATTTTTGCAGAGCAGACATTGCAGCTCAGAAAAGAGCTGGCTCCATGTCCCAACTGGTCCCTTTCCAGCAGCCACAGCTGCCAGATTCTACCCACCCAGTCCCCGGCTCCCAGCCCTGAGAAGGGGGGGAGGCAGGAAAGCGCTGACGGACAGCTGGCTCTGCATCCTGGGCCTGCCACCATGACCGGGAGTGACACTATCCCCCACCTCGAGAGTGAGGCCATGGGTAACCTCCTCCAGTACCCCCAGGTACCCCTCGAAGTATACACACATCCCTCCAACACCCATCAAAAAAACCCTCCAGCACCCCTCCACTGTCTGCCCCCACCATTCTCCCCCACCCTCCCAGTTGTGTCCTCTTTTTGGGAACCTGAACGATGGTAACCCTACCTCACACCACCCTTCACATTTATTTTGATTCCACCTACCCTGTGGAATGTTGATCTGAAATGGGGGGAATGCAGCTTCAAAGCCATTTTGGTTCCCCTCTTAATGCACTTCTTTTTATGATGTGAGGAATGGGGACACGAAGGGATTTTAATGGGGTAAGCTTTCTGTTATTCTAAAATCATTTGGAAGTGTAACCCTTCCTCTCTGATGAAGGTGATTATTTATTTTAAAAAAGTTTAACTATCAAGTACAGAACACACGTATAGTAATCTCCAAGTGCATGTGCTCCATTTAGCTGTCTGATGAAAAGTAAATGCAAGGAAATATATTGCTGCAGATCAGTGGCGGCACTTGGCAGGGCTCCTGCCCTTTTTTCAAGATGCACAGGATAAAGACCCACCCTGGTCCTCCCCACCTGTAGGGTCACTATGGGCTACAGGAGACAGACACTTTCCTGAGGCATATGGGAAAGGGGTTAAATTGGTATCTAGATTCACAGATGTGTCTCTAACATTTGATTGATGTTATTTTGCAATTGAGAAACAGGCTGCAATCGTATAATTAAAAACTCTATTGTAATGCATATGCACGACAAAAAAGAGTTGAGGTTGGATGCACCAAGAGAGAAGTTATAAATAGCAAAATAATATGAATGATAGTCTTTAAATTTATACTATGCTGGTGTGTGCTTGAAGAAAGACCAATAGGGACTGTGCCACTTTGTTATTAGTATAGTTGGAAGGAATTATATGAATAATTGCTACTATTTCTACTATCAATAGGGTATATGGTACACAGGCAGAATGACACAGGATCATCGTTCCTAAAATTCAGATGGGGAGCTACTGCATTTTTTTTTCACTTGAATTATTCAGTTATTGAGGAGTCGGAATGAAAACTATTGGGGGGAGCATTTAAAAGAAGCAACCCTGGCCACCCGACCAGGAGCTGTTGGTATTAGAGTAATTTCACAAGAGTTGAGCTTGTGATCCCAAGTAGTCTGTTAATTCTGGCAACCCTGATAAGAACAGTGGTTAATTTATCCAATGAAGCGCTTTGTTGATTAACATTTCTTTAATTAGAAGAAAAGCTATGCTAATTCAATCTGTCTCTGGTTAGTTCTTTTCACCAAAGAAAACCTGAACTCCATAACTAAAATGTTAAACAACAGGGTGAACCTCAAAAGTTTTGGATTTTCATTTGTATAGACCGGGGTGGCCAAACTTACTGACCTTCCGAGTGGCATATGACAATCTTCAGAAGTTCGAGAGCCAGGGCGCACCTGGAGGCACCTGCTGGGGCTTAGAGCTTCAGCCTTGCTCTTGCTGAAGCCCTGAGCACCAGCAGGTGCACTCTGTGGGGCTGAAGTCTCAAGACACCCAACCCCACCGGGCAGAAGCCCCTACCCCACCATCCCATAGCAAACCTGAAGTCCCAAACTCCCCTCCACCCCAGTCAGATAGGTGGAGAATGGGACGGGGAGGTCCACAAGCCGCACTTGAACTGTAAAAGAGCTGCATGTGGCTCGCGAGCCACGGTTTAACCACACCTGGTATAGACACTCAAAATGATGCACCTTCTCCAGCTCTCTTGCACAGTGGGGCTGGAAGTCCTTGTCAAAACAAACTTTCTCCCAAATTCTCTAATTCTGGTTTCAGATTAAGCCAGGGGGAGAAAAAACAAACAAACCCAAGACCTTTACAGCAATATTTTGACACCTGAGCTTGCGGTCTTCCCCAAAGTGAATAAAAGTGCAGGGGGGGGGGGGAGTTAAGAAAAAAAAAATCGAAATCTCAGAAAACCTTCAGTTCCGATCTGCATTTTGAAGGACAGTGTGTCTGTGTTCTTATTCTAGTGAACTTAACATTATTTTAAAATTCTCTGAGTTACTTGCACACAACTGCATTGTGGTATACAAGAGAAAGGTTTGAGCACCACTTCAGGGAGCGTGAGGTCCGAAAAGGGCACCACAACATCAAGGTGTGCCTTTTCAACATGCTCAGCATTTTTTAGGTGCTGGATCACTTTGATTTAAAAGTCAATTTTACAGAGCTTGCACTTCCCATTATAATTCCATTTTGATTTTTCAAATCTTGATCCTATTTGTGACTACAAACAACTGGTCCTCTTCACCCATTCCTTAGATTCCTTAGTGGCGAGATCTATTTTTTTCATAAATGCAGAGATACCACCTACCCTAAACACTTTGGCAAAATCCAAGTACAATTTTGATTGAACAATCTCCTTCTCAGCCCTGGACACACAACAAAATCTCTCTGTTGTACTCTGCATCATTAAGCCTTAAAGCCTTGGGAGCTGATGCTTAAAGCTGTGGGAAAGGTCACCGCACGTAGGGATGAACACACTTTTCACCAGCCTACTTATGTAAGTAAAGAATATGCTGTACATTCCCTGCTGCTGGAGACTAGATTTGATTTAGACCTTGGGAAAAAAAGAAAATAAATATATATATCCATACTGTTACTAGTTCTACGCTTACTCTAGCCCCTCTTATCCCTCAGACCACTGCTACATTTCAAAATATCAGCCAAATGAATGCCTAGGAGAATGTCCATAGCCCCCGAAGGGTTAGTTGTAATAATTCTGCAATAAAACCGCAGGGCCAAGTCTTAAACACAGCGTAGTCACAATCAGAACATTTGTAATAGCTACAATTAGAGGTCCATTACTGGCAAATGAATTACATCCTATCAGCTTCATGTGTTTTCCACCTTTTTCATAGTAGTCATAAATGCTGCACTTGTATCTCCTTTGTGTTATCTAGATTGGAGCCCAAGTGAGAAGATTATGCAACTCAGCATTAATCAGAAAAGATGGCATTTTTATGACATGCTAGCAGTTCTGTAAAATCTCCTCCATCCTTGGAATTCATGGATGTCCTACAGCCTGTCCAATAACACAGTGGCTTGTGGCAATCAAGTCTGCACTATATGTACACAAAGTGAAATTAAAGTGAATATAAAATTAGGTTGCAAAGGTGGTAGTAAAACAAGTTTTTTCTTCTTAGCATAATGTTACTTTTAACAATGTTTTAAACACACTTCACTTCTCCCGCTCACCCTCAAGATATAAGGCATAAGATATAAAGAGTCATTTAAGCAAAAAAGCATTTATTCTTCAACTTTGTGCTGCTTAATACACCAGAAGTGTGTACAGAACATATTTCAATAAGATCTTGGGCCAGATTGATCTTGGAGTTTTATACTGCTGCCCCATTACTGAAGTACACACTTCACTGAAGTCAGTGGAGCTATGACAAGTTTCATCATCTGAGGATCTATTTTATTCTTATATGTTTTTCTAGCCCTTTTATGTTGCTACTCTTTCAATATGATAACCATATCAGGAAATGTTACAAAATTAGAAGGCCAAATAAATGGGAATCTCGTACTGGTATTTGAAGAAATGGTGTCTGGAAATTAAGTACAAACTGGGTTTTCCAGCCGTAACTCTTTAACGACACCTACAATGTACTTCAAGTGTATCTATTCATACTTGAGACTGCTCCTTCAACTTGGACTTTCTCATCTATAGTATCTGTTCTGCACTACTATATCAATTTTAAGTAGTTCAAACAGTTTACATATGAGTTGACAAATTCCCATTCAGTGTAGAAAATAAAACTACGTTCTGCATATATGTAAGGAGTCAGTCTCGCCGCACATGCATGCTGTATTCCCACTGACTTAAGTGCAAGTTGCTGCAAAACATCTGAAGACAGAATCTGGCCCAAAGACACTGAGGTGGAACGCTTTTTGTGTCCATCCACTAGTCCTGCCCCTGAATTCGTGAAGATGTAAAGTATGTTTACTTAATCTAGGGTTGCCACATTCCTAATTGTTGGTAACCAGACCCCCAAGACCCCGCCCCCTGCCACCTCTCTTTCCCCAGGCCCCGCCCCATCTCTTCCCCCCAAGGCCCAGCCCCCATCTCTCGCTCCTCTGCCTCCCTCCCCCATCGCTCACTGGATCGTCTCAAGGAGCCTGCCTGCAGGTAGGAGGCAGCCTTGCCTGAGCAGGGGATGGGGTAGATCAATGACCTGGCAGCCTGCCCCGCCTCACAGTAATCGCATTTTTGGTCCGGGTGCCATTTAGGGTCGCCAGGTCCACGAAAACTAAGCACCTGGCAACCCTAAATGGCACCCGAACACAGAAGCCAAAAACCAGACTGTCCTGGTAAAAACTGGATGGGTGGCAACCCTAATTTAATCTTTGGTATTTCTATGGCCCCATTCCATTAATTTAATGTCTGGGTGCCTCACAACATCCCTGTGAGATACAGAAGTATTCTTATCCCTATTGTACAGAGCGGGAACGGAGGAACAGTGAGATGCTATTATTATTTGTATTACCATAGCACCTAGGAACTTCAAGGTACGTCTACACTTACAGCAGTGTGCAGAGTACAGACGCTGCACATCCAGCCAGCATAGGTATAAGTAATAGTGTAGACAGTGAGGCACAGCTTAGGCAACTAAAGTAGAGTGTCCTACATACCTGAACCCTAACATATATAAGGCTCTCTACATGCCCAAGCAGTGCCTCCCACATCGACACTATTTTTAGTAGCCTCATGTCTTGCTGCCTCTCCGCTGTGAGAGGCTTTCATCGCTGTATGTGGCTACACATCACAATGGACAAGTGTGACTGTAGCCTGCTTTCACTGTGACATGGTGCTACTCGTGTATTGCCTGTATTCTACAAACCATCGTAAGTGTAGACAAGGCTTCTGTCATCAACCAGCCACCAATTGTGCTAAGCTCTGTACAAATACAGAACAAGGAGACCATCTCTGTGTCCTAGTGACTTGCCAATGATCCCAAAAGAAATGTTTCGTAGTGCAGTGAACTGAACCCAAGACCTACCAAGTCCCAAGATAGCTTCCTAACCACAAGATCACTAGGAGACATTTCAACAAGGTTGTTGGGGTTTCTAGGTTTCTTTTTTTATGTTTTAAGCTTTAGTCTCATAGAAACATCACAACAAATGTTTGTTGCAAACCTTTCTAAAACATCAGTTTACAATAATAAATATCTATGAAGCACTCACCATATGTGCTTCATTTTAGAGTAAATTAATTTGATACCATTTTAATAATATAGCAAGCTTTGGATATTCATTTCTGAATGTGTATCTTTTTTAAATTAAACCAATTACAAAATAAACTATGAACTAATCCCCAAATTTTGTATGTAAGTATTGCTTCAAGCCACAATTTAAATAAGTAAATCAATATTTATATTACATTTGTCACATGTCTTAATACCCATGTTCGATATCAAATTAAATTTCTGCTTAAGTATTTAGCACTCTAGTTCATTAGCTTTGTTTCCACAAAAAAAGCCAGCATATTGTGATGATGCATCACATGGCAATAAGTCACCAGAACAGAGAAATACTAACCTCCAATTCAAGACCATATCAAGATTCATAGCTATAATAATAGATCTTGATGGATATGGGACAGGCACATGAAAAACAGGACTGTCCTTCAAATTTCAGGACTTTATGTATGTTGTTAAGTTTGTCTCAACCAACTGGATGAGTTTGTTAACTGAGGCTTAGTCTAAACTCAAAACATACACCAACATAGCTGTGTCAGTCATGGGTATGAAAAACCACATCCCTACTGACATAGCTACACCAAGAGAAGAGTGCTTCTGATGGCATAGCTAACATCGTTGGTGAAGGTGGTGTTCCTACACTGACAGAAAAACTCCTTCTGCCAATGAACACTATGGGTATGTCTATACTTGCAGAGTTTTTGTGCTGCAAGTTTCAACAGTGGTAGGGAACCAGTGAAAGTAAAGAGCTGGTTTATGTACTCACTTAATTCCTCAGGCATCTTAGGGCTGGTCTACACTACGGGGGAAAATTGATATAAGATACGCAACTTCAGCTAGGTGAATAACGTAGCTGAAGTCGAAGTATCTTATATCGAATTACCTACCGTCCTCACGGCGCGGGATCGATGTCCGCAGCTCCCCATGTCGACTCCGCTAATGCCGTTCGGGTTGGAGGAGTTCCAGAGTCGACAGGAGCACGTTCGGGGATCAATATATCGCGTCTAGATGAGACGCAATATATCGATCCCCTAGAAATCGATTACTACCCGCCGATACGGCGGGTAGTGAAGACGTACCCAGAGAGAGGGTTTACATCGCCGATGAGAGCAGCGTTCTAGGGCTCTCTCACAGTGCAGCTCTCTCCAGTTTGACGATGGGTCTTATGGGAAGGGATGGGGGAGTGATCGCAGGGCATCCTGGGTCCCTGCACAGCCTCCTCTCCCCAAACACTGATAAGCTCCAGTAGCTCAGCATTTCTCCAAGCCCGGGATTGTTTGCTCCGTGGAGCAGGCATTGTCACCTGGCCAGATAAGTGAGCACTTAGGAAGGAGAGTTTCAAAGTTCCGGAGGCCTTTACAGGGGCAGGGGTGGATGTCTGTTTACCTGGCAACAGAGCAGCAGAGCTGCTGGCTAAAGTGGCCACCTAGGCACTGTGGGATATCCTCAGGAAGCTAAAAGCTGTGTAAACAGGAAGAACGTGTCTTCACTTGCCCATCACTGCAAAAGCATCACTGGTAAGAGCTGTACACCTCTCATGGAGGTGGTTTTCTTTTTGTGGTGAAACTTCTGAGTTTCACTACAAAAAGTCATTGGCAAGTGTAGATGCTCCCATGGTTTTTGCGCAAAAAAGGGACCTTTTCCGCTTTAAATGGCAAGTGTAGACATGTCCTTAATCTACACTAAGGGGCTAGGCCAGCATAGGCTATGTCTTACAGTACAGAGCCTAAAATAAGGCTGTACACATGAAATATCTCAGTTTCAATGTTGTCCTGGAAAAAGAGGCCAGTTTCAAACATTCACATGTTAAATTGCCTTTGAACTGATTAACCATGCCACATAATTTGTGCTACTTACATAAACAATCATGCACTCAATGGTTTAGATGTGAGACACCAGATTATGGCTGTTCACGTGAGACTGCACAATAGGTCCTAGGCATAGGAGTGGGTGAGGACCAGGCAGCCATTTTCTCCACTGGATCACCTGTCCACAGAATAGTCAAAATTCTGGTGCTACCTGAGTATAAAGTGCAGAAGGATGTGTTAATGCTGTCAGGAGTTTAGATGTTTCAAAGCTGGAAGTGAAGGCAGTCCATGCAGCACCCTTTAAAAGGAGGTAGTAGGTATACGCACACTCAAGCATGCCTAGAGAAATTCTGAATGCCTATGGCACATGCCCTGGTGCTATGTACATCTGCACCCCTTCCCATAGTGTTATACATAGGCTGGGTTTCATAATTTTAGTCCAAATTCTAAAAAGCATCTGTGACAGTCCCTCATGACAATAAATGTTCTTTTAAAACCTATTTTTCCCTTTTAAATTATTGGTCCAATTCACAGAACATCCTTTTAAAATATGGACGGAGTTCTACTCTGTTACAGCATTGTGGACTCACTCCGCTGATTTCAATGGAATTAGTTGGGATGCACACAGATATGGCCCCCTTAGTCCAAGGAAAAGAAATCTCCTGGAATGGAGTGTGCCATCTCTAGAACACCATCTCGGGCAGGGGAAATGTGAGTGCCAAGACATTTGCACATCCAGTTTTCACAATCACAGAAAGATCTCTTCAAAAACCATTATGCTGGTCCACTAAAAAGTGTAAGTGTAGCAATTTGTCATGCAATGACATAAGCTATTCATTTTTTCCATTTCATATTTGGGCACATATGAGTGCAGTATACAAAACTCAGCATTAAACCATCAAGACATCATCTTTAAATAATATTCATTACTGTAAGATATTATGATTAGAGGTTTAGTTCTGAGAGAGTGCAGTACTCATGATTTTCAACTGACAATAACAGAGGTGGGGTGTGGAGAAACACCCTTACTAGCTTTCATCAACCAATTACCATGCAGGAAGATGTCACCATTAAACGTTTCTGACACTGCTGTTTGTGACTTGTTTTGTGACCTGGACATTACTAAAAAGCATATTCACAAATGAGTGAAAGGTTACTACATTAGACTACTGATCTGAGCCTCAACTATCATGTCTAATTCTGCCAAATTGCAGTACATGTCATAATTCTATGATGCGATTTATCCATTAGCAAATAACAGAACCTCCCTCATTGCATGTAGGACTTCAGGTCAGGCCCCAGATACGGTCCGAATAAAAACATTCATTTATTCACAAAGAGGCTAAAGATGGTAATCAGCTAAATTCACCTTCCACTGAGAAAATGTATAAATACATTTTTAAAAGTCTGAGAATTATGTATAATATATATTGTGCTTGTTTAGTCATTTAGACGACACTGCCTTTAAAATAATCCTATCTCACTAACTAAGAACAGGAATGCAGTCACATGGGTGGGATCTTGGCTTTGTTGCTAACTTGACATCAAAATAACACCTTCAGCATCCCTGCGAAGACAGCGCCATTAACAGAAGAGCTTTATAATGGAACAGAGAGCTGTGGTCAAGTTGATAGCAGCTACATGGCATGGTTTCCTGTCTCCACAGGAGTTTGGCAAGGCTGCATTGATTGGTTGATAGATAAACTTGGCGGCGGCAACTGTTGGCGGTGTTGAGCGGAACACCATCATGCTTTGAAAACTCAAATACTCCAGTGACACTAAATCAGTGCAACTGATGGCGGATCTGGTCGGGCAAGAAGCAGAGCTCATTGATCTGGTTATTAATATAGAAAAAATAAAGTCCCTGACCATTGCCATCAAGCAGCTCCAGATTACCACTAGCCCACTATTTGCCTCTCTGTATGGGACATGGAACACCTGGCAACTGTTAAATATTTTGGTAGCATCATAAACAGTGCTAGATGATGCTCAAAGATGTGGACACTTGTAAAGCCGCAGCTGTGGCCATGTTTTGGGCATTTCAGAGGCTTCTGTGAGGATGTTGTGACATCAAGCTTGCTACAAATCTGCAGATCTATAAACGCACAGTTATACTAACTATATAGTATGGAAGTGAAACTAGACTGACATTTTCTGTCCTTATCTTCATCAGCTGCTCCATATCAAGTGACAGGACAATATTAGAAATGAAGATATTCAAAGCTAAGCCAGCAATTGCCTCCATCAGCACCGGTTCTGTTTTGGCATCTTTCTTGGTATGGACAGATTATTAGACTAGAAGACGAACAAATTCCAAAGCATGTGTACCATGGCCAGTGATCACGTGGGCATCAAAAACGTAGGGATGGATGTAAACTGAATATCCAGACAGACCACCATAAGGACCTAGCCCACAGATCAATGTGGGTGGTGTTCGAACTGCAAGCAGGGCACATTCCTTTAGAATTTGCCATGAAGATAACAACACCACAATAAAAGTAACTTAAAAAAAAACAGGAGAAGCCACACCCTGCAATATTTCCCATAATTTCTCAGAAATATCTCCTGTAGTAACTAAAAGAAAAAAGGTACAGTGATCAGAGATTCTAGCAGGTGGTAACCCTTGGCAACCATTGACTTTTAATCATCTTGCCAACTCGCTGTCCTGGAGTTTCCTCAGGACTTCAGTGGTCTGGCGTCCTGGTGACTTGGTTTTCAAGCCAGGCCATACTCTAGTCCCACCCCTTCCAGAGTACTAACATGCTTACTCAAACAATGTTCACCAAATGGCAAAAGAGGTGTGTAATTAACTCACAATTTTCTGCCCCTCCTGAGCTACTCTTCATAGAAGCATAGAATCATAGAAGATTAGGGTTGGAAGAGACCTCAGGAGGTCATCAAGTCCAACTGCCTGCTCTAAGCAGGACCAACCCCAACCAAATCATCCTAGCCACAGTCGGGCCTTAAAAACCTCTAAGGATGCAGATTCCACCAACTCCCTAGGTAACCCATTCCAGTGCTTCACCACCCTCCTAGGGAAATTGTTTTTCCTAATACCCAACCTAGACCTCCCCCACTGCACTTGAGATCGTTGCTCCTTGTTCTGTCATCTGCCACCACTGAGAACAGCCGAACTCCATCCTCTTTGGAATCCCCCCCTTCAGGTAGTTGAAGGCTGCTATCAAATCCCCCCTCACTCTTCTCTTCTGCAGCCTAAATAAGCCCAGTTCCCTCAGCCTCTCCTCATAAATCATGTGCCCCAGCCCCTTAATCATTTTCGTTGCCCTCTGCTGGGCTCTCTCCAATTTGTTTACATCCTCTCTGTAGTGGGGCCAGATGCGGCCTCACCAGTGCCGAATAGAGGGTAATAATCACATCCCTCAATCTGTTGGCAATGCTCCTACTAATGGAGCCCAATATGCCGTTAGCCTTCTTGGCAACAAGGGCACACTGTTGACTCATATCCAGTTTCTCATCCACTGTAATCTCTAGATCCTTATCTGCAGAACTGCCGCTTAGCCAGTCGGTCCCCAGTCTGTAGCAGTGCATGGGATTCTTCCGTCCTAAGTGCAGGACTCTGCACTTGTCAGCTCCAACACATATTAAAAGTCAGTCCACATTGCAAAAGACCCCAAACACCCAGCTCTGTTCCAAAGAAAAGTAAAATGTGTTATTGAAAATGTCAGCCTAAGCCTGTAGCCACCCCAAGCAATTCTGATGTGGTAACCAGAAGCAATGCAGTACTGCTCCCTTCCTTTAAAGAACATGAAAAAATTCATAACAAGGATTTTACTTATCACAAGGGCAGAGAGCCTGGATGTTACCCTTTCAGTAGAAACAGGAATGGTAGTTTTATTTCTGTTTCATGATCTTACTTAGTTTCTACGTGGGCTGTGTGATGCCTTGGAGAAAACGAGGAAGGGAAGCAGGAGAGACTGCCTGATGCAGTGGCATGTTATAGAGAAGAATATAAAAGCCTCTGTAAAGCTTTTCTTCAGGCACAATACAATCCCCTGAAGGAATGACTGCTCTAACAACAATATCCTGTACTGTCACTCACCACAGGTATATCTGTCAAAACTCAGCAGTAGGCATGTTCTGGAAGCACAGTATCTTGGACTCAACTACCAAAAGATATTCTCAACTGAGGGCAGGTCTACATTACCACTTAAGTTGATCTAACCTACCTCGCTTAGGGGCATGAAATAGCCCTCCCCTGAGTAACGCAAATTTTGCATTGTCCACACCGATGCAGCTGTGCCCATTAGTGCTGTAGTGTAGACTCACCCTCGGTTAAAATACTGATTTAAAGAGAACTAGTATTTATTTGTTGTTGTTTATATGGAATATATGCTATCACAAGATTTATTTAATACTAAATACCCCTCCTAACAATACAATTTTTCAAGAGAAATCACTAAATAAAACAAAATAATCTTCAGATCTCCTCTTCTTTCACAAGTTTTAAAAACAAAAACTGACTAGAGAAAGCTCTTAAATAAGTATTTTTGTTTGGTTAGTGGGAGAGAGAAAGGACTGACACTACAAGGCTCTTTGAAAATCTGTTTGTTTATGCACTGGTGTCTGCTGGAGGCACCTGGGGCACATGTCATGCCCATAGAAAGGAATTAATATGATTGTAAACTGAACTGGGGGCTTATCACATACAGAACAACTGACTTTGTGGACTTTAATGATGATGCAAAATACTGGTTAGTCTCTAATGCAGCACATTTACCAGAAACGTTCATTACTTATTCACTCTTGCACAAGTCCTACACTATCTACTAGAAATCTGCACTGGAAATTGAAACTATTGGACCTATGAAACATGAAAGAATGGTTGTGTGGCTGCCCAAGGAATAACTCTTCCATAGTTATAATAAAAAGGTAACAATGGATTTTACATCTTGCCCTTTCTGAGATGAGTGGTTTTCACTTTTGACTCTTTGCTATGTATAAGTTTTGTACCTATCTTAACTCCAGAAATATGACCAAGTACTATCTTCAATACCTGAATGTGCCTCATGAGAAATTACAGGTGCATTGTTCTGATAGTTGATGTTGACTTTTTTCCAGGTTAAAAAAAAACATTAAAAATGTACAAAATCCCAGATTTTAGTATTATTCAGAACATTTACATGAACATACATTAAACCAAACAATTATTTTGTGAAGCCTAACCAGCACAGATCTAGAAGGATGGACAATTTCACCTACACCTCTAAGGCTTGTGTTTGAACTAGTGGAAGATCTTGCTGGGGGGCTAGACGCCTTCAGAAGAGAGGAGGGGGCTGTGTGGTCACCCCTTAAAATATCTGAGTGTGGACTACATGGATCTTGCACCCAGACATGTAGAAGTATGCAGGTGGTGCCCACTTTTACTCCTCTCCAACCTCAGAGTAGGAAAAGAGGGAGGGGAATGGGCAGAAGATTGGCTACACATGCCTACTCTCAGGCAGCACAGGGGACAAAGAGGGGATGTCAAAATGTACTAGTGGTACAAGACCCACACACACAGTCCTGTAGCAAGAGAGAAGCAGGCAGGAATTATGGCTCAAGTGAGTTTCTGAAGCACCATGCTGCTCACGAGTATTCCTGGAATGGGATCATTTACACAACATTCCTTGGTTGGCTCAACGTCACAACCTAGCCCCATGACTCTTGGAGATGACCGTGACCAGTCACTGGTTAAATCTATGTGTCAAAGTGAAGTTCATCTTGTTGATTTTAGACCAATCCTCTAATTTGCCAAGGTAGCTTTGAATTCTAATCCTGTCCTCCACAGTGCTTGCCATCCCTCCCAGCTTGGTGTCATCTGCACATTTTATAAGCATACTCTCCACTTGCAAGTCATTAATGGAAATGTTGAATGGTACCAGACACAGAATTGACCCCTGTGGGACTCCTTTAGATAAGTCCTCCCAGTTTAACAGTGAACCATTAATAATTACTCTTTGAGTATGGTCTTTCAACCAGTTGTGAACCCACTGTGACAGATAGAGCAATCTCCTCCAAAATCTTTAAGAGATTTTATTACATTAAATGTATGTATCATTTTGGGCCAAAGATGTATGGGGGAGGGTGACCACAGCCCTCTAGAAATTAACAAGTTAGGGCAGAGGGTGGCTAGGCAAATTCATTCAGGTTGAAACACCTCCAGAGAAATATACCTACCTGGATACACTAGAACATACCAGTTCAAATTGGATTCTCCAGAGATCACCACAAAAAGAAAGGACTTTTAGATAATAGCCTGAGTTAAAACTGATTCAGGGCCTTCTGTCTGACCCATAAAATGGACAGGACCTTCTGTTAAAGGAGAGGAGGCCCAATCTTTCCTGGGAAAGGGCTGCACCCCTGCTCAAGTCATGGGAGTGTGATCTCTGGTAAGCTTATTAGCAGTCATATAGGGGTTTTTATTGTTTTAAGATGTTTTCTCTGTATTGCTTTCACCTTAAGAATAAATATGCTTGCTTAGAAAGAGCTGTGTAGTAACTTATAACTGTAGGCAATTATGCAATGTATAGCCTCCCAGGAGACAGCAAAGCACACAACTGGGGATGTCACCGTGTAATCAGAGAATGGTGCAGCCTGAAAAACCGCCTGATATGAGAGAGAGACAGACAGAGAGAGAGAGACATGTGGGTTTCCACCCAAGAGAGGTGACAACTACGGAGCTGGAAACCTAAAAGTGGGTGCCCGTGCTGGGCCATGGAGGGGGAATATGGATGCAGCTGCCCTGAACAATGACACCCATTTTATAAAAGCAACAAAGAATCCTGTGGCACCTTATAGACTAACAGACGTTTTGCAGCATGAGCTTTCGTGGGTGAATACCCACTTCTTCAGATGCACGGCTACCCCTCTGATACTTGACCCATTTTATAGTAATTTAACCTAGACTACATTTCCCTAGTTTTCTTATGAGAATGTCATGTGGGACTGTTTCATAAGCCGTACTAAAAATCAAGATATATCACATCTACTGCTTTCCCCCTAACTATTAGGTCAGTAACCCTGTCAAAGAAGGAAATCAGGTTGGTTTGGCATGACTTTTCCTTTCAAATCCATGTTGGCTAGTCCGTACACCCTCATCCTCTAGGTGCTTACAAAGTGATTGTTGAGTAATTTGTTACAGTATTTTTCCAGGTATCAAAGTTAAACTATAATTCCCCAGGTCCTCTTTGTTTCCCTTATTAAAGATAGGTGCTATGTTTGCCATTCTCTGGCACACCAAAAGTACTCGATGAAAATGGCAGGAGCTGACCCCAATTCTCTGAGATAAAAAGATGCCAATAAAGTAAAAAGTGTATAAAACTGTAATTCAACCCATCCTAATGTACAGAACAGAGACTTGGCCAGCTACAAGATTTATACACATTTCTGAGAAAAGTAATAATAATTATACTTATAAATTTGCACTCTCCCTCTGAAGGTCTCAAAGCACTTAAGATTTAATTTCTTGATGTTTCTAAAGTTGTGAGGTAGTTATATTCTATATCCATTGTATAGCTAAGCAAACAGCGGCACATGCTGATTAAGGGATAGGCAAAGCACTGACTAATGATGAGGAACAGGTAGTCATGGCACCAGTTCAAATAAAATATATTTTAATACAGCCATATGCAAAGTCATACAAACAAGTATGTACACGTGTAGCTGCTAGTGCAATGTTGTGGCAAAAAGAGTTAATGGGATCCTTGGATGTCTGAACAGAGAGATAATGAATAGGAGTAAGGAGGTGATTTTATTTCTATATCAGGCACTGATGAGACCGATACTACAATATTGTGTCCAGTTCCAGTGTCCACTTTTTAAAAAGAAGGATATTGAAAAAATTGGAGAGGGTTTAGATAAGAGCCACAACTGATTTGAGGGCTGAGAAAAATGTCTTACAAAGTCTATTACAATGATTGACTTAAAGAGCTCAGTCTATTTAGCTTATCAAAAAGAAAACTGAGAGGTGACTTGATTATACTGTGTAACTACCTTCACTGGGAGAAAAATCCAGCTATTAAAGGGCTCTTTTATATAGCAGAGAAAGGCATATCAAGAACCAACGGCTGGAAGCTGAAGCGAAATAAATTCAAATTACAAATGAGGCACAAATTTTTAACAGTGAGTGTGATTAAGCAATGGAACAAACTACCAAGGGAAGTGGTGGATGGATGTCTCTTGATACTTCCAAATGAAGACTGGCTGTCTTTCTAGAAGATATGCTTTAGCCAAAGGCAAACAAGTTATTGGGCTCAGTACAGAGGCAGCATGGTGAAATGTAATGGCTTGTGACATAGGTCAGAATAAATCATCTGATGGTCCCTCCTGGCCTTAAGATCTGTGAAAGCGAGGTCATGTCTGCATTGTGTATTACTCCGCACTAGAGGGGTGTAAATTCTAGCATGCACTAGCATGCTGTGCACTAACAGGCCTGTGTGGACCCTGCTGGCACAAACTAAAAGTTCCCTGGTGTTCGTTAATGTAGTTCTAATTTTAGTGCACACCAGCAGGTTCCACACAGGCATGTTGTTGTGCAACATGCTAGTATGCACTAGAATTTACACCGGTTTAGTGTAGACTAATACACCATGTAGATAAGCCCTGACTTGCCCAGTGGCAGACACCAAGTCTGTGACCCAGCTGGGTATAGGATCCAGATTTTGACTCCTAAGCTTGTGTTTTAATCACATGACTAACTACAGCGAAGGAAATAACATCAGAATGACATTTAAAAAAAACTTTCTACAATTTTTCTAAATCAAGTTATTTAAGATTCTTGATAGGTTTCCCCTTCCCTCCCTGAAATGTTCAACCAACCCTGGTTCTATCATATTTCACATACATGCAAAGACAGTAAGGCATAGTGAGGAGGTTGCAAAAGTTCTGTGTTACTTCTACATTTTAAGCCTGATTAGATTCTCATTTCCACTTATTTTATGTCGGTGTTGCTCCACTGATTTCAATGAACTTACTATTATTTACACTGGTGAAAGCAAAAGAAGAATCACATCCTATATTGGCAACGTAAAAACAATTTTTTATTTATTAAATATTATTCACTTATTTCATAGGTTGCACTTTCCCAACATATATATGTTTCAGTTAATTTAGTATTGTAAGACTCACTATATTATACATGTAAAGCACGTATTTGTGCAGTGTTTTATAACCCGTAACATGTAACAAGTGAACACCTATACTGCAAAAATTACAGCAGTTTCTTTTATTTTTTATGGCACATTATTTAAATCACTTACAGAAATCAATACATTACAAGCCAACAAACAAATCAATGTAATATCTAAATCCAAGTAATTATGATTCATCTAAATCTGTTTAGGTTCTGTCACACTTATGTCAACTGAAAAGCAGGCAGTGAATGAATCAAGTGCTTTTCTATTATTAGCAACAGATGATTTCAAGACGATAGGAGAGTATCACGTTAAAGCTTACCTTAACAAGCACCTATCCTTTTTTTTTTTTTGGCTCTAACAAGGAAAGAGTGACACTTAGTGGCCAGGTAGTTTCAGTACAGCATCAAACTTTTTGGAACATTACATATTCTTTGTGTTTCACACTCACTCTGTTACTCAGTTGACAGGCACAAATTTGCAGGAATGTCTGAAAACGTACAAATGTGACAAAACTGAAGAGAAATGACCTATTTTTTCACAAAAACTTGGGCTGAATGCACAAATAAATTGGAAAACAAACTCAAAGCCTGAATTACTGCAGTAGTTAATTATAAGAGGAAGCAGCAAAGAGTCCTGTGGCACCTTATAGACTAACAGACGTATTGGAGCATGAGCTTTTGTGGCTGAATACCCACTTCGTCAGATGCAAGCTCATGCTCCAATACGTCTGTTAGTCTATAAGGTGCCACAGGACTCTTTGCTGCTTTTACAGATCCAGACTAACATGGCTACCCCTCTGATATAACAGGAAGGAATTTAGAATTGGGTATCAGGAATACCTCATTTTAAATATTGTCACTGCCACTCACTCATAACATTACATTGGGCAAGTCATTTTGCTCCTGTGCATCTGATTTCACTTTATCTATTTTACAGTAGAACTTCAAAGATATGAATACCAGAGTTACGGACTGACCTGTCAACCGGACACCATATGGAAGCGGAAGAAATAAATCAGGTAGCTGCAGAAACCAAAACCCCCCCGCAAATGCTGTATTGTGCTAGTATTGCATCTTAAAGGTAGGCACATCTGGGCTGCCTGTCCCTACCCCCACCCCCTACTAACCATGCACAAGGGAGCCACTTACAGGTAGGAGGTAAAATGCTGAGGTTCACAGGCATAGCTGTGAACCCCCAAGCACGCAGAGCAGGAGCAGCACTGGGGTCTGTGCTGCTTTCCTGTAAGCCATAGGTGCTGTTTCCCTACCCCACCCCCATCTTGCCGGGAGGGGAACCAGATTGCAAGCTCAGTCCAAGCCTGGGAAAGAAGCTTCCCCAGCCCAGCTGCGGTAGCCACAAGGAAGCTGCCGGCGCTGGGGAGGGAGCTCTTGCTGAAACATGGCCTGGAGAGAAGATGCTGGAGCCCAAGTTGCTACCTTCATGCTGCACTCTGGAGAAGCTCAGTTTTAAAGGGCCATAGCCTGCACGGCGCACCCACTGACACCGCCGTGCCCCAGGGTGCCTCACTCATCACTCTTGCAGCCGGGGGCTAGGACCAGCTGACTTTCCCCATCCACACTCACCAGGCAGCCACTTACAGGCAGGAGGTGAAGGCCCTGAGGTTCACAGGCACAGCCGTGAGCCCCCACTCTACAGTCCACCCTGAGGAACATCCCACAATGTCTTGTTCAGAGTTACGAACATTTCAGAGTTAGGAACAACCTCCGTTCCCGAGGTCTTCGTAACTCTGAGGTTCTACTGTACTGGGTTAATCATCATGGCATCAAGGCACCAACTACTGTCAAGTTTCCTTATCTCGAGTACAGATGGCCTTAGTTATATAATCAAAAGGCATTTTATGAGATGCCAGTAATGTCTGGACAGAGCTTTGAGAATGTGAAGAAGCAGCACTATTATTTAGCATTGTTATTATTGGGGACATCCAGACTATTGTCTTGAGAGGAAGGCTGTGGTTAAGACACGAGGTTGGGACTCAGGATGTAAGGGTTCCATTCCTGTCTCTTCCTCAGACTCCCTGTGTGATTTTGTGCAACTCACGTAACCTTTTTGTGCCTTGGCGCTGTGAAAAGAGGTAGCTGACAATCTGGCTCATAAACTGATTGTATGTACAGAAACTGAACTGAATGGAACACAGACAAATTTTGTAGGTGCAGGGGAAGATCCTCTAAAAATGTGACCCAGCAAGTATAACAATGTTATACAACGTAGAACATACGCAGAAATGGAAATAGGAATGTTTAAAAGATACTTATTTTCAAAGTATAAATGACAGACTGAAGAGAAAATGTATATAGCCAAATGCAGGCCTGGAATAAGTGGGTGGAACTCGCTTTGAAATCAGTGCAAGTGTCATATTTGATTAAACAGAAATCAGAAAGACAAAGGCTCCTATAGTCAACTTGCAACATCTACAAAATGCAAAATAACATTTATGAATATTAATTTATTGGAGCTGCCAGGGTGAACAGAGCAGGTTTTGGCCCAATAATTGTGTAAACAATTATGAACCATTTATAATCCTTAGTTTCATTTTTGCCAGTAAATTTTTCAGTCTATATTTCTGACTGCGTTCCTTTAAAGCATTTTGGGATCTATTCAAGAACAATAGATTCTTATGAAAATACTGCAAATATCAGTGTGGGCCAGATTTCCAAAGGTATTAAAGTACCTAAAGAGCAAAATAAGTGCAAAGTCATATTTTCAAAAGCACCTAAACAGAACAGATTTAGAAGGCACTTAATCTGCTTAAGTGCTTTTGACAATCCCATAGGTACCTATACGCTTCTTTAGGTGCCTAAATACCTTTCAAAATCTGACCACAGTAAACTGCGTGTCTACCAGAACTACTACTTATTTACATACACTTCCTCTACATTTAGGATGTCTGCACCTTTTCATTATTTCTATACTGTGCCATTAGAGAGAGACAATACAAAATGAAAAACCCAGGTTCCTGAATAATGATTTCTAATAGTCTCGTGCAAACCATGTTAAAGTGACCAAATTGCTTCTAGCTAGTTCTACAGTGCAGCAAGGAACTACTTCGTTTAAATACAGATATAGCATAGAGACCGCTAACCACACCTTGCAATGCTCACCGTGATCCAAATGACTGCAAATGTCATCTCCAAACGCCTGATTTTAGCAGGCTTTGGATCAGGCCTCAAGGGCTGCCCTTGTCTGTTAAAAGGAAGGATAATTGCAATCTGATCTGTTTTATGCAGGCTGTTTCTCATTTAGCTGCATTTTGGAGTGCATGACCACAAATTATGTTAGAAGTTATTCAGCAACTCACAATGGACTGGTTCACCAAACCACTTTACATAAGAACATGATTTACTTCAATCTCAGGTGAGCAATTATGATCTTGACTGATTGTAATTTAAAAAGTGAGCTTAAGATTGATACTTGACATTTGTCTAAGAAACAGTAGTTTAATAACAAGAATTTCTTTAAAGTTCTGCCATATTTCAAATCCCAGAAATACCAAATGTATTAGTAAAAATAGATTTTTATTTTTCATAAAATCTTAAATATCAGTTTAATGCACGGCACTTAGCCAGCACTTAATGTGATCTTCAAAATATAAAGAACCTATAAGTGAAAGGAATTGCTGTAACAAATGCATAGCAGTTCTCCTTAAAGACACTTTTCAATTGCCTTAGATAACTAAATAGTATTTAATCTGTATTTTTAGTACTCAGTAGGTACTCCATATACTAAGCATAGGGAACACTGCAAATACTGAAGTAACTTTTTTTTTATCAAAAGCAAAATTATGGAATATACAAGAGTGATATTTTGGTCCTATTGTTGTCTTTGACAGACTGTTAAACGTAAGAAGAGGAAAATGTATCAAAATAACACTAACCCAGTGTGGGATGACATGCATAAAATGTTGCCCCCAAAAAGCCTAAATTGATCATATGCCAAGGTATGTTCAGTATCTGTTGACAGCTAAGGAAGAGACAATGTACGAAAGGAAGAGAATGCACCACTCAGTGAAGATTTCTCATTGTGTGTTTAGACAGCATTAAGTGTTCTCAAAACTTTTGCTTCTATTTATTAATTCACCAGGCTTTGGTTATTATAGGAATACTGTCTATTTATTTAAAAACTCATAATGTTAAGGGCCAGCTGTGATGCACTAAGGCCTTGAACACTTGACCTGGGTTTTTACCCAACTACCACTGACTTCTCTGTATCTGCCTTAATCCAACTGTGCAAGAAATGAGAATAATAACTGTTTAAAGAACTCTGTGATCTACAGATGAAAAAATCTATCATCATCTGACAGTGACATCCTCTAAATTCCAAGTATCTATTTTGATTTTCAGAACCACCAATAGATTTGTTGCTGAGATCTTTTTAATATAAAATAATATATTAAATACTTTGCTGATTACTGTAGAGTCAGCAGAGACTGTACAATTTAACAAAGAGATGATTCCCAGAATTGTCCAGTCAGTATTAATGATGCCAGGCCACAAACATGGAAGTAAAAGTACTATTATTTATCCTACAATAACTGTGGTTCTTCAAGATGTTCCAGTCAGTGGGGAACCCATTGTAGAGGCACACACACTTCATGCATACAAGACTGGATTTTTTTAAAGAGATTTAAGTGTTTTCCTTTGTAGCATGTACTGATACTCTCACAAGGTTCTCCAAATAAGAAAGGACAAAACTGATAAGAAAATAATACATTATTTTCAAGAACAAAAGGACAGTTCAATTCAAACAGTGGAAGTTAGGAAAAATTCAAAGGAAAAAGGAAAGGAAAGGCAACCATTAAACAACTCTTGGTAGTGTCCTTAACAAACGCTCTGTATAGAGATTACATCAGAGTAAAATAAATCTACTGGGTTGGTTTCAGTTTCATTATCCTTTATTGAAAGTTCCTAATTAGCATTTCAATAGCAATGGTTTCTTGACTGGTAGGGCTGCAAAATGGATATGCAGAAAATACACTGGACACTTGGGCCAGGTTTTTTAAATATGGATGCCTAAAGTTGGGCATCAAAATAAGCGGCTTGGTTGTCAAATGTGTCTATCACCAAATAACTCCCACTGCAGATGCTGGATGCTCAGTACTTTTAAAAACTAGGCCATTTATTAAGGTGCCTAAATATAGATTTAGAAGCTGTGATTTTAGGCTCACATTGAAAAAGGAGGCCCCCAGATCTCAGTTTTGTACCAAATTGTACCAAAACAGAACTGCCCCAGCAGAAACACCTAAATGTGGACACGAGGATAAAATGGGAATACAACACCAGCCGCACAGCCAAGTAGGGCCACACAGAGTTCATCCTGATCTTCAGTTTGGGCATGGGGAAGAAAGCAGGGTCTACATGGCCACTGGTCCTGCCTGCAGGTAATTAGGTCCTGTATGATCAGAGAGAGGTGAAAAGTGGTTCTGCTTCCAAGAAGCCAGTCAATGAAGTTGAGCTGGCAGAGGGTGAAAAATAACCGGCATCCAGTAAAGGGCTGTAGTAAATTACTTTCCCAGTGGAGCAAGGTGGAGAGAGCAAAAAAGAAATTGTGACTTTGGGTAAGAAAAACATTGTGTTGCTCCATACACAGAGCATAGAGCTAATTACTTCTGGTTGTAAGCACAACATATATTGGGGAGGGAGTGTAAAGAAAAACTAGGGTTAAATAGAAGAATGTTTTGTGATCCAGCAGCTACATAAGAACTTTCTAAGCAAAAATGACAACTAACCCAAAGTATCAAAGCCTTGCATACTAGTATAAGGTTTTATCATCAGTCTCATAGGATTTGGTGGTTTTCTTATAGATTCATAGATTCTAGGACTGGAAGGGACCTCGAGAGGTCGAGTCCAGTCCCCTGCCCTCATGGCAGGACCAAATAATGTCTAAACCATCCCTGATAGACATTTATCTAACCTACTCTTAAATTTCTACAGAGATGGAGATTCCACAACTTCCCTAGGCAATTCATTCCAGTGTTCAATCACCCTGACAGTTAGGAACTTTTTCCTAATGTCCAATCTAAACCTCCCTTGCTGCAGTTTATGCCCATTGCCTCTTGTTCTATCCTTAGAGGCTAAGATGAACAAGTTTTCTCCCTCCATCTCATGACACCCTTTTAGAAAACTGAAAACTGCTATCATGTCCCCTCTCAGTCTTCTCTTTTCCAAACTAAACAAACCCAATTCTTTCAGCCTTTCTTCATAGGTCATGTTCTCTAGACCTTTAATAATTCTTGTTGCTCTTCTCTGGACCCTGTCCAATTTCTCCACATCCTTCTTGAAATGCGGTGCCCAGAACTGGACACAATACTCCAGTTGAGGCCTAACCAGTGCAAAGTAGAGCAGAAGACTGACTTCTTGTGTCTTGCTCACAACACACCTGTTAATGCATCCCAGAATCATGTTTGCTTTTTTTGCAACAGCATCACACTGTTGACTCATATTTAGCTTGTGGTCCACTATAACCCCACGATCCCTTTCTGCCGTACTCCTTCCTAGATAGTCTCTTCCCATTCTGTATGTGTGAAACTGATTGTTCCTTCGTAAGTGGAGCACTTCGCATTTGTCTTTATTAAACTTCATCCTGTTTACCTCAGACCATTTCTCCAATTTGCCCAGATCATTTTGAATTATGACCCTGTCCTCCAAAGCAGTTGCAATCCCTCCCAGTTTGGTATCATCTGCAACTTTAATAAGTGTACTTTCTATGTCAATATCTAAGTCGTTGATGAAGATGTTGAACAGAGCCGGTCCCAAAAACATACCCCTGCAGAATCCCACTTGTTATACCTTTCTAGCAGAATTGGGAACCATTAATAACTACTCTTTGGGTATGCTTATCCAGCCAGTTATGCACCCACCTTATAGTAGCCCCATCTAAGTTGTATTTGCCTAGTTTATTGATAAGAATATCATGTGATACCATATCAAATGCCTTACTAAAGTCTAGGTATACCAGATCCACCGCTTCTCCCTTATCCACAAGACTTGTTATCCTATCAAAGAAAGCTATCAGATTGGTTTGACATGTTTTGTTCTTTACAAATCCATGCTGGCTATTCCCTATCACCTTACCACCTTCCAAGCACCCACCCCTAGAGTCCTGTGAATTTGTGAGAATCCCAACTTTCACTTAAAAAAAAAAAAGAAAAGACGACGACGTTTCTAGAGCTGATGGTTGTGGGGAAAAGCTTGAGGATATGACCCAAGTGCATCCCAAAGCCTTAAAAACTGGAAGGCAAATAAGAATCAAAAATCCATTTTTTAAAATATTATTTTTGAATATTTTATGTTGGAATAATAAATTAAATTTACTTAAACAAGCATAACAGATTACCTCTTTACAGTACATTTGTCCAGTACCCATCATACTAAGTCCCGATCAAAAGACTTTGGGTGCTGGTATAATACAACAGTAATTCTAGGTGTGTAAAAGTAGATTTATAAGTTTGTTAATGTGCAATAGTCATTCAGAGGGACGAATTTCAGTCAGATGTAATGCAAGTTTAATAACAAAGTTAGTTGCATGAAATACTTCATAATTTGCTAGTTTAGAAACTACATAAAATATTAAATATGAAAGCTTTTTTTTAATTATTCATATTATGAGTACCATGGGAATTTTTTAAATCTGCATTCTTGTCTGTTTGCAGATGACATTGAACATCACTGTGTATGCTGGATCACAGATGTTGCTAAACAGAATAAACATGTTTTTGAAAAGCCAACTTTGGAGCACAGGGGTGACACACACATTATACAAATCCAGCCTGACTTTCTTGAATGAAGAGAGGAAAGAATACATGGAAAATATCACTGTTGTCAAAAAGCTTGTCTGAATAACAGCCCTATCTACTCCATGTTGTGTACAGCACCGAGAACACTCATACTACTACTCCAGGGGAATTCTGCGCCACTGTGCATGCACAGAATTCATGTCCCCTGAATATTTTTTTCTCCACAGAAAATATATTCTGTCAGAGAGGCCATGCAATTACACCTTTCACCCAGCAAGGGCTGCTGTGGCACCAGAATAGAAGGCAGTCGGTTCACAGGCCATAGCAGTCAGTAGCCAAGGAGGAGGAGAAGAGGCTGTATTCCTCACAGTGCCCTGCCCGCGGGGTCCAATGAGGAGGCACAGGGATATGGGGGGGGGGAGAAAGAGCAGGGCACATGGGGCTGGCTGGGGGAATCACATAGACTGGGGTTCGGAAGGGCTAGTGGGAGGACAGACTGGGGTGGGAGCTGAATGCGAGTGCGGATGCAGGGCCACATGGGGACAGGGGATGGTTAAACGTGGGTGCAGGCGCAATGGGGGTGAGGATTGCATGGGGGCTGGGACGGCTGAATGAGGGTGCAGGTACACATGGGGATGGGGGAAGGAGGATGCAGGGACACATGGGTATACGGGAGGAGGAGTGGCTGAGTGGAGCTGCAGGGACACATTAAGACGGGCAGATGTGCCTGACTGAATGGGAGAGACTAGGGGTCAACTATGGTCTGCATGGGGGAGACTCCCCAACACCCTAATAATCCCCCCCCCAAAAAAACCCACAAAAACTGTTCGATACTTCTCCTACCCACACCCAACAACTCTCCAGGTTTACTCCCAGGCTCCTTCTCAGCAATTACTTCCCTCTCACTCAGCTTCTCCATTACTCCTGACCAGGAGCGCCGCCAGCTTTTTTGGCACCCTAGGCAGCGGAAGGTCCCACCCCCGAAATACTGCCCGACAGAGGTGGCGGAAGGTCCCGCCCCCGAAATACCGATGATGACCGGGGTGGGACTGCGGTCGCCACCCCCTAAATGTTAGCGCGCTAGGCGACCACCTAGGTCGCCTAATGGGTTGCTTCGGCCCTGCCCCTGACTCCCTGAAGCCTTTGTACTGCTTCTGAGGGATACAGAAAATACATTTCTGTATTGTAGTTTAAATGAATTATTACTCAAAGATATGTATTGATATGCTTAGTAAGGAATATATTTGTCAAAAAACATTTCCTGAATCATTTTTGTTGCCTGTGTTGTTACAGATATGCTTGTTTACAGGTATTTTGAAATAAATTACCAAAATCATTTTAATAAATTATGCAGCATTTTAAAATACTGTACACAGAATTTTTTATATTTTGTTGCAGAATTTTTAATTTTTTGGTGCAGAATTCCTCCCCCTCAGGAGTAAACTGCATAAAGAGCATAATTCCCTCTAGACAACTAGTGAGCTCCCCATCTGTGTTCTACCAACTATCCAGTTGCATGAACTGGCAATATTCAAACCCACCAGCCCAGCTAGGATCTTTGGTGCACTTCCCCCTTGCCTGTATTCCTGTGCTTGTGGGAGGGCAACATTTAAGTCACTGTTAAAGCAGAATTCCCAGAGAAACAGTAACTGACGTTTCTCTCTTTACCTACAAAAGAAAATATTTGTCTTCTCTAAAAACGCCTCTCCCTCCCAAGTCTCTATGAATAGTTGATTCCTAGGACAATGTGAATGTCTCTCTGAATTGCATTTTCTGTATTTTCTCATTGAACAAACACGGTCAAGGATGTGAATCAATTTAGACAGGATCTTTTAAAAATGTTTCTGCAGAGAAAATCAAAGTGTTCCCTATGTTACATGCTCTATTTGCAGGTAAACTATTTCCATGCTGTTAAACTAGTATTTCACAGTTTTGATTATGGCGTTGCATTCCCTTGAGAAGTATTTTCACAGTTCTGTTAATTGGATTACAGTGTAGAAACACTGAAGTACAATATAAAGGAAATTAGCCTTGAATATAATTTGCAGGAATACTCTGTTGTCTTCGAATTAATATTATTATTAGAATGGGAGTTAGTAAATGTTCAACTTTAATACATATTATATGCTAAAACTTACATTAATGCAACACTAAGTTTGCAATTTTAAGCACTAAAAAGTCAGTTGATGAAAAAGTTCAGGTTCCCATAGTAACAGATTCACCCACATTGTGTATTAAGGTGCACATTTAACTGTGCAAATATTATTTCAGAAGATAGCTGGTCCTGCTCCCCTTCCAATCAATGGCAAAACTTTTACTGATATAGGTGGGAGCAAGACATGAGTGCGTATATGCTTTGCATTACTGAATTTTGAATGTTACAATATATACTTCCTTAGTAGTACAGTAATTTAATGTTAATTTTGCGTGTCAAAGGAGATTTTCAAAGGTAAAAAAAGGAAATGGGTACCCATTTTCCTTTGACTGCCTATATGCCTTTGAAAGTCTCCCCCTTTGAGTCACAAAATGTGTCTCTAGGGCCCAGTCCTAGTCAGGCAAAGTTACTACTGCCATGAATAACAATTTTTCCTAAGCAAGCAATGCAGGCTCGGACCCTACATTTTAATCCCTGTTTTTCTCTTAAATTGGACATACAGTAGAACCTGAGTTACGAAGACCAGAGTTACGAACTGACCAGTCAACCACATGCCTCATTCGGAACAGGAAGTACACAATCTATTCCCCCTATTCAGCACTAGTGAGACCACATCTGGAGTATGGTGTCCAGTTTTGGGCCTCCCACTACAGAAAGGATGTGGACAAATTGGAAAGAGTCCAGCGGAGGGCAACGGAAATGATTAGGGGACTGGGGCACATGACTTACGAGGAGAGGCTGAGGGAACTTGGGTTATTTAGTCTGCAGAAGAGAAGAGCAAGGGGGGGATTTGATAGCAGCCTTCAACTACCTGAAAGGGGGTTCCAAAGAGGATGGAGCTTCGCTGTTCTCAGTGGTGCAGATGACAGAACAAGGAGCAATGGTCTCAAGTTGCAGTGGAGGTGGTCTAGGTTGGATATTAGGAAAAACTATTTCACTAAGAGGGTGGTGAATCACAGGATTCGGTTACGTAGGGAGGTGGTGGAATCACCAGTCTTAGAGGTTCTTCATGCCCAGCTTGACAAAGCCCTGCCTAGGATGATTTAGTTGGGGTTAGTCCTGCTTTGAGCAGGAGGTTGGACTAGATGACCTCCTGAGGTCTCTTCCAACCCTAATCTTCTATGATTCTATAAATCAGGCAGCAGCAGAGACAAAAAAAGTAAATACAGTGCAGTGCTGTGTTAAACGTAAACTACAAAAAAAAGAGGGAAGTTTAAATAAAATATTTGACAAGGTAAGGAAATTGTTTCTATGCTTGTTTAATTTAAACTAAGAATTTTTCTTCCACATAGTAAAGTTTCAAAGCTGTATTAAGTCAGTGTCCAGTTGTAAACTTTTGAAAGAACAACCATAATGTTTTGTTCAGCATCACGAACATTTCAGAGTTACGAACAACCTCCATTCCCCAGGTGTTCGTAACTCTGAGGTTCTATTGTAAGTAGTATAGTCATCTACAGCTTTCCAAACCTTGGATTCATTATCAAAAGAATTACTGGAGAAAATTCCTCTTTCGGGGACCAATCTAAACCCCCATGAGGCAAATGGAAAAATCCCCATTGAATTAACCAGGTTTTGTATCTGGCCTACAAATCCCTAGAAAGTTGAAATTTCAGAACTCTGTCCAAATGTTGTATTGGAGCCACAATGGGAATGAAATGATGAAAGAAACTGGAGGAAGCTGTAGCTACAACAGAGTTAAACCAGAAGCGAATTTGGCTCAATGCTCTAGAACCTGTTTATTTGAATTTTCTGACAAATGTAAGGCATTCTGGCAGATTACTGAAATTTCAATGTTCTAGATGTTTATAATGAGAAATCAGCAAAGAGTCTTGTGACACCTTATAGACTAGCAGACGTTTGGGAGCATGAGCTTTCGTGGGTGAATACCCACTTCGTTGGATGCATGCATCCAACGAAGTGGGTATTCACCCACGAAAGCTCATGCTCCCAAACGTCTGCTAGTCTATAAGGTGTCACAAGACTCTTTGCTGCTTTTACAGATCCAGACTAACACAGCTACCCCTCTGATAATGAGAAATTTACTTCAATAACCTTTTTGATAACAAATTTTAAGGGTATGGAAAAAAATAGTTTATTACAAGAATCAGAAAAACAGGGATTAACATTTAGGGTCCAAATATACATTCCTTCTTAATAAGGAAAAAATCCCTGTTGGTATCAACAGTAACTTTGCCTGACAAGGACTGGGACCCCCCAAAAATTATTTTATATTAGAACTTTCCATTTAAAAAATCCAATTGCCATTTATCAGTTAGTTGGGGAATACACAGGAACTGTCGTAAGTACAATTTAATTGTAATGTGAGCTAGCTTGTAGTAGCTATAAATACAATTTTTTTGTAAATATTCTGATAAATGTGCTCATTTACAAGGCATAGCCCAGACCATAATTACCCTGTTATGTATTGTTGCCAGCTACTTTTTAAGTAAGCAGTGCCATATAAACACAAAATAATTATTGACTGAAAACTGAAACTTAATTACATTTAAGCAAATAAACTCAATCAGATATATTGCCTGCCTACAATATATTCTTTGTGGCCCCCATCCAACTAAACACACAAGGCAAAAGCATAGGAGTAGCTCCTTGAATGCAACAGAACAACTCACATTTTTGGGCTAAGCACAAAAAAAAAACAAATGGCTCTAATTCTCTCTTACATTTGAAGTTAGAACAGGTATAAAGTGAGTTACACCAAGTATGAATTTGGCCCATTGTTCTTTACAATTTTTGGAATGAAAATTATCTTAGTTGACCATATATTGTAACCCAAAATCTAAAAGAAAAAACTGAATAAATTCTACAAGACCTTTACTATAAAAGTTTTTTTTTAAATATTGCTAAATCTTAGCATTCACAAAGACATCTCATTCTAATTACTGTATGTATTTTCCACTAGGCTTTAAAATAATAGTAAAAAACAAAACTAAATAAGCTTTCCAACTTCATAATGTATTTTAAAGGATTCTACAGATACTAATTGAATCTACTGTTAATCTAAAATAATGTATATAGTACCTTTCACTCCAATGTTCTTTTTAAATTTAATCTGATATTAATTATGACCATCACACAAGAATCATTTCAATCACTACTGAAAGGCAGCCACTTCTTTAGTGAAACATGAAAGTTGTTTACCAGCACACAACAATACTATCAAACAAACAGTTTGGGGGTGGAAGTGAAGAATACTTTATCCAATTTAATGTGAAGAGGCAATTTAGGTAAAAGAAAATCACAGCTCCTTGCATGCATATCATCTGTCACTTCCATGGGTTCTGTGCAGTAAATGCTTATGCTAATTTTAATTTTAAGTAACACCATCTATTACAATGTTTCTATGAAGGACAGCTTACATCTTAAAACGCTGCAGTATTAATTATGCACATAAATCACTACAAAGAACACACGGTTAATTTTTAATCATTAATTAATTGTTTTGCTGTTTTTGTTACAAAGACTCACGGCTTAATTAAGTACCAGAGGAATACTCTTTCATGTTTCCTGACTGCCACTGTCATAGATGAAAGTGTACTGTGATTTCCCCCAGCCCCTCCACCATTAGGTTTACGTCCTCTGTGGAAAGGCATTCCTACCGATTCAAGGCATTGTAATGCAGCATATTAAGTAATACTGCGATATACTGTGGCAAAACTAGCTACTTGCATTTGACCACACAACTCCTATAGCACTCTCCGGCAAGTCTTTCAGAAACTGTTTCGTACTGTTCTGTCAAAGAATGACACACAGTTCTAAAAACAATGTAAGCTGCACATATTAAAGATATGTCACCTACTGTCAGCTATTCTGAAGTCTGAAGAAGAGATCATTCTTCTTAGGCACCCTCCTATCTTATTTCATTATTATTTATTATAATGACTAGCATCCCATTGTGCTAGGCGCTGCACAAACTCAAAACAAAAAGACTGTCCCTGCCCCTAAGAACTTACACTTGAAATATAAGAGACAACAGATCGATACAGACAGATGGATAGAGGCATACAAGGAAACAATGAGGCAAAACCGGTCAGCAATCAGGCAATCACTTCAAACAGTTTAATAAGGAATCAATTTAAGCTAAATCGTTAAGACATTCTTAAACCAAAGAGTGTCCACCATGGGAGTTGCACCAATTTAAGTTACCCCGTTTCTATTTATTTAAAATGTCACCTGTGTGATAAGGCCTTTGATATAGCTTTCCCATCATAACTGAAAGGCTTCACACTAGCAAAAACAAGACCACCACAGATCTGTCTTGCCCTATCCGCCTCCGCCCCCATCCTCCCCCCCTACCCAAAAAAGAGACAAACATGCAAACCAACTTATAGCAGACAGGAGGCTGCTCTGAAGGATCCTGAAAGGTTATTGTTCTTTGTTAAGTTCAATTGCTCTGCTGCTTCTCTCAATAAAGCTCCCACCCTTGTCCCCTCCCAAAGTACAGAAATAAACAAGTGACTACATCAGAATCACCACCCCCATTGTGTTAACCAGCACCTATCCTGCTAAGGTACCAAAGACTAATGTGCCAGGGAAAGGAAGCTGACCTCCCCGCTAGTAGTGGGCTTTTTGGGTCAGGAATGGGGAACACTGGCAGGGCCACAGGGAGGGAAGCTTGTACTACTCTTTGCCAGGATGTACACATTCAGTAGATGACAATTTCAGCATCCAAGGCTACCAGTAAGAATCCCTCAATGGCTACTAAAGTCTTTGTTACACACAGATTACCAAAAGAGAGAGATGTTATGTTCACTAAAGCAGAGGTAAAAACTTTTCCTTACTACTATTATTTGTATATTAGTGTGTGGTAGCACTAGGAGCTCCAGTAATAGAACTGGGCCTCCTGGGGCTATGTGCTGTACAAACACAGAATAAAAAGACGGCCCTTTCCCCAACAGCTCACAATTTAAGTAAGTCAAAAGCACATTAACAGACACCTTCTGCTGTGGATGATAAGTGGTTGAATTTACTACCCCGTTTATGTTAGCACAGATGTGTAATTTATACTAATAAGCCTCTGATCTCTGCAATAAGCCCTGTATGGGTTGTGTTTCTGCATCTATGATATGCCAGCCTGGAATTACTGGGAATTCCATTAACTTTGTGAGAGTAATAGGCAGAAGCACCTGTTCAAACATCTCTCCCATTCTTCAGTTGTCAATTAAGTACAGTTTTATTATTTTCCATGTAAAGAGTTTTCATAAACTACCTAGCATACCTACAGTAACTTACTTCAATTAATCAGACTAAGATTCAGAAGAAAAAAAGTTAGTCCAATCATGGGTAAAAGGATATACAGCAAGAGTAACATGAACATTAAGAACTAAGGTCAAATTATTCAAACTGTGAGGTGTCTAAAGTTAGGCACCTAATAAGTGGCTTGATTTTCACAGGTGATCAGGGCAATATATGTAAGTGTAGAGGTTGACTGCAGGTTTTAAAGTGCTCAAAATGTATGAATTCTGCAAGTGATACATCAGCCTATAACCATTCCCCATCAAGGGGAGTTCTTTGAAAAGACTGAGTATTATAATACAAGAACATCAGACTGTATGGGATACTCATGAACGTGTTTACTGACAGCACACTTCTCAGAATGACCATGTAAAAAACGGCCTTGTGAGGTCCCATGTTTATTGTCTTTCCAAGACTCCAGATAAAATGTGTTCAATTTAGAAGTAAAAGTGTGGATTTTCTTTTGTTTAATAACCACCTTTAAAAATTTAACCTGAGATCTGAGTTGGTTGGTTGGTTTCATTTTCAGGTTTTTCTTTTCTGGTTTCTGAAATCAGTGGATTAAAAAAATCTGTTGATTAAGAATAAGACCAAATACAAAAACAGCTCACTTCCTCTCAGTTGCATTGGCTCTGCCATGCTAATGAGAGTAATAAGTAGTAAATATTTAGTTTTGTTAGAAAGGCAAGCAGATATGTCCCAGAATACACACAAGGAGCAGACCCACTGAATAAGAAGGTGCCTTGTTTAGCCATTTTTCTTGTCATAATCTCATTTGAAGAAATTGTGTTGTACTGTATTTCAAAGGGTAGGTAGGAAAAAATGTGATGTAGTAATTGCTCTAATTTGTATAGCTCTGCACGTGTTAAGTATTGAATACTGAGCTAAAGCTCTATGAAAAGAAGATGCTCAAACTGTCAATTCATTGGTAACATTGTAGTTTCATATATCATTGTCCCCAAAAGAGTTGATATTCATATAAAAAGTTACTTTAAAAAATGAGATTTCATTGTACCTTAAATCGGGGTATCCCATTGATAAGCTATCTAATTTAGACCAACGTCCTCCATATATATATAAATAAAAGCTAGTCACTTACAGGAAATCAGAAGAAAGAGGAGGATTAGGAAGCAGAGGCTGAGATTGGTGGGGGACAAAATGGTGGAACTCTACACATGCTCCATTTGATGCCCTCATCCTAGTGGCTGCTTCTCCCTTTACTTCCCCCTCACCCGATACATCATTGTCCATCACAAAAACAGATGAGATGAAATTAAGGATGACATAGGCTTAAAAATACTAAGAAACTGAAATGTGTAACTATCTCCCAAGGCAATTGGCAGCAACCTCATCACTTGTGTAATTAAAGCTGCACTACAGAAAGGACTCCAAAAATACATAGCAGGAAACAATCCTGCATAGACAGGGAGATGGACTAGCTGAGCTAATACAACCTTTTCCATCAGTAACCTCTGTATTATCCAACCATAATGGATAAACAATGTTTTTGCTAAAATGCTCATCCGTGAAAAAGGGGAATGTTGGTCTTTAGATTCTTAGCTTTAAGCTTTAGAGCTAGCCACCTTGAGTGGTCATTAAAGATAGTTTACACTAGCCAGAGATACTGTGCCAAATTCTTCACTCACTTACACCTTACGTCACTGGGGTTCCTTGGAATGAACTCAGAAAAATTTGTTCTACCATTTCTTTAGGCCTATTTGGAGATTGAGCATTGCATTAGCTCATTTTAGGAGGTCATCTTCAAAGCTAACCTTTGTTAGTAACCATTTCTTTTAGTTCAAGCTTAACATCCAGAAAAACTAATGGCAAGAAAGAACTATTGGAACAACTTTCCAACTCACTTTTAGCTTAATGACTAAGCACTACATGCAGAAACAAGAGGAAGTGGCCTCCAGACCCAAGGACTTGATCATTAGCTTGATTCTAGAACAGTTCCTCCACAGAGCTCCCATTGAGATCAGTTAGAGATTGATTACAGTGTTATACCAATATAATAAAAACCAGCAGGATCTTATTAAGAGGGATAAGGCAAAGATGCCACATTTATTGTAAATACCATAACAAAACAAAAGACAATGTTTTCCTAATTGTTTCTGTTACTACTTATTCCTTATACAAACACACACACACACACACACACACACACACACACACACACACACACACACTCATTCATTCATTCATTCACACAATCATTCATTCAGGTTCTGTATAGATGTTATAGTTACCAGCCTAGACGTTGCTCATGCCAAGTTACTGGCCAGGTATCTTGGTCATGAGGATGGAGCCGAGTCTGTGTCAGATGCATCTGATGCTCCTGGAGGCTGGCACCAGAACCATAGACACAAAGTCCTTATTCTTTAGAGTCCAGTTTTATAGGGATTTTTCCCTATGTTAGTTCATAGGAGTTGCTTTATTCTGCTGTTGCTAAATCAATCAGCAGATGGCTGGCTCCATGTTATTAGATGTTTTGTTTTTCCTTCCTTTGAGGTGTGGTGGGTGGATTCCAGTTTGCCCTCCGGGGGTCATCTGGTTGATCCCACCTGACACCTTCTTCAGCCGACACTGAATTCTTCAGGCTGGTGACTCCCTAACCATTCAGTCACATACATTCTCTATATTAATCACATCTATTTCACTGTTTCTTTACTTTTTGGGGTGTTACCAATTTATGTGAGACTCCCTGTCTTTTAACAATCAAAGATAAAGTGAGATGAAAATTTACAGAGGGTGGGGGTCTCTATTTATACACTATAACAGCTACTGTTTTGGCTTACTTAGAGTTAATTAATGTTTAACAAGTTTTATACAAAGTATTTCTTTGAGCAGGCTTCACACAGACACAGCTGGTGGCTTGCAGGTTAGAATCACAAATTTACTTTTAACATAAACCTTTAGTTATGAGGCATCAATTAACAATAAGTCATTTTTCATATAAACCATGTCTAATATAAACCTTCTTTAATATCCCTACAACAGCAGTGCTTCTCAAATAGGGGTACATGTACCCCTGGGTGTACGCAGAGGTCTTCCGGGAGATACATCAACTCATCTAGATATTTTACAACAGGCTACATAAATAGCACTAGTGAAGTCAATACAAACTGAAAATTTAATATAGACAATGACTTGTTTATATTGTTCTCTATACTATACACTGAAATGTAAATATAATATTTATATTCCAATTGATTTATTTTATAATTATATGGTAAAAATGAAAAAGTAAGCCGTTTTTCAGTAATAGTGTGCTGTGACACTTTTGTATTTTAATTTCTGATTTTATAAACAAGTAGTTTTTAAGTGAGGTAAAACTTGGGATATGCAAGACAAATCAGACTCCTGAAAGGGGTATAGTAGTCTGGAAAGGTTGAGAACCACTGGATTACAGCATTAGGTCCTTGATTTCTCATCAGTATTTGGTCTGATTAACCAAACAAACAGACAACAGTTTGATTAATCAAGTGCATAGACAACAGACAATGAAAAACTGGGGCTATTAGGGAAAGCTGATTTATTTGGGCTTGAGTCAAAGTCCTTTGAGGTCAATGGAAACACTTCCTGTGATCTCAAAGGGCTTCAGATCTGGTTCTTTAAGAATGCAGTAGTAATACACAAAAGGATATAATATAAAAACTGATATTCTGTAGAGAAATATTTAATGTATATGCTGCCATCAGTGAACAAACGGCATTCAGATATACCGATTATCTTCTGAAAATTTCCTAGCCCTGGAAACCGGATTAAGTTACAACAATACATATCACTTTTTATACTGGCACACTGCTTCTACATTAGGGGCCTGCATTGCTGCACCTATACCAATATACAAAACTGCATAGACAAGGACTACGTTAGTAGGGTAAAAATATCATATTGTATTTGAGAAACCATATATGATTGTGTAATTGCAAAGTATCTACATATACATCCAAAAGGGTAGAAGTAAGTTTGCAATCAACTGTAATTTCACCCCGCAACGTAAGCATTTGCTTAACATTTTCTGGATGAAATCAATAAAACACTGAGAACAACATAACAGAGATCTCAACCTGTCTTGAGAGGAATAATGGAAATTCTCAGATTTCACAGAGATAGGAATGAAAACAGATTAGATATATTTGCATCAGATAGACCATTCGAACTAACTGCAGTCTATATAAATAATTCTACTACAAAGACTTTTTTCCATGAAAGCTTAGAGAGCATTTCTCTAAAGTATGGTATTCCTATCAAGTGCTATGATCCTGAGATGTTGGGATGAGTGGCACATAATAACCTCCTACATGCAAACTGTACTTATTAACAAGCAGTGCCATAACCTTTCTTCTGCATGATTCCTACCTAGACAGTGTAAAAATGAAATATATATATAGAAGATATATATACAGCGAGAAAGAATTATTAGCCTTTCTGAGCTGAAGAACCTGAGTTCTCATGTTAGAGAAATTTCAACTTCTCAGAAATAATCTACACAGAAAATGAGAGGCACTCAGCTAAAATGCAAAGGATATGAATTGTTTCCATTTGTATGATGGACGTAGAGATTTCAACGACATTTAGGATCAAAATCCCCTGGACATTCAATAGGGTGATTTTAAAATGAGCTATATTGTGACATTTCACCAAAAACTCGGTCGACAGAATTTAGTTATCTCAGCTTCTAAAATGCTAGAAGGATGAATACCAGAATGCATAACACTTCTCAAAGAATCATAGATATTGTAGAGTAAGTAACCATTATTTACTCTTTGACTGCAAGACTGGTTCATGGCTCTCAATCTGCTAGATGCTTATTTCAGCAGGATAAAGAGCTTTAAGATTATTTGAATTGAACTGGACACTTTTGGGAGCTACCTTCCTTGAATTAGCCAGTTGTCACAGTATTGATAGACTTAGATTCCTTGTCACCTTGGGTGAAGTGCAAGCAATTGGTGAATCCAATGGTGATTCCAATTGGTAATCCCAAAGTTCATAGACACCTCCTCTACTGCTCTGAGTGGTAACATTTTCTTGTTCTAACAGTACCTTGTGAGACAGGTTCCTGAAAAGGGACAGGAAAGTGGGGAAGGGTTAGGAACTGAGCTAATGTCAGACCAAGATTCCCGAAAATAAAAGAGGTAGTTGACAAAAGAGGGAGGGGACAGAACATTCAAAACCTCTGATGGTTCTCTCAGGTGGAATCTATCATTCTAATATTGGAATGAATCCTGCCAACCGGTTCCTGGCAGAAGCCCAAGACTAGGGCAGCAGAAGGTAATTTATAATGAACTCTCTGTTTCTTCCTCAGCCGCTCTGAGGTCCTAAGCTGCTAATTGTAGTAGTGCACAGAGGAGAACTATCTAAGGGATGTCTTGAGGCATAATTGCTTTCTCTTTGGGACAGGTGCATAGAAGCCCAAAAAGTGCAGAGTTCTCCTTGCATCTTTCAAGTGTGTTGGATATGACCACCCTTAGTCCTTCAAGCAGAGGTGACACCAATAAAAGGATCACATATAGGTCACTCGGCACACTGTATAGTTCAGTCATGAAGGCAGACAGTGCCAAAGAAAATGGGTACCGCAGAGGTAGTCAATACCACGGAAGAAGATACCAGGGCATTCAGTGCTGTGGCTCTGGGTACCAAGGCACTCAGTGCCAGGATCAGCATCCATGGGTCAGTACTGAGGGCAGCACGGTCTGCCAATTTCATGGGTACTGTATGTGCTGTCTTCAGAGTGAGTACCAGGGCACCAGAAGGGGCCTCTTCTCAGGTTTTTGGCTCTTATGCTTTTCAGTTCGAGTGAGTCTGATATCTCATTTCTCAATTTGCCAGGTGCCGAAGATGGTGACCTCCTCCTTGGCTCATCTCTGAAGCTGTGCTCCTTTCTGCTTGTCAGAGGACACTGACACTGAGGTAATGGCAAACAAATGGAACCTTTGAGTAGATGTGGCCCAGGAGCACTGGGGTGGAACCTCAGGTCCCCTGGGCACTATGAGAGAGAAACTGACCAGATGGTTGAGACAGGCTGTAGCCTCTCTTTTGGTATCTGAGGAGCCTTGCATTGATTTCTCTAGGAGGAACAGCTTCAAGCTGGCTTCCTTCACTCTGATTGGTCTCAGAAAAAGAACAACAAACTGAACATTGCTCTGGGCTGTGTCCCTTTTCAAGGGAGAGTAGACATAGTGATCACAGGCATTCAAACATTTCATGAGGGAAATCTTAAATCCTGAGGATTTAGCTTCTGCCTGAGGCAAGTACCCTTGTTGAGGGTGTCTAGCCTTGTTGAAAATGTATGTTACCAATTGGTAATTAACTATATGAACTAAATAAATGAGTTCTAACACTAGCACAGCATAGAGAAGCAGGCAGACTCTGCAGGAGTCCCATCTCACTGCCACAGGCGGGAAAAAGAAATGGAGGTACGATTGGACCCACTCAGCTTTTCCTGATCTTCGTGGGAGGGCACATGTACACCCAGAGCACAGGCTCAGCCCCAGTGAGCATTGCTGGCCCCAAAATCCAAACTTGCACTCATGAGGCGCATGTGCATCAAGAGTGATATCCATGTGGACAATCGCTGGAAGAAAAGCCATAGAGATGTTAGACCGGTCAATGTGAGCTCACAAGCACGTGAGGCCAAACAGGTATTGTAATAAGGATATAATTCCAAATACTCTAAAATGAAAATGTGCCTGTAACCAAGAAAATATCTAAGGTGTAAAGGAGTCATGGAAACAAGGAGAAGAAAAAAAGTCAGAACAGAGAACCTAGTATATTTCCCATAAATGACAGGCACAAATTATTGATAGTGACATAAAACTACAATACATGAAGAAATACTTGTCTTACAAAAATGCTTCACCTTTCTTAATACAATTGTGTTACATTCGTAAATCAATAATTGACAGTACTTATTTCTTCTGGCTAAGTGACTTCATATGATTTCAAATGGTGAATGCAGGTTACTATGGTGATCAATGGAATTTAGGAATAATTGCTTTATACTGTAAACAAACATCTGAACTGCACATCTAGTTCTTCAGCCTAAGGCTCTGAGAAGCTAAAATAGCAATTTTGAACTTGGGTTTTCTTGTATGAAGCCCATGATACAGTAAGTAAGACATGACCTCCTTAAAGTGAATGCTATATTAAGATGATCAACCCACAAGGTTGATTGTGTACAGAAACATCCCATTTTGGCTTTAACTCCTTCTGAACAATAAAAAGTGTTTGGAGCATAGTACAAAAGAGCACAGCACAATTTCCATGGCAACTGACATGACTCCATGTAACATGAATTTTCAGATATTTTTGGTGAATTTACTATTTCCCCCCCCAAAAAATTGCCCAGCTCTACTCATAACTGTTCAAGATCCCATGATGCTTTTCATCTGCATATTGTGACCAAATTTCATTTTTGCTTATTACAGTGTCTTTCTATAGTAATTCTCTCTAGTTTCAAATGAACAAATTTCTCCATTTCCTATCCTACAGGTAAATTGTTGTTAATATTATTACTAATCAATATTACAGCGTTCCCTTCCCCACAGGATTTAATGTAAGTAAGCAAACAAAATATCGGTGACATCATAACACAAGTTTCAGAAGCCTTCACAATCCATTACTAACTTTAAGCACTCAGCAGCTGACCTTCTGGTGATCTGCCACACACCATCCATCCATCTCCTTACTGGCCATCAGTGCTTAATTTGTAATGAAAGAGGTAATGAGTCTCAAGCAACTAGGTGCCAGGACTCAAGCAATGTTTTTCCATTCATAACTGATGCAGCAAGCGCAGGGTGCCGGGGCTATGAACTAACAAGCCTTAAGGTGCCAGGGCTCAGCTCTGGCACAAATTAAGCAGTGCTGGTCATCCCCTGCTATGCTGATCCTCCACCATTCCTTCTATGGTAACTTTCTCAGGGTTATTCCATTACTACACCAAACATGACTGAAGTATAAAGTTTGTATCTGTTGATTTCCGACAGGAAGGTCTGCTTCTCTCCAATATTTCTAACACAGACATTCATCTTTCTTTCTGCCCAGGAGGTATGCAAGAGTCTTCACCAGCAATACATTTCAAAAACTTCAGTTTTCTTCTTGCCAGTAGCATTAACTTCCCATGATTCACATCCATAAATAGCTATGTAAAAAAATTAGGCTGTTCATCGGTCATATCTTCATACATTTCAAGATGCCAGGGTTTTTCCACACTTTCTTAAGGGAGGCCATGCCTAAGTGAGCCATCCTTAGTCATCTTCTGATTTCTTTGGAACAGCCTCCTTGGTTGAATATATATGATATATAGATAATTTAATCCATCATCTTGTCCCTTAATCTTGATGTCCTCTTGCATCTTGCTTTTGTTAGTCATAGTCATAGAGTCATGGAGGTTAAGGTCAAAAGGGACCATCAAATCATCTGGTCTGTCCTCCTGCATATCAAAGGACACTAACATTATCCAGCAACCACTCACCAAACCCAACAACTAAAATTAGACCAAAGTATTACCACGCACAGGGGACAGGACTATTAGTATGATTGTAGTTGTATCAGTGTACGTGCATTTTGTTTTCATAGATGTCAGGAATAGTCCATATTCTCACTAATATTTTTTAAGATATCAACTTTTGCTGCATTGTGTTGGTGGTTGCGGCAAAGAATGTCATGTCATCAACATATCCAAGGTCAATTAAAGTTGTCCAACAATGGAAATCCCGTCTCCTTCTGCTTCATCAAAATCTTCCGAGTCTTGTCTCATAATAAATTTTGCATACAAGTTAAAAAGCCTTAGGGACAAGATACGCCCTTGTCTTGCTCCTTGCCCAGTGGAAAACCATTCATTGTTGCATACTGCTGTTTGCACCAGGGTCTGTCACTGGCGATAGAGACGTTAATGAGTTCAGCATGGTGATTTAGAATCCCCATGTCTGCCAGTATCTTCCAAAGATGGTCATGTCAGATGGTATCAAGTGCTTTGGAGTAGTCAATGAAGCACAGTTTTGGTATTTCTATTTTTTTTCTTGTTGTATTTGTTTTTCAAGTTGGAAGTAAAGAGGAATAGAATATAATTACAAAATATCATATACAGTATTTGTAAAATGAATTGAAATCCTTAAGGTTAAAAGGCTCTGAATAAATATAAGGCGATATTACTACACTAAGAAAAAGTACCATCTGTTTTACAATACAAGTTATATGGAAAACAAAGTTGGCAACAACAACTGTGACCTAAATATGGTTTGTATTAGGACTATAAATTAATCACAGTTAACTCAAGTGATTAACTCAAAACAAATTAACGCGATTAAAAAAATTAATAGCAATTAATCGCAGTTTTAATCTCACTGTTAAACAATAGAATACCACTTTAAATACATTATAAATATTTTAGATGGTTTTCTACACTATTTAAATATACTGATTTCAATTACAAAACAGAATACAAAGTGTGGAGTACTCACTTTATATTTTTTGTTATTACAAATATTTGCACTGTAAAAAAGATCCACAAGTCAAAGCATGAAGGGGCATACAAATGTTTATCGTATCTGGCATGTAAATACCTTGCAACGCTGGCTACAACAGTGCCATGTGACTGCCTGTTCTCACTTGCAGGTGTCACTGTAAATAAGAAGCAGGCAGCATTATTTCTTGAAAATGTAAACAAACTTGTTTGTCTGAGCGATTGGCTGAACAAGAAATAGGACTGAGTGGACTTGTGAGCTCTAAAGTTTTACACTGTTTTGTTTTTGAGTGCAGTTATGTAACAAAAAAAAAATCTACATTTGTAAATTGCTCTTTCACAATAAAGAGCTCACACTCCGGTACTTGTATGAGGTGAGTTGAAAAAAAAAACTATTTCTTTTATCTTTTTTACAGTGCAAATATTTGTAATAAAACATAATATAAAGTGAACACTATACTTTGTATTCTGTGTTATAATTGAAATCAATATATTTGAAAAAAGAAAAACATCCAAAATATTTATAAAAAATTTAAAGTGACATTCTATTACTGTTTAACAGTGGGTTTAAAACTGCCATTAATTGTGATTTTTAAAAAAAAATCTTGTGATTAATTGCAATTAATTTTCTTAATCGCTTGACAGACCTCGTTTGTCTATTGATGCATTACCCAATATGAAGGTAATTCTGTGTATCTGCCAAAAAATAATAATGACCCTGAGTGGTGGAGATGTTGGGCCAGACTCTAATTCAGTGGACCTATGACTATTTAGTAGGGTGACCAGATGTCCCGATTGTATAGGGACAGTCCTGCTTTTTGGGTCTCTCTCTTATATAGGCTCCTATTATCCTCCTACCCCCGTCCCGATTTTTCACATTTGCTGTCTGGTCACCCTACTATTTACAGAGCTGATGATCTGGCTCCTGATGTTTGTAAATTCAGACGCCTCAAACCAGAATCGCTGCTGGTTTTCATTCAGCATGCGTCAAGAAATCAAACTATGGGTAAAGCATTTCATTGTATCACTGTCAAATGTAAATTAGTTTTGTTTCTTTGTTTTTGTGTTTGGGGGTTTTGTTTGTCTTTGTTTTGCTTAAAGGCAAACATCACTCATACAATTACAGTGAAAGTAGATAATAAAACATTTCTCAAACTACATGATAGATATCAGATGTCTTATTTGCAATATAGTTACTAAAAGTCATTCATTTGCAGGTCATTTTATGGCACACAGTATGGAATCACAGTATATGAGCACCTCGGAAAAGATAGGATAGGAGAGAGATTATGACCCAGATCCAAAAATAAATGAGGTGTCTAACTCCCCAATTTAGATATTTCAGTTCAAAATTTAGACACCACTGAAATAATTACGAGGACATATTAAAAGTAGTTTAAAAGAATCTTCATTTCTTTAAATCTCCTTTCCACCGCATTTTATGTCTCAGGTATTGACACTTGTATTTGTCTTCTGTCCAGTGCACCCAAATGTTTCTGGTTTCTCCACGTCTTGCTAACTTTGGTGAGAGGTATTAAAAATACAACACCCGAAGTATACAGAGGCATCACACTGAAAGAAACAAGTGCATGGCAAGCTTTTTTATTCATCTGGGCACAGTATAAACCCCCCCACCTCCTCTCCTCCCTGCAAAATGCTCCATCCCTCTTTAATTGCTAATATCTGGAATAATGGTCAAGGAAATTTCACAAATCTCCATGATGCACTTGAGTGCTAGATGCTCCTGTTAGGATGTCTTTGAATTATGTGAAAGCAATATGAAACCTCCCATAACCAGGCAGCTCCCTACTGTGTAGGGATGTCAGAAGGAATAGGAATGAAAGTTACTCTTTCTAAAGTCACTTAGGCCTGGTCTACACTTGGTGGGAGGAAGGAACGACCTAAAATATGCAACTTCAGCTACGAGAATAGTGTAGCTGAAGCTGACGTATCTTAGTTCAACTTACCTCATGTCCTCATGGCGCAGGGTCGACTGCCATGGCTCCCCCGTCGACTTTGCTTCCGTCTCTCGCCGAGCTGGAGTTCAGAAGTCGACAGGAGAGCGATCGGGGATCAATTTATCGTGTCTACACTACACGCGATAAATTGATCCCCGATAGATCGATCACTACCCTTAAAAGTAAACGCCTTCATCTGACTCAATAGTTGCTTGTTTAAGATAAGAGCATTGGATTACATTAAAGCTCTTACTGAAACGCTACACTTCTAAAAACAAAAAAACCCAAAACATGCCATATCTCTTTTGGGAGAACTGGCCATCGCACACCGAGGTGCCTAATCCTGTGAGATGGTGGGTACTGTCAATTCCCAGGGGCTTAACGGGAGCTCTAACAGAAATAAAATACAGTAATTGATACCACATTCCTTTCCAAACTGCATTCCAATTGCTCGACAGTTGATAAAAAGAAACAGTGCTGCTTAAAGCACAGCCCCATCAATTCTAGTATGTACAACAACCAACAGGGAGAAACCTTGTCTGCCAGGATTTGTGAAATACAAAGCTATTGATAAGTAAGAACTTTAAGAGATAACCTCTTATTGACAAAGTCCCCAAGACGACTTTAGGAAAGATTTGGGGTTTCACTGCAGAGAAGAAAATCTGCTTTTATTCATATTAGCAACACATATTGTACAAATGGTAATTCATCAATATTAGCAGGGCCGCCCGGGGGGGGGGGGGGGGGCAAGTGGGGCAATTTGCCCCGGGTCCCACAGGGGCCCCCACAAGAATATAGTATTGCAACTTTTTTTAATGGAAAGGGCCCCCAAAATTGCTTTGCCCCAGGCCCCCTGAATCCTCTGGGCGGCCCTGAATATTAGTGAACATTGTTTTGTTGTGAACTGAAGAAATAAGGACAGGAAAATAAGTGCTTTTCAATACTCCCTACATATGAGATGCCTCCTTTCCTGTAATTCTATATGGGACAAAGTACCCTTTAATCTTTCTTCAGGATACCACATGCCTACTTTTCAATGTAGCTGCTGAACAAGAAAAAGGTTTTTGAAGCAGTTACAGGTGAGATGGCCAAAGCTGCATAATAAATACAATTTACTGCATGGCTCTGCTATTTGTCACACAGCTAGTACTTCCATATATATGATATGATTAGATCTTTCTGAACTATGATGTGACATACTAAGGTAGAACCTTAAAAAGTCCAGATAAAGTTAATTTGATGATTTTCCTGAACTATCCAACCAATAAAAAATCCTCCAAGTATTTGTCAGGTTATCAGACTGGAGAGATTGTAAATGTATTTTGTTTCAAATATGAACCAGACTACCATCATATGAATGAAAATTAATACTCACCATTAAAAGGGTTGTACTTACAATCACTGCTGCAAACATTGCAAGAGATAATCCTTACATAACGCCACTGGGATGATAACAGCTGTATAAGAAAACTGTTATCAAACCAATGTGGTGACCTTATAGAGTCATCTTTACCTTGAAGGTCTGGACTGAGAGTAGTCTTTGGTTTGCAACTAACTTTAAAAAAAACAACAAAAAAACAACCAAGTATCAGTTCACAATTTTGGCAGCATGACCCAAGGAGTCAGAATGGAAGAAAACGCAATAGTATGGTCAAGAGTAGTGGTCCACTACTGAACCTACAGCAGGATGGAAGACTGTCAGCATGCCTAAAATTAGGGATGGAAGGCAGAAGAAAACCAAGAGAAGTCTGAGAACTGACTTGCCTGCCTCTCAGGTAACAACCTTATACACTGCTTACACAGCATGACAAGGACTTTATAAATATTTATAGAGAGATATAACCATAAATATCTGAAGAGTTATCAGCTAACTTCTGCAACCTGGATGGCTATGCTGTGTGGAATGATGCATATAAGTAGCTCAAACAAAATAGAAAATCTTGAAAACACTCCTAAGCAGCAGAAAGCTAAGCAGTTGTATAGTGCTTTATAACTTCACAAAGCACTGTTAACCAACACAACAGCACCCTTCTGAAAGGTAGATGCTGTTACGTTTGTTACCCGACAAGGAAGTTGGAATGGAGAATGTCAGCAACCTGCCCTAGACCACACAGTGGGATAGTGGCAGAGATGCAATTAAACCTCAGCAATTCCTGACTCCCATTCCTCACATAACAATGCCTCTCTAATGAGTATGACTGGAGCCTAGCAAATCAAAGTAGTCTGCTCAATGAAATGAGATCCTTTCTTGGCCAACACATCAAGTTTGCTACACTGCATTCTACATAGGAACCGTCCACTTTTGGCCAAATTCTGTCTATCTAGGTTCTTATACCATCCACTTCAGCATATATCTTCTCTTGGATGTGTAAACAGGATTATTGTTGTTATCTTTATGAACTCTATATTTGCATTTAAAGAAAACCTGTAGGTAATTCCAAATGTAGGGTGAGAAATCAATTAACACACTAATAGTTCACTACTTATTTTGGGGGGGGGGTTGCACTAGTTGATGTCTTCCCTGGAGGGGGAAAGACAGTTTGAAGAGACTCTTCCCAAATTATGGACATCTACAAAAGGCACATCAGAAAATGGAAATGCTAAAATATCTTCAAAAGAGCTCTTTAACATGGGGAAAAAACCTGGAATTCAGCCACTCGTGTGGAGCACATCTTGGAAGACAATGGATTTAGGATTTAGAAACTGAGCTGTGACACCATGATCTATGGTTCACAAAGCAAGTTACCAAGGGATCTAATCTGCATGCACACGTTTTTGCTGTTTATTGAATACCTCATCTTACGTTACAATTTAAGAAAGTTTAGTTGGTTAAAAGTCCTGCTGAGATTTTAAATGAACATTCTTTGAGTAGATTCTTTAAGTAATTGAATACAATCTCTCCTCAAATTACTGATTTTCTCTAGGTAAATGATGCAAACACTTGGTCTTAATAAAATTATTCATTAGGAATAAATTCCTCATATTGCCCATTTCTAAACTGTCTGGACTATTTATGTTAAGCAAAGAGAAGCCGTTTATTCATGGGGAGGGTGTTATTAACTTGGGTTGCAGCTTGTGCAAAGACTAGTGCCCCCGCAATTAACTGATTTCGTACTCTAGAAGAAGCTGTAACTTTTGTGGGACGCTCTCCATAAAAAAAAACTAAGATATTTTAACTTAATTGAATTTTCATAATGTGTTTTCCTGTGGTTCTCATTTAAAAAAAATCTTTGCAATATAAACAATAAGTTATTCAGATAAGGAAACAAAATTCAAATTCAGCTGTGTAGAAGCTGCATGTGATTAAATAATGGTATTGCACCCTTGAGCTTACATCATAGGAAATAATCACTTGGCTAATAAGACCTTTTGTTTCTCCAAACTATATTTTATTAGTACTAATTTTTAAAATAAAATCAATTGGAATGTCAAGGATTCAAAATTGTACATTTCTTCACCATGCTGCACTATTATGATCTACTTTGCCACCAATTTCACCTCTTAACACATCCATTATCAGTACTCCATTCAGACACCGTTCTAATCACAACATCAATAAAAATAATACTCATTTTCCAAGTTCAAAATGAGTAGCTATAAATTTCAACCTAGCAGGAGACAATATATGAAAAAGGACTTCAAGATAAAAATAAAACTTGTGTGCAACATGTTCATTGAAATTCCAACATATGCTGCTTTACGGTTGTAAAAAACAGCTATTTTTGCTTTATAAATTGATTGCATGCCATGCTTTTGGACTTCCTTCTTCTGCACTGTGAAAAGTCTGTGTGCAAGTGTAGAATAAAATCCCAATCCTGCACTCTTTTAGTCATGTGCTTAAATTTAAGCACAGTAATAGTTCCATTGGCTTCAGTGGGACTACTAGTGTGCTTAAGGTTAAGCACACAACTGTTGTGGGATTTGGGGCCCCATTTGGAAATACCTGTACAAAGTACTGGAGAAACAGAGCAATGTCCATATTCTTTCCTGCGGGAAGGGATTGTTTTTATTTCTTTAATTTTAAGTAGACTCTAAATAGTACATAATGAAACTTGTCCTGCACAGAAGGAGCACTTTTAAGTGGACAGGACAGCTAAGTTTACCAGTGTTAACACACATTGACCTATCAACTGGTAAAAGGCCTAAAATATATTCAAATCTAGACTCAGCTTTGAACATAGTCACAGGAACAAGTTCTGCACTGATCTACACAGGATTTATATAAGAGTAAATAAAAGTGATTCAAACACTGATGAGAAATTAAATTTCAGTTACGTGCTAAAGAAATATACAGCCATATCTTCAACTGAAGTAAACTGGTGCAACTCTGAAAGTTTCTGAGTACCCCCAGCTCTCACTGAAGTAAGTGAGTACACTACACCTTGTAGAATGAGATCCTCACAAGTGTTGGGAAAGTACTACAGAGAAAGAGAAGAAATGGTGGTAAGAGGCGGCCAGTTCAGAGGAAACCAAAAAGTGTCAATACAACAGAAAAATACTGAGAAATACAGTGGGGAAAGGCAAAAAGGTAGGGATTGAAGCAAGGTAAGAAGGGGATGTATGTACAGTGGTTCACTTTCCAGATACAGCTTTATATCAGATTGATTTTTTTATTATGATTTTGTCCCTTGCAAACAATCCCACAAATTATAAAATTATTGCCCCTAAAACTAAAGTGAAGGGTCCAGTCACTATTTGCCTTTGGCATTTGGTACACCAGAATATTTGACTTTGTTACATATACTGGTTACATTTTTTACAAGAAACAAAGAGCAGAAATGTCATGATTAAAAAGAAATGCTTCACAAAACCTTAAAACTTACCTTACATCCTATGAATTTAACAATGTAAGGGCCCGACCTTGACCCTAATGAAATCAATGGCAAAACTCCCATTGCCATAAGTGAGTCAAGAATAATGGCCTAAAGAGGTATACTTTTAAATGTAAAAGCAAAAGAGACTCACGACCTTTGTTCTCTGTCTACAGAAATGCAGCCTTTAATCAATTAACTGGTAGATGTAAGTAAAAAACAAACTGAAGGATGAGAAGATCCAGTCTGGTGGCATCCTATAATATCATATATTGTTTCTTGGGCAGGAAAATAGAGAAGGAGTCACACACCCCATCATATCAAAATTGTTTTAAAGTTAAACCAGGAGTTAGGCTTAGGTTCAGAACAGGACTAAGAATGAGAGGATCAGTTTCTGCATGAAACTTCTATGACATACCCAAACTTTAAAAAAAAAAGATGTATTGTAAAGGTTGGGCTATCAAAATAGCAGCTAAAAATGATAAGTTATCACCTATTCCAGGAATGCTCAGGAAAATGACTAATACAGGAGCAGGAGATGAGAGATGGTAAGTACACATGATAGAGATGTTTAAGAAAACACTATTTAAAAAAATGCCACATAACCTAACTAAAATATCAGCTTTGCTTTTACTCACCGTCACAGAATCTTCAGGAACAAATCCTCCGACTCAAGTAAGGGGCACAGGGGGAAGGTATGACCCGGTGGCTGGGTGTGGCATAGCTACTCTTCTGTCTGCTGGTCACCCCCTGTCAACAGCTACTCAGGTCACTCCGTGGTCTGTTCCTTCCTGCGACTCAGGCCTCTGGCCAAGTCACTTATCTTGCCCCTTCTAGAGTAACCAAAGAAGTTCAAACAGAACCAAATGTCTAATGAATTAGGTGAGGTCTTCAGCTCCAACCTGGAGCTCTATAGTCCTTACCCCTTTGTGCTCAAGGGCTTGTGTGGGGACGGAGTGGGGTGGAGGGAGAAAGCCAGGCCCATACTCTGCTCCAGGGAACCTGTGTTTAGGGAGCTAAGGATTGCTTCCTAAGATCCCTTGCTGCTTCCCTTAACTGCTCCCTATGTCCTGCCTGCTTGGCTTGCACATATCTTACACCCAGCTGTACTCGCTGGCTCTCTCCCCATGGAAGCCTGACTCCTCAGGCAGGTTTCTCCCAGCCTGTTGCTAGGGAATTTCTGCAAGGTAGCAACCTCTAGGAGCCACTTGGAACCCCTTCAGCCCTGCGACTACCCTCCCTACTGCAGTTCTTCTCTCTCAGTCCTCTCCTATAGTCATTCCTTTATAGGAACCACCCAGTCTGGTTCTGTCCAGAGAGGTCTAAATCCTTCTTTACCTGTCTCCCCTCCAACTGCCACAGAACTGGCTAATTGGGCTCTCTGGCTGCTCTTTACCCTGTCACTGCTAGTGTGGGGTTTATACATGGCATCACAAATGATTAAGAAGCTAACTCATCTAGCCCAATAATGTCATTTACAGTGGATAAAAGTGTTCTGCCAAATTGCTTTAAAATGTTGAATTATATCTTTTTTTGGCATATCCCTCTCTGCCCAGGTCTATGATACCTTCTCTGCCCCCTGCTGGAAGCATCAGTACCCTGACACTCCCTGCCCAAAGGGAATTGACCAACAAGACAGTCTTTCAGAGAACTAGAAGGGTAAAAGGAAATACTGACCAATCAGGAACCAGCAGGCCAGTTAAGAACGCTTGCCTGCTTTTGCTCAAGAGCAAAGCTGGGTGAGATTGAGACAAAGGAGGAGCTCCTCAGGCTTCACCCTAAGTGTGCATTTTAAGGTTTTTTTTCCTCTCTGCTTAAGAGTGAAGACAGATGAACCCTATTGGGCTATTTTGTGACTTGATTGTGTAGCTACAGACTCCAAGACTACCCTGTCCCAAGCAGGCGGCCAAACCTTGTAGATTAAGATGGGGCATGCAGGTAATGTGCGCCCCTGAAGGGTAAACAGAGTAGCCCTGCATACCACATCCTCTCCTCAAAAAACCCAACCAAACAACAAAACCCTAATAACTGGGGTGGAAAACAATGAAATGAAGACCCAGAAATAGAGATATTCTATATTTTATTCATGGGAGAAAAAGAGACTGTCAAAAGTATTTTCTGTGAAATTAACAGTTTTGGTGAAAGGCAAAAAGAGAATAAAAATGCTATTAAAACAGATCTGAATTTCCATTTTATTTACTGTCTGCATTTCAGCTACCAAATGAATACATTTTGAAAGTAAATTTTTTTATAACAAAAAGTAATTTTGAGGAAAAAAGTATTCAATCCCAGAACATGCCCCACAGATTAATCTCGTTGGCCGAGCTTTTGACAATCAACAAACTTGTAATAAACAGTACTATATCATCAGTGATAATATTTTCATTCTCAGTCCCTAGGTTCTCAGTGGCTTCTTTAGTTTGAACAGAGTCCAATTTATTCCTTGTTACTAAAAGTAAGTCAATACTGTTTGAAGGAGCTATTGTATCGTCAACCCTGCTGGTCCACAGTGAGCAGACGGGTAGAGCAAGCATGAAGTTACCCATTTTCCTAGCAATTCTGCAATGTTTCTTCATGAGCACAGATTCAGCAGTCATCTTCTTTGTATGGCTGATGTAGATGTAGAGCAACAACTATAGTATTACACTCCGATAGTTAAGTCAGATAATTGCATCAGGAGTAGCGGAGTGTATCACAGTGATGCCTCCTTCATATTTGTGAATCAGACACTGAGTCACTATGTGTTCCATGGTCAGTTCTGAGTGACCACAGTTGCATACTAGAGTGTCTCTAATATTCCATTTGAGTAGCAAGTATCTACATCTGCCATGATTTGTGTGGCACATGAGCTTCACAGTGCCACTGGCAATCATGATGCAACATGGAAACCTGTCACTGATTCTGAGGAATATATTTTAGATGAAATCCTTTGGGGAGTTATGGCATAAAACAATTAGGCCAAGTAGGATTCTTTATATCTAAGACATAGCCCTGCTGTGACTAATCCTGCCATTTGTCTCTGGGCTGCTACTGCTTCAAAACACATTTGTATTGTCAACTTACCATAGTTACTCCCCACCTTAACAACTGTCTATCATTTCCCTCATTTCTACCTGTGAAATGACTCCAGACCATGCTTCTCACCACCACAGTATGGATCTTCTCCACTTTCAAGAGATTGCCTACCAGAACATGGCATTTTGTTTTTCATTTTTGTACATGGCCTGAAAGAGTTCAAATATTTACACAGTAAATATGGACACTGCTTGTAGTCAGTGAGAAACACTTACCCCAATGAAGGTATCACAGAATTAATAAGAAACTCATTCATCAATGTAGTTCATGGGGAAAAAAGTGTATCTTGGCAACCAACTTTTCACAGACTAATCAATGGCTCATTACTTTTTGAATATCAACCTAGTAGATATTTTGTTCCATTAAAAGGAACAGAAGGTAGAATATGCATAATACATATTTTATAGCACTGCAGCTATACATAGTGCTTTACTGCAAGCAAATGTGCTGAATAAAAAAACCTCAATCTGTATCCTGAAGGCTCTACATTTTAAAAGAAATAGAAAGGCTACAGTTCAGCAAGCTAGGAAAGATAAGTTAATATTATCACTAATGGGCTTCACCCACCAGGATGGGTTTTCAGAAGTGATCTGAGTGGTGAGAGAGAGAGAGAAAGCTTGAAATCTATTAATTATAAGGCTCTTCCATGAATAAATGACTGTTTGAAAGAAGAATCAGAATTGGGACTGAGGAACGAGACAAAAGGAGAAATCATGGTATTATTCACCGTGGGCCACACAACCATCCCACAGTAAACACAGAAGGAAGGAACCGAGAGACTCCAAACAGCCGAATCCCCTGCTTTCCACTTCCCCTAGAATTCCTCCTCAAAAGACAGTCTTATAGCATGGAGGTGGAAGAGCAGAAAAATTAACACAGTCTCCAGCTATATTAATTATCTGGCAGATTCCTTAGAAGTTCAAAGGGGAGACATCAAGCCCTCTCCAACCACATAGCCCTCCACAAGATCCAGGCACAGATGTGACACTTCGGAAGGCAACCAATACCTCCTACCACCACCACGAGCTTCAAGTGTGATACAGTCTCAGGAGCTTTTTGTCAGTAAAGACTGCAGGATTTGGCCCTATATGTAGAGTCACTATCTAAGAGATTTAATAAAATATTTATTCTTAGCCCTTAACTGATCAACACCTTCTGCCCATATTAAACCAGCCTTGGGTGAAACTCAGGGAGTTCACCACTAACATTTAAAAAACATTCTGATGCTAATAAAGCACTGTCTCTGCAGGAACGTCCCTAAGAAAAGTTATATATCACCAAGGTTGCAAAGTAGAGACACTAGGCACTGGAAAATTAGGGAGGATACTAAAAGAGATTCAACAAATGGTAAGATATGCTCTGACCTGCGTTTTTAAGCTGACCATCTGCGCAAACAAACAAGGACACAACTAAGTTACAATTTGGACATGAAAGATAACACGTAAAAAACTTGGGCAGGAAGGACGACACATAGGTGCCAGTGTGTATTTGATTAAAATTTTGGTTATGTAGGGATGTGGGATAATGTGATAGATTTGAAGGAGGTAGATAGTTTTACCTATATAATACAAATGAAAAACAATGCTTTTGGGGACCATTTCCGGACGGCAATTCAGGATCAAGCTGCTAAAACTCTGACTCCTCCGCACGACCGTGATGTGCAGAGGCATCACCGGTAAACCCCAGATGAGTGGGTCCTGCCTGGCCATTGGGTGAAATTTGTCTGTACGTTGGGAGTGGTGAGCATAAGAGATTTGCTTGGAATACATATTGTGTGCTGCTAATAAATAGATGTTTAGAGAACAGCTGTGAAAGGCTTTTTCACTGGGAAAAGGTCCTGCAGATCCGTATTGCCCAGAGCCCTGTGGACAGGGCTGTCCCTACGAGAGGTGCGGGGCCCGGGACATAGGCACCGAGTTTCTAATCTGCTGGGGGCTCCCTCTGGCTCTACCCAGGCCCCATCCCCACTCCACCCCTTACCTCAAGGCCCCAACCCCACCCTGCTTCTTTCTGCGCCGCCCCTTCCCGCCCTGACCTCTTCCCCACCCAGTTCCACCCTGTAACACTCCCTCACTCACCCTGGAGGAGGGAGGTCACTGAAGCGCTGGCGGTAGCCCGCCTCCAAGCTCGCCTCAGTTTAACTGGGGCCTGAGCTTGCCTGGGCTCAGGCAGCCGGCGAACAATAGTCCTCACTCACCCTGGAGGAGGGAGGCCTGTCTGCCTTACTACACACCCCCTCCCCCAAGCATGCTGCACCCTCACTCCTCTCCGCTCCCCCGCCTTAGTGCCTCCTTACACAGCGTATGAAACATCTGATCCACGTAGGCGCTGAAAAGGAGGGGGAGGCGCTGACTGGGAGGGCCCACCAGCAGGCAGGAGGTTCTGGTAGGGGGTCTCCTTCCCTCCCCGCCCACCTGCTGGCCTGCTGCTCACCTCCCCGTTTGCCTCCTTACCCCGCTTGCCCGGCTGCCTCCTGCTTCACCTCCCCGCTCACCTCCTGAGGGGCCCCCCAAAGCACAGGGCCAGGGCAGTCACCCCAATTCGCCTTACCCTAGGGACAGTTCTGCCCGCAGGTACTAAAACTGACCAGGTTTCTCCCTGAGCCCTGTGGGAAAGGACAGGTGCTTTACACCCTAAGCACTCGGTAGGGAAAGGGTGGGGGTGCCTAAATTGACCAGGTCACGCCATGAGCCCTCGGTAGGGTATAGACAGGGTGCAGGAGCTTTCCCTCAGTAAGAACTGCAGGATTTGGCACTGTATGTAAAGGCACAATCTACAAGATTAAGAAGACATTTATTCTTAGTACCTAACAGATGAGTATTAAGGTGATGAATATTTTTCCTCTAATAAAATTTGCACATTTTTTGTTTGTTTTTAAAGATGATGTTGAAGAATTTGGCCCACTGGCTCATAATGAATAATGACAAAATCTAAAAGAAACTCTTAAAGATGACCATCAGACTAAGGCTGCTATTTAGCCCATGACCTGTCCGTGACAAAATCTTAGCCTTATACGTTCCCAATTACTGTAGCATCCGAGTGCCTCCCTATCTTTAGTGAAAGACCCCTGTGAGGTAGGAAAGTCCGACTATCCCTATTTACAGATGTGGAACTGAAGCACATATAGGTCACACATCAAGTTTGTAGCAGAGCAGAGAATTTAACCCAAGTCTCCCAAGCCTTAGGCCAGTGTCCTCCTTATCAGCTCCTAAAATTGGTCTTAAAAAAAGAAAAGAAAGAGGGGGGGGGAATTTACCACATGCCACCACCGACCCACATTCCAAATGGAGCAAAGTGCTGGCCAGATCTGTTGGGAGGACTGTACCAGGAACAAGCAAGGGTAATTGTTTTGCCATGAACTGAGACTGACTTGTCTGAAGACTAAATGTAGGTTCGTGGTGATAATTTTATGTTCACCTTATTTTATGTTCTCTGGTTATGCTCGGAAGCAATTGAGAACCAAAAGCAGACTCTTCACTGTCTGATTAAGTACTCAGAGTATTTCCATTTTGACAAAAGAACCATCTCAGACTGTGTAAATCCTCAAGATGGGAAAGACATAGAAAAGTAGCACCTGGCACACTATTAAAACTTTATTGTCCAAAAAATTGAAAACTGTATGCAATTGTTTTAAATGAATATGGGTATGTCTTAATGTGTTGTAATGATGGCGATGTTCATGATTGCTTCTTTTTTCCCTGCCCCAGGACACACTTGGAAAGGATATGTTTTATCTCATTGTGTTTTTCTTTTTGCTGTATTATTTAAATGCCTGCATATTCTAGACCTCCCCAGAAGGAAGCAAAAAAGCACTTGCTTAATTTAATTTCTATATTGGTTCTTTTAGTAAGTGACAGCTGATACTAGCATTAGTTAAGCAGCTGTATCAAAATATTACCACATAGACATGAAATTTTGTATTGAGACATGTTTTTGTTTTTAATTAGTCCAGGAGAACCGCAGCAAATGCTTCTCCTTTGCTGTATTCTCTCATGACCCTGGGCTGTGCATTTCTGCCCTTGTAGTCTGTTTATTAAGCAAAAAAAGCATTTGGTGTCTAGATAATTGGTCTGATTTTCAGAGGTGCTGAGCACACAATCACTCCCAATGAAGAGCATGGGATTTGCATATGATCAGCACCTCTAAAAGTCAAATCAGTTACTTGGGAACCTAAGTTACATCCATATTTGAAACGTTTGGTCAGGCTCTTAATATTTTGATTTCCCTTCCTCCCTTCAAAATAAAAGAAACTAGAATATACTGCTTGCTGAAATAGCAGGCTCAAGAAACTCAAGTCCTCTCTTTCCCCACAGAACAGGGACAGCACATGTAATGGCAAGGAAAATTTCTCTACACCATCTTACATATGCTTTAAGCCTGACCTACAGGAAGCATCTCTAAGGTACGGAGTGTCCATCTCTCTTGTAGTTCAGTCTCTATACGTATTAATTACTCAGCTTCTTTGCTGAGATAGGCAACAAGAACTCCAGTATAATGTCAAATTGGTGGTGGTTTTGTGATGTGGACTTCTGTCAGTTGGGAACTAGACTGAATGTACCCAGTTCGTTTTATATAGTGTGACAAAGTTCCTCCTCTACCTTGGTGGGTCCTGCGCTTATTGGCAGATTTGCTCGCCTCAGTGATCTTCCCCACAGTCTGGATCAACTCCTCCTGTGTCTGATCAGGAGTTGGGAGGTTTGGGGGGAACCCGGGCCCACCCTCTACTCCGGGTTCCAGCCCAGGGCCCTGTGGACTGCAGCTGTCTATAGTGCCTCTTGTAATAGCTGCATGACAGCTACAACTCCCTGAGCTACCCCATGGCCTCCTCCAAACACCTTCTTTATCCTCACCACAGGACCTTCCTCCTGGGGTCTGATAACGCTTGTACTCCTTAGTCCTCCAGCAGCACACCCTCTCACTCTCAGCTCCTTGTGCCTCTTGCTCCCAGTTCCTCACACGCACTTCTCTCCTCTGGTTCCTCCCTCCCTGACTGGGGTGAGCTCCTTTTTAAACCCAGGTGCCCTGATTAGCCTGCCTTGATTGGCTGCAGGTGTTCTAATCAGCCTGTCTGCCTTAATTGGTTCTAGCAGGTTCCTGATTACTCTACTGCAGCCCCTGCTCTGGTCACTCAGGGAACAGAAAACTGCTCATCCAGTGACCAGTATATTTGCCCTCTACCAGACTCCTGTACCACGCTGGCCTGGGTCTGTCACAATAGGCTACTGAACAAAGACTACGGCTTTAGTTCACACTTAGTTTTGTTAAAGTACTTACAAGTGGTACATAAGTTACTGTACTACTTACAACATACTGTAGATATAATCTTTTTTCTCTAAGATTCCAGTCACTCATCTCCATTCAATTCCACTCTGACACAATATCTTAAAAATACTGCAGATGTGGTACCAGCCTGGTAAGGGTTTTTTTACATTTCCATTAGCCGATGGTTTGAGTCTTGTAATATCATTTCCACCAAACATAAATATGCAGTTTTAGAGCATCATTTGGCATCTGGAACATTACTCTCCTTCATTAAAAAGCCCACAAGATTACTTCCCTAGGTATTTGGTGTTCTTTAAGAAGCTGCATACATCATAGTTAAAATAAGTTTAGTGAATGACAACTTTTATTTATTTCACTGGAGGATTTAAATTATTCTCTTACTGTGTCAGATTCATTCTATTAGGCTTCAGGGGAAAATGTCCAGCCCCAGTAAAATGATGTTCAGGAGATCTGAAAAACCTTAGTTTCTAATCTTTTCCAGTTTTTGGAGAAACTCATTTAATCACAAATCACAGCTTACAAAACAACCCAGGCTTCCAAACCATACAGAAATTTAAATAATAGGATTGTAAGGCCTGAAACTGGTTTACTCTGAATTTAAACTAATTGTACTGCTCCATCTTTTTAACAAGAGGCTCTCTTCTTGAAGAACAAGTATATATAAACTATTGCATAAAATAATAAAAATAAATAAGAATAATGGTTCAATAGTTCCTGTTTTCTTTTTAATTTTTTGCTAGGATGTCTGTATTATGACATACATGCAGCAAAGTCACGTGTTCGATTTATTTCATGCTCATTATTATTTGTATTATGGTAGCAGTAGGAGCCTTAGTCTTGAACCAGGATGCCATTGTTCTAGACACTAAGTAATATGAGCATCTGATTATTAGCAGCGGCATGGTATTCTTTGTTAATTTAGCTACATAGGTTTATTTTGTTCTGAAATTTATAGATCTAAATGTGGATGTGGGAATCTGAACTATAAAACTCAACTGATGCTTCTGATCTTTAATTCTGATGTTTCATGTATGCAAATCTATATGGGGGAGGGAAGAGATGTTCAAAGGCACAAATGCCAGTTTAGTTGCCCAATTCCCATTGAAAATCCAAGTAAGCCTACAGATGCTATGCACAAAGACACAACCAACTGCAAGAAGCGACACACTCGGAAATAAAAACACGAGTGAGCTAAAATATTTAAATTCCCAACAAATTATCACTGATTAGTCGTGGTGTCCAAATTGTATATATGTAAGAACTTTTTTCCCCATTTTGTATGTAAAACCAAACTTCGGTTTAATGGTTTTCTGAAATGAAAGAAAGTTATCCACCAAACATCCCATAAGACACCCAGATACAATTTCTCTCTAAGTAGGTCTGCTTCCTAGGAATTCTCATAGTTTTATTCTGAGGACCATCATTTTGTCCCATAACAGTTTCCCTCTCCTCCTGCAAGACTTCCACTTGGTGCATTTTGTTTCCAAATGAAAGTGCATGCAAACACAGCCAACCTTTGTGCCAAAGCCACTGCTGCTTCAGGTCTTGCCTCTTCTCCACAGCCTAATTTACAACATGATCTAACCTCAATTTGCCTGAAGCTTGCAACACTCAAGGATACCCTGTATTCTTCCACACTTAGGGCCAGATCTTCAGTTGGTGTACAGTAGAACTCTTGACTTCAATGCAGCTATGCCAATTTATACTAGATAAGGATCTGGCCCTCACTCTTCCATAACTGCAACATGCCCTACAGAGCAGGCTCCTATTTTCCCTCGTTATGACTTTCTGAATATGTATTGTATTCAGAAACAAGCATTTTTATCCTGTGTCTACCTGTCTCAAACAAACACAATGTTGTCTTACACCCATTATTGATCATTCCAGCCCCCATCCATAGTTTTGATACTGTAACCTTTGATTTATGTGTTCCTAATTAGCAATTTGAAAATAAGAAATAAAACCAAACTGAATTCTTTAATGTTTGAGCCTGCAGGGCAGCTACAGATACTGTAATTTATTGGAGGACTGTGAATAACACGAGTGACAAAATTAAAAAAACTTTATTTAATATTAAATAATTAGTTAAGCAAACAGTCATTACAATATACACAGCATTTATACTCACATTCTAAGTTTAAATGATGTTTTTTGAGGTGATCAATCCTTGAATGAAGAGAATGGGTATAATCCTTTCTCTAACAGTACCTTGATGGTGGATGGCTACACCTATCTAAAATCAGTATATTGATTTTTATAATCAATTATAATAATGGCCCTCTAATAGGGTCAGCACCTGCCTCTCATGAGCACCCCTCCCCCGCGCTCCCCGATCGAGTGCATGTGCCCGAAGTCTCTCCGTTTGTGGTGCTGTAGGTGGAATAGAACAAACTACTTCCAAGGGGATACATCTTTACCTTCTCCCAGCCCTGGTATGGGGCCATAACCCCAGGGCTTCTAGGCTCAGTCCCTGCTGGGTCCTCTCTGCGAGCCAGGAGCTGCTTCTTAGCTCTCCCATTTTTTGGCAGCCCTCCCTGAGTTCAGCCCTACCCACACTGAGCTGTCCATCGTCCTGCTGCTCTTCCCAGCCAGCTCCAGGCAGCAACTTACTGACTCTGTCTCTGCTACTCCTTTTTATGTGGCCCTCCTGGCCACTGATTGGCCACTCCTGCTGCCCTTCTGATTGGCAGTTTCCCCCACAGCCACACTAGGCCATTTGAAGGACTTCTCTTCTGCTCTTCTCTGGGACTGAGTGTGGCAGGACCCTGAGGTCTCCGAAAGTGGGAGGTCTTCACCCAGTCACAGTCCCTTAATTAATTATTAATTAACCCACCTTTTTAACCATAATTAAATATTTTCTACTTTCTCACTGCCTGTTTAACATTAAATTCATCTTTCATTAACACCTGCTTAAATGTCATACCAATAACTTCAATACAGATAGCATTTTTCAAAATATTAACATTTTGTCTAAAACACTTGTAAAAACCAACTAGGACCAAAAAATGCTTACAATGTGACTTAAGATTATAGCCTAACTTATTTTCAATTTGCCTCTGAATTGTCTTATATCACTTGACAATTATCAAGTGATGCCTGGCAAAATATGAGTAAAGCCTATTTTTAGGAAATAGATTTTTGGGCCTACTTACATTTCAACACATTTTCCTATAAACACAGTCAAACATTATCTTTATAGGCTACACTACCCAGCAGTTGTTCTTTATATTTATCCTTGTATGAGGGCTGGTTCTATATTCAAAACCAACGGGGTTCCGTCTCAGCTGAGCTGTGCTACTACCCATTAAAAATTAATAACAAAAATTACTACCTTTAATTAATAGTCACAGGAGGAGCTCCTAATTCACTGCAGAATTTCCACACTGCTTGTTCATCAAATTCAAAATAATTTAGCAACTACCTAATTAATTCCTAATTGACATCACTGGGCCATTACACCAACATTTTCATTTGGCTGAGTATCAACAGATATTGGCCTAAGGCTTTCAGAAACTTGATACGCCCATCTAATACAACTGTCACTTTTTAACACAATGCAAACAAATACACTGGATTGTTCTTGTTATAGAGGTTGATAATTGTGAATTTGAATATCTTATTAAAAGAAGTGAAAGAGATCAGAGTCTTATATGACAATTTTAATTTGCCATTCAAAAATAATTAAATCTTTTATCCAAATGAAAAGCAGAAGCTATATTCTATCTTGCCCTAGAGAATTTATAATATTCCATTATCTTTTAGAGATCTGGCTAGTAAGGAGAAACAAATATCTGTATTCTGATACAATGCTACAACCCAAAACACTCTGATCCTACTAATGCGCACAAAATAAAAACTACATATATCTAACATCAGCGTGTGGTAGTAGGATAACCCATGGGCCCTAATTATTTCACTGATATTTTAGATTGTCTTCTCATTATCTGCAGTATTAAATAACTACAGCACCACATTGTTAAACTTTAAACCAAAAAGTAAAAAATTGACCTATTTACTCTTATTTTTCACACAAAAAGAATAAAAAAAATCAGTGCCATATCTTAACATAAATATTTGTACATCATAAGTTGATATAGCTAATTATCCCTTCCAGTCAAAATGTATCTAAGAACATAAGAAAGGCCGTACCGGGTCAGACCAAAGGTCCATCTAGCCCAGTATCTGTCTACCGACAGTGGCCAATGCCAGGTGCCCCTGAGGGAGTGAACCTAACAGCAATGATCAAGTGATCTCTCTCCTGCCATCCATCTCCATCCTCTGACGAACAGAGGCTAGGGACACCATTCTTACCCATCCTGGCTAATAGCCATTTATGGACTTAGCCACCATGAATTTTGCCTCTGCACACTGCGTGGACATCTTCAGAGAACTATCCACGATAACTCCAAGATCTTTTTCCTGACTCGTTGTAGCTAAATTAGCCCCCATCATGTTGTATGTATAGTTGGGGTTATTTTTTCCAATGTGCATTACTTTACATATTGCACATACCAAAAAATCCCACTAAAAAATATAAAACCAGAACGATTGTTCCTCATCTCTTCTTCTCTTGACAATCTTGGATTGTAAACTCATCAGGAGAGGGAACATGTCTTACTCTAGGTTTAGAGAATATCCTGGGAATTAACACGGCTAGAAACATTAAGTCTAGTATATTATTATAAATTTTTAATAGCAGCTTCAGGAGATATTCTAATGGGGAACAGTTAATAGGGAGGTGCCACATAAACTCACCTAGTCCATTAAAAAAGTACCTTCTCTGATCTGCGTAGACAGTTTCTATACTGTATTTTCAAGAAGGATGACCATTACCTTAACTATGTTGATTTTGGCTTCTAGAGCTTGTCATGCCACCTCACAGGTCTCTACTACCTGTAACTAACTTATTAAGGATTTATGCACTACAGGATCATAATTCTCATCACACTGTACCAGTTGGATCAGTGATCCATCAAGGCTGGTCTCCTGCACTTTGACAGTTACCAGCATATTTAGTGCTTTATAATGGTGACGCCCACTTCCCCCTTCACTCTACTAGCTAGCTAACATCATCACTGCTAAATATTATTATTTCTACTATTACTACTACATGGGGGGAGAAGAGAGAAAATACTTCCTGACCCCTGCAGCAATCAGTTCATGCACTGAACCATGGAATTCGATTCTTAGCTGCAGCAGGCAAGTGTTCTGAACATGAACAAAGCAGCATTAATTATCTTATATGCTCCATCTCTGCACATAAAGGTTATTTTGTTTAGTTAACTGGAAGTGTTAAATTCTTTAAAAGTTTTTATTTAGAATATAGGGTCAAAGGACCAGATCCTCAGCTACTATAAATTGGCACTGTTTCGCTGATTTAAACCAGCTACACCAGTTTACACCAGCTGAGGATCTTATCAAAATGGTCAAACTTGGTTGTTTAAAAGCAGCTGCTTAAATCCATATTTAGGTACCGAAATAAGGAGTCTGATTTTCAGAGATGCTGAGCACGGGCAGCTTCAACTTAAGCACCTAGAAATGAATTTGGGTAGCTAAATATAAGTACCCAATTCTGAACATTTTGGCATTGATTTTTGACAGGTTGCATCTTATACTAATCAATAGGTTTCAGACTTCTGTATTAGACTGTGACTCGCTTCCAGATTTAAATACTTATGAAACTACACTCTGGCGGCTTTAAATGAGTCCATTCTGTACATTTATATTTAAAATTGCAGAACTTTCCCCCCTTTTGTGTCTTTTAAGCAGGACTTTCATTGCAAAATTGATTAACATTCCCAGGCTTCTGCAATTTAAAAACATTATAAAATTATTGGGGCACTTCAATTTTTTATTTTTTTTTTATAGGCAGCTCAGTTTAGAAGTGATCATGATTCTGGTCACATGCAATGTATACAAGTAATTTAAAATCATGACAGAGCTTTAGATTTTTTTTTTTAAGAGCTTCAGATGGGAAATAGTCATTTTTCTGGGCATGCTTTGTGTTACCTATTAAAAAATAACTGGGGTACTTTATATTTTTAAGAGCGCTTTTATCTTCTATCCTTCATAAACAAGAAAACAAGGGATACCACACAGAAGAAGGACCAGTGCTGTTATTATGGAATTTGTTTTTCTAATGGAGGTTATATGAAAAGCTCCGGGGTATTTGTATTGCTCTGAATATGTTTTTTGCATTGTCTTTCTTTCTGAAAACAAGTTTACATCATTTTCCATAAAGTGTATTTATGGGGTAGAATAGGGTGGTGGCCCCTGTACCACAAGAGACTTGATCCTCCTGTCTTCTGTGGGGCTTGCTTCACTGTGAATTATGGAAGACAGGCTCGTGCACTTACTCACATGTGAGTATAGCCTGTTTTTCGAAGCTATGTGTTGGTTTGCACCACATATCTCATGCAGGATCAAGCCCTGAAGTTACCTGAGCTGTAAACATTAACTTATGTTTGAATAATTTTCAGGTGTAGAAAATGTCTATTTACAAATAAGTGTGTAAGGGCATGATCCTGCAAAGGGAGCTGCAAATGTGGACCTTAATACCTGAGCAGAACCACAGGAGAATCAGTTGGGAGTAAGGAACTGCAAGCACAGAACCTTCTCTAGGATCTGGGTCCTAGAATCCAAATATGGCATTAACACTGTTACTAAGAAATGTACATTGGCATATTAGAGCCACAGTGAGTACTGGTAGTTTTGCTGTTTGCTTTTGCCTTAAAAAAGGAATTCTCCCCTGGCAATCAGACATATTAACCATTCTGGCTATTCTTATTGCAACAAATATTCTATCTAGTTTCTACACAATAATTCTTCTTACGACATTCTGTTTTTCTGATATCCTCAGTACTAGGCACCATATTAGAAATCAGTTATATGCTATGGCTGCACTTTGGTTCCTGTGATATGGAGCTAAAAATACCAAAAATACTGTTTACTCATTATTGAGAGCACCCCCTTGTGGCCAAAGGGGGCTCTGTGACCCACTGTTTCTCTTTCCACTCTCCAGGGCCCCTTAACAACTGCACATGAGCTTCTCTCTGGTTAATACCAGCCCTGCTGGGGGCCAGTTTAACAACAGAAATAGCTCTTAACGTTCCTCTGGGTCCCAAAATAAAGTCCATCACCACAAAAAAAATCACAGCTGGAGCTCTTTTTCCTCACAGCCCGTCTTCCCTGCTCTTCCTAGCTGAAGACAAATTTTAAGGCCCAGACTCCATCCAGGTTTCCCCACTGGAGCCTCCCTGTCTGGGCTTCTCTCATCTCCAGCACCCTTGGTTTCTAGATCGTCGCTGCAGGAGCCCTTCATACTGTTTGTAGTCTCTCTACAATTTTCTGAGGTTCTCTCCTTCTTTTGCAGCCTTCTGCTGCTCTTTGTAGCGCTATCATCTTGATCTCTGAGCCAGTTACTCGTTTTGTAATCAGGATTGGCTAGCTGCAGCCCTTCTGAACCTTGTAACAGGGAGGCTGATCCCAAGAGAAACTTTTAGATTAGAGAGAGAGCATTACAGTGCAGGGAAATGCTCACAAGAAAGTTTAATTTTGTTAAAGAATATGCTCATTCAAATCATCCACGACTCACTGTGGTGCATACTCTATACTTTTGATGAGATGTAATTGAATCAGAAGTTCCACTTGCAAAATAATAAGGCACATTAATCAAATTCTCACTGAGGTACTACACAGCTAATGAATCAAACACCATCTCTACAACATCTGGATTCTAACAATTACAAACTATAGCAGTACTAGGGCCCTACTTGAAATATCAACTAATCTATGTTTAGCAAATTGCAGGTAATAACTGTAATTTTTAAAAAGACCAATTCCTATTTGTAATACCTCTTCTCTTATAACTATTAATTTGACTAGAACTCAGGGACCGGTGCAGCGGTCTCTTGCTCTCCAGTAGGTATGGAAGTCATTCTGCCTCATTGTAGCAGCAATAGTATTCAGGCTCAGGCCACCCGGTCAGAGTCCGTCTAACAAAAGCAACCACACAACAATAGTCCAGGCTCCTGTCCCCACCCTTGGGTGGGGGCACTCTGACCTAATCTTTAGCCCACAGCCCACTCAGCTGGGGCTGACACCAATTAACAGTCTGAGGTCCCTGCCCTCGGGCAGGGCCGGGCTAGTAGAAGTCTATCACCTATGCCTCCGGGTCGAGGCAGCCAGCAAATATACAGAGTCTGTAGCCTTTTGGGTGGGGCTGAGCAGGGAACAGGGTTTAGCCTGGCTTTGGGCTCAGGCAGCCAGCAAACCCATACAGTCTCGGGATTCAGGTAGGGGTGAGCACCCACACCGTCTCGGGGGCTCCAAAAGGGATTGAGAACCCAGCAGGCAGTCTAGGGTGCTGACAGGGATGTTCAGGGACCACAGGCCTCCTGACCTAAGGTGAGGAGTCTACCACCCTGGGGTTTGGGGGACAGGGTGATGCAGGCCCGCCCTACTCCACCGCATCCCAGCCCAGGGCCCTAGCAGTGGCAGAGAGGTCTGCCCCCGAGCCCGTGGGGATCCAGCTGCAACACACCAACCTAGAAGTGGTCAGCCCTGTAGCCGGCCAGTCGTCGGCTGCCCCTGGGCTACTTCCTACCTCCCCAGGGTTTGGTACTTGGGTATCCACCAGTCCTCGGGCTCCTCTGGGTAGACAGCCGATGGTAGTCCCGGTAACCCTTCATCTGGGTCCGTCTCCACTGGGGGCAGGGTGTGCCAGAGCATAGATTCAGCTCCTGGGCGCCACAGCAGGTGCCCATCTAGTCTGCTGGCTCCCACTCAACTGAGCTGCAGGGCCCTCCCTTTATACTTCCTGTCCCACCTCGGTCCTTCTAGCGAGGGGAGGCGGGGCAAGTTCAGCTCCGCCCACCAAGGGGCATGTAGTGGTCCCTCGCTCTCCAGTCCAGAGGGCGGCCACTCTGCCTCACTACACCGGCGAACAGAAATTCTGGAATTCTCTCAACAGACCATTATGGCTCCTAGCTTCAAAACTCATAGCAGTCAAAGTCAGACTAGCAGCTGTTTTTAATTTTACTATTTAAGGCTGCAAAAGCAGCAGGTTTTTTTACGATCAGAGTTTCCCTTTTCAGAATTTCAAATGAAGTTCACAATAACTTGACAATTTCACAAGAGACTAAATATGATCTTCTGGTTACTTTTAATGAGTTTTAATGTACAGGAATGTAATCCAGTAAATCCAAGGAAGGAATAAAAGCATAATTGTTCTGATTTCTTGAAGTGTTAGAAGGTAAGATTTGTTATTTTAACCTTTAGAGTTAAGTAGATAGATCACCTTCAACCAACACCTATTCACAGAGAGATGTCTTCCTTTAACCCAGGGTGGCCAACCTGGGGCTCCGGAGCCGCATGCAGCTCTTCAGAGGTTAATATGCGGCTCCTTGCATAGGCACGGATTCTGGGGCTGGAGTTACAGATGCTAACTTTCCAATGTGCCGGGTAGTGCTCACTGCTCAACCCCCTCCCCAGGCCCTGACCCCAATCCATCCCTTCCCCCAAGGCCCTTACACCTTCCCCCAAGCCTGCCATGCCCTCACTTCTCTCCCCGCCCCCCAGAGCCTCCTGCACAGGTGAAACAACTGATTGTGGTAGGCAGGAGGCACTGATAGGTGGGGCTGCCGGTGGGTGGGAAGCACTGGGGACTGGAGGGTGGGAGCAGATATGGGGCTGCTGAAGTATTACTGTGGCTCTCTGGCAATGTGCACTGGTAAATTCTGGCTCCTTCTCAGGCTCAAGTTGGCCACCCCCACTATAACCAGTTTGTAGCATTGTTAATTTGCTGTTTATATAGGACTCTGTCCTTGTTTACCCAGTTCGGCTCATCCTCCCTCCACTCAGTAGGATAGTGCAAGTAGGACATGTACTGCTGATACTGCCGTTCCATATGCATGTCCTCTGGCTACTCTGCTTCCTATTGAGACACTATGGAATAGCTACTCAGTCTTTCCCCGTAATGCAATGACGCAAATAGCGTTAGCAGCATGTTAAGTGTCTTGCATGCATGTTTTATCCAACTGTGTTGCAGAAAAACACCATGTGAACACAGTTCAACCAATTTTTATTGTTACTAGGTCAGATAGTGTGTCACGAACAGCTACAGAAACACAGCTCTACTTGTTGCAAGGAGTAAATCTCATATGCATTATGGGCCTGATCCAAAGCTCTTGGAAGTATATGGGACTCTGTCCACTGACTTCAATCAGGTTTCAATTAAGTCATTTAGGCCCAGATTTCCAAGGGTATTTAGGTGTTGCTGTGCTCAGAAGTGTAATGCCTAACTGATTTAGGAGCCAAAGCCTCATTTTTAGAGGATTTAGATGCTTCAGAAGATTTAGTCTTTTGAAAATGAGACAGGCTCCTAAATCAGTCAGGCAATACTGAGTGCAGCAACTCCTAAATGCCTTTAAAAATCTGGGCCTAAATTACTTAATTTCAAAGCTCAGTGAATGCTGAATTCCACTCTGTGAGGTGCCAGTACATATCAAGATCTCATTTATTCCTGTTACAACATGGCTCTGAAAACAATCTGAGTTGACTGTGGTTACAAGCATTAGTGTTTGTTAGCTGCCTACCATCAACAGCTCTGGTCATTTGGAATTAATTCAGATTACACAGTATTTAACTAAAAGTAAAAAAGAAGATCAAATTGCACATAAAAACAAGAAGAGAAGTTCATATTCTTTCTAGCTATATTAGTAAACGTTAATTGAAAGTAAGTGTGACAAAGGGTTAAGCACCATGCTAAGACATATTCTAAAACACACACAAAATGGGCTCACTAATATCTGTGGTGGCCTTTTGGTGGCTCCGTGGTAGGCACTAGTCATTTTAACCACCTGGAAAACTAAATGATTCTGTCCTTGATGCTGTGCAATTGGGATTCTTTTGCATCTGTAAAAATTGCCTTAGTGTGATAATTGGCCATATGAAGTGATCCATAGTAAAAAGGCTTGATCTCCAAGTAATAACAGCATCTCAAATGATCTTAAGCAAGGAATCAGCAATTGAAGTGTAAAGAGCATGATATCCTGCATGCCAGTTCCCAAAGGCAATTAGAACCATTAAGCTGCTAGATGCATAATCCTCTCCTCCACCCCAATTAATTTTTATTACTTCTAAGTAAGTGCACTTAATTTTTTCTTTTATGTTACATTACATAAATAATATTCAAGTTGTAAATATCCAATGTTTGTATGACTTACCAGAACGATGGTGATGCTGCTCTTCTAGGAATTCCAAATCAAGCATGAGGTCATCTTCATCCAACTCACAGGAACCCAAGTTATTCAGAACATCCTGTATATGAAACCAAAGCAAGTATTTAGAAAGATCAGCCATCAACACTGAACCAGGGTATTGGGAGCTATCAAACCTAGGTGATACATCAATGATTAGATTCAAAAATTAACAACAGGAAAGCTCTTTGAATCAATCGTCTCTGCAATATTGTGTACAACTTCAAACTACCTTCACTTTTAAGTTGTAGCAATGGTGAAACTGAGAAATTAAGTACACTGCAGAATGACAGTGTCTTATGCTAGCTTCCCCCACCCTCTTGTGATAAGGCACACATTCATACAACCATCGATGAGTTCTTCCCACATGCACCTTACTTAAATAGCCCTACTGACATCAGCAGGATTATTTGTGGAGAGCGGTGCTACTCAACATGAGTAAGAGGATAAGAACCTGGCCCACAGACTGGATAAACACAATAGGCCAAATTCTGCTCTCATTTAAATCCAGAAGGCCAGATTATCTCGCCTGCACTCATGTATCTTACTCCACAGGTTATCTGCATGAAATTAACAGAGCTATGCCTGGAGGAAAAAAATTAAAATTGCCCCTTTGGCTGAACTGAGCTACAGAAAAATTAAATGAACTAATAACCTAAGTAAAAATTTATTTGCCACTTCTTTTTTGGCATTCTTCTTGCAGGATCATGAGTATTTATATTACATCAAAAATGTGACCATTGCTATCTGTAAAATTATCATTTTGTTCTTGTAATGTCTTCTCACAGGAATATATATTTTGTGTTTCTGCAAAACTAAAGGTGAAGCATAAACAAAACAACAGTAGTTTTATCTCCAATTTAAATTAGGACTACATGCTTTGTTTTTCATACCAACAATCAATACATATTTATTGTCTGATTAATATAAGATATAAATATTGGGAAACTTCGGATAAAAAAGGGAATTTGGGCAGAACTTAAACCACTCACAAACTGGTAAATATTTTTCTGGGTGGGCAAAGACCAGCTGAGAAAGTCAGGATCTGGGATTTGGTTACTTCATTTCCTTTATTGTTTTCTTTCAAGATTTTCATATTGATTTTTGTTGTATGTTTCAGCTACAACTGGATACTCAGGGTTTGTGAGACACAACACTTTTGGAAATCATCAAGGTGAAAACCAAATTTGAGAAGACGGACATAATAGCGCAATCTGTTGGCATCATGCTTCTGCCCCCAACACCCATCTCCATGTAGTTCAACTAAAGAACCAGTTTCTGAGAAGATAGAAGGACTGTGGATCAAGTCCTGAAGGGACATCCACACCCATGTAAATCTTAAATGTACTGCCCAGACGGCCTCCAAAATGTGTGTCTACCATTTAGAAAGAGGCAAAGTGAACATGCTAGTGGTGTAGCCAGTGGATAGCCAGACAATTCATATTCACTTGGGTGGGCTCCAGTTGGAGTTTGCGTTGTCTGATATTCTGCTGTTCCCATTCCCCACGTGGGTATAAAGATTAGAGGCAAATCGTTGAAATTAGCCACTCCCAGAATCACCTGAAAGGTTGCTTAAAAACATAGTGAATAATCTTGCATTTTGTCTCTGTGTATTTAATCTTGCATGCCATTATTTACAACAAGATTAATATGGGGGAAGGACAGTGATTTAAAAAAAGAAGAAGAGAAAAAAGGTGATCTAGTATATGTTCAACTCCAGGCACTATTACATTCAGTATGACTAGGATAAAGCCAGACCATTCAGTTACTTGTTTAGTTGATAATACATTCTTCTAAATGAAGACAACATATACATTTTTGCAACAAGTGCCATATTAGTGAATCTACACCAGACAACATAATCGGCCCAATTCTGAAGTTCTTTTTCAGTCCATGCTCAGACTAAACTGCACTGAGGTCAACAGCAACTGTGCTAGTCTCTGAAGCACTGCCGTACTGGGTCCAATGTGTTTGCAATATGGACCCAATCTAAAAAGCATTGAAGTCAATGGATAGACTCACCCTGACTTCAATAGCTTTGGTTCAGGCCCTATTCTCCTTAGGAATGTCACATTGTTATTCTACTGCACCACCTCATTCATCATAAGGCTAAATGTCATACAGTAGAGATCAATGTACTTTATAATAGAGCAAAATAAATACAGAGAAATACATACAGACAGAAGATTGGCCCAGGCACTTGATGACTTTCATGGCAAATTATTAGAGACACAATGTGTGTGAGGTAACCTTTTACTGGACCAACCTCTCCCAGTGAGAGAGAGATGCTTTTGAGCTTACATGGAGCTCTCCTTCAGGTCTAGCCAATGTACTCAGTATGTCACAGCTAAATACAAAGTGAAATAGATTATTTAGCATAAATAGTTAAATATTTCAAGGGACCATTCAAGGTGAAGTGACCCATTCACTGCTCCAGTCATTATGGGGAAAGAGGGGGGAAAAGCTGGGAGTGAGGGAGATAGTGGGTTATAGACTGTTGTAATAAGCCATAAATCCAATGTATCTATTCAGTCCCTGATTTTTAGTGTCTAGCAAAGTTATGAATTTAAGCTTCCAGGGCTTATCTTTTGAAGATGTTGTACGGGTTTCCTTTGAGGATTAGAACAGAGGTCAGATATAGAGTGATCACTTTGAGAAAAGTATTCATTCACAGGTGAAAAAGGTTTTTTGTCTTATCATTTTTCTGTGTAGGTTCATTCGAGAGCATGGTGATTGTCTTGTTTCACACAGTTGTTATTGGGTTATTTAGTGCACTGGAAGAGGTACACCACAAGTTGTGATAGCATGCGTAGGTCCCAGGGATCTTGAAAGATGTGTTGTGTGGAGTGCTGATCATTGTGGAAATACATCTACAGGTTTTGCATCTGTTGTTCTGGCAGGGCCTGGTGCTGCTTTGAATTTGTGTATCCTGGTCTGTGGGGAGCTTGCTTCTGATGATGAACTTGAAGACGCTGGGGATTGTTTGAAGGCCAAAAGAGCAGGCTCAGGAAAGATTTCTTTCAAGATTGTTCCCCGTCAAATATGTGTTATAATTGTTTCATGATGCTCTGTGTGGTTCCAGTGCAGAGTGATAAGTGACAACTAGGGGTATGTGCTTGGAGAGGGTTTGATATCTCTATTGAATCAGGCTCTCGTGGGGTATTTGGACAGCCTGTTACATTATGCCATCTTCTTTTCTGGTGGAGTGTCCTTGTTTGGTGAAGGTGTCTAAGTTTGTTAAGGTGTGTATCCCGGACTTTCTCCTCTGAGCATATTCTGGGGTATCTGAGTGCCAGGCTGTAGATAACAGATTTCTTCTTGGTATGTTTGGAGTGGTTACTAGATCTGTGAAGGTAGGTGTAGTGATCCGTGGGTTTCTTGTATATCTGTCTGTAGGGTTTCATTGTTTAAGCTGATTGTGGTGTCCAGGAAGTTTATGCTAATGTGGGAATGGTGCAGAGAGAGTTTAAAGGGAAAGGTGGTGGTTGCTGAAGTTGTGGTGGAAATCTGTGAGGGAGGTTAGGTCATTTGTCCAAAGGATGAAAATATCATCATTGTATCTCAGGTATATAATTGGTTTCATGGTGCATTTGTCCAGAAATTCTTCTTCAAGGTGGCCCATGAAGAGATTGGCATACTGGGGAGCCATCCTAGTGTCCCTGGCTGTTCCCATGGTTTGTTGTTGCACATAAAATTGTTATGGGTGAGGATGAAATAGATGAGTTTGGCAATGTGTTTGGGGTGGTTATCTGAGTGTTGTAAATACTTGAGGCCCGCAGAGATGCCATCATTGTGAAGGATGTTGGTGTATAGGGAGGTGACAATGATAATGTGGTTTCTGGAGGAAGTCTGTTGTGTCCTGGAGGAAGCTGGCCCTTTGTCCAGTGAGTGGTTTGAGGATGGTTTCTCCAAGTCCCAATATTCCTTCAGTAAGAGTACTGTGGCCAGATATGATAGGTTTGCCATAATTATTTCACTGTTTATGTTACTTCTAATCATTTCACAGTACTCTTTCTCCACATATATTGCTTCTCTCATTCCCAGCACAAGACAAGAGCCTTACACGCAAATCAGTCCTTTAAACTCTATTAGGCATTATCTTCTAGAAACATTGTACCTGTAGTACAAGGATTTCTGCCTCCTTCTCCCTACAGTGGTCATTCGCAGCAGCCACAATTATCAGCCTATTTCGTCAGCTGAGATCAGAAGCCAAGTGTTAATGCTGTACTTACATTTACAGATCCCAGGGGTTTAAAGTGACAACAGAGGACTACAGAAACCTTCACTTAATCAAGAATAGGTATTGTACAGAAGGAAAATAAATATCATGCAACCATTACAATTACCTGAAATAGAAGAACATTTTGTTCCCTTTATCTGAATGTTAAATACTTAACTCATATGGCTGCTGGTATGTCTGCCTCATAATTACTATTTATTTTCCTCATGCTGACAAATGCAGAATTCACGACATGAGTTTTGTGCTATGCAGTGACAAGCACAAAAATAAAAATAACGAAAAAGCTGTTACATGGATTCACTGTACTATGTTACCTGACCCTTATGTGGACATAAACTCAATCCCAGCCCAAGAACTGTATTGCCACAAACCAGAAAATACTAGCCTAAAAAAATCATGTACACTCTATTAAATTAAAAGAAAAAAGGAGGAAATATAGCTGATCACAAAACACACACCACTTGATGCTAGACATTGTTAACACATTTGAATAGTTGTTGGAGCTCATTAAAAATTGGAGAATGAAAATCCCACTGGAGGTATATAGACATCTTGCAACACCTAAATAAATTTTAACATCTTTTCCTTATGGACACTTGTGAAAATTTACCCCCTGGACCTTTCAGAAATTCTAGGATCACAAACTGGCATGACTAAAATATTAAAACTATTATTATTAAAACTATTATATTATTTGCATTGCACGAGGGGCACCAATCAATATTACGACCAATTGTGCTAAGTTCTATACCAGGGGTTCCAAACTTTTGTACTGGTGATCCCTTTCACACAGCAAGCCTCTGAGTGCAACCCCCCTTATACATTAAAAACACTTTTAAATATTTAACACCATTATAAGTGCTGGAGGCAAAGCAGGGTTTGGGGTGGAGGCCAACAGCTCACGACCCCCCATGTAATAACCTCACGACCCCCCCGAGGGGTCCCAACCCCCAGTTTGAGAACCCCTGTTCTATACTGACACATGATGAAAAGGGAACATACGTAGAAGTGGGCTGAAGTTCTTTTAGGTACTGTAGTTTGAACATTTTTATCAAAAATGATATTGAAGTAGCCTGTAGCATATCTGCAAGATACAGTGATTCAGTACTGTTCAACACAAAATTGTTTTTTTTTAAATGTTGCAGTAACAAACTTTAAAAGACTACAAGAACAATCCACGCAGTTCTTAAAAAGCATCTTAAAGTATTTAATGACAAAAGCTGGTTAATATGAACTTGAATAAGCAGTCCAGAATGCATTAGACGAACATCTTAAATCACATAAAACGAGTACACAAGACTACATTCAGATTGTAAACTCAATAATTCCCTAGCCCAAAGACAGCAGCTAATCTGTTGGTGTCCGCAGCAGATATGTTGAGATGGCATTAATACATCCTGAGTATAAAATAAAACGTGAAATTGCAGCCAGATTCTGCTTCAGACTTTAAAAATGCCCATGTTCCATTTATGGGGGTACCTAGTGAATAAATACTATGTGCTAACCTCACATCTCAAAGAGACATTCTGCAGCATCATGATTTTACTAGCATAATTATATAAAGCCAAAGTCATGCATAATGGAAAACGGAGCAAAGAATCATCATAGTTTATGGCTGAAAAGTAAATGCAGCACTAAAAGAGTGAACTTTTACAAAACAAATATTCATAACTGCAGCTAGTATATCTGAATATAGACATTAAATTTGGACATTTAGAACGTAGATCAATTGGGGGCATTTAATTCACACTGGTTTTATGCAATCATGCTAAACAAGAGTTCTTACATGCAGTGTGTCATAGCGCTGTCGGTCCCAGGATATTAGAAAAACAACATGGGTGAGGTAATATATTTTATTGGACTAACTTCTACTGGTGAAAGAGATACGCTTTTGAGCTTACACAGAGTTCTTCTTCAGGTGTCTCTCACCAACAGAAGTTGGTCCAATAAAAATATATTACCACACCCATCTTGTCTCTCTAAGAGTTTGTGATGAGTTCGGTCAAAGAGACCCCCTTGGGACTGTTACCTGGTGTGCTGAAACTATCTCTGAGCCCCTTTTCCCCATCAGCTTGGGATTCCAGAGCCCTGCCTTGTTGAGCCAGACACGCTACTTTGCTGCAACACAGACCCAGGTCTGGTCCACGCCCCCAAAACTGCAGACTTTAACTGAAAACCACTCCAGACGTTACCTATCTCCAGCACCCAGACATCCAGTTCCCAATGGGATCCAAACCCCAAATAAATCCGTTTTACTCTGTATAAAGCTTATACAGGGTAAACTCATGAATTGTTCGCACGCTATAACACTGATAGAGAGATATACACAGCTGTTTGCTCCCCCAGGTATTAATCACTTACTCTGGGTTAATTAATAAACCAAAGTGATCTTATTAAGTATAAAAAGTAAGATTTAAGTGGTTTCAAGTAATAACAGACAGAACAAAGTAAGTTACCAAGCAAAATAAAACAAAACATGCAAGTCAAAGCCTAATACATTTAAGAAACTGAATACAGGTAAATCTCACCCTCAGAGATGTTCCAATAAGCTTCTTTCACAGACTAGACTCCTCCTTAGTCTGGGCCCAATCCTTTCCCTGGTACAGTTATTGTTAGTTCCAGCTCAGGTGGTAACTAGGGGATTTCTCATGACTGGCAGCCCCCTTCGTTCTGTTCCACCCCCTTTTTTAGCTTTGATACATTTAGTAAATTCAGACAAATAGGATGAACACACTCAGTAGATCATAAGCTTTGTAATGATACCTTACAAGAGACCTTTTGCATGAAGTATATTCCAGTTACATTATATTCACACTCATTAGCATATTTCCATAAAACATACGGAGTGCAACGTCACAGAGTTCTTACAGCATCTGTAGAAACTTCAGGCCTTGCCTGTGTTATAAACATGCCCTACTGAGAGAAAGTCTTTTGAAGCTTACCTAGGGTCCAGATCAACACCCTGTAGAAAAATGAGACTGCAACTCCCACAAGGTTCTCTTTGCAGATCCTTCTGTGAGGGACATGGGCACCTCACTCAAAGGATTTCTACCCCAGAAGCAGTGTCTCAGGGGGTCCATCTGTATGAAGGCCCTCTGTGATAGCTTCTGAACCCCTCTCTCCTCTCTAGTGCCAATCAATCCTCCACTGATCATTGCATATCACCAAGTGCTGATCTAACCACCACAAAAACAAGTACTGCAGGTATATGTTGCAAGCAGTTCTCCACTCAAAACCCATCCTATTCATCCTCGTCAACGTAAACAACCTGCAAACACACACACTCCTCAACCAGTCTGTGGGGGAGAAGCAACGAACTAGAACTGTAGTAGTAAAGAATGAGGAGTATCGCCCAAGTAAAAACAGCATGACATAGGCAAGCCACTACCTTGGCTCCAATAAAAAAGGGCTTATGCTCCCATGCAGCTTCTCCCACCCCTTGCACTGGAGCTCAAGGTAAGAGTTGCTTAGGGAGATAGTGAGCATCTATGGGACTATAGAGCTCCACAGTATCATAGGGTCAGGCTGAACTCCAAGATGGGGAGCTTCTTCGTTTACATTCCGATCACGTTAACGTGTCTGCTTCCCTGTTATCGTCACAGACCTTTGAGGAAAAGCTCTTGCTGATAATATTTTTTTTCCAGCAAGTCATTTCACAAGAATGTAAAATCGGACACAAGAGCATACCCAACAGGGCAGATAACATGTAAGCACATCAGTAATGCTCCCACTGCCACCCTATAGGCATTTTTGATAAAGGTTGGGAAGGGAAATAGACACACTGTGAGGAGAAGTGACTTGCCCAAGGTCACACAGCAGGTCTGTGCCTGAGCAGTGAACGGAAGCCTGCTATCCTGATTTCTACTCCTGTACCATATCCACTAGATCAGGGGTAGGCAACCTAAGGCACACATGCCAAAGGCAGCACACGAACTGATTTTCAGTGGCACTCACACTGCCCGGGTCCTGGCCACTGGTCCGGGGGGCTCTGCATTTTAATTTAGTTTTAAATGAAGCTTCTTAAACATTTTAAAAACCTTAATAACTTTACATACAACAATAGTTTAGTTATATATTATAGACTTATAGAAAGAGACCTTCTAAAAACATTAAAACGTATTGCTGGCACGCGAAACCTTAAATTAGAGTGAATAACTGAAGACTAGGCACACCACTTCTGAAAGGTTGCTGGCCCCTGCACTAGATTATACTACCTTTAGAACTGCCTTTTTTTGGTGCAGGGAACAGATTTTTTTTACTATTTTTTTTTTTTACTTTAAAACTTATTAACCTTCCCCTCTTCTGCCCTTTCCCCATCATGGTCAATTATGTCCCTGGAGAGGAATAACTCTAGTTTAAAAAAAAATGCAAAAGAGGTCTTCACTGTACTTTAATTCAAAGTCCTGTGTTTTAATCCTTTGTTATGTTAAGAAATGAAACCTCTCACCAATGTTTAGAGAAGTGCTGATTGTCTATTAAAGCTGAATATAATTTATTTATTCCAGAAGGCCTAATAATTTTGTGCAGAAACAAGCTGTCCAGCAAAAAAGTTTAATAAAATTCTCCACTGACTTTTGGCCTTAAAAGCTTAAAAAGAACTTTCCTACTTCCATGTCTCTGGTTTGCATTTGAATTTTTCCCTCTTTCAGTTAGGATGGGGCTGAAATTAATAAGTACTTTAGTTTACCAATTTCAGATTATCTCCAGCCATTCCTTATGCCACAACATCTGCCTCTGCATAACAGCATCCATAATTTCAGCACAGCTCTGGGCATACTGCTGGTTCAGTGACAGCTGCAGTGAGACAGCCGCAAGCCAATCCCTGAAGTCCACATTCAGTCCTCACTTGGGTAGAACTCACATTTGACCCAGCAATACTGGATGTGGAAGACTGTAGGCTGGGATTTTCAAACCCATTACTACTTTAGGAATTAATGACTTATCTACACTGTGCCCCACTCTGGACTACTGCGGTGTGAACTGCAGAGCGCGCCAAAGTGGTGAAACCTAAGTGCCCTGTGGATACAAAAAGTTACTTAGGGTATATGTCTACACTGCAATTAAAAATCTGTGGCTTTTTTCATCCTATTGATAGAGGTCACAGCCACAGGCTTGCAGGGCTTGGGCTGTGGGGCTGTTTAACTGCAGTGTAGTCTTCCAGCGTAGGCATGGGCTGGAGCCTGGGCTCTAGAACCCTGCAAGGTGGGAGAGTCCCAGAGCTTGGGCTACAGACCAAGCCAGAACGTCTATATTGCAATTAAGCAGCCCCCGCAGCCCAAGCCGCGGGAGCCTGAGTCAGCTCAGACAGGCCAGCCATGGATGCCTAATTACAGTGTAGACATACTCTTAGTTTGCATTAATGTAGTCCTCTTTCAACCAGGATGAGGCATCCACACGAGGCAATTAAATCGCAACACTTTGGTGCACTATGCAGTTCATGCCCTAATAGTCCACACTGTAGCACAGTGTAGACATGAACACTATTACAGTAGTATCTGAGCACCTCACAACCTTTAATGTCTTTATCCTCGCGACACTCGTATGATGGACACAGGTATTACCATCTCTATTTTACAAATGGGGAACAGAGGCACAGAGAAGCGAAGTGACTTGTCCAAGGTCACACAGGAAGTCTGTGGCAGAACAGGTAATTCAACTCAGGTCTTCCAGTCTGATGCCCTAACCAGTGGGCATTCCTTCCTCTCCGAGGGGAGTTTTACTCTTCAATGAGAGCACAGTATACCAATCCTGAGCATTTCAGAAAACTTGTCTATATTTTTATCTCTTTTGTCATGTCCTACAAAAACAGTGTCTCTAGCCATCTTAAACAATGCTTCTTAGTAATGTAGCCAGAGCAGGAAGGAAGGCACAGTGTCCATATTACTTAGTAGGTAGCTAAGGAAGGAGACGTACATGTGCATGGACCTTTTCAGTCACTCATCTCCTTGTGTCTCCTGAGAAAGACCTAAAAATTTGCTGTCTAGACTTAGGATTTTGGTGGAGGGGTTTATGTTCTGTATTTTAATTATTTATAGACATGTCACTTCTGGTAACTTTAAAAAGTTTCTCTCACAGTTTCTTACTTATGGATATTAGATTAGGTATTTTGTTTCTAGCTCTAACTGGATAAAGTGGTATAGTTATTTAGGCAAATGTCAAGAATTAGTCAAGAATTTAAAATAATGATGTATTAGTATTTTGGGTAAAATGGCCCCCATACATGCCTCAGTTCAGACTACTTCTCAACAATCACCTTAATATACCTAATCAGAATGGAGTATTCATTCAACAATATTTGTAGGTACCTGAAGGCCTTGCCTTTTTGTTTGGAACTATTTTTTTATTATTATTGAAAACTCTGAGCAACAAGAGAAATTGTCCAACTGTCCTTTTTTCATCGTATTGATAGAGGTCACATCCAAAGTTCTTTGACTTCATTAGGTTTTAGATCAGGCCCAGACTTCTTAAACTAAGAAATATTAGCTAAAAAGATGGTTTCATTCTAGCAAGGGCTACATACAGTGATTTTTGAAGACAGCTGAGTACTGGACGAGTGGCTCCCTCAAGCTAGTAGGTCTTTTGAAAGCTTTGGCCAAGTTACATAATACAGTACGTTTTCTCAAATGTTTTTACCAGATGACATTAAGGTAACACAGGGCTTAAAGCCAAACACAATTCTAAAACAAAGATTACAAGCTTTTCGGGACAAGGCCTGTCTTATTAACAAGTGATTGTACAGTGCCTAGCATAAAGGAGCCATCTCTGATTGGAGCCATTAAGCATTTTTGAATTACAAATGATAAATAATTCCTTCTGTAGAGAAGCACTCTGGACCCATCAATTACTGGACCAGTTTCCATTTACACATTTTATCAGAGACACTCAAAATTGCACTCATTTAAAATAGTAATATTTTATTTATGGATGATAAACACAGTACACGTGTAAGTGCACAAATATTAGTCAAACATATTAATGTAATAATTCTATTTAATTCCAAAATAACCAGTCAACTAAATAAAACCACACACTAAATCAAGTCAACATAATTTACAAACTCAGGCAGAATGAAGCAATTTAGAACTGGATAGCCACAAATGGTGTATGAGACTCAGATTTGCACTCCATTTTAGTAGACCAATCTGAAAATTATAAAAATTCCAAATAAAACTATTAATTTGTTACAATTTTATCTTCAATCTGAGTTTTGCAGACTTCATACTCCTAAAACAACATGGTTAAAAGCATACAATGATGTCCTAATGGTGGCGGACACAGATTCTCTGTCATTATTGGTGTCTTTGGCATTTCTAGCAGCATTCAGTAATGCAGCTAAGTGCAGTCCATTGTGATTGCTTTTCAGCTGGTTTACTTTTTTTCACATCAGTGCTGGTGTCTAGGGGGAGATTTAGGTCTGATCAATTTTGTTCTCAAAACAAGTGGGCACAGGCTTTGTTCTGTTACCATTGCTTGTGTGTGTGTGTGCGCGTGTGCGTATACACACATTGTTGTTGGACCTGTCATCCTTCAGTATGATCCTAGGTTCTTTTATGTAGATGATACAGATTGCCATCTAATTATAGCAATGTCATAACAGTCTTGACTATTGCTTGGGTGACATTAAGCATTTCAATTGCAAGTAATTTAATGAAGCGACATCCATTTAATGGCTGAAGTTTATTAACCTTTTCATAAAGATATGCTGAGCATCACTCTTCTTCTGACAGTTAACTTTGATTATACATTACCATCTGGGTTATAACATTACATTCTGAGGTGGGGTTTTCTGGTAAGAATTTTGTATCTGTAATCAATGAGGCTTCTCTGTATTATCAACAGAATATTGTCAGATTGAGACTTTTGCTCAGTAAAAACATTATAGAGAGGTAAATTAATACTTTGCGCTAAAATCAATTTTGCATTTCTTTATTTTTGTTTCTTCCATTACATGACATTAAGAGACTGCTGCTGATAGAACACTCAATGCCAGGGCCGGCTCTAGTTTTTTTGCCACCCGAAGCACAACTGCCCAACCAAAAAAAAAAAAAAAAAGAATGGCCGGAATGCTGCCCCTGGAATGTTGCCGCCCCAAGCTTTGCTGGTGCCTAGAGCCTGTCTTGCTCATTGCTGCCAGAGGTCTTACTGAATCTGGATTATCAGATCCTATTGATATCCTTTTGAAATCTCTTCTTTGTTTACAAGCAAAATATTTTATAAATACTTTATTCTTCAGAAATCAAAATCCCCACAAACATCCATGGTATTCTGGAGCACATCAGGAATGATGTGACTGAGACTACAGGTCCAGATTTTCAAAGGTCTCTAGGCATCTACTGGGATTTTCAAAAGTGCCTAAGTGACTTGGGTGCCTAAGTCCCATAGATTTCAATGGTAGATAAATTCTCTGGACTTTAACAAGGCTTAGTAGCCTCAGTGCCTATTTTCCTTTTGAAAATGGGACTTGGACACATTCTAAAATTTTACCTTAGCTCAAAAATATTTTGACATATTGGTAGGTACCCAGAGTATCTTTCCAGTTATTTTTCTTGGGTTCTTGTTTCTGGTCATTTTCTGCACACAGATTTCCTAATATACATTGGAGATTCTCTAGGCTTTTGTGTTTATGCCCTTCGATTAAGGAATTGGCTTCTCACATTCAGAAAAATTACTGACTCAGTTACTGAAAGTAAAAAGAATTACAGACTGAATGCTGGCACTAAACAAAGAGTATTGTGTTATATTATTACTATAAAATCCAGCTTGTGGATATTAATTGTAAAATAAATTATCAACGCAAATGACACAAAACAGGGCAAAATCTGAAGCACAGCTTTATGTTTGTGCTGGGGGGAAAGTGTAGGGTACTATTTGGGGATAAAATTTTCAAGGGTGGGGAGAAGACTCTCTGGAGAGAGTAAATGGGTTCTTGTCAAAAAAATGTACAGACAGCAGAACACACGTCTATTTATATATGGTTGTAAATTATGTGGTGCCAGAAAATAAGATTAGTATTAATCATTTATAGTTAAGGTCTGAAATTGTTTGCAGGGATTGCTAGCAGCTAGTACTTCATCAAGACTGTAGCCAGCTGAGAAATGTGGCACACAATCTGCATTAGGAAAAAATCTGACACACACTAAAAGGAAAATATTAAGCTATTTAAAGTAATATTAGCACTGAGAACCATAACTGAATAATTCATGGACATAATGAAGTATTTCCCCTTCTGCCCTCTCACACATACTTCAAAAAGAAAATAAAAATACAAATAACCCAGTCAACAGGAAGAAAATTTTAAAACGCAGAATACTTTGCCAACATTCTACAAATCTCTGTATCTAATGTAAAGCCTTTGGATATATTTCATATACCATGGGCAGCTTCCTCTTCTAAATAGAGCCATCCAATAATCATATTTTTTCTTAGTGGTATATGAGATACTCTAGAAAAGGGAACAATAAATCTTGTAATAGTTGGTAAGCAAATTTTCTATGGTCGACTAATATGTGGAAACAATTTATCCAGTAAATGAGTGTGAATTTAAGACTAATGAAGAAGAAATTCCAAAACTACCAGTGAAAGGAATTGCCTAAATACATGGCTTAGAGCAAGGGTGGCCAACCTGTGGCTCCAGAGCTGCATGTGGCTCTTCAGAGGTTAATATGCGGCTCCTTACCTAGGCACTGATTCCGGAGCTGGAGCTATAGATGCTAACTTTCTAATGTGCCGGGGGGTGCTCACTGCTCTGCCTCAAGCCCTGCCCCCATTCGATTCCTTCCCCCAAGGCCCCTTCCCCTGATTCTGCCATGCCCTCATTCCTCCCCACTCCCCCCCCCATAGCCTCCTGCACATGTGAAACAGATTACTGTGGTGGGTAGGGGGAGGGCAGAGTAGGCACTGATTGTTGGGGGTTGCCGGCAGGTGAGAGGCGCTGGGGTGCGGATGGGGGGTTGCTGACGTATTATTGTGCCTCTTTAGCAATGTACATTGGTAAATTCTGGCTCCTTCTCAGGCTCAACTTGGCCACCCCTGGGGCTTAGAGCCATCTTAACTTCTGTTCATATCTGTTTTCACCTGTGATTTGCCTGTATAATGGTAATGCATTATTTTCTCTCTTATTCTCCTATCTCCCCTATGCTTTTGTTCGTTCTTTGGACGACTACTGCACATTAAATGGAAGATTCCATTGAGCCAACATCTAAAGTTCTTTTTCTTGAGTGGTTACAGTTAATTCAAAAAATTCCATCTAATGTGTGTTACTTTGCATTTGTCAATGCTAAATTTAATCTGTTGTGGTGCTCCCCATTCACCTCACCCATCACAGAACACGTCACCGAATTGAATGGGAAATTTTACCACTGGATTCAATAGACGTAGGAGCAGGCCCTAAGTATAAGGAATATTATTTTAAACTCTTTTTTAGAGAGATCTTTGGCTTTTTATGGACATGGAGTTTATGTGCGAGCAACTCCAAGGAATCAGGCAAACAGTTAAGTCTATTTTATGTTCTCATTAGTATCTTCAAAAAGATTCCTGGTTCCAGTCAATCCATAGTTAAGAATCAGGTCTTGATATTGCTGATCAAGACACCAATCACGTAAGACTGCATTAATCATGGAGCAATGGAGCATCAAGCTAAAAGCAATGTTAACATCATTACAGTGATGTGTGTACTGCTGTGTGCCAGCATGATTGAGATTTGACTCCAATCCCACCATGAGTAAGAAAAATGAAAATCCAGTCAGAAAGGGACTGTTACATGCCACATTCTAAGAGGATTCCAGAGCACTTGAGCTTTTTCATTGTGCTTGTTTTAAAAATCACAACAATCACATTCTTTGTGGTATCCAAGGTAAAGTAAACCCTTTTTCATGCATAAATCTGGGCCTGCTAAATATATTCAGCTACAACCTCACCGGAGACACTGGGCTAGTTTCACGAGAGGACTTTGGCACCTAACTGCCACTTTAGCCAACTAAATCCCAGAATCAGGGCCCAATGAGAGTCACAAAATCCCCACTCAGCTGCCCCCACAGGAGCCTAAACTTGCTTGCTGCCTAATTTTTTGCAGTAAACATTTCCTCGAGTGCGTATGTTTCTGCCTCTGAACACGTGAACTGCAACCCCGCACCAGGTGTCAAGACACCTAAGCCCCAGAGCAATTCATGAACCAGGGGAAGATAGACAGAGGAAAGGCTCTCGTTCCTGTGGGGCCCGATTTGGTAAGTGTGTTCAGAGCTTGCCTATTGCATCAGGCCCGTATAGATGAGCTTATATAAAAGGGGGGCAGAATATCCCAGAGCCCAGTTGCTAGAGCACTCGTGAGAGATGTCAGATCTCTGTTCAAATCCCCTCTCCCCTCCGGGGGAGGGGGGGGAAAGAGCACTTGAACTGGGGTTCTCTCACATCCCAAGTGAATACCCTAACCATTGAGCTAAAAGTTTGAGGGGGGAGGCCCCCCTCCCCTGACTTTTTGCATAAACAGCAGAGGCACCTAATGCAAAGACAGTTTATAGCTGAGAATTCCAAGCGGAGGGAGGCACCTCCCTGCAGCCCTGACGCAGGTGCCTATCTCTGAGAGAGGGGCAGGGCTTAGCACACACCTGCACATCTTGTCTTGGCATTTTCTATTAGCTACCTTAGGCAAGGAGCCAGCTAGCATGCTGGCTTTTACGAATTCCAGTCTAAGGTGCTTCTCTCTTCCCATTCATTATATAGACAGCCTAGGCACCAAACTCAGGTTTGGTGAATCCCAATGATTTTCTTGTTGCCTAAAAGTTTGTTTCTTTTGTGAATTTAGCCCTTGGCTCTTACTTTGATAACAACAAACCATATAAGAATGCAGTCAAAGGCTCAGATTCTTTGAAAAACCCCACACAATGAAGTTTAAAATGATCAAACAAAACCTGGTTTAATTGCTTTTCTACCATGAGAAGGAATACATCAGCAACACGTAACTGATCCACAAAGCAAATTAATGTTTCTACAGTTGTTGTAATATGTAAAGCACCGTGTATGTGCATAAGTAAAGGTATTATCATATGGGTTGGGGAAAATTTTCCACATGTCTAGTGCCAAGTTACACCTCCAAAGACAAAACAAGTTCCTTCAGTATTCTCTATCCTGCATTTAGACGGAATACAGTGTTAACTGCAGACTTCTACGTGAAGTACATTTATACTGGAAGTCTGTGGATAACAGATAATCTAAAAGATTATTCCATGGATTGGTCAGCCAAGCAAAACAATTTAGGCCAAACATGCTTCTTTTCTACTAAACATTCTGTCAGTTCACATTGTCTGCCATGAGCAGCATTTTGTTTTCTGTAAAATAAATGGCCATGAAGCGACAAGCAGTACACCTGCTTTTTGGACAGGACAGGCCTAGAGATGGTGACCTATTCACATCAAACAGGTTTTGGATTATTTTTTCCCTTTTTTCCCTATTTGTTTTTAAAAAATTGTTCATTACTGAACCAGTGTTTCATGGGCAAACTTCAGTCTCTGCACTGCTTATAAACTATATTTGCCATGTGTGTGTGACTGGTCACCCTAGTAACAGAGTATTCTATCTGATCCCTAATTGGCTGAGTGTAACTGTAACAAGGATGAGGGTGGCATGATTAAATCTCTAAGAGAGAGTGTGTAAACCATGTGTGAAGTCAGAAGTTGGGCCTGCCAGATTAGGACATTTTTAGAATGTATACATATTTTTCTTCATTTGTTCAATTAGACTATTGTAAAATTGTATGCTGGACCAGATTTGAAATGAATCAGCATTGCAATTGTATGTAAGGTTCCAAACACAAAAGGTAGAGTTAGATTCTTGTCTGGATTATTTAATGTTCCCTGTGTCAGGGCTCTGGCCAAGGGCTGCATGTGATCCTATCGGTCAGGAATATAGTCATGTATCCTTGTCCATCCTGGTGATCGTGTAAGTGCCAAGACTATGTCTCATGGGTTTGGGAACACAATTCTTCCCTGTGATGATGCCATATTCTCGTTGAACACCATACGGAACATGGAACACCAGCTACATTTATTGAATTTTCTGTCATGGTAACCAAGAAATTGGTAGATGTAGTGCATGTGCACCTGCACAGAGCTACTTGGGAAGGTTGTGATCAAATCTCCCTAAAAGCAAAATCAGGGCTTCAGCCAGTAATCTGGGCAACATTTAAACAAATGTATCTGGGGTTTTGTAATTGTCTTAATTAGTAGAGAGAGTGAAACAGAACTATCTTTTACTTCCGAACAACACACACAATAAAAAAGGGACGGAGCAGTAATAGGTAATAATTGGAGATATACCAATCTCCTAGAACTGGAAGGGACCTTGAAAGGTCATCGAGTCCAGCCCCCTGCCTTCACTAGCAGGACCAATTTTTGCCCCTGATCCCTAAGTGGCCTCCTCAAGGATTGAACTCACAACCCTGGGTTTAGCAGGCCAATGCTGATGTCTGGCAAAGGAGACACATTTAGGTCCTATGGAGACAACTGAGGCAATCTTAACATAGGCACCATCAGCATAGCTCATTGTCACAACCTGTCACCAATTCTAGTGGCAAACCATGACAATCCACTTTCAATAAAGAGCATTCTTTTTTGGATAAACTGACAGGGCAAACTTCTGATACTACTGATTACCAATCACTTTCATTTAGCAAACAAATTAAATTTTCACAATTTGGTCCAGAATCCATTTTCCACAAACATCCATACAAACACAACTTTTTTCACATGAATATTTGTGAGACGCAAATATAACAAAGGGGTGTGGATATGGCAGATCAAAGTTCAGTGGCTAAATCACAAAAATATTTTCAAATAGTTTGCACATTTCTAAACATGTCATTTTCACCAGCTACTAGTTGCAGTAGTGTATGTGGAGCTAAGACTGAATTCACGGTGACTTTTTCTGTAAGAGAAAACAGCATCTGAACCTAGAGAGTATGTACATAATATTATACATTCTTCTATATGTGTTTAAATGAATACAATTGCTTCCTCCTAATAACTGGCAAAAGGAAGAGCCTCTCCCCTCCCCCCCGCAATAAGAAATTGAATGCTGAGACTTCTGTTTTTAATGCTAGTTTCTAGTCTGTAACATTGTTTGCTTTCTTGGTTAAAAATTACTGAAAACAGTTGCTTGTACATGAAACTGCAAATGACCCTTGACTACAGCGTTATTAATGCAATACCATAATAGATAGGCTGTTGCTAATATTATTTGAATTCTTTCCGTTTCCATGGTAACTTGAGCCTATAACACTTTCACTGGTAAACAGGGGTTTAAATCATTCTTTCAGAAAGGGTTTTGCTCACATGTCTGATTTTTTCCCCCAGCATATATTTTCCCTAGCTTCTCTTTTAAATTCTTTTTTTCTTAAATTCTGAAGGCCATATGTATAAGGGAGGACACGAAAATGTTGGTGCAGAAAAAGTTCAGCTGCTAATGCTAACTGTGTGAAGAGGCAGTGAAGTGGGAACTTGCGGAATCGAAGCATCCCGTGCAAGCTTCCAATTACACCAGCGGCAGCCATACAGAATGCAAGACAGCAATGTTTGACCCCAAAGCGTTATTTAAATTAGAAACCTTGCACCAAGATTGGAAAGCAACAACCCTGTTCCTGCGTTTTTAATAACACATTTCATTACTGTTGCCCATCGCTTAGGACACATTTGAATGCTTGAAATTAACATTGTTTTCACTATCGATTTACCCTTTTCTTTCTGTCAACTATTTATGTACTTAGGGTACAACAACAGTGCAGCTGGGAAAGGCAATTCCCAGATCAGTTAGACATACACATACTAGGTCTGCTGCCACCGTGCTAAATTTACATGGAGCTCAAGAGTCTTATACCGTTCTACTTACTAGGCTACACCCTCTTACTCTGCATTTCTTGAGAAGGTGAAACAGCTGGTTCAATGTGTCTTCAGCTATTTCTGTTGGCTGTACAGCTTTGCAGTTTAAGTGGTACCTGCAATATTTCTTTGAGGGATCCAATTCTTTCCATCTCGTTAATGGACATAAAGTATTTTTAAACAAAACTATACTGATTCTTTGTCTTTTTCTATTATAGGGGTGTTAAGTGAAAATACACATTCACTTAATAAGCAAATTACAGCCCTTTCTGAAGGCTCTGTAGATTGCTACAAAATAACATATACTGTATCTAGTCATTGAATTAGTCATCTTGTTCACAATTCTAACTGTCAAAAAGATGAGTATGCTACCTGCGTAAAAGGGGTTGGGTAGCTTTCTATACTAACTGAGAGGTGTACTGTCCTTGGCATGAGATATTTAGATGTAGCTACACTAGAAAGTATTCCTAATCCCTATTTTTCAAAATAATGTTTACATATCTGCAGCACAGAAAGCAATGTAAGGCCACCATTTTTTGTTTTTTAAATCTGATTACCTTTTTTTTTTTTTTTACCCAAATGAGTTATTAATTAAAAAAATCTTCAAGGTCATGGAAACACTGACACGTTTTTGTGCAATTCCCTCCCAAGACGAAAGGATTGCCACCATAATGCTTTTTTTTACTTGCCAGTAATCCCCAACTGCCTAATTTAGGAGGGTGGAATGCAGTCCTCTTGTACTAATTGGAATAATATTTTAATATAATTGTCTAGAGCGCCCCAATTTTTAGCTGTCATTGAATCAGTTCCATTATTTATTATTTGCTAACAGCTGTGTGCTCTGTGTATACTGTCTTTAGGCCAAAAAATGTATAGCATAAATAGACAATCAACAATACACACATACTGAATAGGTTTCTCACAGAGTCTATTTTCATTTAGCAATGGGTGCATGACAGTCTTTTAGTTTAAGCATATTAGCACTTGCAACTCAGCTAACAGCGCATTGCTATTTCTTCTGTGTTCAAATTATGCACTACACTTAGGCCCTGATTTTCAGAGGTGCTGAGAACCCACAGCTCACACATAATAAAAGGCTTTAATCTCACCATTCAGTTAATCCGAATTGACTACATCCCGAGAGATGAATCCTGAATGGCAAATCAGTTGGGAGATGATCTACTAACAACAGATTTTCAGCATAGTAGCTTAATGTTGAAATTTGCATTTTAAGAAAACAATTATCTGTTCTATAAACTTTCCAATTGAATACTGATCTTGTATGTCTAGGAAATCAGCATAAGCTTCCAAAAGTTTTTATTAACAGAATTGTAAGCCAGTGTTAGATGACTTTAACCCCAGTGTAAGAAAAGCAACCCATATCTCTTATAGAAACACCCCATTGATATTCATTGATATGGAAACACTTAAGAATGCCATTATCATTTTAAACCATTTATCAGAATAAGGAGGAGCTTAAAAAAGGCTGACTCATTCGTACCATACCTTTGAGCATAGCTGTGATAGTGAAACTGGTGTAAGTCACTTGGATATTTATTCTCTCTGATGTCCGGTCCTGATCCAAATCCACTGAAGTAAATGGGAGTTTTTCTATTGACATCACCTGTCTGAGTCATGCCCTTAGTGAGAAGGTAAGCAGAACTCTTCCTGTGTCCAAGCTAGGGCATCAGGTTCGTTCTTCGATCAATGTTTCTACTGATGTTCTCTAAAAATACTGTAGAACACTCTCAATCCCAGAGTGCCTCCTTGTGGCAAGAGCTGATGTTGCAGCCCCTCTGCTTCACCCTCCTCCAGCGGTCTGCATTGTGACTTCATTCTCTGCCAAGAGGACTATCAGGTAACCATGTCCAAACACAAAGGAACCAAAATTCTTCCATCACCCCTGGACCCAGTTATCTGTGGACTCTTCACCTCTTTCCCAAGCTCTGCAGAGTTCTTCCTCACTCTATGACAGTGTTGCCAGACCTTTTTCCCTGGAGGCCCAGCTCTTCCTGAGCCACTGACTCTCAGGACTTCTTTCCTGGGCTTTCTTCTCCCAGGCCTGATTTAGGAGTCTCCTTCTCCTCAGCTGCCTTCTCCCTTCTGGAAAAGTCCCAGGATACAAGCTCATTCCTACAAGCCCCTTAGTGCATCTTTGCTCAGCGAGAGTAAACTCCCAACTACCTTTCTCCTGTGTCTCCTCTCCCAATTGCCCTGCAGTCCTTCCAGTATGCTAACCACCCCAGCTGAGTGCTTAATTACCTCTCTCCTCTCCAGGTGCCACAGAATAGGTTAATTGGGCTCTCTAGCTCCCCTTAACCTTGTCCCTGCCAGGGTGGAGTGTACACCCCATCACAATACATTTGTAAGATTTTTTTCTTTTTAAGGCTCTCTCCTAAGAAGTCAAGGGAGATGGGCAGAGGTCCTGGAAATAAAATTCTGAAGTCTAACTTTGTATCTGTGAATGAAGATTATACTTTCAATGTGCTGAGTTGAAGACACCTGCAGAAAGTCCCTGGCCAGCACCTGCAGAGTCCTAATTCTGAATTTACAGAGTCTATGCACATAAATTAAAATGGTGAGAATCACTTTCTAGTTTCTTTCTGGTGATTATGGACTCAGTGTAAATACTGTACTATGATGAAGGCAGAAGACTGTAAACAAATGTAATGAGTCATCAGTGTTGATATTCCCAGATTTACAGTGAAAATATGCACACTGTCCCAGCTGACAACTCATTTGCCTTCTATACCAGAGAACAAGATACCCCTTGCATAAAACATGCTTCCTCCCTTCATAGGTTTCTCACATTTTGCAAATATTAATTGTTTCCTCGTGCTACTATGTGGTGAATCAATATCCCCATTTTAATTTTTTTAAAGATGTGGAGTCTCAGAAACACAGGTGAACTGACATATGCCATAGAGTGAGGCACTACCATTGGGTTTGGAATACAGGTGTACCAAGCTCTTGCTCCATCGTTAAGCAACCAGACCATGCTGACAAATATTTTATCATGTCTTTATTTATGTAGACTCTCACAAATCTCAACTGAAAATAGTTATTCATATATTTACATACTACTGCAGCTTCTTAAATCCCTTTGCTGCATGCACTACAATGGAGAAACCAGTGACTCTGCCATAGCAAAGCAACTCTTTTAGCAGCCTCTAATGGTATAATTACATCTAGCCTGCGGATGAAGAGATAGAAATTCAACTGCACCAATGCAGCTTTGCCACTGTAGCACTTAAGTGAAGACACCCCTGTGCCAATGGGAGAGCTTCTCTCATCAGTGTAGTTAATCCCCCTCCCCAAGAGGTGGTAGCTTGTCAGCAGGAGAAGCTCTCACGCTGACACAGTTATGTCTAGATGGGGTGGCAGGGGTTAGGTAGGTATCACTACGTTGCTCAGAGGTGTGGATTTTTCACACCCCTGAGTGATCTAGTTATACCGATATAGATCTGTAGTGTAGACCTGGCCTAGGAATGAATAAATGTATTTTGATACAAAATGCAGCAGCAGCCCATCTGCTGACAAACACAAACACATCATTTCAGTATTTTGATCCCTGCACTGGTTCCCCATCAAATACAAAGTGCATTTTAAAATAGGCTGTGGCCTGATATTCAAAGACCTAGGAAATGGCCCTAGCTGAGTTATCACTATCCTTGTGGCAATGACCTCCTCTGACAGCTATGCTACACTGAAAAAATACAACTGTTGACAAACAGATGGAAACTTGAGAGTGCAATAGGGAGAATTTTCAAAGGAGTTGGGCCTGGATTGTGAAATTCACTCTGGCAAGAGTTAAGTATTGCCACAAAACTCACCACTGACAGAGCTCAATACCTAGCATTCTCTCAGTAAGTTCTTCACACACACTGACAAAAAATACACTCACTATACCCACACACACATAAGCCCCTGTAAACCAATCAAGCTATTTTCCCTCCAGGTTGAGTAGATAATAGTACATAAGAGAGAGATGTTCCCCCTCACTTTTAAAATATTTGAAAGGAACTCTGCTACTATTGTGATGGGATCCAGATGTCCTGAGTTCCAATCCTGTTTTAACCACAAGACGATTCTTCCTGTTAGCTTCGCTAGACTGCTTTGGAAGACCAGTCTGATAGCACTTTGAGTAACAAGGGTTTTAAATCAGACATCTGATACAAGGAAAAAATGCCAACATTTAACAGTTTACGTATTTTTTTGCTTCTCAGGATACAAACATAACATCTTGTGGAAGTAGCTAGCACTACAAAATTTCTGTGTACAGTATAGCACAAAAAGTTGTAATTTTCAGCTTTGAGTTGCAGTAGAGGTGAAATACTTCTAAACAATGTAAAATGTATACTTTATTTACCAATTTTGACCCCGACATTGAAAGTTATACACGCATAAAAATGTACGTGTTGCAGTGTTTCCAGCTGTTGTCAATGCATGTGTAGTAGTAGCTGTCTCATGCATGATTTTGCATGCATTGTTTTAAAAATCTGGGATATATCATGCAAAATATTTGTGCTATTCACACAACCTGCTAAATACAAACAAAAATACTCCACACAAATTTACTGAGCATAAAACATGTTCTGTAAATTTGGCCAGTATCTATATTTTGTATTTCTGCATGGTTAAAGAGATAGCATCCCTGACTTTGGCTCAAAACACTAAGAAAAAACAATGAGGAGTCCTTGTGGCACCTTAAAGAGTAACAGGGACAAATGTTGCTCCCAATGCATAAATTAATTCAGTACCCAAGAATCAAGAAACATCTTTTCTTCCTTCTAGTTGCTTACAGAAACAGGAAAAATATATGGGGACTGGCTGGTCAGTTATATCACTTGGACACCATTTCTCTGCATCACAGGCAGAAACACTTAGCCTACCAGTTGTTCAGTGGCTTTGGGGCTCACTTCCTTCTGTGCCACACAACACGCGACTCCACTCCAAATTTTAAGCTTGATGCTGGACCCTTCAGAGCTTTAATGTAAAGATTTGACTTGTCAAAATAATTTACCTGTCAGGGTTCTTTACTGCTGAGTGATCTCACATGTTTCCAATCCCTGGAACAAGATACTGCCACTTTCGTAACATCACAGGTTTACTGCTTCCTGGCTGTGACAGTAGTATCAGCAGTAATAAAAGCTAAAAGCCCTCCTTGTCATGGACCTCAAGTGCTGGGAAACTCTAATCTCCTAATTTCTCTTCCACTGTTCTGTGCCACAAAACACTTTTGCTATGTCTTCTTCCACTAAATACTCCTGAAGCATTATCACTTACTTATTAGTAGAAAATAAGGAGCTCATAATTTATGCTTTAATTGAAATGCTTACTTATAGTATTATGTAGGAAATCAAGCCATCCTCTACTCTGAGAAATATGGACACATTTTACATTAACATTTATTGTGTTATAAAGAGTCCTACTGCCACCAAGTGGATAAGAGAAAAACAAACTCCTGGTGAAATACAGTCTGAATTACAAGTCTTCAGACATTTCCGGATGGACTTATTTTGAACTTCAGTTGTACTCTGTTTGTATTAGAAAAGCATCACCAAAAATAATTTAAAATCACAAGTAGTAAAGGACACTCACCACAGATCTGTGTAAAAACAAAAACAAATTTGCTATCGCAGTATAATTGCCTTCAATTTTAGCCTCAGGGTTCTGCATCATAAATTTATTTGGTAATGCAAAGCTGTAAGAATTTAAATATTGATGCTTATCCACAATAAAAACAACAAATCATTACTGCTGTTATCAGTGGCAGTTGATAAAAACTACCTAGGCCGGTTTTTAAAGTAATTCCAATGCCACAGATAGGGGTTCCAAATGCAAGTAAATTAATTTCTCAATTATATCTCACGTTCTGCCACATACACTTAGGATACCATTTCTGTGTAACACTCTTACATGGGAGGCTAAACTTTGTCCTGACGTTCATCTAGCCAATTAGGGATCTGTACCTATAAACTTAAGGGGCTAATACTGCAGACTGCACTTCATATTTGTTGAATAATGGTGGGATTTTCATAAGCCTCTCTGAGAGTTAAGAGCACAAACCAAGTGAAAAATCATTGGGAAGTTGAGGTTGAAATTTCAAAAGTGCCTAGTGACTTAGGAATATGTTGAGTTTCAATTGATTTAACTGACTGAAAAAACAACGAGGAGTCCTTGTGGCACCTTAGAGACTAACAAATTTATTTGGGCATAAGCTTTCATGGGCTAGAATCCACTTCATCAGATGCATGGAGTGGAAAACACAGAAGCAGGTATAAATACATGAAAAGATGGGAGTTGCCTTACCGAGTGTGAGGTCAGTTTAACGAGACAATTCAATTGACAGGTGGATACCAAGGGAGGAAAAATAACTTTTGAAGTGGTAATGACAGTGGCCCATTTCAGACAGTTGACAAGAAGGTGTGAGTAACAGTATTGGGGAAATTAGGTTTAGGTTTTGTAATGACCCAATCACTGCCAGTCTTTATTCAGGCTAATCTGATAGTGTCCAGTTTGCAAATTAATTCCAGTTCTGCAGTTTCACTCTGGAGTCTGTTTTTAAAGTTTTTTTGCTGAAGAATTGCCACTTTTAGGTCTGTTATTAAGTGACCAGGGAGATTGAAGTGTAAAGGATAAAAACAAGCAATATGGTTCACCATTCCTTTAAAAATATCTTTTTCCCACTCTTGGCTCCATGCTTTCTTCTGCGCTGGCCCTTACACTAAGGCCATGTCTACACTAGCACTTACATTGGCTGACACAGCTGCCGCCGCTCATTAAGTTGGCTTTATTATGTCAACGGGAGAACTACATGAGCACTCTTACAGCAGCACAGTGGTATCGGTGCAGCTGTTCCACCAGAGCTGGCTTTAAGCCCATTCCCCGGAATCAGACCCTGTGCCTAAGAGGGCCCCGCACCTTAGGCGTCTTTTTAATTAAAAAAAATTTTTTTTTACTCACCCGGAGGCGGGGAGGGAAAGGGGGATCCACTCCGGTTCTTTGGCGGCATTTCAGCAGCGGCGGCGTGTGTGTGTGTCTGTCTCTCTCTCCGCTCTGGGTCTTCAGTGGTATTTCGGTGGCAGGAGGTCCTTCGGTGCCGCGGAAGACCCAGAGTGGGCCCCCGCCGCCAAAGTGCCGCCAAAGCCCCGGACCGGGCCCCTGCCGTGTATTCGAATCAGGCCCCACCGTTCATAAAGCTGGCTCTGTGTGCCACTGTAAGCTTGTAAGTGTAGATACAGCCTAAGAATGCCCTAGCCATCAGAGTGTGACTAGCCCCTATTATTTTGAAGCCACTCCCAAGGAAACACTTCTGCAAGATCTCTAAGTGTTAATACATCCCCACCCCTCTTTGATGTTTTGGAAACCTAGAGATTACAGTTAAAAGAACACCTGCACCCATATGCATCTGCACCATGTGGTTTCCCCATGCTTTAGTGTTTAATTGTTGCCTTTCTGGATATAAGAACTGAACTGAGCACACCGCTAGTACTCAACAGCATTAACAAAAGCAGGTTATTAACAAAAGCAGTTATGTCTACACTACAAGTGCTACCGCTGCAGTTCTGCACCACTGTAGTGTAGTAAAACCATCTCCTCAAGAGAGGTGGTTAGATTAAAGGAAGAATTCTTCTGTCAACATACTGGTGTCTATACCGAAGCTGAGGGGTGTGTATTTTTCATACCTTTGAGCAATAGAGCTCAGTTAACTTACATTTAAGTGCAGATCAGGCCTCAGACCTTATTCAGGCAAACCACCATTTTCAGAACTAAATGTAGAATACATTTCTTCATCCTAGTTTTATCTCAGTAATTTCTACACACAACCCAGATGTAAACCAGCAAACAAACAACCAATAAAATAACCACACTTATTGTTCTATAGGTTGGGGGGGGGGAAGAAGAAGAGATTTTTAATTCTTATTTTTATTTTTTGATACTTGGGAGCCACTCTGATTCTACAGTGAACTGTTCTGATCTTCTGAACAGACTAGGCACTGAGAAAAGACCTCCAGATTTGACCCAGTAATAATTAACACTGCTTGCAACAAAAAGTAAATGCCTTTGTGATACCTCATAAAGCAGAGTTCATACCAAAACGATAACATTATTTTGTTCAGTCAATGATTTTTTTTTTTAAATCACAGAATTCTTTTCTAGGGTAGTGAAAATAATCTCTTCTCTCTATTAGACTCTATTTCACAGGTTAAGGAAGTTTCAACTTACAGCTTGGCTAAGAGAAAAGATCTGAGCCTGAGCCACACAAAGGAAATTGCTGGCATAGCTGATCCAGAAATGAAGTAAAGTCACTAATTTCACAAGTGTCCACAATGGGAGTTATTCCAGAATAGCTATGCCTGCTCATTTCTCATGGAGAAAAGCCCTTAACTTCTGATCTGTTGTTATACCAACATGAGCTGATTTTGTATACTGAAAGATAAGGGAGTATTTATTGTTACTAAAATATAATAAATTATATATTTGTACATGTTCTCATCGCATGCACACACACACAACAAAAAAGCAAAGTCATTTAAGACAGGTTCTTTTTTTAAAAAAAAGTTTGGTTTAGATTAAAGCTATTCATAAGAATTACTTATGAGCATGAGACTTCTGTGGATGGAATCCTAGCAACTAATGTGAGGCCCACAATTATTATCGGTATTTGTTTTGCAAAGGTGCCCAAAAGGTGCTTGGTACTGTACAGACATATTGGAACACAATGAAGTGGAACCGTAATGGTTCTACTGTGTGTGCAAGTCATTCGGTAGAGGAATAACATTGGGGAACACGCAGCTGGAAAATATTGAAGGGAAGCCACAAACTGTCGATTAGCTGCCCCACGGAGATGCAAATGGAGTCAGAAGCAATCCACAGACACAATTATTGACATATCCATATCCGTTATTTCCACCCAAAATATATGAAAGATTGGGATTGGGGATTCAATGAGAACAAACTATGGTCTTCATATTATAGAAGCTTCTCTCTACAGCCTTAACACTCAAGGGTTTATAGCTATGTCTACTTAGACTGCATTACCCATTGGTGAGGGCATTAGGCACAGTTTCAGTGAAATTGCTTCTGATGTCACTAAAAGTGGCAAAGACTAGACTAGAAAATGGCACTCTTAGATTTGCTGGCTCCATATTTAAAGTGCTTTCTGACTTAATAATTTCTCCGATTAAAAAGCTTAGAGATAAAAGCAATTGGTATAAAAAGTTTGAGGCCCTAATGATCAGCTAAATGAATGATTATGATCTGCATATCCACCTTCCTCTGCAGCATGGGGCCCGGGTCACTTGTAGGTTTAAACTAACATAAATGGTGGATTCTCTGTAACAAAGTCTTTAAATCTTGATTTGAGGACTTGAGTAATTCAGCCAGAGGCTACAGGTCTATTGCAGGAGTGGGTGGGTGAGGTTCTGTGGCCTGCAATGTGCAGGAGGTCAGCCTGGACGATCACGATGGTCCCTTCTGGCCTTAAAGTCTATGAGTCCAAAAGAGCCTAACTGAGGGTTCTGCCACCTGGCTCCTAATTCCTCTAGACATTGATGTATATAATTTTACTTTCCCTCTTAGCAAAATCATTTGAATGAAACTAGATTGGTTCATATCACTTATGCGTCTTACTTTAGATATTTAATACACTACAGGAGACTGTCATGCTTTTCTCACTTCACAATTAAAAATAAATCATTTTGGTTAAAATGATCTTTTTTGAAAAATTATTGGTGAACATTTTTAGTTAAATTTGCAGTAGCCAAACATACCATGTAAATCATTCAGTAAAATATTTTAAAACAAAAAACCTTCAGTTTTCTTTCTTCCCTTTTACCTCTACTGGATATTAAGTCCTGTTTTCCCCAAACCCAATAATCTCTATACACTGGCACATGCTAGCACAAGGCAACCATTTATACCTTCCTGAAGAGTAGCACATTCAATGTTGAAAATTATTTTTTTCTTTTATTTGTTCTACCTAGAATGTATTTTATAGATGGCACAGGCCACACATTAGCTAGCTACATCCCCTCGCTTCAAAGGTCAAATCACAACCCAATTAAGTGAACCTTACACAGAACAGTAAAACATTTCACATTATAAATAGACTTGGAACAATTAGATTTTTTTTCAGTACATGTCAGTAAACATTGATTCCATCGTACACACACAAACGGACGAAAAATACTTCAGTCAATAATCATCAAAACTACAGAGAGACAAAGTAAGAAAACTTGAGAAAGTCTTAAGAGTCTGATTTAAGGATATTTACTATGTATATTTTGACATGTGATGTTGACAATTGGACAATGGGCCATCTCGATTATCACTTCAAAAGTTTTTTTTCTCCTGCTGATGATAGCTCATTTCAACTGATTGGCCTCTTACAGTTGGTATGGCTACTTCCACCTTTTGATGTTCTTTGTATGTATAAATATCTTCTTGCTGTATGTTCCAGTCTATGCATCCGATGAAGTCAGCTGTAGCCCACAAAAGCTCATGCTCAAATAAATGTGTTAGTCTCTAAGGTGCCACAAGTATTCCTGTTCTTTTTGCAGATACAGACTAACACGGCTGCTACTCTGACACTGCAAAAGTAGTTCAGTCTTAGCCCCCATTTTACAGGTGAGGCCTTGTCAAGTCACACAGTCAGTTAGTGGCACAATGGGGTATAAAACTCAGGTCTCCTCATTCTGCCTTTCATTAATAAAAGTTAATTCAAAGCATTTTCTCTTTCTCAAAGTTTGGTTTGAATGAAAGAAGTTACTGATATTTATTTCTGGAGTCTTTTGACATTAGGCTCAGAACAACAGTACATTCCACACTGAAGACACCACATGAGTCAAACAAAGAAGCCCTGGTTTACTTAATGGTCATCATAAAGATACAACTCAGACAGGAACCACCTCATTGCCCAGCAGATGTTTCGGGGCTGGGGGAACAAATGACCCACATACGGTATTATATTGGTGCATCATTAAAGTTCTGATTTGAAATTAATCACATTCTCACAAGGTGGCACCTTGACTAATAAGAGAAAGTATTTGCTGGAGGCAGCAATTTTTTCCTATTAGTAATGCCTTTGCTCATCCCAATTATTCTCATGAGTGCCACAACAGTATTTAATCAAGTGTAGAAAGATATAGGGAATATAAAATGAAGTAGTAAATGTGCACAATTTTTTTTTCGTAACTATCTTCCATTTTAAAGCAGTTGAGATCTTTCTTCAAACCGGGAGCTAATGCAGTCAGTGAATAATAATACATCCTTTCAACTAACTAAACTGCAAACCGCTTGATAAATTCACTGCGGCAGGACTTTCAAACATTTCTATACAATCAGAGTGTTACCTCACAGAGCAGTATCTTTTATGGCTGCGTCTGGTTAAAACAATACATTGCACACTGCAAGATTCCGCTACAGGACTTTTGGAAGAAATTATATGAAGCACATTTCTGATGAGCTAGCCAGTAAGCCACCTTTTTTTCTTAATAAGAATGCTCAGTAAACGAAGCATAAAATCATTTATTCCATCTTACTCTTTTCAACTAGTCTTGCGTATAGGAAGAAAAAAAAAGATTTTGCAAATGAATATCCAACGTGAACAATTACCTGCTTATAAATGTACATACATTATTGTAGATTTATGTACACATGTAGCATGTGGTGACTGTGATTTCCATATGATAAACTACATTTATCAGTCACTTCTGACTATCTCACCTGCACTCTTCCTGCTAATCCATCTCTGCAAGCACAAGTTCTAATATTCCTAGACTTTCAGTCTCTAATGAAATCTGGCTTGCTGGTAAAACATTTTTTCCCTAACATGGAATTTCTCTTATAGGTGCAGGATGAACACTAATCAGTTCTACATCAGTGACAGGTTCATGGTCCCGTTATCTTACACGACATGCAAATTTTATATGATTGAAAAAAACTGAAAATCTCCTCCATTCTATCCAGTGATGGCTTTTGTTTCTAACCCAAAGCAATTGTGAGATACTAGACATTAAAATCAATATTAGGGAAAAAAACTATTCCAGTGTGTTTAGACATGTCTGTTATTTATTAGTTCTGATTTTAAACACTTCTTAGGCCAGTAAGTATACTTTGACTAAGAAGGGAATACAAAATGTCTATATATAGACAAATACAACAAACTATAAAGTTTTTACAAACTCTAAGACTTTGTAAAATCACTTTCCTAAAGAAGTGAGACATCAAGTGTACATGATTACATGATCCCACTTACGAACAGTGCAACAGTATCAAAGCCATACTGATGAAATACACAGGCTTGCACAGGCTAGCTCCCAGATACCATGGTTACTAGCGCAATATAAATTTCTAGACCATCACATATACCTCTCAGGACATACCTCAGAGAAGAGATTTAAGTACAATGACACTTCAAAGCAATGACTTCTGCCTAATGGGAATATTAATTTCATTTAATGGAGACCCCTTCCAATGATTTAATGGTGCTTTCTGTGGGTTTTTCGATCTCACACTGGTTCGCCTGTGTTTGCTCCTCTAACAACAGCTTTCATTCTTTCCTGACTCTGATGTGCGCAGGAAGTAAAGGAATTTCCTCACCCTGCCTGTTTGTGGCGGCCAGTTTGCTCCTTCTACATTCATCAACTACACATGCTGAGACACAGTTGCCCCTACAGTTCAGACAGCAGGCTCAAATCATTTGTAGTCCAGAAATCATCTCCTCCAAACTCTACGGGCTTGTCCAGTAATATCTATGTGGTATTCTCCAGTCTCCAGGACAGCAGCTTTACCATTACTACTATACAGTATTTTCTATCAATCAGGAGTTGTGTGTGCTCAACATGTCTGAATGTCAGGTCCTAAATGCTCACTATGGTTTAGCAGCAGCTGCAGTTGAGCTCAACCCAAAACTATGCTCCCAGCTCAGCACTCTATTCTTTCTTCAGTACAGCAGTTATGTATGTGCTTAAGTGTTGTTCCAAATAGGAACAGACTCAAGTACAAGCTTAAATGTTACGCTGAATAAGAGGCTTTAAGCACTGAAAGCTAGAACACCTTATGCTGGTGAGCATAGCTCCATTGACTTTAATGAGACTACTTGTGTGAGTAAATACTCACCATAATGAACAAACGGATCACAGTGTGGTCTCTTGGCGTGTACATGGTAATGATGGGTAACAGCAGCGCAACTGTGACTACGTCCTTACAATATCCTAGCAACAGCCCTCACACAATCTACACTGCAAACACCATTCCTCTCTATACCAAAATGCAATGCTCTGAACACTTTCCTACATTTTCAGTTAAAAGTAACTAAAACTTTAAGAATACTTAAAAATGGTGGGTTAAGAAACACAAATCTGTATACCGATCACAAGAAAAAAGGAAATTTTGACATTAAGGCAGGGAGTAAAAGCACTATAATAAGAGAAGTCTTTATCCTAGTGTCCTCACCAGCCCACACGCCTTGTAGTTTTGAGTGATTAAAATGAGTGACTTGCATAAAGCTACCTAAAATAGTCCTGCACATATTGGGGTATTTTTAAGTTACATAAGGCAAAAGCAGAAGAAATGAGATGCCTAGTTCTTTAGCTTCCACTGAGAATTTTTTGGCTGCCAGCTATGGATCTGTATAATAACTGAAGTACTAGTGACACATCGAGTTAAATCTGCCCAAATGTTTCCACTTTAAGCCCTTTTTCAATTACTCCTAACTTTCCAATGCTTTCCACTTCAGGGCGATGAAATTTTCTAATCTTGTTTCTGCCCTGAAGAAACTTAACTAAATTGAAGGTAAAACTATGCTAGGGAAACTTCTGGAAGCAAGAGCCAGTGATTAGGAATAATACTTCCCACCATGGACAAAGCAAAGCGGGAAGCTAATAAGAAGCCTCAAGACAACCTGAATTGGCACACAAAAATTAAGTGGTTTCTTTGGTCACTCCTGCCTGTTCAAGTGTAATGTAAGTGAAATCTCATTCAGAACTCATAGCTAAAGACTGACCTTCTCCACTGTGAGAAAGTGGTCAACAGAAAACAGGGAAGCATAAGGCATGGGAGCTCATTTACATGTCTCTCTTCCCCTATAACTACTCCCTACAATTTAGGGCACTGGATTAGGGAATGATTTTTTATCTCTGTAGCAGGCCACCCTTTCTCCTGGGAAAGAACCCAGCATTCATAACTTCCCGGGACTTGCACTGCTCAGGCAGCTATGGATAATTTTCGCTAGATCAAACTTATAATTGAAAACAGTGGTGTTCTAAAAACATTATTTCACAAATAGCATCTGAAGCACCTATATTTTTGTAGCCTTTTATTTAACTATGACAGGCTACCTGGAGCTCAGTATGTTTTATTACTTCACTGGTGAATGAAAAACCAGCTACCTTACAGTACAATATACTTCCAATACTGCAACTCCAAACTTGGGTTGATTCTCGTCTACAGCTTTACAATCTGTGCTGATCTGGAAGATGAAAGCAGAGTCAGGTCTGAGCAGATTGCTCCCCAGTGATACATAGTTTGGTTAACTTGATCAAGCATTGTATTAAAGCATTCCAAATTTGGAAAATGGAAGCTTAAATCACTGCCTGTTGCTGCACATGAACACCCACTAAAACACACAAAGGTTATCAGTCTGGACAACCAAATGGGAAGATAATATATGAACAAACAAGGGGAAATAGGATTGGGGAAAAGTACAAGTTATAAAGGATTCTGCACTTCTGAGTGAATATATAGGAATTAAAGACCAAGTAGATTATTCTGTATTCTTATAGCCAAGACTATTGTGGTTTTTTAATAATCTCCATCTTTTTAAGATAATATAAGGCTAGAAAAATTGCACCCTGTGGATCTATAAACTGCAGTTAGAGATTTAAATACCACATGCTGTCTATTAGTCATTTTGGATGTTCTCTAAATCCTGCTTTGGATGTTCTCTAAATCCTCCCAGTTAATGTTATCTAAAGATAAACTAAAACAACTTGAGCTTCATATCTGAAAACGTGGTAACAAAATTCATCATGAGTCCTCACTATTGTAGTACAGCTTCAATCTACATTGTTACTGATTTTAAATTAAACTATTTTTTTTAAAAGTCAGTCTGGTAATATGAGGAAGCCATTCTGTTATATAAACAAATAGACAACCCAGCAAGTCCAAAAATCATAATTTTCCATGCAGGGTACTAACCAGTAAAAACTCTCAAAATATTTGTTCTAGAATTTTACAGCAATAAAGGGATAAAACTTTTTGTGGTATACAGGTCCCCTGCGATGTAAGCCTGCCTTTAGTTTTGGATTTAATAATCACCCACAGCAGTGCACGCCAAAAATCTCCATAAAGTAAATTAGGGAAGTTTCTACTGTCTGATAGCCCAGGAAGTTAACAAACATGTTTTATTGTTTTATTTAACCCAGTGTATTTAAATTGAAGTGTCTGTGAAACTCCATTTGGGGGTGACAAGTTGTGTGCATATTATTCTTTTAAAGAAATAACAGACCTAATCTGACTTGTATTTTCCAGGAGATGCCTAGGCAGTATAAGACATACATTTCTGGGGAAAGATCTAAGACTAGTGGTTTTGGTGGTGGTGGGGGGGGTTGTTGTATTACAGAACAAGGAGCAATGGTCTCAAGTTGCAGTGGGGAAGGTTTAGGTTGGCTATTAGGAAAAACTTTTTCACTAGGAGGGTGGTGAAGCACTGGAATGGGTTACCTAGGGAGGTGGTGGAATCTCCTTCCTTAGAGGTTTTTTAAGGTCAGGCTTGACAAAGCCCTGGCTGGGATGCTCTAGTTGGGGATCGGTCCTGCTTTGAGCAGGGGGTTGGACTAGATGACCTCCTGAGGTCCCTTCCAACTCTGATACTCTATGACTCTATGATTATTAAGGTTGGTGACAGCCAGAGTGTAACCAAAGTGTGGCTGGCAGGCTGAAGTTACACAGAGACACTCAGGATGTGGCTTGCATGCTGGAAGGCTGTTTGCAAGCAGTCCAAGTGGGAGCTACTTCAGCAAGGCATTGAGAGGTACCTAAGGTTGGAGGGCAGGGGTGATACAGCTGCGCACTGTACCCTGGTATGTGTCACTGGCTGTAAACAAGAGAGTTCTTGGTGTGTTTATTACACTGGCACCTCTATTGGACTGATAAAGAAATAAAATTAAATGGATACGAAAATCTACACAGAAATCCACACACTGGATGAAAGACTTAATACAAGTGACAGTGAAGAATCAGTACTGCAAAAATTCATTCATATGCATAAATATCAGAGAACAGGAAAATTTCCTGGACTATCTGGAAACCAAAAACATAGCAATAATTTTGTGACAGAAGTCAGATTAAATCATGATACATATTATATAGAACACAATGCAACCACAGCCTAGAAACCACACCATTAGAATTACAGATATGATGTTCATGTCTATTAAAAGATTCATTTAATGTTTATCTTGTTTAATACAAGCACAAAATACTGGTGCTAATTTAGGCCCAGACCTTGCTTACATTTAATTTCACTGATGTGCAGTGTCTGATTTATTAAGGGTATAACTCGTGTATTTCAACGTATCCTTTTCAGGATCAGAGTTTAAACATGCCATCTTTATAGCCATGCTAAAGCCAAATATACTCCTGATACAGAAAACAAGTAAGGCAAAGTTAAATAAAAAGATATTTAAAAACAAGAACAAGTGCATTAACTAGCATGTCTGATGTTAGGTAAAAAGTTTCTTTGTATCAGCAGAATAAATGGGAATTTGCCAGTCTAGCCTGCTACTTTGCTAAATTCCAATTAGGGCTCTGGTCAGACAGATTTGCCCCATAATCCATCTCAAAATGAGTAAACATGGGTAATAGTATCCATTTAATTTGCTCTTCCATATACAAAGTTTAGGTTTGCCCTCACAGTTCGACTATCTCTACAAGCAAACTGAAGTTGGAGGGTAGTTTTCATTTTCAGCCTAAGATTGGATGTGCTTCATCAGTCAACACCTTGAATGCCTCATTTTAGTCTCAGTAGCATAGATGTAGAACGGGAATAATTGTTATGAAGTCAATGAAGGTGTATACCACTGTGATAACTATGTAAGTGGTAGGCGAATCAGGTTCATGGGTGGGTTGGTTGGTTGTTTAGATGTAGCAACTTGACCATGAAGGAGGGACATGCAGCATGACTTAAAAAAAAACAAAAACAAAAATATCCTCTTTCTGATTATACAAAAACAAAAAAACCCAAAACATATTTTTCTTCTCAGTCAACTATGAAACTCAAATTATCCTTGTACCAGTTATATTAATAGTCTGTCTTAGCCGATGAGAATATTAATATTCAGAAAGTCTATTTCACGGAGCTAACTTTTTTTTTTATTTTACTTACAAATATCTTCCCACTAGAATAAACTATTGATGTAATACCTAGTGGCTTTTGTCCAGATCATCTGGACACTCCTCTTGACAAATGCCCCTGAGCTGAAATGTCAATACTTGTTGAAAAGGACAGATACCTGTACTTTACACTGGTGTTTTTAATTAATGGAAAATACTATTATATCAATACTATTCAGAATATAACTTTTTCTTCTGCAGTAGTTATTAAGAATAAAAATAAAAACAAAAAACAACCACGACTACCAGAAATTACTAGAAATAGACAAGTGGTAAAACAAAGCATAAAGAAAAATACTTGGGACAAAATCTGAAAGCTGATCCAACGCCAACTTTTTTTTAATCTTAAGAATTGAAAAGTATAGTTTCCTCTGAATCTATTAAGTATGTCAAAATGCAAAATTCACACAAGTTTTTAATTACTTTAGCACAAGTTCACAAACTGAGCTGAAATGGACAAACTAGGTGCTAGCAAAACCCTCTTAGGAAGGGATTCTCATCATCTTGTTTTTCCAACGAGAAAAATGCTTCATTACATCAGGATAGTTACGATATTAACAATACAAGTTCAAAATACCCCATTCATACCTGAAATAATTGAGCTTCACAACCCCCACGTGATTTCAATTTCAATTTCATTTTTTTCTGATGGGGAAAGTAAGACAAGGTGGTTAAGTGATTTGAATAAAGTCACACTGATAGTCAGTGCAGGAGTTGGGATTAAAACTCCAAATTTTGATGGTTTCCCAACCTTGCACAAGCCAGTATAACGTGCATAACAATATGAAATTCTTTCCTCCTCCATTTTATGCTTGAAACATCTGTCTATGGTTTAGTACTGCTCCCATTCACTACAACATGTGAGGAAAAACAGTAGACAGATCCATACTATACAGTAGAAAAAACAAATGTATGGGCATAATAATGCACTGCATTTAGATAATTATCAAACAACTCCCTGCTTTTGTATACAGAATTATAATACCCAAAGAGTTCAGCTAAAATTCAGTGTGTAACTTAAATGTGTATGCAGTATCTACAGCATGCTGCATGCATTACAAAGAAGTAAGAGGGCTAGCATCTATCTCTACTGAGTTTATAATCCTAATACATAAATAGTGGTTTTGGCTAGTAAAACAGGGATTAAAAATAAGCAGAGTTTGAAAATGAGTTAGAGTATTTCATTCATAAATGGAATAAAGTTCCCAGCAACTGTTCTAGGTACAGAGGAAAATGCCAAGAAACATGGATTACAAAGAAGACACACCAAAAACTAGGTGTATAGTTTAACAATTTGGCATTATTCTCACATTACCTGCCCAGAAAGGCATTAAAACTTCAATACAGTATAGTATGTATGTTTGTTCTAGAGATAGATGACAATGTTCTCATTGAATTGTGACTTGATGCAATGCTAAGAACATTATCAGGCATGTCCTCAGCTATTGTAGAGTGAACTTTAATGCACAGTCATTCATTAATTTCACCGTCGTTGCCAGGGTGAAATTAATGAACGACTACAATGCTCTCTTGATGTTTCTTTTTCCCCCGCCACGTTCACCACTTATGGTGGTTAAGGGAGAGGAAGGCGGAATCTCACTGCTGAAGGTAGTATTCATCTATAGATGACTTGCGAAGGCATGCAATCTTCATTTTTACATCATTTGTCCATCCAGATGGATGTGTTGGCTGCAAAGGACTGACACAGATTTCACACTTAAACAATCAATCTCAGACACTGAACAGAAAAAGTATATATTATTACACAGTGCAGTGTAGTATGGTATGTATGAATTTAGGAGCAAATCCTGACTAGACCACTGTATCAAACAACAGAGGGAACTGGGTTAGTGCTGTTTGCTCAGAATGATGGTCCCAGTACTCTCAATAAGAAGCTGCTTGTTCTCTGCTTCTGCTACAGTTTGCATTCCCAGTTTATTGGCCGAGACACAAAATTAAGATCCTCACAAGATAAAACTCAATATTATACCAGAAGATCTTCCAAGTTCTACTTTAAATCCCAAGGATCTTTAACCTTCTTCCCCATTCCCACTACTTGCCTTTTCCACTCTCCAAGAGACCTATGTTGCAACAACACTTTTCAGGTCAAATTCCTGAACCTGCAATCAGGAGGGTTCCAGTAGATACTAGGCTCTGCCCAATTGGATCCAAGTGCAGGACTGGGCCCAAGAAAACAATGAATGTATCATCAGAGATTTTTTGAAAGCAACATTGTTTCCTTCCCTTTGCCTTCTTTTCTCTAAAAGGTATGCTACGTGAGATAGTGATTTTTAGGTATTTATGAATATGAATGCGTCTCCGACTCTCTCATGCTCAAAAATATTCTGTTTGCTCACTGACCTCTATTTCCAACTTGATCAACAGGGCACAAATCTAATGTTCTGTTGCAATGGTGTCTCAAGTCATTAAGTTCAGGATCATATAATAAAAGGCTTCAACATCAGTTCATCTGGGAAAATATAATTCCAAAGAAAAGAAAAGAAAAGAAAAGAAAAGAACACGACCACAGAGAAAAGTTATTTGATCCATATGGTATTCTAGTCCAGTGAATTTACTCTGCTTATTTTCTGGATTTGAAATAAGAAAACTTATTGAGAAAGCACATTAAATAGACTGTAATGGAAGCAATCTCGATCACATGAATGACTTGCATTCTGATACTAGAACATCTGTTTGCTATCCAAATGTCATGAAGAATAAACTTCAAAACTGCATGACTAGTACTATCTTTTGGCCATCTCCAACACTCCATACTCAAGTAAAATTCCCATTCATTCTATCGAGTTTCCTTGTGTAAGGACTGCAGAATTAGGCACTTTACTTCTTATTGTAACAAAATACACCATGTACCCAAAATAATATTTTATATGTTGCAACATTAGCAACCATCCTCTGCTAGTTTGTCCCGGGGTGGGGGGAATAGCTCAATGGTTTGAGCATTGTGAGGGTTGAGAGTTCAGTCTTTGAGGGGGCCATTTAGAGATCTGGGGCAATGTATATTACAATTCCCAAAAAAATCTTTGGTTAATTTTTGCAAAGACACGACCATATGATGTAAGTCAATAAGAAAAATATTCAACATTCATCTTGAAGTATTTAAAGAAAAATATTGATCAACCCATGAAAACAAAGCACAGAAGAGCCTATAAAGATCATCTGTGATTTCTTATTATGAGCTTCTAATAAAATATTTATTCTGGGTCTGATTGATAATGGACTTTAGCTCTTAATGATAAATGTGGGTGAGTGGAGTTTCTAATGTGAACATGCAAGTTGCTTTCTAAGCATTATGTAGTAATAATAATAGGAGATATACCAGTCTCCAAGAACTGGAAGGGACCTTGAAAGGTCATTGAGTCCAGCCCCCTGCCTTCACTAGCAGGACCAATTTTTGCCCCAGATCCCTAAGTGGCCCCCTCAAGGATTGAACTCACAACCCTGGGTTTAGCAGGCCAATGCTCAAACCACTGAGCTATCCCCCTCCCAGGGTGAAGGTACCACATCAGGCAGAGCAGGGACTGGTGTTTCCCACATCTCTAGTGAGTGTCCTAACCACCAAGCTGCAATCTCTCTCCCTTTCACTACCCTCACCCCCATGCTTAATGTGAGAAAGTTTTGTCGAAACTGCTACATTTCCATGGAAGCTTTTGACAAATTGGCATTTTCCAGCAAAAAAGCCTTTTACTGAAAAATTCCAAACTCACTCTATTTAAAATAATCATTTGCTAACGTGTTCAATCTGGCTAACCTATCTTTTTCTGATACAAACACTGCCTACGTTACTTCAGGTCGCAGGCTATCAAGGAAGAAACAGCATGCATGCAGAAGAACCTCATCTAACTTGAGAGCCTGATTCACATTTCATATCATCTGTTCACTCTACCATACACTAACCCATGGGCAAGAGAAAGGAGGTTGACAAAGGATCTTATCTATATTAAAACTATTTGTTGCCCAAAGATTGCTTCCACCACTGTTATTCACTCTGACAAGAACCTTAATACCCAAGTAGTCCCTATCAATGTGGATGGGATTACTCAAAGTCAGTTACTACTCACTGTGAATAAGGCACAGGACTCCAACTCTGTTTTAAATAACCAATGAGGAAGATAAGTCTCAGTTTTCTTTAATTAAACAAAACAAGACAAAGAAAAAGACCTAGGTGGGAAGTTACACCTAAACATGCAAAACAAAACACTCCACTCCACCCCAGGCTTCAATTACATTCAGGGCTACCCAGAGGTGGGGGGCAAGTGGTGCAATTTGCCCCGGGCCCCACAGGGGCCCCCACAAGAATATAGTATTCTATAGTATTGCAACTTTTTTCTATGGAAGGGGCCCCCAAAATTGCTTTGCCCAAGGCCCCCTGAATCCTCTGGGCGGCCCTGATTACATTATACAGGCACAAAGGCCTGTATCCACAAAGGAAACACCCAGATTTAGGTGCCTAAAAGTCATGTTTTTAAGGCACCACTGTGATTCATAAAACCCCTGCTTGGTTGCTACCTAACCCTGCAGGTGCCTAAAACCACTGTGGGTCTTCATCCATCTCTCCTATTGAAGTTGTTTCACTTTAATTGAATAATTAACTATTAATTGGTGCAGAGAAAGAGAGAATCACAGTATAGGACAGTAGGTAGTGCACTCTTCAAATCCCTTCCCATTAGACAGAGAGCAGACTTGGACTGCTGGTCTCCCACTGAGCTAAAGTTAATAAAGGGAACACCTCCTCTCCGCCCTGGCAGTTTAGGCAGCTTCTCCAGCCTACCAGATTGTACCCCACAGAAATGACATTGGGAGTTTCTCCCACAGTACTCTCCTGGTTTCTGGATTACTTGCACAGATAGACACCTCCTGCAGCCTAGACTTAAGCACTTATCTCTTTGAAAGGGATGGAGTTTAGAACACACTTGTCATGTCAGCACCTCCCACTCACTAGCTTAAGCAGTTTGAATCATAGAATATCAGGGATGGAAGGGACCCCAGGAGGTCATCTAGTCCAACCCCTTGCTCATAGCAAGAGCAATCCCCCACTACAATTATCCATTTTTTTTTTGCCTCAGATCCCTAAATGGCCCCCTCAAGGCGTGAACTCACAACCCTGAGTTTAAGCAGGCTAATGCTCAAACCACTATGCTATCCCTTCCTCCCTACTATGCTGGCTTTTGCGGACTACATTCTAAGGCACCTCTCTCTCCCCATTCATTGTATAGGGACCCAAGGTGTCTAACTCAGGCTTTGTGGATCACAGTGTTCATCCTGTGATTGTCTCTGTGTTTAAGTTAGATGTGACGATACTCAGGTTGCAACACCTAAGCTCCTCTGTCAGCCCTGACCTAAATTCCAAATTTAAAAAAAAAAAGTCATTTTTTTCTTCAAACACTTTGATAATATTCTTCCAGATGCAGTATAGTTAAGGATTTATGGTCTCATTTCACTTTATGTAATGCATAATTAGAGACAAATAAGCTAGTTTAACAGACTTTAAAAGTCAAAATGCTAAAGTCCTGTATACACCTCAGTAATACACACACAGACATACACCAGCAAAAAAGGGTGCAGCTGTGTCCCCAAATTATGACAGTGAGACACTAATATAACTGATATGTAAGTACATTGGCTTAGGACTAATAGACTTGACTCAAGTTCGGACAATGGCTCTAAAGATTTCTTCCCACAATTTTGCCAATACACCCTGTGATGGGGCGTCTGCTCCACGCTGGCAGAAAAGGGGTTAAACCAGTCTTGAAAATGTTGCCAACATCAAAACCTTTAGTGGCTCTCTTAGTAAGGAGAATGAAGTAAGCTACTGATGAGAAACTGCAGAGAATTCTATTTGTGTTGACAACATATTAGTTGAGAGTTTACCTAGACACAGAAAGAAACTTCAGGCTGGAATTTTCAACTATGTACCAAACTGATTTTCAGTGGCATCTGGGTACCTCACTTGCTCCTTTAAAAATTCCAGTCTAAATGTTCTAGATATGCCTGATCTATCTGAAAACAAACTCCAAGAAGAGGAAATCAAATTGAAGTATGCCAGAAAAGAATATTTTTTTTCAGTAGTAAGGTTGACAGGGAAGGTGGAGGGCTCATGTAACCAATTCAAAACACTTAAAAGTACAAAAATATTTCTGAAGATAATCTGAGTGGAATCCTGCCATGGAGGCAAATGGCCAAGATTTATCCTACTTAAAATGAACAAACAAACAAAAACCCACCTCTCCTGCAAATTGGTTAAGGACCAACGAAGTTGAGTGCTCAGCTTGAAACACCTTGAAGGGGATCTGAGTTTTAGAGAATGGGTGCTCAGCACTTTCTGAAAATCATGGTCTCTTTAAGATGTCCTAGTTGGATACGCAAAATCTGAGGCACCTAAGTGCCAAATTTTAGCCAGGCTTCTTTGGGGAACGGGACATGTGTTCGGTTTTATAAAGCACATGCCTTTGCAGGGCTATATAAAATTTAAAATAATAAATAAAATAGCCCTCATATTACTTGGCTTTCTAGTCAAGTTTTGCATTTTTAAAAGGAAATATGGAAGGGATGGTTTACTCCTCTAAACACTTTTATGCCAAATTGTGCCACTGGTTAGAAAACTACAGCTGACATCAACTTCAAAGTAAGGGCAGAAGTTGGCCCTCCATTTACATGTTTAGAAGATAATGCAAATGCAGATGAAAGAATCCTATAAATAGATAATGCAGGATCCAGAATGTTGACACACAGGAGACTGCTGCCTCAATATGAAATTTTTAAAAAAGGTTAAAATTTAGCCAAACAGATCATTTCTATCTGTACATTTTGACAAACAAATTCTAGGACATTCTTTGGTAAAATAAAGGGAAGAGTCAATGAAGCAGGAACCATGACCAGAAAAAGGTATCAACCATTACCTGAAAATGGTGCTGAATAAAGCTGAAAATTAGATGCACAAAATATTCATCTCCATAACTGATGGACAGCTGGCTATTGGAATATCTGTTTCTTGTTAAGATTAATCTTACATAATCTAGTTTGACTATTTGAGGGCTTTATATCAGAATCTGCTTATCTTTATCTCTTTGCTTGCCCTTTAAATGTTGCTCTTTAATGAGTTTATTTACTACTGGAATGTATATGCTTAGCTCAGGGGAACTTCCCTTTTCCTCTAAGTATGGGCCACTGGAGATTCTCCAGACAGAAGCAGGGCACCTTTTTCATAAACTGCCATCCACTTGACTTTTGGTTTCCCTAACCCAGCCCTTTGGCCCTAGAACTTTTAGCAACCTCAAATCAAACTACAATAAACAATGTATTGTTGCAGTGCTTGATATCCTTCGCTGCCCTTCCAAGCAGGATATCTGGATAATTTACTGAAAACATCCTTTAATGAAAAAGCTAAAAAGATTATGGGCATATTATCCCTTGACACATAAAGCAGCATTCGTGGGGAAAAGATGCATGAAAAAATAGGGCAATCTAAAAAGAAATGTAACATCCCAGCCACTGAGTTTCTCATGGGAACAGGAGTCAGCGTGTCTAATTTAATTGAGAAAGGGACGTTCATACAAGGAAGAGGCAAATGAAGTGTTTATTCAAATGCAGTGAAATCCCCCTCACTCACTGCTCCTGGAAATACAGTGCACAAGGTCAAGGACCAGATGCTCAGATGATGTAAACTGGCAGAGCTCCATTGAAGCCCAGGATCTGGCCCCTTCTATGTAACCAATCCCATAACAATCAGGCGGGAGGGGAAGGAAGGGGACTGGGAGGGGAGAAGATAGGAGGGAATGGAAAATATGAGAGGTAGCAGAGGAAGTTGGTGGGCCGGGAGGCATGTCAGGTCTGAATTCTCCCATTCCGTGTGTGCTGGGATCTAGGGGAACCCGACCTCTCTACAGGGGTCTGAGCCTCTCTCCCTGCCCAGTGTGTGTTCCAGGACCTGGGGTACTCTGCTCCTCTTAACATATCTGAGCCCCTTTCCCTGCCACTCCATGTGAGCTGGGATGGAGGTGGAATGAAGGTAACAAGTTTAAATAGCTGAAATCCAAAACATGAGTAGTTAAGATACACATCAGCCCTGGGTAGGGTTGGGTGCTGGCCTGGTCAGAGTGTGAAGGGGAGCAGCCTGGTTTGGAGGAGGGGCAGCCTGGGTGGATCTGGCGCATGGCAGAAGAAATATGGATGAACCAGGGGCAGGAGTCCCAGCTAGAGGTGGGTGGCAGAAGTAGGGGCCCAGCTCAGTGTACAGCTTGGGCTACATAACCCAGGTAGTGGGCAGCCCTTCAGTAAACTGCTATTTGTGATATGTGCATGCAGCAGCAAAGGGCAGGAGGCAGCAAGGAACAACTTCTTATGTGTTAATGGCTTCTCCATTGCCAACGAATGGCTTTCACACACTTAAAGTTAAATAACAACCATTAATAAAACTGTCAAGAGTTTGGGGCATAGGTCAGCCCTGGGATTTCTCTCACCAGCCCGGTGAGTAACTGCCCACTGCAAACATTTCAAAGCACAACCATTATCTCCATTCCTCTATAACAAAGCCTTGTGGAAAGGCCACTGTACTAGGCCTATTCTGAGCTCTGTCACTGCCTTGCACAATGACCTTGAGCAAGTGACTTCACCTCTCCGTGCCTCCATTTCCCATATGTAAACTGTGGATAATGAGAGACGGTTCTTTGAGTGCTACTGATAGATTGCACTATATAAGAACTAGGTCTTTTGATTATTATCTAGCCACAGTAGAGTATCAATTGCAAAACGAGGTGAGAACTACAACTGCCCCAGTGACCACTAAGTCTCCCAACAAACCTTTCTCTTGCTGTTTAAAAAACTAGGAAATGAAATGGGGAAAAAAAACCTTTGTTAAAGCAGAGTTAAAGAAAGCTCATGCCCTTCAAGAACATCAAATTCAGCAAAACTCAAACTTCTGAAAACCAGGAAATACAGCCTTAAGGTAAATGCCAACATAAACTTACCTCTGCCCCCTGGAGCTGGCAATAGTCACTGGGAAATAAGTGCATTCACTCTAGCTGCATTCACTGTGTTAGGTGTATCTGTACTGAATGGTGAAGGAGTAAGTTGGAGCAACTTGGAAGAGTGGTAATTGTGATATGAGGAGATCTGGGTCTGAGTCCCCCATGTGTGTTCTCAAGGGAAAGAAGTGCATATGTACCTTGAGGTTCCAATTTGCATTATTTCAATACAGAATTGTGTAGGTCGTGTCAGCAACAGGGCACAGGGGTCTTTTTGCCATGGGTATTGACAACAATGAGGTGGGATATGAGAGCAGTCTGTGGATTTAATGAGGGAGAAGAGAAAGTACAGGGGTAGATGGTATTCTGTGAGTGAGCATGAAGAGTATGAAGTGGTTAAATTTGACAAGTGTGGTATTCTCTTGGGGCAGTAGGCTCAGACTTTGAGCATAGGGCAAGTGCAGGTAATGCCTGTGCATTACAGTGAAAAGGCAGAGGGGGAGTGCGTGTGCATGTGTTATGGGCATACCGGCATTACTCAAAAGGGGGCAGTTAAGGTTGTGTGGGTGACTGTATTTTCTGATTTTCACACGTTTGAATTTTACTGAACTAAAAAAAAAGGGAGGTGGGAAGGCCAAAAAACCCCCAAACAAAGTAGCTAACAAGTACTTGGCAATATCAGATGAGGAAAACCTCATCTCTAGGCGCTATAAAAGGTTTATCTTGACATCACTTTATATACGGATCTGCACATAACTATTATAGCAATCACAGGCTGTCTTTGTGAACCCTCATTACTATTTACTTCTGTGGATATTCATAATTAATTATTCCACTGCTATGAACTTAGAATTGAAATAGTTTTAAGATGGAGTCTGCATCCATAACAATGGGGAAGTCCGGCCAAAGGCTGGGTTTTGATTCTTAATCATGACTGATATCCCTGTGATTAGCAAAGAAGCTTGCAATCAACCCAGCTAAATTGCATAGTTGCTCCCTTGTTCTTTGCTGTCCACCCTTTTTAGAAGAAAGCGACCTGCCAGACGTGCTCTGCGAGAAGGTAGTTGTCTCTGCAGCAATCACACTAAAATACAAAGTACTGCTAATTACAATACAATCAAAGCACAAGTCCCTGGGCTCACCATCTCAACTACGTACAAATGAGATTTTCTGTTACCATGAACTCCTTCCATTAGCTTATGTCACCTCTCACAGCACCCCATGTGCAAATGTTATAAGAGCACTTTACAGGTTGACAGTTTGAGTTAGCAACTGTGGAGAAAAAAGCTTGACAAGTGTGTGGGAATGTCATGAATATCTGTTGTGTGAGTTTAGCCCCTAATAAAGCCTGGCAGCTTTTACCTGAAAATGTAGATGTCCAAGAAGTGCAAAATTGTCAAATTGAGAGAACCAGCACCCTAACTTTATCAACAAAATAAATAGGAGAAAATGCAAGTGTGATGATTAGCTGCAGCAGAGATCCCTCTGCAGGAAGAAATAACCTCATTAGCATACAAAGTAGCTTTGCAGAAGAAAGCTTCTTATTTACAAGGTGTATTTTACATTTCCTTAAGCATTCAAGGTTTTCCAACCTTGAAATGTGTAAAAATATATGGAGCTAAATTTTCCTTATGTCTACTACAGATGCACTGGGGGAGAAGAAGGGGAAAAGCGTGTACGATACACAATCATGGCATTTAAGAAGCAGGACATATGCCATGAGGAGAATATAACTATACTATCACAATGCAAAGAAATCCAGTTACAAATAAGTAAGGCCTAAGAAATAAATGGTGCAAGCACACCTCTATGGGAGAAGTATAAGGGCAAAAAGTAATGGTCAACCAGAAACCAAGCAACCAAATATGCAGCCATGTGAAGTACATGCAAACCACCAGTAATGGTAGCTATGAGTAAGGCTAGGTTCATGTCATGGAGGTCACGGAATCCTCCCTGACATTCTCTGCTTCAGCCCCAGGGGCTACAGGACTCTGGAGCTGACGGCCAGTGGGGCCTTGGCAGCGTTCCAGCGAGAGGCGACAGCAGCCACAAGCAACAGGGGGGCCCCCGGAAAAGTTCCAGCAACTGGTGACAGACTCCTGAGGGGGCCCTCCTCAGGGTTCCAGCGACAGCCTCGTGGGAGGAGGAGGACGGACATCTCAGGCAAGTGGCTGAGGTGTCCCGTTTTCTCTTTGTGAAATATGGTCACCCTGCAGTTCCCAGCTGCCATGGGTGGAGGGGGAACCCCACAGCTCCCAGCCACCACGGTGGTGGGGGAAACCATGGAGCCACAGCAGCAAAAGTCACAGACAAGTCACGGCTTCTCTGATTTTTTTGTTTATTGCCCATGACCTGTCCATGACTTTTACTAAAAATAACCATGACAAAATCTTAGCCTTAGCAATGGAACAGTAGCTAAGAAAAGCCGCAGTAACGCTCGCACAACACACCAGAGCAGTCCAATATCTCATCCTCTAAAATAACAACAGGATTTTTGCCTGACACACTTGCTGCACGTGCTCAGCTGCCTTTTGTGCCTAAGTAGCTATATGCTGGCCTTATGAGCAAAATCTGGTGCAGTGGAACAAATGGCTTATTGCCAACTGTGTACCTAGTAAAAAGACGCACTCTCTTTTCACTGAGCAGAAGTCTATAAGAGGAGCTAACTATTAATAACATTTGTATTGAGCTAGCACCTTGCTGTCCTAATCAGTCCCCCTTTATGCTAGGTGCTCTACAAAGACATGTTAAGAGGCACTCCATGCGCCCAGCAGCTGCACTGCAATTCACTCAATGCAGGATTAAAATATTCATAGCTGCTATGGCTACATGTATAAACAGGGGGGCAGTAAGCAGGAGTAGGGATTATACCTTTGTGTACAGCATTGGTGAGCCCCATAATAGAATACTGCATATAGTTCTGGTGTCCACATTTAAAAAAAAAGGGGGGGGGAATAGTGAAAACTTGGAGAGGTTGTAGAGAAGAGGCACAAAAATAATTCAAGGAGTGAAATAAATGCCTTGCACCAAAATACTTAAGGAGCTCAAGCTGTTTACCTTGCATAAAAAGAGTGAAAGGTGATTTGAGTTCAATATGTAAATACCTTCATGAGGAGAAAAATCCAGATACTAAAGTGCTTTCATCTAGCAGAGAAAGGCATAACAAGAACCAATGGCTTGAATTTAAAACCAGACAAAATTTAAATTAGAAATAAGGCACTTTTTTTTCTTTTTTTTTTTAAAAAACAGTGAAGGTGATTAACCACTGAAACAAACTACTAAGGGAAGTAGAGGATTCTCTTGATACCTTCCAATCAAGATGGATGTCTTTCTGGAAGATACACTTTAATCAAGACACAAGTTATTAGGCTCAATATGGGTTAAGTGGGTGAATGCATAAATGTTTGCAGGATCAGGAGCCAAGCATATATATATATTATATTTTTGGAATTTTCATGTATGAAAACACTTATAGCTGTATATTTCAGTATATGGCATGTCATGGTGGCTATGTTTCATTATTCAGTATAAAGGAACACTATACAAAAATGGTACAAGCTACTTCTTTGTAGAGTTAATAGAAATCCAGTTGTCCTTTGCTGTTTGCAAAACAATCTTACACTGGAAGAAAGCACTTTAAACCACTGAACAATATTTAGGAGTAGCCTTTTGCTCTATTTTAGGAAAAAATACATTGAAATATATTTGCCTTTTTATTATACGGAGAAATGCGTATGCACCAATGAATTGGTTCATCACCTATTAAAATACATAATCATGGTTTTAAAAGCTTCTTGGGTTTCTTTTTTCATGGACGTGTAGGCTTTTTCAATACAGATAGGCTGATTAACAATTTGGAGTTAGCAGCTTCATGTGTTGGCTTAAAAAGAAAGAGCTCCATTAAGTCGTATACAGAAACTGAATGTGCATTAAATAGACAACAGAAGATCCCAAAACCTTTTATCTGACACCCTGCTGGATGGAATTTTTTAAAATAAATATCCAACAACAGTGAATATCTTTGAACTTCTTTAGTTAACAGACCTTACAGACCTCCTACAGTTCAGCAATAAATATGCTTCAAGAAATCAGTGTATCACTTCATAAAATTTAATCGTGTCACAATTGCTTTTGTTATTCAGGACTTCATAGAAGGGTGAATGCTACTCGAGACTAACATCATGCATTAATAGTTCCTTTCTTTCTTGTGTAAGTAATCACAGCATCTTTTTTCCCCCACCTGTAGGTGCTTCCAGTAGACTGCTGAGTAAACTTAAAGCATCAAGTTCAGCATAGCCTCACACCCAGTTTGCCTAGCTCCAGCTTTTTAAACAAAAACTGCTGTGATTCATGAACCATGGCCGGATGGCCGACTATTCTTTTCACTTAAATTCTAGATTCACATTAATGTATCTGCATTTCTTTGAAATATAAGCCTACCAGAGGCACCAACATGCTGAGATGTAAGTCGCATCTTATCAATGCCTACTACAGGACATGCAGTATCTGACAGCCAGCATCCACCCACCCCAAATCTGTCTAGTTTGACGATTTCATTTGCACAGATAAACTTTTTAGATGACTACCCACTCCTTGGTAGATTACTTTCTCCTTGATACTGCATCAGGGCATGGAAAACTATATGGATTTTTTTTAATCATTTGTTTCATTTAAGAAGACTGGAAAATGACTGCCAACATTAAAATGAATCAAAATGATTCTTTGGGAAAAAACCTGTGAAATTTCCCCCTTCATTCCACTATCCTTACAAAGGGTACTTCTAACACAGAGCAAAGCAGAAGTGCTCTCCGTTTGGCTAATGCTTATGTAGCAAAAGCAAACACTGTCAAACTTAACATTACCAGCATGATAGGAGACCAATGCTTGACAAATGTGATGTTTTCAGGTCTGCACGCAATTTTCTCTAGTATGTTAAAAAGTCAATCCCAAATACATTGAAAATATTACTCCATTCTTTACTATTGTTTTAAATAGTCTGAATATTTATATCTACATATTAAGAAAAATCTCACTAGTGTTTAATTCAGTGAGACTACTCATGTGCAAAGTTACTCTCATGGATCTGTGTTTGAAGGATTAGAGGCATATAGCTACAAGTACAAACACATGCCTAGATGTATGAAAGTACAGCTTCAAAATAATTAAGCTCCATTTGGGCAATATTTTCAACTGGAATAAATTTGGCCGCTCCACTGATATCAAGTTAATAATTCATTAAGTCAGTGGAGCTACACTGATCTACACCAGCCCATTTGTGCTTTATTTGTATATCTCCGGTTAGGATTTTCTCAGCTAGTGTGTCTTCTTTCTCCTGACTCCAAAAACAAGTCTGAAAAATCTAACTTGGGGAAGGAACATTAGCTCTGCGTCTGTTCTTTTCTTATTAACATGAAAATTATCTGTTTCCTCAGCAATCTGAATTTAGCATTGGTGATACAGCATGACTACCTAGCTCTGAAATAGAGGGCATTCTGGAAATGTTCCTGAATCACTAATGCTAGTTCTTGGTCGGGGGGGGGGAAGCACTGATTTTCCATATTATAATCGAAGTACACACCTTTAAAATGACTCTCTTTTCCTCCCAATATAATAAATAATTTTGCCCAAAGATTAATCAGCTTTAAAATAAAGTTAACTATTACAATTCAATGAGAATTCACTGACACTCTCTTAAAAGATACTGACACGGATAATCAAAACATCATATACCGAGAAACGGCTAGAGAACTGAGCACGGCACTCAGCTTCAGGAGCTCCTGAATTCTTTATATTCAGCCCTCCATGCTCCCACATGCATACTCTGCCTCCAGCATGATGTTTTTACCATCAACTTTCCTCCTGTGCATTCAAGTCCACTCACTGCAACCTCTATCTCACAATCTCTTCATCTGAAAACTGATGATAATCAATTTTAATGCATATCAAATTAATATTTGTAGAGTGCTTTGAATATATCTTGTACATTTTAAATAGCATCATCCACCAAATGCTAAAGCACTTTAAACACTCATTCATGTTTTAAGACTTGTCTCACTTTGGAGTTAGCAAAGTATTTCCATTTCACATATGAGTAAACTGAGACACAGAGAGATGAAGTACCTGGCATAAGGTCAAGCAGCAAGTCTGTAGCAAAGCTGTGGACACAACCCCAGTCATGGGTCTCATCCACAAGATAGTCCTTTTTACCCGTGAAGCCATACAGAATGCTACATATTATGGTCTACAGCACAGAAAGGGCCTCATTCCCATATCAGATGGGGAAATGTTTTATCTTGAATAAGGACTCCTATAAACAAATCCACTTTAGAAAGAGCTCAGTGTTTGGGGCATTTCCTGATTAAACTGTGATCATAGTTAATATGAATGGAAGTTATAGACCCAAATCTCCATGCGTCAAGATGAGAAAAAAAATTTCTTGTTTTTCCCTTTTATAGGCTTCTATAACGTAAAGTATCTCAGAAGAAATTATATTTCTTTGATAACAAGATCAAGTTGCTTTCCGTGTCAGATCTGTCCTAAAGAGAAAAGACAGAAATGACAACTCTGGAGGTAAACCTTGCTGAAATGTGACTAAGGGAAGCTTACACTGCTGTGCACACTGCAGCAGTTACAGCAGCAAAATCACATTACTTTCCCTTTTTGCTGGAACCTCTGTCAGTTTTGTTGCTAATAACGTGTATTTTACAGGCTGTTTTCTTTTCCTCTGAAGAATGTTCCTCGAAGAAAATTTCGTAGTGGATGAGGCTTTAACCCTTTCATTCCAGCACATTACATAATGTTTGCTGGTGCTGATCTCATATTTAAGGGTTGCAGTACGTTGGGGGGAGCCACTCCTATTGGCAGATCTTCTCCCACATCCCAGTTCATCCCTGCAGTCCTGCCTCAACTACCACCACCTGCTACCTGTCAGTCTTTTCCCGCTCTGCATACTCCACCTGACCCTCCCCTGCACTTCTTCCCTCCCTGATACTTAACCCTCACATACCCTGTCTGCAGGCTGCTGGGATTCAGCTTCATCTCGTACTGTAATCCCAGTTTTGTGACTATTGCTCCACTTGGCCTCCCCATTAACTCCACACAATCTTTCCCTCTTTGTTCTGTGACTACAGCACCTCCTGCTCCAATCAGTTCTAACCTCTACTTGCTCTGTTCACCTCCTTTTCCATTAGCCCTCCTACTTTCCCCCATATCCCACCTCCTCCACTCCCAGCAACAGCAAGCTGGAGTTGCACTTGTCATGTTTGCAAGTTCTTAAAGATAATCTTGTTTAAACAAGGGGCTTGATGATCCTTGCCTCTCTGTTCTCTCTTCCTACTTGGTATCACAGTGAACTCATAATACTAAGTTCTGAGATGACAGTGATTCCCCCGCAAAATATTTCCTAACCCTTAAAACTGAGATCATTTTCGGTTAGAGTTACTAGGTCAAACTGGTGGGGATAATTTTTTGTAAAACATAATGCATCAAGAAAATGCTAGAAGACTTTTTGTATAAGTGCAAGCCTCTGGATTTTTATGACTGTCAAAACTGATGCCTGATGTCCCCATAAACATTCCCAAATAATCTATGGCAGAGCATCACATAGGAGTAATTTTAGGTGGATTAGCTGAGTGCTGATATGCTTTGAGAGGTCAAAAACAATCTTAAATACACCGTCAAAATGGAAATTCGATTGTTTAGAGACTTCTGTTTCCATGTACTTACTACTTTGGAAGAAGCTGGACATGTGGGAGTAACTCAAGGACATACTGAATAAAAGCAATAGGAATACAGAAAATGACAGTCTTCCTCATGACCTCAGACATCAAAAATTAGACCATCCAGAGCAGCAGTAATATGTTATAATGAACAATCTTCCATTGGTAATGGATGGATTAGATTATATCAAATGTTTTTTTTTCCCCATCTCTAATTTTTAAGATTCTATGGCTGGCTTTTTATACAAACAGTAACTTTAATATGGGAGAAAACTTGGGGAATAAACTCCATGTTATTACATGAATTAATTCATGATATGAAGTATTTAACTCTGAGTTCCCTCCCTCCAGTACCAGGTGCTCATTGGCTGAAAATCACTGCTCTGTTGAATTTTAATGACAAGCCTACTTCGCTCAGTTCTGAGGCCCACCAAATTACATATGACACAAATGTATCATGTATTAGGACATAAATTACATATGACATAAATAAGCAAAGTGAAAACTTCTCAAACGTACATCCACTGAATAAAGCACTTTTCTTTCTATATCACAAGTTAATTTCAGAGAGTTTCTCTGTGTCCTAAATCCTGGCATATTCTGACCTTTAAAGTATGTGTTAATTTCAGAAGAGATCGTTTTTAAAAAAAAAGTTACTGTTACCTAGAAAAACATGATTATTCAAAAGAAGTTTAGCGTTCCCAGATATATCGTATCTGAATGGATTTCACCCACAAACAGGATTTATATAAATGTAACTTCTATAAGTATTTTGATAGGTTTTATATATTTGTAGTTGAGGCAGTAAGAACCAAAGTTTGTTCTGATGTCCCACCCCTTTCTTAACCATCCCGGTAGAGGTCATCATTAATGTGTCGTCTAACCTGAATGGCCTTTCCCAAACCCACTCTTCATGGGTATATCTGTAGCAGCACCAGGGTGCATGAATACTCATCTGTAAAGTGACTACCGCACTTTTGGTTCTATATAAATATAACATCTTATTCTGAACAACATTCCTTTCAGGTCTTGCAAGTGACAAGAGACTAGTTTTCCACTGAAAAATGCTTCTTGACACTCCTGCTTTGGATTCAGCTAGCTCTGCAGAGAGCCAGAGACCAGGCAGAACTAGCAGAATTAAGAATGCAAGCAACTCTTGCTCCACCAAATGAGCCAAGAGTGTTTGAGTTCCCACATCTCGCCTCTGCCTCTTCCTGTTCTTCGGCTGGCAAGGCTCAAACTTATGAGGGACGTTAGATGGCTCGAAAGAGCTGGGCCCCAGGTGCAATAGTTCTTGCTCTCCTGAGCTGGGACTGGGGAACGTATGGTGGCAATCCTAATACCCTGTATCATGAAGGGGGCTGCAGAACATGGCTGGGTCTTGGCTGAGGACACCGGATTGTCTATGTGCCAGCAAGCAGCACATGCTGCACAACACATCTGTACTGACCCCAGGAATTGCTTCTGCATGTTCCAGTCTCTCTCTACACTATCTTTTGACATTGCAACACTGTCTCTGGTCACTGCAATGCTGTCTCTGGACAGCTGTCTGTCTTTTTCCCCTCTCAAATACAGCCTCCAGCACTCCACTGTATTCAATTTTTTGACAGAATCCGCAATGACGTCTGTGAACATTTCATCCCGCGTTTTCTATTTCTTCTCCCTCAGGTTTGCCAGCCTCCCAGCCATAGATAAAGGCTCTGTCCTTGAGGGTCTAGACACTGCACGGAGGGCAGAGGTGTGGGGGGAGAGGCGGAGGTTGCAAACTTGCAAGGATGGGGGGAAAACAAGCAGTTATGGGGGGGTGGGGCTCAGAGATGGTAAGTCCTGTGTGCTAAACTAGGATTTTTGGATGTGTGCTAGTGGGGCCTAGGCTGGGGTTTGGGGGTTTGGAATATATGCGATTTGGTTTTGCAATTCTGCCGTTGAAAAGATGGGTGTTGGGAATTATGTTCCTGGTCTGTCTTTGCAATTTAGGTTATGCCTTGAAAGCTGTGGGTGTTCCTGGTTTAGCTTTGCAATTTGGGCTGCTCCTTGGAAGTGCTTATATAGGGTTAAAAAGGTTACTGGGGGATCTGGGGTTGAGCTGTATAGTAATCTCCCCTGCATCCCCTTTAGGCTGTCCTGACTCTGCATGACGCTACATTGAGGCAAGTGACTAGGAGGCAGAGAATGGCCTTATTCAAAAATGCAAAGGGCGGACCACCAATATATGCTGTGAAGTTATTCATCAAGATGGTCCCCCCGAGAAGTGCTGCACGAGCGGAAGGCAATTGTGATCTCTGCTGGGGCAATGACTGTGCAACTATCCCGCAGAATGTCCAGACAAAAATTAAGCAATTTCTCAGTCTTAGGTTCTGGTTTATCTAACCTACAGACATTCTCAAAATGCAGAAAAAATTAAATGTGGTGGTACATTGATTGTTTGAAGACTTAACTGCTCCCAGTCTCTCTGTGTAAGCCTGTGAAAAGCCATTAAGAGCTATATGGCTATGCTATCCCTAAGGTTAACTTATTTTCCTGTACAGATGATTGTTTCAGCCTGTACATACCTCAGCAGGAAGCAGTAGTCTTACTACCTTTATGGGCATACAATGCCGATGTCTACCTCATGTAAGCTGAGAACACTAACCAAACTTCTTTGACTGTAGCCACTCCACTATCTCACTAAAACCGTTGAATTGTGCACAACTGAAAGTTTTCATTATTTGAATATGCTGTGAAAGAGAAGAAAATGGGTGTGTGTGTGTAGAAGTTGAGGCTACACCATGCTGCCAGCTGCCGTTTGAGTTGAGGAAAGGTGGGGGGAGGGGATGTAAGGCATTCACTGGAAAAATCAGATGCAGGCAGGGAGAAGGAAAATAGGTAAATGAGTATATGCCCTCCGTGCTATGGCCTTGTAAACAGTCGATAGTTGAGGCTTTAGCATGAGACAAAAGCCATTTTCATGACCAGTGCAGCTGCCATCTTGAAAACAGGCATGGGGAGATGGAGGCTGAGCAAATGGGACAGTGCAGGCCAAGGGAAGGAGGGAGGGAGGGGTTGGAGAGTCTGAAAATCTCCTAGCCCCATCCACCAAAAGTGGCTGCAGCTGTGGGGCACAAGGAACAGAAGCTGTACAGTATAATAATAAATTGTGAAGATAGATATTTACATGCCAAGATCCCTCAATAGGATCTGCCTCCTCACTCCTGGGCTGGGTTTCTGTTTGGGAATTGGGCTTGCTTCCTACATGGTCCTCAGAGTCCTGAGTCACAAAGAGATCTTGGCTTTCTGAGGAGAAGGAGACACTGCCAGAGGTTGTTGCAGGTTCCACAACCTCCTTGGTTTCAGTAGTGGTGTAACTGCATATAATCCTGTCAGCCCCTCAAAAAGGATGTACAGGTTCTATTTCCACAGCCAGACTATTTTCTGGCATCCCCGGTTTAATGCTAGTTCTCCTAAGCTGTTTGTTCTTTAATCGAGCATTGGTCAGTGCCCCAGTTGTGACTCCTTGTGGGTATCTGATTAGCAGTGTCTGCAAACACATCTTTATTCAGGTGGCTGGCTCCATTGACGCTTCTCCCCAGGAGGCAATGTAGGGTCCCAGCACAGCTCCATGTGGCTGTTCCAAGCATGTTGTAAAGACTGCTGGAATAATAATGTTGTAATTCTGACATACTGGAATCCAGAAGCAAACGGGCCAATCCTAGCTCCATGCCACCTTTTAAACAGGGGAGGGGCCATCCAGTCAGCTTGATCCCAGAGCAGTAGAGGGCACACAGATAAACAAACCGATCGGTCATGGATACCCACAAAGCAATGCTGGGCACCAGTTGGAGGATGCCAAAGTAGTGAGCTGTAATATTCTGTTCACACCTACAACAGACCACACTAACTTAATTCGCATCAAATTTAGTACTCTTTGAAAAAGGGTTCCAGAGATCATGATAACTGTGGAGTTAGTGTGCTGTGATGGATTCCATCCCATGTGTGCAGGTGTTTTCAGACCAGACCAATTAGACTTAGTGCAGATTAATAACCCTCTCCCCAGTAGATAAATGCTTAGATTACCACAGTGTTTGCATGTACTTAAAGTAGGCGGTATCTGTGGTAATAGTCAAATTATGACTATGGGTAGGTATGTCTACACTGCAATAAAACACCCACTGCTGGCCCACGTCAACTATAAAACTGAAGTGCAGCTGTTCAGGCTTGGGCTGGTAATTTTATAACCCTGCAGCCTGAGCCCCATGAGCCTGAGTCAGCTAGCACGGGCCAGCCATGGGTGTTTAACTGCAATGTTAACATACCCTATGTTTAAAAAAATTCTTCTAATGGACACAGGTAAATGTGCATACTAGGTAATTGGGAACATTAACACATCTTTTTTCAACTCCACAGCAGTAAAAGAAATCCATCTGAGAGGAAATCTGTCTTCCCACATCAGAAGGGGCATCTTTAAATCCTTGGCCACTTCCAAAAGTGTAATAGGTTTGAAACAAGCTGCATTCCTCTCAGCTGAATAACTAGGAAGGTTGTGGGACATATTCAGGCCAGCAGTCACATAGATTGTTTATTGTTGAATAGATTCCCTAAGAAAAGCACTGTTTATACTCCATTTTTCTCTGAATACACAAGCTCAAGGGTTCCATACAAATGTTAAAACCGGTATTTTATTTCTCTTCTGAGAATTTGAATTCATAATCCAAAAAGTTCCCTTGCTGCCCAGAATATAATGAAAGGTATGAAATAGTTATCCTTATATTTGGATTTCAGAACAAAACATTTCCCATTTGAAAATGCAATTTAGAAATGTGGCTGAAGTTGATTCACCATCCACATTTCTTAACATCATTGTGTTAAATTTGAAAAATTACATCCAGAGTACAAACAATAGTTTTTCATTTTCACACATTATTATGCATGTGTCTTTATGGATGTTTGAAAAACATCAGGGGATAAGCATTACATCATATGTAAATTAATTTCTCTTAGCTACTTGACCTCGGGAATGAGTTCAAAGTGTATAACAGCTGCAATCTGACTTTTGACAACTTCTTAATATGTTAAGAAATTCATACTACACTACAGACATTTGTTTCCTACAGGGTATTTAGTTGAAAAGCTTCTAGTTAACTTGACCTAAAAATCAGAGGCACATTAAATGCTTAAATCCCAGTCCACTGTTTGCACTATTTTTATGCTAACAGTATCTGAAAGGCAGTGTTCCCTGAGCTGAATTAAGTTAATGAGGTCTAAAGTGCTGCTTACCTACAAGCACTGAGTTATTTCCAATCCGATGACACTGTTCAGCCTTTGTATCAAAGCAGTCCTGACAATTCTTGTTTTAAGTGGCATCCACAGTTTCCTCCCACAAAAGGACAAGATGCCAAACTCAGTACAAATGGAGAAATTATGTCAGTGCTAGACGAGCCATAAACGAACCCTGTCAAGTCCACTCCATATGAAAGGTGAACTGAAGCCTCATTGGGTAAGTCTACAGAGCCTGCAGAAGGGAGGCCTCTCAGCTCAGGTCAACAGACTCAGGCTAGCAGGCCTCACACTCTAAAAATAGCTGTTTAGAAAGTGCTTTGAATTTGAGCCTTCAGAGCCCATGCTACAACTTTATGTACAGTGTATGAACATTTAGACAGAGTAGAGGTAACATGCGGGTGTTAAAGATAGACTGTAATCATTCACATAAATATGGGTGTCACTACACAAGGATGTTCAGAGCTGCTAAGGGAATATGGGTATTTTTCTCGTGTTTCCTCTGCCAAGGATCATACTATGGTTTTCATATTTTTAGGGTAGCCTCTGAGGCCTTAACCCAGGAATGGGCTTACTATATACAGCCCGTGGGCCGAATCTGACCCGCGAGCCATTTTAAGCTGGCCCACAAGTGCACCACGTGGCTCGGTCCGACTCTGGTATCGCATGCTCTGTCCACACACTGCCCATGTACCACTTATTCTTGACCTCATCTTTACCGTCTCAACTTATCCACTTTTATAATTTCCCTTGGTGTTCCCCTTTATCTTAGCTAGTACAGACATTTTGTTTCCAACATGCTGATCCACTTCTCTCTCTAATGCTGTCTCCCAAGATGTGAGGCCTCACCCATATTCTAATTACTCATGTCATGCCAGGCCTAGAATATTATTCTAGAAGTACCTGAAAAAGTTAACTATTTTCTATTGCTGGAGATGGTGCTGGATGGACAGCCCTGACCACCAGAATCTTCCCTGTATCCATTCAGCCATGGCTTCTCTGATCAGGATCTTGAAAAAAGGGGCCATTTAATGCCATAAGACAGTAATTGTAAATGTGGCAGCACGGCATGGAAAGAGAGGCAGTCTGTAAGGTAGGATGGTCCAAAGTCATCTAGGGCTCCATAGGTCTAAAGCAACATCTTAAGCTCCTTTCAGAAGCCAAGAGGCAATTAGTGTAGCTCATGATGCAATGGTATCACGCTTTGCTTTAATATCCAGAATTGCCCTTTGTGCTTATTATTTTTTAAATATAGGCATAATATAATATGCCTTCCACTTCAGACAGTTCATTTTGCTGACCAATGCTATCTGGTCTTAGTGACTATTTAAATCAGTATTTCAATACCATTGCTCCTGACAGCTACAGTTCTGAGGATACCTCATCTTTATTACCAGCAAAGAGCAAATCGGGGATAGCTATCTTTACCATTACCTTCTGTAGTGAGGACCAATGCAAAGAAGTGATTTTGCTTCTCTGTAACATTCTTATTCACCTTAATGGTTACTTTTAATTCCAAATATTCCAGCAGATCCAGTCATTTTATCACAGACTTCAGTCTTCTGATAAGCTACGGACTCTTTTTTTTTTATTCATTTTTGGTTTTGGCTATTTGCTTTTCAAAATCTCTCTTAACTATTCTAATTTCAATCTGCCATAGTTTATGTTCCTTTCTGTTGGCTTTAGATGGGCTGATTTTGTGCTCTGCTCTTCAATAATGTTAGGGATTTGGGGTGGGGGCATATCTTCGGAGAATATTTTAATAAATTCCACGATAAGACTAATTATTTTAACTAATTATCTGATGGCTAATTTTTTTTTTCTAATGTGATTACTCATTTTTTATAAAAATCACCCTTCCCAAATTTTAGTTTCACAGAAAAAGATTTTGGTATGATCCTTCCCAAGATAATGTGGAATTCAATTAAATCATGGGGTTTTAGGCTACAAACTTCAAGGGGAAGGACCATTTCTTCATGCACATATCTACAGTGACTAAAGCAATAGAACTTGATCCTGACTGGGACCCTGGGGTGCATGATTTCCCGTTACAAAAGCCATGTTGACTCTTCCCCAACATACCATGTTCATCTACGTGTCTAGTAAATCTGTTCTTAACTATAGTATCAACCAATTTGCCTAATAGCAAAGTTAGACTTACCAGACTATAATTGCCAGGATCGCTTCTGGAGTCTTTAAAAAAAAAACTGTTACATTAGCTGTCCTCCAGTCATTTGGTAAAGAGGCTGATCTAAGCGACAGGTTACATACCACAGTTAGTACCGGGTAGTTCTGCAATTTCTACTTCGGATTTATATTCACACATATTCTACTCCAGGGCTCTCTCCATTCTACAAGTCAACCTAAATCCTTTATCCCTTATTTCAGCTTGCTACTGTCAGCCTTGTTTTAATCTAGCACATTGCTGAATATCCATCTTTTCTCATGAGCAGAGGTTCTGTAGCAATACATAGGCTCCTTATTTTAAATTGCACCAGTACCAAGTGTGCTCACTGAAAAGCTTCTGTCATGTTGCACTGGCTCATCAACATTAAAAGCTTCCAAAAGTAAATGTCTTGTCCTTCAATTTAAAATCTTATGCACTATTAACTATGTATTAGTAAATTCACTGTTTCTAATTCAGTATTATATTTGGGGGGGGGGGGGAGGGAGTATTAAAATGGTGTGATATTGACATCTTGTGGCATAAGTAAGTCACTACATGAATCAATGTTGCAAAAATAATGCTTATTCAAAACTGAGATTAGAAATATAAGTTTTATAATAGCCTGAGAGGCCAAGTTAAAACTTCTGGTGTAGTACAGTTCATTATTTCAATCACAGAATAATTTAAATATTTGCATAAAATGAACTGTTTTGAAATAGTCTTATTGTCTTTTCCTTTACAGAGAAAAAAAATCTATTTTCTTTTACTATCCCACATTTTAATGCATTCTACCCTGGGGAGGGGTGGTAAGGTGGGAGGGGGGAAAGGGGAGGGTGAAGATTCACATGCCTACAATGTTCAAGACATCCAGATGTCCGAATCTGTAGCCAGAGTCCTTTAGAAAGGCCTTGATATTTGTGCAAGAATAAATTTGATCAGTTACCTGTCTAGAAAGAACAATACTTTCCAAGAGGTAACTTTGTAAACCTTCATCCATGTAGCTACTTTTACCTTTTCTTCATATTCTCTGAAAATCTAGCATCTCATCCGTTCTTGTGGCTTCTAGCCACCCAGCAGAGTAACACAAAATTGTCACTTACTGACAACAACAAAAAGGGCCTTGAAGGGCTTCCTTTCTATTGTGTGGAAAGGGTCTCTTACTAGCTACAAAGCTTCCTCAACTTCTATACGATGCCAAGAAATTGCTATCTGTAGCTTTCATTTGACTCCACAGAGGAGACTGGAAAAGCAATGGTGCCATCATCAGGGAAGCATAGGCACTTCCACGGGGACTTTAAATTGTGATATTTCTTTTCAAATCTATTTCCCCTTATTGGAATTTTCTCACTGCTTATTAATGTTTGCTGAAACAAATCCAAAATGTCACAATATGAAATTGTGATTTTCTTTGTTACTTCACAGGAGCGAGGAGAGGCCTGTAACTGTTAATTAATATTTGTGAAATACTTTGGGATTCCTCAATAGAAGGGGAGAGGACTTTTAATTATTTTAACACAAATCTGTTTAATAATATTCATTTCTGGAACTTTTTGCCCCTCTCCTTTACTTGAAAAATATTAATTATTAATTCTCTGTTGACATTCTTTGAAGTGAGAATTAACCACTTGTGACAGGTATTCTGAAGAGCGCTTTCTTGGATTTTTAATGCTCAGCTGCGTATTATTGTGAACATGCATGTGTGACGTTGCACCTCAATGTTTTATGAAAATATGCTTATGAATGTAAATGACATAACTGGAATATGTTTTATGCTACATATGCCATGTGACACATCTCTGCAAAAGTTATGATCTACTGAATATATTCATCCTATTTGTATGCATATATCATTTTCGTATTCGAAGTTATGAATATTGGCTGTGTACTTGTTTGATTTTAAGTAGCCTTGTAAGGCATTTGGGCAGCTTCTTTAGAAAGGAATTTGCAAGTTAAGTGCCCAATCAAGAAACACTTAATGGACAATCTTGCATCTGAAGAAGTGGGTATTCACCCACGAAAGCTCATGCTGCAAAACGTCTGTTAGTCTATAAGGTGCCACAGGATTCTTTGTTGCTTTTAATGGACAATGGATCTTGGAAGGCTCCAATCCACATAAGAAGTCTACCTGAGGATGTTCAAGGTAGCATGTGAACAATGGTTGCTACCTGTAAGTTCTGAGTCATGCATGGACATATGACCAGAGGTGAAAGTAAGCCAGTCCGGTCCGGCGTACCAGCAAGAGCCAGTACGCCGTGCCGGATCGCACCGGCTTCCGCGGCGGGGATTTAAAGGGCTCTGGGCTCCCCACCACAGCAGGCAGCCCAGAGCCCTTTGAATCCCGCCCGCGGCTGGGCTGGGGCTGGATTTAAAGGGCTCAGAGCTCCCGCGGCTGCGGGGAGCCCAGAGCCCTTTAAATCCCCCCTGCAGCTTCGGTGGCCGGGCTGGGGCCGGGATTTAAAAGGCTCAGAGCTCCCGCGGCTACGGGGAGCCCAGAGCCCTTTAAATCCCCCCTGCAGCTTCGGTGGCCGGGCTGGGGCCGGGATTTAAAAGGCTCAGAGCTCCCGCGGCTGCGGGCAGCCCAGAGCCCTTTGAATCCCTCCGGCGGCCAGGCTGGGGCCGGGATTTAAAGGGCTCAGAGCTCCTGCGGCTGCAGGCAGCCCAGAGCCCTTTAAATCCCGCCCACGGCTCCAGCAGCCGGGCTGGGGCCAGGATTTAAAGGGCTCGGAGCTCCCGTGGCTGTGGGGAGCCCAGAGCCCTTCAAATCCCCCCTGAAGCTCCGGCGGCCGGGCTGGGGATGGATTTAAAGGGCTCAGAGCTCCCCGCAGCAGCAGGAGCTCCGGGCCCTTTAAATCCCAGCCCCACCCCGGCAAGGCTCGGGGTTCCTCGCAGCTGTGGGAGCTCCAGGCCCTTTAAATCCTGCCCGCAGCTCCGGCAGCCAGAGCTGCAGTGGGGATTTAAAGGGCCCGGAGCTCCGCGGCGGCCGGAACCCCAGGGCCTTTTAATTTGCCCCTGAGCCCCAGGGGCTCCCAGCCATCTCTGCAGCTGGGAGCCCCGGGTTGATTTAAAGGCCCTGGGGCTCCCAGCCACAGCGGGTGCACCAGGGCCTTTAAATCTTGAGAGGCCACGCCTCTTCCGGATGAGGCCATGCCCCCATCAGGACTCCAGCAGTACCGGTAAGTCCTGTAAGTTACTTTCACCCCTGCATATGACTTGCCCATGTGACTCCAAAACTCCATCTTGTAGCTGGGATTCTACACAGGGGGTGGGAGGGGTGTCCACCCACAAGAGAAAGTCTATTTAAACCCCTGGGAGACCCCTCCATTTGGTCTTCAGCTGGCTCAAGAGATATCCTTTGGGGGTGGAGAGGCTACCTAAAAGAAACTGGAACAAAGGACAGTAACCCTGCCCTGGGGGTGTGAGTGATTGCTGGACCCAGACTAGAAGGAGGCTAGTCTGTAAAAGGGGCTTATTGGAACATCTCTGAGGGTGAGATTTTATCTGTATTCAGCTTCTTACTGCATTAGGTTTAGACTTGCGTGTTTTATTGTATTTTGCTTGGTAATTCACTTTGTTCTGTCTGTTATTATTTGGAACCACTTAAACCCTCCTTTTTGTATTTAACAAAATCACTTTTTACTTATTAATTAATCCAGAGTATATACTAATACCTGGTGGGGGGGGGGGAGGGGACGGGACAAACAGCTGTGCATCTCTATCGGTGTTATAGAGGGCGAACAATTTAGGAGTTCTTCTACCCTGTGTAAGCTTTAATACAGGGTAACACGGATCTATTTGGGGTTTGGGTCCCACTGGGAGCTGGGCAACTGAGTGTTAGAGACAGGAACACTTCTTAAGCTGCTTTCAGTTAAGCCTGCAGTTTGTGGGATGTGGTTCAGACCTGGGTTTGTGTTTGTAGCCAGCAAGCGTGTCTGGCACAACCAGTCAGGGTTCTGGAGTCCCAAGCTGGCAGGGAAAGCAGGGACAGAAGTAGTCTTGGCACATCAGTTGGCAGCCCTATGGGGGTTTCTGTGATCCAACCCATCACTGCAAGTTTCTTGGATCTCCCACCCTTTTTTTTCTTCAAGTCTTTTCTCATTTTTTTTTATATTCAGGCTTTTTAACTGCCTCAGAATGTTTATATATGATATTATAGCTAATGTTTGTGTTACCATATAATGGCTGCTAAGCATTAAGTACAGGGGATTTTCACTTTATGGTATTCTGTCTTCAGTGCATAAAACCACTCTACAACTGATCTGAATGCACTGGATATATGACTGTAGTAAATGAATAGAGAATGATCACTAATGAATTTGGAGATCGTCTTGCTAGAGTAAATACAAAAAAATTTGCATTTCTGATTCAAATAAAAAAAATGCAACAACAACAAAATCCCACTTCTTGTTTAGGGAGATGACGCTAAGATGTTACCACCCACATAGTGACATGGCTAAGAATAAGACTCAAGTGAAACCTCACGTTCAGACATCAGCAACCAGCCAGCTACATAATTGAAAAGAAGATCTGTTTAATGACTTGGTCCTGATCCTGCAAATCATTATACACACGCTTAATTTTACTTACTTGCATACTTCCACTTCAATGAGAGGAAAGTTAAGCATGTCCCTAAGTGTTTGAAGGACTGGCTCCATAGTTAGTAAGCTCTTTAGTTTGTCTGTAAAGCACTAGGCACACTTATCATGATGTATAAAAACATTTTCAATTTAAGAATGTCCTGTTTTTGAAAAATCTGATTTATTTGTTGCTTTTTTTAATGCAAACTACCCGGGATAAGTGACAGACATGCTGTAGCTATTCTCTTTAATTACAGAGAATTCACTTCAGCTATCTAGCCATGCAGCACTCTACTATATTTCTCTGGGTGTAGCATTTCACTGGTGTGCATTTGTAGCCTTTTCCTGTAGATATAGGTTTTGCATTTCTATATCAGATCATTTGTACAAACTGACAATATCCTAGAAAGGATAATAGAGACACATGCAGAAAATGTTTGGCTTTGTTGTTGTTGTTGTTGTTGATTTGCCTAATGCTCTTTCAGATGCTATAAAATACATTAAGTAATAATGAATCAAAACAGTTGGTGATTGCTACAGGGGAGAAGAAAAACACACACATACACACTGAAAAGTTCTTGATGTTCTTGTAGGTCAAGTTCAGCTAATAAATGTTGCATAGGCTATACAAAGCGTGTGTAGAGGCAAGCATTCATGTGAGAGTCAGATAACCCAACCGTTCTTTCTATTTTCTCTGTCAAGCACTCAAGAGGACCCCAGCCAGGCACATACAAAACAGAAAATCTTAAGCTGTGCAGAGGTCAGCAGCAAATAAGGTTACCTTCAATGCTGACATAGCGCACAATTGTTCCCTCATTTTGAAATGGCAAATTCAGTTTTCTAGCCAGATGGGGCAGACTGTGACACTGTACCGGTCTTTGGGTGCCCCCAGGTGGAGTGCCTAAAAATCGGCATTACCTTCTGTCTCAGCAATGTCTGTAGGAGAAGTCCTGCTGAGACAGACAATCCTCTGTTGTTCCAGAAGTTAATTATCAAACAGGGCTCAAGGTCAGCTCTGGAAGACACTCCCAGCTGGAGGTTAATTTAGTTCAGCTCAGAAGGAAAAGAATCAAGGAGGGTTGGGTTAACCAGAAGCCAGAAACCTGTGGGGAATCACAGAGGTTGCCCTTGATGGTTTGTTCTATTGCATTTTTGACATTACGGTTTGTAAACTATGTGGAAGGAACATGCAGCTAAAGCCCTTTTACATGTTGGTGTCAATCTGGATTAATCCACAGCCCTGCAAAAAACCTACCTTCAAAGGGTGATTGTGTTCAATCCTGATAGTCTGGTAATCTTTGTAGACATCCCAACTGGGACCTTAACTCTACCTGCAGTGTACTGGTCATTGTGAGGATGCTTTTCCTCTTTTATGTCCATGCTTATTGAGGGACATGTGCAGAAGTGATGAGTAGAATGGCGAATCTTGGGGTTGCTTTCTCACATACTCTTCATGGCAAGTTATGTGTCAGATATTTATATAGGCTGAATCCTTATTTAACCCTTCACAATCTCACTGCAGCAACTCATCTGAGCACAAGACTTATTTAGTTATTTCCTCTACCAAGCAGAACTTGTCCGTTGCTTGCAGCCTGTTCAGCATGCAGCAACATGTTCTACACTTCTCCTTATTGTCTTGAGTAAGCATGAGAGTACATTACACACACCTTAAGTTCTTTACCCTCACTGCCTACGAGAAGACAGACAACTTTAAAAGTCAACAGGCTCCTTATACCACCCCTTCACCTTGAAGCAGGCCTCAAAAAGTAATCTTCTATCATGGTTTTAGACAGCATGCTTGTTTTCAACTTCCCAATCCTGAAGTGGGGGAGGAGGGGTTCTCAAAAAACAGATTCTCTATCCTGAGTTTTGAGCATTTTTTCCCCGCCACTGGTTTGTGTATGGAAGGGGAGCATTCAGCCCTTTGAAATTAGTCTTTCCTTGTTATATATGATTTACTTTTCACATGACTATGGCCTGATCCTCCATTGAGTTACCTTAGGTGTAGGTCAGTGTGATTCCTTGAGGTAAGAGTCGCACCGGCATGAAACTGCTGAAGAATCAGGCTTTATGAACTTACAATTACAAATACTGCACTACATTTTCCCCCTTCCAGTATTTGAACTTATTTACTTTTTTAATACTAAGCATTTGGTAATCATATGTTTTCCAGAAGTTCCCACCTGAAATCCCCGGCCGTATGAACATTGCATAACAGCTGCAAAAAAATACACAACAGAAAGTTACACAGACTTTTGAAATACTTGGTGTTGATGACAATCTGAGGTTATGTTCCGAAAAGTATCTTATAGTTTTGAGTGTTGTATTGTCCCAGCATTGGATAAGGCTTTGTATTCCTATACAGTTGTGTTCTCACGCTTACAATAGTCATTAGAAGCAAAAACATATCACTACAGAAATGAAAGCCATTGCAAAAATGTGTATCTGTAAGAATGCACTCACCAGGCTGTTCATTTTTGAAGATGACGAGCCCGCTCTCTGCTTCCGCAAGCTATGAAGATCTTCTGTGTTTCCGTCCTTTGGTTTTAAGATCATCCTGCTGCTTCCAGCATTGCCTTCTGACGAGGATCTCAGGCGCTTCTCTATGAGTCTGCCTTCTCGGTAAGGACTAAAACTACTGGCAAGATTAACTATAATAGAGAAGAAATCAGCATTGACATGCAAGTATTCACAAAAAATATTTTCATCAGAAAAAAGTCACATTGCTTCACTTATGCTGAGTGGCAGCTATTCAACTATTTACTACAGAGCTGTGCTGTTTGTACAAGTATGTAAAATTGTCAGGCCAAGACTAGGCCATCTACAAGGGTCTAGTTCTGTATGTCCAGCCAGTGCTGTAGATCCAAGCTACAGCACTAGATCCAAGGTTTAAGAATCTGAAGTGCCTTCCAAAATCTGAGAGGGATGAGGTGTAGAACATGCTTTCATAAATCTTAAAATAGCAATACTCCAGTGCGGAAACTACAGAACCTGAACCACCAAAAAAGAAAATCAAACTTCTACTGGTGGCATCTGACTCAGATGATGAAAATGAATATACATCCGTCTGTACTGCTTTGGATTGTTATCGAGCAGAATCCGTCATCAGTATAGAAGCATGACCTCTGGAATGATGTTTGAAGCATCAAAGGATATATGAATCTTTAGCGCATCGGGCATGTAAATATCTTGCAACGCCAGCTACAACAGTGCCATGAGAACACCTGTTCTCATTTTCAGGTGACATTGTAAACAAGAAGTGGGCAGCATTATCTCCTGCAAATGTAAACAAACTTGTTTGTCTGAGCGATTGGCTGAACAAGAAGTAGGACTGAGTGGACTTGCAGGCTCTAAAATTTTACATTGTTTTATTTTTGAATACAGTTGTTTTGTACATAATTCTACATTTGTAAGTTCAACTTTTACAATAAAGAGATTGCACTACAGTACTAGTATTAGGTAAATTGAAAAATACTATTTCTTTTGTTTTTTTTTACAGTGCAAATATTTGCAATAAAAAATAAATATAAAGTGAGCACTGTACACTTTGTATTCCATGTTGTAATTGAAATCAATACATTTTAAAAATGTAGAAAACATCCACAAATATTTAAATAAATAGTATTCTATTATTGTTTAACAGTGCGATTAATCACAATTTTTTTAATCACTTGACAGCCCTAATTTTCATGCATGTGGAAGCAGAGGAGGAATTTTAAAGATGGGAGTAGCACAATAGCACAGCAAACCTTGTGGTTCCATAAAACCCTTCCTCCTTTTTTTTAATTGCAGAATGGGCTGATGTTAGTCCAACATTTTTTTAAATATATCTTTATTATTGTGTAAGTATATATACTTGCCATATTGGTTCCTGCAATTAATTTCTAGTCTAGTCTGATACTCCATCAAGTAAAATGTGTTTTGCTTGGCATTAATAATTCCCTTTAAATTTTGTTTAATCCACATAAAATCTAAGATCAGTTCAAAACATTTATAAGTACTGTTCTAGAGGAACACAGTGAACACTAAAAAAAAAGAAATATCACTCACTACTGTTTTTACCTCATCATGTAATACACAATGTAAGACTGCTGTATTTTAAATGTTTCTCTATTTGTTTCATTTAATGTGTATATTTGACAGCACTATGCACATACTTTCACTTTTTTCCTTGAACAGTCAGCTAATTTCTCATTTTAAATGAGGTTTTTCACTTCACACCAACAAAGAGAAATAACTTTTTTTTTACTGTTGTTTTTCAATAGGAAAGTGTGATGGTAAAATCACAACAACAACAAAAAGACAATGGGCTTGTCTTCATTCAGTGTTAGCTCATGGTATAACCTGAGTGCTGCCCCAGACACGACTCCTTTGCACTCACAAGAATCTCTGGCTTGGGTTAGGCAGTGCTTTAAACTCACCTGTCATGGAGTATGTGGGTTGAAGCTCAAGTGCTGCTGGCACTGGTGCTAGTACTACAGTGGGGACTCAGTTATACTCTGTGCTGCTCAGACAGACTAACTGTGCAACTCCAGTATTGTTTGGCAGTTTGACCTCTCGCCTCAAGCTAGGGTGACCAGATGGCAAATGTGAAAAATCAGGACAGGGGTGTGGGGTAATCGGTGCCTATATAAAAAAAAGCCCCAAATATCAGGACTGTCGCTATAAAATCAGGACATCTGGTCACCCTAACTCGAGTGAAGCTAAGTCGAGAGGAGTTAACTTGAGCTAACACTGCAGTGAAGACAAGCCCAATGAGACGCAGGGCAGGAGTAGTACCTAGATGTTTTAAAATCATCTATCTAAATTGACTAGACTACCAAACTGAAGATGTGCCCTCTGACAAAAGCTAGTCTAGTGCCTAAATTAGACTGACAATGCCATTCATCTGATAACTAACATCATACAGTGCCTGAGGTTCCAAAGTGCTGGAACATGTGCAGAAATTCCTATACACCAGGTGTAGCCAAAAGGCAGACGACAGGCCAAATCCGGACCGTCAGATGCCTTTGAATGGGCCCCAAAATCTTTTTATTTACTTATCATTATTGCTATTTTTTATTATTTCCCTGGAGTCTGGCCCTTGACTATACTTTGACCAAGAAATTTGGACCTTGACAAAAAAATAATTGATGAACCCTGCTATACACAAACCCAATTTGCATACAGTTAAGTGCCCAAGCTAATAGGTATTTGTGCACTCCTAGGAGATTGCATGCAGTCTTTTGTAAATTTTAACAATACATACAGTTTTGCCAAATCTCTCGAATTTCCTGTGAACAACATGATTTTGGCTCATAGTGCAAGCAGTCTCATGATGATGCAGCCTTCATGTTACTTTGGGAAAGCAAAACATGGGCACAATATATCCCCATGCATGCCCTGCAGTCTAGACGATGGTGTATTTAATTGCAGGACCAGAGACTATAAATTCTAAACCCGGATTTTCCACTGATTGCTGTTAATATTTCTGGTACTTCACTATCCTGATTATGAGCCAGTCTCATACTCCAACCTTGGCAGGTAATTATTATTCACCCATTAGGTAACTGAGATTGCATAAGGTCATTTTAGGCAGAGATGGCAATAGAATTCAGGGCTTTAATTTAACAAAAGCAAGTCTTGGCCATTTTATTTCACAATCTTTCAAAATATGCAGTCTTTCAATATGCAAAATTAGGCACTTGTGTAACTCACACTAACACAATGCGGCCCCATGTCACCCTCTCGATGTTAGACTACACTTATGGTGCACCTATACTGGAAGAAAACACTGCACTTGGCCCGGGTCAGCTGATTCGGGCTAGCAGGGTTCAGGCTGTGGGGCTAAAACCTGCAGTCTAGACGTTTGGGCTCAGGCTGGAGCCCAGGTTCTTAAACCTGGTGAGAGTGGTAGGTCTCAGAGTCTGAACATCTACATTGGATTTTTTAGCCTTGCAGGTGAAGCCCCATAATGCTTAATCAATTGAACCAGGCTCTGAGACAGGGTGCCCCAGGTTTTTTATTGCACTGTAAATGTATCCTTAGAGTTTTTAACTCTGCTATACTTCATCCTAAAAGACGTGGTTCTTCAGCTCAAGTACCACAAGGTCATGCTTTTACAGGCAGTGATCTGGGGTTCCATGCCTCCAGATGACCCAAACAGGGGCACTGTTGCATTTGGCTATGCCATTTGCAACCCCTAGACCACCGCCTGCTCCCACAGCCAGGAACATAAACCATGAATCCTGATGCCTAGTGTTCTATGGTTGTCTCCAGTATTGCCAACCTCAAGAGATCAAAAATCATAAGCAAGACTCTCCCCGCCCCGCCCCCACCGCCCCACACACACAGAGCCCTCCCAAAATCAAGAGATTATTGGCCAAAATTACTTTACTCATAAATTTGCAAGAGTTGGCAACTCTATCATCGTCACACACATTGAGAGTAGGCCGAGTAAGCTAAAAATCACAAGACAGATAAAAAAATATGGATTTAACCTTTCAAAAACAAAAGCACAATTTTGGCTCTTTTACTTTTTGGGTTTACAGTACTGCAAATGTGTAAAGCTACTTTACAATTGTGAACACCTTTTTCAGGAGAATCAAGAAAAAAATCCACGTGACATACCTTTAGAGTGATTTATTTCATGCCCCTGTTGTGTTTTAAAGGATCGGGATTCAGAGGAGGAGGGAATAATCTTCGATTCTGTTACAGGAATTGTTTCTCTAATGTACTCAGATAACGTTATTTCATGTTGGTCCCCACATAATCCACTAGCCTTTGGAGAGCATTCCACTGTTTTTTCTTCATGATGTAACACAAAAGTTTCTAACTGTGCATCTGCTGAGTTAATTTCTCCTATGTGCCCGGCATCTTTACCAGGAAGTTCAGTGGCTTGCAATAATACTTGTGTTTGATTAGCAGCAGTATTTTTAGGTAAAGTATTTGATTCAGTACTACAAAAGCTTGTATGATTCACAGGAGATATAACAGCAGACAGGGAAGTATTTTCTACATGATCTATTTTTCTCACATAAGCAACAACAGGACTGAGGAAAATCTGAGAGGTAGAAGTATTATTGTCTAAGTTCTTTGTGTGTGGTGCCATGTTTCCACTATTGGGCACCACATCAACTTCTGAGAAAGAATCTTCAGTCAAGGCTAAAAATTCCGAAGGGGTCTGGACTGTGGTGAGATCTGCAGAAAGTTGTGGTGATTGCAAAGAACTTCCTGCACATTCTGTTATCTCAGCAGAACATGATGGAGAGGACCTTACTGTTATGGGGTCGCTTTCAACATATGGTTTAATCTCCAACAAGCATCCAGACTGTTGTACACAGGAAACTGACTGGCTCTGGGGGACAGGCTTTGAAAACCTGTAGTGTGATGAGAAAGATTTCGGGAGAAGTTTCCGTGAGGATTCCTTAATAGATCGTCTACTTTGCTCCTCTATAAAGCCAGAGTCATCACCCTCGTTTTTTCCAGAACGTATGCAATTTATAAAGACATTCTTATTAGTTGATGGCTCTTTCCCCTTTTCGAAGTCCTCGGTCAAGGATCTTGTTATCTTCTTGCTCCGTGAACTGCCGAAACCAACTGAATGCCTCCCTCTGCTTTTAACATGTTCTTCCAAGCTCGTTTTTTGGAAATTGTTGTGAGTTGACTGAGCACCATTTGAAATACTTACATTCTGGCTTGCAGATTCAGACTTCTGTTCACTCCCCTTCTTGCTGTGGAAGCTGATGGAAGGTGTGCGGAATATGCTCCTTCGCTTGCCTGTACTGCCTGAGCTTGAGTTGGTGCTGGAGGGAGAGGAGCTATGGACACCCACAGTATTAATGGAGGAGGGTGAGGAAGGAAGGGAGTCATGTCTTCGACTAATACTTCTCCTGAATATTGGCAGTCGAGACACAAGAGTTGAACGTCTTGATCCGGAGTCCCCCATCAGGACCTGAAGTGTTTGGGACTCTAGCCAGCCAAGACACCAATCTGGGGTGAAAGGAAAAAAGAGATGTTTTAATACGTCAACCTACATCTTTGGGCAGGCACATTTTAAAATCAGTCTGAAGATATGAAAATGTGAATGACAGTTTTATTATAAAAGTCCATTTTAAATACAATTGGAAGTTGGTGCATTTATTTTATTAATGGCACTTAGAATAACAATATACAGTTCAACAGGTCTGAAGGTCTGAAACTCTGGCAATCAAGCAGAAGATTAGCATAAATAGTATCACATACCATAGATTTTTTTTAATACTCTATGCAAATGTTATTTGTTCCTATCACTTTTGCATCATGTCTACTTCTAGATTATAAACTCTCTCTAGATTATAAACTCTCCCTTTTCTATGGTCCATGAGGGGCCAAGCATTTTTTTGGCCACCTAAAGTCTGGAATTTACAATGGAACCCAAAGAAGTTAGGAGCCCAGCTCACACTAAAGGTCAGTGTGGACTGTGTGCCTAATTCCCTTGGGTTCCTTTGAAAATGAAGGCAAAACTACATCAACTACAAGCTATATGAATAATCTCACAGGAAAGGAAATACCAGGTCTTGAGTCAGACAACTTCATGCTCTAACATTAAATTCTTCCTAGGCCCTTTTCTAGTCTAGTTTTGTATTGTTAAATATTTATGATTATATTTCTGCATTTATATTCTACAGATTTCCTTTTAATGTTTTACTGGACTCACTTTGTAATTTACCATTCTCTTTTATATTAAATTTCTTTTAAAATTAATAAAAACAATTTAAAGTAAAAAATGACAGAAATATCTCTGACCTAACTAATAGAAGCAGATCCTGATCAGCACAGCAGCTGGGCTTCAGGAAAATGCATCTGCAGTATAGATATAGGAAGCCTTGTACTATGGATGCAGATCCACAAACAGAAAAATAGCGACATATGTCACATGGCCATAACAAGAAGCAAGGCTGTAGATCTGACTTTTAGATGAGACTTCAGCTGGAGTTAGGAGCAATCAGCACCTTTTTAAAAACTCAGGCAATGTATCTTAATTGTTCTCCATGTCCACTGAGGGAAGGACAAGAACTAATAGGATTAGTCTACAGCAAGGCTGATTTAGTTTAGATATTAGACAAAACTTTCTAACTTGATGGGGAATTAAGTTCTGGAATAGGCTTCCCAGAAAGGCTGTGGAATACCCATCATTGGAGGTTTTTAAGAACAAGTTGGACAAACACCTATCAGGGATGGTCTACATTTTCTTGGTCCTGCCTCAGCACATGGGGCTGGACTTGATGGCTACTTGAGATGCCTTCCAGCTCTACATTTCTATGATCCATACAAAGATTCTAGATCAAACTGGAGGAAAAAAAGTAAGGAAGTAAAATAATTATATTGCCCAAATGCCCTAAAGAAATGTAGTTACAAAAAAACACACTAAATAAACAGCCATGAGCAACATAAAAAAAATGAAAAAAAAATCAAGCAATAGTAAAAATAAACCAGCAAAAGGTATGTCATGCCATAGGAAGAGAATGATTAACAACAAAATAAATTCATAGAATCTTCTTTGATGACTAGTCTTTGCATTGTACTTTCTGCTCCAGCAGCAAGAGGTTGGTAAGGTTACAGTTTGTGCATGTACACCAACCAGACACAGTATCAGGATTCACAAAGACCAGAAATCAATAAAGCAATTCTGAAGTTTAAGATGAAAGCTGCACCCTGGGAATGATAGCTAATCTCTCTTCTTTCTTTTTTTTTTAATTACATTTGATGACAACGTAAGAGCTTGAGGTGGATACTACTGAGGTTTCAGCTGAAATCAAAACACAAATTTGAATACAATTCTTACTGGAGAGGATGAAGCTATTTTAAAAGGGCTATAGAAAATCAAGTGCAAAAAAAGTATTTCTGTACATTATTATATAATCACTTAAGGCCAGGTTACACTGTAGTGTTTCTGTTACTGGGTGCGTATGAAAGATACACATACATAGGAAGTTCAGAGATTGTGCAGCTACACTTCTACCCCGATATAACGGGATCCGATATAACATGAATTCGGATATAACGCGGTAAAGCAGCACTCTGGGGGGGCGGAGGGGGCTGCACACTCCAGTGGATCAAAGCAAGTTCGATATAACGTGGTTTCACCTATAACGCAGTAAGTTTTTTTGGCTCCCGAGGACAATGTTATATCGAGGTAGAGGTTTATTTGCTTATATTTGAAGAATTCACAGTAATTCACTCTGTCCTGCCTATCCACTGAGCATACTGTTGCCTTCTCCAGAAACAGAGAGACAGGATCTAGAGGACAGAATGAGCTTATTTCCTCCAACTGACCTGTGCACATTAGGCTCAGCTTTACCAGCTGGGCACAGTAATTGATAACTATTGCTAGAGGCATTGTATTCTTTCATGGGGTCTGTGCATTCTGTTCCTCCTCACCCCTTAAAGGAAGAATACAGAAAAGCTGTCAACAGTGATTTTTGCTCAGGATGGCAACAGAATTGCAGACATGTAAAATACAAAACAATAATAACATACAGGTTTCCCAGATACACACTGATTGACCGAAGATCCAACTTCATAAACAATTTCTCTACACCTCTCCAACCAGACAGATAGAGACACATTCTCTCTCACCCTCTTTCTGTCTCTCTAGATACACATATACTGTGGCCATATCCTTCCTCCATGCTGCCTACCAGCATGGCACAGTGTGGCAACGGCTCTGCCTCTGTTTTCCTCCTGGTCTCCAGCTGATCCACCCATCCTCCTCCATTTTCCAATTCAAGATCATTTAGCCCTACAGCAAAGTCATGCCAGTCCCAACCTTTCCAAGGTACTCAAAGTCCAAACTCAACACACAAAACCACACATTCTTCCACCCTTCCCGGGCTGACTCCTCAGCAGACTCTTCACCCCACCCAGGCTCTGTAAAGGAAGAAGAGAGTTAATGCTGATATTCCACCTGGACGGGTGCAAGCCTACATCTGATAGAAGCAATCTTTCTCACTTCCCAACCCCAGCCAGCCTACTCTCCCATGAGAGCTAAAAGTCTTCTATCCCTCCCAGCCAGAGACCAACAAGCTGTGCTCTCCCTTTTGAGATCCCCCACACCTTGAATCCTGACATCTAATTCAGGTGTTGCAGGGTGAGGTCCTGGCAGCTCAACTCGTTCGTGACTCATGTGGGGTTTGTACATCCCTGGGACAATGTATACTACATACAACATCCACTCATGGCACATCTCCGGTATAACTGCTGCAATCTCTCCTTATCCCCTCCCATTCACACTCTCTGTATGTTGGGGGGGGGGGGAGGGGAGGAGAGGTGTTGTATTTGGAAAGGAACATTGATTAGTAGCTCCAGGAGGCCTGGTCTCATGCTCTCAAATTTTGCTATATCAGTGAAGAGATGATTGGGCCAATAGGCTGCTGCTTGAGCTTGGATCTTCATGGATATGAACTGCTCCTGCCCCTAGCGTCATTAGTGGCTGACCAAAACTGAAGACACAAGTCCACAGTGAAGGAGCGGTGTGGCTCAGAGCGCTTTCCCTGTTGCCCTCAGTCTCTTCTCTGCCTTGTGTTCCCTCCAACTTTAGTAAACACTGCCATAGAAGAGATGCTGGGTGGGATATGGCTGTGTATAGCAGATTTTATCATATACCTCGTGGTGGGGGACGAGAGGGGAAAGAGATTAATTGCCAGGGAAAACTGAAAGAAACTAATTGTTTCCTTGGCTCTACTACTGTCAGACCAAGGAGGAACCTACCAAATAGTGTCTTTCTGGGAGGCCTTCTGGTATTCCTAACCATGCTCTGTAAATAACTGAGGGATTGGAAGCCCTGGAAGCTTCCACTTTGCTTCAATTGTTTCCTGCTGTGAAAGAGTTGCAGGGAAAGCGGTTATTTCTTTGCCTCTAGGATGTTAGAAATTAATGCACTGGAATGGGTTACCTAGGGAGGTGGTGGAATCTCTATCCTTAGAGGTTTATAAGGCCTGGCTTGACAAAGCCCTGGCTGGGATGATTTAGTTGGTGTTGGTCCTGCTTTGAGATGACCTCCTGAGGTCCCTTCCAACCCTGATATTCTATGATTCTATGAATGCCTCATCAGAAACTCTAATTGAAAGCAAAGAAATGGTGACCGTTAAGTAATAGTATATGAAAGCTGAATTAGTCAATCACTATCCCTAGTTTTGGCCAAAGAAATCAGTTTCTCTGTAAGAACACTGAAAACTTAGAAAATAATGAGGAGAGTATACAGTTACTAGTTGTTTGTATCCTGAAACAGACAGCTATAAAAAAAATAATATAGAGAGCAAATGGAGGAAAGGGAAGTTGATAGTAATGAATATAAATCAGAAGCTAGGAACTCTAGACAAATGGTAAGAGAAGCAAAAGGACACAAGGAGAAATCTATGGCCAGCAGAGCTAAGGATAATAAGGAGGAGGTTTTTTTTTTAATAAAGTATATTAGGAACAAAATGAATCCTGACAATGGTATTGGTCCATTACTTGATGGAAATGGCAAAATTATCAATAATAATGAAGAAAAGATATAAGTGTTAACAGTTACAGTAATTAATCATTGGAACATTTTATCAATGGTTTTTACCAGGGATTCTCCATCACCGACAATTTTTAAATCAAAGTTGAATGTTTTTTCCAAATTATCCGTTCTAGGAATTATTTTGGGGAAGTTCTATGGCCTGTGTAATACAGGTCAGACTAGATGATCACAGTTGTCCCTTCTGGCCTTCGAATCTCTGAATCTACACAAACATTATTGGTTATAGTGATGATTTTACAGGTGTCTGAAAGCAAGTTTCAAATTGATTTCAGTTCACAGTCATATGCTAAAATTTTTCATGAATTTTGCTGTTTGTTTCAGTGGGATTATGAGTTGCCACACATGTTCTACCATTAACAAGGCGTGAGATAGTCTCTTTTATACTGGACACCTAATCTTCACTTTCAGCATAAATATTGGCATCTTCCATTTTACAACGAAGGAATTTGATGAAGTACAACTCGTGTATCTATACCTCTTCCACACCAAACAGCACATTGTCCATATCAAATCCCCTCACCTAAAGTAACATTGCTCCTTGTGCGGCCCCAAAATACAACAACTTAAAAGCTATTAAAGAAACACACATCACACAGAAAAGGTAACTTTGTCAGATCATTTAAAGGGTATTGTGGAATTTTCTAATGGGCTGCTTATCAGATAAACAAACCAGAATAATTCTAAGAGTGAGTCTTACAAATTCAAACTATGATCTGAATGTGAGGTGCTATCAACGGAGACAACAATAGAAAAACATGCTGAAGAAAATACAAATAAAATATTTGAAAACCAAATTGAATTTCAGAGCAGGATTAATGTGGGATTACCTAATTATCTGCTCTTCCTCAGGCACTTGGATGGAGCTCAGAACTATATGGCCCTATCACAAAACCAGTGCAAATGCAGAAGAGAAAAAGTGAACAATATGGTTTCCCTCTTAGAGAGGCAAGGTGAGTGAGGTAATCTCTTTTACTGAACCAATTTCTCTTCATGAAAAAGAAAAGCTTTGAAGTTTACACAGAGCTCCCTGTAAGCTAGAAAGCTTGTCTCTCTTTCACCAACAGAAGTTGGTGCAATAAAAGATACTACCTCACCCACCTTGTCTCTAGTAATGTGAGACCAACACAACACTTATTATTCCAGCACACAGAGAGTCATAAGGACTCTACAGAATCAACCAACGGCTTGTCTACACAGGGCATTAGTCTGCACCAGAGGGATGTAAATTCCAGAGTTCACTAGTGTGTTGCACACTAACTGGCCCCTGTGGACGCTGCGGGCACACACTAAAAGGTCCCTAGTGCACATTAATGTAGTCCCAAAACAGTACTACATGAACGCTCAGTAGGAAATTTTTAGTGACTAATGCACCATATGGACAAGCCCTTAGGTCCTGATCATGCAAATAGAGGTCTTGTCACATACAGAAGGTGCACCAGTTTAATTTAATTTGGGGTTTAATTGGTCTAGTTAAATTGAAGAAAAAGGCTGTGTGAATGCCAGTATAAATCAGACTCATTTCAGTTTAGTTTACATTGTCAACTCAGTCTTTATAATAAGATCCCATGATTATCATTCAGAGTCACTCTGAACCCTATTATCTCTGTTGTGTCAGCGTGAAGCAATAGAAACAGCTACAAGCATGATTAAGAGCTCTTTTTGTTCAGTATATCACCAGGCTGAATCATCACTGGGATTCATAGTCTGCTACCATCCCATTTTTAAGTACTCAACCATTTTTACTTTATGAATTGCACCCACGAAGGAGCATGGGCTTTCAGCTACAGTAAGGCATGTAGCTATGCCCTGCCGAGAGTACTAGACCATTATGATATCTAAAGTAACACAATCAATCAACACCCTTACTCTACAGCTAATTTGCATGCAACAATTTAATTGGTGTATGAGGCAGACTGCATGGATGGTGGATTACTTGACCCCACTGCCACAGTTCTTCAAAGCTACCCCCCACTAGCACACACAATAACTTCTCACAACAGCGCATACCACCCGCACAAGTCAACACAACTCTCCCAGGACTGTCTCTCTGAAGCACTGAGTATCTGTTGAGTCAGTGTGAAGCGAAGGAAATTGCTATGAGCATGGTTGAGGGCTCTTTTGTTGTGAGAACCAGATGAAACATCAAAGTCTGAAGGCTCTGTGGAGGTTGTGTGGATGTCTGTCATATCCCACAATTCCATCAAGACATCATATGTGTTCTCTTGTGGTTGTACAGTCTAGTCCATGAGAAGCAAAATCATAAAAAAGTAATGCACAGGAATGTGCAGGCTTCCACTGAAGACTCACCATGAAGCTTGGCCTTTTTTTCGATCCATTTTTCATGTCTGTCTTCCTCAAAGTGTTTACAACCTTAATTAAAAGCTGCTGTCCATTGATATCGGTCCATGGCTAGGTCTTCAAAATTATCAATATTTTTGCTGCACGAGGTGAGAACCTGCTTACAGATGTCTTTGAAGTGTTTTGGTTGACCACCCTTCTTGCGCTTTCCAAGTTTCAGCTTGCCATAGAAAACCCTTTTAGGAAGTCTATCATCGTCTATTCTAATAAGACAACCTGTCCATCTAAGCTCAGCTTTGATAATCATCACCTTGGTGCTCGTTGTTTCTGCTCTTTCAAGGATGTTAATGTTTGAGAAGACAGACTCACCAGTGGAACTTCAGAATAGAGCGGAGACAGAGCTTGTGAAGTTTTTCAAGTTGCTTAATGTGTCAGCGGTAAATTGTCCAGGTTTCACACCCATACAGGATGCTTTCACTTCTGCATTGCATATCATCAGTTTTGTTGACTGTTTGATGGTGTGCCGCTTGAGTATCCTATGGGCAACAGCATGTAAATTAAAAATAGCTCTGATCTTCCATTGGTCAGTCCAACGGTTTGCCCTTTGCATTGCTCTCGTGGTCTTCAAGTCACTGATGTTCCTTTGCCTGTATAATGACATAGTCAATCAGGTGCCAGTGCTTTGATCTCAGATAGTGTGACCAGACAGCAAGTGTGAAAAATTGGGATGGGGTGGGGGGTAATAGGAGCCTATATAAGAAAAAAAGATCCAAAAATCAGGACTGACCCTATAAAATCGGGACATCTGGTCACCCTAATCTCAGATGCATCCAAGAGGTTTTATATTTATCAGCTTGCCTAAAGATTGTGTTGGTAATTTTCCAACTCTGGCATTAAAGTTTCCTAGAAGTCTGAGTTTTTCTTCACTAGGTATAGACATAATTATATCATCCAAATCAGAATAGAATTGATCTTGTGTTTCTTCTGTACTGTTCATGGTTGGAGCATAAACAGCATGTTGCAATTGCAAGGTGACCATTGATCAGAGAAGGTGGGAGTAACAGACACATGGGGTAACAGGTGGTTGTGCCTCCAGTCAAGGAGCAGCTCTGTGAACAAACTTTGGGGAAAATGTACAAAGAGCAACACTGCTCACTACAACACATCACATGGAAACAAGAGCCCTTTTCGGCTTCTTTTTTTGAACACAAGATTTTATGAATTACATCTGTTTGACAGCACAGGCTTTCAGCTATTAATAAATAAATATTTCCTAATTAACTTAAATTGACATATGCCTGGTTTAAACCAAGACCAGTATCCACATAGCCTTTTGCAGTGGTTTAATTAAATCAGTTTTACAGACATTAAGTTAAACTAGTGCAACTTTCTTGGCCTGGCTAGCCCAGAATGATTATGTACATGAGCAGCCTCCATTGAGCTCAGCGAGACTACTGACATACACAAGCATTTACAGAAGTAGACTGTAGAACTTTAACCATTTAATTAAAAGGGGCAAAATGTTTTCTTGTGCTTGGTATATTATCAAAAGAACCCAAACACTGGACTTCCTCCTATGAAAACCTAGTGCAGAGTGTATTCAGCAAAGAACTGCATCTCTTGCTAGTGCTTTTGAACACCAGTAGATGGAGTACTGGATCCAATCTTTTTTTTTGCAGCTAAATATGGAAACACAACAGTCAGTGCCTTTTACACTTACTATGGCCTTTGGAATCAATTTTAGAATCCGAATTTATACAGAATATTTCACTTTATCACAACTCTGTTTACATACTAAAATTTGCAACATGCTCACTCTACTTTAAAGTTTAAGGTCACAAACACCACAAATTCCCCTTTTATAACAACCAAAGTGTTACCAAGCCTTGCCATTTAATCATGAGAGTCGTGATATGTGGCACTTTTCTTCATACTATATGGTGTTTTCTATACAATATATGTGAGACTAATGTAAATAACAAATTATAAACAGAAGGCAAACTTATATCCTCACTTGACGTATCGTGCACATAACAAAGTGAGCAGCGATCACTATGTGATAAAAGATCTGTAGATGCTGAGATTGGAAGCTCTGCTTGTCTCCCACAAAACACCTCCTCCCATATCAAATGTTATTTATTCCTTCTTATCTATAATCATGTTACAATTTACAGAAAACACTGAAATAAAACCCAATGGATACATTTAAGTATTTCCAAACATTCAAGTCATGCTGCAAAACAAAATTCCTAAAACAACAATCCTGCCATTGCACCTTCATGGGCAGACTACAGTGCCCATGTAGTACCCCATTGACTTAAATAGGCCCCCACATAGTTTGTATCCATCAGTGCAACAAAAGTTGCAGGATTGGGGCCTAAATACATAACATCTGCAGTACTTGCAACCTATTACTTATACCCACACTAGCTCCTAAAAACCAGGGACATGTTGTTCTGGGCACTGTACACAAAGAGACAGTCCCTGCCCCAGATGCAGTAACATACCTCAGCATGCTGGCCATTTTTTAAAAAAAACTAAAAACAAAAATAATAGTTCCTCTGAATATTAAAAGGCTTACTAATAATTTTAACAACAACAGATGGTCTCATTAACCACTGACTTTGTAATACATTGTTGGAGGTATCAGTAAAGTAAAATTACTTTACACCTACTGGATAGATTCACTAATTGCAAAAGGCTAAATTGCTGTAACTGAGAATTTGTTTTTTTGCCAGTGAGAAGAGTGAGATTCCCTCCCACTCCTCCCAGTATAAAAGCTTCCTTTTTGTTTGTGAACACCAGATTTTTTTTTTTAATGGAAGGTACAATATATGAAAGAACTCACAAATTTCAGTCAGGTGGAAGAGTGGCAACCAGCACATTCGTCTCTATCCTGAAATTGTTTAAACTATTTTCACAATATGATTATCTGGAGTTCAATTTTTTTGCTCTTTATACTTGTACATCTACAAAAGAGTTGTGTACTTAATACAGGTTGCCAAGTAGACAGAGACACACAGAGGTAGATAGGCATGCATACATGCACGCACACACACATACATTTGCTTTTAGTACTGACAATTGTTTTTGCAAAGTACATTTTGCTCATTTGAAAAGCAAGGACGCTGAACCCCAGTTTCCAAAGACAGGAAGGTGACATTTCCTTCAGCGTTCACATCTCTCCTTACTTTCAAAGGCACTCAGAATTTCACCTTCTGCTTATGTCTCTTCCTTCTTTCTCCTCTTGAGCTCCCTAGACAGACCACTTGCTTTTCTCATGACCCTCCCCCTTTTTCTCCTCTTGCTAGTAACAGTGTCTTCTTTAACGCCACTCAGTATGCCCAGATCAGACACCCTACTTATTTACAGGAAACTGCTGCCCATTTTCTGTTTCAAAAAATTCAGTACACCTGCACAGTCCATGCAACATTTCAGCCGAACTGACCATACTCTCAGACTATTTGTACTGTAATGTATTTAACTTGTGCAGTCAGTCTAAGCTCTAGGAAAGCGACTTATTTGCTCATCACACTACACCCATTGTACGTTGCTCACGGACTCAGACTTTAAGGCCAGAAGAGACCACCATGATCATCTAGTCTGACCTCCTGCACGTTGCAGGACACAGAGCCTCACCCATCCTCTCCTGTAATAGACCCCTAACCCCTGGCTGAGTTACTGAAGCCCTTAAATCATGATTTAAAGACTTCAAGCTACAGAGAATCCACCATTTACTCTAGCTCAAATCAGCAAGTGACCCGTGCCCCAAGCTGCAGAGGGAGGCAACTCTGCTAATCTGATCTGGGGGAAAATTCCTTCCCAACCCCAGATATGGCAATCAGTTATACTCTGAGCATGTGAGCAAGACTCACCAGCCAGACACCTGGAAAATAATTCAGGGTAGTAACTCAGAGCCCTCTCCATCTAGTGTCCCGTCAGCAGCCGTTGGAGATATTTGCTGCTAGAAGTGGCGGATGGGCCATATGCCATTGTTTGCAATCTCATTTTACCATCCCCTCCATAAACGTATCAAGCTCAGTCTTGAAACAAGTTAGGTTTTTTGCACCCACTGCTCCCCTTGGAAGGCTGTTCCAGAACTTTACTCCTTTGATAGTTAGAAACCTTCTTCTAATTTCAACCTACATTTCTTGATGGCTAGTTTATATCCATTTGTTTTTGTGGCACTTAACTTCAACAACTCCTCTCCCTCCCTGGTGTTTATACCGCTGATGTATTTATAGAGAGGAATCATATCTCCTCATAGCCTTTGTTTGGTTAGGCTACACAAACCAAGCTCCTCAAGTCTCCTTTCCTAAGGGAGGTTTTCCATTCCTCTGGTCATACTAGTAGCCTTTCTCTGCACCAGGTCCAGTTTGAATTCCTCTTTCTTAAACATGGGAGACCAGAGCTGCTCACAGTATTACAGATGAGATCTCACCAGTGCCTTGTATAACGGTACTAACACTTCCCTATCTCTACTAGAAATACCTTGCCTGATGCATCCTAGCATTGCATTGTCACGACTGCACCACATAGCCATTCTGTCATTGACCAATACACCCAGGTCTTTCTCGTCTTTTGTCGCTTCCAAGTGATGTGTCCCCAGCTGATAGCAAAAAGACCAATCTTTGAGGAACTCCACTAGTAACAGCCCTCCAGGCTGACAGTATGACCTAGTGTCATCTCCCCTTTCACCAGTTCCTTGACCACCTTTCAATTTTCATATTAATCATCATCTTCTCCACTTTAACTAATAATTTTCCATGTGAAATGGTATCAAACGTCTTACTGAAATCCAGGTAGATTAGATCTACTGCCTTTCTTTTGTCTAAAAAATGAGTTATCTTTTCAAAGAAAGAGACCGAGTTGGTCTGCAATGATTTACCTTTTGTAAAACCATGTTGTACTTTATCCCAATGACCATTTACCTCCATGTTCTTAATAACCTTCTTTTTTAAAATTTGTTCCAAGACCTTACATACAACTCAGGTCAAACTAACAGGCCTGTAGTTTCCTAGATCACTTTCCTGGACCTTTCTTTAAAATAGCTACTGTGTTTGCAATTCTCCAGTCGCAGGGTACAACCCTCAAGTTTATGGTTTCATTAAAAATCCTTGCTATTGGGCTTTCGGTTTCATGTAGCAGTTCCTTCAATATTCTAGCTGTGAACACTTACAGCACAATATGGGAATAATACCCATATCCGCTCTTTTGTAAAGTGCTTTGAGATCCACTGATGAAAAGAGTGCTATGAGAGGAAGTTATTATTATATAAACAATTCAGTTGATAATCCATCAACGGTGACATGGTGTGAACATTTTTCTTCATAGAAATGCTAATACAAACTAGCTGTATAAGTTATGCTTTCAGAAAATAAGAAAGGATGGAAGCGGCTTAATTTTCATCTAAAAACCACACCTTACTAATTGCATACTCCCATTTTGACTGATCAAGTGCAAATTTAAGACAGCTGTTCTACAGGCACTATTCCCAGTGCTCAGATTAAATTAAAACTACAAGCATTCTTTTGACTTTAAATTGTCCAAAAGGCAAATGTTCACACACAGTAGGTTTTAGGTGATTCATTCTTTATTAATTATCACTGGATCTCCAAATACTTCTCATTTACCAGTTGAATTACAGAAATATTACAAGGGAAAGCAATGAATGAGATCTCCTGAAACCTACAGGCTAAAATTCTTTGATATTACAATTAGATTTTAAAACCTGCACTACCTTTCATTTTCAAGGTATCTCAAGGAACTTTAGAATAATGAGTTAGATACAGGTAGAGCTGTGACTATAGTCAAAAGGAACAGACCTTATGTTCTCAGCATCAACTCACTCAGTAGAAATAATGTGGAACTTTCATTTGCAAGGATTGTTAGCCATGACAAAGAGGCTAGTTTATACTTAAAAGTTCCTCGTGATTTTTAAACTCCATCTGTCGAGCTACCAGACACAAATGGAAGGGAACAGGACAGGATCCCTGCCCCGCAGTGAAATAATAGTTATGAATCCAAATCCTGGTGATGCTTTTTTGAGCAGAGGGTAAATTGCTACTAACTGACACACTGGTATAATCTGCACACAAGAAAAGGGAAGGTCCAGTTTGTGCCCTATAATAAGGAATTTCATAAATGCTAAAGATACAGTTACATAAAATTACCTAGAAAGATTAGACCAAAAATGTCTAGGGACAGTTGTAGTCTGTTTTGTGACCCAAATGACCATATCCTGCTTTCTACCTTCTCCTCTTCCTGTTCCCACACGTGCATACAAAGCACAAACCACTAATTTCCTTTGTAGGGAATGAAGAAAGGAGATAGACTGCAGAAGGCACATACGCAAAACTTATGGAACCCCACAAACACTGTGGGGTAATTCCCTATGTGTGGCTGCTGAGCGAGCACCCTAGGTAGACCGGGGAAGTGGCAGCAAGGAGACAATAATTCTGAGCACTGCACAGCTCCCGCTGTGCTGATGATGCAGATACTGTTTTTTTTAAGCTGCCTATAGACAGCAGAAATTGCTGCCCACTCAACCAACACTAAGAAAAATAATATCACTTGGACTCTGAACCGGAGACTAGAAAGCCACTGACCCAGCTCATCAGGCAGGCAACCTCACAGAACCTGCAGGTTGGGGGACAGCTTCAGAAGACAGGGGGCATGGGCTCTCTGCCCCTCATTGGCCAGCCTTGCTCCCTTCTTCCCCCACCACCCCATTAATTTAAACACTCGACCGGGACTTTTGGAGCCTCTTGCTCCATTTTAGCTGGCCCCCACCCTCCCTGCCTTCAGTAGTAGTGTTTAGGGTGCTGCAGTTCTGACTGTTTTGGAATCAGAAAGGGATTTTCCTCATTGGGGCCAAATTGGCAGAGTCCTGGTGGTTTTTCCCCCCCACTTTCTTCACAGCATGCTGGAGACACAGTTCTGTTAAATAAGAGTACAATTTAAAAATGATTATTAGTCATTTGTATTACTGTTTAGTTTACCACAATTTGTGGCCATTGTCCAGTGCAAATAAAAGGTCTAAAGGACCCCCTCCCAGAAGTAAATGAGATCTAGGATTTAGCTGGTGGACCTTGTGCTGGTGGGATAAGGGGACACCTGAAGTCTTTGGAGATTGAGGTCCCTCTTTCGTACATTCTGTCCACCTTATAGGGAGGAGGATTCAGCAGAATGAGCTGAATCCTAGGGACAGACTGAGGAATGACTACCTTAAGTTATGGATTTTATGATGGAAGCCCTGTAACCCAGCATTGGACCTTCTTAAATGCCAGACATAGGGAGACACAGGGTAGAAAGCACCCCGCCACAGTGTTACATTAAAAAACTACAGCCTGGCGCTTAAATCCAACCCTGTGTCTATCCTCTTCACCTGTGTATCCTGATTGATTTGGACCTAAATATGGCTGTCTTGGTTTGTATGCACTAACTTATTTACAGCTGTACAACTTTTAAGTGCTCAGCTCTTTATCTTTATGTACACAACACTGGGCTCTGTAGCAGCTTATGTCTTTGCTTACTTCACTGTGTGCTGAAGTAATTACAATTATTGGAGAGGAAAAAGTGACCTAGAAAGGATCATTTTTCTTCACACATACAAAAAATAGGTGTAATGTGCCCACTGATTCACTTGTACTATGGAGGGGTGGGGAGGATGAAAGATACAGCACTTCACTATATCCCGGAAATTCAAAGGAACAGGAGCTATATTCAGGGCCGGCTCCAGACCCCAGCATGCCAAGCGCGTGCTTGGAGTGGCATGCCGTGGGGGGCGCTCTGCCGGTCGCCGGGAGGGTGGCAGGCGGCTCCGATGGACCTCCCACAGGCACGCCTGTGGGAGGTCCACCGGAGCCGCGGGACCGGTGACCGGCAGAGCGCCCCCCGCGGCGTGCCGCCGTGCTTGGGGCAGCGAAATCGCTAGAGCCGCCCCTAGCTATATTGCTAGTTAGCTACTTTGGAGATTTAAATGGAAAAGGAGTTCCATGCATAAGTGGGTGGCCTGCTAAGGAAATAACTAGTACCATGCCAGAGTCCATTTCTGGCCCTTGCCTCTAGGAACAAGTTATTGTTCAAAACACAGAACTCCTAAGTAATGCATTTCCCCTGACCAACGTGGGCTGCTGCAGTCCACAAAGGCTTTCCCCTGGAAAAAGGACACATCTTTCCCTTAAATCCCCAGCCAAGTCATGTAACAGGAAGGTAGCCCTAAATCCTCTCCCAACTGTTGTCAAGTTTCACATCTCCAGATAACCTCTGAGACATTGCTCATCAGCTGTCCCAACACCACGTCAAATACAGTCTTAGCAAAATTGGACATATTTCCTCTTAATCCCTCTTGCTGGCTCCCTTCTCCACCACCATAAACTACCCATCTTCATGACTCACAACTTCAGCATCATCATATATTTGTCTTTTGCCCCTCAAGCTTTCTGTCTCTTCTAAAGAGAGTCCTGCTGCTTCTCACTCTGGAGTGTTGCCCATTGCTGCTGGGCTCCATTACTGTATCTGCTACAGACCTTCTATCACCAAGGGCCAGATTCTCAGCTGGTTTAATTTAGTATAGCTCCATTGAAGTCAATACATTGTTTTACACCAATGAGCTGGCCCTTACCCTCCTTTTGCCCCAGTCACCTGTAAACAGGTCATAGTAATTTTCCCCTCACCTTTGTAAGTGCATTACCTGAATATACAGCATCTGACTGTGTAACTGCTCTGTCTGTGGACAATCCATTTCAGTGAGTGGAAGTTTTTTTGTGCACAGCAACTTTAGAATCCAAACCATATTAGAAATGGATCAAAACACAAATCAGTAATTCCCTAACAAAATAGTCATTCAGTTTTGGTACAAAGGGTAATTTTCCAGAAAATGCAAATAAATAATGTGCTTTTAAAAGGAAATACAAGTCAACAGGTTCAGTAATATTAATGATAGCAAAGCACGAAAGGTTTGGTTAACATTTTCAAACTAGTATTTGATTAGTACATTGCTGTAGCACCTTCTGACTATATTCCCATTATAATAATTTGTCATCAACAGCATGAGTATCAACAACACAGTCAAGTCCCTTCTATTGTACTCCAAATTTCCCAAAGTTTAACAGAGGAATGTAAGGGCTCCTATCTAACATCTTAAAAGAAAATGCCCACATAAAACATAAAAGAATATATTTATCAGGAGAAATTGTACATTTGACATGATCTAGCTAAAGAGCTCTCTGAAATCTTCAGCATGAGAAAAAGCAATTCTCCTTCTGGTTTACTGAAAATATAATCATCTCCAAACTAGTATTATTACATCCATTTCATCTCCTCTTCTTACTAATAAAAACAATGGAACAAAAGAGTACTCCACCTGGAAATTCTCAAGGCAATTTACAATATTTAAATTCTCAAATTCTGGCAGTAAAAAGTTATCCTAACAATAGCTTCAAAAAGCATTGAGACAGAGACTTTTGCAGCTGTGTCTATTTCTTTAAGGGTAGAAAATACCTACCCCTTATACTGAACTTTAGATAGCATTTGTGCCGCAGCTCGGGGACTACGGCTCAAATACTCCATGTGCATGCACACGTTGAATATTTGGACTTCATTTTGAAAGTGGTTAAACCAAAGCAAAAAGGAGCTAAGGAAAATACCTTATGCCAACACAGCAAGTCAGCGACAAAACTGGGATGGGAAATAAGAATCTGGTTTCCAGGCCCCCATACTGCCTGATTAAGACATTTTTAAGAGCTTAGACAACTCACTTCCATTTAATTTCAACAAGGTTTGGGCATGTAAGGGTCTGTCTACACTGCCATGTAATCCCAGGGTTAGCAGCACTTGAGTCAGCAGACCCTGAGTTTGCTACCATAGGGCTTGAGCATCTACGCTCATTTGGAAACCCAGGGTAGGAACTGTTGAAGCCTGGGTCACAACCTGGAACTCCCGCATCTATAGTGTATTATACAGGCCCAAGTCCAACCACCCATATCCCAGACTACTTAGAACCCTCCTAAAATGCGGCTGCTCTATCCCTTTCTTCGTGGCGAGTATGGGAAAAATTGACTGTTCACCAAATCTGACTGTCTGGAGAACAAAGGAAGTGGGCCCGTGGGATACTTTTGGCGGACTCCCGGAGCACCAGTCCAGTGAGGCTGCAACTACACTGCACAGCAACAGAGCTTGAACCTGAGTCTTGGACTGACTCACACTCGGACCCTCCATGTCTGTGGGGTACTGGGACCCTGGGGCCGAGCCCTCAGTTAGGATGATCTGCGTAGATGGAGGGGATGGGGGGTGCTTAGGCTTGAGCCTGAATTTGAACCCTGGCCTTACATTGCAGTATAGACATACTCCTTGTCATTTGCAAGTCCCAGTCTTCAATCACTAAATAATGCAGAACTGCAAAAGTGTTGTGATTCAGACCAGTTTACTTAGGAAATGGTTGTGTAATACAATGGCGCACTGGACACTGTGCTGATATATACAGTAAGTGCCAAATAAATACTGAGGAGAAGCCAAACCGAAGCACAATCTAGAAAGTAAAGCTGCCCTGTGGCCTATTCTCAGCTCGCCCACCAAGTTGCTGTGAGACCTTGGTGAAACTCATGAAACCTCTATGCATGATTTTTCTCCCCCCGTTGGCGAAATGGGGCAGTATTTGCCACCTCACACAGGTGCTTAGGTTTAGTTTTATGGAATCTATGCGATATATCTGGACAAAAGGTACTATTAAAATGCAAAATATTTGTTCTGTAGTTCATTATCACAGTAGTCTCTGATCATGTGATATCAATTATTTCATTTCTATTGTGTCATTAGATTTAGAGCTCATATTTTAGAGTCATAGTTACAAGAGACACTCTACAATAGTATAACAGAATCTAGAAGGGATGGGCAATCTCCCATAAAAAATTTTCCCATGGAAATACGTGCAAGATAGTTTGTCAAATTTCTTTTACGTGATTCTGCACCTAAGTCTCAATTAAAATACTTGGCATTTATATAGTACTTAACAAACGTGTGAAATGGGTAATAATTCCACTAGACCACAGCACCTTTTGGCACAAGCCCTGCTTAACCCCCCTGCTGAACCCCCCCCCACCGCCCCCAATCCCCCTTGGTAGAGGAAAACAGCAGGCTCCTGCGTGCACATTCAAAAAGACAACACAGGGCTTGTCTAAACAACTGGGCTGAGGAAGGGGAGGGCTAGAAAAGCCCTGGAGAAAGCTCAGTCAGGAGGCTAGCCTGGGAGGGGATAGGAGGCTTACATCTGTCTCCTCACCAAAGGCAAGGGGCCTTACGGGCCAGGAGACCCCAGGGAGGGTCTGACTGGGGATAGCTGTTACGGGAATAAGGGGGACTACACTGTTGCACTGTAAATAAAGACACAAGGTTGAAGCACTGAAGAAGGCGTGGGGGACTCTTTATTTAACCAGCCAACACAGGGCACACGCTCGAGACGGCGGAGACCTGGTGCGGACCCTGTGACAGTCACACACTAACTGGCCAAATGGGCCTTCCTGCTGCACACTAGATGTTCCCTAGTGCACATCAGGGAACTTCTAGTGCACTGAAGCACGGTCCACACAGCCAATTAGTTTGCCACATGTTAGTGCACTGTGGATTTACATCCCAGATTGCCAGGCACTAACTTTGTTTAGACAAGCCCGCAGAAAGCAGGGCCTGGTTTGTGGCCTCCAAAGCTCAGATCAAATGAAGTAGGTATCCAGGCATGTGGATGTTTTTTCCAACCTAACTACTCAAAACTTCTCAGGGACATTTATCTTTGCAATCCAACCAATTCTTAGGCTATGTCTTCACTAGAAACAAGGACACAGACACAGCCCTGCAGCAGCAGCACCACTTCAGTGTAGACACGTACTACAGCGAAGGGAGAAGTTCTTCCACTGCTGTAGTTAATCCACCTTCTCAAGAGGCTATAGCTAGGTCAACAGAAAAATTCTTCCATCGACCTAGCACTGTCTGCACTAGGGGTTAGATTGGCTTAACTACACTGACGTTTTTCACACAACTCAGTAATGTAGCTGGATCGACCTTACTTTTTAGTGTAGAGCTAGCCTTATTTTTATTGTGCTTACAGCATACGTTATGCTAAGAGTGGATGAACTTTGCTGAATGTGTAACTATTCTCTCATAATCTGGATGTGTTTACAGACTAATGTGATCAAGCGCAACACAGTAACTACATAAAAGAACAAACACAGAGTGGTCTATGGTCACAGCTGGAAAACTCCAGGGAAGAAATGAGGATTTTCAAGGCTGTTAAAAGAGGACAGAAAGGGAGCTTGCTACCAGGGCCGACTCCAGCTTTTTTGCCGCCCTAAGCAGCGAAGGAAAAAAAAAAAAAAAGAAAGAAAGCCGCGATCGGCGGCACTTCAGCGGCAGCTCTACTGCATCGCTTCATTCTTCGGCGGCCGGTCTTTCCCTCCGAGAGGGATTGAGGGACCCACTGCCTAATTGCCACTGAAGATCCAGACTGCCGCCCCTTTCCATTGGCTGCCCCAAGCACCTGCTTCCTGTGTTGGTGCCTGGAGCCGGCCCTGCTTGCTACAGCACAAGCAGCAGTTTGTTCCAAGCATATATGACAAAAAGAAACAAGGCACAACACCTCAAGTGGGTGAAGGAGATAGGGAGTGGTTAGTAGAAACACTCAGGAGAAGAATAAGGTATAGGAGGAAGTACAGAAGGTGTTAAAGGAAAACGTTAATACAGAAGTGAAATTACAGGGTGCTCTGAAGAATTGAGTAAGGCCATATCTATACTTGCCAACGTACAGTGGCACAGCTGTACTGATACATGTAGTCATGTAGGCACATTACGCCGACAGGAGAGAGCTCTCCCATCAATATCATAAAACCAGCTCAATAATCGGGGGTAGCACATGAGCACTTATACCAGGAAAACATATCTCACTCAGAGGGGTGTTTTTTCAGACCCCTGCACAACAAAAGTTTTGCCGACATAACTGCTAGTGCAGACATGGCCAGAGTAACGTGTGACCAGATGAGGTAAGCAGAGGAAAAGCGAGGGCAGAAAGGGTGGAAAAACTCAAGTATTTTTGCTGAGTTAAAATTTTTCATTTATACATCTTACATTTGTTAATTTTTGTCCTATGCTTAATTGTCTCAGTTAGCCCTTAACGTCAAAGCTCACTAAGTCTCAAGGTTCAAATTCACAGCAATTTCGTTCCTATGCCTCCTCTCATTCAATGCACTACAGTTAAGATACTGTCTCTAAACGCCCCAGTTGTCTCTCACCATCTTGAAAAAAACGTTTAAACACATTTATATCATGAACTGATTGGGTAATAATGCCACAGAAATCCTATTTTGTATTTTACTGTGTTGTACCATCTTACCCCTACAGACTGCAAGTTCTTTGAGGCTGGCACCTATTAGTTCTTCGGCACATATCACCTAAAACCTTCTGTCTGCACTAGGCAATGGTCTTCTTCGCCTGAAGTGAGTGAGAGCAGTTTTAGACAGTCTGCATTCAAAATAAAACAGCTCTACAAAAGGTATCGGCTGTTCCCTTTTATTGTAATAGAGTTAATACTCAAACCTAGTGACACCACTTTCAACACTTCTGCTGAAACCATCATGTGCCTCAAAAGGTGGTATTTTAGAGAAATGGATATTTGAATAAAAGAGGTGAAGCAGAGATAAAAAAGGGAAAGATGATGTGAAATGCAGAGAAGTAAGAAAAGAGACAAAGAGAGAAAGACAAAGGAGGATTTCAAAAGAATAAAAACAAAGGCTGAAATGGCCATCTTTAGGACCACTGCTATTTTCCCCATATTATAAGGATCAATAGAAGAGTTATTATTTATTTCTATAAATCAAAGCACCTACGAGCCCCAGTTAACTTTACTAAGAGTTACTTACTACTTAATAACTATATCGTACACTCAATTTTTGTTCAGGACTCACCCCAAAACTTCTGAATAAAGGTGCTGCCTAACCCTATTTTTCTTGCCCCACCTCATAGATGCTAAGGAAGATCTCAACTCAGTAAAGCATTTAAAGAAAGGCTTGACTTTAAGACGACAAATAATCCCATCTGTATTTAGCAAAGCACTTAAAATCATGTGCTTAACTTTCAAAACGTAAATAGCCTCATTGAAGTCAGATGGACATAAGCATGTGCTTAAGTGCTTTGCTAAATCAGTGCCTACAAACGTATTTCAGTTCCCTTCACACAATGATTTGGACACCCTCATCTTTTGGATTTAAGTAGGACTTTCAAGCAATTAAAAATTAATTGCGCGATTAATCGCACTGTAAAACTATCATAGAATACCATTTATTTAAATATTTTGGATGTTTTCTACATTTTCATATTGTACAAATATATTGATTTAAATTATAACACAGAATATTAAGTTTACAGTGCTCACTTCATATTTATTTTTATTACAAATATTTGCACTGTAAAAAACAAAAGAAACAGTATTTTTTCAATTCACCAAATACAAGTACTGTAGTACATCTCTTTATCATGAAAGTTGAACTTAATGTAGAATTATGTAAAAAAATAACTGCATTCAAAAATAAAACAATATAAAACTTTAGCGACTACAAGTCCACACAGTCCTATTTCTTGTTCAGCCAATTGCTCAGAAAAACAAGTTTTGTTTACATTTACAGGAGATAATGCTGCCCGCTTCTTGTTCAGAATGTCACCTGAGCGAGAACAGGCGTTGGCACTGTTGTAGCTGGCATCGCAAGATATTTACATGCCAGATGCACTAAAGATTAATATGTCCCTTCGTGCTTTAACCACCATTCCGGAGGACATGCGTCCATGCTGATGATGGGTTTTGCTCGATAACAATCCAAAGCAGTGCAGACCAACGCATTTTCATTTTCATAATCTGAGTCAGATGCCACCAGCAGAAGGTTGATTTTCTTTTTTGGTGGTTTGGGTTCTGTAGTTTCCGCATCAAAGTGTTGCTCTTTTAAGACTTCTGACACTTACTCCACACCTCATCCCTCTAAGATTTTAGAAGGCACTTCAGATTCTTAAATCTTGGGTCGAGTGCTATACTATCTTTAGAAATCTCACATTGGTACCTTCTTTGCGTTCTGTCAAATCTGCAGCTCAAGTATTCTTAAAATGAACAACATGTGCTGGGTCATCATCCAAGACTGCTACAACATGAAATGTATGGCAGAATGAGGGTAAAATAGAGCCAGAGTCATATAATTCTCCCCCAAGGAGTTCAGTTAGAAATGTAATTAACGCATTATATTTTTAATGAGCTTCATCAGCATGTCCTCTGAAATGGTGGTTGAGGCATGAAGGGGCATACGAATGTTTAGCATATCTGGCATGTAAATACCTTTCAATGCCAGCTACAAAAGTCCCATGCAAAAACTTGTTCTCACTTTCTAGTGACATTCTAAATAAAAAGTGGGCAGAATTATCTTCCACAAATGCAAACGGACTTGTTTATCTTAGCGATTGTCTGAATGAGAAGTAGGACTAAGTAGACTTTTAGGCTCTACAGCTTTGCAGTTTTGTTTTTGAGTGTAGTTATGTAACAAAAAAAAATCTACATTTGTAATTTGCACTTTCACAGTAAAGAGATTGCTGTACAGTACTTGTATGAAGTGAATTGAAAAATACTATTTCTTTTGTTAACCATTTTTAAAGAGAAAATATCTGTAATAAAAAATAAGAATATGAAGTGAGCAGTGTATACTTCGTATTCTGTGTTGTAATTGAAATCAATATATTTGAAAATGTAGAAAACCATCCAATAATATTTCATAAATATCAATTGGTATTGTATTGATTAACAGTGCGATTAAAACTGATTAATCGCAATTAATTTTTCTAACTGTGATTAATTTTTTTGAGTTAATCACGTGAGTTAACTGTGATTAATCAACTACCCTAGATTTAAGATTACCACTTTTACATTAATAAAGAAAAAAGGAAAACTGAAATCTAAACTTTAAAGTTAAGATATTAACTGTATAATTCCAGTCATAAGCCAAACTAGTATTTCTTAGAGTTACTGTAAAAGCCTTAAGAAGTTTTCAGTATATTTTACACAAGAACAAATGAATGCATTATTTTCTTAAATTTATGCACAAGTCTAATTGCTATGCAGATGCAATTAAGTAGATCTAAGAAATGTAAAACTAAGACACCATATGGTTCTCAGTTCTCAAAATCAGAGGCATAAAAAGCAGATTTCACACACTAGGGTGTCAACACAACATTCTGACTAAAAGACTGCTAAATACAGTTGTTTTCTATGCTTTTTTAATTTCTTTTTTTTCTTTTAAGTACAGTATTTTCAACCTATAGATAAACAACAAGAAGGTATTATGAAATACCAAGAAGCAGTTAAGTCAATCCTGGATATTTCCCGATGACTTGAATTGGATTTACAAAGTCTTACTATCAAATCAGTTTGCAAACATTAATGATTTTCAAGTTTAATAATATTTAGATTAATAGAGGACTCCTATTCAATTCAATAGCATTTGTACTGCTCAGAAAACACATTCCTCTCTAGCATAAGGTGACACGGGATGAGAAAATGTACACAAACACACAAGATATATGCAGCTTTCAGATTCCTGAGGCTCTGCTTATGCTCCCTTCAGAAAGGTAAGGCATGTGGCATTGCAGAGTGAGTGCGGGAGTAGCCTACAAAACCTTACATTGGTAGATTTATTGTAAACGTCACGGCAGAGGTTAGTCAGGAGGATGATCTGAAGAACAGGATACTACAGCAGGAGAGCATGTTATGTTAATTAACCCACCTGTAATCTAATTTACATACTTTGGGCTAAACTGTAGAGTTATTGGGAACTGCAAGAACGGGGCAGGACATAGCTGGACTAGCTTAGGAGCAGACCAGGGAGCAAGCTGTAAATTATAGTTGCAATTAATTCCCTGTTTCCCCTTGCTCCAAGGAGATGGTAATATGTACCATCTCTTTGCCTGGCACAGATTACTTGTCTCCTTGCTGGCTCAGCTATACTGACTAGCACATAACAGAGAGCAAAGTCAAGGTTCTGCTTACCTCCTAGCATACCCGTCTGCAGGATGGAGCGTAGCACCCGTGCAGAGGCTGCTCTCCCCTTTCCATGGTGACCTGCAGCACCTTATGCCCTCTTACTTCCCTGTGCAGGGCCATGCTGAAAGTCACAATTTAGCCCTTAAAGAAAGAGCTAAGGAAATATCCAGACAAAAGAAGACATGATGGTAGAATAAGTACCTTAAGTCTATTATTAAGTTAAATGCTAAAAGGTCAGGAACATCATAGTCAAGTTTACAAACATCTTTAACTTTGACCCCATAGCAGTGCCCATCCTCTATTGACCCTTGGCACCAAGCCTCTAAGCTACCATACAACAGCTCTTCCACATTGGCAATACACATCTACAAACAGCCTCCCAACCTTCTGGTGACATGCTGTCAGACAGCAACACTCGCAGCTCTAGAGCCCTGCATGGATACAAAAATTTGGATCTACATCCGATCCGCATCTGTGATAATTAACTTGTATCCAACCCCTAATCCACACTCCACTTTTTATATGTATCCACATATGCGCTAGCATCCTATCTCACTGTTAGAGCCCTGTGCGGATACAAAAATTTGGATCCACATCCAATCCACAAAGATGGCAAACAATACAACCGCATCCACAAATACGGCAGATATCTGCGGATTTGCAAGGCTCTATTCGTCTCCATTATACATCTCTCAGAAATAATACAGATCGGCTATTCCATTATAAGCCAAACAGCCCAACCTGCCTAATCCACCCTATTAATTGCTCCATTGCACATCTTGGCTGTGATGCCCCACAACACCCTTTAATCACACCTTGAGATGCTTTATGTGCTGGTCAATGTGACATCATACAACTGGTCCTCCTTCAAGTACACAGAAACCACAACATAGATAGTTATACACATTTCATATACCAACTCCTCCAGGAAAATCACAGGCATATGACAGGGTAGGCAGGGATACCAAGGTCAGAGTTAAGGTTGCTTGTGTAAAGTTACTGGTAAATTATTGACCATTAAAGCACTCTCATTTTTAAGCTAAAATTAAATAATTGTTTTCAAGCACTCAAATTTTATTTTAATAACTATAATGTTCTAGTGTTTTTTCCTGATCTAAATAATATACATTTACTGCTTTCATTGTACCTTAAATATTTATTTTTGGGAATAGGCTTGTCTGCCTGTCCGTTCAGCTGCTATTCATGCGTTCTTTCTTGTTAAATGTCTGTTTCTCTCGATAGCCAATAAGCCTCCATTCTGGGGAAAACCATTAAGTCAGCAATATAAAAATGAAGGCAAGCCAGATAGATGTGTCAATCCTTGCAAAGAATGAAGGAGGCATCTTCTCTTTAGAATTCTCTCTCAACAAGGTCAGTTTATGAGGCCTTCCTACACTGCAGCACAATATGTGAACAAACTCCCAAAATAGAGTACATTTACATTTGAATATCAAATACTATTGATCTCAGTACATACTCATTTTCACAGAACTCCTTGATCTTTATGACTATTACATAATCCTGTTTGCAATTTGGCTCATACTAATAGGCAAAGAGAATGGGAGCACTTAAGATATTGCTGTTATGACTACCAGTTTTCATATATACAAACACTGGTAAAACACAAACCAGATTAATCAGCCCAACAGTGCACCCCAAACTACATATGCAGCTTACTATATCATCTTCCTTCTATTTTTCTCTTTACAAATTCCAATTATTTTAATTTAATTTGTGTTCAGAACCCATTATGTGTTCCTCAAATAATGATCCTTATTCCTAGGAAAAACAGACCAAACTAAAAATTAAATCACTGTGCTTCTCTTACTAAATGAATGTATACATCCAGAAGTTAGTCAAATAAGAAACTGTCTTGTCAGAAAGTCCAAATATGAACCAAGGCTCAGGATAACAAAAGGTAACTACTGCATTCAAACTTCTTGGGTGGGGATTACATTAAATAATCCTGTTTATTAGAGAATAATACGGTTTGTAGAATTTGTGTGGACAGCACGTCAGTTCATGTGTTTTCCTGTGTGGTGATACGGTAACACTATAATAATCAAGAGGTCCAGAGGACAAAGCAGGAGATAGGTTAGAGGCAGGGACACTTGTGAAAGGAGGAGTTCTATGCAGTTCTTAGGAAGAAACGGCTCTTACAAAGAAATGCTTTTACTAGCATCCCAGCATTTTAAAAATACATTTTTTCAGTATATATTTATTTTTTTCAATATATATTTATTTTCTCCTAGTCCAACATAGTCCATCCTATGGCAAGTAGCTGTGTATGTACTATAATTACTGCTATTAATTTTGGAGGGAGGGAAAGAAATCATTACTTTTATGGGCTTTTTGTTGTAGTTGCTTTTAAAGCCAGAATTGTAGTTTTTCACCTTTGTGTACTTGGTCCTGCCTCAAAGCAAGGAGGCTGAATTAGATGACCTCTCAAGGTCCCTTCCAGCCCTATATTTCTATGCAATACCTAAGAAGATACAATCCAGGCTCTGAAGGGATTACAATCTAATTAACAAGGCACGTGTGCACATTTAAAAATAGGAAGGAGCAGGGGATAGTAGAACAAGGGATAGAGCAAAAAATCACAGCTATATTCAAGTTAGTTATGAGTGTATCTTAGTGGAAAAGAGGCTTCTCTAAGGGCACCGGGGTTGTTTTTATAACTACAAATTATGGGGCATATCTTCAGTTGAGGTAAGTTGGCTGAGTTCCCTGGAAGTCCATTATACCAGCTGAGAACGTGGCAGGATGTCTGTACTGTAGTTGGCAGTAAGCACCTTCTTGATTCAAACCCCCACACAGAAGCCTGCATTTGATCTCTGTCACACACCCACACAAATTCTTCTCCATGCTCTTCCATAAACTAGTTTGTAGGATCTTTGACTCAGGTACTACATAGTACAATGGAGCCCAAATGTGATTGGGTCATTTGAGCTCTACCACAATAAAAGTATCATCACCACAAGGCTGTTATTGCCAATAATAGTATACTACTGCCAAGTCTGTCACACTAGCCAGAAGGCAGAATATTTAATTCATGCTTTTCTCACTTCAGGAATCTCACTGATCACTTTTTTGCTCTCCATGGCCTGACAGTTATCTTCCTTGATTCAAGACTCTTCCAGCTAATTTCCATGGGAGAAAAGCTTTGCAAAACTATCTTTTATTCATTTAGCAAAATTAAAATTAACATTTTCAAACAAATATCTGCAAATGTGACAATGGGAGAGATATTACCATCCTGAAACAACTTTTTATTAGTCTGCTAGAAGCTAGTCAAGGTCGTGTGATACAGCATGGCCAGAGGGCAGCAGGAGAGGGTTAGAAGGGAGCCTTATTCCCTGTAAGGGGAAGAAAGTTTGCTATAGATTAATTAGAGCACCTGAAGCCAATTAGAGCACCTGAAGCCAGTCACATGATAAAAACCCCTGCTTCAATCAGACAGTGTGGGAGTTGGAGCAGAGAATAGTTTGAAGGAGTTGGAGCAGAGAGGAATTGGTGATGGAGCAGAGAACAGTTTGAAGGGAAGCAGAGGACAGTTTGGAGAAGTGCTGCGATGAGCTAAGAAGTCCAAGACCCTAGGTAAAGGGGCACCTGGCTTGTACAGAGGGAGGGCAGGAAGCCCCCCACAAGCTGAAGAGCAGGAGAGGGAAGTAGCCGAGGGGAAGGAACCATCAGTTCAAGTGGTTTACCACTATCCTCAGTGCCCCTGGGCTGGGACCTGGAGTAGAGGGCGGGCCCAGGTCCCTCCCTCTCCACCCCCTCCTCTAGGACACTAGTGGGGCAGTTAACATTCCACTGCAGGGGCAAGAAATGGTGCCCTGAACCCCCCGCAAAGAAGAGAAAGCGCGAGACCCATCAAAATAGTGCCGGCAATTTGCCACAGTCGAGCCATTGAGAAAGATTTAAAAATGTTAGATATTTACTCCTAGCAGAAATTCAGCATTTTCACAATTATATGATACTTTCTTTTCAGCACATGGGATTCCCCTCCCCAGGAATTTAAGAACAGAAATGCTCAGAAATGTCATTTTCCCACTCTCTTGGGCAATATCTTGCAATTATATTCCCCTTCCCCACCCCACCCACCGCACACACACACTGGTGTTCTTGCAGTGTCCAACTGTGGCATAACGGGGGGGGGGGGGGGGAATGCAGCAATTATCAAAATAGTATGAACAAATTTGGCATACCATCATCAAGGAGAAATTTACATACGTAAGAGGAGAAAAAGGCTCAGGACTATGCTGTTCTTTAGCCTCAGTGGACCAAAATCATCCACAGGATAACTCTATTAAAGTCACTCGAGTTGCACCAGGGATGAATCTGGCGTACTCTTTTATGCATTCTGAATCAATAGCCCTAAATGGAGAGAGACAGATAACAAAAGAGAAAACAATTGAGTGAGAAACAAAGAAAGCGAAACCCCTTTTCCACTTAAGAGAGGGTGATGTGTGTGTGCTTGTCTGTATGCAATACTGCCACATGACAAAGAAAAATATATATAATAAATGTGTGCAGCTTTCCTTCCAGAAAGGAAAGCATTTGTAAATGTATGACTACAAAGAAACACAGCTGCTCAGTTACTGACAAAAAGCTAAGGAATCTGAACAAATCACAGCATCTTTAATGTTTCTCTGTTGGCTCTGCTAATTCCATGCAGGAATAATTTCAAAGTTTCAGTAGTTGTGTTCATCAGAACATAAACATGGCCATACTGGTTCAGACCAGTAGTCCATCTAGCCTGGTATATTGTCTTCCAACAGTCACCTGTGCAGATGCTTCTGAGGAAAAGAACAGAACAGGGCAATAATTGAGAGATCCATCCCCCGTTGTCCAGTCCAGCTTCTGGAAATCAGAGGTTTAGGGGTACCCAGATCATGGGATTGCATCCCTGACCATTCTGACTAATAGCCATTGATGGACCTATCCTTCATGAACTGATCTAATTCTTTTCTGAACCCAGTTAATACTTTTGGCCTTCACAAAATCCCCAGCCAATGAGTTCCACAGGTTGACTGTGCAATGTGTCGAGAAGTTCTCCCTTACTTTTTTTTTAAACCTGAAGCCTATTAACGACACTGAGTGACCCCCATTTCTTATGATATGTGAAGGGACAAACAACCCCACTTTATTAACCTTTTCCATTCCAGTCATGATTTTATACACTTCTGTTATATCCTCCCCTTAGTCCTCTATCTTCTAAACTGAACAGTCCCACTCATTTTAATCTTTCCTCATATGAGCGTTGTTGCATATCCTTAATCATTTTTGTACCTTTTCCAATTCTAGTATCTCTCTTTTGAGATGGGGTGACTAGAACTGCACAGTATTGAAAGTGTGGGCATACCATGGGTTTTTATATTGACATTATGATATTTTCTATCCCTTTTCTAATGGTTCCTAACATTTTGTTAAGTGCTGCTGCACTTTAAATATACTAAATGTAAGGCTGTACTGCAATACCCTTTTGAATCTTTTCTGGGAGGATGGTGCTTAAGAAGCCATCACTATGCAACCGACCTGTCCAGCCCCAACATTTAACCTCACATTCCTGAGTGAGGTAACTGAGAAGATCACGAAGGCCCACTTCTAATTCCACCTAGATACTGCCCTTATCTTAGACCTCCTCCCCGTCAGGCTTCAGTCCAGAACATGGAACAAAGACCACGCCGATGTCATGATCTCCTTTTGGCTATGGATAAAGAGCCCTACTTCCATATTCATATTGCTGGACCTCTTGGCAGCATTGGTTATTGTTAGCTATGGGATCCTTCTCTCTTGCCTCTGCCATCTGGCAGGAGTCAATGGGATTGCACTCAGGGAAATGGCTGGAACTAAGACCACACCCACATGTTCTTTCACTTCCATAGCCCCCCGCCCCCAGGGATCTCTGTTCTCTTAAGAAGTGTTGAGCATCTCTACGGAGCCATTGTGAAACTGCATGGAGTAAAATGCAAGCAACACACAAACAACTCCCAGTTCTATATCAGTTTGAGATTGGATACAAACAGCACCATCTCCCAGCTCTGTGAGGACTTGGCTGAGGTCACTAATAGGTGGAAGAGCAGCTGACTGTAAATGAATTGCAGGATTGAGGTGATATCAGCAGGGAGAGGGAAGCACTTTAAAGAACTCTCCTCCTTTATAACATCCTGTGCCTGCGAGGGCATCTGTTGACACAACGTTCACCTGGACTGTTTACTGTTTCAGGATAGCTGAATAACCACAGCCATGAAAAATGCTCATTTTCTTCTATGGTTGCATCTCCTTCTTTCAGATTCACACTTGACTCTAACACATGCCCTCCAGGCTTAAATATTATACAGATATGTTTTTCGGGTATGAGACAACGAACCTTGAAGCTACAATTAGTTCAGAAGCAGTGTCTTGCGTGTTCAATAGTGAAGGAAGCTGCAAGCAGGTTACCCATATGCTTTGCTGTCCTTCCGTGAAATACCAGATCAAATCCAAGGCTTCATACTTTACTTTCAAAACCCTCTATGGGACCTGAGGGACCCCCTCACCCTGTGTGGTCATGACTAAGGCCCTGAGAAAATCGCAGATGTTTTTTAAAAATTCACGGCAGTATCATGGGTCAAGTACAGAATTTCACAGAATATGCCTGAGTTCCAAGTCATCCTCTACCCCCATCCCCCAAACTGCTGCAATTTTTCCAACAGTGGGAAGGTGCAAGCAGACACCTGCAAGTGCTGGTCTTGTGCTTTTGTATATGCAAGGCACAGTAGTCAGCGCCACCACCTGGAACATGCGCTCTGAGCAACCTGCTTCTGTCTCCACACTGAGGCCAGGGCTGCTCATGTTCCAAGTGGTAGCAGTGGCAGCTACTGTGCTTGGCATAAAAACAACCACTGAGTTCTCCCCACTGCCCAACTCTTGCTCTGACATGATGCTGTGGCTGCACGCTACAAGCTTCCCCGACCATGAGACTGAACATAAAAACGGCCATACTGGGTCAGACCAAAAGTCCATCTAGCCCAGTATCCTGTCTTCTGACAGTGACCAATACCAGGTGCCCCAGAGGGAATAAACAGAACAGGTAATCATCAAGTGATTGTCGCTCATTCCCAGGTTCTGGCAAACAGAGGCTAGGGCCACCGACTGTTTGCCCATCTTGGCTAACAGTCACTGATGGACCTATTCTCCATGAACTTATCTAGTTATTTTTGAACCATTTGAATCTTTTGGCCTTCACAACATCAAATTGATAAATTAATCCATAAGTAGTCACCAGGTCCAGATGGTATTCATCCAAGAGTTCTGAAGGAACTTAAATATGAAATTGCAGAACTACTAACTGTGGTATGTAACTTAATGCTTAAATCAGCCTGACTAGTGGATAGCTAATGTAATGTTCATTTTCTTAAAAGTGGCTCCAAAGGTGATCCACGCAATTAGAGGATGGCAAGCCTAACTGCAGTACCAGGCAAAGTGGTAGAAATTATAGCTAAGAACAGAATTGCCAGACACATAGATGAATGTGAAATGTTGGGGAAGAGTCAACATTAATCAATCAATTCTTTGAGGAGGTCAACAAGTATGTGCACCAGGGTGATCCAATTGATATACTGTACGTGGACTTTCACAAAGCCTTTGACAGGATCCCACATCAGAGGATCTTAAGCAAAATAGGCAGTCATGGGATAAGAGGGAAGCTGCTATCATGGGCAGTAATTGGTTAAAAGATAGGAAACAAAGGGTAGGAATAAATGGTCAGCTTTCAAAGTGGAGAGAGGTAAATATCAGGCTCCCTTATGGATTTGTCGTGGAACCTGTGCTGTTCAGCGTAGTCACCCCTTTTCTGATCATTCATGTGGCAAAATCTGTGAACTATACAAAATTATTCAAAATTGTTAAATCCAAAATTGACTGCAAAGAGTTAAAAGGGATTTCACTTAACTGGGTGACTGGGCAACAAAAGGGCAGAAGAAATTCATCGTTTATAAACGTAAAGTAATGCACATTGGAAAACATAATCCCAACTCTACATGCAAAATGATAGGGTCTAAATTAGCTATCACTCAATAGAAAGATCTTTTGAGGGGGGGGAAATAAATGCTTTGTTGCATTTTCTAGGGCATTACAGGCTATCAAATAATCACATTTTAAATTACATTGATTAAATTAATAGGCACCAAATTTAAAACAAACAAAAGGAAGCATTTCTTCACGCAACATACAGACAACCTGTGGAACTCATTGCCAGGGGATGTTGAGAAGGCCAAAGGTATAACTGGGCTCAAAAAAGAATTAGTAAGTTCACAGAGGATAGGTCTGTCAATGGCTTTTAACCAAGATGGTCATGGACACAACCCCATGCTCCAGGTGTCCCTACACCTCCAACTGCCAGATGTTGGAACAGGACAACAGGGGATGGATCACTCAAAATTGCCCTGTTCTGTTCATTCCCTCTGAAGTACCTGGCACTGTCCACTGTCAGAAGACAGGATACTGAGCTAGATGGATCATTGGTCTGACCCAGTACGGCCATTCTTATATATTTGTTTACTTATGATGGGTACCATAATGAACAACTACTGAGCTATTTGTGATAATTCCCATTTTATGCATAGAGAACACTCCAAACACCATCATAAAGTCAAACAGTGCAGCATGGTAAATGGTGCCCCCTCAGGGACTGTTAAATTGCAATGGGCCTCCCTGACTTTTGTGCTGGTGCACAACTTCTGCCCTTTATTACTTATTATAGTGTTGGTTCTATTGTGTTAGAGAAATAGCTATGCAGTCTTAACTGTAGCAGGTGGACCTGCTCTTGCTATAATGTTAAACTGCATCAAAAGATAGTGGGCTCAAACAGCTACAGATTGAAAAAGGTGACGTAAAACTACTATCAATAAAAAGATTTACCACTTACAATTATTAGCCTAAGAAAGAAAAGAAAATCAAAGGAAATAAGTCATGGATTTCCAGTGTACTGAGAATATGGGAATGTATGAAGAGAACAATAACACTCTTTAGGGAATGATTCAGATGATGCAACTAATTGCACAAAAGATGTCAAGAGAAACAGGCACAAAAACAATAAAATATTTTTTTAAACTTATTTGATAAAGCAGAGCTCTGATCTCACACAGCTGCAAGAAAAATATGAATTAGAAATACTGAACTTCTGGCTGCTCTTACAGTTGTTATTTACAAGATCATAAGAAGTGGAAGCAAATTAGATTATCTCCAATAGAGGATTACATAAGAAAGTTACAATATAATCAGATTTCTGTTAAAGAAAAATAGATACCTAAGACACGTTTTTCTACACAGGAATAACGAGAACGTAAGGCTATGTTGGGGAAAAGCAATGAGTCAAAAAAAAATCCCTCCAGATGATTTAAAGGATAACATGCTATCCATTCTGAACAGTAAAAAGTCCCTCTCTGAGAAAATACCACTGCAGGAACTATTTTAATTGCTGCTTTTGAAAAGTTAGCCTATTAAGTCAATCGAATCCATTCCCTCTGTCAAAGCAAGATTGTTCCTATGGTTCTTTTAATTCAGAATACATCCTCCAAACCATCTCTTAGGTTGATGCAATTAATCAGTCTTTAAATGGGATTTCTGACCCCCCTATATTGCAGGTGTTATCCTGACAACCTCATAATTACTAATCAATTTAACCTAAGTTCAATATTGCTTTCAAATAAACTACCTTCAGGCATGAAAACATACTTAAGGAAGGAAGGATAGGCTTGCAGTCAACGTACAGGATTAGGACATAGGATGCCTGAGTTTTGTTCCTGGCTGTGCTATGGATATTCTGTGTGATATTGGGCAGGTCACTTAACCATTCCATCCCTTGCTTTTTCCATCTGTAAAACAGGGATCATCCTAACTTGGCTATCATGAAAATCAACTCAATGTTGTGAAGCGCTTCAAAATCCTTGGATAAAGATACTACACCAGCGCAAAGTAGGAGGAGCAACAGAGGAGACAAACAAGTTATCAAAGAGAAAAATCACTTAAGAATGGGACAAAAATTAATTATGAATTGCCTTAATGTTATTCCAAATTCCCAAATGAAATAGCTCTGTTAATTGTTAGACAGTACATCTGTTGTTTAGCAAGAACATATGGCTTAAGATTGTAACAAGAAGTGCTGACTAAGAGAACAGTGCTTTAAGAGTATATTTGCACTTCTCAAGTTGTGTCTATATTATTCATATTCTTGTTCTAATGCCAGTTTAGTACCCTGGTGACTCTGCCACCCACTGTCAGCATTTGCACATGTGCTTTACTGCTTATTCCAAGTTGCCTCCTAATGAGAGACCTATAATTAACTATGACTTTAACAGTTGCTTATCACTCTTAGGATTTCATGATTTAAAACACAGTTCCTTCTATGAACAAGTGGTTCTATGAAAAACCAGGTCTTAAGGAAACATGGCAAAGACGTACTTCTTCTTGCAGATAAGATTTTGATACGAGCCATCACAGGAGCCAAGCTGTTCGCTTGTAGGAAATATCGAGACTCATGAATTGTCTAGTTCAATGCTCCCAACTCTCTTAGGTTTACTTTGCCAACTTCCCTCCCTTAAGCCCTGCCTCCTCTCTGACAGTGCCAATCTCCCTCCCTGTTCCATCCGTCACCTGAGGCTCAACTGAGATGCTTGGGATTGCCAGCCTCCCTTGAGCCTCCAGCCCTATGTGTGTAAATTACTTCCACAGCCAAGTACAATAATGGCTAGGGAGGGAAGATGAACGGCTTTCCCGGAGCCCCCTGCATTTTTACCATCAATGTGTAAAGGGGTGGCTCTGGGTTCTTAAAGTCCTCCCCCACACACACACCAATCCTCTCACTTCTGTCCCAAAGGCCCCTTTGAACTAATCTGATGCCTTGCCAGGGGGTGGGGCGCTGGCTCCCTGCTTGGGAAACCCTGCACTTATTCTACAGAGAATATATTCCCCTTGGCGTACGTACTGAGAGGAATGCAGGCTACTCCCCAGGAAGCCCTAAATGTAATTTAACCATCTGAGACCAGATGCTAGCAGAAAGTGAAAAAGCAAAAATAACCCTGGTAATTTAATCCTCTATCAATGTTACATTTGGAATGAGCCTCAGAGGATTAAGGGTTTAAACTCCCCATAAATGAAGATGACTTTTAAATAAAAAAAAAGAATCCTGCTCCACTGGATGGAGTCTGAACCTTTCCACAATTTCTGGTTACTGTTAATTAAACAAATGCTCTCCATGGATTATGCTATCTTCAAGGCTCTGGACAACAGCATTTTCTTTCCACGAGTCCCAGGATGCCTTTATTTCCAGAGTCTCCTACCATGTAGAAAAAGCACACATCACATCATGTAAGGATTGAGTCCTGCCACAAACTCAGTGCATGTACCAGGAATCTTCATTAGTTCTGGATATATCAAAGGGACACAGTCCACTTAAAAGTCACATTCCTGTCTGAATATGATTTACATCTTCTATTGTTAAAAACAACACTCAGAGTTATGATAACAGGGTAAGGAACAGATTTCTCTATTTATTCAGTTTGTTCACTTTATGCCTATAACAGCATTTTAAGTATAGCCTGTGCCACCATTTCACTATAGTTTTTTCCCCCATGATTGTGTGCGTCTGTCAGAGACCAATATGACAGAAAAAAACATTTTTAATAACAAGAGAGTGTAGTTGTAAAACCACAATAATTGGCTGGGGGAGTCAGAAGCAGCTACAGAACCTGGAGATACTTGAAAACTTATATTCAAAAACTGACCAGACAAGTGTGACCCAAGGACCTCTTGATGCCAAGTGGCCGAGAGCAAAGACGTACATAGAAGTACAGAGATCCCCCTGGTTTCACCAAAGGGGGTCATCTGAGGTATCTAATGAAAGCTTTTGTCACCCTGGTCATCATAATCATTGCAAAATATATGTATGGATAAAGTGTATACACAGAGTTATGTGTATACACTAAATATTATAGAATGTTCTCTAGGTCTGTGAGTTAAGACAAGTCACCATAAGGTGCCCTTTTCGCACAAGCCTCAATAAATCTGCCCATAGGTATCAAAATTCCTACAACTCAAGCACAGCTGGGACTGCACAGCCTCCTCTCCCCATATACTGAGCAGATCCTGCAGATCCACAGTGGTCTAAGATGGAGAGCGTTTGCTGCGATAAGCCACCATGGTCACCTAGGAAGATGCGATGAGACCTCTCCACACTGAGCAAACAGGAAATGAAATTTCAAAAATTCCCAGGGCTTCTAAGGGGGAGCGGCGGATGGTTGTTTACCTGGCTGCAGGGCAGTGGAGTTCAAACTGCTGACCAGAACAGACAGGATGGGCACTGTGGGACACTGCCTGGAGGCCAATTAAAGCGATAAAATCAAGTGGGGTGTCTATACTGGTCCTTGTTGACAAAAATTTTGTGCAAAAAGCCTTGTGTGTCTTGTCAGAGTGGTTTTATTTCATCACCAAAACAAGGCATTTTTGCCACTAAATGTCGCAATGCCATGTGTACGCATTCACTGTTTTGTCAACAAAAGCTGCCTTTTGTTAACAAAACTCTGTAGTGTAGACAAGGCCTTAGACAATGGACCTTTGAAATGATATCTGGGATGCAGATGAGTCCCCAGTTATCCTTCCACCTGTGAAGACAAGCTGCCAAAGGGCATGATGATATGAAAGAAGGGATCTCAACCAACCTGGTTGACAATGCTCAAAGGAGGACTTGGGGTAAGCAATCTTTTAGGAAAAAGTAATGTTTAATAAATTACGTTAAGGCTCTAGAAAGAATGATTTATTTTGTTTTATATGTAACCTTTTGTTTCCTATACTCTTACTTTCAATCACTTGAATATCTGTTCTTTGACAATAAACATGTTCTTGTTTTCACTACATATATACTAAGTGCTGTGTATTAAGTAGAGTGGGGAATGGTGAGTTGAATCTTGCCAGCTGGGGTGCATTATTCCATTGGGAGTAGTAAATCTGCGAGTGCTTGCTGAAATGGGTTGAGCGCTCCAGAGGGATGCTTGGAGGACTCAGGGGATCATGGGTGAGTATTACTAACCTGTGCAGGGAGAGCAAGGCCTGAGGAGGCCAGAAAGGTAGTGCTTGTGTTGCCAGCGACTCATGGATTCAAAGAGCGTCTCCACTGCAGGTGCAGACAGGAGGTAGCATGGAGCCTCATAACCCTAGGTGCCCTGGGGAAGTGTCACAACAAGCTGCCCCTTTAGCAATTTATACATTTGAAATCCATCAGAGCTATCTCTAACTATTTATCTGTTTTTTCTTCCACCAATTACATTGTTGATGGATAAACCAGCTGCCATTCTATTTGGTTTGTTTCCTCATTGTGTTAGGTCAGGGGTCAGCAACCTTTCAGATGTGGTGTGCCGAGTCTTCATTTATTCACTCTAAGTTAAGGTTTCACGTGCTAGTAATACATTTTAACGTCTTTAGAAGGTCTCTTTCTATAAGTCTATAATATATAACTAAACTGTTGTTGTATGTAAAGTAAATAAGGTTTCTAAAATATTTAAGAAGCTTCATTTAAAGTTCAGTTAAAATGCAGAGCCCCCCGGACCAGTCGCCAGGATCTGGGCAGTATGCCACTGAAAATCAGCTCACGTGCCGCCTTCAGCACGCATGCCATAGGTTGCCTACCCCTGTGTTAGGTTATAGTTGGTATTTTCTCCATTTTGTGGTATAGGAACCAAATGTTGTTTGTATCCGTCATCTATCCTTGATATTTGCCAGTGGTTCATACTATATGTTTATAAAATATTTCCAATTATTGAACACCTTCTGTCCTGTTGGGATGATTTTTAATTTCCATTTTGTTTGGCACCCAGAAGCCTTTAGGCATAAGTGTCCTATGTTATTTAAAGGATGCAGTAATACAACTCCTGAGATCACTAAGTATGAAATCTCCTAAAGCATTATTTATTTATTTTTATATTGCAGTAGCCTCGGCCATAGACTGGGACCCATGGTGTTAGGCCCTGAACAAAAACATAGATTGTAAACTCTTTGGGGCATGGTCTAAGTAAAAGCTAAATTACACCTGTCTTCATCCATCCAATGGGAAACACACAAGCGATCGGACTGGAACAAACACTGTGTAATTGCACCCTCCAAATGACCTCTGATACTTCAGTTTAGATCTTCACGAGAAACACTAGTAACATTATGTTAAGTGCTTGCATGCTAGTGGTTTGTGGACATCAATCCATATAAAAATCATAATATAATCTGGCATGATTATAAATCTCTTTTGAGGAGATATCTAGGATAGGACACGCTGGGGAGATTCGACCCTGGATTTAGATGTATTGTAATAGCTCCAGAGGTAAAGGTTGCTGCACAAACCCTACCAATACTATGAATGGGTCTACCGCGTACTGTTAGTGATCATGAAAATAAAGAACTAATTTAATCTTCGTTAAAGAAATGTTTAAATTCATGTAGACTGAGATAATTTCACTTTCAAGCAGAATCTAAATAGACCAATGTTACCCAGTTTTATTTTTTCTTACCATTACCACATCTAACATTTAACCTTTCAACCATTCTGAGTATTAATAATAAATAAATAAATAAATAATATGGGAATTATCTACTGTATATCAATAGCTATTGCCATTAGCTACTCCAATCTGGATTCTTCACCTCTACTGGGAATAAAGGCCTAATGGAAGTGAGAAAATGTCAAGGTCTCTAGGAGGTATTTGCTGCAAGTAACAGATGTTCTGTTGGGTTCATCCCATCCCATCACTGCCATTTGAATTACCTTCTTCTACATACTACGTTAAGATGTCGCAACAATACAATGCCATAATATGAAGCAAATATCATAACGAGAAGATTCTCCCCTAGGGCAAATTTAAGTAACTGGCAACTCTACATGGTCTGGACTTCCAGTCTACATGCCCCTTTAAATCTCAGATTTATTTAGGTTCTGAGTCCACAAATTTGACTATAGTCATTACTAAACATAACATTTGTAGATTTTAGGATACAATCTAATCTCATTCACACTCACCACCCTCTGGGAATTCCATTTTTACTAGAAATGTCATGATCCACCAGGGACTGTCACAGTATTTTCAGCTTAATTAAAATTATGAAAGAAAACTTCTGATTGCAGCCTTCAAACACAGTTAAAGCAGAAAGGAAGTTAGAATATTGTCACAGACAGGCAATAAGAGTAATCCAGGACAGGCATTAACCGAATTTAAGATTCATATATTGAGATCTTGACACGTAGCCCCCACTTCCTCTAGACGGCTGCCCCCAAGGATATAACAACAACACAGTAGAATTACCAGAAAAAGTCCAATTATTCAATCATCTAGAAAAACATTCACAGATGAAGTCTACAGTTCTGGCATGCAATCTACACCACCTACATTTAGAGGTAACTTGCAAGGAAAAGGAACAGACAGGTTTAATATTTTCTTTTCCACTGAGATATGCAGATAAAACATACTAAACTTTGGAAACCACATTAAACAGTCAATTCCAACAACCTCTGAAATGCCTGTAAAGATGTTCTCAAGTCACCAGGAACGTAATCCAAATATTCTACTCTGCTAAAGCACTACCTAATTTGGTCTTCCAAGAAAAAGGACACTTTTATAGGGCAAGAAAGTCATGTAGGTCTTGTAGAAAACTGTGTGGCTACATTTCCTAAAGCCATGCAATCCAGAGGCCTGTTTAATCAACAAGAAATGTAAGTAGGCTTGGTGGAGAATATCTAAGTATATGCATTAGAACAGATATTCCTTCACGAAGGACCCAGGCACATGCAACATGTTCACCTTTGGTTCATACAGTATAACAATGTATGTTGTTCAATCAGTGCCTGCTAAGAATCCTATGCAATCTGTGATGCTGAGAGCTAAAGTCTCTGGCCATGTACAACAAATTAAACCAGTTCTTATTACCTGCAAAATATGGAGGACACCTGACCTGCACACCAAACACATCATCTATATTATATTTGTACTACAGACAAACGCCTACACAACTCACAACCAGTTATGTGTTTTATGCCTGGAAATCAAATGAGCAATAAATAACTCACTTCCAAAAACTCCATATGCTACTTAGCACCGATAATGGACCCAGTCATACAGTGTTCTGATTTACATTATGTTTTGGCTCCAGCTTCTTCCTCAACCTCCATCTTTCTCTTTGCCATCCCCCAGCTTATCATTTCCTCTGTTTCACCAGCTCCCATTGCTCAGCTCTCTGAGCTGTATATTCTGCTCCTAAATAGAAATCTAGAGCTTAAATAACTACATAGACTAAGTAATGTAGGTGTTAAGGATTGTCTTCATCTTTCTAGGTCACTTGGTAATACATGATTTTAACATGCTGAGTAAGCTCATATTTTCAGGTCAAAATTATCCTTATTTCATATTGAGAAAAAGAAGAAGTATGAACACAAGAAAGTCTGCATGGGCCAGCACAGAGTGTATTGTCTCCTCCAACAGTGTGCAATGAACCATAAATATTAAAAGAGCTGCTGAATTCTGCGCACAGGGGGAGTTCTTAGAAAATTGGAAGAGATACAGGGAGGGTGGGGGACAAAAAAAAGATACCACAGCTTCACAGCTACATTCACCCAGTAATAAAGGTAATAATTGGAGATATACCAATCTGCTAGAACTGGAAGGGACCTTGAAAGGTCATTGAATCCAGCCCCTTGCCTTCACTAGCAGGACCAATTTTTGCCCCAGATCCCTAAGTGGCCCCCTCAAAGATTGAACTCACAACCCTGGGTTTAGCAGGCCAATGCTCAGACCACTGAGCTATCCCTCCCCCCTAACTCTAACCCACTAGCATACTCTCCTGTTTATTCTGGAAGATGAGCCACTCCTGACAAAACAGGGAGGAGATATTGGAGACTATGGATTAGTCTATCCGACTGAGGTGTGCCTGCTTGAAATAGATAGGATGGACATCCATCATTTTGCTTCTTTTTTCACTGTTACCTCTGTTCTTGTAGTATATTGCCAGCATTAGGTTTTCATCGTTCCACAATGTGTTTCCTGGTTATTCCACCTTGACAGGGTTAACAGTCTGAATTTGCCAAGTGCAGTGACTCATTGCACCACAGTCTCTCAATGAGGAAGTTGTTAACAGGTCAAAGCTCAGATGCTGGACTGGCTGTTTAGAGTCAGTTTAAAGTTAAAGGTGTAAGCTCGAAAGCTTGTCTCTCTTATACCAACAGAAGTTGGGCCAATAGAAGATATTACCTCACCCACACAGTGTGTTTAAAGTTACAGTCAGTACTATACAAATAGCTCACGGTCATGCACAAACCACTTTCACATACTTGCTTCAGCCTGATTTGAGAGAAACATATGACAAATTGCATGCAGCATTCAATTAGCCAGTGTTCCTTATCTACTGTGGTCTCCAGTTAGCATGTAACATTTTTACACTGAGTAGCCAGGGGAAGCCAGAAACAAATACAGCCGATGCACCCACGAGCCAGGGAAACCACCTAACTATTAAGAAGTAAAACTCTCCCCAGCAAAGTGATTGTGTTTCATTACCTCTTTGTCCAAGACAGCAAACACATTTTATACGGAAAATAGTCAGAAAAGTCAACTTTCACACAAAGCAGGCCACTAACTAACAAATGCTGCACAGAACAGATCTACTGGAGCAGAGCCATCATAGCACTCACAAGGAAATTAAGCAGAGATGGTTACGGGCCAATGACAAGGTATCTGAATACAAGAGATCCTCGAGGAAAGGAATGGAGGCCAAGCCCAAACCTAACATCTCACAAAAAAGATATTGCTCAGACTTTCTATGACACAGAAGTTCAGCACCAATGTTTTTCTCGTGAATTAGGGTTATTGCAATTCTGTATTTGTACACATACGGTTTTATTTCTTTGTTTTAATCTGCAGTCATGGCAGTGAAAGGGTAATTAGCTGCACCGCTATGGCAACAACTAATCCTGAAGTGGTAATCTCTTTACAGATTGACCAGTTGCTAAGGGTGGATTAGGACACTGTGAGGCAGGAGACTTTGTTCTTCAAAAGAAAGGACCAGTCCGCATTCGTATCTCGATTGAGTCTCAGTAAGACCTTCCTCCCAATAACAGCTGTCATATGCTATATGAAAATAGGGAACCAGGAGCCAGCAGAGCATGGCACGCTCCTACCCTGATCTTCCCCATAGTGAAGCCACATGAGCACACAAGACTTCTCCATGTGCTCGACAGGAGCAGAGCCTTTCAGTGCCAAGTGTTCCACCCAGGGGAGGGCTAGAATCAAGTTCAACATCTCAGTCCTTATTTTCAAGGCACTCCATGACCTAGGCCCAGGACAGCTGAAAGACTACCTAAAGCTCTGGGGAGAAGACTGTGGTTGACAACTTCACCCCTTTGGCTCACTGGAACTCTCTGAAATAAGTGTAAAGCTCATCTGTGTGGGAGACAGAACTTCCTCAGAGACCAGTCCAAGACTTTGCAATGAACTCCCCTAGGGACTAAAGGACCATCATAAATCTCACCACCTTCCACTCCAAGTGCAATGCACATTTCTTTGATCTGCCTTCTCTACGTACACAGCAACATGTTTATAAAAACCACAAACTGTACCAAAACAAGATACTCCAAGCATACACTTTGCACCTGGAAAGGGGATGACAGAAGAACAACACGTGACCATTAGTCATATTACTTAAGGCATTAATGGAAAACACTCAGATAGTATGTTTATGAACCCATAATAAAAACCTGAATAGAGTAAGAAGGAGGGTACCATTTGAGACAGGGATGGGAAGTGGTACAAATGCAAGAGAGAAGAGAGGAGATATAACAAGTTAGCTCTCTTGTTATCCGTGCTTAAGATCTGAAGGAATGAGTACACTTGGCCTTCATTTTCTAACCATTAATAGACATTTCCCCCCTTTTATAAAAAGGGCATTGAAGACACACCCACATGACAAAAAGGGAAGAACCAATAATCATGTGATGGCTTTTGTTTCATAACCACAGAGCACTTCAGTCAAGAATGCCCCACCTCAGAAGAGCATGGAAGTGACTTGCATACATCAGAGTACTGAGAACCTTCAGAGAAGGAGGAATGCTAGAGGAGAAAGAACCACAGAAGTGATTAGAATCAGGTTACGTGGTGGTATGGAAGGCTGAGTCAAGGAATTATATCAGTGCAACTCTAGATGTAGAAAATCAGGAGACAGACCCGTGAATTGGAAATGCAAAATTATGGCATGATGATTTTTGGCATGGCTCATGGTGCACAATTTCACAGCTTCCCCTCCCTACACTCCTGACCTACCGGAAGTGTCCATCCTTCTCTCCCCATGCTGGAAGAGAAAACGGGATATACAGATATATCTATATATATTACAGCAAGGGAGGGATGCAGAACAATATTTAACCTTTCATATCCTTTCCCTGTTCTATTTTCTCCTAGCCTCAGTCACTCAGGTATTTTCTACTCTGTTCTTGCAGGATTCACGCCTGTTTTTTCCCATTGCCTTCAGTCAGAGTTGTATCTTGTTATAGTGCTCCTTTTCGTCTATCTCCACTCTCTTTCACCCTCATGCTAGGTGTGCACACTTTTTTGGCGTCTCTTTTTCCTCAATTTGTCTTCTTTGGAATCCATCTTATTCTGCACAAATCCTCTTTGCCCCTTCCCCTTTCCTCAATCTTTCTCTGCTTTCCCCACTCATCATTCTACTTTTCCCTAATCCTCTCGCTTTCCACTGGAAGTAATCTAAAGACAAGAGTTGAGGACTGCAAGTGGTTTTAGACTGGAAACAAGGCAAGGATTGATTAAAGGAAAAGAACGGGCAGGCCAGAGGCCTGAATTGCATGAGCCTGTGTCATCTTCAGTTTCCTCCCAAGCTTGTGCTAAGCTTCAGTGGAAGTGGATGTGACCTTGGAAGTGGAATCAACATCCTGGTAAAGGCAAAGCTGAGTGGGGAAAGTAAGAGCGGTCCCCTGAGACTCACAGGCCCCAAATCACTGGGGTGGGGAAAGCGGAGAGGAGGAAGCTGTCCTTCTATCCTGACATTGGCAGCTCGTAGAGCTATTCAGGAGATTATGTACATGACAAAAGGCAAAACCCCTGTTGCAGTGTAATGGAGCAATGCCTACTGAGCAGCATCTCTCCTCATGGCTTGGGGTGGCAGTATGGCAACTCCACCTCAGTTTCCCCTGCCAGACAGCAGTTTGGCTTTCCAACAACAGGCCTGTTCACAAGATGCCGACCCTCCAGCCAGGTCATTCATAATTTCACCACAACTGGGTAATAAGAGAATCCCACAGGACAAGAGTGCTGAGACTTTGTATTGAGGCATCAGTACCATCCCCAGTCTGAGATCTATAGTCCTTGCCCTCTCCTCCTCATGGAGGCTTTTTTAGCCCCCTTTCTCAGAATGGGAGGGGAACCGTGGCCCACCCTCTCCTCTGTGTTCCAGCCTAGGAACCCTGTATTCAGGCAACTAAGACGTGCTTCTTATAAGCCTTTGCTGTCAATGCTGGGCTGCTTCCTACCTCTGCCTGTCCACAGGTGCCTTTCCCCAAGCCCACACCCTCCAGTTCTCTCTCTCTCTCAAGTCCTTGTATGGCTTCTTGCCAACCTGCTGCTGAGGAGCCTCCTCTTAGCAGTTTCCAGCCGTCACCGGGATCCCTTTGCCCTGGCTGCCCTCTCCCTTCAGGGCCAGTCCCAAGTTATAAGCTGCAGCTCTCCTCTTCATTAGCCCTACAATCCTTCCTTTACAGGAACCACTATACTCTGGTTCTCATCAGCTGGATCTAATCCTTAATTACCTGCCCTGCCCCTCCCCCCCCGGTGTCAAAGAAGAGGCTGATGGAGCCCTCTGGCTTCATTTAACCCTGTCATTGCGAACGTGGAGTTTTTACACCTCATCACATGCAGGCTTAGCTTGTTAATGAAATAAGCTGTTAAGAGTCTGAGAAATTTTTATAAGATGCTATTTTACCACTGACCTTTTTACATCAATAAAGACTGTTTAATAACTGGCTCTGCAGATATAGCTCTGGTCAGTCACAGACAAACACAAGGATGTGATGAATGAGGGGGTAAAAGATCTGTAACCTTGGCCAGGAACATTTGCTTGAGTCATCCACTCTTTAGGATTCAGCTGTATGTCAACACAATAGCAGGAATACAGATAGGAAGCCTTTCTGAAAACACAAGCAAAGCTGGCATGGAATCCATGACGCTCTGTTTTGGGCTATATGAATAACAATGCCTCTGCATACAGAGAGGTAAGGACTTCCTTGAGAAGGAAAAAATGCCCCAGGTATAAACCAAGGGAATAAGAGCCCCAAATTTAAAACATGGACCCATTAGAAAACAAAAGAATGGGGTAAGAAAGATTATTAATTTAATATTGATGTAATTAGATGTATACACTCATTCAGTAGATAGGAACGCCTAACCTTATCACTAACAACGTGTCTGCATCTAAAAGCAGGAAGAAGGAAATAGACTTTTATACTGACAGACCTCTGAAGATAATGGACAGATCAAGCTGGGTGGCTGAAACTCTCCCAGGAGGAAATGGAGGCTACAACAGCATGTGGTGGTACTGGTTAAGCAGAGAATACAACCAGGCTGACGGGAATGCATTGATTTACAACACCACTCAGGGCGCTTTTGGCAGCAGAGCTCCTGGAGAGCTCAAACAGCAAACTAAAGCTGTGCTCCCTGTGGGTATGAATCCCTTGGGGCACAGCAGCCCACAGTAGCTGAAGGATGTGCAAAGCATGCCCTACACACCAAAGGAGGAAAACTACCTCATTTATAGCTCATCTAGGCGCATTTTACATATTAAGACAGCATATTATGCACCGAGCTTTGACTGGGAGAGAGACAGCTATGGGTTGTCAGAGGGCTCAGACTTCTCTACCACATAGTGGAAAAGGCAAAAATCTACCAACACCCTGTAAATGAAGTGCACAGCTATTAAGACAGTCGCCAACTTGGCCAACACAATGTGAGACTGAACCGGGGACCTCCAGCATGAGTTATTAAAGCTTGAGCGAAAGCCATCTAGCTAGGACAGTAACAGACTCTTATCCTCTGAATTGGGGAGAGAGGGGGATCTGTAACACACACCCTAGTGAGTTACCATAGCTGGAGGTGACACTCCAATGACTCCCTCTTTCAGATATTTAATAGCTACCTTCGTTTGGTTCCTATTTTCTCTTCCATAAAGTAACAAACACTACTAAAACTGAACTCTGGTGGTGTAAGCTATTAGATATGTGGAAAGTACTGGTTGTGCCCCGAGAGGAGATGGATCAATGTCCTCTCAAACAAGGCACAGAAGGATGAGAGTGAGACATGGATGAAGGGTGCAGAGGTCCTGGCGAGGCTTGGAACTATTACTTCAGCAGTCAATGGCCAGCCACTGGAAATGCTGGTCGAGGGCAAACCCCCAGCACAGACAAGGAAAGGCTTAATCTGCACTGGTAGGACCTGGCGCTGTTTGAAACTGTATCTTTCCTGATCTATGCTGTGGGTTTGCCCCAGGGAAGTAATTCTAGTTGCTGGCCATGGACTGCTGAATGCAGGGCTAATCCCCACTCTAGAGGAGACCTAAGAAGGTTGTTTCTTCCCTCCAGAGCAGTGGCACAGGAGGACTTTTGTGGGTACCATGGTAAGCAAATGAGGCAAATAAGGGCCAATTAATCTAAAGGCACAAATCCCATGTTCAAACTGAAAGCACTGAAAGAAAACAGAGGGAAAAGGGAGTGGAGTAAAAATAAGGATTAGGGAGAGAGATGAAAAGGAAGAGGGGATAAAAGTCCTCGTTATCACACAAGGATAATTCCTTTACGCGACTGGATTTTTTTTTATTGCATCTATACTTCAGAATTCCTCTCTATTAGACAGCATCAGCAGAAGAAATGGAGCAGCTTGAGAGTAAACACAAGGAAAAAAATCACTTGGAATTTCAGTTTGTTAGATCTGAAAAGTAACATGGGATAGGCAAGGTGATTTGGTAAATTAGGAGCCTGGTCAACCTCATGAAGAGTTATCCACGTGTCAGTCTGAACCTTTGAAAAGTCCTGAAGTGTTCTGGACAAAACTAGATGTACCCAAGTAACATGAGTGAGACTATTCTGCTGTGACCTGAAGTGGAGGCGCTAGACATCTCATTAGACACACTATCATGGAAGGCTTTTGTGGGCATGTCTACCTTGCAATTAGATAGCTGTGGCTGGCCCATGCCAGCCGATTCAAGCTCACAGGGCTCGGACTAAGGGGCTGTTTAACCGCAGTGGAGACGTTCAGGCTCAGGCTCCAGCCCCAGCTTTAGGGCCCTCCCACCTTGCACGGCCCCAGAGCCTGAACATCTACAGCACAATTAAACAGCCCCTTAGCCCAAGCCCACTGGCACGGGCCAGCCGTGGGGTTTTAATTGCAGTGTAGTGTAGACATACCCTTGTATGTTAGGAGGCAAAAGGCTTTAGCCAAAGTAATATTTTGGCTGATGAATTTCTGAAGCCTCACATTGTTTGATATGTAAATATAGTAGTATTTAGAAAATTTGTTAGCAATAAGTTTTTAAATACCACCTTTTAAATACCACCCATTAAACACATTATTTGAACAAGCATGGAAAAAATAAGAAAATTGTACAGTAGTTGACAATCAGTAACCACTTGGCACAGGGTAGACTTTACCCTTCACTTTTCCATCTGAACTGTGGTAGTGATGATATCAACATCAATGCTAGAAATGACTGACTGGTATGAAATTGAACTGTGCACACATGTTCCCTAGCACCTTAAAAAAATCAATATTGCTATTTAGTTTAGCAACAATGAACTGTACATGCTGCTCCTAGGGGTAAACACCGTTTTCCTACTGGTTTATGAAACAGCTCAGAAATAGTTGTCATTAGAATGCAGCTTATTGGTACTTTAGCTTTTCTTTCCACCAGGGTGTGTCAAGTACTTGACCTGAAAGAGCAACTGTCTAATGGAATTCAAGCCTACTGGTTCAGTCCTGAAATCTCTATTGAGCAAGTATTTTTCAGTAACAAATATTCCAAATGAATGCTAGTGCAGAGAGAATGATCTACAATTTAAAAATAAATTGAGCTACAGTAATTTATGTTAGTACTCAACTTTAAAAAAAATGAATAATGGCTCTTCATTATTAGACAGAATTTTCCCCGTTAAAATCAGTTATTATTAATCTGCATCAGAATTTATTTGCCGGTAAAGTGATTGAGGGAACAAGCTGCAAAGTAAATTTATTTTGAACTGCATGTTTCAGTTATAACTTGCAGCTTGCTGAGAGATCTGTTGAAAATTAAAACATATTTTGCTTCTTCTTTTAAAATGTAACAATGGTAATTAAATCTCTACCTCTACTAAACATAAAATAAAGCAGATTTTGGGGATATTGCTAATTAGGTTCTTTTAAACCCACAGCTCCAGAAAAAAAAACTGAAATCAATTTTACACATCAGTGTGTCTACCCACAGAAATCTCATAATGTCAAAGATCAATGCTTAAGGTGCAGCACATGTCTCAGCAGCATTGAAGTGATCAATATCATTGGTGGAATAGAAATCAGAAAGGCTATTTTTAGGAAGCTTAACTTCTGAAGGCTATGCAGGGACACTATTTCTTGATTAATACCCAAAGTAACCTGTTTATTAGGCAAAATGAGCCTAAAAATATATTTATCATCCCATAATATAAGCATTTAAAAAAATCCTTAAAACCCCATAGGACAATTCATTAAAATCAGCTATTCTATTTTTCCTCCCCACAAGGTTCTGTTGCACATAAAAGTTGGCATCTAAAGCACCATTATCCCTTTTATTATCTGGACAAAGAGAGATGTCTTGTCAAGTAACCAAACTAAAAATCAGCTAGTGATGTGTATTTTTTGAATGTTGAAAAATCATGCAAGAAAAGTCATTTGTCATTGTACTTGTAATGTGTGTAGCACTGGGCAAGGAAGGCAAAAAATCAGCTGTCCCTGAAAGATTTAAAATAACCCTGGCATAAGTACAGTATATCAGGACAGCCCAGCGCTAACTGCTGAATGGCAGCTTACTTTTGGTACAGGATTTGTTTCCCAAGTGACCTTTCAACACCACACATACAACACTGAGCTGAGCCCCAGCTCTCGCCAAGTCCTACTTCATTAACAACTTTCTATAATCTAAAGGAAACAAGTTGTGAAAAACCCTTAATCAGCAACACAACAGAAGGGATGATTAATATACCCCGGAATATTGGCTCCCTGGTATGCCATTCCTGCAGCGTATGGGAGGATATTACTATGCAGGCTTCCCTATTATGCTGCATGAACAACAGCAGTTATAAAAAAGCACCTGTGTTTCAAAGCAAGGTTCCACTTCAAGATCCTATCATGAAAAAAAATTATTTCTGGCATTATTAGTTTTCCCTCAACTGCCTAGAAAAAAACAGGTTCTCATTATCTCAGTGCCTAGTTTACGAATAATATGCTTAGTCTGTTAAATCAGCAGATACAAAGTCATGTTAACACATTGGGTGCTGGGATACAGTAGTTTTGATTTAAAAAAAAAAAAAGCACCAAACTAACCCACTCTGTTGCATATATTAGTTACAAGAGTTCACTGAGAACAGCTGATTCAAGTTGCCCTTGAAAAACATCACACCATATCTCTACTCCTGAAAGGATTTTTGTATGTATTTGACAGTTGATGTGGCAGCCCAACAAACTTGGGTGCTATCTTATTATTACAGGTCCCACTAGAATCACTATAATTAAGGAGCTGTCAGTGTTTCCATTATGAACTCTTTTTCAGGGGTTAATAACTCAGCTGCAAGATTTGCTCTGGGATAAGACGCCGCATAGTCTCATCCAGGAGTATTTTTGGATTTTTGAATAAAATAGCCATATGGGAGGCAGCATAGCGCAGTGGATACAGCACTGGTCTGGGCCTTAGCAGACGTGGGTTCTGTTCCCAGGTCTCACTGCAACCTGCTGGGTAATCTCGGGTAGGTAACAACCTCCCTGAGCCTCAGCTTACCCATCAATAGAATGATACTGACATACTTTGTCCAGCACTTTGAGATCTACGGATTAAATGCACCATTTAAGAGCTAGGTCTGATGTGCAATCCATTTTTTAAAAATTAATTTAAAATGTGGCTCTTGCCTCGAACAACCATACTACCACTGGCCTCAAATGGAAGCTGTGGATGTTCTGCACATGAAAAGCCAGGCCACTACTGCTCGTGCTAAGATGGCTTAATAAATATATCTGTTCCATCTCCTCAGTTAGAGACTTAGTGTAATTCAGGAATCTTATGTGAATTCAGTACTGAGCCCTAACCCAGAAGAATGGACTTGATCCAGCTCCTCACTTAAAATCAGTGTGAATGTTACTATTGATTCCAAGAGGATCAACACTGTCTCTGAGCCCCCAAAAGGTTGGATACTGGGTCATGCAGAAGGCTGACCTGTTCAGGTCAAAACAGTCTGTGAAGATACTCCCCTTGGTGCCCACTCACCGTGGGACCGGAACAGAGCTCCTTCTAAGAAGCTCCCTTTTCTTTTGCTGCCACAATTTTCAGTTGTCAGGAATATGACATGGAGGGTGTCTTATGGGCATACAAAATGAACTCCATCCCTATGCAAGGCTACAGTTAGGGCATGGGAAGACACTGGATCCTCAAACTCATTTAAATGTTTCAAATTCTGACAAAATTTCAAAGTATCACAATTCCCCCTGACTCTTCCCCCCCAAAAAACCTGCTCCCTTCAACTGCAAGCTCCTCTGGAAAGAGACAATGCCTTTATCCCCTTTCTAAAGCCCCAGACACTCCTATGCTGCTATGTACAAAACAAACAGGTTCTGGTCTTGACAGAAAAATATAAAGAATAATGGGTGTCATCACTGCAACAGTAGCCACTGGAGTCAGTGGATACTGACCCCTGCCATGTGACAAGAGTATTAACAATTTGTAACCTCTGCCTCCCTGTGGTGTGACTTGAAGCCAGAAAACAAAGGTAATTTTCCTGCTGGCACTAAGTTACACGTCTTGAGTAGACTCGCACCAAAAGTGTAGGAGCACTGGGAAATTTTTCCCAATCAGCCTATTTGTTAGAGGATGTTCCCCATTCCCAGTTGCCATTGAGGGGACAGGGGCTCCCCGACCAAGGAATCTACGTGTTGTTTCTTCTCAGTTCCCCCAATCGGTTTATTTTTCCAGGGTTTAAACGCATTTCAGCCTCATGTTTCTCCCCCCACTTCCAACACACACACGCACACACACTTTATTTCCCTGACTGATACTTCAACCAGCTGAGCCCTTAAAATTCTCCCCAAACTGACTACAGAATCTGCTCTTCACATTAACAACCCAATGGGATCCAACCCCTTACACACATCCCCAATAACCTGACTGACTTGTATGGTGAAGGGACAGATACAGAATGACTAATTCTGAAATGCATAGGCTCCAGAGTGCTTTTTGTTTTGAGTATTTTTTTTTTTTAAACTGTCATACACAGGCAAGACTTAGAATGTGAATTTCACACATTTTAAACAGTAATTAGAAAGGTTGTAAACTACAGTGCCATTGACCTCATGATACAACTTACTAACATACTACCAGCAGCCAAAAGGAAATGCAAAGCTTGTGATCTTGGCCCAGTTGTGCTAGTTCCAAGATTTTTCTATCCATATCCAAAGGTCAGAGTGTTAATTTTAGTAGTCCAGCCTGGTAAATACCATACATATCAAAGAAGCATAACATTCACTATTTCCTGGAGGACTCTACTGCAGTCTCTCTCTAATGGCAAAGTATTTCCAATAACCATGACAATTAGCGCCTGTTTAATCAAATATATTATCTGTAATTAAGACTTATTTACTCCAGCATCTGCAGAGTTAAATTACTTGCAGCATAGCCCTTTGTCATATTCCTGTGTTCTGTTGACTAGAGATCTGTGGTGTACATATTGATTTGTTTTAAATCCACAGGGAGCTTTTTTCCTTCCAGTACCAGAAACACATAAATAGGAAAAGCAAAAGCAGGAGAGAAAGAACATGACAACAGAATGACTTGTCTGTGTAAATGTAAAACAATTACCCTAAACTTCTTAAACTTTGAAGGAAGGATATCCTACTATGGGAATTCACAACAGTACCCTTACAGTCTGATCCTGCAGTTGTTCCCCTGCCACCTGTGTATAGAGATTTTCTGTAGACTCAGCCCCATACATTATATCTGGCTTGGGCCCACAACCAAGAAGCACCATACCAATAAGGGGACATTAACTGCAATCTTCAGCTGTTTTGACAATGTCTGACCATCTCTAATTTTTTTTAAACATACTAGGGGATCACACCTATGAATAACTAACTCTCTTGCACAAGGGAGAAAAGGCAGTGGGAGATTATATAAACTATAATTCAGAGCATGGCACGGCAATAATTTTGCTCTGTATCTTGGGCAGTACTCACCAAGCTATCTGAGGAAAGCACAATTACAGTTCCTAGTAACTGTCTGAATTGTTTGTCCACAAGTACAGCAAGAGTCACAATTTTTTCCTCTTCTAAGGAGTTGTTGGGAATTCACAGTCCAAACAATAGAGCCAAACTTGCATTTTCTGGCACACACTATATTTCACATTGTTCTAAAACAAGATTAGCATTGGCTATTACCCAAAGATATGTTGGAACAAACCAGGATCTCATAATTTTTCTGTCAAATTCAGATTTTTATTCTGATGTATGAGCAATATGAAATTTACAAGCAATAAACTATGTCCTGTGAAGGCTAAAGAGAATGCCTAAGAGAACTGCATGCAAGCAGCTGAAGTGTATATTTTATTTAGATTGTAAAACAAGATTTTTAAGATGGAACATTGTAAGAAGCAAAGGGAAAGTGCCATTTCCCAATCTTCACTGGAAAATGATGCAATATCAATTTTCCCATCTCTGACTTAGAACATAAGAATGGCCACACTGGGTCAGACCAATGGTCCATCTAGCCCAGTATCCTGTCTTCCAGGACCGGAACACAGAAATCATCAAGTGATCCAGCCCCTGTTGTCCAGTCCCAGCTTCTGGAAGTCAGAGGCTTAGGGGCACCCAGAGCATAGGATTGTGTCCCTGACCATCTTGGCTAATAGCTATTGATGGACATATCCTCCATGAACTTATCCATTTATTTTTTAACCCAGTTATACTTTTGCCCTTCCTAACATCCTCTGGCAACTATTTCTACAGGACAACTATGTGTTGTGTGAAGAAGTACTTTCTTTTGTTTTAAACTTGTTGCCTATTAATTTCATCAGGTGACCCTTGGTCCTTGTGTTATGTGAAAGGGTAAAAACACTTCCCTATTCACTTTCTCCACATTATTCATGATTTTATAGACTTCTATCATATCTCCCCTTAATCGTCTCTTTTCTGAGCTGAACGGTCACAGTCTTTTTCATCAAGCTGTTCCATACCCTTAATCATTTTTGTTGCCCTTCTCTGTATCTTTTTTCAATTCTAATGCATCTTTTTTTTAGATGGAGCGACCAGATCTGCATGCAGTATTCAAGATGTGGGTGGATTTATATAAAGGAATTATGATATTTTCTGTCTTAATTAACTATTCCTTTCCTACTGGTTCCTAACATTGTTAGCTTTTTTGACTGCTGCTGCATGTTGAGCATATGTTTTCAGTGGCTCCAAGATCTCTTTCTTGTGTCGTAATTTAGACCCCATAATTTTGTATATATAGTTGAGACTACGTTTTCCAATGCGCATTACCTTTCATTTATCAACATTGAATTTAATCTGCCATTTTGTTACCCAGTTTAGTGAGATCCTTCTTCAGTCAGTTTTAGACTTAACAATCATCAGTAATTTTGTAATGTCTGCATATTTTTCCACTTCACTGTTTACCCTTTTTCAGATCACTGAGGAATATGTTGAACAACGCCAGTCTGAGTGCAGACTCTGTTCTTTACCTTTCCCCGTTGCAAAAATTGACTATTCCTACCCTTTGTTTCCTGTCTCTTAACCAGTTACTGACCCATTAGAGTACCTTCTTTCTTATCCCAAGATTGCTTACTTTGCTTAGGAGCCTTTGGTGAGGGACCTTGCCAAAGGCGTTCTGAAAGTCCAAGTACACTATGTCAACTGGATCACCCTTGTCCACGTGTTTGTTGACTCCCTCAAAGAATTTGAATAGATTGGCGAGGCATGATTTCCCTTTATAAAAGCCACGTTGACTCTTCCCCAACAAATAGTGTTCATCTGTGTCTAATCATTCTGTTCTTTACTATAGTTTCAACCAATTTGCCTGATGCTGAAGTTAGAATTACCTGTAATTTCCAGGATCGCCTCTGAAACTTTTCTAGTGTAGCCAAACACATCTGAAGAATCTATCTGGAGCCTATAGGTATGTCAGTCTAGTTGAATAAAAAAATGTATTCACTGTTTTTTTAATCTGAGGATCTCAAAGTACTTTTTAAATATTGATTAGGCCTCAAAATTCTTACTTGTTAAGTCTGTACTTACTTTACAGATGGGTAAACTGAAGCATAAAGAGGTGAAGTGACCTGCCCATGAATGAGTGGCAGAGTTTAGAACAGATGCCAAGGTTGGAATTTTCAGAGGAGGTCAGTACCAATAATCGGGACCAGACTTTAAGAGTTCAGTTCCCATTCAGGCACTTATATCAGCTATCAGACTTTCAGAAGAGCTCAATATTTTGGGTTCTGAGCTCTTTTGAAAATCTTTGTCATAAGTTTCACAATGGACTCTGCTGGGCGCTCACCACTTCTGAAAAAGCAAGCCCTTCTTTAGGTGACTAAATAGGACCTGTGTTCCTTTGAAAATCCAGCCCCAGGAATCCAGAGACTCCTGCCTTCCAGTCTTTTAGTGTAATCATTTTGTAACTAACTAACTCCCTTTAAGGCACAGTCAGGCAAGGTGCTTAAGCATGTGCTAAACTTTAAGCACATAAATTGTCCTTTACACTTCAATGGGCAAATTTGTGTGCTTAAAATTAAGTCCACACTTAAGTGCTTTGTTAAGATGTGGCCAGAATGCCCAGTATCTTGCAGGATCAAGCTCTAAATGCATAAAAAGAAGCTCTGGTCTTCAGACAGGAAATCTCTATGACTGACCTATTTTTCCACTCTGTTAACCCATGCTACAATATAAAGGTATTACAAATATTATATACATATTTTCTGAAACAGATTTACTATGCATAAAGCAAGTACATCAAGAACTTATCAACAAGATCAACAAAGGTTCTTCTCCCTAGCAATTTCAAGTATTTTTTTTTCCCCTTCTGACCACTGGGAAAATGCCAGTTGAATATTATTTGGGAGTTCAAAGACAGCTTGCTTAGTCCATTAATGACCTCATTGTCAAAATGTAACTGTGGTCTGAGAACAGCAATGGGTCAATATGTGCTGCTTAGCGCATCCCATCCCCCAAAATAAGCAAATAAAAAAGGCCCATCTTCCCAGAAGTCAATTAATAAAGAAAATCCATGCTGGTGAGAAACGCTAACATATGGTGAATTCATTCAAGGCAAAAAATATTTTATCTTAATTTTCAGCTGAAAGAAAAGAAATCCTTCAGTTTCAAACATATCTATAATTAGTTATGTCTGTAAGGGGCATTAGTCAATTACTAAATTGTTGCTAATGCTGTTTTGCAATCTATGTGTTATTAAAACTCATTTCCACAAGTATTGGATGCATGCACTGCATACTCTGCTTCCAACAGCGATTTATAGCAAATCAATTATGTCAAAGTAGCCAGTTTCTGACAATACATCCTACTCTGTTCCATGTAAAAAATGGAAACAAAACAAAAAAGCTTTGCAATAAATAATGTAATAAGGCATTAATTCAAGCCACGTAGTCTTTTAAATTAGTTTCTTTTTAACTACTTCTTTGTCATAAAATTTAATATGGATATGCAATAAAACAGAACTGGATGCAATACACTGAAGTACTACCTTCATGTAGCTGGAATGAAAAATAAAATTTCAGAGGTGGATTGCTCCCAGCAATTTTCAACTTTAAACTAAAACACATCAAAACCAAGCACAGAGCTATGGGGACTCACACTGCTCAATTTCAAGTTCCACATAAATTGATGTGCAAATTTTCCCTGAAAGATAATGACCCTCTGAGGTTCATGTGCCACCTACTACTGTTCCTTTAAGGCCACCCCAGGGGACAGATGTTAGTAACTGTTCATTCACTCCTCTGTCCCCAGCCAGTGAAAATATGTTTCTGGATGATGCTTGAAAGACGAGACTGGACAAATTAAGGCATAAACAGCAGTAGCATCAGGAGCAAAATCATCAATTAGGAATTAGTGAGCAGCTGTAGCAGGAAAGGTTACAGCAAAGAAACATGCAGAGACCCTAAGGAGAAGAAGAAACTGGTAAAAGAAGAGAATGAATAGAATAAGTGTTCTAAGCTGAAAGTGAGTACATGAAGAGGGGAGGGAGACAGATCATAGGAGGCTAAGGCCTGAAGCAGAGATTTTACTGGCAACAGAAATGCTGAAGCAGAATCACCTAACTTTCAAACCCAGGGACTGATCCTGCAGCCTGATTCACATGGACAGATCCAAGCATCTGTGTGGCGCCAGTGATTAATGGCACTCTGCACTGACATAAGGATCCACCTGTACAGATTAGATGGAAGAAACAGAACTCAATTCACTTTCCAAAATCCATAAAAATGGCCTTTTTGATAGATTCATAGATTTTAACGCCAGAAAGGACAGTTATTATCTGAAATATTGCATAAAACGGCCATAGAACCTCCAGGAGCCCAATAAATCATGCATCATCCTGCTCTTTAACTCATCTGACTACCATATACTTTCCACCTCCATCTTCCCCCAATCCCAACCTAATGGCTTTTCCCACAAAAGGGAATTCAAGTGGTTTCCTGTGCCTGTTTCCGAAATGCTACCCTTAAAAAATTGTAAGTTCTAAACGTCCTTCCCCTGGCAGCTCTTCCCATCAATGCTTATGTGGCAGTAGTTTAACAGACTACAGCTTTGCAGGGGAAAAGTAGATTTTACGCTGAGATAACATCAAATTGCAAGAAGGTGGGCTGCAGGAAAAACCAACTAGAGTGCATCACACTACAAAGTTGGCTTCTTGTGCCAGTTCAAGGACCTGATCTCAATGTTTAAGTTCCTCAATGGGGAGCTGATGACTTAGATACCTCTCTATTCTTACCAGCCCCAGAACAGCTGCACTTTTGTGACAAAGAAACAACCTGATGCCCATAGGCCAAAGAGGATGAATTCTTGACTGAGGCGCCCAGGTTGTGGAACCACCTAAAATAATTAGACCGAACCCAAATCTAACAATTATTAGAGCATATTACAGACTCCCTTTTCCCAAAGCTCTTCCACAATAAATTAAGACAAAGACTTACAACAGAAACACAGACATTATACATCAAATCAGAGGGGGAAATCCGTGAACAATAATGCCAAATGTGCGGATGACTAAAACATCTCTCTGCAAACATGAATATAGTCAGTGCTCATATTCTTCTGCATACAGCCGCTAAGTGCTGTCCACATTCACAGAAGTGCACATATTAAATATAGAATTCATAATGGATAAATAGGTACATTCAGAAATTAAAGAGCCTCACAGACCCTTCTCACCATAGGAATGTTTTCTGCAAGATAACAAAAAGATTAAATAAAACTGAATGGGAAGGGCTCCATTAAGAAAGTGCAGTTATACCATATGAAGTGAATAGAATTCAATATTTCAAGTGATAGGTGTTAATTTAAGAGAAAATTAATTGCAAGTTAGATTCCTATGTAAATAAAGTAATACTCAGAGGAGCAATGTGTGTGTGTTAAAGCAATAGAACGTGAAAGGCTTGTTTTTTATATCTTCTTTCAGTATTAAGAATCACTTATTGTGGGTGTACCCATACAGTTATTTCTAATAAATTATTAATCTTATGAGAGCTAAATCAGTGGGAGAGCAGCTGCTTGGAGAGTTTCTGTATAAGGATGTAGCAATTTCATTGCTCTACCATCTCTAGCATTTGAATGTACATGCTCCATTGATCAAATTCCCCACGTTCACCCAGACTACACATATTTTTATACAATAAAATCAATATATAATTATTTACCAATTCCATATTGCCAACACCAAGAGTTCAAAAATATTAAGTCGGATCCCGTAAAAAAAAATCACATGTGGCACAAACACCCAAGAGATGAATTCACGGTTTTGGTCGATCTTCTGATTTTTGAACTTCACCCCCAATGTACTTGTAAAAAAGTCACTCACTATACATTTGCTGGCAACATCATAAGGCAATTCTGGCCTCTGCCTCAGGGGATCTCACTAGAAGAATCAACCAAGATCTAGGCCCCACTGTGTAGGTACTGTACAAACACATAGCCCTGGTCTACACACAGCCCCGGGGTCGAACTAGGGTACGCGAATTCAGCTACGTGAATAACGTAGCTGAATTCGAACTACCCTAGTTCGAATGACTTACCCGTCCAGACACCGCGGAAGCGAACTCCGCGGCTCCAAGGTCGACTCCGCCAACTCCTCCTGCCGCAGTGGAGTACCGGAGTCGACCGCGGCACTTCCGGAGTTCGAACTATCGCGTCTAGATCAGACGCGATAGTTCGAACTCCGAGAAGTCGAACTCGCCGCGTCGACCCGCGCGGTAAGTATAAACGTACCCATAGTCACGGCAGGGACTGTCTCTTAAAAGCTTACAGTCTAGTTCAAAGCATAGTGGTGAAGTTGTGATCTGGGAGATAGAACTGGGAGGCAAACTCATCCTGCATAAGTGTTATAAAACTTCCATTAGACCAAAACTTCCATTAGACCAAAACTTCCATTAGACTTTTAATCCTTACTCAGAAATGTTGTGTCCCCAAAACTGCATAATAGCTTCAGCTTTGAGTCATCGGAAGCTTGCAGCACATCCAAAATCACTTGACTCACAATTCACAAAACTTGGAAATGCTGATTTTATATCCATGAGGAACTCTTGTGAATTTACTACTGAATTAGAAGGAAGTTTGTAGGCATAGATATTACGTTGTTAAGTGCCTAAATTTACCAGATCAGTAAAGAAAAATATACCCACTTAAGTGATTAATGTATAATCGCATTAACTCTTTCCTCATTCTAAAAGACCATGTCATTAAGAACTGCACATCGAAAGCACTGCTGGTCCACATGTAGTTTTTTTGCATGTGTTCCAAAGAACCCTTATTTCATGCAGCATACCTTGAATGTATGAACCAAAATATCCCTATTATTTGAACTCAGAATCTGTAGTAAGGTGCAAACAAGAGATTGTGCCTATCATTTATCAATTAACATTTATCATTAGAAATCATAATGCAGCCGAGTTTCAGAAACACAATGTGTTTCCCTGGAGGAGATAACAGGTAGCAATTTCAATGAATAAATTCATAAATGTCACCATCTAAGTGAAGGTGTAAGTCTGAGTATGACATTAAAAAGATCTCATCACACAATAGCACTGACCCCTGCAACTCTAATCATCAGACCCTTTTCAAATGTGTCTTATGGACAGAGGGGGAGGGAAAAGAGTACAGAAAGCATATTCGATTTAGAAGTGACCAGACAATTCAGGTGTAGTTTGTAACTACACTGAAGTAGAAAACTGTGAGCTATGTAATGAATGTTAAACACATTTTATACACAACTTGTGTGACTTGCTGTAACATAGAATTCCCATTTTGTTGTTAGGAAGTTAACTGACAACTCTGCACGTGCCATACTGAAGACCTATTTGATATGTTACGCTGATGCCCTAAGATGCAAGTGAATAGCTCAAAAGATCACAGAAGTTCTGAAGAGCTAAACTCCCATGGACCCCTAACATCGCTGTTGTAATCCTTAGCTGAAATCCAGCTGAATGAGAGTTTTACAGATCAGTACCAGGACCTGAAATTAATCTGGAATTCTGCAGGGAGCCAAAGCAACATCTGGAGTACTGGGCTCAACTTGCCTTCTAATCAACTTGTGCTGCTTAACAGGTGCACCACCACATTCTGCACCAGCTGGAACGCCCTCATAGCTGTCACACAGATTTCCAGATATGATGCATTGCAGTAAGAGAGCCAAGAGGACACAATGTGTGGTTCACCACAGTCCAGTCTGTGTCTGACAGTCTGATGCTGCCTCCCGCTACCCACAGAAGGAAGGAGGAATGTTTGTGAGCGGTTGATCTCTGAATCCAATACCAGTGAGATCGGTAATTAATGGTTGATCTAATTAGGGTTCTTGTTTTTTAAAAAAAATATATTTTGAAAAAAAGCAAGGATGCTTTTTTTTCAAATGTATTTGGAAAAAAAATAACTATTATTTTGTTTCCAATGTTATTTACCTTATTGTGCGATCAGATTTTTAGGCGTTAGACAGGCCTGAACATAAAACTGTTCAGGCCCGTCTAACGCCTAAAAATCTGATAGCACAATATCGTAAATAAAATTAGCAGTGCAAGTTTTATCATTATTACTTTGCTAATATTTAACTATGGGGGCATGAATGTGTTTTCATTCCTATGATGGCTTATGTATTTTTCACAAGGTATGATCTGACCTTAACCTGCCAGAAGCTCAAGGGAGCAATACTGTTTTCAGCTAATTTGCTAACCCTGATAATTAGTGCTACTTTCTTTAATTAGTTGTTATGTTGAGGCAAGCCTTCCCAGCTTTTTTGAACATCACCTTACTCCGAACATACGGATTCTATACTAACTCCTGTAGTAGGGACACCATATCGGTTTATTCTGAATTTAGCAAACAAAACAAAGCAAAGTTAACCCACACTTTGTAAAAAAGGTGCCCGAGGATAGACAAAAGCAACAAGGATGCCTTACACTAATATAGGGTATAGCAAGCCCTATGCAGGAACATCTATGATGGGATGGGGAAACTCTATGAATTTTAGTTTGCAGAGTTTCCAGGGCCGCCCAGAGGATTCAGGTTACCTGGGGCAAAGCATTTTTGGGGGCCCCTTCTGTAAAAAAAGTTGCAAAACTATAGGATATTATATTCTCGTGGAGGCTCCTGTGGGGCAAATTGCCCCATTTGCTCCTCCCCCCCGCTTCGCAGGCGGCCCTGAGAGTTTCCTACAAACGATTCCTTCCACAGTAGAAGGCCAGCATTCACTCCCCTACAGGTGAAGCTCTGGGTAACTCAAACCTGTAGATGTTCCATGATCTACAGTGAAATCCAATGGCTGTGTGAGCATCCAAGGAGAACAAAAGCAGTCACACAGCACCCCCCACACTTCTGCACTATTCCCAAGAGCCCCATCCCCTATAACACAGATCCAAAAAGCCAACCTGAAACCCTTCCCACATAGGTGTTTCACAGCAGACAGAGATCATGCCTACTGGGTCTATCTTATCTTGCATGAAGAAATCCCTCACACTGTGGGATGCACCCATATCATTGTTATTTGCAGTAGTAGCATGTAATATGTACCTGGCACTGCGCAAACACAGGAGGATGCAATCCCTTGCACCTACCAAAGAGTTCACAATCTAAGAATGAAGAGTTGCCATCTCCCGTCCTTCATCCACTTACCCTCAATCCCACCCACAAGATCCTTAACCTTGTGCCATAGGGGTTGAGTGGCTCCCAGGAAAGGAGAAGAATGCTTTGAGACTTCCTCCCATCACACCCTTCACGTCATTTTCCGCTGGCTTTGGCTACTCTCCACTCACATTAGCAGAAGGAGACATTTATGCCACTGTGCTATATGCAGAGTATTAAGGTTTTAAGATATGTATTTGGTTCAGAGCTTGCCCAGCCTGTGATGATGAACATTGCTTCTAAGGCTAATATTGTGGCTCACTTCCTGTTTGAAGGCACCGCAGGAGGGTACAATGTCAAAGACAGCTAGTTCAGTGTTATTCTCAGGATTTAAAGGAAAGTGTTCTGTGCAATCAATGACATTCACGCATCAGTCAATGAAGGAAATATCTCAGAAGCTATTAGGAAAATTAATTCCTCTATTACATTTTATTTTAAAATCTCCTGTAGCTCTCCCTCTTGAAACATTATTTAAACTAGTTAGTGCGGATGAACAAACAGTTTGTGTGTGTGTGATAGCCTGGGGATCACGAAAAGTGATCACCTTAGAACTCTGAAAATCTAGCTCTGAAGAGAAAAAAATACCACAGGATCCTAATATTTCTGCTCTGTGTCCTCTTACCTCTCTCCCTTTCCCTCACGTGCTCTCTCAATGGCTCAGATTCTCTGCTGCACCCAGCAGGGGACTCACTTGTGGCTACTACATTCTGTGGCTGATTCGGTGCCTGCTCTAGCTTTCAAGTATGCCTATTGGCCATGGCCCAAGGGGCCATCTGCCAACGGAGATCAACCAGAAGACAGTACTGCGCTGGTCACAACTTCAACAATCACACAGCTGCTGCGGATGGAAGGAGGAAGGCACAAGAGCACTTAACACTCCAAGTTGAGATCCAGGTGTTTTCATCCTCTTGCTACTGCTAACATGTCATGAAAGGGCTGGAAGATCTTTGCTCATTTTTCTGTCTCTCTGATTTTTTAAAAATCCTCTCTAATCCCTTTCTGAATTTGAAATTTTTGATAGGGCTGTTGATTAATCACAGTTAACTCATGCGATAAACTCAAAAAAATTAACTGTGATTAATCGCAGTTTTAATTGCATTGTTAAACAGAAAACCATTTGAAATTTATGAATTATTTTTGGATGTTTTTCTACATTTTTAAATGTATTGATTTCTATTACAACACAGAATACAAAGTGTACAGTGCTCACTTTATATTATTTTCATTACAAATATTTGCACTGTAAAAATGATAAACATAAGAAATAGTATTTTTCAATTCACCTCATACAAGTACTGTAGTACAATCCCTTTATCGTGAAAGTACAACTTACAAATGTAGATTTTTTTGTGTTACATAACTGCACTCAAAAACAAAACAATGCAAAACTTTAGAGCCTTCAAGTCCACTCATTCCTACTTCTTGTTTAGCCCATCGCTAAGACAAACACGTTTGTTTACATTGACGGGAGATAATGTTGCCCACTTCTTATTTACAATGTCACCTGAAAGCAAGAACAGGAGTTTGCATGGGACTTCTGTAGCCAGCATTGCAAGATATTTACATGCCAGATATGCAAAACATACATAGGAACCTTCATGCTTCGGCCACCATTCCAGAGGACATACTTCCATGCTGACGATGCTCGATTAAAAAAAAAAAGTGTTTTAATTAAATTTGTGACTGAACTCCTTGGGGGAGAACTGTATGTCTCCAGCTTTGTTTTACCTGCATTCTGCTATATATTTCATATTATAGTAGTCTTGGATAATGATTCAGCACGTTATTCATTTTAAGAACACTTCCGCTGCAGATTTGACAAAAAACAAAATGCAAAGAAGGTACCAATGTGAGATTTCTAAAGATAGCTTCAGCACTGGATCCAAGGTTTAAGAATCTGAAGTGCCTTCCAAAATCTGAGAGGGATAAGGTGTGGAGCATGCTTTCAGAAGTCTTAAAAGAGCAACACTCTGGGGAGGAAACTACAGAACCCAAACCACCAAAAGAGAAAATCTACCTTCTGCTGGTGGCATCTGACTCATGATGAAAGTGAACATGTGTCTGTCTGCACTGCTTTGGATTGTCATCAAGCAAAACCTGTCATCAGCATGGACACATGTCCTCTGGAATGGTGGTTGAAGCGTGAAGGGACATATGAATCTTTAGAGCATCTGGCATGTAAATATCTTGCGATGCTGGCTACAACAGTGCCATGCCTATTCTCACTTTCAGGTGACATTATGAAGAAGAAGCGGGCATCATTATCTCCTGCAAATGTAAACAAACTTGATTGGCTGAACAAGAAATAGGACTGAGTGGACTTGTAGGCTCTAAAGTTCTACACGATTTTATTTTTGAATAAAGTTATTTTTTATACATAATTTTACATTTGTAAGTTCAACTTTCACGATAAAGAGATTGCACTACAGTACTTGTATGAGGTGAACTTTTGTTTTTTACAGTGCAAATATTTGTAATAAAAATATAAAGTGAGCTACTGTACACTTTGTATTCTGTGTTGTAATTGAAATCAATATATTTTAAAATGTAGAAAACATGCACAATATTTAAATAAATGGTATTCTTATTGTTTAACAGCGCGATTAATCACAATTAATTTTTTTAATAGATTGACAGTCCTAATTTTTAATTTACCAAACACCCTTCAATAATCATTTGATAATATTTTCCATAATGTTTTCAGTAAAAATAGACTAAAAATGTCAATTATGAACACTGCAAATTCAAGACCTCGTTGAGAGTTCAATTTTTGCACCAGTAGTTTTTCCTTTTTGGACCAGGTCTATTTTTGGTTGGTTGCCACTGTACCTGTTTTAAGAAAATCAAAAATTCAATAACAAACTATTTTTAGTTTTAAGAACTATTTAAAAAATAACCCAGGGTTTTTAAAGGCATTTGAAGAAGTTAGCACAGTAAAGTCCCGCTTGTCCTGACTAGAGATACGGCACACGCACATGCAATAAAAATACAAGTTTCCTACCTATTACTCTCACGTGCGCCCAACTGAAAGAAACAGACCCTAAGAACAGGAGGACAGTTCAGTCACATTGGCCTCTCAGTTGCAGATATGAACAGAGATGCTAAACAGTATGAATGGTGAGGTCATTGTGACATAGTCCCTGGGTACTCGGAGCTGAACTGAGATCACTTTATGTACATCACCAAACAGCTGGCAAATGATGCCAACTTTTGATTGCTCTTCACCACGATTTAAACAAGTAAGATTGGGTCTGATCCAGTGCCCATTGAAACAGATGGAAAGAGTCCATTTGTCTTGAATCGGCACTGATTCAGGCTCTGGAGGCAAAAAGCAATATAGCTTGTTATCAGCTCAGTGAACCATACACCTAACTGATCCAACCCCCTTCTCCCAGAAAAAAAATTGTCATGTTACACTAACATATAATAAATGATTTCTCAATGGATTGCTTTTGGCATGTTGAATTCATGCTTACAGAATACTTTTATGGGTACTTTGATAAAAACATGGTGATTTCTTAAATATTAAATCATTTCATTTTCTTTAAAGATAGCACACAGGAAGCAGCATATGCCTTTTACAATATACATTCAATAAAGAGCAGATAAGTGATATTTCAGCTCCTAGATACTCCTTATTCTGTGGGAAAGCAATGCATATTGCAACAAAGCCTTTAATTTCAACATGCACCAAATCATTATTTCCAAGGTTGATCTAGTAGTCTCATGACTGAGGTATCTTAGAGTCACATTTAAAGACACACCAAAGACATACTGGATATTGTAGGTCCTTGCTTTTGTCTCTCTTCTTTATCTTCAGTAAATAATATTTAATAATAAAGACATATTTCAAAACCCATAAAATATTTCAGTGATGTCTGGAAAGTATAGTGCTTCCACAAACTGGAGATCAAATTTGTACAGTCAGCCACACTTGACCAGTCCCCACATCTCAATGTACTGTACCAAACAGAACTGTCATTCTTTGATGCTTATGCTCCTTGAGGGGGAAAGAATCCTGTAAATAAATGGGTTTAGTGTTATAGGCCAATGAGCTGACAATATTTAATACAGGCTGGGCTCTGCAGAGAATAATGTTTAACAATTTCTTTGCTAGTATCTCTCCCATTTATGAGCATGTCCCCCTAGAGATCTCTATTATTTCAGTGCCAATACATAATGCAGCAAAGCTAACAACTCTGTAGTAGATTTTCATTGATTCTGCAGCATTTCATCGGGGGGGGGGGGAAGGGGGAGATTTCTTTTTGCATTTGTGTGTCTATATTGTTATATAAAAAAAATATTTGTGACTGATTTGTCCACAGAAGGCAGGAAGTTCATATTGTGACATTCACTTGTCACCGAACCTCAGCTTCAGGGGAGAAGAAGAAGTCAAAGCAACTCCTTTGGAGAAAGAACATCTTAATTTAATAGACATGGCTGGGTTTAAAATAAATGAACTTGAGGAAAATGCCCCAGAAACAGATACATATAAGGAACTTGAAAAACACTGTGAATTACTACATAGTTGTTCTCTCTGTCTGAGCAATGGCTACACAAGCTCACAAAGGGGGTTTGAAAAGCTACTTCAGCAGCAGGGGCGGGACCTGTTCTGGTTTTAGATGAGAAGTGGAATTTTTTGATGGAATGAAGTTGTTATAATCCAAATTTCGTTTTTACCAAAATTTGCTGAAAATTCTGACCAGCTCTAATACTTTGTCTCTGTCATAATCATATCTAATCCATGATAGTACATACAAGGCATCTGAGGAGTTGGTTAAGTAATTATCCCCCAAAATAATAGTTTTGGCAGTACCTACAAATTAGACATTTAATAAATAATTTGCCATCTTATTTTAATGGACTGCAATAAAACCATGTATGTAGATGTAATATCCCTAGGTGAATTCAATACTATTAGCTATACTTCCAAATGGTACAGTATAGTGTATATAAGTGATGTGAGACAGTGTACTGTACACAGCCCAGTTCAAATTAATTTAAGTTTCAAGTGTCTGAGTTTGTGAGAGTTCATGATGCTGGCAACTGTTGTCTCGTAGCTTGCATCTACCTGTCTAATGAAATCTTGGAACATTTTGCCATCAGTAAGAGACACATTTGCAAGCTTACTGTTCCTACTGTTATCAGACCACCTTTGAACACTTAAGTCAAGCAGTTCTGCCAATGTCTTTTAAAAAATAAATATATCTGTGCAGTACTTGCCAATCATCCACAGCAGCAAATGAGCCAACTCAAGCGTACTCTTTAAATTAACACAAGCCAAGCATGTGCTGACCTGGAAGGAATGCTATACATTACACAAAGCAGACTACTGGATGAATCCCTATTTTGGGGATTCCACTGGGGCCTTTCAGTCAGTTCACGTGACACGACAGCGTGATGATGTCAAAACTCTCTGGGCTCGATACACCATTGACGGAAAGTGCTACCATTCTTTGTTAGCATTTTACACCCATTTTGCACAGGTGTAAATAAATACCCAAGAGAGAGGGCAACAGAGAGTCAAGCCAGAGTCTGTAATGCAGCCCATACTTGGCTTGCTATCCTCAGTAAGATTTCTGGCTTCCCTAGTTCAATCATCCATGGTTGCAGACTTGTTCCTTTTGAGCAGTGATCAACTCCACCAAATCAGCCATGCAGAAACTTGACTATTTTCCCCTCTGGGACTTGCTTGCAACCTTTCGGAGAGAAAAAGAGGGCTTTGAAACCCTGTTGTGACTAATAATCCACAGACAAATTTGAGTTCCAACTCCATAGATCCTAGAGTATGTGGGGTGTCCATCTCTTTATGATATTCCCAGCTCTACATTCCATGGCAACAAACCCCATTCAAGACCCTAGATGACACTAGCTCCCCACTACAACTCCGCAGTTCCCAGCCTTCTGCAGGAGGCTAGGAATCTCAGAGGCAGTGTTATAAGGTCCTGGCCCAGACCAAGCCCACATGCACAAAAGCAACTCACTTCCAGTGCACCCTTGTGTGTCTGGGTGCAGGGTTGCTGGGCCTTCTCCTTTGTCACCTCCTCCTGTTGGTTGCCTCCATCTGGGTCTTCTGCAGCCTAGCCCACCAGCCAGGCCACTTAGAAGTTAAGTCTCTCTCCAAGACAGCCAACTCCAGCTATGACTGGTCAGGCCCAAGCTGGCTTCTCCCAGCTGGCCTCCTCAAAGCTCCTTCACCCGACTCCCCGCTGCCAGCCAGCCAGCCTTTCTAAATCACCACAGAATGCTACAATAAAAATCACAGTCTTCCAAAGTAGCAGGTGCCTTAGGTGCCTCAGTAGAACTCAGAGCTACAAACAGAACACAACTGAAGAATCGTCTAACCTTCTCTGGGCTTGAGTATCTCATCCCTCTTTGGCTCCTCTTCAGCCCTTGGTTCCTTGTGGAACGCTCGCTCCTGGACTCTCTCCCTGGAGACAGATCTCTTGTTCCAGGGGCTCACCACAGTCGTTAGCTCCACTCCTGTGCTTTGGCAATCCAGCCCCAACCCAGCTCAACTGCTCTCCTCCACAGCCAGCCCCCAACTGCTGATTTTCTCCCCTTTTAAGTCCTACACCCAGCACAGGTGTGGCAGAGCAAGGCTAATTAAACAGCACTGGCCATCCGGAGTCCGCTTTGCCCTTTCAGGGGCAGGCCATCCTTTTACACACAGTCAAGGTTTCCATGAACTTTTATTTCCGTATGTACTTCTACGAGGAGGGGAGCATGCCAAACACTCTCGCTCTTCTGCCTCTGGCTGAATACACCCAAAACAAAGTAACTTCCATCACAGAGCCATCGTTTCTGGAGGCACTAGAGGCACGCCCAGCTGACGTTGCACTCCCCTTCTGCCACTTGGCTGGCGTTCATATCATTTTGTGTGCTGCTTTGCTCCCCTCTGAACTAGCAGAGGAAAGGGCATTTAGCCCCAAGAGCAACAACAATATAGAGAAGGAAGAATGAAACTTTCAATACAAAAAAATTGTTTTACTAGCACTCCTGTGAAGCTGATCGCTCATCACACTACTTTACGTGTTTGCAGTGTAATGCAATGAACCCTGCTCCCTCTAATAACTGCTATATATAGTGTAAAAGAGATTGCTAACTCCTCAGAAATGTAAACAGATGGAAGTGCCTGATGTTTCTTGTATTCATGTATGCAGCATGCTGAAGGAAAGGAAGTGTGTTCTAGTGGTTGGAGCAGGGGATTGGGATTCCAAGTTTCCAGGTTCTATTCCAGTCACAACCTATTCGCTGTGTGAACTGGGGGAAGGTCACATATGGTACTCTTTTGCTGTCTCAATTTAGCTACTTGTAACAGGGGTATATTACTTAGCTGCCTTATACAGGTGTTCTGTGGTTTAAAGCCTAAAGCATTCTGCAAATGAATGGTACTTCACAAGTGAAAACTATTATTAGTTTATTGGGTGTCATGAAAGTCCTTCTTGGTTTAAAAATCACTGAGTACTTCAGTATGTTTGGGTCTATAGAGGCACCAGTTGCCACTTGAATGCATTATTATCAAGACCATGTATTCTGAAAGGTTTTCTGAAAAAAATTCAGAAGAGCCATTATTCAAAAAAACAAAAACCCTAAATAGGTATTGATATGGTAAATGGTAACACAACTGCACTCCAGCGACATGTAAGTTATTCGAAAGAGTATCCTATTTACAGATATATTTTTCCTACGTGGTAAAGCATATATGTACATAATAGAAATACCGTACAAGTGTTACAGTGACTGAAACTGGTTCTTTTGAACAGCAGATTCATATTTTATCCTGAGAAGAATATAATTTGACACACGACACTTGTCAACAGAACATGGTAATCTCTGCTTTATATATTTGGATGTAATGTTAGCTATAGTATCATATGGCAGTGTCATTTCATATTTCAAATAGGTTACAGGAGTTGCTAAACATTTTCTTCATTAGCTACTATCATCTGATCTCAGTCGAAGCTGCTCTCACAACTGTGGTGCCCTATATGACTCAGTGGGCTCCTTTCTGTGTTCATCAACTGAAATACAGAACACTGAAGTTAGGTTATTGAAATAGACACAGATAACAGACAAAACAAAAATTATCTCCTTGTGACAACTTTTTTTAATATTGCCTATTTAATATGATAATCATTGAGGCAAGAAGTTCCAGGATGCTACTTTCATGTTTCAGTATGGCTTATTTTAAGTTTAGTGAGTGACTGCTTTTTAAAATAGAAATAAAACCTTCCTTAAGAATTAACTCTGTGATGCCCAGAAGTAGTGAGTCACCATTAATTAATAAAAATACATAACTGACTCAAGAGGTGTATATGCTTAAATTGGATAACTGTGTGATCTTATACCAACAATCTGTGCACCTCCTTCCCAGGCTATCCCAGCTGTGAGTTGCCTCCATTAGTCACATTAAATCTAAAATTAGCTTGTAAGCTCTTTGAGCCAGGAACTTGTCTTTCTGTTTGTACTGCAGAGCACTCAACAGAGGTTTGAACATTATAGAAATTAAATATTTATAGAAGTATATTGTATATCCAACAAAGATCTGATTCGGATGGACCGGCTTTAAATGTTTTACATGTCCCTGCTGCTCTGTGAAAACAAAGTCTGATTGACAGATATTGATGTTGATTAATTGGATTCTCCAAAGGGCTGGCCACTCTGTCTTGATGCTGCAAAACATTTAAGCACCTGATTTACTTCAAGCAAGAGTGGCCATATTCCACTACCCGTACGCTTCAAATTAAGCACATGCTTAACCATTTCGCTGGATTAGGACCAGAGTGCTCAGCACTATGCAAGATTGAGCCCTAAATTTTGAGAGAGATCTCCCAGTACCACCCCCACCATTCTTTTGTGAACCTGAAAAGAATATAGCTACTTGTATGATTTATAAATGGCAGGCTGTATAGGGTTTTGGTAACATTAGATCTTAGCAGGTTTGGGTCCTAGACACATCCTTAACTTTACATGCATGAATATTCCCATTGTATTCAGGGGACTAATCCTGTGTGTAAAGTCAAGTATGTGCATAATTCTTTCCAGGATTGTGGCACTCCCACCATTTCAAAACACAACTGAAATAGTCTAGTCTTTGATAGTACTAAGGTTATCATGAATAAATTGGACACATTCCCTGCATTCAATTAACTTTCTGAAATGGCAATTTCTTCTTGGCAAATATTTCCAAGTAGGTGCCTTTAAATAATTTTGATTAGACATAAATGTAGATATTACGTGTGGGATTTTCTGAAGTACACAGTTTTGACATTAATGGTTTATCTCCTGTTAACTTCAATGGGAGAAGAGTTATGCCGACACTGAGCACTTTTGAAAGTCCTACCCTGAAATGATTGTACTACGGTTTGGTTATAGTTAGTGAATATTTTGGTGAACAATATATTAGTTGGGGTTTTTCAAAAAGAAAAAGCAATGTTCCTCTGCATATGGTGTTGTATGTGTGGTTGTTTGTAAATTTGTTATATAGCCTAAGGATTACTGTACATGTAATAGATACAAGACCACCTCTCACTCGACCACCGTATCTTCTGACTGGAGCCAAGCCAAACAAGATACCAGTTCAGCCCCATCATTCACAATAACTAATTTGGTACCAAAACACAGATTAAAGCACAACCACATAGTTCAACTAAGGTATTAGTTTCAGGTGATACTCACATTTGCCTAAATTCTGAGCCCTGCAGCTTCTGCGGCACACGGCTCTTATGAATGGCTCAGCCACAAAAGCCAACGGAAATCCTGAGAAGGAACATCCTACCACTGTATCTCCCTTGACTTGAAGAAGCTATGCAATGTATGCAATAGTAACCACCTGGGCAGCGTGTCGTTCCCCTCTTTGTGCCAAATCCACAGACAACAGAGATCTGTTACAGCTTCAGGGACTGGGCCCTTCAGCTTAAACTGTAGCAGCCAAGGCTTGGAGTACCCCAGTTCAGTCCCAAGTCTATTGGTCAAGACAGTGGTCATCACACAACCTCTTAATTCCTCCTCCTCCAAAGGGGTGCAATCTGTGCTATGGCTGCGGGCAGTAATGGCATCAGGAGAAGTACTATGCTTGTTCTTTACCTTCTCAATAACCCAGCAGGTGGCAGTTTTATGCGATGGGGGAAACCTGATAGGGCACCACTCTTGAAGTTTCTCATGACTGACAGTTGTAACAGCCAGCTGTCAGCCACAGGAAGAAGGGAGATGGATGCAGAAAAGCCAATCCAAACACACAGTTGGGTGCAGAAACAGCTTTCTCCCTTTAAGTAAACCTTGCCTCCAAGGGAGCATATTTTTTTAATCTTTTCTTTTCTTTTTTTTTAAAATCTAACTCCAGTATCAATCTGGTCTCTCTGCAGAGCAACCTTCACAGCCCTAGATGGGTGGCGAGAGGGGACCAAGATTCTAGCAAAGCTCTTAACCCAATAGGAGGGGCAAATGGAGAAGTAGTCATTTAGAGGAGTTTGAGCCACTATCCTTAAGCAGCTCTGCATCTCCCATCCATACAGCATAGGCGATTCTCTTTAACCACCTCTTATGGAGAAACAGTGTGGCCTAGTGAAATGGGACTCAGGAAACCTGGCTTCTGTTCCCAGCTATGCCACTTGCCTGTTGAGTGACTTTGGGCAAATCACTTCACCTCTAGATGCCTCAGTTTCCCCATCGGTACAATTAAGATCATAGTACTGGCCTCCTTTGTAATGCATTTTGAGATCTACTGATGAAAAGCATTGTATAACATCTAGCTCTTCTTATGCACAAGAACTGCTTGGCTGAGTGAAAGGCAAGTTCATGCAACTGTCTCAGCTCATACACATGCATGAACTAGGCCCACTTATTTGGCCAGTCCAGCCTACTCTCAGTCAGCTTCATTTGTGTTACAAACTTACATCCCTTTCACACTAACAGGAAAACACATATTAAAGTTTGAGAAAACAAATCACTCACTCTCTAGTCTGCCAGAGTGGGGAAAAAAATACTGGGGGCTGAATGTTCTTAAGTTCATAGCTGCTACACAAAAGAAAACATAGCAGCAATGCTTTAAAAAGTTACCTGCCAAGACCTTGTGCTACAAAATACTAAAATTATCAGATACAAGGAAATGGAATTCCCCAGTAGAAATCTGGAAGGCTTCCTTTTAGAAACTGCTTTCCATGTAAATAACACAAAGAAAGGACTTGCTGCCAATTTTCAGCAAAGGCTTTTAGTTAACTTGCTTTTTTCTTTTTTTCCTAATGCCTCTGCTGCCTTAAAACAAAGGAATTATCTTCTTTCTTTAGTAATACTTCATTTGAAACTCCATATAATTGCAATTCTGAAAATAAGGTCCTTTTAAAAGCTTCTCTTTTTCCCCTCATTCTAATGTAACCTTTATGTTTTATCTTGAATAATCCTAACAAGATCATTGCTCACCACAGTTTGTTTCTCCTTTAGCTTTTTTGGGGTGACTTCAGTCTTTGAGGAATCCTTGCATGCTTGAGTCAAACACCAGATGGGCAGGCTTCCTCATCGCCAATGCAACCCTCTAGTATCCGGAACAATCCCTGCTGTTCAAACACTGGGCCTCTTCTACGTGTCCTAAACGTGCGGTCATTTCAATCTCTGACCAGAAGATATGGAAGGTGACTTTCCTGCCCACCAGACATCAGTATCACTTCCAAATAGCTGTTTAGGGATGTATGTATGAATGTGTATTATGTACTCCTGGTCTCCAGCCGGTTGACTGAACTGTCATCACAAGATGCTTAATTATCATGGCCCTATTGCTTGAGATCCTCTTGTCTGGATCCCTAGTTCAGACACTTGACTTAAACCCCATTAATCAAAATGGATATGTTTAAAAGGAAGAACAACGTGACATCAGTTCAAAAAACTGATTTTCCCTTCCTTCCCCCTTGCCCCCCAAAATAAATCTGCTTAGTGTTTTTGCAACAGTAAATAATCCAATTACACAGACAGAGAACTTTCAGTCTAGGGTGTGTTCTTCTAAAGTCCATTCTAAAGAAGAACATTATGCTTCAAATGATATAAGACAGCTTTGAATACCCTAAAAGGGACACCATCAATTTGAACATCATGCTTCTGTATGAAAATTTTGTACCCAGTATCAACAAGTTTCAACTAAGATTACAGTAACTGAATAAAGTCAGTAAAAATATATTCCTTAATCTTCCAGTTTGTGTACTGAATATATTATACACTTTGTGCATAATAAGTTTCACTACTGATCTTGAATAATCAGCTTTTCCTCTCACCGACATGATCACGGGGCAAAATACCCTTTTAAAGTCTAAAGGATTTTTTAAATTCATGACATACTAGAAAAAAATGGATTGTTTAAAATTAGTCATTTAAAAAACAAAAACAAGTTCATCATGTCCTTTTAACTGCTGAGCCAGACAACAGCTAAATAGAAGGGCCACGAAATACTCCACTTATTTCACTATTTCAGTATTTACAGTTCCCAAACTTGGATCACAGTCTTCATAAAATCACAAGAAAATGTATAGGATACAAAAGGTTATATTATTAGAGGGTTCATTTGGAGCTGAACCTTCTTTCTGTCCTTTAAACCCCTAATCTAAACATGTAGATTTGAAAGCGTTCTGCAATTTTACGGATATAGGCAGAAATCCTTGCACAAACCCTAATTTGTGTCCATTGTTCCTGACATCTGACAATGACACCACACAAACTCTTCATTCTCCAAGAGATCAATCATGGCAAGATAGGGACTCATTTGCTGTCTCCCAGAACAGACTGCTAGAGACCAATTTCAGTGCGTGAGAATTACAGTAACTTCCAGCATGAAAAAGGAGTGAGATATTTAATTTGATGAGGGTTAGGTTTTTTTTTTTGCTCTGAAGTTGGTGAAGGGGGTGCTTCCTGTTAGTAGGCATCAGGCATCTATACAACACTTAGTGTGTGTCTAACCATATAACCAAGCAAATTAGAAAATCTTGGAAATGGAAGAGAAGAAAGTCCCTTACAGCACTCTATCAAGTTCTTCCCAAAATGCATCAAAGAACCATACATATGTTGTCAACATTTTCTTCACTTCACTATTAATCTATATCCTTATGTCACATGCCCTAGGTTGCATATATGAGTTTTCTTAAAATATCTGATGATTGGGACAGCGCGTGAGGCCAAGGAGCCACACAGATGTCAGGAGCTCCACCGCACTGACGGCTAAGATATCTGCACCCTTCCAATCAAAGTGATTGTCCTGAGAAGTCAGAGTTTTGTGCTCATTAAAAACATTTCAGACTAAGCAGGTGCTGACTTTTCAGTTAAATATCTAATAAGGGATAAAGTTCAATTCTAAATGGCATGAGAATGAACAGGAGTATATATTTTACTTCCCCACGAGGTTTTCAGATCTCCTATTGAGAGCAGAAGATATAGTGAAAAAGAATTTTAACTCAACATATGCAATATTCCTCCTCTCTGCTAGTTATCAAATTGCGGGAGAAGAGTGAATATGTAATGAGAGGAGAAACACACTATGAAAACAAACATTTCAGGTGAGAGAGTATTTAGGTCTGATGTTACCGACTCCTCCCTCAGTGTTAAATGTGTAATTATGCTGAAATGTTTCACACACCCAGACTGATTATCAGAGAAGAACACATTCAGCACATACTTTGCAACTGAATCACAATGTTTGAACAGCAGGTGGCAATCACTTTGGAAATTTGATTTCTTACATGCAATATTTGTTCATAAAGTCCAGCTCAGCAGAAAGCATATTTGAAATTACGGCAAATCCCCAAAAGAGACTAAGATGATATTTTTTTCCATCTGATTGCCTCCAGCTTCCACACTAGATCCCCTGTCTCATGCCATTAAGCAATGGCATTTCCTATGGATTTTTCTTTAGAACCTACAGTAGAATTCATCTTGTCCATCTACCTTTTCAGTTTAACTGTTATTCCATAGTCCTCTTGTGCATATCCTTTTAAGAATAAACAGTTTTCCCCTTATCTAAAAGCCGTTCAGCTATGTGATCAGTTTTTATAATAGCTTCTCTAGACAGTTAGACACTTCGTTTCCCAAAAGCTTAGGCTATCCCTCAATCTAAGTACCCATCTGCAATGACATAAAGATTAAGAATTCCTAATTTACTTCCAAACCCCAACTCTCCTTTGTAACAGGCTCCTGCTCCTCTGACATTACTAATAATTTTTTAAGCAAAAGTGTGATAAATATAATACACAGTACTTTACATCCCCAACGTGCTTTGTCAGCATTAAGGAACAAAATAAATTTGTTAGTCTTTAAGGTGCCACAAGTACTCCTGTTCTTCTTGTGAGGCAAGTTTCCCATCAATACAGATGGAGCAATGTCAAATGTGTCATACCAGTTCAGACCCCTAAGCCCTTCAAGTCTAGCATCTTTCTTCTGGCATTAATGATTAAGCTGAGTGGGGGCTCTGCTCCATCCCTGTCCTACCTCCTAATGCCACTGGCTATTGTACAGTGCTGTATTGGGTTGGTGGAAGGAATGAGCGCTATGGTTTCCTGCAGCAATCAGCTTACATGGTGAAGCATAATAACCTCTATCTTAGCATGTAAAACTATTAATGCTGTTATTGGTTATTAAATTATCCAGCCCCTTTAGAATCCAACTCTGGTATTTAACTCTGTGACCTCCAGCAGTCAGGCTGCACTGACATTTCCTAACAGAGCATATGCCAAGATTTAAATTGTGAAAGCAGATGGGATAAACATCTCTTATTTTCAGTACTAGCATAAAATCTGAAGAAAGAAATGAATCCTACCTCAGCAATGCGCTCATGGTAATCTGCACCACACTAGAGAGAGAGGAGTGATATTGTTTCCCTTTTTTTCACATTAACTCAGCTTGGATTATTTAACATAGATTTTACCATTTAACCTTAATAAAAGGATATCAGAGTTTTGCTTAACGCAGTGGCTTATCCACAGAGTATTAAAAAAAAGAAATGCAGATTCTGTGTTCTCATCTCATATTCAGGCATTATTGGGCCAAATTCTGATCTCTGTTATTTGGGTCTAAAACTGGAGTAAATCCATTATCTTCAGTAGGGTTATTCAAGATATACACTAATGTGAATTTGACCCAGTATCTATCTTGTTTCCTTCTGAAGTGTATTCTAACGACCGCTGCCTGGAACAGCAAGCAAGGGGCTGTCTATTCAGATACTGGAAGAGCCAAGTGTATTTACATGATAGTACAGAAGTCCAGCAATGTTTTTGAGAACTCTAATACCCATATATTCTGGAATATTTTTTAGAATTACCTAATTGCTGCCTTTTTTCTTAGGAGAACAGCAAATCTCCTGTCTCTTTGCAATGTTACTAAAGCTATTGATCAGGGCCGCCCAGAGGATTACGGGGGCCCGGGGTCTTTGGCGGCGGGGGGCCCTTCCGTTCCGGGACCTGCCGCCGAAGCGCCCTGAAGACCCGTGGCGGGGGCCCCCCTCCGCCGAATTACCGCCGAAGCGGGACCCGCCGCCGAAGCGCAGCCCGGTCTTCGGCGGTAATTCGGCGGAGGGGGGGCCCTGCCGCGGGTCTTCCGGGCACTTCGGCGGCGGGTCCCGGAATGGAAGGGCCCCCCGCCGCCGAATTACCGCCGAAGACTGGGCTGAGCTTCGGCGGCGGGTCCGTCTTCGGCGGTAATTCGCCAGTGGGGGGTCCTTCCGCCCCGGAGCGGAAGGACCCCCCGCCAGCGAAGACCGGGAGCGAAGAAGCTCCTGCGCCCGGCCCCGCAAGAGTTTTCCGGGGCCCCCGGAGCGAGTGAGGGACCCCCTCCAGGGGCCCCGAAAAACTCTCGTGGGGGCCCCTGTGGAGCTCGGGGCCTGGGGCAAATTGCCCCTCTTGCCCCCCCCTCTGGGTGGCCCTGCTATTGATTGCTCTATTACTCTAGATCAGTGTTTTCCAAACTTGGGATGCCGCTTATTTAGGTGGTTAGGGACGTACTGGCGGCCGCTTCCCGGAGCGCTCATTGGCCTGGAGAAGCAAACTGTGGCCAATGGGAGCTGCGATTGGCCGGACCTGCAGACACAGCAGGTAAACAAACCAACCGGCCCGGCCCGCCAGGGGCTGTCCCTACACAAGCGGTGTCCCATTTGGGAAACACTGAGATAGAGAGAGAGAGAGAGAGAGAGAGAGAGAGAGAAAAATATTTAGAAACAACGAAGAATCTAGGGACTTACAGCTGCAAAGCACTTTTTAGAAGTGCTATCATGTAATAAGGCAGCACAATTCCCATTTTATGAAGTTACAGTCAGAACCTCACATTTTCAACAACTTCACAGTTGCAGGACTGACCTCTGAATCCAAACCGTACCAAAAAATTTAACCATGTTACAAAAAAATGAGTTTCTAGCCTTTACATTTGCTGAGTTAATCTTTTAACCGAGAGTCCAACGTAAACTGATTCAGTACTGTCTTTCTGGGCCTACAGAGTATAAAAAATAACTCCAAGTGCGTTATTAACTGCTCCCATTCATATGAACAGTGTGCTGACTCTGCTGCCTAATTATAAATATTTAAATGTCAACCATATTAACTACTTCATTGTTGATCATTTTAGCACAAACGTCCAGATATTATTTGACATTGGAAACAGTGAGGCAATATGGGAAGAACAACAGTGGGGTTGCTGATTGCTGAGGTAGGTAACTAAGGGCTTGTCTACACCATGCATTAGTCCACACTTTGGGCGGGGGGGGTAAATTCTAGAGCACACTAGCATGCCGTGCACTAACTGGCCCATGTGTACCCTGCTGTCGTACACTAAGGGTTCCCTAGTGTGCATTAATGTAGTCCTGTTTCAAGCAAAACTATGACTTGAGCACATGCTAAGTACTTTTCTGAATCATAATGCCACTATATAAATCCACTGTACACCTGCACCTTGAATACTGTGTGCGGTGCTGGTTGCCCCATCTAAAATAAATAAATAAATAAATATGAATTGAAAAAGGACAGGGAAGGGCAACAAAAATGATTAGGGGTATGGAACAGCTTCCATATGGGGAGAGATGAAAAAGACTGGGACTGTTCATCTTAGGAAAAAAAGACAACCAAGGAGGGATATTATAGAGGTCTATAAAATCATGAATGGTGAGGAGAAAGTGAATAAGGAAATGTTATTTACTTCTTCGCATAACAGAAGAACAAGGGGTCACCTGATGCAATTATTAGCACAGCAGATTTAAAACAAACAAAAGGAAATACTTCTTCACATAATGCACAATGCACAGTCAACCGGGGAACTCATTGGCAGGGGATGTTGTGAAGGACAAAAGTACAACTGGGGTCAGAAAAGAATTAAACGAGTTCATGGAGAATAGGTCCGTTAGTGGCTATTAGCCAAGATGGTCAGGGACACAACCCCATGCTCTGGATGTCCCTAAACCTCTGACTGCCAGATGCTGGGACTGGACCACAGAGGATGGAGCACTCAGTATTTGCCTGTTCTGTTCATTCTCTCTGAAGCACCTGGCATTGGCCACTGTCGGTAGACAGGATACTGGGCTAGATGGACCATTAGTCTGACCCAGTATGGCCGTTCTTATATTCTTAATCAGGCCCTCTGTGAAGTGGTGAGTGCTCCCAGCTTCCACTTCTTGGAGCATGCCCAGCAGCCATGGTAGCTGGACCCTTATTGAGTGCTGAGGCCAAGATCTTGGCAAGATTCAACATGGGAGTGGCCATTTATATGACTAACAAGAATATGCAGAATTATAACAGTGAATACAAAGAAAATGTATTGAAATGACATTAAACCTCATACTCCAGCACTTGTGCCAATCCCTATAAGGGATCAGGACGAGATCTAGTGTGCGAGCCACATCTGCCCACTGTTGTTATATATTCCCGTGATGCATCTGGTGCTGGCCACTGCTGGAGACGGGATACTGGACTACAGGGACCTAGGATATGAGTCCATCCAGCAAATCCTATGCTCCTTTTTGGCAAAATGCCTAAAAGAAATTCTTCAGCTTAACTCCCATGTATAGTGAAAGGTGGCAAAGAGAGGCAATAATACATAGGACTAATTATTCTTAGCTAACAAAGATGATGAAAAATAATTATCATTTCAACTGAATCAATTTGACTTCCTAGGAAATCTCCATTTATCATTATCATCAGTTAATCAGGTTTCTGCTTCTGTAAGGTCAAAGAAATTGACTTTAAATGAAGGGCAAAAGCAATTTTTTATGGTTAAATCCCTGTCCTCATTCCTCAAATTGCAGCAGATATTGTTCTATAAACCTTAATTCCAGTTAAAACCATTTATGTCAAAAATTTTCTTAGTGATGAGCAATTTCAAGAAGGTTTGGAAGTTTATTTCAGATGAAGCTTGAGAAGTCTGGATGCTTATCTGAGCTTATCATAACTCATGCTTTTGAGATCTCTCCTCTACTTTCTTCATCTGCCTTTACTCTTCCTCCCTCCCACCTTCAATTGGAGCCTATATAAGAAAAAGACCCCAAAATTGGGACTGTCCCTATAAAACCAGGACATCTGGTCACCCTATCCCCTAGCTGCGCGTGGTGGGGACTGAAAACGGAGGTTCGCTCAATCTTGGGAAGCTGTGGTCCACACAGTGCTTAAATATTCTAACTGAATGTCTACCCAAAGCCCAGAGACCATGCTAGGACTGTGCTTGGCCAAATGATGTTGAACAAAACACTTAGGCCATGCCTACAATAGGGAATATGGGCAGGGAGGAGAGAAGAATCACCAAAAGTGACAGCATTGGTTCAGCTGGTAAGAGTACCAGTGGGAAGCCGATTGTTCTTGTGCCTTCTGAACCTCCTAAGGAATGTATGGTTAAGTTGGGATGGTAACACAAACAGAGATTTAAACAGGCGGCCTGTTTCTCAGCTGATGTAAACCAGTAGTTGTAGTAAATCCCATTGAATTACATGGTGCTTTGCCATTTTACCCCAGCTAAGAAACTGACCCAGAAAGAATTACTTTGGCCTTGGTTTAAAGTCCATTTCTTTGACCTCATAGAACAAATCTGATTAGCTAGTAAGGCAGCTGAACGGGTGACAGAACCAGTGGGGATTTTTGTCTAAAATTTCCTAGAACAGACACTGCCTTACTGTGCGTACAATCCTTGAACACAGATGGATGTATGGCCTTGCCCTTCCTGCTCTCTCTCCTCCCCCTTTGTTTTCCAGCCTCTGTGTCCACTTTCTCCCCCTTGATTTCAGTCAGGTAACACCCACTGCAATTGTTTAGCCATGAAATCTAGTTCTTTCACATACTCTGAGAAATTTTTGTTTCCAGTATATGTAGCAGTTTGCATAGTTACTAGGGCAGGAGGCTGTTTGCCAGGAGAATCTAGTTTATATTCCCTATTCTGTATGCTTGGGTTTTGCCAAATCACTTAACTTCGCTGAGCCTTAGTTTACACATCTGTAAAATGGGGATACAGAGCCTTTGTAATGCTCTTTTAGATCCTTGGATGGAAGATGCTATATAAATAGCAAGTGTAATTTTTGTTATAAGAATTAAAAAAACCAAACAACACTAGTAGCAGGCAGGGGTCCTGAAGTTAGGAATTACCATGAGACTCTAGCTTGAGGCAGTAGGAAAGAGAACACATGTAATAGCTAGTTTCCAGCACAATTCAGAGTAAGTCTTGCAGGGTGGGTATATGTTTGGGAGGGGAAACTAAACTGAATGATGCAAAAGAAATACCTTGGATAGAATCTTCAAGGTAAGACCTATTAAATGGTAGCCACGGTCCAAGGAAGTTAATTGTAATGGCTAATACCGTTGACAGTGGCCCTTTAAACTGCAAATAATGAGATCTCGATTAATGCACTCGGCTCTCCTGGCATGGCTCTTTCTAGTTTTCTGGCCAATATTCTGAAACTAAAGCTTTTCCGTTCTCACATAACAATTAGTTAATATTTGTAAAATGCTTTGAAAAGGTCAAGTACATCTCTACCTCGATATAACGCAGTCCTTGGGAGCCAAAAAATCTTATCGCGTTATAGGTGAAACCGTGTTATATTGAACTTGTTTTGATCCACCGGAGTGCGCAGCCCCACCCCACCGGAGCTCTGCTTTACCGCATTATATCCAAATTTGTGTTATATCGGGTGGCATTATAGCGAGGTAGCGGTATACTATGTAAATCGGAGGTGGGCAAATTATGGCCCGCGGGACGGTCCTGCCTGGCCCCCGAGCATCTGGCCTGGGAGGCTAGCTCCGGCCCCTCCCCCGCTGTTTCCCCTCCCCCGCAGCCTCATCTCACCCGCTCCACTGCAATGCTCTGGGCGGCGGGGCTGTGAGCTCCTGGGGCAGCGCAGCTGCAGAGCCAGGCCTGACCCGGTCTCTGTGCTGCATGGTGGGGGCGGCGTGGCTGGCTTAAGCCAGGCGGTGTGGCTGTAGCAGCACAGTAAGGGGGCAGGGAGCAGGGGGTGTTGGATAGAAGGCAGAGGAGTTCGGGGTGGTAATCAGGGGGCGGGGTGTGAATAGGGGTTGGGGCAGCAGGGGGCGGGGTGTTTGGATGTGGCAGGGGTCCTGGGGGGAGGCCATCAGGGAACAGGGCGGGTTGGATGAGGCAAGAGTTCCGGGGCGGGGCAGATAGGAGGTGGGGACCGGGCCACGACCCCCTCCCCTAACCGGCCCTCCGTACAATTTATGAAACCCAATGCAGCCCTCAGGCCAGAAAGTTTGCCCACTCCTGATGTAAGTGCTCAGTGTTCTCGTTACAATAAAGAGGCCAAGAAATATTTGAAATTAGTTGTGAAATTTATGGTTTAGTTTTAATAAAACATTAAATTCTTGTAGCAGACACTTGTATTTAAATCTTAATCCATTTTAACCTTTATTTGTATCGCAGTCACAGAACAAAATCAAAGAGTTTAACATTTACTTTAAAATCTAAAACCTATAAGGCTCTAGTTTCACTCAGTGGAATGCTTGCAACTCTTGATAGAAAAATAATGCTTACTCAGACAAAGTAAACAATGGATTTCAATAAGAGTTAGTGAATACCACAGTTATCCCAAATTACAAAATGCATTTACATCCAAATATGCAAGACAGAGTGCACTTAAGCAGGTGCGTATATTGTATATTTCACAAACGCGTGCGCATGTGCAGAGGAGTACATGTTCTTCCCAATGTCTGCTTGACATATGCAATTTCATTGGATTAAAAAAATCTTTTTAGTGAACAGGCTCATCCTAAGGAGCTACAACTGTCAGACAAGAAGGGGAAGATCTTTAGCACTCTGTAGTCTGTTTGTCATTGACTGACACATCATCAAGTAGTGACTCGCTGAACACGCACTTGCACACAGGATTTATCTCCTTTCCTACACCAAAAAGATTTCTATGCTCTTTCCTCAGACCTTTCCAGCCCTGTTCCCTTATCTGTGTTAACTGCCTCTTCAAAAGGGGTAGCTCCACTTTTCTGCAGGAGGTAACTCAAGGTCCTAAATATCCCTCTGAAATTTTTGCTACAACAGTGACTGAAATGCGGTGCTGTTGCAGCCAATACAAATCATTTTGGGAATACATCAGAAATTCCTAAAAGTCATCTGCTGCAGTTGATAGAGCAGAAACAAGGATAACATTTTGGACAGGGAATCCTTCAGAGCAAAAATCCTTCAGTCACGGAGATGCTTAGATCTAGTCACTTGGAAAGCAACCAGTGTTCACACTACAGTCCATCACTCAGATGTAGTGCACTAAAGGTTCTCCACCTAACGTATGCTGAAGGACAGCCATTATGCAAACCCTTACTTCTAACACCTCAGATGGGTACAGTGTATTTAGTTTCCATGTCAATGCTGCAAGTTGGTATCTATTAACATTGGTTTCATTTCTGTTACGTTTCATTAGTAGAGATTTTCATTTAGGTATTAAAAACACTTTTTTCTAAAATCAATATTTGGTGTCTTGAGTAATTTTTAAGCCTCAAAATCATTAAAATATCCAGCTTTTCAGCTGTGCCATTAGATGTGTATTTCAACAGAGTTCTTAATCATATTTTGAAGAGTAAGAAATTGCAGACATGGAAACCACAATCCAAAAGGAAATAATGCATCATCCTAAATTATAACTGAATATTAGTTTAATTACAGCTTATATAATTATACCTTATAACTCTACTCTATGACATTGTGGTATAAAATCAAATCACACACACACAAAACCTATATTAAAAAATATTAAGCCTGTGGCAAAACACAATGAAAGCCTGAAGTTTGTAGTTAGCTGAGGAACATGCCATATGTCCTTCACTAACATGGCACAGTGAAACACTACCTTTACAGTCTTAATACATCCTCTTGTGCCAATGTAGTGGCCAGAATATGCTATGACTCAATTAACTATAAACGTCTTCATTTTTTAAACTGATGTTCTTCGCATAATTTTGGCAAATAAAGTCTCTTTGGGGATATTTTGTTTTTAAGAAAGGAAGATATCGCACACTAATGATAAATCCTAATATCCTAGGGAAATTTTATTCTTGCAGTGTATCACAATGGTAGTCCTGTTAAATTAGCTTCGTTCCTATGGAGATCAGTTAACTCAGGTGAAAATTGGGGCAAAAACCTTCTTTCCCTTTCCAGAGACTAAAGTAGTTGTTCAGATTCCAATTTAAGTAGCATATGAGGAAACGCCAATACAGGATCATGCTCCTACAGATTCTATCAATTTAAGATGTTGAACCAGTCATAAAGGAATAGGAAACTAGAATTGGTATGCTTAATGACCGCCATATGGTAGATACAATGAGCCAATGTACTATTATGCTGGAAGCTGCTAATGGGTGCTATCAGGCGGGTCTTTGCTCTATAGACAATCATAGACCTATTTAAGGGTGAAGGGTTTGCTAAGCATCCTTCATTCAGGCTATTATGGAAATAGTAATTAAATGCTCCTTTGTACAGAGACAGCTGGAAACAACAGGAATCCCTGCCCAAGGCACTTGGCCACATGGCAAAACCTGAGAGTTAAGGTTTGTGATCTAGCTTCATAGATTTTTTAAGGCCAGAAGGGACCACTGTGGTCATCTAGTCTGACTTCCTGTATAACACAGGCTATGAAACTTCCCCGAAATAATTCCTTTTGAACTAGAGCACATGTGAGGGATTTCCCTGGGATTGATAGCAAACAGAAGGGTTAGGGGGATTGATTGGTTGCTGCTGCGTGAGAGAGAGAATGTGCTCAATCCTACAATGACAAAGTACAGAATAAGGCCCTCTACAATATGCTATACACCTCTACTCCGATATAACACGGTCCGCGGGAAACAAAAAAAATCTCACTGCGTTATAGGTGAGACCGTGTTATATCAAACTTGCTTTGCCCTCCCCCCATTCCTTGTTCCCTGACCGCTCCCTCCAGAAACCCCCATCCCTAATCACCCCCAGGATCCCACCCCCTACCCAACCCCCTGCCTGCTCCGACCCCTATCCACCCCTCCCCGCCCCCTGACAGGCACTCACTGGCAGTGGTGGGAAGCAGAGCAGCCCAGTCCCAGTCCGCTCCAGCCTGCCAGCTCCCAGCCATGGCGCTCCACTTCCCGCCGCCGGTGAGTGTGGGGAGGTTGGGGAAAGGACGCCCTCTGCACCCACCAGCGGTGGAAAGTGGAACGACGCGGCCCCAGCCTGCTCTACTCTGCCACCTCCCCGCCATGGCACTCCGCTTCCCGCTGCGGGTGAGGGCAGGGAGCTTGGGGAAAGGACGCCCCCCGTATTCACCTGTGGCAGGAAGCGGGGCGAGGCGGCCCCAGCCCGCTCCACTTTGCCAGCTCCCAGCCACGGTGCTCCGCTTCCTGCTGCCGGTGAGCATAGGTAGATTGGGGAAAGGACACCCCCCATACTCACCTGCGGCGGGAAGCGGAGCACGGTGGCTGGGAGCTGCCAGAGTGGGGCCGGACTGCTCCATTTCCATCGCTGCTGGTGAGTGCAGGGGGCATCCTTTCCCTCAAACCCCCTCCCCCGAGACCCTCTGCCCCTTATCAAACCCCTCAGCCCCGGCCTGGCCCGGCACCCTTAACACGCTGCTCAGAGCAGCATGTCAGAGCTTTACCGTGTTGTATGCGAACCCGCGTTCTATCGGGTCACGTTATATCGGGGTAGAGGTGTACTAGTGAGAAAAGCGATGGCGAGCATGGCCCTGAGAAGAAGCTGAGACACAGATTTTTGGGGGCACATTACTCGCTGGAAAGACAGACTTGGATTACTGAACAAGGAAACTATCTGCTGGTGTTTATTCCTACTGGGTTCAGGGGGGAAGGGTTTTGTGAACATTTCTTTGTAAATACAGAAGTTGGCAACAAAGAAAAAAATCTGACTCGCATAATCATTTTTGTCTAATGGAAATAATCCAACAAGTTTCCAAATATTGTTACACACTCAGGCCAAAAAGGGAAACAGTATACTGGTAGCAAGGGTGAGTATATACTTCAATCAACTGTGATCAGTAACTTGGGCTTTTGTTACATTTAAGCCGGATAGAAGTGTGGCCAGGACTTTTTAAAAATCCAGCCGTAATGGTTTTAATTAAACAAACTGACATCCCCCTACTGACTGTGTGATTAGGACAGTACAAGATTGTCCTCAGTCACAAGAACCTGAAGATGAAACTGACTGCTTATTTTCACATTCTAAGTTGTGAGAAATACAGGCAGTAACTGGCATAAAAAAATGAAAAGTTAATTAGATTTATAAATTATTTTAGAGTTAATATATTTTGGATTACAACATCTTAAAAATAATGTATTATTAACTTGACAACGTCCCTTCAATATCTGGGCTTTTTCATAATATCCAAAGTCAACACTCCACTGCCAAATGTTAGTTGTTAAGAAGAGAAAAGCAAGCATATTTGGAGAGCCAATTATTAAATCTGATTTTTGTTGGTGTTTTGAGTCTCCTCAAACAAAAAAAGCAACCGAATAGAGTTTTAAAATAAAATAAATCAATGTGTTAATCTCTGCCCTATGAATAATTCTGTTATTCATAGCTTTTAAAAGATCATTATGATCATTAAGTCTGACCTTTCATAATACAGGCCATTGAACTTCACCAAGAGATTCCTGCTTGAACCATTTAGAATGGATATCCAGTCTTTATTTATTTCCAGACCTCAACACGTGAGGAGTCAAACGTTAATCTGGAGTCATGCAGTGTGTCAAGCGTTACCTGAATGAATTCAGCCGCTGAAGTGTTCTGCAAGGACATGGCTGCCACTGTCCGATGTATGACAAACAAGATTTCCCTTGTTCCTACACAGGGATCCGTGAGTCCTCACAAGTTTGATTCACCCCCAACCCCCTTAAACTTGCAGGGTTTCCTTAACTCCATTTCCCTGTACTTTATGCACTGCAAGATAAAATGTCAACACTAACTAAACAGGATCAGATTCTTAGCTGGTATAATCTTGCCTAGTCCCCTTGATTTCAGTGGAGCTATGCCAATTTGTACCAGTTTATGATCTATCCCATAGATGTACTGTTACAATAATGGTGAAACAGAAGAGTAGCCTCAAAAGTAAGGGATCTCAATCAAATATGTGATTGTACAGAAGAAAGAAGTAAACAGTGCTTTAGTTTAATTACTAATAGACTATCAAAATTTTAAATTAAGTTTTACTGTTTTAGCAAACCTATGTTAATACCATTATTCTCACGAGTGACACATTATCATAGAGTACAGCAGTATGCAGAGTCTAGTAAGCATCAGGGCCCCGTTGCAGTAGCCACAGTACAAATGAATATAAGATGTAAGGTGAAATTCTGGCTTCATCTGAGTCAGCGGGAGTTCTTCCATTGACTTCAGCATGGCCAAGATTTCTTCCATGGGTCTTTTTCCTGAAAGTTTCACAACCTATGTACTGAAAACAATTCTGGAGATCAGGACAAATATAGGCCAATATTTTCAAACTTGAGTGCCTACAGAATAGGCACTTTCAATCTATATTTAGTCCCTTCAGAGGTGCTACGTTCCCACCTACAACTTTCATTGAAGTCAAGAGAGACTGCAGCACCTCTAAGAAAAAAATCAGGCCACTTACTTACTTTAGGCACTGAAGTTTAAAAATGCTGGCCTTGGGTCTTGGCAATCAAAGCCAGCTCTCTATTAGACATGTGAAATGACAACACACTTGGGCATGGTTATTCAATGGTAATTAATAATAATAATGCTACTATTTCCTGAAGAGAGGCCCAGGAGTTGGGTACCAGAAACTGTTTTGAAGCTTAAGGATGAAGCTTATTGGAAGAAGTTGCCAGAAATCTCACACAATGCCTATCCACAATATGCCTAGTTCTTTCTCCCTAACATTATCAGTCCTTAACTTTCATAAATACTAGTGTTATCAATCTGAAGCTATTACAGAAGGATTTTTGCCCAACTGTAAGCACAAGACAATATTACATTTGCAAGTCAATTGGCAAACTTAATATTTTATTACATTTTTATATGGCAAATAGTCTAGAAAAAACATATAATTTAAAGGGGCATGAGACCAGTAGGCCAGAAATGTAACACCCTTAAAATGGTGCATTCTTGGAAATGTTTTCTTATTTAAAATGGTTTCTTAGCATATCTTTCAATAAATCCTTCCATCTACTATCAGATCACTGCATATGTGCACAGTTTTCTTTGCACACAGTTCAAGTGCATCCATGCTTTTCCTCCCCACTCTACCCCGCTACGATTTTAGTGGAAAGGATTTAAGAGTGTCATTTAAAAAATTTTCGGATACCCATACTTACTTAAGCACAACTGTGGCAGCTCTTACTGGCAAGGACTGAATTAATGTTCTAAAGTAATATTTTATTTAAAAACCATATTTTTGACAGGAGTCGGTACGTTCAATAAACCATTGTTATGAAACAGCAGAATCCAATGATCCACAAGAGCAAGAGCTGCTGAAACTGCATTTGAGACCTAGACCTAATATTCTGCTAAGCATTTAAACCTAGCGATTGATTCTAAGGCTGTATATCTATAGGGTTTTCCCTTGATCTCCGTCACTCGACTGGGCTATGCTTTCTAGGGAAAAATGCTGAAACCGCAGTAAAGGCCTGAATTACTTATGGATTTAGTGAGAGATTAACCCAGCTTTTCAATAATGACAGTAGTTTCTGAAAAGCCCATGGAGGTCATTACTGGTTTTAATGACATATTATTTATTACATTCAGGACACTGACAAAGAGCGATTTAGCTGAATAAAGTACATCTACATGTAAAATCTGTTGTGAATTGTAAGCCATACTTGGCTCTTCAAAAGAAACAAAATCTCCCGCACCCCCCAAGTGAACACAGGCACTGCATCCCCTTTAGTTACACTCGGAAGGATTTGTAACAAGCTCACTCACCAAAAGCTAGGCATGGAGTTACTATAAAGCTATTGTATCGGTGGAAATGTAAAACAAACCCCATCTGCAGTTTCTACTATTCTCAATAGGGATTTCCTATGTGGAAACACTGCAGCATCAGGTAAGGACAGAGCTATATTAAATAATACTGTCCACAAGGATGAAGCGATTTTAAATGTTTCTCTTTGGAGAGACAGGCAGCCAGGACAGAACTAGCTGGGCAGAGAGCTTGGACCTGTGGGCAGAAGGATGCTAAGGAGTCATTGCCTGGATACCACATATTTAGCAGCTACAGTTGTTCAGGGTGCTGAGGTAAAGGAGCTCCAGATATGTGCATACTGCCCACCAAGGAGTGAAGGAAGCAGCAGAGAAGGAAATACAGAGTGTGTATGAAAGTAAAGGGTTGCAACTAGGACTATCAAGCGATTAAAAAAATTAATCACACTGTTAAACAACAGAATACCATTGATTTTAAATATTTTTGTATGTTTATGACATTTTCAAATATATCAATTTGAATTACAAAATACAAAGTGTACAGTGCTCATTTTATTTATTTTTTATCACAAATATTTGCACTGTAAAAAACAAAAAATGGTATATTTCAATTCACCTCATACAAGCCCGGTAGTACAATCTCTTTACCATGAAAGTTGAACTTACAAATGCAGAATTATGTACAAAAATAACTACATTCAAAAATAAAACAACGTAAAACTTTAGAGCCTTCAAGTCCACTCCATCCTACTTCACTCAGACAAACAAGGTTGGTTACAATTTGCAGGAGATAATGCTGCCTGCTTCTTGTTTACAATGTTACCTGAAAGTGAGACCATTACGTCCCAGATGCACTAAAGATTCATATGTCCCTTCATGCTTCAACCACCATTCCAGAGGACATGCTTCCATGCTGATGATGGGTTCTGCTTGATAATGATCTAAAGCAGTGCGGACCAACGAATATTCATTTTCGTCACCTGAGTCAGATGCCACCAAGAGAAGGTTGATTTTCTTTTTTGGTGGTTTGCGTTCTATAGTTTCCATATGGGAGTGTTGCTCTTTTAAGACTTCTGAAAGCATGATCCACACCTCGTTCCTCTCAGATTTTGGAAGGCACTTCAGATTCTTAAACCTTGAGTGCTGTAGCTATTTTTAGAAATCTCCCATCTGTACCTTCTTTGCGTTTTGTCAAATCTGCTGTAAAAGTGTTCTTAAAACCAACATGTGCTGGATCATCATTAGAGACTGCTATAACATGAAATAATGCAGAATGTGGATAAAACACATCAAGAGACATACAATTCTCCCCCAAGGAGTACAGTCACAAACTCAATTGACGCATTACTTTTTTAATGAGCATCATCAGCATGTTATGTTTAGCATACCTGGTATGTCAATACCTTGCAATGCCAGCTACAAAAGTGCCATGTGAACGCCTGTTCTCACTTTCAGGTGATGCTGTAATTAAAAAGTTGGCAGTATCTCCCGACAATGTAAACAAATTTATTTGTCTTAGTGATTGGCTGACCAAGAAGTAGGACTGAGTGGACTTGTAGGCTCTAAAGTTTTACACTGTTTTGTTTTTAAGTTTAGTTATGTAACCAAAAACATCTACATTTGTAAATTACACTTTCACAATAAAGAGATTACACTTCAGTACTTTATGAAGTGAATTGAAAAATACTATTTCTTTCATCATTTTTACAGTGCATATATTTGTAATCAAAAATAAAAATATAAAGTGAGTACTGTACACTTTGTATTCTGTCTTGTAATTGAAATCAATGTTGAAAATGTAGAAAAACATCCAAAAATATTTAATACATTTCAATTGATATTCTATTGTTATAAGTGCGATTAATCGTGATTAATTTTTAAAATCGTGATTAATTTTTTTGAGTTAATCGCGTGAGTTAACTGATTAATTGACAGCATGGCACATCACTGATTTGAGCTTGTTGTGATGCATCATTTTAGTGGTATATTGAGAGTGACTGGTGAGAATATAGGGAGGGGAGATAAAATTTTGAAGTCCATTGGCTGATCATCCTTAGGTAGATTTCTTTCCATTTATAACAAGAAGTAGCTAGGAAGATCAGCAAAATGTAGTACAGTGTCTTGGAATTATATGATCTCATCTCTCTATTCCTGAACAAATTACCTTCACCAGTAGTGAGAAATGCCTTTCACACTCTTCCAGGAAACTATCTATTTCTACTGGGCCAGCACCTTGTCAATATTGGATCAGGCCAGGTAAAGGCTACTCAGAAGGGAGAACTTAATGGGCAAAGACACCAGCATGAGCACATCACACCTGTGTACCATGCAACTCCACTGGCTTCCCAGCTGATTCTGAAACTATGTGTTGGGCAAAAAATGTCACCTTTTGCAAAGGCCTTCCCACAACGATATGACAGGTGATGATCTGGCACTCATTATGATAGCCAAAAGTAATAATCACCATTAAATTACACCTATTAACTAATGGAAGCAATCCAGTCAGCAAAGAGAAAAATCCATTACAAAATGTCATATTGCATATTTCTGGTGCTTAGACACCACAAGATTGGTGATTTATTGGTGCCTAGATAACAGCAGAACACCTGCTCTGCTATAGTTAAGTTTAAGACCAGCTTTCTGGTTTAAAGCTTGACTCTTCTAAATGCTCTAAAATCCTCAGTTACTCAGATTGCCTTGAATTTGGTATGCCTCCCTAAAGCACAGGGTTTGGTTACTGATTTGGAGCCATTTGACCAACGGGTTCCTGAGATATAGCCACCTCAGAAACAGCTTTTCTCAAAGTTTTTTGCAACAATTTGGGGCACACAGAGATCAAACGAGTGCTGAGATTATCACACCAGGGTATCAAATACCTGAGAGTCACCGCCGCAGACTGCATGCCACCCACTAGCCCTCTGTGGGGGGATTACATTATGTGATTACCCCCAGAGTTTGGTTCTCCAGTTGGGTGCATCACAGTTCTAAGGCTCATAGGCCACACAAATTATACTACACATATGGAGAAAAAGAGAGAGGCTGCAGGGATTGAAAGCTTGCTATGAATACTTCAGAGGGACATCAAACCTGAGTATCACCCAGACACTGCGAGTTCAAACCCAACCCAAGACAGGAGGCACCTTGCTAAAACCTGTCTCTGTCAAAAGGTTTATTTTTTTTTAATTATGTTGGGGGAAATGTAACCTGAGTAAAAGGAGAATGTTCACACGGCACTAAAACTATTTCTAAAAAGACAATAAATTCCCCATGCAAATGCTCCCTAGGAGGAGAGAGCAACTAGAGTTGCAAGAGTAGGTAGGAATGTGGGAGAAGGGTTTATGGTGCAGCAAGGTGAGGGATGATATGGGGAAGGAAATAAGAGAGGTGAGTGAATAAGAGGGGTTGCAGGGTGAGATGACAGAGGCTAGCTGGAGTGGAAGGAGAGGGACACTGGGAGAGAACAGGGGCACCTGTCAGCCCCACATTTCCCTCCTGGGTGCACACTGCGATCTGGCAGCTCCCAGCTCCTGTAAAGCAGTCTGACCGCCCCCCACAACAGTGCCTCCCTCAGGATCTAGGGGACTTTCCCTTCTGGGGGTATGAGCCTCTTTCCCTGCCCCCATACGTGTGGCAGGATCTGACCCCCTTCATGTGAGCTGAGAGGCTCTGGTCCCCTCCCTTCCTCATCAAAAGGAGAGCGTTGTATATGTACCTTCAAATTCCAGTCTGCTTCATTTCAATACAGAATTGTGTAGGGAGTGTCAATAGTGGAACCCTGGAGTCTTCCTGTCATAGGTAGGCAGGATATGAGAGCCCTGTGTGGAGTTAACGAAGGAGAGAGGAAAGTACAGCATTAAGTGGTATCCTGAATGCAAGTGTAAAGGGGTTGCAAAAGGCTGTGAAGTGGATATTAAATTTTACAAGTGTGATATTCTCTCAGGAGAGAGCAGGCTTAGTTGTTAAGCATAGGGCAGGTGCATTACGGTGAAAAGGCAGAGTGTGTGTTGTGTGTGTTTTGGGGCATCGCTCCAAGAGGGAAGGGTTATGGTTACGTAGATGTTTACCTTAACTCTATATTTCCTGGTTTTCAGAACACTGAGTTTTGCAGGACTTGGCATTTCTGAAAAGGCACGAGCGATCAGCAAGCAACCTGAACTCTGCTATTTAATAAATAGATACAGACTGTGATCCTGCAGTCATACTGACCTTCACTAGGAACATTCAGTGAGCAAGGGCTGCAGGACTGGGCCAAAAGAGAATTATTTTGTTTATAACAGCTACTGACCTGGGAAATCCAGAAAACATCTGAGCAGAGTATTCTGCTTAATTTACTTTGATAAGCGGAGATTAACCCTCAGGAAATAAAAATAATAAATTCAAGGATTCTTTCCTCCTCTGCCCCATGTAATTGTTACCATTGTCATAGACTCATTAAATCCCACTGGTAAAGGCCTAAACAATTATAGGTGTGAGGTGTCTGGGATAATAAAATGTCCCTTTAAGCACAAACTTTCCTGCAAAAAAATAGCTTATTACTGGTAAAGAAGGAAAAGATGAAACATGTGCGTGCGTGCGCGCACACACACACACACACCCATTAATACTTCCACTGTGCAACAGAAATACAACTAAAATTGACATACGACACCGGTACAATATGAAAGTACAAACCAAAAAAAAAAACAATTCCAGTTTTAAAGGGATGCATCACCCACGAAACACTTTGTTGTACTCAACACCGTGGTTTATTTTGGCTGAGATTTTCATTCCAATACGGAAGTGCATTTTTTGGCTCTCAATCATGGCAAGTGATTTCACAAGAATGCAGTAACACACTGTTAGAGTAGGATCAGCCCATTGTATGTAAAAACATGTCCCTTGAATAGTGCATTGTACAGTATTCTGCCCAACTGAAAATAAGTAATCGCATAAGGAAACATTCTTGTGATCACGCTGAACACTGATGACTATTCCCTTTTTCACCCTTCCCCCTTAGGGAAAATATCACCTTCAAAATGTACTAGGTATCTTATTCTACATCATGCCTCCCGATCAGGCATAGTTGAGAGGTATGTCACTTGTTTGATTTCACCTCCAAGACTGCAGCGCCAAAAGTAACAGTTCGACTTCTCTGTAGATTTCTCTGCCCCCAAACAATCCCATGATTTATTTCTATGCTCAGCTACTCCCCGGGTTACAACCATTAAAAGTGACCATCTCATCTGTATTATTCTGCGCCACAGCTCATCTATAAATTAAGAAATGTCCTTTCCATTGCACAAATGAAGTGCAGTACCAATACCTATGTGAACATTTCTCCTGCATCTTTATATTAGGTGTCAATGGTGTTATCCAACAACTACAAACCATACTCGACAGGAACCCCATTTCCTCAATCCCCTCTTCTTGCCTTCAGACAACCTCCCAGCCTTTCCAATATCATCATCAGAAGGAAACTCCCCACAGTTCAGGACACCAATTCAAAGTGGTACCATATCCTGCCATAACAGATGCAAAACCTGCAGACATATCTTCACTACTACGATGATCAACGTTCCCCAGAAGCATCACTCTCCTACTAGGGGTTGAACAGGGCACTGTTGGGAACCTTGCCTGTAGCATTCTGCACAATAGCCAGCCAGCTATCACTGCTATCCAGCCTGCTGCGCTCTTCATATAGGGGAACTTAAACGTGACTCCAAAGGAAAAACATTAGATTTCTACCCTCTTCTTGATGCAGCAATGACAAAGATTTTTTTTAAAGGTAATTTTCTGTATTCAACAACGAAGGTAAGATCTGGTTTTGCTGATGGAGGTCTAAGCTAACAGACCACGTTGTTCTTAGCCCTTTGTGAAAAGGGGCAGCGATATTGAAACTTTACCAAAAAAAGCTTTTCTTCAAAGTGTTCCTCTGAGGAACATGAGTTAAGTAAGCGTCAAAAACAAAAACAAATCCTCAGCTGATGTAAACTGGAACCACATGGGCTTCAATGGGGCTATGTCAATTTACACCAGCAGAGGATCTGGCCCAAAAGCCTAAATAAAGATTACTTCCTTTCTCAATCAGAGTCCACTCACTGGATATTTCCGATACAAACCTCTAATTCTCCAGACATTCATAAACTCTACACTATGGTTTTTTTTAGACCTCAACATCTCATGTAAAAAACAACCAGGAAAAACAAACAAGCAAACAAACAAAATTCAAAAAACATTTTAAGAAATCCTCAGCAACTTAAATCATTCTAATGTGATGGGGGAAAATCTGGTATTGGTTTCCAACCGGGAAATCTTCCTTGGACTTAAAATGGGGCATGCTGGATAATACTGAATTAGAGGGTAAAATCCTGGTCCCCATTCAAGTCAATAAAAGTTTTGCCCATTACTTTAGTGGAGCCAAGATTTCATCCAAAGCTTGTAAGAAACCTCATTTACCCTCAGCTCTAGTCCTCTAGTGCCCAATCCTTGGGCATGATTTTGCACTGCCTTGCATCTTAGGTAGTGCAAAATTGGTATAAATAACCACCAAACTAGGATGACTGACACCATGTGCACTTTGCACATTTATAAATTATTGCCAAATGTGCAGAGTAGTGGAGAATCAGTCCCCGGTTTAAGAAAATAAATCATCTTTGCTTCTTCCAAAGGGGCACAGCCTGTCACCACCTTTCCACAGTTAAAATGATGGACAGTATCAATTTCAAAATTTGAGCAAGAATGGTTCTACTATAAAATGTCAGAGTTCTACAGTGTTATTGCACATGTAAGATTGTCCAGGACTCTTGTTCCTAAGGCAAGTCATAAATCCTGAACAGAAAAAAGTATACAGCACAATTAACTAGTTTCCTTAACATGTTGTCTCGAAGACTGACACGTATCAACATTTTCTCCAATAACCAAACATTCATGTAAAAAAGAGATTTTGTTGGAGCTACGAACCCTTCACCCTCAATACGTGAAAAGAAATCTAAGGTGTGCAGTGTGGTGGTGACATATGAATACTACATTTCTTTTTGGATATACCACACTTTGGCAGCATTGGTTAAAAATATAAACCAACAATTTTTTTTTTATTTTTTGCTATGTACAACAGAGAGTTTAATTCTTCAAGCACACACATTGATTTCCAAAATTTTTGTAGTCTTGGAACTGGAACCTTTGAAACAAAGCTACTCAAACACAGGAGCAAAAAGTGCACCCTGCACCAGGCAAGAGTACATGCTTGTAATTCACCTTCCTCACTCCTCCAAATGTAAGTAATTATTCAAGGATGATGCTCCAAACCCATCTGTTTCCTCACCCATCCCTCTGCACAAATGGAGCTACGATTCCACCATGCAAGACTGCACTGCAGCACAGATCCTGCTGTGTCCAGGATTCTCTGCACTCACAGATGAGGGCAGCATTTCCTGCACAATGAATCTCAATCCATCTGTGGATCCCAGAAAATGAATATTGGCTGGTAGACCACTGTAAGCGAAAGAGAGACAAAGCTATCCCATCTTCTCCATGGCTCTTTCTATCAGGCAGTTCATTCCACTAGCAGCATCAACACCACACACTATCAAAAGGGCCTCTATATCCCAGTTTACCCAGCATTTCTGAACACCTTAAAATATGATTTGCGCACTGGCACAGGCACGTTTCCATTATCTCCATTAAAATGTTATCTAAAGCCTTCATATTGTCCCACATGATTTGGGGATAAATTGCCTCAATACATGTTATTACCCTTGGACACATGAATGGTGGTGATTAATAAATATAATGGCATTCGGGGGGGGAGGGGAGGCTGACAGTATCAGCATGCCATTTCTATTGTACACGTGACACACCATGTCCAGTTCATCATCAAGAATTCGCCTAGCGTTTTATACAAAAAAGATTCCTCTTTTTTTACAGTTAAGCTACAATGAAACCAGTTAATAATGGCCACCAAAGGGACTGCTATTGCTATTCTTGCTTTAACAGGTGGCTGCAAAATACAGTGTGATTAACAGAGGAAATGGTTTTGTTTTTGTAGGGACTGAGACTTTAGGGGCCACTAGGACTGAACACTGTTACAAGGTGACATGGGCGCCGGTCAGTGTCACTATACAAAACTTTCTGTGTCAGATTAAAACAAGTTTTAAACTGCACCACTGCAGCTAGGCAGGGAAAACATGTTGCACTGATTTAATCACACACTCACCCAAATCTCACCCTCACTAGAATAGCTCAAGTAGATCGAGAGGGTTCCACAACTAGGAGAGGAACCACAGGAAAAGGCACAGAGAGCAGAGTGGGAGAATGACACAATGGGAACATCAAGACTGGAGTTGTTGTGAATTGATAAGTACCTATCTCTTGTCAGTAGAAGGCCTGATTCTACTCTAGTTCAAGTGAACAGAAGTTTTGCAATTTATGTCACTGTGAACAGAAGCAGGCCAGAGAGACTGTGGTTAAAATGTTTTATATTACAGGGTAAAACACATACATTGTAACACAGAGTTTGTTTGCTTGCTTGTTTACATGTTAACTATGCAATGTATTTGCCTTATTCTTTTTAAAATGTGTTCTAATATTTAACATGTAGGACGTATTTATATTCTTTACATATAAAGATGTGCATGGAATGAATCAAGTACACTTCATATTAAAAAAAAAAAAATCACAGTAACCTTACGCTCATTCCTGCCTGCAAACTGGACGAAAGAGATATTATGAAGGGTGCTCAGATACTACACCGATGAGCAATCTTATAAAAAGCTAGATAGGAACGGCCAGATCCTCAGCTAGTGAAAACTGCATAATTCCATTGAAGTCAATGGATTTACACAGATTTAAACCAGCTGAGGATCTGGCCAAATGATTTCATCCTACAAAGTACTCCCCATACAACTTCAATATTCGTAAAGAAAGACACAACACTGCCATTATACTTTCTGAAGGTACACACACACACACATGCACAGAACCAGTATAATGTTGGCACAATTAAAAGACTGCATTACAAAACCCAGTATGTAGTAATTTGACAAATCACATCCAGTTTTCAACAGAGCACTAATAGGTACACTTTTGACAAAGAAACAGCCTCTCTGCTAGATTTCAACTTTCTGTTATTGATATGTTGTAGCATTATAAAGTTAAGTAATAATTATAAATAAATAAATAAATATAATAATAATAATAATGGACAAGTGATTTTTCCCTCTCCACTTCCTTCATTCTAAAAAGTGACAGATGTTTTGGCTCAAACTTTCCAAAAAAGCTCTCTTGGATATTTGTGAAGATAAACACATTAAAGATTGTGAAGTTCTCAGATATTGTGGTAATGGGAGTCATGTATGTACCTTAGATATATAATTTGGTACATTTCAATATAAAGCCCTTTTCAATAAAGCATGCAGGATATGCTATTGGTGCTGGAGTCTTCCCTATTTGGGGGTGTTGCTACATTCTCACACATATTATTAATGTGACCTGACTGCAGAAATGTAGGAAGTACAAAATTCTGAAGATATATTTTGCCATACATTTGCATACGTGATTATAATCAAACTACACTGTATATGTGCTGAAGCTGATCTTATACACTGGTAGATTATTCAGTTTCTCCATCTGAATAAATTTTTGTAAAGACTCACAAAATGCACACAGAACAGAGATTTTAATGTAGATGTTTTTGCAAATTCTGTCCTCCACCCTTTTTTTTTTTAAATCAGGATTTCCTTGCATATATTATGCTGCCTTCCTATCTCCCTGTAGTCCTATTTCTCGTAGCCTAAACTCAAATTTTATTACAAAATGACTATCCTATACAAGACAGACCATGGTGTTGATAAAGGCAATGGCCTTCTGTATAAAGCATAAGCATTTTGTTACTGTCCAACAGGGAAATCAAACTACAGTTGTCATAGTGTATGTGAGTTTATATTATCTAAATGATACACTCTGACATACAGCACAGAGAACACCAGTGAAAAAGCTATAAATAAAAATACCTATCAATTTAACTAGTGAATAATTATGCTGTTATTTATTCAATTGCATGTATATTATATAGATGTAACTTCCATTATCCCAGAGTTATAGATCCATGCTGAAGTATATGGCTATACATGAAATGATACAAGGGCAAATCACACTATGGATACTATTTTAAGTGCTCATAAATGCTGTATTTTACACGTCATGTCACAAAGCCAATATTCTGAAATAGCTAAAATTCACTACAAAAGTCAGGTTGAGTTTATTACTATAGCATCTTAGCCTTAAGCCATAGCCCACAATAAATAGATGATGATTTTAAAATCATCACTACAAAATGCATACTTTAAAAGGCAAGCAAATGAAGCAAATTTTACTACCATTGTAGAAAACTGCCAGATGAATCTAATAAAGGAAATGGATGTGATGGCAACACATGATTATACCGCAGGATGCAAAGCTGGGCCTTGAAACAGCAAAGACTTATGCACATACTTAACTTCATGCTCTGCGAACAGCCCCTTTGACTTCAAACTACTTATAGGATGAAATCCTGGCCCCATTTAAGTCAATGACAGTTTTGCAACTTAAGTTTAAGCACTTGCACTGTACTGTCCCTCCACATGAGTGTATTCAGATATACTTTTCATCATCTACAGGTAGGTATATTTTAACACGTAAGTTTCAGAGAAACATTTTGTGTGCACCACTAACCGCATGCACCTGAATTACCTTACAGTGGTACTTATTTACTGCAATTTATAAACATGAAAACCATCCATAGTTCTGATCCTGCAACAGACTCCACGCAGGCAGGCTGTTCCACCCATCCAAAGCCCCAATCACATCAATAGATTCTATACATGTGTAAGGAGTTGCTCAAATGGAGCGAACTGCAGCATTGGGACCCCTGTGTTTGTAGTTAACAATAATCTGCAAAAAAAATCAACCAACCAACCAAAAAAAACAAACAAACCAAAGACTATTTTTTCCACAATAAAGCCAGTTCTGAAGCCTGTACTAAGACAAAATCACCACTGATGCCCATGGGAAGTTCACCTAAGTATGAACTAAATAAAAACTTCTGGAATGGGTCCAACAGAATTTACACAAAGCCCCTTCTATATCACAGAGTTTTGAGTGTGGATAATAAAATGCTTGTGCAAAAAAGTTTTCAAACACAATTACAAGTTTTAAAATCTTGTGTTCCACAAAAAACTATCATAGCAAGAGAAACAAAAATACATTACTTTAAAAACAGTACCTTCCCCTTACGCGGTACCTGTTCAGTCTCAACACACAATGTAGATATTATTTTAAACAAATGGATAAACTGCGGCTCAGAAAGGCGAGGTGACTTGCACGAGAGTGGCAGAGTTAGAAACAGAACCCCAAGTTATCAATCCCTAGTCTCTTTTCCCTTGTAGTGGGGAACAAGGACATAGGATATTCTACTGCAAATACATATCACTTCACACAAAGAATGCCAGACAAGACCAAAGTACTATCAGATTTCTAGCCTTGCTTATCCACCACATTACAAAGAACTCTGGGGGAAAATCACCTCTGCTGAACAAAGCCTTATGCAGGGCATTAAGTAAGAGTTGGGGAGGCTGAATTCACCCCCAAACCTGTAGGCAGGCCTTGGAGTGTAATGCACTCCCTCCTCAGCTTCTACTGTGACCTGTAGACTAGAATATCAGAGTTTCCATTCCACACCCCCTCTATTCGATATTAAGAACCCTATGTCTGCATAGTCTTTGAACTCATGGTCCTTCTTCCAGCTCACCTCCAAACTACCATATTCAGGATCTGCACCATGCAGGGGAATTCAGGTCCTTTGACACTCTACACAGCCTTACCATAAGGTGTATCAAGAGGGCCTTATACAGGCGCTTTGTGTACCACACAGGGATTCCATCTTGTGGGCCCCATACTCATACAGGTTTCCCTAGGAACGGTGCCCAAGTTGAACTGCACAACTGATCCCAAACATAAGGTAAGGACCCAATCCTCCTACTACTGAAACCAGCGAAGATTTTCCAAATTCCTATTGGCTTCAATGGGAGCAAGCCAGCGTGTTCATGCTCTCACTACCTTCCCTGGCAGGGCCACCTACTTTTGGAATTGTACAAACCATCTGGAGACCCAGCACAGTGTGAGAGTTGACACAGGCACCTTGTAGCACCACAATAGGCCCTCTTGGAGGATGTTCCAGCACCTGAGGCCTTCGTCTGGTGTATAACCCAGGACTGAATCAAGCCTCCTGGCATTTTGATATCTTAAAAAAATATTTAAAAAAAGTTTGTCAGGCTACTGACTTCTGTCCAACAGCATCATTTAAGAACAAGAGTAAAAGCAACTCCTATGCAAATGATGCATACGTATTATTATCCATTATCATCATAAGCATACTTCTATCTACATAATTACAAATCCTGCCGCTCTTTAATTTTAATTGCATTTTGCTACAGAGTCCCAGTTACATATACCATAAGGAGTTGTAAAGAGGATGGAAAGCTTCCAAAAAGACTAGGTGCAATGTCTCTGCTGTTTAAATATTTTCAGGTCATTAATATTTCACTTTTATATAAACTTTAACTGATTTTGCAACATGTTCTTTCCCTCTCCCCTTTTAAGTTCGAGCAAGAGGGACTATTTGAAGTAGCTGGTAAACTTTCCTAGTCTCTTTCCCCTTCTGCCTCTCAGGAGTTAACACTTCAAGTGCAATATAAACCAGAAGGAAAAACATGTCTAGCATAGAATCAGCTCTTAAAGGGAGGATTTTTTTCAGGTTTCCCTTCTAGACACATTCAGCAGTGAAAATGTCTACAAGGGAAATTGGTGGAAAGAAGTGATTACTTTCTCCACTGTGGCTCCCAGGAACAAGCTGAAGGGATGGAGAGAGCTGCGAAGTGTGGATGATGGCTGTGGCCTCTGAGGAGCTTCACTTCTCCACCAGAAAGGAAAACTGTTCTCAACTCCTCCGCGAGACAACCCCCAGCACCTTTCCTTTCCTCAGGGAAAGCCAAAGCGCTTACAGTTAGGGAAAAGGACATGAAGATGTACTAAAGGAAAGCATGAGATTTTCACAAGCCCCTTGCATCATTAGCAACATCCCCATTTCTTCCACCCTGTGAAGCATCGCATGTGATTCAGAAAGGGACAGGTGGCATCCTTCAGCTCATGACTCAAAGATGAGCCACCTAGAAATGCCACACGTCATCATCCGATGCCACCACAACCTTCCCATTCAAATCTCTCCTAACAAACCCCTTCTTCCTGCAATCCCCAGCAGAATGAACATTTCAAAAAAAAAGAGACAGAATGAAAAGCCATACTTGGAGCCTTACTCTCCTCTCATTCACACACCAGGGAGAATAACTCCACTCACACCAGTGGGAAAAGCAGTGTCCTCTGGATTTCCCAAAGCCTCCTGTCTAGTCTAGATCTGCCTTTGGGTTAGGACACTCTTCAGGTCAAAGCCATGCTGAATTTTCAGGTCTTGTGCTGCGCGGAGCACACTGTCACCGCAAAATAAACAATTCCTAGTAATGTCACCATCTCTCTCCCTCTCCTCAGAGCCCCCTCCATAAATGGCACATGTCCTCGCTACCCCTCTCTGGTGCCGGTGGCTAGGTGCTGGGTGTTTGCGAATGCCTGGTGAGGGAGCAGCAGCGGCCCAGGGGGAAAGAAGAGGTGACATGTGGCATTATTGGCAAGTCCACGTTTTGCAAGCCGCCGCCTCCCCCAGCTGCAGGCGTCCCGAGTCCCCTTTAAGTGCTGCAAAGCTGTGAGTGAGCGGAGCCTGCCTCCTTCTCCCTGGCTGCCAACCCACAGGAGCCCTTGAGCCAAGCCTCCTTTCCCCCCGCCACAAAGCGACTTGTCCTCTCCCTAATCCCAGCCGCCGCTGCCGACTTGCTGGAGCGAAAATCCCCGGAATCGGCACGAACGCCCGGCACGGGCAGCGCGGATCTCCCCGCGCCTGCTGCCACCGCGCCCCGGGGCCCGGGCCGGCCCCAGCTGCCCTCCTCCCGCTCCCAAGCAGCTGGCCCCGGATCTACCTGCCGGAGCCGGAGCGGAGCAGTGCCCCGCTTCCCCTCCCTCTGCAGTCCCCCACCCCGGCAACACCCTCATGCAACTCCCCCCCCCCTCCCAAAATGCAACCGCAGCCCGGGGGCAGAGACAGGCCACCTCCCCCCCGCAACTCCTATGTCAAGAGCCCCGAGGCCTGGGCTGGCTCCCCCTGCACCGTGTGGCACCTGCCAGGCGCATCCCAGCCCCGGGGCATGGGGCACAGCAAGCCGCCCAGGCAGAGGCGTGAGCGGGGCGGGAAGGGGGTTTACTACCTGGCGGGGCTGCTGCTCTCCTCCAGCGCCCGGGCAGCTCGGTTCTGGGGGGGTGGCAGGGCTGAGTCTCTGCCTTGCCCCCCCACCTCCTGCTCTGCTGGCTGGTTTTCCTTGATCCCCCTCTCGTGGCTGAGGGCTAATAATCCTCCTGGAGCCGGCCCCGCTCCCCGGCGAGCGCCGCTGCCCAGGCAGGCATGTTGTTGCCGTACGCGCGGCGGAGGGCGGCTTGGCAGCCGGCGGGGTGTGTGTGTGTGTGTACGCGCGGGGGAGGGCGAGGAGCAGGGGAGGGATCGGGGGAGGCGCTTCCCAGCGCGTCGGTGTGTGTTGCCGCCTCCCTGCTGCAGCGCCGGCTCCCAGCCCGGCTGCCCAGGCGCGCGAAGGGGCGATGTGGGGGCGCCGAGGGACCGGGAGGCTTTCGGCAGCCTCGCCTGGCTGGGCTCGGAGTCAGCGGGGAGGCAAAGAGGGGGAAATGTTTGTTCCCAAGTCTCCTTTGCAGCCAGGCGCGCACCCTGGGGACCGGGAGCCGAGGCGGCGCCCAGCCAGGGATTCAGCCCCAGGCCGGTGTGTGTCCATTCGCCGGCTGCCTAAGGTGACCAGCTGTCCCGATTTTATAGGGACAGTCCCAATTTTGGGGTCTTTTTCTTGTATAGGCTCCTATTACCCTCCACCCCTCCTGATTTTTCACATTTGCTGTCTGGTCACCCGACCGCTGCCTGAGACGTCGTTCTGCTGCACTGTACTGTAGCCAGTGGCTTCCACTGCCCCCACCCTTTGTAGGTATTTAGGGGCGTTTGTGATTGATTTTGCAGTTAATAGGGTAGAAGCCAGGCACCTGCTCTGCATTGACCCACCCCCACAGAGTGCTGTTTTTAAAAGCCTGGCTCCCACACCCGGAGGCTTAGCTAGTGAGAGGGATGGAAAGTCCGGCCTGGCTGCTGGAGTAACTCTCCTCAAGTCAACCCAGTTAGGGTGGATTCACACCCCTGGGGGAGCTGAAGTTGGAATACAGGAGGTGTGTGGGGTTTTGTCAAAGGGAAGCTGGAGTGGTTAGCATGTCACTTGGGGAAGAGGTGCTTTTTTTTCAAATTTTGTTTCTTACTAAGAGGGATGGGCGAGCCCTGTCCCGCATACCTGACTCCCATGAGTCATGCTTATACTCACATATACTGCTCCATTGATTCTAATAGGGGAGTGGTTTTCAACCCTTTTTTCATTTGCAGACCCTTAAAAAATTTCAAGCAGAGGTACAGACTCCTTTGCAAATCTTAGTCTGTGGATTCTCAGGGGTCTGTGACCCACAGGTGGTTGAAAACCACTGTAATAAGAAAACTCACATGAGCACAAGAATAAGGAGGACTTGCATGAGTAAGGGTTTGCAGAGGTGGCCTATGGCCCTGATCCTGCAGAAAAATGAGAGCCCTGCAAATCCATGGGTAGCATCTTTATATCCGCATACCCGTGGACCATTTTTGTGGAGAGCAGCTCTGATACGGATACATATTTTGCTATAGCACAGACTCACCAGAGCAAGCGGAGGGACCTAGACTCCTATGCTAAGAGCCGGGCAGGCAGCTTTGGGAAGCAGCAGCACACCCTCCACATACCCTAGGTGGGGGGCCCAAGCAGCCCCTGCCCCATGTCGCTGTCTCCCACATCCTCCCAACCAGGCAGGGCCGGCTTTAGGCCAGTTCCCCCGAATCGGGCCCCGCGCCTCAGAGGGCCCCGTGCCCAGTGGCAGGGCCACCGGGGGAGGGGGGGCAAGTGGCCGAGAATCCCTTCCCTGGCTAGAGGCTCCTTTTTAATTTTTACTCACCCGGCGGCGCTCCGGGTCTTCGGCAGCACTTCGGCGGCAGGTCCTTCACTCGCTCCAGGTCTTCGGCAGCACTTCAGTGGCAGGTCCTCCAGTGCCGTTGAAGACCCAGACCGAGTGAAGGACCTGCCTCCGAAGACTAGGAGCCCCACATGTTTTTTTATGTGTGGGGTTTTTTTTCAGTCATCCCTTCTGGGACCCCGTTGAAACGGTTTGAATCGGGCCCCGCACTTGCTAAAGCCGGCCCTGCAACCAGGGTAGGTGGACAGTCCACACCATGGTTCCTCACAGCTGCCCACAAAGCCGGGCTGAGGCTCTGAGGCATCTCCTCCTCCCCCAAGCCAGCATGGCATCGTGGACCCTCCACTTGCCCTCAGCTGGGTGGGAAGCCTGGGGCGGGCAGGGACATGGCTGGGGGCTGCTCTCAGCCCCCCACCCACCACAGGCAGGTGGGGGGTCTGCCACGGCTCCCCACAGCTGCCCACCCAGCTTATCTCGTGGCTAGGCTGTGGCTCCAAGGCCCCCCTCACCCTGGCCAGGGTGGGGTCAGGAAGAAGAGGGAAAGGGGGAGGGGTCCACCCCGTGAAAAGTGGATGGGTGAGGCCCCCAACCTGTTCTGGCACCACTGGTCCCTGCTGCACAGGGACCTGTGGAGCTGTTTAGAGCCCTACAAATCCTCAGATATCTGTAGTCTAAGTGAAGATTTGCAAGATTGAGCACACAAGTATTATCAAGTGCACATGTAACAAATTGATCTAGCTAAAAAGACCAGATGTCTAGACAAGCAGGTTCCACATATGTAATTGTTTCTAAACATAGCTAGTTCATTCATTCATGCTTATTCCCATGCACTATATTCTAAGGGATATAATGGACTTAAGGGTTCTTTCAGGTTATGTCTTTCTGCTGTCTTGTTTCTACTGCTCTGTTCCCTTTTCTGGTGGTGCTGAATAATACATCTGGAGTAGATAATGAATTCTGCAGTAAATCGTACAGGAAAGGTTGGAGCACATTATACAGGATGTGTAGTAATGGAACTTGGAATGTAAGGATAGAGTTAGAAGTAGTTTAGAAATCCCTCCTCCATCATTATAAGGTTAAAAAACCTTGGCTGACATTTCCTCAACCGAAACAGTTTGAAGTAAAATTACATTTCCGCGCAAGTCACCAGTTGCGAACAAGGACATACAGTACCCAGATATTTTTAGTGGGAATCAAGTCCCAATTCAGGAAAGCATTCAAGCGTGTGCTTAAAGTTAGCCACATGCTTAAGTGCTCTGATAAATCAGCCCCCAAGTAAGGATTGTCAGTTATTTCCTACACTGTCTCCCTGTCCTCATTCTGCCTTACATTTAAGTAAAAAGATTCTAAAAGCCTCCCAGGTGTGAACCTTACCTTTCTAGCACTTTGCTGTAAATTCACTTGTCTGCTGTCCTGAAAGATGAGCACCTGTTATTAAGCAGCACCCTCAGACATTCTTGAAGATGATGCTTCCATGCACAGGCTCTGGTTCAGTGTGGTGAGACGGGCAGACCAACAACAGCAAGCAGCAAAGGTTGGACACAATGGCAGCTTTACAAACTATTAATCATGTTTTACGTGAAAGAAAGAAACCCCAGTCATAATATGATTAATCATCAAGCAGCCTCCACTGTAAAGTATGTAAGCTGGCTGAAAACCAACTGGGTAGGTGCAGGAAAGCAGCAGGACATGCAGGTTCTGGACACCCACATAAATATGTAACCCAGTTCTCCTCTCATCAATTTTGCAATGATGTGACTGGAGAATCAGGCCCATCAAGTTCTTTCACAAGTATACGTACATCTTAAGAAAAAATTCTACATTCAGGGTATGAAAATTCACAAAGAAGAAAACAATTCTCACTTACGAACTGAGAAAGATGTTTTGAAAGTTTTTTTTAATAAAACTGGCATTTCCAATTCCCCTACATCTCCTTTCCACTTGGTGCCTCTCTTCTCATCACTCCTTTTGTCTCCTTTATCCACTCCTAACCCTGTGCCTTACTTCACACCACCCTCTATGGTAGCTGCCTCTCCACTAATATGCAGAATGGTTACCTACCCTACAGGTATCGTGGCTCCTTAAGATGTTCTGGCAGGCTTGAAAATCTCAGAAATTGGAACATTCCTAACACAGGAGGTAGATGCTGCCCGTGAGATGGTGGTGTGTGCTTTGATGTTTGGAGAGAGAGGCTTGCTAACTAGTTGTTGGCAAGTGGAAATACATTGTGTGATTCACTTGGAGATTCTCTGTGACAAGATGGTTTGGCCTTTAGATGGGTAGAAATGGCTACAAAAAGGTGGGGAGACAACCAGAAAGGGTTGGTGCTATCAAGGCAATATAAAATGCTCTGGACACATACAGTGCACGCAGTTTCTTCTCTTTCTCTCTTTGAGGACAGCTCTAGGAAGAAGCATGGTGAGGTAATTGGTTCAGGTGGAGGTGAGAGATCACCTTTTCTTTGCTTGTAACCATTTTTTTACTTTATCCCTCACACTTGAACTCACTGAAAATCCTCTTTTTGTGTTAAACTTTTTTTACTTTTAATCTAAATTAGGGCTGTTGCATGATTAATCGCACTATTAAACAATATAGAATACCATTTATTTAAATATTTTTGGCTGTTTTCTACATTTTCAAATGTATTGATTTTAATTACAACACAGAATACAAAGTGTACAGTGATCACTTTATTTTTGAATACAAATATTAGCACTGTAAAAAACAAAAGAAATAGTATATTTCAATTCACCTCATACAAGTACTGTAGTGCAATCTCTATCATGAAAGTTTAACTTACAAATGTCGAATTATGTACAAAAAAAACTGCATTCAAAAATAAAACAGTGTAAAACTTTAGAGCCTACAAGTCCAGTCACTCTACTTCAGCCAATCGCTCAGACAAACAAGTTTGGTTACATTTGCAGGAGATAATGGTGCCCGCTTCTTGTTTACAATGTCACCTGAAAGTGAGAACAGGCTCTTAAGACTTCTGAAAGCATGATCCACACCTCATCCCTCTCAGATTTTGGAAGGCACTTCAGATTCTTAAACCTTGGGTCGAGTGCTGTAGCTATTTTTAGAAATCTCACATTGGTACCTTCTTTGCATTTTGTCAAATCTGCAGTGACAGTGTTCGTAAATCAAACAACATGTGCTGGGTCATCATCAGAGACAGCTAGAACAAGAAATATATGGCAGCATATGGGTAAAAGAGAGCAGGGACATAAAATTCTCCCCCAAGGAGTTCAGTCACAAACTTAATTAATGCACTGTTGTTTTTTTTTAATGATCATCATCAGCATGGAAGCATGTCCTCCGGAATGGTGGCTGAAGCATGAAGGGGCATACGAATGTTTAGCATATCTGGCACGTAAATACCTTGCAATGCCAGCTACAAAAGTGCCATATGAGTGCCTGTTCTCACTTTCAGGTGACATTGTAAATAAGAAGCAGGCAGCATTATCTCCTGCAAATGTAACTAAATTTGTTTGTCTTAGCAACTGGCTGACCAAGAAGTAGGACTGAGTGGACTTGGAGGCTCTAAAGTTTTACATTGTTTTGTTTTTGAGTGCAGTTATGTAACAAAAAAAAATTGACATTTGTAATTTACACTTTCACAATAAAGGGATTGTACTACAGTACTTGTATGAGGTGAATTGAAAAATACTATTTTTTGTTGTTTTTACAGTGCAGATATTTGTAATAAAAATAATATAAAGTGAGCAGTGTATACTTTGTATTCTGTTTTTCAGAATGAGGAAATAGTAGGAGTAGAAGCCTCTTCTTGAGAAAGGACATCACCCGTCCTAGGTTAGGAAGTCATACTTGGCTAGTAAAGCTGGCAGTTCATAGAATCATAGGATTGGAAGGGACTTCAGGAGGTCATCTAGTCCAACCCCCTGCTCAAAGCAGGACCAATCCCCAGACAGAATTTTACCCCAGTTCCCTAAATGGCCTCCTCAAGGATTGAACTCACAACTCTGGGTTTAGCAGGCCAATGCTCAAACCACTGAGCTATCCCTCCCCCTGCCGTTAGCCACATTCAGTTGTAGGAAGGCAGAGGAGTATGATTTTCTGCCAAACAGATTGAGCTATTTGGAGTTCTTGTCTTTAGGGATTCTCCTACTCAAATCTCTCTTGTACCTCCAACACAACTAAGGATCCTGCACTGCATGAGGGTAGAAGTATTCAAATCCCATTGGAGATAATTGGTACTACTTTTCTACTCATTCTGCCTCTGAGGATGGGGAGAACGTATGCGTCCGTGACAGTGAGGAGAAGCAAACCTCATCTAGGAGTGGCACCAAAGATTATGGTGCTCTCACTACTGAGGTCTGTACAGGTACAGTAGATTCTTCAGTGCCAAAGACTGAGCCGAGGGGAGACCCAGGACATCCTCTGTGGTAGGCACTGACACCGAGGAATGTGGAGACAGTGCTTGTGGAGTCCTTTGTGTTGGGATTTCCTCCAAGACCTTTCAACTCAGCTTATCCAGAACACCTTCTCCAGTTCTGGGAGAACACCTAATCCAGTTCTCTGGGATCTAAAAAACTCCGACTCCAGCTCATGTCACAGGTTACTTTATTAAGCATGTAACAGCTGTTTGCCCATTCTGGCCAGGCCCAGACACAGAGGTACAGGGTGCCACTACAATTCCAATTCATGTCACGCACCACATAGTTATATACATCTTTCCTAGATGCTAACATCTATACTTCTTCCATGTAAAGTCCCATTGCTTTGCAGATTGCATCAGGCAAGCTTATCAGTATCAGGGTGTTTCTGCTTACTTTCTTTACTACAAACATACCCACAATAGTTAGTTTAGTTAGTTTCTGCCTTCCTTATTTGTTATAAACATATTCACAATAGTTAGTTGCTTCACCAGTTACTTGTCTGGGCTTGTCTTGTCTTAACTTGGGCCTGCCCATGTCATCACAGCCTGCTCTCCACAAAGGCTCCTTCTCACCAGCCTTTGACTCAGTGCTGAGACTGTGGATTTATTTCTGGAGTCTTTACATTCTCTGGCCTGGAGTCTCTGCATCCATATTCAGAGCTGCCTCTATCAGTGCTGGATTTCAATCCCAGAAAGGTAGATGCCAGCTTTGATGCTTTCAACATTGGAAACAGCTTTGGTGTCAGGGGTGGTGGTGCCAGGGTCAGGCCTTTTCTCAGTTGTGGATGTAAGATCTTAACTGCAGTCTCTGCTAAGAATTTTTCATATAGGCCTGGAGTCCACAGCTTGGCCTGGGCCATGGGGGCTGGCTAACAGAGAACAATACATAGCTATGAGAAAGCTGGGGTAAACAGATAAGTTTGTGTGTTTCATGTCAGTGAGCTGAGTCAGCATAACTCCAAATGTACAGGCCTGTCGCATCTTACGCGCATTTAACATGCGCGATTTCAGCTTTACGGAGTTGGCAAAAACAAAAAAAAACAAAGAGAGAAATAACAATTTAAATACTGTTTCTGTAGTGCGGGCGATTCTGCCCGCCATTCAACTCAATGTAATTTTGACTATATGCGGTTTTCGCTTTACGCGCTAACCGTGGAATGGAACCCCTGCGTAAGATGAGACAGACCTGTAATTGGGTGTCCTTATCGTGAGTTATAGACACATGAAGCGCTGAGAAAAGTCTCACGGTTACTCCCTAATGGAGGGAGGAGATAGTGGTACAATACCCCTCAGATCCCAGACAGAGTTCGGGGAGAGGCCTAATATGATTGACATGAGTTATGACACCCTCCCCTCACATATGTATGCCAATCCTAGCCCACAGAAATGCAAGGGTAAACCTATAAACTATTGTGTACTAATTACTGCTTTTTGCTTTAAATCTCCAGGAATGTACCTGTTGGTCAACTGGGAGAGCTGCTACCTCATTCCACTGGACCCCAAAATTAGGATTTAACCTACACACTTGAATAGACATAGTTTGGGGGTAATTATCTGTGTGTCAGCAATATGTTAATTTGAGCCTTGGGCGGAGCCATTATGTAATCTTTTAGACCATTGGCTTATTGTGCTTATCTTGTCTTGCTGCTAGAACCTATCCAAGGGCTTGGGAAAACCCATCCCCATTGCTTCTCTCTGCCCAATGAGCGCCCGATATAATCTATTGTAATTAATTGTTCTGCAGTGTCTCTGAGCCTGAAAAGCAAGATGACACTCCACCAGCGCTGTATGTAATAAACTCCTGTGCTTGACTCTACACTGTGTGGATTTATGTTCCTTCAAGAAGAGTTCTGAAGGTTTTTAGAAGATTGTAGAAGGTTTAGCCAAGGCTAAGAACTATTGTGTCAAACACTCACCAGGTTCTGTTTTGCTACCATGGGTGCTAAGAGGGAACTGAGGGAGGGTTGCAGCCACCCTGCCCTTTATGCTCATATAGGAACATGAGGAGGCAAAGGATACCTTAATGGATACTGCTATTAAAAAGAATCCTCACATGCATTAGGTATGTGCACATATACAGTGGGAACCACACGACATACTCAGAGTAGAAGCCAAGTTCCTTCCATTCTTCCTTCAAGAAACACCTGTTCCATAATAAACCAGCCTGTGTCAGTTTTGTTGCCCAGGATCATACCCACTTCTACCTGTGGATTATTAGCTCTTTGGGGCAGGGAATCATTGTTTGACGCAATTTACCTGCTGTACAATGCTACATAAGCTGAATGTGTAAGCTACTTTGTGGGAACCAATCATTATGTTAAAAAGTGATGTTTGTGATGCTAACATTAAGAACCCCACAAGAGAGACAAAAACCTGCTTAAGGCTAATCATAAAAAGAATGGTAATTTAAAAAAGATGTTTAATTAAACATTAGTGTTTCCTTCTTCTTAAGCGGACTCCGTCACTACCGGTGGCGGATTCAACCTTGCTTTTCAGCAAGATAACCACCTTCAAAACTATGCTCACAAATGCAAATTATAATTAGAAACTTAAAATGCACTTCAGTGCACTCACAGTGACAAGTGCTCCTGACCCTGTAAAGTTTAAAACGAGCAAAATGTGTGGATTTTTTTTTCTTTAAATAGCCCTGGAGTGAGTTGTCTGGCAGAAATTTGAACTCTCGTGAATGCGTCCCTGCAGGCTTGTACGAAAATTTAAAAGAAAAATCCCCAACAACCGTGTGCTTTGCTGAACTCCTCATTTCACTCATTAGGGATATGTCTGGTTCAACTCATTCTGAGCATTTCCGTGTTTGCAACCAGATTCAAACGGCTAATGCAGATATCACTACAATGCACTCTTTCTCAGCTGTGGTTCTAAAGCAGTCATTTTGAGTGTTGGGGTGGGGGTGAGGAGAGAAGGGGGAGATGGAGCCAAAAAGCATCCATTACTCAGAAAAAAAGGACTGAATTATTTTCTGTGCACTATTGTGAGAACTGGATTTGAGAATGGGTCACAGGGGGACATGCAGCTTGTGCTAAGGAAGGGGAAGGGAGAGGAAAGGATTCTTATTTAAAGAAAGAACTTAAAAATCATACATTGAAAACATATTTCTTTACTTTACCACCACCTTCATCATTGTCTACAGTCTAAAGTTGCAGTGTTTAAAATATACCAGGAGTACAGTACAATCCCCCTAGTGTGGACTCAGTTATACCAATATAACGATTACTTACATTAGTATAGGTTATTTGCTTATGGGAAGGGGAATAATCTATACAGGTATAAAGTTCTTTTATACCAGCATAACTGCCTCCATACAAGGGATTGTACTGATATAACTATATCAGTGAAAAAAGCATACCCATCAATGAAACAATTTATTGGTACAAAAACTGTGTGGACATTGAGCCCTAGACTCTGATCCTGCAAAGAGATCTATCTGAGCAGACCCCTGTGCCTGCCTGGAAGTCTGTGGTGCTTCATGTAGGTACTGCCTGCACAGAGCTCCTTGTAGGAGTGACGCCTTATATTATTATAAACAAAGACATTAAAACAAATACAATCCACCTCATGTGTCACTCCACTTGGAAATGAACATTAACAGCGTCAGTTTCACTTTTCTTTCTAGCCTGATTACTTTCTGGTTCTTGGTGTTGTAATATTTGGGTTTGAAACATTCCAGAGGCTTGTTTATTTATTTAAAGCAGCTTTTTTTTAAAAAATGGCATTTTAATTGTGGAAACGTTCCTGTTTATTCTAGCATTTTTATTTTAAAGTTTATTTTTATAAAGGTTCTACATTGGGCCAAGTGTAAGTTGACAAATGTTCCTTTCAGTTTTGTTATTAAAACAATCTACAAAATGGGAAGAGAAGAAACCTGCTGTTGGAAGGGAGAGCTGTATTTTTATGTGAAATGTATTGAACGTTTACTTGGCATGGGAAACATGGACTGAGGATGGTATTCTGCACTGGAAAGCAGAAGGCTAAAGATGAAGAATAGATGTATCATTTTGCAATATCTGCCATTCTTTTCACTGCATCATCACAGCAGGAGCCTTCCAAAGTACCATTGAATTGGGAGTTCATAAATTCTGCATTAAACTAACTTTAATTAGGTTTGCCTCAGGCCTAAGTGCCCCCAAAGCTGTTTTGTTAACATAAAACTATTAAAGAGTTTTCTTCAGCAGGGTAAGGTTTAGGGATCCTATAAGCTATCTCACAACAAGTACAATAAAAGAAAGAGCCAGTACGGCTGAAGCAGATGGACCAGGTCGAGAGGAATTTGACATTGCTCCAAGGTATAAATTCCCCGCAACACACTCCATAACCCTCGCACACCCGACTGACTAAATGGCAATTCTTCCCCTTTACAAAAAAAAGATGCCTCCCACTATATTGGGCACGTGGGTAGAAGACATAGTCCAAGACAAAATCTAAGTGAAATTAACCAAAACATCCAGGTGCACATTCATCTTATCTCACTTATCCACGTGTCTATTACACAAAACAGCTAAATGTATAAATGCACAAGAACACTGTGCTATGTGTCAGCTATGGTTGATCTATGCCCAGATTATATAAAACAAGCACAGAGGGATGCTTGCCATTAGCCACGTATCACTCCGCTTGGACGATGAACCTTAGCACAACCATCATACGCCACAGAGAATGCAGCACAACCTTAACTCTGCCCTCTTAAGGATGCTGGCCTCCAGCACTGCTTTCACTACATTCCACCTAGCCACCTCCACCACAAGCAGACCATATGTCTCTCCTGTCCATCCTTCACTGTTCTGCAAAATTATACTAAGAGCCCATCACACAATATCTAGGCAAAAAGGAAAGCATTTCAGTTTAGCTACCAAATTGAAGTTTGTAAAGCTGCTGGCCAATCGTTTGTGGGCCTCTGTAGTACAGTGCATCTGAGCATCTCATAAACATTAATGGATGTGTTATTCCCCTTTTACAGATGGGGGAACTAAGGCACAGGGTAGATTAAGTGAATTGTCCAAGATCACGTAAGAAATCTGTGGTTGAGCTGGGGACTGAATCTAGGTCTCCTGATTCCAATGCAAGTGCCCTAGTCACTAGATCATCTTTCCTTGCATATTTGGTATTGCACACAATACAGTCTAAAGCACGGATGCAAAAGATACATATAGGTATCAATCAGTGTGTTCATAAAACAGTTAACCCAAAGAAATTCAAACTTGGGTATCATGGTGTACATGGCAAATGCTGGCCAACACCCAAGCGTTCCATGAGAACCACACAGTTGTATACCATTCCATTAGCAGATTGCTTTGCCTCAAGAAGCATTACACTGGATCACATGACCATTAGGCTTCAGAAGAAGGGAGCGTATCAAGCCTCAAGTCGTCCATTTCTTCACAATGTGCAATCAAACCAGAGTGTGGAGGTGCATTTTCACCTTCCGTGTCTGTTCTGCTTAGCTTCATATTCTGTATGTAGGAAAGGGAAAACCACTTTTCTTTTTTCAAAGATCTAAAGGCAAATCCTAAAATATTATGAAAATGTTATGTACTGGGTGGGGGAGAAAGTAATTGAAGCCAATGTGATGAGTTTGGTGCAAACACTGGGAGTATGCTCGTGGACACATCAATTCGATCCAGTCTTTCCATAGAGTTCAGTGGGCTTTAGATCAGGCCCTAAAAAAGCTGTGCCTTATTAATTGTTGTTACTAATATCACCAGACTCCAACACACATATTTATGAAGTATAACTGCTGAGTTTCATATAAGAACAAGTCAGTACAAATACCCCGAGTGCCTCCCAAATACTCTGCCTGCCCTTGTGTATTACTAATTGAAGTGGGGCCCCACTTTTCTCATCATTTCCTTTAATACACCACTCTTCTTGTGCTGCTGGAACACAGGAGTTGCCATAATGGAGCAGACCAATGGTGACCAATCTAGGCTATTATTATAGTTCTGTCAATGGCCAATATTGGATGCTACAGAAGGCAGCATAAGCTCCCTATATAATTATGCAATACTAAACTGCTGGGGAAGTTTGTTTCCCAGCTGGTGATCACCTTATATGTCTTGAAATATGACACCCAATAGACTTTGTAATATCATCCTAGACAGTTTGATTTTTGATGCATAAGTGCGACAAATGGCATCAAATATCATTTTTTTGAACACTGTGATTCCCAAAAATGACTACAAACATAGCAGCATAGAAGATCAAGGCAGTAACCTACCAGAAACCTTTTCAGTTCAGGGGTGCCCAGATATTGGCAAACATGTTTAGCTTAACATTAAATTAGTAACAAAGAATGTTCAAAATGCAGAATTTATTGCACTGCTAATAGAGCTGAAATGATTTATATGTCAAGAAGTTTCTTGACTCTTATGTTCCCATGTGCTGTGCCCCAGAGTAAAATTTGTATATTTCTCATGACAACCTTTGAATCCTATATGGGTAATAAATAGTCTTCTTCCAAGATACCTGTATGGAGTAGTTATTAAATAAACACACAGGCATTTGTTATCAGCTGCCTGTGTTTAATTTTCAGGGTTTTTAATACGTCTATGCCTAGAGCCTAGACAATTTAATTCCTCTTGAAATAGATGTTAAATAAAAAGGAAAGTTAAAAATAAGTGCTGTAGCATGTAAACAGTGCCAGTATATTAAATTTGTGTTCATGAACAAGAAATAAATAAAAAATGGAGGGTGCTTTTTGCCTCCCCAGGCAATAGTAAGTTATGCCTCAGCAAGCTGCCCAGATTTATGTCCCTAAATACTCTTCTATTCAGTAAACATTTTTATACCTGCCATGGAACATCCAGAATCATCTGAGGCTGTTTGTTTCAATATATGGAGTTCTTTCTATAAGCTTTATTAGTAATATGTTTAGAATTCCTTAAGAAAAGAAATCTTAGGAATTTCTATACATTTTATGTTTTTCAAAAAAGAAAATGCATTATAGCAAACCAGAATAACGCCACCAAGTTTTAATATTATTTTTCTATTTTATGACTATGCAATTTTTACAGAAGCATATGTTCCGCTTTGCTTTTTAAAAAGGATCCTATTTTAGAAGAAATTCAAAGTGAAAGCAAAGATTGTGAATCCTTTGGGACAGAGATTATCTCTTTTTCGGCATTTGTACAGCTCTTAGCACAAGGGAGTCCAAAGCCTGATAGGAGCCTTTGTGCCTTAAATAATTCTGGGATATTCAGACAAGTCTACAGGAGACAGGGACCCAAACTTCATTTACATTCAGTGGGAACTGAGTCCTAACTCCCACAGCCTCCTTTGAAAACCCCAGATTAAAGAGATCTCTGTTCATGTCACCCTTTCTAGTGGAGCTATTTCAAAAGCATATTTTATAAAATAGAGGCATGCAAATATCAACTGATTATCATGGAGGCCATCTATAAGTTATTACCCATGACCATCTGCATCATACAAGGCAACAAAAGACATAGAACACCATGAATCTTAGTTCTACAGAAATTCTACTGATCCAGTAAAGAAGCAAGCCTGCCATGGAAGCTCAGTAGCAAAATATATATTGTGTTAGTACCACACTGTGGGAAGTTGCAGGGATAGTGAAGGACCCAATCCTGTACCCATTTAAGATGATGGCAAAACTCCCATTAACTTCAAAGGGAGCAGGACTGGGCCTGTAGTCACTGGGTGAGTAGTCCATGCCCACAGTATGACATGTAAACACCCCCCATATTTGGATATAGAGTTACATTTACAGTCCCAAGAGTTACTCCCCATCACTCTGGACACAAACGGGGTTTAAGGGTCTATATTTTTCTTTAAATATCCCATTTTCTTGCCATGAAGGATGTCAGGAATAGAGGAGTTATCCCCCAACCTATTGAAGGGCATCCTACCTTCAAGAGCATTTCCCCCTTCCCAATCACTTAAAGACAAACGCTTCTTTAAGGCTTTTACCATGCTGATAGATTTGTTTGTTCTTACCAACAGATAGGAATAAGATCAATAGGATACCAAGGCCTTTCAGAATATGCTCAGCAGAGTACCTTAGATTTAATTAACGATAGGTCTCGGGTTGGACCAAGTTGCAAACTCTATGCTGAAAGGGCTGGCCTGGTGTATTTAATGTGGCATTCAGCAGACCCATTAAGGACTGTGGTTTTTTAAATGTTTTCCATATGGAACTGGAATTAGTCTCCACAATGGTTTTGGTCAAAAGGCCCAAATTTTCTATGTAATCTCTAACACACAAACCTATGTCTTGCTAGGAAGTGATCACTTTTTGTGGGCCAAATGAAATATTTGCCCTGCCCCCAACTTCTTTGCCAGGTATAGGCACCAACACAGGACTTTTTGTCAGTTCAAACAAATCTTGTAAATATCACGGATGATTGCTTAACTAAAATTTATTTTGGTAAATGGCCTCATACTATAACTATAAGAAATAATCCATTTTTTTTCTTGTGATATATTACTGTCTTTCATCTGTTCCCATGTGCACAGTCCTGCAGTTGTTGTGCATGGAAGACTCCCATTGATTTCAATTATCTGCGTGTGTAGGCTGCAGAATTGGACCCAGGTAAATAGCCAAACATCTTGACTATTCCCAATGCAGTCTTCAAATCACTATTAAAAGCAACCAAAAAGTAAACCAGCAAAGTAAATTTCTTGAATACTCATCTTTTATTAAGAGATTCATCATATCAGGATGTCCAACATTAGGGTCTGATCTTGAAGTCAATGGGAGTTCTGGCATTGGCTTCTGGAACAAGATCCAGTCTTAGTGGTGCATTTTGAAGCCACTGTTACATTCCTAGCTAGAACACAACATTTAGATAGGAGAACTATTATATGAGGACAGCTTTCTAAGCATAAATGTAATTACATATTTTGGACCTAATCTGAATGTTGTTTAAAACACATTAAGGGAGCAGCAGCTGTCTGCAGAAAGTTTCTAGAATTATTCAAACCACCTTTCTGGTTGCGTCCAAATTATTACAGCTAACCATAAACGTAAAATATTAAACTGTATTCTTCAATGATAATGGCCTTTGTAAATAAGAAAAAAAGAGCACTATAAAATAAATGTTTTTTAAAAAGCATGTAGATGGAGAACACTGAATCACATAAAAGTGTAAATCACATTCCTGTGACTAGGTGGCAAAATTTTAACTCGTGGTTTCCCCACTTTGCCTTGCTGCACAAACAATCTCAGTTCCCTGTTCACCAACCTGGGATATTGAAGAGTTTCATTTGTAAATGCAGCAGTATATCTTTAAAAATTAGCTAAACACCCAAACAGAACTCCTGCATACAACGATTTCTGAATTAGCACTGATAGTATATGTTGTATTCCAGTAAGACCTGCTGTTAGGCTCAACCATCAACACCACTCTGGTTTAGTTCCTAAGTGGTGTGAAAAGGGGGGGGAAAAGTGGCAGAAGTGCTAATGCATTGGTTTGATGTGTGCATGCAAGAGTGAGAGAGAGGAGGTGGGTGGGAGTGTAACTACATAGGCAGCTGGCAAAGCAAATTGTTCGGCTTTATATTTTCTTTCTCCCCTTAGTGGAAAATAATTATAGCTGTACACAGTGATCATGATGTAGATTTTATTCATCTAATACTGATATTGCTTTTATCCCCATTGAACTCTTTGCTTCTAATTTTTCACTGATCTTTTTACATGCCGCTCACAATACACTACGCAGGGTAGATAATATATAAGCTGTGAACAAGTCTACCCCTATATGATTCAGTGTGGCAACTTGCCAATAATGAGTGGCTGACATTACTCCGTTTTTATACCCTGTAATTAATGTGAAAAAAACCAAACCACAGTTATCTAAAAGGATGGTGTGGATTCTCTGCACAGTGAGGAAAGCAGGGCCACAGACACTCCATAATGGGGAAATACCTAGGTCATTTTATCATAAATGTGATTTGATATTCCTGGGATGACAGTTTCCTGCCCAGTTCTGTAACTGGCCTATTATAAGGCTGCTGTACTCTGGCTTCCTTCTCCATTGAACTTTGGGCTTGATCATCCCTCCTGTGGGAAAACTTGCAATGTGTACAGAAGAGGAGAAAATCTCCTTAAGGTTCCCCTGCTGGATATTTCCCCCAACCTGTTCTATCTGGGGCACTGTTGGCCACCCTGTGGAACTGACTCCCAAGATCCAGAGACTCTCTACACAGAGGCACCACATCACCTCTGACCCTCTTGTGGCTCTGCCCTGCCCCCTGCTCCTTGGGAACAGGGCTCTGTAAGAGCTGCCTGCACAGCCGTGGCTAGGGCAGCCCCGAGACCCTATTAGAGAGGGAGCTGTAATATAGAGGCTGGGTGGGGCCAAAGGTGGAATATGGCCTCCTACACCTTTCTACACCCAGCTCCTGCCTTTCCCTTTCTCCAGCCTGGCTTTCCAGACCTGCTGGGAGTTCTCCTGTGGTGCAGGCAAAGGGTTATTACTGCTGCAGAGGTAGCTGGGAGGTTGTATATCCTCTGAGATCTATAGGTGGAATGGCCTGGACCTCTCTTCTCAACTCCCCTGTTGTAATGTACCACAATCATCTGCCAGGAACGGCCACACAGAAAGGAAGGGTCACCCTGTTTTGTGCAAAATCCCTGAAACCACCACCAACTACTGCTGCCACCACCGGCTAGATTTTCATCAGCTCATAATGACATGCATTTTCTTTCAGTCCTTGGCTGTAGTAAGTGTGATCCTGAATCCACCAAAGTCAATGACAACACAGTCTTGGACTTAAATGGCATCTCTGTTAGGTCCACTGTCATATAATTTTTTACTATGGGGCTAATCCTGCACCAGTTGCTCATATGATTAGAGCAGCCGGCATTAATGGAACTACGTCAATAAGGGCAGAAGACTTTTTTTTCCCCCATTCCAGCAGACTACTTAGACATTGTTATTCTATATAACTGAGTCTCTTCGTTTCTGATTCATTTGAAGTGTACTGTTTTGGGGCAGTGAAATTAAATTTCTTACTTTTCCAAGTAGAAGCAAAAATGAATGTTCCCTTCCCATATAAAGTTCATTACATCAATGTAATTTATGTACCTGTGTATGTATTAATATTCAGAGCTTTACATAAATTATCTGCATTTTACTTATAATATTGCCGGAATGTGCTCTGACCTACAGTAAGACAATATTCTAGGAAGTAAGATTCTAGTATTGACTCAGCATTTTCAGTAAAGATCATAGTTAAAGCTAGTCAGAAAACTCACTTGGACCCTCTACTGTGCTATTAATGCAAGAAAAATTCCTACCACGGATGTCAGGGGTATATTTTCCCCATGTAAGAAGTATGAGATTAAGCCTTTTGGTCAAGGTTTTGATCTGACTTGATGCTGCACGGCCCTGAGCACCCTCAACTGCATTGATGGAGGATGCCCCTGTTGAGCAACTCTTGGTAGGAGCTGCTCAGAACAGCACTGAGCACTCCCACCCATCCCAGCCCTGATCCAGCATTCATGGCAGACAATGAGGGGAGCGTGTCCATTGACTTCAAATGCATCAGACCCTATATGAGGGATAATTCCATTGAGTTAAACAATGACAAGGGAGCATTACTATGTAAAGAGAGATCAGAAGCAGGCTCTTTGTCATCAGCTTTTTAATGTTTTTTGCTGGCCAATCCCAAGGTGAATTTTAGAGATGTTATATAGTCACTGTTTTTCTTCAAGAGCTTCTATGAAAGAGACAGGCTGCTGATTATCATTGTTAGTGGTTTTACAATTTTCTCTCTCTCTCTCTCTCTCTCTCACACACACACACACACACACACACACACTTGTAGTTACTGAATATATGGATTGAGACCTTTGTTCAGATTTACTCTTTCAGAAATTTGATATTGGTTTTCACTTTATGAGAGCGTTACTCCAAGATCAATCAATTGAAACCAATTTGAGATCTTTCTCCTTTAGACATGAGTTTTTATTTATTATTGTAGTATTTCCAATCCATATTACTGAAGCATTTATGTAGAATATGGTACCTCATTTACGACGTAATCCTAACACCTTGCAAACACACCTCTGCTGGCTCAGTTCCCTAGCTACAAAACACATCATTAATACACAGTATGTGGTACACGTGGTAGCTTTGTTAGTCTTAAATATGTGAAACTCTGAATTCAGCTCTTGGTAAGGTCAGAAGTGAAAATGAATTTGGTGATCTCATGCTGCAGTTGTTCCCTGTGAATATTTGTACATGTCACAAAACTATTGAACAATTGGCTGGCTGCTCAAGAGAGGTGCAGGACTGGAATAGCAAGGATGCTTCTGGTTGAAGTTGAAATGCATTGGCAAAGTACCTGACTCGAGCTATCAATGGGATGAGCGCCAACAATTTTGTAAAAATAATTATTTGTTCAAAATATTGAAAGGATTTACCCCAGAGCTTTAGCACTGCAAACTCCAGGGCTCTGTAATGTATCCCTATTCAAGAAAGCACTTATGCACATGCATAACCTTTAAGGACATGCATAACTGATTTTCCTGCATCTTTATTTTTTTTAAATAATGGAGGACAACCCTCCCCCACCTGAAATACAGTAAAGTATTAACTTCAGTAGCAATGGGTTCAGGATCAACATACTTCTTAGGAAAATATCACAAACAGCATTAAATAAACCAAGCTGGTACTTTAGGTCAGATCCTCAATTGGTGAAAATAGACAAAGCTCAATTGACTTCAACAGCTGAGGTTCTAGCCCATCATGTCTATATTTCCATAAGATACTGAAGATAAAATAAACACCTTGGTCCTGATCTCACAAGGTTTGCACAACGGTAGAACTCCAGTGACTTCAGTGGAGTTACTCCTGATTTGCACCAATGTAAATTAGATCAGAGGCAAGACCCTTTTGTTTTTAACCAAAAGAAAGTAATATATGAGCCACATCACAACGAACAGAGAGAGCATTTTAAGTTCTGAGGCTGACAGTGGCAGGGAGACAGAATCTAAGCTCTACTGTTTCAATAGACACAAAGTCTCCATTAGTATGCAAATTATTATTTAAAGAAAGAAAATGTGGCATAGAACGTGACTGATGACAGTTACAGTAGTTGTGTTACAGAGGAAAAAAACATGACTCAGTCTGGGTAACCTTAACATATAACACAGATTTGGATCCATTACGGGGTTAGGGAGGAGGAAGGCCTGGAAGGAATTAGCCCTCCTTCTGCACAAGTTGTCAAAACTTCTAATGAGATAGGTGTGAGAAAACATACATGGAAAATCCTGTTAACATTAGCGCAACCAGCATGCTGTTTGCAATATTTTTTCAAGGGATTAGGATTAGGGGATAAAAAGTTTCTTACCCTTCAGCTATGCACAGTCCGTTAACATCTTTTTTTAATCATGAAGACCAAGCACCAGTGAGATTGCCATCCGCACTTAGGATTTAGCTAAGGCGGCGGTGGTGCAGTCTGTCAGTTACAGCTAAAACTGGAAGCAGCTGCAGTTCTAATCCGAGCTGAGCCACTGATTTACTGTCTGACTTTAGATGAGTCACTTGCCCTTCTTGTTCCTCAGTTGTCCCAGCTGGAGAGTTGATGTAAATGGCTGAGTGTATGGTCCATATTGCAAACATACCAAAGATTCAATAATATTTGGGGAATTTTGAATTGGTGGCTAATACAAATGTGTTGGAAACTAGTCGGCATGGAAAGCAGGTCTGAAGACTAATAGACTACACTTCAAACATCACCTACAATTTTGGGTGTCATTTTTTGAGTGCCCAACTACTGACACTTTGGAGCTATAGAGGGCACGGCAGGAGGGAGAGGGATGGCTGGAATGCAGCTGCATTCTGGCAATTCACAGCTCCTAGAACATCCTTTGGCATTATATTAGGGATAAATATCCTTTTGGTGTTTAATTGAACACTTCAGTACATTGTGGTCCTGTTTGGCTACGCACTGAAAGAGTCATGGAAAACCCAGCAGACACTGGAGTTAGATTTCTGCCTTGAAAACTTTTGACCAGTTTGTCCCCTGTCCCTGAGCTTCATTGGGCAGAAGAGAGGTGGTGTGGGGGTGTCAGGGAGCCATAAGTGACTCCTTGAACCTTAGGGCTGGCTCCAGCCTCTGCACCGCTTTAGAACTGCTGGTAGGGCTGCTCTAAGATACATCACTGACATGGGATTGGTGTAGCAGAGTTCCATCCTCCTGCCTAATGAACTTCTTCTGGCCCCACAACATGCCCCCTATCCAGGAGGAGGCTGGGACAGCTGGTACAGGATGCAGGTTTGGCACATCCATTCCACCAGAGAATTCATCTACACCAGGAGAATTCGCTGTTGGCCATTTGCAAACAGTTTCTAATTTGTGTGTCTGAACAGATAAAGAAAGCAGACCTGTATCTGTGGGTCGCATCTGTATGTAAATGGCCCGTTACTGTATTAATGGCAGCTGTATGAGAGACAAGTGGAAGTGACTCACAGTAACAGGCCGTTACTCACAGTAATTAGGCAAGCAGAAGAGTGATGCCCACTCAGCACCGCCCCCCCCATTTGGCTGAGCATGAAGTTGCGGGCTATCCTCCTGTGATGCCCCCTACTGGCAGCTGCTCTGGCTCTGGATAGTCTGCTTCTTCATGTGACTCAGCCCTTTAGCCAGGTCACATGCAGTCTCACCTCTTCCAGGATAACACAGAGTCCCCCAATGATCGCATGCCAGGTCTTTTGCCTAACTCTGGGCTCAGTGATCCTTACACCACTTATCACACAGGGCTTTCATATCATCTTCCTTCATGGCTGGTAGGGGAATCCAGGGCCTCCTTCTACTCTGGGTTCCAGTCCCAGGAGCCTGCAGCAAGCAGCATGCTTCCTCACACTCCCTGATACCTCACTAACCACTTCCTAGCTCAGCCTATCCCAAGGCCCTTTTCCCTACCCCCTTCCTGGGCTCCTTCCTCTGCAGACTCCTCATCCCTTCCTGGGCTCTGCACAGTTCTTTCCAAGTCCTGTATTGAATGACACCTTCCAGAGCTTTCTCCCTTGAGGCATGGATCCTGCCTGCCTCTCCCGAGGCTGCGTGTGTACGTCTCTTTCCTCCAGAAACCCAACCTCCAGGCTGCCTCCTTAGGATTTTTCTCTTTTGTTAAGGTTTCCTATAGGTGCCTGCTCCACCCTTGTAGATTCCCATCCCAGTGTATGTCCTGGCCCTGTGCCAGAGCACTCACCTTAGTAGAGGCTCCCAAAACCTACCTTCTGCTTCCCTTCTACTGCCTAGAAGTCCTTCCTTTATTAGTCACCTCACATCTCTCAGCTGGGACTCATCCTTAATTCAGCCACCCACCTCCTCCCCAACTAAGCCTAAAACCAAACTGGTTTGACTCATCCTCCAAGTGCAACCAGGTGCACTAATTGCTCTGGAGCCGGTTAATTTTCTCTCTGCTGGTGTGGGGTATACACCCTGTCACAAGCTGGTACGAGAATAGCTTTGTGTAGGCTAGAGAAATGTTATGTGAGCTTTGCGAGTTTTGTGCGTCTCCGTTTCCCTCTACTGTATGAAAAAAGGGAACTCATGGGATAGGAACCCTTCATAACTGATCCCATCTGTACATCTAGCCTCTATGTCCTGGAATAACAGGACGGCAAGACTTTTGTTGACCTGCCTGTTTTCAGGAGTTAGACGCTGCATACAGCTGCTATTGAGTGAACTCCACTGACTCATCCTGGCAAGTGCAGTTTGTTAATGGCAGCTGGATGAGAGACAAGTGGAAGTGACCCTATGGGCAGTGGAAGCAGGGAGAAAGGACATGAAGGTCCTTCAGGAAACCCTATGAACAGCTAGGCTAGGGCAGAAAGCTTATGCTGAAGCTGGTGTTCAGTTATTGCTATTTGAGTTACTAATGAAGTCAAACCCTAGCCAGAAGGAATGGTAACGCAGGTGTAAGCTTTATATTTACACAGGAGCTTTCAAATAGCGCCTCCTTTCTTCTAAAATTACATGCATAATATACAGTGGCATCCCACTTATAAATAAAATATCCTTTGTGAAATAAAACACTGTCTGTTTAAATGAATGGAGGCACAGCTAATAAACAGTACATCAGTCGTTCGTGCGGATGCATATGCATATTTATAAATAATGCATAATAACAACAAATATGCATTATTACTTTAAAACGTATCCTGTCTTCTGCTCATCATAATATGAAGAGAGTGAAATTCTAGCTATATCCGTGGGCTGGCACTTACATAAACTGAAAAACACTTCAACAAACATTTCCTACATATTAGTCATTGAATTATTTTCTGCCAATGTTCATTAAATCAAATCTTTTATCATAATCCACATAGCCAACTTTTCAACATCATTCAGGAGTTCAGATGCAATACATTAAAATATACTAATGGGATGACATTTTACCAAGGAAAATAATTGTCAACAATGGAGAGGTGGCTTCTTTGCTATTTGCTGAGAAAACCCCTCTTTAATATGGATCACTTCACCTCACCATGTAGGAGAACTGACTAGAAAGTAAGCTTTAAAACTGCCTAGCATCGTGACTAATATGGAAATACGTCTACATTCTTCCTAGCTTATGGAGAAATCAGAAATACCTCCCACCAAGGAAAAGACACATACATGCTCCAGTTCTTTCTCCTGTAGGTTGCTACTGCCGTATAATGAATCACTGCTCACCAGTAGTTAAATTCTAATTGCAAACAACAGAAATGAAAGAGAGAAAGAGATTCATTCTTGAAAAATTCTAGTGAATACAGTGCAAAGATCTGCCACGATGGGCATCGTTGCATCATTGGCATGATTTCTTTCCAGATTGGCTGAAGAGAGATATAATCACAGTCACATGGTAAATATGTGAAATTTTCTTCTGTTCAGAATACATTGTGGAACGTGACAAGTGTTTCCTGGATCTGGTAGGTTTTTGTGTGTGTGTGGTTTTTTTGGGGGGAGGGTCAGAGTACAATGACTTTCATAGCCCAGACCGCCTGGTTGGCAGATTCTTTTTCCCAGCGCTGCATGCAAATTGTTCTCTAGTAAGTCACTGTTCAGTGTAGATGACTGTTAATTTTCTTAATGCGGTGGTAAAAATATCAGTGGAAAAGAGGGTTCAGTTTGTAAGGGTGTGAGAAATACATTGTACCATTTTACAACATCCACCCCAGGAGAAAACACGTGCAGTGCGATCAAAATTCATTACTACACTGGGGGCTTCCTCAGGAGGCTCAGTCAAATAATGCTATTTCAGAGAAAGATACTGAAATTTTTTGGGAGAGGCAGAAGTCATATCAAAAATCTTGTAAGGATGCTGGTGTTCAACCTGATATACTCTACATCTCATTTAATCAAAGCTGGTGCATGAAAATAGACCTGATCAGATGGTACATATGCTTCCTGTCTCTGCACAAACGTTGCTTCAGTGTAGATGAATGGATCAATTACTAGCACTATCTTGGGTAAGAGACATATTAGGCCCAATTCCCAGGTGTGTCAGAGCTCTCGATACACAGGAAGAGAAGTGAAGCTTTCCATCATCTTTCTGCCTGTCCTGATCCTGGAGGCTGCTGAGCTAAGCCAGCCCCTGACACAACTGCCACTCTAATTTGCACCAGAGGACAATGGCTCCCAGGGACTTCAATAGCAAGGAGCACAATTCACTCTGGTCCTGTCTCCTCCCACTCCTGATATGACCCCATTCCCTCTGAAGCACCCCTCTATGGCTGGAAAGAGCAGGAGCAGCTGCAGTAGGGTGACTAGATCAGTCTTATGCAAGCTCAGGATTCTCCCATAAGAGGGAAACCTCCAGTGCTGCATCAAGGCAGCTTTAAATCCAACTGCACAATGGGGATTTAGAAGGAGCTGAGGATCTGGCCCATTACCTGGAACTCTTAAATGTTATACCATGGGCCAAATAGGTTCTGGGTTCACTTCTGTAACTTCTGTTGTTATCTAAAGCTGAATTACATCATCTGGGTACCACAAGCCAGTCCAAAATTACATGCTTTGTACTGGCAGCCAAAAAGGAACATACATCACTATTAAAGACACACACTGGATTTTGTTGCAGTGCTAAGGGCAGTAAATATAGCCACTCGCATGTTATTGCCCCTCTTCTTCCATATCCTGTTCAAGCCTTTTGTTCTCACATACAAGGCGAGGGACACCTCTATTCCCACCCGCAGCTCCGACCCCCATTTCTTCCTGCACTCTGTTACACTCCCAGAGCAAAGTACTGTTTCAGACTGGAGCACATTATTAAAACATTTGCCATAAATCAAACAACATATGCACAGCTTGTACAAACCCCACTGCTGGGGAGTTTCTCTGGAACATCAAATTCTGCTATGTCTCTTCAACCTCTTCAGCACAGTTCCAAACCTTAAAGGGACAGGGTGATGGAAAAGACAGCCCTGGGATTCCAGCTAGTTCTTGCACAAAAGTAGTTTGTGGATATAGATTCTAGCTGACGAGTGTTATGACTCTACCCAGGCTGCTCTCCTAGTTTCCCCCTTTGTTTCCATCATGCACCCCAACTCAATTCTGTCTAAAATGTCACCCTCTACACTTGGAACAACCTCCCCATCAACATTAGCCAAGCTTATTCCCTGTCCTCCTTCAAACTACACCTGAACACCCACTTATTTCAGAGCCCATATGCTCTACCAATGATCACATGTATCTCCTTTTCCTACAGCTTCTGTATTACTCTGCTGTATTGTTTTACCCACATTGGGACCAATCCTGCTCCCATTTTGGTCCACTCACCGCTAATCTCCCAGTGATTAACAAGAACAAGTCTGAGCTTGATCAACAAGAACAAGACTGAGCTTTTAAAGTGCATGCTCTTTGGGCCAGGATTTTCCTTTTTTGCGGTGTGTACTGTAATTTCTGTCATGTGCTACACACAACTATTTGATATTATAGAATAATACAAAAAACCCTGTTTATTTCACTAGTCCACTCATTTATTCAGACAGAATCTCAAATCCCAATTTTTATCTCAGAGCAATATACATATCCATTTACTATAAAGGTCTGAAGTACATAGACAACTAAATATCAGGTAGGTTATAATTAAAACAAATTATGGAACTTTAATGAGAGTACTGTAGATGAGACCTCAACAGTGTGCTGAATTTAAACGAACAAGAAGCAGCAGATATGTTTTGTGAAACTGAAGATGCACATGGGTTATTTTAAAGCCCATTTATTTATTAGGTAATCTATTTGCATTATGTGTGAATTCATGGTCAACTATTTTAAGCGTTCAATGATGAATGCCACTAAATGATTATGCTGCACAAATGGAAATACAGCCAGTGTCCATATAAGCACTAAATGAGATCATAATGATTAGCTCTGTTTCAAAGCAATATCAGATTAATTCACAGGGGATACTTAAATTGTCATACTTCATTTATAATTTAAACATTGCAGTCATGAAACAAATATATGCATACCCTCAGAATCTGATATATTCACTGCCTCACGTTTCTTAAAAATGTGTCTTCATTCCTATACTGTATAAATGTAAATCAGACAGCTGAGCTTTCGACTAGGTTCATCTATTTCAGTTTATCAGTAAAATGGGGTATCCATGGGGCAACAGATCGCCAATCAAGTCAGTAAAGGAAAGCTTGTAAATTGTAGAGAATTTATCCCTAGAATGTGTGTCAACAAGTTAATTATTATTAATATTGCTTAATCTCTGTTTGCTGTTCAGGTTGATGTCTCTAGAATTGCTTTGGAAGCTCACAAAGGAATGCAACATGATCTAGGGCTAGGGAAGGCATCTGCAGGTCAGGGGTATTGGATTCTCTTTGTGAGTCTTCCACCGTTCTTCTACCTCAAATGAAAGGTAGTGTATATGTTTAAAATATCATCATTGTTACTGGGAAGGCCTAATTTTGTGCTGATTGGGTAAAATTCATCCCTGGTCAACCTCCGTTGATTCCAGTGGAGTTAGACCATAGACACATTTAGCCTATATTTTTTTGCCTTCCCATCTGTTCCCCTAGAAAAAAATAATTGAAAATCAACACTGAATAGTTATGTAAAACTGCTGATCATTGTAGCTTATCTACTATTGATGGGAATACAATGCAAGAGAAATACAGCTACAGGCCAGATTGCAATTCCCTTACTCACGCAGGGTGATAACTTACTCAAATGGTCCTAGTGGCTTTAAAGGGACTGGAATACGGTTGTATCTAACTTGTGCAAGTGCATCACAATCTGGATCTAACTGAGTTTAACTTTCCTTTTCAGACTTGGACAGTAATTTACATTTTGGTCTATTATTTTCCCACATAAGACATATTTCGTCATTGCAAGCTACAGAGTATTTTCAAAACAAGTATTAACAAAACAAGTTGCCATGGTACATGTAGGCTGTTAACATTACCTATGAATGGCTACGTTTTCTGCTGGATTTAGCTGATTCATAAACATGAAAACTAAAAGTTGATAAACCTGTAAATCTGACCTCAACTCCCTTTCTTCTACTCCTTCTGCAAGGCCAGTTAGTGAAGGGCTAACCAAAAAGAAGGAATGACAGAGAACAATTATGGCATTTGAGGAAGACTTTATGATTGAAGTAATAAAGCTTGGGGCTACATTTTACATTTCCTTTGCCATGAGCCCCGAACAAGGAGTAATGCATTGCCTAACCCTAACCAGGAGCAATCTGGGAACCTGACGGACTCTGAAAGTCAATCGGGCTTACACGTTTCCCCTTCACCATGGAACCCCCTTGGTCATGTCTGTCTATACCTGATTTAGACTATTTCTCCTGCGTAAGGTGGTTATATATAGTATACTTAGGTTCTGTTCTAAGCAGGATGAGAATTTTACTTGCTCACAATCACTTTAAATCCTTATGTCAGGTACCGTGTGGTCTGTGACTCTCGCATACAAATGCTCAAACTCCCCTCTGATATAAACAGGGCTTACCTCTTTTGGCTAACTGATTCTGAGCCAGACATACAGATGTGAAGCATTAGTGCACATGTGAAATGCAAACCGAACTTTAGTGTCGCTAATCAGGAAAAAGTCTTTTAGAAACATGGCACAAACAAGTGACAGCGGGGAAAACAACAACATAAGAATGGTCAGACCAAAGGTCCATCGAGCCCAGTATCCTGTCCTCTGACAGTGGTCAATGGCAGGTGCCCCAAAGGGAATGAACAGACAGGTTATCATCAAGTGATCCATGCCATGTCACCCAATCCCACCTTCTGGCAAACAGAGGCTAGGGACACCACTCCTGCCCATCCTGGCTAATAATGTGGCATTATTCGCTGAGATATGAACTAAGGACCAAACAGATGACACAACTTTCTTAAGGGTAAATTAAGTCAGTGGTAGATCCTGGAATAGAACCAAGTTGTTCCATTTCCTAATACCTTGCTTTATCTAATAGACTACCTTGCCTCCAGCTATAGCCTTGTCTACACTAGAAAACTTCACCATTGCACCTGCATTGGTGTGAATGAATAGGTGTAAGCTGCAGTGAAGAGACCGTCCACAGTAGTCATCCTGTTTTGGGTTCACCATGTCCACATATTGTAGCACTGCAATAGGACTGTTTCGTGGATACCTGTCTTACAGTTCTCTGCAAAAATGCCCATCTACTGCACTGTCCAGATTCCTATTTGTAATGTATAACCATTTCACATTTATGAGCCAGATCCTCTCCTAGCGTCAATATGTTGCATTAGCTGAGAATGTGGCTCTGCAGGTATAAAAAGTGTACATATGAAATATAAACATCATATGGGAAATACCATATTGGTAGGGCCTTGACCAGAATGGTTGCTGGGGACATGTCAGGGACATTGTGGAACTGTAACAGGAGAACCCAACTGGATCAGTGGATCCAAAATGTCAGTGCTTCTGAGCCTTCTGTTCACACAGACAATGTAATGATGCAGAGTGGCCTGATGAAGGCTGAAACTGATGCATGCCTAGCTTAGGGCAAGTGCCATTGCAATGATGTTGGCAATGCCTGTGCATAACACCAACAGACCCCAGTCGTTGGCAGGTGGGATCAAACCTGAAGCCTCTGGAGTTTAGTGCATGAGTCTCTTTCTCCTGCATGAGCTAAAAGCCATATGGCTATTAGCTAAAGTTGTAGAGCAGACTCATTCATATACTCTCTCTCTCTCTCTCTCCTCTCTCTCTCTCTCTCTCTCTCTCTCTCCCTCCCTCCTCTGTGCCACTAGATAGGACAGAACACCACACCCAGGAGATGTGTGGGTTACATGTGCACCGTTGCAAGCCCTTTTGATGAGTGTTGACATAATGGTTATTACCAGCATTGCAGTTCTTTGTAACAGCGCTGGCAGCAATAAAACACTTTGGTATAAATAAGCCTCAGGATGGCTGTGAGAATGGGTTTTGTGTACATCACCATTCTTCTTGGCTGTCCTTTGAGTGTGGTTCTCATCTTGATAAACAGCCCATGATTCGTAACTCCTCTTAGTGTTAATAGGCATTACTATACACAGACACATCACTAAGAAAACAGAGCTCTTTATCTTCTGGACAGACGCCTGTTCAATTTTCTTCTCTTCAAAATGTGATAAAAACAAGGCTTCTTGTAACCTGTTTTATAAAACTATTTTTTTTAAGCTATCCATTCTAATTCTTCCTTTTTAGAGCCTCAGAAACCCAATGGAATGAATGGCCAGCTGCAGCAGAGTACAATGTGTTTCCTTACTTTTAAGACAATCAGGTTTGCATTAAAGCAGAAGGCAGGGCAGAGCAGATTTAGGGCATTCAGCCTTATATCCACAACTGACGTGTGCTGTTTATTAAAAAGATTTATGTATTTTCTTAATTAATGCTGGTTATATATTTAAGATCAAATGGTAGCCTGGCTTGCTCGGAGGCACAAGGCAGTAATGGGAGGCCTGAAAGGGTACCCCCTTACTCGGTTTTGCTGGCCACCTGCATCACAGGTAGCAGTGTGGGAGGGGAAGCAGGCGTGGCAGAGCTGCTACATCCCACCTGCACAGGTACAGACTTCATGTAGTTTACTCCTTCCCAGGCTGCTTTGTCCAGCTCTTATCGAATATTCACTTACATGTTTTGGAATATTTTGTTCTTTCCCAATACACTCTGAAACATTCAGAAATTATCTGTAACCAATCAGTTAACAGATGAATACACCAGAGTTATCCAGAAGCTTCTACATGACATCAGATTGCAATCTGGAAAATGCTCCTTGGTGCTCAACAGGGTTGAGTATTACAAATTACAAATAGAAGATGTGCATAAAACCCAAAGACCTTGGCCCTTGGCATTGGAATACACTCTTCAACTTTGGGGCAAAGGGTACATGTAAAGAAGGCTATGCCACTTCATGCTCCTCTGGTCCTATGTCCTCCAGTCTGGTCCCCTGAACATAAGAACAGCCCTACTGGGTCAGACCAATGATCCATCTAGCCCAGTATCCTGTTTTATGACAGTGGCCAATGCCAGGTGCTTCAGAGGGAATGAACAGAACAGGGCAATCATCGAGTGCTCCATCCCCTGTCATCTACTCCCAGCTTCTGGCAGTCAGAGGCTAGGGATACCCAGAGCATTGGGTTGCATCCCTGATTGTTTGACTAATAGCCATTGATGGACCTATCCTCCATGAACTTGTCTAATTCTTTTTTGAACCCCATTATAGTTTTAGTCTTCACAATATCCCCTGGCTATGAGTTCCACAGGTTGACTGTGTGTTGTGTGAAGTGTTTCCTCTTGTTTGTTTTAAACCTGCTGCCTATTAATTGCATTGTGTGACCACTGATTCTTGTGAAGGAGTAAATACTTCCTCCACACCATTCATGATTTAATAGACCTCTGTCATATCCCCTCTTAGTTGTCTCTTTTCCAAGCTGAAAAGTCCCATTCTTTTTAATCTCTCCTCATATGGAAGCCGTTCCATACCATTACTCATTTTTGTTGCCCTTCTCTGTACCTTTTCCAATTCTAGCATATCTTTTTTTGAGGTGGGGCAACCAGAAGTGCACACCGTATTCAAAGTGTGGGCGTACCAGGGATTTATAGATGCTCAGCTGGTGCCAATCTACAAAGCTCCACAGAAGTCAATAGTGGTATACCCATTTATATGAGCCGATGATCCAGTCTCTATTTTTAAAGTGTAACAATCTCTCTACAGTATCTATCCAAATTTTTAAATTGCACTCAGCAGAGTGTCTGAATATTGGGTGGAGCTTAAGAAAGCTTAAGAGAATTTTTTGCCATAATTAGGTATTTTACAAAATGACATCTTCATGAAAACCTTTTAAATTCCCTTCTAGTGCATGTTCTATATTTAAATTCCTGAACATTTCCACATTTAATATAGAATAATAATTATATGCCAAGCATTGGATGTTCATTTCCAAGACACTGCAAATCCAAATTAAGTCTTGAGAGACATGACTCTGTTGGTTTTAGCTCATATGCTACTGAACAGTAATCCACATTCCAAAACTAACATAATATAATTATGCCATATGTCACTTTAAAATCTGAGAACTGTGTAAGTTGAGAATCTGAAAATAACAGTTACCTCCCCAGTATAGGAGGCAAGTGGGGTGGTGAAGGGGAAAACTGCTTTATCGCTTCTTGCACAGAACTGTATGGGAATTCGCTATGATCAGTGGCGAGTGGAAGATGGATTTCATTCTCCAACCCTTAGCAGCCTTTCACAGTTCACTGGCTAAATATTTTTAAACAATACATTTCATGTGTTTGCTCACATGCTTCCGTGCTATCACCACACATTCATCTGGGACCAAGTCACTGTTTGAAGTACGTATTGATTATTCAATATACAACAGTAACACCATTTTAAAAATAGCAACAAAACTCTAGCAAGAGCAGACCAGGGTATCAAAAATAAAACCCAAAGGCGTTAATGTTCCTGACATGAGCTACCTTGCACAGGACAGAGGAAACTCTGTGTGTTTCCACACCGAGTTTCACGTGAACTCTTCTGAGGAATGGTTTGCCATTTGGAGCAGATTCCCCAAGATCTTCAGAGGTCAGGGCCACCTGTGTGAAAGCCCTTGCTTCCTGGCTGGCTGTTCGCTCTCCCACAGCTCTCCTGAAGCAGCTGTACTGCCAGGCAATTTCCTCAGCCACTTGTTCCCAGACCTTCCCAGAACAGAAGTGAGAGGAAAGCAGGCATGTGCATGCTGATAGCTTCATCATTCACTTACCTGCAAAAGTCCCATGGCTTTCCAGTGGGTCAGGCGACTTGAGTGTGATCCCACTCGCACCTCCAGTTTGCCCTATCTCACACAGCAGGTCCCAAACCTTGTGAAGCCCTTGTGGAAAGAGGTAACCATTCAGTGGAGGTGTATTTCCTTCTCTCTTCTGATCCACCAGATTCTTTTCCCCTCTGACCATAGGACAATAGGCTTCAAGTGAAATTGATATAAGACTCATCTTCTCTAATTCAGCAATCTTTATAGGTAATTGCCTTTTGCTCTCCCAAGCTCTCCAAGTGCCTTTATAGGTAATTGTTTAATAATTTGTTCCAGTGTCTCCCTAAGTTTTGAAGTTAGGTAATATATTACCTCTCTTTAAAAGAAGAACAAAGAGGACAGGAAATTATGGACTGCAAAACCTTTCTCCATTTCTTTGGGCTCTCACCTGGGCTCCAGAAGTTCTCAAAGATCATTGCTAATGGTTCTGAGATTGCTTCAGTTAGTTCCTTAAGTACCAATAGGATGAATTTCATCAGGCCCCAATGACGTGAATTCTTCTAATTTCTAATTATTCTTTAAACTATTCTTTCCCCATTTTGGTTTGTGTTCCTTCCCCCTTGTTGTTAATTGTGTTGAGTATCTGGCCACCATTAATCTATTTAGTGAAGATTGCAGCAAAATAGGCATTAAATACTTCTGGCTTCTTGACTTCATGAGTTATTAGCTCTTCTTCCCTGCCAAGTAGAGGACCTACGCTTCCCTTCATCTTTCTCCTGCTTAGGGTGACCAGACAGTAAATGTGAAAAATGGGACAGGGGGTGGAGGGTAATAGGAGCCTATATAAGAAAAAGACCCCAAAATTGGGACTGACCCTATAAAATTGGGATATCTGGTCACCCTACTCCTACTCCGACTGTATTTAAAGAACCCCTTCTCATTGCCTTATACCCCTTCCTAGATGTAACTCATTTTGTGCCTTAGCCTTTTTGATTTTATCCCTACATGCTTGTGCTGTTCTTTTGTACTCCTCCTTAGCAATCTGTCCATGTTTCCACTGCTTTGTAGGATTCCTCTCTCATTTTCTGGTCACTAAAGAGCTTCTGATGGTGTCATGTTGGCCTCTTCCTAATCTTTCCATTGCATTGGGATAGTTTGCTCTTGTGACTTTAATATTGTCTGAGAAATTGCCATCTTTCCTGAACTTCTTTTTCCTTTAAATTTTCTTCCCAGGGGATCTTACCTAGTAGTTCTCTGAGTTTGTTAAGGTCTGTTTTTTTAAAGTCCATCCTGACTTAAGTTACTACCTACATATACAGTGGAACTGTCATTTGAGTAGCATTTGCTACTCACCACCTGTGGATAAAGGTGCTGATTTCTCCAAATTCTTTCCAGCCAAGGTCCGAGATATGTAACCTAATACAATTCACTTCAGAGGAAAGACTATACGTTTTTTTAAAAAACACATGAGATTCAGCACCACTCAGTGCCTGTCCACTTTCTAAGCTAACTTTCCGCCTAACCCTCCTGATCTATAGAACTATCTGTTCTACCTCTAAATCAGTACTAAGGGATACATTGGTGGGTTGTGGCATCTTTCGATATTCATCTGTTTCCTTTTTCTTTTCTCCCATAGTCTCTATGCAGTCCCCTAGTAAAGCATGTATTTTAATTTCATATCCTCCTAATTAACTCTTCTTGTAATAACTAGGATTTGATGGATCAAGATGAGACTACGGCGATAAAGCTCCAAATCTCCCCAGTGTACTAATTTGGAAATTATGCTAAACGCAAGCACTGAATGGTATGGAAACAGCAAAACCCTTTGAAATGAGGAGCAATTTTACAAGGGCGGTAAAATGGATACTAAGTGTCTTCTTTAGGAAATGTAACTATTTGATAAAATTGTTTTGTGCCAGCCTAAGCCTTTAGGATACGCACTATCCAAGAGACAGAACTCAACTGTGCCTCCCTAGGAAAAGCCTCATGAGGGCTACCTTCTTGCAACAGCTCTTTTTAGAGAACAGGGCATTCTACCCCTCCACACGCCAACCCCTCTCTTTGTACTATATACGCTGTGTTTACTATTGAGCTGCTCCAGCTCAGGGCGGGAGGAGCTGAGCAGGCCTCTCCCAGCAACTGCTGCTGCATGCTGCTGTAGGAAACTATCTACTTAGCCACCTCTGCAGTGCACCCTCTCCATGCTTGCTTGCTTGCTTGCAGAACGCATTATCATGCACACAACCTCTACCTTCATCCCCATGCCCGGCTGCAATGGCAGCTGGTGTTATGGTGCTGCACAGGGGAGTTGGGAGCCTGCTCTCCTATGAAGATGCATGGGAACAAGTGGCCTTAAAAGACATTTCTAAATAGAAAAAAAAAAGCCTATGCAGTTGTCTGTTCACAGTAAAGATTACACTGAGAGTTCTACTGCGCAAGCCCTATTTTCACAGCTCCTTTAGATTTACATAGAAAAACAATTTTGGTCTCGGAACTTGGTTACTATTTTCAGCCACTTGTAAAAATACTGGAAAGTTGGAAATAAACTGAGCAAACTTTTTTAAGTTATTGGAGCTACATGGGAACCTTTTATTAAAGTGTTCTTGCAGTTTAATTCTACACTTTAAACTGAAATATATATGAAAACTCAAGTTTATGTTAGATTTAAAATATACATGCTAGGTGGTGCTATCAGTTCTGTCTCTTATTAAGGGTGCCTGAGACTTCCCCTTATAATACTCTATGATCAGTTAATTATAATTTTGCCAAACTTGAACTGTTTGGTCTGAATTTTTCCACACAGGCTGTTTGTCTCGGATGGAATTCTTCTGGAAATTTTCAGCCAAACAGTTCAGCCAGCAAGGCTAGGGGAAAAAATACATTGCTTTGACTTTAAAAAATATCTGGCAACCTTTTATTTGAAAAGCTTTAGATTCCCATACTTTGGAGTAAGGACTTGCAATTTGCTTGAAATTTAGCAGGAGTGGGATGACCTTTGTACCAGGGATGTGCTTTTTGCTGTTCCTGCGAAAGTTCACCAAAATTTGGCCAAGTTATAACCCTTTGAAAGAAAAAAAAATCAGTTCGCCCATGAGATGGAGACTTGAGTTTAACAGCTAAAATCTCTGAAGAGCCCATCTTCACTGAGCATGTTCCACTCCCTCACAGCTCCGCCTTGTGACCAGACAGCATGTGTGCCAATCCCAGAGAACAAATGAGCATCCTCCAGCCCAGGGCTGTATCTCCTGGCTACTGCAGGATGGACACCAGAACAGGTAGCTTGTTTTCCTTGTCATCTCAATGACCCCACTTGTTGGCACCCTGCCACAGGCCCAAGTGCTGTGCCTTGGTTTCCCCTTTTAGCTATATAAATCAGTCCCCACCTAGGCTTTGCCTTCAAGAATCCCGTACTAATTAATAACCAACAGCTAACATAAAGAAATAGTCTCTGGCTTCTGTTTTCTCCTTTGTGGAATCTTATCCTTCTTCTTGCCTTCTGTCATCAGTAAGTCACCCGCAGCCCCTACTGCCCTCCCAGCCCATGCTGGGGTTCAGTCTTTACTTGCTCTCTCTGTGGGGTCTCCCTGTCAACACACTCCATCTTCCTATTCACTTCCCAGGAAGCAGACTCAAACTGTAGACCTCTCTGCTTTAGAGGCGGCCACCAACCCTCTTCCTCCCTGCCCACTCTCTCCCTTCCCCAGGCCGTCTGACAGTTCTCTTAGGAATCTTACCGTCAGCTCTTGTTTTGGAGACCTAGTCTATCTCCTGTGCGTTCCTCTGCCTGGAAACACCCCCAGGACTTCTCTAGAGAGAACTCCCCTAGTAGTGTAACTTCCTTTTTATACGGTTCTAGCAGGCTCCTCCTAACTCAACTGCTCCATTCTAATTAGCTAAAGGGGCACCAGCTGGAGCACCTGTCTGCTTCCAGGTATTTCCTACAAAGGTCACCGTGGGCCAGTTAGGCCCTGATCCTTCCTGAAGTGCAGTTGGCCTCCTGACATACCCAGGCAGTATGATGGAGGAAACCACCTGACTAACGCACAGGAGAACAGCATCAGACTTGGGAAAGGGAAAAGAATAGACTAGAACAAAGGGTCTGGTGAGAAACTGGGACTGGGAACAGACTGGGTAGGCAAGGAGAAGGGTGTGAATTAGGAGAGGAGTATGGGACTGGGAGCTGGTGAGGAAGACGGTGGAGAAGAAGGGGACAATTTTGAGGGGCAGAGGAATACTGAGATCAGAGAAGGATATATAAGAGCTATTAGCATTGTCTGTCATGACTGACAGATTCCGTATCACCGAAGCCAATGTATAGTATTATCATCATCATCAAGAATTTGTCCTTTAAAAGTTTCCGGATGAGAGGATTAGGATAGGGAAACTTCCTAGGTGCACAGATCCCTGCAAATTGTGAACCTTAGGGGGAAAAAAAGTTGGCGATGCTCTGAATGGTCTCACTTCTCCCCTTGGTCCATGTTGCTCGTTATCTCCCTAGAGAAAAGAAGCCTGAGGTTCCGGGTCTGCATTCCCTCCCAACAAATCCACTCCATGTGAGGCACCGAGGCTCTTTGGGAAGAGTCACAAAATTTAGAATCTCAGGCCACATAAACCATGCATACCTCCAAGCCACGTGCCTGTCTATGCTGAATTTGGTGTGAGCATGGACCCGAGTTTTTGACTGGGAGTTGGGAAGAAGAGAAACGTGGGAGGGACAGGCACCCTTTATCCCATTCATTTTGTCTTACGTAGAGACGTTTTTAAGGGCTGAAGTCTTTTCATTGCATAAAATGTTTTGCCACCATCTTTGGGCACTGAAAATAGTTCAGCACCTTACACTTTATGTACATAACATTTTATGCGACTAAATGACTTGAGCGCATGGACTCACAAGCAGCCTGTAGGGAAGAGCTCTGCATTGGCTAAGAATAGCAGAAGTTTAGGGGTGGCCCCGAAGCTCAAACTTCTATATAAAGGGCACAGAATACAACAGCCGCTACATCAGCCTATGGATTGGGGTAGTGGTGACATTGCCAAAACAACATTTTATTTCACTTACTATTTCCCCTGGCCTCTGTCAATCCACACCCTGCTGCAACCAAGCTAATGAAGGAGGGGAAGCCAATTACAATACGTCTGTCCGGATCAACTCCTCTCTGTAGGGAGTATATAACATTCTCAAACCAGAAATACAATATATACCTACACAGTTATTAACACACAGCTTTAACTGTCATCTTAGCAACTGCAAGAGACTGCCCATAGATACGGACTCTCTAATTATCTGTGTATAGGGAGCACTTAGAATAGACAACACATTACATTAGTAGAGAGAGACAAAGTTGTGGAAATAAACTAGTCCATATTGGAATTGATTCTTCAGAACAACAGGGCGTCCTGAGTACTTCGCTTCTGAGATCGTCCAGGATATGTTCGCTGAAATCTCTCTCTGGTGTTGATAATGCACTACGAATTAATTAGCGAACAGTCAAGTATGTATTAGAGAAATCTCACCATTTTTTCCCCCTTCCCACCCGCACTTTGGACCTAAAACTCACAGCCATTCCCTGCTAATTACATTGGGCGGATTGCTTGAGTGCCACAGTAAGCTGCATGAAAATGATAACACTTGACTGGGAGATGAGTGAAAAGAATCTGACCTTCTTAGTCAAGGTCACTGATAGCGTAATTGTTCTGAAGAGCTAGAAGTAAAGATCTCACGAGCCATCAAGATACACAGGCTGTTCAGTACAGTGAAATGACATTGAGTGTTGTAGGGCACAATACATGAATGTTGTTAAAAATATATATAATGTAGGCTAAACTCCAAGCCCCAGTGACCAGCCTGAATAGCCCGATTGTGTGCTGGGGAGGTGTGTCAAGTGGAAGCGGGGAAAGGATTAAAGCTTGGAATAACATACGCCAGGCCCTCATACAGTCTTCCCACCAGAGGGGGACCAAAATAGGAAGATGCATACAACAGTCAATTCCCTGCCCTCACCTTTCCTCCGCACTGTGCACGCCCTGCTCCTTCACAGCCTGCTGCAGGCTACTGCAGAGCAATCATCTAGCCCATGCAAAGTGTGTACACTCCTTCCAAAACAACCCAATAATCACATTCCACCACTGTGCAGTAGAACCTTTTCAATTGTGCTGCAAAGGGCCTTTGGCGGGGAATTAATTTATTCCTTACCACTTAAAAGACATCAGTATGTTGCATTTTTGCTGTACAAAATACACCTCTACCCTGATATAACGCGACCCGATATAACATGAATTCAGATATAACGCAGTAAAGCAGTGCTCCGAGGAGGTGGGGGCTGTGCACTCCGGCGGATCAAAGCAAGTTCGATATATTGTGGTTTCACCTATAACGCAGAAAGATTTTTTGGCTCCTGAGGACAGCGTTATATCGGGGTAGAGGTTTAGATTGTGTTGTAAAGAAACTCTGTGAGGTTGTGGAATTTTCTGGAGAACATTAAATTTATGTTGCAATATTTGATGTTCAACCACAGTCTGACTGGCAGGCTGAGATGGGCCATGTGACTATTAATCATTTAGCATATATAGCTCTCCTATCTGTTGTTCAATATCTTTGGCACTAAAGACTATTGATTGACTACCAAGTGCCTGAATAAGGTGACATAAGCCTGGCATTTGTAATGCAAAGAAACACCAGATGTTTAGGGAACTTTAGGGAAATTTGGTTATGGGTCAGAATCCATCCAAACACTGTTGCTGGGGCTCATCTCCAGTTTTGCATTTCGCAGGATGAAGCCTTTCATCTTTTTATTAAAGCGACTAACATAGAATCATAGAACTGGAAGGGACCTCGAGAGGGGATCTAGTCCAGTCCCCTGCACTCAAGGCAGGACCAAGTATTATCTAGACCGTCCCTGACAGATGTTTGTCTAACCTGCTCTTAAAAATCCCCAATGATGGAGCTTCTACAACCTCCCTAGGCAATTTATTCCAGTGCTTAACCACCCTGACAGGTGTTTGTCTAACCTGCTCTTAGGCCTGGTCTACACTAGGCGTTTAAATCGGTTTTAGGAGCGTAAAACCGATTTAACGCCAAAACCGTCCACACTAGGAGGCACCTTATATCGATTTTAATGGCTCTTTAAACCGGTTTCTATACTCCTCCCTAACGAGAGGAGTAACGCTAGTATCGGTATTAACATATCGGATTAGGGTTAGTGTGGACGCTGATCGACGGTATTGGCCTCCGGGAGCTATCCCACAGTGCACCAGTGACCGCTCTGGACCGCAATCTGAACTCGGATGCAGTGGTCAGGTAAACAGGAAAAGCCCCGCGAACTTTTGAATATTTCCTGTTTGCCCAGCGTGGAGCTCCGATCAGCCCGGGTGGCGATGCAGTCCGAAATCAAAATAAAAAAAAAAAAGAGCTCCCGCATGGACCATGCGGATGTGATCGCTGTAAGGGCAGGCAAATCCGTTCTATCCGTTCTATCATGCGCTCCGTTACAGAAGATGAAATTCAGAATCCTTTTTTAAAAAATCTCCAGACAGACGCCGTAGCAGGGACTCAGCGCACTTCAGCGTGACAAGCGTAACGGAAAGCCAAAGAATCAAATGGATGCGCATGGACTGGAGGACTGAAGCTATCCCACAGTTCCTGCAGCCTCCTAAAATTATTTGCATTCTTGGCTGAGCTCCAAATGCTTCTAGGGTCAAACACAGTGCCCGCGGGTCAGGGCATAGCTTGGCACTCTACTAACCCTCCCCCCACCCACCCCCAGAAGCGAAAGGTTTAACAATCCTCTGACTCTTTTACTTGTCTCCCTATCTTTACTGAATGCTGCAGATAGACGCGATAGTGCAGCACTCAACACCCAACATCCTTGCTCCCCCCCGTCATGGGCGGCTGATGGTACAAAATGATGGAAATCCATCCTCATCATCAGCATAAGCTGATTGTGCAAAAAGATGGAAATCCATCCTCATCATCAGCCTCAGCTGATGGTACAAAAGGACTGGTAACCGTCCTCGTCATCAGCCTATTGGCCCTAATTTTTTCTGGTGGATGGATGGTGCAATATGGCTGGTAACCATCCTCATCATAGCAACAGGGGCTGAGCTCATCAGCCCCCACCCTTCATGTGTAAAGAAAAGATTCAGTTGCCCCTGGACTAGCAGTGGGATGCTGGGCTTCTCTCCTACACACTGCTTAATGTCCTGTCTGGACTATCATAGCAGCTGGAGGCTGCCTTCCACTCATTTTCTCACTAACAAGTCAGTGTGTCTTATTCCTGCATTCTTTATTAATTCATCACACAAGTGGGGGGACAATGCTACGGTAGCCAAGAAAGGCTGGGGGAAGAACGGAATCAACAGGTGGGGTTGTTACAGGAGCACCCCCTGTGAATAGCATACAGATAATAATTTCTGCGGGCTCTGACACAGAGCAGGTGGTTCTCTAGCACACTTGCCTATATTAGGCAGCACTGATTCTATTTTTAGATACCAAAAAGGAGGGATTGACTCAGGGAGTCATTCCCAATTTTTGCTTTTGCGCCCCTGGGCTGATCGGCCAGGGGCACTTATGACAGCAGCCAATGGTACAAAACGATGGAAGGTACAATATGGCTAGTAACCACTCTTGGCTTTTGCGCCCCTGGCTGATTGACCAGGGGCACTAGCAGCAAATGGTACAAAAGGACTGGTAGCCATGATCATCCTCAGTTCCAATTTATGGAAGGATTTGGATGGTGCAATATGGCTAGTAACCATCTCTGCTGTCATGCAAAAGCCAAAAGCATGCTTCTGTGTAGCGCTGCTGAATCGCCTGTGTGAGCGGCATCTAGTACACATACGGTGAGAGTCACAAACGGCAAAAAAAGCTCCATGATTGCCATGCTATGGCATCTGCCAGGGCAATCCAGGGGAAAAAGGCGCGAAATGCTTGTCTGCCGTTGCTTTCCCAGACGAAGGAGTGACTGACGACATTTACCCAGAACCACCCGCGACAATGATTTTTGCCCCATCAGGCACTGGGATCTCAACCCGGAAGTTCCAAGGGGCGGGGGAGGCTGCGGGAACTATGGGATAGCTAGGGAATAGCTACCCACAGTGCAACGCTCCAGAAATCGACGCTAGCCTCGGACCATGGACGCACACCACCGATTTAATGTGTTTAGTGTGGCCGCGCGCACTCGATTTTATAAAATCTGTTTTACAAAACCGGTTTATGCAAATTCGGAATAGTCCCGTAGTGTAGACGTAAAAATCTCCAGTGATGGAGAGTCCACAACCTCCCTAGGCAATTTATTTCAGTGCTTAACCACCCTGACAGTTAGGAAGTTTTTCCTAACATCCAACCGAAACTGCCCTTGCTGCAATTTAAGCCCATTGCTTCTTCTCCTATCCTCAGAGGTTAAGAAGAACAATTTTTCTCTCTCCTCCTTGTAACAATCGTTTATGTACTTGAAAACTATTATCATGTCCCCTCTCAGTCTTCTCTTCTCCAGAGTAAACAAACCCAATTTTATCAATTTTCCCCCATAGGTCATGTTTTCTAGACCTTTAATCAATTTTGTTGCTCTTCTCTGGACTTTCTCCAAGTTGTCCACATCTTTCCTGAAATGTGGCGCTCAGAACTGGACACAATACCCCAGTTGAGGCCTAATCAGTGCAGAGTAGAGCGAAAGAATTACTTGTGTCTTGTTTCAAATACTCCTGCTAATACATCCCAGAATGATGTTTGCTTTTTTTGCAAGTTTTACACTGTTTACTCATATTTAGCTTGTGATCCACTATGACCCCCAGATCCCTTTCTGAAGTACTCTCTCCTAAGCAGTCATTTCCCATTTTGTATGTGTGCAACTGATTGTTCCTTCCTAAGAGGAGTACTTTGCATTTGTTCTTCTTGAATTTCATCTTATTTACTTCAGACCATTTCTCCAGTTTGTCCATATCATTTTGAATTTTAATCCTATCTTCCAAAGACTTGCAACCCCTCCCAACTTGGTATCATCAACAAACTTTATAAGTGTACTCTCTATGCGATTATCTAAATTATCTAAATCATTGATGCCATATGCATTGATGCCATAGTGTATGCTTTGTGTACCTCTAAGCTACAACAGGGATCTGCTGCGATGCAGTCATCAGCATCTTCAAGGTTGCCAAAGATCTGCCACCAGGGTCTGTGGCGGTGTTGTGGCAGCTGGTGAATCTGTTTAAAACTTTCAAAGGGACCCAAAGAAGTTAGGTGCTCAACACCGATTGAAATCCATACATACGCAAACCCACTTACACCCATCACATGCATTGAGATAAATCTCTATGTATCATACAGAAAATGTAACCAAATAACTCCTATTACCACAGTGTTAATGGGAGTTATGTGACTACACTTTGTACATCATGGTGATTATTTGTTTGCTTCTAGTTGTCACAGTTTCCTTTGGAGTTAATACGCCATTCAGACCTAATCCTGAATTTGGATTGTAACTTTGCTTTTCTGGTAAGACTTGCTTCTCTCCTATCTGCCAAACCAAGGCCAGGAGGTACAAGGCACAAGGGGCCAGATTTTTAATGGAATTAAGCTCTTAAAAGGTGCAGATAGGCACCTAAATACCTTTAAAAATCTGCTCAAGGAACCGTTCCCTCCATTTTTTGTCCATGTGCAAGAGTCGGATGCAGTCCTGGCCATTCAGCTTCCAGTGCACAAGGACTAGAGTGGGCAGGGCTTCTAGACTCCCCAAAGGGCAGCAATGGGGCTGTGATGGAGCCACCAGCTAACAGAGCAGAGACAAAGCTGGGCGGGGAGGGGATTAACTTTGTAGGGTGGTGGATCTTCCCCAGCAGCCCTAGCCAAGTTAGCCATCATGCTTCTAGAGTATTCTCAGTGCATTATCCCAACACTCCCACTGCACATTAAGGCTTAATAGCCAAAACAGAGCACTAAAGAGAAGTCACCTGCTCTGTAAAACCGGTTCTCTTTCGAGTAGCTGATGAAGCGAGTCTGTGTAGGTTTATTGTGGAGCTTAAAGTTCAGAGGGAATTGCTCTGACCCTCTCAACAAACACTGTGTTGAAGGAAATCTCAGTCCTCAGTTAATCCCTAAATTCAAAAAAGCCGTAATCTGTATTCAGAAGGAAATTATTTATGCATGCACAGTAGACAAGACAAAATGCAAAGTTTCATTGAACTTCAGGCTGGCTGCACTTATTTTTCCCTTGAGCTGTACAAATAAATTTCAGCGTGACAATGAAAAGCAAGCTGCATCATATGGATTCCTCTAAAATCCCTACATGGATTTACACTGTGTAGAAAATACATCTAGGATAACACGTTTTGGTACCACCACCATTACATGTTGTGACACTTATGTAGAGATATATTTACAAACATATGACCAAATCCTGCAGATTATTGTGTGTGACAGGCAGGAAATTATATATCCACCACACAGGATTCACATCACAATGGAAGGGAAAAGCAGCTGGAGAAAAAGCAGCAAGTGGAAGTCCATGGGCAGCTAAGGAGTGAAAGTCTTTGGAAAGAATCACCTCTTCAAGAGAGTGCCACGGGGTTTAGAAATATCAGCTTGGGTTGAGAGGAAGGGCTATGTCTCTGTGAAGAGCATTGGCACTGACAGAGTTTGGGAGAGCAAAAGGAAAATTTCCTATTGTTCAGACTGAATGAAAATGAATTAGTGCCCGCTGGCAAAACTGGTGAAAAATTAATCACATTTCTGCAGTTTCATGAAAACACTGAACATCTCACAGATTTGCTTCTAATTGGAAGTGAAAATGGAAAGGCTCTTTTTCTTTTTGTCAAATGGGAAGGTATTATCTTTCCACCCGCAGAGGGAAATGCACTAGGGTTCCTCCCTGCCACAAGTATAGGCTAGATTGTATTTGTAATACACACCCATGTAGCAGAGAGAGGCTGAGGAAGAGTCTCTCTTATATCCCATTGTGGACTATATGGACCTGGGGGCCGGGCACACAAAAGTATAAGATTCCCCTACAGCAGGTGGCTGGTTAGTGGGCAGGGATGGGTAGAACTTTGGTTCTGCTCCTAATGCAACAGCCATTATAGTCGAGCCAGTGCAGAGGTTTTGTAATCTGCTGCTGGTATTCGCTAGCAGCGCATTACCACCTCTCTCCCAGAGCAAGGAAGAAGCAGGGGAGAGATTGTGCCTGAGAGGGTGTATATGAGGGGCAATGCCTCCCGGGCCTACTGTTGGAGTGGTGCAGCTTATGCACTCCATTGGCTCGGAGCAGTGCCTAAAGATATGCTTTAACTCATAGAAAAAACACAGCTGCTGCCCCACCGAGCTTTCAATCACTGCTAAGAAGAGCCTGAAAGTTGTTGGTAAAGGAGAAAGCAGACCAGAATCAGCACAAGATTGAGAGCCAGAAAGGCCCATCTTAAACACCACTGAGTCACCTGACAGTGTCTCCCTTAAGCAGAATGATCATCCCTATTAAATAGGAATTAGTGCCCTTAAATATCATTGGGTTTAAATCATTTCCCTGGGAGATGTTTCTTCCAGTTTGGGAACAGATTCAGACATATGTCTGTACAAAAGACATTGCCTTATTCAGCAAGCAGAGCAATGTACTGTTTAGGGCAAGCAAGGGTAGCAGAATCTGGCCATAAGTACAGTGTATTGAAGTTCAGCTGCATCATGTACTGGTGTAACCCAGTGTAGCTTCATTGACTTCAGTGAGGCTACACTGATTTACACCAGCTGAGGGTCTGTTTCCTTGATCCCACCTACGAGAAATTTTTTCCAACATACATTTGTGATTAATAACACACTTCAGCAAGGCCTGGTCCACACTAGGACTTTAATTCGAATTTAGCAGCGTTAATTCGAATTAACCGTGCACCCGTCCACACCAGGAAGCCATTTAATTCGACCTAGAGGGCTCTTTAGTTCGAATTCGGTACTCCACCCCGACGAGGGGAGTAGCGCTAAATTCGACATGGCTATGTCGAATTAGGCTAGGTGTGGATGCAAATCGAACTTACTAGCTCCGGGAGCTATCCCACAGTGCACCACTGTGTTGACGCTCTGGACAGCAGTCCGAGCTCAGATGTTCTGATCAGCCATACAGGAAAAGCCCCGGGAAAATTTGAATTCCTTTTCCTGTCTGGCCAGTTTGAATCTCATTTCCTGTGTGGACGTCGTGGCGAGCTCAGCAGCACTGGCAGCGATGCAGAGCTCTCCAGCAGAGGAGTCCATGCAATCTCAGAGTAGAAAGAGGGCCCCAGCATGGACTGACCGGGAAGTCTTGGATCTGATCGCTGTGTGGGGCGATGAGTCTGTGCTTTCGGAGCTGCGCTCCAAAAAACGGAATGCAAAGACCTACGAGAAGGTCTCCAAAGCCATGGCACTCAGAGGATACAGCCGGGATGCAACACAGTGCCGCGTGAAAATCAAGGACCTGAGACAAGGCTACCAAAAAATCAAAGCGGCAAACGGACGCTCCGGAGCCCAGCCCCAGACATGCCGATTCTACTAGGCACTGCATGCCATTCTCGGTGGGTCTGCCACCACTGCCCCACCAGTGACCGTGGACTCTGAGGATGGGATAGTGTCGAGGGGCAGTTTCTCGGCGATGTTCGCCGATGGGGAAGATGAGGAAAGGTTTGTGGAGGACGAGGCAGGCGACAGCGGTTACAATACTGCTTTCCCCGACAGCCAGGATCTCTTCATCTCCCTCACAGAGATCCCCTACCAACCCTCACCGGCCGTTAACCCGGACTCCGAATCAGGGGAAGGATCAGTCGGTAAGTGCTATAAACATGTAAACATTTATTTCTTAACAAAACAGGAATAAAAACTATATAAAAAGAAGGTCAATGCATATAGGTATCGAACAAAAATCCTCTTGGGACAGTTCAACGAAGCTCTCTGAGAGGTACTCGAAAAGCCTCCTTAGGAGGTTCCTGGGGAGAGGTGCCTTGTTGGGTGCTCCGTGGAAGCACACTCTTCCGCGCCAGGCCATCAGGAGGTATAATGGGAGCATCGCCTCGACCAGCATGGCAGCATAGGGCCCTGGTCTGTGCAGGGATTCACGCAGCATTCGCTCTCTGTTTGTCCTGGAGACCCGCCTCAGGGTGATCTCGCTCGGCGACTGCTGCATCTAATTAGGGGAATTACTTTAATATTACTATTGTGAATGCTTGACTTTTCCTTTGCATAACAATGACCGTCATTTAACAGCCACGTGTTGTAGGCTGCAGAGGAAAAGCATACAGGGATCTTTCCCGGGGACAGCCGCGAGGGGCTGGAACAGCATCAGACTTTATGCTTTCCAGATTGCCTGCAGCAGGAGGGCCCTGCTATCCATTAACTGTTAAGCAGCCTAAAGTTTCCGGCTTACCAGGCCTGGCTGCTACACAGATTCTGCTGTCCTGCCCCGCTTGGCCGATCTCCAGTGCAAGACCCCAGGCAATGAAAGCGAATGCCGAAAATTCGAACTTGTCCTGAGAGCACATGAGATTAGGTGCCCTGTATGGTCTTGTTCACAGAAACTGAGTAGACTGTGTTCAGTGTTCGCAAACATGCATCTTTGGAAGGAAATCACTTCCTTTTTCCCATCACACAGCTGCGACTATTTCCCGAACTGCCCCGGCATCCCCCTCACAGAGGCTGGCGCAGATTAGGCGGCGAAAGAAAAAGACTCGGGACGAGATGTTCTCTGAACTGATGACCATCTCCAGAGCCGAGGCGGCACAGCAGAGCCAGTGGAGGGAGACCCTCTCTCAGCAGCAGCGCTCACACAGCGAACGGGAGGACAGGTGGCGGCAGGAAGACCAGCAGGCAACTCAAACGCTGCTTGGACTAATGAGGGAGCAAACGGACACGCTCCGGCGCCTTGTGGATGTTCTGCAGGACCGCAGGCAGGAGCAGAGAGCCCCCCTGAACTGTATCTGCAACCGCCCTCCCCCGCCACAAAGTCCTGTCCCCCCCTCACCCAAAATCACAAGAAGGAGGGGCGCTAGGGGCCGTGAAAACTGTCACTCCACCCCAGCAGAGTGCTCATGTACCAAACAGCTCTCATTCCCTAAAGTATGAGAATTGCTTGCCTTCCTGGCTCACCCATTCCCAAATCCCAGTTTCATCCCCCAACTGTGTAGTTGAGTATTAAAAATAGTTTGCTGTTCATTACTGTTTCCGTCATGTTTCTTATGGTCCACCAGTGCTTGCAGCACCATTGAAAAGTAGCCCTTTCGGTTAATATACTGGCTGGCCTGGTGGGCCGGTCCCAGGATAGGGATGTGAGTGCCATCTATAGCCCCACTGCAGTTTGGGAATCCCATCGCGGCGAAGCCATCTATGATGACCTGGACGTTTCCCAGGGTCACCACCTTTGAGAGCAGTAGGTCAACGATTGCGTGGGCTACTTGCATCACAGCAACCCCCACGGTAGATTTGCCCACGCCAAAGTGGTTCGCTACTGACCGGTAGCTGTCTGGCGTGGCAAGTTTCCAGAGGGCTATGGCCACTCGCTTCTGCACACTCAGGGCTGCTCGCATCCGGGTGTCCTGGCGCTTCAGGGCAGGGGCCAGCAAGTCACACAGTTCAAGGAAAGTGCCCTTACGCATCCTGAAGTTTCGCAGCCACTGTGATTCATCCCAGACCTGCAGCACTATGCGGTCCCACCAGTCCGTGCTTGTTTCCCGGGCCCAGAATCGCCGTCCCATAGCATGAACGTGACCCATTGCCACCATGATCTCCACGGCGCGGCGTACCGTGCTTTGTGAGAGGTCTCTGCCACTCTGACACTTCACGTCCTCACCGCGCTGCCGGAGCCTCCTCGCCCGATTTCTCAGCAGCTGGCTGTGGAAGAGGTGTTCGATAAGGTGCGAGGAGTTGACAACGGCCATAAGTGCAGCGATGATCGCAGCGGGCTCCATGCTCGCAGTGCTGTGGCGTCCGCGCTGTCACTGACCAGAAAAGTGCGCGAACAGAGTTCCCGCCGGCACTTTCAAGGAGAGAGGGCGGGAGTGACGGTTGAATGATGACAGTTACCCAAAACCACCCTCGACACATTTTTCCCCCAGAAGGCATTGGGGGCTCTACCCAGCATTCCAATGGGAAGCGGGGACTGCGGGAACTGTGGGATAGCTGCCCAGAATGCACCGCTTCCAATGTCGACGCTTGCCCCGTTAGTGTGGACTCACAAATTCGAATTAGTGTCCTTAGTGTGGATACACAAATTCGAAGTTACTATGGTGTTTGTTGTGTTTATTTCTCTAATATATTGCCATTGCTTTCTTTAGAATGGTAGTGCTATTATACTACTAGCATATCTTTACTAGATTACTCACTCTTCTATTGCGCAAATGCTTTCACATACATAATAAATCCACAGAAGTGCAAAAATGCCCCAGAAAATATGCAAGAGAATGTGCAGACCCAAAGCGCCAAGGCTATCAGAGTGCCCCAGAAAACAGGGGTCTTTGCAAATGACATCCTTCTTAGTATACCAAGCCCTGAGGTTTCTGCTCCGGGCAGAACCACTGAAGATGGCTTAAGCTTTAAAAAGAATTGGCCAAAGTCAGAGATAATGCCAGCGGCTGCATTTCTATCTTCTTGCCTTGTTGATAGAACTTTACCAGGCTGCTGAAATCCACCACATGACTAGATATTGGTCCCAATATCTGCTCAGAAAAATAACTATTGACAATTTCTTCCTATTCTTAACCAAAATCCAAAAGGACAAATGGCAAATATGCTTCTTTCTTCATCACCTAATCACCCTGATCCCTGGCTACATGCTATTGGCTTCCATCTAGGATCTGTGATAAGGAAGCAGACATTCTGGGTGCTTTGACCCGCCTACAAAATAGTCTCAGATCCAGTCCATCACAGGAACTTCTTGGTCCCTGATCAGGGGACGTACTAACTTCAGCACAGAAAAAAGAAGTTTCTGCGTTGCTGTATCAGCTGTTATGAAAATGGATGTATTCTAGTCTGTGCAAACCTCCCTCTGGCTTAATCCTCATTTCTGGTCAGGCAAATCTCCTTTTCCCTGGTGATTCTACCTCTCCTGTGGAATGCATATGTTTAATTACATTTTGCTACACAATAAGCATAAGTCATTCATTGTTGCAGATGTGACAATCCAACTTAAAAATATTATACAATCAAGCTCGTAGCTAGGCAGAATAAAGGCTGCAGAGAAGAAAAAAAATCTGAATGGAGACTCCAGGTGTCTCTTGGGAAGTGTGAAAATACCAGGGGTGTTTTCCTGCATTCTAGAAGATTCTAGATGGATTTTACAACGAGAACAAAAAAAAAGGAGCTTTACCTATGATTTGTTTGGAATTCTAGACTAGCTTGTCAGTGGAAAATTATATTAAATCACAAAAATATAAAGCATGGACCCAGACTCCAACCGTATGCATGTAGTTTGCATTTAGAAAGCATCAAAATTAGTTTAGAACGTTATTTACTTTCTCTCCCCTGTTATCTGTCTTGCTTGTTTAAATTCTTCAGGACAGAGACGGTTTCTTGCTATGCGTTTGTACAGAGCCCAGCACGATGGAACCAATACTTGTCAGGGGTCTTTATGTGCTGTTGTACTGCAAATAAAAATAATAAAAGGAAAACCAAGCTCCACAGTGTCTAATGCTGAATCCTGGTACTCGAAAAATCAAGCTCTCTACCTACTTTGGATTTATGGGAACAGAGGTGGCTTCTGAGGCAGCAATAGCAGCCAAAGGATTTGTATCGATCAACTTGGGAAACAAAAACTGTACCATACATTGATTTATGGACTATTGCCCTCCAGACAGAGCGAGATGTCAGAAAACTGTGTTACATGTACTAATATAATGCAAATCCCACTCTCTCATATGGAAACTGTTTCTGGAGTTTTACTGTGAATTAATGCCATCTGGGTTTGCCTTATCAGCTTCCCCATCCCATATGCTCCTGGTGGCCATTTGTGTAGGATTTGGGATCAACAGGAACATCCAGGATGTTGCTTTGTTTGGATTTTATTTGTGTCTTTACCTTTCTTTTGCCCTCCTTTGTTTCTATCTATCTAGCTCCTTTTCTAGACTCTCTAGTATTATTAGGACCAATGTCATACTAGACATTGGTAGGATCCAATGTCATACTAGAGCTGGGCAAATACTTCTTTATAAATAATTGATCTGAATTGAATTGTGCCCCTTTCTTTAGTTGATAAATTGTCAGTGCACAGACTGGCACTGTCTCGGGTTCGAAATTACTCATGAATCAATTCTGAATTATTGGCTGAATAATTTGCTAAATAATTCCTGCAAAAAAATCCTGCTCTGAAGCTTGTGAGCCTTTTGTTGCACCTATTCATTCTTCGAAAATATAAGTGAAAGCAAGTTGGTCAGCTAGATGGTATGTTTCTATTCCCTGACTGGAGGAGCATAACTCTTAGAATCGGATTTCCAGTGGGCATTTAAAATGGACCTCCTGCAAATATGCTCCAACATTAGCTTAGGGCCATAATGTGACTGGCTGAGCTATGGATATGCAAGAGCTGGGAGATGGCAAAGAGACCCCCTGCCCTATTGAGCCGCCGTCCGGCAGATGAGCACAATTGCAGGCCCACTGCTTCCTGGCTGGGTGAGCAAGGGGATTATTCTGCATCCCCAAAGGTGTGTAGCCTCCCACACACTCCCTTGAAGCAGAGCGCTTACTGGAGCTCTCCAAATGCAGCCACATAGCCACATGCCTAAATGGCATGACAGAGCCCTTGAAATTAATGGTTTCTGCCAGTAAACGTATCCCCTAGAACAGGGGTAGACAACCTTTGTCACGCATGCCGAAGGCGGCATGTGAGCTGATTTTCAGTGGCACTCACACTGCCCGGGTCCTGGCCACCAGTCCGGGGGGCTCTGCATTTTAATTTAATTTTAAATGAAGCTTCTTAAACATTTAAAAAACCTTATTTACTTTACATACAACAATAGTTTAGTTATATATTATAGACTTATAGAATAAGACCTTCTAAAAACGCTAACATGTATTACTGGCATGTGAAATCTTAAATTAGAGTAAATAAATGAAGACTCGGCACACCACTTCTGAAAGGTTGCAGACCCCTGCCCTAGAAAATTTCCAGGAATTGGACGCAAAAGGGGTATAAAACTCAACCCAGGAGAATTAATTAAAATACTTCCTACAAATATTGACAGCAATGTTTGTGCAGGATGTAACTTTCCTCACTGTGCAGTTATCTTTGCCATTTTCTGTTATGAAAATTCAGGAACCTTTGACTGAGGAAAGCACACCGGCTTATACTTTATATTTGTGCGTATGCTGTTTGTAAAAGTTTGTCGCTCTTTAGGAGCAAAGATACAGCCAAGATTTTCATATGCAAGATCCTGGGTCTCTCCATTTTTAAGCATGCAACTTGAAGTATAGTACAGGGGCCTGATTTTCAGAAAATACTGAGCAAACCCTTTCTGAAAATCAGGCCTTTTTAAGGTGTTTAAAGTTAGGCAGCCAAAAAGCAAAGTATCCAAAATCGCCTCAGTCCTTTTAAATTGCCAAACTATGTCATGAGTCAAGGCACACAAATAGTGCCAGCCATCTCCATGTCTGCCTCAGCACCTTTATGCTATTAGAACATATGATGGGAAGTCCCTTAAATACGTGTCTCCTGTTACACTGTCTGCTACTGTACATCTCTACTAGATAATTAAGTAAGAAACTGCAATTTTTTCATGTCTTCACTAAATTAAATTCTGCTCACATTAATCTGCTCCATATGGTCATTAGCCTAGTTACATTTCATCTGTGGGATAATAAGATGGGATTTATTGCAGTTATCCCACAATTGTAGATATGGCTGCGTGGACATGGGTTGAAAAAGTTAATTTCCCTTCCCCACCCCCATCCCTGTTACAGATTTTGCTTCTTAGAAGCCCAATAATATGCCAGCATTGTCTGATGAAGAACACCGAAGAATGCAATATAATAAACTCCAAGTGAATACAATTGCTGGTGTCCGCCGATTAAAAAAATATAAGCTTATTTTGAGCTGTGGGGAGGCAAATATGGTTCAAATGAACAATAGGTATGGTGGAAGGTAATAAATTCCCTAGTTCGAAACAAATTATCTTAATTAGACAAGTCCTTCTTCTTATTTATTTCTGTGCATTACTTTGCTCAGTGATGAATACCACAGGCTGTCTGCAAAGGAGTAATGGAAAAAGCAGCTGCATATCTGCATATGTTTTCTCATCACACTAAGAAAAAGGCAAATACACTTTTTTCAATCATCCACTTCTGATATGAGTGGAATTTTTGAGGCATTTAACTCAGTGGATGTCAAGAATGCTACAGTGATTGACCATTATCTTGTCACATCTGTTTAGAGGCAATGTATAACTCTGAAAAATCTAGGTCAGGCAAGCTTATTACCCATCTGCACTGGCAAAATATAGTGACTTATTTAAGGCTAAGACCCGTGTTAGAGAAACAAAGTAATAAAAATAAGATGTGGGAGTTGTTAACGATAGGGCTCAGAAGAAATCCCCTATTAGCAAACAGTGGCATCTCTTGTCAAGTTCAGTGTCCCAGCTAGCAATGCAAAAGGTTTAATAAAATGGAAATAGGGGGAGAAAATTCAGTGAGGAGATTAAGCAAAGAAGGATCCCATTAGAAAAACAGGTGCATCTATGTGGTGTTTTAGGTGCTCTTTAAAAAATAAATAAATAAATAATAATAATAATCAAGAGAGCAAAACATGACTGTAAAAGGAAACTAACAACTAAGCCTGGCAGTGCTGGGTTAGGTGTCTCAACTATCAAGATTCCCTTCAGCCACAGATTTGTGTACGGGCAGGTTCTCATCAGCTTTGTCTCTCTGGGGCAGATGCTGTAAACTGAGCTCCATGTAGTGGACTGAGTTATGGGCCTCGTGGGTAAGACTTCAGAAAACAAATCCACCGCCTGTTCTCAATGGACATATCAGAACTAGGCCATACTTCCTAGGAGCATGGGCTTGCTCCATATCTGGGTCACTTCCCGCAACACTTATTTCTATGCATCAGTTATCTATCTGTACACTTATTTATGTTTTGCTAATTATTACACTTTCTAGGTGCTGGATATAAGTATTTTAAAAGCAGCCTCCCCCTACACAGATTATATCCTCAGCTCTTGGGGGAAGTGGCTTATATTCTATTACTGCTCTTATGTGGTCAGCTTTTTCTTTGTATTGAACTTGCATTCGGGGAGATGGCTGGGAGGTGTTCCATCAAAGTGCTATGGAATCTTCTTGAGTTGAAGAACCTTCAAGAGTGAAACATTCTGTTTAGTCTATATCCAGCTGGGAAGACTATAACCTCTGCTTGAAAGGAGATGATTCTATCACTTTAAGGAGCTGCCTACCCACTTTGTGATGTTTAATCCTCAGTTAAATATGAAGTGCAGGGTTATGTCCAGTTGTGTTGGTTGGGCCGAGATCCCTTGGAGAATCCTATAGTCACCACCGTTGAGGTTACTTCTTGGGACACTGGGCCATAAACGTCAACCATACATATCAGAACATCCCAGGATGGTGGATTGATGGATTTTGGAGTTTCCAGCCTCAAGGCCTGCTCTATAAAATCTTCTGTGAAGCCTGCAGAGGTGATCGGTTTCCAAAGTACTATGAGAATTCCCACACTAGTTCTCTCTCTGAACTCTCACATCAGCCACATGCATTCAAATACAGTAATTTGGTCTTCAGGGAAGGATCCCTTCTGCATGTGAGAACAGACAGATATACAATTGCCACCCCAGCCTTTTTAAAAAATCTGGACTCAGTAGATTAGATCCTCATCTGGTGTAAATCAGCATCACTTCATTAACCTGTACAACTATGTATGTTTATTATTGATTACCTCATCCTCCATCCCCAGTTTCCTCTTTTTTGGTCACATTCACTTGTGTCTTTTCTCAAATTAGTCCCCAGTCCTCCAAACTCCTCCATGAAGGCTGTGGACTCCTGTGCAGAGCCCCATTTAAAGCAATGGGACTTTGTGCAGTTGAAATGGGCCTGTCTGCATAGAGGAGTTTGCAGAACTGGGGCCTGAGACTGTAAGGTTTCTGGGGCCGGGATGATGACTTCCCAAATGTGCTTGTACAGCGTGTTGTACGATGATTTGGTTGTCGGGGTGTTTGTTGCACTACAAGAATAATAAGAAAAAAAATTAGGAAAGCATAGAGAGAGGAAGCACAAAAGCTTTGGAAGGGAAAAGGTCACCTTCTGCATGAAAGTTCAATAAAACAGCAGGATAACTTGCCTATTTGGCTTCTGTTGTGTTTTTTTATTGACAACTTTCCTAATAAGGCTCTCATAAAGCATAATGCTCAGGAATTTTGTGCCAATGTAAGACTATAATTCTATAATAGAACCCGCTGACACGATTTCTGTTGCTATAAACTGAATGTTTGTGGTTTCCTCTTTTCTTTTCCTTCTACTTAGTTGCAGGTTTTTACCTTACTTTTGTGATTTGTCTTTTTCTAACCACCAACCTGGGTGATTGTGAGGTTAACACATGATGAGAGATTTAGGGAAACACAGAAGTGGAATTTCTTATGCCATTACTGTTGGGAATGTGTCTTTTTTTAATTTTAATCTTATTGTTTTGGTTGAATAAGTAGAGATTACTAGGAAGAAAACAAAAGTGATCATACTACTGATTTTCCCCTCCTCTCTACAATATGGACTGATGACAAAGGCATCACCTTGGCTGTAAATCTTTCAGGTGCAGGTGATCAGGAGAGGATAAAGAAGGTTTTCTTTGAGGAATCTAAGCTAGTCTTCTTTCCGGATTTCAGTCTGATCACTCAGGGTAACAGAAAGAATTAGCAACAGTGAAGAAAGCATTCCTAGGGGAGGATTTAGCAGCAGCAGCAATTCTGTATCTAGTGCAATTATATGACACCTACCATCAGTTTTCTCTGTGTGTGTGTGTATGTGTGTGTGTATGTATATATATTATATACATACACACACACATACACACACACTAGACAGATTAGATTAGATAGAGAAAGGCTCAGCCATGTATTTACTGAAAGGGCCATCAGAAGTGAGATTGTCTAGGGAAAAAAAGGGAGACCCACGAGACTGACTATTGTGTACCTAATTGTCAGTATAACAGCACAAGTGAAGGAGTAGTATACGCCTGCTTGCTACTGTGGCTCAGTCAGAACAAAATCTAGCGAGGCTTTTTGTAGATGCAGTAATGGAAGTTTTACCTGAGTAAGGACTGTAGGGCCCATACCTCTCAGGATGTATGTGTAAATTGCGAAAGAAGAGCCGCAGCACAGCTGCAGCTGGCCTGGGGCAGCTGACTCCAGCTCACAGGGCTCAGGTTGTAGGGCTATAAAACTCCAGTTAAGACGCTCGGGCTTAGATAGCTGCACTGCAGTTATATAGCCCCACTGCCCAAGACCTGCAAGCCTGAGTCAGCTGACCCAGCCAGCTGTGGGTCTTCTGTTGCAGTGTAGACATACCCTCAAAGGGGAATATGGGGCAGAACGTTTGACAAGTCTCCAGAATGAGGGACACAGAAAAATTAATCATGAAGGAAATTTAAAACATTGTGTAAAAGAGTCTTTCTATACCCTCCGCTTTGTGATTCTTTGTTTCTGGTGTAAACAGTTTTCAGTAATGAAAGTGAGGGAACCCCACAAGTGATTTTTGGGACTAACATGAGTTACATAGTAGGGAGATGGCAGGGTCATCAGATTAATGTATGTGTAATAATCCTGTGCTGATTCGTTTACTTTTTGGTTTTCTTTATCTTGTTTCCTTTATCCTATAAAATTATTCTTGTTTTTTCCTTGAATCAGAGGGTTGTATTGACTTTCCTTTTTATTCTGCTTCTTGCTCGATATGGCTGCTCCTGTTCTAAACAGTACTGTGCAAACTTCAAAGCATCTGAAATTTGGGGTTGGGTCAGAACAACATCCACAAAATTCTGATTCTTAAACCCTTGAGTCTGTAAAACTGGGCTGGAAATCTTTCAAGGACAGGGTTTTTGGGCATCCCATCCCCATGAGATTCCTCTACCACTACAACTTCCAGGCAGCAGAATGAACACTCCCCAATATCGCTGCCCAAACAGTAGTAGGGGGTATAAAAGAAGAGATATAGTGTAAATTTTGCAAAAGCTCCTAAATCACTTAGTTCCAGATCCTGAAAATCACTGGGAGTTAGGCACCTAAATTCTTTTGACGATCTGGGCCTTAGACATTTCTGAAAATGTTACCCACTAACTGTAATGCTTCAGGGCATAAGCCAACCTCTGACTAACTGAAAGACAGTATATGAGGTTAGGTAGACCTCTGGTCTGACGATTTTTATGTGCTAGTGAGGCCAGTGGTAGTTGTGAAATAGGTCTGTTGTATATTGAGAAATTATTTTTCTACACATATTTCTGAGGCTGTGGTGAGAAAAGTAAAGAATCTCCTTATCATGGATGGCTGACTTAAAATGATACATATGTGTCATTGCTTCACAGCTGAAAGCAAAGGACAAACTATACTAGAAATGGAAAATAAGAGAAAGAATGAAAAATATAGAGAGAGTAAAAGTTTATACGAGAGAGAAGGGTGGAAAATGAATTATTGCTAGCTAACAGGGCTAACAGTAACAATAACTGCCTTTATCAAATAAATAAAAGAAATACTAGAGAAAAGTAGGTCCATCGATAAACGAGGGGGTACTCAAATCAACAAGAATTTTATAAGTGTAGGGTTGATGAACTGCTCTTTTATACCAGTCATTGAGAAGAAGAAAAAGGCATATGGGCAATTATGCATTAGTGAAGACCTTGATGGAAATAGCTGATTAAAGTAATGAAATGGTACCAAGAACATTTGTTGGGGGGCATCTGGAGAAATGTCCTAAATTAAGAGCAACCAGACTATGGAATAAAAGGGTGTGTTGGAATCTCCATCTCTCCGGTCATTCAAACTTAATTTAGGAAACAGTCAGGAAAGCTAGGGAACAATCTTGCACTAGGAGCGCTTGATCCAAAGCACATGGAAGACATTAGGATTTTTTTCCATTTACTTCAATGGGCTTTTGATCAGGTTTAAGTGGATGAATAGACTGGGTAAGGGGTGAATCCCGCAAGGTGTGGAGCTCCCTGGCTCATATCCAGAAAAGCACTTAAGCAAGTGCTATATTTTAAGCCTGTGACTACTCATTTGCTTAAAGTTAAGCACGTGCTTAAATGATTTGCTAGATTAGGGTCAGGATTGCTCTATATTTTGTAAGGCTGTGCCCTTAGTGAATACCGTTTTTACATCTAAAAATTTCAAGATTCTATAGTTACTGGTACCTAATCCTGTGTTGCTGGACCATTCACTATATTTCCACAAAGGGAGGGAATGAACTAAAACCATAAATGGATTGTCATTAGAGAAGAAATCAATTATTCTTTTTAATTAGAGTTCATGCAATTCCTTTTTCTCATATCCATGGTAGGCAAGTCATCAGTTTCTGATCAAGGTAAACTGTAGAAATAAATAAGTCGGTGACATGTAATTGGTCCTTTTAGTAATATACGATGGAGTAGCAGCAATTCTGGACACATATCATAACTGAACACAGCCATTTCTGCTTCTGGGGGCATAGATTTTATATCCCCTGAATTAAGATATGAAATATTCTGTTGCTGTTTTTAGTCATTTTCACACAAAAGATTTCTGTGTTGAAATTAAAAATTCAAGAAACTGGAAAGAATAGGAACTGCAAGGCTGTTCTCCAGCACAATGCTTATTTTATATATGCAATTGACAGTCAGAATTGTGATTTATAATTAGGAAAAGGACAATTCCCTGGTTCAGAACAGGTTCCACTTATTCACCCACCAAAATGTGAGTATCAAATAATTAACCGTTTTATGTATCAGATTAAAAATAAGCAATCTCCTTTTCTAAGCAACTCAAAATTTAAATTGACTACATATGCTTAATTCTATACATTGCTTGAAAAATAGTTTGCATAGTCTTCTTTTAAATGAATAGTATTAAAAAATAAGGTAGTCAAACATTCAGTTTTAGGTGAGAGAGAATTTAAATTGTCCATCTTATAGTCTTTCCTGTTTAATATTTGTGTGCGTGCATGCACGTTTTGGCAAAGTAGCTAATAGAAGGGCTGTAGACTGATCTCCCTATAACCTGATGTATCCAATTGTGAAGGGAACGTGGTGCACTGCAGCTTCTTGTGCTCTCTGCTGGCAGTCAGTGGGCCCTCTCCTTCACCCTTCATGCTCTCTCAGATGGGCATACACCTCTTTTCTACAAGGTTGCTCATCCTGCACTCTGTGGTCTTCAGCCTGCCAAGTTTGTCTGAAATACATCATGTACTTATCGGGGCCTGGCATTCTCTGACTGCATCTCTGCCTGTTAGGTCCTCTTTCCTGCTGCTGTCCATCCTTTTCTCTGTCTTTTCAGTGGTAGGGCACTAGACACATGGCAATTCTGCGTGGTGAGGCTATCAGTTCAGCCAGCTCATCTACAGCTTCTTGCCCTCTCTTTCTTTCTCCAGTCCCACTCCCAGCTTCACTGAACCTGTCCAGGGGACCAGCAGACTCAGCACTACTTTTTCAAGGACTTAAGTGGTGCACAGACCTTCTACTGGTTCTCTACGTTCAGATGAATCTTTAAGTCCAGATTTAACATGTGGAGTGGAAAAGCATTTTACCTATTTCGTGGAGTCCACACTGAAAAGCAGGAAGCATCAAGCAGCCCATTCAGAAGTCAAACTTCAGTCTAGTTCGCCTCTGTGCCCTGCACCCCTCTTTATTAGTAGAAACAGACGCAGTCTCTTCCTGAGCTAATGTTAGTTAATAGAAGACTGTGATATCACTTGCTATTGTCCAGCAACAGAAGAAAGCAGCTAGAATTTGGTACAGGACAATTTCTTAAATGGTTTTGTTTTCCACATAGATTCTTAAAAATAAAAACAGGTAAGTGCAGACAAAGAAGATTTGGATAATTAAACAAGGAAGAAAAACTGGTTCATTTAAGGTTTCAGAGTAGCAGACGTGTTAGTCTGTATCCGCAAAAAGAACCGGAGTACTTGTGGCACCTTAGAGATTAACTAATTTATTTGAGCATAAGCTTTCGAAGAGTACCCAGAAGTCACCTACTACAGGACAGGCCCAACAAAGAAAATAACAGAATGCCACTAGCCATCACCTTCAGCCCCCAACTAAAACCTCTCCAGCGCATCATCAAAGATCTACAACCTATCCTGAAAGATGATCCCTCACTCTCACAGATCTTGGGAGACAGGCCAGTCCTTGCTTATAAACAGCCCCCCAACCTGAAGAAAATACTCACCAGCAACCACACACCACACACCAAAAACACTAACCCAGGAACCTATCCTTGCAACAAAGCCCAATGCCAACTCTGTCCACATATTTATTCAGATGACACTATCATAGGACCTAATCACATTAGCCATGCCATCAGGGGCTCGTTCACCTGCACATCTACCAATGTGATATATGCCATCATGTGTCAGCAATGCCCCTCTGCCACGTACATTGGCCAAACCAAACCATTTCTACACAAAAGAATAAATGGACACAAATCTGACATCAGGAATCATAACATTCTAAAACCAGTAGGAGAACACTTCAACCTCTCTGGTCACTCAGTAACAGACTTAAAGGTGGCAATTTTGCAACAGAAAAGCTTCAAAAACAGACTCCAACGAGAAACTGCTGAGCTTGAATTAATATGCAAACTAGATGCCATTAACTTGGGTTTGAATAGAGACTGGGAGTGGCTGGGTCATTACACATATTGAATCTATTTCCCCATGTTAAGTATCCTCACACCTTCTTGTCAACTGTCTAAAATGGGCCATCTTGATTATCACTACAAAAGTTTTTTTTCTCCTGATGATAATAGCTCATCTTAATTAATTAGACTCTTACAGTTGGTCTGGCTAGTTCCACTTTTTTCCATGTTCTCTGTATGTATATATATCTTCTTACTGTATGTTCTATTCTATGCAGCTGATGAAGTGGGCTGTAGCCCACGAAAGCTTATGCTCAAATAAATGTGTTAGTCTCTATGGTTCATTTAACTGGCATTTCAAAGAACTAACTGGATTTCAAAGGAACAAAAGCATATAGTATCCACTCCCACCAGCCTGACGCAAGAATGTATAACAAGAGATTCCTTGAAAACATAGAGAATTAGATTATTTCCCCATATGAAATACAAATACAATTTAACTACATGCATTGTCTGTTTTGTCATCAGTTAGAAATGCCTCCATAGAGACTTTTGAAATGAAATTATTTTCCTTACTACAAAAAAACTAAAACTCACTGTTTCCCTCATATTGTGTGTTTAAGAATCAAAGGGGATGGAGTGAAAAGTTGAGACTCCAAGCCCAGCAGGACCTTGACTGAGGCAGGTTGTTATTCTCATATGACCTGAAAGCACACGGTCACAGTAGACATTGTTAAGAACAAACTTTGTGATCCTAACAGGGTATAGAATACCTAATCCATAGGTCTCTGTTATTGCTGTTTTTTTCTGAACTCTCTCTCACCAATGGGCAGTCTTTTCTAAGGCATGCAAACCTATCTAAGTCCAATATATGTTTCTACTTAAACATTTTTATTTTCTTTCTCCTCTTGTGCAACGTAACCCTTGTCTGACTTACTATACCAGTAAATATATGTCAGGTAATGTGATGGAGTGTGAGAGAAGGAGCTCAGATACTCTATTGACAGGAAGGAGAGAGAGCTCTGTGTACATTCATTGAGAAGACATTACTTCAAGTTTATGGCCTTTCTTTTTGTCTGAGCAGTAGGAAGCAATGCAAAACTTGGTATGTGCACTCAAAACGTTTGATAAAAGGTGGGGGCTCCAGATTTTCAGAGGTGATTGCCTAAGGTTGGCTCCTAGGTGAAGATTTTCAAGGCACTTTGGCACACAAATTCCACTGAAAGTCAATAGGAGTTGAGCACCTAACTCCCATTTGTGCTTTTGAAAATCTCCCAGTCAAAGCCTTAATTAGTGGCCTCATTTTCAAACATCTTGAATCCTCATCTTTTGGAGCTTTATGATGACTTCACATACCAAGTTTTTCAGTGTTTCCTACAGAGAGAGACCATGCACCTCGATTAACGAACACAGAATATGCCCAGTATATTATAGCTAGCTATCTCTCTTGCTCAGACATTTTGATAACAAAGTCTCTTATTTAGGTGCCTAAATATGATTTAGGTGCCTAATTGGAGGCACTCAGTTTTGAAAACCTTGGCATGGGGATTTAACCATTCCCAAGTATTTTGGAGAAGGCTCACTGCACAGCAGCAGTGAGTAGAGAGGCAAGGGCACTGAGAGGACACCTGAAAAAGATAATGTATGTAAAATGTTCACTTAAAGACTATTGTAGAAAATCACCAAAATGGTGGAGCTAAAAACTTTAACAGGAGTTAAATACTGAGAGTGATTGTTTAAAAGAGAGACAATAAACATGGAAGTGGGGGGAGCCTGATATCAGGTATATATACCAGTAAGGAGAAATCTAGAAGTTGCCGAGAAAAGACATATTTAAGAAGAGTGGAATCACTGCTATTTAAAAGTAGAGAAAGTAAGGCCATTATCTTGCTTCCAATCCATTGCAAAACTTCCATTGATTTCAGTGGTGAAGGAGAAGGCCCTACGTGGGTCATCTTGTAGTAGTAGTAGGAAATGTTTGCATTTTAAGAATAAGAATTTTAAGAATTGAGTTAAATTTGGAGGGGGGGGGAAAATACACTGATTACAAATGTTGCCTGCCTGTGATGTGGTGTATGAAAATAATACAAGAAGGTCTGCTATACTGAAACTATGGCAAAATGACTTAAAACAGAGGACAACAATTCCGTTTCACAAAACAATTTGAAATTTGGCTTCATTTTGAATGGCAAGAAAACTCAAAATTTTTGAAATGTTCTGCATATAATTTTTTTTAAAATGTTTTGGATTAAAACATTTCATTTTGACAAAAGTGAAACTTTCCATCTTATATTAAAAGTCATAATCGGTATAAACATAACAACTACGTAAAAATCAATTTAAAAAAAAATCAAAACATTTCAGTCCAAAAATGTTGCAATGAGTTGTTTCAACATTGTAGGAACTTGTTTTAGTTTTTCTCCAAAATGATTTTTTTGAGAATTTGATACGGTTGTCTGACATGTTTCAGTTTTGATGGAACTGTGCTTTCAGACAGAAAATGGCTCCGTCAAAGTTTTTCTGACCAGCTCTAGTCATCACCATTTTTTGAGTCACTATTAGAACAGAGATGGGTTTAGCTGGTTAAGAAGATAGGGTGCAAACCCTATCATTGCAACCTCTGAGCACTACAATGTTCTGAATCACATTAAGGAATAGGGTGGTAAGTTTGTTTCCAACCACTCTACATGTTATGGGTGCTGCCAGATAGACTAATATTGCAATATCAGAAATACAACTTGACTGGTTCTATTATGTCCTCCTCAGAACCAACGTGTCACTCTCTTTTCCCTTAGACTTAGCACGCATGGTGGCCTGATTACCTTTTCGCTCTCTCACTAATAAGATCTTTGGTTCATGCTTGTGTCTCCCACTCTAGCTGCTGTCACCAAGAATACATTCTTTTTGATTCCATTGCTTACTTTCCTCCCTCCTGGGCCTTCCACCAGAGGATATCAGCAAATCTGCATCTCAACTTTAGAGGTGCACGACACAGAGTAAAATGGAGATGCCTTGTGACACATGCAACTGAGAATGGCATCGTACCCAAGACCCACTTGATATACATATTGGCAGACGCAGATTGTTCTCTTGTTAAAGCAGAGACTCAACAGATCTGGGTTCAATCTGTGAACCAGCCACCTTTGCAACCTCCTCCTGACGCACTGTAAATTCCTTGTCTGTAGCCAAAGATCAGGGTCAAAATCTTTCCAATTACCTTTACAAGTAGTATATGTGGTATTCTCTGTACTAAATCTAGGGCGTGACAGGAATACCACCATAACATTGTCTACTTGGAGAGTCAACGTATAAAGGTTTTAATGGCAATTACCGTATGGGGAATATCTACAGTAACTCTCTGCAGACAGTGAACTGGATCCTGAGAAACAATTTCCAGCCCTTCTAAGTCTCATTGGCACCACTGCTTAGTCCCTGCTTGGAAATCTTATTGCCCCAGAGGATCCTGAAGAAATATTTTTGTTGAACTAGAGCCTCTTATTTTGCGGAATATGTTTGTCTTTCCCTTGAGACTTCATAATCCACAAAAATAAACATAGAATTGGTTAATTTTTAAACTAGCATTAAACTGACTTTGATTAGAGGAAGGAGTGGTCTGATTTTTCTCACCTAGCCAGACTTATTTTAAAAAATGGAGTATTTGTATAGTGCCCTGGTAATATAAAAAAGAACTAATGCCAATAGGAGATTTCCCTTTTCCTCTGCCTGTCCCTCTCCATTTCTGCTTTAGGGACCATGGGAAAATAACCCTAAACTACTTGATGACAAAAATATTATATACATTTGTTTAGCAGTAGGAAGCATGTTTCAAATCTTCATGGACTTCAGGCAAATACATCTATTATTAGAACATCAGCAAATACCCTCTTTTAAGCTGGAAATGGCAGACTTTTAATCACATTTCCTTGTAGGAGGAGGGCAACTCTGAATTAACTTTTTCTACTTTTGAAGCCTAACTCTGTCCTTATTCAAGCAAAACTGTCATGACGATAGATAAACTGTGCTCTGTGTTACACTAAATTAATGTTGAATAACTTTACTGACTTCAGTAGATGAACTCAGGTCTTACCCCAAAGCCCACTGGAATCAATGCAAATCAATTGGAATCAATTGATTTTAACTGGCTGTGTGGACCAAACCCTAAATGAGAGCAGACTCTAGTTCATATGGGTGTTGTCTGAGTGAGGACTTAAGGATAGGGTTTGTGATTGGTTGGTCTGGGGATAGGTAGGTGAAGTTAACAAACTCTCCTTCAGACTCTCCATAAGACACCCTAGAAAGCATTAAGGGAATCTTAAGAGTTTTGATTATGTCAAGAAATATCACTATTACAACCCTGGATATTCTGTAAAACATCTCTCATATGGTTCCATCCTGCCAGGCTCAAATCCAGCAAAGCACTTACGCATACGACTCATCTCACTGAAGTCAGTAGGGATGATATGTGCTTAAAGTTAGGCATGGGCTTAAGTGCTATGGATTGGGGCCAGAATGCTCAGCACTTTGCAGGACCAAAGCTACAAGCACAATTTTCAATCTCTAACAGATGTTGTTTCTCAGACTGTGTGTGTTAAACCAATTATACTGCTTTACCAAATGTTGCAAAATTTTAAAAAGTGAATAAAACTATGCTATCACAGTTGCTCAGATACTTACCACTGTATCATCAGCAGGAAGGAGCAGTGAGATGCATACTGTATCCCAAGGAGGAACTGTAGCAGTTTTATTATAGGGGGAAAAATGTACGTATAATTTTCTTTGCCTATAATAAGGCTTTTACAACAGTTTCCACTCAAACTTAAAACATCAGCCTTTAAGAAAGTAACAAGGTTATACAAAGGATGGCACTTCCACTTAGATTTTAGACAAAAACGTTGTTAATCTGATGTTAAATTCAAGCGCACATATCAATTATTTAAAGGTAAAAAACCGTACAAGAACATTGTCAGTATCAAAGAACAGCAGAGGTCAGAATTAAGACTAAAATTAATTATATCACTATAGAGAGAGCCATACTGGATAATGATAAAAGGAGAACTTTTGTCCTAATCCCAGACAATTAGTAGCTGGCTGATATCCTCTAGCAGGAGGGCTGACATCCCTTATACATTTTTTCCTAGCTAGTGTAACTACTGTTATTATTCATGTATGTCGGTGCTGGGGCCGGTTTTGTTCAATATCTTCATTAACGATCTGGAGGATGGTGTGGACTGCACCCTTAGCAAGTTTGCAGATGACACTAAACTGGGAGGAGTGGTTGATACGCTGGAGGGTAGGGATAGGATACAGAGGGACCTAGACAAATTAGAGGATTGGGCCAAAAGAAATATGATGAGGTTCAACAAGGACAAGTGCAAAGTCCTGCACTTAGGACGGAAGAATCCCATGCACTGCTACAGACTAGGGACCGAATGGCTGGGTAGCAGTTCTGCAGAAAAGGACCTAGGGGTTACGGTGGACGAAAAGCTGAATATGAGTCAACAGTGTGCCCTTGTTGCCAAGAAGGCTAATGGCATTTTGGGTTGTATAAGTAGGGGCATTTCCAGCAGATCAAGGGATGTGATCATCCCCCTCTACTCAGCACTGGTGAGGCCTCATTTGGAGTACTGTGTCCAGTTTTGGGCCCCACACTACAAGGATGTGGATAAATTGGAGAGAGTCCAGCGGAGGGCAACAAAAATGATTAGGGGGCTGGAGCACATGACTTATGAGGAGAGGCTGAGGGAACTGGGATTGTTTAGTCTGCAGAAGAGAAGAATGAGGGGGGATTTGATAGCTGCTTTCAACTACCTGAAAGGGGTTCCAAAGAGGATGGATCTAGACTGTTCTCAGTGGTAGAAGATGACAGAACAAGGAGTAATGGTCTCAAGTTGCAGAGGGGGAGGTTTAGGTTGGATATTAGGAAAAACTTTTTCACTAGTAGGGTGGTGAAGAACTGGAATGGGTTACCTAGGGAGGTAGTGGAATCTCCTTCCTTAGAGGTTTTTAAGGTCAGGCTTGACAAAGCCCTGGCTGGGATGATTTAGTTGGGTTTGGTCCTGCTTTGAGCAGGGGGTTGGACTAGATGACCTCCTGAGGTCCCTTCCAACCCTGAGATTCTATGATTCTATGATTCTATGTATGTCCCTATTCAGGACAGCACTTAATCTTACCAATAGGCATTCTAACCTTGGGACATTACTGAGGAAAATAATATGATGAGCTCTTTATGACCAGGGTTCAGGAAAGTACCCACATTCAGGAGAGCCCATAAGCCTATGCACTGTGGAGGAATCCCGCGCAGACGTTACTGGTTCTATGTTACTCTTCCAAGGGGTGGGGTAGGGATCAGCCTGATGGCTAGAGAGATGCTGAACTCTGGGAATCCCCATTTGGCCTAATAGTCCCTTGGGGGCAGTTACAGTGGGGTAAGTTAGGACAGCACTGGGCAACCCAATAGGGGGATCAGATCAGAGCCCTCCTTTGCCCCTCCCCACGGTTCCTCGGTGAAGAATAACTTGGCCACACTGAAAGATCAGAGCCTAGTCATTTTAGGAAATCACAACTCAAGCCACAAAGAATTTTCTACAGAATTATCCTATCACCCTTTCTAGACAGGCTTTACAAAGATGCAAAGAAGATAAAATTCAGTGCTTTCACTTTTGACATGTAGTGTTTGTATTGATCGCTACAGGAAACCTGATGGGAAGCAAATGAGAAATGCAAATGAAGCCACCCAGTAGATAAAAGCACAAGACATTTTAGGGGAAAAGGCTGTTTGGTCATCGAAGCTGAGTTTTACCTTCCATATCTCAGTATATCCTGCAGTGTAGCAACTAGCTGTAATTGTTCCATGAATTATCTTTGCTTTAATAACTTTGCTTCATAAGCTTTTCTTCACATTTCTTTTTCTATACATGAACAATAATTCCTTATATCTTCTCTGATGTGCATGCTTTCATTTTTATTTACAGTCATTGCCTTTTTCCCCCACCCCGTCTGCTTGGTTAAAAATGGTATCTCATTGGTAAAATTCGTACCAGTTTAATTTTTATGCTTTAGCCTATTAAACTCTTGCGCTCGTTTTCTCCACTACTGATGTTCTTTTTATACTTAAAAACTAATTTTATTTTCTCACTCTTGCTTCAGAGTTCCCCATTTTGGTCTGGTACAAATCATGTCCTCATTTCTGAGCCTTTAATGTTCCAGCTTAACAGATTTCTGTGTTTTTCCCCATGCAAGGAAGAACCAAAAGTGAACCCAAACTCTGAAGGGAAGTCTTTACCACGGAATGTAATTGTCTCACTTCCTCAACCTTACTGTAAAGCTCTGTAGTGTTGTTTCTTTGTTGGCCTTTTAACTGGCTTTGTACACTGTCTGAATGCTCACAGAAAGGCAAATGAATCCACCTTCATAAACTCCTTAATGCTTCCCATTTAAACATAGTCACAAGAAATACCTTTCCCTTCTGACTTTTGTTCTTTGTTTCCTCCTCAAGGACCATCTATTCGGTGTGTTTTCAGAGGCAGGGTTTAACATGCAGTGCTTGAATGGGTTTTCATTTTAATAAAGCTCCCTGAACTGGCTTTTTATCCGCATTTGAGGCACTGCAGTAAATGTCCAATTAACTGAAGTCTAAGTCAAAGATAGCTCGTCTAATGTAGTTACAGCCCTGTGCATGGCACTGAAATATGTACACAAGCTTCATCGGGAAATATTCCCTGGTAGGAGGACTATTATTTTGAGCTGCTTGTTAACGTTGCCTACCTGATGAAAGGAGGCTGAAACATCAGCCTTTCTCCCCCTTTGTATGAAAGATCCATGAAATTCACAGGAGCATGTTTCTAGTTGTATCATTATCTATGTTACTTTTAAATTTTAGAGTGTTTTCACTTACATAAAAACTGTAGAAGTGAGAGTAACAATAAATAGTAGTAACTAGGGGGCTAGCTCCTTAGCACTGCAATATCACTCTGCGTAGGACAAAAGTGGCTTTATGCCACCTTTGTAGTCTAATCCTGGGGTAACACTACTACACCTTCCAGAGATTTCTCTAGGACAGAGTGATGCCCATGTAGCCGATTAAGTTGCCTTCCCAGAATCTGGGCAGGCTTGGTGATCTAATGGGTGGGGTGCAGGAATGGAACTCAGAAAATCAAGTGCTGGCTCTGCTATTGAGCTGCGGAGTGACTTGAGCAAGTCACTCCATCTCTCTATTTTCCTGTCCCGCCTTTGTTTGCTCTGCCAAAGGCAGGTACTGTCTTTCCGTGTGTGCTCGCACAGTGCCGAGAACAAGTGGGCCTCACACTTTGTCAGGGCCTCTAGGTGCTACTGTAATACAAATAATATGCATTCATATAGGTCTCAAAGCACTTGGCAATCATTCGTTAATTATGCCTGAAACATTGCAGGGAGGCAGGTCAAATACTAAAATACACCTGCTAAAATATTAAAATACTTCTATCTACAGACTCAGTATTGGTTAAATACTCATGTCTTGCAGAAGCAGTTATTATACAGGTTAAGAGGTCCCTAATAATATGCATTGACGGGAAGCATCACAGTAGCTCATCAGTCTTGTGTTTAACTGTTTGCGTAAAAGACTCATGGGTTAATGGATCTTTGCTAGTCACTGACACGGTGCATTACATGTAGAACTTCAATACAATCAAGTAGTTTATCTCTATGCACAGAACTTAAGTGGTGCACAGGGCCATGTGCTCTGCAGTGGGTTGAATTTCCACCTTTAAGCAGGTGATATGATTGCTCTTATATTCTCACCATCTTAACCACGCTTTGAGACGCACTGAAGCCTTGCCACACACCGCCATATCCTGGAGGCATTTTACAGCAAGTATTCTTGACAAAAAAGGATCCAAAGATATAGGCTGTAATTGCTTCAAGAACTCAGCAAGGTGTGCCAGGGCGCTACTGTGCCAGGGCAATTCACCGCAGTGCCCCCTGTACCTCATAAGCCCCATAGGGGAGGAGCTGCATGGGGCTTGCAGAATGCAAAAGGCACTGGGGTTAATTTAGCTCAAAAGAGAAGTTCTAGAGCCCTAAACACCCATCCTTGTGCAGAATTTAGCAATTAGTCAGAAAAGTGACAGTACATACTCTAGGCCTCATCGACAAAGGCCCCCTTTTGCCTACTGTTAGCACTACAGAGCCAATGCAGCTCTGGAATCGGTTCTGCTTTATGCACCACCAGCAAAACTGTTAGCTGAACTCTGAATGCAGGATAGTTATTACTTGGTGACAATGTAAGAAGCTGAGACTTTCAGCTTGACTCGCCTATTCCAGGCTCAAGTTTACAGCACAAGCAATTTAAAAAACCCAACCCAACCCTTTTTTTTTTCATTTGCAAACTGAGCCAGGTTAGGGATAGATCAATCCCTCCCAGGATAAAAAAGAAAAAAGAGGAGGACATCTCTGTGAGGTTCCCCATGGAGAGTTGACCACATTGGGCATGTGGGGTTTGTTGACAACCTCACCCCATAAAAGGCCACAGAGTCCACCTCCAAACCTGGTGGTTACCAGAGCTTTCTGCATAGAGGCCCTATGTATCCCTACCAGCTCTGTTCCCTCATGGCAGCTCAGCTCCACTGGAGCTATGCTGCAAGATACTCCCCATGGTTGCAGTCATTCCCAGGAAAGAGCTGAGGAATGATAACTCAGACCCAAGCTGAATTATCTTCTCTAAAGAATCTTCTGAAGGGGTAGCTCACTCTGGTCTTTCCCTCCCTAGAACCCCTCACCCAGGAACTGTCCTCTCTAGGGTCTGGAAGAGGAGAATGGTGCCATAGAGATACCTGAGTCCACTGTTCTCAACAGAAGGATATCCTCTGTACTTACGTGATGGCCACCATCTTAGCCCACAATGAGGATTGAATCAGGGCCTCCCGAGCTAAGCACATGACCTACTACAAATTTCAGCTAAAGCATTCTAGCTGAGGTGGTAACAGACCCATACCTCCTCTGCCAATCAGTCACAGTGATGGCCCTTTAACACCCACTCACCAGTAGATTACACATGAATCTAAGAGGAACAATCTGTGCCTTGGAAATCACTGAGAGAAAATACACATGCATGAGGTGCTTATGGTTGTTTTTCCTCAGTTACCCCTGGCCCATTTTTCAGTAAGGAAATATATTGTTTTGGTAAATGGCAATTTTTAACAATTTTGAAAACTAATTAAAATATTACTATAAAATGTGGAAAATTGTGTGTCAAAAGCAGGAAATGGGTCCATTTCAAACCCTGCAAAACAGAAACAACTTTGAAATTTCAAAGTGTTTCATGAAGTTATTTTCCCATTTTTTCAGCCAGCTCTTTTGTGGACCAATATGCCTCAATTCTGATCTGGAGTGAAAAAACTAGTTCAGTCTCTCTGTATGAGACGACACTACTACGAAGTGTGCTAAGGGTGACAGTGGTTTCTGTGATATGGACATACCTCTCCACAAAGAACTGGACTAATCCCACAAGGTCACTTTTATGTAGGCTACCAAACAGCTATCAGATGGTAATGACTTCTTCTGATCAATAATGACCTGGACAGATTTGGAACTGGTGATCTAGAAGCAAAAGGCTTTGTAGCCTATTACTAATCTCCTGAGCTATCCTTTTCCCTCTGAGGTATAGCTTTCTAATGAATATATTCCACATTCAAGATGATAAATGGTTTCAATTAAAAAAAACAATCTTTGAGAAAATATGCCTGTTGTTTAGCAAATGAATATATAGTATTATTCATTTATTCTCTTAGGCCATTGGAGTTAATGTGTCAGTTCTGTAAATTAAACGTTTTTGTATGAATCATGGGGATGGGGGGGGGGAGGACATGCCTAAAAGCCACATAGTCTTGGGAAACAGGCAGTTCCTTTTCCACTAACAATTAAATGAGAAGTATGGGGTGGTTAGGAGTGGGGGGAGGGGAGATACATTCCCATAATAACACGTCTCAGAGAAAACTGCATTGATATTTATAGAATAAAAGCTCTACCTGCTCTTAAGCTTTTCTAATTGTTAAAGATGCCATCTATAAAAAAAGAACAGAATCTGTAAATGCTGTGATGCTGAGGGAACTGGGTAAGCTTAGTAACTGTGAGAGGAAATCCCCACTGTTTCTCTCACTCCTGTGAAGCTAGGGAAAGGAGGGCAGCTGTTGCAAAATTGAGCTTTTAATTGGAAATTTTGCTCCTTTCTTCCTTATCTCAGGTTATTTTCCTACTGTTACCTGCTGCTGTGGAACTCAAGTGCATTCTTTCAACCCCAGTTGCTTGCAACAGATGGAGCGCTAATGCAGAGGTCAGAGTACGCATCCTGAGACAACAGATTTCTTTGTGAGTGCCTGGCCATTTTATGCCTGGTATGGTTTTCAAAGTCAAGCCCTTTAATCCATCTATTCAGGGCCAAGTCCTTATTCAAGCCAAACTCCTACTGATGTCAAGCAAAGGCTGCAGGGACCATGACATTTTTAGCCAAATCTCCCTCTCTCTCACCAGACCTTGAAGAGCTGGTACTCAGAGGCACCTGATAGATGGGCAGTAAAAACAGTCTCAAATCCACCTGAGTCTATGATAGGAACTGCGGGGTGGGGGAGGGGGTTACATTAAGAGTATAAACAAAAATGACTTATTCTTGGTCAATTTAATCTAAATGTTACCCTATTCACACTATGCTGTAGGGGGACAAAGATGTAAAGGCACAGAAAGGGTTATTGCCTATGAGGGATGTAATTCGTAGATTAATAGTTTAAGTGCTTAAAGATACTTGAATGAGACTAATAGGCACTGAGTGCTGACATACAGTTAGCAGCCAACACTCAAGCCCTGGGGCCAAATTCTCAGATGTGCCAAAGCTCTGTACAGGGAGGGGAGGAGCAAAGGTAGCTTTATACCATCTTTGTACCCCCCCCAATTCTTCGGACTACTGGGGTTCAGGTCAACCCACAGCATGATTTAGAGTAGCCTCTGCACTGCTCTAAGTTATGCCCAGATGCAATTGCTCCCACCAGCGTACCCAGTGGCTCACCAAGGGAGATCATTGGAGCATAGCGGCACACCAGCACCGTACTCTACCTCTGACAATGCCCCCAATACATACATATAATACATCACGTATGCTGGGGCCAGCTTAAGTGGCCCCGTGCTATCCAGAGGTTCTTCTATGCAAGGAAAATCCACATATGGCTTGTTGGTGCCAGTCCTTAGCTCTACCGGAGAGACTCAAAGTGGCCTTATTGTGCTGGGTACATTGTGCTTGATTCTCCGGTGTTCTGCTTCTTGTGTAGTGATTTACATCCACGCAAATTAGGCATAAAACACTACATTTCTGATGTGGCAATGATTTACCCCCTCTTTGCACAGTTGTGAATGATGCCACACGATCAAGTCACTAGAGAATTAGGCCAGAATCTTTAATAGCGCCAACAGGTTGATACCAGTTGCCAGCAGGATGCTTTATTTATAAAAAATGAGGCTTTGGAAGGAAGTTGTATTTCATGGGAATCACATCATAGCCTTGAATCTTATTGTATTAATGATATGGCTGCGACATATACACTGTTGGTTTTTTGTTAGATTGCTGGGAGAGATTTATACAGCTTGACTTTGTTAAAAGGTCACCGAGGTCATAAAGACTGCAATTTCCATCTGTCTCTTCTTTCTCATGTTCAGAGACTAAAGAGTCTAGATTCTCCTCTCTTTGAAAAGACTTCAAGGCTTAGATTGTGGGAGGGGGAGTTCTTTTGGTGTGTTTAGCTTGTGTATTTCAGCAAAAATAAAGTATCAGAGGGGTAGCCGTGTTAGTCTGGTTCTGTAGAAGCAGCAAAGAATCCTGTGGCACCTTATAGACTAACAGAAGTTTTGCAGCATGAGCTTTCGTGGGTGAATACCCACTTCTTCGGATGCAAGCATCTTCTGCTTGCATCCGAAGAAGTGGGTATTCACCCACGAAAGCTCATGCAGCAAAAATAAAGAAGGTGCCCAAGCCTCCAAACAATCGAGTGACTAGAATGGTCCCATTACAAATGCCAGGAAAACTGAGAGAACATAGGGATGAACCCAGCCTCCACCTTCATGGCTGGGAAGGGCCTGTATGCCATGGAACTGCTGCAGTTCTGCTGCAGGAATGTGGGGGTTAGGGGATGATCTTGGGAGGTTCTCCAGGGGAGGTGAGGAAAGGCAGGATCAGTTCAGAAAAGGGAATAGAGGAGCTGCCACTACTAGGAGCCTCCTATCCTTCCTATGGCTTCAGGAATGCTAAAATCAGCAAGTCTTGTTCATTAGCAAGTGATAGTCAAACAGAAATCTAAAATTGTTTCCTTTAATGGAATGGTGCTTTTCACTAGAGGATGGAGTACATGAAGAACTCCCTTGCACATTTAAGATGATGCTGACAACAGTGCTGACACAATTGCTGCTAAGGGTAACACAATTCTGGAAGAGAAATCGTTGAAGCTGGATGATACAGACAGTATCTACTAGTGCTGACATTGCCTCCTGGAACTAAAGCAAGCATCATACTGTCTTCAGCCTTTTGAACTTACTCCATCCAATGTTCACAAGACTGAGTGCAGCCATCATGTATTACACAGTATGGCTAAGGCTCTCACATCTCGGATATCAAGACCAAGTGTTTTTAAAATGTGGTCTAAAGTTAAATACCAAAGCGGTCTCACTTTCCAAAGTGTAGCGCACTAGCAGCTCCTATGAACCGTAATGGAGTTATACCTGGTGTGAACTAGGCCTATATTTTTCTGACCATTAATGAATTTTAATTCAGTTGAACTGGGGACTAGTACCAGTGGTAATTTTTCCTAAAATGTCCTTGTGTACAAAGAGCCAAAGAGGTTTTGGCTGACTCTCTTCCCCCAACCTGAGGAGAGGACTGAGGCTAAGGTAAGCAAGACACTTAGGTTTACAATCTTTTTCTTTTTACCACTTCTGACTTCTAACATACTTCCCTTTTCTATTGTATTAGGTTATTGGAAACTGAGGACACCACTCAGATTTACATCAAGCCCCATGGTTTTGGTTGGCAGTTCATTAATCTATGATATCATGATAAGCAATGCGATAAGTTTAAGAGAATTTGGTTATTGTCCCTGTCAAAGAGCAGAAGTGCTTGGGGGACAAAAATCTAGCCCAGCTGGAAGTCCAATCCTCTAAAATAGCTTCATTCTTCAAGTGTAGGTCTCAGCACTTTTTCCTATCGGGTCTGGTAACTGTGTTAGTCTCCGGCATGTCTGTCAGTACATTAGTGTTAAGTGTCTGACAGTAACAAGACATCTGTAGTGTTTCTGAGAAAAATAAAAACGTATACCAACAATAAGATGAGAACTCAGTGGTAAACACATTCATTTTCATTTGGAAGTGACCCTAGACAGCGATCTGAACACTAATTCCAGAGATGAGATAGGGAGCATCCAGAGGGCTTTAAGCTGAAGAAACTCACCTATGAATCATAAAACCAGATATACATTATAGACTGTACCAGGCATTTTCTCTGACACAGGAGAAATTTTTTTAAAGGTTTAAGATAATTTAAGAATTTCCTTCATACTTACGTTTACTGTTGGTTAGTTTGTACCTGGCCATTTGTCTTGCAGCTTGTTAAGTTTTCTATTAAAATCATTTTTTTATTAAGGATCTAGCCAAAGCTCTAAACCTGATTTTAAGTGCAGAAAAATATTAGATATCCTTGTCTGGTCAATGGAGATGTTTTTATTAATGAACTACAATCATCAATACTGAAGTTTTATATTTAATTTTTATGGACGCTAACTGCTATGATCAGAAGGGTAGTAATGTGAAACCTTATTACTCAACAAATCTGTCCCAAGGATACATTCAGAGACTTGCCTATGGACTTTCTGGACCAAAAATATTTTTTTCTGCATTTTGCGCCTTTTAGAACTGCTGAGCAATGTCAGCTATATCAGAGCGAGAAGAATTCTATTCTGTCTCACACATCACCACAAGCAATGCTAGGTTTTATCTGTAAAATCTTTGCCTAGTGCTACCCTACACTTCAATTGCACCTTATCGATGCCTGTAATAAGGGTCCATTGGGAATGAACGATGAGTTATTTGGGCTATAAGGTCCATGCAGAAGGCAGTGTGTCGTCTTTTGTGTCTGTCAGGGCTTAACAAATAATAATGATTAATAATGCTTAACAACAATCATTACATTTGAGCCAGAAAGAACACAGCTTGACTTTCAGATTCCAAGCTGGGTTTGGAGTGCTGGCACTGAGCTAAAATTATACTTTTACATGTAAACTGAATACACGTTGGTGCTCGTTCTTGCATGCGCCAGGGCAGCTTTGCATTGCTCTGGAGGGGACAAAGCAACCTAAAAGGCAGCTTAGCCAGCCAGAGGACGAGTCTCACTGTCTAGGAGACTCCTTGGTTGGTGCTGAACCTCTGACACTGCCCGCTGCCCAGCTCCCCTTCCAAGCCCAGGGGCCTGGCTGGAGAATTAACTATGTGGCCAGAACATGTAGACATCCCCAGTTGCTGGTTGGCCCTTTGGGCAGATGTTGGCAGTTGAAGACTGTTCTACTTTGAGCTAGGGACCACCATAGGCCAAAGATCAGGGAAGTTAAAGGTGGCTTAAAATCATGTCTGCCAACCCCATTCTTAGTTGTGCTGAGCGCTCCACAGCTACAGCTTAGGATCTAGCCCTCAGTCCGTATGAGTGGAGTGGAGAGCGCCGGTGTTATGGCATACAAGCTATTTGCACTCCTACATCACTGATCCAGCAGAGGCAAAGGGACTAAGGGCAGTTCAGTGGTCTCCCTAGGACAGGGCTGAGGCCTACCGGCTGGATAGCACTGGGGACGCTTGCATTGTGGCTGACCATATTGTGTCTGCTGCAGCGTATAAGTATAGATAATTGCTAGGTAAGGCATAGATATAAGCAAAGGAAGTAACGCAACGAAATTGAACAAAAGGCTTGTAAGACAATAGCTTAGCTAAACAAGGCATAAGGCTCAAAAGCCTTAGCAGCTAACCAGCAGTAATCTTAGATCACATGATACCACAAGACAGAGCGCTGTAATGGCTCAACAGCTGCCAGGTAACCGCAAGATGCCGACTGATATCAACTTTAGATATTTTTAAGATAGGAACATCAGCAATTGTCTGACCACAAGAATGCCAAGGCAGCTAATTGACGTATCTGCTAATAAATTGGAGATAAAAGGCCTAATAACCCAGGGAGAAGGGCACCCCAACATGCATCAGGTGTGGATGTTCAAATAAGGAAAAGGGGCTGAAACCCCTACCCAATATGCATTTGGCCTAGTGGTGTCAGCATAACTCATTCCGACAGCTGTTCCCTGGCCTGAGTGCCTTATGAGATGCCAGGATGATGACCACTGGTAGGGATGAAGATGAGAATGATGATACACTTCAGGTTTTTCTGCAAGGGATTGTGTGAGTATATGAATGCTCAGACACTCATTCTGTATCATCTCTATCCACCTGGCTGAGTTGGAGTGTGACACTGTTGCAAATATAGAAGGTTCTGCCAAAGTGTGAGTGTTGCACCTATACACATCGGGATTCCCAACTTAACAAGTCTAATAACACTGGGCCTGGTCTCGGGACTAGAACCTACCAAACCTCAGAGTGTTAAATGGGAATTCTTAAGTAATCAATCAATCAATCAATCGATCAGGCAAAACTGCTATATGAATAAACAGAATCTTTCTGTCCCCAGAGTGGTCTATCCACAAGTGTTGACTCACGCCTTTTCAGCATCCAAATAAGCCACATGTGTTAAAATGATATACCTCCATACCAATACCCTTTGCTTCCAGGCTCATTTATCACCACCAAGCTGCAGTGGGGAAGATGAGAGCATGCATGCTCCTGTTCTGAAATACTTCTTGTGTGCCATTCCAAAAGCCAATAAGACACAGCTGAAGAGATATAGCTCCGGTTCCACACTGTTGGATTTCAGACATCCTGGAAGTGTGTTCTAAATGGCTAAACTGAGCAAGGAATGATAGGGAAGTCAAAAGGTGCTAATATACATATTGCATGATTTTTTCTGTGCCTGTGTAGTTAGAGGACCAGAACCTACAATAAACTGAGAATGTGGAGTTGCCTGTTTTGATTTTTATTTAGTAACAGTAGTGGAGCCAGCCTGTCATTTTTTCTGCTAGTTCCGGACAAGCGTACACTCGTTCTCCATCTGGACTGCCACTGAGTACTGCCACTAACTAATGGAAATACCCCTTGCCCCCTAAAGAAAGGAAAACGCTTTGTGAAAATTACCTTATGTCTGTTCAAACATCTCTTGCTGACTGCCCATCATGGTACCGGGCCCGCTCTATTTAGCCCTACTGATAGGGTAAATGAAGGAACTTTTATATCTTCAGACTTCCCATTATGATCCACAGTGTGGTGCCCTTAAATGGCACCCTTTGTGTGCAGGTGTAATTGGCCAATATGAAGTAGTTTCTATTGACTCCTTTTAGTAAATGCACAGCACACTGAACGTGTATGCATATAATTTATCATGTCAAAGTCATTTGATTTTACCCAGTATTGTTCTTTCCTCTCCTCTCCCCCACCCCACAAATTATTATTCTGTGTGAATTTCCTACGTAATTAAATGGTTTGGTTGCCGTTCCAAAGGCCTACAAAGGGAAAACTGAAATAGCTGGCTCTGAAATTGGTTTACATTCAGCAGTGCTGCCTACCATTTGCTTAGACCAGCAGATGTCAGCCTAAATTGAGAAATGGAAAAGAAATACTGTATCATAATGTTAGTGTCTCATGTACCAGATGGGAGGTTTACACAAAACGGCAGCAGCAGTTAGCCAGCAGTGGTTAAAATTCAGTGTTGGGACTAGCACGGTGACACTGCATGCACTGATAACGTTTTTTTGATTATGGAACTTAATTGTATCATAGATCAATGATAGTTTAATTTATGAGGATTGATTTTGTTAATTCAAGCAGTTCAAAAGGCACTGTTAAAGCTTCAATCCATTTAATTGTATCTGACTTGAGCTTTGCTTGCAGTATCAGAAGATAAATGACTGTATACAGCTAATACCTTTTAATTTTTCCTCTTTTTGTCTATTTATTTCAACATCTGTCATTTACTGTGAGTTACACTTAAATGAGAACTGTCGGTTATACGTAGGGCCCTACCAAATTCATGGCCATGAAAAACGCACCATGGACCATGAAAGCTGGTCTCCCCTGTGAAATCTGGTCTTTTGTGTGATTTTACCCTATACTATAGTGATTTCACCGGGGAGAGACCAGCGTTTCTCAAATTGGGGGTCCTGACCCAAAAGGGAGTTGCGGGGGGGGGGGGGGGTCGGAAGGTTATTTTAGGGGGTTGCAGTATTGCCACCTTTACTTCTGCGCTGCCTTCAGAGCTGGGCAGCCAGAAAACTGTGACTGTTGGCCAGGTGCCCAGCTCTGAAGGCAGCGCCCTGCCAGCAGCAGTGCAGAAGTAAGGGTGGCAATACCATACCATGGCATCCTTACTTCGCACTGCTGCCTTCAGAGCTGGGCGGCCAAAGAGTGGCGGCTTCTGACTGAGGGCCCAACTCTTCAGGCAGCAGCACAGAAGTAAGGGTGGCAATACCATACCATGCCATCCTTACTTCTGTGATGCTGCTGGCGGTGGCTCTGTGTTCAGAGCTGGGCTCCTGGCCAGCAGCTGCCACTCTCCAGCTGCTCAGCTCTGAAGGCAGAGTGGTCATCGGCAGCAGCGCAGAAGTAAGGGTAGCAGTACCGCAAGTCCTCTATCATAACCTTGCGACCCCCCCCCGCATATCCTTTTTGAGTCAAGACCCCTACAATTACAACACCGTGAAATTTCAGATTTAAATAACTGAAATCATGAAAATTTTATGATTTTTAAAATCCCATGACTGTGAAATTGACCAAAATGGACCATGAATTTGGTAGGGCCATAGTGATACAGGATACAGTTTGGGCTTCTGATATTTAAGCTCCAGTGGCAAAATCACCATCACCACCACCACCCCACTTTCATTTTACTATTACCATATATCTGTAATAACAATTCCACAACTAACCCTTCATAAAAAATAATGTTTTGGTGTAGCTATATTGAATTGTTCAAGAAGGTGTCTGCTCAGGGAGAGAGTGAGTGTGTGTGTGTGTGTGAGAGAGAGAGAGAGAGAGAGACCAACATTCTCCAGAGATGATGGTTTCAGAAATCTCAGATTATCAGGCAGGGCATAAAACTTTCCAAAAGCTACAGACCTGGTGCATTTACCTCACATCCAGTACCAGTGAACACAACTGTTGCCAAGTCTCATGATTTTATTACAAGTCCCATGCTGTTTGGGGTTTTTCTTACACCCCTGAGTCCTTAGAATCATTTTATCTGAGAAGCTCAGATTTCATTGACAATCAATCAGTCAATCAGTGTGTAGCACGCAAGGTTGAGGAGGAACACCTGGAAACTCGAACCTGAAAGGTTCAAAACCCAGAAGGCAAATCAAAAGAATCCAAAATGTTTTTTAAAATCTTATAAATTTTGAGCTCTCACTGATGACTCTTGAATGCTTGTGATTGTGATCAAATCCCATGAGCAATAATAAATAAACAGTGCAGGAACACCTCGCTGGCTTTAACTAGGTTGCTTTCCCAAGGGAAATCTTTTGCAGGCCCCCTTTAGCCTAGGATCAGTTCCTGGCTCCTTCCTCTAACTCTTTCCTAGCCTGACAGATGGCTTGAACAGCAGTGTCAACAGAGAGCCTGTGTCCCTGCACTCTCTCTGGTGTATGCATTATACTCAGGGCCCACGCTTGCTGCAGCCTATGCCCTTTATAATGAGCTTCCACCACCACAGCCAGGCAAATCAATGAACATTTTCTCTTTGCTTTAATCTTTAATCCCAATTTACACTAAGGCACTACCAAGTAGAAGCCCAGGGACTTCTCTAGAGCCATCCCAAGTGTACATTGCTAGCTGGGTGATCAGCTTCGCTTGGGAGCTCAAGGAATTGGTAAAGCCTCACCATGTGACAGGCCCTGCTGTACAGACTGTTCCAAAAGCAAATACATCATCATCCCCCAGTCCTGTCGCTGGAGATGAGAAAATGGAAAGCTTTCCTACTAGGTACCTTGTTACAACAGCACAGGCAGTGAGAAGTAAGACTAGAAATGCAGGTATTGCTATTAACTTTGGTCTTGTGACTTTCAGATAAAAGACAACAGGCCAGGTTCTCAGCTGGTTCCAGTTTAGCTCATTAGAAGCCAGTGGAGCTAGGCTGATGCAGACCAGCTCAGGATTCTGGCATTACAGGAAAAGAAGACTCCAGAGAAAGCTTAGTATGTGCTTCATGATTACAGGCTTCCCAACCCCAAAAGCTCAAAAACCATGAGCCAGACCCCCAAATCATGAGATTTTTTTAAAAAAAAAGGTGAAATGGTGCTTTTGGCTTCTCTTGTGATTTCTGAACTCTCCCTGCCCATCTCCCGTTACAGTCTCACCAGCTCTCCCCCATTTGTACAGTAAAATGATTTTAGACTCCCCCTACCCCCTGCTACAGGAGCTGTTACTAACGGCCTGATGGTGCAGAGCTCCCAGCTTCTTTCCAAACCCCAAATTCTACTTAATTAATTCTGTGCCCCCAGCCACACATCTAAGCCTTGCCCCTCAGTGTACCTGCGCTTCTCCTGAAGCGGGGGAGCGGCTGCAGAGAGGTCTTCTTCGTCCCCTTCCCAGCTCCTGGATTTCTTCACTCCTCCTCAGTCAGGCCTGGCAGAGGGCAGCTGCAGCAGGGCCCAGCTCCAGGGGTTCTGCACCCCCTCATCCCAGGCCTGGTGTTGTAGGTATGGGGAGGGGCAGACTGCCCCATTGTTCACAGGAGGGTAGGGGTTGGGCTCCTTCTGCTCTCCCCTTCCCTCCTGTGAGAACAGCATGCTACTCCCTTTCCTCTCTTCTCCCCCCACACTCCTCTGGCTCCTGAGGGGAGATGGGAGAGCTCTGGCTGCCTGCTGCAGCAGAGCTAATAGGCTACTCTTCCCCAAGAAGCAGGGAAGCAGCCAGTCAGAGGGGAGGCTTTCAGCCAAACGAGGCTGAAATTCCCGCAAGGGCTGGGGAGTCTTGTTATCCTGAGACTGGTTTCAGCAGGGGCCAAAGCCATATAACTTGCAAGGAAATCAGGAGAGTTGGCAACGCTGGCAAAGGGAAGAGACTGGTTAATTTGCCCACTTACTAATGGTCTCCTCTCATGCCTTCTACAGAATTGCACCAGTCCTGGATGGGGAGCCTTCTCCTCTGCACCTTCTGTCCTTTGGAACAGCTGTCCCATGCCTCTTCACCTCACTGTCTCTCCTCTCTTCAAATTTCAGTTGAAAACATTGTTTTTCCCTTTGTCTATGATATGAGATCCATCTCACTTCTCTCTATTTTGTATTATTTAAATCACGGTGGGGTACGATTTGTAGGAAAGGCACTGTGTAGTAAGGAGTTATATTGTATTTTTGAGGAGATGAAAAAACACCAGCTGAAAAAAGGAAGTGATTTGGCTTTAAAATAAATAAATGGAGAGTGGGAAAAATTTGTTCCCCCTCTTCCTCTAAAATCTTTCAATTATGCATAGTGATGTCTTGATGCTGCAAACATTTGGCAAATGACTTTGTTCATCTGAGTAGTCCTACTGAATTCAGTGGCACTACTTCCACAAGTGTTTGTGGGATCAGGCCCTTAGTGTTTGAACAGTGCACTAAAATCATACCACTAATACTCACAAATTAATTCAGCAATTCCCACTTCCTTATTTGCTGCTCATTTTCCATGTAATCAGGAAAAATGTGCTAAACGAACACCTCAGATTGACTAGTTGGGTCACAGCATATCACCTTTTGTCAACACAAATGGACTGCCAGATTAACTGAGGACAGGGAACATCTACCCATCATTCTGTGGGAAAGAGAAATGAGCTGGAGGCACCAGTGGTAGCTGGACAATAAATAAAAACCAAGCAGAAGTATTTAAGTTATTAAGGCTAAACTATTAAGAGAGGAAGGATGGTCAAGTGGTTAGGGCAACAGACTAGGTCTTAGGAAACTTGGTTTAAGTCCCTGCTGCACCACAGACTTTCCGTGTGACCTTGGGCAAATGACTCATCCTCTTTGTACCTCAGTTCCTCTATGTAATATGGGGATGATTGTGTAACACTGACATGACCCCTGTTGTTGGGTAGGATTGAATTGGGGACCTCTGGAGCTTGGTGCATGAGCTTCTACAGCATAAGCTAAAAGCCAACTGGCTTATAGCTAAGGCTCTGTCTCTCTCTTTGGGTGGTCTCAGTGCCACTAGATGGGACAGACCACCACACCCAGGAGATGTGTGGGTTACAATTGCATTGTCCTATCTCACTGGGATGTGGTGAGGTAAAATGTATTAATGATTATGAGGCACAGTAATGGGGGCAATATAGTGCTTAAGAAAGACTAAGTTCCCTACAGAGATAGCTGAAGGATGAGATCATTTTCTATTTTATTTGTTTCTGCCACTGTATTCCTCTGTTCTAGTTTGCTAAGCAATTGTAATCATTCCCCATTGTTTCCTGAGACTTGTATGCATTATGAAATGCACCTCTAGGTAAGCTTCAGCCCTCTGAGTGCAAGCTAATGAATCAGTCATCTTTCTTTTGTGTTTCCTGTTTTGCTTCTTGTTCCTGCATTGTTCCACAGTCTTCTCCCTTTGCTCATCTGATTCAGCATTGCCTGCCAAGTATTGCTTTTCCTTTGTTACTTCCTGTTTTCCAGTTTTGCATATTATAATCTGTTGGCTTTGCAATGTTCAGGTTACATTGCAATTTCTTTCCTTTCCATTTTATGGCTGCCTTCCCCCCACATCTGTTCTCCGCCCCCCCTCGCTCACTGCTGTTATGTAGTACTTTTCATCATTATTGGCAGGATGCATCTCTCACTTAGTGCTTTTAATTTTTTTTTGCTTGCTAAAGCTTTTTGTCCTGAATCTAGTTTGTCTGTCTGTCTCTCTCTCCATCTTGCATTTTCAGGTTTACATTCCTAGGCTCTGATCCTGCTGTGCAGCCGCCTGTTACAAAGCAGAGCATAGGAATCTCTGGGGAATGGCCTGTCAAATTCGTCTACTTGGCGATCAGTTACGATGGGTTGGCAGGTGGTGTGTAACTGATCACTGCATGAACAGAAACATACTAGAGTGATAGCAATGTTGCAACAATCTAAGACAGAGATTCTGTAAGAGATAGAAGCAGGAAGTTGGAGACAGCGAACTGTATGAACATTGGAGAAACAAAGAAGTGAACTCGGTTGCAATGTAATGATACTTTCCAGAGTATCAGGCTTATTATAATCTAAATATTATATTTAAGGGTCAAGTTACTTGTTTTAATTGTAGCCAGAGAATGTGGTTTCAGTGGCACTAGAATGAGGGAAGAACACAACCACAATGTAAAGCAACCCCCGCCCCTTTTTAACGTTTACATTAGGTTTTTCTTTTTAAGACTTGTCGTATTGCATTCCATGCAGTCAGACAACAAATATTTGGCAAAAAACATTGACAAATAAAGTAAAATATAATTGGGCATAAGGATTTTGAGGATTGTGTTCATGTATGAAAATGTTGTTTTTGTAAGAATTTGTGGAGTTGATCATAATGATTGTTTCCCTCCCCCCCCCAGTATTTTTTTAGCTAACTGTTGATGGTAAAACTGGTGGCCATATGCAGGTCAATTAAAGTAAAGTCACAAAAGCAAGATTTCATCATATTCATAAAGAAAATGACAGAATTTCACAAGTAGGTGTAAATTTTCAAAATGGATTTCATTTCATGCTTTCAATTAGAATTAGTGTGGATTAAACTAGTCAGTTGGTTTAAAATTTTTCAACTAGACCTTCTGCATCATGTTCTAAATAGTTACAGACAGATTTGGCAGAGTTTAGGAGCCTTCATACTGGTGAATGGGCATGAAAATAACGTTTTGTGGAATTTTCTTGGAAATGGCTGAACATTAATCGTTGTACAACTGAAATTTTGAGCAAAAATGCCTTGACATTTTGAAAGGTTTAATTAATTCAGTTTGTTTTTCTGAATTCATGAGGAAATGTAAAGTCTCTTACTTCAACAAGTTTTTTTTAATTTTATTTCATTTGTGAATATTTTGCATAAGAACAGCCATACTGGGTCAGACCAAAGGTCCATCTAGCCCAGTATCCTGTCTTCCAACAGTGGCCAATGCCAGGTGCCCCAGAGGGAATGAACAGAACAGGTAATCATCAAGTAATCCATCAGTAATAGAATGTTTCAGAAATGGCTCATTTGTGCTTCTGACATTAGCTGGTTCCTTTTCTTTTGCAGTGATAAGCCCTTACTGAGTCTGAGCCAAATTCTGCAATCTTTATTACAGCAAATCTTCACTAAATGTAATGAGAATTTTCATCAAATAAATATTGCAGAATTTGGTCCATAGTGTTGAGCCCTCTCTTTTTCAATTCCAAAAAGTGAAAGGACTCCGTGCCAATGAAAGATAATGTCTCACCCTGGAAGAAAGAACCCCGAGAGAGAGAGAAACGTAATTGTTTAACTGTATTTCAGTGTCTGCTTTTCCATCATAAATAAATAGAACCTTCTTGGATAGATTATTTCTCAAAAAATACTTTTAGCCAGGAAGGAACACAGGGCCAGATTCTCCATTGGTATGGGGCAGCATGGCTGTATTGAAGTTATTTTACATCTGCAGAGAATGTGGCCCATCATATTCTCTTTGGACACTCTCGCTTGACATGTATTGTGTGTTTGTGGACTGATCCTATGGGGTGCAATTGTTGTCTCCTAGCTGTTGAGCGCCCTCAATTCCCTTTGAAATCAGTTGGGTAGACTCTGTTTTCAATTACGCTGGTCTAAATCTGGGTGGATTTAGGTCATTGTAACTGAGAGCACAGTCTGGTCTGAGAAGAGTTAAGGGCGATCAGCACCTGTGAGAAGGAGTTCAGCATCTCATTTTTGGCAGGAATGAAGAGGAAGGAGTCCAGATATAGCCTTGGTGAAAAAAAAATCCACACATTATGAGTGAACCATTTAGCTTCTTGAGACAAAACCTTTTGTTATATGCTGGTGTATAACATCTCAGTGGTGTTTTTGAGATGAAACTAACCTTCACCACTCAAAATGGCCCCCGGACTGTTGAAAAGAAATGCAAAACAGTATTTAGTTGGTGGAGAAAGACACTCCTCACACTTGAACTTCAGGAGATTTTCAGACATCCCAGACTAAAACTACTGAGAGAAAGCTGTGGACTCAGAACAGTGTTGGTTTAAGGATGGAGCCTTGTGGGACTTCATAGCACCTTTGTACTGAACTGGCAGAAAAAAGCATCTTACAAGCAAGAAACTGTGTATGATGCACTAACTAAGAGACTAAAACTACTAACAGGCAATATCAAGGCCCCTGGAGAGATGAGCGCCCACGATCAGTTCCATCACACTCAACAGACAGATTGAGCAACGTAAGGCATGGCAGCATGCTATTATCAGCATACATGAGCACATGACTGGTAATGCAGCTCTCTGCAAAGAGCGGTAATCATGCTGTGGGAAGATCAAAACCCAGACAGAAATTTCTCATTAAGGTTGTTAGCTGGGAAGCAACTTCGTAATTTTGTTGTCATTGTCAGTGCTTTTTTAAATAATCTTCCTCAGAAAAGTAGCAATTTGGCAGTTGGTAAAAAAATTACCCTGAATCATCAGTCTTCCCCACCCTGAACCTTTCCTTTGATTTTTCCTCAGTGCCTAGGAAATAAAAATTAGCCAGTTTAAAAAGGTGAAAGCAAACAAAGAGTTACATACAACATTGCCATCAGGACAGAGTACTGCTCAATGCCAATCTAGTACTATTCACCTCAAAAGTGATTTAATTAAATAATTCTGATAATACTCCAGGGATGTAGATAAATATTATTATCCACATTTTACAGCTGGTGAAATTGAGGCTCTGATTCAGCATCCTTTCTCTATTCAGCCACGCTCAAACTGACTGTAGATGAGGAACTCACGATTCTATGACACCCTTCGTGTAGGGCTTCAGAGTGAAGTGGCACAATGAGTAGAGAAGTCCAGTGCTGAAGGCATAAGTGTGAAATTTTCCCCACATTGAAGAAAGTGGCAAAACTCCCATTGACTTCAAAGGGGTCAGGATTTCATGCATATTCTATGGAATCTATGTACAATGTGATTTCCCCACATTTTTAAATTTGCAGATATTCACACCCTGTGTGTGTGTCTGTAATACATTAGTTTCTTCTTCCACCATAGCCTTTCCAGAGCTTTGTTTTAAATCTGTACACACAGGGCAGTCTTTTCAGCATCACTAAGCTAAAGTACTCTTGACATAAGACATTATAGTAATTCTGCATAGATCTCCTACATACGGAACATATAGCTGTTCACATACATTTTATATTTATTCATAAATGTTCATTGGTACCTGTCACCATATTACCCTGGTTCTGAAATATTTTTTTAAAAAGACACCTGTATATAGTGGGCAGGCAGAATAAAACATCCTTCCTCCTGACTATAGCTGGTTGAAAATTTTTGAACATTTTTGCTGTTGTTGGTAAACAAAAAAAAGGCATTTGAACCCCCCTCCAACATTTTTAGTGAAAAATTGTCAACATTGTTTTGCTTTCAATTAATTTTCATGCTATTTTTGAGATCTAAATGATTAAAATGACTATATTTTTATTAAAATAGAATTCTTCATATGTAAGAACTGTTTTGCATAAATAAATCATTTTGAAATTGTGACTGAAATCCATTTTTCTGTATGGAAACAAATTCAAAAACCATTTTGATAAACAAGTCAATAACATTTTCAGTTGAAATTATTGCAAAACAGTTCCCACAAAATGAGTAATTTTCAAATCCTGTGGAATAAACACAATTTTGACTTTTTCACAGTTTGTTTTGTGTGTGTGTTTGTATGTGCGCATGATTTGATCAGCTCTATTCCTGGCTACCAGCAGCACCAATAATCAGGGAAAGGAATGACACAGGCCCCAACTATGTAAATTCTTACCAAGACTGGCTCTACCATTTTTGCCGCCCCAAGCAAAAAAACCCCCAAAAAACAAAAAAAAACGCCCAGACCGTGCTGCCCCAAGAATGGACAGGATGCCGCCCCTTAGCATGTGCTGCCCCAAGCACGTGCTTCCTCCGCTGGTGCCTGGAATCTGTCCTGATTCTTACACATGAGCCTAAGTGGGGCTATTAACCATATTAAAGTTACACATGTACATAAGTTCTTGCAGATTCGAGGCCATAGCTTGTCCTATGCCCTGCACACTGCTAAATGAGACTGATGTGCCTTTAGAGGGAGAGGGTTCCATAGCTTGGACACTTCTGCTGTGAATGCTTAGTCATCTGGGGATCTTTTCAGGAACAGTGGAAGTCACATATTACTCCCCATCCAGCTCTACTCTTCCTCTATTCCCTTCAGTATTCTCCGCAACAAGTTTCATAAACCTACTTAATTCTTCATTCTGAGATTAATTTTTTTTATAGACAGGTGGCAAAACGGTCTCCCTTTTATATTTTATTAAAGCTTCTAAGTCCATACTTTATAAATCAATTTTCTTCTCATTCAAAATCTGTCTTCGGTAAATAGGAGATCTTTGTGCTAACTAGCACACCAGAGATTTATTCACTTAAATCGCAGTAGCAGTAATAGCAGTTAACTCTATATATCTTTTATGCAGCAGTGGGAAACTATATTCCTCACATGTCTGCTCTCCAAAAAAATGCCTGATTTGGGTTTGTTGAAATAATTGTAACCCTTTCCTCCTCAAATTCTCGTCTCCCCAATGATAGTCCAGACTAGTAGATCCTGTTGTTCATTCATCTCCTCAACCATCTGTCTGGGCAAGTGGAAAAACTCAATTTAGATTATGGACAAATGATGTGATAAATGCTAGATTTCCAATTAATGCTGAATAAAAAAAAATCATAGGTAAAGAATTTAGTCTATTTCCTTCTTTCAACCTCATTTCCAACTGACTCATTCTGCCACTGATACTCCAACATCACCCTCCACTTTATTTCCTGTCACCTCCATTCTGTTATTGGTCACCCATAGGCAATCTAGTAGCATGTCTTGAAATCTGTAAGGATCTCACCAAAATATTTGTATACTATGTCTAATATTTTCCTACCCAAAGAAAATTTCAGTCTTTGCTGCGTCAGCATGTTCTCAGCAACAGTCACTGAGAGTCATTTCAGAAAGTCACCTGTGCAAAGTGGAGTAAAACACACTAACAAATCATAATGGTGTTCTCATAGACTTGCTTTGCACTCACTTTACACAAATGGAGCTGACTGTACCTAGTGCAAGACAAGGTAGCTTCTATTCAAGGCAGCTTCTATTCAGAATAGGCCAGGAACTCCATCTGCTTCCAACCAGAGAAATGTAAATCAATCAGATGATTGAAAAAAGTAATTGTCACCAGGTCTTCCCACTTGTGCCTGAGAAATGGACGAAAACAAGCATAACAGAAGTAGTAAAAGAGGCTAAATATTTGTGTATGAATATATGTCTCAACACAGATTAGAAAATTGTGTGTCCAACCTGTCTCCCATGAAAGCTGCTCAGAGTTTTGCTATTGATTACAATGGGAGCAGAGTTGATCCCTACAGTCATTGCAGTTAACATAGCTGAATCCATATTATGAGATGGAAACTGTTGACTATTTTGTGGTTCTAAAAACTTAGGCACAGAAGTGAATAAATTGATTCTTTAAAAACAGCCTCCACAATCTGAATCTGGAGCACTTCAGATTCTGATCAGTTCAAGAAAGTATCTAGTCTCTCACAGACAGGTCTTTTCCTAGGTGATATTGGCATCAAAGCATTCAGCAGGTTTAAAGTGAGTCTGCCACCCCCAGGCAGGCTGATTTGTTGAATGGAGTTCCCCTCTGTCACATGCCGCAGTATTCCAGTGTATTTTCATGAGGGAAGTAGCAGTTCTGATCTTAGGGAAATACCCTGGTGTGCATATTTCAATAGAATATCCAACCCCTGCTCAGCAGAGACCGACAGTCATCCCAAAATTATATTATTCAAGTTAAGGGCATCTAGCAATCAAGGAAAGAGAGGTAAGAGCTGGAAGAGGAAATAAGCACGGGAAGGTACCAAAGCTGATTGTACTCAAACCCAGGAAGGAAATTAAAGATGAGGATCATGTCAGGGGAGTTTGGGGGAAAGGATAAGGATAGTGGGTAGAGTAGGATTGCATGTAGTTGGATTGGGAGAAGATTGGGCAGTGTTTCGGATTAGTACGGTATCTAATAGTACTAATGACAAAAGTCTTTTCATAATAACGCTGATGACTAGAGTTGGTTGGGAATTTTCTACTGAAATGATTTTTTTGATGGAAAAAGCTGTGTCCACAACATGGAAATTTACTCTTTAATTTTCAGCCAAACATATTTTATGTTTTTCCTGTGTTTTCTGTATATGTCAGTGGGTATCTGTGCACAAACTACACTATTGTTTAGGTCTCTGGGGCATATAGTGTTAACGGGGGTGATTAAACAGATTAAACATTTTGGCCTAAATCCTGGAAGTCAATGGGATCCTTGCAGCACTCGACCCACTGAGAATACACCCTTGTGTTCTGAGGCTTAATGCTGTCTTTTGTAAGTATAAGCAGGTAATGGCACATTCTTTGACAGACACTAATCATAAACAACAAATGCACATGTATGTTTTTACCTTTCATGATAAAAATCAATAAGTAGACCAGTACTGAACTCATTTTCCGCTCCGCCCCCCCCCCCCCCCCCCCCCCCCCCCGGTAAGGCAATTTGCAGAGGGGTCAGATTGTTCAGATAGAGCCAAGGATAATTCTCCCTCTAAACATGTGTATCATTTTTGCCATTTTTAATTGCAGTCGTTCCTGGCTTTGCAACAAGATAACAAGATGGAATACTCTAACAGATATTCAGTGTCAGACACCTGCCATGCTAAATCTTCATCGATATGAATTGTACTGATTTTCAATAATGTGTTCACACAGCTTTCAAAAAACGTATGGTATTTACAAAGAACTTTTGTTCATTGCAGAGATAACACTTGTACAAATCCCACAGATTTGAATAGCAAGCTTTCTGGAAGCCTTGTCTGCTATTTGTAAACAGTCATATCCTTGGTTGTGCTTTGTTTGTATGTTGCGTTTTCTAAGATAAGAATCCTTTATAACGATGTAGCAACCTGCCATCAAGAAGATTTTCATAAGCATTTTTACTTAGGTATACGAAATAGGTGACTGTACAGTTGGCGTTTCTGTTAGGCAACCATCCCAAAAGTCTAAGTATTGGGTAGTGGGGCACTGAAGTACATTTAAAGTGAACATGCTGCCGATAATATATTTCTTAGCAATTTTATTACCAAGATATCAGATTGAATTTTCTTGCTTAAACATTTACAGGATGAAACCCTATTTAAAGGCAAAGGTTTACTAGATCTTACTCATGAAGGAAAAATGGCATTTACAATACACATTATTGCTATAGTTCAAGAATGAGTGTCAATTTTTCACACAGAAAATGGAAAAAAAAAGATTTCACTGCACACATTAAATATACAGCAATGTTAAATTCATAGTTTTTCTCATTGAACATTATTGAAACAGTGACTTGGATTAATGTGGTTCAGAAAATACAAAGGCTTCCCCCCAAACAAAACAAGAAGATTCTCCTTTTCCACCTACTTCATAGATCTCCAGAATGGTAATGATTTCAGCTGGTTCAGTGAAAGGGCCTGTGCATTGTAAGAATAGGCTGAATGGGTGAAGAAGTGTGAAGTTGATCCATTAAGGATTAGATGAAAAATATGGACTCAAGTATCCTAGCTTCAGTATATCTGACACCCCTGAAAAGGTTGATCAAGTCTTAGAAGTTACTCAGTCACTGTGGAATGCACTCAGGATATGATCAGTCAATGAGAGTTTGATTTTACATTATAAAGCTCAGCATGGCAGGGTCCATGTCTTTATCTGTGTCTTGTACAATGCGAAGCTCATTATCAGCACTTAATTAATAAGGATAACATAATGCTTGCAACTTCGTGGCCTTGCTAAAGACTGTTGTGGGTGACGTTCCTTTGGAAATAGTCTAAAATTGTCTTTTTGGCTTTCAAGAGTATGTATCTCTCCTGCTTATGTAGTTGAATCCTAAAGATTCAGATAAGGCTGTAATAGGAGTTTCAAAAGCATGCAGGCCTCCATGGAAGAGTTTTCACAGCCAAAAAATAAACAAAAGGAAAAGGACGGGAGTGCAAGGAAGTCAATCACTCTTCTATCTACAATTCATGACAGTGATTCAGGTGCTAATTCTTTAGAGGAGTGAGGTGGAAGGGACTTGGGGAAACGCTGCTTGTTCTGCTAGAGAAGAAGGTATACACAATTTGCTAGAAAAAAACTGCATATTTCAGCATAAATGATAAAAAAATATGAGGGGGAAATGCATTCAGTGATAACTAGGTTTGTGTAGGTGAGGAAATGATAATGTGAGTGCCAGAGTAAATTGGATGGGCTTGTCAAAGCCAAACCCAGATAATGTTGCCATGGTTATTGAGTCACCCAGATAAAGAGACAAATGTTCGCTATACCGTATAAAGGTTTGGGATAGTCTTTGTGATCCTTTATAAGGGTTTTCGGTAGATACTAATGTTCAGATGTGCAGCTGGGTATCTCTGTATCATCAGGGAAAACAAATCAAAGAGTTAAAAGGAAGGGGAAGGGATGTCAAAATGCTGTTGGAGCCATCATTTGGGACGATTTCTACTAGGGTCTCGTGAGAATCTAGATTGACTGATTTATCACTATCTTTTCTGCATAATGGCCAGTCTTACTGATTTTATTGATCCTCGGTTATGTTCAGTATCATGTGCTTTATTAGATCAAGTGGCTTATATACTTAATCACATGCCCAGAAATGAGTTTTAAAGGCTGAGGCAGAAACATACACACGCTGTAGAATCTGCATTTAGGTTTTTAACAGTTACACACAGGCAATTCTACTTTGTTTTATGACTGAAAAGATCATCGTGAGTTAATGCACAATATATACTTGCAGGGAGATGCAGCTTGGTGTGTATTTAAAAAAACCCCAGTTATTTCCCCCCTTTATTGGTGCAATAGGAATAGCAACAATGCTACTGGGGAAGATGATTTCCAATTTATTGCTACTCAAGACCTGGATACTAATCAGAGTTCTTGGTCCATAGCTAATGAACTTGGAGTTTTTGTGGCAGAAAAATTAAAAAAACATGATGACCTATCAAGAATCTGGCTGCTGTGAGAATATAATTAGTGCCTATGAAGCTGGAGACCGAGCTTGAAGGATTTTGTGGCAAGGGCAGCAAGGGCAAAGAAAGTCACATTAAAAAGAGATGCAATCTCTGGTGGGTCATTTGAATTTCATCTGCAGGGTAATTTCCACGCCATTTAGCCATCTCCACAGCAGGAATAAAGAGGACTAAATATGTTATTAAAATGACAAAGTCATACAAGGGGGGGATTTGGGTATGTGGGCAGTATGTTTGATGAAATTCAGTGAGAGAGTAGGATGAGTTAGTGTCAAATCGGGGATTTCAAGTGTTCACAGAAAGATACGGTACACTGGAGAGGAAGGGGCTGAAACACACATTCAAGGTTCATGGTGTGTTGAGGATTAGTCCCATATAAGCAGAAGAGAGGATTACAAAACCACTACACTAGCGTGGTTTGCAATTGTTCCCAACACTGGTGACTCTGCTCATTTGGGTGTGTAGGTCAACGAGCTGCAGGATCTCTTTCTGACAACTTATGCATTGTGAGATCCATTAGCAAATAATTAGTGGATTTAGGCCTACAATAAATGCACTGTTATTGAGGGGTTTTTTCCTCCTTGAAATTCAGATTTTTAAATCTAGGCTTTTCAGAGCAAAGCATGTGCGCCTCACTTGTTAACGATCCGACTGATACGGGGAAAGAAAAAGGAAGGGGCTTTCTTGCTTTCAGATCACATGGGATTCAGAGGAAAAACAAATGCAGTAGGTCATACTGGTCTGTGTTAGGTAAGATGCATTTTTTCAGTCCCAAACAAGCCTACTGTTCCCCACTGGTGATGAACCCAAGGTTAGAACAGATGGTGATATCACTGTCTGCTCTCCCTTGGGGTTTTCATCAGTTAAGAGCAGCCTCCATTTTCATTGTAGGCTCCATGGAATCTCCTGCTGGCATATGCTGCCAGGGGATATGATGAATCAACTCAGCTCCTAACCACCCTAAGAACGCCTCCACCCTGCTTGTGGTGAATGTAGCCATCTCTCCTTATTTTGCTTTCTGGGCATGGCACCTTTAACTTTCTACAGAATGCTCCTCTCTGCAGGGGAAGCTGCCATTTTATGAGGCAGGATTAATGCAGCATATTTCAGAGGAGACATGCACCGCCCTCTCTCATGGAGACTTTATTTTTGTTCTTTCTGGTTGTGTTGTTTTCCTTAATCTAAAGTAAACACCAGACTGCACAGGAACATAACCGCCCACGTTTAGGGTGGACTATCTGACTGACACTCTTAAGGGAGGATTTTCTGTGGGAAGAATCCCTATCAGGGTCAGTTAGGACATAAGGTAGAGCAGACCTTGTGCAAATTTGGCCTATAATGTTTGTTCCTGCTAAGTGTGGGAGTCAGAGTCTTTTGGAAGGACAAGTGCCTGTCCAACACCTTACAGAGAAAACCACTGATCTTCATTAAAATCACAAGTCCTGAATTGGGGCGGTGTTCAAATACCTTGAATTCCTAAAAAAAAAGCAAGTTATGACTAGTATGCCTAGCTTTAAGCTATACTTTCGGATTATGGGACTCTGAAATTATTCTCCTTACTTCAGTGTATATCTTTCTTTCTTATTTAAGATTCAGATATATCTATTAATGAGTACTAAGAGTAAACCTGGTGTTTTGTGACTTTCTTAGAAATAATTTCCTAGCAAATGAATGCAATATAATTTAGAGAGCACCCAAAACATGTTGGAGCAGATTTTCGGCTGCTGTATACTGTATACTTCAATGAAGCAGTGCTGATTTATAGCAATTGAGGATCTGGTCCGCAGTGAAAAAATGTATTTAAACAAGTCCAGCTAGAAGTCTGATACGCAGTGCCTTGTACCCTGTGTAGTCATTTACATCTGAGAAAACTGAAAGGCAATTGGGAGGAAATGCTACCAGAACAGAGTTCTCTGCTCATTCGTGTCATTGATAGCATTTTACACCTACTTTGCACTGGTGTAGGTGACTATAAATGGTGTCAGGCAGTGGGGAATCATTCATAGATTCATAGACTTCAAGGCCAGAAGGGACCATTATGATAATTCTAGTCTGACCTCCTGCATAACTCAGGACAAAGAACCTTATGCAATAATTTCTGTATCAAACCCATAATTTGTCTGAGCATATATAATACAATATAGAATATATTTTTAAAAGGTATCCAGTCCTGATTTAAAGGCTCAGTGATGGAAAGTCTACCAATTCCCTAGTTAAGTTCTTCCGATAGTCAATTACCCTCACTGTTAAAATGCTGCACCTTATTTCTTGTCTGAATTTATCTAGCATCAGTTTCCAACTATTAGATCTTGTTACACCTTTTTCTAGTAAAGAGCTATTGGCTACCATGTTGTTTACATACAAGACCATATACAAAATTATGAAGTAAATATATCCTTAAAATACAAAGATATTCACAAATCATATAAAGCAAAAAAGGAAAGATATATAGTTTTCACTTGATGCTATAAGCGAAAGCGGAGCCCAAATTCTGAGCTGCAAAATCTATGCAACACCTCTGGAGTAAAGCGGGTTGCACCGGGAAAATAAGGTCAAAATTTAACCCACCATATCCAGACCTGGTGGCTGATTCTCCACTGCCCTGTAAAAGCACCCTTACCTGTTCAAGGTGAGCACAAAACATGACCAGATCAGAATTTTCCACTCACTTATGATGGTGATTTTTTTCCTATTACAGTCCCTGTGGACTCTCTTGTCACAGCTGTAAATGGTTATACAAGGAACAAAGTTGTGGAGAATCAGGCCCCTGGACTCCTGAAATTTCACCTGTCCTGCAGGATGGGAGTATCTTTCTTAGAGAAACTCTGTGTTATGCAATGGAATTTACCTTGCAGGAGAGGAGAAAATTCAAGGTACAGATAAATAACTCTGTAGGCGGCTTCATTCAAAGGTGGTATTTTGCATTTATGGCTGACTTATGTACGATACAACAAGTAACCAGTAAATGTAGTGACAGGTGGATACTTGGCTGGGATGGAGCCACTTGCCAATCTCAGCCAGACTTCTTGACCGTAGTTTAACTCCAGTAAAGCATGCCCAGTTATTACCCTGTCAATGTACTTGTTACCGTTGACATTTTCAGACTGGAAAGCGAGCTTGTCTATTCCGTCAACCACTAAATAGCCAGAGACGCGAGGACTGAATGATGCAATGGTGTACTCGAAAACATACACCCCGAGATATGGAACACGGAACCTTCCACTTGCTGGGACATAGGAAGATCCATAGTTGACATCCAGATTATTAAATCTGATGGGGCCAGGAGTCGTCATCCCATAGGTGTGAGAGGCAAAGAAAGCCACCATAGGTGCATATCTGTAAGATCCTTTGGAAAAATCTGCAAAGAGTAAAGAGTATTTCTGAGATATGTTTCTTGGTCTTCCCCTCCCCCTCCGTTGCATAATTAAAGAGGACCCATACTGTATGTCAGAGTTTCAAGTAGGAATTGAAACAGACACAGTGTAGAAACATTTAAGGCGTCTCGTCAAGTAGCTTCAACAGCTAGAATAGAAACAAAATGAATCCCTATGCACTGCAGAAAATGCATTTTCCTCCACAATTAGTGCCAAGTGCACCTACAAAAGCTATATGTCAGAAACAGCAAGGGAACTTCATTGTTGACTGTACTGCATTATTATTAAGAAAAGCTTTTATTTTCCCTCTTCCCCAACTGCAGGATCTCTTTCTTTCCCGGTATCACAAAATTTACACAGCGTGTATGGGTGTTCTGAAGCCAGGAATTGTGCTCATAGGCCCTAGACAAATATGGGAGAGATTTAGCACTCCTGACAACAAATGGGGGAAATAAAAATGTATGGGTTTTTTTTCCCATTCCGGCTGAGCATACATGCTAATATCCCTGCGACTGTACAAATGATTTTACTCACTATTCATATGTAGTCATGAATGAGAAGCAGCCAAACAGCTGCTGCAAGTAGCATTCAAATCACATTTCATGTGGCTTGGCTGTAAAATGTGTATTTATTTATTTTTAAGCTTGGCTGAACAAGTATATTTTCTGCTTTCCCTGTTACCAGTAGCATTTATGTGGCTTTCAGGGTACAGATCATTAGGTGGCGTAGTAATTCCTCTGATTTGATTGACTGGCTGAGGATCTGGCCCCAGGCTCAGTAGTAGCTAATGGGATTTACAGCACACCCCAAGAGGTGCTGGGACCATCATTTCCCAGTGAAGGGATTTCACTATTGTGTAATAAAATTCCATCTCAGCTTGTTCAAATACGTTTCTAACACCTTCCCCAGTAACCTGTCTACTCAACCCACCACAGAGCTCTCTGGGTTTGTGGCTGGCTCTGTGATCCAGACCAATTAAACCTTGTGATGTGGGCCACACTAAAATAGGGGATTATGGGTCATCAACAGGGATTAAGTCCTCCAATGCTAAAGCACAGGACTCTTCTACTTGAGCAAAAGGAGTAACTTTAAGTGGTATCAGCAACAATAGGCCCTTATCCTCTGTGAACCAGTCTCTAGAGGGGGTCACAAGATATTTAGCCAGTGTATTATGTTAGCAAATGCTGGCTGATTACTGCATGATGCAAAATGCTCATATGCATTAGTATGCTACCTTGCTAAATACTGTACTTACCTACAGTCACAGAATTTTCATCTACCAACTTCATACTGCAGTTGACTCCTCCAAAGGGGTGGCGACAAGCACAAATAAAACTCTGCTTTTCATTGATGCAGGTTCCTCCGTTCTGGCAGGGGGAGGTAGTGCAGCCCAAATACTCACCTGTTTTAAAGGGAAAAAAACCAAAACCTGAATTGTCATGGTCGCTATATTCACAAACATTAATTACAATGATGCCCACTGGGTCTTGACTGGGGTCATGCAAAACTTTTTTATCCATACCTGAAATCAGGTGAAATTCCCCTTCTGAATTTGTGTGTGAAAGTCAACCTCAGAGAGGGTTCAGTCAGAGCAGGACCTTCCCTATCAGTCAGTCAGTCAGTTCTACCTGCACATCTTCATTCCAGGCAGTCAGTTCCAGGAGCATTCTCTCTCTCTCTCTCACACACACACACACACAGACACACACACCCCTCTACATGTCTTGTCAAGGTTGGCTAGATGAGATAAGATGGAAGATGTTACCTACTGTGGGTGGATGGCCCTGGGTCATCTAACAAATTTGCAATTGGGCCATGTCAATTGCTGGCCCTGAATCAGTGTCCACCAACCCACTGCAAGCTGTCTCAGGGATGGCGTTCATTGCCCATCACTCCATTTGGTGGCAGCAGAACTGGGAAAGGTCACCAAGTCTGGGTTATTCTGGACCAAGAAGGGCATCAAGTTCCCATGTCTTGGAGCTCTGCCAGCTGCCCCTCTCTTATAAAGTCAACAGGATTCAGCTTGGATTCTCCTGAAGTCGTGGCGGTGTGGCACAAGGACAGAGGCAATCCCTAAGACATAATATCTGAGCTCTGGAACACCATGATTTGTTCACTTCAAACCTTGCCCCTGCAATTTTGGGCATGCTACCACAGAGGTTGTTTTGAAAGTTTGTCCCGGAAATTAAAGACTGTACAAGGTTCATACTGTTCAATGGAAGGTGATGAAGATTAAGAGCTCCCAAACCACTCGCACACTTAGGCACTTTTCTGAGCAGGGAAGCTTGCAAACTTTTCTTCTCCTGTTATATTGGTCAATCAAAGCCAAAAACCGTAGAGAACATTTTTCTTTGCTATAATTTGCGGTGCACTCGTCTCAGCCATACTATACAACAGACTCAGGTCTTAAGAGTAGAGTCCAGCAATTGAAATTGTACTTAGTCCTATGAAAAGACAGCAAGTTGGACAACTTCTAGGTGTGTAAGGGCTGGTCCACACTAAGAAGCGGGGTCGAACTAGGGTACGCAAATTCAGCTAAGTGAATAGCGTAGCTGAATTCGAAGTACCCTAGTTCGAACTACTCACCCGTCCAGACGCCGCGGAATCGAAGTCCGCGGCTCCAAGGTCGACTCTGCCACCGCCTTTTGCAGTGGTGGAGTACCGGAGTCAACCGCGGCGCTTCTGGAGTTCGAACTATCGCGACCAGATTAGACGCGATAGTTCGAACTCCAAGAAGTCGAACTCACCGCGTCGACCCAGCTCGTAAGTGTAGACTAGCCCTAAGAATAGGATGGTAAATTTAAAGGGGTAGTTGAGAGACGAAAGGTCCTTTCAAATAAGCTCTGATTGCCAGGGGAAGTGTTGTATTGTCTCTTTCCACAGATAACTCCATGGTTGCAAATGAGGTATCTTTAGTTTCCAGCATAACCATTTCAGGTGCTACTGCATTTAGTCACATTATTTATATGATGAATTTTATTTCACTGAACAGAATGTTAAAGCTTTTTTCTCTTTGTGCAATGTCTCGAGTTTAGACTGATCAGACTTATGGACTGAAATACCAAAAAGGTTCTTGTGTATCTCACGTAATTTTTTCCTACAGTGAGTATCATCCATCACAATAGTAGTTGAAATAAAGCAATGTAAGATTGCAGTGTCAAAAGTCACAACACAGGCAGCTGAAGATGAAGCACCTGTTTGCTCCTGCCTGGATAATCGCTTTGCTCTAGATTTAATTGAAGTGACTCTTGACTCACATTTCTCAGACGCTCACAACTGCTTTTGTTGTATGTAAGGAAGGATGGACAGTGGCTGATTGTGCCATAGTTCAAAAGCACCAGCTCCTCTGGGTGGACAGCCCAGTGTGCATGGGATGCTGAATGCATCTCAGTCTGTTAACTGGCCTGTGTTTGTGCCTAGCTGCCGGGGACAACCAAAAAGGAACAAATACATCCATGAAGCAGCCAGGAGAGGCCAGTGAAGCAATCTGCATTGGGGAGGAGAAGGTTGGTTAAAGGGCTGCAAAGGGAGAAACATGTGTACTGTGGATGGTGAAGTTAAACTCATCAAGAGAGACCCTCAGATTATATAAATTGGCATAAGTCAATGGAGTTACACCAATTTACAGCAGCTGAGCATCTGGCCCTCCAATTCCTAGAGAGGACCAAGCCAAAGTTATTAAATCATCCATAAAAAGTGAGGAATTTCCCAGGAGCAGCTCATCCTCTAGCTGTCTGCTGAAGCACTGTAGTCTCTGTGCTGCACTTGTAGCACACTATGACCCTGTCAAGCCACCAAATATTATCCTTTTCTTTGCACCATTCAGCACTACATGACATCCCTGAACACAACTGCCATACTGCACACACCTTCTGAACGCAGGAAAAGTTGCAAACAGACTTCACTTAGGGAAATGTCTCTGAGCACAGCATTTCATCTCGTTTTATTTAAGCCTTCACAAGTCACTAGGACAGGTAAGTGAAGGAGAGACTTGGCCAGGTTAGTTCAATGAAAGGTTTAAATGAGAGAAATAACAGCAGAGGATAAGATAAATGAGGTACTAGTTCCATGCAATTCAGTGGGACGGAGGACAGATGTAATATTAAAGCAGAGTTCTGCTACTCTTAGTAAAGGCACACAGCCACAGTCTCTCTTTAGGGAATATTCTACTGATTGTGATACAAACAAATCTTCAAAGAAGTAATGAAACTCTGTCAGTATCCACTGTGGTGCTATTTAGAACGAAATCAGATTTTTAATAATCTAAGGGAACCGATGATTGCAGCTGGCCTGCTTATTGAGAGGCATGAGTCCAATTATTTAATTTGGGAATGGCTTAAGAGGAAGGCATTTGGAAGTCATTTCCCAATGCTTGGTTTTCAGTAACTGTGACTCTCTAACTACCTGCAACCATTAAAAGATGTGCAGAGTTTGGGATTATCCTGAGCCAAATTGATTTCTAACACGCCCAAAGGCTGTCACACCACAACGTAGTTGCAATTAGGTCAGTAGTCTGACAGTGTAGTCCCAGTCCGACAGCGATAAAAGTAATGGCTGTTCAGTGGCACAGGCGAAATGAATTCCTGGTCTCAGTCCAGTGGCTAGATGTCCATGGCACAAAAGGCACAGATTGATTGACTCCTCTGTAGGCAATCTCAGCAGAGAGGCCAAAGCATGGAATTACGCTGTCGCCTCACTAGTAGCACATTGGCCTTGCACTGGGGAGGTAGCTTGGACTGCAGTAGCTCTATCCTAACTGGTTCTTTTTTTAAAACAGAGAATGTGAGTCTCCAGGACTTCCATTGCAATGCCTTTTGTGAGCACTAAATTAAAAAAAAACCCATCACCATCGCCTTTCATCTGCCTATTATTCTATCAAACTAAATATGCACAACTGAAGTATGAAGAGTCAAATTGAATTAGAATAATGATCAGTCTCTTGCAATTAAAACACTTAATGCAAAATACAAATGGGCTTATTTTACTGCAGGCTTGAATGATAAAGCAACAATGAAAGCTTAACATTTCTGTCAGGAAGAGTCAGAATTTACATGTATCAGTAAAATGTGACCCAGAATAGATCTCTAATTCCACATCTACAGACTGCAGAACTCTAACTTAACCCTCATTATGAGTGTCCCACCCCCAATGGAACAAATGGGAAGTGTGCATTCAAATTAAATGATCTGATATAGCTTATTGAAAGACAAAAACGTTCAGTCTGTTCTGTTGTTATCCATTATTACACATACCATGCTTCTGGGAGTCTGGGCCAGAAACAATAAGGAGGAAGATAGGAAATAAAGTGGAAATATTATTGAAACCTTAATAAACTATAACTTCTGGGATGCTTGATTCTCTGATGAACTGTGAACGGTTGACTTTAGTCAGGTCCATGTGAGTGTACCGAGATGAAAGGAATGAAAATAAGATACAGGAGATGAGAACAAAAATGAAAATAATCTTTATGCTTATCTCCCCTTTCCTGGTTTCTCGCTCTCTCACACACAGGCACAAAATACATCACCTGCTTAAAGACTGTCATCCCACTGAAGTCGATTACTTGGTGGAGCCATTACTTAGATATTACTTTGCATTCACCCCAAATTCCCATTATATTCAACACAAGATAGGATGAAAGGGCTTGAATTGACTCTGCATTCCTTGTGTACACCTATAACCACAACTGGCTTCAGAACTGCAGTCTCACTGATTTCAATGGGACCCCATTAACGTCAGTCACAAAATTCCCATTCAATTAAGTAGGGCCAAATCCTGATCACACGGAAGTCAATGGAAATTCTACCATTGACGTCAATGGGACCAAGATTTGGCTCTACTTGCATATGGGCTGCAGGATTAGGCTCCTCAAGCTGTCACAAAACTAAACAAAGGGCTCATCGTCACTACGGGGAGATCGACGGCGTTGCAATTGATGCAGCGGGTGTCGATTTTGTGGGTCTAGCGAAGGCTCGCTAAATTGACGGCAGATAATTCTCTGGTCAACGCCGGTACTCCACCTTTCCGAAAAGAGTAAGGGATGTCAACCAGGGAGCATCTCCTGCCAATGCAGCGCAGTGAAGACACTGGGGTAGGTCGACCTAAGCTATGTCGACTCCAGCTATGTTATTTACATAGCTGGAGTAGCTTAACTTAGGTCAACTTACTCTGGTAGTGAAGAAAAGCCCAGAAAAACAAACATCTAAGTCCTATTAAAATCTGTAATTAGAGACTTGTAACTCAGTGGTGATGCTGATCATTTGTATTTGGAGACTCTTATGGAGCTGACACATATTACTTGTGTTGTGTATGGTTTCTTAAAACATGGACAGGAGGAGCCTTTCTGGATGAGAAAAATCCATCCCACAAGGAATAGGACAGAGCGGACCAGAGGTGTAAGAGGGATAATGTTTAGACTATTTGTAGAACTGTACAGTAATAAACTAGTGACAGTGCTGAAGGGTTATCAACAGTGCATTCAAAAGCCTCAATAGCTTTAGAAAATCCTATAGAAACCTTACTTTCAAGCTGTATAGAAAAATTACTTTAAAAATTGTGTTTGCTATTATCTGCAAAGATCCCTGCTTTCTACAAGCACATCAAAAGTTATCAAGAAAGCTATATGTGAAAATTCAGAGTCATATAAATAATAAATAGGAATGACACTTATTCATTAACGTTTAAAAATAAGCAGCTGGCAGCTTCCTGTGCTCCAGGCAGTGGCCCTTTTGACAGTTTCCAACAAAGTGAAAGATCCAGGAGGGATCAGAGTGACATCAATTTTCTCTCCCTTTAGTTTTAATTAGGATCAAGGTTTTTTGAATTTCCATCTTTTGTGCAATGACAGAGGCAGGCAGAAAACAGAGATGGCTCAGAAGGAGTGGCTGTACTAATGATAAATAATTGAAATTTGCTTTTATTGTATGGAAAGGGTTTTGCAGAGGTCAGTACATTTTTAAGCATCTTTCAGTTGCCAGATAAAAGATTGACGTATCCTCCTAAGGATAAGACAACTTTGGGCCCAATTCTTTGATCTTTGTGTTCATGGGGTTAATGTGTGTTTAAACTGAAGCATGGGCTTAAATACTCTGCTGAATAGTTGGACTTAAACACACGCTTAAATACTTGAACTGAGACCTTAGTCAGTGTTCATTCCAATAAAGCTCAAGCACTTGCAAGCTACCACGAAAGGGTCTCAAACAGAGTGAAACTGAAGTTGGCTTTTTAAAATCAAATGGATATTTAGGAATAATTTTTTTTGCACTATTGGCTTAGCTTTAGTAATGGATGTGTGGAAATTGGAAACTGACCACAGATGGGGAAAAAACTGGTTAGGTTCCTGCACATAATGCAGATTCCAGTTAAACCTAGTAAAGAACCTGGGAGAAAATGGGATAGAAAAGGTGGATGAGTGATACAAAGAGATTTGCCAACACTTGAGCACCTATAAACAGGTAAGTGTAACATGGAAATTTTTATTTCCCTTTCCATTACCTATCCTGCATAGCCCATGAATACATTTTTTAAAAAGTGCCCTAGTGACTTAGGAGCCCGAGTCCCAGTTACAAAAGTGACTTATGCTCCTAAGTCACTAAACCATTTTTGAAAATTTTACCCAGCATCTTATTTTTTTCTCGTTTTATTTCACTTTCACAGAAGTGACACAAACTAAGTATTTGCTTGTATTGTAGAATTTCAGTCAGAGCTGATGCCTAATATTGTACCTCAAATTTTATATTTTTATTTTTTGCTATTAGACCTCTGACATGAAGTTAGGAAACCATTCACATGTGGTTCTTCTCTGAAAAGTGCCTTTGTAAAAATGACATCATCTTACTTGCTTTTTAGGTATACTTAGTCACGCCCATTTTACTGAGTAAAGCCCTGATCTCGCAAATACTTGGGCAGATGTTTAACTTTAAGTACACTGGTAGTCTTAATGAAGCTTTGAAGTAGCTAGCAGTAGTCCCATAAAATCAGTGGGACTGCTCACATACTCAAAGTGAAACATGTGCCTACGTGTTTGCAGGCTTGGGGCCTATATTACATTTTTATTTTTATTTTATTTTTTACTCCTGTTAAAAAAAGAGCCTGCCGACAGCAGCCCCAGGCCCCAGGGCAGAACAGTTAATGGGCCCCCAGGCACACACAAGCCATGCCCATGCAGACGCAGTCCTCCTGACATTTGGGCAGAACTGCGCCTGCGCTGGCTGGTGCCCAGTGAGCTGCCGGCTGCGCTGCTGGGTGCGCTCTTCTGGCAGGCCCGGGGCTTTCACATGCCCGCCCGGTTGGGTTGCCAACTGTCTAATCGCACAAACCCAAAGATCCTTACCCCGCCCCGCCTGGCCCCATCCTTTCCCTGAGACCACGCCCCTGTCCTGACCATTCTCTGAGGCTCCACCCCTGGCTCACTCCATCCTCCATCGCTTGCTCTCCCCCACCCTCACTCACTTTCACCAGGCTGGGGCAGGGGGTTGGGGTGCGGGAGGGAGGGAGTGCGGGGTATAGGCTCTGGGAGGGAGTTTGGGTGCGGGAGGGGGTGCAGGGGCAGCCTGGGCCCTTTTAAATTGCCTGGGCCCCTGGACAATTGTCCTCTTTGCCCCCCGCCATCGGTGGGCCTGAGGAAAGCTGATGCAACTCTTGAAGAGCAAACTGGATTCCTGTTCTGGTTTCCACATCTTTATTCTGACATCCAACTGCAGAATCTTTATAGCTAATGCATTAGCTGGACTGCCACTTGATTTTCAGACTCTCAGTTGAATTTGAAAGGCTGGGCTGGTATTTAAAAACTAACCCACTGTTACTTTTACATCCTAAACTGAGCAGATGTGGCTTCACTGAGGGAAAAAACCATGGGACCTCAGGAGGTCTTTTGTAAAAAGTCCATTTCCAGAGGACAAATACACTTTTAAGAGTATGTCTATACTGCAGTTAGGCACCTGCAGCTGGCCTGTGCCAGCTGACTTGGGCTAAGAGGCTATTTAACTGTTGTGTAGATGTTCAGGCTTGGGCTGCAGACCAAGCTCTGGGACGCTCGCACCTCACACGGTCCTAGAGCCTGGGCTGCCACCTATACTTAAACATCTATGCTGTAATTAAACAATCCTGCAGCCCGAGCCCCATGAGCCCAAGTCAGCTGGCATGGGCCCACTGAAGGATTTTAATTGCATTATTCAGACACCCATAGTCACATATATGTTGAGAGTGATCTGCTGCATTATTTACTCCTATTCATTTTCAGTCAAGTTCTCCTGCCAACTCTGTTGAGACTGCTAATTGATTTGGTTAATTACATTGATTCCATAAGCCTTTATTATAACATTAAAGACCCCAGCAGTTAGTGTCTGTAAAATGCATTACCTGGTTCTATAGCGTTGTCTGTGTTTCTCTGACTTCGGCCTGCCAGACTTGTGGTGGTATTCACTGTCCCTTTTTTCGCCATAGCTGGTTTCTTTACAGCCTGTTTCATCTGTTTCTGGAGTTTGGTAATATTGCTCAGAGCGTCAGCCATGGATTTGTCCACATACCAGGTTAAATTAGACAGGATAGTCCCTGTTTTTATTTCCAACACAGACTCTATGAGCTCTTTTAGGCCTCTCTGCAGCAGTGGGATATCAGGTTGAGCAAGTTTAATTAACTGGGGTACACTAGCATTCACTTTTCGAATGCTGGCTGAGGCATCCTGACACAGCCCCCAAGCCTCATAAGCAGTCTTGTTTAAACGGGGGATATTAACTGAGAAACGGACAGACTTTGCTTCCAGTGCCTTGACTCTGGAACTCAGTGTCTGAAGCTTGGAAGAGACCATTTGTTCTTGCTCTGTTGAAACAACTTTGCCTTTTTTTAGTGAAACACAATTATTCACCAAAAGCTTGGTTATATTCGACTCGATGCTCTGCAGGCGAACTTCTTGATCTTTTGATACCTCTGTAGAGCGTAACAGCATTTCTTCTAGGTGACTGATGTCTTGTTGGTGCTCAGCCATTTTGGATGATGTTTCATTTAAAATGTGGTAAACTTTTCTGAGGTCAGGGAGGCTTATTTTCTCATGCTCTTCATATGGAAAATCGGAAAGGTCCTGAATTACTTTTGAAGCATATTGGTGCCTTTGCTTGTCATTGACCAGTGTCTGAAGGGACTCATTCAACAGTTGGAACTGGGGAATAAATGCCAATATGCTCTCCATCTTCTCAGCACCACCACAGCAGGCCTCGGTCCTATTTTGCAGGACATTTAGAGTATCTTTCAGAACGTAGTTATCCTGAATGGAATCAACAGCGTTGTTTAAAACTGTCATGGTCTTATTTAAGCCATCTTCTAGGTCCATGAGGCATTCATTAATACGACTCTCAAAGACTTCATCTCGAGTTTGAGCCTCGCTTTTAAGCCTCTCCTGGCTTTTGACAAGTTCTTGGACGGTGGAACTCAGACTATTAACAACAGTGGTTAGGTTTTCCAATGTCCTGCTGATTGCTTCCACTTCAATTTGCTGTTCATACTCTGCTGTCAGACTAAACGGTGGCCCCTGCTCAATCAAGGGTTGGAGGATCTCCATATCATAACACAAATCATTAATTTGCTCATTCATTTTGTCCATTTTATTGTCCAATGGAAAGACGACAGCAGCTAGGGTTTTGTTTAAGAAATGCACGTTCTCTTCTGTGCCCTTTAGCTTTGTCTGGAAATCATTCCTGCACTTTGACAAGATGTCTTCACATACTGTATGAACAGAATCTCTCTGAATCTCTAATGTAACAGTAAGATTGTTGATCTTGATATCTTGTTCTCTTAAGTCGTCATGCAGCTGCAGCACCATTAGGCCATGTTTCTTCACTTTCTCATGTAGAGTGAGAATATATTCTGTAATATTATCATCCACTGCTTTATCTATTGGAGGGACATTTTGGTCTGACATCCGTTCAGCTGATAACAGTTGTTCATAGACCTCTTTCATTTCTGTAAGAGTCTTATTCAGAGATGCATAGTAAATGGTGCTTCTTGTCTGCTCATGCTCCAAGTCAGTTTCCAAGGATTTCTGCTTTGCCTCTAGTTCTTTGATGGGCTTGTCATAAGCAAGGCCCATCTCCTCTTTCATCTGCACCAGATCATTCTTCAGCTCCAGGATTTCATTCTTTGTTGGCCTGTCTTCTTTCTCCTGGGCATACTTTTGTTGGGTCTCATTCAGCTGTTTGACTAATTCTTTTGTGCTCTCAAGATCCTCTGATAAACTCGACACAGTCTTGAAAATTTGGGCCACTGTCTCTTGTATGTCGCTTTGGTAGACTTTAAACTGCTCTTTGATAAGGTCTTTGACTAGTTCATTGATATTTTTAGACTTGAGACCTAAAAAAAAAAGGGGGCAAAAAACAATAACTAAATAGTCTTTTGTTTACAGACATCCAACATTCTTTCATTTAATGAGTACACACAGTGTGTTGTAAGGAACTGAAATGTAATGGTTGTCTCATTATGATCTGCTTACTTATAAATTTAATTTAATATGCTAGTAATTGTTGATGTTTGAGGACCTGATACTGTTCTCAGTGAAGTGAAATGGAGCTTTACTGATGATTTCAATAGGCTCAGAATCAAACATTTATTTGCCTAGTCCCAAGCAGAGCAACAGACAAGATAAGTGTGTTCTCTTGGCAATTCACACACTTATTTATTGTGCTCTAGGGTCACAGATGTTTGGGTGATTTTTATACATAGAATAATAGAGCAAAGGAAGAAAATTGGGCTGCCCCCTATTTTTTTACTTTTCACCCCCACAAAAAAGCAGAGTTTATATATAGTATACACCTTTTCATGGGGTGCAGCGTCCTATCCACTGTGCATCTGTCCTGCTCCTCCGGTCAGTGTGGAAGTGGTCTGAGGACATGGCCCTTCTCCACCTCACCCCAATCTGGTTTGCTGTTTGCTCTGGGGGAATATGGAGGGAGCAGTACTTGTATACCCCAGAGCGCGGGAACTGCAATTATTCCTAGCCCTCATGAAGACAGCACCAGGGGGGATGTGATCCTAGTTTCCTGTTTCCCCACAGTGCACAAAAATCAGCAACAACCCGGGCCTGAGGTTTACAATTAGAGCTATTAAATGCAGTTGATGGCAGCACTTTCATCAGAGCAACTTGATTGGGAGATTGATTTATGTTGGTAATCTAACACAGAACTAGTAATGGGAGATTTCATCTAGCCAGGTAAAACATGGGACTGATAGGTAAAGGCAATAAAGGCTCAAAAACCATTTGTAGACTGGCATAGTATAAAAACTGCTATTCTTATAATGTACATTCATAATTAGGTTTATAATGATTCCAAAATAGAGGTGGAAAGCATGGGCATGGGATTTCAGCAATGCACATCTTGGAAGAATGTGGAAATGATGGCTAATGCAGAAAGGAATAAAGAAATGGATAGAAAAGATGCAGAGGGGAAATGGGAAATGTTTGAAGACAAATTAAATGTATGCCCAAGAGTCAGTAAACGTAGAAGTGAAAGCAGGCCAATATGAATGGTAGAGACAGTATAAATGTGATCCAGGGTAAAGGAGAGCCACACACAGTATGTGGAGTATACAACTCTGGAGACAGAAGGATTGGAACTGCGAATTACATTTATAGATTTAGAGAAGCAAAGGCATGTTGTTTACGCCTACAGTACCAGTTTCCTAAAATTATTCTTAGCCAACAGATAAAAAAACCAAAGTAAGTAGTTGGGGGCAAATCCTAGGAAAGTGAGCAAAATGTTGCAGTTCTGAGGGAAGGAATTTTCAGCCCTGATCAGCTGAGGTATCTGTGCAGCTGGACCATAGCTATTACTACGGGGTATGCAAGGGAGTAGTCAAATGTGTGTCATTGCTCCTCCTTCTTTTCTACAGGTGGATCCACACTGACCCATTGGCCATGCTCTTACCACCTTCCCAAAATAGCTATTTGCTATTTTCTTACCTACTTTAGGGGTCGGGGTTCGTGTCATCTTTTTAAAAAAAACAGAGAAGTCAAGAAAGAGCTTGACTTAACTACAGATACATAAACAAGGTTTCATAAAAGGGAGATCATGTCTAATAAATATCGCTTTGAGTTTTTCCTCTGTGAATTGGATCCACTTGCTTTTTGGGGTCATGAAGAATTATTTCTATGCGTGAAATCCTGGCTGTACTGAAATCAGTGGGACTTTTGGGACTGACTTAAATGAGGCCAGGATTCCACCCTTTATGTTTAATCTAATCTTTCCTTCGTTTTTTCCCTCTGGCTAAACTTGTCCATACTGCACTTATCACTGGGGCATCTGAGCACCACATTGGCAATATTTATCCTGTTTCTTTCAGTTGTATTAGCAGTCCTAAATTCTTCCACTGTGAAAGCTCCTTTCTCTTAGGACATCTCTCCTCCCTCTGGCATCCATCAGGATTACTGGGGGGAAAGGCATCCCTTGAATTCACATTCCCGAAGGTGCCTCTCTTTTATTTCCAGAGAAAACCGTCATGTTTTAGGATGCGTGAGTTGGGATAATGTGAGATTCATAGAGTCCTGATGAACTGGACTTTAAAAAAAAAGTGTCACATCAGTGCTAAGTTTACTACTGTATAAAACAGATTTACCTTCGATCCTTACATGATTTTCCCTTCAGAATAATGTGCAGAGCCAATTAAGTGTCACTTAGGTGGAAATTTTCATAGTAGTATAAAGAAATTTTACCTTACAATGCTATTGCTGCCAAAGAGAATTGTGCTCATCATTTATTATTTATACTACAGTAGGGCCTAGACACCCCTGTGTGGTGGATGCTGTATGAATATAGAGTAAGGGACAGTCCCAACCCCAAATGCTTATAAACTATATACCCCTAACACACCAAGAAATCTGTTATCTATAGCCAGGCACTCAGATACCACAGAATATGCTCCAAGGAGAAAGTCCAGGACATACACTTTAACAAACTTAAACCCCCCTTCACCAAACAAGGACCACCCAGAGAAGCTGGTTCAATACAGAAATAAAACTCCCTTCATCCGCACACCCCTAGTTGTCACCTACCACCCTACACTGGAACCTGTATGGGGTATCAAACAACACAACACATACCCAATGTGGACAATATCCTGAAAGAAATCTTTCCTCAACCCCCTTGTCTGACCTTCAAACAACCCCAGCTACTCCAAGCTCATTATCAGAAACAAGCTGCCTAGAGACCAGGACTCATCAACTCAAAGCAGCACCAGATCCTGCTAGAACAACAGATGCAAAACCTGCAGACATATCTCCACTGCTACAACGATTGACACTCCCCACAACACACCTTTCAAGATTCATGGGTCCTACACATGCCTATTACAACGTGTGGTGTACCTCATCCAGTGCACTAAACACCCCAATAACAACTATGTGGGTGAAACCAGACAATCACTGTGCTCTCAAATGAACTCACACAGGAAAATAATAAAAGACAAAAACACCACATCACCTGTGGGTAAACACTTTTCACAAAGCAATCACTCTATATCTGACCTAGCAGTCCTCATCCTCAAAGGAAACCTGTGCAAACCTTGAAAAGATAAGCCTGGGAGCTTAAATTCATAACTTTGCTAGATACTCAAAATCACAGACTGCAACAGACACTGCGTTTATAGCTTATTACAATAATCTATGACCCATTTAAACTCTGCCCCCAGCTTTTGTTTTTTCCTTCCCTCCCATGACTGGAAAGGTGTTAATGGTTCACTTCAACTTGAATGCTCCCTTGAAATATGTTAACTTCTTATGTTAAGCAATCTGGTGCACTTTGTATCTAGCTGTGTCACTCTGGATATGTCTACATTGCAATTAAGCATCTGCGGCTGGCCCATGTCAGCAGACCTGGGCTTATGGGACTCAGGGCTACAGAGCTATTTAATTGCAGTGTAGATATTTGGGCTTCGGCTGGAGCCCTGATTCTGGGATCCTCCCCCTTTGCAGGGTCCCAGAGCCTGGGCAAGCCCAACATCTATATCACAATTAAACAGCCATATAGACCAAGCCCCGTGAGCCTGAGTCAGCTGGCACAGGCCAGCTGCAGGTTTTTAATTGCAGTGTAGCCATGTCCTCTGAGTACATTTCCTAGAAGAAAAGCTCTGTATACGCCTGATGGCTTGTCTCTCTCCCCAACAGAAGTTGGTCCAGTAAAAGATATTACTTCACCCACCTTGTCTCTCTACAATCTAACAAGACAAGATAGACCAGAGAAGTATTATCCCCAGATGGTGATCAGAGGAACAGGTATGTTAAGGTACATTGATTCAGTCAAACACTTAAGCAGATGCTTGATTTGAAGCCAATGGGACTTAAGCACTAAAGGAGAGATTTAAGCACAGTCTTAAGCGCTTTGATGAACTGGGGCCAAAATGACTTGCAAAAGTCATACAAGTAGTATGTGGCAAATCTGGGAATTAAACCCGGCTTTCTAACATCAGGGCTTGTCTTCACTGCTTAAAAAAAAAAAGGCGTTTTTCTACCTCAGGGTAACTAAAGCATAGCTATCCTCCTCAGAGATATGGCTAAACCCTCACTTATCATTTGGAAAATTTTACTCTATCACAAAGGCAAATTTTTCAACAGAGTGAATGCTGGATTGTAAACCAAACAGCAACAAACCTCCTCAAAGGTTTGCCCCAAACTTGCGTGAAACATGTATTGCACACATACTGTATAATTCAGACTTCTCAGAAACAGAGCTAATCCCACCTCTCCAACAGCTAGCAAAACAGAGAAAGTGTAAAGGAAAGGAAGTTGTAGATAAACTCATATGCCCTAATAGTGACTTGGTTTAACTTACCTTGGAGAGTACACAACATAGTGTATTGATTATTTGTTATTATTAAAGAGACCAAAATAAAGGCCTTTTAAAAATTGTACTCTCAGAAGAAACAAAGAAAGAGTTCCCTCTACAAATACGGAATAATAATAGAGGTCAGCATAAGAACATTTTTCCTGGCACCTTTAACGGGGTGAGTGATTGCATTAATTTCTTTCTTTCTTTTACCTTTTAGGAAAGACTGGAAGTCTCTGCCCTTATCTTCATTGATTTTGCCTTCCAGAGAGGAGAGTGTCTTGCTCACATCACTCATGGTAGCAGAAATGTTGTCAACCTTCTTCTGTAGAAAAGTCAGTTTCATCTCCTGGCTGCTAATCTGCTCATTCATTTTTTGTGTAACTGCTTGGTGGAAGAATAGAGCAAAAAAGAAGCTTTATTAAATCACAGGGGAAAGAAAGTGGATTTTTTTTGAGAAACATTAGCTGAAAGTAGAATGCAAAGTTTCTGAGTTACAATTTGTGAGTGAGTCATCTTAATTTTTGTCATATATCACATATCAGTGACATTCAGCAGCACAGCAGTAACTAATTACTGAAGCAGCTCATATCCATTATCAAGTATTTATAATTCTAGAAGAGCTCTTTGAATGGTTAACCTATCTTAATCAGCATAATCCCAGTCTTCTCCCACCTACTACCCGGTGGAGGATTCAGTTACCACTCTCTCATTAATTCTTTGTCCCTTAATAGCATCACCAAGATATTTATTTTCACTTATCATTTACAAATCAATGAACAGGTGTAGTTTCAATGCTTCAGTCTAAAGAAGATACATCCATTTATGAGTGATAGGATAGAAAGAAGGACCCTCTGAACAGGGCAGCCAGATCCTACAAGAATGAGCACCAGAAAAATAAAAAAATAAAAATACAGGCTAGAACCATTATAGTTCTGACACTATCATTTGAAAAAGAGTAAATTGCCCAGTGTGGGAAGTTCAGTTATTACAATATCAATCCAAATTGTCCCTCCTTGTGGTCGTGGTCTATTGAGATTAGTGGATGTCTGGTTCCCAGCTTTTAAATTAGCCAGTAGAGAAGTAAGGCCCTGATCCTGCATTATTGGGGCTTCACGCATATGCCTGCCTTGAACGTCTTGCAGGAGTGGGTTTTAAGATTGAGATTTTCAAGAGCCTGAGAGAGTTAAGCACTCAAAATATGAGGGAGTTGCTGTGCCCAACTCCCTTAGACTCATTTGAAAATCCCACCTAAATGATTATGGCCCCTTGTATAGGCACTGACTCCGAGGCTGGAGCTATAGGCACCAACTTTTCAATGTGCCGGGGGGAGCTCACTGCTCAACCCCTGGCTCTGCCACAGGCCCCGCCCCCTCCCCGAGCCTGCCATGCCCCCACTCCTCCCTCTCCCCCTCCGAGCCTCCTGCACACCATGAAACAGCTGATCAGGAGGTGCAGGGAGGAAACGGGAGGCACTGGGAGGAGTGCGGGGAACTGATGGGGGGCTGCTGACATATTACTGTGGCTCTTTGGCAATGTACATTGGTAATTGCTGGCTCCTTCTCAGGCTCAGGTTGGCCACCCGGATATAGATAGATAAATACAGATATGTTTGTACTACCCCAAATGGACCAAACCATATTTTGACTTAATAAATCACCTTGCAATGGATCCATACAAATATTTATTAGTGGAGATCCATAGTAACAGCATTGATCTTGTCTCATTTCTCATTATGGACTCAGTGTCTTTTTCCATGGCAGCAAATGGCAATAGTCACAAATACTGTGAAAGGGTGGAAGTATAAAGATCACACAAAAGAAGTAGCCTGCAAAGGGGAATTTTCTTTCAACTGTGCAGTAGTGTAATGGAACGATGATTCTTCAAACTTCTAGTTAGCAGACTTGGCATTTACACCATCTAGTTTAAAGTGTGGGTCTATGCTGAAAAGTGACTATTTAACAGTGGTAGTTCTTCCTGTGGGTAATCTTAGGATATTCGTGTCAGGGGTATGTCTACAGTATGCATGGACATGAGGCTGCACCAGCATGGGTTTTAGTAGAGGCCCTACAAGCCTGCACAGGCCCTGGATTTACTCAGGTGACTAGCCTGCTCTGAAGCCTGTACTGCTATTACTACCTGAGCTAACTAGAATAAGATAGCTTGGGTATGTCTGTGTGCTACAGTTACACCCTGATTGCAGTGTAGATGTGTCGTTCATCAGCTACGGGCCTTGGTGACATTAATAAGAGCTTTTGACTACTTTTCACTCCTGTTTACACTTCAGCAATGGGAAGGCAAGTTGAATTCAATTTTGGCTCATGCATAATTGAGAGAACTGTTAACTATACTACATCTGCAGATCCTCCCCGTCGCTGCCTATTGTAGAGAGGAGAACTGGATAAGCATAACAAGGCAATGGTCTGCAGAAAATGGTATAAATGAGAACAGGTATAAATGAGAACAGAATTTGGCACGCAGAATCGGTGTAACTGGTAACGAAGCATGAGGCAGGAAGATTTGAGTGTCTTGTCCCAGGATGTGTTTGCAGGGCTGGCAGCCAGAGGAGACATCTTTTTACTGGTCAACTGAGTAAATCTGATCTAAAAATCATTGAGTGACAATACACATGAAATTCTAAGATACTATCTTTATAGAGTCACTTCTCAGGGTAGACTTGCACTGTAAGAATTTAGGAGTGAAATAAAATAAAGAAGTGGTGTGAATTCATTTGCCTGTTTATTTTTACTGCTATTTTATGGTCTGCAAGTGAGCTCTTCTTTGACTTTTCACACCGTCTCACCACCGTTGTTGGTATGAGAGCCTTCTCCTCTGTAGTGCCAACTTGAAACACCCTTCCTGTATGTCTATCCAGCAGCCAATATCTTTCCTCTGCTGCTTATTCCTTTTATTTTCTCTCTTACTCTTGGTATTTAAGGGGGACGGAGAATATTCTCCTGCTCAAGCAGCACAGCAGGTCTGAATTTTGACATTCTGCTCTCCCTAGGTGCAAGGATCTCCCAAAGGGTGAGTGGCATGCTGAGAAATAAAACATAAGGATCTGAATTTTACCTATAACTATTATTTGACCTGGTAAAGTGTATTGGGATACAAAGCCAAATGCAGAGGTGATGTAAATGGAGAGGTAAGTTACAGGGTACTTGCTACACCATGAGCTAATGCAGGCATGTGTAAGTCAAACACCAACAGGAAAAAGCAACTAATAGAGTGTAGAAAAGGGTGTAATCTATCTTTATATCTTACACTTTCTTTCACACACTATGGATTCCTTTTCTGGCACCTCACCATGTTAGGGTGGTGTAGCAGGGTGGACCCTGCTCCGGGGTTTTAAGGGGTTTAAACTGTGGCCTGACAGAGCTGAGCTGATTGGGGAAGTGGCTGCAGCTGGGGCCACGCCCCAAACTGAAGCCCTGGGGATTATAAGAGGCAGGAAAGCCAGACCCCAGACAGAGTCTCTCTCTGCCTGCAGAGAGGGATGGGCCTGGCTGCTTAGCTGGAGGCTAGATACCTGAGGGAAGCAGAGCTGGGGGATAGGCTAAGGAGCCAGGGAAGCTCTAGCCTGGAAAGCCCCAGGCTGCAGCCTAGCTATAGGGCCAAAGGTACTGGGGGTTGCAAGGGACAACCCAGGGGTAGGACAAAGCAGTAGGTCCAAACCCCTATTGCCTGTGATGAGTGGGCTGATACTGCAGTCTGCCCCAGGGTGTGGGGCTAGACCATGACTGTCAGTAGCCACTACTGAGGCAAGGCGGGGATAGTAGCGCGGGGTTCCCCTGGGAGGGGGAGACCCAATTATAGATAGCGGGCACCGGGTCCAGGGAGGGACGCCGGGGCCAGAGAACGGGCGGGTCACCAGCCTGCCGGGGGCGCTCCAGGGCCGGACCGAGGGACATTCCGGGACCGACCAGCAGGAGGCGCGGCAGGGGTGAGTACCACCCCGTTTACAGGTGGATATTAGGAAACACTTTTTCCACTCAGAGAGTGGTGAAGCACTGGAATGGGTTACCTGGGGAGGTGGTAGAATCTCCTTCCTTAGAGGTTTTTAAGGTCAGGCTTGACAAAGCCCTGGCTGGGATGATTTAGTTGGGAATTGGTCCTGCTTTGAGCAGGGGGTTGGACTAGATGACCTCCTGAGGTCCCTTCCAACCCTGATATTCTATGATTCATGTAAGTTATACCAGTTCACTGCTGCCCACACTGACTGCCAACGTGTGGGTAACAGCACCATTTAGAGAGGAACAAAAATTATTTACAGCAAACTATCTGGCAAATGGTGTCTTGCGGCATTCTTAGGAATAAATATATCACAAGTAAACAAACAATTTCTTCAAACATTCTTCGTTTAAAGTATTCAGCATATTTATTTTGTGATTTTTTAAAACACATCGTGCACTGATCATGAGTAGTTCTCTGTGAGTATCCGATATATAAACTGTTGGCTAATTGGAGAGGTCTGATAAGTCACATTTTATTGGATGTGTTTGTAATTCACTCACTGGCATGAATAAAATTTGGTTTCCTTGACTATTTGTACAGTGTGGCAAGGTACCTTCTCTGTCTCACCCGATTTTGCACTTCCCCCTCTGCCAGTGGCAAGGCCTGGGTTAAGTCTTCCCCCTCTGTATTCTCTTATCAATACTTTCAAGGTAGGCCCGATCAGGAAAGGCCCAAGGAGGGTTCCTCCAGCAAGCAAAAATAAATCATTTTACAAACATAAAACAAAAGGGAAACCCCTTTTCCCCCCACCCCTTTCAGGGGGGGTTGTCCTGCTGCAGGCCCCAGGGTGTCAATCCTTCTCCTGAACAGGCACTTGGCTTTGGGAGTTCCCACCATAGGGAGGATTGCAGCTGCTCACCTTAGAGAAGCCTGCCTCTCTGCTGCCACTAGCCCTGTAGCCACTCATCTCTCCTTCCCCTGGCTAAGCAGAGGAGGGGGCTTTTAAAAGGTCTCAGACAGCCTAATTGGACTCAGGTGTCCCTAACTGACCTGAGGTAACCCTTCTCAGTGTATAGGAAAAGGGGCCTTTATCATTGTAGGCCAGGGTAAACATACCTGCCTTCCCTCACATTCTTGCAGCTGCCCAGACTGACTTTGTCACCACAGGCTACAATAGAATCCATTGTCTGGAACATTTACGCTAATAAAACTCCAACATGAAATAGTAGTGGAAAATGAATACAAAAGGGAAGTGAGCATGGCCAAAGCATATGCATTCAACACTGTAAGAGAATACAATATGTGAGGGGGCCTCTCTTACGGTATCTAGCTTTACCAATATTAGGTCCTCTCTGACTTTAGCTTACTGATTGAATAAAATTACTTGTGTTACTGGTTGGGGTCTGACTTGGCTAAACTCTGCCTAAATGTGCATAATAAAAGAGCCAATCCCTGCCCCAAAGTCCTCACAATCTAACTATGAAGTGATCAACAGGTGGTTGCAACTAGGAGAAGGGAAGAACAGAGTAACAGAGAGACAATTATGATTAGCACAATAAGCTGGGGTCATATCACACTATTCAGAACAGAGCTGTAAAGTATTATCGGATAGCTTGCTTTTGATTCCATTTGGGACGATGACATTCAAGTTACACCAAACTCCTCTCGCCAAACATTGAGCACTCTGGCAGAAACGCTACTGAACTGGTTTAGAATAAAAACATCAGTCCAATAAGAATATACGCAACAGAGGGTTAAATCCTCAGCTGGTGTAAATCAGCATAACTCTCCTTTCTTCTGCAATGCAGTGCTAAGCTATGCTGCCTGTGGATCTGGACTAGATATGTATCTTTTTAAACAGAGGCATTGTGGCCAGTAACACAGTGGGTTGTGTTTTTATTTTGGAGGCTGACTCTCTTAGTTGCATGCTCTGAGACTCACTGATCCATGTTCTCTGTATGTATAAATATCTCCTGTCTGTGTGTTCCATTCTATGCATCCGAAGAAGTGAGCTGCAGCTCACAAAAGCTCATGCTAAAATAAATTTGTTAGTTTTTAAGGCAGGGCTGCCCAGAGGGGGGGGCAAGAGGGGCAATTTGCCCCAGGCCCCGAGCCCCACAGGGGCCCCCATTAGAGTTTTTCGGGGCCCCTGGAGCGGGGTCCCTCACTCGCTCCAGGGGGCCCGGGAAACTCTTGCGGGGCCGGCCGCAGGAGCTTCTGCCGCTCCCGGTCTTTGCCAGTGGGGGGTTCTTCCGCTCCGGGGCGGAAGGACCCCCCGCCGGCGAATTACCGCCGAAGACGGAGCGGGACCCGCCGCCGAAGTTCAGCTCGGTCTTCGGCGGTAATTCGGCGGCGGGGGGCCCTTCCGTTCCGGGACCCACTGCTGAAGTGCCCCGAAGACCCGCGGCGGGAGCCCCCCGCCGCCGAATTACCGCGCGGGTCCCGCTTCGGCGGTAATTCGGCGGTGGGGGGTCCCCGCCGCGGGTCTTCGGGGCACTTCGGCGGCGGGTCCCAGAACGGAAGGGCCCCCCGCCGCCGAAGACCCCGGGCCCCCAGAATCCTCTGGGCGGCCCTGCTTTAAGGTGCCACAAGTACTCCTGTTCTTTTTACTGATCCAGCAGATTCAGTTCTCTCCCCTCACCCTTCTCAGAGTAGCACCACCAGTGGAACGGGTCTGCAAGAGAATCTGATGCTTCATCCCAGAGTTTTTTGGCAGCTGGGAAAGTCTTTTGTAGTAGACTTAGTAAATAGTGTTGACAATGATTGTGTTAGAGATGACAGTAATCACAACTACTGACCTGGATCATTGGGGTCCTGCTGGTTTCCCCATGTCTCTGCATTGACAGCGGTGTTGCTCTCAGCTTGGTTGCTATGTATAAGCAATTGATGTTGATCTAAGAAGGGGGGGGGGGAAGGAGGTAAGCAAAACATTCAGCATGACTACTTTATCCAGTACTCGGCAATACTGGTACTGCTCTTCATTTCTCCATTCTCTCTCTTCCAAAACCTAATTGTCTGTGGTGATTCCTGAGTTAGCAGCTTAGCCCATCTGTAACGCATGTGGACCATTGGTGAAAACACTGACCGGATTTAATTCTGAACCGAGAAGATTATAAATGTCTCAATGATGTTGCAATTTATTGTGATTTGTAGAAGTTGGTGCTAATACAAGTTTAAACCTCCCCTATAATTAGGAAGATTCAGAAATCTGGATTAAATTTAGAGTAGAGGCTTAAAGACAGATATAAAACAAAACTAATACATAAAAATATCTTATGTCTTTGCCTGATGGCTAACTAACAACATTTTCAGCTGGTGTCTAACAAAGACTAGAGAATGGCTTTTTGCTTATTGAAAATCAAACATTAAAAAACCAGAACTGTATAAACAATACATGTTGTGAGCTGAGCATCAAACCAAGTACAGAAAGGTAATGAAAGTCACCTTAATTGAATACTGAAAGCAGCATAGTTTAGTGATAGGGATTCGGTTCTCACATCTGACTTGCTCGGTGACCTTCAAGTGGCTGCTCTGTGCCTCAGTTTCCCTAGATACAATTGGGGGTTATCTGTGCTTTACCATTACAAGTATTTTGAGAGCAGCAGATTAAAAAGTGCCACATCACTTATAATTAATAATAATGCCTGTCAGTTAACAACAGAGCTAATTGGATACACTTTTACCAAGAGTTAAGCTACAATAGATATAAGAGATTTGCCTGAGCTGCAAAGTAAAGATTCATGTTTGGATCTGAACTTTCCCTCAACAGCAGGACAAGAGGAGGGAGATTTGAGATGAGGGCTTTTATGTACTGCAGCTCCTCTCTAAATGGAAACAACTTTTGTGTGTGAAGAGAATGGCGATATTAAAGTATTGCAGGGCATTTTTCTATAAATCAACCACAACATTTAATAAAAGAATAACTTCCTATCTATATAAAGAGGATATTTTCTAAAAGAAGGAAAACAGTTATGTAATCATGTATTTAAGACACAGTTGCTGTTATAGTAGCTTCCTTAGAACAAGCAGTATTTATGGTAGGATTTTCCAATGTCTAGGGTCACTCAAATCTTCAAGTGAATGGAAACTAAAACAGAAACTTTAAGATTAAGAAAAGATTCAGATAAGTAGTTCCCTCCCCCTGTTTTTCTTCTCTTTGTATCAGTATATCTGTTGGGCTGGCTGCTTTCTTTAGATCTCTGGGGCTATGAGACTTCTTGAGGGCCACAGGATGGGTAAGAGAAACCTGAGAAGCAGGTGCCCTTAGCAGCAGGAAGTCTAATAATGAGGGGTCACAGCAGTGCAAGATACCTGCAACTCTCCCTCTGGCAGAGGGCCCTATCACCAATGGAAATTCAAAGTGTGAAGCACTACTGGGGTGGAGGAGAATGATCTTAGAATGTGCTGATTCAGCACATACAATGGGCAACATTTGCTGGTACAATTCCTAATGACCCCAACTGTCATTTAAAGCTCCTCTCTGCCTCTGGAACCCCTAATGCAACTTGCCAAAGCAAACACACTCTAATCTCCTCAGCTGTGAACCCAAACTGAATAAGGATGAATCTAGCCCAATTCATTCAGGGGCTCATCTGACTCAGGCAAGACATGGAGATTGCTCTATATGAGGGTAGTATTTGGCCAGAATGCAAAGGAATATTTAGACTAGAGATCTCTACACCCTAGAATAGCATTCAAACTCCTTTGGCTCAGGGAGGAGGAGTTGAGAGTCAGGCTAAAGGGAAGGTGAGGACAGGGAAAGGGAGAAGGATCTATTTGGAGTGAGAAGAAAGGCAAAGGCAAGATGGAAAAGAGCAGAGACGGAGACCTGAAAAGGTTCAGATAAATTCAAATATCCAAATTTTGTAGGAACTGTCTGAACCTTTTGAAGCCTGTCCATTATTCATATAATTGATACATGCTTTGCACTTCATAACAAGGTGTCCTGTATGGACTTTCATGAAGATGCAGAGCTATCCTGGTGACTCTCTTTGGCAACCAGACCAGATGGGTCCTATAAGTTCCAAACTTAGACTATTAAGGTATTTGAGTGTGTCTGTAATGTAAAGAGAACTAGTGGTAGGGACAGTGAGGTTCTGCAAGGAAAAACTCAGAACAGCCATGCAGAGGAGGAAGCTTAGACCAAAGTTGATATTGATTGGTATTTAAATTAACAATAAAGGCAAATCCAAGAAAGGTTGTAAGTTTGGAAAACATCCACCATCTATATTGGCAGCTGGGTGGGAACTCCATCCGTTTATGCACGTTTGTGGCACTTTTCACATGAGGCTCTCAAAGCATTTTACACAAGTAGGCAAACTGTATTATTCTCATTTTACAGGATGGGAAATAAAGTCTCAGAAAAGGTAATTGTCTTGCCTGTGTCAAACAGGGAGCCACTGGCAGAGTCAAGACTGCAACCAACGTTTCCTCCCACCCAGGCCTCTGCTCTAACCACTAGACAAGGTTGTCTCTTATGCCCATCTTACTATTGAAATCAATAGGACGGTTTGCAGTGTAAAGTACTACTTACACTGAGTAGGGGTGGCCAAAATAGACACTACAGAGTTAGTAAATGTGCAAAATATTTCATAAAGAACTTGGCTCTAGTTGGAAGGTTATGGACAGGAGCAAGAGTGATAATTTGGTTGACAGGATTTCTGACCCCCAATACAGTACACATTGAAAAGGCTACATTTAGGGAGACTATTTTTAGTTAAGAACTAACATCTAATTTGGTCCTAACCTGACTTTCCAAGGTAATTGAATGGAATGAAGTATATATATAAATAAATTTCCCTACATTCCATCAACCTCATAATAATAGTTATGGTAATCAATGACATTTAAGAAAGATACAAGGAGCTGATTATGGGGTAAGTGAATATGGGAAATATCAATTAGCTACTGAACAGGATGCCATCAAATTATCACCTGGACTGTTCCCTGTAACCCATTGGAACTGCAGTCATGCTGGGTAAGACATTGAAAGGTCTGTTTATGACTTCAAGAGCTTCTGTTTTCTTCTTCTGACCATGGTTGTTGATAGCAGTTAAACTCTTACATTCATCCCAATTCTTTATATAGTGTTTATCAGGTGGGGATGTGATATCAGCTATGAGATGGAGTCAGTTACTTGCCTGTGATAAAGGCCCAGCTGATCCACATCCTTTTATTCTTTCATTAACCAATTTTTCTGTCTTTCCAAATGTATTTACCAGCACCCTTACTGCTAAAGACACCAGATTTTTCCAATCAATCTTATCTTTCATCTCCCCCACTCAAAAAAAATGCAAATCAAGCAGCTTGTTCACTGCTTCAGACAGGTTGCACATTTCTGATCCTTATCCTTTCTATTCACTTTTATATTTTGAGGGAATTATATTTCTCCTTTCATGTTTATTTCACCAGCATTTTAAATTGTCTAGTTAATGTCTATGAGAATGGGAACTGCCATACTGCATCAGACTAGTGGCCCCTCTAGTCCCCTATCCTGTCTCTTACTGTAGCCAGGACCAACTGCTTCTGGGTTTTCTTGTGCTTTCCTCTGAGTGACCAGTTATAGAATAACCTGGCCATATGGGAAAGGTACGTGATGGACAATTTTAGAAATTCAGATCCTTTATCCACAAAACAGGTCCTAAACAGCCAGCAGCAACGCGACTTGTCTCCCCGCATCCCCCTAACATGCCTCAGTCCTGTTCTGGAAGAACCATCTGGAGGGATAAGATGGTAGTTGAATCCCTATGCTTATCTATTCATTGGACACAAGGATATCCGTAGTGCCAGTTGTAATGTGAGCACTGGACTGACATCATTAAATTTGTTTCCCCATAGGTCAGCAAACAATCACCAAATGGCAAAAACTTTTGCTTTCTACCCACCTCTTTTGCTTCCCATGTAATTGGGAGAATTGGCCACAAGTCTAAGGCTAGATTTCTCAGCCAGTCTGGCCTTTAATTTTGTGCACAGGAAGTGTAGAGATCTAAATGAAGAAATTGCACATATGGAATTTGAGACTGCCTTTTAAAAGTGTCACCCACAATGTTAAATTTAGGCCAAGATTTTCAAAAAAGTACAAGACTGAAGTTAGGTTCTTAAACCCTAGGGTGACCGGACAGCAAGTGTAAAAAAAGTCAGGACAGGGGGTGGGGTTGTGATAGATGTCTATATAAGAAAAAGCCTCCAAAAATCAGGACTGTCCCTATAAAATCAGGACATCTGGTCACCCTATTAAGTCAACTCTTAGGCATAATAAATTAAACTGCACATTATTTAAAAGGGCTGAGCAACCAGCAGCACCTGTTGGGCACTCAGCACTTCTGAAAAATTAGGTCACTTATTCAGGAGCCCAACATCAGACTCTTGTCTTTGCAAATCTTGGGCTGGATATGTAATATATTGCCCCATGTATTTTTAAATACATATATGCATGAAATGATTTTCAGGAAATATTAAAATATGGAAATTAGATCTTTTTCTCTGAATATATTTTTGATGCAGCAGGAGCAGCTAAAGGGGAATCACTGTGGGGAGTTTGAGTTTCATTACAAGAATTCTCCCCATCCCTATTATAATCCTTCTGACAGTTCTGTGCTTAAATTTCTTTGTGTCTTTTACACTATGCTGTGGCTTGCTTCTGTTCAGAACATTTTAGAACCATCTGCTGGAAAAAGTGTATTACTGCAGCCATATTTAGAGTTATTGTACTCTCCCCAATTCTGAGAATATTGTGTGCTCTAAGCCGCAGCCAGCATAGATGAAATAATTGGGGGGTGGGGGAGAAGAGAGAATTGAATCCATGCACTTAAAATCAACTTACTGCCTTTCCTTGCAATACTGCATTTGGATGCACCCTGACCTAGATTCATGAGGGTGCAAAAATGATGGTGCATAATGCACTCTATGCAAGCAGAGCAGAGCAAGAGTCAGAACTTCTATCCTGTGAAGAAATTCCAATATTTCAGCATTTGTTTTCATCACATATTGGGACAAAAATGTCCCAATTTTATTTTATTTAACAGAACAAAACGTTACAAAACATTTTGATTTGGACATGGTGAAACGTGTTTTGGCATTCTTGATGAAAAAACTTTAATATTCCCCTACCAAAACATTCTTTTGAACTGACCCAAAATGTTTAATGCTGAATTGACTTGAAATGAAACTAAGCTTTCCTACAGTGCTACATTGCTTCATTAGAGTTATAATTCCAAAACCTTATGACCTCGTTCATTCTTCCTTATGGGTCAGGCTCTGTGACTGGACTGCATCTCCCATGATGCACTCAGTCACGGGAGTCCCATAAATGCATCAGGCAGCCACAGTTCTACTGTGTAGAGAGGGCAAGGTCAGGAGAGGCCACAGACCACTCAGCTCTGTGTGAGACAGAACAGTGTGTACATACTGGTTCTCTCTGCAGCTGTGTGAAAGGGAGGCCTGGGGACATGGCCACTGGCTCACCACTCTGCAGATTCACTTGCTGAAAGCCCTGCTTGTGAGGTGGGTGTCAGTGGCTTTGGAGTGGTTGGGCAGGATTCTGGAGACAGAAAAGAGGAACACTTTGTCCTTACAGAACACTTAATCCAAGGCCAGCCCTTCAGGTGCTTTACAAGCATTCATTCATTAAGCTTCTCTATGCCTTGGTGAGATGTCTCATCCCATTTTTCTAGCTGGGCAAACTGAGACATGGAGTGGTTAAGTGACTTTCCCAGGTCAGAGTGAGTTAGAAGATTTGAGAGTAGAAGCCAGGATTTCTGACTCTAGGTCACCAGTTGTAACTGGACAACTCCCCTTTCTATTTTTCTACACGAATATATAATAACTTGGGGTATAAACCTCATTTCCCATATTTCCTTGATGCTGGACCAGTTACTTTGCCTCCTTAAGCCTTGATTTTTTAAAATCTGTTTGTAATTTTTTTTTTTTAAAGTCAACCCTGGAAATGTCAAACAGGGTTTTGGATATAAATCATGGTGACAGATCGTGCCACATTAGAGCCTGATCCAATGCTCACTAGCTTTCAATACGGTAAGAGACTTCCCTGACTGCTGGGGTCTTAACTCTTCAATATTTCCCTCTCCTAAGTGGGAATGGCTGTGGCTTCTTTACATTCCTCTACATTAATTTTTAATCGCAGCCTCTATTTTACCACTGTTGATGGAATTCCCTACCACATCTAATAGCCTCTCTTAATAGTCATTCATTTAAAATATGTATGCTAATGCCACATCTTATTTTTCAAGAGCAGTTTAAGGCCAGGAGCAAAGTAGCAGCAGTTATACAGATGTTAAATGACAGCACATTGCCATGTGTTTGATCACCAGGGCAATGGTAAACGCTACATGCTTTGTATTAAAAAGGCACAGTTATACGTAGGCCATGTATAATATCCGGTGTGGCTTTTTGTAAAAAAGTCAGCAGGTCCAATCCTGCTACCACTGAAATCAACAACAATTTTTCTATTGACTTCAGTGGTAAAATGGATCAGGCACATTATCTTATCTACTGGCTGAAATATATTCCAAGTGGCTGAATCTGAAAAGGCAAAAGGGTCAGCCTACTATAGGTCGATTAATTTTACAGTAGGTACTCAGTGGAAGACCTTGATTTAATATCCCCAGGACTGCAATTCTGTACACCCTCTCTGCCCCCCAAAAAGGTCAGACAGGAGTAGTGAAACATTTAATACAGATTCTGCACAATAGAATCAGAATTAAGAGTTCATGAGTTTTGTTTATTTAGGGATAAGAACATAAGAAAGGCCGTACCGGGTCAGACCAAAGGTCCATCTAGCCCAGTATCTGTCTACCGACAGTGGCCAATGCCAGGTGCCCCAGAGGGAGTGAACCTAACAGGCAATGATCAAGTGATCTCTCTCCTGCCATCCATCTCCATCCTCTGACCAACAGAGGCTAGGGACACCATTCTTACCCATCCTGGCTAATAGCCATTTATGGACTTAGCCACCATGAATTTATCCAGTCCCCTTTTAAACATTGTTATAGTCCTAGCCTTCACAACCTCCTCAGGTAAGGAGTTCCACAAGTTGACTGCGCGCTGCGTGAAGAACTTCCTTTTATTTGTTTTAAACCTGCTGCCTATTAATTTCATTTGGTGACCCCTAGTTCTTGTATTATGGGAATAAGTAAATAACTTTTCCTTATCCACTTTCTCAACATCACTCATGATTTTATATACCTCTATCATGTCCCCCCTTAGTCTTCTCTTTTCCAAGCTGAAGAGTCCTAGCCTCTTTAATCTTTCCTCGTATGGGACCCTCTCTAAACCCCTAATCATTTTAGTTGCCCTTTTCTGAACCTTTTCTAGTGCTAGAATATCTTTTTTGAGGTGAGGAGACCACATCTGTACACAGTATTTGAGATGTGGGCGTACCATGGATTTATATAAGGGGAATAATATATTCTCAGTCTTATTCTCTATCCCCTTTTTAATGATTCCTAACATCCTGTTTGCTTTTTTGACCGCCTCTGCACACTGCGTGGACATCTTCAGAGAACTATCCACGATGACGCCAAGATCTTTTTCCTGACTCGTTGTAGCTAAATTAGCCCCCATCATGTTGTATGTATAGTTGGGGTTATTTTTTCCAATGTGCATTACTTTACATTTATCCACATTAAATTTCATTTGCCATTTTGTTGCCCAATCAACACGGATGAGGTGCGGGGGGCAATTTCTCTCTGCATAATGTGGCATGAACAGTAAAAACTGAAGGCAGGGACAGTAAATAAATGTTGCCAATATTTTTGGGCCAATCTGCACTTTTCTGATTTTAATGGATTTCATTTTGTGAGGAAAAGATCTGAACTAGACTGATTTTCATCTGAGACTTTTGCTCTTGAATCAGATTGCCTTTTCTTTCTTTAAAAAGAATTGGATTCATATCAATACAACTCTCACACACCTTTGGGTTGACACTTTTCTCCACTGTACCCAGGGCAGCACTTCCACTCCAGTGATGTCACAATTTTATGTTTGATTCTGTAGGCTTGGCGGGTCATCATCTGGGATCTGGAGATGAAGAAGATGTTGGAAATCAAATGTTATGAGTCTGTCTCAGAAGATTGATCATCATAAATAAATAGATAAATCTGTAATCAGCACATTACACTGCACATTTCACCTATGAATTTTTTTTTACAACTACTTTGGGATTTTAATTCCTTTCATTCCAACAAAAAGGAAAACCAAAAAACCCCTTCATATATTTTCAATACTAACTACTGATTCTGGGTGCCCAACTTCAGACATCTTAAAGGGGCCTGATTTTCAGATGATTAACTCAGTGCTTTCTTAAAAAGAAAAAAAAATCAGGCCCCTTTATGGTATCTTAGATTGGGCACCTAAACATTCAGGAATCCAAAATATCTAGTGGCATTGGAAGGCCCTGGGTCATAGTGTATGCTCTGTTGTATATAGCAAGAAAATCTGAAGGGTGAATTCCTGGCCTCATTGAAGTCAGTGGGAGTTTTGCTGTTGACTTCAACTGGATTGGGATTTCACCCAAAGTCTTTATTCAGTCCTTGTTCATGCAAACCTATGATAGAGAAAGTGTATAAATTGACTAAGAACTTCAGAATTAGGTCCAGTGTTATCTTGAACCAGACTTTGTACTGATGGTAACATTTCTCTGAATTTCATAAATAAATGCTCTCTCTCAGACATAGTGAAAACCACCACTAAAAGCTTAAGCCTTCTCTCCTGTTCAGAAAAAAAAGTTTCATGAGGGCATTTCAGTGCATTGAAAAAAGCCACTCTACTGATGCAATTGCACCACAGTAAAGAGCTGGTGTTTGCATGGTCCCTCTTCCTGCATGCAAAAGCCAGCTGCTGTTGTGCATGAGGGCAGAGTGCAAATTGAGTAAGGACTCATCTTTAAGAGGTAAAATTATGCATAGTCCTAAAAGATGGCTGTGACTATGAATAATCAAATGTGGAGTTTGGAACATTAATTCTGGTTCCAAATATTCATAGCCATCCACTTCCTGTCCTCGGATTCCCAGGATCCTCATTAGGTTGTAGCCACACATGGCTCTTTCAGGCTCCAGTGATCACCTTGCAACTTGACTTCTAGATTCCTCTCTCTTCCCTGTATATCCTAAAACATCTTTCTCCTCCTACAACATGAAACTATGGGGCAGGATGTTGTTAACAGCAAAACAGCTGAGAGTCTATTCTACTCCCCACTGGTGCTCCATCCAGATCTCATGTTCTTAGTGCCTTCTCCTAGGTGGAGTATCTCAGTTTATTTTCCAGTGGAGATTGTACAAGATTTTAATAGGGAGGTGAGCTCTGGTCCCTCAAGGAATTGACTTAAGGTGGAAAACCTTGTGGAGTGGGGCACAGACCGACACTTCAGAGGGCTCTTGGTGAACAACTGAGGGAGGATGGGAAGTGAGAACCCAAGAGCCAATTGGAAAGTCAAATGAAGGTAAATATAGCTGTGTAACTGCTGCCTCCATTTGCAATGTACTGCACCTTTATAATGAAGAACTTCACCTGAGTGCAGAGAAAGTAGCCATTTTGTTCTTAAAGTTGCTTGGCCCATCGGAGAGACAGCACATACATGCCACAATTGCTCTTGGGCATTTGGTCTCTCTTGTTTCTTTCTCCCTTAATTTCATACAAGAATGAGTCTAGTCTGGAAGCTTATGTGTATGTTTATTATATATATATATAAAAATCTCCTCTGCCCCTTTTAACTTTCTAAATATAAACCCCAAATACAAGCAGTGATAAAAATGCTACTGGCTACTAGACACTGTCCCCAATGACAGGGACAAAGTTCAGCAGCTCTGAAGATGCTGCCACAGAATTCTTCAGTCCTTTTATAGCAGCACAATCCCAATCTAAAGGGCTGCTGGAAGAGGGCAAACTTGGAGATTAAATCCACCAGGTTTGTGTCAGAAAACATCCTCCCAGTGAACTCTAAAATGCTATTTTGTTTTACTCTACAGTTAATCTCAACACCATCTCACAAGGGATAGTCTTATATCATCTACTTTTCTGCAGCTGCCAGAAGCTCTCCCTTTGTCCCCCAAGTGGCTGAGATCTGACTAGAAGAGTAAGACTGTGTGCAATACTTGCACAACCCGCCGAAAGAGCTTATTTTCCTACAGAGTCAGATTTTTGCATCCTGAAAATTTTGAATTAATTAAAAAACCTTAGAAGAGAATGTTACAACTGCAAGATTCATCTCATGCACAGTGTATTAGTAACACATGTTATGGCCTTCCCCAGCCACTTACAGCATTCCCAAAATGCAGAGAGTAGTTTACCTGCTCTACAGGTAGGCAGTAGCAAAACCACAGGCAGACTCCAGTACAAGAGAATGCTATAGCCTAGTGGTCAGAGCCACAGACTGAGAGCCAATAAATCCTACCTTCTGGATTAGAACAACTCAGACACTTAGGAGATTTCTCCCTTGGCACATTACAAGAAACAATGGAGGTGTACTAGGGAAACCATCAAAACACCCCCAGGCCAAATTCAGATGACTCTGGAAATAAAACTTAAGCACAGGCAGTTAGCCTTGGATGGAGGTTATCACAGACGAGGAAAGGAGCTGAAGGACAGCAGTGCTAAACTTCAATCTATTCCTAATCTAAACGTGAATCCTGTCCTCTGTACACAATCCTGCCACCAAGTGGACAATGCATGAAAAAGTCTAGGCCAAAAGGAGGGACTGGAAGATAAAGTTGGTCAAAAAAAATATCAAATTGTGAACAAAAGACAAATGTTTCACAAACTTTTTTTGCAAAAATTTCATCCCAGCCCCCCCCGCCACGCAACCTGGTCCAAGCTCTACTAGCAGAGTATTGAAAACTAATGTTTGTTGAATCCAGTGAGGGAATCCAGCTACAGCCACATCAGTTGGAATACACAATATGAATATGCTTAGTACAGTGACTGGGTCCTAATCAGTAGACTACACCCAGGGCTCCAGTCTTCAGCCAACTCCAGTTGCAACATCTGTGACTGAGATGTTTTTTTGAATTCTCTTTTTCATAGAGTCAAGTATCAGAGGGGTAGCCGTGTTAGTCTGGTTCTGTAGAAGCAGCAAAGAATCCTGTTGCAAAACGTCTGTTAGTCTATAAGGTGCCACAGGATTCTTTGCTGCTTTTTCATAGAATGTTCCAGACCTTAAAGGTGCACAATCACCATGATTCTCAAAAGGCGATATGCCACATATATCAACTCCCCCCGCTTGTGTAAGACAATGCAACTTCTGTTGCCTTCAGTAGGAGTTATAATTTCTCACTTCACATTTGAATTTGATCCCTACAGAACAGGTTTAAGTTACACAAGTTTTGCACATCCACCAAATACCAACTCCGTTCTGGTAGCACTGCTTTGTTAAACCTACGTACACCTGTTTTCTGGCAATGTTACAGCTCAATCTTTCAAGCTCCCCACACCCACTGCCTTCAGATCACACCCTGACCGCACCATGTGTGGGGGGAAGCTGTGGGTGTGGGGAGCTTGAAAGGAAGCTGTGTGTGGGAGGCTCTGACCACATAGCTGCTTGCAGGGCCATCCTTACCCATACTCAAAGTACACAGCTGCATACAGCACCAGGAAATTTGGGGCATCAAATTTTCTGGTGCACCATGCAGCTGTGTGCTGCTTCAGCCCCTGCTCCAGCTCTTCCCCAAGGCCCCTGCCCCTTCCTGCCCCCACTGCTCTGAGGACTCCAGAAGCCATCGGGCCTGCATTTACTGACAAGTAGAGAGACCCAGCCCCATCCTGCTCCCCTCCCCGGCTCCCAGCCATGCCACCGGCAAGTTCCCCCTCCCCCCAAGCCTGGGAGCCAGGGGAGCAAAGCAGGCTGGAGCCAGGTCACTCCACTTCCTGCAGGAAGTGGCCAGCCCCCCTCTCAGAGGCCTGGGGCCAGCTCCCCCACTCCCATGGAGGCCTGGGGCAGGGCCCCACACAGCCCTCCCCCAACACAGAGGCCTGGGGCCCCACACAGCCCCTGCCCTGTGGGCACCAAAATAGCCTGGGTGCTTTAGAGCTCTGCTCTCACGTGCCTTTCTTCAAATAAACCTGGGGGGAGGCAGGGGGGATCAGACAGCAGCCCTACTTCCAGTCATCTATAGAAGGCTCTGTACTGGCAGAAGGAGCACCACATTGAGGGACTGCAAGTGCCTCAGCTGCTGCTAGTATGAGTGTCTGCATCAAGTCAGTCATTCTCTGGCAGGGATTCCTTTCCTCCATGGGACCTCTTAGAGCTTCAACACAAAACCTGTTTACCCTGACTAGTGTAGGGCCAGTATTTGGTCCTTGGTACAGTAGCTGAATAGCAATTTGCACCGAGTTACCTACTATGTTTTGCTTCAGAATTTTACATTGATATGATCAAAGAATCATACAAGATACAATATGGTCCCACCATATTTGGCTTAGGGCTATAAGCAGGATGGATTGAATTGCTATTTTTCATTCAAAGTAATAGCAGGTTACCTGCTCGTTCATAATTAAAGTGCATGCAAATGATATTTCTGCAAAGAATTACGCACCTCACAGTACAGGCTCCAGTAGCCCAGGAACACGGCTTTGCTTTGCCTGATGTCAAGGTTTCCATGTTGTCCACTACGACAGTAGGTGCGAGTCTGGTGTGGACATAAGCACACCAGTTCCTGTATAAGAAAGAAGGAACAAGCTGAATTGATTTTTAAATCAAAACTAAAATCCAAACATTTCCCCCAATATAATGGGAACATGAGCCTTCAAGATGAAGGATGGCCTTGTGATTAAGGCAGGTGACTGGGATACAGGAGATCTGGGTACAGCATCAAGCTCTGTCATAGATTTCCATGCAATCTTGGGTGGCTCATTTCATCCCTCAGTGCCTTAACTATCCATCAGTAAAATGGGGATAATAATTCCTTTCTGCCTGTAGCAATGCAGGACTCACCCTGTGGCACCTCCTGTTGGTCATCTCAGGGAATTAGCTCTCCAGCCTCCAGAGCAGGCCAGTGTCATGCTACCACTGGCCCCTGTGTCCCTCCCAGGACCTGGTACCCCTTGTCTTTAAGGTGCTGGCCCCTGGCAATACCCCCCCCCAGTCTCAGGGTCTCCCCACCCAGAGGAACTCCCAACCCTTTATCCCCACCTTGCCTCAGTCATGGGCTACTGCCAGTCACCATCTAGCCCCCACTCCCTGGGGCAGACTGCAGTGTAAAAGCCACTCATCATAGCAAGGGGGCTTGGACCTGCTGCCTTCCTCTGCCACCCAGTACCTCAATGGGCCTTGCACCAGGCCCTGCAGCCTGGGGAGTTGCCAGCCTCAAGCTCCCCTACTTCCCTGGCTTTCCCCAGCCCTGCTTCACTTCCAGGCAGTCTGCAGGCAGGCCCTGCTCTCTCCCAGCCTGGGGAGAGACCTCCCTTGGACCACTGGCTCACAGCCTTTTTATACAGGCCAGCTGTGGCCTGATTGAGGCGTAGCCCAGCTGCGGCCACTTCCCCAATCAGCTCAGCTTTTCCCCTACCACAGCCCTCTCCCAGGGCTGTTTTAAGCCCTTCAGGGCAGGAGCGGGGTAACCACCCCACTATACTGCCCCTCTGTAAATGTTAGGACATGCACTGTTGTTTTCTAAATGCTTGTAGAGCATCTAGTATAAAGGGATCCTAATATCAGTTGAGGCCTTTAGGTACTACAGGAACACAAACAACTAACACTAACAGTATACTTCAGCAGGCATTTTCTAGCTTTGAGGCCATAGAAACTCGTTCTCTAGGATTCACAGAAGTGGGTTCTAGAGTTTCAGCATCCACACATCTATCAGTATTTCTATTTCACTGATAGGTTTTCATGCCTCACATTTTTAACCACTCCTAATATTTAGCCACTTTGTGTAGTGTTTTGAGAGCCTTACAGGAAAAGGTGCTATGAGCACCAAGCATATGGTGGGTGCCGCTGAGCCCAGCTGCACTTGTGACTGTTGGACTACAGAGATTTTACATCCACAGAAACTGCTCTCCATTTTGAGAGGTACTCCACACTCAGCAGCACTCATGTACACCACATTCTGGGGCGCTCCCACACAGCCCATATTATATCATTATTGAAGAATGTGCTCCATATAAGAGCTGTTGTGTATTTTCTTTGATCTTGTTTCTCTTACTCATTGTATGTTTCCTTGGGGGATTACCTCAGGAAAAACATGTCTTTTTAACTGGGAGTGTAAAAACTCTGTGCTGTTGTATGAGGCTCTGTTTATATTCTCTTTCCTATGGCTGGGCTCATAGCTTCATTCTTTTGTGTCTGTTTGCAAACTGCATCAATAAATATTTGGAAAACATAAATGCAGCCTCCAGCAGTAAACATAAGGATCAGATTCTTCTCTCACATAGAGGGTGTAAGTCAGGAGTAATTCTTTCGACGTGTATGGAGTTACACTCATGCAAAATTGGTGTAAGTAAATGGAGAATCAAACACTATAGTTATAGAGGAGAGATCATAAAATCACTTACAACCACCACGTGATCATATGGGACATGAAAGTCCACCAATGGGGTGAGGAAACAAGGACACTTCAAAAATTATCATCGTTATTCAGAATAAAAATGACACGTTTGCTAACTCCCTATCCTGTGTTATACAGGTGAGTTAGGTAAGGGGAGGGAAAAGGCACAGGTAGCCCCTTCTACCCCAGGACACTTATGCAGCAGTAGGAAAAGATATGCTCCTAGCAGCCTTTTGCTATTGAGTAGTAGGAATACGTTCTGGCTATAGCACCTGCTAGTGCTCTGTAATCCTAAGGGAACACAGCCTTTTGTGCATGTTCATGGCCATGCCTCTTGCCCTCCTGTGCATATGGTGTGGTTGGCAACACATGCTAATGTGTTGCAGGTTACACCCATTTAGACCATCAATCCTCAGCGAGCACCCCTCCAGCATCTGAACCCCAACCCTTGCACCCGGTATAGCTCAGGTGAGGATTCTGCATGGATAACAATGAGATCAGAGATAGTTCCACCTTCGTACTGTGTGTCAAAGATAGGGACTAAGTCTCCCATCATAGATGTGGGGTGAGTATTCTCTCCCTTTTATAGATATGGAATACAAGACTAGACCAAAGTGAGCCATGGTATACAGAGGTGGAGTTCCTACTGAAGCCAGTTGTTTATGCTCAAACTGAATTTGGTGCGTGGCTTATAATTTTAGGTGCCTCATCTAGGACATGGAGAGCTTGCTTTGCAGTAGTGCTGAGTATCCTCAATTTCAACTGTTGCAGATATTCAGGAATGTCACAAAAATCATGCCTCTGAATTTCTAAAGCAGACCACCCAGCAACTGAGGCACTCAGAATTAGAGGCAAAAATTTAAAATGGGGCCTGAAATAACTCACTCAAAACTACCGGGAGCCAGTGGCAAGGTTAGAATTTAAGAATTCCTGGCTCCCACACCTGTGCTCTAACCGCTAGATCACACTTCTCCCCACAGAAATACCTTAACTAAGATAAACCTGGTAGCACTCTTTTAAAATTAGATATTGCTTTACACTTGAACAAAGGACAAAATGGAAAAAGGGAAAAAAGAAAAAAAAAAAGCAGCCCCAAGAACCAATTTTAAAATACATTAAAGGCCTGAAACACAGAGAGCGTTTACTTTTCAGAAACGCAGCCTACTTTTTAAGATTCATAGTGCAAATCCACTAATTATCATAATTATAGAGAGTGGACGAGTTAGTGGAACTTGCACACATAGTTGTTGCTAGATGCGTTCAATGGGGGATGGGAAAGGAAGCAGCCAAGCCCACTCCAAAATATTGGCTAAGCCTTGTTTTGTTTAAAAAAAAAAGTCAACGTAAATCTCTGATCTCTGTAAAAAATTAACTCTCGTGTTACCTGCAAAGAGTATTTGTATTTAAAATGGTTAAACTGATTTCAAGCTGCATCAGGGCAAGGGCTGAAGTGGTTCTCTTCTCTCATAGCCTAGCAGTCTTTGATCAGCCTAAATTGGAGGAAAGATGGATGGTAAAAGAGCCCCTGGTGAGACTCATAATTAGATTTGTGCTACCAATGAAATGAGCTCATTAAGTGATGTTGAAAATGTAAATATAATTTTGAAACCAAATAGTCTGAAAAAAATGTAGGTTTAAAAATAGAAAACGAAGCATGACGGAAGGATGATGACAGGGTGTGTAAAGGCAAAGGCAGCCACTCAAAACAACTGTTTTGCATAAAGGGAATTTAAACCTGAAAATCCTCTTTACCTTTCACGGAATAATTTATTCCAGATTGGAAATACTGACTTCTAAATTTGTGGGCTTTGTCACGACCTGCAGTTGCTATTGCGCTCCTTTTGCACTGACTTACAGGGGCGGCTCTAGACATTTCGCCGCCCCAAGCGCGGCGGCATACCGCGGGGGACCAGCGGACCCACCGCAGGCAGAGCGCCCCCGGCGACCAGCAGAGCGCCCCCCTCCCCACATGCAGCCCCAAGCACGCGCTTGGCGTGCTGGGGCCTGGAGCCACCCCTGCTGACTTAGATTTGATTTGTGAAACGTATTTAAAAAAACAGAAACAACCACATTAGGAGTAAGAGTGGAAGATCCCTGGGTGGCATAAAGCCTGCGTAGCAGCTTTTGACAATCCTCTTGCAGCTCCCAGCATGGGGAGTGGGGTGGGGGTGGCACGGGGAAGTGATTGCTGGAAAGAGGCTGCGGTAAGAATACCTCTACTCTCCCACTGTTCCTGGCTGCTAGAGAAAATCCTTTTGGCAGGGCCAAATTTAGGATAGTTTTTGGGTGTAAAGCCACCTTTGCTCCACAGCCATTGAGTTCTGCACCAAGTGCCTCACGGCTAGATCTGAGAATCGGAGCTGTATTAAGTAGTGACAAGGACATTTGCCTGGATAGCGATAAAGGATCAAATTATGGTGCACTGCAGATGAAAGAATGCAGGAAGCCTTCTCCTCTCTCCCCAATGCTCCAATATAAAAAGCAGCCATGCTGGTGGCGGGGCTGGTCCCATGCCCCGCAGGTACATGCAAGGAGAGTTTGGGGTTGTTGAGGGAATCCATGCTGCACATACAGGAAAGGTTAACAAGTATCACTCCCACCGGCACCAATGCAAGCATTATGGAGACTCAGGGTCCAATTCTCCTGCCAATGCAAGATAAGAAGCCAATGTAAATAATTCTCATGTTGTAGGTCTTGGGAGCAGGACTAATCAGGCCTATGAAGCGTCCAGTCCCCACCTCTCATGCACCATGCACATTGCCATGCTCTAGCATATATTCACTAATAATGCATTTTCCTCCTCAATAGGCAGAAAGTATTAAGCTAACTGCAGGGTAGGGATGCTTTCCCATTTGTAGCTGGACTGAGCCATCTCGGAGTGAATTGTAATAAGCTCATGATATCAGGGTATGGATGGAGCAGGAGTATGAGCAACATTTTTGAGCTTCAAAATGATCTAATCCCCAGAAAAATGCTCTCTCTTTGTGGAGTAAGAACAAGTAGCATACAAACCCTGAGCTGTGGTGCAGCCTTAGCAGATGAAAAATAGCTAACATCACTGCACACATTATTTACTATACTTTTGTTTAACCTTTGATAAGAACAAAAGAATGGTCATACTGTGTCAGACCAATGGTCCATCTAGCCCAGTATCCTGTCTTCCAACAATGGCCAGTGCCAAATGCTTCAGAGGGAATGAAGAGAACAGGGCAATTAACACATGATTCATCCCCTGTTGTCCAGCCCCAGCTTCTGGCAGTTGGAACACCCAGAGCATGGAGTTGCATCCCTGATCTTGGCTAATAGCTGTTGAGGGACCTGTGCTCTGTGAACTTATCTAATTCTTCTTCGAGCCCAGTTATCCTTTTGGCTTTTACAACATCCCCTTGCAACAAGGGTTGACTGTGCATTGTATGAAGTAGTACTTCTTTTTGTTTATTTTAGACCTTCTCCCTATTAGCTTAATTGGGTGATCCCTGGCTCTTGTGTTATGTGAAGAGGTAAATAACATTTCCTTATTTACTTTCTCCACACCATTCATGATTTTGTGATAACATTCATGATAATGAGCAGACATAATACACTGATTGTCTGAGCTTCTGAAGTTGTCATGGATTATGGATTGTATATGTTGAAGAAAGAGATGATTGGGTTAAAAAGATTGCAGGGACAGAATGTTCATCTTGAAAGTCAAATGTATGTTGCTCATTCTTGGGCAGGCTGGGATCTGCAAATGATTAAGTCCTTTGCTGAACTGGGGTTTAGCAATAATACCAACTCCCCTTTGTAATGTGGTTGGAGCAAATGATGTTCTTTCCACGGCCCCAAATCCAGTTAAAAGCTAGCAAAAGGCTAGTAAATCATAAACTTTGCTCAAGCACAGGGTTCATTGGTGAAGGTCTGTTCTAATTTCTTTGGTTTAATGTCTGTGTCTTTTTCTAGGTGCTGAAACCATCCTTTTCCGGGTTGCTGAATTTCTTTCAATTTCTGTATTAAAATCTTCCGTCTCAGTATATCTATTTCACTCACTAACAGTAAAAGCCAGCAGGTGGCAACCTTTCCTAACATACGCAGCTGAAAGAACCATACACAACATTTCACTCACTATATCCATACAATTAAATACATCAGAACGATTCACCTTGCTCCCCCCACTGTGGTTTTTCTCCTGTTTCTCACTGTGTAGTGTGGCGTGTGCACATGAGAATCTTAGATTTTGCTAAGAGAGCTTCCCATATGAATAATAATTGTTTTTTTTAAAAAACAATTTAAAACAATTTTGCATTCTAAACCACATTAGAAAAAATATTTGTTAGGTTCATGGCATTCAGAGAAATAGCTTTCCACTCCAAGTGCCAGATCCTCCAGAGGAATAGAGCAGCAAAATCCACTGAAGTAAATATAGGGTCACCAGTTTAACCAGCTGAGGATCTTGTCTCCTTGTGAGCCAGAATTGTTTAGCTGCACTACATGGTTGTGTTAAGTTCACACATAGCCATAAGGATGCTCCTAAACACATCAGTTAATATAATACATTGCCTTGAGCAAGCAGAATGAGGCTAGAAATCTTATACTCATCGCACCACCAAGCCAGTATTGTAGGAACGATAGAGATTGCTGAACTGTAATTAAAAAAAACAAGACAAAAATATTCCATTTAATTCCAACAACTGCAAGGAAAAAAGGGGCATTTTTAAGCAGGGACATGTGTATCCTGCTTTGGAGCAGTTCAGTCAGCCCCCTTTCTATAAAGAAGGCTAGCCTTGCAAAATTGTCATGAAAATTTACCAGCCCGCTGACAAAATCAGCTTGTTCCTTGGGGACTTGTACCAAAGGCCACTGAAGTGAATGGAGGTAGTATTTCTATGGGCTTTGGATCAGGCCCCTTATGATTAGGATGACTGATGCAAATCTAAAGTGAAATGTAATTTATTCAGCCATCAAAAAATGTTTATTTCCCTGGGGCGACTGGGAGAGTGGACGTTTACAAGGCTGTAATAACCACTTTCCTATCATGTCGCCACTGTAAATACATTACAAAGCAAATAAGAACATCCACTGCCAGCTATGTAACTTAGAGCAGTTGCTTCCATTTGCTTAGAAACACAGATGATGCTTCTGAACAATCCTTGCAACTGTTCCTAAACCCCGGCAAAATGCACACTACCGTTAGCTAAAAGCCCAAAGGGCATGGACTTAGTTCTGCTCCCTTACTCGTTTTGTACTGCTGCTGAAAAGGGGTTTATTTTTATCCACAAGTAAATTAGATTACTTAGCTTTTAACTGATGCAATATTGAATCTGCACAGTTGAACTGCATTGAACCATGGGATTACTGTGTAGCTGAAGAAATACAAAAAGGACCTAGATCTGGAGCATTAATTAAAGGCAACACATGGCTCTGTGATTGATTCAGATGATATTCACTATATACATTGCATGGAATAGTGTAGGAGATACAGAGCCTGATTCTCCCCACTTTGCACTTTGTGTCATCATTTCCATCAGTGCAAAATGGTTGTAAAATTCTACCATATGGGAATGGTAGCATGTTACACGTGCTGTGCACTGACATGTACGTCTCCCCAAGGTACAGAGCTGTGGAGAATCAGGCTCATAGAATAATAAAGTAAAATGGAGGAATAGGGGTGCTGAGTCCAGCATTCTTACCATATTCCAACTTCTGAAACCTCATTGCATCTATGTAAATTCCCCATACAATTTAAACTGGATATGAGATTCTTCACTTTCTTTCTAAGGCTCCAGTGCAGCAAAAGACATAAGCACATAGTTAACTTTAAGCATGTGAACCTTCCTATTGACTTCAAGTTAAGCGCATGCTTATAGTGCTTCGTTAAAGCATGGTCCTATAGTATTGTGTAGCCGTATGGTGTGCAAAGAAATACTACTTTTTTAAAAAAAGGATGATTTTCCTTTCTTTGTGTCTCATCTTGCAGCCTTTACCACATTTAGCTACTCCACATTCATGCAGGTAGATCAATTGGGCTAATTTTCTACTGCCTTACACTTTTTATAGTTACTTGAACCTGTTCAAAAGAAGCATAGAGTAAGTGTAATACGCCCACCCTGGTATAAGTGAATTTCTGCATGTATTAGAAGTGGTCCCACTTTAACCAAAGATGTATTTTTAAATCAAAAGTTAAAAAAGTGCAAACCCTTCTGTGGCTAATTTTAAATTGATTGACTTATTGATTGATGTATAGTTATTTAGATATTTAAAGGAGTCCATACCTAGATTTGCACCTCTTTAATTATTTCATTTTAAAACAATTTTTCTTAAACTGGTGCACGTTTTAATTCAGAAAAGCTTTGAGAGAAGAATTATGTTCCGGTAGCATAAATGCTAATCAAGATGCAAGTCAGGGTAGAATCTGACTTCAGTGGGACTGCTCATGTGAGTAAGGGTTGCAATGATTATGTCTTTTATTTAAAAAAATTAACCTCATAAGTAGTTTTCCCCATCTGAAAATAGTACTATTCAAGGAACACTGTTAGGTTGAGTCAGGCCTTGAATTTAGATTATGTAGAAACAAGATGTTACAAAACCTATGATTCATAGAAATATATCCATACATTTTTTTATAAAAGATTCCAATGAGAATATTGCTTAGCTTGATTTAAACAGCCTGCCAAGTATTTGTACTGAGAGTGCACATTTATATAATGCAAATCAGCATACTAAGAACAGAAAGAAACATCACAGTGTTTTGCTACTGCTCAAGAGCCCCAAAACAACAGGATCAATTATTCCCCCCCCCCCGCCAATGATTTTCTTGGTACCCAGTGGGTGACAAAATAAGAGGCTCTTCACCTGTTCAGTACCTAAAGACATGATGGATTCTCGATCACTTGCACTCTCTGAGGCTATGTCTGTACTATGAGCTAGGGATGTGATTCTCAGCTGATGTACACAATGAGAGCTAGTAGCACTAGCATAGTCGCACAGGCAGCAGTGGTGCGGCTTCCCTATGCCAAATATGCCTCCACAGGGTTCAGGTGACTTTGTATTCAGCACAGCTAGGCTACTGGGGCTAGGCTCCCACCTACACTCACGCTAGCTCTCATTGAGCTAGCAGAAATATGTGTACATGATCTGGGAACCACACCCCTAGCTCACAAGTGTAGATGCCACCTGAGCTAAGACTGGATATCTTGTTAAAAGATATGCTGTAACTCAAGCAAAAGTTTTGGACTTGATGGGGAAATTATTGGATGAGGTTCTGTGGCCTGTATCATGCAGATCAGAGTAGATACCTGTAATAGTCCCTTCTGGCCTTAAAATCTCTGATTTTATTAATCCTAATTAAAAGATAAAAAATTGCTTATCCTGGCTAGAAATTGACTATAAAAAGTGAAATTGACTAGTCTATTTTCTTTGTCCATGCTAAATGGAATGCAAAAAAAAAAAATCTGCAAATTTAAAGTAAATTCCCTCAGCTCAAATCAGTTTGCATGTAATGGTATCACATGCAATGGAGGCTGTCTTTTAAATATGTAGTTTTTATTGAAAGAGAGCGCACTCTTGTTGATATAAAAGAATAGGGGAAAATAAAGGGGTACAATTTGTTTTCTCAGGATTCAAGGCCCTGACATTTTGTCCTGCATTCTCCAAAACAGATGTTTTTCTGTCATTGTTCATTTCCTTTGTCGCACATAGCATGTTGAAATCTTGGACAGCGAACAGTCCCTTTGTGTTATGCGAATTTTGATTTAATATCATGAGCCATTAAATCTTCTTTCCAGTGCTGCAGTGTCAATCCACAGCTTCCACTCACCTATTAGCTGATCATCATTTCTAGGGGTCAGTAAACTGGCTCAGATTAAATAAGGACTATCCTGTGACTGACATGTCAAGTAAACTGGGGTAGGATTTGAGACCTTTACTCCACTATTTCAAAGTCCAACTGACAGGTACACCTGACCTTTCTTAGCCCAGCCAAAATAACCAACATCTCCTGCAGTCAAAGTGTAAACTAACCATTCAAAACCACTTCCACTAGACTAGTTTGAAAGTAAGCCCTCAAAATACAGCTGAGAAACCAACCTATAGCCAGTCTTTAAAATGCTCCTAGATACAGTTAAATTTGAGATCTTTTTCTTGAATATTATCTCCCATAATCTAATCAGCCACAAGCATGAAGTCCCATTGTAGGGATATTAAAGAAGGTTTATATTAAACATGGTTTATATGAGAAATAATTTATTGATTTATTGTTAATTAAAACTTTATAACTTAAGGTTTATGTTAGAAGTAAATTTGTGATTCCCAACATTTAGCCTCTAACCTGCAAGCCACCAGCTGTGTCTGTGTGAAGCCTGCTCAAAGAGATACTTGGTATAAAACTTGTTAAGCTCAAAGAAATACTTTGTATAAAACTTGCTAAACATTAATTAACTCTAAGTAAGCCAATACAGTAGCTGTTATAGTGTATAGATAGAGACCCCCACCCTCTGTAAGTTTTCATCTCACTTTATCTTTGCTTGTTAAAAGACAGGGAGTCTCACATAAATTGGTAACACCCCCAAAAGGTAAAGAGACAGTGAACTAAATGTAATTAAGATAGAGAATGTATGTGAATGAATGGTTAGGGAGTTACCAGCCTGAAGAATTCAGTGTCGGCTGAAGAAGGTGTCAAGTGGGATCAACCAGATGACCCCCACCCTCTCAAAGGAAGGAAAAACAAGCATCTGACAACATGGAGCCAGCCACCTGCTGATTGATTTAGCAACAGCAAAATAAAGCAACTCTCATGAACTGACATAGGAATAAATTCCTATAAAACTGGACTCTAAAGACTGAGGACTTTGAGTCTATGGTTCTGCTGCCAGCCTCCAGGAGCATCAGATGCATCTGTGACAGACTCGGCTCCATCCTCATGACCAAGATACCTGGCCAGTAACTTGGCATGAGCAACATCTAGGCTGGTAACTATAACATCTATACAGAATCTGAATAAATGATTGTGTAAATGAATATGTGTGTGTGTGTATAAGGAATAAGTAGTGATAAAAATAAGTAGTAAAACAACGTTGTTTGCTTTTGTCTTTTGCTGTCTTTTGTTTTGTTATGGTATTTACAATAAATGTGGCATCTTTGCCTTATCCCTCTTAATAAGATCCTTCTGGTTTTTATTATATTGGTATAACACCATATGCAATCATCCTTTTGACTTACTGCCTACTTATATCATTGCATCTCACCTGACATTCAACAGTACTGATTTTCACAGTCCGCTTAGTCATCCTCTAATCTGAAAATAATAGGCTATCCTTACTAATCCTTAGTTAGCAGTTCAGTGAGACTGCATGGAGCCAAGGACACACTTTTTGTATTTAGTTGCAGGAAATGTTGTAAATTGACTTACCCATCACTTGCTGATTCTGCCACTGAGAAGTACCTTTCTCTTCAAGTGGTTTGATTTATTTCAGTGGGACTCCTTTCAGGATAAGGCCCTGATGCAAAACCCATAGAAGTCAATGGGAGTTTTTCCAGGGACTTCAGTGGATTTTGGATCAGGCCCTTAGTACTTACTTAGGAGCACAGGCAGCAGAATCTTCCCTTCCTTCATTTTCAGTATGAAATTTGCCTTTTAAACCACTTTCAGCACAAAAGAAACAGGTGGCAGAAGAAAGACCTTTTGAGAACATACGGGGACACCTAGCTGCTGTTCTTTTTCTTGACACATTTATTTCTAGGCATTAGTGCATTAATTTTCTAAAGTGTTAATTGCGTTCATATCTGTGAGAGTTCGTATTTTCTGTGCAAATTTAAATAGATGTTACAGGTGCACCTGGTAAGAAATACAGCAAAGAACTGAATGTCAGACCTGTGTGAATGGTTTGGAACTAAATCCTACCACTAACTGGCAAATTTGTTAGTGTAATCTTAATCTGTATAATGGGAAGGAGTGACAATAATGTGAGAAACATGCTGCTCACATGGAATGTAAAACAATGCATATGTTGACCATTAAGCCAAAGGGCCTGTTGCTAAGAAAAGGCCTATTGTTAAGTGAACTAAACCCCTATCAAACTTTAAGAATAATTTGCAATAATAATGTTAACTAGTGCAACCTTTACTAAGAGTGGAAAATTTAGTTTAGTAAGAGTAGGATGTTTCGTATAATATCCTGTGTATCAGAAGAAGTGTTTTTAACTGCAAAATGTACTAACCACATTGCTATGGAAAGTCTGGCTATTGCAATATGTACTTGGAAGTTTGCAACATGTACCAGAGAAAAGGAGATATACATAAGTGTCATGTGTAAAAAGGGAAGTTATGGCTTGACAACAATCTGTCTATAAAAGATTAAGTTTGAGTTACTGATGCAATAGCCAGTACTGGGACCAGCCTGTCATTTGTGTCAGTGGTTGCAAGCTTCAGTTCCATAAAGATTAGGTATCATACACCTCTTCTTATGATGAGTTATTCTTAATAATATAGGCGACTTTATTAATAAAGGCAATCAAGCTTGACTACTCCTATCTCACGATTTTATTGTTACTAAGACCGAACCACTAAATATATATGTTCTTATGTGTTACCTTTATATAGAGAGTAAATAAACATCTATAACATTAAAGTAATTAGTATAACGGGGAGAGCAGGAGCAGTTATTACCACCTTAAAAATATTGCAGACTTTAGAAAGCAAAACCATCGGCATTTAGAGCATCACTTCATCGCAATCTGATCTGAAGAGGAAACTAAGTACCCCAATTTAGCCTCTTACTGAAGGAGCTAAGGGAAGAGCTATACTGAGAGTGTTCCCCTGTAAGAAATTCCTAGTTCATGTTGCAAAAATGCCACTTGGAGAAATGGGCTGGATTCCTTTAGTGCTGTATTTAGTACTGCATTTCAAAACAGAGCCTTCCTCTCTAATACCTTGTAATCTTAACCACCAGCCTGAGGCTTAGAAAACCTGAATTTTACATGTTGCTGTTTTTCTAAACCACATTGTTTGTTTTCAGCAATTAGCATTTTCACTTAAGTTTCATAATTACAGGGGCAGCTCACATAACAGCGCCTTCCTTCCTTCCTGAGTGGTTGCGGGAAAAGACAAGTGATAGTTTTTAGTGTGTTGGCACCTGTAAACACTGCAGAGCAGAACTCCTCCAACAACCCCAAGTAGCCTTTACTGTCACGTTGTGTGCCAAGTCCCAAAAGCGACTGATCCAACACTGTATATTGTAGCTATTTGTAATGTTAATCTCACAGCTGAACTACATTGCCTGTCCATTCATTCCATGCACGGGAATGATCATCCGTAACATAACATCGTTGCAGTACTGATGCAAATAAATTGGTCTCCCACCATCTCCCTGAACTGTATCAGCCCTGTTCAACCTAGCTAAATGAAAGTCCATGCAGTGTGCAGGTTTGCCCTTGTCACCTTACAGAAGCATGTTTAGTGATCCATCAGTACTTAACCATACTAAACCTTTCACTTCTGCATTCAGCAGTGAAATTCTTGAAGTCCTCCCTGTTAAAGTTCTATTGGGACATTGGCATTTCCTTGCCATGAGGCTTACATGGACCAGCCATGGAGGTACATTATTAACCCTAATACCTAGTATATAACATAGCAATGAGTTGGTGAAATAATGCCAGTACCTGGTTTAGCAATATGCTTTGAGCACTAGGATCATAATGGTAATAAATGTGCTCAGAATACACAGATAGGAAAATTAAAAGCTGCTAGACTGGGGGATTAGAGGTAAGGTTCAGGAATACCATCATGCTCCTTACAGTACTGGAGAGGAATGGCACGTTGCAGAAATACTCGACTTAGGCTTGGGAAGGAAGGTGGAGGACCACTCACTCTTCAAGTATTTCCTGCTAGTTACTAGAACAACCTTACACAGGAGGCCTCTCTCCATACAGACCATTGTGAAAGTGCAGTAATCACAGCCCGTGGGTAAGATAAAAAGCAGGGCTTAAGATGGCGTGTCTTTAAAATACAGGGATATCCAAGGTCTTCTGAAATCCACTCGAGAATCTCTCTCCACTGAATTTAAAACTCCAAAAGGCCAGATTCACCACCATGTGCAACTCTGGTGATGCAAAAACGTGGCTTAACCAATAGGTTAAACCGGGTTTACAGCTGTTCTCAGTCATCGATGCAGACAGAATGTACGGTGAACACTGCATCAGCTTTTATTTCTATGTTCACTACACATTCCTCCATGTCAAAAACATCACAAAAAATATACAGGGAACAGCTGAGAATTTCAGAGCACTGGTTATGTCTAGGAATTGTTGCAACACACACATCAGCTATGACAACTGAGCAAATCCGTCATGGCTGTTGGGTTTATTAAATCTTTCTCTGCTTAAGGGATGTAATAATAGCAATGAATAGCAGCATATTCGGGGTGGAAAGATAGGTTTATAGATGTCTCTGAGACGCTGTATGGATTAGCCTGTGACTGCCTCTGTACCCCCAACATAATAAAATCATTACACTACCACTTGCAGTGAAATATTGCGGCAATCTAGCCTTTGTTGTAAGATAATACCCTTGAGTCATATTGGACCCAATGGTGTAGTTCCAAAACAACTCTTCATTTAATTTTTATTGTAACTTTCTTGCTTATGGCATTTTAAGTATTTAAATGACAACTAGTCCTAAAATACTAAATTGCTATCAATGCAGGGTTGGGTTTTTACAACACTTACAGTCCTATAACAAAGCCCTGTAATAGTTGCCAATAAAGTGTTGTTAATATTAAACTGCAGCTCTCTCGCTCTCTCTAAGGCTCACTGAAAGTCAATTATAAGGCTTTGCACTTCTATAGCACTTTCCATTTTAGGAACATAATTAAGTCCAATTCCTGAGACCAGTGGCCAGTCAGAATAGCCATGATCAGTTTGGATATGGGAAAAGGATAACAAGAGCTGTTTAGCTTCAGTCATGCTGCTCTGCCCACATAAAGTCAATGAGTTACTCTGAATTTACCCTAACTGAGAACAGAATTGTGCCCTAAATGATCACATATATCATCCAGCAAGTCAATTTGAGCTGGAAAATTAGCTTTGATCCAGGTTGTCCAATTGTCCAGTCAACTAATATTTGTCTTAGGTGGAGTCATCAGTAGCAATGTGCTTCACTAATTAACTAACTTAGTAGATAACAAGGAGACAGAGACAGGGTCTCTGCCTAGAACCCCAAATCTGAGCAATGTTCAACTTTGTAGGTCAGGCTCCATTTTTACCTGCTCAGGCTCACCTCTGATTACCCTGCACTCATTTAGTGTTCAATTGTGGCAGCCCTGTGGTGTGGAATACCCACTAACTTAAAGGACTAAACCCTACTCTGTCACTCAAACTAGTTTGAGTGGTTGGTAACCTTTGGTATAGTGATGAGAGATGGTGAAAAGTATTAATACTGTTCAATGGATACATTATGTCCCTCTTTGAGACTCATTGCTTCTGCATGCCCTACAGGAAAAGAACTACACTGAACATAATACAAAACCAACCAATTCTCTAATTAGTTTTTCCCCTCTGAGTTTCTCTGCGAGTCCCATCTTCAAAGGGTCATTCAGTGAAGGTGGCCATTCAAAAAAAACACAAGGAAATATTTTTTCACATGACGTATGATTAGACTATGGAACTCACTGAGGCCTAGAGCTTGGCAGGATTCAGAAGTGCTTTAGACATTTATATGGATAACATGAAAATCCAGAAATATAAAAAAAACTGCTTTAAAAAAAGGTTATGAAGGGATAAAACACCTCATGTATTAGCGCTTATTGGGGGCTAGGAGAAAATTCTTTTTTGAAGCAGGTTATCCCATAACTGTCTACCACAACATTTTTTGCATCTTCCTCTGGAGTATCTGGTCCTGGCCACCGCCGGAGGCAGGATACTGAACTATGTGGAGCACTACTCTGATCCAGTACGTTAGTGCCTATGTTTGGTATTTCTGTCTACTAGAGTTGAAGCTCTTTGGGACAAGCACCATCTTCATTGTGCATCATGTAGTGCTGAGCACATTACTGTTAGTTAACAGCTATAACCCTGCAATTGGATATTATAATTAATGCCCCAATTAAAGGACCACTTGCCATATTTATGTAACTACATTAGGATAGAAAATAAAATTTTAAAGTGGCTAATCCAGTTTTGAATTCTATTTCTGTGTAGGATCCCCTTGTTTTTGGGTTGCCACATTGTTTGACTTTTGCTATTTTTTAATGGATTTTTATAGTGAATTTTATTGTTTTGAATGTCTGCACAGCATGGAGTGGCCTGGTGGTGGGAGTATTCTCTAAATAAAGTGATCACTAATAATGATTAGTTAGTACCAAATTATTTAAAACTATGATAAACTTATGAGGAATATTTTTTATTTCTTAAGCATATGCACACACACACACACACACACATATACACAAACACAGAAGCACACAATGAACTGGTGGCATTTTTCCAAAATTTGATTTTGACCTTTTTTTGATGAAATTTTCAATATTGACCAAAAGGAATGAATTTTTCATGAAAATGTTTGCCCCAAAATGCTCATTTTTCACCTGCTCTAATGTACATGTAAAACAACTTTATTATCCAAATGTCTTCTGGGACAATGATTAGGTTCAGCTAATTAAGGTTAAGCATTACTGAGGGAATTTCCGTTGTAATTAATAGTCAGCAGGGCACATGACCCTTTTTCGAAAGGCAGAGTAGTTGGATAATTAAAGTTACATATTGTAGATCTTGGGAAAGGTGCTGATTTCCTCCCTCCACAAAATAACTTTATTTATCACATAATAAGTGATGTTATGTTTTTTCCCCTATTATCTCTTCCCATTGTACTTTGTATATGGGACCTTTTGACATCGGTGTGTCTGTACATATGCTAACACAATGGGTCGCTGTGAAAGGTATGATGTCAGATAGCTTATACAAGGTCACTGGAAGAGTCTGTTTCAAACTGAATTTAACAAAAGATGGATGTGCCCATTCAAAATAAAGTAAACGGCAAGTTGGATTTCTAAGTTAGCAGTTTTTAATAGCTTAAGATAATGCACTGTAAAGCTATTGATGTATTTGTGCTATGCTCATTACACAATGAAGGAAACTCAAAGAAAGCCATATGTGTTGACATCAAGTTTTACAGTGTGCCATTCTATTTTTATTTAACACCATACTGCAAAAAAGGGTTAGCCGTAAGCATGTTTAAGTACTTTGTGGGGACGTTAGAAACCCCACATTTATTAAAAAATAGTTAATATTTAGCTCTTAAATAGCACTTTCATCTCACAGTAGATCTCAAAGTGCTTAACAAAGGTGGTCAGTATCAGAACCCCGATTTTACAGATGGGGAAACTGAGGCAGAGAGGTGCAGTGACTTGCTCAGAGTCACCCAGCAAGCCAGTAACAGAGCCAGGAATAGAACCCAAGTCTCCTTAAATTGTTGTAAACATACTCACATATAGTTATGACTATATTATAGGACTATAAAGAATTAGTATCTTGGAATGAGAAGCAGAATATTAACCGTTCTACCTGAAAGACCATCAGGATCAAATCTAATCTTGTACTGTAGGAGTTAGCAATATCTAATTCTTGCTTTGCAACTTAACCTGCTATATGGGGTTTGAGCAAAATTAGATTTGTGTTGAGTAGTAACGTAGTCCTCAAGTAACCCCACTAACTTCCATGGGAGCACTCATGGAAAAAGGCACTATTTAACATAAGGTATGGTTATTTCTACCTCTGAGACACATCCAGCCCTGATGGGTCTGACTCCAGTGAGCTCACTTACTCCAGGGCTGAATTTGGCCTTCTATATCCATTTCTCTCCCCCCGCCCTCCATCTAGAAAATAGGGACAATACGCACCTACTCCATGGTGGTCTTGTTAACATTAATTGTAATTTGTTGAATAGTGCAAAGGGAGGTCTGCCAGAGTTGGCTATGGCTATTTTTGAGGGGTTTAGAAAGGCTGAGAAATTCCATTTCCTAGTCAGTAGTTACACCAGTTGGAAGCTGAATCAATGTGGGAAAGCCTAGGGACTTCAGTTTTATCAAGTGTGAAAGCTTTCACCTATTGATTCATTCAAACACATATGAAATTGGTGATAGTTGCATGATCTCTCACCAATAAAGTGATCCAGTTTGACTTCAGTTTACCCAGACCACTGTGACAAGGAGTTTGTTATAACACACTATATTCATCTTCAAGAATTTCAATGGAATACTGCTTCTATGGAAGGGCTCTCCTCACTGTAATCTCTTCCTAGGTTAGACCAAATGGACTTTGGTCATTTGTGTCTGTTATCACTTGCACACAGAACCTGCTCCAAAGCCCAGCAAGGTCAATGGGAATCTTTTCATTACCCAAAGGCTTTAGATCAGGTCCCTGCATACCATGCATGGAGATGTTTCTAGGAGTTTGTCAGTTACCTTTTGCTTAAATTAGAGAAAAAACAAGTCTACATTTTTAGTATTAAGATGTAAATGAGCACTGTAGAAGAGGAAACGTCTATTGTATAGCCACATAGTGATAGATATTACTGAAAAATAGCAATATGTTGCACCATTCCGCCAAATATCCACACTTTTATCAACGATTAGGGAAGCCTCAACCCCTCGTTGAGGGCAGTAAGGATTATTGTCCCCATTTAAAGTGTAAGGAATTTTACAAACAAGGTATGTGACTCACCCAAGCTACTCCACCCAGTGGTGAGATTATTCACTGAAGACAGTTGGTCTAAAGTAGCCAGTCATGACTATTAACTGTGCTGCAGGGCCACTTGGTTTGGCTTGCAATTAAATGTTTTTATTAGGCATCATTGTATTTTAATAGTTCGTGATTCCTTTAACAAAGAGACCAGGTGGGCGAGGTAATCTCTTTTATTGGACCCACTTCTGTTTGTCTCTCTCACCAACAGCAGTTGGTCCAATAGAAGATATGACCTCACTCACTTTGTCTCTGCTATCCTGGGACCAGCGCAGCTTCACCACCACTGCATACCCTTTAACAGGGGCAGTTCAGGAACACAAAGCCAAACATTTTTTAAAAGGCCAAACAAGTGGGTGTGCAATCTCTTGAACCCACAAAAATGAAAATTTTCAAGAGGGAGAATTTAGACACCACACTGCTCAGTGAGTGCCTCAAACAGGAGGCATAGACAATCTACAATAAAATGTGTGTTGTGGCCAGCTCCTTAAAACCCTGAAGAATATTGACCACAGATAATTAAGTTATTCCATCTTCCATTCTAGTTATACATGAGAGTGAGGACTTGCACATTGGCTTTAAAATAATAAGCATGACAGGCTAAACACTGCAGTCTTTACTTAGCCACTACAATGGGAGTTTTGATGATGGTATGGGGCCATGGGAACTTGGCAATCATGAGTTTGCAGGTGTGGGTGCATGGACTTGGATACACTGAGTAAGGACTACAGATGTTGGCCCTGGCTTCCCCCCGCTCCCTCCCCTCTCAAATCCAAGTCCTATTGAAATCAATGGGAACTTTGCCTTGGATTTCAGTAGGACCAGGATATGGCCCATGGCCTTTATAAGCAGTTCATAAGATAAGAATAAAATACGTAGCTTTCCTTACTTTCCCCGGGTAGTTTCAAAACTGGATTTTTTGAAGTCAGCATCCTTCTTAGTGCTGGTGCTGTAGTACGACAGCCTGGGAGATCTGTTCCCTGTTCTTTGCTGGCTTTTAACAGCCCCTTGTTGGGGAGGCATCTTTCTAGGAGTGCTCTGTGGAAAGCTCCCCGTGCTGTTGGATAGGGCTCCTTGCTTAGCATTAGCACCATCACGATTGCTGTTTCCACTGGACTGTGTTGTAGGGGTGGAGGTTTTCTTCTCCTGGGTCCCTGGCAGGGTTTTCAATCCCTGAGCCTTTTCTGTGAATGCAGGGGTGATTTTCACAGCATGTTCCCATGATGTACTTGCTGCAGCTGTTTGGATCTCAGAAGGGGTGGATACGGGGGTTGCCACTAGGTTTCTGAGGCTGTGCGTTGCAGTAGGAGGTGAAGTCAAGTCTGCGTGGCTTGGTTGGGTTTCACCATCCCTAGTCGTGGGCCAGGGCTTGCCAGTGGTAGCAGATCCCAGGCTGCCACTCTGCAAGTGCGATAGAAGCAATAAGAAGATTATCTCCTTCATCCTGTGTTGTTTAGTAAGATCCACGAGATGTCTCGCATGTATTCCTTGTGTGAGGATCCTGCAGCCGCCTTCTCCTCCTCCTGAGGTGCAGCTCAGAGTGAACCTGCACAGACAGTGCTCTGCCAGTTTTGTTTCTGTAGAAGAGGAAACAGGTTTTTAGTGTTTCAAAACTGACTGAGGAAGCTCAATTTCCTGTTTCTGTGAATTTCTCTGCAACCTGTGCCCCCTTACAGGGCTGGAGCCTGGAAGCCATAGGGGAAAGAAAAAAGGGTTCTCTGCTGAAGCTACAGGATGAAGATTAATGGCACAATGTGTATGTGGAAACATTGTCAGTGAAGTTAGTTTGAAGGGGAAAAAACATCAAACCAGTTAAGTAATTTCCCTTTCACATGTATCTGTGCACAGAACATGAGTTACTTGTCAAATGTGCCACTTAGTTGTTCATATCTACTGTGAACTTGCTATTGAGTTCCCCAGCAGAGCACTTGGATGGACTTCAATATACTGGTACATTTTGTAATGTTTGCCATGTTTCTCATTGGGGTTTGAATACTCAAGCAAACAACTGCTGCAGGAATGGATCTGGTAGGGAAGAGATTGCCTTTGCACTAGACTGAAAAAGTATAAATGAATACAATAAAACCTTCAATATAATAACTTGATCTACGTGCCATGAGGCAATACCTGGCCCCTTCCTTGTAACACTACCCTGTGGGACCAGGGCACTTTGAAGTTTATGACAGGAGTGCTATAGTTATTATGGACGCATTAGCAGTAACTCCAGAGTTGAGGTTGCATTCAAATTTTGCATTTAAAGCCTTTTTTATATTTAACAATTGAATTTAGTCTCCAAATTTAATATATGCTCTTTGTGGGTCAACTGAATTTTCTATAATATTTTTGTTCAAAGATTTACTAACTTCAGCAGAGGAAACATTTCTGAATGAACGCTTTTTTATTTTTTCCCCTACACTTACAAAATGTCCCCCCTCCTCTAGCTTAAGAGCCACAGCAATTTCAACACACACGCACACACACCCCATTTCTGAAAATGTTAACTATAAACACAAATAGACTTATTCCCTTTCCTCATTATAACCTGCTTTATCTCTGGGATGAAAAGCCAATAGACATTTTGAGTTCTACTAGCTACTTCTGTCCTCTGATGCTGCTAGCCTGACTCCCTCTGTCTCCACTCAGTACAGAGACCCTGAGGAGCCAAAAAAGAAAAACAGGCAGCAACAGGTATTTGGGAAGCATAGGGGATAGACTGAAGATCTGTCAGGCCATGAAAGGTAGAGTGGGGAAGTTAGTGAATAGTGGGGCTACATAAAAGGTTCCTTCCTATGTATCAGGGCTATGGAGGGAATCACGTCTTTATGTGGTTCATACAGACTTAGCGCCTCATAACGCTGATGATGTCTTGACTTCACAGCACAGCAGGCAACAGTGAACTAAGGAACCAAGCGGGGAGTGTAACAGGGTGCTCTATTCACCACTAGACTGGCACTTCCTCCTGGTCATGGTGGGGAATAGCTCACCAGGTCAACACCCTTTCCCACAGTTGCACACAACTCTCTCACTCCACAAGCTGCTACTGCCTCTTTGTGACTCAGCCCTCCAGCCAGATCACTGTATGCATTTTCCCCTCCTGGGGTGGGAAAGTCTGTCTTTACCAGCAGCCCTAGGCAGTCTTCCCATTCACTGCTTCATCATGCCACTCTCTCAGTGGCTGGCAGGGAAACCTTGGGTCCACCCTCCTCTAGGTTCCAGCTCAGGGACCCACTAGTCAACAGTCAAGGTCTGCTCTCTTCTATAACCTTATTGCCTTTTTCTGAGCCCTAGCTTCCCCTGAGTCCAGGTTTGCTAGCCCAACCATACCTCCCTTCTCCAAGGCTTTAACTACAGAGTTTCCTACCAGTCCCTTTTGCTTCCAATCTCGTGTCTTTATAGTCCCAGTCCAGCTTGTTCCTCCTCAGGTGGGCTCTCTCATTCAGCCAGGGGATTACTTGGCCACCTGATTCTCCTCAGCTGTGGCTTGTTGGGTTAATTAGCCCCCTTCTCAGTCTGCATCAACCCTTTCCAGGCAACAGTGGGGTAAACACCCCATCACAGGAAGGAATGAGAGAGAGAGAGTAGGGGTGGCCCGTTCATATAGGCGAACTAGGCGGTCACCTAGGATGCCAAGTTAAATGGGGTTCCAAATTTGAGGGAAAAAAATAAAATTTTAAAAAAAAATGAAAAAAAAATGAAAAAATGAAAAAAATACAAATAAAATAATGATGTCATTATTTCAATTCCCGTGTGCGTACGGAGGGAATATGAATTACAATTCATTTCTCTACACTTCTGAGAATTTATTAATATGTCAAATCTTTAATTTGCTGCAAAAATAAATATTTTAGTGAATTTTTTTTTCAATTTGCAAGGTAGAGTCAAGATGACCCACTCCACAATTTTGATATGCAATAACTCAGCCACAATGAAACACGCCCGCCAGCGGCAAGAGCTGCAATGCTAGTGACACCTAACTGTAATATACATCAAGGTCACATAAGCAGAAATTCATGTAGAGTGGAGCTATCGCGAGTTGCTACATGGCAAACAGTCATTTTAACACACGTCACAGGTAGATGGTTAAGAATTGAGCAAATACTGTGGAAAAATGCATTTCTTGGTGCCAAAGAATAAAGAATAACATCTTTCAGCATTATAAATCCAAAATGTGAGTATCCTTAAGCATTATTAAACCATAGTGTTATTTTCGGGCTATATAATTATGAACTTGCATGGCCTTGCATCTGTCTCAGTTCTGGTCGTGTTAGATTCCCTGCCCCCGTCCTTTCAGTGCCAAGTAATATTTTCAGAATTACTATCCACTTGCATAAAACTTGGTAGAGAGGTAGATCCTCACTAGATCTGATGCGACCAGCAGGTTTATTACTATCATTTTAAATGTTGGCTTTAGGTAATTTGTAGGCATTGTTTATGTTAATTCTGAAAGTTTAATACATTCTGTACACCAAATTGGTTGTTGGTGGCAAGGAGCATACAAGCCTGATTTGGAGGATGTGGAGGGGTGACACCAGTTGGTCAGAAAACTGAGGGATAGAATTGCTGACTTGAGTGTACAGAAGCCTGATTTGTATGTCTTGATTTGTTTGTGTGCATGTCAGGTGGGGGAGGGGGGTCTGTTTGTAAGACTTGTGAATCCTAGTTGATATTATGAAGTTGTTGTCATGAAATTTCCTAATCATAGGAAACCTCTTTCTATGTGTATCCATCCTGATGGACAGGACCTACAGCAGGTACTCACTAGGCTGAGGACAATGGGAAACATACTTATGCTAAGTAGGGAAGCAGTTTGGCCAAGTTGATGTTAAGGAGAATGGGGGTTAGGAGTGGAAAGTTACTGAAGGCTGACAAAGAGAACAAAAGGTTCTAAAAGAAATCACCGCGGGAAGACGCACAGGACAGTTGGGGAAGAGGAAGGAAGGGGATAAACTGGCCAAGGTAAGGTTATCTGAGCTGGGGGAGAAGGCTGTGTTTTTGTGCATATAAGTGATGCATTGCAACAGAAGGATGTTGGATGACACCAAGTGACCCTAATCCAGGCCCATAGAATGGTTTGGTGTGTTGAGGAAACTGAGACAGGGAATTGCATATAGGGTTTACAATTTTTGTTCCAATCTGTGTATTTTCTGTGTGTTTAAGTAAATAGCACTAGGATGTTAGAATCCCGTGCAAAGTGTTTGCATGTTAAAATCTACACAAAGATGGACAACGTGAGCCTGAGAAGGAGCCAGAGTGTACCAATATACATTGCCAAAGAGCCACAGTTATACTCAGCAGCCTCCCATCAGCTCCCCCACCCTGCTCCCAGCATCTCCCACCCACCGGCAGCCCTGTTGATCAGCGTCTCCCTCTCCTTCCCCTCATCTCCCAATCAGCTGTTTTGTGGCATGCAGGAGGCTCTGGGTGAGAGGGGGGAGGATCGAGGGTATGGCAGGCTCAGGGGATGGGACAGGAAGGGGTGAAGTGGGAGCAAGGCCTGTGGCAGAGCCAGGGGTTGAGCAGTGAGCACCCCCCAAGATATTGGAAAGTTGGCGCCTGTAGCTCCAGCCCCGGAGTCGGTGCCTATACAAGGAGCTGCATATTAACTTCTGAAGAGCCGCATGTGGGTCCAGAGCCACAGGTTGGCCACCCCTGATCTACACGGCCCCTGGAAGAGGTAAAACACCTATGGGTGTACTTCTGGGAGAGGACATGTTGAAGGACATTCTGAGCTTCAAAAACTTCCCAGTTGACATCTCGGATGAGCCCCCACTTGTAACGCTGACAGGCCCTAGTTTTCAGTGGGCAGGATTGAACCTTGGACATTTGAATCTTAGTGTAAGAGCCTTGCCTGTATGAGCTGAAAGCCACATGCCCCTTAAGTCAAAGTTGTAGCAGACTCCTCAGTTCAGATGGTTCAGGCACCGGCCCTGGCATTGTGGCCATGAAAGTCAGTATGTACAGCTTTCCTCTGGATGTCTTCTTAGAGAAAGGACCCAGAATATCTACAGCTACATGCTGAAATGGAACCTCAATCATGGGCCTTGACCTAGTCTTGGGCTTTCCCACTCTCTGGCACACCTCATGACACCAGAGATAGGTAGAAATGTCCTTGCTGATTCCCTCCCAGTTGGAATGACTTCCCCAAATGGTCTTTGGTCCTGTTCACCCCAGCATGGCCACTAGGGTGATCGTGGGCTAAGCTCAAGAATTTTTCCCTATACTTAGTTGGAACTACTGTCTCTGAGGATGCCAGTCCTCCTTGTGCCCACCAAAAAGGGTCTCCTTGTGTAAGAGTCCTCCTTCTACAACAAACCTGGACCTATTAGAAAAGCTGAGAGGTGGTGGGTTACTCTGGGCTGCCGTCCAAGCTCCCTTGAGGCTCTCATCCGCTTCCTGCTCTACCTGGAACTGCTCCATAAGACATTAGTTCCTCGTTATGTTGTGAACTTCGGCTGGGTCACACGAAGCGATGCAGATGATGCGGGTGTCTCCATTGACTGTGAACTGCTCTCCGCTGGTGCGCTAGGTGGTATTTCAGGCTCCAGTTGACCTTGCACCGGTTTAGCTGCTGCTGCAGGTGCAGGCTCCATGGAGCTCGTTGGTGCTGGCTCCTGACTCTGGTGGGGTTGTAAGCACAGGCTGTGATGCTGACTGCTCCGCCTGATACAATCCTTACATGGGTTCTGGCTGGGTCCCAGGAACTGGATCTATAACCACTGTCATGGATTCTGGTCTGGGGTATGGTTCCACCACCTCCGGCTGGGTCAGCGAGCCAATGGTATCTACGCTGTCTGTCTCTCCAGTTGGGAGAACAGACAGAAAGACAGACAAAGGGAGACGTTTCCTCAGTTTTACAAAGTTCAAGCCCCATACACACTCACTTCCTTTTACCTATGAAATGCAGTGAGACTATTTAACCCTTTAGAAGTAAAGCAATTTATCACATCTTTATGAAACAGGCCAGCGGCGGGCCGGGCCCCCCGCTGGCCTTGCGGCCCCCCTCTGTTGGACAGTAACACTCACATGCATCATAAGATGATGAATAAAGTCCGACTTCGTCACATCTCAGACCCAGGAAAGTTGAAATTGTGTAAGCTTCTTGCCCTGGAGACTATATGCTCAAGGAGAGGAGGCATACTCCTCCAGAGTCCCAACAGGCTTCAAATGGAATAGTTCCACAGCAGTGCCCGGCGAGTCTGTGACAACTGGTGGTAGAGGCAGGATCAAACTGCACCCCATGGACAGAGCATCCTGCAGTAAGTGACTGGGGAGCAATAAAACAAAGGGGGATTAGCGAGAGACAGGCATGTTTAAGTCTCTGAAAGGTGCGACTGCAGGAGGCAGAGGAGCCTATAGAGGGTCAGACCAAAGGTCTATCTAGCCCAGTACCCCGTCTTCCAACTGTGGCCAATGCCAGGTGCTTCAGAGGGAATGAACAGAACAGGTCATCATCATGTGATCCACCCCATTGCCCATTTCCAGCTTTGGGCAAACCGAGGCTAGGGACACCATCCCACTTTCCAACAGATTTTTCAATTTAAAGCAGATTAACCCAGTCCCTTAACTGGCATCATAAAGACACATGCTGGACACGCACATATGCTGGACATGGATGTTAGAGAAGCAATCTGCTACAAATAAGTGGAACAACTTTTACATTTCTACCTTTCTGGTGTGACTCTCTGGGCCAAATGTTTAACAGACATCCTTAAAGGCTTCCTCAACATTTGTAGGCAGATTTGTTTGCAGGGCAAATCGGTCAGTTACATGTAGTTTCTGGATTTCCATAAGACTTTGTGCAAATGCCGAGGTTTAGTCCTAAAAGATCTGTTAGCTAGCAGTCAGACAGGAAATTAAAACCTACTTCTAAAGCAGATAGGTAATTTATTCATTGACTTTGAAATATTGGCACCACCTCTTCAGTATCTACTGCTTGTCCATTAGTCCTTCCCAGAAGTTCAGTAATAAGGTCAGTAACAATAATATCCACTTTTATAAATAAAATATTTGCATGCCAAGAAGGGACACCATCAAGGTGAGTTGTCCTAACTCCCTACAACAGGTTATCATGTGTATGTTACACTGAGGGGAAAACAATTGGTAAAGAAACAGCTTTTTGTTTTATATTTCCAGGTATGCACAACAGAAGCAGGAAACAACCTCCCTGGCCATCTCAGACAAAGCCCTGGCTGCACCAATACACGCCTTTACCTTCCACTCTACTGCCTCAATCAGCCCAATCTTTCTTCTTCTTCTTCTAATATTAATATTAATATTTATTAATAGGGGGGAGGGATAGCTCAGTGGTTTGAGCATTGGCCTGCTAAACCCAGGGTTGTGAGTTCAGTCCTTGAGGAGGCTACTTAGGGATCTGGGGCAAAAATTGGTCCTGCTAGTGAAGGCAGGGGGCTGGACTCAATGACCTTTCAAGGTCCCTTCCAGTTCTAGGAGATTGGTATATCTCCAATTATTATTATTTATTAATGAACAATTTTTTTTAATAATGGTTTTAGCCACCTATATAAAGTACTATGATGATGGTTGTTTTACTCTTGGCTAGGGTAGATACATACTCTGCAGCAGTTGGACATAATACCAGCTTCACAGTTACCTAGTGCTTCTGTTTTGTGAATTACACTGCGGGGGATGTGATCCTTTATTCTTGTTTGGGGAATCGCTGCTTGCTATTCCAGTGAACAAACGAGTCAGGTGATCTCAGGTTCCTGTGTGCATATGGAATAGGCACATGCATGTATACAAATGAACTAATGTCTGCATGAATATGTTCTGCTTCAGCCCACCTCCCTACTTCTTTTTGCTGTCCAGCATCTTGAGAGTGACACACACACACACAAGCAATCCTGAACCATGCAGTTCATGCCCTCAGACAGGTAGTGAGCTGATGAAAAAGGAGTATTTAAGAAAACATAGTTACAGGAAAATTTAAGTTACACAGTTTTTGGAGGGAGAAGCTAAATCGGGGCTAATGAAACTGAGTCATTTAGACATCCATGCATACCTGGTTGGATGGGCTCTACACTATGCTGTTTAAGACGCTCTATCAAGACTTTCCAGGGCTTGCAATTCATACCTGGGAAGAGGAAGAGTTCTGATCTTAGGTTGAAATAATCCTGGGAAATATAGTTCAGCAAGGGACCACAATCATTTGAATTAGCTGAATTGCAGAATCAAGTCTGTTCTATTATCCTGAGCTACAATGTCTCAGAACTACTCTACCATAAAAGATCCCACATTCCTTCTGCCTTTAAAGAACATAATTAGGGTACTGACAAACATTTAGCATCAGATTTTCAGAAGGCTAGAATGGTGGGAGCTGGCAGGTGTGGAGCACTTTTAAAAGTCTGGCCACTTCACTAAAGCACCCAAATGGGAACTGAGCTCTTGAAAATGTGGCAACAAGGGATCAATTCTGCTACAGCACACACTTCTAGTGTCTTATTAGTAAAAGTTTCCCACTGAAGTCAGGGGGATGACTCGTGGAATGAAAGTACTGCTCAGTGAAAGTAAAGGAGAGAGGAAGTCTGCCCTTAATGCACAGATTGGGCCTTTTCTAGTTTGGAGTTTATTTATTATTCCAAGGCAGCACAATCTAAAATAAGAACAAACAAACAAAATAAATAAATAAACACATAACCAAATTTGGGCAAGGCCAGGAGCTAAGTAAATTCAAATCTTAGCAGCACAAATATTTATATGACTTACCAGCAGTACTTATCCCATCCAAAAAAGAAGTTCCAGGTAGGCAATCTTTGATTTCATTTTGTATGAAATTTCTTCCAAAGGACCTATGGAATATGGAAATAAAAAGCAAGTGCACCCTGGAGTGAGTCTCCCCACCTCCTTAACTTTGTATCCAACGTGGACAAAGTAAATCACTTCATGTTAATTTGCTGCTGAAAGAATCCCTTCTGCAGATAGGGGTCTAGCAGCACATGTAGTCACACAATATAAAAGTGGCCAAGAACAGTAAGTCATTTACTGTTCGCCAAAGGTGCTATCATCAGCTGGTTGTACACCTGGGCTGAGATACAGTGCTTGCCATGAGGTGTAGGAAAAGAGAAAGTGGACAAGGAAAACTACAAAAGTGTAGTTGTTTCAGACATGCTGCAGTTAAGGGAATGTAAGAAAAAGCATTGTAACAGGGTTTACTCACCACTATGCATTTCCTCAAGGCCAGGCATAGGATCACAGTGTCCTTGGGGGGTAGCAGCCCTTGTCAACAGTCACTCTGGGGCTGATAACTCACCCCTCTAGCCAGGGTACAGTCTTTAGCCTGTTCCTTCCAGGGTCAGCTATCCATACTAAAGTTCAAAATTATCTTAACAGAAATAAAAAGCTTCCAGCCTCTCCACAGCTCTTCTTCAGCGAGGTCACATTCAGACTGCAGCCCCCTTTCTGGGCTCAGCTACCTTTGTACACCACTTCCTTGGGGCTGGTAGGGGAATCCAGTCCCAACCTCACTTTCAGGTTACAGCCCAGGGCTCTGTACTGCCCAGCTAAGTCAAATCCTCTACCCATATTGCAATTTTCCCTGTGCCATTTCCTTCCTCACCTCTTTCCTTCCCTTCTAGGTCTCCCAATCTGTCCCCTGGGTGCTCACTCAACACCCTGCAGGCACCTTTTGACTCCCTGCATTCTCTTTCCTCCAGCCCTTCCTCAGCTGGGCCCACTCAGTAGTTAACCTGAAATCACCTAATTTCTCTCAGGTGGGGCCCATTCTGTAATCAGGGCTGGCTTCCTCAGGGGCTCTCTATTGTCATCTGAGAGCTCTGGATGATCTCTGAGAGTTGATCTCCCTTTTTCTCTCCATATCTATCTATCTCTATATATCTATCTAGAGAGATAGATAGATATGAATTTTATTATCAGGCTTTGGCTCTGACCCTCTTAACCCAGAGTAGAAGTCAGTTACAGTGATTTGTGTATCTGTTTTCTTTTAATGATATTGGGCCAGCCAATGGTGCCATGCTGCATTCCATGAGCTGAGGATCTGGCCTGTTGTTCTCATGTTGGGCCAGATTTTGTCACCCTTATGTTGACTATACATTACCCCACAAGCAAGTCCCATTGAACTCAGGGTTAGAAGAGAGAGGTATTACTCAGTGTGAGATAACAACTAGAGCACCTATGTCTTGTCTATTTATGTCCTTCTGCTTGTATGTCAGTCTGTGTTGTGATCCTGTGTGTCATATCAGTGCACTTACATGTTCTCATACATTATACAAAGAAGTATCTGACAGATGTTCAAGGAGCAGATTTATACCACACAGATTTATACATGCGGAGAATTGATGCATTCTGACTTGCATATTTAGGGTTTTTTTTGAAAGTCATAAAATGTCAACATAGAAGATAGTTTCACATTGTATTATTTTGCAAATGTCAGTTGCATACATGCTGCATTTATCTGTGCATTTGATCATCACCAGCATGAATACACAGTTAAGTAATTGAAAACAATCACCCCACTAGATCTGAAATTGTTCTTTTGTGAAAGGAGTTATGCTGAAGGGTTGCCATGTTGTCGGAAGGTCAGACGAATATAGGGCAAGAAGAGCTTGTCTTTTACCCAAAAAGGTCCCCAAGGTGAGAAAGCCCCTCAAGGGAAATTAGGATTAAGAGGGTTTAGTTGATGGCCCTTACTGGTTATCTAGCACAGTTTTGGTCTAACATGGAGATGAAGCTGCCCATAAAAGGAAAAGTACAGGCAAGCTTGACACAGACCAAAAGAGAGGATAAGAAAGAGAAATGATGTGGGAAATATGCCATGAATTTTGTTGTGGTGCCGTAATTGTTAGATGAACAGTAGGAGTAGGGGAAATATAGAAGATAATTATTGAGACCTAGTTGGAAGATCTGTTATTTTCTAAAAAATATTTATGGACTGGACAGCCCAACAGTTTTTGACATTTTATAAAACCTCTAGCTTTGTGAAACAGTTTTCATGATGGTGGCAGGACAATAAACATAACAGTGTCTAGTAGAATGGAGAAAACATCCTCCCCAAAACAAAAATGGGTGCCTTGAATAAATACACAGGGATGAACATGAAGAAAAAAGACACTAAAAATTATGAAAAGAAACCACCACAAAAAAATATGTATCTCGCTTTCTGTGTTTTTTGACAGGTGGGATATGAATTTGCTCCAAGTTTAAGAATAGAAAACAGATCCAAAAATCAGTAGGTGTGCTTCTTCCAGGTCCAGTTATTAGGTAGCCAAAATCTCATGAGCGGGTCTAAAAATGGGATTTTTTTTTCTGATAAGAGTCGGTGCCAGCACTGGAGTTGCTGACTTTCTTGGTTTCCTATAGATGCCAACAGACTTGGCAACAGTCTATTTGAATGATCTACATCTGCTTTTTCTATCCTACTCTTTTCCCAGGTTAATCATTACTGATGGGGAGTTTATATAAAGCCTCTGAAGATAGTATGTAAAAGTGAAGCGTTAAAATGGCCTGCTTGAAGAGAGGTTACATCAAATTGCTTCTATGCTTTGGCTGGGCCAATATTTTTCTTGCCCATTCTGTCAAAGTAAAGTGTCTACGCTTTATATGCTAACTCAGGGGTGGGCAAACTATGGCCTGTGGGACTGTCCTGCCCGGCCCCCGAGCTCCTGGCCTGGGAGGCTAGCCCCAGCCCATCCCCCTCCCCCTCCCCCTCCCCCTCCCCCTCAGCATCAACTCACTCGCTCTGCCGCCGGCGCAATGCTCTGGGCATCTGGGCTGCGAGCTTTTGGGGCAGCGCAGCTGCAGAGCCCAGCCTGACCCAGTCTCTGTGCTGCGTGGTGGCGGCGGCGGCGGCAGCGTGTCCCAGTTCCAGCTGGGCGATGTGGCTGCAGTCAGTGATTTCCCCAGGAATTGAAATTAGGGGGGGTGTTCGAATTTACAGGGGGGGTGTCAGGACCAATGAGATATATAAAAGAGATATGAATAAAGTAAATGTTTTGTTAGGATTATGCAAATTTAACATAAGAATAATGCAAGTTACACCAAAACACATAACAGGTCTAGATTTCTAAAAAAAAATACATTTAAAAAAAGTATTTAATTTAAATTGACTTTTGAAAAGTAAGCCATCATAGGGTAAGAGGGAAGATCCTCTCATGGATCAGTAACTGGTTAAAAGATGGGAAACAAAGGGTAGGAATAAATTATCAGTTTTCAGAATGGAGAGAGATAAATAGTGGTATCCCTGAGGGGTCGGTACTGGGACCAGTGCTGTTCAACATATTCATAAATGATCTGGAAAAATGGATAAACAGTGAGGTGGCAAAATTTGCAGATGATACAAAACTATTCAAGACAGGTAAGTCCCAGGCAGACTGCGAAGAATTACAAAGGGATCTCATAAAACTGGGTGACTGGGCAACAAAAATGGCAGATGAAATTTTATGTTGATAAATGCAAAGTAATGTACATTGGAAAACAATCTCAACTATACATACAAAATGAAGGAGTCTGAATTAGCTGTTAACACTCAAGAAAGATCTTGCAGTCATTGTGGATAGTTCTCTGAAAACATCCACTCAGTGTGCAGCGGCAGTCAGTGATTCCCAACATTCTGTTTGCTTTTTTAAAAAGAACAGGAGCACTTGTGGCACCTTAGAGACTAACAAATTTATTTGAGCATAAGCTTTCGTGGGCTACAGTCCACTTCAACGGATGTAGCCCACAAAAGCTTATGTTCTTTTTGCAATACAGACTAACACGGGTGCTCCTCTGAAACCTTTGCTTTTTTAAGAAAGGGATAGATAATAAGACAGAAAATATCATATTGCCTCTATATAAATCCATGGCACATGTACACCTTGAATACTGTGTGCAGATCTGGTTACCCTATCCCAAAAAAGACATACTGGAAATGCAAAAAGTACAGAGATGGGCAACTAAAATGATTAGGGGCATGAAACAGGAGAAGAAATTAAAATGACTGGGAATTTTCAGCTTAGAAAAGAGACGACTAAGGGGGGATATGCTAAAGGTCTATAAAATCTTGACTGATGTGAAGAAAGTAAAGGTTTTGTTAGGATAATCCAAATTTAACCTAAGGAAAATGCAAGTTACACCAAAACACATAACAGATCTAGATTTCTAAAAAAAAAAAAATTAAAAAAAATGTATTTAATTTAAATTGACTTTTGAAAAGTAAGCCATCATGGGGTAAGAGGGAAGATCCTCTCATGGATCAGTAACTGGTTAAAAGATGGGAAACAAAGGGTAGGAATAAATTATCAGTTTTCAGAATGGAGAGAGATAAATAGTGGTATTCTTGAGGGGTCAGTACTGGGACCAGTCCTATTCAACATATTCATCTGGAAAAATGGGTAAACAGTGAGGTGGCAAAATTTGCAGATGATACAAAATTGCTCAAGATAGTTAAGTCCCAGGCAGACTGCAAAGATCTACGAAGGGATCTCACAAAACTGGGTGACTGGGCAACAAAATGACAAATTAAAGTCAATGTTGATAAATGCAAAGTAATGCACATTGGAAAGCAATCTCAACTATACATACAAAATGATGGCATCTGAATTAGCTGTTAACACTCAAGGAAGAGATCTTGGAGTCATTGTGGATAGATCTCTGAAAACATCCACTCCATGTGCAGCAACAGTCACAAAAGCAAACAATGTTGGGAATCATTAAGAAAGGGATAGATAATAAGACAGAAAATATCATATTGCCTCTATATAAATCCATGGTACGTGCACACCTTGAATAGTGTGTGTAGATCTGGTCACACATCCTAAAAAATATATATTGGAATTGGAAAAGGTACAGAGATGGGCAACTAAAATGATGAGGGGTATGAAACAGGAGGAGGGATTAAAGTGACTGGGAATTTTCAGCTTAGAAAAGAGATGACTAATGGGGATATGATAGAGGTCGACAAAATCTTGACTGGTGTGAAGAAAGTGAATAAGGAAATTTTATTTAATCCTTCACATAACACAAGAACTAGCAGTCACCCAATGAAATTAATAGGCAGCAGATTTTAAAAAAACAAAAGGAAGTATTTCTTCACACAATATAAAGTCAACCCAGGGAACTCTTTGCCAGGGGATGCTGTGAAGACCAAAACTATAAAAGGATTTTAAAAAGAACTAGATAAAGTCCTGGAGAACAGGTCCATCTGTGGCTATTAGCCAGGATGAGAGGGATGCAACGCCATGCTCTGAGTGTCCCTAGCCTGTTTGCCAGAAGCTGGGAATGGGCAACAGGGGATGGATCACTTGATGATTCCCTGTTCTGTTCATTCCCTCTGAAGCACCTGGCCTTGGCCACTGTTGTAAGACAGGGTACTGGGCTATATGGACCATGGGTCTGACCCAGTATGACCATTCTTATGTAAAAATTAATTATAATAAAAATGTTTAGTACAGAAACTCCCCAACATAATGACCTCCCAAGATAGCAACAATGTGAGATAACAACCTTGGCAAATACTGCATTTTAAAAATCTTGGCCTACTGGGAAACATATTTATATAAGTTTCCATTCCCAGTCACAAATCTAGCATTCTGGAGCAAAGTGACTAAAATATAGTCCAACAAACAAATGTTTATTTAACATGCCCCTCACTTTTCCCTCCACCGCACTCCACTCACCGGTGTTGTCCTTGGTCAGTGGAGACTCAGAGTTCAGAGGTGCTTTCACGTGAGTACACCTCCCAGGTGGGGGACAAAAAGGCACAGTTCGCTCTGGCCATGGCTGTTCATTGTCCCATGGTTCACTTTACCACTCTGTTGCCAATGGCCCTGCACAGTCACCTTCTGCTGTCACCTACCACTGTGACCTCTGCGAGTTGGTCTCTTGAGGTTCCACCAGCTCTCAGTGATTTCAGCTGAGCTCTCAGTGCGGGAACCTCGCTGCTAGTGCAGTCTGGGCTGTCTCTTACACAAAAACACTGTACCCACAGGAACACTGTCCCCACAACAGGACTAAGCACTTAGACCTGATTGTCAGTGATTTCAGCTGCAGTGGTCACTTAACAGAACAAAAGACTATCCATGGAGCCTAATCAGCTCTGTCTTTAAACAGTGGAGAGGGACAGGTCCCCACCCTCTCTCTTGATGCCTTCAGATCATCACAGGCTAAGTACAGTTCTACTGCCCTTTACTCATACAATAACAACAACATTTCATCCCCTCTTCCCCCACAGTCAAGTGGTTTGTAACCCAACCCCAGCCAAAATCTATCACTTGGACAACACAGCTCTGTTTGCTGGATCCCTAGGTAGATTAGGTGTGAATGTAAATATAATCTGGCCCTGAAGCCTTAGCCCCCAGCTCATCACTAGCTGTCAGGGAGAACTCATTTAGACTTTGCTTACAAATCATCATTTGAAATTATTAGGTTGGCCAACATCAACTAAATGAATGCACTGATATCATAAAAAACAGCTGTATAAGGAAGCAAGGAAGCTAGTCTATGTTCATACTTTTCAAATATATTATACTTTTTCAGATACACATATTTTATCAGCAAAGAATCCTGTGGCACCTTATAGACTAACAGACGTTTTGCAGCATGAGCTTTCGTGGGTGAATACCCACTTCTTCGGATGCAAGTAGTGGAAATTTCCAGGGGCAGGTATATATATGCAAGCAAGAAGCAAGCTAGAGATAATGAGGTTAGTTCAATCAGGGAGGATGAGGCTGTGAATGGCTTGCCAACTACAGAACCAGTTTCTCCTCCCTTGGTTTTCACACCTCTACTGCTAGAACAGGGCCTCATCCTCCCTGATTGAACTAACCTCGTTATCTCTAGCTTGCTTCTTGCTTGCTTATATATACCTGCCCCTGGAAATTTCCACTACTTTCATCCGAAAAAGTGAGTATTCACCCACGAAAGCTCATGCTGCAAAACGTCTGTTAGTCTATAAGGTGCCACAGGATTCTTTGCTGCTTTTACAGATCCAGATTAACACGGCTACCCCTCTGATACTTGACATATTTTACCATACACTGTATAAGCTTTTAAAGTGTGTATTAATGTTTCAGTTTAAATTCAGATTTCCAAACAGTCACTAAATTGGTATGTAACTAGCTCACAAAACTTGGGGGGGTGTTGGGAAAATTCAGGGGGGGGTGTAGGGAAATCACTGGCTGCAGTGCCACCAGCCACCGGTGCTCCAGGCAGTGTGGTAAGGGGTCAGGGAGCAGGGGAGGTTGGATAGAGGGCAGGGGAGTTCGGGGTGGTGGTCAGGGGGTGGGGGTGTGGATGGTGGTCAGGGGGGAAATGGGGGTTGAATGGGGGCAGAGGTCCCGGGGGCAGTCAGGAAGGAGAGGGGGTTGGATGGGGTGGCAGGGGGCAGTCAGGGGAAGGGCTTCCAGGGGCAGTCAGGGGACAGGGAGCGGGGTGTGTGTGTGTGGATGAAGCAGGGGTCCCAGAGGGGCCATCAGGGAACAGCGAGGGCTGGATGGGGCAGGAGTCCCCGGGGGGGGCAGATAGGAGGTGGGGGCCGGGCCACAACCCCCTCCCCTAATTGGCCCTCCATACAATTTATGAAACCTGATGCAGTCCTCAGGGCAAAAAGTTTGCCCGCCCCTGTGCTAACCTCTAGTGTTTTCATTAGAGCAATTTTCCCCCTCAGCAGGTCATCCAAGTTTGGGAAATACAGAAAAACCAAGATGCTACTTGTTTGTATTATAGTGAAATATACCACTGTAATCGGTCGGTCGGGGCTCGACCCTCCAGCGGGCAGGAGGGGAGCCACACCGACTCACTTCTGTTCTCCTGCTAGTCTTTAGGAGTGACAGGGAACAACGTTAGACTGCCAGGCCCTCTGGTGCAGGGGCTGGGCAAATAGCAGTACAAACAGGCCCCGGCCCTCTGGAGCAGGGGCTGGGCAGACAGCAGTACAAACAGGCCCAGGCCCTCTGGAGCAGGGGCTGGGCAGACAGCAGTACAAACAGGCCCAGGCCCTCTGGAGCAGGGGCTGGGCAGACAGCAGTACAAATAGGCCCAGGCCCTCTGGAGCAGGGGCTGGGCAGGCAGCAGTACAAATAGGCCCAGGCCCTCTGGAGCAGGGGCTGGGCAGGCAGCAGTACAAATAGGCCCAGGCCCTCTGGAGCAGGGGCTGGGCAGGCAGCAGTACAAATAGGCCCAGGCCCTCTGGAGCAGGGGCTGGGCAGGCAGCAGTACAAATAGGCCCAGGCCCTCTGGAGCAGGGGCTGGGCAGGCAGCAGTACAAATAGGCCCAGGCCCTCTGGAGCAGGGGCTGGGCAGGCAGCAGTACAAATAGGCCCAGGCCCTCAGGAGCAGGGGCTGGGCAGGCAGCAGTACAAATAGGCCCAGGCCCTCTGGAGCAGGGGCTGGGCGAACAACAGTACAAATAGGCCCAGGCCCTCTGGAGCAGGGGCTGGGCAAACAGCGAACACGGGGCTCAGGTCCTCAGTCAGGAGCTGAGCAAACCGTCGGTAAGTCCAGACGTTTGGTTGGGGTGCAGGTGTGAGGGGGGAGACTGCCACCCGTGGGTGGGGTGGCAGGGGGGACACAGGCCCACCCACTCCACTGTGTCCCAGCCCGGGGCCCTAGCAGCGGCGTGGATCCGCTGCAGTCAGTGGGGATCCTGGCCGCAACACACTGACCTGGGCACGTCGGTGCCCTCAGCCGGACAGGGGTCGGCTACCCCCGGGCTCCATTCCATTCCCCACTCAGGGCCTGCCTCGTCGGTCGCACTGGGTTCAGGCCAGTCCGTCTGCATCGGCTCCGGTGGAGGGCTTGGCGGCAGGTCCGGCAGCTCCTCCGGGAAGTCGGGCCAGGCCTGCTCGGGCGGTTCCTCCGGGTAACAGCAGGGCCTGGGGGGCTCCTCGTCGTAGTGGGCGCGAGGCAGCTCAGAGGTCTCCTCGTCGTAGCGCCCCCTCGGCAATCGTGGGGGCTTCTCCAAGTACCGGGTCCGGGAAGGCTCCGAGGGCTCCTCGTCGTAGTGGGCGCGAGGCAGCTCCGGCCAGGCCGGGCAGCCGCCTCGGGCCGGGGAGGGTTCCCGGTAAGGAGCTCCCGCCGGCACGTCTGCTCCCGGCGGTGGCTGGGCCCTGACTGAGCTTGGGCGCGCTCCTTTTCTACTTCCTGCCCCGCCCCTTGACTTCCGGGGGGCGGGGACTGGGGGCGGAAGTTCCGCCCACTGAGGTGTTGGCAGGGCAGCTCCCTCTGCCGGGCAGGAGGGGAGCCACACCGACTCACTACAACCACCATTTTCAATTCTAAGTGGCATGTTATCGAATGCAATGAAGTATGGGATCATAACTGGGTTAACCTCACTCCATATCAGTTTTTACAATTTTGACATCAAACCGATTTACCTTGGTTATTCAGAACAGCTAGCATACACCCTGCTTGATCGTTGCTTTACAATTTGGCAAGGAAAAGTGGTCAGACAAAAGGATAAAATAAGATGGCATGGATATGGAATCGGCAATTTTGCCATTAGTCAAACAAGCATCATTTTGTTCATGGCCATACACGTACATTGTGCTTCTGTGCAGAAGATGGCAACTATGTATTAGCAACTTGGAATGCACTAGCTGGTGCATAGCTTAACTTCCTTGTTGGTGAACCACATTTCCTTGGGCAATGTAGTAGTGTGGGGTACCTGGACTGCACCTTTTAACATTATCTTGAGCACTAGATAGATACCCTGTACTTGGGGGAAGGATCACTACACCTTATTCTAGCCCTGTATCTGCCTAGTCCTGAGAACTCCCAAATTATTGCTTTTTGTTAGGTGGAACACTTGGTTTCCATTGCTATTAGTCATTAAACTACCCTAATTATCTAAGGATCCAGGATTGTTCATTCTAATCCAATGCATTCAAATAAATTTGAAAAATCTGGTAGAAGGTTGTAGATAAGGATTAAGAACAGATCAATACTCGGGCTTTTTTCCTCTTAAGCTTGAGGACATACTATACATTGTACATCTTAAGTTCATCTACTGCTGCTTATCTACCACATAACATCACTGCTTATGACATTAGAAACAACTTGCTGTGGAAGTTATGAGGTCACAGAAAAGGGAAGATTATGGTATGCAAATATCCTTAGCAAGAAAATGAGGCAAGAAACACAGAACACGTAGGGCCAAATGGGGCCACCTCTCATCAAAGCTCAAAAATCTGGCTGTGGGTGGACTATTTTTCCCCTTAGCCTGGTGGGTTGGCATGGAATAGCTGCACTCGTGCTCTCGTGGTAGAAACAAATGAGGTTCCTATACACCTCATATATTGGTTGTCACCTTCTGCAGCATAGACCTGTCTAGTGGCTACACCCGCAGCTCTCCATTCTTTTGCAAAGAAAGGCACGACAGAGTCCAAGGGGCATAGAGACTTCCCAGCACACACCCTGCTTTCAGCACAGTACAGCTATTCTGCTTGTATTCTGGTTTTGTATATAAACAGAGGGTAGGGCAACATGTGTGACTTATAGTGGTTGATTAGTTTCTAAAATTTTTGGGAGATTTTCTACTCTAGGAAGTGCTGGCTTTCATTCTTTTACACAGCAAAAGTGAGCAAAATTGAAGGGCATGTCATCTGATCTTATGAGGTCTTGCCCAAGAAAAGCAAGTATGTCTTAGACCACTACAGTCTCCCTTTGTACAGCTTATAGCCGGTCTAGAGTATCTTATATCCTGAGATGCAGGACTGAAGGAGATAGTCCTGGGAAATACTTCAGTAACCACAACACATTTTCAGTGTGTATATTTTCTTCACATAATGAGCTTGAACTGTTTTAAGCATTTTACTCAATTTTACATAAGGTGGTTACATCTTCCCAAAAGGAAATATGATCTTATGTATAAAGTACATGTACAATGTAGCATGTGCAATATAAAGTGATGCTTCCTGGCTCTAAGAGTGGGAGGGGAAGCTGCACTGCCTGAGTGGTGGAGGTACACAACATCACACCATGAAAATGTTACATTTCTTCTGGGAGGATTATACCCTCAATAGCTGAACACATCTTTATGAAACTGTCAGCCTGAATTGGCAGCGACCCTGGCCTGGTGTCCAGAGCTGGCACTGGCACACTGAGAGTCCATGAAAATGTTACATTTTTTCTGGAAGGATTAGATTCTCAATAGCTGAACACGTCTTTAGGAAACTTGCAGCCACAGTCGGCACAGGCCCTAGCCTTGCGTCCACCATCAATTCCGGACCTAGCCTTGTGGCCACAGTTGACACCAGCCCAATGAGAGTCCATGAAAATGTTACATTTCTTCTGGGAGGATGGATCTTCAATAGCTGAACACATCTTTAGGAAACTTGCGGCCAGAGGTGGTGCCAGCCCTGGCCTTGCAACCAAGCAAGTCAGTATGTACAGCTTTCCTCTGGGTGTCTTCTTGGGGAAAGGACTCAGAATATCCACAGCTACATGCTGAAATGGAATCTCAATTATGGGAAGTAGCTGGAGAGGGGCCTTCATCTGGTCATATTGCACTTGGTAGCCATACAAACCCTTCCTCAAAGTTTAACTTCTTCATTACCCCTATAGTGCAGAGGAGAACCTCCTGACAATCATTCCATCACATTGTTTTTAAGCTGTGCTACGTGGAAGAATCTTTTAATCTACTTAAGAGCCATTTGATGTTATCTATCATCTATGAATTTAAGTCTTCCTGTGGGAAAGCCAACCACAGGTAGATAAAAAGAGAGGAAAACACCACTAATACATCCCCACTTAAGCTCACCCTTATCATCCCACTAGCAGGCAGGAGGAAATAGTTTGCCCAGCTTGCATCATAGAAATAGATAACCTGATGGCTTCTGCACAGAACACAAGATTTTTCCACACAGAGCGCCTGACTGTCTGCATCACTTCTAGGGCTTTGTCAGACCTGCCTTCCAGTCCCTATCAGCGAGGTTCCATTACAGCCACCCTGCCAGGACTGCCCCAGACTGGAACAATGGGTGCTGGGGGTGTGAAGCTTCAAGTAATAAGAGCGACCAAAAGAATGATCTCATTCATATACTGAGTTTGCAGTTTTGTTCATTTGCTTTCAGTACCCCGCAACATCTTCCCCTGGGATTTCACCCTGCTGTGGAATGCAGATGCCCAACATCCCTGGAAAATCATGGGAGAATGGGGGGCATAGTCCATGACAATCTGGGGGCTTTGGTAAGTCTGCTTTCTCTGCTTTGCAGAGTGTCTTTCAAAAATTTGAAGCTAAAATCTCAAATTTCTTATAAAGGTGCAGGAAGACTTGGGAGACTCTAACCAAATTAATATGCACAAAAATGTTTTCATGGTTTCTTCATGTGATTTTTCTTTTTTAATTTCAGTGAAAATAGTTTTCTTGTTGAATTAAAACACATTTCCCTGTCATGATGGAAACTCCAGCATAACAGTCTGTTCTAGGGTTTGAGATCCAGAAAATGAAATGTGACCACAGGAAGTGAAGAGAATTAAACAAAGCAGAAGAATTTCCTTGCCCAAGCCGAATGGAAGGCAAATGGTAAAAGAGAAAGAACCAGCAAAACTGGTGAACACTGAATTTCATTTAAAAAAAATATTTTAATTCTTTCATCCCAGGGACATACTTGGTAAAAAATACATAATGTGACTTCTCTGCCTAACCTCCTTTTGACCACATTGTAAATCATAGTCATCCATGTGGGTACCTCTCTAGCATGTGTCACTATACTAACTGCTCATCCTGTTTTATGAATTATTCTCAATTTTTCACTACTGTCAGCTACTTGGAGTGATCAACAGGACATGATATTCACACCTTTCAACTGCATCTATTACTCAGCTCCAGTATGTATATTGAGACCTGGAAATAACAATGAGTTAAGGTTTCATTTTCTCAGAGCACTCTCTCTCCTATGGTTTCACAGAAGGAAGATACAGATGGCTTGTGCTGTCTACATTTTAAATGTGCCTTCTAAATTGGAGGAAATGGTGAAAGTTGAGATTTGCCAATTTTTGGTAGGCCTAACTCTTTACTCCCACATTTACTTCTTCCATGCCTAACAAACTTTAAATATTCCTAAACTATTTCTGTCTATCAAATGAAGGAGGATATGAATGGAAAGTGCACTGTCTGATGAATTGGAGGTCTTTTCCGTACCACTTTGGAATTGTGGATGACCTTCTTAAATATAGAAATTAATGTATGATAAAATGCCTGTATGTATTGGATCCAACATGAGTTAACAGGGTGGTGTATTGTCATGGGTGGTCACTTTCACCAAAAGAAGGAGGAGGAGGAGCAGCAGGAGGAGGAGGAAATGTGGTAAAAGAACTAGAAAATAGCAAGAAAAACAGAAAGAAAAACTCTGAAACCTCCAAGAAGGAAAATCTTGTAAATAGAAAATGATCAAAGAAACATTCTCCAACCAAATACTTAAATTCAGAGACATAAAGAAAATACACAGCAGTTTATGTAGGACCCTCAACAAACTCCAGTCTGAAGGTTCACACAAAGAAAGGACATCATCATGACCACCAGGTGTTTGCTGCGTGTTTGCCTCATACTGCTCTTCTTCACTGAAATCTCATCTCGGCTCTGTACCATGCTTCACTTTCAGCAGAACAAAATGAACAAAGAGAGCTTGGAGCTTCTCAAGAAAATGAGTGGAAATTTCACTTCACACTGCATAAATGAAAGGGCAGCTTTCAAGCCCCTCCCCCCCCGCCCCAGGAGGTTGCCCAACTTCCAGTGTCCCAGAAGGCGAATGCCAAGGTGTCAACCCAAGGGATCTTTCAAGAGATCTTCAACATCTTTAGCAAAAAATCTCACCCAAAGTGCCTGGGATGGGACTTCCATAGACAGGTTCCAAAGTGGACTTTACCAGCAAATTCAGCGGATGGAGGTATGTATGAGAGCACAGATGGAGAAGGAATTAATCAACCGAGAAAGGGAGGACCTCCAGCTCACCAGTTGGAGAGTGAAACAATACTTTCAGCGGACAGATGCTTTCCTGAAAGAAAAGCAGTACAGCCTTTGTGCAGGGGTGGCCCGCCCCGTAGCCTAGTGTGTCAAGTTAAATGGGGCTCCAAATTTGAGGAAATTTTTTTTAAAAAAAATGAAAAAAATACAAATAAAATAACAAAGATGTCATCATTTCAATTCCCATGTGCGTATGGAGGGAATATGAATTATAATACATTTCTCTAGATTTCTGTGACTGTATTAGTATGTAAAATCTTTTATTTACTGCAAAAATAAATATTTTAGTGATTTTTTTTTTCAATTTGCAACGTAGAGTCAAGATGACCCATTCTGCAATTTTCATATGTAATAACTCAGCCACAATGAAACACGTCCATCAGTGGCAAGAGCTGCAATGCTAATGACACCTAACTCAGATATACATCAAGGTTGCATAGCTGGCAATTCATGAAGAGCAGAGCTATCATGAGTTGATATATGTCAAACGGTCATTTTAACACACGTCACAGGTAGATGGTTAAGAATCGAGTGAATACTGTGGAAAAATGTGTTTCTTGGGGCCAAAGAATAAAGAATAGCGTCTTTCAGCATTATAAATCCAAAATGTGAGTATCTTTAAGCGTTATTAAACCTTAGAGTTATTATCGGGCTGTTTAATTATGAACTTTTCTTTGTTATAACTGGTTCATATGTAATAAATAAGGTCCATAAAAGAAAAGTGACAGCATTAACGCTTAATAGACTAGGAAAGTGATGATGTCACGCTCCAAGCGGATAACCGTGAGGAAGGGGATTACTTTCCAGACAACCGGTGTTGGGTTATAACATTGAAAAAGGTCATTTTGTTTCCATGTAAACGCTGTAACTAACTGTTTTAATAGATAAGTGAGTGTATGTTACTAATCATTGAACATTTTAGCAGTGAAAAGATGTGTTGGGATGGCTGCAATGTGGTTTAAATCACCAACCATGTGGTGTGTCAGCCATCCTTAACGCTATAATGCTTGCAGTCAGGAGCACTGTACATAACAATATTCAAATGCCCCATGGCAGAAAGAGGAAAAAGAAAACCCTCGAGCTGAGTATCATAAACAAAAGACTGAGAAGGAAAAGGACCAAGCAAAACAGGAGGGATCCTTCCTGAAATATCTTCTCTTTAATCCAAATAAAGATTGAAGGAGTTCACAGCATCCAGATGAAGGAATTTTACTTGGAGAGGAGGTTAGCTCACATCCACATGGAAGCAGTTTGGAACATCAAGATGAAGGTATATTACTTCGAGATGAGGGTAGCTCACATCCACAAAAAAGCAGTTTGGAAACTCAAGATGATGGAAACTTACTTCTAGATGAAGGCAGCTCACAGCATCAGACTGATATGGAAATGGAGAAAATTTATTCACCTTCAGAGACACGCAGAAATTGATGTAAATGAAGTAGAAAGAAGAAAGGATGAGGCAGTTACAAACAAGTTACAGTATGGGGACCCAGCTTCATGGCCCAGATGTGATGACAGTGTGTGGCAAATTCTCGTGGAACATGAACCCAAACAAGTTCATGAATTTCCCTTCCCTAAGGATGGAAATAAAAGAAATTTCTCTACTCAGCATCACATTAATGGGGAAGAAATTCATCAAAACTGGTTACAATAGTCACTGTCAAAGGACTCTATGTTTTGCTTTTGCTACAAGTTGTTTAGAAATCAAGCAATTGATACATGACGTAGTGAAAATGGCTCGAAGGACTGGAAAAGCATATCTTCAATTCTCTTTTCACATGAAAAGCACAGAACATTTGGAATGTTTTCAAAATTGGAAAGAACTTGAATTACGATTGAAAAAAGGAAAAACTATCAATGAAGAAAATGTACATGTGATCAAGGAAAAAGAAGAATATTGGCAACAAATATTAGAGCGTCTGATTGCTTTAGTGAGAGTTCTCGGGGGCCATGTGTGAGTAAGTAGGGATGAGCAGGGACTCTGGGATGGTAAAAGCAGGCTGTGCTTAGGGGACTGGTGCCTGGTGTGGCCCGGAACGGAGGCAGCAGCACTAGAAGAGCCTTCCAAGTGCCATTAGCTCAATACACTGTCATTTGACTCCACGACTGGTGCTCTCTTGCTTCTCTGGTGTGTAAAAAAGCAGAGCTGGAAGAGACAAGTGTCTCTGGGCCAGGCCATTGGTGTGTCAAAAACTGGAACCTCAACTGTCCTCTGGGGAACTGAGGCACCAATATCCAGGGATCTCTTCAAGTGCCAATGTGTCAGCATACAAGCCCTATGTTCTTCAACCACAGACCCTCTTTCCCTCATTACCCAGCACTCACTCTCCTCTCCATGCACTTTCCTGCCAAGTCCTCCTGCTCATACCCCAAAGGGAACCTCCATGCTGAAGAGGGAAAGTTGCCATGCATGGGTTAAATTCTTAAAAGTTAGCTGCTTTGTTCCCTCATGGTTCTCTGACCTTTCACAGGGTGACTCCAAGCCTCAGTGATCTGCCCCATGAACCTGGTCATGTATTTTATGCTTCAGTTCTCAAGCAGCTCATAGATCTTTTCTCTGGACCTCTCCCAGAGTCCTCTTGCTCTCATTCCATCTGGCCTGTGCAATGTCTTCCTTGGTTTTTCCCCTCTGTTATTGCTGAGATGACATTCTCACATGTGTGCTTTTTCAGCTGCCTTGAGATTCTGGACTAGGCTACAGCAGATAATTCACTTTTTGTTTTTTTAAAGCAAACAATGAGTGGTTTAGTCTACACTGAATTCCCAGGAATGTCACTTTCTTTTGAACCTTATTTTTCCCTTATTAAAAACATAGTTCCACGGAAGTCAGGATTCTACACACAGAGTCGCATAAAGTAACCAGGAAAAATAACAATGAGCATAGAAAGGAGCACTTCAATTCATACAAAGAGAAAAACAATAACCTTGTCTTTCTATTATCAATTTAGACTAATTTTCTTGGGGCAGAGATAGCCTTTTATGTGTGTACAGTGCTTAGCACAATGGGGCCTCTAGGTGCTACCATGAAACAAATAATAATCACGGTCTAACCAGATTAGTATGTACTTTAAGTAAAAACAAAGATACAGAAGGGGAAGGCAATTTTGGGCTTGACACTCCATGGCCTTGCACCTAGTGTAGCCTTTTACATCTGTGCCAAGTGAGAATCTCGAGGCTTTGGGGATTATCACAGCCTGTCCCCGGCAAGTTCTTTCTGGCTGTTCTCCATGTTTATGAAACAAGCAAAATGTGGTTACTGAAAACTGTAGGGTAGCAGTAACACACAGAGGTCTGATGATCCAGGATTGACATGAGCGCTGTACATGTGCCTGTGTTACAATGCATTTGTCTGTCTGCTTTAATTACAGAGGAAGTATACATCAGTATTGTTAGTAAAATAATATAAACATGACTTCCCAGATAGAGTTGTTCTGTTGCCAACGCACCTGGGTTGAAAGTTAAAAGTTACACTAAAGCAGGATTTGGCCCAATGTATTTACTATAGATAACTTCTTTACACACTGAGGGCCTGCCTACACCAGGGAAGTTTGTCAAAAATCGCTTACAATGGTTCAGGTTCACTGGTATTCGTAACACTGGGAGTCCCAGTGTAGACAAAATTCCAGTGGTCATCACCACTGAAAGCACTATGGGAGGGCTCTTGAAGAGGGCTGAAGTGACACAGGAACACAAGTTAAACTGAAAAATTGCCAACAAACCAAATTTTTTGTTATTTGCCCAGCTCTCATCCATACTGCTTAGAAGAGTGATGGACATGAGACCCCCACTCCCAGCTATAGGAGGATCACCAACATGGCTGACACTGATGGTTCAATTACTTCATTGTAAATTTCTTGTCCTTCCAAACTCGCTGGCCAAAACATCTAGCAAGAATGATACTCTTTGTTTTTAACAAACATGCAAAGAAAGATTGAACAGCATGCAACAGTGCCTCAGAGGGCTAGTATTAAAGAACAGCATTTAACTGAGCACTAGAATCAGTCAAAGACCGTGGGACTGTTAGTATGGGTGGATCAAAAACTCCGATTAGAATCAGACATTGCTAAACCCCCACCAATCATCCACATCCTGAAGAGTCTGATGAAAACAGATGGCATTCAGCACATGGCTGTTCAGTGATCCCGAGTTGATCCATCAGCAAAAATAGTCATTTGTTCTGGTTGTATTTGCTGTTAATATTACAAGGGGGGCGGAGGGGGCTTTCCACCAATACTTCTTGTAGCAAAAAAGAATGCATGAGGGAGTGAGACAGAAGTGACTGGAGAAGAACGGAGCACCAGACTGAAGGAAAATAGAAGAGGGGAAGAGGAGCGAGAAAGACAGCACAGATAGGCAGAGGTGATAATGGAGGGAGGAGAAGAGAGAGAGTGAGAGAGATGACAGTGGAATGGGAGGGCACAACTGCAGTGGAGACAGAGCCAGGCCACAGAGTCTGGCTTTGCATCTTGGTTTATGCTTCCTCAAAGTTTGGAGGAGCCCCATGCTGGGCTTTGATTTGAGCCCTGGTCTGATCATAATGAAACCAAAATAGAGGTTAGGCATCCAGAAAGAGATGTACAAACTAGGGCACTAACAGGTCCTGTGCTTCCTCTGCCAGAAGTCTGGAAAAGATACCGCTCTCCTTCTCACCGCATCTCTGTGTCAGACTACATAGGGGTGCCTCACCGGCTGGGGAATACAGAGCTCAGAACATGATATATGTTGCGGTAGATTACGGATACTGCCCCTCACAAAAAATGAGGTGAGTATCTAATGGGGCAGTCCCAGTGAGTCGGACGTCACTCCCACCCTTTCCTTCCATTGCTCTGTCTCTCCCAAGGTTTCCTGCATTTGAAGAAGTAAAGAAGAGCCAAGACATTTTAAAAGTAACAACAACCCATATCAGAAAGATTAATAGTCCCAATAAAACTGATGGGTCTATTGTGCCGTATAAGGAGTAAGTTACTGTTGGCTATGTCTGCAAGGTGTAATAAGATGATTTAAGTGATAGTTGATAGTCCCCTCTTTTTATTTCTTATGGTTGCTGTTTCCATGGCAAAAATGCAGGCTAGGCTTTCTTCAGGCATGCTCATCTTTTATCAGTTTTCTTATAGCTATGTATTTCATGGGAAAATATTTTTTTTTCAAACAGCTCAGTGTAGTGTGAGATTCATAGGGTCGAAAAGATACAGGAAGAGGCAAGTCAAGTCTTTCATTCTGAATTATCAGTCAAGGCTTCAGGCACCAGCTCAGCAAGCAGGTGCTTGGGGCAGCCAAGGGGAAGGGGTGGCAATTCGGCGGCGGGTCCCGCGGTCCCTCTCGGAGGGAAGGACCTGCCGCCGAATTGCCACCGAAGAAGAAAGCGGCACGGTGGAGCTGCCGCCGATTGCAATCGTGGCTCCACCCCCCCCCCGCTTGGGGCGGCAAAAACCCTGGAGTCGGCCCTGCTCAGATGCAACATTAAAGCTTGTAAGAGTCTGAATTTAAAATGAGTACAGTTACTCCCAAAATACGTGTTTCATGTATAGGGAACATAGTGCAAGAGATACAAAGAGCAATGGTTACAGGGGTGCATGTGATCAAGACAAAAATTGTCTATTAAAAATCTGTATGTTTTACTAAAGATAAATGAATTTTAAAATCTAATTTACTCTTCAGTGTTTGATTTTTTGTATTTCATTCAGCTGGGACATTGGAACTAGATTAATCACTTTGACTTTATAGTCAAATTCACTTTCTTGTTCTTATGGACTGATTAGAACAGCATTGCCTTGAGCTTTCCAACACTGAGGCCCTGACAACATTATGCTAATCAGTGCATAAGAACAAGAAAGTAACAGACCATAAAATCAAAGTGAGCAATCTAGTGTCAGTTGTCCCAGCTGAGTCAAATGCAAAAAATCCATTTAGCTTTAGTGAAACATGTGCAGATTTTTAATAGACAATTTGTCTTGATCATATGCATCCCTGTAACCATTACGCCGTATTTCTTGCACTATGGTCCCTATATTTTAAAAGCATATTTCCCAAAAATATAATAACAGAAAAACCTTTTGACTGGGCAAAGGAGCCTGATCCTCTTTGCCTTCTACCTCATCTCCACTCTGTCTGCTTTCCACAATCCTACCATTCACACAATAGGCCTAGTTTATGCCTACTGTAATGTCCATGTAAGTCTATCGAACAGAGCTGGTTGAAATGTTTCAAACAAAATATTTTTTGGTTGAAAAAGTTCCTCTTAAAAAGAAATGAAATTTTCACAAAAAAACTCATTTATTTGAAATTCTGTTTTCTGATGAAACCCCAAAATGGAAAAACCAGTATATCAATCATCCTGTGTATCAACGGCAAAAGGGAAAAAGGCAGGGGTGGGGAGGGGAGAAGAGGGAGAAAGGAAAAGGAAACCTAAAGGGAAGAGAAAAGAAACTGAACAGAAACAGAACTTTTTTAAAAATTAAAAAATGAAAAATTACTTTTTTTTTTTAAATGGTGGAATCGAAATGTCAAAGCTTCTTGTGAAACTCTTTCCTTTTCTTCAGTCATCTCTACCATAGAGTTATATCAGGGATGAACTGAGCCTGACATTTTGCATCTCCATGAAGCTATAAAGGAAAGAACTGCCTATAGAATTTTCGAGCTACAAGACCTGTAGAAAGAAAGAACCCAGTGTAACACCCAGCAGGAGATCCGATGCTACGGGGAATCCACTGAGCTACTAAACTAGCAGTTTGAGAGAGGGCGTACAGGATTACAGAAAAAGTTCTGTGCCCTTCCATATTCTTGCTGTGAAGTTTTCTGGGAGTCCAAAGACCTCCAGTCAGTACACAGTTGCTGGGAAAGGACCAAGAGAGAGATTAACTAAGTATAGGACAAGCGATGCATCATTCAGGCTCTGCGGATGGACACAGAAAGAACTACATACACTTTTTTGTTTGCATTTTGATTAACAGTAAGGTGCACAACAATACTGGGATAGACCTCACGCAAAAATTAAGAATGAGCCTCCCCTTCTTCATAACTTCAAGGCCACCCCTTCCCACTCTCAGGCTTCCTGTTTCTCTCCCTACAGAGGGTAGAGAGCCGACATTTATGGAACAGTCCTAGAATTTAGAAGAAAGCAATGGGCCAGATTAACCAGCAGGTCCTGACTGCTTTGCATGGCTCCAGCAACAGCAAGCAGTCATATATCTGGTCTAAGTGATTTGCTAAACTGCATTTATATCTTTGTATCACTGGAAAGGGGAAAAAGCTGCAAAAAGGTATTGTGAATAAGGCTCCATAACCTTTCTATATGTTTAAACCAATCCTATAGAAGTTAAAAGAAAATTAAATCCCTGCTATAGAATTCTAGAAGATAAAGAATCCAATAGAGAGAATTTCAGCCTCTATTAAATTCAATAAGAATTTTCCATAGAGAAGAAAGTTTGTCTCTGCCCCTGGCGGAGTCTACCAGAGCTCGTCCCCCTTACAAGAGTAGTGCTAGGTACTTCTTTTCTCCTTCCCTCCCTTCCTCCATCCACAGGCAAGGGGGACTGGGCCTCACCCCAGACACAGATCCAGAGAACTGGTGCTATGGCCCAGCTTTGGAACGGTCTCTAGGAGGAACCCCTTCGGTATGCCAGATCCCCTAGTGGTCTCCTCGCTCTTCCTCCAGGATAAGCCATGCGGCTTCACCGCCTCCTTAGGCTGGACCTCGGAGACTTCAGCACGCCTGCCTCACACCGTGGGTTCTGTTCAGCAAGTCCAGCTGAGCCTGACCCCCTGTTGGAGACTTATTCACTTTTTAGGGACCAATGCACCTCTCCAAACATTTGCAGTGATGCTCACACAACATTGTTGAAACAGTCGGGTTTATTAGTCCTCTGGAACATAGCATAGGAAGTCCTTAGGTTAGTATAGAGGAATGAAGGTTAAAGCATAGGTCATTCTCGTTAGCTCAGAGCCCAGCCAAGCTGTAGTGAACCCCATTGTCCAAGCTCCCTCTCTCTCTGTCCAGCTGACCTCCTTCATCAGACTCTCAGGTGTGCCCCAAATGCTTCCTGCAGCCCACACTTAACCCGTACCTCAGATCCTTCAGTCCTTTGTTCTCCAGCTGGGGAAACGCTGCTCAGCCCCCTGCTGAGAGGCAGGGAAGTCCATCTCTCTCTGGATCATTGGTTGCTGGAGTCTGTGTCCAGGCCATTAGATTTGCTATTGTCTTCTCAGATGTTCCACTGATATGGGGAGTAAGGCTCACTTAGACCCAGACAGCTAGGTGCCATTCACACCTGTGTCTTAGACTGTCCTGAGAGCAATCAGACCTTTTCCATCCACTAGGTAACAATACAACATATAGGGGAAACTGAAGCACATAGGCTTCACACCAATATTACAAGAAATTCCCAATTCGTCACAACCTGTCCCCTGTGAGAAGAATGCTTAGAGGAGGATGGCTGCTGGCAGAGTTTTTTGCTCTGTGCTCCATTGCTGCTCCTAGCATTGACCAGCAACCTGTGTTGCGAATAGCACAGACAGAAGCACAGGAGAATAAAACAAGTGTCCATCTTTGCACCAGCCCTGCTGCTTGGCTGAGCAGCAGTGAGGGCCCTGAGCCTGAAGGGGGTGGAATTCATGTGCCTGATTAATAGGAAAGTGCCCAGTGGAATTATATTCTTCATAAAAGGACTTGCTGCTAATGAAATGCTGTTCGTGATGAAAAGCCAAATGCAAGATGTAAACAAAACAGAGCATACTCTATCGTGCTTGGCTTCCAGGAAAGCTATTGAGTACTGTAAAGTGGGCTGAGAGATCTACAGGGAAATATATACTCTACAAGTTCAGGGCTGTGCTAAAATACAATGACTATGACTTATTATAGGCTCTTCATTCTACCTGAAATTGAGTGGTGCATTTTAAAACCTCTTATAGTAATCTGGGAAGCAAGGGCCTAAGATATTTGCGTACAATTATATGTGAACTGTGCTGATTCATAGCAGCAACAAAACTCTTTCTCTTCCCTTTGGGTCCACTTTCCAGTGGTTGCACTGGAGCTTGTATACGTCCTTTCCTTGATCTCCAGCTATTTTTGTTCAGTTTCAATTAATCCAAAGTATAATAAATTTCTGGCACACAAGGGTGCTAGAAAAAGATAATGAAACTTTCCTGGCCCAGTCTCTGGGTTTGTGATTACTGCTACTCAAGATGCTGGATATACCTAAATCAGCATGCAATGCCCCACCACTGTTTAAACAAGCATACAGCCCTACACACTGTGGCTGTTGCCTTGTTACTCTTTTTGTCTTTGAGTGACTGATATTTTTTCATGTAATAAAAAGTGAATTTTGCATTCATGAAAGGTCCACGGGGCCATGTATTTATCCAAAGTGAAGTTGTATCATTGAGTGTGATGGGGCAGCTGCCCCTCACTGGCTGGCAAAAGGTTAATAGCAGCTAATCAGGGCCAGGCTGGGTCCTATAAGCAGGGCTGCAGGGGTGAGAGGAGCAGTCTTTCACTGGTGCTTGAGGGAGAAGGCCTGGCTACCTGTAGAGAGAAGTACCTGGGACAGAGCAGTGCTGGGCAGGGGAGGAAATGGCACTCCAGCCTGGCTGGCTCCCAGACTGTGGCCTTGATACAGGGGCTAAGTAGGTGGTGGGGTTATGGGGAAGTGGCCCAGGGAAAGCAGGTAGTGGCAGAGGGGAAGGAGAAGCTGTGAGTGGCTGCCAGCTTTGGTGTCCCTGGGTGGGGGCCAAAATGGTGGGTGGGCCTGCCCCCCCTTGCCTCCTGGCTGCCAAGGGAAGTGGCTAGCCAAAGGACTGCAGTTTGCCCCGAGTGAGGGGCTGGACCAGGGGCTGCAGCTCACCACTGTGGTGAGAAGCTGGGTGAAGGTCTGCTGGTTCCCCTGGAAGGGGGGAGACAATGGAGTTGGGGCATAGCCAGAGGGCCATGCCCTGAAGAGGACACCATGGTCTGGGAGCGATGGAGGTCCCTGGAGATGGTGGTGAAGCAGTGATGGACAAGAGGTGGGTGCCCTGCTGATGGACAGAGCAATTCCTGGAGCAACTACCAGGAGTTGCCACGGTGGTGAGCACAACCCGTTACAATGAGCATCATAAGTACAAACTTTCCTGGCTGCCCTTTTCCAAGGGTATCAATCAGGGTTTCTCAAACTGTGTCCCATCATTCCCCTCCTAAGGGAAGGAAAAAATATTCAGGACTAGAAATTTGGGGGTTTTGACAGTTTTTGGCAAAGAATGGAGCAATGAAGGGGAAGGATGTTAAGGCAATGGATATTGAATAGATATTTCTACAAGATACATTGCAATGGCTGGTGTTAGGCATATGCTACCACCATTCACACATATTCACATTTGCTTCAGCTAGCCCTACCCTTTTTAACTTGTTCAAACTGCTGTATGCATAATGGAAAGGGCATGGGGATCAGAATAGAAGTAACAGTACCAGCTAAACAAGGTGCCCACATATTCTAATTTTTCTGTCTCTGTTTGTACATCTAGAGTAAACAAATGCTCCCATGATCTGTATACAAACTATTACCCTGCTTTAACTGTTTGTAGAGTGGCAAAGTAACACTGTCCCTTTTACAGAGCTGCTTTTTTCTTTCCTGCAAAAAGTGGTAAATTCCATAATGGCTTCAATGTTCTGATCCTAGTTCCAATGAAGTCAACCGGAGTTCTGCTATTGATGTAAAACAGGGACGAAAAAGGTCCTAAAGAGAGTTTAAGCACTACATCCTCACAAGATCTTAAAGAGTTTTATTCCAGATAAGCAGCAGTACAGATCTGGAGATAATATAGAATTCTGCCTCTGGCTCAGTGCACATAGTCAGAAACCTATACCATAAGAGGGTAAACTACACGAGCAGACACAAAGGGAATCATGTTGTGGCACAGTGCATCGAACCCTCAACAAATAGTGTTGAGTGCATTAGCTACAATGCAGTATCTCAGATGTCCTTTCTATTATCTGTTTACAGATTGCCCATAACAGACACTATAGTAAAGACATCAGTCAGAGAGATGAAGTTGACTGAGCCAAGACTGCATGAAATAACAGCACATTAGCCATTCAGCTGGGAGTGGGGAGCACAGGGTGCATGACTCTGGATCTGGCTGTTGGCTTGAGGTGATGTTTGCTCTTTCCTGCCTGGTTTCTTTTAACAACCCCTTTTGATATCTCACAGATCCCCTTGGGGGCATATGGTCTTTATAAAAATAAAGACAAGCATTTCCCAGTTTTCCTCACTGAGTGCCACTGTCGTAGTGCCACATTAACTGATTGAAGGCTATGCTAGACACCGACAAAGAATAATTTAAAACAGTCTCCTTCCTCTGCCTGTTCGTATGGTTCTGCTGTTGTGCACTACTCCCTGTGACTGCTGCTGCCTGTAGGGTAAAGTCTCTTTTGCGTGACATTGGTGGTCAGGGAGACTTGAACCCATCTCGCTGGGTCAGGGTCACAGTAGGGTTGCTTTACTATCAGCATTCTCTTCTGGCTCTACTCTTCCTCTGCCTAAGTCATCTCTGCTTCCTGTTTGTAACTAACTTAAGTCTTTCTTCAGAATGGGTCGGGGCACAAACGAAACTTCAGCTGCGGGTAACATACTGTGCCTGTCTCACCACCCAGCCAAGTGCATTTGCTGTCCAGGGTTTGACTTTTAAACATTGCTGTTGTTGGTTGCTGCTGTTTGTTGGTTGCTCCAGCAACTCTATTTCCTGCTACATTTTGTCAATGGAATTTTTTTTTTTAAATTGAGAAGTGAATGGAGTCACTACAGAACAGTGGGACAGAGGGAACACAACTCTGGCTTTTTGCCAGGCGTCACCTGCTGTGGTGTAAGTCGATGAATCACATTAGTGGGCCAGGTTACTATTGGTTCAAAATTTATCAGGATTTGCCCTGTGGTAGGTTCCTCCCAATTGCTTCCATTTTACAAACTTTTGCCCAGATCATGAAGTCCTTAGCCAGGCAAAACTCACTGGGGTGTGGAGGGTGAGTGGGGGGAGTGTTTTTTTTAATATGGAGAATTTTTCTTTGGTAAGGGTTTCTGCCTCTACCACTGCCACCCAAAGCCCAATGAACCCGGTGGGAGCCTTTCTATTGTGTTCAATGGGCTTTGGATCAGGTCACAAGTGTTCCAGAAACAGATTATTTCAGTAGAGACCAGTAAATGCTCAGAAGTAATTACCACTCCTTGATTCACCTTTTATAAAAACGTATTAGTGTTTGTAATGGGACATTGACCCTTTATGGCTAGAGAACAGTCTGGAAGGCCTGTTACTCTGTTCCAGGTGTCCAAAGAAAGTGGATGAAGTCCATTTTAAAAAAAACCCTGAAGCTGTCACTGGGAGAAAGGATGGCTTCAAGAGCAGTTAGTGTTGAGGAGAGAGAAGGTATTGGCCATCCCAGACAATTGTGCCTTTAAAGGGCCAGTGGCCAGGAATGTTGTAGAGTGGTGGGCCAAGGCTCCCCTCTCTCCCAGCAGGCCCAGACACGTGTTTGAGATAATTAGACACACTGTGGAAGTGTCAGGGGAGTGGTCTGATGACGGACATGGGTGACTCGACAAGTAGGCTCCAAGCCCAGTTAGAAAGAGCTTGCTGAGAGGAGGATGACTGTTCTAGAACCTAGTCCCAGAAAGTGTGTCGTAGAAGCTCTGAACAAAGGGGATGAGTTTGCTGGCCAGAGAGGCCAGGATCTGAACCACACACAGCCCTATGAAGAAGGGCTGTGGGGCCTTGAACCTAGGAGTGGGTAAAGAGGGCTCTTCTGGAAGTTGGGCTAAATTAGATCCCAAGAGAAGGGGAATGTTTTAAAGAATGTTGAGTGTGATTGGATTATTTCCAGGGGACTGCAGTAGAATGCCATGCTTGGAGTCTGCACCCTTTCTGTAGTAATGGTGCCACGTATGACATCTTGCAAAAAAGCACTGCGGAACTTTGGCTTATTAGACAATAGTCATATTTTTTAAAAAGTAAAGGATGTCTTAGTTATATTTATATTTAACCTGCCACATAGAGCTGAGTAAACATTGGTGTGTGAAACACTTTGCTAAAAACATGCAGATTTGTGTTGATTAAAACATTTTGCAAATCTGTGTTGAATTCACCCAATTGTCTTGGCTGAGTTTTTTTTCCAAGAACTCCCAAACATTTTGTTTGATGCTTTCTGAAGAAAACATTTCAATTTTTTAAATTTGAAATGCCATTTAAAAACTTACTTCAGTTTTATTAACACTTCAAAATGAAACATTTTTGTTTTGGGCTGAATGAAACATTTTGTTTGACCTGAACCAATTTCTTCTTCTCTCGCGCATTTAAAAAAAATTATTTTACAGCCAGCAAACTGAAAAATCTGTTCACACAGTTCCCCCTCCAAAGTCAAAGTGCAGTCACAGCTACAGAAAAACCATCAACCTAAGATTCCAGAGCTCACCAAAATCCAGATTAGTGTGTAAAAGCATAGTTCATAATACACTGTAGTCTCACTACTGTAGTGAGCTGGTAGTCTCTGCCCAGTTCATGGGTCCTAATTCAACTAAGCACTTTAGCAGGTAAAAATTTAAATTTCAGCACATGCTGAAATCCTACTAACTTAAGCAAAGCTAAATGAGATCAAGCACTTTCCTGGAGCCCTCAGGTCAGAGTTGGAGGGGAAGGGTTATTGACCGTGTACTTCTGTGGAGAGAAACTGTAGGACTCTTAATCCGGTACTCTTTATAAGAACTATATTAACATAAAACCCATCATAATTTATGTGCCCCAGATGTGATCTTCTCATGTCACATTCTTTTCTAACATTAAAAAAAATCCTTTTCTGACAAACAACCTATAAATAAACACTTTAAACAAAAACTCCTTGCAATGATTACAGCCTTCCTTAATTCTAGGTCAGACCTGCTAAGGCCCCCATTCAACAAAGCACTTAATCCTGCAGTGAGGCACATCTTTAAATTATGCTTCAAGTACTCCATCAGATTATAGAATGATGGGGTTATAATGTATTCTAAATCTCTCACCAAGGATTAGATAGAAAGAGAGAGACTCTCCAGTCCGTTGTTTCAAGAAGTTAATTCCTTTTTGTTTTTAGCAGCAAAATGAATTATTCTACACCTCTACCCCTGATATAACACGACCAGATATAACACAAATTTGGATATAACGTGGTAAAGCAGTGCTCCGGGGGAGGGCGGGGGGGCTGCGCACTCTGGATCAAAGCAAGTTCAATATAACGCGGTTTCACCTATAACGTGGTAAGATTTTTTTGGCTCCTGAGGACAACGTTATGTCGGGGTAGAGGTGTATTTGGAAATGTGCAAACTCAATTTTATCTGGGAGGCGGTTAAATTCTATGGTGATAGGTGTTGTAGGAAACCCTCACCTAAAGTTATAACAAGACATTGCATACTGTGTGTATGCTAGATAAAAACTCATTGTTTTTATGGGTGGCTCTCGGCTTATTATAATTAAGTGACCTTAATCCTTAATACCGTTGCAGCTATATATCCAGGGTCGGCTCTACCATTTTTGCTGCTCCAAGCAAAAATAAATAAATAAAAACCGCTTGGACTGTGCCGCCCCACGACTGGCTGGACGTGCCGCCCCTTAGCATGTGCTTCCTCCACTGGTGCCTGGAGTCGGCCCTGTATATATCCCACTCCAGTACAATGATATCACATCATGCACACACCAATTCCTGCTCCTGAGTGCGTTCAAACATAGAAGACAAGCAACACACAAAGAGTGGGTTGTAGGAGAGCTAGTAAATAGAAGCAATGCTAGGTGTGTATTTTATATACACTTTCTTGTAATAAACTTTATCAATTTTAAGTGAAGTTCAGAAACTTCTCCCCCACGTAAGTAAATGTCAGTTACATGGGCAAGCAATTTCCTGCACATAGACAGATACACAGGAAGAACCGAAGGTTATGCTAACGAATAAATGCCCCCAAACTTACCCAGCATCCCTCCTGGAGTACTAGAGGAGTGTGTGCTACAGCAGCTATTCCCTGACCCTTAAAAAGGGGCAACATATGCTCTCCCTGTGTACTGCCAGTTTTTCTAGCTGTGGTTCCTCATACCCCTATGGAAGGCTAGCACAGCTGGCAGGACTGGCCAGGAATAGGGCCTTTGTTGCCAGCAAGCACCTGCACTGGGGCACATGAGGTGGAGGAGGAAGACTCTGTGCAATTCTCTACCCACTTGCAAAGAACCAGCCTTTTTTGGCCCTATCGTGGCCGAGGGATTGTGTCTTTACTTGTTTTATGAGGCAACCAGCACACTTAATAAATGTGCTCAAAACAAGAAATGATCAGAAAGTTAAATCACCATTCATTGCTTTTACAAGAGGAGGATAGATTGACTCTGAGAGCAAAGGAGTTACCGGTATTACCTTTTTTAAAAGACAATTATTTTATGTGAGAAACAATAAAAGTTACATCACTTATTCAAAATACTGCTCCTACTTCCTTCGCAAACTAATGAGACTTCCATGCATTGCTATTCAGTATCAATCATACATAAAAGCCTAAATTGCCAAAGTAATATCAGCTATGGAGACTTAAAAAAAATTAAAACGGTACCATTTATGTGGATTATGGTACAGTCTTTAATTACGTGAACATGTACTATTTTTCACACAGGAGCCTTACCTCAATGAATGAATAGTGATTTAACATTTTTTATCTTCATGCATATAATGCACACCATTTAAACCCTTTAGTGAATATTAAATTGCATATTTTCTCACAGGTGTTTATTGTGCTCAGCCCACTGTATCTGTGCATCACAAAAATGAATTTAACTACACAACATCCCTGTGAGATTGTGTTATCTCCATTTTACAGCTGGGAAAACTGAGGCACAGAAAGAATAGGCCAAAATTGTCAGAAGGGTCCACTAACTTTGGGTGCCTAAAGTAAACTACTTAGGGCTTGACTCTTTTTTTGTTTGTTTGTTTCAGAGCACTTAGCACTTTGTACATTCAAAGCAATGCTACAGTTTATTTCAGTAGCAAATGAGAGAATTTAGCACTTCTACAAACGTTGGCCTTCAGGTATCTCAGGTTGGACACCCAGGAAATAAGGAATGCACAATTAGTGGCTGCTTGTGAAAAAGCTGGTTTAAGTGAGTTGCTCAGCATCACACAAACTCATGGCAGAGGCAGGAATAGAATCTAATTCTCCACGGTGGCATTAAACCACCCTCTTTTCTCTTCCTGCAGTACCCTACCCCATTCACCACACACCTTTCAACCATTGCAACAATTCAGGCAGGGACAACAGCCTCTTTCATTACACAGCCTTGATTCCATTCTGGAGGATGGTCCTTCCTGTGCACTGAATGACAGGGGGATCCTATGAGAAAAGTAGGATGTGATCATGTAATAAAAGACTGCACTGTAATACATACACATAAGAGGATGAGTTATGGTTGTCCAGGCAACCTTAATGGTGGCATTTCCGATTTTTTTTAGTGCTTGGTTTAGCAACCTTATGTTCTTTTAACATAGTTCTCCATATTGCTTTAGACCTTAACCATATAGAAACAGCTTTTAGTTTACCAGTAAATTCATATTGATCTCAACTAAGGTTTTGAGTGGATGGTTTCTCCAGTCCAGCATGGACATTTGAAAGCAAAAGATGCACCATGTTGATCTGAAAGTGGCCATTTCAGCACAGTTCCTACTTGTGAAAACCCTCAGAACATTTTGCTTTTTGTTTCAATGCAGAACAAAGACAAATTTTGAAATCTTGAAAGCTGCCATGAACAGCCAACTTCCAGTGACCTGCAACATACTTCCCTTTTTCTACTGAGTTTTTAAATGAACAACATGAAAAGTCAGAGCCGCCTTCTTAGTGGCTGATATCTGGGCTCAGGTCCTAGTGACAGACACAGGGCAGCCTCTTAAACAGCCCTTGAGTGCGGAGGGGAAATTCTAAATCATCCTGCAGTTCAGCATTCCAGTCTCAGGCTCTGAATTCCAGGTTGTTGTTGGAGTTTGGCTCCCAAACTCTCCTGTCTTTCTGGGTTATTTCCATTCCTTTAGTAAACAAACGATTTAATAAATGATTACTAGACATTATAAGCATGTTATAGATCATTATGATCACCCCAGTGGGAGATGCTGTGAGTAGTTGTAAGTAACCTGTTGACCTCTTGGATGCTAATAATTTATTAATGTCAGTTAAGCATTTATTAACCCTTTATGAACTCATTGTAAATGAAACCTTTTAACATATTTCAGTTACTCTTTATATTATCAACATTCCACATTTGATGACTGAGAGCAAGGGTGCATGGAAAGTGCTCTTAATGAGAACAGCACTGTGCCCGACTCTAGAGAGATGAAGAAGATATTAAATCGATTGATGTATGCTGGATAAAGGGAAGGATAAAGTTCAGTACATCATGACACAGGCATTTTTTTTACAATGGCATAACCAGGAACAATTTAATTATCTGCCAAATGATATTAATCTCTTTAAGAGACGCTTGAAGTGAGGGAAACACAGGCATATGCATGGTGATAACCATAGGGTGACTGTGTGTGCATGTGGACCTTGACCATGAAGAGAAAAGAAGATGATGGGGGCGGGGGGGTAGGGCGGTAGCAGAAGCTGAAAGAGAACTGAGCAATTCTATGTTCTGAGTTCACTGAAGAAGAAAAATACAATAATGTAAAATTCTCAATTCACAGATCAGCTGGTGGCTAGACAGGTGGTGAACTGTGGTGCTTACTGTGAAAAGCTTGCTTGTTTCACTGTCACTGACTCTTCTCATCTCTCTCATCTTCGTTTCATTCGGCTGTCAGTATCTTGTCATAAAATCAAAATAATAAGCTCTTTTGAGCAAGAAGTGTGTCTCTACTGTGTGTCTGCACAGCGTTTAGCACAATGGGGCCATGAGCCCTGATCAGCACTACTGTAATACAATAAGAAATGCATTGACAGGTGAGAAGTTTATTTTAAAGAAGATCTGTTTACTTCAAGTGAGTAATGGGCATTAGGAACAGATGAAGTCCCAAGAAACAGAGATCTTGTTTCTGTGTGCAGCCATAGTAATCTGAAAACCTCACCAGGAGAAACATAGATGCCTGAAATGTATGCAGAATAGTGACTGAATAGAATATTCTTTGAGGCATCTGGAGGCTAGATTGATATTGATAATAAGGAAGTTCAGCAGTTTCAGGTAAACTTCTTTGAATTTCTTATACAAAGCAAACAGGCAGAGACCTAAACCCTCCTTCTTGTGAAAGAGTAACTCTCTAGATTTTTCTTGTTGAGATAGTCAGCAGACGCTTGGGCCAAAACGTTCAAACTTGAATGCCTAAAGTAAAAGCACCAAAACACTGAAAAAGATTTGTGGGTTGTGGTGGACAATCAGCTGAACATGAGCTCCCAGTACTAGACTGCGACCACAAAAATGAAAAACGAGTATTTTCTCCTTACATCCTTCTTGATAACTAACTTTATTATGCGATATTCTTTTCACTGCCTGTATCTAATTTATGATGATGTCTTCAACACTGAATTCCAGTCCTATAATACTAGGTAAGAACCCAACAAATTAATACACATAGGGGTCCGACGCAACATTTTCCTGCACCTTTTAAAGTCACTTACAACATTCCAGCATGGATGGGTGTAAAACTCTTCCATTCATATCTGATAGGTATTTACAACCACTTTGCACCGGTGTAAGTGACTGCCCAAGATACAGGCATGGACATAATGGATCAGACTCTTTGTAGCTCTTCTTCTTTCTCATTTTCTTTAAGGGACTTCTCAGTCTGTTTTTGTATCAATTGATGTTTGGTTATAAGATAATTAGTAAACAATGTTGAGTAGACAGGAAAACTGTACTGTTCATCATTATTGGTACTGACAGTCCATCGTTTCCTTTTCTTCCAGTGGTGAAGCATCTGCTAAAAGGACAAGGCCTACTGTTACAGAGATAGCACGTACTTGAAGAGTTGATAGCGGTGTTATATAGCAGGGGAAACATGAGCCTACCCACTCATAGTGCCATACAGGATATCAGCTGAATATATAATATGGAAGACCTTTAACTGAATAGATGTAGGAAAAGCAGTAGACTGAAGGTCCCTTCAAATGGGTGTGTGACAGCAGAGAGTGGAAGAAAATCTTTTAAGATTAAACAAAAGGAAAGTGTCAAGTCATCTAAAGATATGTGGCAGGAGACCCCAAAACATGCAAGTGCCATCAGATATGTGAAAGCTTGTATGTATTAAAATAGCATATATGCTTAAAGCAGGGGTCAGCAACCTTTCAGAAGTGGTGTGCCGAGTCTTCATTTATTCATTCTAATTTAAGGCTTTGCGTGCCAGTAATACATTTTAACGTTTTTAGAAGGTCTCTTTCTATAAGTCTATAATATATAACTAAACTATTGTTGTATATAAAGTAAATAAGTTTTTGAAAATGTTTAAGAAGCTTCATTTAAAATTAAATTAAAATGCAGAGCCCCTCAGACCGGTGGCCAGGCCCGGGCAATGTGAGTGCCACTGAAAATCAGCACGCGTGCCATAGGTTGCTTACCCCTGACTTAAAGGTACCTGAGGGGATAATGAAACAGCAGTGGAACTTGTGGCACAAGTGTAGTCCATATTGACACATCAGCACTCCTGTTTCACCTGCACAGGCTATGCATCCCAGCCTGAAAACAGGGCTCTCCTCTCGAGGGTGCAGTAAAATGCTTAAATTGAATCCCAAGTTATTAATGCCTACAATTCACAGGAGCAAAATAAGGAGATTAATGTTTGTAAACCTGACCCATTCTGTGGAAGAGTTGGTGTGGGAAGTGCAGGCAGGGAAAGAGGAGCAGTTAGATAAAAGTAAGTGTATTCATCCTCTCTGGCAGTTACAATAATGCAGTGAGTGTAGCAGCGACTAACCTCATTAACTAGGAAGGCATCTGCTTTAATGCAGACAATCTCTGGTGGGGTGCTGCCATCCAGGTAATGTACAGTATCTGCACTGGCTCAGAAACTCAGATTTGCAGCAGGCAACACAGGTCTCTTAACACCTTTCTCTGAAGCATCTGCCACTGACCTCAGACAGGATGCTGGACCAGATGGTCCGGGGGTCTGATCCAGAATGGCAATTCCTGTGTTCCAAGTATTTAACTAACTGCTGCCAGTTAACACAAGCATGCAGGTGTGGTATGACCTAAAGGAAGGGGTGTGTGTGTGTGTGTGTGTGTGTGTGTGTGTGAGAGAGAGAGGATTCTCTGTATGTGTGTCTCCTCACGCTATGTTTCATTCTACAATATTGATGTGCTATGTAGGGGGAGAGATGATCAGATGAAATGCTGGACTTGGCACTCCGCTTGCTAGGGGTGCTTAGGTTAGTCTAGTCTGAAGGGGTTGTAGCTAGGTAGACAGGCTGCCAAATGGCATCTCTGGAATGCCAATAGTTACTTCTCATGGTAGAGCAGCACTTTAGGTCTCAGCAGGGGCAGAGCACTGCCTATTAAGGTTGTCCAGCCCTGCCGACTAGACCTTATTTTCAGTTGCTTATAATTTTTTGGCAAACTTTAACTATTTTGGCTGAAATTCTTATGCCAGGTGTCCGCCTGAATTTTTGTTTAAAAAAAAATCTGCCACTAATGGTCAATGTCTTTCTGAGATGAAGCTAAGTGGAAAACTACATTTTGCCCATCTTAAACTATTCTAGTGATATACTCTAGATAAAATGGTCTATTTTTTTTAATAGCTTTGCCTTGGTGCCAGGGATGTGTCTTTTGCCATTCCCGTGAAAATTCATCCAAATTTGGCCAAATTATATGTCTTTGAAAAATTCAGACATGCTCAGTAGAGACATGGATTTTAGTATCTAAATTCATTGTAGATGCCATGTGCACGGAGCATACTTCAGCCTGGGCTTGAGTGGGACTTTCTCTGCAATTGCAGCTCTGGGCCGAAAGCAGGTAGCCTGTTTCTCTTGTGCTCTCAGTGACCATCCCCTTCCTGGGCCCAGGCAGCCTAGAGGATGAAGCTACTTATTTCAACTGCAGAGGGGACAAGAGCTGGATGTGCTGGGGAGTAGATGGCGACAGGGAGCCTGGGGGGAACTGGAACTGGAGTCTGGCAGCAGTGGGCGGAGGGAAACACAGGCAGCCTTAATTCTGACTTTTCCTAACTTTTTTGAATGACTGGCTTTGCCTTCCTAATCTTCTAATGCAGGTTTTCTGTTTTTGTTTTTCTCATGCATGTGTATTCGTATTTCTGTTTGAGATTTGGGCAAGAAACAACAAAGTTTTGCAAGCATCCAATTATTACTGAATGGGGGTTTGCGTTGTGTTGCATGTAAGCTTCAGCAGTGCTGGTGGAATGCTCCTGAGAGACCAGGTCTGAAACAGCTCCCTGTCGTGTACTATGGGTTATGCTGAGACTCAGAGGTCCACAATCAACTATCTTCCAATATTCCAATAACATTAAAAGTCTGCCCAACATACACAAACAAGGGCATGATCCAGTATACAAAAATGCCACTCTGTTCTGCAAGAGCTATGTACTAGTAATGACTGCCTGATTGGATCCTATAAATGCATTAATCAGAAGTTTAGTAGACTCTTTTAAAAAAAGATGAACTTACTATCCAATACTTTTCAGCTACTAGAGATGCTTAGTTAGGTACCAAACAAACATGATAGTTTTTCAGATATCTTGTTGCTGGATGACAGCTTTATCAATACCACCTCTCAGACAGAAAATCCAAGTATTGTCACTTTTAGACTAATTCTTCAGTATCTAACTTTCTTGAAACCAGAAATATTTTCCTTTTTACGATTAACCATGTCAGCTGCAACAGAATCAATACCAGCTTTAATCGAATTAATTTTTAAACCCCTCTTGGGAATATCTCACTACTTTAAGATTCCCAGTTATGGATTCCAGCTTTGAGAACCTAGGGGCATCTCTCTCCATCTTAGCCTCCAAATTGGGTAATCACAATAAAAAAGGCCTTTAAAGAAAGTTCCCCGGCGGTGTTTCCACATCAAAGGGCTTTGTACTTAACAGGTGTCAGAGAAAATGGAGAGACACTGCTGCTTTCAGCTGACTCCCTTTCTCCATTAAGTCTTAGCTTGAAGAATGGATCCAGGGAACACTTTTATTGGTGAGGCTCCTTTGGTAATTCCTGCTGCTTTTGTAGATTGTAAGAAATGGCTGCCAGGTAAATGAACCAAGAAGCAAAAATAACCCAGACTAGGAAAAGAACATGGACCAAATTCAGCTCATACTGACTCCAGTGTCAATCCACAGTAACTTTGGGTACGTCTACACTTACCGTCCTGGTCGACGCGGTGAGTTCGACTTCTCAGAGTTCGAACTATCGCGTCTGATCTAGACGCGATAGTTCGAACTCCGGAAGCGCCGCGGTCGACTCCGGTACTCCACCACTGCAAACGGCGGTGGCGGAGTCGACCTTGGAGCCGCGGAGTTCGACCCCGCCGCGTCTGGACGGGTGAGTAGTTCGAATTAGGGTACTTCGAATTCAGCTACGCTATTCACGTAGCTGAATTTGCGTACCCTAATTCGAACCCCCTTTTTAGTGTAGACCAGGCCTTTGTTAGAGTCAGTGGAGTTACTATGGATTAACACTGATGCATAATGAAGAGCAGAATCTGGTCTGATGAATCAATTATGTGCAGGGTTTCTCAAACAGGGGTCGCCACTTGTGTAGGGAAGGCCCCTGCCGGGCCGGGCTGGGCCAGGCCGGTTTGTTTACCTGCCCCATCCACAGGTCCGGCTGATCGCGGCTCCCACTGGCCGTGGATCACTGCTCCAGGCCAATGGGAACTGCTGGAAGTGGCACGGGCTGAGGGACTTACTGGCCACTGCTTCCAGCAGCTCCCATTGGCCTGGAGCGGCGATCCACGGCCAGTGGGAGCTGCGATCGGCCGGACCTGCAGACGGGGCAGGTAAACACACCGGCCCAGCAGGGGCTTTCCCTACACAAGTGGTGACCCCTGTTTGAAAAACCCTGATTATGTGAAATTCTAATCCAAAGTACTGCTTCAGAAAGAATATATCAGAAGAATATATCAGATGCCAACAGCATCCGTTCTATGAATACATTACCTCACTCAGGTCTGTAACATTCAGTGTGCACATTCACCAGCTTAGCTCCCTCTGAGCACCACATTTAAATATCTATAAAAAGTTGTTAACACTCTAATGGAAATATGTAAGCAATTAGGGTGGGATTCATAAAGGGATGTTGGCAATGCAATGCTCAGTGTTGCAAAGCTTAACTTTTAGGTGCCTAGAAAAATTACAGGCATAACACTGCAATCTATAAAGCCAGTATACTAGGAGGGGAGCTGCCTAAGCTAGCCAAAAGGAGATGCCAACAAGAGGGGTGTGTGTGTGCTAAACACTACTCATCTGTGATGGGGTATCCTCCTCCCACTTGCCCTGAAAGGGTTAAGGCAGGCCAGAGGGGCCAATTAGCCTATTATACAGCAATATGGGGGAATTAAGACTGAGAGAAGACTTAATTAGAAGCTCACCTGTACAGGAAACGGTGTGGCTTCTATAAAGCCAGTGAGCTGATAGCATGACGGGGCTGCAGGGAGGTAGTCTTCAGTTGTTCTCTGGGAGAAGGGAGTTGTGTTTGGGGCTATAGAGACAAATAGCCGATGTTTGTTGCCTGGGAGTAGAGAGGCTGACAAACCTCAGGGTGGGAAGTGCCTGGGTAGGAAGCAGTTCAGGGAGCAAGCAGCAATGTTGGGGACTGAACAATCCTGGCTGCATGTTGTAGGGTCCCTGGGCTGGAACCCAGAGTAGAAGGTGGGCCTGGGTTCCCCTGCCTGCCCCTGGGGAAGTGGCACTGGTGGGGCAGTGGACTGAAAGACAGGCTAGATCACTGTGGGAGTGATAGAGATTTTGAAGGACTCTACCCTGGAAGGAGGGAACACTGAGTGACCTGACTGGAGGGCTGAGTCATGAAGAGTATGCTGCAGTTGCTGGTGTGAGAGAGGGGCTGCGGACCAGAGAGCGAGAGACAGAATAATGGCATGTGATTGCAGGAAGGGGTGTTGACCTCATGAGCTAATCCCCCAGAGTGGGCAAGAGGAGGTGCCAGCCCAGAGGTGAGTGGAGCTCCCTGGCACACCATCTCACAGGGAGAGGAACATATCTCTGTGTGTGTGATCCACAAATGAGAACATTATGCCTAGAGTCAGGTGGCTTATGCACATAAGGCACTTCTTGCAGGAATGAGTTAAGGGCATGCCTCATGCTGCACAAAATGGATGCTGTTGGAGGAGGAGGCGGTGCCCCCACTAGTGCTCACCTTATAACTGTTAGTCCAGCAGACTGAACGCTTGTCTGGGATGTGGGTAATGCACCTCTGTGAGAGGCGATAGCTATCTTGATGGGAGAAGCCCTCATGTCAACATAGCACTGTCTATACTGGGGGTTAGGTCAGTATAACTGTGGATTTTTCTCACCCTTGTGTGATGTATCTTTGAAAAGTCCTGGAAGATGGGATTGATTCCAGATGACTGGAAAAGGGCAAATATAGTGCCCATCTATAAAAAGGGAAATAAGGAAAACCCGGGGAATTACAGACCAGTCAGCTTAATTTCTGTACAAGGAAAGATAGTGGAGCAAATAATTAAGCAATCTATTTGCAAACATCTGGAAGATAATAAGGTGACAAGTAACAGTCAGCATGGATTTGTCAAGAACAAATTGTGTCAAACCAACCTAATCGCTTTCTTTGACAGGGTAACAAGTCTTGTGGATAGGGGAGAAGTAGTAGACGTGTTATATCTTGACTTTAGTAAAGCTTTTGATACTGTCTCGCATGACCTCCTCATAAGCAAACTAGAGAAATCCAGCCTAGATGGAGCTACTATAAGGTGGATGCAAAACTGGTTGGAAAACCATTCCCAGAGAGTAGTTATCAGTGGTTCAGTCATGCTGGAAGGGCATAACGAGTGAGGCTCCCCAGGGATCAGCTTTGGGTCCGGTTCTGTTCAATATCTTTATCAATGATTTAGATAATGGTAGAGAGAGTACACTTATAAAGTTTGTGGACAATACCAAGCTGGGAGGGGTTGCAAGTGCTTTGGAGGATAGGATTAAAATTCAAAATGATCTGGACCAATTGGAGAAATGGTCTGAAATAAATAAGATGAAATTCAATAAGGACAAATGCAAAGTACTCCACTTAGGAAGGAACAATCAGTTGCACACATACAAAATGGAAAATGACTGGCTAGGAAGGAGTACTGCAGAAAGGGCTCTGGAGGTCATAGTGGATCACAAGCTAAATATGAGTCAACAGTGTAACTCTGTTGCAAAAAACATCATTCTGGGATGTTAGCAGTAGTGTTGTAAGCAAGACATGAAAAGTAATTCTTCTACTCTACTCCATACTGATTAGGCATCAACTGGGGTATTGTGTCCAGTTCTGAGCACCACATTTCAGGAAAGATGTGGAAAAATTGGAGAAAGTTCAGAGAAGAGCAACAAAAATTATTAAAGGTCTAGAAAGCATGACCTATAAGGGAAGATTGAAAAAACTGGGTTTGTTTAGTCTGGAAAAGAGAAGACTGAGAGGGAACATAACTGTTTTCAAGTACATAAAAGGTTGTTACAAGGAGGAGGGAGAAAAATTATTCCTCTTAACCTCTGAGGATAGGGCAAGAAGCAATGGGTTTAAATTGCAGCAAGGGAGGTTTAGGTTGGACACTAGGAAAATCTTCCCAACTGTCAGGGTGGTTAAGCATTGGAATAAATTGCCCAGGGAGGTTGTGGGTCTCCATCACTGGAGATTTTTAAAAGCAGGTTAGACAAACACCTGTCAGGAATGGTCTGGATAATACTTAGTCCTGCCATGAGTGCCAGGGACTGGACTAAATGACCTATGATTCTGTGTAGTTATACTGATGTAAGTTTATAGTGTAGACTTGGCCTAAGGCCTCGATCCTGTAAAAGGCCAGTCTACAGAGGCAAGTTGTTTCGCCAAAAGGCAGCTTTTGGCGACAAATCAGCACAGGTGTAAACACTGCAAAGCCACTCTTTTGTGCCAAAACTTCTCAGTTACAGCACTGTAATAAAACCACCCCGACAAGAGTCCTAAGGTTTTTTTATGCTGAGGCTTTAGAGCCGTAGTGCCAGTGTAGACACCATTGATTTTTAACGCTGTTGTTGGCCTCCGGACGATTTCCCACAATGCCCATCCTGACCACTCTGGTCAGCAGTTTCAAATCAGCTGCCCTGACGCCAGGTAAACAACTTTCTGCCCCTCCTCCTTTAAAGCCCTGGGAATTTTGAAATTCCCCTTCCTGTTTACTCAATGTGCAGAGCTCACATCGCATCTTCCCAGCTGAACAGGGCTGCTCCACGCAGCAAACAATCTGCTAGGACCACGGTGGAGCTTCTGGATCTGATAAGTGTTTGGGGAGAGGAGGCCATCCAGTCCCAGCTGTGCCCAAGCCATAGGAATTTTGATACCTATGGCGAGATTGCACACAGCTTGCACAAAAAGGGATTTGACCGGGATATGCTGCAGTGAGGAGCATAGGTGAAGGAGCTGAAGAATGTGTACCACAAGACAAGGGCGGCAAACCATCACTCCGGTGCTGCGCCCCAGACCTGCCATTTTTAGAAGGTGTTGGACGCTATCCTAGGTGGCGGCACCACCTCCACCACAAAGAACACCGCGAATACTTCGGCGGGTCTGGAATCCGTGAAAAGTGGACTTAACCCAGAGGAGGAAGTCATTGATGAAGATGTGGAGCCCACAGCAGGGTCACCTAGTGGTGTGTCCAGTCAAAGCTGTTCTCCACTGCAGAGGTGTCTAGCCAGTCTCTGCAGTTGCTCTCTGGCAAGCCAGAAGCAGGAGAGGAGACCCCTGGTATGTTGTTTTGCTTTGTGAAGTTCTGAAGCAGGTTGAGGGCAGGGAAATGTAGAAGTCTGGCATTGTTTCTGTGTGCTGGGCATTTTCCCCACACAGCTAGGCAGTATGTCAGAATAGGGAGTTGATGCTCTCCGAGATTTCACGGGAATCCTCCAGAGAGATCACTAGCAAACTTTCCTGGAGGTATTCAGCAATCGTCTGCCAGAGGTTCCATGGCAGAGCTGCTTTATTCCTTCCCCCATTGAGAGACACTTTCCCACCCCACTCTGCAATTACTTGGGCAGGGACCAAAGCTGCACACAGACGAGCAACATAGGGACTGGGCCAGAAGCTGCAAGCGTGTAGCAGATGCACCCTTGCTTCACTGCTTATCCTCAGGAGCGAGATATATCCAATAGGGACCACTGCCTGTGGAAAATGGTGGGGAAGCTTAGAGTGTTGCGTGCACACACCCCTATAAGTGCCCTGCAACCTTTTCAGATTGCAATGCACAAGGCCTCTACCCTGGAGTTCACTCACCATTCTTGAGGTCTTCTGCCTCGTGTGTGCTTGCCTAGGGTCATCGAGATAGTGATAGGTATGTTACCAGCAGTGTATTAATGTTAGTGTTTAAGTGCTCTGTGGGTAGTTGACAATAGCGCTTCTGTTTATTGTGAATTATGCCTCTCCAGTCTTCACCTTGAGAACCAACCCTCCAACAGCAGCTGAGCATCTGTGCAAGATAAGGAAATGGCCAAGACGGATCTGGGAAGATATGTTCGGGGGGTGCTGCAGCAGTCAGAGGCAGAAAACACTGAATGCAAGAAGTGGAGGGAAAGCGACAAGCAGAAAAGACAAGAGAAGTATTCTTACAACAGGGATGCCACAGAGAGGCTGATTAAAGTTCTGGAGTGTCAAACTCTCATGTTCCAGACTCTCATAACACTGCAGACCGAGCAGATACATGCCTGCCCTCCCCTTCAAAATCATCAGCCAGGCATTGAGCCTCACAGTTCACTCCTGAGTAAACCATTTGCCCTTCCCTTCACAAATATTATGCAATGTAGAACACATGGCTATAACCATGAGTATATTTTCCTCATTCAGGTGTAACCTGCAATATAGGCATCACCAGCATGCCTTTAATCAGCTAAACACACAGTCAACGGTCATTCTGCACCTACTCAGCCTGTTGTTGAACCTCTCCTTACTGCTATCTAGGTTGCCTGTGTACGGCTTCATGAGTCATGGCATTACGAAGTAGGCTGAGTCTCCCAGGATCACTATGGGCATTTCGACTTCCCCTATGGTGACCTTCTGGTCTGGAAAGAAAGTCCCTGCTTGCAGCTTTCTGTAAGGGAAGTGTTCCTAAAGATACATGGATCACACACCTTTCTGGACCACCCCATGTTAATGTCAGTGAAATGCCCATGGTGCTCTACAAGCGCCTACAAAACCATGGAGAAGTACCCCTTCCAATTGATGTACTTGGTCGCAAGGTGGGCCAGTGCCAGAATTGGAATATGCATGCCATCTATTGCCCCCTGCAGCTAGGGAAACCCATGTCTGCAAAGCCATCCAAAATTTCACGCACATTGCCGAGTCACGGTCTTTCACAGCAGGATGCAATTACTGGCTTTGCACACTTGCATTAACACAGCCCCAATGGTTGACTTCCCCACTCCAAACTGGTTCCCAACCGACCGGTAGCAGTCTAGAGTCACCAGCTTCCACACTGCGATCGCCACACATTTCTCCATTGAGAGGGTAGCTCTCATGCTGGTATCCCTGCACCACAGGGCTGGGGCAAGCTCAGCACACGGCTATAAGAAAGTGGCTTTCCGCAGCTGAAAGTTCTGCAGCCCCTGCTTGTCATCCCAGACTTGCATAACGATGCGATCCCACCACTCTATGCTAGTTTCCTGAGCCCAAGAGTGATGTTCCATTCCGTTCAGCTCCTCCATGAATGCCAAAAGCAAGATAAGGTTACTGCTTTCCGTGTTGGATCAGGTCAGGCAACTGTGACTGCTATTACCTTTGTAACTCCACTGCCACTCACGATGTGCTACTGAGAGCTTGGAGAGCAGTGCGGGATCCATTCCTGCTGCTAGATGTGGAGGGGAAAGCAGAAAACAAGGGATGTCGAAAAATGCTGTGAACTGAAAATGGAAGCACATGGAATGCTGGGACAGAAAGCAGTGCATCACAGGGCATTGAGCCCGGACCCACTATGCGCCACAATCCCCTCCACCTTTCCACAAGACCTAGCGGCAGAAGGGGGAGAGCTGCAATATGGAATAGCTACCCAAACTGCACTGCTCTTATTGGTACTGCAAGCGCTGCAAGTGTGAACACGCTATGCCTCCAGTGGAAGGCAATGTGGCCACACAACAGCAGTTTTCTTTAAATGCTTTCTTATCAGTGACAAAGCTCCTGGCGAAAAAACTCTGCCAGTGTAGACATACTCTTACAGTGTATAAAGTTAAGCATGTGCACACATCATTAGGGTTGGCACATTAGTTCCCAATCCAGCAAACCACTTGTAAACTGCTTAATTTTAAACATATGAATAGTTTCATTAACTTCACCAGACACTGCTTAAAGTTAAGAATCTGTCTGAGTCCATGATCCATCTAATTGTCTGCCTGAACAGCCACTTATGTCAGCATGGAGTCCCAATGAAAACAACAGAGCTCCACATGTATCCAAGGTGAAAATGGAATAGAAGCATATCTTGGCCAACTAAAACTATGCAAACTTTGAATTGTGAACATCGGGTGAGTCATGAGAAATCCAAAGGCTGAATTATGTTTGCATAAAACCCTTGCCAAATTTCGCACAATTAACAAGGTCATGAAAATCATGATCTGATTGAAGATAATTTGTAAATAGTAAAAAAGCCTCCAGTAGATTACTAATTGGTCACTGGAGCTAGCTTGCCCATTTCTAGTAATTTTTTTATCATCGCTGTAGCCTAAGATGGCTTCCTTTCATGTAGCAGCTTTTCAGGTTTGTAAAGGTACTGTATCTTTGTGTGATGCATCACAGGAGCTGTACGGTAAAATTGAAAGCTTAAGGCACTCCTTGAAGCTACAGTGGAAAGCTTTTAACTTTAGAAATGGTGTCAAATTAAATGTGTTTTCAGTGTCTCTGTATGTACCAGAGATGTTTTTAAAAAAAAAAAACTTCAGTGAACACAATGAATTCAATTCACTGTTTTATTCTGCAACATTTGTCACGGGCAATTGTTCTTTTCCAGAGTAGTTAAGGCAGATTTCGTTGACTGCTAGCAATTAAACCCATAAATTATCCTACAGCACAAGATTGATTGAGTTTTCATTGTGGTTTCATCGATTGATTCTTGCAGTAGATGCTCATGCAAAGTAAACAGCACCATTAAATAAAGATTTGTTTAAAATGTGATCAGAGGGTAATCTGTTTGCTGTTACCCTTTCTCCAGTCAAGAGAAGCTGCAGGCGAGAACCTGTTGATACATTCACAGTACTATGGGGACAATCTAAAACCAGCTGTTGTAGAAAATATTGCTTAACATGACTAACCATTAGAGATGTAGGGCCAATACCATCACTGGTGTAATTCCATACATTTCATTAAAAGCAGCAAAGAGTCCTGTGGCACCTTATAGACTAACAGACGTATTGGAGCATGAGCTTTCGTGGGTGAATACCCACTTCGTTGGATACATTTCATTGAAGCTCCATCCACTTACATGTCTGAATTTGGCTTGCTCTATTTAATAGCTTTTCCCTACTCCATCTATTTTCCTCTGTTCTGTCATTGTTTAAAACTGGCTCTCTTCCATCTGTTCTGGACTTTTAAATTTTTATTTTCACTGTGTTAGTTGCTCTCTCTCCTCCCTGCTCTTTTGGTGCTAGATGCTTGCTTTTATTCTACTATATTGTATTGCTTAATGCCGGGATATCATGCAGCCCCTTGGTAAACACAGGAAGGAAAAGAGACCCAGCTTTTCTGAGTTGTAGCTGTAAACTTCTACAGCTTCCTAAGAGAACTTAAGGAAGAAGTATATCTGAGAATCCTGTGGCACCTTATAGACTAACAGATGTTTTTGCAGCATGAGCTTGCATCCGAAGAAGTGGGTATTCACCCACGAAAGCTCATGCTGCAAAAACATCTGTTAGTCTATAAGGTGCCACAGGATTCTTTGCTGCTTCTACAGAACCAGACTAACACGGCTACCCCTCTGATAAGTATATCTGAGTACGGGACAGCAAGGGTGGAATCCATGGCATTACAACATTGAGTGTCGCAGCACCTAGAAAATCCAAGATATATCACTGAGGTCCTTGAAGTGGTTAGGCTTCCTGTTTGATGAATAGCACCCAAGAGTGTGATCTACGAAAACTAGCATGCTAGTGCAGAGCTCTCTATGCCAGCCACTAGGAGATGCTGACTGAGGGGGATGGGTGCTGAGCCCTGCCCCCATGAATTTTAACCTTAAAAAGTAGACACTGAGTGAGTTTAGGCACCTACAACGTACGGATGGAGTTTTGTGGATTGCAGTGGAGCTAAAACTGGGATGTTGGCACCTAGGTACTTTTGTGGATCCCACCCCATGTCCTTACTTATTGCCAAATTCTGCTCGCATGCACATCACTGTAAATCTGTAATAAATCCATTCACTTTAGTGGATTTAATCCAGGTTTACTCCAAGAGCAAAATTTGGCTCTAAATCAGTCCTTAGTCAAATGGCCCCCTGAAGCCAACACGAATTATGCCTGAATGGGGAATTCAATAACTGCTCAGTATGAATAAACTGTACCTTCTGGGATACATTTGCTGGGCCCGACTTCACATAAAACTGGAGGAGGATAAAATGAGGTTAAATGAGTTTTGCACTTTACAAATCCTTGGGCCAGCTGGAGACCAGGCTGGTTTCTAGCATAAATCAGAATACCCTCAGGACTGTTTGAACTTATGCCAGCTGCCCAGAGATCCAAGAGCCTGTTGTGGCAGCAAGGGATCAGTTGAATGCAGTAGAATCATAGCTCCCTTTCCCTCAGACATACACCTCCCTATACTACAGGTTAGGGAATGGTGTAGGTGTTACTACGATAGGTTAGGAGTTGCCTGTAATAACTGTAATAACTTAGGAATGCTGCATCTTGACCAGGTTATTGTGATGATTACTTAATCCATATTTTGGGTTAATTCAATAGCAGAATTGTCAGAAAATATACACAGGAAGGGGATTGGAGGTGGATCCTAATGTATACTTCCTAGAAAAGGACAATACAAAAAAGCAGGGGTGCCTTTTCAGATTTTGGGGGGGGGCAATTTTAACCATGATTCCAAGGGCTACTTAGGCACCTGAAAACTCTAGGGGTTTTTTGCAGACAGTTACTTAGAAATTAGCTGATAGGGCACTGTATCTAATTCCTATATAAAAAAAGAGGATTTAATAAATATTAGACCGACTCAGCTCTATACTAACATGTTCTCACATCTTATGTCAAGTCACTTAAGGGACACTGGTTAGGTTTAAAATTTTAATGCATATTCTTTGTTACTAATTCTTGAATACAACAATTGAAACAATTGTAGAAAAATGTAGATGACTTTCTATCACTTTTTTGCAGTTCATCAAGCTTGGAATAGATCATTTAACTTTGGAAACATCCTACTAGCGCAGGGGTTCCCAAACTTGGTTCATAGCTTGTTCAGGGTAAGCCCCTGGTGGGCCGCGAGATGCTTTGTTTACCTGAGGGTCTGCAGGTATGGCCGCTTGCAGCTCCCAATGGCCATGGTTCGCCGTTCGCGGCCAAAGGGAGCTGCGGGAAATGGTGGCCCGGCCCACATCACTTCCCGCAGCTCCCATTGGCCGAGAATGGCGAACTGCGGCCACTGGGAGCTACGAGGGCTGAACGAGCCACAAACCAAGTTTGGGAACCCCTGTACTAGGGCAAGGCACCATGAGTTTATACTGCAGCTGCCTGGGGCTCTAACAGTGTTGCCTCACTACAAGTAATAGACTTTCAAGTCACTTTCACAGTATTGCCAATCCCAAATGTTCAAAAATCATGAATCAGGCTCACGAAAAATCATGAAATTGGCTTTAAATTAATGAGATTATGTAAAAATACCTGACTTGGGGTTCTTTTTATTTGATGTCTGCTTTCTGAGCCTTTAGGGTGCACTGGGGTCATATTTTGAAGCTGTCTCTACAGCCACAAGAACTAGAAACTTCATTTTTCTTTAAGAATGAAAGCTGAAATCATCACATATCCATCTTCTAGTCCTTAATCAAGTAAAACTTCTATTGCCATAAGTGCCTCCACTCATAGATTAAACATCACAGTGAACATGTGATAACATGTGTGGTCAATAACTATACACTTAATACTTAAATATCTGACCCATCTTATCCAAAGTTACACATCTTGTATGCATTGGAGCAGGGACTGGATTTTCTGGCATATTCTGAACAGTGCTGAGCACACAGATGGTGCCCAGTGAATAATGCAAATCATGACAAAAATTGTTGACTTTATATGGACTCTGTGGATGCAGTTTCTGTTCTTTGTTCTGGAATTGGCCTGAATACAACTGAAACTCTATGAATTTGAGGCACAAACACATCTGATACTCATACAACAGTTTCTCATTCCTTCCTTTTCTCAAACTCAGAACAAAAAATGACCGAACAAAATGGTTTTAAGTTAAAATGTAAAATTGCACAGCATTGCTGTACAAGTCAGCATGGGCCAGAACCTGCCACACATTGGGAGTTAAGTGATCACCTTTCATCTGACTCTCATTCTCCATCCTTCCTAACCTCTGTGCTGCTTTTCATGCTGTCAACCATGACATCCATCCTAGGACCGTTTGCTGGAGTCTCAGAGATCTGGACGCCTTGGTTTTGCTCCCATCTATCAGAGTCCTCTTTTTTTGCAGCATGCAGCAGAGAGAGGGGCTGATCTGCTGGATAAGGAGCTAGCCCAGAAAGACCTGGGTTCTACTTCCCCCATGGACTTCCTGTCTGACACCAGGTCAGTGCTTTAAGGACAGAATTTCAAAGGTTTTTAGGCACTCAAAGATGCAGCTAGATATCTAGCGGGGTTTACAGAGCACCTAACCTTCTAAGTGTGTTTGAAAATCTCACTAGGTGCCTAAATACCTTTGAAAATCTGGCCTTTAGTCTGTGTGTGTCTCAGTGCCCCATCTGTACAATGGAGATAACAGCACTGCTCTATCTCTCAGAGGGGCTGGGAGGAGAAATAGGTTAGACTTTGTGAGGCACAGCCTCAGATACCATGGTGTTGGGGCCACATAAGTACCCCAGGTAGAGTGGGACCTTCTGTATACACCGCTAGCCCTTCCCTGGGTTTGACCCCTGCTTTTCACCTACGCCCCCAAATCTCCCCCTTTTCTGAACATAACCTTGGCTCAGTTCTTTGCTGTATTTTTTCTGAGTCCCCTGTGTTCTCTCTAAAACAACCCCTACTCCTTCTCCCCCCTCCAAAGAGGGATTCCTCTTTTACAGGCTAAACTTCCATATCCTTAATTTAATCCCCAGCCCTTTCTTATCTTAATCACCCTGCCTCTGTTTGTAAACAAAATACTGACTTCCTGCAGGTTTCAGAGTGGTAGCTATGTTAGTCTGTATCAGCAAAAACAACAAGGAGTCCTTGTTGTACTCTAGAGACTAACAAACTTATTTGGGCATCAGCTTTCGTGGGCTAAAACCCACTTCGTCCGATGCATGGAGTGGAACATACAGTAGGAAGGTATAAATACACAGCATATGAAAAGATGGGAGTTGCCTTAACAAGTGGGGAGTCAGTGCTAATGAGCCAATTCAATTTAAGTTGGAAGTAGGAAATTCTCAACAGTTGACAAGGAGTGGAAATCACTTTTGTAGTGTTAATGAGGCCAATGTAAACCAGGTGGTCCAACTGTTTGAAATGATGTTGATCAGGGTAGCTCTACTCACTACAATAATTTGGCCTTATGTGTACAATTTTGGAAGAAGGTGGTTACAGAGAAGACCGCCAAGTGTTCATACAGATTATGGTAAAATGAGTCAGACTGAGCTGCTTTCGGGAAGGTGATAATGGATGGCTTATCATCTTGGTTATTAAAGGATGGGTGTTTGGAAAAGATAATGAAAATGTTTTAAAGTGCTGACCAACAGTGGGAAAGGGGTAGACTTCCTCATTGGGATACAGACTGATTTGGCAGCAAGAGACATCTTTTTAGGCTGCTGGACCTAAACTGCTTAGCCATGTGTCACATTCTGGGGTGCAATCCAGACCAGCGAGGAGTTGTCTTTACCTGCCCTGTAACCGTGGAGTCTTAAATGCTCTGCTATTTGGCTAACAGCCTGGACACCAACAGCAAGAAACAGATGCACGGAATGCCTGTATGTTAAGCAGCTCTAATGCAGCAAATTTGATTTCAGCCATCTGCTTGTTACACCCCAGAAACACTCTGGTATACAGCAGCTTGGGTTACACCTAGAAAGGTGACACAAACAAACCCTAGTCCTGAATTTTCCTAAAACTGTATGTTCTGCAATATCCAGCCCTTAACACTGGATTAGTCAGAGGAATAACATGGTTCCTTTGTTCCTATGAAGAGACAGAATGCATAGCTTATTACTTTAACTGGAATTAACCACTTCAATTCAAACACAGCAGAGGGCTGGTTCAGATTAAAAGTAAAACAAGTTTGTTAACAAAAGCATATACTATGAAGTAGAAGAAATAAAGTTAGAAAGGATAACAAACAAACAAAAGTTAAAATATGCATTCGAATGCTAAAACTTTAACAAGCTATTATCTCTGTATCAGATAAGATTCTTACTACACTTTCTTTCAGCGCTATAGTTGACCACCTTTCTGGTCAGGAGCTCTATCTAACCAAACACAACATGCTCGGTTTCTGCGTCTTCTTGGGTGAAAGATAACTCGGGTTCTTTGCTCCTCTCTTTCATAGTCCAGTGAACCTTTGAAATAGATTCTTCTGAAGGCTACCCTCCAAAATGAAGTTCATTCAAGCTGTGAGAAAGAAGACATGGAGTCTGGTAGAGAAGGAAGTTCTATGCCGGTTTCTTCCACCACTGCCATTTGCTAAAATGCAAATTGATCTGTTCCTGCCTTCTCAGATGCAAATGATGGTCACGTGACATGTGATTGTTAATCAGCTCTGATGATACCTGGAGGCATTGACTTGTCTTTTGTCTTGGAGAAACCTGTTTACCCACTCTCCGGACTTGTCTGGTAAATACATTTTAATTCCATGTTTCCTTCTCTTGGCGATGTACCATACATACATCATGGAAAAATATGAACGATCAGTATGTTATTAGTTTTCCAGTGACACCTTATATGACACTTATCAGATACAGTTTATGAAATTAATGAATTGGGATACAATCAACTGGTCAAGCCAGCTGAAACTGGCTACCAGATACCAGCAAGCCTCTTGCATTGCTGTGCTGTGAGGGTCACACCTTGCTGTAGATAATATTTCCATACTCCATAAAGCAAGTCTTGTGCATCCTATTGGTCTTACTGGAAATCCTGGGAGGTGAGTGGACACAAGCCCGCCCACATCTAAAGGCCCCTCCCCAAGCCTGGCGGAAGGGACCACTGGACCTGGGGAACCAACTGAATTCGGGGGACAGCTAATGAGTAACAGGGTCAAGAGTGAAGGTATGCATCTACTGGTGCTTGTAGTGTCCTGCTGGATGTGATTATATCCAATTATGTCTTATTTTGTTCTGTTTTTCAAAAGTTTACCAATAAAACTTGCTTGGATTTAGGATCTCCTGCACTGAGAGAGGGAGATTGTGTGGGGGGTGGAGAATTGCTGTTAAGGTCATCTTTTGAGGGTCAAAACCTGAAGAGTGATGTCTGGGGAATGGGACCCCTTGCAGAGGTGGTGACAGCATCCAGTCAAGGGCACCAGACGTTCCAACCTGTCCATCGGCTGTTCTTTCTCAGAAAATTTAGGCAAGTGTTTGTTAGCTACTGTTCAGTGTCTGTTTGATTATTATACTGAAATGTATGGTCCCTGAAGAAAAAACATAGCTTAAGTTACATTATTAGAATTGTTCTTGAAAATTAATACAATTGTCACAGAGTGGCTGACTTAAGGGAAGTCAGGGCCGGTCTATCTGTGACACGGTTTGTTAAGGAGGACAAGCCCACCTGTAAGTAACTAATTGCCCAGGTGGCTGGTAGGCAGCTAATGACTAACAAGCACCTGAACCTGATAAAGGTTACCAGAACTCAGCTGAAAAATAGTGCTTCCAGGGAAAGGAATTGAGTAGCACCTCACAGATACTTGCAGGATGTTCAGGCTATGAGGAGCTGTATATTACTGGGAGAAGAGCTGCAGTTGGTAGGAATCCACTGGCTCTATCGAAAGAAATTAAGACCAAGAATACCTTGTAGGTAAAGGGTCTGGATATCGGACCGATAGTCTTAGATGGAGTCTGCTTCCCTGTTGAGAAGCCTGGGTGAAGGTCTTTCTTGGGTTTCTTTTGAACTTTCTGTTAATAAATCAGCCCATTGGAAGGGAGGTACTGTTTGATGAACTTACTGGACAGCCAACTGAGAAAATTGTTGTAGTGCACCTGTTGTGCCGTACCTCTCCACAAGAGAGTGCATGGGGATGACAAATACCTTTTACAACAAACATGCATCTCTTTAGAGTGTTAGAAATAATTCATTTAGTCAAATTCTCCATTGGGGCCTGCCCCAATAATGTGCTAAGTATGGACAGGCCCTTCTGCCAGCCTGAAGCCCCATTAAAGTCTGTGGGTCTTGGCATGGGAACAAGGATAGACTTACATAGAATTAATTGTATGGTGCTGGTAAAAAAGAATTTGTGGAACAATTAAAAAAAAACCAGCTCTTAAATCTCTGGTGTCTAAATAGTTGAAATTCCAGGGAGAGTTAAAACAGGCATCAAAATCGAATGCTAGTCCCACCATATCTTGTTTAATGGGACTAACACAAGCAGCCTCTTATTTTCCTTGTCTTTCAATTCTCTGTCCTTGTCTGTCTGTTTCCCAGGATAGTTAACCCGGCTTTCTGTGCAGTCTCTGTAACCTGTCCATTCTCCATTGATCTGGAACCTAGCAGGTTATCTCTAGATCTTCATTAATTCTCTTTCATAGTAAGAGAAAGTGCTCTCACAGCTATAGAGGTGAAGGCCTAATAACATACTAAAATATAACAAATTCCTTCATAGTCCTGATTTCTTCTATGTAAAAAGCAATCCTTGGTGTGGTTTATATGTATTAAAGTACCTTGTTGTGGTGCATGTAGATATAAAGGTTTATATAATGCTCATAGCAGTGCGTCATTGCCATAGTACAACAGAGTCATGTAACACAATTGAACATGTTAATATTTCTCGAAACCACTTTAATCTGGGTCTTAGATGAAAGATTGCACTGGGCAAATAAATCCTGGGTGCTGGGAAATTAATCTTTTTTACAATGCTTATGCTCATTGATGGAATCCTTTCAAAGGGGATTTAGGAACCTAGATACCATTCACTTTCATTTAGGCACATAAATATGCAGATAGGTCCCTAAATCCTGTTGATTTCAAAGATTTACTGAGGGTGGGTTTTTTTAAATTCAGTGTTACAGCTAATACTTTTCAAATTGTCCAGAAAGAACTGGGACATATAAGCAATACTACTCTATAAGATTATGTTTTCATTTTACTGGATATACTTTCTCTTATATACAGCAATGACTAGGAAATAAAACTGCTTGTTTTAATTCCTTAGGCTTTTCTCTAGGCTTAAATTATACAAAAGAAGCTAGAATCTGATCACCAGGAATCCTGCTATCCCACTTTTGCAATAAAACAACAGAAATCCTTATGTGTTGACATGTCCCCTCCAATGTGTGACAAATAAATTACAGCTATGATCCTCTCTCCCCAGCAGCGGGAGGGAGGGCCTACTATCCCCCACAAGACACCCTCCCTTTCAGGTATAATTGTACAGTACTGGTGAGTGAGATGAAACACCTTTATGTAATGCAATTATTGTTAGAAGGGAGAGGGGAGGAAAAACCTTGTCTTCTAAAGGAAGAGATCTGTATTCTCAGTCAGCCTCCTCTTAGAGGGAGCAATAAACCAGGTTTCTGAACAACTGGCGCCAGTAGGAGGATAAACCTAATGAAAGTTTATCAAGCTGTACAGAGGTATTAGAAGTTCACTCATGATCTAGGATGTGCCAGCCTTCTGCCAGCATGGTTGTGTGGGGAAGAAACCCTGTTTTTGTTTCGGGGACGGAAGACATCTCTGCGCTGAGCATTTGGTTCCTGTGCTGGAGGGAAGGGGAAGTGTGACACTCCCTGAAGTCTAGCTCTCTGCCTCTTCTCCTCCTTCACCCTATTATTTCCCTCTCCCTTGCTCCAGTCTAGGAGATGCAATAAAAATAAGACAAAAGATGGTGCTTGGGGGATCCACTGACTTTTGGCCTCCTGTGAGACCAAATTGTATTATCAAATTAGAGAATAAGTCTGATTATTCCTACTTCACTGCAAAAATGTCTAGTGCATCAGGCCCTGGATTTTTTTAGCGAGGAAGGAGAGTTGTCTTATTTTCTATTCATGCCACATGATTGGGGGTGGTGGTGGGGATACCATGATGGCCAAAACTTGAAAGACTCTGGTAGGACTAAGGTGCCAGATCTACGTTTTTGCAACATTCATGTTTTGGAGTGTAGATCTTTTTTGAGGGTTGGGGGGGAGGTAAGAGTGAGTTCAGTAGGAACAAGTAAACTTCAACTAAAAAAAAAAGTGCGTAAGTGACTTACATAAAAACTGTCATACTGGGTCAGACCAAAGGTCCATCTAACCCAGAATCCTATCCTCCATGAATTTGTATAGTTCCTTTGTTGAACCCTAGTATAGTCTTGGCCTTCACAACATCCTCTGGCAAAGAGTTCCACAGGTTGATTGTGTGTTGTGTGAAGAAATACTTCCTTTTGTTTGTTTTAAACCTGCCTATGTCCTATTTTCAAAAGTGAATTAGGCACTTGGAAGTTTAACTCCCATAGAAAGTCAGTGGGACTTAGGCTCCTAAGTAGCTTAGGGACAGTTTTTCAAAGGCATTTAGGTGCTTTAAAATTGCAGATAGGCAGTTTTCAAAATCTCACTAGTCAGCTAACTCCCAACTCTAGAAACTTTTGTAAACCCTACCAGTGGACTATCTGCATCTGTAGATGGTAAAATGCCTTTGAAAGTCTGGTCCTTAGGCACTTCGGAAAATGTTATTGCTATTCTCTTTTCATGGTCAATTTGGAGGCTTAGAGGTGAAGATCAGTAGGATCTACCTTTCCCTTTTATCCCTCGGGTATCTTGCATGGTCTTAATGTGTGTGAACTTAAATAGATATGCATCCACCACCATGGATTTGTTATGTCACCTGTATCGATCTGTCTTCAGCTATTGTTAAGACTGTGCCGATCACAACACGTCCACGATTCTTCTTGCATTCTTGCCTTTTTCTCCACGTTCATCCGAAACGTTTAACAGTGCCATCTTCCCATCTTCTTGGAGGCCAACCAGGTGGTCTTTTCTGTTCTCACGGGTACCACTCGGTAATGATTGTGGTCCACCTATTGTCCGTGAGCCATGCTATGTGGCCCGCCCATCGTATCTTATTATACCTGCTTTCCATGACAATATCTTTCACACCACTGTGTTCTCTAATCATTTCATTTGGGATACGATCCAGAAGGGAAATTCCCAACATAGCTCGTTCCATTGCCTTTTCAGCTACCGACAGCCGCTGTTCCTCTCTCTTCGTCAGTGCCCACGTTTCACTGTCATACAGCATGGCTGGCAGCACTGTTGAATTGAAGATATTTGTATGTATGGTCTTGTTGATTTTTCCTTTGAGGACATCCTTGATGGAATTAAATACACACCATCCTGCCCGAATCCTTCACGAAAGTTCTCCATTCGTGTCTTGGTGCATATTAACTTCTTGGTCCAAATATGTGTACTGTTCCACTTCTTCAATTTCTTCTCCTGTTACCATTATTCGAGATTTTCATAAAATGTCTGATTGCATGTATTTCATTTTGCAGCAGTTCATTTTTAGACCAACCTGACTGCTTTTCTTGTTGCGTCTTCACAGCTTGCTCTGCAGCTGGTTGGTGCTTTTGACAATTAGTACGATGTCGTCATCGAATCTGAGATGAGATAACCGTTCTCCATATATGTTAACACCACTCCTCCAATTGATCTTCTTCACAACCATTTTGAGGCAGGTGGTTAATAGTTCGGTGAAATCGTATGTCCTTGCTTTACGCCTTTCTCGACTGGGATGCGGAGGGGAGTTTTGAGGAGAGTAATGCCTGTTGTACATCCAGTATTCGTTTCCTTCAATAAACTGATGTACTGCGTGTTAATGCCCTGCTCTGTGAGCGCCTTTAATATTGCGTTGAACTTGAGGCTATAAAAGGCCTTTTCATAGTCGACGAAAGCAATGCACAGCGGGAGTTTGTATTCCCTCACTCTTTCTAGGAGCTGGGTAAGGGTAAATATCTGGTAGATCCTGCTGAAATTTCTTTGAAACCCTGCCTGCTCTCTCGGCTGTTGTTCATCCAGACTCTGCCAGAGTCAGTTCGTTATCACCTTTGTAAAGAGTTTATAGATATGAGAGAGCAGGCGTTTATTATACCTCCAGCTTTATTTTTGTTAATGAATCAAAGGGGAGTGGAGAAGCTAATGATTGCCTACACCATGCCGGGCCACTGCCATCCACAACAGTGAGAGCACTGTGAAATATTATTTTCGCCCAGTCTCTGGGGGTATGTCTACATGGCAGCAAGGAGCCAGCCGCTCCCGGGAGTAGGCAAACTCGGGCTAAAAATAGCTGTGTGGACGAAACTCTCCACTGCCAATCCCATTAGCAGTCAGGAGGCGTGCGGGTGCTGAAGCCATTGCGCTGTCCCTCTCTTCTCCCCCCATTTCAGGCTCAGGAGGGGGTGGTGGGCAGGGGACTAGTGAATGCGGGAGCGGATCTGGAGAAGGTTTCGTGCCTCCAGGAGCAGTGTGTGCCCCCGGGATGGGAGCGTGGGGCTGGCTCTCTCCTCCCTCTGGCAAATCAGCCCGAGAGGGTGGGGAAGGAGGGAGAGGGGCTTGCTTCGCGCGCTGAAAGTGGATGAGCATCCCTCCCCCGCTCTCCTCCTCCCCTTCTCCGCCTCACTCTCTGCCTGTGGAGCTGGGACCCGGGCGCGTTACATGCTGGACTCCCTCTCCGCCTCCCCTCCGCCTGCGTTGTCGGGGATGTACTGAAGCGGGGGCAGCTCCCCCGGCGCTCCCTGCTGCGCACCGCTCGCCTCCCTTCGGGGCCACTTGTAACGCGTTTGCAGAGTGAAGAGCCCGGTGAGTAACCCGGCCGGAGCGCGCGGGGTGGGCGCGCGCGGATGCTCCAGGGTTTGTCCCCGCGGGAGAACCGGGCTGGGGGACCCTTCCCGACGCGGGTTGGGTTTTTTTTGGGGGGGGGGGAGGGAGTTTGGGCGAAGTGGGAAAAGCCTCTCGCTGAAGCATGAGTGTGGGGCTGCTCGTGTGCTGGGTGGAGCTGTACGTGCCTGGCCCTGCGGCAGAGGGGGGAGAGGGACCCCATAGACCCAGTCTGCCAGAGAGACAGGATGCTGGGGCTATATGTGCCTGTGTGATCCCGGCGCCCTGCCCTGTCTCCGTGTGACCCGGGCTCTATGTGCCTGTGTGATCCCGGCGCCCTGCCCTGTCTCCGTGTGACCCGGGCTATATGTGCCTATGTGATCCCGGCGCCCTGCCCTGTCTCTGTGTGACCCGGGCTATATGTGCCTGTGTGATCCGGGCGCCCTGCCCTGTCTCCGTGTGACCCGGGCTATCTGTGCCTGTATGATCCCGGCGCCCTGCCCTGTCTCCGTGTGACCCGGGCTATATGTGCCTGTGTGATCCCGGCGCCCTGCCCTGTCTCCGTGTGACCCGGGCTATAAGTGCCTGTGTGATCCCGGCGCCCTGCCCTGTCTCTGTGTGACCCGGGCTATCTGTGCCTGTGTGATCCCGGCGCCCTGCCCTGTCTCTGTGTGACCCGGGCTATATGTGCCTGTATGATCCCGGCGCCCTGCCCTGTCTCTGTGTGACCCGGGCTCTATGTGCCTGTATGATCCCGGCGCCCTGCCCTGTCTCCGTGTGAGCCGGGCTATATGTGCCTGTGTGATCCGGGCGCCCTGCCCTGTCTCTGTGTGACCCGGGCTATATGTGCCTGTGTGATCCCGGCGCCATGCCCTGTCTCCGTGTGACCCGGGCTCTATGTGCCTGTGTGATCCCGGCGCCCTGCCCTGTCTCTGTGTGACCCGGGCTATATGTGCCTGTATGATCCCGGCGCCCTGCCCTGTCTCTGTGTGACCCGGGCTATATGTGCCTGTGTGATCCCGGCGCCCTGCCCTGTCTCTGTGTGACCCGGGCTATATGTGCCTGTGTGATCCCGGCGCCCTGCCCTGTCTCTGTGTGACCCGGGCTCTATGTGCCTGTGTGATCCCGGCGCCCTGCCCTGTCTCTGTGTGACCCGGGCTATATGTGCCTGTGTGATCCCGGCGCCCTGCCCTGTCTCTGTGTGACCCGGGCTATATGTGCCTGTGTGATCCCGGCGCCCTGCCCTGTCTCTGTGTGACCCGGGCTATATGTGCCTGTGTGATCCCGGCGCCCTGCCCTGTCTCCGTGTGACCCGGGCTATATGTGCCTGTGTGATCCCGGCGCCCTGCCCTGTCTCTGTGTGACCCGGGCTATATGTGCCTGTGTGATCCCGGTGCCCTGCCCTGTCTCTGTGTGAGCCGGGCTATATGTGCCTGTGTGATCCCGGCGCCCTGCCCTGTCTCTGTGTGACCCAGGCTATATGTGCCTGTGTGATCCGGGCGCCCTGCCCTGTCTCTGTGTGACCCGGGCTATAAGTGCCTGTGTGATCCGGGCGCCCTGCCCTGTCTCTGTGTGACCCGGGCTATAAGTGCCTGTGTGATCCCGGCGCCCTGCCCTGTCTCTGTGTGACCCGGGCTATATGTGCCTGTGTGATCCCGGTGCCCTGCCCTGTCTCTGTGTGACCCGGGCTATATGTGCCTGTGTGATCCGGGCGCCCTGCCCTGTCTCTGTGTGACCCGGGCTATATGTGCCTGTGTGATCCCGGCGCCCTGCCCTGTCTCTGTGTGACCCGGGCTATATGTGCCTGTATGATCCCGGCGCCCTGCCCTGTCTCCGTGTGACCCGGGCTATATGTGCCTGTGTGATCCCGGCGCCCTGCCCTGTCTCCGTGTGACCCGGGCTATATGTGCCTGTGTGATCCCGGCGCCCTGCCCTGTCTCTGTGTGACCCGGGCTATATGTGCCTGTGTGATCCCGGCGCCCTGCCCTGTCTCTGTGTGACCCGGGCTCTATGTGCCTGTGTGATCCCGGCGCCCTGCCCTGTCTCTGTGTGACCCGGGCTATATGTGCCTGTGTGATCCCGGCGCCCTGCCCTGTCTCCGTGTGACCCGGGCTATATGTGCCTGTGTGATCCCGGCGCCCTGCCCTGTCTCCGTGTGACCCGGGCTATATGTGCCTGTGTGATCCGGGCGCCCTGCCCTGTCTCCGTGTGACCCGGGCTCTATGTGCCTGTGTGATCCCGGTGCCCTGCCCTGTCTCCGTGTGACCTGGGCTATATGTGCCTGTGTGATCCCGGTGCCCTGCCCTGTCTCCGTGTGACCCGGGCTATATGTGCCTGTGTGATCCCGGCGCCCTGCCCTGTCTCCGTGTGACCCGGGCTATATGTGCCTGTGTGATCCCGGCGCCCTGCCCTGTCTCCGTGTGACCCGGGCTATATGTGCCTGTGTGATCCCGGCGCCCTGCCCTGTCTCCGTGTGACCCGGGGTATATGTGCCTGTGTGATCCCGGCGCCCTGCCCTGTCTCTGTGTGACCCGGGCTATATGTGCCTGTGTGATCCCGGCGCCCTGCCCTGTCTCTGTGTGACCCGGGCTATATGTGCCTGTATGATCCCGGCTCCCTGCCCTGTCTCTGTGTGACCCGGGCTATCTGTGCCTGTGTGATCCCGGCGCCCTGCCCTGTCTCTGTGTGACCCGGGCTCTATGTGCCTGTGTGATCCCGGCGCCCTGCCCTGTCTCCGTGTGACCCGGGTTATATGTGCCTGTGTGATCCCGGCGCCCTGCCCTGTCTCTGTGTGACCCGGGCTATATGTGCCTGTGTGATCCCGGCGCCCTGCCCTGTCTCTGTGTGACCCGGGCTATATGTGCCTGTGTGATCCCGGCGCCCTGCCCTGTCTCCGTGTGACCCGGGCTCTATGTGCCTGTGTGATCCCGGTGCCCTGCCCTGTCTCCGTGTGACCCGGGCTATATGTGCCTGTGTGATCCCGGTGCCCTGCCCTGTCTCCGTGTTACCCGGGCTATATGTGCCTGTGTGATCCCGGCGCCCTGACCTGTCTCCGTGTGACCCGGGCTATATGTGCCTGTGTGATCCCGGCGCCCTGCCCTGTCTCTGTGTGACCCGGGCTATATGTGCCTGTGTGATCCCGGTGCCCTGCCCTGTCTCTGTGTGACCCAGGCTATATGTGACTGTATGATGCTGGTGCCCTGCCCTGTCTCTGTGTGACCCGGGCTATATGTGCCTGTGTGATCCCGGCGCCCTGCCCTGTCTCCGTGTGCCCCGGGCTATATGTGCCTTATGGTCGTGGCACCCTGCCCTGTCTCCGTGTGACCCGGGCTATATGTGCCTGTATGATCCTGTCTCTCTGGGTGGCTGGGTCCGTATGTCCCTGTCCCCAGCTGGGGTGAGTGTGTAGCAGGGTTGGCAGTGCTGGGCGGGGCCAGGTGCCCTCCTCCCCACTTCCTTGTGGGTTCTCTCAGGGGTGGCACTGCCCCAAGGCGGGGCTTTGCCGTGGATCCCAGCAGGAGCCTCCCTCCTTTCCCACACCCAGCATGTGTTCCACAAACTTCGCTTTTACCCACCCGCTTAGTCCCGCCTCAAGCTTCTTCTCCATGGAGGCAATTAAGGTGCTCCAACAGTGCAACTCTCGGGGGCCGGGGGCCTAAGGGACGGAAGGCATTGTCGTCTGAACTGTCGCTGCACCCGTGCACAGAGATGTCTCATCCCTCCTCTCTCTGTTCAGGGTCATTTCTGCTAGGACAGTGTCCAGGTAGCTGCATCCTTCTGGGGGAGGGCGGGTCTTATCAAACAGAATTGGAGATTTCCCCTGCTGATAAGGATGAGTATCAAGTCTGGTTCGATCTTGCCTCACCCTAGTAACTCCCAGAGAGATTGTCTGACAGGTAGAGAGAGATCGAGATCTTGTGCATTTAAACTGAGATTCCTATTTACAGCAATGTGAAAGCTGTTCTCTTTCTGTGGGAAGGGTGACAGATTTTGCAGTGTGTGTTAATGAGACACAAATCTCACTCCTATTTTTTATTTTTGAATTTAAATGATCACAAGTTGGTAGTGGTGGCTACAGATGTTTCTTTAGACACCCAGTCCTCCTACTCAGCATCGCAAGGAAAAGGGAGGTACCGGCATCAATAGACTCTTATTCTGTGTGTGGGTGGAGAAATAAATGATCAAGAGTTAATTTGTTAAAGGGACACTGCTAGGTTTTTTTGTTTGTTTGTTTTGTTTTGTTTTAAGGTCTTAAATGAAGTTCCTGGTCCCACACCTGCCCCTGAAACCACCTGCCAATGTCTGTGGCTTTACAATCACATTTTTCCTTTATAAAATTATTATAAATGACTTTTTCACCCCTTCTGCCACCCAAATGCCTCACACAAATAACAGGGGAAACTGATTACACAAGTTGGGAAGAGAAACCGTCTATGGCAAAATGCTGTCAGATGCACTAAAAAAGCATATAGGGAAAATAGATTTTTTGTCTTTAATCTCTTTCAGTATGTAGATTCATAGATTCTAAGGCTAGAAGGGACCCCTGTGAATATAGGGATGTAATATAATTATAATAGGGGTTACTTGTAATAATAGTAGGTAAGCAATTTTCAGAGAGACGTGTGATTTTTGTTTTGTTTAGTTTTTAAGTTGATGGTGTGTTTTTAACCACACTGGTGCCTCTGAATGAGGAGATGTGGAATATCATCTAATCAAAGACCTAAATCCTGCAGTCCTTGGAACAAAACTCCCATTCACTTCAGTGGGAATTGTCTCAGTCAAGAATCAAAGGATCTAGAAAAGACCTGTTATGTCAACCAGTGCACCTCCCTGTCAGAAATGGATTATTATCTACAGTAAATTGACACCTCCTCATTTATATGGCTGTTTTTTTAAAGGATAAGCCTGTCCTACTTGATTTGTGAGAGTACTGCATAAACCTGATGTGTGTCTGCAACACTGTTAAACTTGTTTGTGTAGTAGAATGTGAGAAAACTGAAAACATGAAGGCTGTTTGGAGAATTGCACTTATTGTCGTATCCACTTGTTGAACCACTTTTATTCTGCATGAAATATTGAATACTTCTACGGACAGCTACAGCTATGTATGTCTGTAGATAGATAATATGTGGGTATAGATGATTGACAGACAAAGTCTTTTTATAAATAAGGTTCCAGTCAGAGTTTGAACAGTCTTCCCTTCTGAAAAATATTTTCTTATTCAAAATGTTTCTTATTTTTTTCCCCTAGTGCTCTGTAAAGAAAATCTTTAGCCATGGATGTATTCATGAAAGGACTTTCCAGGGCTAAAGACGGAGTTGTGGCAGCAGCAGAAAAAACCAAACAGGGTGTGGCAGAAGCAGCAGGAAAGACGAAAGAGGGTGTTCTCTATGTAGGTAGGTGGGCAATAGAAAACAAATGGCTTTTAACCTGTTTGCTTCTGTTTGCTGAAATGAATGATCAGTGAAGGGACAAGGATCCAGAGTTACCTTGCTATAAGTATAGAGTAACTCAATAATAAAGCTACCGCAATGGAAATGAGATCAGAATTGAGTCCTAAGTCTGGAAGTAAAACCTCTGTAAAGATGGACAATAATTATTGCTAAATCCATTGGTGTATCATTGCATTGTTGATAGCCACCCATTATTTTAGCATGGTGCTAAAACCATAGTACCATACCATAGATCTGTGCCATACATGGTACTGTACTATAGGAGACATGTGCCCAAAAAATGTGGCTCACTGTCCAAGAGCCCTAACAGTTTAAGGGCACACAGGCTGCTACAGTAATGAACAATATACAAAGTGTAACCCTTCTGTCAGGCCGAACTGATAGCAGCAAGGGCCGGGTTCAATACATAGGGGTCCCTTCCCTACAGCGTAATGCAAAACCAGCTCGAGCCCCCACCCAGTGACCTGGAAAAATCTTACACACACCCCTGGGCGCCTCTAAGGGGCAATACTTCCCCTCTCACAAGCACAGAGTCTCGGTGTAGCAGAAAAGGTTTAATTACATGAGCTAAACAACAAGCATTAAATTGGGAAAACACCTCAACTAGAGTTCATAGACCAAACCGTGAGCAAAGACCCACCCCAGGAAATTGGGCCGTGTCCTTTTCCCTGGGCTCTTGAGTCCAGCAACCCCCAAATCACCCACAGTCCCAAAAGTCCCATAATCCAGAAGTCTCTGTCCTGGGTCAGTACAGCCCCAGATTTCGAGAGTCTATCTGCAGAGGTCCCCCCGCCAGCCTGGGTAGAAAGGGGCACCTTACGTGGTCCGGGACCAATTGCCCTGCCTCTCCATGGGGTTCTGCTTCCGCCTTCTCCACGAACTGCTCCGCTCTCCCAGCCACTCCACTCTGCTCCTCCAGCTGTCCTCACAAACTGCTCCGTGATCCGCTCCAGTCGTCCCCGCAAACTGCTCGGCTCCGCTCGCTCCGTGGGCCGCTCCACCCATCCCACAGCTGCTCCGCTCTGCTAGCTGCTCTGCTCCACCAGCTGTCCCGTGATCCGCTCCAGCCGTTCCCTCAAACTGCTCCACTCCACTCTGCCAGCTGCTCTGCTCCGCAGTATAGCTTCAGGCTCCCCCACTAGTTAGCACAGTACTCAGTGCTCTCAGCTCAGCAATTCCAGCTCTTTAGTGATTTCAGCTCTTAGTGATTTCAGTTCACAGTAGGGGAGCCCCTGTGCTAGTGCACCATTAGCCCAAAGTGAGTTCAGCTCAGTAACCTGTATCTAGATTCTTAAGGGAATCAAAAATCAACTCTGATATTCCACAGTGGAGAGAGTAGGTGGAACTGGTGCTTCTGGCTCACACAAGGCACCTACACCACCAGGTACAAATACCTATCCCCAGCCTCTCTCAATTCACTGGGTTTTGGAACCCATGTCCCTTGTCTAGCAAGTGCTATTTAGTTGATAGTGAAATCCTTTATCATAAAACAGTTTCGTAGTTCCTCATTTACTTAATCAGGGTGACAACACTTTATTCCTCCTGCCCCAATAACAAAGAAATTGGGGCTCCCACAGCTGTGAAAGTAACCATTTTAGGCTGCTGTGGGCTATGCTAGGCGGAGTGGGTGTGCCTATGCAAACACAATCAGCCTCTGAAATTCTTTTGCACCCTTGCCATAATTCACCTCCAGATGTCAGGGTAGAGCTCATCCTGACTCTGCTTACAAAAGACAGTGTGACAGGTGGCTTTATAACCAGAATGCTACTGAATGTGGATTTTAAGGAGTTTTATTTTTAAGAAAAAGTCAGTTAATTTGGCAATTTATCCAACCCTATCCTTCCTCACTGTATAAAGCAAAAAGGATTCAATAGTTGGAAGGGAATATAATCAGTTGCTTTTCAAGATTTTAAATAAAGATTCCTGATATTCATCATTCTGTGTACAAGCATCTCATTCCCTTACCTCCCTTGACTGAGTTTCCTTAATGGATACTTGTTACATTGTAGGCCCACAGCACCTTCCTTCCATGGATCGTGAAGGAATGACCACAGCAACCCTTTGAGACAGGGGAATTACTATACCATTCTTACAAATGGCAAAATTGAGACAAGGAGATATTAAGTGACTTGCCCATGTCACACAGGGAGCTTGTGCAGAGCTGGGAATAGAATTCACATTTCAAATTCCTGTCCAATGCTTTAACCACAGGTTTATCCTCATTGCTTAGCAGGTTCCTAGCTCTAGAGAACTGTGTCTTCCAAAGGCTGTGATGAAAAATTCATAGGAAGAGCCTGTAAAACACATGATGATTAAATGGTTGGTTAGTTAAAATAAACATATGCCTCTGTTTCCTCCTAAGTTAAATTAGGTGATGGAAAAATGTGAATGAAATAATATATTCTTTTCAGTATGTCCTTTCTCTTTTTTCATGGTTTTATAGGTAAATACTGGTACAGATGCTGTGTGTACCTAGGGAGTTGTGCACAGATTTCAGAGGATGGTTGAAAACTGGAATAATTTCCTTGATATGGAAGTATTGGGTTTGCCACACACTTCTTCCCCCTCCCCCCACCCGAATCCCAATACCCTTCCAGGTTAGCATTATTTTTGAACAAATTATTTCTGCTCCAGATACATTAGACTACACATTTTAGCCCATCTTGAACATTCTTTTCCAGTTAAGCAATAGCAAATTCCATTCCTGGGTAAACACAGAAAGCAGTAATTTTGCAAACTAAATTTAAAATGAATATATGTTTCAATGTATGTAGGCATTTTTGCACAATTATCAGAATATCTATCAGTATTTCATTGTCTATTATTAATTTTCAGTGGTGTATGATTTATTTCCTTGTAGATCATGATAGCACTTCCATGATTTCTTTTTATTAGGTATGCTTATAAAATGTATGCTGAGTTAATCTTCATGCCTTTTCCATTTGCTGTGATACTAGGAATGCTGAAACCCAATCCTGCTTCCAGTGAAATCAGTGGCAAAATTCCCATGGTCTTCGATATGCTTAGATTGTGAATTGTTGGGGTTAGGGTCTGTATACTAATAATTAATAATAGTGCAGGAGTGATCCCACACTGAACTGATTTCTTTCATAAAGGAAACATAAACATATATGTAGTTTCACTGTAACAGGTAAGAAGCTACTGGCAAAAGATCCACTCTCCTTCAGCCCTTGAGTGATGATAGCTAGTGTGTATTGCCTCTGGAAGTTCATCTTCCCTGGCTGGAATTGTAGTTAAAAATATCAGCTGATCTAGGTTGGCCTGATTCTCCTTCATGCCCTGATGTGAAAAGGGAAGCCATGTATCCCTCTTTTTACCTCCCCAGCACAGGGCAGTGGTAACTTCTCTTTTCTCCTGTTCAGCCAGATCAGAGGAAGAGGAGGAGAATGGCTAAATTCCTAAAGGATTAGTACAGTGGAACTCATTTATAATGGAGTGAAATGCATTGAAGCAGTTGAGGATTTTCATTCCACATGGCTGTATGTGGAGTTGCAGCTATAACTGGGTGCCTTACAAATGGGTTCTGTCATGCTACTGGTTGATACCTTCCCAAAAAGACTCTATTAAGAACAGAATTGAGAGGGTCTCGATAGTAATTTTTAAATTTCAGTAGTCAGCTAGTCAATGACTCTTTGCCATCAGTTCTTGGGGAGGAATTAATGAGAAGCTAAAGTTTTTTCTGTCCAAATTACAGCTACCTGTTATTCAGAGCATTGTAAAAAATATCTAGTGCAAAAAAAGATGGTAAGAGAATCCCATGGGAAAATATCCATTGTCTAGGAAGCAGTGGAATCATTGTAATGGCTTAATTTTCTAGGACACAAAGGAACATTCTATTTGTGGGTCAGAGGGCTACGGAAGACTTGAGAAAGTTTGGATTTTATTCTTCTTCTTATCTTCATGCTGAATGCCGTTCTCCTCTCCCATTGTTTGTTTCCTCCTTTCTTAGCCCCTGATCCAATGTCCGGTGCAGTCATTGGAAAACCCTCCCGGATGGGTTTTGGATTAGGCCCTGAGTTAGCTTTCTTCTTACCCTCTGTGTTCAGAGTCTTAGCTTGTGGGCGTCAGCATAGGTCCAGTGAAATCGATGGAGCTACTCCGATTCGCATCAGAGCCTTCATAGTTATGGTATAACATACAAAGGAACCGTGCTGATTAGTGGTTACTAAGAGAAGGGGACTGGGATTCAGCAACCAAACCTGGGTTCTGGTTTCTGCTCTGCCACTGACTTGCTGCATGGCCTGTGCAAGTCACTCAGGCCAGATTGTTTAAACTTGAGTCCCACTGTCTTCATTAGAAGTTATGGGTGCTTTGGACATCTGAGTTTAGGAAGCTAAATATGGATCACTTAACCATGTTTATCTTTATGCAAATTTCATTTAAGTGAGTAAGGGCTAGATTCTGATTTCAGTGAGACTGTGTGAGGAGTGTGGTACTACTCAAGGCAAGTAAGAGTAATTTAATCTGACTTCGAGTATAGCTTTGATGCTCTGAATCAGGGACTGCAGTGTGCTAATCTTGGCCTCAAGCTTTCACTATCGCCAGGGAAAGGGATGGGGCTTGTCAGGAGATGGCATGTGGCAGAGTGAAGCTTTGTTGCTCTGGTTTCTCTGCTTGTGTGTGATCTTGGTGTAGGACAACGTGCCCCCTCTGCAGCTTTAACTTACATTTGGCCTGGCTAGCTCCGTATCAGGTAGCTGGGAATGGATCCTCTCCCGGTCAGCTCCTACTCTCCACTGTACCCAAGCTCTGGTGTTCATATTTGTGTAGATTTGATCTGACCCACAGCAGGTGCACAGCTACAAAACTGTACCTTCCCCCTATTGTTTAGATCATAGAAATGCCTCTGCTGCAGCCTTCTCTCAAGACATATGTTGTTTTTCTTTGGCAGTAGAAAAGCTAGTGAGATAGCAACAATATTCCAATTCTGTCTGTTGGAATAATGAGCAACCTAATCCCTGCTAAAGTCCTTGTGGAAACAGTTCCCTATAGGAACACTCAGAAGCAGAAGCAATAATATTTCCTTCTCTCCAGTGGGGTCATGCTTCCCTGTCCCCAACCAGCTGTTGCTTAAAGTGGTGCATACACCACTGCAGAAAGGGCCTTAGCCAGCCCTATAGCTGAATGAGGCCCCAATTCAGTGAAGTGCTGAGAATACTCGGCACCTGTAAAGAAGGGCTCAGAAATTAACGCCTTGCAGGATTGGGCCTCATAGCCAACACAGAAAATAGCTACTTAAGTTTAATAGTGCTGACAAATACTGTTGAAATGGGAAGGAAGGGTGGTAGCTACTATTTTTTACTCTTCATCCGGTGGTCCATATTCTGGCTAGTGCCTGAAAACAAGAGTAATGTCCACCCCACCCCCGCTCCTGTGTGGTCACATGAACAGAGTATACAGGAAAAGTAGTGTGCATGTGTGCCACTATTCTGCCTGAATTGTGTAATCTGTGCAGAGAGGCCATTGCTTTATCAGATAGTACATGCAGACCATGTTTCTTGACTGCTAGTTCATGCCCTTTATCACCCTTTCACGGCTCCTGTCAGACAGAGCATGAGGAGTGGCCAGAGTAAAGACAGCCACTTTCCGTCATATGCTCCCACTACTGGCTGCAACTTTACTTAGGTGAGCCCCTGTGCTTCTCCAGCCAGAATTTGTCCCACAGAATTCAGCCGTTGTCCTTACAGAACCGTATTCTGACACTGAGCAAAGTCTAAGAAAAAGAGAAGCTGTGTTACAACACAGCACAAGTAAGGTATGAACATGAAGTGTGAAGCCAGGAAAACTGCATAGATAGCTGGCTACTATCTACTGCCAAGTATGAATTTGCTTATAAGAATCTGTACTTTGGGTGGATCCACTGGCCAAACTCTCATGTGGGCAATGGGCCCACTCCCCACTCTCCATAGACCTGATTCTTTATCTCAGTTGTAGGAGTGTAAATCAGGACTAACTTCACTGAAGTTAGTGGAATTATACCTGTGTAATGCTAGTGTAAGTGAGGTAAGAATCAAGATATATGGTATACTCCTTTCTGGAGATATCTGCCGTTGAGAATTCCTCTGTGAGGATTTTTTGCTGCTTTATCCCATCTCTCCCCACCCCAGTTGAACAGTTAAACATCATTACCAGGCTCTTATGTACTTATGTACAGTATGTCACTTGAAGGATTTAGCCCATAGTAGCTAAGGAGTCAATCCAGCAAGGGGGTGAGCGCTCTGGCTCCAATCCAGCAAAGCACTTAAGCATGTGCTCAATTGTAAGCACGTGAATTGTCCTATTGAAGCCAGTGAAGTGCTTTGTAGGCCCTTTCTACAAGTCAATGGAATTGCTTGTATGTTAAAGTGAAACATGCTTTGCTGGATTGAGGCCAGAGCACCTATGACATGCAGGATCAAGCCCTGATGACCTAAAATGAATCCTTACAAATTGAAAGCACTTCTTCCGCTTTGTTTTTAATCAGATAGCTCAGAAACCTTGCAATGATACCGTTTGGAATGGAGAAGAATAATCTTGTGTTTTTCCTTGCACAAATTGAAGAATGAATATAAAGAGGAAAGGACACCATTTCTTCACCCTTTGTTCTGATCATTAGCTATTTACTTCATTTTCAGACACAGAGACAATCTTCTCCAAAGTACCCCGGGCAAGTCTGGCATCTTCATTTTCCAGGCTAGAGCATGAAGTCATTTCACATGACACAAAGAAATCGTTCATTCTCTCTCTCTCTCTCTCACGTGATTCTTATTCTGCTCTTACTCTTTAGTAACAAGACATTTTCAATGATGTAAAAGTTCATAAATCTGATAGTACAGATAATAAACCCCAGGGTTTAGGTTTAACAAACTGGCACCAGTAAAGTATGAAACATAATGCTGATGGAAACTATGTGCTGTTCTACAATATTTACATTTATATTAGTGAAGTGCCCTAATGTGACAACTCTAAGAATCACTGACCGTCTCTTTCTTCTAACACTAAACAAGAAACTTTATTAGAATAAGGAAAACGATGTTAAGCCTAATGCTATTTTCTCGCTGCTTCACTGTAGAGCTTCTGCCTTGAATTTTCCCCAGATCCTCTTGTTTGACTTCCTACTACAGATTTAAAGAAACAATGCACATACACACTGTTGAAAAGCCCTGTACATAAAATAACGTGCAAATACTGTGTGTGTGATACATAAAAATTATCCAAATTAATAAAATAACATAGCTACAAGTCTCTAAATACTAACTCCTTGGGAAAATGTTTTCTTATATAATAATGCATAATAAAGAAACTAAATGCTTTTTAAAATTTAGATCTCAATACTGTCCCTCAAAGGCCTAGTCCAATGGTATTATAAAGCTATTACTTTGGCTTCCATGGTATGTATCACATACCCGTTCTCTGCACTGTAAATTGCTAAGCATGATAGGCCAGAGATGGACTCATCCCCTTCGTGTGTAGCTAAGTTATAGAACCAGAGAACTAGAAGTCCGGAATGGAAAAAGACATTGAGGGTGGGATTTTCCAAAGCACTCCCTGATTGGTTTATTTCTGCTCCCACTGACATGAATGAGAGTTTTACCAATGACTCCAATGGAAACAGAGCCCATTTCCTTTCCAATACAGGATTTTTCCCTAAAGAGCCAGGATACATTTGCATATGCATCCCAAAATTGGTTTGGTGTTTGTGGCTGCCACATCACACTATACACTCATGTCCTGTATTATATCTATTACTGCTCACTGTTATCTCTAGGTGTCTCTCAGCATAACCGCTTTCCAGATTCCACTCTCATTAAACCATTTGTTTCAGATTACTTCCCACAGAAATATTAGCTTGCATTTTTCCAAAATGAATTTCATGACCATGTTTCTATTACCACTAGGCCCTTTTATATCATTTTCCTGCCCTCACTCTTTGCAGTTCCCCCTGATTAAGACCAGAGTAAAGACTGCAGGATTGGGTTGTAAGTCACACATGCTAACCCCTGGGTCCTGTGGCTACACAGCCTTACACATATGAGTAATTTTATGCATGTGCGACATTAGTGGAACTGCTCACATGAGTGAGGTTATTCATGTGCAAAAGTCTTTGCAGGATTGGGTGCTTACTTAACAAGCTGTTTACTAGAACACCTAACATGGATGCTTCCACCACTCCACAACTCAAAATGTTGCCAGTTATCTTCACCCTTTATTGATGGTTCTCCGGGCGATCTTCAGTCCTTATGCCATTGCTTACATCAAGCCCGATTTGAATTAATTTTAAGCATTTTGTGAGACACTCTGATGATTTATTAAAATCTAGCTGTGCTATATTTACTGTTTTCCCATCACCCACTCACTTGTACCAGTATTTGCCAAGTGGTATTTCCAATGCTCATAACAAAATGATTTTTGCTTTGTTTAGGTTCCAGGACTAGGGATGGAGTTGTTCATGGTGTCACAACAGGTAAGCACACATGCACATTATTTCAACTGTCTTTTTATCAAAATCAGATGGCTGATTTGTCATAATCTGTTAAATGGGGTCTTCGTCTTTGCACAGCCTGCACCATAGAGATTGACAGCCTTGTTTGGGCAAGTCTCTTTCTCCTTGAGCCTGGGCGAGGAAGGGCACCAGGTGTCGAATGTGGGAGAGGGTGAAAGGAAATGTATTTGGGGGATATGGGGTGGAGTGGGATGCTTGTGTATCAGTCAGGAGGACTGAGAGCCATGCTGCCGGATGATTTAGGGGATGAGGGTGTTGTAAAGTGGGTGACGGTTGGCTTGGGGGCTGATGCTACCTGGGGATTAGGAACTGGGACCAACACGACCGATGGCAGGGAATGGAGGATGCAGAAGCTGGTGGTCAGGAGGTCACTCATATGCGGGATTGTGCAGAGTGGGAAGGAAAGGCTGTAGGAAAGTAGGGAGCATTTGAAGCATACAGTAGAGACCAGTGTCAGCAGTCAATGAGTGGTGGAGTGTTTAGGCAATGCTGGAGCTGCTGTGATGTGTGCTTTCACCTTGTGAAGATCTACCAAGGCCCCAGAGGAGAATACATCTGGGGTCTGTACCACAGATGGCACTTCTGCTTTTTTATCCTAGCCATGACCTCTTTTTCTTGTACTGTTCTAAAACCTGAATGAGTCACAGGGTTTGAAACTTTTCCATGGCACTAGAGGATATGGAACTGGAGGATGGTTCTCTTTGCACCATTTCAATATATGAAGGAACACAGTAGAATTGAACTCATAAGGCCTGATCCAAAGCCTATGAAAATCAATGGAAAGAGTCCCACAGACTTCATGGGGCTTTGGATTGGGTCCATAATGAAGAGTGGAAGTGATATTTTCCCAATTTTCTTCATATGTCTGTAGAGCTATACCTGTCTGAATTTGTATACAGCAGGTGATCTTGTGTTTGTCTAATCCAGGGGTTGGCAACCTTTCAGAAGCGGTGTGCCGAGTCTTCATTTATTCACTCTAATTTAAGGTTTCACGTGCCAGTAATACATTTTAATGTTTTTTAAAGGTCTCTTTCTATAAGTCTACACTTCAACCTCTCTAACCACTCAGTGACAGACTTGAAGGTGGCAATTTTGCAACAAAAAAACTTCAAAAACAGACTCCAAAGAGAGACTGCTGAACTCGAATTAATATGCAAATTAGATACAATTAACTTAGGTTTAAACAGAGACTGTTTAAACCTAAGTTAATTGTTGAAATTGTTGAGACTGTTGAAATAGATTCAATTACACCAATTGAATCTATTTCCCTATGTTAAGTTCTCCTCACACCTTCTATGGGTCATCTCAATTATCACTTCAAAAGTTTTTTTTTCTCCTGCTGATGATAGCTCATCTCAATTGATTAGACTCTTCCTGTTGGTATGCATATTTCCACTTTTTCATGTTCTCTGTATGTATAAAACTCTCCTGTGTGTTCCATTCTATGCATCCGAAGAAGTGAGCTGTAGCCCACGAAAGTTTATGCTGAAATAAATTTGTTAGTCTCTAAGGTGCCACAAGTTCTCCTGTTCTTTTTGCAGATACAGACTAACACGGCTGCTACTCTGAAACCTAAACTATTGTTGTATGTAAAATAAATACAAATTTTAAAATGTTTAAGAAGCTTCATTTAAAATTAAATTAAAATGCAGAGCTCCCCCGACCGGTGGCCAGGACCCGGGCAGTGAGAGTGCCACTGAAAATCAGCTCACGTACCGCCTTTGGCACACATGCGATAGGTTGCCTACCCCTGGCCTAATCCATTTAATCTATCTGAAACTGGAGTTCTAGCTAGCAGATGTGGGTAAAGGTGTCTAAGCATTTACATTCTATTGCTCTGTTTTCAACTGCTCAGAACTTTACAAAACTGTCACTTTTTGGCCTGACATTTACCAAAATTGGCCTCTTCTTGGGGATGATTTTTTTTTCCCTTGAAATTTTGAGCAAAAACAGTTCAGCCATTTTTGAGAATGAGAGGGGAAAATAACATTTCTCCCATTATTAAAATGATTGTGATTTTATTTTTAAGAAAAATCAGGTCTGGCACTGAAGTAGGCAGGAATAGGAAGCTAAAAGCTGGCAGGAAAATTGCCTTTTGGGAGAAGTGTCTTTCAAAATTGTCGTGAAATTTGGTTTGAATTTGTCACAGTTATGAAGATTTAAAATTGTACTTTGCACACGTACAGTCTATTTCAACAACATTAGCACTTTAGAATTTGAAAAATAGGCTTCATGGGGCATGCACATGGCCTTATTAGCTGTACAGTTTAAAAGTCAGTGAATCTGTGCATTAAATTGATTTGAACAATAACAGGTGTGGTAAGGCAAAAATCAGTAAGCAATATGGTGCAATAATCAGTAAGACGCAAAGTCAGTGAAACTCTATGATATCCACACAGGGCAGTTAGGACTTAAGCTTTTCAGCTGTTTGAAAAATCTGCATAGTACACTGAATTCCATGCAATTTATCTTCTTTGGAATAATTGACATGGGGAATATTTACACTGCAGCTGGGTACGTGCCTCCCAACTCTGGCAGATAGACACACACTAGGTCTAACGATAGCAGTGAGGATGATGTGGCGTGGGTGGTGTCATGAGCTAGCCACCTGACTATGGGGTACAGCGGGCTGGTACTTGGGTGGCTAGTCTGTGCCACGAAATCAACACTACTATTCTTAGCAAGCTATCTCGAGCAGATCTAGGGCATGTCTGTCTATGCATGCTTGTAGACACGCTTCCAGCTGCAGCATAAACACTCACTTAAAAGCCTGTGAAAATACCTGAACAAGAATTTCAGAGGTTCTGAAGAACACTGTGAAAGTTAATAGCTCAGATAAGGAATTAGAAAAGAAAGAAGTTTGGAGTAAGAGAAAGACTTTTTCTATTGCCTATTGCCCCACAGAGAAGCCTAGAGGAGATAAATAGCAGTTGATTGATGCTCAACTATACAAAGTCTACATTTTCGAAGAAAAACATATTGGGAGGCTTATTTAGCCCTGTTTAACATCATATGCCAAATGAATGGTTGAGGAATAAGCAAGGAGGGTGTTTTAGCAGCTAAACTAAAACTACAGCTAAGCAACCAGCTCTGACAACGCTGCAAAATTTAGCCTTAGGACACATACTGAGGCATTCTGAGTCGGTACAAGTCCTTGATATAAGGTTTGCAGCCTGACATCAATCTAAGCTGGCCAGAGTTCAGTTAAGGGTTGACAGGAGGAAGAAAAGGAAACTCCACTTGAACTAGCAGAGGATCTGTGGTGACTTGTGTGTCTGATGTGTGGCGTATCCAGACAACCAGTATGGCCATCCAGATAAAAAAGTGGTGGTGATGATGACCAACTGGACTTGAACTTGAAAAGTCCAAGGACACTTTGTGACCCTGTGGAATTTGTGGCAACATTAGAATCTTTTTGTGCAGCAGCCTCGTAGGGATTAAAGCCACCTATCATGAAGAAAGTAGAAATGATTCATTATGAATCCTGTGAGTACCAGTCTATCTCTGATATTCATGAGAAAGGGGATTCCAGTTGGATGCATTACATGTTTGAGAGGTTTTTGGGGGGAAATGTTAAATTTTGTTTGTAAGACAAAGAACATGGACAATGATGCAAAACATAAGGGCATCAGTTCCGCTAAATGCTACTTCCGTGAAAAAAATTGACCATAAAAGGATCATTATGAATTTTAGGCAAACCAGACTGGAACATCATAACTGACTAATGATAGGCCTCATTCGGCTCAGGAAATGGCTGACACCAAGCTGAATGGACAAGGCTTAGGGTTACTGATAGTAATTCCATAATATTTTTGATTAATTCTGTGCAGTTAAGCTCCAGAAATGGACTTGGGTTGTTGAATGTAAATTAAAAATATGAAATGGGTAGTAACTTTGTGCAATTACAGTGAATAGAGCAAACTTTCTACAAAAGCTGGAGAATACAGGTTCTAAAGTGAAGCAGTATAGTTTCATATGGAGTAAGTGACTAGAGAACTTGCTCCCTCCAGTACAAACCGAGGAAATCGGGTTTAAGAAATGAACCTTTGGTATCTGAACAATTGGTCTGGAAAGCAAAGATAGTGGGTGAATTCAGATCTGGATTTAATTATAGCTAATGATTGTATAATATATGCTAATAAGGTGTCTTGTAGACCAGTCCATGGAAATTAATCCCGATAAATCATGCTATTTTAATCTAAACGTGTGATTGAAATATTAAATGTAATGAGTTGTGTCATCTTGAATTGCATTGGAATGTTTCATGTAACCCTGTGTTGGAACTAGAGGGGAAGAGACTGACTATTACTTAGCTAATAAGTCAGGCAAGCTGCCTTAAGTAGCTTCAGAGTGTACTCTCAACATTAGCTTCACCCTGGAGTAATTCTGACTCTCAGGTTCCAGCCAAATAGCTGATACAGCGAATATCTTGATTAGCATCAGAAGGCTTGAGGCATTGAATATACATTGTCAGCTGCTAGTACTGGGCATAAGATGGTTTGATTTTATCAGTAATAGGGATGTATTATTGAGAAATGGCCTGGAGAGGACTGACGTTATAATCAGTCACTGCTGGTTGGCACTTTTTAGTCAGATTACCTGCCTTGGAGATCAACTTGAGGGAACTTTGCTCAGTCATGGACTGGCAGCAGCCATGTGATTGTCCATGATTAATTTGGCTGCACCAGATCTGCAATAACCCCGTGGGGCTTTTAGACATGTAGAATAAAGCTGTACAATGTGGCCATGGATATTTGGCACTACGGACCCTCGCTGTCTAAGCGTGCTGTTGCTGTATTACTGTGGGGGCTGATAGCTTAACAAGACTGCTACATAGAGTCTAAATTACTACATAGAGTTTTACATAGGATCTGGTTTGATCAACCTGATTAGCTTAATTTGATATTAATCCACTTCATTCTAATTTGATTTGTTTATGTTTATAAACAAATCAAATAAATGTGTGTGCTTTTGTTTTGTTATTTAGTATGGATAGTAAAATGATATCAAACGGAAGCTTGTGTGGTTTGGATGGTTCTTCCTTAGAGTTAGGGTCCCTGAGGAGTTCCAGGGTAATAAAAGAGACAACTCTTTGATGCACCTACTGGTGGTGCATAGAACTACCTTGTAGTTCTGTTATAACTGGTGCCTGAGCAGGAATCTTGGTTTCTGAGGGAAAATTGACTTTTGTATTGCCCATTTCTTTCAATAAGCAACATGGGCTTCAGAAACTGTGAAGGCTTGGGATAGACAATATGAGCCCATCAACTTAAAGGCTAACCAGTTCCCTGTAATCTTATCAATACTCCTTACAAGCAGGTAAGAGGAAATGCTCGCTCAGTCTTTCTCTGCTTTTAGCAGTGGAGGGGATGTGCACTTTTGACATCTTCTCCACAACTGCAGTTTGCTGCACTTATGTGAAGGGATCTGAGAGATCATTGTCTCAGCACCTCTAGCAACTGGTCTAATGCCAAAGGATGGGCCTCTGTGACTTAGTGGGAGACACCTAACCTGCGTAGGTGCTTTTGAAAATCCCACTTGATACCTAGCAGCATCTTCTGGCACATTTGTAAATCTGCACTAAGTTACTTTTAAAAATTGGGCTTAAGCCTCACGTACATGCTTTTGAAATTTTTATACCTGAATATTAGCTAAAAGCTATTCTTGGCAAACCCAGTATAATACTAACATTGTATTTCTGGGAGTGAACACACTTTGGGTGGCATACTTTACTCATGTTCTGCAGAAATCAGCTCTGCTTATTGTTTTGAGATGGAAGCACTTCAAATGAATATTTGTCTCTGGAGAAAGCAGCTTTCCCGGAGGAAAACTATTCAGCAGCCTCTCATGATTGTCGAGTTCTGTATCCCAGCCCAGACTAATGATTTGGCAGTGGTGTCTGAGACAGTAAGAGAGAAACTGGCAGATGGGGTATTCTCAAGCCTTCAATTGTGTGCATGGAGGCAGGCACACATCAGGTTCAATGCTCAGCATTATCATTTTCTTGTGCAATGTGTTTTATTCTTCTCCCTCTAAGCCAACAGGATGCAATTACGCTGTGCATTTGTTAGTTTGTCTTCCTGTTTCTTTACATACACTGGATGCTATTAAATATGGACCTAACGCAACAATTTCTCCTGTAGATTGTAACAACAAGCTGTTTATATTGTTCCACAGTAAACAGTAAGTCTCTTTAATGGCACCTATTGTGTGTCTTCTGTCAAGTTAACCTTGATACTCTATGGTGAACTCTATAGCTACTCTTCTGGTTCCCATCTTTATTATATATTTTATGATTATATTACTAAACCCAGTGACAGCAGTAAGATTCCTTGTCCCTTTTCCTTGTTTGCATGCATGTACTAAGCCTTTCCTGAAGAGAAATGCATCCCTTTTCAGGAAAAGAAAACATATGCCCAGAGAGAAGGCTTTCTCTATACACTGTAACATTAGCAACTGTAGTCAGTAGGTAATCACCCTTGCTATACATCAACTGTTGTCACCTTAATGTAACCTAAGAAATGTGGTTTTAATAATGGCATTGTGTTCGAGCCATTGTATATCACAACTGCATTAGTACACCTGTGGGGCCCCAAACTTCAGTGTATTTTTCCTTGTTTTGTCAGTGATACAGAATTAATTGGGCAGATCTTTAAATAGTGTAGATCTGCATGATTTGATTGAAATCAATACAGCTATGCTAATAGTTCCACAGATTGACTGTGTGCTGTGTGAAGAAGAACATCCTTTTATTTGTTTTAAACCTGCTGCCCATTAATTTAATTTGGTGGCTTCTAGTTCTTATATTATGGGAACAAGTAAATAACTTTTCCTTATTTACTTTCTCTACACAACTCATGATTTTACATACCTCTATCATACCCCGCCTTAGTCTCCTCTTTTCCAAGCTGAAAAGTCCTAGCCTCTTTAATCTCTCCTCATATGGGACCCGTTCCAAACCCCTAATCATTTTAGTTGCCCTTCTCTGAACTTTTTCTAATGCCAGTATATCTTTTTTGAGATAAGGAGACCACATCTATACGCAGTATTTAAGATGTGGGCGTACCCTGGATTTATATAAGGGCAATAAGATATTCTCTGTTTTATTCTCTATCCCTTTTTTAACGATTCCTAACATCCTGTTTGCTTTTTTGACCGCCTCTGCACACTGCGAGGACATCTTCAGAGAACTATCCACGATGACTCCAAGATCTCTTTCCTGATTAGTTTTAGCTAAATTAGCCCCCACCATATTGTGTGTATAGTTGGGGTTATTTTTTTCCAATGTGCATTACTTTACATTTATCCACATTAAATTTCATTTGCCATTTTGTTGCCCAATCACTTAGTTTTGTGCACTCTTTCTGAAGTTCTTCACAGTCTGCTTCATTTGCATATACTTCCCACAAGCTGTCCTTTATTACCTAACTTGTTAATAAAATTTTCTAATGGGGACATTTGTTTGTTTGTTTTCCCCCAGCTATTGTCTGTTGATGTTGTATAATCGCTTATAGTAATCTGTAGAATGAGCCATTTGATACAGGAAGCTAAAATTCTTTCAATAAGAAATTGAAGGAATCTAATTGCTGGAAAGAAATTAACATTGCCAAAAAGAAGAGCAGTGAGTCTGTGCACCACTTACAGGTAGGGTGACCAGATGTCCTGATTTTATAGGGACAGTCCCGATTTTTGGGTCTTTTTCTTATATAGGCTCCTATTACTCCCCACCCCATCTTGATTTTTCACACTTGCTGTCTGGTCACCCTACTTACAGGGTACAGCTAGATCTGATTTCTGTTATTTTACTAGTAAAATTGTGGGTGTGGATACATCTTGTGGGCCAGATTTTCAGAAGAGCTTAGAGACCATTTGGCCAGATAGATTTTTCCAAGAGAAGCCACCACATTAGATGCTGATCACTTTTGAAAGTCTGACCCTTGTTTAGGTGACTAAGTGGGAGATGAGCTCTTTTGAAAATCTGGACCTGTATCTTTAAAGCATGGAGTCCTATGGTCCTAATCCTGCTTTCTAGATTGACTTCACTACAGTGAAAGCTGCTGGTGCGGGAGAACCTTTGGGAGTGAATGACCAGAAAGGTCACTGTAAGATTCCACAGGACAGAATGGAGAATTATTGATGGGTAGGGTAATTATATTGCCATCTCCCTAGAGCCATGGGTCTGGCCACTAGTTTAGTTTGCTCTGATAGCTTTGGTTTGGTTTGTATTTATTTTTTTGTGTGACCTGAGCTTAAAACCTTGCATTGGAGTAAAGATACATATAAACCTTTGTCTGAGAACAAGGTCTTCAGAATGTTACTCACAGGCTGAGAAACAATTGCTCCTGTTTTATTAAGAGAATATTTTTTAAAAATCCTGAGAAATTAATAACTGGAATTTGACTAGTTCACTGAATTGTTTGTGATTAGCAGTAACATACAGTCAGTGTGTTCTGTGAACTAATCAAAATGTGTTTTTTGCATTGCATTGAATGTAAATGTTATGAAATGTAGATGGGCATAATAAAGGGCATAATAAATAACCTCTGTCCCGCACAGTATAACCTGATAATTGAATGAATGAATGAATGAATGTGGTCAGTAAAGCCTTACCAAGCAACAACAGTTGCACCACAAATAGATCCTTAATTCTAGTTGTGCTACCACTATTTGTATGATCAAATGATGATGTTTCATTGCTTATGATTCACTTGGGATGTACAGAAATTGTAATGGTCTCACTGTCTATCCATGGATGCTGCACTGTCGGCTTCTGTATTAATAAGCCACTTTATCCTCTCATTCCCTGACTAACCTTCATCTCCCAGTACTGTAATGTATTGTTAATCTCTTGCTTTTCTACAGTGGCCGAGAAAACCAAAGAACAAGTGTCTAATGTCGGGGGAGCTGTGGTGACGGGAGTGACGGCAGTAGCGCAGAAGACAGTGGAAGGAGCAGGCAATATTGCTGCAGCCACTGGCTTAGTCAAGAAGGATCAGTTGGCCAAACAGGTTTGTGTTAGTTACCAGATGTTTATTTTTGAAGGTGAGGAAGTGACCAAATCAATGGGGCCTCTGTGAATCCACCAATGTAAAGGACCTGGGTGGTGGTGATAGCTGGCTGCAGGCATGTACGTCTGTCTCTTGATCTGGTGAGGAGTATTTATGTAGTGAGGTTTACACTGCTACATGAATGAGAAATGAAGAAGCAAAGGGCTTGAGGAAGTTAGGGGCTTCAATGGGAGTTGAGCTGTTAGCTCCTTTCTGGTTCCTTTGAAAATCTCAGCCTACAAAACATTTACGTGTACATTAAGGATGGTCCTGAATGCCTTCTGATGAGTCAAACTAGAATGTTGAAACTGTATATCATGGCTGCCAATTTGGGGATTGAATAAGTGACCTCCAGAGCTAAAAGCATAAGCTCAGGGGGTCTCAAACTGGGGGTCGGGACCCCTGAGGGGGTTGTGAGATTATTACATGGGGGGTTGCGAGCTGTCAGCCTCCACCCCAAACTCCGCATTTATAATAGTGTTAAATATCTAAAAAAGTCCTTTTAATTTATAAGGGGGGTCGCACTCAGAGGCTTGCTATGTGAAAGGGGTCACCAGTACAAAAGTTTGAGAAACATTGCATAAGCTACTACAACTTGAGTTCAAAGGCCAACTCATATCCTCTGTGGATTGAGCACAGAAGGAGTGGTGTAACATACGCTCATCTGTTAATTACATTGGCATGCTCAAATGTTAAGAAAGTTTTGATCCAAATCTAACTTTGCAGCAGACTGCTACCTCCATACCTATAATAAGATGAACTCAAAGCTGCCTCTGAACTTCTCTGACCTCTGCAGGTCAGATTCTTTTCTAGCGTGTTGTGTAAAAATAATTGCAGTTATTTTTGTTTCAGCCCAGAGGCTGCCATTATCAGTTGTTCTATACCACCAGTTCCCATATTTTGGTATCTGATACACTGTCATTATATTTCTGTACTTACAACAGAGAAAAAGTATGGTCTCAGATATCAAATTGTGGTAACTGTTGGTAGATGATGACTTCTTAATGACGATCATTGTGTATATTGATCTCTTGGGACAAAAACTACCAAAAGACAGAAGTAAAACAACTCATGTATTATGCACAAATATTTTTAAAGTGATAGAAAAATAGGAGAATGTAAAGAAAAAAGCATTTGCAAAAGAATGGATTTTAAATGTAGGGCATTACACTGCACTTAGACTGAATAAATTGCTGTGTAATTTTTTCCCCATTTAATAGCAAGATGAGCTGTTAAAATTGAATTCTTTCCAGTAGCTCTTCTATATCCTTACTATCTGTTTTAAGACAGACTGAAATGCACTTTAATGAAATCTCTTTATTGTTTTAGAAAAAGAAGAATTACACTGTGAGTGGGCATTTGTTGCATAGGAGTAGGTTGGTCTCAAAACATCACATTAGTGGTTTTGTTATTTTTTTCAAGCAATTTTCATGTTTTATTTTTATCCTTTTAAATTCGAATGTAAAGAAAATGCTGCCTTAATGTGTCACAGTGCTTTCTACAACCTGTTTTGTAGCATTTAAAAAATAAAATACCTAATGAACTGTCAGGGGAATGAGATGAGTGAAAAGTTATAGAGCCTACACCCTTATTTTCTGCAAAATTTTGTTGTATGTCTTCAGTGGCTTTACAGAGAGAATTGCATTCTTTGCTGTTAGGTAACTCTTGGAACTTGGAAGCATTCTACGCAGTGTCATAGGCATCAATTTTACTACAGTATATGACTACCATTTTACTCTTAGCCACTCCTAATGTTTGTGATTCCTGACTTTTAAAATTATAACTTTAACATTACATGAATCTACATTTATATTTCTTCCTTGTATTTTTTTTAAGAAAAGCACTACTCTGTACTGGTTTTACTGTCTAATCCCACTTTACATAGTGAAAAACTTATATAGCTAAGAAACTCATTAGCCATAACAGAATAAAATCCTACCCATAGAACCAAAGAACATCTGTAGTGTATATTTATATTATTCCCCAATCTTATAAATAGCATAATATATTCTAAGTGTAGTTGAGATTTTGTACTTTGGATGTGAGAACCAATTTTTCTATTTCTTACACTGTCATTATTTAGCCATTCTTATTTATTTAGGCTGAGGTTGTTAAAGCCCTCTGGGCCTCTTTGGTCACCCATCCTATTAGCATTCAAATCTCTTAGGCAGCTTTGAGAATTTCTGCCTTATTGTTTTCGCAGAAGAGGAGCAGCCATCTAGAACTTAGCAAGTTACAAAGTTCAGATGTTTAAAATCTTTTTATAGCAATGTAGGGCGGGGGGCTTCTCCTGTTATAATACAAAAAAACGAGTGAATGGATTTTGCTCAAATTTGTGAGGTAAATTTACATTTCGGCTGAGGCCAAGAATGAAACATTTAGTTGAAAACTGAGTATTTTTCAAATAGGACGTATCTGAGCATATGAAATTGGGGTGTACAATGGACATTTGGATGTGATTTTAAGTAGCATATATATATATGTGTGTGTGTGTGTGTCCTGTGCCAGTTAAGTGGGTTATAACCCCTGTTTGGTGCCCAGTCCATAGCGAATAAGAACCGTCTACTCTTACTGGTGACCCAACTCCTTTAGCTCAATTGTTAGAAGTCTGTGCTTTTGTGTCCCAAGCTTCACTCCTCATGGATGACTGATAATCAGGGATGTTACAAAACAAATGATCTAATATCCCTGTGTGCAAGGTCCAAGCTTGCTTATTGCTCTCACAACATTACTCATTTTGTAAAGCTAGAAATTAAACCATAAAGAGGGTAATGAGCTGGGGTTCCTTTGCACACTTGAATCCAGGATGTTTGCTAGTATGGTGTCAGCTTCTGAGTTTGCTTCCAACTTTGTGATAAATTGTGTCTCCCAGTTCATGTTGCCTAAGCGCTTAGGCATGGATTCCGCAGATGACAACATGTGAGCAAACTGATAAAGGCTCAGAGGGACCCCATGTGAGCATGGCACTCTGCCCACACACTTTCAATTGCAGGATCAGGGCCTATGAGACGGATGTGATCAGCTCTCTATAAATACCTGGCTGCAGGACTAAAACCGATAGACACTAATACCCGTTTCATATGACTGCCCTTTGAGGTTAGGAAGGGGGTTTTATTTGATGATCTTGAAGTATAAAGCAGGACAGAAATGAAATATCTCTGCATTACCAAGTCCCTCTTATTTGAACTGTTTGTACTTGATTCCCTCAAGATTTACAGTAGCAGTTGTGAAGGATTATATCACTGATTAACCATTTCACTAGCTAAGTTATCGCTGGCATTATTCTCATGAGTGAACAGCAGTTTAGTTGGTCCTTTCAAATTCCTTGTTAGGTAGAGGAATCGTAGGCTTAACAGAATGTATGTGTGTTCATAGGTAGCTGCAAGACTACTTGTGATATAGAAACTCTGGTCAGATGCTTGGGGAAGTGTTTTCTGTGTGGGCTACATCCATCTGAAAGTGCTAATATTAATCTTTAATAATACTTCCTTCGAAGAAGTTAAACACTGGCTGTGTATCATTCTGCCTGGCCTGGGAACATGAGAAATACTGTTAGTACTCTAACTGGAGACCAGACCGGAAGGCTTCTGTTAACATGAACTGCAGCTCAAATTCTAACAACACTATATACCCAGGCAAACCTTGACTGGGAAGTGGTTTAGTGACAAATCAAACTACGGTTGACAGGGCTGATTTGTTTATTGTCAGTTTCAGTGCTGCCTATAGGTTTTATGATTTGAAAGGAATTTACTTGTGAATAGCAAAGCAAGAAGTGTCACTTTATATTAAGTTCATAAATAATTTTAAAGGATTAGAAAATTATTAGAAAATGTTTAAATAAATGGTTAATCAATTCCTATAGATGGTTATACAGCCAAAAAGGTCAGTAGGTTGCTTATAATCATTGCCTATTGCCAGCCACGTGTATATCATCTATAACACATATTACTCACGTAAAGTGAGAATGAGAAATCAAGATGCTGAGTTACTGAGTTCTGTGTTTGGCTTCAACTTTTGTTTGGTTCCCCCATCTGTGTACTGTATGAGTCATGTTTGGTAATAACTCTTAATCTCATAATGATCAAGGAGAAAAATGGAGAAAATAAGATAATTATATTCACAGTAAGAGAATATGCTTTCCCTGTGTAGAGAAAGCCATCCAATAAATCCCTTGGGTGTCTGTTTGCTTCAGTACTCCCGCATGTAGCTCCCATTAGCATCAAGGGGAGTTAAAGAAGGAGTACCATGGAGAGAACACACTAAAGTTGTGGTTTTTAACTCGGCTGGATTCGGCTTCTGTTACAGCTCATAAACAAATCTCAGGGTGCATTTTATCTCTAGTAAAGGTAGTGGTGATTATTTATGTTGTGATTGCATCCAAAGGCCCTATTCAAGATCAAGACTCATGCTAGGCGCAGTATAAACATATGTTTAGACATGGTCCCTGCCCTGAAAAGCTTATTGTGTAATTAAATAGACTTGCATGCCTTCTCCTTAAGGTCTTTAGTGTTTTTATAGCTCATCTCTTGTAAATCCCACTGTAGAACAAAAAAGGCTTTCCATTTTCGACAGTGACTCTGAAGTGGCAGGTGGAATTGTGCTTGTGAGTCTATAAATACAGTACGTGGGGCTGGGTGATATAGCTCATCAGTGTAATTACCATGCTTTCACTGGGGGAAAAACCTGTTATGTGAGGATTTTGTTGACTTCGATGTTAAATAATTCTTTTCTACAGGAAACGTTATTAAACCAAAAGCCCTTATTAGTGTATATTGCACATGAAAATGAATACAAAAGCATAAAAACAGTAGGAATTTTGCGAGTTCCCTTTCCTTTTTTCCTCCTGATATTATATGGCTGTCATTCTCTGGATTCTTCAGAAGAGTTTAATCATTGTTCCACATGGCTGTTCAGTGAAGGGGGACAATTAGACCAGCTGAAGAACACAACAGAAAAGCTACTGTAATTCAGCTGCCTATTTTTGTTATTTCTCACGGTCAACCAACTTTTTCCATATACCTACTGACTTTAACCAGTCCCTGCATCTCTTTTTGGGATCACCTTGACCAAATGACTCTACACATGGATCTTTGTTCCCCCTGTGTGCAGGGGAGCTCTGGGAGGCATTGTGCCCAATATGAGGTTGTGGCTAAAGTACCACAATAGAGTCTTATGTATGGAATGTTCCTTTTAATGTTGATGAGACAGGAATAACTTTAACTAGAATTAAGCCAACAGGCACCATAGTGAGTTCCATGCACTTATTATTTGTACACTTGGGCTGAATTCCAATTCTAATGGGCATTAGGTATCAACATCCCTTAAATGGCTTGGGCTTAATTTTTCATTTATGGAATGTTTGTTTTTCTTTTTCTTTCTCCTTTCTGTTAAACACACATTTTAAAAAAATGGGTGATGCATCATCTTTAAAGATTTCATCATCCCATAATGTGAACTAGGGCTTTTGGGTATTCCTTCAAATGTACTAATTAGCACTCCTGTAGCTGGAAGAAACAATACCTAGGTACACAGGATGATTTTAATCTAATTTAAAATGGATAGAAAGTGCCAAAAACTGATCAGCAAACTCTTCCATGCATTCACTTCTGCTGACGATGTCAAGTAGTTTAGGCTCAAAATTTGACCTATAGTAAAGTTATTATCTCGGGGAAACTGCCTCAAAATTTGAAATGTCGAATTTTAAAAAACAAAAACAAAATCCCTGTGTATATATTAGCACTACAGTAAAACCCCAGCGGTACAAATACAGGGTTACAAACTAACCAGTCAACCACACACCTCATTTGGAACTGGAAGTACACAATCAGGCAGCGGCAGAGGACTTCCCCACCCAAAAAAAGCAAATACAGTACAGTACAGTGTTAAATGTAAACTACATAAAGGGAAAGCAGCATTTTTCTTCTGCATGGTAAACTTTCAAAGCTGTATTAAGTTAATGTTCAGTTGTAAATTTTTGAAAGAAGAACCAGGACATTTTGTTCAATGTAACAAACATTTCAGAGTTATGAACAACCTCCATTCCTGAGGTGTTCGTAACTCTGAGGCTCTAATGTAGTTCTCCTCAACACTACATAGACTATAAATTACTCATTTATGCCCTGTTCCGAAGCCCATTGAGGTCAATGGAGTGAAGCCCATTGATTTCAGTAGTAATTCGATATCTCCTAAATGTAAGTAGAAAATATGAAGTGAGATTTTTCTCAAGTGCTCAAAATTGGCCTAACTCTGCTTGTAATGAAACCAGTGGTGAAACACCCACTGAGTAAAATGGGAGCAGTTAGGTCTGGTCTACACTACATAGTTAAGTCCATGCAACACAGCTTACATCGACCTAGCCATGGAAGTGTCTATACTTAAATTTGACTCCGGCTGATGTGTCTGCCCTGCTGTGCCAACTTAATAACTCCACCTCCATGAGTGGTGTAGAGTCAAGGTCGATGTAGTTAGGTCAACACATTGTCAGGGTAGACTCTGCATTGCTTATATCGACTGTTACTGGCTTTCAGGGGCTGTCCCACAGTGCCCCACACTGACAGTACAGTCAATACAAGTGCTCCTGGTAAGGACATGCACCCCTGACACAAGGAGTCAAGCATAGAAGACTTAAGCCCAAGTATCATCACCGTGGCTTGGGAGTTCTTGTCATGGACCAGGAACCCACTGTGGTAAGCACTGACCAAACACAGAACAAAAGACATTCTTTGCCTGTTGTTACTTACAATCTAAATAACAGAGGGATACAGACAGATGCGGGGAGTGCAAGGGAACAATATTGGTCAGCTTGGTAGGATTGTCAAGATTTTAGTAGGAGTCATGGCAAAGAGAGTTTGAAGGAGGACAGTGAAGTGGCTTTATGGAGCAGCATGGGAGAAAGCAGAATGGTACTTGTTTAACAAGTGAGCAGTCAAGGCCAGCATCATGGGCCAGTCAAAGGCAGGAATCAACCTTTCAGTACTGAATGAGAGATAATAGACATGCAGGAAATAGACTGTAAAGGGCCTTGAAAGCAAAACCAAGTAGCTTATGTTTGATGAAATAGAAAAGGGGGAGCCGGTCGAGAGGTGTGATGTGGTCAGAAAATCAGGCACTGAGGTGATATTTGCAGTTATACTCTGAGTGGATACGGGTGGGGCAAGATGGCATTTGTTAAGGCCAGAGAGAAGGATGTTGCAGTAATTGAGATGATGAGAGTCTGGACACGAGTTTTAGCCTAGAGAGATTATGCAGAAAAAGTCAGCAAGATTCACTTATAGCCTGGATGTGAGGGCCTAGAGAGAGGTCCAAGTTGAAGATGATGCCCAGGTTACTGGCCTGAATGACAGGTAGGATGGTGGTGTTGTCCATAGTCTTCAAGAAAGGAGAAAGCAGGGGCATTTTAGCATTCTATTCAGTTACCAATCGCCACACCTGATATCTTGTTGGTAGTTTAAATTGTTTCAAAAGACAAAATGTAATTTACTGTATCCTGGTAGCAGAGATAGCAGGAAAAAAACGTCCTAATGTCTAATCCCATTGGAAGGAAAACATGAGAAATACCATTCAAGTTTCTTTTGAGAAATGACTTGATAGGTTGGTTAAAATGCAAATGAAGTTCTTTGCTTTTAGATGGCCGTCCCCTCCCTACATACTATATTGCTGGCAACAATGTTTTACCAAAGTACCTGTAAAAGCTTCTCCATCCAGGGAGGCAGGACAGCATCTGGAGAGGGCAAATGCTAGGTCTTCTCTGCTTGTGTTTCAGCTGGTGTTGCTCAGGAAGGTTCAGAAGTGGTAGTGGTGGTGATGGTTGTGGGGGAGGTTGTGGCAGAATCTGTCCTTAGCCTTCCTGGATGATGAAGGATAGTGGGAAAGGATTGGTTCCTTTATGGAGGAGATTGTCAGTGCTTTCCTTAAGGAGGACAGGATACCAATAGTTTTAAGGCTCATGATTAGCCTCTGTCCAGAAAGCCATGCCTTGATGTGGACATTCTATTCGGTTATTGACCCCAATGTAGTCTTCCATAGCTGTTTATAATCATTAGTAAGGTTTGGCAAGATAACTCCCGCAGTAACCATATGCCTTGGATTTCACTTGGACTTTGTTAATTTTGGAATGGACCTGAGTCTGGCATGGTGATGGCATAGATTATACTGGTTCATCTCCTGTTGATGAATGATACTGGATAACATGCTGATGTTTTTAGATCTATTTACTGCCTTAGATACCACCGACCATAAAGTATTATAGCAGTCCATAGTGGAAAAAGGTGGAATGGCTCTTGAGTGGCTTCATTCTGTTTTCTCTATTCTAGGAGTCCCAGATGCATTGTTTTAGGTGTTGTACAAACATGTAACAAAAAGTCAGTGCTTCCTTAAAGATCTTACAATTTAAGTATAAGACTGGAGAGAACAGAAAGGAAGGTTGGTCCAAGGAGGTAGCCTGGGACTTGAGAATCCTGGGTTGGAGTCCTGGCTCAGCCACATTATTTCTATGTGGCCTTGGGCAAGTCACTTAGTCTCTCTGCTTTGATTCCCCATCTGTAAAATGGGGATATAAGCACTGCCCATCTCAAAGAGATGTCGTAAGGATAAACACATTGAAAATTGTGAGGTGCTCAGATGCTCTGGCAATGGGAGGCCATATAAATACTTTATATTGAATAAGTGGATATCACTATTTTTCTTTTGGTCTAATTCTCTCACTTTCTAGCTTCTTACATCAGCCCTTTCCCCTGGTACTCTCCTGCCTTTCTGGAGTTTGACTATAATTTGATCCATTGATTTTAATTTTTTAGTTTCCATACTCTTTATTTTGCATCCTGTGCTTTTTTTCACTCACTCATTCTTTCCTCTGGCCTCTGCTCCTCACTCCTGTACATTTAATCTTTGATACCCTTTCCAGTTAACTTAATTTCCTCCCAGCACATTACAGGCTGATACATTTGTCTCCTCTAATTCTAGTCATACTTAGCGTGTGTTATATAAACCTTTTCAGTTAACGTGGCACCAGTTCTTTTTAAGTGTCTCAGTCTTTCCTATGTATCCGTCTGTGCCTGTGTGTGGGATCTCATGCAAAGCTCACACAAATGTACTTTCCTTAATCTAAATACGGTAGCAAAGCCTATATTAAATATGCAGGGGGATGCTGCTTGCTAAGAGGGTGAATGTGTTCAAGTTCATTCAGGGATGATTCATATTCATGCCAACTATTGCTATCCCTTCCCACTGTTGCACAAAGGATTCTTGAACGGCCTCTGATTGGAAATAATTGTTTATAACCTACAGGGGTTGTGCAAACTTACTAGTATTATTGTCTGTCCTGGGTGCTAGGGGTAGGTTTACAAGCCTGCAAACCTCATCAGTTACAATAGCACCGTCCTTAGTTTCTCCTGCCTCTTACATATTGTGCCTATCTTGCTGACCTCATAGGACCAAAAGTGTGTATTAAAGTAAGTGCCCTTAAGATTTGACATTTAACCCTGATTCACACGTCACTTGCTAGGACAGCAGTTTACATGGGATGCAGGTTGGTAACGACTGAAAAGTTGTTACCCTCTGAAGATGTGTAAAGTTAGTTGTTGCTCATTGTCCAGATCCTAGTAGATATGTATCCACACAATAAAAATCAGTACTTTTTGTTGGCAAGTGATGAAAATTTTGCTGGGCACTGAGGTCTCATTTCAGAGAAGCAGTGAAACATGTGCTTGAGTCCATCCATCCCCATTCAGCAAAGCACTTCAATGGGATGTGGTTTGCTGAATAGATATGCAATGGAGAATTGGGGTCCTAGATACCATGGTGATAGGTGCTGGAGCTAAGGGTGTGGGAGGTGCAGCAGAACCCCCTGGCTTGAAGTGGTTTCCATCATAAACAGGGTTTAGGGTTTGGTTCAATGGCTCTCAGAACCCACTATAAAAATTGTTCCAGCGCCACTGTGATGATGGCAACATAAAGTTAGAGACTGTCTAAGCAGAGGCCATGGGTTGAGTGGACAAAGAGAGAATATTGAGAATACATTCTTTTCTCACTCATACAGCTGGCTTCTCTAGTTCGTCCTTGAATCAAGAGGAAGTAATTGTGTGGATGAACAGAATTATTCATGCTTTCAGAAATATCAGTCAAACATCATTCCTGAGAATTAAATTCACTACAAATTTAAACAGGGGAAAATGAGAACTTTAACAGTTGATTTATTAGGATAGATTTGACAACAATGAAGTTTGTTTATTTAGGGATTTGTATAACAACTCTTCAAACAAACATAGTTTGTTATAAAACATGCCTGTTTCAATCACTAAAGAGATCTAAATAAATCTTTGTATTCATAAATAAGAAGCACACATTTCTCATGATTACAGCTGTGTTATAGAAAGCCAGCAGTATACAGGTGAAGAGCAAAGCAGTTCTGGTGCCCTGTCAGCTGTATAAAAGGCTACCATTGACCTATCTGTGCAAACTGCCTCTGGTGCTTTCAGCTGTATTATATCTGGGCCTTTAATTGACACCTAAACAAGAGAGTAAACTGGTTTGTGGCAGGGTACCTGGTAGGTTGAGGTTTCCCTCCCTCCAATATTTCTTACAAAATGTTTGTGTCAAAAGCTCCCAGAATATGTCCAGGGATCACAATTCATTATTGAGGGAAAGTAAGTGGACTACATCACAAACTGGAATGGGTTACCTAGGGAGGTGGTGGAATCTCCTTCCTTGGAGGTTTTTCAAGGTCAGGCTTGACAAAGCCCTGCCTGGAATGATTTAGTTGGGGATTGGCCCTGCTTTGAGCAGGGGTTGGACTAGATGACCTCCTGAGGTCCCTTCCAACCCTGATATTCTATGAAACACATCAAATTTTACCATCTGAGAACAGACATCTGAAACCTTTTTATGTTTTTGGCTCTCTAATCTAAAATGTTACCTTTTGAGCAGTTGGATGCAATTATCAAAATGGGTCATTAGTTTACTGAAAATGGATATCTGTAAGAAACTCCAAATGAAACCAAACCAGCAATGCTGTTTTCTTTAGGCCTTGATCCTGAAAGTGACTGAGCACTCCAACTCTGATCCAAATGTGTAAGGATGTGCTTAACTTAGAGAACTGCTCAAATGCTTAGCTGGATCAGGGCTGGAATAGTCAGGACTGAGCCCAAAATGAGCGGATATAGCAGACACAGCTAATATGGAACCCCCTCCACAGCACTTAGATATTGTAGTATCAATGTGCTAAAATGGTGGATTAACCCCTAGCCCTAAGAAGCAGCTCAAAGTTGGGCTGCCACCAGGAACAGATCAGTGAATTTGGTCTCTAATCCTCCCCTTCCTTTGCTTCAGGAGGGGAGTGATCTTTATCAGCTAAAGGGTGCCTCTACAGCAGCACAGCTGTGTTGGCCACTGTGTGGAGAGGGTAGGGCAGAGACTAAGGCTCCACCCATTCCCTGCTCACTCCTTCCACCTGCCCATGATGGGGAGTACTGGACCTGCAGAAGCTGCTTTCTTCTCTAAGCTGTGAGCTGTAATGGAGGTGGCCCATGCAGATGAGTAAGGGGATGTTGTATGCACACTAATTCCCCTGGGTGGGTGTATGAGATGGTGTAACAATCCTGGCCAGTGTGATTATATAGTTATAAGATGAGGTAGAAATCATGAGGTGAAAAAATAAATTATTCCTAATGAGTAGATTAGATGAGTATTTTAGCAGTGCAAGGATCATCTGCTCTTGGAGGGAAGGGGGAAAATAGTCAAAGGGAGAATCATCAACAATCCAAGTGGTAATTTGATGTTGCTAAAAAAATCTGTGCTTTTACAACTGCAAGTAGAAAATGCACACAGGGAAAAAATGACAGAGCTAGGTTAAGATATGGCCATTAGGGAGAAGTCTAAAGAATTAGAGGTTTTCTTAATTTCATGTGTACCTTGAGATAGAGTGCTGGAACTCATGTGAAAGTATAAGTGGCTGTAGTGCGAGTGGATGCTGCCAGCATTCTGATCACATCTATAATGAAGCATTTATCATGGACAATGCTGAAACACTATAAATTGTTAACGATTAAGGCTGCAGTTCAGCTAGGCACTTAAGGCAAATGCTTAACTTGTAGCACACTGACTGCATTCCAAACTTCTTAGGTACAGAAATAATATAGCATGGTTTTACAGATAGACAGCAAATTAATTTGCTATATAATTCATATATACAGTGTATATACTATAGAGAGTATGTATGTAATGTTTATACATAAATACCAATTTAGTTTCATAATTCAACATACATTATGTTAATTTAAAATGATACTGATTATACAGTGGGATTAAATCCTATAATTCATTACAGGATTTAATGCATGCGTAAATCATTTAAGCATTAATTCTTTTGTTAGATACTTGTTTAACCCAAGTCTTATTGAATTTGTGATTTGTATAATTAATGTAGAATAAATCTGTCTCTTTTTAAAACAGCATTACCCTCCAGTAGTATTAGTTTTAGTGGTTTGGTCGCTTCTGATTTCGCTGTTGACAGTATTTCATTTTACAAGACCCTCAAGACATTATTAGAAGAGCTCAGATGGGCATACATGTATAGAAGTCTGTTGTAAGGAAGGGTCAGAGATTAACAAGCATGGAGACTGAATTAATTTCAGTCCCTTGAGAGAGTTATTCTAACAGGTCAAGGGGGAAGTCACTAGAGAAGGGATGTAAATATGAGTGGCTTCCACTCTGCTCCTTATACTGAGGAAAGAGGATTTTTTCCCCACATGTTTAAAAATTTATCTTAAGTGAGTTTAGTGCATGTGAAAGGTGCTGGATTGACAACTCTGGAGACCAGAGGGCTCTATATTTAGCTACAGCATGGCTAGTGTCTGTCTAGTATCCCCATGTCACCCCATCAGTAAGCCTCTCAAACCTGATCGGGAATATCAATTTACAGGGTGAGAAGGTAGTTTAGATTCTGTGCACATTACACTTTTTGGTCTTTCTGTTAAATCTGACAACCAGCTGCCAATTGTTATGCTGGTGTCTGTGACAGGGACCTCAGACCAACAGGAACTGGGGGAAGATTGCTAAAAGGAGTTTAGTTTCTAATCCCGGCCATTTGTTTCATTCTGCCAGCTGGTCACATCAAAGCTGAACTCTTTAAATGGTGATTACACAGCATTTATGCAACTTCACTTTATTGCAAATAAGTCACATGGGTTCATTTGTGAATATAAATGTAACAATTGATCATTCAAGGTGCCTTCTGAAGTTAGTATATTAACTGGTTTATTACAAGCACAGAAAGGGGCTTTTTTGATGGCAGGGAGAATGAGAGGAAATGTATCGAAACAGATAAAGTAATGACTGTATCTAAACCGGTACAGTGGAGGTATTGCTCTTCCTTTTGATTTATGTAGCATTTACTCACTAGTGTATGCTTTTTAGACGGATATGGGCTGAGCATTGGCAAGAGAGGAGACATTTTTAGCTATGTTTCTTTCCCCCTCCTACACAGCATACATCTATGAAACGAGGTTTTTAAATTTCTGGAGTTCCCTTGGCAGATTTTTCTCAGGGCTTCATTTCAGATGCGTGCTTTATATTAAGGTCAGGTGGAACTTATGAATTTCTGCTGCTGCATAGGCTCAGAAATATGAGGCAAAAATGTTTCTAGAGCAGTAATGGGAATAAAATGGAATGAGAGTGAAAATGAAAATAGGTCTGCTTTTGTTGGTTAGGCATTCATATTGAATGGTAAACTCCTTGATGATACCTCAGATGAGGAAACATAAATAGGTTTGCAGATATACCATTTGCTGTATTCTTTGAACCTAGCTTAACAATAGTTCCCAAGATTGATGAGTGATCCATGCACAGGCAAGGTAACTGGAACGAACCAAAGACTTCAGTGGGCTTTTAAAGGAGGGTCAGGTTTGTGTCCAGTGTTTGGTGATTTACAGGTTAGCATCTAGAATGTGAACGAGGGGAGTAGGGGATCAGTAATCCCCACTGGATATGTAGGGGGATAAGATTAAGAGGGCTCTTCTAGTCTACATGTGGAGGGTGAGCAAGGATAACTGCGGGTAACCTTGTTTGTGCTATGTTAATGCAGAATTCCTTGACTAGTTTTTCTCTTAACAACTTTTTTGGGGAGAGGCTTTAGTTTTTGGTTTTTATAATGTTGATGGATTATATTGAACAGGCATGGTCTGTTCAGCGGTGCTCAGGATTGCTGTCTAGACCTGGCTTGGCAGGGAAAGGCTTATCACCTCTGCCAGCCATGTTTTTTGTAGTCTGTTCAGTGGGATGAAGTGCTGCCAAAATCTCCATTTACTGGGGCAGGGGAAGGGTATTTTTGGAAAATACAAGCGAGTGATGCTGCTGTAGAAAGCTTTGATTACAGGGCTCCTATCGTTTTTCTCTGTCCTTAGTCCTGGCATCTCCTCTTGCCCCCATTTCCATATCCCTTCCATGGAATGGTGGAGGGGGGGGGGTTGTGGGGTAGATACTGGAAGGCTAGCAGCTCCCCCAATACATGTTTCATCCTGATGTCTCTGGTCCTGTCAGGGAACAGCCATTAATGCCATGGTGAGGAAGAGCTTCCACTTCACATGGGATTTTGAAAAAGCTCTGCACCGACTTAACTTTGCTCCCACTGCAGTCTACAATAGAACTCCCATTGACTTCAATGAGAGCAGAATTTGATTACTTTTGAAAACCCCGCTCCTAACAGTTTAGAAATGGACATCAGCATTTTATACACATTATTTTAGGAGGCTTTATACAGCACAGAAAGGCTTTGAGTGGCTGTTTTAGGGACTCAGATTCAAATGAGACTTGGGTTTGTCTGAAGGGACTCGTCTTGGACAGACCTGGAGCTGTGTGTGAACAATCATATCCGCACAAGGAGTTGTTAGTTTACACAAGGCTGGCATGTCCCTGCTTATCCTGACTTGTACTTGCCAACCCATGGGAAAGTGACTTATCTGGTATCTACTGATTTGAAAAAAATAACTGGGAATGGTTATATCCCTGGACAGCTACGGTGCATGAGTAAACATCATTTGAATGGAGTAATATGGGTGTTAAAGGGACAAGCCATTTTAGGTGTCGAGGAAGATTGGGAACTACTTGTTGCAAATACGTTTATTTAAATATTCAGCATTTTGGTTATTTTCAAACTATAATATTTTCTCTAACTAGAGCTTGATCCTGAGGTAACAGTCTGCCCAATCATGCATGAGAGCCACAGTCTTCCTCCCAGAGTAATCGCCACCGAGTCTCTACTCGGTGCAGCACACATTGTTCACATAGGAGAACAGATATGCCACCCCATTGGGCCTTGTGCTCCCTGCAGAGGCTGCTCCCAACACTGTACAGCTACTCATGACTGGGCTAGCCAGCACGAGGTAATAACGGGACCTAAAACACCCCCAAGGCATTTTGCATGGCTAGGCAAGCAGAACATAATCTGCCTCTTGATATCAGAAGAATAAGTGTTGGCCGCCAGTCACAGGGGATCATGCTGAATTCCAAACCACGTACTACCAGTAAGATTAGCACAGTGTGAAGGAGACATCTCTGGCCCAAATACCATCCCCATGGAAACCCCAGCTTGATACTTTAGAGTGTCATTTTGTTTTTGTATCTTTTAGGTTTGTATCTCTTTATTTTGTTCCTCTCCTTTTTATATACATAATTTCGAAAGGAGAATTTGACATTTTCCTAGAAGGACACTTTTTTTAAGTTCACTCTTTTTAATTGCAGTTCTTCTCTGTTCCATTCACAAAGCATGACGCTGGATGCAGCATAAGTTGAACAAGTAGAATTTTATTAAACCCTGTGGACTGCTCTGTCCACTTGGCTGAGTTGCTTCTAGCTTAACTCTCCAGCATCCCCTGTTTCCATTGGTGTCTCATCAATAACAGTCATAGAGTTTAAGGCCAGAAGGGTTCACAAGATCATTGGGTCTGACCTCCTGTATACCACAGGCTACCATCACTACGCAGCACCCGCACACTAAACCTGACAACCAAAATTAGATCCAAGTATGACAGCCCCCAGGAGACTAAACGATTATGTGCCACAGGCAGCGAATAGACAGGACTGAGGTACGCTAGTGGCTAGGGACCCCACAGTGGCAGGGAAATGACTAAGTGAGATATACCAGATAATCCTGGCAAGTGACCCCCACACATGTGCTGCAGAGGAAGGCAAACAAAAACACTGCCAATCTGACCTGGGGGGAAAATCATAGGTGCTGACTCTGTGGGTGCTCTGGGGATGGAGCACCCATGGGGGAAAAAATGGTGGGTGCTGAGCACCCATCAGCAACCCCTCTATCAGAGCCTCCCCCTCCCCCCAGCACCTCCTGCCTACTGGTGGGCTCTGCCGATCAGTGCCTCCCCCTCCCTCCGCACGCCTCCCAGCCACAATCAGCTGTTTTGCAGTGCGCAGGAGGCTGTTGGGGGGAGGAGCGAGGACATGGTGCGCTTGGGGGAGGCGCAGGATGGGGCGGGAAGAGGCAGGGTGAGGCCTTGTGGATGGGCAGAGGTGGGGTGGGGGAGAGAACATGCAGAGAGCCACCTCGGAGCCTGGGCTCTCCCCATCCCATGTCTCATCTCCAACCATAGCCACTCCTGATGCTTCACAGGAAGGCAATAAAAAAACCAAACTGATTCAGAATACATTAGTACATTGGGGCAGGAAAGAATCCCTTCCTGACCCCAGACAATGGCAAGCTGAACCCTGAAGCATGAGCTTTTAGGAAAATAAGAAAAACAGTACATGAGATCTAGGGCTGTTGAGCCCCCTACTATCACCCTGTCATACAATTGCTGTCATACAATCACACTCATAAACTTGACCAGCTCTCTCTCAACTAATTAAGTTGCTTTCCCCCCACAACTCCTGTTGTGAGGCTGTTCCAGAACCTCACCCCTCTTATGGTTAGAAACCTTCTAATGTCCAGACTGAATTTGTTCATGGCCAGTTTATAATCATTTGTTATTGTGCCAACATTGTCCTTTAGCTTAAATAGCTCTTCACTCTTCCTGGTATTTGCTCCCCTAATGTATTTATAGAGTGCAATCTTTTTGCTAGACTAAAACAAGCCAAGATCTTCCAGTTTCCTCTTATAAGACAGGAACTTCATTTCCCTGATCATCCTAGTGGCTCTTCTCAGCACCTGTTTCAGTTTAAATTAATCTTTCTTGCATGAGTGACCAGAATTGTACACAGTTATGCATCCAAGTTGGTATTGCCCATTGCTGCTTTCCTGAACCTGATATGCTCTTGGACTCGAGGAGAGAGTCATGATGTCATTACAGATGTCCATTGTGCCATCCCCCTCTTATACAAGTCGACTGAATCTTTCTGAGCTCATCCTTTGCTCTTGCACAAACTGCTAAAGTGGTTCAATTTGCCACAGTCCTTGCAATGCTGTCTTAGTGTGAGGCACTGCTTCTTTGCCTGCTCATGCTGCCTCCCATGGTAAATGCATCTCAGTAAATGGGCACTATTGAAAAACCTGTGTCACTCCAGTTTCATTCTGCTTTGAGGAGCACTAATCTGCAGGGCTCCTAGGACGGATGTGAGGTTTGTGGCAATGGTGAGCTTCAGAGTGCTGCAGTCCTCTTTGCCTTGTTCCCCAATAAGGTAACATGACTGTTGTCATCCTCCTGTATGGCCAGGTCTGTGTACAGCTCAAACTCCTGCTTCCCGGGGTCCATTGCTGGGATAGGCTTATGTCTGCAAACTCCAGGGCTCCAGGGGATTTGAGACTATGCTCCATAGCTCACGATGCCAGCTGGTGCACTTCAGAGAACTTGTAGCTCTGATGTTGCCACTATGTTCATTCACAAAAAGTGATGGTGAATTTAGGCTAAGCAGAACGATATTAAACCATGTTAATAACTGCCAGTGCTGCAAACTGAATCTGAGAGTTGAGCTGGATTCTTTCCTTCTCATGAATCAGAACTATTAAGTGCAAGCCAAATTGGGCCCTGGATTACATTGAAACTTCAGATGATACTTTCAGTTTCATATGTGCAAATCAGTTGAAGACTAGTGGGGTTTGCAAAGGTGTGAGTGCATTGTTTGAAGATGGTGTAGCTGCACTGGAGTAATTTAAGGCATAGTTTGGCCTCTAGCATCTTTTATTAATGGCGATGTGTGGGAAGGAACGATCCCAGGTTGGCTTTCAGAGCCCAGGTTGAGTTTTCAGGGCTGGCAGTTATTAAAACCCATTGTTTTACCTGTAAACTGAACATACTTGATCCGACAGCCATTGAGAGACAATAAACACAGAGCACCCTGATAGCATTTTTACAATCTCTTTTTTAACAGAACTAAGTTTTCCATAATTTATAACTCGTGTTCTGTTGTTAACTGTTTCCTGCCTGGACAAGTCATTTTTGACACTGACACTAAAGTCATGGCTGAATTTCGAGTTTCTCTATATAATATATCAACAGTTGTTGAATTACAGTTTATCATCTGCTCTCTCTTCCTTCTTGCTCTGAAACCATCAAATACAATTCAAAGCATGATAGTTGAGATTTATTTAATTATATAGCTTAGGGAGGGTTTTGGGGGAGAAGGGAGAAATTGGTGATGGTTTGATCTTTGGACACTTTGAAATGCAGCATAAAACCTCCTATGAGCTCTATTTGTTGTTTGTGTGCGATCACTGGATGTTGTGCTTGCTTTTCTTAAAAGCAAGAGGGGAACCCTGCCAGAATGTCATTATGTGACACAGTTTGTGAAGACAGACTTGAGAAACTCAGACAATCAGCCCCAGAAAGACATTTTATGTCTGCATGGGAATTCTTTCTGTCACAGTCAGACACTGCATGGGAGCTTTTCAGATAGTCTTTTCTCTCACTTTTGGGATCAATAACTAACACAGTTGAAATCTGGAACTTATGTTAGCAGGAACCAAAGCTAAATGAGTCTAGAAACCAGAATGTTTGGGAATACAGTGTTTACTAAAAACATGCCTACCCAATTATATGCAACTAGCAATCTGCTTTATCCAGTAGCATCAGACAAGCTTAACTGTTTATTATGTTCATAATATTGAGTGCCAGAATCTCCCACTATTTGCATTTAATATTACTCCATAAGTGGTCTCACTGAGTTCAGTGGGATTACCTGTGAAGTAAGGTGCTACTCAGAGTAATGAAGGATTTGGCCCTAAATATCTTTTGCAGGGGAGACTGGTAGAGGCAGAAGAATATGGTGGTATAAGTATAGACTGATACAGTGAAAGCATCACATTTGGTCATCACAAAACAGAATGTAATTCTAATAGTCCACCCCAGCAGTATTTCTTCAGTCAAAATCTTTAAATAGATTGTTTAAACCAGCTGGCTACCCTGACTGAATTGTCTTGGGATTAGATATCTTTCCCTAGAGAACCCACAACTTGGAGGTCATTTTTGAAAATCAGCCCTAGATCTCTTATGTACCTATAGATATAAAATGAGGATAGACACAATAATATCTGGTTAATGTGTTATGAAAAGTGATAGGGGGCCATTTAGGGAACTGGGGTAACAATCTGTCTGAAGATTGGTCCTGCTTTGAGCAGGGGGTTGGACTAGATGACCTTCTGAGGTCCCTTCCAACCCTAATAGGGTGAAGATAAATTCACATAGAATCATAGACTATCTTCAGTATGATGAAAATGAACTGAGCTGCTGCTAGAACAGTTGTGGTATTGCTGCATGACTTTGAGTTGCTGTATTTCACCCCAGAGAGAGCTGCAATTCACTAGTTTGCAAAATGATTTCTATATAGACAATCAACTAATAAAGTTGTGCAACAAGAAAGAAAAAATCCAGTAATTAACCTTTGAGAACAAATAGGATAAAGGTAAGTTTTTTACCACTGATCACTATTGAATAATGATTAGAAATAAGTGTCTTGAAACTGGAAACAACGGGCAAATGTGTTTTGTCCCTCATTATGGTGTGATAGTATGGCATAAACATTTACAAACATTTTGTATGTATGCTGTTCTGTCCTGGGATCCTGATTGCCTTTTTGTCACTTTTCATATTGTAGGACACAATATAAGATATTCATAATATGGGCAGCATACACGCTTTGCTGATATCTAGCACCAAAAGCTAACTACTCTTGGCAACCATGCCAATGCTAAAGGCCAGCTTTTAAAAAATATATAGGTACCTTCAGCCTGGTCAACACTAGAAAATTAAGTCAGTTTAACTATGTTGCTCAAGGGGTGAAAAATCTACACCCCTGAGTGGCCTAGTTAGGTTGACCTTACTCCCAGTGTGTATAACGTTAGGTCGACAGAAGAATTCTTCTGCCAACCTAGCTACTGCCTCTCAGGAAGGTGAATTACCTATGGGAGAACCCCTCCAATGGGCACAGGTAGTGTCTATTTTGATGCACCACAGCAGCAGCTATATGATTGTGCTGCTGTAGCATTTCAAGTGTACACAAGCCTTAAGTATGCAAATAGGAGCCTAGTGAGACTTTTGAAAAGTGTCTTGGCAAGTTAGGTTCCCGTCCCCTATTAATTTGAAGGGTACTTGGGGAAAATTCCACTAAGCGCCTATCTGTGACTCCAGGTGCCTAAATACCTTTGAAAACTTGGCCCCAAGACAGAGGTGGGCAAACTATGGCCTGGGGCCCACATCTGGCCTTCGGGACCCTCCTGCCTGGCCCCTGAGCTCCTGGCCCAGGAGGCTAGCCCCCGGCCCCTCCCTTGCTGTTCCCTCTCCCCCGCAGCCTCAGTTTGCTCGCTCTGCCGCTGGTGCAATGCTCTGGGCATCTGGGTTTCGAGCTCCTGGGGCAGCGCAGCTGCAGAGCCTGGCCTGACCTAGTGATCTGTGCTGGGCAGTGCGTGGCTGGCTCCAGCCGGGCGGTGCGGCTGGAGCACTGCCAGCCACCGTTGCTCCAGGCAGCGCAGTAAGGAGGCAGGGAGTGTGTGTGTGTGTGGGGGTGGATCTAGGGCAGGGAAGTTTGGGGGGTGGTGGTCAGGGGGCAGGGGTGTGGATAGGGGTTGGGGCGGTCAAAGGGCAGGGAACAGGGGGGTTGAATGGAGACAGGGGTCCCTGGAGACAGTCAGGAAGGTGAGGAGGAGTTGGATGGGGCGGCAGGGGGCAGTCAGGGGTGGGGGTTCCAGAGGCAGTGAGGGGATGAAGAAGGGGTGGTTGGATGGAGCAGGGGATCCAGGGGGGCAATGAGGAATGAGATGAGGGGTTGGATGGGGCAGTTGGGGGCAGTCAGGGGACAGGGAGAAGGGGTGGTTGGATGGGGCAGGGGTTCCAGGGGGGCAGTGAGGAAGGAGATGAGGGGTTGGATGGGGCAGTCGGGGGCAGGGGTTCCGGGGGCAGTCAGGGGACGGGAGAAGGGGTGGTTGGATGGGGCAGGGGTTCCAGGGGGGCAGTCAGGAAGGAGAGGAGGGTTTGGATGGGGCGGCAGGGGTCAGAGGACAGGGAGCAGGGAGGGTGGATAGGGCAGGAGTCCTGAGGGGGTGGGGCAGTCAGGAATGAGAGGAGGGGTTGGATGGAGTGGCAGGGGTTCCGGGGGTGGTCAGGGGACAGGGAGAAGGGGGTGGGGTTGGATGGGGCTGTGGGGGCAGTTAGGGGTGGAGGGTCCAGGGCAGTCAGGGGACAGAGAGCGGGGGGGTGGATGGGGCAGGAGTCTTGGGGGCGCTGTCAGGGGGCGAGAAGCAGGGAGGGTGGATAGGGGGCGGGGGCCAGTCCATGCCTGGCTGTTTGGGGAGGCACAGCCTCCGATAACTGCCCCTCCATACAATTTCAGAAACCCGATTTGGCCCTCAGACCAAAAAGTTTGCCCACCTCTGCCCAAAGAGCTTGTCTACATTAGGGATTTTTGTTACACTGGTGCAAACTCCCGTTTTCAGACTGGAATGAGTCACACCAGGATGCCTTCAGCGTATAGCTGTATCAGTGTAGCTACATGGATGGAAAAAAAATCCCTGACCTAGACAAGCCATCAGACAGGGCCGGTACAACCCATTAGGTGACCTAGGCAGTCGCCTAGGGCACTAGCATTTGAGGGGCGGCATTTCAGGTCCTTCGGCAGCGACTGCAGCAGCCGGATCTTCGGCCGCCCCGGTCATCGTCATCGTCGGCATTTAGGAGGAGGGATCTGGGTCAGGGGGAGCGGGAAGGGCTGCCTGCAGCAAGTAAGGGGGGTGGGGGCGGCACGCAGGGGAGTTCCCCGCTCCAGCTCACCTCTACTCCGCCTCCTCCCCAGAGCACGCCGCCCCGCTCTGCTTCTCTCCCTCCCAGGCTTGCCGCGCCATACAGCTGATTGGTGCCGCAAGCCTGGGATGAGAGAGGCGACGGCGTGCTCGGGGAGGAGGCAGAGCAGAGGTGAGCTGGGGCGGGGAGCTGCCGCACGGGTTCCCGGGCCGGGGGGAGCTGTTGTGGGGGGGCCCCTCAGGGCGGAGGGGGGAAGCTGCTGCGGGGGGAGGGGCGCCTCAGGGCAGAGGAGAGGGTGGAGAGCTGCCACAGGGCTCAGGGAGGGAGAGGGCGCAAGGTGGAAGTTTCGCCTAGGGCGTGAAACATCCTTGCACCTGCCCTGCCATCAGAGGTTCTGAGAGAGCACTCTGTGAGAATATGGCCCACCTTGACGCATGTCAGAGCTTCTCCAGATGCTTCTCAATGTTGATATGTGGCAATTGTGTTGAATACATCAAGGAACCTCTCAAGAGACTTGTCCTGTGATGGGTAGGTGCAATGGCATGTTGTTCTGGTGTCATAGTATAGCTCATGGTGGCCTTTGTTTCTGGAGAGACTGAATGAGCTCCAACAGGCATATGGAAGCAGCTTTCCAATTAACAAATCAATGACTTAAAGTATCTGGGTTAGATTTTTTTTTTTAGAAGGCTCATGAGCTTTAGCCTGAAAATCCAAATACTCCCCCCTAAAAAATTGAAAGCTATAACAAGATGTTGTACATATATCCCCAAACAAAAAACTGGAATAATCCAGTGTTAAAAAAACAAGTTATTGGCTGATTTATACTGCCATAGATTATATCAGCTCAGTGGGAGGAAAATGTTAACACTTAATTTTCCATTTCTCCTTTCATCTTAGTCCTGTAAACATGAAATGCTTTATTATAGTCAAGAATTGTACTTGCCAGACAGATGTTCAAGTTAATGATGCTATTGTAGGTGAAACTCAGCAGCTGCTTCCTGTGGTGTTGGGATGTATTGCGTGGCTGTGCAAGTGCTAACTATTCTGAGCATGCGTGAGTACTAGTATTCCTGCCAGGCACTCTTATGTCTTTGCTCTATCCTGCATCTCTTGGTGATGGTGAAGCTCCTGAGGAAGCGATGGCATGTTTGTGTCAGGGAGCAAAGGACAAGTCACTGAAGGTTATAGGGTGCTATTAGTTGGGTGTCACTGGCATTTCAGTTTAGTAACCTATGCCAGATGTGAGACCTTGGAAGTGTAGAAACTTCAAAAGACTACTATAGTGAGATTTGCCAGACACTACGGGCCCAAGGAATATTCATAAACTTTCATAGGTATTATATATGTGTGTGTATGTACGTGTGTGTGTGTGTGTGTTCTGTGCCTTTGGGCAGTAGGAATTGTATTTGAGCTTCATGGCAGGAAGTCTGAGCTTTTCCAGGAGCTAAAATCAGAGGAGGGGGTAATTACTGCAGATCCTGGCTTCAAGAGGCTCAAGAGATAAAGAACCTTTGGGTCAGCCTGAACTGACTCGGAAACCTTATTGGATCCTCAAACTAATATGAAATTAACTCAAACAAAACATGGTTAGAAGTGTTTGAAGGGTCTCCATGCCAGGGTCTCCATGGGGAATACGAGAGGCACCTAGTATGTATGGCATGCATGCAGACTCTTTGTTGTTTTATTTGATGTTCTCTCGCTAATGCTTTTGGTCCTAAAATACAAATACTGTGCTTTGTGAAAGCAGGTTGGTCACTGGTCAACACAGTTATTGTTCCTGAGAGAGCGTGAACCACAGGTGTTGGACTATGGTCAGACCTGTGGGGATAGTCACAGTGGATTTGCAGACCTAACTCCCCAATCTGGAGGGAGAGGGATGTGGGTCCCCACCCATACAGAGGTAACATCTAGAGGCCTGAGACCTAAGAGGCACCTTTAAGCAGACCAAGGAAGTGGCAACGGGGGCAGTTAACTCTGGATCTGGGACATAACCCATTTGAGGTGACAGGTGCTGTGAATTTAATGTTCTCAGCTTTCTCTAAGTGGATGTTTTTCTTCCAATTGCAGCAGCACATGCCAAAATATTTTCATGAGAGCTCAGGAATGGAAAGCATGTTGTAGCTAAGGGCTGGAAATGCTGAGCAGAGAATCCCCCCTACCTGTCTTTCATGAAGGCTGTTTCTACTCAGGGCTATCACTCTTCCCTTTAAGAGAATTTTGTTTTCCAAGATTTGGGGGGAAATAAGCATCAGAGATAATTTGTTGGCTGGCCAGAAACCTAATTTGGCATTTTATTCCGCTTCCTGATTGGCAGTGCTGGTGTAACTGTGATACTAGGGACTGAGAAATATGAAGTAGAGAATAGGATGTTCTTATCAGTGCAGAACTGCTTGTTTCTTTGGCTGTGAATACATGAAACAACATTCAGGCTAGTACTGCACAGCAGTGCTTCCCAGTTGCTACAGCCTAAATCCTAGTAGCATGATTCCTCAGATATTCTGTGGTCTTGGCATGTGCTTCCTTGAAACATTATTTTGTGTGTAATATCCACTTATATTGCATGTCATATGGTCAGTAAAGGTGTTCAAGGTCTTGCACATCATCAATATGATTGAACTGTATTTTCCTTGCTGGAAGACCAGCTTGTTTCCTACCTGAAGGCTTTGATCTTTTTACTAAATAATAATAAAAATGGTAACTTACTACGTCTGTGTTGCTTTTGGTTTTCCTCCTTCTCTCTCTTTTTCTCCACTGCATCACTCATGTATTTTTCAGCATCTGGATTCCCTAGTCTTTTATAGTGTGCTAGATCCTCATTGCACTTAAAGAACACCCACTACACTGGGTGGGGGAGTATGGAAGCAGCCAGGATTATCATAGGGGACAGAGTGAGATTTGGGTCATATGCCATTTTTTTTTAAATACATTCTCTCTCTTCTCCCCCCCTCCTCCCACTCCACCCCCCCTTAAAATTCATCTTTCTCTTCTTAGGGAATGCTCTCTCCTTCTTTCCTCTTTCTCTTTCAGACTGTCCTTTCTCTCCATCAACTTCTCTTTCTGTAAAGGGTGTGTTTTTTTTCTCCCAGGCCAGTGCCGCCTCCAGTTGGAACCTGCAGTGAGGTAGTACTTGTGTGCTTATGACATCAGTCCATTGTTTTGGAAATAACTCTGAAGTCAGAGTCTTGGATTAGAGCATCAGTGTCAGAGCATTAAGCAGAGATGATAGGTTGTGAGGAAGGAAGCCCTGGCTTAAAGATAAATCGGGTCTGATTTTTCACAATTGCTGAGCATCCAAATTTCCAGATGAAGTCAATGGGGGCTGCAGGTGCTCAGCATTTTTGAAAATCAGATTAGACTATCATTGATAATTATCAAGTATGGGGCCAAATTCTCAGGAGGGATTGTTGTCAAAGGAGAAAAGCTGCAGGATTTTATCCATGGTAATCAAATATATGCAATCTGTCACATTTCAGGGCAACTGCACCTGTATTTCCCTTAGTTGGTCCAGCAAGGGCAGACACTCTCAGGTTTCCAGCTCCCCAGCTGTTGCTTCTCTTGGGTGGAATCTCCCTCCCAGCACAGACAGGTTGCCCTAAAACACTGACTTAATTTCTCTTCAGAGACAGATAATAGTGTAATTATTGCAGATATAACTCATCACCCAGATCTTTCTAAGCAAGCACATTTTATTCTTAAGGTAAAAGCATTACAGAGAAAACATGAAAAGCAACAAAAGAACCCCCACACATGCTAATAAGCTTATCAGAGTGCATCCCAACTCTCTCATGGGCTCTGGCAGGTACAGTCTTTTAATACCCCACTCTAACAGCCTCCTTGTGGTTACAAGTTCATCAGAACTTCAGCTCAGAACAAGCACCCAGTTTTATGAAGCCCCGGTAGGACAAGTCCTTCCAATACTCCCTTAAAGATGGGGGCCATCTGTTGACCAGAGGTCCTGTCCATTTGCTGGAGCAGGAAGAAGGCCTTGAGGCAGGTTAAATCCCAAGATTTTATTCAGTTTGAAATAGTGTGTGTGTGTGTGTTTCTCTCTCTCTCTCTGGTGGGGTGACTTCAGAGGGTTGATAATGGAGGAAGTACGTTAGCATCCCTCATTCCTATTAGAGAATGTATATACAATGCCACAGCAACGTATACACAGTTGCATTTTAATACAATGTACCCCAAAGATGTTAACCCTAATTCAGTAAGATTTACCTTAATTTAATAACACTTAGCTTAATTCCGTAAGGTTTGTTCAGTATATTACAGGATATTGTCAGTCTGTCACACACTCAATCCACCTTTCAGTCGCTTTTAAGTTTTCAGTGAGAAATATGGTAAGGTTTTCTTCAGTGTCATAAATCTTCCAATTTCACAAGGAGAATATCTTCTGCCATGCTTTCCAGTGCATACTAATTCTGTTTGTGGCCTCAGGATTTGAGTAATGGCTTAATATCTGGGCTTTACTTGATTAAAACATTTCACACAGGAGCTTATTTCCAGCAAGATGTAATACATTAGCAGCATTGTTCTGCGCATACTGTCTCTTGACAATATGTAAAAAGGAACCTCCAAGATATTGACCTCCGTGCATAATTTCTGATTTTTCACCAGTGTATAGATCAGAAAAAGGGACTCTGTCCCTTTCTATAATAAAGCTGTGAAGAACTTGCAAAATTTTAATTCAAAAGTTCGGTCTGTGTTAAGCCCAAAATGACTGATCTTCTTTAGTTTTAAATAAGGTGAATAATATTTAGACTGTTATCTATCTCATGCATTTCAAAGACAAAGTTCATTAGACATCAGAAGAAGGGAAATCTTTTGTACCTTTCTTTTTGAAAGCAATACTATTTACGTTTTTCATTTAAGTGGAAAAAGGTGCTCTTTGTAAGGTCATGTATTACTTTTTTAACTACCCTTTCAAAAATATATGTGCAATTGATTTATATAGTCTGGAAAATGAGTCTAATTAGTACTGCTTCTTTAAAGTGTAAAGTTAGCCTAGAGTTACAATATTAGCTGAAAATGATTCATCATGACTTTTATTTTATGACCACTAAACTATTGCTCTCATAAACTTTAAGGTCAGAAGATACCATCGGAATCATCTAGTCTGACCTGCACATAGCAGGCCACAGGACCTCACCCATCAACTCCTGCAATAGACTCCTGATCTCTAGCTGAGTAACCGAAGTCTTTAAATCAGGATTTAAAGACTTCAAGTTCTAGAGAATCCACCATGTTGTTAATATTTCCACATTTTTTGAGAACCTTTCTTCTACATTTTGGTCTGTTTCTGTCTCCTGTTGAAATCTTTCCTCTGACTTCAACATCAGCTTTGCTGGACTTAGAGAACTAGATCTTCAGCTGGTATAATTTGGCATTGCTTCATCAATTTCCCATTCCCATCCCAAAACATCTATAAAGGAATACATAAATCATCAGTAGTCTCAGTTTGGCCAAATAGATCTCGGTATACTTACCGTTGGTGTTTTTTGGTCAGTGTGGTGTGGAACATACTGTGATCATATTTGGGGTTGAGGTGGGATGACAGGCCAGAGACAACCTTGCTTTCATTTCCACCTCTCCCTGGAAGGACTGGGGCACGGGTTAATCACGGAGAGCAGGAAATCCTTGCTTCTCTCACTCAAAGGATCCAGGGAGGTGAACACTAGTGCAAACAAAGAGGGAGGAGAAAGAAATTGCAATGGAAACACATGAATATTTCAGGCCACAGACTGAATTAACCCTTGCTAGGAAATAACTGCCTTTGCCTTGCAACAAGGGAATGCCCCTTTTACAGGAACTCAGTGTTATTCAATGGCATTTGCCTTGCAGGGCAGACAACCCACAGCTGAACTTGTGGCTCTTTAAAATCCCAGCCCAGGCACCTGCTTATCCTCTCAGTTGTTGCTGCCCCAAGTGAGCACAACCCATTCTGTGGGCTGATATAGGCCACAGCCCTACCTCTTCCTTCTGAGGAAAAAAATTACATAAAATATTAGTTGAAAAAATAGTATTATTGAAAGAATGTATCATATTATTATTAGATTATTTGTCCAGTTCTAGTGTGTATCCTCCGACTACTCTCACACACATCTATACTCATGCTGGAGATCTAGGCATCAATTCATCTTACAGAGGAAATGCATCCATTTTTGTGAATTTATGTTATCTTGAAATATGAAAGTACATATTTATCACACAGAGTGGTAAAATAGTCTCATTCAAAGCTCTGTTTGCTTTTTTCCCTTTATTCTCCATCCCATGACTGTCGGCTATTTATAACAACTTGCTTTGTATGAAGAAGAACTTCGAACTCTTCTCCCCTCACCCTTTTTCCTGGGGTCTGCTAGCTTAGATCAGATCTTCTCATTCCTTTACCGTGTACCTTTGATGTTCAGCAACAGTGGTAGTTGCTATGACAACCAAAAACTCCACCCAGCTCAGAAAATGATATTTTGAGCGGGTGTTTCTCTGCTTACAAATGTACATCTGACACAAGGGACAAGATGAGGCAAGTGTGATCAAAATAACCCAAATCTAAGCCTCTTTCAATCCCTTTTAGTCTTTGCATTTTTCAAAGCTTTATATGGTTCACTGTTTTGGGGGTTTTGCATTATTCAAAGGGGACATTTCACAACAGAGCAAACTTGGAAGAAACCTTTGTATATAATAATAAATTAACTTGGACAATAATTTTTTGTATTCCCATTGCCATTATTGGACCAGATCCTGAATAGGAATCTCAGAAGTTGGAAAAGGGGGAAAGGATCATTCTGTCCTTCATTTTAGGCTATGTCTGCCCTGCAGCTGGGGATATAATTTCCAGCAAGAGAGCTAGCATGCTACAATTAGCTGAGAAGCAGTGGCTACACAGGTGGTGGCAAAAACTAGTTGTTTTGAGTACAATTCCACTTGAGCCCTTGGGAATAAACCTGGGTGGCTAGCCTGTGCCACTGCTCATGTAGAGAAGGGAGAGAAGTTTAGCTGCTTTTTGTGGCTACAAAATCTCTCTGAACAACTTTGTCTTCTAAGAATTTGCTTATTATAAAAAATTATTTGGTGAATGATTTATACCACGACAATTGCTTGGAGTTTGTGTTATCTGTAATTTGCTGTTTGTGCTATGTGATTGGTCACCTAAGTCACATAGTAATATTCAAGCTCCTTGATTGGAGGACATCCAAACCCATGTGTGAAATGGCTGTGCAAATACTCTGGCAAATAAATTATTGCATGATTATTTGCATCACACTTCCATATGAATGGTAATAGAAAGTAAATAAAAGGAGTTCTGAATGCAATTGCAGTGAATACATAATTTTTTGCATCAATGTTCTTGAATATCTTCTACAGTATTTTTTCAGCCCTTACGATAGGTGTTTTTCAGCATCCCTGCTCTACAGGTATCTCTCCTTTACTCCAAGACTATGAGATTGGAATTAGTATTAGTTGTCATTTTCCCTAGATAAACCTCCTTTAATTATTTTATGTCCATGTTTTTAATCCCAACAAATAAAAGCCCCACATAATCTAAGGCAAACTGGAGCTAAATTTGGTTGTCATATTTCCTGGATTCTGTGGCAATCTGGTGCAACAGACTGGAAATTCTGCAGAAGCTTCATTTAAAATACAGCTTTTCAAATAATTAAATATTGAAATGTGCAATACAATTAGGAGTGTAGCTGCTGTGTTATGTGTGTGTTAGTTAGTTTTATGCTATCCCATATTATCAGTGTACTGAAGAAGTTTGTATAGATGACAAGTTACCGTACTGTGGAAGTCAAACGGAGTTTTTTGGCAGCTGGGATGGAAGAAGCTGAGGCTTTTGGCACCTGCAGAAGAGTGGGAGGAAGTTTGGGATTGTGGGATAAGTGCATTAGAGATTCCTGGTGAAACAGATAACTATGCTGACATTTAAATTGTCACCTTTGGATTTCAGACTTAACCCAGAGAAGTGAATGGGAGAGTTTACATCTCTCAGAGGTGTCTTCAAACTCAGGCTGAGATTACTACCTCAGATGCATCTGGTTCCCATTTTCAAAGATTTTTTTTTCCCCCAACCATAATGATGTTACAAAAAAACTTAAATTCTGGAGCACACCGCTAGCAGCAAAGGGTGGATTTTGGAACAAATTCTGCAACTGTGGAATTGCAGAAGGGCTCTGGCTATAGGGCTCTGTATTCTCACTGGTGTTCACAGTTTCTCCCAATTTATTACCACCAGTGAATTTCATTAACATGCTGATTACTCCTCTTACAGATCTTATAATGAAGACATTAAATAAACCCAGTCCCTGCAGTGAGCCACTAGTCACCTCCCCTTAGCCTGAAACAGTCATTATTATTACTCTTCCTTTGCAGTCTTTTAGCAAATTTTTAATCCACATGACCTTGTTTTTATGTAAGCCAATTTGAATGATCTTTTCAGTTAAGATTTTGTGAGGCACAGCACTGGATGCTTCATTAATATCCAAATCCATTAACTCCTGCCCATAATCCACTAATTCTGTCCAAAAAAAAGCAGTCTGATCAAAAAAGATTTGTTCTTATAAACCCATGTGGCTTACTGCTGAGTTTTCTCAGGCTTCTTACCTTTACCCCGAGCTTTAAGCCTTTTTAGGGGGCATGTGGACCTCCCATGTGAGTTATTCTATTCCCTTCTTGTAGCTCAGTAAAGGGAAGGTTTCCAGTTTTCATGGGGCTTTCTTCTTACTCATGAGGCCCTGTTTGAGGAAGGAGAGTAATATTTCAATTCAACATTGTAAAAGCACCTACTAGCACGTGATTCAATGAATATCAGTGGGTGTTAGTTATAAAGGACAACTGTACATTATGGGTCATTGGAACAGATCCCTGGCTGGCTAGCACTAAAGGAAAGCATTTTTAAAGCTAAAAGGACATTAGTTCTGAACCTTTTCAGAAAAGGGAAACTTACATTACTGCTTATCCTATTGTGTTTCTGTTTGTACTGAGTGACACACATGGTAACCCTTTGTTATTGGCTATAACTTTTTATGTACAACAACTTAAATAAAATATTTTGGGAAAACATAATTAAAGTATTGAATTTAAAGTAGTAATTAAAGGCAATGGCCGTGATTTTCAAAAGTGACCAGTGATTTGGGGCTCCTCCAGTTAATGGGGGCCCAATATGAAATACCTTAAAAGGGCTTAATTTTCAGTAAGTACTGAGCACTCGTCCAACCACACTCTGAAAATCAGGCCCTTTAAAGTTTCTCAAATGGACACCCACAAATTGATGAATCCAGAATCACTAGCTACTCATGAAAATCTTGTTCAACATGTCTGAGAAAAAGAATTCCTAGAGCTAGTGTAAAAAACCCCCGCTTCCACAGAATTGCATACCATAGATAAGCAACAGTATTCACTCCCACCTCTATAAAAGTAGAAAGGGAATAAAAAGCTCGAAATAAAGCTCTCATAAATGGCTCCTTTGTTAGCACAAAGTGTGTAGGAGCTTCTCTAATACAGGGGATTCTCTACCGCTTGAATAGTATTGTACAGTACAATGAAAGATTAATGTAAAACATAGTCTGAATCTCTCTAAATACTGCATTATGCAGTTTGTTAGAAACTGTGCCCCTTGGTATTTCATTTGTAGGACATATTGTTCCATAAACCACGTTAACCTTTAAATTGTTGCGCTTTCTAGGGGAGGAAATTAAATAATAGCGCAGCTTTCATTCCCATGAGCATTTGCTAGAAATATATGTGGCTCCCAGTCTCAAAACAGAACCATACTAAAGTATTTTTGACAGAGACCAGGAAAGAGAGGACTTCAAAACAGGGTTTTTTAAAATGCCTGCATATACCCAAAACAGAAGGGGGGACTTTGACTTGGGAAGCACTTCAGCACATATTGCACTCTATGTTGGTGTATTAATTTTTGTCACTTTGCTAAGAAGTTACTGAATTTACATCTTCTAATTAACTCCTGTTCCACTATAAACATCTTGATGGCTATATATACATCTCTTAAAATGACCAAGTATCTAGCTTTATCACTGTGGTTGCTTAGTCATATCTTGTAACTGTTTGTTATCTATAAGGGGTGCTGAATTTGGAGTAACATGCACAAAAATCCAGAGGCAAATTCAGAAATGGAACTGTCTCTAGGAGAGATTAATTCACCTACAGTATGCATCTGAGATGGAGTCATCTGTAAGCATCCTAAAGAAATATAATCCAGTGGAATATTGATTGAAAATACATTAAACCAGTGAAATATGGGATAGACACATTTCATCAACAGAATACTATTGTTATCGGAACAAACCTTGGAGTCAGCAAACAGTTACCTACTGAAGCATTGTCTCAGAGTGAATAACTTCCTTTGATGATAGTACTCTTACATGGGGTGAGGGATGTCACACTCGTATATACTGGGGGTGGAGGTAGTAGAATAAAGAAAGAACCATCCATGTTAAAAATCCAAATGGCACAGAATCCAAGAAATACTCCTGTGAGTCTCTTTTTAAAAACAAAAAAAGGAAGGGGTAAGATAACAGCAGCCTTTCACAGGGATTGCAGAAATAACTACAGCTACTGTACTTAAAAGAGCAGTGAGTGACTAAAGATAAGTAATTGTTGGGCTGTGTGCTTTAAGGACTGGATTCCTGTGTTTGAAAGGTCTGTGTGGGGGCTGAGTGAACAGCAGAAGTTGTTACTCACTCTTGATAACTAAAGGGGGGTGGGGAGAGTTGAGATAGCCATAAAGGCCTGTGACTCAAGAAATGGCGCAAGGAGCAAACAGACAAACTGGGTAGTTCAGAAGGAGATGTGAGAAGCAGAAGTGCCTGGATGTATACGAGTTCCATCAGAGGTGAAGAGATTCTTAGAGGTAAAAACGTCTGTGGGATACAGAATGGCCGCCAAAGGATGCAGTGCAGTTCTATGTGTGTAGAGGTGATTGGAAAATAAGTTTTCTCCCTGCCAAAAATGTAGACTTTTGGCAACAAAAAAAAAAAATCAAACCCAGAAAATTTTCAGCCCAAAACTTTGAGTCAGAAATGCTGCTATGGTGCTTTAAGTAGTTTGGCGCCCAAATTCACCCCTCTATGTGCCAGGATCCATGGCCAGACTGCATCTTCTATGGTGTACGTTTTGTGGACCCATTGTGGTGCGTCGTGTGAGATACAGTTCAGCTGGGGAGTCTGCCCCATAGAAGAGAATGGGACATGAGGCGACCAAACTACAGCTCCCATGAGTTACTGCAGTTGCCATTCTGAATAGAAACTTTTTGATGTTCAGGTGTGTGTGGCTTTGCAATGAAAAGTCAAAATTTTATATGGCAAGCAGACGCTTTTCATGCAAAAAAAAAAAATTTCAGTCAAAAACCCAATTTTCTGATGAAAAATGGATTTGGTGGAAAATATCTGTCCTACGTATGTTCTGTTTCTCTTCCTGAACAAAGAGCAGGGCGGGTATGTGTGTGTGATGCACAATCTGGCTTCCTTCAAGCAAGAGAAGATGGAAGAGTTGAAAGAATGATTGAAGTCACATTGAGAAACCATGGAAGCTAAACGGCCTCCTGACTCAAGGAGCCATCAGAGACACTGCAAGCTGAGTCCATTCAAGGGATAGTTATGGAGGTGACAGAATGAAGTTAGAAAAATTTACCAACTAGGGAGTGTAACAAAAAGAAAAGAGGGGAGACAGCAATGAAGCATTGCAACTTTGTCGACAACAGATATTCTTCCTTTTAGGAATAAGTAAACTGAGAACCAGACAAAAATGAACAGTAGCCTGATTAATGACCAAGAATCGAGTAATAAAAAGGAGCCTTCACAAAGAAATAGGCAGCAACATTCCTGATTGGTAACTCCATAGTGAAGAACCAGGACAAACAGGACCCAGGATTGTACGCTTCCTCCCTGGATGCCAAAAGTGACGATGTGACAAGAAGGGTGTAGTGTATCTTAAATGAGTGCTGAGGAATTTCCACTAATTGTTGCCATTGTGAGACCGAGGACCGTACAATTCAGTTAAATCAAAGATGAGTTCAGGAAGCTGGGAAGGCTGGCTCGATGTATATGAATTTTCCTAGATCCTTCCAATACCAAGAGTGTGTGAAAATAGGGGATGACTGATACTAGAGACAAGCTGATGTTATAGAGAAGAGGGTCTTGTATTCATGGATCATTGGAATGCCTTCAATAATGAGAAGAGACTCAAAGAACAGATTCCTCTTAAGCAAAAGTATAAGACACGTTTTAAACTAGTCTGGAAATTGGATGAGGTATTGTTTTCGCCCACTCCAAACAACGTGACAGTAAAGTTACAGGTTGAGTTTTCCTGAAACAGAAAGTAAAGACTATGGAAGGAGTCTGTGAAAGAGGGAAGAAGAACTTGAAGTGATATTCAGCACAGGAAAACATAATGAACTGGGGTTTTAATGAGTTGGTGAGATTTTCACAAATGGAATGACAATTAAACAAGTACACTCTATTCAGAGAGACAAAAAGCAAAGACGAGGTGGGAGAGTGGTGTGATCTGTCAAAGGTTTTAATATGTTCTGCCAGCAAGATAAAATTTGGTTGTGGAAGAAGTGTGGTAGTGAAATTCTTGGATAAGAGTATAAGGAACGAAGGGAGTGGAGGAGATGAATTTCAGGGAGCATCTAACTCAGATTGCTAGGGCTTGAGAAGAATGAAAATAAAGCTTTCCAGAACTATCTGTCAGGATTCCCAAAGCCACACTATACTCGTGGCACTTCTTAGCTATCTAAATATCTGAGTAACAAATGCAGCCAAATGTGTCGCTGGCCGTTTCCTAAATAACACCAAATATAAGAGTGGCTATATTAGGTCAGAACAATGATCCATCTAGCCAGTACCCTGTCTTCTGACAGTAGCCAGTGCCAGATGCTTCAAAGGGAATGAACAGAACAGAGCACTTATCAATTGATCCATCCACTGTCATCGAGTCCCAGCTTCTGGCAGTCAGAGGTTTAGGGGCACCCAGAGCATGGGGTCGCATCCCTGCCTATCTTGGCTAATAGCCATTGATGGACCTATGTCCATGAATGTATCTAATTCTTGTGTGAATCCAGTTATACTTCTGGCCTTCACAAAATCCCCTGGCAATGAGTTTCACTGGTTGATTGTGTGGTGTGTCAAGAAGTACTTTTGTATGTTTGTTTTAAACCTGATGCCTATTAATTTCATTGGTGCTCCCTGGTTCATGTGAAGGGATACATAACACTTTCACTTTCTCCACACCGTTCATGATTTATAGACCTCTATCATATCCCCCCACCCCCTGTCACCTCTTTCCTTAACAATCCCAATTTTTTTTATGTCTCCTCATGTGGAAGCTGTTCCATACCCTTAATCATTTTTGTTGCCCTTCTCTGTACAAGGTATATAGTGGCATTATCATACTTTCTGTCTTTTTATCTATCCCTTTCCTAATGGTTCCTAACATTGTTAACTTTTTTGAGTGCCGCTGCACATTGAGTGGATATTCTCAAAGAACTATCCACATTGACTCCAAGATCTCTTTCTTTCTTGAATGGTAACAGCTAATTTAGACCCCATCATTTTGTGTATATAGTTTGGATTATGTTTTCCAATTTGCATTATTTTGCATTTATCAACACCGAATTTAATCTGCCATTTTGATGCCTAGTCACCCAGTTTAGTGAGATCCTTCTGTAAGCCTTTGCAGTCAGCTTTTGGATTTAATTATCCTGAGTAATTTTGTATCATCTTCAAACTTTGCCACCTCATTTTTCCCTTTTCCCAGATCATTTATGAATATGCTGAACAGCATTGGTCCCAGTACAGATCCTTGGGAGATGCCACAATTAACCCCTCTCCACTGTGAGAACTGACCATTTATTCCTACCCTTTTGTTTCCTTCTTTTAACCAGTTACTGATCCACGAGAGGACCTTCCCTCTTATCCCATGACAGCTTACTTTGCTTAAGAGCCTTTGGTAAAGGATCTTGTCAAAGGCTTTCTGAAAGTCCAAGTACACTATATCAACTGGATCATCTTTGTCCACATGCTTGTTGACATCCTCAAAGAATTCTGGTAGACTGGTGAGGAATGATTTCCCTTTACGTAAGACATGCTCACTCTTCCCCAACATATAGTCTTCATTTACGTGTCTGATAAGTTTGTTCTTTACTATAGTTTCAACCAATTTGCCTGGTACTGAAGTTAGGCTTACTGGACTGTAAATTGCCAGGATCACCTCTGAAGCCTTTTTTAAAAACCAGATTTTACATTTAGCTACCCTCCAGTCTTCTGGTACAGAGGCTGATTTAAGTGATAGGTTACATGCCACAGTTAGTAATTCTGCAATTTCACATTTGAGTTCCTTCAGAACTCTTTGGTGAATACCATCTGGTCCTGATGACTTATTACTGTTGATCAATTTGCAGACAACATTACTATTGTTATTTGTATTGCAGTAACACTTAGGAGACCCAGTCGTGGACAAAGACCCCTGTTGTGCTAGGCATTATACAAACACAGAACGAAAAGACTGTCTCTGTCTAACACGGCAGCTGCAGCCACAACCAGAGAGAGTCACTCCTCCAGTAGTAGAAATCATGGTCTTAGGGTTAAGGCAGTTGACTGACTTGGCAGATCTGGCTTCAATTCCTGGCTTTACCACAAGCTTCTTGTATGGCCCCGAGCAAGTCATTTAATCTTTATATGGCCTTGTTCCCAATTTGTAGAATGAGGAGTATCAATATACTACCTTTCTGTCTTGCACATATATAGATGTTAAGGTCTTTGGGGCAGAGGCTTTCTCTTACTATATGTATGTGCAGTGCATAATGGGATTCCATTTTCAGTTGGGGCCTCTGTGTATTACCATAATACACAGAGTAAGTAATAAAAATGACATCAAATGCTGGAACATCAGTGGGCTTATTTCTAATATACGGGGCTTAATTCTGATCTCACTTACACCAATGTAAACCAGGAGTGATTAAAATCTGTGGAGTTTTAACTAATGCAGGATAAGGATTAACCCCCTTGTGATTTGTGCCTTGTGGTCTCTGTCTGTTAAAGTGATTCACTGAAGACAGAGCACCAATATGTTGCTTCACACATTATTTGTATATCTGTGAAGCACACAATGAACATTGTTGGCACTTAATAACAACATTAGAAAATAACTGAAAATAGAGTGCAGAGACTACACACACGAGTGATGGCAGTATGGCTAGAACACTGGGGATGTGTTGCAAAAGTCTAACTATCTTTTAGTTTTCAGTTCCCCTTCCCTTTTGTTTGTTTATAAATAGCCAGAGTTCTCTTGTTTTCCCATTCAGCTTGCATAAATATTTCCCAGCAGAAAGTAATAAGGAACTGCGCAATCAAACGCAATGACACACCTGCTATTAGCAAGACATTTCCTTTCATTACAGCATAGAAGTTGGATTAGTAACGATAGCTTTTGTCAGTTTATTCCTTTCACGTTCATTGTACGCAGCAGGATTCCTAAAGATGTGTTCTCTTGATACCTATACATTTTCTTTTAACATCTGTTATGTTTGTTTTTTAATGCCATCATTTCCAGTATCAGATTCTTAGAGCAAAAGATAGCCCTGGTGCCAGCTTAGCTTTGCCTCATGCCACAGGAATTGCTTTACATGGATAAATACGGCCACTGCTGCGTGGGGTATTTAAAATATCTAGCAGCATTTTCTTTACAGGAAAGGCCAAAATCCAATCCACAGTACTATATTTGAAACTCCTGTGCAATGCTGCAGAAACAAAAGTGCCAGGGGAAAAATTACCTAAAAAGTTGATGGAAAATGGATTTTTAATATTTAGCAATTACAAGGCCTTCTGTGTGTTGATCTGATAGCATTTTGTAAAGTCTTGTTATGCCCGGTATACAGATGGGGAAACTTCAGAGCAGGTGACTTGCCCAAGGCCTCAGAGGAAGTCAATATCAGAGACAGAACTGTGACTTAAAAGTCACTCATTCTTTGTCCGTAGCAAAGAACCTGTTTGTTCTCTTTCCATGGATCTGACTACTTCTACAGGTCTCTTATTCTTGGCAAATCTCTCATTAGGCTCCCTCCACTAGTAGAGGCACTTCCTCTCTTGCTGGGCTTCTCGCTGAGCATGAAATTCACCCTAGTACACAGTGATAACTCAAGGCCTATGTACCAATTAAGGGGTGAATAGTGCACCCCTTCTGTTTTCCTTGAAACTCCTGGCTCCTATAACCTCTGCTCACACGTTTGACACTGTAGAACTTTCCAATATCACAACTACTTGCCAACACTTTTCACTAACACTTTTCATCCGGTACTTACTGGCACACTAGTTTGAATTTTGGTAGTGCCAGCTTTATGTGTGATGCAGATAAGGTGTGATGAGACTGTCCACTCCATGAAAAATGAAATGCCCACTGAAGTCTATGGGAGTCATTGTACCAGGCCCATAGGCCCCAATCCTATATTTTGGATATCACAATTAGCCTTACCTGTTTGAGCCTTTACAACTCCAGTCAACAGAGACTTATTTTATTCATGGTGATATTGCAAATTGTGGGCTCACAGTTAATATGAAGAGCATTCTTAACATGTTTTGGGAAGCGTTTGTGACTTACCATGTTGGATACCAGATTTGTTGCTCAGGCTATTGGGTCTCATTTAGAGTGATTCAGTGCAGTGAACCATCACATGTCTCAGATGTCTATTTTCCCAGTAGAGTTTGTACTTTGATATCTTACCACTGCAGAGGCCTGAGATAAAGATAGCAGGTCTCCTCATGATCTGTCATCTTTCCTTGGGTTTCTAAAAATAGTCATTAAGTAACTGGACATGATTTAAAAGACTGGCCAAGATTTTCAAAAGTCACTAGTGATTCTGGAGAGTTCAGTTATTGTTTGCCCAGCTTGACACTCCTTAAAGGGGGCCTGATTTTCAGAAAATGCTGAACAGCCACCTTCTGAAAAACAGGATCCTTTAAAGATGTCTCAAATTGGATAGCCCAAAAAACTAGGCACCCAAAAACACAAGTTTCACTTTTGAAAATCTTTGCACCTGGTATTTCTTACTCACATATTAGGTTCTAAGTTCTAGGCAACTGAAATTGCATTATATGTTGTAGATAAAGTATAAAGGCTTAATCAAATTCCTAATGCTCAGGCAATGCAAATCTGCTGTGCTGTAGACTTAACTCCATCACAAAACATAATTTTATATATGTGATTGAGATGTCAGAAAGAGAGAGCAGAATTATAGGTTAAAAATCTTCTGTGCCAAGTTTGGGGGCGGCGAGGTGTATTTTTTAATATATTAAGAAAAAGATTTTGGGGTCCATATTTCTTTCACCAATATAATTTAACCAACAACTTCAGAAGCCGGTGAGTTAATTTTTATTTGACATATCAAATAAATGTTTTAATATATTTTTAATATTGCAGTTACTTCTATTTCTCTGTTTCCTACTGTGGATAAATGTGTTTCCATACACCAGACACCCATAGAAATTGTTAATGAAAATGGCCAAAAAAAAAAAATGAAGTTGCTACATTAAAAAAAAATAAGCTCAGGCTTGCAGCCACATTACAACAATGCACAGAATTCATAAAATAGCTCAGTCAACTCAATAGTTCTTGAAGTGTGTGTGTGTGTGTGTGTGTGTGTTAGGACTAAATTATCCACAGAAAGGAAAAAACAAAGAAAAAGGAATGTATTAAAAATGATCAAAACACTTTTTTTTCCTTCATAGACGAGTGGGAGAAAAATAATCAGTGTTATAAAAAAATAATTTGTTAAATGTCAGTATACCACATTGGAAAATGCAGAAAATAAAATTAATGCAATTCTGAACAGTCCCTCCCGTAATGAAAGCAAACCATGGTCCTGATTCTGCAAAGACTTGTGCATCTGCTTAACTTTATGCCTCTGTAAACCGATTTATTTCAGAAGTGATCTCTGAGTGTGTAAGGAGTAAATGTGTGTATAAGTGTTTGCAGGATCAGGGCCCCAAGATGATCTGCTTTCATTGCTAAGTATCCTTGCCCAAAGGTTTTAGGTTGCTGTGCACTGAGATTTCTCAGGATGTTTATGGTATGCAGACACATTAACAAAAAACTTAATGTGATTTAGTTAGGGTGTGAGAGGGCATTGGATCAGGCTCCTAATGCAGAAAAGAGAAAGCAAAGCATTGGGAATATATAGGTGAAGGAAACTCCTTGAATCTTGCATGGTTTTGAATGTAAAGTGATATCATCAACAAACTTTGAAAAGTTTGTTTGAATTAGTTGAGCAGGATCGGGGGAGGGGAGTAGAGGGTATTAGTACAATGATCTCAAAACTGAGTCTAGACTTTCTGAGATCCATGGCCTGACTCGGGGGTGGAGACCAGTTTAAGCCTTTGTTGGTTAGGTTAAGACAGGTTGACAAAATGGGTGAAGGAAAGCTTACGTTGTAGAGATGCTGTGTGACCGTGAGAGTTGAAGCTGACACCGGGCAGATCCAGATTCTACTTGCCAAGGGGGAACAAAATGTCCGGCCCCAAAAGGGCAAAGGACCAGAATTACAGCTTGAGCGAAAGAAGATGGAGTTCAGGGTATTGACTAACCCAGAGAAGCTGGATCTTGATGACTGGAAGGCAGGGGCGGCTCTACAAATTTGGCCGCCCCAAGCAGTCATGCCCGGGAGGCGCCCCCGAGCCCCGGGAGCAGCGGACCTCCCGCGGGCATAACTGCGGAGGGTCCGCTGGTCGCGCGGCTCGGCTGGACCTCCCGCAGCTGCGGACGGTTCGCTGGTCCGGCGGCTCCGGTTGAGCTGCCGCAGTCATGCCTGCGGGAGGTCCAGCCGAGCCGCGGGACCAGCGAACCGTCCGCAGTCATGCCTGCGGGAGGTCCACTGGAGCCGCCGGCCGAGCGTCCCCTCCGCAGTCATGCCTGCGGCAGGTCCGCTGCTCCCGGGGCTCCGGTGGACCTCCCGCAGGCATGACTGCGGCAGGTCCGCCGGCCCAGCCTGCCGCCCCCCCGGGAAAGGGCCGCCCCAGGCGGGTGCTTGCCCCGCTGGGCTCTGGAGCCGGCCCTGCTGGAAGGAGAAAACCCTGAAGACTTATGAACAGCCCCAAACAGGGGCAGCTCTAGGCATTTTGCCACACCAAGCACGGCAGGCAGGCTGCCTTTGACGGCTTGCCTGCGGAGGGTCCACCGAAGCCGCGGGACCAGCGGACCCTCCGCAGGCAAGCCGCTGAAGGCAGCTTGCCTGCTGCCCTCATGGTGCCAACAGAACGCCCCCCACAGCTTGCCACCCCAAGCACACGCTTGGCGTGCTGGGGCCTGGAGCCGCCCCGGCCCCAAATAAGGGATAATGTGCAGCTACACTGTCTCTCAGGGAGCTCCAATACCCAATGACTTAGAGAGCTGTCTAGGATGCAGGGGGAGTGTGCATGCTACACCATCCCTTAGGATGGTGGGGAGGCCTTGAATAAGTGTATTCTTTCCAGGGAAATGCTCTGGCCATAGGAGTTTGTCTCAGTCTACACTACAACATGCCTCTTTATTAGATATTGTTAGACCAATGTTATAAATGTATTATATTTTTAATGATATCTATGTTTTCATGGTAATAATACCATTTAATGTATGATTAAACTACAATACAAGCTGCTCAGGGCACATATGTTACCATACTTTTCCCAGACCAGAAATAAATGTTTATTTTGGATGATTCCTGCACTGATTTCCCTCCCAGCACCTCCATTTCTGATTTTTATTTTATTTTTTATGTTCTAGAAATCTGTACAAATGAGAATTTTTCATCCTTATAGGTTCAGTTTCAGAAAAGCAGCTCTGTACAGGGAAGGCACTCAAGCACACACTTGAATATTTTGCTTAAGAAGGATGGACTTAAGCACGTGCTTCAGTGCTTTCTTGAATTGCAGCCCTGGGAAAGCAGCTTGCAGATCTAGTGCAGACACACTTCACCTTTCAGTCTAAGGAGTGAAGATTGCATTTCAAAATCATTTTTGAAACAGGAATATCTGACCCTTTGGTTAAAACATTGCTAACTGCAAGCTGCTACACCAATGTGGTCCTTTTGCAGGTATCACCTTGGTGTCTCTTGGGACCCTAAAAAGAAGCACCAAATGGGTAAAATGTGATAGGAAAGCTAATAAAACAAGAAGCAGAGTCTCATAAGTGTTACCCTCCTATGAGACTATAGGATACTGATGGGTTTTTTTTAAATAAGTGGCTACAAGATAGTACAGCATGATTTTAAAGAATAACCTTTTCACTCAGCTTGTTGCTCCTTCTTCCATCTTCCTCATTTTACTGTATTTTACTGTGGTTTTCATTTTATGTTGATCGCAGTTATCTTCCTTTTTGGAGGTTACCAAAAAAAACCAACCTACCAGCCATATAAATCTGATGACCTTTAACAGTCACTGTCTAAAGGCCAGATTCAATACAATTCAATTCTGCAGTTTATGGCATGGGAGCAGACCTGTGCAAATCTGGGTGGCTTTGGTTTGTGGGTGCTGGGGGTGTGCAAACTATTTTTCTTTTCTCAGCATCTGATGGGGTGTCCCTGGGCTGGCAGGGAGCTAGACTTTCACTATGTGTACTGACATCCATGCTCTGAAGGGGGAGGTATGTGATAGGGTGCGCACACCCCATTCCTGGGCTGACAAGGAAAAAATTAACCACTTTCCCTAGAAAGGCCTATAGCTGTTTGTATTGATTGCAAAGACCCTCAAGAGCGGTGGAGACAACTGAGAGGAAGGGGTGGACTCTATGTAGGAGGTCAGTTGCTAGAAGCACAGAAGGAAGTGCATACTGGGAAGTATCCCTTCAGTAAGGCTCTCCAAAGAGTTGAGCCTGGGGAAAGGGCTGAGGAGCTATTTGTGCAGAATTTTTTTGTTGGCTTTTCATTGCCCTATGAATAGAGGGCAACTTTCATTTGTTTAGCCAGAGGGACAAATCTCACTACTGGCAGATGGGAAACTGAGATATGTTTGTCTGGATGATGGGATGGGATAAGCTCACCTACCTACACAGTTCGTATGGGATTTGCTTCCCTTAAGTTTCAGGTTTGGGTTTTGAACAAAATTCAGCTGGTTCTTTGGTTTCTGGCTGAAATCACCATATTTTATAATGTGTTGAAAAGTTTATGAAAAGTTCAAATTTCCTACACTTCAAGGCACTGCACAGTACTCTCTGGGCCTGTACTTTATAGACTTTCATTTTAAGGAAGGTGGGACCGTTAGATATCTTGTCTGACCAGCTGCATAATACAGGCTGTCAGTTTTCATCTAATTACTACTGTATTGAGCCCAATAATTTGTGTTTTCTAAGGCGTATCTTCTAAAAAGGCATCAAGTCTCTCTTTGAAGACATCAAGAGGTGGATAATCATCATTTCCCTTGGTAGATTGTTCCAATGCTTAATCACCTTCACTGTTAAAAAAATGTGCCTTATTTATCTGTCTCTAATTTCTATCCATTGGTTCTTGTTATACCTTTTTCTGCTAGATTAAAGAGCTGTTTAATACCCAGTATTTTCTCTCCAGGAAGGTACTTGTATCCTATAATCAAGTCACATCTTTATCTTGTTTTTTATAAGCTGAACAGTTTGAACTCTGAGTATTTCACTGTATGGCATCTGATCCTGCCTTTGACTCACTTTTGTGTGTCTTCTCTGCGCCCACTCCAATTTTCCAATTTGCTCTTTAAAACGTGGGCACCAGAACTGAACACAGAATTCCATTATCGGGCTCACCAGTAGCATAGACAGAGGTAAAATCACCTCCCGACTCTTACTCACTGCTCCCCTGATTATACAACCAAGGATCACATGGTTCCTTTCGTAACAGCATTGCATGGGCAGTTCATGTTCTGTTGCTTCTCCGCAATGATCTAAATCTATTTTGGAGTCACTGCTTTCCCAGATACAGTCCCTCATTCTGAATGGGCCCAGCTTACCAAGCAACCCAGATCATTCTGTATAACTTCACCATTCTGACAATCGTTGTGTCCTTTACAGATTTTATTGGCAGTGATTTTATATTTTCTTACAGATTATTTTTTTCCAAAATATTGAACAGCATCAGGTTGAGAACTGATCTCTGAGGGGACTCACTAGAAACACTCCCATTCAGTGATGATTCTCCATTGACAACTTCTATTTGAGATCTGGTACTACCACTTCCCCCTCTCAATTTTGGGTGGAATGAGGCAGGTGCAAAACTCATTCTTACAAGAAGCGACTTAAGTGCCTAAGCTACCTCAGTCCAGGAGAGGGTTCCCAGCTGTGGCTTGCAAGCAGAGATAGGTGCCTACCAGTAGCCTGGATTTAGGTGCCAAACTCTGAGGGGGGCGAGTTTAGGAAACACCCATCCGCTTGGCATCTCTCATTGGCTAGCTTAGGCAGCTCCTTGCCTAGCATGCTGGCTTTTGTGGAGCTGATTCACAATCACCTATCTCTCCCCATTCATTGTATAGGAAGCCTGGGCACCTAACTCAGGCTTTGTGGATTCCAGTGTTGTTCCAGTGATTTTCTAGGCACTTAAAAGTTAGCTGTTGTAATGCTTAGCATCACAGAGACTACGTCCCAAGTGCCTTCTCCAGATGCACAGCTTCTTAGGTTCTCAGGAGACAAGCTGCTTCCTGTAGGCCTCCTAAAATATGAGAGAGACTAGGCATTCCAGTGATGACAACCCAAATAGTTCTAGAAGATTGGCACCAGCATGCATACATTCTTTGTTTTGTAAGCCAGAAGCCCTGGAGTGTGCAGTGCTTGCTGTTAATTTTTTTTTTACCCCCCGTTTTTAAAAAAACAAACAAAAAAAAAACCCTAATTCCATTTTTAAAAGGCTACTGTAAGGATGCCCAGGTAAGAGAAGCACTCAAAAGTCCGGAAGGGCCACACGGTTCCATATGCAACTTTAACTCCATCAGAGTGGCCAGCTCTTGTGATTTTTTTTTAAATTGCAAGCCTCATTATGTTTGGTGTTTTTCTTAGAACCCCAGTTCCTATAGTCGTGATTACATGACAATTTCAGTTTTCATTTAAAAAAAAAAAAAAAAGTTCAACCCACAGGATTACAGAGAAAAGCTTGAAAATAAGGACCCTAACGGCTCACAAACAAGAAGTTAAAAAATGTTTTTTTAAGCCACTCTTGTTGTTTTGGCGATTATGCTTTCATTGGCAGTATTGGTACCTGTGGAGTCAGATACACACCAAGGGCCAGATTTTCCAAAAGCACTCCTCTCCTGTTTAGGCACCAACCCCAGGGGGCCAGATCTTTGAAAACAGCTAGGCATGCTGAGGGTGAACATCTGGCCCTAGTTGTGGATGCTGAAGACTTTAGAAATGTGGTCCCAAGACCCAAGTTTAATGTTTGATGTAGAGTGTTTGAATCGGGCCCATTGTGTCTGGCAGCCATACAAGGAAGGTGAAATGCAAAGCCCTAGAGCTGATACACGTTATTTCTTGCTAATCCAAGTATAGCCTGCATCAGCATCTCATTAACAGGAGTGAAAGTTTTGTCTCAATTGCCGAACTTGCAGCATTTGGTACTACTCAGCAGGTTCACACTTTTTTTTTTAAACAAATGAACAAATTATGAGAAGCAGAGCTGATGTCATGGTCACATTATAGCAATTACTGTCACCGCACAGTACAGAGCAGCATCCATCAGGACTCGCTTGGGCCTGGCAGGCACTGAGTTGCGTTAAGAGTGGCGCAGGTCTGCACTGTCCAGATGGAAGTCCAGAAGACATTGTGTCTCAGGCATGCACCATGCATCCTGAATCTACTAGGAACACAGGGCGAGTTCACCCAATGCTGCTCACGTTATTTGGATGTAACAGATGCTCTCCACCAAAACCAACCAGTATATTGTTGACCTGATTCTGCCTCTTCTTCACCTCGCAATTATAGCACTGCTAGCTAGGAACAGTCCTTTCGCTTGTGGGAGTCCACGCACTCCTTGTATCCTCCTCTAGCTGAACAAGAGCAAGGATTCCAGCCACACTCTGACCCTCAGCCTGGGAGCAAGCCCCTTGTCACCAAGTTATAACATCTTTATCACTCCAAAAGTAAGCTTTTCATATCTTTGACAACATTTCAGAGTCAGTGGAGCCATGTGAAATCAATTGATTCCCTCTGCAATAAATTGTTGCCAGTATCTTAAGAAGTGCAAAAGCACTCTGTGTGACTAACGTCTGACTCATATGAAACCTGCATCACTAACAGTATCTATTACAGTCAGAAATCAGTACTTCCCTTCAATTTAGAAGATATTTTGGTGCTGTGTGTGTGTTAGGGAGGAGGTACTCATAGGCCTATGTAGCTGGTGCAAAATATAATCCTGAAAGAAGACCAGAAATGAAGGACTCATCAGGAAAACAGGGAAGCACTTCAATAATTGAACTGAAGAAACAGCTGTCAAAGAACATCACAGCTCCCCAGACTCTGTATTAGCTGGGGGACAATGTATGTTGTAGCACCCAGGTTCATTCCAGAAAGATAGCTTTATCTGTGAAGGACCTGATTCTCCACCTCTTTACACCAGTCTTGTACCATAAAAAATCATTATCTTTGTACTTGGAGGATCTTACTTTTCAAACATGGGAGGGAGTGGGCAATTTAATGCTGAATTCAATTTGCTGATCTCAGTGTCCCTCTCTCTAATACTTCCATCCCCTGATGTCACACATGCATGGTTTGGCATATTCTTTTGAAGTGATCACTTGATCTCATGTGTTTTGTTTATCCATGGAACTATTACCTTTCCCCCAATCTTGCTTTAATTTCATAAGCCCGGTTGCTTTGGTTTTTGTGCTGCCAGTATAATATCAGTTCTTAGGGAAAAGAGAAAGAAGCACTTTCCTCCAAACCAAATCAGCAGACATTTTTGCCTTCCACTCTTCCCCACTCTCATTTTTTGTTTCTCTTTTCAATTCCCCTTCCTCTTTCCTGTCTGTCCCTCCTCCAAGTATATCAACAATTTGGAAAAAGTTTGGAACTAGTGGTTAGGGTGTTAATCTGGGACTTAGAAGACCCGGGTTGAAATCTTTGTGCTGCTACAGACTTCCTGGGGGACTTCAGGTAAATGATTTATTCCTCTGAGTCTCAGCTCCGCATGGGGATAATTCCTCACCAGGGTGTTTTTGATAAGCCCATTAAAGATTGGTTAATGGATGGGCACATAACTTCAGATCTCTTTTACCTTCCTTATATCTTTTCTGTTCTCCTTATTTAGGCCCCAGTTCTGCAAAACCCTTAATCACATGTGTAACTGTAAGTGTGTGAATAGTCCTGTTGATGTCTTTGACTCCTTTAGGACAACTCAGGTACCTGATTGCACACGTACTCACATGCTTTGATGGATCCGGACCTAAGAAAGCAGCACTCCTGAAAAGAAAATGTCTGTTCCTGTTGCTTTTCCCCAGGGTCAGTCAGCTTCTGGCCCTGATCAGCCTCTGTGGTCCCAAGACACCATGGCCCACTGCAAATGTTAAATTTAAAGTTCAGTGGGACACAACAGTGAATGTGTTCTACAAAAGTCAGGACCTAACCAACACATGCATATACCAGGAGATGCAAGGGGGTGAAAGGATTTGAACAGGGGTTTCTGATACCTCTCAGGAGTGTGCCCTCACTGGCCTATAAAATACTCACTCTCTCCTGTTGAAACTGTTCCACTGGGTCTAAACAGAGTCCCTTGAGAAGGGGGACTGGACCCTCTGTCTTCCATGTCCCACAGCTGGGTTGGGAGTTCTTTGAGCTGTGTGCTGCCTCATTCAGCTGCATGCACCCATCTGATTTCACTATCTAACAGCTCCATGCACCAGTGCATGTACTGTAAGCAGACGTAGATGGGAATGAAGTATTCTGTGTCTACCCATGTCCATCTGAAGGGATGTATGTCTCTGTACACAGGCGGGTGCGGGAAGCATTGAACCATTCCTCTTTGGCTAGAGGGAGGCTGCAGTTGCCTGCCTGGAGTTCAGGGCTTTGCAGCAGAACAGCACTCAGATGCAGGTGTGGGGGAATTAGCCCCTTACACCTGCACACAGCAGGAGCGCTGCATCAGGGTTTTTTGTGGGCTGACTTTGACAGTGTGAGAGGTTCCTTTTCCTTCAAGACACTCTGCTGAAGTGAATCACACTTAGACTTGTGATTTGGACTGGGCTGAAAGTAGCCACATTTTTACCTTTGTTCTGATTGAGGGTCATCACGTCCTATTTGTCTGGCCCTTAAAGGGACAGACCGTTCCTTTCATGTCCTGTTCTGCTTTACAGTAAGGCACACTAGCAAGGCACGTCAAATCGTGGTTTCCCCTCTAGCCTGCCTGTCACATTCTCCCAACAAGGAAATATCCCACTGCTTAAGTCTAAGTCTCCCTGACTGCTCATAGGTCACAACAATATATTTGGCGGTGGCAACCAGCAAGTCAGATTGGTAAATGATGAAAAACACTCAGTTCAAGCTCTAAACATCCTGAGTTAGCTGCATCCAGGAAACACAAACACAGTAGAGTGAGGTGTGGGGGAGGGGGCAGAAATCTGTGCTGAGTGAAGTTTTGTGGGCACAAGAAAAACACTCCAATGGTTTGGGCCAGATGCTGTTTTCACCAGCTGAGCATCTGGTCTGATCATGTATAAACTCTGTAGCCATTCCATAGAGAGAGATTTTGCAATAGGGGTATATCTTGCAAAAGTACAATTTAAATGTTAATATGCCCATTGTTTTAAATGTTTTTATAGGTTTTGTACCAATGAAATGCAGTTATACTGGAACAATAAAGACATTAAAAATAAACAATGGCTAATATTTCTTACATGCCAAAAAGCTGGCATCCAAATAACTTGTGTATTAGCTATGATGCTAGGAAGGGAGAAAATAGATATTTTCCCCAATTTTTCACAGAGCAAAGCCTGGCCAGTGATTAACAACCACAGTCTGGCAATTAACATATTGGAGGGGTTAAAGGAATGAGTTTAGTTCCTCTCCTAGGGTCTGTCTCACCACTACAGTACTTTACACTTTATTGCTTTATGCAGTTGTTACCCTTGACAATACTAGAGTAGTACAGTGGTTAATCAGAGTTGTAGTATTTAGGAAATATTTAATAGTTGTTTTCATGGCTTCCTGTCTATACCATATTGTTCATTTGCTTTGTTTGTTTTTATGTAACTACTGTTGCTGGGGGTTTTATATCCTTTCCTTTATTACTTTGACTTTCTCTTTTATAAACTAGCCAATGGATGACTAAACATGTGGGCCAGATTCCGTTCTCACTTCTACATCAGCATACCTCCATTCACTTCAGTGGAGCTACTCCTACTTTCCACTGGTGCAGTTGAACACCATTATTTACAGACATACATTAATAAAACACATCACAAAACAATAAAAATGTTAAGTTAATATTTATAGGTGCATAGTTCATGCTCAGTTACTTTATATATGTATATATAAACAGTTCTCACAATAAGTTAACCCCGAAACAGATTAGTAATAATAAACAAAAATCCTTGTATCAGAAACAATACCAAATTACTGACAATCTAGCAATAAAACATGTACAGCTTTAGAAATTCTGGCTGGAGAGCCACTCAACTCTCATTCATCACCACAACATTCACTTTGTAATTAATGGCCTCGATTTTATAGGGAATGAACACCCTGCCCCCCGCAGCAAAGCATTTGAGGCTCTGCTTAACTTTAACTATATGCTAAGTACATTAAGTTGAATGTGACTGATCTTGAGCTGAAAATGAAGCACAGGCTTAAATGGTTTGCTGCATTGGGGCCAGAATGCTCAGCACCTTGCAGGATTGAGCTCTATGGGTCTCATCCAAAGTCCAGTAAAGGCAGTGGAAAGACTTCTATTGACTTCACAGGGCCCCAGATCAGGGCCTATATGCATTCTGAGAACATTATTTTCTTATAAGAGGATTCACAGACAGCCTTTCCATCAAAATAGTGGAGGGTGTTCTCGGATGCTTAGCAAAGACTTGAATCTTTCCTGGCATCAGCTCACAGAGGTGACACTATTAAGGGTTTGGGGCCCTGATTTCAAAGTGTAGTGAGCGTGGGCCATTCTCATAGACTAACAAGAGCTGCAGGTACTCAACACTTCTCAGGACCTGGATTTAATGATGACCATTGTAAGGCTTAGAGTGGAATGAAAAACCTCAGAATATCAGGGTAATATGGGGAAATATTTTTCAATCTTAATCTTTTTTTGAGCCAAATAGTGGACACCACTTGGAGGCTCAGAAAAGGCCACTTTACTCTAAAACTTTACTTTAAAAAACATTCACTTGTGCATCAATAAATGCTCATGTAGTCATCTTTGTACTGTATGGCAGTCAGTTATTCCCAATAACATGAAACAAACAAACAACAAAAATCTTCCTGTATCATAGCCTCACTGAAATTTCCTGTGTAAAAGAGTAAATAATGAATGCAGTGTTTTAAAAATGACTTTATGCTTCAGGAAAATAGTAAAAGTATGAACTTAATCTCTCAGCACATTCTAAAACAAGGCACTATATGACTCGCCGGTTTGAGAAAGGCACTGGGAAAGTTCAGTTTAGATGTCGGAAGTCACCCATTCCACTTTTCCCCCCCACAAAGTAGATTTTGTCTGCCTGTCCATCTATATGGCCAGCTGGCTCCACACCCTCCAACCATCTTACAACAGTGGGGAATAAATGTACTGCAATAGAGGAATTTCTTTCCCTCTCTTATGAATAGGATGAGTCATGTCAATATGTAGAGCACCCTTAAAATAATGCTAATTCATTAAAAAAAAAGTAGCTTGCAACTGTATTTGAGATAACAAAACTCTTAGGTTATCAGAGGACGGAAGAGGATAATGTAAGGGCCAGATTAGATGATAAACAGTCACATAAAAAAGAATCTGGCACATCAGAAAAAGGGCAGACAAATAAACAGGGACAAGTTTTTAAAGTGCTTGTACACAAATGCTAGAAGTCTACATAATAAGATGGGTGAACTAGAGTGCCTTGTGATAAAGGAGAATATTGATATAATAGGCATCACTGAAACCTGGTGGACTGAGAGCAATCAATGGGACACTATCATTCCGGGGTACAAAATATACCGGAAGGACAGAACAGGTCGTGCAGGGGGAGGAGTGGCACTCTACGTGAAAGAAAATGTAGATTCAAATGAAGTAAAAAATCTTAAGCGAATCCACATGTTCCATAGAATCTCTATGGATAGAAATGTCATGCTCTAATAAAAATATAACATGAGGGATCTATTATCGACCACCTGACCAGGACAGTAATAGTGATGATGAAATGCTAAGGGAAATTAGAGAGGCTATCAAAATTAAGAACCCAATAATAGTGGGGGATTTCAATTATCTCCATATTGACTGGGAATATTTCATTTCAGGACGAAATGCAGAGATAAAATTTCTCGATACTTTAAATGCCTGCTTCGTGGAGCAGCTGGTACGGGAAACCCACAAGGGGAAAGGCAACTCTAGATTTAATCCTGAGTGGAGCGCAGGAACTGGTCCAAGAGGTAACTATAGCAGGACCGCTTGCAAATAGTGACCATAATATAATAACATTTAACATCCCTGTGGTGGGAAGAACATCTCAACAGCCCAACACTGTGGCATTTAATTTCAAAAGGGGGAACTATACAAAAATGAGGGGGTTAGTTAAACAAAAGTTAAAAGGTACAGTGACTAAAGTGAAATCCCTGCAAGATGCATGGGCGCTTTTTAAAGACATCATAATAGAGGCCCAACTTCAATGTATACCCCAAATTAAGAAACACAGTAAAATAACTAAAAAAGAGCCACCATGGCTTAACAATCATGTAAAAGAAGCAGCGAGAGATAAAAAAGACTTCCTTTAAAAAGTGGAAGTCAAATCCTAGTGAGGCAAATAGAAAGGCGCATAAACACTGCCAAATTAAGTGCAAGAGTGTAATAAGAAAAGTCAAAGAGGAGTTTGAAGAACGGCTAGCCAAAAACTCCAAAGGTAATAACAAAATGTTTTTTAAGTACATCAGAAGCAGGAAGCCTGCTAAACAACCAGTGGGGCCCCTTGACGATCGAAATACAAAAGGAGCGCTTAAAGACGATAAAGTCATTGCGGTGAAACTAAATGGATTCTTTGCTTCAGTCTTCACGGCTGAGGATGTTATGGAGATTCCCAAACCTGAGCTGGCTTTTGTAGGTGACAAATCTGAGGAACTGTCACAGATTGTAGTGTCACTAGAGGAGGTTTTGGAATTAATTGATAAACTCAACATTAACAAGTCACCAGGACCAGATGGCATTCACCCAAGAGTTCTGAAAGAACTCAAATGTGAAGTTGCGGAACTATTAACTAAGGTTTGCAACCTGTCCTTTAAATCGGCTTCAGTTCCCAATGACTGGAAGTTAGCTAATGTAACACCAATATTTAAAAAGGGCTCTAGAGGTGATCCCAGCAATTACAGACTGGCAAGTCTAATGTCGGTACTGGACAAATTAGTCGAAACAATAGTTAAGAATAAAATTGTTAGACACATAGAAAAACAAACTGTTGAGCAATAGTCAACATGGTTTCTGTAAAGGGAAATCGTGTCTTACTAATCTATTAGAGTTCTTTGAAGGAGTCAACAAACATGTGGACAAGGGGGATACAGTGGACATAGTATATTTAGATTTCCAGAAAGCCTTTGACAAGGTCCCTCACCAAAGGCTCTTACGTAAATTAAGCTGTCATGGGATAAAAGGGAAGGTCCTTTCATGGGCTGAGAACTGGTAAAAGTCAGGTAACAAAGGGTAGGAATTAATGGTAAATTCTCAGAATGGAGAGGGGTAACTAGTGGTGTTCCCCAAAGGTCAGTCCTAGGACCAATCCTATTCAATTTATTCATAAATGATCTGGAGAAAGGGGTAAACAGTGTGGTGGCAAAGTTTGCAGATGATACTAAACTACTCAAGATTGTTAAGACCAAAGCAGATTGTGAAGAACTTCAAAAAGATCTCACAAAACTAAGTGATTGGGCAACAAAATGGCAAATGAAATTTAATGTGGATAAATGTAAAGTAATGCACATTGGAAAAAATAACCCCAACTATACATACAATATGATGAGGGCTAATTTAGCTACAACGAGTCAGGAAAAAGATCTTGGAGTCATCATGGATAGTTCTCTGAAGATGTCCACGCAGTGTGCAGAGGCGGTCAAAAAAGCAAACAGGATGTTAGGAATCATTAAAAAGGGGACAGAGAATAAGACAGAGTATATTATTGCCCTTATATAAATCCATGGTACGCCCACATCTTGAATACTGTGTACAGATGTGGTCTCCTCACCTCAAAAAAGATATTCTAACACTAGAAAAGGTTCAGAAAAGGGCAACTAAAATGATTAGGGGTTTGGAGAGGGTCCCATATGAGGAAAGATTAAAGAGGCTAGGACTCTTCAGCTTGGAAAAGAGGAGACTAAGGGGGGATATGATAGCGGTATATAAAATCATGAGTGATGTAGAGAAAGTAGATAAGGAAAAGTAATTTACTTATTCCCATAATACAAGAACTAGGGGTCACCAAATGAAATTAATAGGCAGCAGGTTTAAAACAAATAAAAGGAAGTTCTTCTTCACGCAGCGCACAGTCAACTTGTGGAACTCCTTACCTGAGGAGGTTGTGAAGGCTAGGACTATAACAGTGTTTAAAAGAGAATTGGATAAATTCATGGTGGTGAAGTCCATAAATGGCTATTAGCCAGGATGGGTAAAGAATGGTGTCCCTAGCCTCTGTTCGTCAGAGGATGGAGATGGATGGCAGGAGAGAGATCACTTGATCATTGCCTGTTAGGTTCACTCCCTCTGGGGCACCTGGCATTGACCATTGTCGGTAGACAGATACTGGGCTAGATGGACCTTTGGTCTGACCCAGTACGGCCGTTCTTATGTAGGTTTAAATTAAAGAACAGGGGTCCCTTCCATCTAGCACACGGGTACAGAAGGCTGCCATCATTTAATTGCAAGTGCTCTGGCAGAAATAGGGAGGAGGCCAACCAGCATTGACAGCACCACTCTGGCTCCCTGAAGGACTGTGTTGGGCTGGCACAGGAGTGTGGCCATGACTGACAGAGCAGCTTTGGGCACATGCTCCAGGTTTAGTAACAGCCTCTCTTAGGCATGGCCTTCCCAGAATATCTGAAGCATTTGGCCAGCTCCTCCATTATTTTAGAAAAGCCCTCTCCCTTCTGTTCCACCATGGCAGTTCATTCCCTATAAAATCGAGGCCATTAATTACAAAGTGAATGTTGTGGTGATGAATGAGAGTTGAGTGGCTCTCCAGCCATTACCTGCAAGGTGTTGGGCAGGAATAAAGGGCAGAGCTTCCTTGTATTAGGTTAGCACTCACGGTGTACTGTGTGATGCACAAATTTGTTGTGAGGCAGAGTCATTGCCTCAAAGATCTTCACAAGCTGCAAGACAACTCCTAATTCTTTTGCATTTAAATTTAATTCTATTTTTTCTAGAAAAGGTGATGAATAATGTCATTTCTCAACCCTAATGTCATTTTTGTTGGGGAAATCTGTACATTATTTATATTAATACTCAAGTTCATTCATCAGAACTAGTGTCAGGGATTAAAAATGGTTAAGTAATCAAAAAAAGGACCTTCTTTTCAATATTTAAACTAACTGTTTAATGATCAAAGTCTGTTATGATTTTAAAGCAGCAAGATAAAATGGGTTTACAATTTCTAATATTTGTAGTTGTGACAGCAGCAGTAGGAGATGTAATGTCAAAGACTAAAGTCCTCCCACTTTTTAAATGAGCTGTGAGTCATTGTAGTGTCACAGGCTAATTTAGGACAAGTTAACTACCATTACTGTCTACGCAGGACTTACTCCAGATGACCAATGAAGGTATCTCTCTGACAATACAAAACACAGGAATGTTACTCTTCCCCCCCCTCCTCCTTTTTTTTCCAGAGAGCTAATCATTGACATCACATAGAAAAATCACATTAATTCCGTAGGTGTCCTATATATGGAGAAATATACAGCTGAAATATAGGAAAAATCATTCTCTTCTCACATTTTAATTAAAAAATATCAAACTAGATTGTCTATGATTTGCATAAGTTCTTGCATCTTCATAGGTCTTCTTATGAACTAGAGAATATACTTCGAATTTCATTTCTTTATATATGATTTTTAATTTATTCCTGTAATTTTCAGTGTGGTCATTTCATAGAAAGGACAATAGGTCAGCCCTTTTGTTGGTAATTTAACATGTATAAACACACATAGATAAGGCCAAGCCTGTGTATTTCAGTGGAAAGCGGGTTTGCTTCATATTTAGAAGGGCATATATTTAACTCATAAGTGAAGGTTTTGCTTTTATTTACTGTTACCAATTGGTGACAATAAAGTAATCCTTGGCAATATCCTAAAGCAGCAAGCAAGCAAACAAAACAATCAGACAACAGTTCACCTATATAAAGTTATAAAGGTGCTTGATTCACCAGTCTGTTACTCGAGTATTATGCATCTGGAAATGCACTGAATTAAATGGGACTGATTCCTTGCTTAAAGTTAAGTGTGCACTTAAGCCTTGTTCCATCCAAGCACTTACATGAGCTAAAATGGGTTGCTTGGTAGACCTTTTTGGTCTGTGAGCAATCATGGTAACTGTAATACAAAAAACTATTACATTATAGTGGCATCCATTGTAGTATTCCATGAAGAAAACACTTGTAGATGTGTTAGTTCGCAACTGAACTGAAATGAAGATGAGTTGTTTTAAAGCCAGATTATTTACCGGTGATTAAGCACATTTTAGTAGTGGATTTCTCTGTGTGTGCGCACGCACCCATGCACACACCACATTTATTCTTAGCCTCATATTCCAGGTAACCTCATATTCCTGCCTGTATCTATGCCTAGGCAGACCCAAATCTTCTAAACTGCATATGTACATAACTTAACCAGCTGAACAGCTAACTGATCATTTTGCATGTGCTTTTACTCCTCTTGGGCAGCCAGTTGTGGCAAACAGGCAAGTAAATTGTGCGTGTTCCTTTCTGAATACATGATTTTGAAGATTTGGATCTTGTGCTCTTATCTGAAGGATCAGCAGTTAGCATGAATGCAGAGGATGATCTTTAAAGTTGCAAGAAATGAAAGCAAGCAGAGTTTCATGTATTATTTCAAACTAGATGTACTAATGTCAATTGCAGCAGGAAATCTTTTGGACTTCAAATGATGGGTAAACTGATCCTGTTACTCTTGTCCCCCACCCCCAGCCCTGAATATCAGAGTAAACATGTAAAATACAAAAGTGCTCTGCAGCAGCAACAGTGAAAGCTTAAAAACTGAAGCTACTATATTGCTCTAGACAGCTTGTCAGTACTGATCACATCACCTGCAAATGTGATGTGTAGAAGAAAGAAGTGTGGTTATTAGCCTCAATTTTTTAGTAGTGTGTGTGTGAACTACATACTCTCTTCCACTCTACTTTTCAACTGCATATTATAAATTGTATAGATAGAAGCCCATGATAATTTCTTGTATTGCATGGTAATGGGGAAGGTTACTCTTGCTCAATTTCAGTTAAACTGTTGTAGATTAGCTTTAATTGAGGTTCATGCCATGAAATCAGAGGAAAAACAGGGTTTTTTCTTTTGTCTCTCAAATATTGGAGGCAATAAGCACACCTCCGAGACTAATACCTTTCCTTTCATCTGAAAATATTTGGCCTGTATCTGTCCTGTGTTTTAAATGATTGAACGGGTATGAATACTTAGTCTAATTTATATTTTTAAGCACATATCTCACTGCCTAACAAACAAATACTTTCTTTGTATCCCTTCACAATTCGAAACATTTGGGGACGTATTTTTCATTGTGGAGCAGCAGCTACAGTCACAGTTTCTATCCATGCCCCCTTTCTTCTGTATGGGGCTTGCAAGCACAATGACTATGTGCTCATTTTTACAGACCCACCTGTTACAGCCATGCATGAACAAATGGCTCTTTAAAAATAAACAGACAAAAGAGCTCTATAATAGATAATGATGGTTATCATTGAGATCGGGACAACCTGCCAGGCTATTTTAGTTAGTATGGGCTATACGAGGGGTCCCAGTAAATGAAATACAGAAATGCTCCCACCCCACCCCAAAGAGTTGAATTATCTTTCTTAAAGGCAGTAATTTAGGTACTTCAGCTAGATCAGAGGGAAACAGGACACTACACTATGCTAGTAGGAACCTAGTTTTCCCAGCCATTCAATGCCATACTCTGTATGGTGCAGGGTGCAAGGACTCTTGCCCTTTGAGCTACTTGATCAAGGCTAGGCACCATCACAATCTGGCATCCAGGAGAGTACAAGGATTGCATCCTCCTAGTGCATGGGGGGGGCGGTGCATATCTTATACCATACTTGTCAACATATCATCTGCAAGTAGGGTACATGCAGGCCTATGGCCCCTTGCTTTCCTCCACGTAGAGAAACACAGAAGACAGCACACATATACAGTACTATCCTAGGGACACGGTATGTGTACGGCCTTTTATGCTCCTGGGAGCTGCGGAAGGAGGGGTGGAATGTCCTGAGGCAGCACCCGTTCTTCGTGGAGTTCTCCCTGCAGTATCATAACTTGAAAGGCCGTTTTGTATGCAATGTGTAGAATCTGGCCCTAATGGTCCCATTTGGGGATACGGTTGTGGCTAATAACAGACGGGAGAAGGATTGTTCTAGCTAATCTAATTATGAGCCATCATTTGTTCCTCTTAGACTCTGTAGAGGCAGATCTAAACGCTAATCTTAAATGGGCTTTTATAAACAGAAGGCTCTTGCTGGTGAAGGTCAAGCTGTAGCAATTCCCTTGGAAGACCCTGTCAGTGGCTACATTGATCTTCTCACCATGTTGATTATGCTGTTAAATCACATTAATTCCGTAGGTGTCCTATATATGGAGAAATATACAGCTGAAATATAGGAAAAATCATTCTCTTCTCACATTTTAATTAAAAAATATCAAACTAGATTGTCTATGATTTGCATAAGTTCTTGCATCTTCATAGGTCTTCTTATGAACTAGAGAATATACTTCGAATTTCATTTCTTTATATATGATTTTTAATTTATTCCTGTAATTTTCAGTGTGGTCATTTCATAGAAAGGACAATAGGTCAGCCCTTTTGTTGGTAATTTAACATGTATAAACACACATAGATAAGGCCAAGCCTGTGTATTTCAGTGGAAAGCGGGTTTGCTTCATATTTAGAAGGGCATATATTTAACTCATAAGTGAAGGTTTTGCTTTTATTTACTGTTACCAATTGGTGACAATAAAGTAATCCTTGGCAATATCCTAAAGCAGCAAGCAAGCAAACAAAACAATCAGACAACAGTTCACCTATATAAAGTTATAAAGGTGCTTGATTCACCAGTCTGTTACTCGAGTATTATGCATCTGGAAATGCACTGAATTAAATGGGACTGATTCCTTGCTTAAAGTTAAGTGTGCACTTAAGCCTTGTTCCATCCAAGCACTTACATGAGCTAAAATGGGTTGCTTGGTAGACCTTTTTGGTCTGTGAGCAATCATGGTAACTGTAATACAAAAAACTATTACATTATAGTGGCATCCATTGTAGTAGTCCATGAAGAAAACACGTGTAGATGTGTTAGTTTGCAACTGAACTGAAATGAAGATGAGTTGTTTTAAAGCCAGATTATTTACCGGTGATTAAGCACATTTTAGTAGTGGATTTCTCTGTGCGTGCGCACGCACCCATGCACACACCACATTTATTCTTAGCCTCATATTCCAGGTAACCTCATATTCCTGCCTGTATCTATGCCTAGGCAGACCCAAATCTTCTAAACTGCATATGTACATAACTTAACCAGCTGAACAGCTAACTGATCATTTTGCATGTGCTTTTACTCCTCTTGGGCAGCCAGTTGTGGCAAACAGGCAAGTAAATTGTGCGTGTTCCTTTCTGAATACATGATTTTGAAGATTTGGATCTTGTGCTCTTATCTGAAGGATCAGCAGTTAGCATGAATGCAGAGGATGATCTTTAAAGTTGCAAGAAATGAAAGCAAGCAGAGTTTCATGTATTATTTCAAACTAGATGTACTAATGTCAATTGCAGCAGGAAATCTTTTGGACTTCAAATGATGGGTAAACTGATCCTGTTACTCTTGTCCCCCACTCCCAGCCCTGAATATCAGAGTAAACATGTAAAATACAAAAGTGCTCTGCAGCAGCAACAGTGAAAGCTTAAAAACTGAAGCTACTATATTGCTCTAGACAGCTTGTCAGTACTGATCACATGAACTGCAAATGTGATGTGTAGGAGAAAGAAGTGTGGTTATTAGCCTCAATTTTTTTAGTACTGCGTGTGTGAACTACATACTCTCTTCCACTCTACTTTTCAACTGCATGTTATACACTCTATAGATAGAAGCCCATGATAATTTCTTGTATTGCATGGTAATGGGGAAGGTTACTCTTGCTCAATTTCAGTTAAACTGTTGTAGATTAGCTTTAATTGAGGTTCATGCCATGAAATCAGAGGAAAAACAGGGTTTTTTCTTTTGTCTCTCAAATATTGGAGGCAATAAGCACACCTCCGAGACTAATACCTTTCCTTTCATCTGAAAATATTTGGCCTGTATCTGTCCTGTGTTTTAAATGATTGAACGGGTATGAATACTTAGTCTAATTTATATTTTTAAGCACATATCTCACTGCCTAACAAACAAATACTTTCTTTGTATCCCTTCACAATTCGAAACATTTGGGGACGTATTTTTCATTGTGGAGCAGCAGCTACAGTCACAGTTTCTATCCATGCCCCCTTTCTTCTGTATGGGGCTTGCAAGCACAATGACTATGTGCTCATTTTTACAGACCCACCTGTTACAGCCATGCATGAACAAATGGCTCTTTAAAAATAAACAGACAAAAGAGCTCTATAATAGATAATGATGGTTATCATTGAGATCGGGACAACCTGCCAGGCTATTTTAGTTAGTATGGGCTATACGAGGGGTCCCAGTAAATGAAATACAGAAATGCTCCCACCCCACCCCAAAGAGTTGAATTATCTTTCTTAAAGGCAGTAATTTAGGTACTTCAGCTAGATCAGAGGGAAACAGGACACTACACTATGCTAGTAGGAACCTAGTTTTCCCAGCCATTCAATGCCATACTCTGTATGGTGCAGGGTGCAAGGACTCTTGCCCTTTGAGCTACTTGATCAAGGCTAGGCACCATCACAATCTGGCATCCAGGAGAGTACAAGGATTGCATCCTCCTAGTGCATGGGGGGGGCGGTGCATATCTTATACCATACTTGTCAACATATCATCTGCAAGTAGGGTACATGCAGGCCTATGGCCCCTTGCTTTCCTCCATGTAGAGAAACACAGAAGACAGCACACATACGGTACTATCCTAAGGACACGGTACGTGTACGGCCTTTTATGCTCCTGGGAGCTGCGGAAGGAGGGGTGGAATGTCCTGAGGCAGCACCCGTTCTTCGTGGAGTTCTCCCTGCAGTATCATGACTTGAAAGGCCGTTTTGTATGCAATGTGTAGAATCTGGCCCTAATGGTCCCATTTGGGGATACGGTTGTGGCTAATAACAGACGGGAGAAGGATTGTTCTAGCTAATCTAATTATGAGCCATCATTTGTTCCTCTTAGACTCTGTAGAGGCAGATCTAAACGCTAATCTTAAATGGGCTTTTATAAACAGAAGGCTCTTGCTGGTGAAGGTCAAGCTGTAGCAATTCCCTTGGAAGACCCTGTCAGTGGCTACATTGATCTTCTCACCATGTTGATTATGCTGTTATCCCAGCTTGGGTACCCCTGGGTCTTGGCTCTCCTTTTGCTCCGACAGTTTGATATTGAAAGCCTGTGTTGATATCCTTGACTCTGCTGATCGCATCAGGTACCTAAAAGTGCAGGGGCAGGAAGAACTTTTTTTATACTGTTGCTGTCACTATTAGAATAAAGGGGAGCCTAGCAGGAGTAAATTACTATTGATGTGCTGCCTGTATTTTAACAAAGAGCTCCTGCAAATATTTCCCTGACTGTGTGATAAATCTTGTGTTACAGCTGGCTGGGAATTTTCCATTCAATTTTTTTATGGAAAATGCAGCTTCTGCAAAATCAAAATATTCCCTGAGAAAAGTTAGTTTTGTTGAAATTTTCCATTTTGGGTTGGGTTGACCCAAATTGAAACACTTTAGTTTGTTGAAATGTTTTGTTTCATTCTGGGTTAATTCAGTATTATTCTCTGTCTGCTTGAGTTGCCTAGGTTCCCTGATTCAAGTACATATCCCATGATGCACTATAGTCTCCCCTCTGGCTGAATTGACACAGTGCATCATAGGAGTCTCATTAACACAGTGCATCATGGGACATATAGTCCGCCTGGGGAGCACAATCCGTAAAGCAGAATGGCAGCATGAGGACACCCGGACTACAACTTCCATGAGGCACCATTGCATCTTGGGGGAACCCAGATTAACGCTGAACCAAGATGAAATTAAACATTTTGATTTAAGGAATGTTGGAACAAAATTATTTGAATTGGAATTTTTAGGAACTTTCCATTCTGTGAAATATTTGGTTATTATAACTCTTCATCCTGATTTGGGACAAAAATGAATCTGGAAATACTGGAATTTTCCATGTGATGGCTCATTATGTACCAGGGGCTATGTGTGCTCAAAAGAGCAGAGGTGAGGGAATCTAATCACTTATTCTGTCATTTAAATCTAGATACTTGTTCATAACCGAGGAATGAGGGAGCAGCACTTGCAAACAAACCTATAATACTGTAAACTTCTTGAGAATACTTTTACTTTGTCTCTGAAAACTAAATTGACTAACATGGATTTATAATGAAAACCATTTTTCTATCCTTGACTATTGCAGAGTGGTTGATACATCAGGCAGTAATAGTATTGAAAGTATCACAGTGTTTGCCTTGTTTAATTTGAAGTAGGGCATGGGCAGTGGGTTATCCTCGGTCAAAAGACGCATTTATATTTTCAAAATACCTGCCATTTGGCCTATTCCAAACTGGAGGGGGGAGCAACAGAAGAGGTGTAAAAAGACTCTCATACAGAGACCACATGGGCATAAATCCAGAATCAGTTCATTGTGCTCAGCAGAATTATGCCTCACTTTCTGCTATTGTAACTGAGATCAGAATCTAGCCTGGAAAAGACTATTCAATTATCAAAGCTACACCCTTCCAGTGCAGGGTGGAGGACATAGGAGATACTCATCAGATACTGTATTCAATCTGAAACAATATATGTAAGTAACAATAACATCTGTTTGTTGTGATTTACCTGTTGTCCCTCATTTTATATTTAGATTGTAAGCCCTTTAGGGGCAGGGACAGTCTTTTTTTTTTTTCTTCTGTATACATACAGTGCCTAGTACAATGGGACCCCCTCTCTGACAAGGGACTCCAGGCACGTTTACAATAAAATAATCTTCAAAACAAATGTCAGCATAAATGTCTTAGATATTTTTCATGGCTCATAAGCATTAAATATGTCAGTATAAAAATGACTTTGAGGTTGCCCTTTGCTCCCTCACTAAGAAATACATCCTGGCTAATAAACACTTCAGCATCAGAATACAACTATTACCTTGTAAACAAAAGCCAGCCCTAAGAATCATCTGAATATATGTGATCACAGCACTTTTTCATCATTCTTAATGGGAAGGAAAATGTGTCAGGATTGGAAGAGTTAGTAAATTGTAACTTTGAGGGAGCTGCTGTACTTACTGATATTACAAATTTAATTTATTTCTTTTATAAGCTGCTTTTGTCAATGAGTAGAAATGAGGTAACCTATTTCTGACTGAAATAACTTGCATTCAGTGCAGTTGCATTCTACTGAGACTCTGAATGTGTTTTATTAAGCTGACCAGCTACCTACATGGTGCTATAATAAACGTGACAGGACAAGCAGATTGCTCCTTCTATTTTCCATTGGGTAGCCAAGCCTAAATAAAATCTCTTTCTTTTCTCCAAGAAAACACTAGATTGACTTTACCAGTTTGACCAATACTTTCTGAAAAAGTTGGTCACTGGAAACTTCCACGTACAACGTTTGCCAGGTTTCTCCCCCCACAATGTTATGTAGGGGGAACCGGACATTTTGCCCATCCCCAGAAAGCAAGGTGGACTTTGTAGTGATAATGCCATTGAGGAATTTTGAGAAACCTTTACCTGGATTTTCTCAGCTGTAGTCAAATACAATTGTAACTATTAATGGATGTAGAATGTAGTTGGAATCCATGATATGTAAATACACTGTATTACATTGTTAAAGAGTGAAATTATGACTCCTTGCCCACTCACCTGCATGATTATGGAAGTGATAGCATTAAATGGAATGACCACCATTCTGCTGTGTGAGGGGGCCAGGAAGCGGAGAACCCCAAAAAGAACTATTATGCAGCTTCCTTTGCACTGCAGAACCATGCACAGTAGCAACCCCATACACAAAGATGTGTAACGGGGCACGTAGGCAGGCTGGTTGGAGCATGGCCTGTGAGTCTTTGAACTGAGCAGATCCACTAGCCACAGATTCCGCCAAGGCAGGAGGAAGGGGTGGCAATATCCCATCATGGCCACTACTACAATCTGGAAGCTTTAGCAGTAGCCATGGAATGTCAATGTGGGTACTTTACATTCTGCCTCATGCCTAGGTTAGGACTCTGTGCCTCCACCTCATGTTTTAGATCACAGAGACTTGAAGGAGGCAATGCCCGTTTCATCCAATGTCGTTAACATTGTAGCCTTGTAGAAAAGCCAAGGTTAGCATTTCTGGTTACTTAGAGCTGGTGCTACAGGGCAAGACTGAGTCCTTGTGCTCTGCCTTTAACAGCATGCTTATCACAGCTTTACTTTTCTGTAAAATACCCTCATTTTAAAAAAACATTTCTGTGCAAAAGAGCAAGCTTTTGTATTAAAAATAGATGGTCTTCAAGAACCCACGTATGTGAGCTTTTTAAGGCTTGTGATGCAAAGATTTCCCTAAGGTTTCAACTTTCTGTGTGTTTTCAAAATAGAAGAATGTTGATTTTTATTGGAAAATGTTCTGTGAGGAAGTTTCTAATAACAGAACTGAAATATCAGAAGCAATTCCCTTTGATAAATGAATGGGGATGTTAAATTATTAGCTTCATCATGCAGGTAGGTAGGGAAATGATTTTACGCTCCAAGGAAAGCTGGTGCATTTATTTACATTATTACACTAAATAAATAATGATCCTGGACACACCTCCATTATTGTAATGTTTTCAGGGACATTATTTCCTCTTCTTGTGTCTTAATTGCAGAGGGGAGAGATGGCTTGGGCAGCGATGCTGTCATTAAAAATAAGTGTGGGAACCTGTAGAGCAGTGTTTCAATGTAACCAATTAGAAATGTGACCTTGGGGAGCACCATTAGCGGTTTAACTAAACGCCAGTTCTGTTCAACTTGACCTCAAAATGGATACATGTGGCATTTTGAGATGGCGGTTACAAATGGACGACACTGATAAACCGTTCCCAGGCAGCCAGCTCTTTCATTTGTTTGGTATCGTGGCTATGTTTTTGCTTCTTTAAAAGAAAAAGAAAGAGTGTGAGGTTTAAACTAGAGAAACTTGGAGTCTTTAAATCATGATTTGAGGACTTCAGTAACCCAGCCAGAGGTTATGTGTCTATTAGAGAATTGGGTGGGCGAGGTTCTGTGGCCTGCAATGTGCAGACTAGATGGTCTCTTCTGGCCTTAAAGTCTATGACGGGGGTTGGCAACCTTTCAGAAGTGGTGTGCCGAGTCTTCATTTATTCACTCTGATTTAAGGTTTCACATGCCAGTAATACATTTTAACATTTTTAGAAGGTCTCTCTCTATAAGTCTATAGTATATAACTAAACTATTGTTGTATGTAAAGTAAATAAGGTTTTTAAAATGTTTAAGAAGCTTCATTTAAAATTAAATTAAAATGCAGAGCCCCCTGGACTGGTGGCCAGGACCCGGGCAGTGTGAGTGCCACTGAAAATAAGCTTGCGTGCCACCTTCGGCATGTGTGCCATAGGTTGCCTACCCCTGGTCTACGAGGCATTAATGTTGTTCCGAATGCCGCTTTGTGCTCTGTTTCACCAGCTCTGTTGGTTTCCTGGGCTTGGAGCTATAAAGGAATTTTCCTTCCTCTGAAAGAATTTCCCACTGGGCTGGCAGGAAATTTGGTCTCTCTTTAGGCATTCTGTCCATCATAATCCAGATGGGCATTTCAGGTCTGTGATAAAGATACTTAGCAGACAAGCTGCTCATGAGCTGTGAAACCCTTCTTAAAACTCTGTTGGCACACCATTCACTTCATCTTTATTAATGCAGTTGGCAATTTAAGTTGCTTTCTGTTGTCCTGTTACAGATAACTTTAGCCTGCGCGCCTTCTTTCTTGTGCAGCCTCAAGAACAATTTCAGGCACAATTTGACTTGGCAGATGGATTACTAGCTAAATCTGTTCTTTAATGATAGGGAAGGCAGAAATGAATTTTCTGATTCTGAATAAAAGAGTGCAGTAGTTGGAAAATATAGGCCCTAAATACTAAAGTGCGGGATGAGGCGTTAAATAACACCTTTTAAATTATTCATCACAAGAACTTTGATCTGCTTCAATCAGATTCAGTGTAGGCCACTTGCTGGGGAACAGTCAGTGGCAGCTCTGCCTTCAGGGTAGCTGTGGGCTGGGGCATTGCCATGCTCAGAAAAGCAACAATAATTAAAAGACCTTTAAAAAGGTTTAAAAGTTAGAGTCTACATTTTCAAAGTGATGAGTGATTTTGGGGGCCTCAATCTTTGGGTGTCCTGTCTGACACCTGTAAGGGGCCCAATTTTTCAGAACAATGCTTTGAAAATCAGGTGTCAGGTTGGGAACCCAAAATCGTTAGTCACTTTTGAAAATGCCAGGCTAAATAAAGATACCAATAATATGGCTTGTAAATGTCCGGTAACAGCTTCTAGGATTGTGGTGCAGTGGCTCTAACACACATGGTTGCACATATCAGTTGGAGTCCCTATACAGTGCAGTTGCAGAGAGCGACACAGACGAAGCACTAGAAAGCTTCTCTTCAGTTAAGGCAAGCACGGCTAGAGACCTGCGTGGAACATTGAAAAGTGTCCAGGATTGACCTAAATCTGTTGTGCTCCAGTAGGAGCAGTGGGGGCTGATCACAACGGTCCTGAAGGGGGCACACACCTTCAGACAGAATATTTTATATCCAGGATGAGCAATTTGTCTCTGGCATAATTTTTCTTCTTGGCATATTTGATGGAGATGACTGCTTAGTAACTGGAAGTAGAGAACAATGAACTGTGCAGGGAGACCCTCCCTCCCACCCACAGTCTGGGGAAGCTGGGATGAGGGTAGTGCCTTTCGTCACCTAGGCCATTTGGCGTTCAGGGGAGAAACAAGCCAGAGACTCCAGCTGGTAGGATCAGAAGCAACCAAAGCAGGGAACTTTGGACATTCAGAGAACTGTCAACATTTTGGAGCAGTCTTTCTCTGCCCTGTGCTGATTGACTATTTACAGGGGCGGCTCCAGGCCCCAGCACGCCAAGCGCGTGCTTGGGGCGGCAAGCCGCGGGGGGCGCTTTGCCGGCGCCGCGAGGGCGGCAGGCAGGCTGCCCTCGGCGGCTTGCCTGCGGAGGGTCCGCTGGTCCCGCGGCTTCGGTGGACCCTCCCGCAGGCAAACCGCCGGAGGCAGCCTGCCTGCCGTGCTTGGGGTGGCAAAATCTCTAGAGCCGCCCCTGACTGACTATTCCATCCCTCCCCCTCTTCCACCTTCACAGTCTCTGCACCTGAGCAGATATTACGTGACGCTGCTCTTACCCTTTTCTCCCCTGTCCTGCCCACCCCATTTCCCTTCAGTGTTCCTGCTCCCTTCACTTTTCTTTCCATTTAACTTATCCCCTCTTAGCTAAACCCCTCACCCAATATCTATCTATCTATCAACTGACATGCATTTGCTGCCATGACAGAGTTCACTCTCTGTGTTTTATCTCTTTCTCCATCCTGTGTCTGTCTTGTCTACTTTGGCTTTGGCTACACAGGAACTTTGTCGGCAAAACTTTTGTCGTTCAGGGGTGTTAAAAAAACCGCACACGCATACCCCAAATGACAACAGTTTTACTGACGAAAAGCGCTCTCCTGCGAACAAAGCTGCTGCCGCTCGTGGGGGGGGGGGAGATTTTTGTCGGCAGGAGAGCTTAGACAAAGCCTTAGAGTGTAAGGCCTTTGAAACAGGGACTGTCTGCTAATCTGTTTATAGATTGCCCCATTTTTGGTTGGTCCTTAGGCACTACGGTAGTAAACATGATTAATGATAATGAAAATAACAACTTACACACAGAGGGTATGAAAGTGGGGGCCTTTCTCGTGCTGTTCTTGCAACACAGGGGTTTCCATGCTGAGTGCAGGAGATCTGTTCCATTGAGCCGGTGATGTCAGAATACGGCGTAAAGAGGAAGAGAAATTAAAGTTAAGAGAACAAAGAAGACCCACAGAGTTTTGTTTTATGAATACTTGCGGCTAAAGTTTGTATGATAGTGAAATGGGTTATGAAGTCTATTGTAAAATGTGCGTCATTTTGAAGTGTTGCGTAGAGTTTTAGATATGTGACTCCCTTAAATCACAGAAGCATGTGCTGCTAAACCCCACGCAGCACCACAGCATTTTGACACTGTGTTCCTTTATTTCAAATAATTCTAGGAAGAAAATTAATTTATGAATTGAATAATAGATTATTTGAAACTACTGTGTTGCATTCTTAAGTGCACCAGAATGTTGCATTTTTCATGTTACACTTAAAAGAATTCCAAGGTAACATACCCCCATTGGGTTCACTACTGGTGTTTAGGTTACCATGCCCCAGTTAGACTCATCTTTGATGACAATGAAGTTTAAAGTCCTATGCCTAGTTTCAGTTCCCTTTATGCATCTGTTCCAAGCAGCTGTGACAAATGTGGATATGGCGGGGGCGGGGGGAATTCTCAGACTCCAGATCTCAGAGTGTTCATGCCACCCTCATGGTACCATCAAAAGTCATTGAGAAATGAATCATGATGATAGGATACCAGGGTATAATGCTACCCATTTTATACATTAGTTCCAGAGGCAGCATTTCAGGATCTGTTAGTCTCTAATCTGTATGAGCTTGGGAAGATGTGTTTTTTGGTTTTAAATATAATTGGTTTTCCACCTTTTATCTGTAGCATATATTGGCTTTAGCATGGCTGTCATATAAATCCTAGGCTATCAGTAATTGTCCTTTTAGATTGGTCCATGGGGTTTTATTTTTACATTAAACTCCATATTGCAAGTCTAGAAATTATTGAGTGAAAATATTTTGTCAATTTCCTTTAAAGTCTATGTAAACTGACTTTATATCTATTTCAGGTTTATCAACAAGTGTAAATCTGCATAACAGCATTGATTTAACAAGAACTATGTCATTTTTATACCAGCTAAGAGCTGGTTCTTGGTATCAAGAGTTGTGTATCTTTCAATTTAGGACCAACTTGCTCAGGCAAAACTCTTATCTGTCTTCATTTGGAGTTTTGCCTGAACAAGAACTAAGGGATTTGGCCCATACAGAATAGGCATTCCTGAGAATAGTCACTCTTTTTCAATTTATTGTAGATACTAAATATTTTCAATTATAGGGTTTGAATCCAACTTATTTGACATTGAGTTGCACCTTACTGTTAGTCCGTATGAGGAAAGATTAATAAGACTGGGACTTTTCAGCTTGGCAAAAATAAATAAGGAAGTGTTATTTACCACTTCTCATAACACAAGAACTAGGGGTCACCAAATGAAATTAATAGGCTATAGATTTAAAACAAACAAAAGGAAGTATTTCTTCAGACAACACACAGTCAACCTGTGGAACTCTTTTCCAGAGGATGTTGTGAAGGCCAAAACTAACAGGGTTCAAAAACAAACTTGATACATTCATGGTGGACAGGTCCATCAATGGGTATTAGCCAGGATGGGCAGGGATGGTGTCCCTAGCCTCTGTTTGCCAGAAACTGGGAATGGGCCATAGGGGATGGATCACTTGATGATTACCTGTTCTGTTCATTCCTTCTGAAGCACTTGGCATTGGCCACTGTCAGAAGACAGGATACTGGGCTAGATAGACCTTTGGTCTGACCCACTATGGCTGTTCTTATGTCCTACTAATTCTAATGGAATTACTCATGGAGTAAGATTCTATTTAATATGCATGAATATTAGAATCTGGCCCATAGTATCCTTAATTTTGTGCCATGCTCTAAAATTGAAAAAAACCCCACAATGCTGTGTATTTTGATATATGTCTTCCTTCTGACCAGATTGTTTGCACATACTGTGAACATGTTAGAACTGTTATTAAGTGATGCTCATGTAAATAGGACTGGTTCACCGTCTATAACATAATCTTTTTGGAATAACCATTTGCCTTATTTTTATCCTAAAACCTCCCCTACTCTAGTGACCCAATCCTGCAAATGTTTAAGCACATGAATAGTTTTACTCTCTCAAATAGTTACATGGAACTCAATGGGTCTACTCAATTGACTAAAGTTACTCATAGGCATAAATGTTTCCAGGATTGGGCCCTTCCAGTGTAATCCTCAAAACATAATTTATTTGCTGATTTTGAGCTAGACAAGTCCCCATGGTACTGGAAAGTTTCTCAGGGAAACTCCAGAAGTTGACACTGATATCATCCCCATGAGGTGAGCGGTTTCTGGACACATCCATGCGGGTGGAGGAGTATTGGGGAAGACGGGGGTGAAGTTGTAACCCTCCAGCAATACAGGGGAATTCAGCAGTATTCTTATGGTACCTGCTATCACAGGTGCTGACTTTTTTCTCTTTGCTGGTGGGTACTCCTCTCCACCCCCTCCCCCCAAAGCTAGCAGCAGGCAAGGCTTTGGGGGGAAGATGCCAAGTGGGGCTAGGGCATGGGCGGGGCCTCAGGGGAGGAGGCAGAGCCTCGTGGAGAAGACGTTCAGTGGGGGCAGGGCCTTGGGGCAGAGCGCAGGTGGACTGGGGAGTGGGGGCATGGTCCAGGCACCAGGGCCCACAAAGATTAATCTGGACCTGCAGGTGCCGAGCGCCCCCTATATTTTTTTCGATGGGTACTTGAGCCCCAAAGGACCCACAGAGTCAGGTGCCTACGCCTGCCATGGTCATATGTTTGGAAAGTCAGTGCCACCTTTGACTTGGCAACATGGCTCTTTAATAAGTTGCGCTGCCATTGGGTCCTGGACTGCTCCGTACTTACTATCAAGCCTGGGTAGAGGGTACAGAATTTGTAGACATGAATTACGACAAGGACAACATTAATTCCCATGGGGACTTTCTGAGGTCACTCCATGGGGCTGCCTGGAGATGATGCCACCTAGAGCTCCACCACCAACTGTCTATGTCCCCTAGCCAAAATAGCCCCACAAGCTGAACAGTATTCATAAAGGACAACTGCGTCTTAACATGGAAGGGTGATACTCCACTGGCTCCTCTTCCCCCGTCTCTGACTGTCTGGGATCCACTGTTCTGGGATTTCCACAGGTTTTGTTCTCCTGTTGTCAAGCCGCAGAGGGGACGATATGGCCCTTTGCCTTCACTAACCAACTACTCTGTCCTTAATGGGAAAAACAACACTGAAATAGACATATTTTTCAAGGTGAATTGTAAAGGAACCCGTGACAGCCTGTTGCTTTTCTCTCCTGTTTTAAACATTAGAATGAAGAAGGAATCTCGCAGGAAGGAATGATGGATAATACAGATATGCCAGTGGACCCAGATAATGAGGCATATGAAATGCCTCCTGAGGTAAATCTTCCTTTGCTGTGCTCTCTGAATGTATGTGGCTAATGGACATCTGAGCATTTAGCACGGGGACTTTATGCCGAAGTGATCCAGGTGCAGAAATGTAATGATGATGATACATACATGGATGCACAGAGGGGTGCTTCCCCTCTATGGGTGCCTAGTGGCTGAGAGGTTGCAAAGAGGAGGCAGATCCATGACTCCAACCCTCTTCACCCCAGGCTGTGGAGCTGGCCAGCCATGCAGAGGTATATGAAGCTGCAGTTTAGTAGCAGACATGCAGCCTCTGTGACTAGGATCTCAAGGAGTCAGAATGCATCCCTAAGGCAGCACACCCACCTGGGGCTCCACATCATCCATTGATTTGAGCCAAAATGGCACAATCAAGCCCAACAGAGGAGATTTGCATCAGATTCACACTTGGCTGTAGGACTCTGTGCATAAGTGCTCTGTTATGTAATTAATAAGTAATAAGTGAATCGGTACTATTTCTGTGTGATAGAGCCCGTCATTAGGATGACTGCCAACCCATTGTTTTGTATAGCCAGCTGCCTTCAGCGGGAAACTTTAATTCCAGGAAAATAATAATTCTTTAGGGCCAAATGTTGTCCTTAGAAGCATTCTAACCGCTCCTAATGAAATTAACGGGAATTGGTCATTCATTGGAAGGCAAAGGGTGGCTTTTAGTACTGTAGCGGCGGGGTACGGAAAGAGGGGAGGCCACCCAGTCTAACCAAACCCTTTTAATGCAGCCAGAACTCCTCCTTTCCCCCACAATAGTGCCTCCCTAACCCAGTGCATCATATGCAGCACCACCTCTTGCATTTCTGATTTCCCTCGCCCAGCTTCTCTCAAAACACCGTATTACATTAGTAAATATTTTCCTTGCAGTAATGATATTTGAGAGAGCAATTATACTTACACATGCATGCACGCACACACAAACACACACATTCCAGAATAATCCACAATAAATTCCCTTTTTTCTTGCATTTGGTAAGAGATGGGAGGAAATAAGACCTTTGTCAATGTATGAGTTCAAGAGAAAAAAAAATATGTTCACAGTATCTTCTTTCAACAGTTTCCTAATTTTGTGGATAACATTTTATAGACACAGCAAATCACTATTGCTCCCTTTGGCTCATGCAATCAAGAAAGTAAAATCTTTTGTCTCGTAGTTTCCTTCCACTAATGCTGAATTACTTTGGTCCTACTACATATAGTATTGCTACAATGCATGGGGTACCACCATGAGTAATCAGACTGGTTGTTTCACAGAATTGCCATGCATGGGCTTGATCATGAAAGGCCAGGAGTATCTAGGGCCTGATCCAGCAAAGTACTTAGATATATAATTAACTTTAAGCACCTGAGTAATTGGAATCAATGGGGCTACTCATATGCTTATAATTCAGCATATGCTTAAGTGATTTACTGAATCAGTGAGAGTGCCTGCAACTCCCACTGGATTGCACAGGGCAACAGGAATTTCAGGTACTCAGGACCTCGAAAAGTCATGCCCAATTACTATAATTGGACATATCTTGGTAAAGGAATAATAATTTAAGTCCACAAATGTAGTGATTGCCACGAAGACTCTGATCCAATTCCCACTGAAGTCAGTGGAAAGTCTCCCATTTAGCGCAGTACAAATTGGATCAGGTCCCCAATGAATACGAAAGATCTGGATGAAGTTAATTCACTATTGAGCGTGAAAATAACTTGAAGCATACAGCCTGCTTATCTGCCATGACATTTCAGACGTAGATTTTCACAGTAAACTCTTCTAAAGCAGCAGTAGGAGAACACTTCAATCTCTCTGGTCACTCAATAACAGACCTAAAAGTGGCAATTCTTCAACAAAAAGCTTCAAAAACAGACTCCAACATGAAGCTGCAGAACTGGAATTAATTTGCTAACTGGATACCATCAGATTAGGCCTGAATAAAGACTGGGAGTGGCTGGGTCATTACAAAACCTAAATTTAATTTCCCCAATACCAATTTCTCCCTACTGTTACTCACACCTTCTTGTCAACTGTCTGTAATGGGCCACTCTCTTACCACTTCAAACGTAATTTTTCTTCCCTTGCTATACTGCTGTTAATTGATTTATTTCATTAGACTGACCTTACATGAAAGGATGGGGGTTGCTTTACCAAGTGTATTTATACCTGCTCCTGTATTTTTCACTTCATGCATCTGATGAAGTGGGTTCTAGCCCACGAAAGCTTATGCCCAAATAAATTTGCTAGTCTCTGAGGTGCCACAAGGACTCCTCGTTGTTTCTTCTAAAGCAGTTTTCTGTCCTAGGTACTGATCTTTCCAATACAAACTCATGTACTTAATTTTTAAGCATACAAATTATCCCGTTGATTTCAGTGAGACTGTTAATGAATTTAAAGTAAAGCGCATGCCTAAATGCTTTCCTAGATCAAGGATTAAGACTGATGATATGTTGCCACTGAAATGAGCAGCAATGAAGCTTTTCCTTCAACACATTACAGCAATACATAAAGGTGGCTTAAGTGCATGTTATATACAGAAATGTGATTTTCTCTTTGCTCATTAGTTCTCTTGGGAATTCTCTAGATATCAAAAGCTGTAAGTAATCTTAGCCAGTGATATGGAAGGTGAACGGCAAGTTAACCTCAGGGGAAGTCTAATCAATCTGTAAACATCTTTTTCTTGTAAATTAAGTACCGGGTATTTGGAAAACAAGCTAAAGTAATGCCAACCAAATAAAGATAAATAGCCAGATTGTGTTCTAAATAAAATCAGTGGCCTTTTTTCCATTGACCCCAGTGAGAGTAGAATTGGGCCTAAAATGAGACTTTTTCTAAGTGTTACCAATTTTGATTTTTGCTCTCCTCAATAGGAAGAGTATCAAGATTATGAACCTGAAGCATGAAAATCTCTTCCCTCTTTCTATCTTCTGAACTCTACTAACAAAGACGTCCTGTCCTGTACAAGTGCTGAGTTCCAATGTGCCCAGGTGTAAACTTTTTTTTATAGTTTTTGCAGTGTATTTTGAAGTCTTCCATCAGCAATGATTGGAGTGTCTGGGTCTGCACCCTACTTTCATTCCAGTGATTCCCTCCCACTGAAATGAACAACTGGGTGGCAGGGCCATTGTCGTGCTGTGGATATTGTGGCTTCAGGTTTTAAAAGTATAAAAATAATAATTTTAAACCACCTAAGTGTCTATTGCTTATTTCTAAAGCTGTACATGTTTTATTGCTAGATTGTCAGTAATTTGGTATTGTTTCTGATACAAGGATTTTTGTTTGTTATTATTACTCTGTTTCGGGGTTAACTTATTGTGAGAACTGTTTATATATACATATATAAAGTAACTGAGCATGAACTATGCACCTATAAATATTAACTTAACATTTTTATTGTTTTGTGATGTGTTTTATTAATGTGTCTGTAAATAATGGTGTTCAACTGAAGCAAATAAAATGTAATTCACTAAAAAATAAACTTTCATATTAGTGGTGATTTACAGCACATTCTTTCCTTTCTAAGAGTATATGTTAAATAATTCAAGATAAGTATCTCATTGTGAAGGAGTTGCAGCAAACAAAATTATACTAGGAACAGTATAAAAGATGGGAGGATGGATTATACGCCAGCTGAAGATATGGCCCTCTATGCTTGTGGGTGTGATTTATTAAATAAAAGTTTACAAAATAGATGTTTTGATAGTGACAATAAATTTGGCAGTCATAAAGAATCAAGAAACAAAAGTGGCCATCAACAATTTAATGCAGCAGTTTATCAGAAAATTGTAAGAACCTATGAAGAACCATTGTCTAGAGGTGGTTAAAATACCAAGATATGGAGAAACCAGCTGAGTGATGGATTGGTTGCACCATATTTGTGTCAGGTAAAATTTGACTATAATTTGTTTTCCCAAAAATAGACCCAATTGTATGGTTACTGTTTTACAGCACTGAATTTTAGTTATTTATTAAAGCTAAGTATCTCTATATTCACTGTGCTGACTGGGTACACTTCTCTGTAGTGGGATATATACATATAAAGAGACATTTTACTTCTCTTTCCCTTCTTATTCAGGCTACTCTTTTCTCTTGGATTCAAGTTTTACCTCTAACCTGCATGACAGTACATTTTAATCTAAATTTTTATTTTGCATATTGTCACAAGTAGGATTTTTACCTTTCCTCATACCCTCTCTTTTCAATAAAACCTTGCTGGGATATAATGCTTTGCATGTGTAGATCTTAATGCAGGTAAATATCATTATCCCCATTTTGCAGATGAGGAGACAGAGTCACAACGAGGTGATGTGACTTGCCCAAGGTCACAGAGTAGGTCAGTAGCAGAATTAAAAATAGAACCCAAGTCTCCTGAGTCCTGACTCAGTGTCTTATCTGCCAGGAAACACTGATCATTTTTCTGGTATTGGCATTCCCAGAATTAAAAGTAAAATTCCTGGCATGGTCTCACTAGAATTGTGTACTTGATGTAATGTCTCTGCAGTCAAAAAATAAATCACATTGGCATTTTGCTTTCATTTTGCATTGCAACCTCACTTTTAATTTCCTGTCTGCTATCACTCCTAAATCTCTTTTAGCAGCGCTGCATTTCTAAATAAACGATTGAAATGAGAGAGAATTGGAATAGAGGACTTTTTTATAAATGACATTTAAAATTTTTCTCAATCATTTCAGCTCATGATTTTTTATTCACAGTAATGTTCTTTACTGAAACCCCAGAATTTAAAAATCAGAAAAAGTAATAATACAGCTCCTGGTCTACAGCTCACTAATGTTAATTTGAGGGACGGGGTTTACTCCATAGTCTTCACTGGGCTTTGGCTGAGGACCTAAATCATACTCAAAGTGTTTAATAAAATCTCTTACTTATCCACTGGATTAGGGATTCCCAGACATCTTCATAGTATGAACCGCATCACAATAGAGTATTTTAGACTAGACACCTACGTTCCCATTGGAAGTCCTTTTTCCTTCCCATTAGCTGTTGCATAACATTGCTAGGGCAACTATAGCAATTGCATCAATGGAAAATTGATATCAGAAGAATGTTTAATGTAAGTTTTATAATTATGATGTGGTTTGGCAGACAGAAGCAAATGAGAAGATCCAGCACAAATGGAGCCAAGCCGACGACAAACACTCCACAGACCACCAGTGGGCAACAATTTGAGAATGACAAAGCTACCTAGGGGGATCAGATGCCTAATTCCATAGGAAGCTTTGAAAATCTCATACATTTCTGAGTGTCTTCTCTTCCCTGCACGTCAGATGGGGGTAGCCTTAATTTTTCTGAATCAGGAAATCAAAGTGAATTATTTAGGGAAGATATGCCCAGCTGCTGGGAGTGAACCCAACTCCTCAAACAAACCCTGGGACAGGCTCGTGAAAAATATGAACTATATAAATTCACCCCTGAGATGGGCCAGACCTCTGTGCCTCTAATTCTTTCCTTTCTAGCATCAGATCAGTAAATCATTCATAGTATAATATTTTTAATATACTATAGGTGATATCTTTAGTTCACGTATCTCTTGGAAAACATGCCCTCAGATGGCCTGAAAGGCCCATAAGTTCACTGTTGCTATAGCAACACAGTGTGATCCAGTCATATAGTACTGTGCTGTATTTTAATTAGCTTCCTCTAGGGCTGCCTTACCGTCTTTTCCAGGTACGCTAAATGCCAATTTGTCTTATTTCCTGCAGTGCAATGAAAACAGATGTGTGGACTGCAAATGTCAGAACTGAATTAGACCCTGGTAAAGCAAGATCTAAACAAATATTACAGTAACATGATCTTAAAAACAGTCTGCTCTGTGTGTGTGTGTGTACACACACATATATATATATATTTAAAAGCAGTAGTGCAATTGTGATACTGTTTGCTTAAGCAATATCTGCTGGTGAATAGTGTACAGTTTAAAGTGAGTAGAAAGTAAAAGCTCTCTCTTTTCCTTGACTTAGGAGTCTGGTTTCCAGGTTATCAAGGGAACTGAAAGCAATACTCTATCCTCCAATTAAATGATCAGTAACAAATCTCTCCGTATTCCATTCTTCCAGGGAAAACAGTGTGATGCTTTTGTCCTATTTTGACAGCCTTAATTGCTGTTTTAATGACTCCAAATTAGACTCATTAATTGTTTTTATTTCTGTAAATCATGGTGTCATTAAGATTTTCTGTACAGGCTTTTGATGCAATGGTTTTGAGAAAACTGTATCTGCCAAAGGGAAAAATGCAAGAAATGACAATCACAAATAATGAACTGAGACTTCAGCCGTAACTTTCCCTCTAGACATTAATATGAGGTTAGGGTAAATTGCAATGTCCTGTATCTGGAAAAATAGCTTGCATATGATTAACACTCCTCAGGATGTACTTGTTTTACTCACTGGGACATGCTTTCCTGGGGTTCTTTGGTCCTTGATTCACCTCCACATTGCATTGTCTTGAGTGTTAATGTAAGTAATAGTTCTGACTCTTTCGCTCTGGCAAACCTGATAGCAAACCCAGATGTTTCCTGACTAGCAGGGAAACTCTTTGGGTTACATTCATCCCTGGCTTAACAGCAGCGATGAATGGAGTACAATGACTCAGATATCAAAGAGTAATTCTCAAATACAGAGCATCAAAAGTGGAGGCTACTGCCTCCAAAGGCTTTGGTAGATATGCTAAGCGCTATTTGTTCAGTTGGTGGAGCCCTTCTTGATACTGTCCACAACTGCATTTCTTGGTCTTGCCTACAGGGATCCATACAATATTTATACATGCAAAGTTATCTGGCTACTTTGGGACCTGACCTGATCCAAAGCCCAGTTACGGTCAAAACTCCCATGGACTTCAATGGCCTTTGAAACATGCCTCATCTTAGTGGCTTCTATAGCACCCATAACATATCTAAGCTCTTCCCAGGCAAAGCAAATCAACATGGTGAGGTCCCAGTGGATTTCTAAGAGTTTCCTGGTCTTCTCTCCGTACTGGGAAGGGAGGAACTGTTGGAAGGGCAGGGGGATTAAGATACCGTTTGTCTAGGTAGTATCTTCATCAATAGTGGAATGTGTTGGCAGGGCTGAGACTGAAGCATATGACTTTAGAGAATGTTAAGTCAAAATGTGTGGGATGTGTCATCGCTCTAGCCCCTCTTATATTGACCAGCTGGCCCACTGCATCTGTTTGTCAAATGTCTAGCGCAATGGAGCTCTGATCTCAAGTGCAGCTTTATATGCTGCTGTAATACAAACAAAAATAAATACATGCCCAAGATGTGAGTCGCATATTGACAGATCGAATGCTGCTCTCATTTATACTGCTGTGAATCAGGCCCAAGGACATTATTTTCAACAGTCACTCCTAAATTACCAGTGCAATAGAGAAGATTTAGCATTAAATAGCTCCATGTTTTTCTTCGCATAGTGTTTGTCATATTCTTAATCTGTATTTGATGGTTCACTTTTTTTTTAATTTAGTCAATATAAAGAAGGGGTGCAACCGTCACACACTCATAATGAGCATTTTTAAACTGCTTAAAACCAGCCATAAGCCTTTTTGCAACAAGCTTGACATTCATTGTATAATTCAAAAAGGCTCCTTTGATCTAAAAAAAATTTAGCAGATGGAGAAGCAGCAGGTGGAATCACATACAAGATCGCCAGAAGGTAATTAATGAGATAGGTATCAGCAGACCCAGTTTCCTATCATGTTGAGGGAGGTTCTTTAGAAATGTATTCTTCAGTGGAAACACAAAGGCTGACTTTGTCCTTTCCATTAATGTTTGAACCTATCTATATGCCAGACCCTAGAAACAGCCAGTACCTGTGCAGTATATTTCTCTGGAAAGAGGGTAAGGGAGTAAGAATGATACCTGGTTTGTTTGGTCTGTCTTATCATAAGAGATTTATTTGCAAAAGAGCATGGCATCTACTCATTTCCATTATTTGCTGAAGATCTTTGCTAAAGAGAATGTTGTTGATTGGCAGCACTCACCTCATTAATAATGTTGGACTATTCTGACACTTCTGCCTGCTCTCAAATTCTCTACTTTCTCCCAGTTTCCTTCCTTCCTTCTCTTCCATTCTTTTCCCTCGCCCCACTGCCCAGTTGCAGTTTCACTGGAATGCATTGTTCCAGGTGACATGTTCTAGAATATTGTGAGGCGGCTGTAGCAGGGACGAGAGAGCCCATGAGGAAATGGGCAAGGAGACAATTGTGCCTCTGAGCAAAGCAAAGACCACAGCTCATGCCATCCTCCAAAGCCATGGAGGATTCCCAGGCTGCACAGATGCTGTACGTGGGGTGGTAGGATCTGGGAATACACAGCACATTTGCATCGCAGAAGCTGTATTTTACAGGGACCTGAGTGGGGTCAACATGGGTATTAAGAAGGCAAAGGAAGAAGTTAGTGTCCAAGATTGGAGATAAGAGCCTGGACAAGATCTCTGGCTGTCAGGCAGGGAAAAAAGGATAGGTGACCCCGTCTCCACCTTCCTTATACTGCACTAACTCCCTGTGTCCATTACCTGGAGGATGCAGATGTCTCCGTACCACTTAGGGATTCCCCTAGACACATGTAATCCCCAAGCAGCAACTTAAACTCAATTTAGGGATGTTTGCTCAACCAGAGCACTGCAAAGTAGCCTTTCTATACCGGAGTATTTTCTCTATCATTTTCTATTTCTTTCTCTATTTTTCCCTCTCCCCACAAGCTCTCTGCACAACATGAATAGACCACAAAAGGATATTTGAGAGAATATGGCAGGTTACATATGCACACTATATATCAGTAGCACTGAGGAGGACTGCATAATGCAAATATGAATACAATGCTGTATTGTCCACCTTGTTTTTATTCATACACAATGAAATGATAAACCACCTAAAATATTTAAAAACTAAAATGGATGGTCAGCAAATGTTAGCATTGGGTAAGATTTAACCTACCATTCAGTGAAGCCACCCTTAAGTCATCCTGATAATCAATGTTAGACAAATACTTGCAAGCAGCAACCCTAACTCAAAAGACAAAACATTTATGTTGAACTGCTGGGGATACATTTTGCTGGTTTATGGTGCAAGTGTAAAGAACAGCCATTTATAAATGCCATGTAATGAGGTCAGAATAAAATCTTATCTCACTTCCCAAACTAAGTGGCAATTTTAACTGGCAGGGGAGATGTGACAATTTCTTCAAGGCACTTTTGCATCTTGAAGCCCTGCTACTCAGATTGCATGTAACAAAACTGAAATAAATAAAAGCTCAACTTTTCATTTATCACCTAAAAACACCCTGACCAAGTATTGCACAAAAAGCATCACATTCCATCTGAATAATTGGATGTTCTTAGGTGTGAACGAAATGAAGATAAATTCGACAACCTTTAATTTTCTTTTTCATTCTCAGTCTCATGAAAACCCAGCAAAATCAAATGTGATGATAATCTCAGGCTGTTACAGTCTGTGAGGTAGGTGATAATCTTGCAGTGCACAAAATGGAAAGAGCTCCTTTTCCAATATATTAATGCATTTCTTGGACAGAGGGTTTCTTCCCTGCAGACACCTGTTTTCCCCCATTATATTTGAGCTCTTTAGTGTCTACATGTTTATAATTTTGGTTTATTGTTGAGTGCACGAGCTGGAGAATTGCAGGAACTTTTTGAAAACATGGTTGGGCAGAGTTCATGGAGTCTGGAAGTATTACTTCTCTCATTTTCAGAAATGCTCTATATGTTAGTGTGCATGTGTCCAGTAACAGATACAGTTTTAAGTACCTTCATGAGGACAAACCCTCTTGGAAAACTTTTCTGTCTCCCTAATTGTCCTTCTTTTCTCTTTCCCCATAACATTTTTGCATGCTTTTCAGAGCACTCTATTTTTACAGGTAGGTTGAGTCCTAAACATTTCTGTAGTGACATACTTATGTGTTTGTTTACAGATACGTTCAACCCAGTGGGCATCAACTACCATTATGTATGATGTTTGCAGCAATTATAGTAATTGTGGTATTTCTCAGAATGTGGAATTGTCACAAATATTTAACACAATAATGCATTTTAAGGGCATCCAATGTATATTTTCAAAAGTGACATAGAAGCCTCAGTCCTATTCTCAAAAACCGTTTAGGCTAGGTCTATACTGGGAATGTTTTGCCAATATAACTGCACCGACAGTCGGTGCCCAGCTATGATGGTCAGGGATCACCTCTCTTCCCATCCCTGACTGACAGTGATGACAGCAAAAGTTTTCAGTGTAGATCTGGCTTTGTGCACAGAGTAGCCTTTGACTTTCATGTGGTTTTGACTTTTTGCACATGACTTTCCATGGGACTTAGGGTGCCAAATCTCTAGGTGTATGTTTACCCTTCAGGTCGAGGTGTGATTGCAGCACAGCTAAAATAGTAACATAGGCCTGGTCTACACTAGGCGTTTAAACCGGTTTTAGGAGCGTAAAACTGATTTAACGCCACACCCGTCCACACTAAGAGGCCCTTTATATCGGTATAAAGGGCTCTTTAAACCGGTTTCTGTACTCCTCCCTAACGAGAAGAGTAGCGCTAATATCGGTATTACCATATCGGATTGGGGTTAGTGTGGCCGCAGATCGACGGTATTGGCCTCTGGGCGGTATCCCACAGTGCACCACTGACCGCTCTGGACAGCAATCTGAACTCGGATGCAGTGGCCAGGTAGACAGGAAAAGCCCCGCGAACTTTTGAATATTTCCTCTTTGCCCAGTGTGGAGCTCCGATCAGCACGTGTGGTGATGCAGTTAAAAATCAAAATAAAGAAAGAGCTCCCGCATGGACGATGCGGACGTGATCGCTGTAAGGGCAGGCAAATCTGTTCTATCAGCGCTCCGTTACAGAAGACGAAATTCAAAATCATTTTTAAAAAATCTCCAGACAGATGCCATAGCAGGGACTCAGCGCACTGCTGCGTGACAAGCGTAACGGAAAGCCAAAGAATCAAATGGACGCTCATGGACTGGAGGACTCAAGCTATCCCACAGTTCCTGCAGTCTTTGAAAAGCATTTGCATTCTTGGCTGAGCTCCAAATGCTTCTAGGGTCAAAAACAGTGTCCGCGGTGGGTCAGGGCATAGCTAGGCAATTTACGCACCCCCCCACCCACCCCCAGAACTGAAAGGGAAAACAATCCTATCTTGACTCTTTTACATGTCACCCTATCTTTACTGAATGCTGCAGATAGACGCGATGGTGCAGCACTCAACACCAACATCCTTGCTCCCCCCACGCTATGGATGGCTGATGGTGCAATATGGCTGGTATCCGTCCTCATCATCAGCCTATTGGCACATGGGGCAGTGCAAAAGGACTGGTAACCATGCTGACTAGCATCGGTAAGGTCAATCAAGGGCGCCTGGCCCTAATTTTTCCTGGTAGATGGTACAGTATGGCTGATAACCATCGTCATCATAGCAACAGGGGGCTGAGCTCCATCAGCCCCCACCCTTCATGTGTAAAGAAAAGATTCAATTGCCCCTGGACTAGCAGAGGGATGCTGGGCTCCTCTCCTACACACTCCTTACTGTCCTGTCTGGACTATCATAGCAGCTGGAGGCTGCCTTCCACTCATATCTCACTAACAAGTCACTGTGTCTTATTCCTGCATTCTTTATTACTTCATCACACAAGTGGGGGGACAATGCTACGGTAGCCCAGGAAGGCTGAGGGAAGAACGGAATCAACAGGTGGGGTTGTTGCAGGAGCACCCCCTGTGAATAGTATACAGCTCATAATTTCTGCAGGATCTGACACAGAGCAGCTGTGCTCACTGGTTCTATGATACAGTGGTTCTCTAGTACACTTGCCCATATTCTAGGCAGGACTGATTCTATTTTTAGATACCAAAAAGGAGGGATTGACTCAGGGAGTCATTCCCAATTTAGGCTTTTGCGCCCCTGGCTAAGAGCAGCCAGGGGCACTTATGACCGCAACAGATGGTGCAGTGCAAAAGGACTGGTAGCCACGATCATCTTATTACCAATTTATGGCATGGTAGATGGTACAATATGGCTGGTAACCATCTCTGCTATCATGCAAAAGCAAAAGCATGCTGCTGTGTAGCGCTGCTGAATCGCCTCTGTGAGCAGCATCTAGTACACATACGGTGACAGTCACAAAAGGCTAAACAGGCTCCATGATTGCCATGCTATGGCATCTGCCAGGGCAATCCAGGGAAAAAAGGCACGAAATGCTTGTCTGCCGTTGCTTTCCCAGCGGAAGGAGTGATTGACGACATTTACCCAGAACCACCCGCGACAATGATTTTGCCGCATCAGGCACTGGGATCTCAACCCAGAAATTCCAAGGGGTGGGGGAGGCTGCGGGAACTATGGGATAGCTACGGAATAGCTACCCACAGTGCAATGCTCCAGAAATCGACGCTAGCCTTGGACCGTGCACGCACACCACCGATTTAATGTGTTTAGTGTGGCCGCGCACACTCGATTTTATACAATCTGTTTTGTTAAACCGGTTTATGTAAATTCGGAATAATCCCGTAGTGTAGACGTACCCATAGACACAGCAGCACAGGCTGTATAAGCACAGCAAGGATCCCAGGTATGTACATGCATTGCTAGTTCACGCTGAAGGCCATGCCATGGCATCTTCACTGCTATAGTTAGTGTGGGTATGTTGGGCTAGCAGAGTTGGTGTTTAGAGTATGTCTACACTGCAATCAGGTGATTGCAGTGCATGTAGACATACTCAACCTAGATTTAGACTAGCTAGCTTGGGTATGGATAGCAGTGCATCCGTGGCAGTGCATTACCTCGGCAGCTAGCCCATGCTGAAGTATGTGCTGCTGTGGCTTCACTGCTATATTAGTATCTGGGCTAGCTAGAATAAGCTAGCTCAGCTATGTCTCCACGTGCTGCAACTACAGCCCCTGACTGCAGTGTAGATCTCGCCTGAGTCACTTCTGAAAAATGTTCACACAATTTCATATTATAGCTGCTCCTGAAGTTCCTGTTTGTGACAGCCACGAAAGGATTAACTTGCAAAAGGCAGCTCTTGGAAGGCGTTCGATACAGCATTGTACCCTAATCAGCCAGCTAGTGCAAGTTAGCGCTGATGAAACCAGAGTGAGGCTGACTGTTGCCCTATGGGAGATGGATAGAGATGAAGAAGGGAGCTTGGGGTTGGCTGAACAGAGAGGAGGAGCAGTGAGGAGGTTATATGTGGAAGGCAGGGAGAAAGTGTACTTAACTTTTGGCAACTTGTTTGTTTGTTTATTGTCTGTCTTTAGCTGGTTGTCTTATCTTTTAGATTGTAAACTCTTTAGGCAGGGACCATCTTTGATTCTGTGACTATGCAATGCCTAGTCCTGTGGGGCGTTTAGGCACTGCTGGAATACAAATGATAAATAATGACAATGATACACAATGCTTTTAAGGTGGAGTTTCTCCAGGTGAGTGTGTTGTCACTAGATACCCTGCTGGAGGATGTTGTGGATGGAGTTTTGTAGGGGACCAGAACACACACTCCAGCTCCTGCAGTGCGGTTATGCAATTCTTAAACTGTTATTTGTCTAATTTGCCTCCAGGCTCCTAATTACTGTGTCTGTAAACAAAAGGCAGGTGTTGCAGCCTTACATCAGATTTAAATTTACTTAATTGCAGAAACGTTTAGCATTGTTTAAGGCAAGTTACCTGAGATGCTTCTCTTTCATTGCTGCATTTCCAGAGGCAGCTTTCTCCTACTGACTAGCAGAGACTCAGCCTCCAGAGAACATGCTGACATACCGCAAGGTTGATCCCGGCCCTGATCAGGTGTGCAAAGATGGGAAGAGGGCACAATGAGCTTTTTCTCAGACACACCCCTATACATGGGCTGGGCACAATGACAGCCCTGAACCCAAGTCTGTGTGAGGCCTGCACAGACTCCTTTATAGACCTATCCCCTTTACCTTTGGCCAATAAAATGAGGTGGACAGAGGAGAATACTTGCTGCATTGTTACAAAGGGTTGCAGAGCTGCCGTAGTTTCTTGAGCTCTGGGAGGCATTGTGCTTCCTTGAGTCCTTTCAGTAGTGGTATACCCATGCACTGCCCCCAAGGCAGGACTGGCCTGGAAAGGTTGACTCCTTAGTGAGCTTTAAGTCAAGGGACTGGTGGCAGCTATAGGACATTTAAAAACAATTGGTAAGTTCAGCTTCTGCTCCAGCATAGTTTCTGTAGATGACAAACAGCCTTGTACAACCTTGTTTGCTGAATCTGGAGCTGGACAATTCCAGAATCTACCATTTACTCACTGTCACCATGGACAAGACTGCTTTCCCCCTGTGAAACGGGGATGGTAACACTGGTTAAGTGCTCTGACATCAACAAATAAAAGCATAATTTTCTTGTTATTGAAGCAGGATCTCAACAGGTGCCTTAGGCTGATGTGCCTATTCGCATCCCTAGACACTCTGCACTAGGGAGGAAGGGAGCAATACAGAACTAGATACAGATGTTTTGCCGTTTCCATGGTTTGTCTTTTTTTTAAATCCTTTAACACTTTTCATCCTTTTTTAAAACTAAAGTTGAAGGGCTATACTCATTAAGGAAAGCACAAAAAATAAGTGGAATTAAATAAGAGGACAAGGTAAAGTCAACTGAGTTTGCAACTGCCAAATTTGAAGAGCGAGACAACATGCTGAGCTATGTTATATTGGTGTTCGTTGATGGAGTTCTATCCATATCCTCTCATGGAAGGCTGACTTTAAAAAATCATAACCTCAAGGTTTCTGAGATTCCCATTTGTCATCCTACTTGAGGCAAAGTAGAACAGAGGACAAGGCCCTGGTTATGCTGTGTGAAGACAGACTAATAACTAGAGCTGGGCAAATATAGCAAAAATATTTTCCTTGGATTTTGTTTTTTTTTATAGAATACAAATGTTAATTTGTGCAATACAGAATCATTTGGCTCTGTTCATGCCCTTTTAATTCACTTTTGAGTTTACTGGTGGCAGGAATGTTAATCCAAGCACTGAATTTAAGTGCAGATTCCAGAACATTTGCTGAAGGTAAATGTTTGATTTTTTTTTTTAATTACAAGTGATCACCAAGGAAACATGGTTATAAGAGTTATGTTCATGCAATTAAGGAAGTGAAACATGTCATACATTGTGCTTCCATTCAAATCAGCTCATTTGCATACTGAATATTCACAATGAAATGCTTACAAGCCAACTACAGGGCAAGAATTATTTGATGACTAGCTTTGAAAAATGAATGCACATGAGAAAAATCAGACTGTACATGGCTACATCATCAACACAAAAAAGGTGAAATTCAGTGACCAAATTGTTCATTAAATTAATCTCTCAATTCTTTAATGTTGTAATTTCACACACCAGGGCTGGCTGGCTATTATATTGTCAAGCATTACTGTTTTTGAACTATGTTTACAAGTGTTTGGAGCACAGATGTAATTTTGATCTGTTGTAATAAAGATGCTTGGCTGGTTCACTTTGTTACAGTCAGTCCAATGTACAACTTGATTGACTGACTCTCAAAGAAACCGATAACTCCTGTTCTCTGAGATGCACATTTCTTTTAATCAGCCTCCCAGGGATCCAGGCACATAACTGCACTAAAACTAGTACCACAACTTTTACTACTGCTAGCTAAGTGAGAGTGGTGGTTACACAATCTTTTTGCAAATGGAAAAAACAATAACTGAAGATGGCTATAGGTGCTGGGCTTTTTAAGGTATGTCTACACTGCAGTTAGACACCCATGGCTGGTCTGTGTCAGCTGGCTTGGTCTTGTGGGGCTTAGGTTACAGGTCTGTTTAATTGCACAAGGGGGAGGGTCCCAGAGCCCAGGATCCACCCTGATCCCCAACATCAACATCACAATTAAACAGCCCTGTAGCCCGAGCCCCATGAGTCCAACCCAACTGACACAGGCCAGTTGTGGGTACTGAATTGCAGTGTAGACATATCGGCACCAGAGACTGTTGGGGTAGGTTTGGATGTTAGACAATACTATGGGTATCCCCCCGCCGAACTATTCCATGGCTCACATTCATGGTGACAGCCTTTCAAATTGGCTCTGGAATGACAATACAACAAGGGCTCCAATTACTGGCAAGTAATCTCACTGTTCAAGCTCCTGCCTCAGTCACCATACCATTTTTCTCTTCAGGCTTATCACCTTGTCTTACCTCAGCCTTTTAGATCTTGCTGACAAAATCAATAGGGCTTGTGGTAAGATTAAAGGGGGGGAAAGCACCTCGTTAGAATGTCAACCAGGGGGTTTAACTGCAGTTATCAGATCTGCCCTTCTCTGCGACATCAATAATAATAAGAATTCTGATTCTGACACTCATTATAAACAGCAAGGGACCAGAGGACTGTTTGCCACTACATGTCTGTCATTCCATGAGAAATTTTTTTTAGCAGGGAAACAGGTTCTCCTGTTAAAATGGTTTTATACCAATCTAACTCCATTGACTTCATTGCAGTTATTCTCACTTTATACTGGTGTGACTGAGATGAGAATCAGATACTCCATTCACTTCTTCTAACTTTTATCTAAAAGAACAAGCACTTGTTTATTTTGTTCATGAGGGTTGTGAGACAAGCAAAAAGCAAATTCAAATGGCGAGTGAACATGATTTTGGTACTTACAAGGACCTTAATGTAAGAACTCACCATAAAGAATATAGCAAATCATGCCATGTACAAAAATATATCACTGCTTCCACTTAAAGCCTGATCCTTCACTATGTGCACTCCTGAAGTCACCTGGAAGATTTGAGTGCACAGAAAATCCAGGGTTGTGCCTTTTTGAAATGCAGTGACCTAAAATTGGTTTCTATTCTTAATGCTTAAGTTTAAATTGCTATTATGCTGTGAAGATGTTTGTTATTGGTATTACATTGTTAGCTAAAACTCCAGGCAACTACACTGGATACCTCATTAACTTGAATAACTGAGAAGAAACAAAATGCTATAGAGACAGAGCAGAAAGACCAGTAACGTTAGGGCTTTTCCAACAATGACTCCAGTTACTTCTCCAAACCTAATCATTTGCTTCAATTATTATTTATTGTATCATGGACTTCGGCCCCATTGTATTAACTGCTGTAAATATCAAGGTGACAGCCAGACACTGCCCCCAAAAGTGTGCAGTCTTACAAACTAGACTTTCTCCTTGTTTACAGTGGTAAGGGAGATAAGGATCAAGCCCATGTCCCTTCTGTCTTAAGGCATCTACAAGATTGTGGGTGTCATGCAAATGACAAATATTTTGGGGGGGAAGCTACAATAATATCTTAATACCTCTTCCACAATTCACTTCAGGCTGAATGTGGGACAAGGAATCATTAAGGATCATATGAAAAATAATGGCCAGATCCTGAACTTATACCACCTGAGGATCTGTCCCTGACTTAGCACCAAGAACATGTTTTGTAACCTCATTTTCCCTATTTGTGATATAGGCACTTGCATGTGCCATATTTTCTAATGAAACAGCTGGCAAGCTTGAGTAGCACCACAAGATGTCCTTCTGGAGAAACGGGCATTAAATAATGAAGCCGCAAGTGAGGCATCAAAGTGCTTATCTTGGGCACAATATCACAGAAAGGCCAAGACCCTATATGATTTTTGAGAGTAAGTTTTGTTGATGCAACGTACTGTAAGTACCATAGTATAAAATTGATTCTGGCACTCTGTAGTGCTTCAGTAATTTACCTTTGCTACAATGCCTTTTTTTTTTTTTAAAGTTTAGAACACTGGACTGTAAAGAGTTTTGTGTCTTATTCTAGTAAGAATTATGAACTGCAATTGTATCTTTGCTCACTAGTTCTAACATGATATAGTGCCACCTTGCACCACAGTGCATTATACTATGAAGCCTAGAGCGAATACCCAACTGTGTTTCCAATTGTTGGTTGAAGTTATAGTATTGCTTTACCATAAATGCTTTCTTGCTTTGTATTGCAGACAATGAAGGGGGGAGGTTACAATGGGAGTGGTCATAAATAGCATAAGTGCACATTGGAAACAAGCAATCTAATCTTGCTGTTTGCCCAAACATTGGCATATGTGAGTTATAAATGCTACTGCACCCGCAGTGATTAGTCCTATGCTACACTGGTTACTCTTACAAATTTGCCTGCTGCCTTTGATAACTAAGTGAAACATGCTATATTCCCTTTAATGACTTTATGTAAGGATAGATAATAATGCAAACAGAGCCTGATCCTAAAGTCATTGAAGTTGATGGAAGACTCCCAACAATTTCAATGAGCTTTGGACCAGGCCTTGTGATAGGATGTTCACCCCACACCAGAGAAGGAGAATAAGGGGTTAATAGAGGCCTCCTGAGTCTGCCACACCCTCTCCCAGAAAGGAACAAAGGAGATGCATCATCCAAGCCGCCTAGGGTGGCTGCACAGGAGGCAGCCAGTTGGAGGGAGGCTGCACATAGCAGCCAATCAGGGCCTAGAGAGCTCACTTAAAAGGAGCTGCGGGTCAGAGACAGTCAGTTGCTCTGGGGAGCCCATGGAGTGAGTACTATGTTCCTAACCTGCTGAAAGAAAGCACCAGGGGCAGGTCAGTTGCTGCCAGGGAATAAGCAGCTGAGTGCCCTGAGGCAAGGGTGAAGAAGGTGCTGGGACCATGGTGAAGTGGTCCTGGGGATCTCAGCAGCGGTGAGAGGAACTAGAGGTGCAGTATTATTAGGCTGCTATCCACAGGATCCCTGGGCTGGGACCTGAAGTAATGGGTGAGCCCCAGTTTCCCCCCACACACACTTGCCACTGGGGAAGTGGTATGTTTATTGGACTGAGACACTAACTCCTGGAAGGTGGGAAACATGGATGGTGATACAGCCGGAGGGTTGAGTCTCAAAGAGGACTCTTCTGTTCCTAAGGTGGAAGGCAGATGCAGAGACGGAGATAGTGTGCAAGCTGTGGACGGGGAGTGTTGGCCTTGAGCTAATCCCCAGATTGACCAGGAGGAGGTGCCAGTCTGACAGTGAGTGATGTGCCCTGTGACAGGCCTATACTGAGGTAAGTATCTATTTAGCAAAGATAACACAATTAAAAGTGACCACTTTCCTACTGGTTTTGAATGAACAATGTACTGTACATTTAAAATGGAAGAATCAGGAGGAAGGATGTCTGGGGAAACCAGATGCAACATGTCTGAATTTTATATTGTACATTCAAATAAGTACGTGCATGTTTAGTTGAGTATGTGAAAAGTGGAAGTCTACATTACTTTACACACCATTTCCACCTCACAACTTAGCTCTTTCCACTTCTATTTTTTCTTAAAAAAACCACACAAAGCTAAGTGTGAGAGAAATAAATGCACAAAAGGTGTTAATGAAACATTGCCGTTGCAATTGGAGCCATAAGTTTGTTTCTCCTGGGTTGTGCATGAGTATGATTGTATTTAATGAAAGAAAACAAAGCCCCACTCCTGCAATCATTTATACATGTGCTTCACATGAAGTCAAGTCAATGTGATTACTTGGGCATAAAGTGAAACACATGCATCAGTGTTCTCAGGAGTGGGGATTAATACAATGACTGGAAATACACCATGCTGCAATAACCGTCAGTACTGATAAGGGACACACCAGATGAAATTCTATTAATGGCTATTATCCAGGATGGGTAAGGAATTGTGTCCCTAGCCTCTGTTTGTCAGAGGGTGGAGATGGATGGCAGGAGAGAGATCACTTGATCATTACCTGTTAGGTTCACTCCCTCTGGGGCACCTGGCATTGGCCACTGTCGGTAGATAGGATACTGGGCTGGATGAACCTTTGGTCTGACCCAGTATGGCCATTCTTATGTTCTTAGGTGTTTCAAAAGTCTATGCACATCAACAAGAAACATATTAAGTGGCACACACATACAACCATTTACCCTACAAACTCAGTTACTGAATGGGTTTTTTTTTTAAAATAATCTTTCTTTTAAAATGCTCCTGCTGAAGCTCTGCACCATCACCATTTTTGGCCACTGTCGGTAGACAGGATACTGGGCTAGATGGACCTTTGGTCTGACCCAGTATGGCCATTCTTATGCTCATGCTTTATAGCTTGTTTTCTGCCATCATTTGGCATTCAGAGGAAGGCCATGTACACTGGTGGCTGAGAAGTGGAGGGGGAGTGAGTCAGGTTATATGGGTTCTAAGCTTATCTAAACCACTGATTCAGTGCATGGTCCTTGTACCTTATTTAAATACAGTTGGATTGACTGACTCCCAAACAAATCAGAACCATGCTGGGAACAAGATGTTTCATTTGATCTCTATTTACTCATCAGTATCTCTCTCTGCTCATTGCTACTGTTGCTTCTCCTTCCCCATTTTCCTGCCTACTTTAATAAACTTGATGGATTCCTAGTTAGCCCATCCTTCAGATTACTTCTTAAAGCCTGCCTGTTCTGAGAAGTCCATCAGTGATAAATGCACCAGTTTGTTCACTGGATTGTACCATTTCATGTCTCCATTTAATAAGTGTTGGAGAGCAGGAGTCTGGGCTCTATTGGTCACATGAAACCTGTTGTGAAGTGCCAGGTATGGTTACAGAGCTCTGTGATGTCTGAGGAATGTAATAAGTTCTGTAGATACCGTGATGATGGACACATGTTCTGGAAGAAGAACACTTACAACAGACCCAGATTCAGCTGAAGCAGCATCAGGCATTATTCCTAGACTACAACACAGCACCTGGTGGGTAAAGAGCAAGGCAGCCATTGCACTGAGCAGATGCTGCAGGCTGGTCTACGCTAAAAAGTTAGATCAATCTCGCTACATCACTATGACATAATTAAGCTGACCTAAGCTCCAGTGTAGACAGTACTAGGTCAGTGGAGGAATTCTTCCATTGACCTAGCTACTGCCTCTTGTAGAGCCTCTTCCATCACTATGCTAGTGTCTACACTACAGTATCACAGGTGAAGTTGTCACGATAGCATTTCTGGTGTAGACAAAACAAGTGCCAGTCAAGGTGAGCTCTTTTTTACAGAGCCAGCGTGGGCAGCAATCAACAAAGGTAAGCTATGCTATTTAATTACAAGTTCTGCACAGGCTGCACGAGTTTCTTACAACATTAGAAATGCAAATAGCTAGCAGTGCCTTTATAGACAGAATCTTTTGTCTGAGCATCTTTCTGTGAGACAGCTCAGTACCATGTCAGACATCTTAGTCTGGTCCCTAAGAAGGAGTTGAGCTGGTTTGAAAATCTGGCTGCACAAATTCTGGCTTCAAGGGATCAGGGCAGAGGCCAGTATAACCACTTTTAATGCAGCTGTTTGATGCATCTTCTTTATACACCAAAGGTTACACTGGACTCCTTACTCAGTCTGATTGAAAACACACACACACACATTGAAGGGTGTACTCTTGCTTTTTAAATTCCTGTTTATTAGAAGGTGCTAGCATTCTGTCATGCACAGTCTGTGGCTCAGATGGAAAACAGCATCTGCTGAGATAGAAAAAGCAGACGGGCTCTGCTTAAGCATTATTAACAATCCACATTTAACTCCACACTGAATATATCAGAAGAATTTATTTCCCATTACTGAATTAGTATTTCTTGCAGCAGCTCCTGACTGTCACCGAGTTTCCATTACACAGTGTCCATGTGGTCCTTTGAAACAGGAGCTCTCTGGCTCCTTAATATAATTTTAAAGCAGCTTTAATTCCATGCAAATAGAACTCCAATTTGTTAACATGCCGGGAATACACATTTGAACTTCACCCAGAGCATATCTTTTCCACTTTCAAAGAGGACGTGATAAGGTGCGAAGAGAGAGAGTGCCTGTAGAGGGGAAAGGCAAAATTGATGCTTTCTCCTTCCCAGCAGCCTGAGAAACTTAGCATAGCACTAGCCAACAATGCAAGATCTCCAGTCTTTAAATTCCTTTTTCTCTTTTGAGGTCTCTAGTCCCCTCCTTCCCCACCCTGCCACTGCACTGTTACCTCCTTGTGACCCTTCACAGGCCATTTATCTCCCCCATCACCGTCCCCAACACTCCATCCTATGGCCAACTCCTTGCTCATAGACTCCTGTCCTTCCCTTAACCCCAGCACAACAGCCCTCCAGTATTTCTCTTTCATCTCTTCTTTTCCCTTTAAAAGTTAAAAACAGGATCCAGCGGCTTGTCTTGGATTCCCAGCAGCTGTGCACTTGGGTGCACAAGGCAGTCTCAGGAGCATCTCATTTGGGAAGCCCCCAGAGTTTGCTAGAGCTCAGGAGGTTTGATTGCCACTGGTTTTGGGGCCCAATATGCAGCCAACTGGACTTTGAAACAAACATTCAGAAACTAGCAAGGGAAAGGCAGAGCAAAGGAAGTAGTAGGTCCTCTGAGTGCGTGTGTGGAGGGAGGGGGGGGTTGCAATGAGCCCTCCACCCAAAGGTGGAGGTACAGAAAAAGAGCCAGAGAAAGGTGCATTGTTACGGAGGAGAAAATGGAGGATGCTCCACCTTTTCTCCCACCCCCACTTGTGAACAATAGGAGCAGCTGGTACCAAGCACTCTTGAAAATCTTGCCCTTCATGTTCAATGGGACATGACTGCAACCACCAATGTATTTACATGCAGGAAACGAAAGGGGCATACAATGGCAACAACTTTCTGCCATTCACAAATGGGGCTGGATTCAGACTGGTGACCTAGCATTGGAAAGGGCTCCATATCTTGTCTGGTGATGCAGCACTATATTAGTTTCCTAACCCATCTGCAGCCTGATTTTTCACCCCCATCCCCCATTAAATTTCCTGGAATGGTGTGGCTCACATTAGCAAAAATAAATGAAGTTACAATGCTAACAATGAACTGCAGGTGGCACCCTGGGACATGACCTTCAGCATAAGGCAGTACAGGGCTGTGATGTAATGAAACAGCAATTGAGAATAAAATTTCAGCATGGGAAATCAATAATTGCCTCTTTGTTACAACAGAAATGAATGCCATCTGAGTGAGTCATGTGGATTACAGATTTTGACATGCAGCTGACCTAGTAGAGGTCGTAGACTTTATCTCCCCCACCTCCACCACCACCACCACCTCCAGAGGAATTGTTATTAAAAGCTGCATGGAGAACTCTGTTGCTTGTTCAGTATTTTCTGTCTCTTCTTATCAGTAAGAGCTGCTGAAAAAAAATCTAAAACATCACAGTTTGTAAATCTGCTGAGAGTTCAGAAAGGCTCTTTGTCTCTCTTGTTATGCTTTGATAATGGTAGAAGATGATAGATGTTAACAGCACATATTTTGAGACTGTTTGATGTAGTATGGAGGCTAATATCTACCAGCATGTGAAGAATAGCAATTGTATTGGCCAAGGTTTTTCTAAGAGACTGCCATTTGAGGCCTGTAGGATAATTAGTTCCGTGTATTTTAGCTGTTTGACTATTTAGAGTTAAAGAGCAAATCCAGGTACAATTTTCCTAGAGACTGCACCTTAAAAACAAACCTTTTAAGGGACAGATTGTGCATCACTTACTCCCACGGGGAAGCAGCTACAGACTTCAATATAACTGCTCACCCATGAGAGTAAGTGAAGCACAATCTGGTGCTATATGGGCTAGGAGAATTACTAACCCTCTCGCATACACAAAGGGGGTTCTTCCATGTCAAGGCTGAGAAACAGTAATGAGGCAAAGCAGGGAAGCTGGGATTGTCGCTGCTGCTGCTGCACAGATTCAGGGGAAATTAGAGTATAGTACTAAATTCACCAATTTTTTCCCACCCCCTTTTTAAATAGACTACTTGACACAACCACTTATTTTGCATTTTTAATCTCTCACTTTTGTGGATGAACAGGCTTGATAACCAGATTGGCCTTAATTAGCAACCCTGATGTGTGAAATGGTTCTGGATCTCAGTATAACCTTCTGGGAATTAGTTCATAAGCAATAAGTAGATGGTCATGGTGGCAAATTATCCCTTTATAACATTGTCTTAGTCCTGTCATCATTTTTTTTTAAAGCACAAAATGAGATGTTAAACCACACACACAAAATATCAAGAATCGGACTTAAACCCACACAAGCAGGGAAAACCAGTTTGTTTGAGTTTGGTGTCTGATAACTTCAATAATTTGTTTGCCAAAACTAAGCTTATCACCTCCTGGAATGTCATCAAAGGAGCTGTTTGCAAAGGTTAGTGTGGTTTAATGGATTTAATAGAGAAGGATAATAATGAACTGCTTACAGGCTATTTGGTACGGTCCGGTACGGGCAGCCCAGAGCCCTATAAATCCCGGCCGCGGCTCTGGTGGCTGGGCTGGGGCTGGGATTTAAAGGGTGGCTCTGGTGGCCGGGCTGGGGCTGGGATTTAAAGGGCTCCAGGCTTCCCTTAGCAGCAGGAGCTCTGGGCCCTTTAAATCCCTGCCCCAGCCCCGCAAAGCTCGGGGTTCCCCCTGGTGGCCAGAGTCCCGGGCTCTTTAATTTGCCCCTGAGCCCCGGGGGGCTCCCAGCCACCTCTGCAGCTGGGAGCCCCCGGTTGATTTAAAGGCCCTGGGTCTCCCAGCCACAGCTGGTTCCCCAGGGCCTTTAAATCTTGAGAGGCCCCGCCTCTTCTGGATGAGGCCACGCCCCCCTCAGGACTCCGGCAGTACCGGTAAGTCCTGTAAATTACTTTCACCCCTGGTTACCAGCTATCATGTAAACCTTGATGATAATATACGCTATGGAAAAGAAACTCTAGAAGCACTGTCTGATTGGCCTGAGGAGTGACCATTATGGTATAACAGTCTGCTGAGTTGTGATATAACAATCTGCTTCATGTACATACCCAGACTTTGGAGTTCATATTTGGGTCTTCATGAATCTCAGTTACTCAGCTGCAACTTTTAAGTGTCTGTGAAATCCATTTTACTGTATTACTAAATGGACACATCTGTGTTGCACGTAAAACTGAGCACTAGATTGGGATGAAAAATGGTAACAATTTTTTGCTAAAAATTGTCATTGAAATTTTAAAAAAAGTTCCAGCAGCTCTACATGCTGATCAAAACCCCAAACTATTTTTTGAAAATAAATCACGAACTATTTTGTCAAAATTTCACAACTTAGCACCGTTGTCTACACACGCAGCCTATTGAGGTTTTTAAAATGTTTTACAGCTTTTATAAATTTAAAAAAACACTGGAGGTTAAATATTTCTAAACCTAACATTGTAAAACTATAGGTAACTGTATTCCCAGTGTATCCTGAGATGAATGCCTTTTGTCTGTGACCTTTGGTTCCTGAAGCAGAATCCTGAATAGCACAGTATTTTTACACATGAACATCCTTTGTTGATATTCCAGCCAATCCCCTCTCCTCTAAAAAATAAATTTGCACTAACTTTGCTTAGCTCAACATTGGGGTTTAAAAGACCAAGAGTAAGAAGTAAACAAGTTGTGAACTCTGAATATGTGATGGATGCATCCTTAGCTCTTGACTGGCATTAGAGATGCAGCCACTAGGTTCCTTGGCAAACTTTTTTAGAGAGTATAGTATTTCTTTGCAATTCAATATGTGACTAACTTCTTAGGGCCAGGTTTTGATACCTTTTATTATTTGTATTGTTTTAGAATCTAGGGCCCACAGTCAAGGATCAGAGCCCTATTGTGCCAGGTGCTGTACAAATAGAGAACCAAAATATGTCTCTCGAGTTTATAATCCCAGGATAAGATGAAAAGGCAAAAAGTGGATACAACAAACATGGAAGTACCAGATTACAAGGCGACGATACCGGTCAGCAGGGTGAGAAACAACCACAGCATACCAAGTACCTAAGCATTGTAACTTTTCTTGTTGGCATCACAGCAAAGTAAAATTTTAAGGAGAGATTTGGAGGAGGACAATAAGGTGGCTTAGCAGTTGTTTTGAGTAGCTCCCCTGCTGCATAGGGGTGACACTGAAGAAAGTGCAAAGGTGCTTGTTGGAAATATTGATAACTAAGCAATTGAAACTAGCCTTACTGACCAAACAGAAGCCTAATTTGGTACCTTGTTTGTGTAGGAGAGGTAGTGTAGAAATAGGCTACGAAGTTCCTTAAAAGTGAAGTGTTTGTTGTGGTAGAGAAGTGAGAACTATCGGTGGGTTGCAAAGACAGGGATTATGTGATCAAAGCAACTTGCCAGAAAAATGATTATTGCAGTAGTCTCTTGAACAGACATAACTCAGGCAAGATAGAATTTCTCCAGGCCCAAAAGGAGGATGTTGCACTGGTTGAGACATGGAAAAAGGGCTTGGAGGAGCATTTTAGCTGTATCAATGGAAAGGGAAGGCTGGATCTTATGCTGTGCAGGAAAATTGGCAAGATTTCTACATTTAGAGGTGTAGGCCTTCATAGATGGCAGAGTTAAAGATGACATGTAGGTTATGGACCTGAGTGACAGGGAAAAGATGGTTGTCCACGGTCATTGAAAAAAGGATGGTGGGGAGAGTTTGGAGGGAAGCTTAAGGTTTCTTTTTTGGGTCATAAAGACCTGCAGGTGACTGGTGATGCCATCCATGAGGTGATGTCGGAAAGAGAGACTGAGATTTTAGTTTGGACAGGAGAGGTCTAGGAGTGGAAAGATAAATCTGCAAACGACCAGCATAAAGCTAATAGCTGAAGTAATGTTTGTGAATAAGATCACCCAGGGACAAGGTAAAGAGGGAGCAGTGGAAGCCAAGAATGGAGCTATGAGAGACTCCCACAGAAAGCTGGAGAAGGGCTGAGGAGGATTCTCCTGATGAATCTCTGAAGGAAAGCTTAGAGAGGAAGATTCACTAGGAGAGGACGGACTCATGGAAGCCAAGAGAGGACAAGATTTCAAAGAGAGCATGACTTATGTCAAAGAAGACTGACAGGCCAAGGAGGAGGAGACTAGAGTATTGGTTCTGAGCTTTGGCTAGGAAGAAGTCATTAGAGAGTTCAGGGAGAGCCATTTAAGTGGAATGCAAGGGATTAAAGCCAGAATGGAAAATATCTAGGAAATGAACAGAAGGAAAGGAACTCCAGACAGTGATGGTAGATGGTGCATTAATGATCTTAGAGACGGAGGAGGAGATGGGATGGTAATTAGAGAGGCAAATAGGGTCAAAGGTGGGACCACTCATGGTGTAAGATATTATGGAACATGGATAATGATGTCAAAATCTGGTCCTTAATTATAAAGGCTCACATGTTCAAAAGTGCTCAGTCCCTGCAGTGCCTGTCACCTTAATCGCTTCTCAAAGTTATGCCATTAATGACTCTCCAAAGATGTTCCAAGATTCTTTGTCCTGTTGCCGACCCTTCCTCACTTTCCTGAGGATAAGGTTGTTTAGGGTGATACGCACTCTGACATCTGTAGCCAGTTGTTCAGATCAGGCCTACCGAAAAGGGAACCATCCACACACCAAGCTGCTTTAAATAGTATTGTTTTTAAAAACCTTACTGCTTAACCGAGACTTCACGTGACCCCTTTCCATTTGAGGTGAATTATAAACGAACAATAAGCGATGATAGAAAAACAAGCATGCCTTTAAATGTACCCTGGCACAGGCAGTTCTAACACACCCATCCTGGTAAAGATAAGCTTCTACCACATCCTGAATTTCCTTTTAGTCATAACTCTATTAGCTTAAAACAAAGGGCAGAAAGCAGTTGTGTTCACATTTCTTACTGACAGAACTGAATTCCCGAGTGCGTTAGTATCAGTGCATAAATTTACTACTGTTTAAGGAGCCAAATTGACAACAATAGGAATTAAGGACTTATCTACCTGGAGAAACTGACTGCCATAATTATAAGGGAATATGCTATTTTGGAATAGCTTCTTATATGGATTCCATTCTGGAATAAAAAATATTTTATTCCAGAAAAATTACTCTACTTCCAAAGCACACTGATTATTCTGGAGGTAAGTGAGTTTTATTCCAGAGTAAGTGCCCACATAGGGATCTATACCACAATAGCTCTTCCAGTCAGTTTCCCCATGTAGACAAGCCCCAAGGTTCTCTGTCGGCAAAATACATCACTGCACAAATTCTCCCATGACAGCTGACACGATCAACTGCCAGTGAAGCCCATGGAAGTCTCTTAACCTCTATGGGAAATGGAGTGGTCTCTACCTCTGTACTGAGAATGACAGCAGGACACTGTATGGTTCTTGAAAATCTAACTGCAGTATGTGCTGCTTTGGAAGTGTGGAGCTATCAAGCTGGTCTTGCTTGGATTTAGGAGATGATTGTCATATTCCAGTTATATTACATTCTTACATTTCTGAGATCCTTATAGACCAGTAGAGAAATGTCTGACTGCTTGCTAGAAACTGACCCTGTCCATCGAGGAATGCTCAAAGAATCAAATCATTCCGAGCGCTGAGAGATTTTACTCTGGCCGCGGAGTAACATGGTGGTTTCCTAGCTTTCTATCTGACAACATTCTGCACAGGATAGGTACTGTACCACAGGCAGCAGCAATATATTCTGACAGACTCACTCATAGCTAATGTGTAATGCAGCCTCCGTGACCACTCAAGCCCATGCCTCTTGCAGAGATTGCTGCCAATAGTGACCATTTGTGCCAAATGGGATGTTTTATATGATCGAGACACAAGGGAGTTCAGTAAGACACTTCCATCCTGCAGTGGGGGAATTTGCCCTGTCTTCTAGGCACCAACTGATATCAGTCTGTTTTCCTCTCTCTCTCTCTCTCTCACACACACACACCCAAAAGAGGGGCTTTCAAAAGTCACCAGCAGCCCTTAATTGGACTCAGGTGTCTCTAGTTAACTTGTGGTAACTTCGTTTCAGTTCATATGGAATAGGGCCTTCACCATTCTAGGGCTGATATATCTGTCCGGTCTGGCTTTGTCACATATCATTACTTTCAAGGGTACTACTCCCAGAGTAAGATAACATTCAATGTGAGTAATGGTGTCAAAATCCAGCCCACAGAAAGAGGGCGCGAGCTAGAAAAAAAGCAACCTTCTTTCCTAATACCTGTTCAGGGCCGCCCAGAGGATTCGGGGGGCCTGGGGCAATGTGGGGGAGCTGTGGCGCTTGTACTCACCTGGCGGCAGGCCGGGTCTTCGGCAGCACTGAAGGGCCCCCTGCTGCCGAAATGCCGCCGAAGACCCGGACCACCGCCCGGCCAGGGCTCGCGGGGCCCCTGCAGGGCCCAGGCCTGGGGCAAATTGCCCCACTTGATCCCCCTCTGGGCAGCCCTGTATCTGTTGCAGCAAATAAGCTGAAGCCTGATTCTCTTTTAGTATTTACATGCCCTGCAAACCAGACTGTCCCCTCTCTGGTAGCTAGTTCCAAACTCCCAGCCCTTGCCTTATGGTGGGGAACCCTCTTCGAGCCTTAAGCTAGGCAGGAATTCACCCAGAACTCACTCCAGTGCAAACATCTACCCCGGGGCCTTTTTCAGCAAGGACAGAGCCATGAAACAGGACCGTTAAAGGAAGGATAACGAATGTAACAAAGACGCAGCTGACCCTAACAGGGGCTGCCCCATTGACTACCCTGACTGTTTGATGGAGAGGTGGAATTAACTTCTGTGAAACCCAGCAGCAGCTGCCATCACTTGCTGGCTGTTTAACGTGCTCCCTACCTGCAACTGTGCATGGTCCTGCTTCCTGTGACTGCTCCGGCCCCACCTGCTCTTGTGCCCACTTCAACCCTTCCCCTTCACCCTCCTCAAAATCCCTGGCTCTGCTTCCTGACCAAGTCTCTGGCCCACCCATTGGCTCTGGCATTTGGCTTCTGGTCCCTGGCTCTATCTCAGCTCGGCTCTTGACTATGCCCCTGGGTGTCCCATGGCCCAGATCCTTGACTCCATCTCAGCTCTGCTGTAATCTCCATGGCTCTGACCATGAGGCCCGACAGCCCATGTCTCAGCTGTGTGCTTGATAGCCAGTCAGGCCCTTCAGGCAGTGGCTGACTCTTGCACATAGCGCAATATTGCTTCCTAATGGCCATGCACTCAAGCCTCCCCCAGGGCTGTCTCCCAGCCTTGAGAGCTGGGCTTCCTGCATCATGGCAGAAACAGCATGTGCCTGTGCAGACGGATCATGCATTCCCTTTTCATCTTCATTGGTTGGGGAACTGGCCCCTGGAAGTCAGGGGTGAGGTTTTCTGCCAGCTCTCTAACCAAACAGGGCTCTTGGGGAGTGGAGATGCCGGATCCAACTTTCTGACTGTCCACTAAGCAATCCAGGATCCAGGGGAAGGAATGGACTTCCCAGCACAGAAGCTAACATGTGGAGCTAGGGGAGTCTGCACTATAAAGGACCATTGAAGTCCCAACTAAAAAAACGCAAAGGGTGCAGACTGGAAAATAAAACCTAGTGGCGAACAGTGATGGTGCAAGCAGGAATATGGATAATCGTTTGCTTTTCAAGTCACAGAGCCAGCAGGCTGAATTATTCACACGTGCTACAGCTCACAGTGACTGAGTATGAGGCAACATTAATTTAATATCCCTATACGTGGGAGTTCTGAGCGTTGTAGTGTGGGCTGGAGAAAGAATTACAAAAAAGCTGAAGATCTGCACACTGAACAGAGAATTGCTCCATGAGATGAGCCACTTCTCTGCCTAATTAAATGCATCCATAGGAAAGGTTTAATTAAATAAGGCTGAGTTTACACAGCTATAAGCCTATCTAGGCAATCACAGTTAGCAAAGCCAGATATTTTCCATTCTGGAGAAATGTGTGTGTCACAGCAGACAAACTTTTTCCATTTCAGGGAAAGGCACTGGAGCAGCCTCATCCACCTCCATAACCGGTCAGCCACCCTGGCCTCGTGATCTAACCGATTCTCTAGTGGCGATGGATCACAGGCAGAAAGATCGATGCCCAGATAGAGCAGCAGACCCATGCTCCACTGGATGGCCTCGAGCGCAGGTGGGAAAAAGTTCACCTGCCACCTGTGAAGACCATCAGACCAGAGCTCTAAATCCAGTTGACATGGGCAGAGGAGGCCACCGACTAGGCAAGCCTCCTCCTTCGCCAGGTCCCTCGGCTCCAGGACCAGGAAGAGTACATTGTCAGAGTACGCCGACTGGCCCACCTGCAAATCTGGCTCTTGGAGCCCCAACCCCATCATCCTTTTGCGGAGGAGATAGAGGAAGGTTCTCAGTGCAATGGTGTAGAGCTGGCCAGGGAGCAGGCAGCCCTGATGCACCCCTTGTCACAGCAGATTTGGAGAGCAATGTAGTCAATTCCTTATGCCTGATTTTTTTTTCCATTTAGTGTCAAACTTTCTATTCAGTTGAGCTGCACCTTTTTTGAGTTTAACCCTGGAAAGCATCAAGCTGCCACAAACTGTGTGCAAAAAGCTTGTCTGCTGTGACACACAGATTTCTCCAGAATGGAAAATATCTGGCTTTTCTAACTGTGATTGCTTAGATAGGCTGGTGTACAAGCAGTAGGCCCTGTACATGCTTTGGCACTGGACTAACACCCTAAGCATACCCCCGGGTACCCTGGCCCATCTCCAGAGGAACATCCTGGAGTTTGTCAGGTCAGGGCTGAACTGGGTCTCTGCATGTGTCCTGAGCCTCCCCTTGGAGGAAGGGGGACAGGCCTGCTCTGCCTCCACAGTCAGGTCCATGTCTTCTCCCTCCAGGCCCTGCAGAGTCTCCTTTACAGTGCAGGTAGTCAGGCATGGAGCATGATGGCAGATGCTTTCCTCTGCCATCTCCAAGGGCTCCGATATGACCTGAAGCTCTTTTAACTCCACCTAAAATGTCTCCCTGACACTTCTTTGAGCTGCTGGTCTTCCACCAGGACCTGCTCAGGACCTGGATCTTGTCGCCAAGACTAGCTTCCAGGGAGGCCACTAAGTGAGAGGACCTCCTCGCAGAGCCTATGCGACACAACCTCCATCTTTGTAGGTAAGTGGCAGAGTTCCCCTTGGTGCACTCGGAGGTTGAGCCTCACTGGTACAACCAGGATCAGAGACATCCCTGGACTGTGATTGGAGGGAGTAGGTGGACTGCTTGGTGCTCAGCTGGCACATAAGGCTTTCTGCCCCTCATGTCCCACATCATGTGCTTCCCACACCTTTCCCCATCAGCCCTTCACTCCTGACCCTACAGACCTTACTATTTGGCCCCATGAGCCTCCCCGGCTGCCCCCCATGAACGATCTGAGCCAGCTGTGAGACGTACAGGTAGTCCATTTCTGAAATGTGCCCAGAAAACAGCCATATGTGTTCATGCTCCACACCCTTCATGTCCTGCCCCGACACCAAGTGGTGGGACCTCATGCTGCCCAAGCATGGTGAGAATTCCAGTGGGCTAGTCCATATTTCACCCTGGTCCCACAGCCCACCATGGATATCAGCTGGTGGCTCTTTCAGGTGTGTACCTGGCATGGTTTATGACCTCCCCCGATGCCTGCTCCTTCTGCAGCGAAAGAGACACCCTGGCGCACTGGTTTCAGCCCTTCTTCTGGCTCCTCGAGGACCCCCTCCCCCTCTGGTTCTGTGTGCACATTGTTTAATTATCTCTATTTTCTCTACTTCTACAAAACTCATTAGATTGTTCCCAAGGTTGTATAGATCCCTCTTGAAGATTTTGATTTTCCTATTTTTGTCTGTTATTTTTTTATTACTGTATCTAATTTCTACTAATGAGTTTGTTTATATCTGAGGAGGAGATGAGCGAGAGCATGCAATACAATTATGACATTTAATATTAACTTGATTAACGTTTCACTGATGGAGAACTGCATAGCCCAGGAGATGCATAATGGGCAGGGCTTTTCATTGTCAGATCACTAGTTCAGATGTGACCCTGGTCAGTAAAGGGACAGAAAGTCATTACTGTGATAACTATTTGGCGGTCTATAGGACATAAAATTTTTTATTACTGTCTTGTTCCCAATGATGCCCAAGTTGGTTAGGCTGAGCAGTTTAAAAGGCATTGAAACTGAGCTGCCTAAAGGTGGATTATGTCTCTCCTCTTCAGTTTTGCTGCACTCCAGAAGGACGCTTGTGGGGGCGGGGGAGGGATGCTGAACATGTACTACCTGTTCTGTGGGTAGAGGATGTCAGTCCCCAAGTGTGCAAATCTGGTTCCTTTCTAGTGCACTGAGGTTGTTCTTATTACATTTCCAATCTGATAGAACTGTGAAGAACAAATAAGCCTGTGCATGAGCCTGTTCTCATGACATTTCCAGCGTAACTTCTAGACCTAAAAGGTTCAGAGTTTTGATAAGTATTCACTAAGTATTCAGTGGAACATCTTTGCCATTTCTAGGCAATATCTGTTGGTATCTCTAGCTACTGTACAAATATTCACAATTGAATAGACCGATCAGAGTCTTGGAGACTAAAGAAATCTGAAAGCATGCAAAAGCAGTTCTGTGTTTTCTGACAAAAGAACGATGGCAGACGGTTAGAGGATAGTTCACAAACTTTGGGTTTAGGATTTAACACGCCATATCAAATGTCTCAGCACCATAATGATCATGAAGGTATTAGAAAGAAAGTATTAGGAAATGCTCAGGAAGACACACACACCCCCATCAGCTGTTAACATTAGTCAGCATGCAGCATTAGTCAGCATGTATTAAATATATCCAGCTGCCCTGAAGCACTACCATCACATTATGCAAACCCTTCTAAAGACCCAATGCACCTTATCATTTTGGTCACCTTATAGTCTAATTCCATTCCAGGCTACATCAGCTCGTACTTCCTATAAATTCATATTAACATATTATGTCACTCTGGGAGAGCTGGAAGTCTGATTTCCATCTATGTCACCCACAGCATGACGATTGCCAGCAGGAATGCTGAGAAGTAGCACAGTATATAGACTAGAGAAGAGACCAACCCAAAATCACAGAATCAAACATCCCCCAAAATTTGAGGTTTGGAATCTGGTTCTGAATTTCACAGTCTGGCCCCCATTTCTAGAATAGTTTGAATCCAGACCCCGGCTCCAAAAACCCCAACATGGTTTGGGGGGTTTTGAAAGAGGGTGAGAGAACGAGTTTGAAATCTGAGTTTTGTGGCTTAGGCCCAGTCTTCGAATGACTCGTACTTTTGAAAAACGCTTCCATCCACTACCTCTAACAAAGTTAACAGAAGGGGCTCTTTCCTCTGCCCTCACCTGCCCTCCTCGCTATCCCTGAAATACAAGGTGTAGGAATGGGAAGAAGAGAATTCCTGCTGGAGCTGCCCCTTCTGGAAAGGGAGAGAAAAAGCCCCAGAAGCTGCCCTCCCACTAGGTCTGAGGTGGTGGGAATGAAGAGATTTTTAGCTGCAGAGGGGTGTGGTTGTGGGGGAGAGGGGCAGGTATGAGGCAGGGTGGGGAAGGAGACAGAAGTGACTTATGGCTCAGGAGGTAGAAGTAACATGGGTGTGGAGCAGATGAGGGGTATGGAGGAACAAAATTAGTTGATGTGCGGCTGGGAAGGCACAGAATGAATTGACATTTTGAGGTCTGGGGAGAAGCTGGAAACTCTGCACCACCAGGCAGCACTTTATAAACATTTGTGTAATTTTATACATATTTGTAATGTGATCTTAGTTGGGTCCTCTAGCAACAGCTTCTGCAGCAAGGGCCAAAATCACATTGTCACCACAAATCCGTGAGTGTTGGCAATATCTTATAGAAAGCCTGTTCTTACATGATTCCCAGCACAGTTTTGCAGATCACAGAGTTTCAGTTCGGGCTCCATTACAGTACAGAGCTTGTACCCAGTGCTTTACCATTTAAAGAATTATGGATTGTTTGGCAACACAATCATTATTTCCTCTGTACTTTAATGGTTCAAACTATAGGTGCGGGCTTAGCTTTCACTCATCTTTATATAGGCTAAGACTATTTTTGACATTGCTGCTCATTTTCTTAGAGCAGCTCAGCTGGTGCCGATTCTGTCTGGGGAGACTGTTGGCATAGCTTCCCAGAGTGCTGTGACTTTAAATACAGATTAGGGGTAACTCTATTTCCCTGGCCCATCACTTACAGTACTGTGCTGTACGCTAAGAGGCTTTGCCCCAGTGTAGAAGAGTTTTGTCAACAGTTGAAAGTGGCTGCTTGCCCCTTTGCATGTAAAATCATGTGGGATGGAGCTAATGGGGAGAAAATATCATCCGTGAGGGTCTCCTCTCAGTGGTTTGTCCCCATATAGGAGGCATGGAGTTTGGCTCTCACAGAACAGGTTGTGGGTCAGCCCCCACCTCTACAAATACCTGGTGATCTGTATGTGTCCCAGAGGAGCCCTGGGGATACATGCACAAAGGCCCATGTCTCCAGGACCACTCTGTGTCCCAATGGTTTGCCCCACCTCCCTGGCAGTACTTTAATGTGGGGTTTCCTCATTACAGAAGTGGTCAGGAGCTGTGTTATCTTTCCTCCCTGATTGGCACAGCGGGTAAGAAAGTGCATCCCTTCTGGCCCCTCCCAAGTCCACTCCCTCACCTCTCTGATAGGTGTGGGCACGGCCACAGAGTTCGAGAGCCTTTTTTTCCCCCTCTATGTGGGGAGGGGGGGGTACATCTGTGCATCCAGGGCATGATCAGGCCCACAAATATACCCTGTCTACAGTGGGCTGTGGTAGCAATTTTCTACGAAGATTCCTGTTCAACCATACTTTTGTGATAATTTATCAGCTCAATTTCCCCAGTTAATTTATAAAGTGTGTATGAATGCTTTCTTGGCTGCTGATATTCCTTCCTTCTGGGTTTTTGGTGTGGGTATGGGGGGGCAGGCATAGGGTTGTGGGTGGGGGGGGTTTGGTTGGTTGTTTTTTGGCAAATAAGTATAGGCCTAGCCTGAATGACGAAGGGAAGCAGAAGGATGAAAACTGGGTTTAACAATGGACAAAGCATTAATTCACAGTGGCCTTGTAAATAATATGTAGCTAGTAGATGAAGAACAGTAGAGGAGGAAGAAATATGTGATAGCTTGTAGTTGTGCTCTAGCATATAGTGCAGCTTGTGAGGAGCTAGACAGGTATTGATTACAAAAATTAGTAAACCAGTCCTAGAGCTTATGGTAAGATGTAGAATGGAATGTGCATGTGGTAACCTGTTGTAGAATATGTATAAACACTGCTTAATATTCCTGCTTTTGGGAGCTGTGGTACACCCTATACCCACTTCATTGCACTTGAGCCTAATCAACTCAGTTTGGCTTTGCTGTATGCGAATAAAGAAACCTGAGTGACAAGCCTGGAGTTCAGTTAAGTCTTTGGGGGACACAGGTTGGGGTCTCAGGAAATTCCCAACACTAAGATACATTTTTAAAGATAAAAATTATTTAAAAAAAAATCAACAAGAAAAATGATACTTTGTGGAAATGGCAAGGGAGACTGGAACAGGGCTGTGTGAAACTGGCAGTTCCAATCCATAATTCATTTCCAATTACTTCCTTTTTTAAAAAACAAACAAACATGCATTTCTCTGCCCTTTTGAATTTGGGTCCCGAGCCAATTCTTGACTTGTAGGAATGTATTTTATAAGGTCCAATGTAACAATCTGACTAAAAGTGCACAATTCCTGTAAACAGGGAAATTGCAGCCACAATGGGCTTCATTCACATTATGCTATGGCCCCTGTACATTGCTCTGGCAGTGTAAAGTGGCCTTGCAGTACATTTACACCAACATTTGGGCCTCTTTTCACTCCCAGAGCCGTTTACAGGGCCTTAAGCCTTAATGTAAATGAGAATTGGGTCTGTCAAACAGAACTTCGGTATAAACACAAGAACAACATTTTCTGCAACTGCACAGCGTAACCATACAGTGTTACAGATATTCACATTTGCAACAGATCCATGAAAGTATATGACTATGAGGAATGGGTAGGACTTCAGAAGGTATACCTGTGTAAGGAAGACAGAATTTCTTTCACAGTATTTCTTTAACAACCGTAAGAATCAAATGCAAGTCATAGGCTGCATATATTTATATTCAACTACAAAAAATTCCAGACTGTTCAATATGCTGTATTCTAGTCAGCATATTGAAGACCCCCTTATTTAAGAGGGTCAGTACATTCTGCTTCCATTATGTAATGAGTTCCTATATATTCAATTACCTGTACTACAAAAGGGAAGTGCCTGTGTTAAGAGTCATGCTCTGTACTTTTTGATCAGTGACTCAATGTTTTAAAAAAAAATGCAGAAAAGCAAAAATGATGAGTAGGCTATATCATCATTGCATTTGTTTATGCTGAAATCTTCAAAGGAGCATCTGGGATTTAGGTACCCAAGTCCTATTAGCAGAAAAGAGTCCTGTGGCACCTTATAGACTAACAGACATATTGGAGCATGAGCTTTCGTGGGTGAATACCCACTTTGTCGGATGCATGTAGTGGAAATTTCCAGAGGCAGGTATAAATATGCAAGCAAGAATCAGGCTAGAGATAACGAGGTTAGTTCAATCAGGGAGGATGAGGCCCTCTTCTAGCAGTCAAGGTGTGAAAACCAAGGGAGGAGAAACTGGTTCTGTAGTTGGCTAGCCATTCACAGTCTTTGTTTAATCCTGAGCTGATGGTGTCAAATTTGCAAATGAACTGAAGCTCAGCAGTTTCTCTTTGAAGTCTGGTCCTGAAGTTTTTTTGCTGCAGGATGGCTACCTTTAAATCTGCTATTGTGTGTCCAGAGAGGTTGAAGTGTTCTCCTACAGGTTTTTGTATATTGCCATTCCTAATATCTGAGTCCTATTAGGTTCTTTTGAAAATCACAACATTAGTGTGTTAAGTAAATGCTAAGGGTTAATTTCTGTCAAGTTGCAGTAGAACTTCAGAGGTCCATTAATATTTTGTGATTTGCTCTGTTTCTAAGACTCAGGTGAAATGACAAAGCCAATCTTGCTATAGGGGAATTACAGACCTGGCAGAGAATTGATTTGTAATGCTTTTAAATGGAAAATTAAATGCTGCTTTTAATAAGCATTTTACCTGTGCTGGATATGTTTTCTAGCTGTAAAGACTAATAAAACTTCTTTGCTAGAATATCTACTAGCATAGCAAAGCAGTTTCCATAGCTAGTGGGGTAAATCAATATTTGTACACACTGGAGGGAGGGAGGGATATCCGATTGTCTTGGCATGTGAATTCAGGGATATATAACACATCAGATGTTGGTTTTTAAAGTTAAACTGCTTCTTTGGGGTCAAAGTCAGCCCTTTAATATGTACACATGACTCCCACGGGGATAGACTGGGAGTTGGATAACACACCTACATGACCCCCCACCTTCCCCTCATCTCTTTGTATGGGCTACCTGAATGTAGGTGAGAGTGTAGGAGAAAGTGATCTGTGCTCATTTACTCCTTCCCTAGAGCAGCCAGTGATGCATAGGCCACCAGTAAATTACTACTTTCCTCATCCCTGGAGCAAGAGGGAAGCCAGGAAGTATTTCTGAGGAACAGCATCCTGGAGCAGTGCAGTTTATGCACCTCTCCTTGCTTAGTCTAAAGGCACATTCTAGACTAGGATTTCAGCACCATGGTGCTGGACGTGGTATAAAAGCCTGTATATCATAGAACACAAAAATGATGGACAACATCTGACAACATACTCCCTCTCTAAGATATTCAAGGAAAGCAGACACAATACGGGTGTGAATACAGCCAAAGGGAATTCAATGTTTGGAACTGAGTAAGTAAAACTTACAGAATTTTTTTAAAGCTATTAGCCATTTCCGGTAGATAATAATGCCAGATGTGCACAAACAATTTTCAAGTCTCTCGGAGAATGGTACAAAAAACAAGTCCACAAGGACTCATTTGTTCAGCAAGGGGGACTGGAAGAGTGAGGGAGGTAATCCAATAATAGAGTAATCCAAGTCAGGGGTCCTGTGGAAAAAGTATTATGTGATCATGTCATTAAAGACAGTATCATAATGCATACGCACAAGGTGGCCAAATTAAAGTTGCACAGTTCAATACCCATAGAGTGAGGGTGACCCACTGATACCAGGGCCTATATTCCACAATTGTTATGCCCCTTCATGAGTACAGTTTCAGTAGCACTCTTATTTATACCTAGGGTGACCAGATGTCCCGATTTTATAGGGATAGTCCCGATTGTTGGGTCTTTTTCTTATACAGGCTCCTATTACTCCCCACCCCAGTCCCGATTTTTTACATTTGCTGTCTGTCACCCTATTTATACCATCAGAGCACAGACAAATTCCAGCTAAAGTAACCAAGTACAATACGTGAAACCATGGGTAATTCCGTATAATTCATGTAAACGAGGCTGGCCAGAACTGCCTTTTCCCCTCTAGAGGGAGTGGATAATTCTGTCCCTGTAACCCTTCTAGCTCTCAGGCTAACACCACTCTCTCACCTACTGATTTAATCTCCCCCAATGTCACTACCTCTAGGAATGTGTACAGAGAAACTAATTAACATTGGGAGTAAGGATGCTCTTGTGTTTAAAACACTGGCCTGGGGTTTAGAAGAGCTGGGTTCAAATCTCTCCATGTTTCAGCTCACGTGTCTAAAATGGGAAACATAATACTTCCTTTCTGGTTTGTCTGTTTAGAGTCTAAACTTTAGACTGTAAGCTCTTTAGGATGGGGTGGTCTTTTACCACGTATTTGTAAAACACTAGCGCAACAGAATCCTAATCATCATGGGATGTTTTTCCAGGAAGAAGGATTGCTAGGAAGAGATGGAATCCACCTAACGAAGAGAGGGAAGAGCATCTTCGCAGGTAGGCTTGCTAACCTAGTGAGGAGGGCTTTAAACTTGGTTCAGCGGGGGATGGTGACCTAAGCCTGGAGGTAAGTGAGGAAGTGTGATACCTGGAGGAAACACAAGGAGGAGGGTGCAACAGGGGAGGCCTCCTGATTCAGACTGAGAAAGTAGGGCAATCGGCTAGTTATCTTAGGTGCCTGTACACGAATGCAAGAAGCCTGGGAAACAAGAAACAAGGAAGAATTGGAAGTCCTGGCACAGTCAAGGAACTATGATGTGATTGGAATAACAGAGACTTGGTGGGGTAACTCACATGATTGGAGCCCTGTCATGGGTGGGTATAAACTGTTCAGGAAGGACAGGCAGGGGAGAAAAGGTGGAGGAGTTGCACTGTATGTAAGGGAGCAGTATGATCGCTCGGAGCGCCAATATGAAACTGAAGAAAAGCCTGTTGAGAGTCATTAGGTTAAGTTTAGAGGTCAGAGCAACAAGGTGATGTTATGGTGGGCATCTGCTATAGACCACCAGACAAGGAGGATGAGATAGACGAGGCTTTCTTCGGACAACTAACAGAAGTTTCCAGATCAAAGTCCCTGGTTCTCTTGGGGGACTTCAATCACCCTGACAGCTGCTGGGAGAGCAATACAGCAGTGCATAGACAATCCAAGAAGTTTTTGAACCATGTTGGGGACAACTTCCTGGTGCAAGTGCTGGAGGAAACAACTAGGGGCCTTGCTCCTCTTGACCTGCTGCTTACAAACAGGAGAGAATTGGTAGGGGAAGTAGAAGTAGGTGGCAACCTGGGCAGCAGTGACCATGAGATGGTTGAGTTCAGGATCATGACAAAAGGAAGAAAGGAGAGCAGCAGAATATGGACCCTGGACTTCAGAAAAGCAGACTTTGACTCCCTCAGGGAACTGATGGGCAGGATCCCCTGGGAGGCTAATATGAGGGGGAAAGGAGTCCAGGGGAGATGGCTGTATTTTAAAGAAGCTGTATTGAGGACACAGAAACAAACCATCCCGATATGCAGAAAGAATAGTAAATATGGCAGGCGACCAGCTTGACTTAACAGAAAAATCTTTGGTGAGCTTAAACACAAAAAGGGATCTTACAAGAAGTGGAAACTTGGACAGATGACTTGGAAGGAGTATAAAGATATTGCTCGAGCATGCAGGGGTATAATCAGGAAGGCCAAAGCACAATTGGAGTTGCAGCTAGCAAGGGATGTGAAGGGTAACAATAAGGGTTTCTACAGGTATGTCAGCAACATGAAGAAGGTCAGGGAAAGTGTGGGACCCTTAATGCATGGGGGAGGCAACCTAGTGACAGATGATCTGGAAAAAGCTGAAGTACTCAATGCTTTTTTTTTTTTTTGACTCAGTCTTCACAGGCAAAGGTCAGCCCCCAGACTGCTGCACTGGGCAGCACAGTATGGGGAGGAGGTGACCAGCCCTCAGTGATGAAAGAACAGGTTACGGACTATTTAGAAAAGCTGGACATGCTCTAGTGATGGGGCAGGATCTAATGCATCCAAGGGAGCTGAGGGAGTTGGCTGATGTGATTGCAGAGCCATTGGCCATTATCTTTGAAAAGTTGTGGCAACCGGGGGAGGTCCTGGACGATTGGAAAAAGGTAAATGTAGTGCCCATCTTTAAAAAGGGGAAGAAGGAGAATCCAGGGAACTACAGACCCGTCAGCCTCACCTCAGTCCCTGGAAAAATTATGTAACAGGTCCTCAAGGAATCCATTTTGAAGCACTAGGAGTAGAGGAAGGTTATCAGGAACAGTCAACATGGATTCATCAAGGGCAAGTCATGCCTGACCAACCTGATTGCCTTCTATAAAGAGATAACTGGCTCTGTGGATATGGGGAAAGTGGTGGACCTGATATATCTTGACTTTAGCAAAGCTTATGATACCGTCTCCCACGGTATTCTTGCTGGCAAGTTAAAGAAGTATGGGCTGGATGAATGGATTATAAAGTGGATAGAAAGCTGGCTAGATCGTCGGGCTCAACAGGTAGTGATCAACAGCTCGATGTCTAATTGGCAGCCAGTATCAAGCAGAGTGCCCCAGGGGTCGGTTCCGGGGCAAGTTTTGTGCAACGTCTTAATGAATTATCTGGATTATGGGATGGATTGCATTTTCAGCAAGTTCGCGGATGACACTAAGCTGGGGGGAGAGGTAGATACACTGAAGGGTAGGGATAGGGTCCATAGGCGGCAGGTTTGTATAATTTTTGGTGGGGCCCAAAATGGTGGTGCCCCCCCCGCTCCCACCCTGTAAGCCGATATAAAATGAAGCTACAACGCGTCAGTGCCACAAGATTACAAGGGTCAATTAAAAGTGGAAAGTCAGAAGCAGCACTTGCCTACTTCAATATACAGTATTATATTTTGTTGCACCTGTTGTGATGAAGTGGGAATGTTCTTAATATTTTCTCTGAGTATTGTGTGGGTGTCTCAGTTTCCCCTGCAAGATGCCAACTGAAGGTGTTGGGGACAAAGAGATCAGGTGGCCTCCTTGTCCGGAAGAGACCCAGAGGAGGGAGTGTCAGTTTGGAGCTGGCTGGGGAAATGGGGAGAGACCCAGAACTTGGTTCTGGGCTCCCCACCCCCAAAGATGGACCTGACAGAGGGGTTCTGTTTTCTATACCAACAAGCTCTGTTTAAACTGTGTTCCTGTCATCTAATAAACCTTCTGTTTTGCTATCTGGCTGAGAGTCACATCTGACTGCGGAGTTGGGGTGCAGGGACCTCTGATTGCCCCAGGACCCGCGTGGGCAGACTCGCTGTGGAAAGTGCATGATGTGGAAGGGCATGCTGAATGCTCCGAGGTCAGACCCAGGAAGGTGTAAGCTTCTTGCCCTGGAGACAGTCTGCTCAGAGAGTCCTGACTGGCTTTGTATGGAGTTGTTCCAAAGCATCACAGCATCCCCTTCCACACCATGCACTTCCCAGAAGTCTGCACAGGCACTGACACTCCCTCCTCTGGCCTTTGTCTCTTTTCCAGGCGTTAGGAGGCCACCCAATCTCTCTGTTCTCCAACACCTTCAGTTGGCACCTTGCAGGGGAAACTGATTTGGGAGAAATGAAGTAAAAGCTGCCCAAACCGAGCTTGAGCACTCCTGAATTTTGAGGTGTTCAAATCTGGAAGGCAGGTGCTGGGGGTGGGAGAGGGATGTGGGCTCCATGGGGGAGCATGGCAGCAACTATCTGGAGCTGTACGGAGCCGGACATGCTGGTCTGAGTGGCACAGTAAGCGGTTTGGGGGTTGGAGAAGGGGTAGGGGGTTCCGGGGGCAGTCAAGGGACAAGGAGCAGGGGGGGTTGGATGGGGCAGAGGTTCGAAGGGGCAGTCAGGGGACAGGCAGCAATTGGATAGGCATTGGGAGTCCAGGAGGTTTATCAGGGGACAGGTAGGGGGTGGGGTCCTGGGGGGAAGTTGGGTGGGGTCTCAGGAGGGGGCAGTTGGGATCCCAGCCCCTATCTAAGCCTCCCTTCTCCTTGTCCCCAAGGGGCAGTTAGGGGCAGGGGTCTCGGGAGAGGGTAATCGGGGGACAAGGACCAGTGGTGCTTAGATAGGGGGTGGGGGTCCTGGGGGGCAGTTGGGACAGGGGTCTGGGGAGGGGGCAATCAGCGGCCAGGGGCTGGGATTCAAAGGGCTCTGGGCTACTGGCAGCCGCGGGGAGCCCTGAGCCCTTTAAATCCCAGCCGCCGCTGTGTTGCAGGCAGCGCAGAGCCCTCTGATTCCCGGCCGCAGCTGGGATTTAAAGGGCTCTGGGCTCCCTGCGGCTGCTGGCGGCGCAGAGCCCTCTGACTCCCCTGCGCTCCAAGCAGGGGAGAAACCTAGCTCCAAATATTGGTGGAGCAGAGCCCCTGATTGTGAATATTCCTGGGGCTTTAGCCCAACGAGCCCATATAAATTGGTGCCCATGATAGGGTCCAGTGTGACCTAGAAAAATTGGAGGATTGGGCTAAAAAAATCTGATGACGTTCAACAAGGACAAGTGCAGAGTCCTGCACTTAGGATGGATGAATCCCATGCACTGCTACAGGCTGGGGACTGACTGGCTAAGCGACAGTTCTGCAGAAAAGGAACTGGGGATTACAGTGGATGAGAAGCTGGATATGAGTCAGCAGTGTGTCCTTGTTGCCAAGAAGGCTAATGGCATATTGGGTTGCATTAGTAGGAGCACTGCCAGCAGATCGAGGAAAGTGATTATTCCCCTTTATTCAGCACCGGTGAGGCCACATCTGAAGTATTGCGTCCAGTTTTCGGCCCCCCACTAAAGAAAGGATGTGGACAAACTGGAGATAGTCCAGTGGAGAGCAATGAAAATGATTAGAGGGTTGGGGCACATGACTTACAAGGAGAGGCTGAGAGAACTGGGCTTATTTAGTCTGCAGAAGAGAAGAGTGAGGGGGGATTTGATAACAGCTTCAACTATCTGAAGGGGGGTTCCAAAGAGGATGGAGCTCGGCTGTTCTCAGTGGTGCAGATGATAGAACAAGGAGCAATGGTCTCAAGTTGCAGTGGGGGAGGTCTAGGTTGGATATTAGGAAAAAATATTTCACTAGGAGGAGGCTGAAGCACTGGAATGGGTTACCTAAGGAGGTGGTGGAATCTCCATCCTTAGATGTTTTTAAGGTCAGGCTTGACAAAGCCCTGGCTGGGATGATTTAGTTGGGGTTGGTCCTGCTTTGAGCAGGAGGTTGGACTAGATAACCTCCTGAGGTCTCTTCCCACCCTAATCTTCTATGATCTCATCTGGGCTCTAGACACTAATAGGAATAATCATGGAGTGATGTAGAGAGATGTCAGCCTCCTGAATAGCCATGTGGGTGGTGAGATACTTTGGCAGAAGAGAGTGGAATGAAAGAACTACTAGATAGCTGGGCAGCTGTGATATTTCAATTCCTGCTTTTCGCTTTTCAAAGAACACCAAATAAAGGCTCAAGGACTTCTTAACTGAGGTGGTTTTATTAAAACCCATATGCTAAGTGCTGGGGAAATGAATCATGTTAGCCTCTTAACATTTTTTTTAATGCAGAGGTGGTTTTTAAAAAAAAATCCTTGAAAACATCATTGCAATACAATTGCTCTTTCACCTTCAGCATTTTTTTGTTCAAATTTTCAGCGAAGCAGTATCCTATCTGTGCCTGTTGTGAGTCACACAAAATATTTCCTCATGAGGCCACCTCTTTCTGAAATGTGACTAAAGTCTGAAAGAGGTTCAGCTGCTGGTGTTTTGTTTGTGGTTTAAATAAGAAGAAACAACCACTTTGATTTGAAGAGCGACTGATCTGTGCCTTAGACTTCCTGACAAGTAATATACATATAACAGATGATCAAGCAGGTCCCACTAGAATTTCTTCTCTCTGTGAATAATAGATGTGGTTGCTCCTGCTAACATGTATCCTTTCATAGAAAGTATTTTTCCAGAAGAAATACTATTTTAATATAAAGTCCAAAGCCCATTGAAGTCAATAGACTCCCATTGACTTTACTGAGCTTTGCATTGGGCCCTCTGTGTCCTGCAATTGAATTTAAAAAAATCATAAACACTGAGACCTAGTAGCTTCTGTCATCCTATCTTCGATAATGGGAACCTGCAGGCAAACTCAGATACAGTACTGCATATTGTAATTTCAAGCGATCACATGAACTAGAGGATGTCCATCCATCACTTTGCTCTGTCAGCCATATCTGTGTCCTGCCTGGTATTTATATTTTTGACACAGGAAAGCATGTATTTTATCCTTTTGCACCTTGATCTGTTTATCCTGATTTATTACACTATTTTAAATAGGAACAGAGCTTGAGTGATTTCTGTCCAGACTGTAAACTTATTTTCTGAAAGATCTGCAATTAATCATCTTTTTTTTGTTTATATCTGACTCATGGGGGGAATGTTTGTTCATTTTATTTTTCTTCCTCACTTCCTGTTTATACATCTACAATTTGAAGCATCATTAGTTAAGATGAAGATGAATGCAAAAGATAAATTAAGTATCAATGCATCCTGCTCTCCAAATGAGCTGAGCTTTTTGTAGCAAACCTAATTGTTCTTATAATTATTTTTTATACTCATTTCTTTTCTGTCACTCACGAATATTGGCTCCTCTTCAGGAAGGTACTTAAGCATGAGCCAAAATTTAAGCATGTGTAGAGTCCCGTGACTTTGTGTCCTGAGGTAATTTCCTGAAGAGGGGGTATTTTGTGTGTGTATGTACCCACATGTATGCATGCATGTACAAGTGTCACACACACATCTATAACCTACAGATTGAGCTGGTTGGGAATTTTGTGCTAGAATTTTTTGATTTTTTTTTCTATTAGGAAAAAAGAAAATATTTCATTTTAAGTCAACATTAAACTGTTTGCCTATCGATGCAACAGGTGGTGGGGTTGGTGTTTTAACTTGTGTGCTCTTCATAACAGAGACCACGTTTTCACTATTATTTCGATCATGGCGGCAGCACCCAAAGGCTCAATGAAAACTGAGGGCCCCCCCATGTGCTAGATGGTGTACTGTTCATGCCCCAGCGCACTTAGCATTTATTCTCTAAAGTGACTAGTGCCCAAAAGGCTGCTCTTTTTATAGAGATACACTGTGGATCATATTTGAGCTGTGGTTTTCCAAAGCATGTGAGGGAGTCAGATTGGAATTTATGGGACTGAGATGCCTAATTCCAATGGGTGGTTTTGAAAATCTCACCCTAAATTACCAAATGTTGCTGCATTCGAAGGCTGAGAAAAGAAAGCCAATTCTCCCTTTAAACTGCGAGCATGACAAAGGAAACGTGAGTTGTTTTAAAGATGGAACATGGCCACTCACTGGGTTTCACTTGATGGGTTTTGTGTAGCGTCATTCAATGGGACACAAAAACAAATCAGTGGAATTTCTCTCCTGGAGCTCAGGCTTCACAATGCCCAATGGAGCAGGGATGGCTTTGAGGTAAAAGCAGCATAACAGAGATTGCTAATGAAGACTATTGGCATCTCCCTTAGAGAGGGTGCTGCCTCTGCTTAACTGACCATTAGCAGTCAGTATAATTACTGTCCAACTTCAAATCTTCCCTTCTGGGTTAAGGTTACAAAAACTTTTGTGGTGAGACAACTCCCTGGTGTCTAGATATGGATTTGTCACAGAGATGCCCCTGTTTGCACTGGGTGATCTCTTGGTGAAGGATCAAGGTCAGCTGTCCAGGCTGATGATGATAGATGTACCGTCCGCTTGCACTTGCATTGGTTATGAGACTGATTAATAATTATCTACATCACTGAAATCAAGGGTCTCATTGTGACCCCAGTTCTGTAGCGCTCCACATGTAGAAATTCTTTTGACTTGGTGTGTGGAGAGACTACAGAGTTGGGCCCTCATCCTGAAAAAGATCTCTAAGCATGGAACCTATACTCCCATAAGGAGCTCAATTGACTTTGGTGGGAATTAGTGCAGGAGAAAAGGTCCATGTTTGCAGCTCCCTTTTCAGGGTCAATGCTTTGGCCTACAAAGGATTATGGCCAATACTGTGTCTGGTGCTGGATGGGTGTGTGGGATGGGAGGGGATGGTATGAGGTGAGACCATGACAGAGTCAGGGCAAAGATGACATAATGCTAACTTACACAGCTCTCCTTCAAGGCTTCCTTTTGTGTATAATCAGTCGATAAAGTACTAATACTTCAACCATTTAATTTGCTTAACTCCAACTCGTTAGCTTTGTGTTGTAATTGCATTTGAAAATAAACTCGCTCATGCTTGTGGTGTTACGCTTTCTCATTTTTCACCTCCCCTTCCCAATGTCCTTGCATGTTAAAAAGAGAATAGAATAGACCATATAAATAATGGTGCTAAAAGCACCTTTTGGAATTTCAATGCAGTGTCAATCTCGCCATAAACTCCTTCACATAATGACAGGACTTGGATTACACAGACCCACTTGACCTCTCAGCCACCGGCTCTGATTTATACAAATTAGGAAAATTTAAAATAGAAATAAACTGGGAGCAAGGCACTTCACTGTAAGTGCTTTGTCCAGCTCTCATGGGTAATTTCACCCTTGAGAAGATAGCATGGCTGAAATTCACAGATCAGAATTGTGCACTGCCCGGTTATGCTTTCCACACTGGCTACTGGGTTCAATCCAAAAACCATCAAAGTTAGTGGCAAGATTCCTATGCTTTCAGATGTCTTTGGATCAGACCTATTGTCTACAAAAGGACTTAGTGAGACTCTGCAATATGTAGAATCGCCTTTCTCTGGCTCTTATAGGGATAGACCCAAAATTCAGTGGACCAAGTCCCTATCATCCTTACTGTTTCTACTCCTGTTGAGCCAGTAGAAATTTGCCTGGGTGAAAACAGAGAAAAGACCTCAGGGATTTGGCAACAATCTCTTGTTCCAACATAGCCTGATGTGCAATGGCAAACGTCTTCACTGAAACCCCATCTGTCCTCTAGATTCAACTCCTGCTGTTGTCGAATTCCAAGTTGAATGATCTAATCTCCTTATTTCATAAAGTATAGGGCTGCTTAATAACTGCGTATAAAAAAAAATCATGAGTTGGACAGGCAATTTTTTAAAACAGCTGTTGCTTTGGCTTCTGTTTTATCTCAGTACTACCAGCTCTTTTTGTATTCCAATTAGGCAGGCAGCATGTTGGCAAGATGCAGAGTGAGTGTTCTTACATGAAACAGCAGTGTGTTTTAATTAAATACAATGGCCTCCTTCTTTGTAGTGACAAATCTGTTGCAATTTGCATTGTTATTCATTCTCTTTTCAACTGAATTTCTTATCTTTCCTTCCAAACCCTGCTCTCTCCAGCTCTAATTCATCGCTTTCAGTATCTCCTCTTATCCTAGTTCACAACCTCAGTGGTCATATTGGACTTCTTTATCTCACTATCTGCTCTATAGCCTGTCAATTTTTCCTTCTACAGAATCTCTGAAGCCCATCTCTGCGGTTAGAGCCCTTGTTGACACCTTGGCCATATCTCACCTCTGCAACCGCAACAAAGACAAGATTTAAGAGGTGACTTTATCTCAGTCTATTAGTAGCAGCATGGGGAGAAGATTTCTGATTGCACGGGGCTCTTTAATTTAACACAGATCCAATGGCTGGAAGCTGTGGCTTTACATATTCAGACTACCAATAGGGTACAATGAGAGCTGGTTGAAGATTTTTCATTAGAACTGTTCTTTCAAGTAAAATTGGGCTTTCCATGAAATACATTTTTTTTTACACAAAGTTTTTGCTTTCCTTGGAAAACGGATCTCCCAAACACCAAAATATTTCACTTTGGAAATGCTGGGCCTCATGGGAGTTGCAGTTCTGTTGCCTCAGATACCCATTCTTCTCGATGGGGTAGGTCAGTGGTCCCCAACCTTTTTGTGGCCAGTAGCACATTCATGTTTTCAGAAGTGTGTGGCGGGCGCCAACACTTACTCACATACAGGGCCGGCTCCAGGCACCAGTGGAGCAAGCACGTGCCTGGGGCAGCACGTGCTACGGGGCGGCATTCCGTCCATTCTGCAGAGTCGGAGTGGTTTGGGGTTTTTTGTTTTGTTTTTGGGTTTTGGGTTTTTTTGGCGCCAGTTCTGGCCAGTGCAGAGAGAAGCCGGAGAGAAGCCGGGAGAACAGAGAACACTGGTGCCTGCAGCCCCGGAGTTCTCTGTCCCCAGCAGGCATGGTGCTGCGGCTTCTCTCCCCTGCTGGGCACTAGGCGGGTGCACATAAATGCCCTGGCAGGCGCCACGGTGGGGACCACGTTGGGGACCACTGGGATAGGTTCTCCAGCTGGGCTGCATCTCCCAAGATGCATCACCTCACCAAGAGAGGAGGTCATGCTGCATCCTGTGAGAGGTAGTTTGATTGATAAAGATGGATGGGCACTCGAGGCACCTGAGCTATCGTTCCCCTGGGGGATTGAAATGTTAGTTTTTTATTTTCTGCCAAAAACTGAAATTTTCTGTGGTGGTGGAAGGAACTGTGCCCCAGAGTTCTAATCCAGATCTGCATCTAAAGTTTCCCAAAGAATAGGGTTGCTAGACTCAACTTTTGGAATTACTAATATGTTAATTGAAGAGACAAGGTGGATGAGGTAATATATTTTATTGGTCCAATTCCTGTTGATGAAAGAGATGAGTTTACACAGAGCTCTAGTTCAGGTGCCCACCCCTTCTGTTTCTAATATCCACAGCTTCAACACTACTACAAATACTTTACTAACATTTAGCGCTTATGATTTAAGGGATTTCATCTTCAAAGTGATGTGCAAACATTAATGAATCTGCCCAGTATCCTAAAATTACAAATTCCCAATGTCCTAGGAAAGAGTATAATAATTTAATAGAAGCAGATGTTCAATTAAAGATTTAATAGAAACCTTAAATCAAATTTTGGCACCCCATTGACACTGAAAAAAAATATTCTCTTTCCTCTTCTGTGTCCCTGGAATTTAATAACTGAATACAGATTAATGAGGAAGTTGAAATATCAGAAGAGCCTCACATGTCCTCATGGTCAATCACCTACAAGAGCATCAGAAAAAAATTGCAATTTTTTTAAATTCATTGTTTTAGTTATATTAAGTATTTCTAAGGGGTGTTCAACATAAGAAATAAATATTCCTGATTTGCTTACTCTATTGTCCCTAGATTTGAGGATAAAATTGAGGATCTTTTTAATTTGTGCCAGGGCTGCTGAGAAAACAGTAGGTCTGAAATCCAGAGTTGATTTTAACCATCAGGATTCTTTTTCCACCCCGCACCTGTAGTGAATGCATTACGAAGTGCTCATTTAATGTAAGTGTACCTCCAGGCTAAGAGTAAACCCACCCTGAGACTATAGCTCATGAATCATAGTTTAAAGACATCTGTGCCAACAGTAACGCAAGACCAAACAAAAATATGCTTTGTGAATTCCCCTTCTCACCTCTAATTTATATAATGTAGGTAACATTTACTAGCATTTTAATGGGTGCAGTAAATCACACAAAAATGTCTATGAAACTAATGTACTAAAACAATTCATTGAATATTTCATTTAGTCTTTTTGCTTTATTGGTATTTCAAATGATAGATCTCTAAATTGTCCATGAAATCTGGAGCCCATCCTCTCCAACTGGAAACAATGTGACCACATTAGAATGAGTCCCTTGTGTAGGGTTCTCTTAATCTTGTAGTAGTGAGATTGTTATGGTCTGGAGGTGTTTTTATGCACTAAAATCAAGAAAAAAATGAGGCTGTTGCTTACATATAAGCAATGGTAACACTTTTATATTGAAGATGTTTTCAGCCTCTCATTTCTTAACTCATGTGATTTTATGTCTAGCCAGAAGTGCTGACAAATGCAATCTCTAGTAGGGCAGATTCAAGCCATTTTGGGGCTCATTGCAAAGCCATTTTACTGCCACATCCCCCAAGCTGTGATGCTCAAACTTCTCTCCTACCTAAATTTGTGTCCTAGTCTCTTATGCCATTCCAGCTGCAGGAAATACTCAGTTCTGTAGAAGTGGGGTGGAATAACAGCTATTGTGCCCAGAGCTGGGATGTGTTTGTATGGGGAACTAGGAGAAGAATGGATAGAGGTGTCAACTGCTTTTGGTGCCATCTCTCTAGGGGTGTCAGCTTTCTCCTAACTAGTCCCCTTCAAGTTGCCTGCAATTAGACCAGTGCATAAACTCAGTTTAGGATAAGAGTCTATCAGCACTTGGGGTCTTGCAGTCTTCTTTTATCAGTTTCTTAGTAGCAACCTGGCACAGGATTGTTACCTTTCTACTATCCTAGGCCTTTCTACCCCCTCCCTCTCTGTTCTCCCCCTGGGCTTGTTTTCTATACTGGTTATGGCTGTGGGCGAAGGCCTCCAGGATTTCATATTCTGCCACCTGAGTGAGGGTGTGGTCAGTCTGATTGCCTGTAAGTAGTGAAGAATTTCCTCTTTCTGCTGCCTAGGCTCAGTATAGGGCTTTGTAAACCCCATTACCAGAGGTTTCCTATTTCAAGAGGAGGAAAGGAAAACCCGAGATGTGCCCTAGCGAGGGCTTGTGATAAAGGAGAAGAAATAAGGCATTCAGGCTACTTCCACAAAGCTGCATTAGCCAGAAATTTTTCATCCTGCATTGGAGAGTCTGCACTACACTTCACACAAGCAGTTCTGCCTATCGTGGGCTTGGGACCCAATGACCCAGAAGCCCCATGGCAGCGCCTTGTTTGGTAACATTGTGTGAAACAGCCCCTGATCTCCACTTGTAGGGATATTAAAGAAGGTTTATATTAAACATGGTTTATATGAGAAATGATTTATTGATTTATTGTTAATTAATACTTTATAACTTAAGGTTTATGTTAGAAGTAAATTTGTGATTCCCAACATTTAGCCTCTAACCTGCAAGCCACCAGCTGTGTCTGTGTGAAGCCTGCTCAAAGAGATACTTGGTATATAACTTGTTAAACTCAAAGAGATACTTTGTATAAAACTTGTTAAACGTCAATTGACTCTTAGGGTACGTCTTCACTACCCGCCATATCGGCGGGTAGCAATCGATTTCTCGGAGTTCGATATATCGCGTCTCATCTAGACGCGATATATCGAACTCCGAACGTGCTCCCATCGACTCCGGAACTCCACCACCGCGAATGGCGGTGGCGGAGTCGATGGGGGAGCCGTGGACATCGATCCCGCGCCGTGAGGACGGGTAACTAATTCGAACTAAGGTACTTCGACTTCAGCTACGCTATTCGCGTAGCTGAAGTTGCGTACCTTAGATCGAAACACCCCCCCCCAGTGTAGACCAGGCCTAAGTAAGCCAAAACAGTAGCTGTTATAGTATATAGATAGAGACCCCCACCCTCTGTAAGTTTTCATCTCACTTTATTTTTGATTGTTAAAAGACAGGGAGTCTCACATAAATTGGTAACACCCCAAAAGGTAAAGAGACAGTAAAATAGATGTGATTAAGATAGAGAATGTATGTGAATGAGTGCCTAGTTTAAATAATGAATGAATGGTTAGGGAGTTACCAGCCTGAAGAATTCAGTGTTGGCTGAAGAAGGTGTCAAGTGGGATCAACCAGATGACCCCCCCCACTCCGGAGGGCACACTGGAATCCACCCCACCACACCTCAAAGGCATTAAAAACAAACATCTGATAACATGGAGCCAGCCACCTGCTGATTGATTTAGCAACAGCAGAATGAAGCAACTCTCATGAACTGACATAGGAATAAATTCTTATAAAACTGGGCTCTGAAAACTGAGGACTTTGAGTCTATGGTTCTGCTGCCAGGCTCCAGGAGCATCAGATGCATCTGACACAGACTCGGCTCCATCCTCATGACCAAGATACCTGGCCAGTAACTTGGCATGAGCAACGTCTAGGCTGGTAACTATAACACCTATACAGAATCTGAATGAATGATTGTGTGAATATATATATATATATATGTGTGTGTGTGTATAAGAAATAAGTAGTGATAGAAATAAGTAGTAAAACAACGTTGCTTGCTTTTGTCTTTTGCTTTACTATTATATTTACAATAAATGTGGCATCTTTGCCTTATCCCTCTTAATAAGATCCTGCTGGTTTTTATTATATTGGTATAACACACTGGTAGTTCACCTCCATTCACAGTGTGTTGAGGAGCTCTGTGCTCAGCACAACCCTTACCCACTTCACAGAAGGCCAAGCTCAGTAACTCCATGATGCTCAGGGACAGGGCAGACCCCAAACTGTCTGTGAATCCCATTTTCCCACATGGTGAATCTGTGGACTGGTAGAGCTGTATCGACTATATACCATTAATGTTAATTTTATCTATTTCAATGATTCATCTAATTCTCATTAAAGCCTTCTTAGTCAATCCTCTGAGGATAATACATATGCTTCATCCCAGCTTTTGGATTCTGTTTTTAATTCTAGAAACTGAAATTTGATCGTATGAACTGGGCCAATAGTGACTGGATTTCCAGGTATGGTATAATTAGGTTCTATTTTAATTGGATTTCATTAGTCTCAAGGTACCTCTGTAACAGAATCTGCTAAGGATCGAAGTATTGTAGTGTTTATCTTGATGACTTCAGTCCTCTCATGGAGTTGACTGACATCTTAATTTAATAAAAGAAATGCAGCTTCCGAGAACCTTCAAGAGACAACTCTTTTCTTATTCTTTTGCATCTTGCATTGTCCAGTGTTTGCCTTGTTATGCTCAGCATTTTGTCCTTAAAGTTCTCTCCCTCTCTTTATCTTCCTCATGGCTCTAATGTCATTTACTCTGTTCCCCCTTCAGATACTCCATTAATTTTCATTTGCTTCCTCAGCAGTCTAAAAGCCTGCAACATGCTGGGATGTATAAAAACAAATACACGGGGAGGCAGCTCCCCCCCCCCCCCATTTCCTCAGTAGGGCATTGGGTTCTGATGTGCTATTCTGGGTGCTAGGTACATATCACAATGTATTGGAGTCTAGCAGATATGTAGCCTGCAGTGCTCTTGGGCAAGTCCCCATCTGTAAAGACAGGAATAAATATGCTGACCTCCTCTGTAAAGTACTTTGAGATCTATGGATACAACGTGTTATATAAAACTTACGCATTATTCTTATTTTTAGCAGCATGAATGATTGCCTTGCCCCCCCCCCTCCCCATGTCAGTTGCTTTCTCTTGATGTCCCTGAGCCGACAGAAGCAGTTCAGAAGGAAACAAGAACAGAAGCGGCTGGCTCTGTCCTTGCTAGGTTCCTCATTACGGTTGTGCTTCATGCAGATCTTGCTTTTTATTTATTGAAAATGGTACCAAAAAGTGTATTGAAATATTTAATTTACTAAAAAGCCTCTTCAGTAAACTAAAACATTTCAGTTTGTAGCTTGATACAAAAAAAATTGGAGTGGGGAGGGGATTAAAAAGCCATGACATTATGACAACCAAAAAGTGTTGACAGTGTTTATAATCTTTCATAAAAATATGTAGTTTTGGAAATGTCATTGCTTTATTTAAAACAATTGTTAAATGTTGACCAACTCCAACTGTAATGCTGTGTTTGCACCTACCTTGTAGACAGAGTATTTCATTCCACTGGGAATACCACAGTGGAACTTTTGGCCTGTTTCAAAGCCCATTGAAGTCAATGGAAAGACTCCTACTGACGTCAACAGGCTTTGGACCAGGCCCTATAAATGAAAGATCACTGAAACACCAAGGAAAAAATAAAACACTTATTCTCTGAAAATCCTGAGGTTGCTTCGCAGGTTTTGCTGAGTTTTTTATTTTGACTTCATTAGAAATTAGCTTGAGTAGAAATGGAGTAAACACTTCAGGATTTGGCCTTATCAGTGGAACTTCACTATAAACATGTTCACTAAGCAGGTTGTACTGTAATTTCCCACAATATTGTTGTGGTGTGAGACACCAGATATTATTGTTACACATTCTATCACCAACAATTTTTCTTAATATGTGAGCAAGTTTTTAGTCTTTGAAGAATTGCTGTATTTTTGTTTGTTATACAGTTATACTTTAAGAGAAACTGGGGCAGATAGCAGCATTTGCTCTCTGCTTTATTCTCTATATTAGGAAGCAGTTCTTGCTAGGGAAGATGGGGGTGGAGGATTAGTAGCTTCCTGGGAACCAGGCCTGCAATTTCAGGAAAAGAGGATTACCTGCATGCTGTTTGTGACTGCCTCTGTTCCAGGACTGGTGTTTGGATAGATAGAAAGGAAGTTACACCTGGACTCCACATCACTGATTTCTCCTCCAGTGCACAGCTTTACCTGCAAGGTTGTAGAATGGCAGAGGGACAACACTGGGGAGAGATGGAATATTAATGTTGGAAGCAGGGGCAAAACTATCTACTTCATATATGAACCCAAAGCAAAATACAAATGTATTACACAAAAAGGGGCGTTATTGAAATTTCCATTTGGCCTCAATCCCAGCAGGAGCCACACTTTAAATTACCAAAATTATTTAGCTAAGTAGGGGAGGGTTTGGATAACAGCTGAACAAGCGTCACTTTGCTGCAGCAGATTTATATTGTATTGCAAAAACAGAATGCAGGAAGGTAAGTGGTTTCAGAGCAATTCCCAGATGATCTTTGTGTATATTGCAATCATTTTGCTGAGACGCCACTGAACAGGAAACTGAAATTCTTTAGGGACGTGGCCCAGTTCAGAAATAGCTGGGAAAAAACAACATGTCTGTTTATGTCCTCTATAGAGGTTTACTGAACTTAGTTTTTTCCTGTGAAGAAGCTAACAGCCATTGGCAGTAAATCCAGGGGGTTCCCCTTCTTTGCCATGCCAGAGATTGCTGTTAGTGACAATTTTTAAATTAATACATTTTAAAATTATTTTTGTCCGTGCAATGGTTGAGAAAGGTCCTTTGTTCATCCACCAACCAGGTGCAGCAAAAGCAGTGGTAGGGAAAACATCCAGCACAGCACTGTGCCAACATACCTCAGCCCTGACTCGGATTGATGAGAGGATAATCTGCTCTCTATGCCCATTGAATACTCCACCTCTCTGTTGAGACAACCAAAATCAGAGCCAATTCATTCCAGTTTTGGTTGTTTCTCTTGTAACCTGGCTACCTGTCCACTGGGCACAGAAATAACCTCACCAAATTACATTTCCTTTAGACCACCAGACGGTAGCAACTTTCCATCACTCTTCATATGAGCTGGCCTTAGACTAGCTACCCAGGAGTGGAAGGCTCTGTATTCCGTTACAATCCCCAGAGCTATCCCGTCCCCCAGTGATGTATATTTTAATGAAATATACATTAAATGTTCTTTTTGCAAATTAATTATATTATGGCAGGGGTCAGCAGATGGTGCCTTTGCTCATACGCTAAGAAAAAGAACCTGTAAGACTGTGTGTAAATATTTAGTCTTGGTTGAAATACTGGGTTGTTGGTTCTGTTGCAATTTCTTTTTGAGGGAGCTGTCACAGGCAGTAAGGGAGTTTGCTGTCTGCCATATTCCCTATAACTCTTCAGGTTGAGTTGCTCTCTGGGAAGTGACCATGGGTGTTGGGCGGGGATTAAAGAGGGGATGCTTATGTTCTGTTTGTGACCTTCTCTGTTCACCTCTTCATTGCGTATGTACTAATTCAATACCCCAAAGCCCAAAACAAATAGATGCCCTCCTCCCCAATATTAAGGAACTTTAACATTAAGTAATCAAGAACTCTGAAGTCATGAATTATACAGTTAAAATGAAACTCCAATCTTAACTCTGTTCTCTTGTGTTTATACCTTTAAAAAATAGGCTTTCTATATATAATTTTAAATTATTTCCTTGTAACAGCCAATATGCTATAGGAATTCCCTATTCAATCTCATGTAGGACAAGTTATTTCACAGTATATAGTCATCATTCATAGTTTTGTCGTCTCAGTGAAATTTACAAAACAAACCAATTCTCTTCCATAGCATTCATCTCCGTCTCTGAATAATTCTAACCTATTGCTGCCAGGGTTGATTTTTATCCTTTGATCTTAAGGATAATCCTAAAGAACAATTTTTGTTTGTTTGTTTTGCTTTGCAACACACCAAACTGCAAGTATTTGGGGAAAAAAACAAAAAAATCCCAAGGATCATACCCACATGCTCTGTTACATTGCCTTTGTGCTCCCATTGCAAATTACTCAATATTTTGTGCCGCATAGGATGATAAAAAGCTATTGGGTGAGGTACTGTTCTGTGTCTTAAGGTCCACAGAGAGTAGGGGGTAAGGGGCATTAAACTATCCTAGGATGTTTTGGATACTAGAGGGGTCCCTGGTACAACTTGGGCAGCCCAGGGGAAGCATCTAAACTGTGATTCCCGCAGGCTGACCACTGATCAGCAGCACTGTCCAGAATCTCCACAGTGTTACCTACAAGCCTAGAAATGTAGGGCTGGAAGGAACCTCAAGAAGTCATTAAGTCCACTGAGGCAGGAGCAAATAAACATAGATAATCAATGACAGGTGTTTGTCCCACCTGATTTTAAAGACCTCCATGGATGGGGATGCCACAACCTCCATTGGAAGCCTGTTCCCAAGCTTTACTACCTTCATCTCTAGAAAGTTTTTGTTAATATCTAACCTAAATTTCCCTTGCTGCAAATTAAGCTCATTATAGCTTGTCCTACCTCTAGAGGTTATGGAGAAGAATTGATCACTGTCCTTTTTATAACAGACTTCACCATATTTGAAGACTTATCAAGTCCCCCCTCAGTCTTGTCTCAAGACCAAACATGCTCAGGTTTTTTAACTTTTCATCATTTTTATTATTTTTGTTGCTCTCTTCTGGATTCTATTCAATTTGTCCACTTCCTTCCTAAAGTGTGGCTTCCGGAATTGGACATAGTACTTACTCCAGTGGAGACTTCACCACTGCTGCATGGAATGGAACAACTCACTCCATTACCTCTTATATACAACATTCCTGTTAAAACACCCTAGAATATTAGCCTTTACGCAGCTACATCACATTGTTAACTCATATTCAATTTGTGATCCACTGTAACTCCCAAATCCCTTTCAGCATTACTATTGCTTAGCCAGTTATTCCCAATTTTGTACTTTGCATATGATTTTTCCTTCCTAGGTGAAGTACTTTGCACTTGTCTTTATTGAATTTCATCTGATTGTTTTCAGACTAAATTTCCAATTTGTCAAGATTGTTTTAAATTCTAATCCTGCCCTCCAAAGTGCTTACAACCCCATCCAGGTTGCTACAGATTTTATAAATATACTCTCCACTCCCTTATCCAAGTCATTAATGACTATATTGCATAGTAACAGATCTAGGACTGATCCTTGTGGGATCCCACAAGATATACACTCCCTGTTTTGACAGTTTTTAACTAGTTGTATACCCACCTTATAGTAACTTCATCTAGACTGCATTTCCCTATGAGAACATCATGCAGGAGTGTGTCAAAAGCCTTATTATAATCAAGTTATATCATGTCTACTGTTTCCTTCCTATCCAGTAGGCCAGTAACTCTATCAAAGAAGAAATTTAGGTTGGTTTGTTCTTTACAAATCCATGTGGTCTATTCTTATAACTCTGTGATCCTCTAGATGCTTAGAAATTGTTTCAGTATCTTTACAAGTATTAAAGTTAGATTGACTGGTATATAATTTCCAGGTCCTCTTTTTAAAGATAGGTTACTTTATTTGCCATTCTCCAGGAGCTCTTGAAGATCATTGCTAACAGTTCTGAGATTGTTTCAGCTGGTCCCTTAAGTACCTTAGGATGAGTTTCATCAAGCCCTGCTGACTTGAATAGAATATCAGAGTTATAAGGGACCTCAGGAGATTATCTAGTCCAACCCCCTGCTCAAAGCAGGACCAATCCCCAGACAGATTTTTACCCTAGTTCCTAAATGGGCCCCTCAAGGATTGAACTCACAACCCTGAGCTTAACAGGCTAGTACTCAAACCACTGAGCTATTCCCTCCCCCAGCTAATCTAATTTAGCTAAATATTCATTTACCTGTTCTTTCGCTATTCCAGCTTGCACTCCTTCCCCCTTTTTGTTAATGTTAATTGTGTTGAATATCTGGTTACTATTAATCTTTTTAATAAGGCTGAAACAAAATAGGCTTTAGACATCTCAGCCTTCTTGATGTCATCAGTTATTAGCTCTTCTATATTTCCTACACTGTCCTTCATCTTTCTCTTGCTCCTAATATATTAAAAAAAACTATTTGTGCTACCTTTTATGTCCCTTACTATGTATAACTTATTTTGTACCTTAGCCTTTCTACTTTTCTCCCTACATGCTTATACTAGTCTTTTGTTCTCCTCTGTGATGAGATGTCTACCCCACACTCACTTTGCAGGGTTTAATAAAGGCCAGATGGGTCAATTAACCAATTAGGAAGCTAATTAAGGAGGCTTAGCTGGGCAGGAATAGGCGGGGTTTAGGAGCTGAGAATAAGAGAGGCATTCCTAGGAGAAAGGGAGTGTTGAGTGGAGACTGCAGGCTACAGTCATTTTTTTGGGAGGAGGCTTTGGAAACTGGTAGGCCCAGGATAAAAAGGGGAACCAGCACTAGGAAGAGTGCTGAGGCCAAGGAGAAGCCCAGATTGCTGAGCTGAGGGTCTCTGGGTTGGAATCCAGAGAAGAGGGTGGGCCAGGGTTCCCCTACCAGTTACTGAGCAAGTGGTACTAGAGGTAGTGAGTGGGAAGATTGCCTAGGAATATTGAGAAGCTAAATCTTCCCTACAAGTGGGGGAGGGCACTGATAGTAATGTGGCTGGAGGGTTGAGCCACACAGAGGATGCTGTGGTTCCTGAGGCTGTGAGAGGGACTGCAGATAGACATAGAGACAGACTGATGGTGTGTGAGCTGTGGATTGGAGGGGGCGTCAGCCTCAGCTAATCCTCAGAGTACCATGAGGAAATGCCAGCCCAATGGTGAGTGATGCACCCAGGACATCCTCCTTAGCAATTTGTCCACGTTTCCAATCTTTGTAGGATTCCTTTCTGACTTTCTTGTTGAAGCTCTGTGCTAACATGCTCATAGCATCTCCTTTACTCTGAGGCTTGGAAGGGTGTCCTCAGACTGTAACTGTCTTCAGTTCCTGCACCAAGGAAGTCCTATTCTGGCTAGGTCCAAGGTTTGGAGAGCCCCTTTTCTCTGCTTTAAACCATGTACTTGCCTTAAAGGTGCTAGAGCAGGAATGGTGCCAGCAGCCCAGGCCAATTTATCTGCAAATCTGGACCTGGAAGAAAACACTAGCAATTCAGTGCCTGATCTAGCAAACATTTACCCATATGCTCAACTCCACACTCTCTAAATAGGAATAGTCCCACTGATATCAACAGGACTAATGTGTAAAGATGTTCATAAGCATCGGCAGGATTGAGCTACAGTGACTTTTTTTTCCTCTTTAAAACAATAGCTAATGACACTTGAAATAAACTTCTTGATAAAGAGATCAAAGGTTATTGGTCAGATTCTCTGTCCCACCCTGGGTCCTTAGCATAAAATCTCTAAGCGGGATGAATAATCTAAAATAGATTTTTATTTTTATTTTTTTTTAAATAATGTACTTGAAAAATCATGTGAAATTTAGAGAATAAATGAATGTTATTCAACCAGCATAGCGTGTAGACTTTTTTATTATTTGTATATTCTTATATATTATTTAATCATTATGTATTTGTATTACAGGAGCGCCTGGAGGCCGGGCTCCCATTGGGTAAAAGACTGTACGCACCCAGAACAAAAAGACCGTCAAAGATGCCCTCCAGCAACACGATCTTTGAAAATTTAACAAAGTTAAAGAGCATTTTGCCATATTATACATTCAGTCTGGCTCTGAAAAGGTAACTTTTCCTTCTCAAGATAAATGGTGAGATCACTACTTGCCCTATGTGCCTCCTCAGGGGAATAAGGGGGCATATGGGGTGCCATTAGTCCCCTGGATGGGCTACCTATATACCGGTAGCAGCACAGGAGGGGACAGCAGGTGGGTGGGGAGTGGGTAGACAGGTATGGGAGTGGGAGGAGCCTTGGCTCCACCTCCCTCACCATGGCAGCTATCATAACTGAGCCAATGTGGAGGAGGGAGAAATTAGCATCAAGTATAAGGCTGGATCAAATCACCTCCCACCTCAGAAGGAATCTTGGAGTCACAATATGGTCCATGGCTTACTCCTGGGACAACAAACTTTACTACTTACTTACGTTTGTGGCAAAACGCGAATTTATCTCAACGTGAAAACTGGGACCGTTTGTCCATGAAACCTTTTGTTTATCTGTTTTGTTTTGTTTTTTCCCTACCAGTGATACTCTCTCCTTTGTAAACTGACTGAGTCTTTTCCAGGCACTTATGTGCAGCTTAGTAAAGTCTTTCCAGCAGCTCATTATCAGACTTATTGTAAATCAATAGTGATTAGAATGTCTATTAGTTTGCTCAGATTATGACCAAGAGGCTTTCCTGGTTTAATTTAGATGCATACAACATATAGCATAGCAGCAAAAAATTCCTTAGAAAATCCATTTCTCTGAATTTGCCTGGCAGGAATAGCAATTGTCCATTCAAAATTATAAATATATGAATGGAACTGCAGCTTCAGCTTGCTCCACTTTTACATGGTACAGAAATAGCCCATGATACATGTGACCCAGAATGTGCATCCATTATAAATGAGTCCAACTCTGGCATGTCTGTCTGTACTTAAGTGCTTTTAAAACCTGTACCATATATCAAAGTGCACAAATGTACACCTCATCTTCATGTTTCTATAAACAGAACACATTGCTTCCATTAATGTAAATGAGAGTTTTATGTACGTAGTAGGATTGAGCCCTAAATTATTTTCAGGCCTGTTCTTCTACTTTCAGAATTTTTAAGTCAACCTCATAGTTTAAGGAGATTCTTGCGGATTCCAGATTTAAAATATGAAGAATCAATGGCTGGATATTAAGTTCTTCAGACTGATTTCTGAATAAACTATTCCTCTCTTTATACTACAATGTTAGAAAAGCAAACTCTCTTTATAACTGCTAACAAGCCAATCTCAGATACCTGGAACAACACCAGTAATTTTGATGGAGGCAGGTCAATTTTGCCTATTGTTTTTAAGTTGTTGCTCTTGAAAAATAGCATGGTTTTGAAGTACAGATGAAATAAATAGTTAAAGGGAGTTAAACACTTCAGGGCAAAGTCACCCACGTAGATGAAAGCAGAAACTTCCACTGACTTCAGTTTAATTTAAACTCTGCAACTTTTGCCCTTTCCTGTCGAGCACACAACAACCTATTGTATTAGACGAACAACACCTCACTTATAAGACAGACTAAACGCACAATGGATTTACACAGACTGGTGTAACTGAAAGGAGCAGGGGAAGATGGAGTGCTGTAGTTCCAGATTTTCAAGTACTCAATACCACAACTGGGGCCAGATTTTCAAAAGGGCCCCAAGGTCCTTTGAGATCTTTTAAAACTCTGGCCACTTATTTTGGTGCCTAAATGGGAGTCAAGTCAAGTTCTCTTAGAAATCCAACTCCAGCTGTGGCTGCTGAGCAATTCTGACAATGCTTTCATTTCTCTCTCTGCCCTCCCCCTCCACACAATGTATACTGCAGATCATTGAATTTAATTCCGAGCCATGAGATGAATATTTGCCTTTGTACTATTCACATACCATTCTGGTGACTCTCATAATTTGGCTAGTTGCAGTTCCTCTGAAACCTGAGAACGAAGCTCAGCATCCTCTTGCTGGTATTTAAATTCTAAGAAACAGTTTTTCTGTTCTTCTTTGAACTCTGTGGCTTTCAGCACAGCGGATCACTCCCCCCTGCTTCACTTTCTCTGTGTTCAGGGCTTCTGTGATGATCTTGTCCACTGGTGCGCCTCCTAAATGTTGTATACTGTAATTAGAGTAAAGAAAAACCAAACAATTGAATACATGATTGATTTATAGGAATGAGTGTTTGCCATGTTAGCTGGTGTTAATTCTGCTTGGAAAGGATTAAGTGGGCTCTGTTGACTCCTTGAGGCAAGGGATTCATTACCCAACTTGGGTTAGGGAGTGGTCCTCCAAGGAGGAGAGGACATTGGGTGTAGGCTGCACAGTCATGAGGGGAATCTTAGGAGTAGCCGTGCCTGGGGAGAAGGTTTGAACTATGTTGTTGTTCTTCTCCCCTTTGCCCCTTTCTAGTGACTCTCACGCCTCTTCCTCTACTCAGACACCATAACTCTCATTCTTGCTAGATGTCCCCCTCCCTTAGTACCAGCCACCCCTTCTTTGACTCCCAAATTGACCTGTCAGTCCCAATTTTGTTACCCCTCTGTAGCCTTGCATCTCAGACTCTCTCTCAATATCTGTTCTGGATGCCCCGAGTCTGGCCAAACATCTCATTTTTCTTCCTAATCTCTTTCACTTTTTTTCCTTTTCTCCCTTATCACTGGCAAATCTGCACTCCTCCCCATTCAGAGGCCCAGAACAAGTCCTATGCACCGATCAGGTCCCCCTGTGTTCACTAGAGATGAGCAAAATACTAGTGAAATCATAAATGGTAGAGGGCTTCTGCATTTCAATACACACTAGGAAATTGTTCCATTTTCATGAACTGTGGTGGTAAAATACAACCCTTTTCAGCAAAACTGAGCTCATTTTGGAGGAAAATTACTGTGACTGCTTGAATCTATGCAATATCCCTATTCCACCTGTTTTCACAGCCCCATGACAGTTATGGTGATATTGCAGAGACATACTCTTTTATGGCATTCAAAAATGGGCATAATGAAAATGCAGGAGTATTTCATTTCATGTGTCCTAAAAAAATTAGGTCATCTCAGAAATCTAGTTCACACCTGTCTGTGTGGCTGTAATATGTTGGAAGTGGAGTATGAGCAGAGCAACTGAGCCAAGGGTGCTCACTCAACCACCTCTGCTTTTGGTGGCAGAACACCTCCTGGGTTGAAGCCCAGAAGACATTGGTTACACCTACAGAAGAGGCAAGTAACTGGAGGAATTTCTATTCAGTCTTAAAATGTTCAAGTACAGTTTTGCTTAAATAGGCTCAGCGCTCTCTCAGGACTTTCAATGCCAGTCTGCTAATGTCAACTCAGATGGTTAAGCATCTGTGAACTCTGATGAGAAAGCTGCTGTGTGCTGGAGAGAAAGTGATGTCACTGACCACTCTAACCAGAGAGGCTAAGACCACTCTCAAGAAGTCCAACTTTAGCTAGTCACATTCAATCAGCTTATAGTAACAGTGACTCAGGTTCCAATGAAGTTGCATAGGTGTTCCTGTTATATGGTACAAACTGTCCCTCACTGCCTGCAGCAGTTTACATAGTGAATACAGTACTCTGCCATTCTGCATGCTGGGAAAACTAATACTTTCAGTAGGAGTTTTGTCTGGGTACATTGTTCAGGACATTAGTGGAGACATCAGTAAGGGCAGGTATCAAGAATAAAGCTTGCGTCCTATTGAGCTGGGTCCATGCTGAATTGTGACAGAAATATATTATACTCACAAAAAGAATGTGTGTGTGGGGGGGGGGGGGATAAAATATCCAGCACTATCAGATAGTTAACTTTACTAAAGGTGCGCCCTGAAGGGCAGTGCACTTCAGAGGCACTATAGCTAATGTGCTTACTTACCGCGATGGATGCTCTACGTAGAACATCACCTAGTGTGGGAAGCAGTTAATTGCAATAAATTTTACTTACATTACATCACCATCTGGTGGCTACAGTGAGCACTCCACTGGAGCCAGTCACACTTTCTTACTCAGATTGCTGGGAAAAAAATTCAGCTTCAGCTCTCACATACAGTACTATTCAGAGTGGTGATCTCAGCTCAGGCCAGTCACAGACTTAGGGAAACCACTGACGTATGTGTGTACACATATACAAAATACGTCACGAAAAGTGTTAGGTAGGATGTTTTGAGAGAAACCAGAAACCAGACCTAGTTAAACTCTCTTATAAGGTTCATGGGAACCTCTTATTCAAGCTTATGGAGGTGAGGGGGAGGTTCCTTTGAAGGTAAGATGGTCTGGGCTTGTCCAGAGCTGACTCATGACTACCTCTGCACATCAACACAACTTTCCCATCAGATTTCATCTGTCTCCGCTGATATCAAAACCAGACTGGTGGAATGGTGTGGTGGAGCTGCTGCTTCCTAAGAGCAGCAAGTTTCTCAGGAAGGGAGGCTGTGCTGCCTTGCAGCAGTGGAGCAGGCCTGGTTCTTTCCCCTGTTGCTTCTGACTCAATTAGTTTAAGGCCTTAGCTAGGGGACAACTAAGTTGAATTCCAGCCCACGCTGGTAGTGACTACAAGTCATTTCCTGGGTTTCCCTTGAGTGCCACGTATAGAACTCTGGCCTCAGGGAGACAAAGGCAGCAGCCGAAAGAGGGGACTTCCACAACCTGCTGCTGCAAGATGGGCTTTGAGAGAAGGATGGGAGGTGGGAGCAGCAGCGTTCCTGCAGACCGTAGCAGAGGTGAGCAGTAGGGCTGGTCAGAAAAAAGGGAAAATTTCAAAATGAATTTTTTTTTCAGCTCTTTAAGATTCAATACCTCTGCTTTCTCTCACTTTTTAACTGCTTCCCCTCCCACCCACCCACCCACACAAAGGCACACATGCAAAAAGGGTATGGGGAGAATAAAAAAGTGAGAGCAAGTGTTCTCTCTCTCTCTCCTCCTTTCCCCCTCCGCACAGCAACTCACTCGAGCAGAAAAAAGATTTTTAAAAGTGGGCTTTTTCCCACCAAAATATCATGACTTTTTTTCTTTTCTTTTCTTTTTTTTTTTAAATGACCCAAATGAAAATTGTTTCAGTCAAAAAGTCTTTTTCTGCTGACTAAAAGTTTGGATGGGAATTTTTTGACCACTCCGTATGAGCAGGATACCTAACTCCCCCAGAAGATATGAACTAGGGGAGGTTTCAGAGCTTTCCTCTCCCCTCATACGGTCACATAGGCTGCGTGGTGTGCTCTGTCTGCATTCTCTGGGGGTGGGGAATAGCCTGTGGGGAAAAAAATCATGAAACTCAGTTTGTGCCTGGAACTGACCAATTGTGCTGGGGGAATGGGGGGGGGGGGGTGTTGGGCCAACTTGAATTGGCCTTTCTATGCTCACAAGCCCTTGAAAGTGAAGGGCTGTGAACCTCTGCAAATCTAAGCTGCATGGCTTCATTTGCAAAACCCAGGCAGAATAAAAGCAAAATGATTCAGGCAGCCTGAGCTGTAGCTCTCCTTTGTGTGACATCAGTTAAAACGGCCTGAATGCAGGGATGGAGACCAAGCACTGAAGTGTCTAATACACTTTGTTTACAGTTGTGTGAGTTGCAGCCTAACCAGTTGTGTGTATATTTCTATACAATTGTGTATCTGAGATGGAATATGATGCTGCCACTCATTATGCAGGCTCAGATCACTGCTCTTGCACGCCTTTCATTTTATTTGGACACATTGCAGCCATTTTTAAAGGGCTAGTGGCTTTCCTAATAGCAACCAACCTAAATTGTAACTGATTCAGATGTGCATTGCAGTATTGACTTTTGCTTGATTTACATGGTTTTTACCCTCCTTCGTAGACCAGATGATAAAATGAGAACCTTGAAAAGGAGCTAGATTGGAGTAGCTTACATAAGGGAGCATTAGAAACTGACTAGGTAGTTGTTAAATGTATTGCCAAGGACCAGGGCAATTAACTCCTCTCCTGGAGTATGGCTATATAGCTATACCCTCTCTTAACTATGCTAAATATTTTGTCACTGCGGCTGGATGTGGGCGTGTAGCTATGGCAGTTGAGTGCAAGCACATCAACACTTTCTGCCAGAGCAGTCCAAAAGCTCGAATGCTCAGAGATCTGTTTGAAGTGCAAGAACAACAAATAACTTTGGAGTAGGTTCTGTATTTGGCAAAATTGAGTTTTCCCACCCTTCGTGACATTTCCTGCTTTAATGTTGTATTTACTCTAGTAACTTGTCATCCCTTAAGCACCTCAGCCAAGAAAAGACTGGTCATTTAATAGACCAAAAAAAGAGATGGCTGGTCTCCAGTTTTTTAAGTTATTGGTACAGAATGCAGCTTCCTACACTAACACACACATGCCATATTAGTACAGCTAATGTCTCCGACTTCCTTTTAATGCTTAGGTAGTTATGGCTGTTTGACATGTTTTATTCAATTAATTTGCTTGCCTTGGTCCAGTTCCCAAGGGACAAGTGTCCATATCTCCAAACACTGGCACACTGTTTGGCAGTTTTAGCAGGGAGGTCAAGGACTAAACATTTATGGAACTGAGCTACCCTGTATGAGCTAGAGGCGGTCCCTTGCAGATCTGGTTTAGAAACATTGGAAGGACTGTGTGGGGATTCTCATACAGAGACTGCCTGTTTTGTGGCTTAGCAGAGGACTCTGGTCTCCGGAGCTGTCAGTAGAGCACCTTTCATGATTACTAAATTCATGCGAAGGGAAAGTATGGATGTTTTCAATATGACTGGAGAACACGCTGGCTTCTCTACTTTAGAGGGGGAAAAAAGGTAACAGTGAGTGACTAAAATAGCATCTTCCAGTAGTTTTAATCGATAATGAGTGGAAACTGTTTCTAATGCTCCAAGATTTAGAGTTTCTCATTACAACGTATCAGTTAATGTGGAAAAGCAGATAAGATGACCAATTTCCCCCACCTCATCAGGACATATTGATTTGGCTGATGATCTTCTGTCTCCTTCTACACACAAAAAGGCCTAAGCACAATAAATCACATAAAATATTCTCAGGGAGTCAGTCTAGAAGGAAAGAAGAAAACTAAAATCATGCCAGTAAATTTCCAGTAAGAATGCAAGGTGTTTTTACAGTAATAGAGGTATCTCTAAAGCTCTAGAGATACTTATAGAGCACAAATGGCTCTGCACAAATGGCTTGTTACCTGAGAGAAAGCATCCCTCTCATGCCATACTTACCATAGTTGCAATTGGTGGAGGTAGGTACCAACGACAGAGCTCCCTCATTTGACGTGAAAAGAGGCCCCTGCCAGTGCATTCTCTGTGTATCCCTCTCAATTTTAGAACTCACTTTCCACCTTGATCAGCCTGAGTATGAATTGGTTCTTTCACGTTCCAGGTATACCGCAAAGCCCATCTTTCTTCCTAAGCATCTGGGGAGAGGAAGAGCTGGGAGGTCAACGTGTTTTATTATACACAAAAAGAACAGGAGTACTTGTGGCACCTTAGAGACTAACAAATTTATTTGAGCATAAGCTTTTGTGGGCTACAGCCCACTTTTATTATGATCTCTTGCGGGACCTGTGCTAATGTTGGGCTAAACAAGGCAGCTGTTTAAACTGAACAACTAAATATTTTGTACTGAATGCTGGTCATCCACGTAAGATTGTATTCTAGAGTATAAGACTGTTGCTTATAAAGTTAATAAATATGAAAAACCTACTGAGTGAATAACTTTTCAACACGTTGTACCAATCATCACAGATGATGACAAAGTTCATTAGGAGAGACAGACTATAAGAGATGAACTGTAAAACTTTACCTTGCAGATACTCAAGAGCAGTGGAAATCTGAGTCTTTAGCAAAGATGAGTGACCAATTCTAACTACAAGAAAGGCTCATGGTATTTCCAGTCCATTCAGAAGTACGAAATATTAAAACTCTCATCAGCTTTGCCTAGTAAGTATTCCAGCCCAGTGTTTTAGACCTGTGAAATTCAGAAAAGCATCAGGACTTTGATTCAGTTCACATAAGCACCCCAATCTATGAACATTTTGAGGTTTGTGCACCTCTGGAAGGTAGAGTAAGAAATGAAGTATAATAGCAGACTTTGCTGACATCTCTGCTAATGGTCACCTGTTGATCTTGGTATCCAGAGTTCCTCCATGTTACTTACATTTAATTCTGCAGACATTTGTTATAATGGCCAGAAAAAATGAGTCACATTGGTGGTTTTAATGAACAATTTCCCAGTATAATAAAAACTGTAGTTTACTGAGTCATAATAACAAGAATAAACATGTGCCTCTGGGAATTTCACCAATTGTAAAGCTAAATTTGACTTCTAATGTTTGCAGAGAATTTCTTGGAGGCATTTCTTTGGTAAACGTTCTTTGTTCAAAGCTGACTAATGTTTATACAAATATCTTTTAATACAATGCTTAATATACCAGTGGCTGAACTGAGCCAAAATAGTGGACAGTGTTTCATGTGACCTTTGGGAAATCAAAACAAAAGGAACCCAGAATTTAGCTTGATGATGTAAACAGTAGACTAAGAGAAAAATGCTCTATTGTAAAGACACAATGCAGAGAAACGTGCTCTCAGAAGTGATTAGTTCTAGACTTGAGTGAATTGGGGGGAAAACATGTCTGATGAATTAAATTGTCTGTTTTAGTTTTAAACCGATTTCAACCAATAAGGCACAACAAGACTTGTTGGGGAGGGAAATTGTGATCATACAATTAAAGACCATCGTTCTAGTCACGTATGAGAGCACTCAGTTATGGTTGTGCAGGCAACCTGGATATTATCATTTCACAACTGCATTTAATTTCCTATGTATAATAATAGAAAACAAAACAATATTAATTTGTTCCTTAACCATCATCCTAAAGTCTTCAGTGCCTTAGTGCAACATGTTCTAAATATATCTGAATCACATATAGGGTATGTCTATATTTGAGTTGGGAGGCGTGATTCCTAGTTTACGTAGACTTACCCGTGCTAGCTCTGCTCGAGTTAGCACCTAAAAATAGCAGCATGTCCATGGCAGCAAGGGCAGCATCTAGGGCTAGCCGCCCAAATACATATCCCAGGGATTGGGTAGGATTGTACTCAGGGTGTCTATCCCAAGCAACTGCCATGCCACTGCAGACACACTGCTATTTTTAAGCACAAGCAAGCAAAGCTAGCACTGGTATGTCTATGTGAGCTGGGAATCGCATCTCCTAGCTCAAGTGTTGATTTACCCATACATGGTTTGAATGAGACATATATAATATATGATTCTGCTATAGCCAGAAAGGAATATTTACTTGCTGTTCATATAGTGATGTATCTAAGGAGCTAAGACAATTACTTTTACAAATGAAAGAAGTCTTCATTAAGTGTAGGTTATGTATGAGGTATGGTTTAAAAGAGCAGTTTTGTAAAACAGCAATTCCTTTCTGTCAAGAATTTCATTAATATGGCCATTTAGTTTTAATCTTTCAAATTCAAGTGTCCTACACCGGAACAATCTTTCATGTCATTTATTAAGTTGACCACTCAGTTTGTGTCATATTCACTCATTTCAAACAATTAACATGGTTTTCATTTTTCTAAGTTTGGTTTATATTAGATATGCATAAGTTTAATTATTATTTCTTGGCCATCAATGAAGATAGGATTAATAATATCTAAATCTCCCCCATTCTATATGTTGCCTATGTTTATTCCTAGAAGACCTACTGAAGGGTAAAGAGTTTTGAGGTGTTGGTTTTGTCTCAGAAGCATTTGTGGTTTTGAGCCATCATGTTGTGAAAGTAGGGATACTCCCACAAACGGTGGTGGTGTTTTTGGAGACAGTACGTGATATTCAGGGCAGTTTAATGGTAACTCTGGCCATATCTTATTACCAACTGTATGAGAGTAACATCTGTGAGCAAGAAACACAAAATTCAACATATTTATTTCTTTAGGTGGGGGAATAATAAATGTGGATTCATTGATGGTAATCAGGAGACAACTATGTAATTGATGATGATGTAGGTGCAATGCAGATGAGGAGAGAGAATCAGATTGGCAGACTGCAATGTTAATGGAATATCCATTAGGCCCACCCAACTTACGTAAAATAGGAAAATATTTGATTAATAGCAGCTTGTAGCAGGGTGGACCCTGCTCCTGCCCTGAGGGGTTTAAAGGCGGCCTGGCAGGGCTTGAGAGCTGTGGCTCTAAAAGCTGGGCTGATTGGGGAAGTGGCTGCAGCTGGGCCACACCCCAATCAGGCCACAGCTGGCCACTATAAAAGGCTGGAGGCCAGAAGCCCAGACAGTCTCTCTCTGTTGCTAGAGGGAGATGGGCCTGGCTGCCTAGGAGCTGAGACTGTATACCTGAGTGGAGCAGGGCTGGGGAAAGGCTGAGGAGCTGGGGAGCTCCAGCCTAGAAAGCCCCAGGCTGCGGCCTAGTGAAGGGCCAACAGGTACTGGGGGTTGCAGAGGGCAGCCCAGGGGTAGGCCAAGGCAGCAGGTCCAAACCCCTTTGCCTGTGATGAGTAGGCTGATACTGCAGTCTGCCCCAGAGTGTGGGGCTAGACAATGACTGGCAGTAGCCAATACTGAGGCAAAGTGGGGATAGTAGGGTGGGGGTTCCCCAAGGAGGGGAGACCCAGAGAGAAAGGGGTTACTGCCAGGGGGCAGCACCCCCATGTAAAAGGGCACTGGGTCCGGGGAGGGACAGAGGGGCCAGGAGAAGACAGGTGGATCACTGACCTGCAGAGGGCGCTCCAGCGCTGGACATAGCTAATTCCCAGAGTCACCAGCAGGAGGCGCCGCAGGGGTGAGTCCGACCCATTACACATTTTATTCCATATTTCCCATTTTACTCTGCAGTTCTCTCTCCCTCTCACACTCATTTCCCCCTGTCTCTTATGTCTAAAATAATTCTACTTATGGGCTTAATTCCTGCAGTCCTCTCCACTATTTCCCTGTCAATGGCTCTGCTACAATCAGCGTTTTGGTATTCAGTACGTTTCCTTTTCTCCTTCCTATCTCCCTGTCTTTCTCAGGGCTTGTCTACATGATGCATTAGTCTGCACCAGATGAATATAAATGCTGGTGTACACTTGTGGGTTGCACATTAACTGGCCGATTATGGAGCACGCTCTCATGCACTGAAAGTTCTCTAGTGTGAGTTAATGTAGTACAGTTTGAAACAGGACCACATTAACACACACCAGGGAACTTTTGGTGCATGTCAGCAGAGTCTACACAGGTCAGTTAGTGTGTAACATGTCAGTGCACACTAGAATTTACACCCCTCCCATGGACTAATGCACCATAAGACAAGATCAGGGTCTAACTGATCCCCATATGTGGGGTCAGGAAGGATTTTTTTCCCCAGGTCAGATTGGCAGTGACATTGGGGGAGTGTGTGTAGGTTTCTTTTGTTTTTTGCTTTCCTCTGCAGCTGGGTGTTTGGGTTACTTGCTGGGATTATTTGAGTATATTTTACATAGTCATTTCCCTGCCATTGGGTCTGTGATGTACGGGATGTCAGGCTAGATGATTTGGTGGTCTCTTCTGGTCTTAAACTCTATGACTTCACTTTAACAGTAATTGTTTTTTTCTGGAAGACCATAGAATGGAAAACATGTGAAAAACCAGAGCAGACCAAATAGAAAAATATTTAGAATTGAGACTAGAATTTTTTTTAATTTGTCTCCTGATAATGGCCTACAAGGCAAAGTTTCAAAAGCAAAGGCATCAGGCTTGCACAATAAGCAATTAGAGGCTATTCTGGGGAAATGGGTGCATTTTTTTTAAGACAAATTTTAATGGGATGAGAAACCATGTCTCTGGTTCTGGCTATTTATAGACCAATGAGTCTTGCTGCTATAATGTAATCATTGTCATTTACTACTGGTAATTTGGATTCTCATTTTCTTTTTCAAAGACTGAATATAAAAAATTGTACAGCTGTGTCTAGCTGTTGCTCAGAACTGTAAAGAATGATATGATAATGTAATCCTCTATTCAACTGATAGTGTGATTGACAGAGGACACCTAGTGGTGGAACAGCTGATGTAGTAAAATTGTACTTGACAGAGACTAAGCTATGTAAAATTTTCAACATCATATAAGTCACTAAGAGGAGCCTAGGTCCCGCTGGCTGTCAATAGGACTTAGGCTCAGTGACTTACATGTTTTTGAAACTGGAACTTAAGATTTTACACTAACTGGTTATTTACTCTGTGATGTGACAGAAGAAATGTTGGGTGGGAAAAAAGCTTGGTGGAAAGACTTCAGTGAGGTCAACCCATACGAAGGACGTTTGTCAGAGACATGGAAGACATTCAAACCATGTTTGGAATATATAGTTTACTACTAGTGGCAGTGATGCAGTGCCTAAAGCTCTGGATCAGCCTTTCCTTCAGAATATCAAAGCTGCCTAGCAGTTTAGACTCCCAGTTCCCAACTGGGGATCCAAATCCCTTAGGTGACTTTAAAAATCTGAGCCTTGAAGTAGATGGATGTAACTGAGATATGTAAACAGCTCTAAAAGATGGCTGCTGCGTCATAACCCACCCTCTCCCACGTTGGGGCCTGCCCTCGTATCCTACAGTATTTTAATGCCACTCCCTTCATAGGAGATTTGAAACAGATGGAAGATTCCCAGTCCACTTGTGAGTCCTTTTAATTCAATACTAGAAGGGTGTCAACAGTCTGTATCCCATCCCTTTACAACCTGGCTGGAAAGAGTGTTCCTTTCCACTGCTTGGCTGACTTACAGCCTGAGACAACATGGCTCAGGCAAGCTGAAGCGAGGCCAGGGAGCTCCATACAAGATCTCTGTGGAGAGGTGGAAAGACAGCATCACAGGGAGCTTACAAGACATTAACTCCTAGAGGGGAAAGCTTCCTGGTTGCTTTTCCAGCATTGTATCCAGGCACTTGGACATGCAAAAGTGATATAATTAAATGAAAAGTTTAAAGGCTAACATGGAATGCTTGATCACCACTGGTAAGGTCAAAGACAAAGACCCATCTGGCAGGAACTTGAAGAGGGGCAGGCCTTTTTCCCTGATCACACATGATAGCTTTCTACTACCCCAGGTAGTTGTGATATGAGAAGCCCCACGTGAGTGCTGGAATGTGGTAGGAAGGAGAACAATCCCTAAGAGGTGAAATGTATGTAGGTATGATATTGCAGCTCCTTTTGTCTACTGCACCTTTAAACACGGCAGCAGTCTCTCCACAGGTAGAGTGTGGCTGTCATGTTCTCACAGCTCAGTACAGATATCGCTTTTCTTCTGTTTTGCTGTTCTCTCTTCATCTAAATGTAAGTACTTTTAGAATGAGTGCATTTGTTTACTCTTTGTGTCTGAGGAAACATAACCATAGGAAAGGCATTGTTATGGGCGCAACCATAAAATCGTGAAGAGTGTAACAGGGTGCACAGACGGTATCCCAAAGCATGAACCAATAGGATCAGCCACATTCAGCCTTCCACTCCATATAGTTACCATAAGGAATGTACTTTTTTTGGCAGATAGTCTAATGCTAGTTGAGGCAAAGCTTCCAGAACAGTAGAAAAGGATTCAGAGTAGCAGCCGTGTTAGTCTGTATCCGTGCCACAAGTACTCCTGTTCTTTTTAGTAGAAAAGGAGTTATTTCTCTAGAGGAAGCATTGCTTCTCGACTGTCAGTAGGTGGAAAATCAGAACAGACTAAAGTAGGCAAACTATAACATCAAAGAATTTGCAGGTGAAAACTATACATGATAATTGGATTTTAATTATCTTCAGTTAGCAACTGAGTAACAGGGGTTCTGAGCTTATAAAAAGAGGCAGGAGAGGGGGTGGATTTTTTTTTTTGTGGGTCCATAACATAGCAGTAAAAAAAGGGCAGGGAAAGCTAAGTGGTGGTAACGTGTGACTGGAGAAAATACTTTTTTTTTTCTTGAAGTGAATTAACTGTACTGAAGTGCACTCTTTGAAACCACTTCTGTCATCTACAACCCTATTACCCAGCCTCAGATAACCTCAACTGGCCTCCTAGCCTTTAGTTTAATTTTCCAGGAAGATATAGCACTGGTAAGAGGTAAGACAACCAGATGTATAGTGTGCCACTGATGAACACTTATCTGTAAGGATCGCTACAGCTTGATTATCCATGTGAACCATCTGCATAGGTTGGGCTGCTTTTTGTTTACTTATTAACTATTTTTGAAACACTTTATTAGCAGACCGAGTGCCTATTAATTCTGGAAGTAATGCTAATCCAAACTAATGAATGGAAAATGAATGGAAAAATATTTAGCATTTTTCTTTTCCCTCATATTTTAATGATTAAGCAATAATAGTGGAGTTCAAACGGTGTGATCTAATGGTTCCCACTAGCCTTAAAATCTATGAAAACAATGTAATTCACAGCATAACACAGAGAAAAATAAAAATTAAAAATCTATAATATAGAAACTGATTGAAGTAGTCCCCCAAATACGCTAGCCTTGTTAAAGCACACACAAGTAGCCCTATCCTGGAAACATTTATGCATAGAAGTAAAGTTAAGCATTTGTGTGTTTTCAGGTTCAGAGTCTTAGAAATAACTAGACTGTTTATTAGTACAGGAATGACTTAAACGGTTAAAAAAAACACACTATGAGTGAGTCAGCATTTGAAAGACATCCTCTCTTCCCGTTTGGTGGTGCTGTTGCTGTAATCAGCAGAGCCGCTCAATTTGGAGTCACTTTGGCAAGACCTTGACAATGATCAACCCTCATCTTTTGAATTCATTCTGTCCTCCCTTGTTCCAAAATTGCCCCAATTTGTTAACCTGCAGCTTCTGCACAGGCACAAATAGTTTGTGAGCCCTCTTGTGGCCCTTACTGTCTTCTATGTTCCAGGAACTACCAGAATCCTGCCAGAGAAGCAGTGTGTATGTGTAGCTATGCCTTGCCTGTTGTGTATAATTCGTAAACATGGGTATTTGACCCTTGTGTGTATGGTTACAGCATATTACATTTGTTTCTGAAGAGGAAAAGAGGAAGGCTGGGATGTGGGATGGTGGAGGGGGTTGGGTCTCTGAGGGGGTTAGAATAATTTTAAATCAGTGGATTCGTTTTGCTGCCATGTTGTTTAGGATATGTTACAGGGTTTGTTACCTTTTATATAGACTTTGGCCCAAGACCCAGATCCACAAAGGGACTTAAGTACCTACACAGCCCAGATTTAGGCACCATTGTGATCTACAACACCACCACCCCCTGCCCCACACTCGCAGGTGCCACATAACCCTGTAGGCCTAAATGCACTCGGTGGCTACATTTTTGCTGTAAAAGTTTCCTAAGTGCCTACATTTCTACCTCTCTGAGCATGCGCTCTGCTGCCTCAAGCAGGCATCTGGATGTCTGTGTCCAACCTAAGCCCCAGCGTGGTCATTACACCAGCTGACAATAGGTGGAGCAATGCCTCTCTCACCTGCAGGGCCTGATCTGTTAGGTGTGTAACACCTAAGTCCCCGTGGGGATCCGGGCCCAGAGACTTGAGCTGGTTTAAATTGGCCTAAGCTACCTCCAAATATGACCAGCTGAGGATCTCACTCAGAAGTGTAGCCAGCCTGAGATTTGGTGCTTTTTTATCAGTATAATGTTAACTAACTAACTAAAATGAATACAATTTGGTAACTGGTACAGAGATGGCACAATTATTTCCTATTCCAAGCTGAGGGTAAAGCTGTGGTATCTATGGTAGCACACGGTGGTAACCAAGGGATCAAGTAAGGGTAGGAAGGTGTTAGGAAAGCACAGATCCTCTTCCTTCTCCTTAGCTGGTGAGTAAAGCTCCCCTCTGCCGCTTTAATCTATCTTAACCACTGCTGGTAACTGCTGGAAAATGTCAGCATCGGACTGGTGACTGCTCGCACTCTCTTTTTCTATTTCTCACCTGTGGAAGCTGAGTGCATGCGCGCGTAAAACATACAATTGTGAAGGAAAGCTGCTATTGGTGTGAGCCTGGAATAAGTGCCTGCAGTATAAGGAAGCACTCTCCAACCATTGAAGCCCGTACAGCAAGAGAGAGGAGGAGAAAAACCCGCTGAATGTAAAGCAAAGTGACCTTTAGAGTTGTTAAAGTAATTCTAATCGACTAGTATCCCTGGTTTGGAGTTTCCATGTGGCATGTTACGGGGTTGTTGTTATTTATAGGCCAAATAATCACCTGTGCTTTTAAAAAAAATGATGCCCCATTTCAAGTCAAGCAAGATATTTACCTCCATAAGTTCTAAGATCTGGGATGGGGTGGGGGGCATTACTGATGGAATGCACTTCCCACGCTTTTGGAAATGTTCTTGTGTGAATGCTTTAATCTCTACTATCATTTGTCCTTTGAGTGTGTGACACAGACTCTGAAAGTTATGGCAGGAAACTAGACTCTTGTTTGTGAAATAAACAATTTCCATTGTAGACCTTTTCATGTTATTTATTTATTTTTTGCTTTCAATGCTGGGGTAAAAATAGAATTAATTTCTAAAGAGAAAATAACTCAGCGCAAGCTGCTGCCAGGCCCTTATGTGGATGTGCAGTGGGGCCCTTGGTCATAAATAGAGATCCCTTCTCCCCACCTCGTGTGGCTTAGCGAGAAGGCAGGGCTAGGGCATAATCAAACAGCGAAGCAAACTAAGATGTGCCTTGCAAAGGGCACTCTAACACAGCGGGGCCCTGATTTCTGTTTCTGTAATCCAAGGAAGAATAATCTATCCACCAGTGATTGGTAAATACTTAGGAAGCATATTCTGCCCCTTACTCACACTGAATAGTACCTTCCTTGGCCAATAGCCACAGTGAGCTATACTAGTAGAAAATATGTCAGCTATGAGAACAACTTGGCAGTGGCCTCCTGTTTCAGTAATGAATTGTTCAAAGCTCTTAAATTAATGCCTCATAATACAAGTTACAGTCTATAAAGAAAGGCTGAATAGAAAGGATACGTGTTCCAGTCTGCTCTAGTCTTGTGTATTGAAATTAATTCAGCTCTGAAAGAATATGCTATCATCTGAAGACTCACGCCAAAGGAAGAGGAAGGTCAGCCATCACAAATGGACAATGAAAGCATTTTATGCAGCAATTGTTGTCACAGAACTGAGCTGAAAGCCAGGACAATAACTCTGATGTTGAACAGGAAAGAGGAAACTTGGAATATAGGAACAACATGAGCCCAATTGTAAGGAACATTCAACTTCTCTGAAGCCAGGTGGGTTCTATCATGTCTAAATTTGATCCATAATGTCTGGGAACAAACAAGAAGTGAAGGGGGAAACAGGATTAACATCTGAAAAACTTGAAGCAATTCCATTATTCGCAAACTGTTAGCAAGTTCACAATTTAACACTACTGGAAGAATCAGTGCAGAAAACAAGAGACTGCTCCTTAATGAATGTCACTACAGTACTCTGCACTATTTTTATGTTTCTTTTCATTACCTCTTTGAATAAGAGGCACTTTCCCCATGAAAAGTTTTTGTCATGTTACTAGTGCACAATATCTGCCACATTCCACACCAGAACTGGCTGCATCAGTGGGAAGTGGTGGAGCTTTGTGGCCAGATTGTGAGTCAGTGTACATCAGGGTAGCTATGGGAAACAGAGGGGCTGGCCCAATTTATAATAATATAGCACCAAATTCAAAGATGAGTCTACGAGAATCTAAAGAGACCTAACCTGCACCTCTTCTAGCTGCTTCAGCGTTTGGTCTACTAGCTTGATTTCTTTGGACTCACATACCCAGTTATCAACATCTAATTTACATCACTATACCGTGCAAACAAACAAACCCCACTGAAGTCAAAGGGGCTTCCGGCAGCCTCCAAGGTAGAGAGGTGCTGCATGGTTCTTAGTATAGGATTGAGGTCTACGTCTAAATTTGGCTCATTGTCTTTAAAGTGCATTAGGATCTTTCTGGGTGAAAGGTGCTGTCCTTTTATAAAGCTAAATGATAACCTTTCCCCACCAATGGTCTCATGCATAATGCATTTCATACATCTCTACACCTCAGTGTCATGGAAAAACTGTTTGGTTCCAAGTTTATAGTACTTTAAAATGAAAGCATTTACATTAATTTAAACAACACCACTAATGTTTAGATTAGTCTCTGTGTATGCCCCTTACTTGCTTATCACTCTGTTACCGTCCCTTGGACCTCTTGCTAACACCATGAGTTGAAGCTCTGTTATGATTTTTAAGGATTATTTCAGTGTGTGATGGTTAAAACGATAGCCAAACAAAAACAGGGCCAGCTGATTCCCAGTGACTCTGCCGCATGTGAGGCAGTGGTGAGCTGGAGCAGGTTCCTACAGGTTCCCAAGAACCGGTTGCTAAAATTAGACCTCTGTGGAGAACCGGTTGTTAAAGGGCCAGGAGGTGGGCAAAGAACTCCGGTCCACGGGCTGGACCATCCTGTTGCTCCCAGGATTCCTAGCTGGGGAGGCTGAGGCTCCCCTGGCCCTTCCCCCGCTTCCCCCCAGCTGCAGCATGGCCAGGCGCCAGCACCAGCTGGGCAGCTCAGCTGAGCTCCAGAGTCGTTCTGCTGCTTTGAGCTGCCGGCAAGGTAAGAGGGGAGGGGGCTGCAAGCTCTAGGGTTGCCGGGGGGGGGGGCAAGTGGGGCAATTTGCCCCAGGCCCTGCAGGGGCCACCGGCCCCACAGGTATGTCTCCCCCATCCCGGCCCCTCCCCCACTCCCCCCGCCCTTAAATCAGAACTTTTTATAGGGAACCGGTTGTTAAGATTTTGGCAGCTCATCACTGATGTGAGGCATTCGTGATCACCTTCAGCTTGCATACAAAGGGACAAATAGCCAGCTGGCGTCAGTCACTGTAGCAAGCCAATGGAGCAACGCTGAAAATCAGGCCTACAATATGCACTTAAACTATGGCCTGTAATGTTGTACAATAACCCAGCGTTAGAAATACAGCAGTGACTCCTGCTCCTGAACCACGGTGGATGTAAAAACAATGAGGAGTCTTTGTGGCACCTGGGAGTCTAACACATTTATTTGGGCATAAGCTTTCATGGGCTAGCACACGAAAGCTTATGCCCAAATAAATTTGTCAGTCTCCAAGGTGCCACAAGGACTCCTGGTTGTTTTTGCTGATACAGACTAGCACGGCTGAGACATGGTATGTGCAATTGCTGGGTTATTTTATTTTTATTTTTCAGACACTCCCTGGAACACTTCTGATGTTGACTAACATTATCCTGCAACCGATTTTGTCTTTGCATTATGCAACTCATGTTAGAATTCTTCGGCACCCTCATCAGATACTATTGCCTTCACAGTTAGATGTAATTAGGCAAAATATCTCCTTAGAAAGCAGGGTTGCAATAGAAATGTGTAGCTAATGGTAGTTTTAGCAAAGTGTTTTTATGGACGACACATTATTAAATTTTGATTTCTGGGCTCTGAACTCCCTTAACACCAGCCAAACTGTGGCTTCATTTTCACAAGCCTAAATTGTGTTCTTTTTAAAACACCATAAACTAAAACTCTTGGGGAATTGTCTTGTCATTAATCATGGCTGTGTATTCCTATTGGTCTTAAAGGCAAGAAGCATGCATTGTCTTTGTCTAGTCTTCTATTGTATTGCCATAGGACAGGATATTTTTTAATGAATACAATACCGAAGTATAGTGGTTTTAACTCTTTATGTTAAGGTAAAACAAACCGACGATACAATGGCAAACAGACTTCTCTGCTAACTAAACAGCATCAAATTTTGTACCTGCAACTGAATAGGGATGTCATTTAGGGGTGACTCTGCTCTGAATGGACAAACTGACTTCCATGGGATCTGAGTTAGGCCAATGCTGAGCACTTCTGAAAACCTATCTTAGATATCTAGCTATCTGATTGCACTCACAAGTCAGATAGGCCTGTAGGGTCATACTATCAAACAAATTAGGCAAGGAAATACCATATTATTCTGTACAAGTGCTTCTATGTGCAAAGTCCTGCAAACCAAGTTAGGCTCAGTTCTGAAAAGTGGTGAGTATTCTGGCTTCAAGCCTGCAAAGCACTGAATCTCATCCTTGACTTTGAGACTGTGACTATGGGAGTAGTGCCGTTCAGTGACATATTAAAGAATTCTGGGGCCCTGTGCACTATGGGGAGAGGGTTGGAGAGGGAGCCTGCCTCCTGCTTACCCTACAGCAGCTACTGTCTCATGGGGCTGGCCCAGCTCTCCGGTCTGGCCCATTGGCTCTTGCCACAGCATGCAGGGCAGCAGTGGGTCCTCTCCCACACAATACCCTGCCCCCTTCCTGGCCCTGAGTAGGTTTTGTGGGGGTGGGGGTCCCCAATGAGATGTGAACCCTGTGCAAGTGTACTGAGCACACATGGTTAATCTGGGCCTGGTCTCAATGGCTTCAGTTCAACTACACATGCATACAATTAAGCACACGCTTAAGTACTTTGTTGGATCAGTGCTCCTTATCTTGCAGGATCATAGTACATAAAGTCACTGTAATTGTGCATGCCAATTAGGGACACAAATGCTCACCTAATGTGTTTCTGTGTTGAGGCTTCTTTGAAAAGGTGGCCCAATCAATGTGTTGGTGTGTGTGTTTAGATACCATTAGATATGTGTGTATATGTCATGTCTGAATATATGTTTATGGTGTGGGAGAAGGAAGGGGGAAGAGAGAGGCAGCAATTAGTATTAATCCCCATCACAGTAACCCAAGATGTGAATTGTAAGAAAAACAAAGAGGAATTCCTCATTCTTGACCAATTTATCATCTGGGGTTCAGATGCATTCTAGCAACTTGGTTCAAAATATTCAGTAATTGAAATGCTTAACAATTGCATGCAGAGGCCAGCACTGAGATGCTGTAGCGTGAAGTGCTTCTGCCCTGATTTCATCTTCAGCCGCAGTGTATAAAAACCTCAGCAGAGATTAAGATTTAACACACCGTTAATGCCCCTACTGCCTATTTCAATAAATCCAGGCACTAGTATATAAATACTTAACTAAAATATCTCTTAGCTGAAGTTATTTATTTGTTTGTAGTGCAATAGCACTTAGAGGATCCCACTAAGGATTGCGGCCCCACAGTGCTAGGTACTGTACACACACACACAGTGAAAAGGTGATCCCTGCCCCACCAAGTGAATAAAACCATTAGGTTTACATTTAAAGACTGCAACCAAAATTAGGGCCCCAGGGTGCCAGAAACTGAACAAGCACAGAAGAAGAGATGTTCCCTTTCCAAAAGAGCTGCCGATATAAATTGACAGGACAGATAAAAATAGGAGAAAGGAAGCACTGGTATCCCATTTACAGATGAAGAAATAAGGCAAAAAGAAAGTGACTTTCACAAAACTGGCAGAATCAGGAATTTAACCCAGATCTCCTAAGTACCAGGCCAGTACCTTAACTACATGCTCATTCATCCTCTAGTTACATTTGGTATACGGTTTTTATATATTTTATACAGAAAATTCTACCTACTTCCCATGTAAAATCCAGATCCTTTAAAATCTTAAGATTTCCCGTCCTCTGTCTAAGGCCTTGTCTACACTACAAGACTATTTCGAATCAACTTAGTTCGAATTTGTGGATTCGACCTTATGAAGTCGAATTTGTGTATCCATACTAAATACACTAATTCGAATTTCTGAGTCCACATTCACGGGGCCAGCGTCGACTTTGGAAGCGGTGCACTGTGGGAAGCTATCCCACAGTTCCCGCACTCCCCGCTGCCCATTGGAATGCTGGGTAGAGCCCCCAATGCCTGCTGGGGGAAAAAATGTGCCGAGGGTGGTTTTGGGTAACTGTCATTATTGAACCGTCACTCCCGCCCTCTCTCCCTGAAAGCGCCGGCGGGAAATCTGTTCGCGCCCTTCTCTTGTCAGTTACAGCGCGTACGCCACAGCACTGCGAGCATGGAGCCCGCTGCGATCATCGCTGCACTTATGGCCGTTGTCAACTCCTCGCACCTTATTGTCCACCTCTTCCACAGTCAGCTGCTGAGAAATCGGGCGAGGAGGCTCCGGCAGCGCGGTGAGGACAGGAAGTCAGAGTGGCGCAGACCTCTCACAAAGCAGGGTACGCCGCGCCGTGGAGCTCATGGTGGCAATGGGTCAAGTTCATGGTGTGGAACGGCGATTCTGGGCCCGGGAAACAAGCACGGACTGGTGGGACCGCATAGTGCTGCAGGTCTGGGATGAATCACAGTGGCTGCGAAACTTCAGGATGCGTAAGGGCACATTCCTTGAACTCTGTGACTTGCTGTCCCCTGCCCTGAAGCGCCAGGACACCCGGATGCGAGCAGCCCTGACTGTGCAGAAGCGAGTGGCCATAGCCCTCTGGAAACTTGCCACGCCAGACAGCTACCGGTCAGTAGCGAACCACTTTGGCGTGGGCAAATCTACCGTGGGGGTTGCTGTGATGCAAGTAGCCCACGCAATCGTTGAGCAACTGCTCTCAAAGGTAGTGACTCTCGGAAACGTCCAGGACATCATAGATGGCTTCGCCGCGATGGGATTCCCAAACTGCGGTGGGGCTATAGATGGGACTCACATCCCTATCCTGGCACCAGCCCACCAGGCCAGCGAGTACATTAACCGAAAGGGCTACTTTTCAATGGTGCTGCAAGCACTGGTGGACCATAGGGGACGTTTTACCAACATCTTCGTCGGGTGGGCGGGCAAGGTTCATGACGCGCGTGTGTTCAGGAACTCTGGTCTGTTTAGACGCCTCCAGGCAGGAACTTTCTTCCCGGACCACAAAATAATGGTTGGGGATGTGCAGATGCCTACAGTGATCCTCAGGGACCCAGCCTACCCGCTAATGCCCTGGCTCATGAAGCCCTATACAGGCGCCTTGGACAGTGAGAAGGAACTCTTCAACTACCGGCTGAGCAAGTGCAGAATGGTGGTGGAGTGTGCTTTCGGACGTCTCAAGGGGAGGTGGCGGAGCTTACTGACTCGCTCGGACATCAGCGAAAAGAATATCCCCGTAGTTATTGCTGCTTGCTGTGTGCTCCACAATGTCTGTGAGAGCAAGGGCGAGACCTTTTTGGCTGGATGGGAGGTTGAGGCAAATCGCCTGGCTGCAGTTTACGCTCAGCCAGACACCCGTGCCGAAAAACTATCCCAGTGGGAAGCGCTGTGTATCCGGGAGGCTTTGAAAGCAAGTTTCCTCGGAGAGCAGGGTAACCTATGACTCTACACTTGATTTTAAGAGAAGCTGATCCTGGGCCTGTGTCTCTGTGTTGAGTGAGATCTGCGGTTACATACCCCGTTCTCCAAGTTTCCCCCACTTCCAAAACACGTTTTTAAATAAATTAAATGGAACAGTTTTTTTTTAATAAATCTTTCCTTTACTTTGCATTTCTGTTCAGGGTTTGAAACATGGACGCATACTGTGCTGGGTACGGTCTGCAATGATGTACAGACCGCTTGTACAATACAGTACGGACAGCCTCCTGCTCCTACATAGGTCTCTGGGGTGGGGGACGGTTTCAAGTGGTTGTGCATGTAGGGGTGGGTTTGCAGGAAGGGGCGAGTGGTGCCGTCTTTGCATAGGGATTTGGATGCAGGCTCTGGGCTGTGGGTTTGGGCGTAGGAAGGGGTGAGGGGTGTGGGGGAAGGGTGAGTATCTGTCCGTGGATGAGGGCTCTTGTTGGGGCTCAGGGCAGCGGAGAGGATCGCGCCTACGGTGGAAGTGCCTGGTAAGGGCAGCATGCCTTAACATTAGGGGGTGGCAGGCGCTAGGACCGTGGACAAGCGTACACATCACAGAATGACCCGGGGCAGCATATACCACACAGAGGGACCCTGGTGACTACTGAATGCAGTCTGTGTGTGACCTGCAGTTGATCCTGCCCCCGATAGTCTGTACCCTGCTAATGTAGGCTATCCCGTGCAATTATAAATCCCCTGCCCCCCCCCCCAACATACACAGTCTTCTGACACGAAAGACGTGACGGAAAGAGTGAACAACAGCAAACAGCTTTTATTAATCTACTACATAGTGGGGTGATGAAACTTGGATTTGGGACTGGGTGATCCTGTAAGGGAAGCGCTTCTAAACAGTTATACCGTCAGAGGTGTGTGGAACATTAGCGCTCAGCTGTGGTGCAGTGACAGTTCTCACGGCCCCTACCGCCCCTCCGTCTTGTAATTTTCGGTGAGGGGGGGACAGGACTTCTTGGCGTTGGAGGGTGGTTGCAGATACAGTGCAGGGGGGCTCTCTCCTCCTGCCTGCGGTCCTGCAGCACATCGACAAGGCGCCAGAGCGTGTCCGTTTGCTCCCTCATTAGCCCAAGCAGCGTTTGAGTCGCCTGATGGTCTTCCTGCCGCCACCTATCCTCCCGTTCGATGTGTGTGCGATTTTGTTGACATAGGCTCTCCCTCCACTGTCTCTGCTCTGCCGCCTCGGCTCTGGAGCAGGCCATCAGTTCCGTGAACATCTCTTCCCGAGTCTTTTTCTTTCGCCGCCTAATCTGAGCCAGCCTCTGCGAGGGGGATGCCGGGGCAGTCCAGGAAAGAGCAGAAGCTGTGTGATGGGAAACAGTAAATGATTTCCTTGAACAGATACATGTTTGCGAACAGTGAACACAGTCTAGTTAGTTTCTCTGAACAAGACCATACAGGGCACCAAGTCTCACGAGATCTCAGGAAAAGTTCGAGATTTCGGAATACGCTCTCATTGGCGGCGCCGTTGCACAGGAGAGTGGACAAGCGGGGAGATACAGCATAATCCGTCTTGCAGACAGTCCTGGTAAGCCTTAAAGTAGATCATGCTTATCAGTTAGTGGATAGCTGTGCTCTCCTGCTAAAGGCAATCTGGAAAGCAGAAAGGCTGAGCCTTTTCCAGCCCCTCCCGCCAGTGCACGGGAAAGATCAATGTCTGCTTGTTCTCTGTGGCCTCCAGCACGTGGCTGTTAAGCGAGGGTCGTTGTTATGCAACCTAATTGTAAACCGTTAACAATAGTAACAATACACTAATTGCCCGACTTAGATGCAGCCTGTCCAGACCGACATCACCCTGAGGCGGGTCACTCGCAGTCAGAGAGAGCGGATGCTACTGGAAGCCCTGCACAGACCAGGACCATATGCAGCAATGCTGATGGAGGCGATGATTCCTCTCTACATTAGGATCTCCTGGCGCGGAAGAGTGTGCTTCCATGGAGCACCGAATAAGGCACCTCTCCCCAGGAACCTCCTGCGGAGGCTTTTCGAGCTGCTCTCTGAGAGCTTTGTTGAACTGTCCCAAGAGGATTATTGTTCAATCCCTATATGTGTGGACCTACTATTTATATAGTTTGACATGTAAAATTTTGTATATAATATTTCTATTTTTTCTATACCCGTTTTTAAAAAAATAAAAGTTTCCATGTTTATAGCACTTACCACCTGATCCTTCCCCTGATTCTGAGTCCGGGTTAACGGGCGGGGAGGGTTGGTAGGGGATCTCTGTGAGGGTGATGAAGAGATCCTGGCTGTCAGGGCAAGTGGTATTGTGTTCGCTGTCGCCTGCGCCGTCCTCCACAAACCCTTCCTCATCTTCCCCATCGGCGAACATCGCCGAGGAACTGTCCAGGTACACTATGCCATCCTCAGAGTCCACGGTCACTGGTGGGGCAGTGGTGGCAGACCCACCGAGAATGGCATGCAGTGCCTCGTAGAAGCGGCATGTCTGGGGCTGTGCTCCGGAGCGTCCGTTTGCCGCTCTGACTTTTTGGTAACCTTGTCTCAGGTCCTTGACTTTCACGCAGCACTGCATCGCATCCCGGCTGTATCCTTTCTCTATCATTGCTTTAGAGACCTTCTTGAAGGTCTTTGCATTCCGCTTGTTGGAGCGCAGCTCCGAGAGCACAGACTCCTCGCCCCACACAGCGATCAGATCCAGGACTTCCCGGTCTGTCCATGCTGGGGACCTCTTTCTATTCTTGGAGTGGCCGGACTCCTCTGCTGGAGAGCTCTGCATCGTTGCAGGTGCTGCGGAGCTCGCCCCGATGTCCAGCCAGGACGTCAGATTCAAAGTGCCCAGACAGGAAAAGGAATTCAAATTTTCCCGGGTCATTTCCTGTGTGGCTGGTCAGAGAATCCAAGCTCGGACTGCTGTCCAGAGCGTCAACAGAGTGGTGCACTGTGGGATAGCTCCCAGAGCTACTAAGTTCGATTAGCGTCCACACCTAGCCTAATTCGAGCTAGCCATGTCGAATTTAGCGCTACTCCACCTGTCGAGGTGGAGTACCAAATTCGAACTAAAGAGCCCTCTAGTTCGAATTAAATGGCTTCCTGGTGTGGACGGTTGAGCGGTTAGTTCGAATTAACGCTGCTAAATTCGAATTAAAGTCCTAGTGTAGACCAGGCCTAATTCTCACACCTTTTCTTTCTCTCTCTCTAGCTCGCTCATTCTGAAAAAAAGGTACATTCTGGCTTTAAAATGATATTTCTTACTATTTTGAAAATCTGCACATTCTGAAAGAGAACTGCTTTGAAAAGAACTATAAAAAGTAGGTTCTCATCCTAATTCAGAATGTGCTGTCATCTAGTCAAAAGAGCAATGTCAGTTTATGAAAATATGCAGGCTTTCTCCTTCTGTTGCCAAGCACAGTGCAGGAGGAAGCTCAGTGCACACACAAACATACCTACCCTTTTCGATTTGTTGCCAGATGACAGCACTGCCCTAGGAATGCAGTGTGATTGGCAGAGCATTCTGGGTATTAATATGTAAATGAATACACCGAGTGTCCTCCTAAGTTACAGCAACCTGTTACCCCAATTCTGCTTCAGAAAGCAACTTCATGCATAAACTAGAGAAGGATTTACCCAAGACAAATGTACAACTATGAGCATATATTTTGTGTCATGTATTTCTCACTAGTCATGTTTATTAATATCACCTGCCCACATGATAGTCCTGCAGAGACTTGGTTTCCAAGATGTCTTGTTGATGTCGGGCGAAGTATTGCATGTGAAGTGCCACAATCCATTCTCCAGAACCATCTAATTTCCAACCGGTTGGTTCAAATATCCTGTATATTCTGCAGGGGTGGGTTCAATACCCAAACTGGATTCAGTGATCACACATCCATCCCTCTCTAGAACTATTTAAAATCATTCACATGCAGACCCCATAAATGCACAGATTTTGAATAGTCACCTACATATCACCTGTGTGCATATTGGGATCAGTCTTTAAAATCAGCCAGTCTCTCTCTCTCTCTCTCTTTTCTGCAAGGGCTCCATCTGGGAAGAACATGAGCAAGGGAATGAGAAGCATTGTATGAGAGTTTCTCAGTGAAGCAGTCATTTACTCTGCATTTGCATAGTGCCTAGCACAATGAGGCCCTATTCTTGGTTGATCCCGAGGTACTACTGTAGTAAATATGATTAATAGTAGTAGTAAGCAGTGAAAGCTTTCATTGTACTGAGTTCGGGGTGCTTTGCCCACACCTGGTAACACACCCTAAACTGTGCCCCTTATTAACACGGCCCACTTTGTTAAAATAAGTCTGAGTAGCAGACATACTGCTTGTCTGGAAGCTGGCAGGCCATTTTAAGCATGCCTCTGCTGCTGCTTCCAACCTGCACAGGGTGCAGCATGACAGGGCTTCCCTGAGAACTGGCTCTCCCAGACTATGGTGCCAAGGAGGGCCATACTATATTATATAATGAAAAATTAACTAGAGGACAGACAGGCTCTGCTCACTTTCTGCAGAGAGAAGATGAAGTCCAGGCTCTGAATCAGCTGCGTGGAGCCTGGCAGAGCCTGTCATTCACAATCCCAAGCAGTTAAGAGTGCTTATCCCATGTGATAAACTGGAAGGATGCTTGTGACTTGCTCATGATGCTAGCTTTCTGGGCTGATAAAATCTACTTCAATTGGATCATGGCAATGAAAATTAAAATGTTACCTTAAAATAAAGACAGCTTTTACTAGTAAATAATATATAGGGTTGTGCATATGGTCTTTATTTGTATTGTAAAAGCACCTACGATCTCGAATCAGAATCAAGGCCCCATTGTTCTGGTCATTATGCAAACGCACAAGTAGATATGGTCCCTGAGCTCCATCTTATGATATGTGCTTGGGATCTGACAAAAATGTTATCAGAATATTTTATTGAATAATTTTTTTTAAAAGGCAGATTAACATCATCCCCACTTTTCACACATACATGAATATACCCACAAATATCTCAATACACTGAGCCGACGCTGGGCCTGATTGTGTGTTCATGCACATCTTACACTAGTGTAATCCAATTGCCTTCAGGGGGTGTGAACAAGTGCGAGTGAACAATCAGGCCCATTGTGTATAGAAAGGTATTTTTAAGATATGCAGATGAATTCCATGGAAGGAGCATGTGGCTAACAAAGGAGATGTATGACGAAAGTTGCCCACTATGAAGTATTAGGAACATAGGAATTGCCAGATTGGATCAGACCCATGGGCCATCTAGTTCAGTATCCTGTCTCTGAGTGTCCAGCACCAGATGCTTCCAAGCAAGGTGTCAGAGCCCTGCAGTGGGCAGATGTGGAATAATCTCCCTCCCATTTACACACACATTAGGTTTCATCCTGATCTCTGATAGTCAGAGATTGGTTTAAGCCTTAAAGCATAAGGTTTAATATCTCCTCCAGAATTTTTCTTAACATTAATTATGATAACTGTACATATTCTCGGTATCCATGTATGTGTCTGTAACCGGGTCCTTTCCTGGGCCGCCCCCTTTGCTGAGCTCTGGGCTCCCTCAATAAAGCACTGTGAGGCTTTTCTTGCTGCAGCACCCGTGGCTTTTATTTATATACAGTTCCCACCACCAGCGATACTATTTACAAATACACTCAGGTCTTCCTATCTCCTCTGTTACAGGGAGTCTCCCTTCAGCCTGGAGACTGGCCATTCCCCCCCTTGTGCACTGGCTGCCAGCCAGCCTTTATAGCTCTCCTACTAGCAGGCCCACAGGTGCAGCCAGTTCCAGAGGCCAGGCACCAGACTTCTCCCCAGCCCCAATCTATTTCTCCTGATTGGGGCTGGCTGAGCAGGGGCTAATTAGGTGCCTTTGCACCAGCACCCTGCTACAGAAAGGGTCCAATTCCTTTTTGACCCTTGTTAACTTCTTGGCCTCATTCTTGTGACAATGCAATCCCCAGTTCAATTACATGTTGTGTGAAAAAGTATTTTTTTTATCAGTTTTGACTTTCCCGCCTTTTACTGTAATTGAATGTCCCCTTGTTCTTGCATTATGGGACAGCTAGAACAGAAGTTCCCAGTCTACTTTCTCTACTACACCATTAATTGTTTTGTATCCTTTTATCATGTCTCTCCTTATTTATCTCCTTTCTTAGGTAAACAAGTCCCGTTTTTTTTAATCTCCCTTTATAAGAGTTTTTCCATATCCTTGCTCAGTCTCATCTCTCTTTTCTGAACCCCCTCTGTTCCAGCAATATCCCTTTATGATGGGGTAACCAGATAAGGCCACACCATTGGCTTGTATAAAAGGCATTATAATAGTCATCATCCCATTTCTTATGTAACTTAGTATCTTGTTTGGGTGGTGGTGTTTTTTTAACCACAGCTGCACATTGGCCAGTGGTCTTCATTGAGCTATTTACAATGAGGCCCAGGTCCCTCTCCTGTAGGAGAAGCCCTTGTAATCTGTAATCCGTAATCAATAGTCACAAATCAATAAACAATGTATGGGTTTTAATATAGTCAACAATTAAAACGGCCTCAGATAACCCTGGTTGACTAAGTTTACTAAGGCCTTGTCTACACTACAAGACTATTTCGAATCTACTTAAGTCGAATTTGTGGATTCGACCTTATGAAGTCGAATTTGTGTATCCACAGTAAATACACTAATTCAAATTTCTGAGTCCACAGTAACGGGGCTGGCGTCGACTTTGGAAGCGGTGCACTGTGGGAAGCTATCCCACAGTTCCCGCAGTCCCCACTGCCCATTGGAATGCTGGGTAGAGCTCCCAATGCCTCCTGGGGGAAAAATGTGTCAAGGGTGCTTTTGGGTAACTGTTGTCATTGAACCGTCAATCACGCCCTCCCTCCCTGAAAGCTCCAGCGAGAAATCTGTTCGCGCCCTTCTCTGGTCGGTTACAGCGCGGACGCCACAGCACTGCGAGCATGGAGCCCGCTGCGATCATCGCTGCACTTATGGCCGTTGTCAACTCCTCGCACCTTATCGTCCACCTCTTCCACAGTCAGCTGCTGAGAAATCGGGCGACGAGGCTCCGGCAGCGCGGTGAGGACAGGAATTCACAGAGTGGCGCAGACCTCTCACAAAGCAGGGTACGCTGCGCCGTGGAGATCATGGTGGCAATGGGTCAAGTTCATGGTGTGGAACGGCGATTCTGGGCCCGGGAAACAAGCACGGACTGGTGGGACCGCATAGTGCTGCAGGTCTGGGATGAATCACAGTGGCTGCGAAACTTCAGGATGCGTAAGGGCACATTCCTTGAACTCTGTGACTTGCTGTCCCCTGCCCTGAAGCGCCAGGACACCCAGATGCAAGCAGCCCTGAGTGTGCAGAAGCGAGTGGCCATAGCCCTCTGGAAACTTGCAACGCCAGACAGCTACCGGTCAGTAGCGAACCACTTTGGCGTGGGCAAATCTACCGTGGGGGTTGCTGTGATTGAAGTAGCCCACGCAATCGTTGAGCAACTTCTCTCAAAGGTAGTGACTCTTGGAAACGTCCAGGACATCATAGATGGCTTCGCCGCGATGGGATTCCCAAACTGCGGTGGGGCTATAGATGGGACTCACATCCCTATCCTGGCACCAGCCCACCAGGCCAGCGAGTACATTAACCGAAAGGGCTACTTTTCAATGGTGCTGCAAGCACTGGTAGACCATAGGGGACGTTTTACCAACATCTTCGTTGGGTGGGCGGGCAAGGTTCATGACGCGCGTGTGTTCAGGAACTCTGGTCTGTTTAAACGCCTCCAGGCAGGTACTTTCTTCCCGGACCACAAAATAACAGTTGGGGATGTGCAGATGCCTACAATGATCCTCGGGGACCCAGCCTACCCGCTAATGCCCTGGCTCATGAAGCCCTATACAGGCGCCTTGGACAGAGAGAAGGAACTCTTCAACTACCGGCTGCGCAAGTGCAGAATGGTGGTGGAGTGTGCTTTCGGACGTCTCCAGGGGAGATGGCGGAGCTTACTGACTCGCTCGGACATCAGCGAAAAGAATATCCCCGTAGTTATTGCTGCTTGCTGTGTGCTACACAATCTCTGTGAGAGCAAGGGCGAGACCTTTTTGTCCGGATGGGAGGTTGAGGCAAATCGCCTGGCTGCAGTTTACGCTCAGCCAGACACCCGTGCCGAGAGAATATCCCAGCGGGAAGCGCTGTGTATCCGGGAGGCTTTGAAAGCAAGTTTCCTCGGAGAGCAGGGTAACCTATGACTCTCCACTTGCTTTCAAGAGAAACTGACCCTGGGCCTGTGTCTGTATGTGTCGATTTCGATCTGCGGTTACATACCCCGTTCTCCAAGTTTCCCCCACTTCCAAAGCACGTTTTAAAGCAAATTAATTGTAACACTCATTATTAATAAATCTTTGTTTTACTTTGCATTTCTGTTCAGGTGTTGAAACATGGACGCATACTGTGCTGGGCACGGTGTGCACTGATGTACAGACCGCTTGTTCCATAGAGGAATGACATCCTCCTGCTCCTACATAGGTCTCTGGGGTGGGGGACGGTTGCAAGTGGTTGTGCATGAAGGGGATGGTTTGCAGGAAGGGGTGGGTTTGCAGGAAGGGGCGAGTGGTGCCTTCTTTGGATAGGGGTTTGGATGATGGCAGTGGGCTGCGGGTTTGGGCGTAGGAAGGGGTGAGGGGTGTGGGGGAAGGGTGAGTATCTGTCCGTGGATGAGGGCTCTTGTTGGGGCTCAGGGCAGCGGAGAGGCTCGTTGCTACGGTGGAAGTGCATGGTAAGGGCAGCGTGCCTTAACATTAAGGGGGTGGCAGGCACAAGGACCCTGGACAAGCATACACATCACAGAATGACCCGGGGCAGCATACACCACACAGAGTGACCCTGGTGCCTACTGACTGCAGTGTGTGTGTGCCCTGCAGTTGATCATGCCCCCAAGTCTGTACCCTGGTAATGTAGGCTATACCGTGCAATTATAAATCCCCTCCCCCCCCCATACACAAAAAAATCCTCTGACACGAAAGACGTGACGGAAAGAGTGAACAACAGCAAACAGCTTTTAATAATCTAATACACAGTGGGGGGATGAAACTTGGATTTGGGACTGGGTGAGCCTGTAAGGGAAGCACTTCTACAAATTTATAGCGTGAGAGGTGTGTGGTACATTAGCGCTATGCAGTGGTGCAGTGACAGTTCTCACGGCCCCTACCGCCCCTCCGTCTTGTACTTTTGGGTGAGGGGGGGGCAGGACTTCTTGGCGGGGGAGGGCGGTTGCAGATACACTGCAGGGGGGCTCTGTCCTCCTGCCTGCGGTCCTGCAGAACATCAACAAGGCGCCGGAGCGTGTCCGTTTGCTCCCTCATTAGCCCAAGCAGCATTTGAGTCGCCTGCTGGTCTTCCTGCCGCCACCTATCCTCCCGTTCGATGTGTGTGCGATGCTGTTGACATAGGGTCTCCCTCCACTGTCTCTCTGCTCTGCCGCCTCGGCTCTGGAGCAGGCCATCAGTTCCGCGAACATCTCGTCCCTAGTCTTTTTCTTTCGCCGCCTAATCTGCGCCAGCCTCTGCGAGAGGGATGCCGGGGCAGTCCAGGAAAGAGCCGAAGCTGTGTGATGGGAAAAGTAAGTGATTTCCTTGAACAGATACATGTTTGCGAACAGTGAACACAGTCTAGTCAGTTTCTCTGAACAAGACCATAAAGGGCAACAAGTCTCACGAGATCTCAGGACAAGTTCGAGATTTCGGAATACGCTCTCATTGGCTGCGGCATTGCACAGGAGAACGGACAAGTGGGGAGAGACAGCTGAATCCGTCTAGCAGACAGTCCTGGTAAGCCTTACAGTACATTCTGCTTATCAGTTAATGGATAGCTGTGCCCTCCCGCTAAAGGCAATCTGGAAATCATATACTCTGACCCTTTTCCAGCCACTCCCGCCAGTGCACGGGAAAGATCAATGTATGCTTTTCCTATGTGGCCTACAACACGTGGCTGTTAAGCGAGGGTCATTGTTATGCAAAGTAAAAGTCAACCATTCACAACAGTAACAATACACTAATTGCCCTAATTAGATGCAGCATTTCATGAACGAGATCACCCTGAGGCGGGTCCCTCGGAGTCACAAAGAGCGGATGCTAAGGGAAGCCCTGCACAGACCAGGACCATATGCGGCCATGCTTGTGGAGGCGATGATTCCCATGTACATAAGGATGTCCTGGCGCGGAAGAGTGTGCTTCCACGGAGCACCCAACAAGGCGCCTCTCCCCAGGAACCTCCTGAGGAGGCTTTTCGAGGACCTCTATGAGACCTTTGTTGAATTGTCCCTGGAGGATTATTGTTCAATCCCTATATGTGTGGACCTACTTTTCATATAGTTTTTCATTGAAAATTTTATATATAGTATTTCTATTTTTTTATACCTGTTTTATAAAAAATAAATGTTTACATGTTTATAGCACTTACCGCCTGATCCTTCCCCTGATTCAGAGTCCGGGTTAACGGCCGGGGAGGGTTGGTAGGGGATCTCTGTGAGGGTGATGAAGAGATCCTGGCTGTCAGGGAAAGCGGTATTGTGTTCGCTGTCGCCTGCGCCGTCCTCCACAGACCCTTCCTCATCTTCCCCATCGGCGAACATCGAGGAGGAACTGTCCAGGTTCACTATGCCATCCACTGAGTCCACGGTCACTGGTGGGGCAGTGGTGGCAGACCCACCTAGAATGGCATGCAGTGCCTCGTAGAAGCGGCATGTCTGGGGCAGGGCTCCGGAGCGTCCGTTTGCCGCTCTGACTTTTTGGTAGCCTTGTCTCAGGTCCTTGATTTTCACGCGGCACTGCATTGCATCCCGGCTGTATCCTTTCTCTATCATGGCTTTGGAGACCTTCTCGAAGGTCTTTGCATTCCGCTTGTTGGAGCGCAGCTCCGACAGCACAGACTCCTCGCCCCACACACCGATCAGATCCAGGACTTCCCGGTCTGTCCATGCTGAGGACCTCTTTCTATTCTTGGATTGGCCGGACTCCTCTGTTGGAGAGCTCTGCATCATTGCAGGTGCTGCGGAGCTCGCCCCGATGTCCAGCCAGGACGTCATATCAAAGTGCCCAGACAGGAAAAGGAATTCAAATTTTCCCGGGTCATTTCCTGTGTGGCTGGTCAGAGAATCCAAGCTCGGACTGCTGTCCAGAGCGTCAACAGAGTGGTGCACTGTGGGATAGCTCCCGGAGCTACTAAGTTCGATTTGCATCCACACCTAGCCTAATTCGAGCTAGCCATGTCGAATTTAGCGTTACTCCACCTGTCAGGGTGGAGTACCGAATTCAAACTAAAGAGCCCTCTAGTTCGAATTAAATGGCTTCCTGGTGTGGACGGTTGAGCGGTTAGTTCGAATTAACGCTTCTAAATTCGATTTAAAGTCCTAGTGTAGACCAGGCCTAAGCAATTATTAGTCAGCACAAACAGAAAAGATATACATTGCCAGATCAAATCCATTAGAACTGATCCCTGCAGCAACAGCAAATCTGGTCTCAAGTCGCTCTCAGCCTTCCCTATTCTATCTCCCTGCTTTCAGCCTGTCACCTACGTTCTTGGGGGAAGAGGAGGTTTACAATTTCAACTCCTAGCCATTCCTTTTTTCTCCCCCAAATATATCTTATGTTGGTGTATTTCCAGACTTTGCCATATTTCATAAATTTCCTAACTCTGTAATTAACTTCTGCTGCTTACTCATTATTTTTGTTGTTGGTATATTATCTGTATTCCTACTTACTGTGGTTAAAACATTGTTTGCTCAGTTGAAAGAGCAGGCACTATGTTAAAGGTCACTATCATTGTTACTGAGTTTACCAAGCTTGTATTTTTCACTTCTTAGCATGACAATAGAGAATTATGGGAGTTTAGTTCATAAACAAGCTATAGGCCTCATCAAAGTCTGTTTCAGAAGTCAAAACCCTGAATGACTGGGTATGTAAGAAATGCCCAGTACACAATAGAATTAGTTGCCCAAATTGCATTGCTCCCTTCATGCTGATTACATCCTTTGAAGACATGGAACATCTTTAGATTCTGTGAAGTCATGTGACCAAAACACTTAGCAACCAGGCATAATGAACTGACATGTTTTAAATGGCTGGCCCTGAAAAATTCGAAGGAGGAATTTCAGTGCGAAGATTTCAATACCACTATATTGACCTAAACTCTGTCCACATACTGTTGTCTATGTACTTCCTTAGGGGTATAGTGAGTATTAATTAGCACGTTTGCAAACTACTTTGAGCTTGGAAAGTGTTATGTATGTATGAAGCAAAATTATTATTGCTACCCATAGGGAGTCATATTCTTCCTTTTGAGGTTTCTATGCCATTCAATTTCCAATTCAGGTTTTTAAAGTGGACATTACAAAACAACCTGTCAATATTTTCAGTATATAGGACAATTGACTGCTTCCAAACAAGCTAAAAGTTCAGGATGCTTAAGTATTTTTAGCTCAGGAAAAAATGCTTGCACTTTGTGTTTGAGTCAATTTCTCCAGAGTGCTTGGGAAGTAATTAATTGGCAGTTCACTTTTGAGATGCACCACAGCCTGCATGGGAATAGCAAAATACCTAATCCTTTCTAGAAATGGTAAAAATACAGCTGTGCAGAGCCTTCAAGTCTTTCATGTTGGCAGATATTGGTGGAGGAGACCTGTCAGTCATTAGTGATAATATTTTGGTTTGGAATAAACCAGTTCAGAGATACAGAATGCAGAAGAAATAACGTTATTCATGCACTTCCTATATGCTTTCTCTCACTTGAATGAAAACCTGCATGTCAGATAACAACCCTAATTTATGTGTAACTTACTAGCTTTGGCTTTGTTCCTAACACAGCCTCTATAGTCTGTTCATCTGAATTCAAAAATCAGAGAAAAACTATAGATCTCCTTTTGTCTGTGCATGTCATTATGATGAATTGTCTCAGTTAAAGAGAAAGAAGATAACTTTTCCTGGTATCCCTATTTTATGGGTCTTGCTCTGTTTTATTTAGGTTCTTATACTGCATCCATATCCCTGGAATCTATTGGGTTGTGGTAGATTAGCCTTATAAAAGTGTGTGTGTGTATTTGTGTCAATGCATTATAGTAAGAAAAATCCTATTACTAGCTAACAAAAAAAATAAATTTACCCACCATCATTTCTGATGTGATCTGAGGGCTTCATGTAAGGAAAACTTAGCACAAACATTAAAGGATTCAACTAACAGGATTTACTATATGTAAAAAGCTAAACTATGTAACAATTGCTGGAGTTTATCTGCAATATCCAGTTGCATAGCCCAATAAGGGGAGTTCATGACTGTCTTCAGCTATGCGTGAAAAGTTTAAACCCACAGTGGTTATTTTGTTGCTGAAAAACTTATATGAGGAACTGAAAACAGAGATCTAGAATGGAAGTGCATTAACCAGAGCATCTGTATGTTTTAAATTAGGATGTGAATGAGGATGGGTGGGTGAAATTCACCCCTGTACAGAGGACCAACACAAGACCTATCCACCATATAAGTCCCAAGTGATTATATTCTCAAAATAGCACTTTGAGGAGTTCATAGGCCCTATACTGGCCCTCTGCATAAGGATGATTCTTGTCTTTGATGTGTAAGAGGAGGGAAGTTGTTTCAAGTGTAAGGAACAGCATGAAGAAGGCCCAAAGATGTGAATCAAGAGATAAATGGAGAACTAAAGAGAAAAGATTGGGCAAAACATGAGGGGTTGTAAGAGGAAATGAGAGCAAACGTGTTAGTGTGGGTGGTGCTGTGTACAGCATCCAGTGTACAGTTACTAAAACAAGAGATAACCAAGATGTTGGGAAGAAGCGGAGGAATGGATTTAAGAGCTGTAGAAGAAATGTCAGTGTGACATTGCACTGTATATTATTTTATGAAAATATGCTAATGTAACTGGAATATGCTTCATGCAAAAGGTCTCTTGTACGGTATCATTACAGAGCTTATCATATACTGAGTGTGATCATCTTATTTGTATAAATGTATCACTCTTGTATCTGAAACTAGAAATATGAAATATAACTCTGAGGGCCTATTGTAATTATGCAAAATGTGGGCCATTAATGGTGGTTTGGAATCTTGATGACTCCCATTAACCAGGACAATTGACTGCAGATGGCTCTGTTTTACCTGTAAGTCTTTCTGTATATGCGTGTGCTGGCAGGTGAGTAATGAAGTCTTACAGTGACATGTGATCATCTCACCTGAACTGGAATCCATCTTTAACCTGGTGCTTTTCCATTGCGGGGGGGGGGGGGGCGGAACCCAGATGGTCAAAGGATTCCCACCTTATGCAAAAGATATGTAAATGGGTGGAACAGAGAAAAGGGAGAGTCATCATGAGGAATCCCCTAGCTACCACCTGAGCTGGAACAAGGGCTGTACCTGGGGGAAAGGATTGTGCCCAGATTAGGAAGGTGTCCGGTCTGTGAAAGAGACTTCTTGAAACATCCTTCAGGGAGAGATTTTATCTGTACTCAGTTGTATTACTGTATTAGGCTTAGATTTGCGTGTTTTATTTTATTTTGCTTGGTAATTCACTTTGTTCTGTCTGTTACTACTTGAAACCACTAAATCCTACTTTCTGTATTTAATGAAATCACTTTTTACTTATTAATTAACCCAGAGTATGTATTAATGCCTGCGGGGGCAGGGGGAGGCAAACAGCTGTGCATATCTCTCTATCAGTGTTATAGAGGTCAAACCATTTATGAGTTTACCCTGTATAAGCTTTATACAGGGTAAAACTGATTTATTTGGGTTTAGACCCCATTGGGAGTTGGGCATCTGAGGGTTAAAGGCAAGAACACTTCTGTGAGCTGCTTTCAGTTAAGCCTGCAGCTTTGGGGCAAGTAATTCAGACCCTGGGTCTGTGTTGGAGCAGACGGGCCTGTCTGCCTCAGCAAGACAGGGTGCTGGGGTCCCGAGCTGGCAGGGAAAGCAGGGGCAGAAATAGTCCTGGCACATCAGTTGGCAGCTCCCAAGGGGGGGTTCTGTGATCCAACCCGTCACAGTCAGGATTTGACAGGAGCCTGAATATGAGTGGGAGGAGATAGGGTTTTGGAAGAAAAATCAGAACTTCAGCTCTTGACATGTTGAGTTGAGTTGAGTTTGAGAGCACACTGGGTTACCTCGGGGGTTAAAGAGATGTGTGGTAGGAGAGGGGGGATAGGCATATTTTTGAGTCACTTGCTCACTGAAACTGTCGGAGTGGGTAATATTTTCTGGCAATGTGTAGAGAGAAAAACCAAGGACAGGACCCTAGGCATGTCTGCAGGGAGAACAAGGGGGGAAGCACTTGAGTGGCCCTTACAAAATAGTGGTTGAAATGAAAATATTTACAAATTTGCCCTTTGCCTAATTGATGTTACTGTGCCACTTGCTGCATTTTCCACACTTGTTTGGGAGTTCTGCGATAACAGTACTGAAATCTTTGCAATTGCTGTTTGCAAGTGGTGACAAATCTATGCGGTTTAACCAAGAGAAGTTTCAGTGGTGACTTGGTCGTGGTCTACAAGTCCCTACAGGGGGAATTGATCTCCGATAGCTCTTTAACAGAAACAGGCATCGTGTGATCCAATGGTTGGACGCTGAAGCTAGACAAATTAAGACTAGAAATAAGCAACACATTTTTGACAGGGAGGGTAATTAATCGTTAGAACAACTTATCTAGGGATCTCTTGCTATCACTTGACATTTTAAAGTCCAGCTGTTTCTAAAATATATGCCATACTTCAACTAGAAGTTATGGGTTTGAAGCAGAAATTACTGTGTGAGGTCTTTTCCCTTGTGTTATGCAGGAGGACAGACTAAATTATCACAATGGCCCCCACTGGCCTTAAAATCTATGGATGGCTCTATGAGAAGAGCCAAGAGATCAGAGTCATATAAAGATATGGTCTTGAGAAGAAAGGAGTGAAGCTAGGTTTCAAAGGCAGCAAAGAGAATACTTTTGATGCACATGTTATTTATTTAGTGGTGCGTATACCTGGCTGAGTTTCAGTAAGTATCGAGATTTAAAGGGATCCAGAATGGAGGTTTCGAGGTGCTGGCAGATAAAATGGATCATTCTGGATAACTGCAGGCACAGAAAATGTTCAACAGAATGGATATTTAGCTACAGTTTATTTTTATTAAAAGTCAGTGGAGAGATTTGGGATGGCAGAGGCCTTGATCACAGCAAAATAAAGGAGCTATGGAGATCATAGGGTCAACAGACCAAAACAATGAACCCTAGAGAAGTGACTTCCCGCTGGCAAGCAAGCTGCTGTGATACTAATAAAAATACTGGCCTTTTACAAAAGAGAGGAAATGGATGAAATGATCATATCAGTCAACTGATGAACCTTAACAATGCTAGTTACCCTAAATAGAGGAATAAATTAAAGAGAGGATGTGATTGTGAATGACTGACTAGTGTAAGTAACAGAATCAGCAGGAACAATCTCCAAGATAGCATCTCTGAAACAATAATAGTTGAGCAATAGAATAAACAAGACAACTGAATACACAGATGTAAATTATAATGGGCATTTGAAGCTCAAGTAAAAGAAAATGCTGGCTGAATATGAAAAGCAAAAGACGACATTGCCCAGCTACTGCTTTGTAAGAATAATAGGATTTGTCTGAGGATTGAAAAACTGATGAGGGAAACCATTTGGGTTCAGCATGAACCTTTTCCACTCAGGGCTGAGGTTAGTAAGGGCAAGGAACAGTCTTGGGGATGTAGTCTAGGGTTTACGAAGATGATTCTGCTGCTGACCCCAGCTTTAGGGCAAGAAGATAGAGCTCCATGAGCAGGAACACTCTTCTCCTGCCCGTTGTAAAGGAATCAGTCAGGTTCCTGGTGATTCCAGCCTCTCTCTTTCTCAGAACCAGGAGAGTGAGAGACTGGCTGGAACCCCCAATACATTGGGAATGTGGTTTTTTGTTTTTTTTTCATTTAAGGATTTTACACTGTGCTCATCCCCATGGTCCCTGGGCACCTAACAAATTGTTCCAAGGGAACTAGCGCCTAGCAGAGAGTGATTTATGTCCATCAGCCTCTGAACTCTGGCCCTAGCATATTCTCACTGCACCACTTTGCCGCTGTAGTCCACAGGGAGGGTGTGTTGCAGGTTTAAACTGGGGCTCAGCATGATGAAAAAGGGTTGTTTAAACCGTGCCCTTTCCATAGATGGAGAAAGAAAAGGAAGGAGGCAAGATGTGCTCATGGCATCTCCATGAGGGTGAAGAGAAAATAAACCGATTTTCTGCATTTCATTTAACCCTTTGTTTGATTTTTTTTTCCTTTTTGGAGGTCGGACAGGATTAAAGAGACATGCCAGGTCCAAACACCTTTGTCTACAAGCTCCAAAGGCCTTCCCTTTTATTGTTGTTGCTAGAGTCAGCAAACAATAATGTTGATGATGATGAGATACAATAAATATATTAAAACTCCATGGAACTTTAGAAGCAGAACAGTGCTTAAAACGCTTCTTAAAACAAAACATTACAGTCTGAAAATTCTACTTATACACCTCTACCTCGATATAACGCTGTCCTTGGAAGCCAAAAAATCTTACTGCGTTATAGGTGAAAGCATGTTATATTGAACGTGCTTTGATCCACTGGAGTGCGCGTCCACCGGAGCGCTGCTTTACCACGTTATATCCGAATTCGTGTTATATCAAGTCGCATTCTATCGGGGTAGAGGTGTAGTTCTCATGTTATCTTCATGTTAAAATGCAACATCATGTGACCTAGGTTAAAGAAAAAGCTAGCTGAACATGTATTGTGGGATTTTTCAATGGTAGGTGATTTCAGAAGGAGCAAAATTAGGCCAATGATGGTGAGCAACTTTGAAAACTCCTGACCAGTAATAACCAAGTAGGCAGTATGACAGACCAGATCCTCAGCTGGTATAAATTAAGGACCTATGCCTGTTAACACCAGCTGAGGATCTGGCTCTGTGCCTAAACAAATAACTATGCCAGAGCTTCAATTGTTTCTAGTGCACCAGCACATTGTTTGATAAAGACTTATTTTTCCAGAGGCAAGGCAGGTGAGGTGATATCTTTTATTGGACCAACTTCTGTTGGTGAGAGAGACAAGCTTTTGAGTCACACAGAGCTGTTCTTCAGGACTGGGAAAGATACTCCCAGCATCACAGCTAAATGCAAAGAGGAACAGATTGTTTAGCATAGGTAGTTAGCACATATTCTAAGGGACCACTCAAGGTAAATGGACCGTTAACACCTCTGCTCAGGGCCATTTTTAGGCATAGGCAGCATACACAGCTGCGTAGGGAACCATGACATTTGGGGCACCAAATTGCCCCAGATTTCATGGCACCCTAAGCAGCTGCGTGCTGTATACATGGCAGCACCAGCCCCAGCGACCAGCCCTATCCCTCAGCCAGCCCCCGCTGCAAGGGGCAGGGCCCAGACACCTGCCTCCATCCTGCCTCTTACCCTTCCCCCCGCTCTGCCCCCGGCCGTCCCCCATTCCATGTTTTCCCCCAGCCACCCCGCACTCACCGGCAGTGGCGGAAAGCAGAGCACCCCAGCCCCAGCCCGCTCCACTCTGCCAGCTCCCAGAGGCGGCGCTCTGCTTTCCACCGCCAGTGAGTGCAGGGAAAGGCTCACCCCCTGCACTCACCAGTGGTGGGAAGTGGAGAGACGCGGCTCCGGCTTTCTCCGCTTCCCTTGCCCAGCCCCAGCCACGTCGCTTGGGTTGGGGAAAGGACCGCCCCCGGCTCTCCTGGGTGGCGGGAAGCAGAGTGCCGTGACCGGGAGCTGGCGGAGTAGAGCAGGCTGGGGCTGGGCTGCTTTACTTCCTGCTGCTACCAGTGAGTGGAGGATTCCTTCCCCCAAGCTCCCTCCCCCGTGAGACACGGCTGGGGCCGGGGCGAGGGAAGCGGAGCGGGCTGCTGCCGGCTCCCCGCTCATCCCCTGGGCTACTCTGGGCCTGTGGGACCCCCAAAAGTGGCCCCCCACAGCTCCTGCCTCCCAGGCCCGGGGAGGGAGGCCTGGGGCCCCACACAGCCACCCTGAAGGGGGGCTGGGTAGGGCACCCAAATGGCTAGGGATGGCCCTGCCTCTGCTGTCATAGGACAAAAAAGGGTGGTTAGTGGGTCACAGACTGTTATTATAAGCCATAAATCCAGTATCTCTGTTCTGTTCGTGATTTTTAGTGTCTAGCAGAGTTATGAATTTAAGCTCCCAGGATCATCTGTTGTTAGTATTGTGCAGGTTACCTTTGAGGCTAAGGGCTGATAGGTCAGCTTTAGAGTGCATTTAAAAAGAAGGATATTTTTTAGGGAGGACTTTATACTGTTGGTCCCTTGCTCAGTGCAGTAAATTGTTAATGTAAGAGATATGGTAAAGGGTAAGTGAACACATGAAGTCAGCTTTACCACTGATGACTCAAATCCTAAAAAGAACATCCTTGATGAATTCTAGATACAGCTGGGGAAACTAGCGGTAGGAACACCGGAATAAATAAGGTATTTAGGCAGTACTACTTCACCCAAAGGGAGATTAAAATTATGAAATAAATGATTGGGAAAAGCAGTTGGAGTAAAGAGTGGAATGGGCTCAAGAGGTTTATTTTATGGAGTAAGATATTGAGGGGTATAGTGAAGGAGCAGGAAAATGTGCTGAAAAGGACACACTCAGGTCAAATTTGGCTCTCAATTTAAGTTCTGCAGAAACAAGCCTTTCCATAACCTAATTCCAGTAGAAACTGTTTGTTTTCCTGTAAAGCAAATGGAAACAATTTCCTAGAAAAAGCAAATAAACATCGTCCTAAAGTGTTTGCAAAACAAAGCAGTGAAAGAAACATTTATACACAGGAGTGACTTTATGCATATGAATATATCCATTTTACTGTCTGTAGTGGGACTACTGAAGTGTGTAAGGGTTTGGAGGATTGTAACATAAAATTGATTTGTGCTGGTATGATAGAAATTGAAATTGGAATTGAAACTAACCAGAAAGTGACTATAAACAATAATGAAATTAACTGGTCTATTTTTATTGCTCAATCAGCCAAATACATAAAATAAACAAAAAGCACAATTAGTGAAAAGTGAACCTTAGCACAGATTTTTGGAATGGTGTGCACAAAAATGCTTATGTAATTTGCATGCGCAGTAACCATGAGAGCACATGCAAATCAGGAGATGGGCAAAAATGACCTGTTCTATGAGCATAGTAATTGTACTTCCATTTCTGCGTATCTGTAAAAATCTGTGCCTTGATTTTCAGTTGTAATAATTTAAAGTGCAATTAGTAACAGAGATAATTATATCTGTTTGCATTTTGAAATGTGATTTGTACCTTAACATTGTCCACTGAATACGAGCTAAACTAGAGACAGGCATGTTGCCCTAAATAGCATTTCCCTGCTCATAGAATTTTCATATTCTTATGAAATGATTAATCAATACTCTGACCTAAAATTTATTCTAAAACACATGCAAACAACTTCCATTTAATTCAATATGGTCCAATATATGCATTACAAATGTACAATACTTGCATTATTCAATCACTTGTTGGACCAATAATGTTTATAGCTGTGATGTACTCCTGAAAATAAACTAAATTACTGAAATGATTGTTTAGTAAAGCAATTATATGTATGCTGGCATCTTCATCTTTTAATGTGAGTTGGGAAACCGTTATTCAGATTTTACTCCCCTTAAACTGACATTACTCTCTTTCATTGCGAGAGTTATTTTTTTGTATTTATTTTCTCTATTTTAAGACAGACTGTAATTTTAGAAGTAATGGAGGCAGAATTTAAAGTTTATCTGTCAAAAAAAATAAATAAATATATATATATATATATATATCTCCACCCTACATGTGGTTTAATCATGATGTGTCACACTTACCGAGGCAATTGTACTTAAGAAAATGCCATTTCTGTCTGTATATTTGTTGTAGCAAAACTCTCAGTAATGCAAATAGGAACAGTGTTTCTGTCAAGTGAAGGCATGTATTTCTTGTTCAAGAAGGTATCATTTGCTTAAATGATGGATTCCAGTTGGCCTGTGAAGCTTTACACAAAACACAGCCTCCTGAGAGACTGAGGGCTAAAGTTTTCAAAATGCAGGTTATACTTAAAATTGTAACTGCTAGTCCATAAATCTATTCAATTTTCTGCAAGCTTCAGTAATTGGATAGATAGAATTTCCTATTGTGGTCAAAACAAATAAAGGCTTGGATTCTATAGACTTAATCTGTGAAGATGGCTAACTGAGACAAGCTGTATGTCTCATTTGCCACTACATGTTAAAACAGTATTATTATTGATTTTTAATAAATTCCAAGGGTTGTAGTCGTTCCAGATAAATAGGTCCTGAGTTTTTTATAACTGCAGAAGGCCAGCTCCTCAGCTCTTGTTAAATCCCTCTTGTGTCACTCCAGAAGATTCATTCTTTTTCCCACACTGATCTGATCACCAGGGCTGAATTCAGTGCAAAGGCCTTTGTGAGGTCACTAGCTCACCAATTATAGCATGCTGGGTTGATGTAAATGCACAGGCCTTGGAGGGTTACCAGCTCTGGACCTTTAGCTTGCTGGGATAAAGTCAAATCTCAACACATTCTAGAATGATGGCTGGCGCCAAGGCAACAGGCCTTTATGTATTTAGTGGTTCAGCGCCTCTATGAGGTCACTTATTCCTCAAATGTTGCATACTGGGTTGATATCAAAGAATGGGCTGCTATGAGGTCACTGGCTCAGCACATATGACATGCTGGGTTGGTAATGGTCAAAGCACTGACACAGAGTTCCGGCTACAGGGCTTCCAGGCTCCTGGCTGAAGCCAAGCGGGACTTTGTCAGGATACTAGCTCGGTACCTCCATCTTCCTAGCATGATGTCTGGACACAGGCCTCAGGTGTCTGGCACAGAACCACTACTTTGCTGGAGTAAAGTCAAAGTCAGGCCTCTGTGAGGCTACTTTTCAGAGTAGCAGCCATGTTAGTCTGTATCCGCAAAAAGAACAGGAGTACTTGTGGCACCTTAGAGACTAACAAATTTATTTGAGCATAAGCTTTCGTGGGCTACAGCCCACTTCTTTGGATGCATAGAATGGAACATATATTGAGGAGATATATATACACATACAGAGAGCATGAAAAGGTGGGAGTTGTCTTACACACTCTGAGAGGCCAATTAAGTAAGGGGGGGGAAAAAAAACCTTGTGAAGTGGTAATCAAGGTAGCCCAGACAGACAGTTTGACAAGAAGTGTGAGAATACTTACAAGGGGAGATAGATTCAATGTTTGTAATGGCTCAGGCATTCCTGGTCCCTATTTAGCCTAAATTGATTGTATCTAGTTTGCAGATCAATTCCAACAAACTAGATACAATCAATTTAGATTTAATAGGGACTGGGAATGGCTGAGCCATTACAAACATTGAATCTATCTCCCCTTGTAAGTATTTTTTGCCTCCAAGATGTTCCATCTAATGCATCGTGAGATAGATGATTTGCAAGCTTTCTCAGCTTTCATACATGAGTGGAAAAACATGAAAGGGCCTAGGATTTCCTAGTGAACATCCAGCAAGTTCTAGAGTCTCTTATTTGACTTTGAATGCTTTGGATAAGCACAGGGACAGCAGGAGTACCTTGGGATTTATGGAAGACGGAGTACTTTGGGGCTGAATGCCACATCAATTCAAAAGACCACCTTGTCCAAATGGAACACACAGTACTGATTCTATTGAGAGTTTTTCATATTCTGAGACTTGCCTGGTCAGATGTAATAAAGGCATGACAGGAGCAAATGTGAGTTCATGACTAATGGTATGCATCACACAGGTGACTGAGAAGAGGGATCAAGCCAAGAAGATTTTGTAGAATATGAAGTGGAGAAGTCTATAACATATTTAATTTAGACATTTCCAGTGAAAAAGGATTGGCTTGATCATCCTCTCAGTTATACCAGTGGGAGTTGGCTCTATAAGAGTTTATAGAGTTATAGTGATATAAAACTGGTGTGAATGAAGAATCAAGCCTGTTATTTTCAAATTGTAACAGCCTGCTACTGAAAGACTGTTTGTTCTAGTGGCAAAAATACCTTCCTTTTTACTAGAAATGTAGTAGGTTACATTCCTGCTTGCCTGAAATGGAAAGGGGAATTTGACCCACTGTATTCAAATCATGGGTTTGGTTTTAAGCTTTTGAGCATTTTTTTCCACAAATCTTTAGTCCTCTCAATGACACACGGATCACAATGTATCAACACTTGATTATTTTATCACCCCAAAATACTACAGCGTGCATTTGACAACAATATTGAAGTTATTCATTTGCTGCAGGAAAAAAGTTACAAATAGTATAAATCAGTCATCTCTTTTAATTTGTAATTCACACACTGTTTCAATTGCCCTCAGGAAACAACGGTGAAACCTTTTGCGGCTATAAGTTACTTTTTCTCACTTTACAAAAAAAAATGGCACTAGATCCAAAACATTTCACATGATATTAAAAACAACCATTTTAGGTACCTAAATGTTCAAAGTCACGAAAACACAATTAGGACTGAGTTAGTGCCTTCTCCGGGACTTCTTAAATGAACACATGGGTAGTGATCAAATTAGGAAGGGGAGCTTCTCATTTCTGATGGTTGGGTGTCATGATGGGTATTGCCATTATGTAGTGAAGAGATATGATAATATCAACTGGTCACTGCTTTCCTTATATGGACAATTATATGGACAGCTGGTGTTTTCCTTATATGGACAATTTGCTATACAGTAAAATTGATGCCCATGTCTGAACAAGCCCATTATAGTTCATCACAGGTGAGTGACCCGGTAGGTTTTTGTCACACTTACCAGCCCCTCTATATAAGGGCCAGAGCTGCCAGCTCAACTCACAAACTAAGGACATCTCACCAGACAGGTTGGCTGTCTCTTATGGTGCTGGTGCTCCTGCTGCGGAGATCTTGAAAGCCATAATCTTCTCCAGAAATGGCAAGGTACAGACGCAGCAGGAGCAGAAGCAGGAGCCGTCGCAGAAGGCGACGAAGGGGAGGCCGCGGAGGTCGACATGGAAGGAGGAAAAGACGACGACATGGCAGAAGGAGGAGAGGTCGTAGAGGTAGAGAGCGAACTCACAGGAGGAGGAGGAGGAGGAGAAGGAGGAGTTTTTAATTTCCTGATTTCTCCCATTCTCCTGTGCAAGTCATCGACCCTCCACTCTGCAACATCTGCTATGGCAAAAAGAAACATTCCTTCAGTGACAACACCCCGCGATGACATCCCAAGATGGAAGGAGCCTGATACCAGTTGAACAATACCACCTGTCAATAAACTTTGAAATTTCATTTTGCAGTCTCATTGGGTCCTTGTGTTTTGCCTGCACTTAGAAAATAGGGGTTGTATTTTTGACAGATTGCAGTTTCTTCCTAAACTTCCGCCCTATGATCGCTGAGGCTCCTCTTAGTTGCTCTGAGTGCATCTGATTTTGGAAATACACTCGGGTGATAGATTGGGATTGTCTTGAGAGAGTTAAAAGGCTAACTCACTCATTAGCCCAGATGGTACAAAAGAAACAAGTCAGGAAGTGAAGGGGAAGAAGAGAGTGAGTGGGGTCAGACTGAGGCAGGCAGGCCACCTGGCCTGTCTGGCTGGTAGCTTTGTAGAGTAAGAGCCTCTCCCCTCCTTGCCTGAGAAGCTGAGGAGTCCGTGTTACTGTTGGGATGAGGCTGCATAGCCTGTAAAAGTGGTGGAAAAGAACACTGTAAATTGCACAAGGTGATTTACCGGAAGGCCTCCGAGCCATTTGTGGGATAGGAAGTAGGTAGGAGCAAGCACCCTCTCAGAGGCTGGTGTTTCCTGGAAGCATAAGGCTTCTCGCATCCTTTTTACTACATTTATCCCTATTTTTTCCCTAATTTGCACTTTTGTATCTGTTTTTTTCTTTATAAAGAATTTTTTCATCTTTTCATATGGAAATTTCTCCGACTTTGATCATATTTTTTCACAAGACTCTGAGCCCCCACATGGGATAGGCTGCCCTGTTCCAGGAGAAAGTATTTGTGATATCATTATGGCATCTTTTCACTATTGTACATTCCATTCCTTCGGGGAGGGGAATTGGAACAGTTCTGCAACATACCTCTGGTTTGTTCTGATTTTATAACAGCATTATATTTTCACTAATATTCCATTCCTTAACTTACCTGTCCTTTTGTTGCACATCCTGACAAATTTGTCAGGTTCAGACTAACACTGTAAACATTTTCCCATCTCATATTGCTAGTTCAGTCTCTTAGCCTTTGGTCTAACTATGAAACCTTGTGTCATTTGTGCTTAAGACCTTTTGCTGAGATAAATATTGACCACTTATTCCTAGATATTTGGCTCCAGTAAAGAACACTGCAGTTAGTTCTGAAACCATTGTATTCCTCTAAATGACATAGTAGTGTAACAGTTTACTGTGCTGACTGGGTGGGTGAGTGGGTCTTTCTTGGCACACCCACAGACATTCCCTAATGCTTTTGGCTCCTCTCAGATTTAACAACCTGAATCAAAGAGTCTCAATGAGGGAGAAGCTCATGGGTATCACCTGCTTTTTCTTCTGTATCTGGGAGAAAAGAAAACGTACATGTTGACTGATATTAATTATATTCCCAACCTTTAGCTCTTTACTGATTGAATCTCATATCAGTTTTTCTGTTCATTTGCCCAGTTCTGATTTCAGACTAAGCAGCCTATTGTTACCCAGTTTACAGAGCTTGTCTTTTGTGAATAATGGTACAGCATCAGAACACTTCTGGAATGTCCATATGTGTTCCAGGCTATATTAACATGTAATATCTGTGGACTAGAGATCTTTCTTCAACCACTTCATTTAGGACTTCTGAGTTCAAGTTATCAGTATTTCATGTTGTTTTATTCAGTATGTGTCACACTTGCCCAGGCAATTGTATTTGAGAAAATGCCATTTCTGTCTGTACGTTTGTTGTAGCAAAACTCTCAGTAATGCAAACAGGAAAAGCGTTTCTGTCAAGTGAAGGCATGTATTTCTTGTTCAAGAAGGTATCATTTGCTTAAATGATGGATTCCAGTTGGCCTGTGACGCTTTACACAAAACACAGCCTCCTGAGAGACTGAGGGCTAAAGTTTTCAAAATGCAGGTTATACTTAAAATTGTAACTGCGAGTCCATAAATCTATTCAATTTGCTGCAAGCTTCAGTAATTGGATAGATAGAATTTCCTATTGTGGTCAAAACAAATAAAGGCTTGGATTCTATAGACTTAATCTGTGAAGATGGCTAACTGAGACAAGCTGTATGTTTCATTCGCCACTACGTGTTAAAACAGTATTATTATTGATTTTTAATAAATTCCAAGGGTTGTAGTCATTCCAGATAAATAGGTTTTTTATAACTACAGAAGGCCAGCTCCTCAGCTCTTCTCAAATCCCTCTTGTATCGCTCCAGAAGAGTTCACTAGCTCATTCTTTTTCCCATGTTGATCTGATCACCACGGGCTGAATTCAGTGCAAAGGCCTCTGTGAGGTCACTAGCTGACCAATTATAGCGTGCTGGGTTGATGTAAATGCACAGGCCTTGGAGGTTTACCAGCTCAGGACCTTTAGCTTGCTGGGATAAAGTCAAATCTCAACACATTCTAGAATGATGGCTGGCGCCAAGGCAACAGGCCTTTATGTGGTTAATGTTCCAGCACCTCTAGGTTTCTGGGTTTATGTCCTCTATGAGGTTTTTTGCTTTGTGCCCCCAGATGTTCCATCAAATGAATCATGAGATAGATGATTTGCAAGCTTTCTCGGCTTTCATACATGAGTGGAAAAACATGAAAGGGCCTAGGATTTCCTGAGGAACTGAGTACATTCAATCTATATTTTGAAGGCCAGTGAACATCCAGCAAGTTCTAGAGTCTCTTCTTTGACTGTGAATGCTTTGGAGAAGTACAAGGACAGCAAGACTACCTTGGGATTTATGAAAGATGGAGTACTTTGGGGCTGAATGCCACATCAATTCAAAACACCACCTTGTCCAAATGGAACACACAGTACTTATTCTATTGAGAGGTTTCCTTATTCTGAGACTTGCCTGGTCAGATGTAATAAAGGCATGACAGGAGCAAGTGTGAGTGCATGACTAATGGTATGCATCACACAGGTGACGGAGAAGAGAGATGAAGCCAAGAAGATATTGTAGACTATGAAGTGGAGAAGTAGTCATAGGTTCCACCCCCACTCTGAACTTTAGAGTACATATGTGGGGATCTGCATGAGAAACCCTAAGCTTAATTACCAGCTTAGATCAGTATGCTGCCACCATCCAAATATTTGAGTCATTTGGAAAACTCTGTCTTCCCCCCCAAAACCTTTCCCTCCCTGGGTAGACTTGAGAGACTTCGCCACCAATTCCTTGGTGAACACCGATCCAAACCCCTTGGATCTTAAAACAAGGAAGAGTTACTCATTCCCCTCCCCCCTTCTTCCCTCACCAATCCCTGGTGAGTCCAGATCCAATCCCCTTGCATCTAAAAACAAGAAAAAATCAATCAGGTTCTTTAAAAAAAGGCTTTTAATTAAAGAAAAGAAAGGTAAAAGAAAAAAACCTCTGGGAGAGATTAGCGTACCAGCTACTCTCACAGACAACAGATTCAAATCACAGAGGATGTTTCCCTGGGCAAAAACTTAGTACACAAAAGAATCCCTAATTTGATTATTCCTCTAATTGCACAAAATCACAAAAGAAAATAAACATAAACCTATTTATTTGTTTCTGATACTCACTACTCTGATAAGAAGCTGGTTCCTTGATCTTTTCCACTCTGGCCAAAACTGAAACTGACCAAGCCAAAGGGAACTTCCCTTCTTCCTTTTGAAACATCCTGTCCCCCCATTGGTTCCTCTGGTCACGTGTCAGCTAGGCTAGGTGAACTTCTTCACCCTTTACAAGTAAAAGAGGCAATAATCTTTAACTATCTGTTTATGACAGAAGTCTATAACATATTTGATTTATACATTTCCAGTGCAAAAGTATTGCCTTGAAATATTGGAAAGGGGAATTTGACACACTGTATTCAAATCACGGATTTGGTTTTAAGCTTTTGAGCAATTTTTCACAAATCTTTAGTCCTCTCAATGACACACGGATCACAATGTATCAACACTTAATTATTTTATCACCCCAAAATACTACAGCGTGCATTTGACAACAATATTGAAGTTATTCATTTGCTGCAGGATGCAAGTTACACATAGTATAAATCAGCCATCTCTTTTAACGTGCAATTCACATACTGTTTCACTTGCCCTCAGGAAACAAAGGTGAAACCTTTTGGGGCCATAAGTTACTTTTTCTCACTTTAAACCAAAAAGAAAAGAGGCACTAGATCCAAAACATTTCACATGATATTAGAAGCTAAATGTTGAAAGTCAAGAAAACACAATTAGGACTGAGTTAGTGCCTTCTCCGGGACTTCTTAAATGAACACATGGGTAGTAATCAAAGTAGATCAAATTAGGAAGGGGAGCTTCTCATTTCTAACGGTTGGGTGTCATGATGGGTGTTGCCATTATGTAGTGAAGAGATATGATAATATCAACTGGTCACTGCTTTCCCCTCTTATAAGAGTGACCGACATAAATCAACTTCCAAAGTGTTTATAAAAGGGGAAAAATCTATTTGTTTTCCTACCTAGACACTTTGTTGTATAGTAAATTTGATGGCCATATATTGCTAAATTCTAGTTTATCACAGCTGAATAATAGGGCAATGTGGGTCATACTTATCAGCCTCATTACATAAAGGTCAGAGTGCCAGCTCAACTAACAAGCTCAGGAAATTCCACCAAAGACAGGTAGGTTGAATAGATCCACAGTTAAAATCAAGTCACCCAAACATTGACAAAATTAATCCAGCAAGGCAAGGGTAATGTAGAGGCAAAAAATTCCGTAGCTTCATAGTTGGCTGCATCTATGCTAACTACAGGGTGTTTGTAATGTTGTTTTTGTGGTTATACTGTCATTTCAACAAAGAACCATTATATGTCCATATAGGGTCAAAACTTGTGTCTTTGTCCTTATATAGTCATTTCAGTGGAAAGTGTTAATTAATGACATGATCAGGACAGCTGGTGTTTTCCTTATATGGACAATTTGCTATACAGTAAAATTGATGCCCATGTCTGAACAAGCCCATTATAGTTCATCACAGGTGAGTGACCTGGTAGGTTTTTGTCACACTTACCAGCCCCTCTATATAAGGGCCAGAGCTGCCAGCTCAACTCACAAACTAAGGACATCTCACCAGACAGGTTGGCTGTCTCCTATGGTGCTGGTGCTCCAGCTGCGGAGATCCTGAAAGCCATAATCTTCTCCAGAACTGGCAAGGTACAGACGCAGCAGGAGCAGAAGCAGGAGCCGTCGCAGACGGCGACGAAGGGGAGGCCGCGGGGGTCGGCATGGAAGGAGGAGAAGACGACGACATGGCAGAAGGAGGAGAGGTCATAGAGGTAGAGAGTGAACTCACAGGAGGAGGAGGAGGAGGAGAAGGAGGAGTTTTTAATTTCCTGATTTCTCCTGTGCAAGTCATCGACCCTCCACTCTGCAATGTCTGCTATGGCAAAAAGAAACATTCCTTCAGTGACAACTCCCCGCGATGACTTCCTAAGATGAAAGGAACCAGCTACCATTTGAACAATGCCACCTGTCAATAAACTTTGAAATTTCATTTTGCAGTCTCATTGGGTCATTGCATAGGTTTGGAAATATTGGGTGTATTTATAACAGTTTATAATTTCTTCCTAGCCTCTCAGTCAGAGGTTGGTTATTTCCTGGAAGGATCAGGATTCGAGCATCCTTTTTACTACCTTCTGCACTAAATATTTTTCATTCATGTACCATTTTATTCCTCAATAAAACTGTCCCCATTTTTTTTCTTTTTTCATACGGAAGTTTCTCTGCCTTTGATCCATTATTTTCAACCATCTCTGAAAGTCAGATGACATTAGCTGCCCAGAATTTGAACACTGGTGTTAGACGGTCTTAATATTTGATGATGGAATATTTTCTGTATTATCCATTCCATTCCTTCTTGAGATTTTTTGGAACAGTGCTGCAACATCCTTCGGTGGCTTCTGATTTTATATTGGGCATTATATTTTTAGTAATATCCCATTCCTTGTCTCACCTATCAGTTTTGCTTCACATCCTGACAAACAGCCTATATATATTCTCCAATATATGCATATTTTCATGTCAATCTGTTGTCCTATAGCCTTACTATGGACTATATGGCATAGGCAAGATACGAAAAATTACTAATTTTATTCTTAGCTGTTTGCCTGTAGAAAAGTATGTGCTGTACCAAGCATGTAGCGATTAGTTCTGAACCCTCTGTAATTATTTGAATGATACAGTAATGTAACTGTTTACTTCGCTGGCTGGGTAAATCACTATTTATTGATACACCCACAAAAACATCCTCTAAAACAATATGTTTCCCAAACAATGAGTTGTGACCCACCAATGAGTTGTGGGAAGTTAATACATGGCTCACGGTCCTGGTGTGGAGGGAAGGCCAGAGGAGTGGGGGTTAGAAAGCGAACTCACACCACAGCAGCAGCTCCTCTTCTGCAGGGCTGGGCGCTACTCCCCATTCCAGGCATTGTGAATTGGTCCATGACGTCACAGCACACACTTTTCCCCCAGCTGCCCCTCTGTGGTAATGGAAGGTCAGCGAGACAAATTTGAGAGAGTGACAGTGTGACCTGGAGCACAGGGTCGCAGCACCCACTCACTCAAATTTTGCCAGGCCACCCCTCCATCATCAGCCATGTATGTATATTTCTGGTTGAGACTGTGCCATGAACACAACATTCTAGGCAATTACCAATTTCCATTCCAGTGATCAGTTCCTTTCACCCCCCTCTCCCTGCCCGCTCCTCGCATCATACTGAGGTCTAAACTAGTTACCCCACATTGGGTGAAATACCTTTTGTGTTAGAAAATTCACATCTATAAATTACGGGTAACTACTCTCAGGTAAATGGATGACACCACTGTATGAACACAGTGTGAGATCAGAATCAGGTCCATGGACTTGTGTTACTCCTAAATTAAACCAGTGTGAGATTAGATTTTGCCAAATCCCTGCTGAAAACAAACCAACAAACAGACAAAAAACCTCCACTTTGAAACCTTTCCTTATGATGATTGATGCATCTGGTATGGAAAAAACTACCATTTCCATTATCCTTTTTCTCCTTCCTTTGGCCAGGTAGAAGGAAAGACCTTAAGGCAGGACCCTCGCTCCTGGGGCAGGAGGTTGCGGGGGAACAGCTGTGGCTTGGAAACCAGGAGCATCAGAGAAGCTTGATCCATTGGGAAATCCCCAGGGAAATGTATCTAGGACAGGCATCATCAGAAGCTGGAGGACTGCATATGGAATAGGGTGTGGCTGAAGGAGATTGCAAGTGGGAGTTGGCCTGTGCATGTGGAAACAGCAGTGACTGAGCAGGAAATCATGGCAGACAGGCTCCAGTGAGAGAAACTGCTAACTGCAAACCTGTAAACTCCTGTTTGCTTGGAATAAGAGACTGGTCTGGACTATCCAGCAGTGACTAGGCCTGAAGAACCTTAGTCCTCTATTAGATTGCCACTTCTTCCACCCCACTCCCAATCAGGGGCCCAAATAAGAACTGCTATTGTTTCTCCAGAGTTGTAACTGTTTAAGACACAGTACTTGGGGTAATTGCAACCCTCCCCTTTTTTTCAGCTCTAGAAAAATACCTCTTCACTTTCGGAATGCATTAAAGCTGTTAGGGGAAGCAACTAGGGCTGGTGCCTTACAAGACCAAGCGGCTGAAATGTCTTCAGCGTTTGTCTCTGAGTTGTGGTACACCTCTCATGCTACTCAAATTTTAGGACTTGTCTATGCAGGAACACTCAGGAAAGTTAATCTGAATTAACTACAAGTATTAATTTAAAGAGGATTAGTTAAATTGCATTAAACCTCTGTGTGAATTCTCTAATTCAGAATTAAAGTGGCTGTCTTTAATTCGGCTTAGCTAAACTAAAATAAGTTAAACTGAATAAAGCCGCTTTAATTCTGAATGCAATTCAGTTTAAATAATCCACTTTACATTCACACCTTCAGTTCATTTGGAATATCTTTTTGGAGTGTTCCCATGTAGACTGTCTCTTAGAACAGCTATAATATTTTCAGGGGTAAATCTGTTGCATCTGTGATAAAGACAGACATTCATTCCCAGGACATCTAACCGAGCAAAATTTTCTTGAGGGGAAAGATTACTTGTCTAGGAAAAACTGGAAAACATGAATCTGTATTAACTAGAGAGTGTATTTAGAGGTGGATTCTTCCCAGTAGAAATGTTATTGACAGTTTTATAAATGTATTGTGCAATTTTGAGATATCTGTTTAAACTAATCCCTTTTGGAACTGAGCTGAAAAATATTTGTCCCTAGCAAAATTACCTGAATTTTCACCATGTTTCTTTTAATTGGACTTTACTTACTTTTAATTCTCCTCTCTTTTCTCTGCAAAGAGATGTCGTGGTCATTGCGGAGAGATTTTTCAAAAGCATTCTCCCATCCTTTGAGCTATCCACCCTTTGTAAGCATTCAGCATCCAGAATATTCTTTCTCCCTCTGCAACATGAGAAGCCCATCTAGAAATCAGATCAACACACACACAATTCTTGCAGTTATTCTGCACTGGGTGTTCTGTTCACTCCAACAGTTTTTTCCCCCTCAATCTCATTTACAGTAAGGATACTCAGTTTAAAAAATTATCCTAAATGCCTATGCTCTTTAGAGAGTCTTAAAGATATTATTCATTTAATATTTGGAATTAACAGTGGTCCCCCTCTTTTCAAGATTGATGAAGCATTTATCATTCCACCAGACTTGGGAGCTTGCTCAATGGCTCCAATGTTAAGACTAATTCACATGAGCATTGATCATTTATTTTAATAAAAGTTATATTAAAGTCTTTTTAATTTCCCTTATGTGGTCACTTTAAAAGATGTAGTTGGTTGCTATCCATACTTCAGGTTTTTTACATATATGGTCATTTCAACAAAGAGAGCCATTTTATGGTCATATAGTGTGAAAATGTGTCTCTTTTCCTGATTAGGAATTTTGTTTGATAGTGGTATTTAGGGGGTATATGTGGTCATGTTAGCTGGTTTTCTCCTTATATGGACACTTTGCTATACAGTAAAATTGACGCCCATATGTGAACGAGCCCATTATAGTTCATCACAAGTGAGTGACACGGTAGGTTTTTGTCACAGTTATCGGCCCCTCTATATAAAGGCCAGAGCTGCCAGCTCAGCTCACAAGATGAGGATATCTTACCAGACAGGTTGGCTGCATTCTACAGAGCTGGTGCTCCTGCTGCGGAGATCTTGAAAGCCATAATCTTCTCCAGAAATGGCAAGGTACAGACGCAGCAGGAGCAGAAGCAGGAGCCATCGCAGAAGGCGACGAAGGGGAGGCCGCGGAGGTCGACATGGAAGCAGGAGAAGACGACGACATGGCAGAAGGAGGAGAGGTCGTAGAGGTAGAGAGCGAACTCACAGGAGGAGGAGGAGGAGGAGAAGGAGGAGTTTTTAATTTCCTGATTTCTCCCATTCTCCTGTCCAAGTCATCGACCCTCCACTCTGCAACATCTGCTATGGCAAAAAGAAACATTCCTTCAGTGACAATACCCCGCGATGACATCCCAAGATGGAAGGAGCCTGCTACCAGTTGAACAATACCACCTGTCAATAAACTTTGAAATTTCATTTTGCGGTCTCATTGAGTCCTTGTGTTTTGCCTGCATTTAGAAAATAGGGGCTGTATTTTTGACAGGTTGCAGTTTCTTCCTAATCCTCTGTGACAGCAGCTGAACCCGCCCTATGATCGCTGAGGCTCCTCTTAGTTGCTCTGAGTGCATCTGACAATAGGAAATACACTCGGGTGATAGATTGGGATTGTCTTGAGAGAGTTAAAAGGCTAACTCACTCATTAGCCCAGATGGTACAAAAGAAACAAGTCAGGAAGTGAAGGGGAAGAAGAGAGTGAGTGGGGTCAGACTGAGGCAGGCAGGCCAGCTGGCCTGTCTGGCTGGTAGCTTTGTAGAGTAAGAGCCTCTCCCCTCCTTGCCTGAGAAGCTGAGGAGTCCGTGTTACTGTTGGGATGAGGCTGCATAGCCTGTAAAAGTGGTGGAAAAGAACACTGTAAATTGCACAAGGTGATTTACCGGAAGGCCTCCGAGCCATTTGTGGGATAGGAAGTAGGTAGGAGCAAGCACCCTCTCAGAGACTGGTTTTTCCTGGAAGCATCAGGCTTCTCACAATCTTTTTACTACATTTATCCCTACTTTGTTCTCTAATTTGCGCTCTTGTGTATCTGTTTTTTCTTTATAAAGAATTTTATCTTTTCATATGGAAATTTCTCCGACTTTGATCATATTTTTTCACAAGACTCTGAGCCCCCACATGGGATAGGCTGCCCTGTTCCAGGAGAAAGCATTTGTGATTTCATTATGGCATCTTTTCACTATTGTCCATTCCATTCCTTGGGGGAGGGGAATTGGAACAGTGCTGCAACATACCTCTGGTTTGTTCTGATTTTATAACAGCATTATATTTTCACTAATATTCCATTCCTTACCTTACCTGTCATTTCGTTGCACATCCTGACAAATTCGTCAGGTTCAGACTAACACTGTAAACATTTTCCCATCTCATATTGCTAGTTCAGTCTCTCAGCCTTTGGTCTAACTATGGAACCTTGTGTCATTTGTGCTTAAGACCTTTTGCTGCGATGAATATTGACCACTTATTCCTAGATATTTGGCTCCAGTAAAGAACACTGAAGTTAGTTCTGAAGCCATTGTATTCACCTGAATGACATTGTAGTGTAACAGTTTACTGTGCTGACTGGGTGGGTGAGTGGGTCTTTCTTGGCACACCCACAGACTTTCCCTAATGCTTTTGGCTCCTCTCAGATTTAACAACCTGAATCAAAGAGTCTCAATGAGAGAGCTGCTCATGGGTGTCACCTGCTTTTTCTTCTGAATCTGGGAGAAAAGAAAACGTACATGTTAACTGATATTAATTATATTCCCAACTTTTAGCTCTTTACTGATTGAATCTCATATCAGTTTTTCTGTTTATTTGCCCAGTTCTGATTTCAGACTAAGCAGCCTATTGTTACCCAGTTTACAGAGCTTGTCTTTTGTGAATAATGGTACAGCATCAGAATGCTTCTGGAATGTCCATGTGTGTTCCAGGCTATATTAACATGTAATATCTGTGGACTAGAGATCTTTCTTCAACCACTTCATTTAGGACTTCTGAGTTCAAGTTATCTGTATTTCATGTTGTTTTATTCAGTATCTGTCACACTTCCCCCAAGCAATTGTATTTAAGAAAATGCCATTTCTCTCTGTACATTTGTTCTAGCAAAACTCTCAGTAATGCAAATAGGAAAAGTGTTTCTGTCAAGTGAAGGCATGTATTTCTTGTTCAAGAAGGTATCATTTGCTTAAATGACGGATTCCCGTTGGCCTGTGATGCTTTACACAAAACACAGCCTCCTGAGAGACTGAGGGCTAAAGTTTTCAAAATGCAGGTTATAATTAAAATTGTAACTGTGAATACATAAATCTATTCAATTTGCTACAAGCTTCAGTAATTGGATAAATAGAATTTCCTATTGTGGTCAAAACAAATAAAGGCTTGGATTCTATAGACTTAATCTGTTAAGATGGCTAACTGAGACAAGGTGTATGTCTCATTCGCCACTACATGTTAAAACAGTATTATTATTGATTTTTAATGAATTCCAAGGGTTGTAGTCATTCCAGATAAATAGGTCCTGAGTTTTTATAAATGCAGAAGGCCAGCTCCTCAGCTCTTCTTAAATCCCTCTTGTATCGCTCCAGAAGAGTTCACTAGCTCATTCTTTTTCCCATGTTGATCTGATCACCACGGGCTGAATTCAGTGCAAAGGCCTCTGTGAGGTCACTAGCTGACCAATTATAGCATGTTGGGTTCATGTCAATGCACAGGCCTTGGAGGATTACCAGCTCAGGACCTTTAGCTTGCTGGGATAAAGTCAAATCTCAACACTTTCTAGAATGATGGCTGGCGCCACGGCAACAGGCCTTGAGTGGTTCAGCACCTCTAGGTTTCTGGGATTATGTCCAAGTACAGGCCTCTATGAGGTCACTTGTTCCTCAAATGTAGCATACTGAGTTGATATCAAAGAACGGGCTGCTATGAGGTCACTGGCTCAGCACAAACGACATGCTGTGTTGGTAATGGTCAAAGCACTGACACAGAGTTCCGGCTACAGCACTTCCAGGCCCCTGCTGAAGCCAAGCGGGACTTTGTCAGGATACTAGCTCGGTTCCTCCATCTTCCTAGCATGATGTCTGGACACAGGCCTCAGGTGTCTGGCACAGCACCACTTCCTTGCTGGGGTAAAGTCAAAGTCAGGCCTCTGTGAGGCTACTGGCTCTTGTCAAAGCAGAGTTCCATGGTAAGGTTTGCTAGATCAGCACCTCTGGCTCTCTGGGCTGATGTTAAGCCTCAGGCTTTTGTGAGGTCTCTAGTGCAGGCCTTTGTGAGCTTACTGGCTCAGCAGCTTTGGCTTGCTGGTCTGAAGTCAAGGTGTATCCCACAAGAAGGCTTGTGCAGTAAAGTTCACTGATGACTCCCATCTTTTTCCTGAAGAAATCGAACCTGGGCTGCCCTCAGAGAATGTGATTTTAATGTGGCTCTCTCTGTTATTTGGAAATTGGACAGGAAACTATGAGGGAGCAGGAAAACATGGGAATGAAGAAACAGACTGGGGGGAGTGTAGGGAATGTGGGGAAACAGAAGGAAGGCTCAGAGAGGTGTGAAAATCAATAAAACATAGCAACCAAACTGAGACAGCCAATTAATGAAACACATACACAACGATATCAAGGAGGGAGGTTGCGGGTCATGACCTGATACTATGACAGAGGAGAGAAATATTTTGCCTCGTAATGATTTTCTACTCACATAGCTATTTGTTGATCTCAAAACAGTCCTCCTACAGAGGCCTGTTTGGTTATTGAGGTGGATCTGTTTTGTAGAGTCTGTATGGTTCTTGTGATTAAAACTGTCAGTGACTACGTGAATATGTGCATACTTGCCCTCCAAAACATAGCTTGTCACCCCTCCCTCAGGGAGAGGGCCTCCAAGATGTTCCATCTAATGCATCATGAGATAGATGGTTTGCAAGCTTTCAAAGCTTTCATACATGTGTGAAAAAACATGAAAGGGCCTAGGATTTCCTGAAGAACTGAGTACATTCAATCTATATTTTGAAGGCCAGTGAACATCCACAAGTTCTAGAGTCTTTGACTGTGAATGCTTTAGATAAGCACAAGGACAGGATTTATGGAAGATGGAATACTATAGAGGTGACCGAGAAGAGGAATAAAGCCAAGAAAATTTTGTAGAATATGAAGTGGAGATGTCTATAACATATTTAATTTAGACATTTCCAGTGAAAAGGATTGGCTTGATCATCCTCTCAGTTATACCAGTGTCAATTAGGAGTTAGCGCCATAAGAGTTTATAGAGTTATAGTGATATAAAACTGGTGTGAATGGAGAATCAAGCCTATTATTTTCAAATTGTAACAGCTGCTATTGAAACACTGTTCGTTCTAGTGGCTAAAATACCTTCCTTTTTACTACAAATATAATGGGTTACATTCCTGCTTGCCTGAAATGGAAAGGGGAATTTGGCCCACTGTATTCAAATCATGGGTTTCGTTTTAAGCTTTTGACCATTTTTTCGCAAATCTTTAGTCCTCTCAATGACACACGGATCACAACGTTTCAACACTTAATTATTTTATCACCCCAAAATACTACAGTGTGCATTTGACAACAATATTGAAGTTATTCATTTGCTGCAGGGAAAAAGATACACACGGTATAAATCAGCCATCTTTTTTAACTTGTAATTCACATACTGTTTCAATTGCCCTCAGGAGAAAAGGTGAAACCTTTTGGGGTCATAAGCTACTTTTTCTCACTTTGCAAAAAAAAAAAAAAAATAGAGCACTATATCCAAAACATTTCACATGATATTCGAAGCAACCATTTTAGGTACCTAAATGTTCAAAGTCAAGAAAACACAATTAGGACTGAGTTAGTGCCATCTCCTGGAGTTCATAAATGAACACATGGGTAGTAATCAAAGTAGATCAAATTAGGAAGGGCAACTTCTCATTTCTGATGCTTGGGTGTCATGATGGGTGTTGCCATTATGTAGTGAAGAGTTTTTAATTTCCTGATTTCTCCCATTCTCCTGTGCAAGTCATCAACCCTTCACTCTGCAATATCTGCTATGGCAAAAAGAAACAACCCTTCAATGACAACACCCCATGATGACTTCCTAAGATGCAAGGAACCAGCTACCATTTGAACAATGCCACCTGTTAATAAACTTTGAAATTTCATTTTGCGGTCTCATTTTGTCTTTGCATAGGTTTGGAAATAATAGGTGGATTTATGACAATTTACAGTTTCTTCCTAGCCGTCTCAGCCAGAGGTTGGTTATTTCCTGGAAGGATCAGGATTCTTACATCCTTTTTACTATCTTCTACGCAACCTATCTATCATATATCTTTCATCTACCTCTTTTTCCCCTCAATAAACTGTCCCAAGTTTTTTCTTTTTTCATACGGAAGTTTCTCTGCCTTTGATCATTATTTTTTTCAGCCATCTCTGAAACCCAATGAGATAAGCTGCCCAGAATTTGAACACTGTTGTTAGACTGTCTTATGATTTGATGATGGCATATTTTCGGTATTATCCAGTCCTTCTTGAGAATTTTTGGAACAGTGCTGCAACATTCTTCCAGTGCCTTCTGATTTTATAATGGGCATTATATTTTCAGTAATATCCCATTCCATGTCTCACCTATCAGTTTTGCTGCACATCCTGACAAACAGCCTATAGACATTCACCAATATATGCATATTTTCAGGTCAATCTATTGACCTATGGCCTATGGCCTTGCCAAGATAAAAAAAATTACCAATTTTATTCCTAGCTGTTTGCTTGCAGAAAAGTATGAGGTGTATCAAGCATGTAGCGATTAGTTCTGAACCCTCTGTAATTATTTAAATGATACAGTAATGTAACTGTTTACTTTGCTGGCTGGGTAAGTCAGTATTTTTTGACACGCACAAAATTATCCTCTAAAGGAATATGTTTCCCAAACAATGGGTTGTGGGAAGTTTCTACATGGCTCACGGTCCTGGTGTGGAGGGAAGGCCAGAGAAGGGAGGGTTGAAAAGCAAAGTAACCCCACATTAGCAGCCCCTCTTCTGCAGGGCTGGGCCCGACTCTCCATTCCAGGCATTGTGAATTGGTCCATGAGGTCACAGCACACAGTTTTCCCCCAGCTGCCCCTCTGTGGTGATGGAAGAACAGTGAGACAAATGTGAGAGAGTGGCAGCGTGACCTGGAGCACAGGGTCGCAGCTCTCACTCACTCAAATTTTGCCTGGCCACCCATCCATCATGGGCCATGTATGTATATTTCTGGTTGAGACTCTCCCATGAAGACAAGATTCTAGGCAATGACCAATTTCCATTCCAGTGATCAGTTCCTCCCCCCCTCCCCGCCCCTCGCATCATACTGAGGTGTAAGCTAGTTACCCCAATTGTGTTAGAAAATTCACATCTATAAATTATGGGTAACTACTCTCAGGTAAATGGATGGCACCACTGTATGAACACAGTGTGAGATCAGAATCAGGTCCATGGACTTGTGTTACTCCTAATTTAAACCAGTGTGAGATTAGATTTTGCCAAATCCCTGCTGAAAATAAACCAACAAACAGACAAAAAACCTCCACTTTGAAACCTTTCCTTATGGTGATTGATGCACCTTGTATGGAAAAAACTACCATTTCCATTATCCTTTTTCTCCTTCCTCTGGCCAGGTAGAAGGAAAGACCTTAAGGCAGGACCCTCGCTCCTGGGACAGGGGATTGTGGGGGAACAGCTGTGGCTTGGAAACCAGGAGCATCAGAGAAGCTGGATCCATGGAGAAATCCCCAGGGAAATGTATCTAGGAGAGGCATCATCAGAAGCTGGAGGACTGCATATGGAATAGGGTGTGGCTGAAGGAGATTGCAAGTGAGAGTTGGCCTGTGCATGTGGAAACAGCAGCGACTGAGCAGGAAATCATGGCAGACAGGCTCCAGTGAGAGAAACCGCTAACTGCAAACCAGTAAACTCCTGTTTGCTTGGAATAAGAGACTGGTCTGGACTATCCAGCAGTGACTAGGCCTGAAGAACCTTAGTCCTCTATTAGATTGCCACTTCTTCCACCCCACTCCCAATCAGGGGGCCAAATAAGAACTGCTATTGTTTCTCCAGAATTGTAACTGTTTAAGACACAGTACTTGGGGTAATTGCAACCCTCCCCTTTTTTTCAGCTCTAGAAAAATACCTCTTCACTTTCGCCATTCACTAAAGCTGTTAGGGGAAGCAACTAGGGCTGGTGCCTCACAAGACCTAGCAGCTGAAATGTCTTCAGCGTTTGTCTCTGAGTTGTGGTACACCTCTCATGCTACTCGAATTTTAGGACTTGTCTACGCAGGAACACTCAGGGAAGTTAATCTGAATTAACTACAAGTATTAATTTAAAGAGGATTAGTTAAATTGCATTAAACCTCTGTGTGGTTACACTAATTCAGAATTAAAATAAGCTAAACTGAATAAAGCCGCATTAATTCTGAATGCAATTCAGTTTAAATGATCCACTTTACATTCACACCTTCAGCTCATTTGGAATATCTTTTTGGAGTGTTCCCATGTAGACTGTCTCTTAGAACAGCTATAATATTTTCAGGGGTGAATCTGTTGCATCTGTGATAAAGACAGACTTTCATTCCCAGGTCGTCTAACCGAGCAAAATTTTCTTGAGGGGAAAGATTACTTGTCTAGAAAAAACTGGAAGACATGAATCTGTTTTAACTAGGGAGTGTATTTAGTGATGGGCTCTTCCCGTTAGAAATGTTATTGACAGTTTTATAAATGTATTGTGCAATTTTGAGATATCTGTTTAAACTAATCCCTTATGGAACTGAGCTGAAAAATATTTGTCCCTAGCAAAATTACCTGAATTTTCACCATGTTTCTTTTAATTGGACTTTACTTACTTTTAATTCTCCTCTCTTTTCTCTGCAAAGAGATGTCGTGGTCATTGTGGAGAGATTTTTAAAAAGCATTCTCCCTAAAGGTAAAGTGAGCTATCCATCCTTTGTAAGCATTCAGCATCCAGAATGTTCTTTCTCCCTCTGCAACATAAGCTCATCAAGAAATCAGATGAACACACACAGATCAAACCCCCACCCCCAGAAAAAAAATATATATATCCGACCTACTTTCATGTTGTTTTATACAGTATGTGTCACACTTGCCGTAGCAATTGTATTTAAGAAAATGCCATTTCTCTCTGTACATTTATTGTAGCAAAACTCTCAGTAATGCAAATAGGAAAAGTGTTTCTGTCAAGTGAAGGCATGTATTTCTTGTTCAAGAAGGTATCCATTTGCTTAAATGATGGATTCCAGTTGGCCTGTGAAGCTTTACACAAAACAGCCACCTGATAGACTGAGGGCTAAAGTTTTCAAAATGGAGGTTATAATTAAAATTGTAACTGCTAGTCCATAAATCTATTCAATTTTCTGCAAGCTTCAGTGATTGGATAGACAGAATTTCCTATTGTGGTCAAAACAAATAAAGGCTTGGATTCTATAGACTTAATCTGTGAAGATGGCCAACTGAGACAAGCTGTATGTCTCATTTGCCACTACATGTTAAAACAGTGTTATTATTGATTTTAATAAATTCCAAGGGTTGTAGTCATTCCAGATAAATAGGTCCTGAGTTTTTATAACTGCAGAAGGCCAGCTCCTCAGCTCTTCTTAAATCCCTCTTGTGTCACTCCAGAAGAGTAAATGGGATTTAAAGCACTTTCTGTGAGTTCACTAGCTCATTCTTTTTCCCACACTGATCTGATCACCACGGGCTGAATTCAGTGCAAAGGCCTCTGTGAGGTCACTAGCTCACCAATTTATAGCCTGTTGGGTTCATGTAAATGCACAGGCCTTGAAGGGTTACCAGCTCAGGACCTTTAGCTTGCTGGGATAAGGTCAAATCTCAACACATTCTAGAATGATGGCTGGCGCCACGGCAACAGGCCTTGAGTGGTTCAGCACCTCTAGGTTTCTGGGATTATGTCCAAGTACAGGCCTCTATGAGGTCACTTGTTCCTCAAATGTAGCATACTGGGTTGATATCAAAGAAAGGGCTGCTATGAGGTCACTGGCTCAGCACATATGACATGCTGGGTTGGTACTGGTCAAAGCACTGACACAGAGTTCCGGCTACAGCACTTGCAGGCCCCTGCTGAAGCCAAGCGGGACTTTGTCAGGATACTAGCTCGGTACCTCCATCTTCCTAGCATGATGTCTGGACACAGGCCTCAGGTGTCTGGCACAGAACCACTACTTTGCTGGAGTAAAGTCAAAGTCAGGCCTCTGTGAGGCTACTAGCTCTTGTCAAAGCAGAGTTCTTTGGTAAGGTTTGCTAGATCAGCACCTCTGGCTCTCTGGGCTGATGTTAAGCCTCAGGCTTTTGTGAGGTCTCTAGTGCAGGCCTTTGTGAGCTTACTGGCTCAGCAGCTTTGGCTTGCTGGTCTGAAGTCAAAGTGTATCCCACATGCTTCATAATGCACTGTTTTATTTTCTCTGTGAAAGCCAGAGAAAGAATGTGGAGAAAGAAGGTTTGTGCAGTAAAGTTCACTGATGTCTCTCATCTTTTTCCTGAAGAAATAGAACCTGGGCTGCCCTCAGAGAATGTGATAGTAATGTGGCTCTCTCTGTTGCTTGGAAATTGGACAGGAAACTATGAGGGAGCAGGAAAACATGGGAATGAAGAAACAGACTGGGGGGAGTGTAGGGAATGTGGGGAAACAGAAGGAAGGCTCAGAGAGGTGTGAAAATCAATAAAACATAGCAACCAAACTGAGAGAGTCAATTAATGAAACACATAAACAAAAATATCTAGGATGGAGGTTGGGGGAGATGACCTGATCCTATGACAGAGGAGAGAAATATTTTGCATCTTAATGATTTTCTACACACATAGCCATTTGTTGATCTCAAAACAGTCCTTCTACAGAGGCCTGTTTGGTGAATGAGGTGGATCTGTTTTGTAGAGTCTGTATGGTTCTTGTGATTAAAACTGTCAGTGACTACGTGAATTTGTGCATACTTGCCCTCCAAAACATATGTTGTCACCCCTCCCTCAGGGAGAGGGCCTCCAAGATGTTCCATCTAATGCATCATGAGAGAGATGATTTGCAAGCTTTCAAAGCTTTCATACATGTGTGAAAAAACATGAAAGGGCCTAGGATTTCCTGAAGAACTGAGTACATTCAATCTATATTTTGAAGGCCAGTGAACATCCAGCAAGTTCTAGAGTCTTTGACTGTGAATGCTTTGGATAAGCACAAGGATGGCACTTATGGAAGACAGAGTACTATAGAGGTGAATGCCATATCAGTTCAAAGACGACCTTGTCCAAATGGAACACACAGTACTGATTCTATTGAGAGGTTTCCTTATTCTGAGACTTGCCTGGTCAGATGTAATAAAGGCATGACAGGAGCGAGTGTGATTGCATAACTAATGGTACGTATCACACAGGTGACTGATAAGAGGGATAAAGCAAAGAAGATTTTCTAGAATATGAAGTGGAGATGTCTATAACATATTTAATTTAGACATTTCCAGTGAAAAGGATTGGCTTGATCATCCTCTCAGTTATACCAGTGTCAATTAGGAGTTAGCGCCATAAGAGTTTATAGAGTTATAGTGATATAAAACTGGTGTGAATGGAGAATCAAGCCTATTATTTTCAAATAGTAACAGCTGCTATTGAAACACTGTTCGTTCTAGTGGCTAAAATACCTTCCTTTTTACTACAAATGTAATGGGTTACATTTCTGCTTGCCTGAAATGGAAAGGGGAATTTGGCCCACTGTATTCAAATCATGGGTTTGGTTTTAAGCTTTTGACCATTTTTTCCACAAATCTTTAGTTCTCTCAATGACACACGGATCACAACGTTTCAACACTTAATTATTTTATCACCCCAAAATACTACAGTGTGCATTTGACAACAATATTGAAGTTATTCATTTGCTGCAGGGAAAAAGATACACACGGTATAAATCAGCCATCTTTTTTAACTTGTAATTCACATACTGTTTCAATTGCCCTCAGGAGAAAAGGTGAAACCTTTTGGGGTCATAAGCTACTTTTTCTCACTTTGCAAAAAAAAAAAAAAGGGCACTAGATCCAAAACATTTCACATGATCTTAAAAACAACCTTTTTAGGTACATAAAGGTTCAAAGTCAAGAAAACACAATTAGGACTGAGTTAGTGCCATCTCCTGGAGTTCATAAATGAACACATGGGTAGGAATCAAAGTAGATCAAATTAGGAAGGGCAACTTCTCATTTCTGATGCTTGGGTGTCATGATGGGTGTTGCCATTATGTAGTGAAGAGATATAATATCAACTGGTCACTGCTTTCCCCTTTGATAAGTGTGACCTACATAAATTAACTTCCAAAGTGTTTATAAAAAGGGAAAAATCTATTTGTTTTCTTACATAGACACTTTGCTGTACAGTAAATTTGATGGCCATATATTGCTTAATTCTAGTTTATCACAGCTGAATAATAGGGCAATGTGGGTCATACTTATCAGCCTCTCTACATAAAGGTCAGAGTGCCAGTTCAACTAACAAGCTCAGGAAATTCCACCAAAGACAGGTAGGCTGAATAGATCCACAGTTTAAATCAAGTCAGCCAAACATTGACTAAATTAATCCAAAAAGGCAAGGGTAATGTAGAGGCAAACAATTCCATAGCTTCATAGTTGGCTGCATCCTCCTAACTTCAGGGTGTTTGTGATGTTGTTTTTGTGGTTATACTGTCATTTCAACAAAAAACCATTTTATGTCCATATAGGGTCAAAACTAGTGGCTTTGTCCTTATATAGTCATTTCAGTGGAAAGTGTTAATGACATGATCAGGACAGCTGGCATTTTTCCTTATATGGACACTTTGCTATACAGTGAAATTGATGCCCATGTCTGAACAAGCCCATTATAGTTCATCACAGGTGAGTGACCCGGTAGGTTTTTGTCACACTTACCAGCCCCTCTATATAAGGGCCAGAGCTGCCAGCTCAGCTCACAAGATGAGGACATCCCACCAGACAGGTTGGCTGTCTCCTACGGAGCTGGTGCTCCAGCTGCGGAGATCTTGAAAACCATAATCTTCTCCGGTAATGGCAAGGTACAGACGCAGCAGGAGCAGAAGCAGGAGCCGTCGCAGAAGGTGACGAAGGGGAGGCCGCGGAGGTCGACATGGAAGGAGGAAAAGACGACGACATGGCAGAAGGAGGAGAGGTCGTAGGGGTAGTGAGCAAACTCACAGGAGGAGGAGGAGGAGAAGGAGGAGTTTTTAATTTCCTGATTTCTCCCATTCTCCTGTGCAAGTCATCGACCCTCCACAGTGCAACATCTGCTATGCCAAAAAGAAACATTCCTTCAGTGACAACACCCCGCGATGACATCCCAAGATGGAAGGAGCCTGCTACCAGTTGAACAATACCACCTGTCAATAAACTTAGAAATTTCATTTTGCAGTCTCATTGGGTCCTTGTGTTTTGCCTGCACTTAGAAAATAGGGGTTGTATTTTTGACAGATTGCAGTTTCTTCCTAATCTTCCGCCCTATGATCACTGAGCCTCCTCTTAGTTGCCCTGAGTTCATCTGATTTTGGAAATACACCCAGGTGATAGATTCATAGCTGAGGAGTCCGTGTTACTGTTGGGATGAGGCTGCATAGCCTATAAAAGTGGTGGAAAAGAACACTGTAAATTGCACAAGGTGATTTACCGGAAGGCCTCCGAGCCATTTGTGGGATAGGTAATAGGTAGGAGCAAGCACCCTCTCAGAGGCTGGTGTTTCCTGGAAGCATAAGGCTTCTCACATCCTTTTTACTACAATTATCCCTATTTTTTCCCTAATTTGCACTTTTGTATCTGTTTTTTTCTTTATAAAGAATTTTTTCATCTTTTCATATGGAAATTTCTCCGACTTTGATCATATTTTTTCACAAGACTCTGAGCCCCCACATGGGATAGGCTGCCCTGTTCCAGGAGAAAGTATTTGTGATATCATTATGGCATCTTTTCACTATTGTCCATTCCATTCCTTCGGGGAGGGGAATTGGAACAGTTCTGCAACATACCTCTGGTTTGTTCTGATTTTATAACAGCATTATATTTTCACTAATATTCCATTCCTTAACTTACCTGTCCTTTTGTTGCACATCCTGACAAATTTGTCAGGTTCAGACTAACACTGTAAACATTTTCCCATCTCATATTGCTAGTTCAGTCTCTTAGCCTTTGGTCTAACTATGGAACCTTGCGTCACTTGTTGTTAAGACCTTTTGCTGAGATAAATATTGACCACTTATTCCTAGATATTTGGCTCCAGTAAAGAACACTGCAGTTAGTTCTGAAACCATTGTATTCCTCTAAATGACATAGTAGTGTAACAGTTTACTGTGCTGACTGGGTGGGTGAGTGGGTCTTTCTTGGCACACCCACAGACATTCCCTAATGCTTTTGGCTCCTCTCAGATTTAACAACCTGAATCAAAGAGTCTCAATGAGGGAGAAGCTCATGGGTATCACCTGCTTTTTCTTCTGTATCTGGGAGAAAAGAAAACGTACATGTTGACTGATATTAATTATATTCCCAACCTTTAGCTCTTTACTGATTGAATCTCATATCAGTTTTTCTGTTCATTTGCCCAGTTCTGATTTCAGACTAAGCAGCCTATTGTTACCCAGTTTACAGAGCTTGTCTTTTGTGAATAATGGTACAGCATCAGAACACTTCTGGAATGTCCATATGTGTTCCAGGCTATATTAACATGTAATATCTGTGGACTAGAGATCTTTCTTCAACCACTTCATTTAGGACTTCTGAGTTCAAGTTATCAGTATTTCATGTTGTTTTATTCAGTATGTGTCACACTTGCCCAGGCAATTGTATTTGAGAAAATGCCATTTCTGTCTGTACGTTTGTTCTAGCAAAACTCTCAGTAATGCAAACAGGAAAAGTGTTTCTGTCAAGTGAAGGCATGTATTTCTTGTTCAAGAAGGTATCATTTGCTTAAATGATGGATTCCAGTTGGCCTGTGACGCTTTACACAAAACACAGCCTCCTGAGAGACTGAGGGCTAAAGTTTTCAAAATGCAGGTTATACTTAAAATTGTAACTGCGAGTCCATAAATCTATTCAATTTGCTGCAAGCTTCAGTAATTGGATAGATAGAATTTCCTATTGTGGTCAGAACAAATAAAGGCTTGGATTCTATAGACTTAATCTGTGAAGATGGCTAACTGAGGCAAGCTGCATGTTTCATTCGCCACTACGTGTTAAAACAGTATTATTATTGATTTTTAATAAATTCCAAGGGTTGTAGTCTTTCCAGATAAATAGGTCCTGAGTTTTTATAACTGCAGAAGGCCGGCTCCTCAGCTCTTCTTAAATCCCTCTTGTATCGCTCCAGAAGAGTTCACTAGCTCATTCTTTTGCCCATGTTGATCTGATCACCACGGGCTGAATTCAGTGCAAAGCCTCTGTGAGGTCACTAGCTGACCAATTATAGCATGCTGGGTTGATGTAAATGCACAGGCCTTGGAGGGTTACCAGCTCAGGACCTTTAGCTTGCTGGGAATAAAGTCAAATCTCAACACATTCTAGAATGATGGCTGGCGCCAAGGCAACAGGCCTTTATGTGGTTAATGTTTCAGCACCTCTAGGTTTCTGGGTTTATGTCCTCTATGAGGTCACTTGTTCCTCAAATGTAGCATACTGGATTGATATCAAAGAATGGGCTGCTATGAGGTCACTGGCTCAGCACATATGACATGCTAGGTTGGTAATGGTGAAAGCACTGACACAGAGTTCCGGCTACAGCACTTCCAGGCTCCTGGCTGAAGCCAAGCGGGACTTTGTCAGGATACTAGCTCGGTACCTCCATCTTCCTAGCATGAGTCTGGACACAGGCCTCAGGTCTCTGGCACAGAACCACTACTTTGCTGGGGTAAAGTCAAAGTCAGGCCTCTGTGAGGCTACTGGCTCTTGTCAAAGCACAGGTCTTTGTAAGGTTTGCTAGATCAGCACCTCTGGCTCTCTGGGCTGATGTTAAGCCTCAGGCTTTTGTGAGGTCATACTTATCAGCCTCTCTACATAAAGGTCAGGGATGGAGGTTGGGGGAGATGATCTGATCCTATGACAGAGAAAATATTTTGCCTCTTAATGATTTTCTACTCACATAGCCATTTACTGATCTCAAAACAATCCTTCTACAGAGGCCTGTTTTGTTATTGAGGTGGATCTGCTTTGTAGAGCCAGTTTGTTTCCTGTGATTAAAACTGTCAGTGACTACGTGAATTTGTGCATAGTAGCCCTCCAAAACATATGTTGTCACCCCTCACTTAGGGACAGGGCCCTGATGTTTAATGAAGAGATAAGGTTTTTTGCTTTGTGCCCCCAAGATGTTCCATCTAATGAATCATGAGATAGATGATTTGCAAGATTTCTCGGCTTTCATACATGAGTAAAAAAACATGAAAGGGCCTAGGATTTCCTGAGGAACTGAGTACATTCAATCTATATTTTGAAGGCCAGTGAACATCCAGCAAGTTCTAGAGTCTCTTCTTTGACTGTGAATGCTTTGGAGAAGCACAAGGACAGCAAGACTACCTTGGGATTTATGAAAGATGGAGTACTTTGGGGCTGAATGCTACATCAGTTCAAAAGACCACCTTGTCCAAATGGAACACACAGTACTTATTCTATTGAGAGGTTTCCTTATTCTGAGACTTGCCTGGTCAGATGTAATAAAGGCATGACAGGAGCAAGTGTGAGTGCATGACTAATGGTATGCATCACACAGGTGACGGAGAAGAGAGATGAAGCCAAGAAGATATTGTAGACTATGAAGTGGAGAAGTAGTCATAGGTTCCACCCCCACTCTGAACTTTAGGGTACATATGTGGGGACCTGCATGAGAAACCCTAAGCTTAATTACCAGCTTAGATCAGTATGCTGCCACCATCCAAATATTTGAGTCATTTGGAAAACTCTGTCTTCCCCCCCAAAACCTTTCCCTCCCTGGGTAGACTTGAGAGACTTCGCCACCAATTCCTTGGTGAACACCGATCCAAACCCCTTGGATCCTAAAACAAGGAAGAGTTACTCATTCCCCTCCCCCCTTCTTCCCTCACCAATCCCTGGTGAGTCCAGATCCAATCCCCTTGCATCTAAAAACAAGAAAAAATCAATCAGGTTCTTTAAAAAAAGGCTTTTAATTAAAGAAAAGAAAGGTAAAAGAAAAAAACCTCTGGGAGAGATTAGCGTACCAGCTACTCTCACAGACAACAGATTCAAAACACAGAGGATGTTCCCCTGGGCAAAAATTTAGTACACAAAAGAATCCCTAATTTGATTATTCCTCTAATTGCACAAAATCACAAAAGAAAATAAACATAAACCTATTTATTTGTTTCTGATAAGAGGCTGATTCTTTGATCTTTTCCACTCTGGCCAAAACTGAAACTGACCAAGCCAAAGGGAACTTCCCTCCTTCCTTTTGAAACATCCTGTCCCCACATTGGTTCCTATGGTCACGTGTCAGCTAGGCTAGGTGAACTTCTTCACCCTTTACAAGTAAAAGAGGCAATAACCTTTAACTATCTGTTTATGACAGAAGTCTATAACATATTTGATTTATACATTTCCAGTGCAAAAGTATTGGCTTGAAATATTGGAAAGAGGAATTTGACACACTGTATTCAAATCATGGATTTGGTTTTAAGCTTTTGAGCAATTTTTCACAAATCTTTAGTCCTCTCAATGACACACGGATCACAATGTATCAACACTTAATTATTTTATCACCCCAAAATACTACAGTGTGCATTTGACAACAATATTGAAGTTATTCATTTGCTGCAGGATACAAGTTACACATAGTATAAATCAGCCATCTCTTTTAACGTGCAATTCATATACTGTTTCAATTGCCCTCAGGAAACAAAGGTGAAACCTTTTGGGGCCATAAGTTACTTTTTCTCACTTTAAACCAAAAAAAAAAAAGAGGCACTAGATCCAAAACATTTCACATGATATTAAAAGCTAAATGTTCAAAGTCAAGAAAACACAATTAGGACTGAGTTAGTGCCTTCTCCGGGACTTCTTAAATGAACACATGGGTAGTAATCAAAGTAGATCAAATTAGGAAGGGGAGCTTCTCATTTCTAACGGTTGGGTGTCATGATGGGTGTTGCCATTATGTAGTGAAGAGATATGATAATATCAACTGGTCACTGCTTTCCCCTCTTATAAGAGTGACCGACATAAATCAACTTCCAAAGTATTTATAAAAGGGGAAAAATCTATTTGTTTTCCTACATAGACACTTTGCTGTACAGTAAATTTGATGGCCATATATTGCTAAATTCTAGTTTATCACAGCTTAATAATAGGGCAATGTGGGTCATACTTATCAGCCTCACTACATAAAGGTCAGAGTGCCAGCTCAACTAACAAGCTCAGGAAATTCCACCAAAGACAGGTAGGTTGAATAGATCCACAGTTAAAATCAAGTCACCCAAACATTGACAAAATTAATCCATCAAGGCAAGGGTAATGTAGAGGCAAACAATTCCGTAGCTTCATAGTTGGCTGCATCTATGCTAACTTCAGGGTGTTTGTAATGTTGTTTTTGTGGTTATACTGTCATTTTAACAAAGAACCATTATATGTCCATATAGGGTCAAAACTTGTGGCTTTGTCCTTATATAGTCATTTCAGTGGAAAGTGTTAATTAATGACATGATCAGGACAGCTGGTGTTTTCCTTATATGGACAATTTGCTATACAGTAAAATTGATGCCCATGTCTGAACAAGCCCATTATAGTTCATCACAGGTGAGTGACCCGGTAGGTTTTTGTCACACTTACCAGCCCCTCTATATAAGGACCAGAGCTGCCAGCTCAGCTCACAAACTAAGGACATCCCACCAGACAGGTTGGCTGTCTCCTATGGTGCTGGTGCTCCAGCTGCGGAGATCCTGAAAGCCATAATCTTCTCCAGAAATGGCAAGGTACAGACGCAGCAGGAGCAGAAGCAGGAGCCGTCGCAGAAGGCGACGAAGGGGAGGCCGCGGGGGTCGGCATGGAAGGAGGAGAAGACGACGACATGGCAGAAGGAGGAGAGGTCATAGAGGTAGAGAGCGAACTCACAGGAGGAGGAGGAGGAGGAGAAGGAGGAGTTTTTAATTTCCTGATTTCTCCTGTGCAAGTCATCGACCCTCCACTCTGCAATGTCTGCTATGGCAAAAAGAAACATTCCTTCAGTGACAACTCCCCGTGATGACTTCCTAAGATGAAAGGAACCAGCTACCATTTGAACAATGCCACCTGTCAATAAACTTTGAAATTTCATTTTGCTGTCTCATTGGGTCATTGCATAGGTTTGGAAATATTGGGTGTATTTATAACAGTTTATAATTTCTTCCTAGCCTCTCAGTCAGAGATTGGTTATTTCCTGGAAGGATCAGGATTCGAGCATCCTTTTTACTATCTTCTGCACTAAATATTTTTCATTCATGTACCTCTTTATTCCTCAATAAAACTGTCCCCATTTTTTTTTCTTTTTTCATACGGAAGTTTCTCTGCCTTTGATCCATTATTTTCAACCATCTCTGAAAGTCAGATGACATTAGCTGCCCAGAATTTGAACACTGGTGTTAGACGGTCTTAATATTTGATGATGGAATATTTTCTGTATTATCCATTCCATTCCTTCTTGAGATTTTTTGGAACAGTGCTGCAACATTCTTCGGTGGCTTCTGATTTTATATTGGGCATTATATTTTTAGTAATATCCCATTCCTTGTCTCACCTATCAGTTTTGCTTCACATCCTGACAAATAGCCTATATATATTCTCCAACATATGCATATTTTCAGGTCAATCTGTTGACCTATAGCCTTACTATGGACTATATGGCATTGGCAAGATACGAAAAACTACCAATTTTATTCTTAGCTGTTTGCCTGTAGAAAAGTATGTGCTGTACCAAGCATGTCGTGATTAGTTCTGAACCCTCTGTAATTATTTGAATGATACAGTAATGTAACTGTTTACTTCGCTGGCTGGGTAAATCACTATTTATTGACACACCCACAAAAACATCCTCTAAAACAATATGTTTCCCAAACAACGGGTTGTGACCCACCAATGAGTTGTGGGAAGTTAATACATAGCTCACAGTCCTGGTGTGGAGGGAAGGCCAGAGGAATAGGGGTTAGAAAGCGAACTCACACCACAGCAGCAGCTCCTCTTCTGCAGCGCTGGGCGCAGTTCCGCATTCCAGGCATTGTGAATTGGTCCATGAGGTCACAGCACACAGTTTTCCCCCAGCTGCCCCTCTGTGGTGATGGAAGAACAGTGAGACAAATGTGAGAGAGTGGCAGCGTGACCTGGAGCACAGGGTCGCAGCTCTCACTCACTCAAATTTTGCCAGGCCACCCCTCCATCATCGGCCATGTATGTATACTTCTGGTTGAGACTGTACCATGAAGACAAGATACTAGGCAATTACCAACTTCCATTTCAGTGACTTGTGTTACTCCTAATTTAAACCAGTGTGAGATTAGACTTTGCCAAATCCCTGCTGAAAACAAACCAGCAAAAAGATGACAAACCTCCACTTTGAAACCTTTCCTTATGGTGTTAAGAGAGTGATGCACCTGGTATGGAAGAAACTACCATTTCCATTATCCTTTTAATCCTTCCTCTAGCCAGGTAGAAGGAAAGACCTTAAGGCAGGAACCTCTCTCCTGGGGCAGGGGATTGCGGGGGAACAGCTGTGTCTTGGAAACCAGGAGCATCAGAGAAGTTGGATCCATGGAGAAATCCTCAGGGAACTGTGTCTAGGACAGGCATCATCAGAAGCTGGGGAACTGCATATGGAATAGGGTGTGGCCAGATAAATAGGTGCTGAGTTTTTATAACTGCAGAAGGCCAGCTCCTCAGCTCTTTTTAAATCCCTCGTGTTACTCCAGAAGAGTAAATGGGACTTAAAGCGCTTTCTGTGAGCTCACTAGCTCATTCTTTTTTCCACACTGATCTGATCACCACGGGTTGAATTCAGTGCAAAGGCCTCTGTGAGGTCACTAGCTCACCAATTATAACATGTTGGGTTCATGTAAATGCACAGGCCTTGAAGGGTTACCAGCTCAGGACCTTTAGCTTGCTGGGATAAGGTCAAATCTCAACACATTCTAGAATGATGGCTGGCGCCACGGCAACAGGCCTTGAGTGGTTCAGCACCTCTAGGTTTCTGGGATTATGTCCAAGTACAGGCCTCTATGAGGTCACTTGTTCCTCAAATGTAGCATACTGGGTTGATATCAAAGAACGGGCTGCTATGAGGTCACTAGCTCAGCACATATGACATGCTGGGTTCGTAATGGTCAAAGCACTGACACAGAGTACCGGCTACAGCACTTCCAGGCCCCTGCTGAAGCCAAGCGGGACTTTGTCAGGATACTAGCTCGGTACCTCCATCTTCCTAGCATGATGTCTGGACACAGGCCTCAGGTGTCTGGCACAGAACCACTACTTTGCTGGAGTAAAGTCAAAGTCAGGCCTCTGTGAGGCTACTGGCTCTTGTCAAAGCAGAGTTCTTTGGTAAGGTTTGCTAGATCAGCACCTCTGGCTCTCTGGGCTGATGTTAAGCCTCAGGCTTTTGTGAGGTCTCTAGTGCAGGCCTTTGTGAGCTTACTGGCTCAGCAGCTTTGGCTTGCTGGTCTGAAGTCAAAGTGTATCCCACATGCTTCATAATGCACTGTTTTATTTTCTCTGTGAAAGCCAGAGAAAGAATGTGGAGAAAGAAGGCTTGTGCAGTAAAGTTCACTGATGTCTCTCATCTTTTTCCTGAAGAAATCGAACCTGGGCTGCCCTCAGAGAATGTGATAGTAATGTGGCTCTCTCTGTTGCTTGGAAATTGGACAGGAAACTATGAGGGAGCAGGAAAACATGGGAATGAAGAAACAGACTGGAGGGAGTGTAGGGAATGTGGGGAAACAGAAGGAAGGCTCAGAGAGGTGTGAAAATCAATAAAACATAGCAACCAAACTGAGAGAGTCAATTAATGAAACACATAAACAAAAATATCTAGGATGGAGGTTGGGGGAGATGACCTGATCCTATGAGAGAGGAGAGAAATATTTTGCATCTTAATGATTTTCTACTCACATAGCCATTTGTTGATCTCAAAACAGTCCTTCTACAGAGGCCTGTTTGGTGATTGAGGTGGATCTGTTTTGTAGAGTCTGTATGGTTCTTGTGATTAAAACTGTCAGTGACTACGTGAATTTGTGCATACTTGCCCTCCAAAACATATGTTGTCACCCCTCCCTCAGGGAGAGGGCCTCCAAGATGTTCCATCTAATGCATCATGAGAGAGATGATTTGCAAGCTTTCAAAGCTTTCATACATGTCTTAAAAAACATGAAAGGGTCTAGGATTTCCTGAAGAACTGAGTACATTCAATCTATATTTTGAAGGCCAGTGAACATCCAGCAAGTTCTAGAGTCTTTGACTGTGAATGCTTTGGATAAGCACAAGGACGGCACTTATGGAAGACAGAGTACTATAGAGGTGAATGCCACATCAGTTCAAAGATGACCTTGTCCAAATGGAACACACAGTACTGATTCTATTGAGAGGTTTCCTTATTCTGAGACTTGCCTGGTCAGATGTAATAAAGGCATGACAGGAGCGAGTGTGATTGCATAACTAATGGTACGTATCACACAGGTGACTGAGAAGAGGGATAAAGCCAAGAAGATTTTCTAGAATATGAAGTGGAGATGTCTATAACATATTTAATTTAGACATTTCCAGTGAAAAGGATTGGCTTGATCATCCTCTCAGTTATACCAGTGTCAATTAGGAGTTAGCTCCATAAGAGTTTAGAGAGTTATAGTGATATAAAACTGGTGTGAATGGAGAATCAAGCCTATTATTTTCAAATTGTAACAGCTGCTATTGAAAGACTGTGTCAGATCAACACACACACAATTCTTGCAGTTATTCTGCACGGGGTGTTCTGTTCACTCCTACAGATTTTTTCCCCCTCAATCTCATTTACAGTAAGGATACTCAGTTTAAAAAATGATCCTAAATGCCTATGCTCTTTAGAGAGTCTTAAAGATATTATTCATTTAATATTTGGAATTAACAGTGGTCCCCCTCTTTTCAAGATTGATGAAGCATTTATCATTCCACCAGACTTGGGACCTTGCTCAATGACTCCAATGTTAAGACTAATTCACATGAGCATTGATCATTTATTTTAATAAAAGTTATATTAAAGTCTTTTTAATTTCCCTTATGTGGTCACTTTAAAAGATGTAGTTGGTTGTTATCCATACTTCAGGTTTTTTACATATATGGTCATTTCAACAAAGAGAGCCATTTTATGGCCATATAGTGTGAAAATGTGTCTCTTTTCCTGATTAGGAATTTTGTTTGATAGTGGTATTTAGGGGGTATATGTGGTCATGTTAGCTGGTTTTCTCCTTATATGGACACTTTGCTATACAGTAAAATTGACGCCCATATGTGAACGAGCCCATTATAGTTCATCACAAGTGAGTGACCCGGTAGGTTTTTGTCACAGTTATCGGCCCCTCTATATAAAGGCCAGAGCTGCCATCTCAGCTCACAAGATGAGGATATCTTACCAGACAGGTTGGCTGCATTCTACAGAGCTGGTGCTCCTGCTGCGGAGATCTTGAAAGCCAAAATCTTCTCCAGAAATGGCAAGGTACAGACGCAGCAGGAGCCAAAGCAGGAGCCGTCGCAGAAGGCGATGAAGGGGAGGCCGCGGAGGTCGACATGGAAGGAGGAGAAGACGACGACATGGCAGAAGGAGGAGAGGTCGTAGAGGTAGAGAGCGAACTCGCAGGAGGAGGAGGAGGAGAAGGAGGAGTTTTTAATTTCCTGATTTCTCCCATTCTCCTGTGCAAGTCATCGACCCTCCACTCTGCAGCATCTGCTATGGCAAAAAGAAACATTCCTTCAGTGACAATACCCCGCGATGACATCCCAAGATGGAAGGAGCTTGCTACCAGTTGAACAATACCACCTGTCAATAAACTTTGAAATTTCATTTTGCAGTCTCATTGAGTCCTTGTGTTTTGCCTGCATTTAGAAAATAGGGGCTGTATTTTTGACAGGTTGCAGTTTCTTCCTAATCCTCTGTGACAGCAGCTGAACCCGCCCTATGATCACTGAGGCTCCTCTTAGTTGCTCTGAGTGCATCTGACAATAGGAAATACACTTGGGTGATAGATTGGGATTCTCTTGAGAGAGTTAAAAGGCTAACTCACTCATTAGCCTAGATGGTACAAAAGACACAAGTCAGGAAGTGAAGGGGAAGAAGAGAGTGAGTGGGGTCAGACTGAGGCAGGCAGGCCAGCTGGCCTGTCTGGCTGGTAGCTTTGTAGAGTAAGAGCCTCTCCCCTCCTTGCCTGAGAAGCTGAGGAGTCCGTGTTACTGTTGGGATGAGGCTGCATAGCCTGTAAAGGTGGTGGAAAAGAACACTGTAAATTGCACAAGGTGATTTACCGGAAGGCCTCCGAGTCATTTGTGGGATAGGAAGTAGGTAGGAGCAAGCACCCTCTCAGAGACTGGTTTTTCCTGGAAGCATCAGGCTTCTCACAATCTTTTTACTACATTTATCCCTACTTTGTTCTCTAATTTGCGCTCTTGTGTACCTGTTTTTTCTTTATAAAGAATTTTTTCATCTTTTCATATGGAAATTTCTCCGACTTTGATCATATTTTTTCACAAGACTCTGAGCCCCCACATGGGATAGGCTGCCCTGTTCCAGGAGAAAGCATTTGTGATTTCATTATGGCATCTTTTCACTATTGTCCATTCCATTCCTTTGGGGAGCGGAATTGGAACAGTGCTGCAACATACCTCTGGTTTGTTCTGATTTTATAACAGCATTATATTTTCACTAATATTCCATTCCTTACCTTACCTGTCATTTCGTTGCACATCCTGACAAATTCGTCAGGTTCAGACTAACACTATAAACATTTTCCCATCTCATATTGCGAGTTCAGTCTTTTAGCCTTTGGTCTAACTATGGAACCTTGTGTCATTTGTGCTTAAGACCTTTTGCTGCGATGAATATTGACCACTTATTCCTAGATATTTGGCTCCAGTAAAGAACACTGAAGTTAGTTCTGAAACCATTGTATTCACCTGAATGACATAGTAGTGTAACAGTTTACTGTGCTGACTGGGTGGGTGAGTGGGTCTTTCTTGGCACACCCACAGACATTCCCTAATGCTTTTGGCTCCTCTCAGATTTAACAACCTGAATCAAAGAGTCTCAATGAGAGAGCTGCTCATGGGTGTCACCTGCTTTTTCTTCTGTATCTGGGAGAAAAGAAAACGTACATGTTGACTGATATTAATTATATTCCCGACCTCTAGCTCTTTACTGATTGAATCTCATATCAGTTTTTCTGTTTATTTGCCCAGTTCTGATTTCAGACTAAGCAGCCTATTGTTACCCAGTTTACAGAGCTTGTCTTTTGTGAATAATGGTACAGCATCAGAACTCTTCTGGAATGTCCTTGTGTATTCCAGGCTATATTAACATGTAATATCTGTGGACTAGAGATCTTTCTTCAACCACTTCATTTAGGACTTCTGAGTTCAAGTTATCTGTATTTCATGTTGTTTTATTCAGTATCTGTCACACTTGCCCAAGCAATTGAATTTAAGAAAATGCCATTTCTCTCTGTACATTTGTTCTAGCAAAACTCTCAGTAATGCAAACAGGAAAAGCGTTTCTGTCAAGTGAAGGCATGTATTTCTTGTTCCAGAAGGTATCATTTGCTTAAATGACGGATTCCCGTTGGCCTGTGACGCTTTACACAAAACACAGCCTCCTGAGAGACTGAGGGCTAAAGTTTTCAAAATGCAGGTTATACTTAAAATTGTAACTGCGAGTCCATAAATCTATTCAATTTGCTGCAAGCTTCAGTAATTGGATAGATAGAATTTCCTATTGTGGTCAAAACAAATAAAGGCTTGGATTCTATAGACTTAATCTGTGAAGATGGCTAACTGAGACAAGGTGTATGTCTCATTCGCCACTATGTGTTAAAACAGTATTATTATTGATTTTTAATAAATTCCAAGGGTTGTAGTCATTCCAGATAAATAGGTCCTGAGTTTTTATAAATGCAGAAGGCCAGCTCCTCAGCTCTTCTTAAATCCCTCTTGTATCGCTCCAGAAGAGTTCACTAGCTCATTCTTTTTCCCATGTTGATCTGATCACCACGGGCTGAATTCAGTGCAAAGGCCTCTGTGAGGTCACTAGCTGACCAATTATAGCGTGCTGGGTTGATGTAAATGCACAGGCCTTGGAGGGTTACCAGCTCAGGACCTTTAGCTTGCTGGGATAAAGTCAAATCTCAACACATTCTAGAATGATGGCTGGCGCCAGGGCAACAGGCCTTGAGTGGTTCAGCACCTCTAGGTTTCTGGGATTATGTCCAAGTACAGGCCTCTATGAGGTCACTTGTTCCTCAAATGTAGCATACTGAGTTGATATCAAAGAACGGGCTGCTATGAGGTCACTGGCTCAGCACAAACGACATGCTGTGTTGGTAATGGTCAAAGCACTGACACAGAGTTCCGGCTACAGCACTTCCAGGCCCCTGCTGAAGCCAAGCGGGACTTTGTCAGGATACTAGCTCGGTACCTCCATCTTCCTAGCATGATGTCTGGACACAGGCCTCAGGTGTCTGGCACAGCACCACTACCTTGCTGGGGTAAAGTCAAAGTCAGGCCTCTGTGAGGCTACTGGCTCTTGTCAAAGCAAAGTTCTTTGGTAAGGTTTGCTAGATCAGCACCTCTGGCTCTCTGGGCTGATGTTAAGCCTCAGGCTTTTGTGAGGTCTCTAGTGCAGGCCTTAGTGCGCTTACTGGCTCAGCAGCTTTGGCTTGCTGGTCTGAAGTCAAAGTGTAACCCACATGGTTCATACTGCACTGTTTTATTTTCTCTGTGAAAGCCAGAGAAAGAATGTGGAGAAAGAAGGCTTGTGTAGTAAAGTTCACTGATGACTCCCATTTTTTCCTGAAGAAATCGAACCTGAGCTGCCCTCAGAGAATGTGATTTTAATGTGGCTCTCTCTGTTATTTGGAAATTGGACAGGAAACTATGAGGGAGCAGGAAAACATTGGAATGGGGAAACAGACTGGGGGGAGTGTAGGGAATCTGGGGAAACAGAAGGAAGGCTCAGAGGGGTGTGAAAATCAATAAAACATAGCAACCAAACTGAGACAGCCAATTAATGAAACACATACACAACGATATCAAGGAGGGAGGTTGCGGGAGATGACCTGATACTATGACAGAGGAGAGAAATATTTAGCCTCGTAATGATTTTCTACTCACATAGCTATTTGTTGATCTCAAAACAGTCCTCCTAAAGAGGCCTGTTTGGTTATTGAGGTGGATCTGTTTTGTAGAGTCTGTATGGTTCTTGTGATTAAAACTGTCAGTGACTACGTGAATATGTGCATACTTGCCCTCCAAAATATAGCTTCTCACCCCACCCTCAGGGAGAGGGCCTCCAAGATGTTCCATCTAATGCATCATGAGATAGATTATTTGCAAGCTTTCAAAGCTTTCATATATGTGTGAAAAAACATGAAAGGGCCTAGGATTTCCTGAAGAACTGAGTACATTCAATCTATATTTTGAAGGCCAGTGAACATCCACAAGTTCTAGAGTCTTTAACTGTGAATGCTTTAGATAAGCACAAGGACAGGATTTATTAAAGATGGAGTACTATAGAGGTGACTGAGAAGAGGGATAGAGCCAAGAAGATTTTGTAGAATATGAAGTGGAGATGTCTATAACATATTTAATTTAGACATTTCCAGTGAAAAGGATTGGCTTGATCATCCTCTCAGTTATACCAGTGTCAATTAGGAGTTAGCGCCATAAGAGTTTATAGAGTTATAGTGATATAAAACTGGTGTGAATGGAGAATCAAGCCTATTATTTTCAAATTGTAACAGCTGCTATTGAAACACTGTTCGTTCTAGTGGCTAAAATACCTTCCTTTTTACTACAAATGTAATGGGTTACATTCCTGCTTGCCTGAAATGGAAAGGGGAATTTGGCCCACTGTATTCAAATCATGGGTTTGGTTTTAAGCTTTTGACCATTTTTTCACAAATCTTTAGTCCTCTCAATGACACACGGATCACAACGTTTCAACACTTAATTATTTTATCACCCCAAAATACTACAGTGTGCATTTGACAACAATATTGAAGTTATTCATTTGCTGCAGGGAAAAAGATACACACGGTATAAATCAGCCATCTTTTTTAACTTGTAATTCACATACTGTTTCAATTGCCCTCAGGAGAAAAGGTGAAACCTTTTGGGGTCATAAGCTACTTTTTCTCACTTTGCAAAAAAATAAAAAAGGGCACTAGATCCAAAACATTTCACATGATCTTAAAAACAACCTTTTTAGGTACATAAAGGTTCAAAGTCAAGAAAACACAATTAGGACTGAGTTAGTGCCATCTCCTGGAGTTCATAAATGAACACATGGGTAGTAATCAAAGTAGATCAAATTAGGAAGGGCAACTTCTCATTTCTGATGCTTGGGTGTCATGATGGTTGTTGCCATTATGTAGTGAAGAGATATAATATCAACTGGTCACTGCTTTCCCCTCTGATAAGTGTGACCTACATAAATTAACTTCCAAAGTGTTTATAAAAAGGGAAAAATATATTTGTTTTCTTACGTAGTCACTTTGCTGTACAGTAAATTTGATGGCCATATATTGCTAAATTCTAGTTTATCACAGCTGAATAATAGGGCAATGTGGGTCATACTTATCAGCCTCACTACATAAAGGTCAGAGTGCCAGCTCAACTAACAAGCTCAGGAAATTCCACCAAAGACAGGTAGGCTGAATAGATCCACAGTTTAAATCAAGTCAAGCAAACATTAACAAAATTAATCCAACAAGGCAAGGGTAATGTAGAGGCAAAAAATTCCATAGCTTCATAGATGGCTGCGTCCTCCTAACTTCAGGGTGTTTGTGATGTTGTTTTCGTGGTTATACTGTAATTTCAACAAAAAACCATTTAAAGTCCATATAGGGTCAAAACTAGTGGCTTTGTCCTTACATAGTCATTTCAGTGGAAAGTGTTAATGACATAATCAGGAAAGCTGGCATTTTTCCTTATATGGACAATTTGCTATACAGTAAAATTGATGCCCATATCTGAACAAGCCCATTATAGTTCATCACAGGTGAGTGACCCGGTAGGTTTTTGTCACACTTACCAGCCCCTCTATATAAGGGCCAGAGCTGCCAGCTCAGCTCACAAGATGAGGACATCCCACCAGACAGGTTGGCTGTCTCCTACGGAGCTGGTGCTCCAGCTGCGGAGATCTTGAAAGCCATAATCTTCTCCAGAAATGGCAAGGTACAGACGCAGCAGGAGCAGAAGCAGGAGCCGTCGCAGAAGGCGACGAAGGGGAGGCCGCGGGGGTTGACATGGAAGGAGGAGAAGACGACATGGCAGAAGGAGAAGAGGTCGTAGAGGTATAGAGAGAACTCGGAGGAGGAGGAGGAGGAGGAGGAGTTTTTAATTTCCTGATTTCTCCCATTCTCCTGTGCAAGTCATCAACCCTTCACTCTGCAATATCTGCTATGGCAAAAAGAAACAACCCTTCAATGACAACACCCCGCGATGACTTCCTAAGATGCAAGGAACCAGCTACCATTTGAACAATGCCACCTGTTAATAAACTTTGAAATTTCATTTTGCGGTCTCATTGTGTCTTTGCATAGGTTTGGAAATAATAGGTGGATTTATGACAATTTACAGTTTCTTCCTAGCCGTCTCAGCCAGAGGTTGGTTATTTCCTGGAAGGATCAGGATTCTTACATCCTTTTTACTATCTTCTACGCAACCTATCTATCATATATCTTTCATCTACCTCTTTTTCCCCTCAATAAACTGTCCCAAGTTGTTTCTTTTTTCATATGGAAGTTTCTCTGCCTTTGATCATTATTTTTTTCAGCCATCTCTGAAACCCAATGAGATAAGCTGTCCAGAATTTGAACACTGTTGTTAGACTGTCTTATGATTTGATGATGGCATATTTTCGGTATTATCCAGTCCTTCTTGAGAATTTTTGGAACAGTGCTGCAACATTCTTCCAGTGCCTTCTGATTTTATAATGGGCATTATATTTTCAGTAATATCCCATAACATGTCTCACCTATCAGTTTTGCTGCACATCCTGACAAACAGCCTATAGACATTCACCAATATATGCATATTTTCAGGTCAATCTATTGACCTATGGCCTATGGCCTTGCCAAGATAAAAAAAATTACCAATTTTATTCCTAGCTGTTTGCTTGCAGAAAAGTATGAGGTGTATCAAGCATGTAGCGATTAGTTCTGAACCCTCTGTAATTATTTAAATGAAACAGTAATGTAACTGTTTACTTTGCTGGCTGGGTAAGTCAGTATTTTTTGACACACGCACAAAAATATCCTCTAAAGGAATATGTTTCCCAAACAATGGGTTGTGGGAAGTTTCTACATGGCTCACGGTCCTGGTGTGGAGGGAAGGCCAGAGAAGGGAGGGTTGAAAAGCAAAGAAACCCCACATTAGCAGCCCCTCTTCTGCAGGGCTGGGCCCGACTCCCCATTCCAGGCATTGTGAATTGGTCCATGAGGTCACAGCACACAGTTTTCCCCCAGCTGCCCCTCTGTGGTGATGGAAGAACAGTGAGACAAATGTGAGAGAGTGGCAGCGTGACCTGGGGCACAGGGTCGCAGCACCCACTCACTCAAATTTTGCCTGGCCACCCATCCATCATCGGCCATGTATGTATATTTCTGGTTGAGACTGTGCCATGAAGACAAGATTCTAGGCAATTACCAATTTCCATTCCAGTGATCAGTTCCTCCTCCCCCCACCCCTCGCATCATACTGAGGTGTAAGCTAGTTACCCCACATTGGGTGAAATACCTTTTGTGTTAGAAAATTCACATCTATAAATTACGGGTAACTACTCTCAGGTAAATGGATGACACCACTGTATGAACACAGTGTGAGATCAGAATCAGGTCCATGGACTTGTGTTACTCCTAATTTAAACCAGTGTGAGATTAGATTTTGCCAAATCCCTGCTGAAAACAAACCAACAAACAGACAAAAAACCTCCACTTTGAAACCTTTCCTTATGGTGATTGATGCACCTGGTATGGAAAAAACTACCATTTCCATTATCCTTTTTCTCCTTCCTCTGGCCAGGTAGAAGGAAAGACCTTAAGGCAGGACCCTCGCTCCTGGGGCAGGGGATTGTGGGGGAACAGCTGTGGCTTGGAAACCAGGAGCATCAGAGAAGCTGGATCCATGGTTAAATCCCCAGGGAAATGTATCTAGGAGAGGCATCATCAGAAGCTGGAGGACTGCATATGGAATAGGGTGTGGCTGAAGGAGATTGCAAGTGGGAGTTGGCCTGTGCATGTGGAAACAGCAGCGACTGAGCAGGAAATCATGGCAGACAGGCTCCAGTGAGAGAAACCGCTAACTGCAAACCAGTAAACTCCTGTTTGCTTGGAATAAGAGACTGGTCTGGACTATCCAGCAGTGACTAGGCCTGAAGAACCTTAGTCCTCTATTAGATTGCCACTTCTTCCACCCCACTCCCAATCAGGGGCCCAAATAAGAACTGCTATTGTTTCTCCAAGTTGTAACTGTTTAAGACACAGTACTTGGGGTAATTGCAACCCTCCCCTTTTTTTCAGCTCTAGAAAAATACCTCTTCACTTTCACCATGCATTAAAGCTGTTAGGGGAAGCAACTAGGGCTGGTGCCTCACAAGACCTAGCAGCTGAAATGTCTTCAGCGTTTGTCTCTGAGTTGTGGTACACCTCTCATGCTACTCGAATTTTAGGACTTGTCTACGCAGGAACACTCAGGAAAGTTAATCTGAATTAACTACAAGTATTAATTTAAAGAGGATTAGTTAAATTGCATTAAACCTCTGTGTGGTTACTCTAATTCAGAATTAAAATAAGCTAAACTGAATAAAGCCGCATTAATTCTGAATGCAATTCAGTTTAAATGATCCACTTCACATTCACACCTTCAGCTCATTTGGAATATCTTTTTGGAGTGTTCCCATGTAGACTGTCTCTTAGAACAGCTATAATATTTTCAGGGGTGAATCTGTTGCATCTGTGATAAAGACAGACTTTCATTCCCAGGTCGTCTAACCGAGCAAAATTTTCTTGAGGGGAAAGATTACTTGTCTAGAAAAAACTGGAAGACATGAATCTGTTTTAACTAGGGAGTGTATTTAGTGATGGGCTCTTCCCGTTAGAAATGTTATTGACAGTTTTATAAATGTATTGTGCAATTTTGAGATATCTGTTTAAACTAATCCCTTATGGAACTGAGCTGAAAAATATTTGTCCCTAGCAAAATTACCTGAATTTTCACCATGTTTCTTTTAATTGGACTTTACTTACTTTTAATTCTCCTCTCTTTTCTCTGCAAAGAGATGTCGTGGTCATTGTGGAGAGATTTTTAAAAAGCATTCTCCCTAAAGGTAAAGTGAGCTATCCATCCTTTGTAAGCATTCAGCATCCAGAATGTTCTTTCTCCCTCTGCAACATAAGCTCATCAAGAAATCAGATCAACACACACAGATCAACACCCCCCCAGAAAAAAAAAATATATATCCGACCTACTTTCATGTTGTTTTATACAGTATGTGTCACACTTGCCGAAGCAATTGTATTTAAGAAAATGCCATTTCTCTCTGTACATTTATTGTAGCAAAACTCTCAGTAATGCAAATAGGAAAAGTGTTTCTGTCAAGTGAAGGCATGTATTTCTTGTTCAAGAAGGTATCCATTTGCTTAAATGATGGATTCCAGTTGGCCTGTGAAGCTTTACACAAAACAGCCACCTGATAGACTGAGGGCTAAAGTTTTCAAAATGGAGGTTATAATTAAAATTGTAACTGCTAGTCCATAAATCTATTCAATTTTCTGCAAGCTTCAGTGATTGGATAGACAGAATTTCCTATTGTGGTCAAAACAAATAAAGGCTTGGATTCTATAGACTTAATCTGTGAAGATGGCCAACTGAGACAAGCTGTATGTCTCATTTGCCACTACATGTTAAAACAGTGTTATTATTGATTTTAATAAATTCCAAGGGTTGTAGTCATTCCAGATAAATAGGTCCTGAGTTTTTATAACTGCAGAAGGCCAGCTCCTCAGCTCTTCTTAAATCCCTCTTGTGTCACTCCAGAAGAGTAAATGGGACTTAAAGCACTTTCTGTGAGTTCACTAGCTCATTCTTTTTCCCACACTGATCTGATCACCATGGGTTGAATTCAGTGCAAAGGCCTCTGTGAGGTCACTAGCTCACCAATTCTAGCATGCTGGGTTGATGTAAATGCACAAGCCTTGGAGGATTACCAGCTCAGGACCTTTAGCTTGCTGGGATAAAGTCAAATCTCAACACATTCTAGAATGATGGCTGGCGCCACGGCAACAGGCCTTGAGTGGTTCAGCACCTCTAGCTTTCTGGATTATGTCCAAGTACAGGCCTCTGTGAGGTCACTTGTTCCTCAAATGTAGCATACTGGGTTGATATCAAAGAACGGGCTGCTATGAGGTCACTGGCTCAGCACATACGACATGCTGGGTTGGTAATGGTCAAAGCACTGACACAGAGTTCCGGCTACAGCACTTCCAGGCCCCTGCTGAAGCCAAGCGGGACTTTGTCAGGATACTAGCTCGGTACCTCCATCTTCCTAGCATGATGTCTGGACACAGGCCTCAGGTGTCTGGCACAGAACCACTACTTTGCTGGAGTAAAGTCAAAGTCAGGCCTCTGTGAGGCTACTGGCTCTTGTCAAAGCAGAGTTCTTTGGTAAGGTTTGCTAGATCAGCACCTCTGGCTCTCTGGGCTGATGTTAAGCCTCAGGCTTTTGTGAGGTCTCTAGTGCAGGCCTTTGTGAGCTTACTGGCTCAGCAGCTTTGGCTTGCTGGTCTGAAGTCAAAGTGTATCCCACATGCTTCATAATGCACTGTTTTATTTTCTCTGTGAAAGCCAGAGAAAGAATGTGGAGAAAGAAGGCTTGTGCAGTAAAGTTCACTGATGTCTCTCATCTTTTTCCTGAAGAAATCGAACCTGGGCTGCCCTCAGAGAATGTGATTGTAATGTGGCTCTCTCTGTTGCTTGGAAATTGGACAGGAAACTATGAGGGAGCAGGAAAACATGGGAATGAAGAAACAGACTGGGGGGAGTGTAGGGAATGTGGGGAAACAGAAGGAAGGCTCAGAGAGGTGTGAAAATCAATAAAACATAGCAACCAAACTGAGAGAGTCAATTAATGAAACACATAAACAAAAATATCTAGGATGGAGGTTGGGGGAGATGACCTGATCCTATGACAGAGGAGAGAAATATTTTGCATCTTAATGATTTTCTACTCACATAGCCATTTGTTGATCTCAAAACAGTCCTTCTACAGAGGCCTGTTTGGTGAATGAGGTGGATCTGTTTTGTAGAGTCTGTATGGCTCTTGTGATTAAAACTGTCAGTGACTACGTGAATTTGTGCATACTTGCCCTCCAAAACATATGTTGTCACCCCTCCCTCAGGGAGAGGGCCTCCAAGATGTTCCATCTAATGCATCATGAGAGAGATGATTTGCAAGCTTTCAAAGCTTTCATACATGTGTGAAAAAACATGAAAGGGCCTAGGATTTCCTGAAGAACTGAGTACATTTAATCTATATTTTGAAGGCCAGTGAACATCCAGCAAGTTCTAGAGTCTTTGACTGTGAATGCTTTGGATAAGCACAAGGACGACACTTATGGAAGACAGAGTACTATAGAGGTGAACGCCACATCAGTTCAAAGACGACCTTGTCCAAATGGAACACACAGTACTGATTCTATTGAGAGGTTTCCTTATTCTGAGACTTGCCTGGTCAGATGTAATAAAGGCATGACAGGAGCGAGTGTGATTGCATAACTAATGGTACGTATCACACAGGTGACTGAGAAGAGGGATCAGAAAAGGGCACTAGATCCAAAACATTTCACATGATCTTAAAAACAACCTTTTTAGGTACATAAAGGTTGACAGTCAAGAAAACACAATTAGGACTGAGTTAGTGCCATCTCCTGGAGTTCATAAATGAACACATGGGTAGTAATCAAAGTAGATCAAATTAGGAAGGGCAACTTCTCATTTCTGATGCTTGGGTGTCATGATGGGTGTTGCCATTATGTAGTGAAGAGATATAATATCAACTGGTCACTGCTTTCCCCTTTGATAAGTGTGACCTACATAAATTAACTTGATTAAATTAAATTGATGCCCATGTCTGAACAAGCCCATTATAGTTCATCACAGGTGAGTGACCCGGTAGGTTTTTGTCACACTTACCAGCCCCTCTATATAAGGGCCAGAGCTGCCAGCTCAGCTCACAAGATGAGGACATCCCACCAGACAGGTTGGCTGTCTCCTACGGAGCTGGTGCTCCAGCTGCGGAGATCTTGAAAGCCATAATCTTCTCCGGAAATGGCAAGGTACAGACGCAGCAGGAGCAGAAGCAGGAGCCGTCGCAGAAGGCGACGAAGGGGAGGCCGCGGAGGTCGACATGGAAGGAGAAGACGACGACATGGCAGAAGGAGGAGAGGTCGTAGAGGTAGTGAGCAAACTCACAGGAGGAGGAGGAGGAGTAGAAGGAGGAGTTTTTAATTTCCTGATTTCTCCCATTCTCCTGTGCAAGTCATCGACCCTCCACACTGCAACATCTGCTATGGCAAAAAGAAACATTCCTTCAGTGACAATACCCCGCGATGACATCCCAAGATGGAAGGAGCCTGCTACCAGTTGAACAATACCACCTGTCAATAAACTTTGAAATTTCATTTTGCAGTCTCATTGGGTCCTTGTGTTTTGCCTGCACTTAGAAAATAGGGGTTGTATTTTTGACAGGTTGCAGTTTCTTCCTAATCTTCCGCCCTATGATCACTGAGCCTCCTCTTAGTTGCCCTGAGTTCATCTGATTTTGGAAATACACCCAGGTGATAGATTCATAGCTGAGGAGTCCGTGTTACTGTTGGGATGAGGCTGCATAGCCTATAAAAGTGGTGGAAAAGAACACTGTAAATTGCACAAGGTGATTTACCTGAAGGCCTCCGAGCCATTTGTGGGATAGGAAGTAGGTAGGAGCAAGCACCCTCTCAGAGGCTGGTGTTTCCTGGAAGCATAAGGCTTCTCACATCCTTTTTACAACAATTATCCCTATTTTTTCCCTAATTTGCACTTTTGTATCTGTTTTTTTCTTTATAAAGAATTTTTTCATCTTTTCATATGGAAATTTCTCCGACTTTGATCATATTTTTTCACAAGACTCTGAGCCCCCACATGGGATAGGCTGCCCTGTTCCAGGAGAAAGTATTTGTGATTTCATTATGGCATCTTTTCACTATTGTCCATTCCATTCCTTTGGGGAGGGGAATTGGAACAGTTCTGCAACATACCTCTGGTTTGTTCTGATTTTATAACAGCATTATATTTTCACTAATATTCCATTCCTTAACTTACCTGTCCTGGTAAGTTGCACATCCTGACAAATTTGTCAGGTTCAGACTAACACTGTAAACATTTTCCCATCTCATATTGCTAGTTCAGTCTCTTATCCTTTGGTCTAACTATGGAACCTTGCGTCACTTGTTGTTAAGACCTTTTGCTGAGATAAATATTGACCACTTATTCCTAGATATTTGGCTCCAGTAAAGAACACTGCAGTTAGTTCTGAAACCATTGTATTCCTCTAAATGACATAGTAGTGTAACAGTTTACTGTGCTGACTGGGTGGGTGAGTGGGTCTTTCTTGGCACACCCACAGACATTCCCTAATGCTTTTGGCTCCTCTCAGATTTAACAACCTGAATCAAAGAGTCTCAATGAGGGAGAAGCTCATGGGTGTCACCTGCTTTTTCTTCTGTATCTGGGAGAAAAGAAAACGTACATGTTGACTGATATTAATTATATTCCCAACCTTTAGCTCTTTACTGATTGAATCTCATATCAGTTTTTCTGTTCATTTGCCCAGTTCTGATTTCAGACTAAGCAGCCTATTGTTACCCAGTTTACAGAGCTTGTCTTTTGTGAATAATGGTACAGCATCAGAACACTTCTGGAATGTCCATGTGTGTTCCAGGCTATATTAACATGTAATATCTGTGGACTAGAGATCTTTCTTCAACCACTTCATTTAGGACTTCTGAGTTCAAGTTATCAGTATTTCATGTTGTTTTATTCAGTATGTGTCACACTTGCCCAGGCAATTGTATTTGAGAAAATGCCATTTCTGTCTGTACGTTTGTTCTAGCAAAACTCTCAGTAATGCAAATAGGAACAGTGTTTCTGTCAAGTGAAGGCATGTATTTCTTGTTCAAGAAGGTATCATTTGCTTAAATGATGGATTCCCGTTGGCCTGTGACGCTTTACACAAAACACAGCCTCCTGAGAGACTGAGGGCTAAAGTTTTCAAAATGCAGGTTATACTTAAAATTGTAACTGCGAGTCCATAAATCTATTCAATTTGCTGCAAGCTTCAGTAATTGGATAGATAGAATTTCCTATTGTGGTCAAAACAAATAAAGGCTTGGATTCTATAGACTTAATCTGTGAAGATGGCTAACTGAGACAAGCTGTATGTTTCATTCACCACTACGTGTTAAGACAGTATTATTATTGATTTTTAATAAATTCCAAGGGTTGTAGTCATTCCAGATAAATAGGTCCTGAGTTTTTATAACTGCAGAAGGCCAGCTCCTCAGCTCTTCTTAAATCCCTCTTGTATCGCTCCAGAAGAGTTCACTAGCTCATTCTTTTTCCCATGTTGATCTGATCACCACGGGCTGAATTCAGTGCAAAGGCCTCTGTGAGGTCACTAGCTGACCAATTATAGCGTGCTAGGTTGATGTAAATGCACAGGCCTTGGAGGGTTACCAGCTCAGGACCTTTAGCTTGCTGGGATAAAGTCAAATCTCAACACATTCTAGAATGATGGCTGGCGCCAAGGCAACAGACCTTTATGTGGTTAATGTTCCAGCACCTCTAGGTTTCTGGGTATATGTCATCTATGAGGTCAGTTGTTCCTCAAATGTAGCATACTGGATTGATATCAAAGAATGGGCTGCTATGAGGTCACTGGCTCAGCACATATGACATGCTAGGTTGGTAATGGTGAAAGAACTGACACAGAGTTCCGGCTACAGCACTTCCAGGCTCCTGGCTGAAGCCAAGCGGGACTTTGTCAGGATAATAGCTCGGTACCTTAGGATTTAAGAAAGATGGAGTACTTTGGGGCTGAATGCTACATCAGTTCAAAAGACCACCTTGTCCAAATGGAACACACAGTACTTATTCTATTGAGAGGTTTCCTTATTCTGAGACTTGCCTGGTCAGATGTAATAAAGGCATGACAGGAGCAAGTGTGAGTGCATGACTAATGGTATGCATCACACAGGTGACTGAGAAGAGAGATGAAGCCAAGAAGACTATGAAGTGGAGAAGTAGTCATAGGTTCCACCCCCACTCTGAACTTTAGGGTACATATGTGGGGACCTGCATGAGAAACCCTAAGCTTAATTACCAGCTTAGATCAGTATGCTGCCACCATCCAAATATTTGAGTCATTTGGAAAACTCTGTCTTCCCCCCAAAAACCTTTCCCTCCCTGGGTAGACTTGAGAGACTTCGCCACCAATTCCTTGGTGAACACCGATCCAAACCCCTTGGATCTTAAAACAAGGAAGAGTTACTCATTCCCCTCCCCCCTTCTTCCCTCACCAATCCCTGGTGAGTCCAGATCCAATCCCCTTGCATCTAAAAACAAGAAAAAATCAATCAGGTTCTTTAAAAAAAGGCTTTTAATTAAAGAAAAGAAAGGTAAAAGAAAAAAACCTCTGGGAGAGATTAGCGTACCAGCTACTCTCACGGACAACAGATTCAAAACACAGAGGATGTTCCCCTGGGCAAAAACTTAGTACACAAAAGAATCCCTAATTTGATTATTCCTCTAATTGCACAAAATCACAAAAGAAAATAAACATAAACCTATTTATTTGTTTCTGATACTCACTACTCTGATAAGAGGCTGGTTCCTTGATCTTTTCCACTCCGGCCAAAACTGAAACTGACCAAGCCAAAGGGAACTTCCCGCCTTCCTTTTGAAACATCCTGTCCCCCCATTGGTTCCTCTGGTCACGTGTCAGCTAGGCAAGGTGAACTTCTTCACCCTTTACAAGTAAAAGAGGCAATAATCTTTAACTATCTGTTTATGACAGAAGTCTATAACATATTTGATTTATACATTTCCAGTGCAAAAGTATTGGCTTGAAATATTGGAAAGGGGAATTTGACACACTGTATTCAAATCATGGATTTGGTTTTAAGCTTTTGAGCAATTTTTCACAAATCTTTAGTCCTCTCAATGACACACGGATCACAATGTATCAACACTTAATTATTTTATCACCCCAAAATACTACAGCGTGCATTTGATAACAATATTGAAGTTATTCATTTGCTGCAGGATGCAAGTTACACATAGTATAAATCAGCCATCTCTTTTAACGTGCAATTCACATACTGTTTCAATTGCCCTCAGGAAACAAAGGTGAAACATTTTGGGGCCATAAGTTACTTTTTCTCACTTTAAACCAAAAAAAAAAGAGGCACTAGATCCAAAACATTTCACATGATATTAGAAGCTAAATGTTCAAAGTCAAGAAAACACAATTAGGACTGAGTTAGTGCCTTCTCCGGGACTTCTTAAATGAACACATGGGTAGTAATCAGAGTAGATCAAATTAGGAAGGGGAGCTTCTCATTTCTAACGGTTGGGTGTCATGATGGGTGTTGCCATTATGTAGTGAAGAGATATGATAATATCAACTGGTCACTGCTTTCCCCTCTTATAAGAGTGACCGACATAAATAAACTTCCAAAGTGTTTATAAAAGGGGAAAAATCTATTTGTTTTCCTACATAGACACTTTGCTGTACAGTAAATTAGATGGCCATATATTGCTAAATTCTAGTTTATCACAGCTGAATAATAGTGCAATGTGGGTCATACTTATCAGCCTCACTACATAAAGGTCAGAGTGCCAGCTCAACTAACAAGCTCAGGAAATTCCACCAAAGACAGGTAGGTTGAATAGATCCACAGTTAAAATCAAGTCACCCAAACATTGACAAAATTAATCCAGCAAGGCAAGGGTAATGTAGAGGCAAACAATTCCGTAGCTTCATAGTTGGTTGCATCTATGCTAACTTCAGGGTGTTTGTAATGTTGTTTTTGTGGTTATACTGTCATTTCAACAAAGAACCATTATATGTCCATATAGGGTCAAAACTTGTGGCTTTGTCCTTATATAGTCATTTCAGTGGAAAGTGTTAATTAATGACATGATCAGGACAGCTGGTGTTTTCCTTATGTGGACAATTTGCTATACAGTAAAATTGATGCCCATGTCTGAACAAGCCCATTATAGTTCATCACAGGTGAGTGACCCGGTAGGTTTTTGTCACACTTACCAGCCCCTCTATATAAGGGCCAGAGCTGCCAGCTCAACTCACAAACTAAGGACATCTCACCAGACAGGTTGGCTGTCTCCTATGGTGCTGGTGCTCCAGCTGCGGAGATCCTGAAAGCCATAATCTTCTCCAGAACTGGCAAGGTACAGACGCAGCAGGAGCAGAAGCAGGAGCCGTCGCAGAAGGCGACGAAGGGGAGGCCGCGGGGGTCGGCATGGAAGGAGGAGAAGACGACGACATGGCAGAAGGAGGAGAGGTCGTAGAGGTAGAGAGCGAACTCATAGGAGGAGGAGGAGGAGGAGAAGGAGGAGTTTTTAATTTCCTGATTTCTCCTGTGCAAGTCATCGACCCTCCACTCTGCAATGTCTACTATGGCAAAAAGAAACATTCCTTCAGTGACAACTCCCCGCGATGACTTCCTAAGATGAAAGGAACCAGCTACCATTTGAACAATGCCACCTGTCAATAAACTTTGAAATTTCATTTTACAGTCTCATTGGGTCATTGCATAGGTTTGGAAATATTGGGTGTATTTATAACAGTTTATAATTTCTTCCTAGCCTCTCAGTCAGAGGTTGGTTATTTCCTGGAAGGATCAGGATTCGAGCATCCTTTTTACTACCTTCTGCACTAAATATTTTTCATTCATGTACCTCTTTATTCCTCAATAAAACTGTCCCCATTTTTTTCTTTTTTCATATGGAAGTTTCTCTGCCTTTGATCCATTATTTTCAACCATCTCTGAAAGTCAGATGACATTAGCTGCCCAGAATTTGAACACTGGTGTTAGACGGTCTTAATATTTGACGATGGAATATTTTCTGTATTATCCATTCCATTCCTTCTTGAGATTTTTTGGAACAGTGCTGCAACATCCTTCGGTGGCTTCTGATTTTATATTGGGCATTATATTTTTAGTAATATCCCATTCCTTGTCTCACCTATCAGTTTTGCTTCACATCCTGACAAACAGCCTATATATATTCTCCAATATATGCATATTTTCAGGTCAATCTGTTGTCCTATAGCCTTTCTATGGACTATATGGCATAGGCAAGATACGAAAAATTACCAATTTTATTCTTAGCTGTTTGCCTGTAGAAAAGTATGTGCTCTACCAAGCATGTAGCGATTAGTTCTGAACCCTCTGTAATTATTTGAATGATACAGTAATGTAACTGTTTACTTCGCTGGCTGGGTAAATCACTATTTATTGACACACCCACAAAAACATCCTCTAAAACAATATGTTTCCCAAACAATGGGTTGTGACCCACCAATCAGTGTGGGAAGTTAATACATGGCTCACGGTCCTGGTGTGGAGGGAAGGCCAGAGGAGTGGGGGTTAGAAAGCGAACTCACACCACAGCAGCAGCTCCTCTTCTGCAGGGCTGGGCGCAACTCCCCATTCCAGGCATTGTGAATTGGTCCATGAGGTCACAGCACACAGTTTTCCCCCAGCTGCCCCTCTGTGGTAATGGAAGGTCAGTGAGACAAATTTGAGAGAGTGACAGGGTGACCTGGAGCACAGGGTCGCAGCACCCACTCACTCAAATTTTGCCAGGCCACCCCTCCATCATCAGCCATGTATGTATATTTCTGGTTGAGACTGTGCCATGAAGACAACATTCTAGGCAATAACCAATTTCCATTCCAGTGATCAGTTCCTCCTCCCCCCGCCCCCCCCCGCTCCTCGCATCATACTGAGGTCTAAACTAGTTACCCCACATTGGGTGAAATACCTTTTGTGTTAGAAAATTCACATCTATAAATTACGGGTAACTACTCTCAGGTAAATGGATGACACCACTGTATGAACACAGTGTGAGATCAGAAACAGGTCCATGGACTTGTGTTACTCCTAAATTAAACCAGTGTGAGATTAGATTTTGCCAAATCCCTGCTGAAAACAAACCAACAAACAGACAAAAAACCTCCACTTTGAAACCTTTCCTTATGGTGATTGATGCACCTGGTATGGAAAAAACTACCATTTCCATTATCCTTTTTCTCCTTCCTTTGGCCAGGTAGAAGGAAAGACCTTAAAGCAGGACCCTCGCTCCTGGGGCAGGGGATTGTGGGGGAACAGCTGTGGCTTGGAAACCAGGAGCATCAGAGAAGCTGGATCCATGGAGAAATCCCCAGGGAAATGTGTCTAGGACAGGCATCATCAGAAGCTGGGGAACTGCATATGGAATAGGGTGTGGCTGGAGGAGATTGCAAGTGGGAGTTGGCCTGTGCATGTGGAAACAGCAGTGACTGAGCAGGAAATCATGGCAGACAGGCTCCAGTGAGAGAAACTGCTAACTGCAAACCTGTAAACTCCTGTTTGCTTGGAATAAGAGACTGGTCTGGACTATCCAGTAGTGACTAGGCCTGAAGAACCTTAGTCCTCTATTAGATTGCCACTTCTTCCACCCCACTCCCAATCAGGGGCCCAAATAAGAACTGCTATTGTTTCTCCAGAGTTGTAACTGTTTAAGACACAGTACTTGGGGTAATTGCAACCCTCCCCTTTTTTTCAGCTCTAGAAAAATACCTCTTCACTTTCGGAATGCATTAAATCTGTTAGGGGAAGCAACTAGGGCTGTTGCCTTACAAGACCAAGCGGCTGAAATGTCTTCAGCGTTTGTCTCTGAGTTGTGGTACACCTCTCATGCTACTCGAATTTTAGGACTTGTCTACGCAGGAACACTCAGGAAAGTTAATCTGAATTAACTACAAGTATTAATTTAAAGAGGATTAGTTAAATTGCATTAAACCTCTGTGTGAATACTCTAATTCAGAATTAAAGTGGCTGTCTTTAATTCGGCTTAGCTAAACTAAAATAAGTTAAACTGAATAAAGCCGCTTTAATTCTGAATGCAATTCAGTTTAAATAATCCACTTTACATTCACACCTTGGACTTTACTTACTTTTAATTCTCCTCTCTTTTCTCTGCAAAGAGATGTCGTGGTCATTGCGGAGAGATTTTTCAAAAGCATTATCCCATCCTTTGAGCTATCCACCCTTTGTAAGCATTCAGCATCCAGAATATTCTTTCTCCCTCTGCAACATGAGAAGCCCATCAAGAAATCAGATCAACACACACACAATTCTTGCAGTTATTCTGCACTGGGTGTTCTGTTCACTCCTACAGTTTTTTCCCCCTCAATCTCATTTACAGTAAGGATACTCAGTTTAAAAAATGATCCTAAATGCCTATGCTCTTTAGAGAGTCTTAAAGATATTATTCATTTAATATTTGGAATTAACAGTGGTCCCCCTCTTTTCAAGATTGATGAAGCATTTATCATTCCACCAGACTTGGGACCTTGCTCAATGGCTCTAATGTTAAGACTAATTCACATGAGCATTGATCATTTATTTTAATAAAAGTTATATTAAAGTCTTTTTAATTTCCCTTATGTGGTCACTTTAAAAGATGTAGTTGGTTGCTATCCATACTTCAGGTTTTTTACATATATGGTCATTTCAACAAAGAGAGCCATTTTATGGTCATATAGTGTGAAAATGTGTCTCTTTTCCTGATGAGGAATTTTGTTTGATAGTGGTATTTAGGGGGTATATGTGGTCATGTTAGCTGGTTTTCTCCTTATATGGACACTTTGCTATACAGTAAAATTGACGCCCATATGTGAACGAGCCCATTATAGTTCATCACAAGTGAGTGACCCGGTAGGTTTTTGTCACAGTTATCGGCCCCTCTATATAAAGGCCAGAGCTGCCAGCTCAGCTCACAAGATGAGGATATCTTACCAGACAGGTTGGCTGCATTCTACAGAGCTGGTGCTCCTGCTGTGGAGATCTTGAAAGCCAAAATCTTCTCCAGAAATGGCAAGTTACAGACGCAGCAGGAGCAAAAGCAGGAGCCGTCGCAGAAGGCGACGAAGGGGAGGCCGCGGAGGTCGACATGGAAGGAGGAGAAGACGACGACATGGCAGAAGGAGGAGAGGTCGTAGAGGTAGAGAGCGAACTCACAGGAGGAGGAGGAGGAGGAGAAGGAGGAGTTTTTAATTTCCTGATTTCTCCCATTCTCCTGTCCAAGTCATCGACCCTCCACTCTGCAACATCTGCTATGGCAAAAAGAAACATTCCTTCAGTGACAATACCCCGCGATGACATCCCAAGATGGAAGGAGCCTGCTACCAGTTGAACAATACCACCTGTCAATAAACTTTGAAATTTCATTTTGCAGTCTCATTGAGTCCTTGTGTTTTGCCTGCATTTAGAAAATAGGGGCTGTATTTTTGACAGGTTGCAGTTTCTTCCTAATCCTCTGTGACAGCAGCTGAACCCGCCCTATGATCGCTGAGGCTCCTCTTAGTTGCTCTGAGTGCATCTGACAATAGGAAATACACTCGGGTGATAGATTGGGATTGTCTTGAGAGAGTTAAAAGGCTAACTCACTCATTAGCCCAGATGGTACAAAAGAAACAAGTCAGGAAGTGAAGGGGAAATAGAGAGTGAGTGGGGTCAGACTGAGGCAGGCAGGCTGGCCTGTCTGGCTGGTAGCTTTGTAGAGTAAGAGCCTCTCCCCTCCTTGCCTGAGAAGCTGAGGAGTCCGTGTTACTGTTGGGATGAGGCTGCATAGCCTGTAAAGGTGGTGGAAAAGAACACTGTAAATTGCACAAGGTGATTTACCGGAAGGCCTCCGAGCCATTTGTGGGATAGGAAGTAGGTAGGAGCAAGCACCCTCTCAGAGACTGGTTTTTCCTGGAAGCATCAGGCTTCTCACAATCTTTTTACTACATTTATCCCTACTTTGTTCTCTAATTTGCGCTCTTGTGTATCTGTTTTTTCTTTATAAAGAATTTTTTCATCTTTTCATATGGAAATTACACCGACTTTGATCATATTTTTTCACAAGACTCTGAGCCCCCACATGGGATAGGCTGCCCTGTTCCAGGAGAAAGTATTTGTGATTTCATTATGGCATCTTTTCACTATTGTCCATTCCATTCCTTGGGGGAGGGGAATTGGAACAGTGCTGCAACATACCTCTGGTTTGTTCTGATTTTATAACAGCATTATATTTTCACTAATATTCCATTCCTTACCTTATCTGTCATTTCGTTGCACATCCTGACAAATTTGTCAGGTTCAGACTAACGCCTTAAACATTTTCCCATCTCATATTGCTAGTTCAGTCTTTTAGCCTTTGGTCTAACTATGGAACCTTGTGTCATTTGTGCTTAAGACCTTTTGCTGCGATGAATATTGACCACTTATTCCTACATATTTGGCTCCAGTAAAGAACACTGAAATTAGTTCTGAAACCATTGTATTCACCTGAATGACATTGTAGTGTAACAGTTTACTGTGCTGACTGGGTGGGTGAGTGGGTCTTTCTTGGCACACCCACAGACATTCCCTAATGCTTTTGGCTCCTCTCAGATTTAACAACCTGAATCAAAGAGTCTCAATGAGAGAGCTGCTCATGGGTGTCTCCTGCTTTTTCTTCTGTATCTGGGAGAAAAGAAAACGTACATGTTAACTGATATTAATTATATTCCCAACTTTTAGCTCTTTACTGATTGAATCTCATATCAGTTTTTCTGTTTATTTGCCCAGTTCTGATTTCAGACTAAGCAGCCTATTGTTACCCAGTTTACAGAGCTTGTCTTTTGTGAATAATGGTACAGCATCAGAACGCTTCTCGAATGTCCTTGTGTGTTCCAGGCTATATTAACATGTAATATCTGTGGACTAGAGATCTTTCTTCAACCACTTCATTTAGGACTTCTGAGTTCAAGTTATCTGTATTTCATGTTGTTTTATTCAGTATCTGTCACACTTGCCCAAGCAATTGTATTTAAGAAAATGCCATTTCTCTCTGTACATTTGTTCTAGCAAAACTCTCAGTAATGCAAATAGGAAAAGTGTTTCTGTCAAGTGAAGGCATGTATTTCTTGTTCAAGAAGGTATCATTTGCTTAAATGATGGATTCCCCTTGGCCTGTGACACTTTACACAAAACTCAGCCTCCTGAGAGACTGAGGGCTAAAGTTTTCAAAATGCAGGTTATAATTAAAATTGTAACTGCGAGTCCATAAATCTATTCAATTTGCTGCAAGCTTCAGTAATTGGATAGATAGAATTTCCTATTGTGGTCAAAACAAATAAAGGCTTGGATTCTATAGACTTAATCTGTGAAGATGGCTAACTGAGACAAGCTGTATGTTTCATTCACCACTACGTGTTAAAACAGTATTATTATTGATTTTTAATAAATTCCAAGGGTTGTAGTCATTCCAGATAAATAGGTCCTGAGTTTTTATAACTGCAAAAGGCCAGCTCCTCCGCTCTTCTTAAATCCCTCTTGTATTGCTCCAGAAGAGTTCACTAGCTCATTCTTTTTCCCATGCTGATCTGATCACCACGGGCTGAATTCAGTGCAAAGGCCTCTGTGAGGTCACTAGCTGACCAATTATAGTGCTGGGTTGATGTAAATGCATAGGCCTTGGAGGGTTACCAGCTCAGGAGCTTTAGCTTGCTGGGATAAAGTCAAATCTCAACACATTCTAGAATGATGGCTGGCGCCACGGCAACAGGCCTTTATGTGGTTAATGTTTCAGCACCTCTAGGTTTCTGGGTTTATGTCCTCTATGAGGTCAGTTGTTCCTCAAATGTAGCATACTGGATTGATATCAAAGAATGGGCTGCTATGAGGTCACTGGCTCAGCACATATGACATGCTAGGTTGGTAATGGTGAAAGCACTGACACAGAGTTCCGGCTACAGCACATCCATGCTCCTGGCTGAAGCCAAGCGGGACTTTGTCAGGATACTAGCTCGGTACCTCCATCTTCCTAGCATTAGTCTGAACACAGGCCTCAGGTCTCTGGCACAGAACCACTACTTTGCTGGGGTAAAGTCAAAGTCAGGCCTCTGTGAGGCTACTGGCTCTTGTCAAAGCACAGGTCTTTGTAAGGTTTGCTAGATCAGCACCTCTGGCTCTCTGGGCTGATGTTAAGCCTCAGGCTTTTGTGAGGTCATACTTATCAGCCTCTCTACATAAAGGTCAGGGATGGAGGTTGGGGGAGATGATCTGATCCTATGACAGAGAAAATATTTTGCCTCTTAATGATTTTCTACTCACATAGCCATTTACTGATCTCAAAACAATCCTTCTACAGAGGCCTGTTTGGTTATTGAGGTGGATCTGCTTTGTAGAGCCAGTTTGTTTCCTGTGATTAAAACTGTCAGTGACTACGTGAATTTGTGCATACTAGCCCTCCAAAACATATTTTGTCACCCCTCACTTAGGGACAGGACCCTGATGTTTAATGAAGAGATAAGGTTTTTTGCTTTGTGCCCCCAAGATGTTCCATCTAATGAATCATGAGATAGATGATTTGCAAGCTTTCTCGGCTTTCATACATGAGTGGAAAAACATGAAAGGGCCTAGGATTTCCTGAGGAACTGAGTACATTCAATCTATATTTTGAAGGCCAGTGAACATCCAGCAAGTTCTAGAGTCTCTTCTTTGACTTTGAATGCTTTGGAGAAGCACAAGGACAGCAAGACTACCTTGGGATTTATGAAAGATGGAGTACTTTGGGGCTGAACGCCACATCAGTTCAAAAGACCACCTTGTCCAAATGGAACACACAGTACTTATTCTATTGAGAGGTTTCCTTATTCTGAGACTTGCCTGGTCAGATGTAATAAAGGCATGACAGGAGCAAGTGTGAGTGCATGACTAATGGTATGCATCACACAGGTGACTGAGAAGAGAGATGAAGCCAAGAAGATATTGTAGACTATGAAGTGGAGAAGTAGTCATAGGTTCCACCCCCACTCTGAACTTTAGGGTACATATGTGGGGACCTGCATGAGAAACCCTAAGCTTAATTACCAGCTTAGATCAGTATGCTGCCACCATCCAAATATTTGAGTCATTTGGAAAACTCTGTCTTCCCCCCCAAAACCTTTCCCTCCCTGGGTAGACTTGAGAGACTTCGCCACCAATTCCCTGGTGAACACCGATCCAAACCCCTTGGATCTTAAAACAAGGAAGAGTTACTCATTCCCCTCCCCCCTTCTTCCCTCACCAATCCCTGGTGAGTCCAGATCCAATCCCCTTGCATCTAAAAACAAGAAAAAATCAATCAGGTTCTTTAAGAAAAGGCTTTTAATTAAAGAAAAGAAAGGTAAAAGAAAAAAACCTCTGGGAGAGATTAGCGTACCAGCTACTCTCACAGACAACAGATTCAAAACACAGAGGATGTTCCCCTAGGCAAATACTTAGTACACAAAAGAATCCCTAATTTGATTATTCCTCTAATTGCACAAAATCACAAAAGAAAATAAACATAAACCTATTTATTTGTTTCTGATAAGAGGCTGGTTCTTTGATCTTTTCCAATCTGGCCAAAACTGAAACTGACCAAGCCAAAGGGAACTTCCCTCCTTCCTTTTGAAACATCCTGTCCCCCCATTGGTTCCTCTGGTCACGTGTCAGCTAGGCTAGGTGAACTTCTTCACCCTTTACAAGTAAAAGAGGCAATAACCTTTAACTATCTGTTTATGACAGAAGTCTATAACATATTTGATTTATTCATTTCCAGTGCAAAAGTATTGGCTTGAAATATTCAAAAGGGGAATTTGACACACTGTATTCAAATCATGGATTTGGTTTTAAGCTTTTGAGCAATTTTTCACAAATCTTTAGTCCTCTCAATGACACACGGATCACAATGTATCAACACTTAATTATTTTATCACCCCAAAATACTACAGCGTGCATTTGACAAAAATATTGAAGTTATTCATTTGCTGCAGGATGCAAGTTACACATAGTATAAATCAGCCATCTCTTTTAACGTGCAATTCACATACTGTTTCAATTGCCCTCAGGAAACAAAGGTGAAACCTTTTGGGGCCATAAGTTACTTTTTCTCACTTTAAACCAAAAAAAAAAGAGGCACTAGATCCAAAACATTTCACATGATATTAGAAGCAACCATTTTAGGTACCTAAATGTTCAAAGTCAAGAAAACACAATTAGGACTGAGTTAGTGCCTTCTCCGGGACTTCTTAAATGAGCACATGGGTAGTAATCAAAGTAGATCAAATTAGGAAGGGGAGCTTCTCATTTCTAATGGTTGGGTGTCATGATGGGTGTTGCCATTATGTAGTGAAGAGATATGATAATATCAACTGGTCACTGCTTTCCCCTCTTATAAGAGTGACCGACATAAATCAACTTCCAAAGTGTTTATAAAAGGGGAAAAATCTATTTGTTTTCCTACATAGACACTTTGCTGTACAGTAAATTTGATGGCCATATATTGCTAAATTCTAGTTTATCACAGCTGAATAATAGGGCAATGTGGGTCATACTTATCAGCCTCACTACATAAAGGTCAGAGTGCCAGCTCAACTAACAAGCTCAGGAAATTCCACCAAAGACAGGTAGGTTGAATAGATCCACAGTTAAAGTCAAGTCACCCAAACATTGACAAAATTAATCCAGCAAGGCAAGGGTAATGTAGAGGCAAACAATTCCGTAGCTTCATAGTTGCCTGCATCTATGCTAACTTCAGGGTGTTTGTGATGTTGTTTTTGTGGTTATACTGTCATTTCAACAAAGAACCATTATATGTCCATATAGGGTCAAAACTTGTGGCTTTGTCCTTATATAGTCATTTCAGTGGAAAGTGTTAATTAATGACATGATCAGGACAGCTGGTGTTTACCTTATATGGACAATTTGCTATACAGTAAAATTGATGCCCATGTCTGAACAAGCCCATTATAGTTCATCACAGGTGAGTGACCCGGTAGGTTTTTGTCACACTTACCAGCCCCTCTATATAAGGGCCAGAGCTGCCAGCTCAACTCACAAACTAAGGACATCTCACCAGACAGGTTGGCTGTCTCCTACGGTGCTGGTGCTCCAGCTGCGGAGATCCTGAAAGCCATAATCTTCTCCAGAAATAGCAAGGTACAAACGCAGCAGGAGCAGAAGCAGGAGCCGTCGCAGAAAGCGACGAAGGGGAGGCCGCGGGGGTCGGCATGGAAGGAGGAGAAGACGACGACATGGCAGAAGGAGGAGAGGTCATAGAGGTAGAGAGCGAACTCACAGGAGGAGGAGGAGGAGGAGAAGGAGGAGTTTTTAATTTCCTGATTTCTCCTGTGCAAGTCATCGACCCTCCATTCCTTCAGTGACAACTCCCCGTGATGACTTCCTAAGATGAAAGGAACCAGCTACCATTTGAACAATGCCACCTGTCAATAAACTTTGAAATTTCATTTTGCAGTCTCATTGGGTCATTGCATAGGTTTGGAAATGTTGGGTGTATTTATAACAGTTTATAATTTCTTGTTAGCCTCTCAGTCAGAGGTTGGTTATTTCCTGGAAGGATCAGGATTCGAGCATCCTTTTTACTACCTTCTGCACTAAATACTTTTCATTCACTCTTTATTCCTCAATAAAACTGTCCCCATTTTTTTTCTTTTTTCATACGGAAGTTTCTCTGCCTTTGATCCATTATTTTCAACCACCTCTGAAAGTCAGATGACATTAGCTGTCCAGAATTTGAACACTGGTGTTAGACGGTCTTAATATTTGATGATGGAATATTTTCTGTATTATCCATTCCATTCCTTCTTGAGATTTTTTGGAACAGTTCTGCAACATCCTTCGTGGCTTCTGATTTTATATTGGGCATTATATTTTTAGTAATATCCCATTCCTTGTCTCACCTATCAGTTTTGCTTCACATCCTGACAAACAGCCTATATATATTCTCCAACATATGCATATTTTCAGGTCAATCTGTTGACCTATAGCCTTTCTATGGACTATATGGCATTGGCAAAATACGAAAAACTACCAATTTTAATCTTTGCTGTTTGCCTGTAGAAAAGTATGTGCTGTACCAAGCATGTAGCGATTAGTTCTGAACCTCTGTAATTATTTGAATGATACAGTAATGTAACTGTTTACTTCGCTGGCTGGGTAAATCACTATTTATTGACACACCCACAAAAACATCCTCTAAAACAATATGTTTCCCAAACAATGGGTTGTGACCCACCAGTGGGTTGTGGGAAGTTCCTACATGGCTCACAGTCCTGGTGTGAAGGGAAGGCCAGAGGAATAGGGGTTAGAAAGCGAACTCACACCACAGCAGCAGCTCCTCTTCTGCAGCGCTGGGCGCAGCTCCGCATTCCAGGCATTGTGAATTGGTCCATGAGGTCACAGCACACAGTTTTCCCCCAGCTGCCCCTCTGTGGTAATGGAAAGTCAGCAAGACAAATTTGAGACAGTGTGACCTTGAGCACAGGGTCGCAGCACCCACTCACTCAAATTTTGCCAGGCCACCCCTCCATCATCGGCCATGTATGTATACTTCTGAAGACAAGATTCTAGGCAATTACCAACTTCCATTTCAGTGACTTGTGTTACTCCTAATTTAAACCAGTGTGAGATTAGATTTTGCCAAATCCCTGCTGAAAACAAACCAGCAAAAAGACGACAAACCTCCACTTTGAAACCTTTCCTTATGGTGATAAGAGAGTGATGCACCTGGTATGGAAGAAATAATACCATTTCCATTATCCTTTTAATCCTTCCTCTAGCCAGGTAGAAGGAAAGACCTTAAGGCAGGACCCTCGCTCCTGGGGCAGGGGATTGCAGGGGAACAGCTGTGGCTTGGAAACCAGGAGCATCAGAGAAGCTGGATCCATGGAGAAATCCTCAGGGAACTGTGTCTAGGACAGGCATCATCAGAAGCTGGGGAACTGCATATGGAATAGGGTGTGGCCAGATAAATAGGTGCTGAGTTTTTATAACTGCAGAAGGCCAGCTCCTCAGCTCTTTTTAAATCCCTCGTGTCACTCCAGAAGAGTAAATGGGACTTAAAGCGCTTTCTGTGAGTTCACTAGCTCATTCTTTTTTCCACACTGATCTGATCACCACAGGTTGAATTCAGTGCAAAGGCCTCTGTGAGGTCACTAGCTCACCAATTATAGCATGTTGGGTTCATGTAAATGCACAGGCCTTGAAGTGTTACCAGCTCACGAACTTTAGCTTGCTGGGATAAGGTCAAATCTCAACACATTCTAGAATGATGGCTGGCGCCACGGCAACAGGCCTTGAGTGGTTCAGCACCTCTAGCTTTCTGGGATTATGTCCAAGTACAGGCCTCTATGAGGTCACTTGTTCCTCAAATGTATCATACTGGATTGATATCAAAGAATGGGCTGCTATGAGGTCACTGGCTCAGTGTGGAAAAAAGAATGAGCTAGTGAACTCACAGAAAGCGCTTTAAGTCCCATTTACTCTTCTGGAATGAATGAAAGGGCCTAGGATTTCCTGAAGAACTGAGTACATTCAATCTATATTTTGAAGGCCAGTGAACATCCACAAGTTCTAGAGTCTTTGACTGTGAATGCTTTAGATAAGCACAAGGACAGGATTTATGGAAGATGGAGTACTATAGAGGTGACTGAGAAGAGGGATAAAGCCAAGAAGATTTTGTAGAATATGAAGTGGAGATGTCTATAACATATTTAATTTAGACATTTCCAGTGAAAAGGATTGGCTTGATCATCCTCTCAGTTATACCAGTGTCAATTAGGAGTTAGCTCCATAAGAGTTTATAGAGTTATAGTGATATAAAACTGGTGTGAATGGAGAATCAAGCCTATTATTTTCAAATTGTAACAGCTGCTATTATAACATCTTTATGGCTGACTTAGAACAACGCTTCCTTAACTCTCGTTCCCTAACGCCCCTACTCTACTTGCGCTACATTGATGACATCTTCATCATCTGGACTCATGGAAAAGAAACCCTCGAGGAATTCCACCGTGATTTTTACAATCTCCATCCCACCATCAACCTCAGCCTAGACCAATCCACACAAGCGGTCCATTTCCTAGACACTACTGTGCTAATAAACGATGGTCACATAAATACCACCCTATACCGGAAACCCACTGACTGCTATACTTACTTACATGCCTCCAGCTTCCATCCCGGACACACCACACGATCCATTGTCTACAGCCAAGCTCTAAGATACAACCGTATTTGCTCCAATCCCTCAGACAGAGATAAACACCTACAAGATCTCTATCAAGCATTCTTAAACCTACAATACCCACCTGCTGAAGTGAAAAAACAGATTGACAGAGCCAGAAGAGTACCCAGAAGCCACCTACTACAGGACAGGCCTAAAAAAGAAAATAACAGAACACCACTAGCCATCACCTACAGCCCCCAACTAAAACCTCTCCAGCGCATCATCAAAGATTTACAACCTATCCTTAAAGATGATCCCTCACTCTCACAGATCTTGGGAGACAGGCCAGTCCTCGCTTATAGACAGCCTCCCAACCTGAAGCAAATACTCACCAGCAACCGCACACCATACAACATAAACACTAACCCAGGAACGTATCCTTGCAACAAAGCCCGATGCCAGCTCTGTCCACATATCCATCAAGTGACACCATCATAGGACCTAATCACATCAGACACGCCATCAGGGGCTCGTACACCTGCACATCTACCAACGTGATATATGCCATCATGTGCCAGCAATGCCCCTCTGCCATGTACATTGGCCAAACCGGACAGTCTCTACGCAAAAAAATAAATGGACACAAATCTGACATCAGGAATAATAACATTCAAAAACCAGTGGGAGAACACTTCAGCCTCTCTAACCACTCAGTGACAGACTTGAAGGTGGCAATTTTGCAACAAAAAAACTTCAAAAACAGACTCCAAAGAGAAACTGCTGAACTTGAATTAATATGCAAACTAACAGTGGCCTAAACAAAGACTGGGAATGGTTGGGTCATTACACCAATTGAATCTATTTCCCTATGTTAAGTTCTCCTCACACCTTCTATGGGCCATCTTAATTATCACTTCAAAAAGTTTTTTTTCCTCCTGCTAACAGTAGCTCATCTCAATTGATTAGACTCTGCCTGTTGGTATGCATACTTCCACCTTTTCATGTTCTCTGTATGTATAAAGTTCCCCTGTCTGTGTGTTCCATTCTATGCATCCGAAGAAGTGAGCTGCAGCTCACGAAAGGTCATGCTAAAATAAATTTGTTAGTCTTTAAGGTGCCACAAGTACTCCTGTTCTTTTAGCTGCTATTGAAACACTGTTCGTTCTAGTGGCTAAAATACCTTCCTTTTTACTACAAATGTAATGGGTTACATTCCTGCTTGCCTGAAATGGAAAGGGGAATTTGGCCCACTGTATTCAAATCATGGGTTTGGTTTTAAGCTTTTGACCATTTTTTCACAAATCTTTAGTCCTCTCAATGACACACGGATCACAACGTTTCAACACAATTATTTTATCACGCCAAAATACTACAGTGTGCATTTGACAACAATATTGAAGTTATTCATTTGCTGCAGGGAAAAAGATACACACGGTATAAATCAGCCATCTCTTTTAACTTGTAATTCACATACTGTTTCAATTGCCCTCAGGATAAAAGGTGAAACCTTTTGGGGTTATAAGCTACTTTTTCTCACTTTGCAAAAAAAAAAAAAAAAAAGTAGAGCACTAGATCCAAAACATTTCACATGATATTCGAAGCAACCATTTTAGGTACCTAAATGTTCAAAGTCAAGAAAACACAATTAGGACTGAGTTAGTGCCATCTCCTGGAGTTCATAAATGAACACATGGGTAGTAATCAAAGTAGATCAAATTAGGAAGGGCAACTTCTCATTTCTGATGGTTGGGTGTCATGATGGGTGTTGCCATTATGTAGTGAAGAGATATAATATCAACTGGTCACTGCTTTCCCCTCTGATAAGTGTGACCTACATAAATTAACTTCCAAAGTGTTTATAAAAAGGGAAAAATCTATTTGTTTTCTTACATAGACACTTTGCTGTACAGTAAATTTGATGGCCATATATTGCTTAATTCTAGTTTATCACAGCTGAATAATAGGGCAATGTGGGCCATACTTATCAGCCTCACTACATAAAGGTCAGAGTGCCAGCTCAACTAACAAGCTCAGGAAATTCCACCAAAGACAGGTAGGCTGAATAGATCCACAGTTGAAATCAAGTCAGCCAAACATTGACAAAATTAATCCAACAAGGCAAGGGTAATGTAGAGGCAAAAAATTCCATAGCTTCATAGTTGGCTGCGTCCTCCTAACTTCAGGGTGTTTGTGATGTTGTTTTTGTTGTTATACTGTCATTTCAACAAAAAACCATTTTATGTCCATATAGGGTCAAAACTAGTGGCTTTGTCCTTATATAGTCATTTCAGTGGAAAGTGTTAATGACATGATCAGGACAGCTGGCATTTTTCCTTATATGGACAATTTGCTATACAGTAAAATTGATGCCCATATCTGAACAAGCCCATTATAGTTCATCACAGGTGAGTGACCCGGTAGGTTTTTGTCACACTTACCAGCCCCTCTATATAAGGGCCAGAGCTGCCAGCTCAGCTCACAAGATGAGGACATCCCACCAGACAGGTTGGCTGTCTCCTACGGAGCTGGTGCTCCAGCTGCGGAGATCTTGAAAGCCATAATCTTCTCCGGAAATGGCAAGGTACAGACGCAGCAGGAGCAGAAGCAGGAGCCGTCGCAGAAGGCGACGAAGGGGAGGCCGCGGGGGTCGACATGGAAGGAGGAGAAGACGACATGGCAGAAGGAGAAGAGGTCGTAGAGGTAGAGAGAGAACTCGGAGGAGGAGGAGGAGGAGGAGGAGGAGGAGTTTTTAATTTCCTGATTTCTCCCATTCTCCTGTGCAAGTCATCGACCCTTCACTCTGCAATATCTGCTATGGCAAAAAGAAACAACCCTTCAGTGACAATACCCCGCAATGACTTCCTAAGATGCAAGGAACCAGCTACCATTTGAACAATGCCACCTGTCAATAAACTTTGAAATTTCATTTTGCGGTCTCATTGTGTCTTTGCATAGGTTTGGAAATAATAGGTGGATTTATGATAATTTACAGTTTCTTCCTAGCCGTCTCAGCCAGAGGTTGGTTATTTCCTGGAAGGATCAGGATTCTTACATCCTTTTTACTATCTTCTACGCAACCTATCTATCATATATCTTTCATCTACCTCATTTTCCCCTCAATAAACTGTCCCAAGTTGTTTCTTTTTTCATATGGAAGTTTCTCTGCCTTTGATCATTATTTTTTTCAGCCATCTCTGAAACCCAATGAGATAAGCTGCCCAGAATTTGAACACTGTTGTTAGACTGTCTTATGATTTGATGATGGCATATTTTCGGTATTATCCAGTCCTTCTTGAGAATTTTTGGAACAGTGCTGCAACATTCTTCCAGTGCCTTCTGATTTTATAATGGGCATTATATTTTCAGTAATATCCCATTCCATGTCTCACCTATCAGTTTTGCTGCACATCCTGACAAACAGCCTATAGACATTCACCAATATATGCATATTTTCAGGTCAATCTATTGACCTATGGACTATGGCCTTACCAAGATAAAAAAAATTACCAATTTTATTCCTAGCTGTTTGCTTGCAGAAAAGTATGAAGTGTATCAAGCATGTAGCGATTAGTTCTGAACCCTCTGTAATTATTTAAATGATACAGTAATGTAACTGTTTACTTCGCTAGCTGGATAAGTCAGTATTTTTTGACACACGCACAAAAACATCCTCTAAAGGAATATGTTTCCCAAACAATGGGTTGTGGGAAGTTTCTACATGGCTCACGGTCCTGGTGTGGACGGAAGGCCAGAGGAGGGAGGGTTGAAAAGCAAAGTAACCCCACATTAGCAGCCCCTCTTCTGCAGGGCTGGGCCCGACTCTCCATTCCAGGCATTGTGAATTGGTCCATGAGGTCACAGCACACAGTTTTCCCCCAGCTGCCCCTCTGTGGTAATGGAAGAACAGTGAGACAAATTTGAGAGAGTGGCAGCGTGTCCTGGAGCACAGGGTCGCAGCACCCACTCACTCAAATTTTGCCTGGCCACCCCTCCATCATCGGCCAGGTATGTATATTTCTGGTTGAGACTGTACCATGAAGACAAGATTCTAGGCAATTACCAATTTCCATTCCAGTGATCAGTTCCTCCCCCCCCCCCCGCCCGCCCCTCGCATCATACTGAGGTGTAAGCTAGTTACCCCACATTGGGTGAAATACCTTTTGTGTTAGAAAATTCACATCTATAAATTACGGGTAACTACTCTCAGGTAAATGGATGACACCACTGTATGAACACAGTGTGAGATCAGAATCAGGTCCATGGACTTGTGTTACTCCTAATTTAAACCAGTGTGAGATTAGATTTTGCCAAATCCCTGCTGAAAACAAACCAACAAACAGACAAAAAACCTCCACTTTGAAACCTTTCCTTATGGTGATTGATGCACCTGGTATGGAAAAAACTACCATTTCCATTATCCTTTTTCTCCTTCCTCTGGCCAGGTAGAAGGAAAGACCTTAAGGCAGGACCCTCGCTCCTGGGGCAGGGGGTTGTGGGGGAACAGCTGTGGCTTGGAAACCAGGAGCATCAGAGAAGCTGGATCCATGGAGAAATCCCCAGGGAAATGTGTCTAGGACAGGCATCATCAGAAGCTGGAGGACTGCATATGGAATAGGGTGTGGCTGAAGGAGATTGCAAGTGGGAGTTGGCCTGTGCATGTGGAAACAGCAGCGGCTGAGCAGGAAATCATGGTAGACAGGCTCCAGTGAGAGAAACCGCTAACTGCAAACCTGTAAACTCCTGTTTGCTTGGAATAAGAGACTGGTCTGGACCAAGGAGGGAGGTTGCGGGAGATGACCTGATATTATGACAGAGGAGAGAAATATTTTGCCTCGTAATGATTTTCTACTCACATAGCTATTTGTTGATCTCAAAACAGTCCTCCTACAGAGGCCTGTTTGGTTATTGAGGTGGATCTGTTTTGTAGAGTCTGTATGGTTCTTGTGATTAAAACTGTCAGTGACTACGTGAATTTGTGCATACTTGCCCTCCAAAACATAGCTTCTCACCCCACCCTCAGGGAGAGGGCCTCCAAGATGTTCCATCTAATGCATCATGAGATAGATGATTTGCAAGCTTTCAAAGCTTTCATACATGTGTGAAAAACATGAAAGGGCCTAGGATTTCCTGAAGAACTGAGTACATTCAATCTATATTTTGAAGGCCAGTGAACATCCACAAGTTCTAGTGTCTTTGACTGTGAATGCTTTAGATAAGCACAAGGACAGGATTTATGGAAGATGGAGTACTATAGAGGTGACTGAGAAGAGGGATAAAGCCAAGAAGATTTTGTAGAATATGAAGTGGAGATGTCTATAACATATTTAATTTAGACATTTCCAGTGAAAAGGATTGGCTTGATCATCCTCTCAGTTATACCAGTGTCAATTAGGAGTTAGCTCCATAAGAGTTTATAGAGTTATAGTGATATAAAACTGGTGTGAATGGAGAATCAAGCCTATTATTTTCAAATTGTAACAGCTGCTATTGAAAGACTGTTCGTTCTAGTGGCTAAAATACCTTCCTTTTTACTACAAATGTAATGGGTTACATTCCTGTTTGCCTGAAATGGAAAGGGGAATTTGGCCCACTGTATTCAAATCATGGGTTTGGTTTTAAGCTTTTGACCATTTTTTCACAAATCTTTAGTTCTCTCAATGACACACGGCTCACAACGTTTCAACACAATTATTTTATCACCCCAAAATACTACAGTGTGCATTTGACAACAATATTGAAGTTATTCATTTGCTGCAGGGAAAAAGATACACACGGTATAAATCAGCCATCTTTTTTAACTTGTAATTCACATACTGTTTCAATTGCCCTCAGGAGAAAAGGTGAAACCTTTTGGGGTCATAAGCTACTTTTTCTCACTTTGCAAAAAAAAAAAAATAGAGCACTAGATCCAAAACATTTCATATGATATTCGAAGCAACCATTTTAGGTACCTAAATGTTCAAAGTCAAGAAAACACAATTAGGACTGAGTTAGTGCCATCTCCTGGAGTTCATAAATGAACACATGGGTAGTAATCAAAGTAGATCAAATTAGGAAGGGCAACTTCTCATTTCTGATGCTTGGGTGTCATGATGGGTGTTGCCATTATGTAGTGAAGAGATATAATATCAACTGGTCACTGCTTTCCGCTCTGATAAGTGTGACCTACATAAATTAACTTCCAAAGTGTTTATAAAAAGGGAAAAATATATTTGTTTTCTTACGTAGTCACTTTGCTGTACAGTAAATTTGATGACCATATATTGCTTAATTCTAGTTTATCACAGCTGAATAATAGGGCAAAGTGGGTCATACTTATCAGCCTCACTACATAAAGGTCAGAGTGCCAGCTCAACTAACAAGCTCAGGAAATTCCACCAAAGAAAGGTAGGCTGAATAGATCCACAGTTTAAATCAAGTCAAGCAAACATTGACAAAATTAATCCAACAAGGCAAGGGTAATGTAGAGGCAAACAATTCTATAGCTTCATAGATGGCTGCATCCTCCTAACTTCAGGGTTTTTGTGATGTTGTTTTTGTGGTTACACGGTAATTTCAACAAAAAACCATTTTATGTCCATATAGGGTCAAAACTTGTGGCTTTGTCCTTATATAGTCATTTCAGTGGAAAGTGTTAATGACATGATCAGGACAGCTGGTATTTTCCTTATATGGACATTTTGCTATACAGTAAAATTGATGCCCATGTCTGAACAAGCCCATTATAGTTCATCACAGGTGAGTGACCCGGTAGGTTTTTGTCACAGTTATCAGCCCCTCTATATAAAGGCCAGAGCTGCCAGCTCAGCTCACAAGATGAGGACATCCCACCAGACAGGTTGGCTGCCTCCTACGGAGCTGGTGCTCCCGCTGCGGAGATCTTGAAAGCCATAATCTTCTCCGGAAATGGCAAGGTACAGACGCAGCAGGAGCAGAAGCAGGAGCCGTCGCAGAAGGCGACGAAGGGGAGGCCGCGGGGGTCGGCATGGAAGGAGGAGAAGACGACATGGCAGAAGGAGAAGAGGTCGTAGAGGTAGAGAGCAAACTCGGAGGAGGAGGAGGAGGAGAAGAAGGAGTTTTTAATTTCCTGATTTCTCCCATTCTCCTGTGCAAATCATCGACCCTTCACTCTGCGATATCTGCTATGGCAAAAAGAATCAACCCTTCAGTGACGACACCCCGCGATGACTTCCTAAGATGCAAGGAACCAGCTACCATTTGAACAATGCCACCTGTCAATAAACTTTGAAATTTCATTTTGCAGTCTCATTGTGTCTTTGCATAGGTTTGGAAATACTAGGTGGATTTATGACAATTAACAGTTTCTTCCTAGCCGTCTCAGCCAGAGGTTGGTTATTTCCAGGAAGGATCAGGATTCTTACATCCTTTTTACTATCTTCTACACAACCTATCTATCATATATCTGTTGTGTATTTGGTTGTCATGGGTTTTGTTACTATGGCAACTGAGTTAGACTATTAAGGGATAGCTCAGCCGGTTTCAACCGGCTGAGTGAGCTCTCTGTTTCTGTAAATAAAATGGAGGTTTTGGTTAGCTGTCTGCTCTCTGGCCTCAAGTGATTGTTTCCTACACCGGCTGCCCCAAGGACTTAACAATATCTATCATTCCTCTACCTCTTTTTTCCCCTCAATAAACTGTCCCAAGTTTTTTCTTTTTTCATATGGAAGTTTCTCTGCCTTGGATCATTATTTTTTTCAGCCATCTCTGAAACCCAATGAGATAAGCTGCCCAGAATTTGAACACTGTTGTTAGACTGTCTTATGATTTGATGATGTCATATTTTCGGTATTATCCAGTCCTTCTTGAGAATTTTTGGAACAGTGATTTTATAATGGGCATTATATTTTCAGTAATATCCCATTCCTTGTCTCACCTATCAGTTTTGCTGCACATCCTGACAAACAGCCTATATACATATACATTCACCAATATATGCATATTTTCAGGTCAATCTATTGACCTATGGCCTTACTATGGACTATATGGCCTTGCCAAGATACGAAAAATTACCAGCATTTGTCTCTGAGTTGTGGTACACCTCTCATGCTACTCAAATTTTAGGACTTGTCTACGCAGGAACACTCAGGAAAGTTAATCTGAATTAACTACAAGTATTAATTTGAAGAGGATTAGTTAAATTGCATTAAACCTCTGTGTGGAGGCAAACAATTCCATAGCTTCATAGTTGGCTGCGTCCTCCTAACTTCAGGGTGTTTGTGATGTTGTTTTTGTGGTTACACTGTCATTTCAACAAAGAACCATTTTATGTCCATATAGGGTCAAAACTTGTGGCTTTGTCCTTATATAGTCATTTCAGTGGAAAGTGTTAATGACATGATCAGGCCAGCTGGTATTTTCCTTATATGGACATTTTGCTATACAGTAAAATTGATGCCCATGTCTGAACAAGCCCATTATAGTTCATCACAGGTGAGTGACCCGGTAGGTTTTTGTCACAGTTATCAGCCCCTCTATATAAAGGCCAGAGCTGCCAGCTCAGCTCACAAGATGAGGACATCCCGCCAGACAGGTTGGCTGCCTCCTACGGAGCTGGTGCTCCCGCTGCGGAGATCTTGAAAGCCATAATCTTCTCCGGAAATGGCAAGGTACAGACGCAGCAGGAGCAGAAGCAGGAGCCGTCGCAGAAGGCGACGAAGGGGAGGCCGCGGGGGTCGACATGGAAGGAGGAGAAGACGACATGGCAGAAGGAGAAGAGGTCGTAGAGGTAGAGAGCGAACGAGGAGGAGGAGGAGAAGAAGGAGTTTTTAATTTCCTGATTTCTCCCATTCTCCTGTGCAAATCATCGACCCTTCACTCTGCGATATCTGCTATGGCAAAAAGAATCAACCCTTCAGTGACGACACCCCGCGATGACTTCCTAAGATGCAAGGAACCAGCTACCATTTGAACAATGCCACCTGTCAATAAACTTTGAAATTTCATTTTGCAGTCTCATTGTGTCTTTGCATAGGTTTGGAAATACTAGGTGGATTTATGACAATTAACAGTTTCTTCCTAGCCGTCTCAGCCAGAGGTTGGTTATTTCCAGGAAGGATCAGGATTCTTACATCCTTTTTACTATCTTCTACACAACCTATCTATCATATATCTGTTGTGTATTTGGTTGTCATGGGTTTTGTTACTATGGCAACTGAGTTAGACTATTAAGGGATAGCTCAGCCGGTTTCAACCGGCTGAGTGAGCTCTCTGTTTCTGTAAATAAAATGGAGGTTTTGGTTAGCTGTCTGCTCTCTGGCCTCAAGTGATTGTTTCCTACACCGGCTGCCCCAAGGACTTAACAATATCTATCATTCCTCTACCTCTTTTTCCCCTCAATAAACTGTCCCAAGTTTTTTCTTTTTTCATATGGAAGTTTCTCTGCCTTGGATCATTATTTTTTTCAGCCATCTCTGAAACCCAATGAGATAAGCTGCCCAGAATTTGAACACTGTTGTTAGACTGTCTTATGATTTGATGATGTCATATTTTCGGTATTATCCAGTCCTTCTTGAGAATTTTTGGAACAGTGATTTTATAATGGGCATTATATTTTCAGTAATATCCCATTCCTTGTCTCACCTATCAGTTTTGCTGCACATCCTGACAAACAGCCTATATACATATACATTCACCAATATATGCATATTTTCAGGTCAATCTATTGACCTATGGCCTTACTATGGACTATATGGCCTTGCCAAGATACGAAAAATTACCAGCATTTGTCTCTGAGTTGTGGTACACCTCTCATGCTACTCAAATTTTAGGACTTGTCTACGCAGGAACACTCAGGAAAGTTAATCTGAATTAACTACAAGTATTAATTTGAAGAGGATTAGTTAAATTGCATTAAACCTCTGTGTGGAGGCAAACAATTCCATAGCTTCATAGTTGGCTGCGTCCTCCTAACTTCAGGGTGTTTGTGATGTTGTTTTTGTGGTTACACTGTCATTTCAACAAAGAACCATTTTATGTCCATATAGGGTCAAAACTTGTGGCTTTGTCCTTATATAGTCATTTCAGTGGAAAGTGTTAATGACATGATCAGGCCAGCTGGCATTTTTCCTTATATGGACAATTTGCTATACAGTAAAATTGATGCCCATATCTGAACAAGCCCATTATAGTTCATCACAGGTGAGTGACCCGGTAGGTTTTTGTCACACTTACCAGCCCCTCTATATAAGGGCCAGAGCTGCCAGCTCAGCTCACAAGATGAGGACATCCCACCAGACAGGTTGGCTGCCTCCTACGGAGCTGGTGCTCCAGCTGCGGAGATCTTGAAAGCCATAATCTTCTACAGAAATGGCAAGGTACAGACGCAGCAGGAGCAGAAGCAGGAGCCGTCGCAGAAGGCGACGAAGGGGAGGCCGCGGAGGTCGACATGGAAGGAGGAGAAGACGACATGGCAGAAGGAGAAGAGGTCGTAGAGGTAGAGAGAGAACTCGAAGGAGGAGGAAGAGGAGGAGTTTTTAATTTCCTGATTTCTCCCATTCTCCTGTGCAAGTCATCAACCCTTCACTCTGCAATATCTGCTATGGCAAAAAGAAACAACCCTTCAGTGACGACACCCCGCGATGACTTCCTAAGATGCAAGGAACCAGCTACCATTTGAACAATGCCACCTGTTAATAAACTTTGAAATTTCATTTTGCGGTCTCATTGTGTCTTTGCATAGGTTTGGAAATAATAGGTGGATTGATGACAATTTACAGTTTCTTCCTAGCCGTCTCAGCCAGAGGTTGGTTATTTCCTGGAAGGATCAGGATTCTTACATCCTTTTTACTATCTTCTACGCAACCTATCTATCATATATCTTTCATCTACCTCTTTTTCCCCTCAAGAAACTGTCCCAAGTTGTTTCTTTTTTCATATGGAAGTTTCTCTGCCTTTGATCATTATTTTTTTCAGCCATCTCTGAAACCCAATGAGATAAGCTGCCCATAATTTCAAAAACTGTTGTTAGACTGTCTTATGATTTGATGATGGCATATTTTCGGTATTATCCTGTCCTTCTTGAGAATTTTAGGAACAGTGCTGCAACATTCTTCCAGTGCCTTCTGATTTTATAATGGGCATTATATTTTCAGTAATATCCCATAACATGTCTCACCTATCAGTTTTGCTGCACATCCTGACAAACAGCCTATAGACATTCACCAATATATGCATATTTTCAGGTCAATCTATTGACCTATGTCCTATGGCCTTGCCAAGATAAAAAAAATTACCAATTTTATTCCTAGCTGTTTGCTTGCAGAAAAGTATGAGGTGTATCAAGCATGTAGCGATTAGATCTGAACCCTCTGTAATTATTTAAATGAGACAGTAATGTAACTGTTTACTTTGCTGGCTGGGTAAGTCAGTATTTTTTGACACACGCAGAAAAATATCCTCTAAAGGAATATGTTTCCCAAACAATGGGTTGTGCGAAGTTTCTACATGGCTCACGGTCCTGGTGTGGATGGAAGGCCAGAGAAGGGAGGGTTGAAAAGCAAAGAAACCCCACATTAGCAGCCCCTCTTCTGCAGGGCTGGGCCCGACTCTCCATTCCAGGCATTGTGAATTGGTCCATGAGGTCACAGCACACAGTTTTCCCCCAGCTGCCCCTGGGGGAAATGTGAGAGAGTGGCAGCGTGACCTGGAGCACAGGGTCGCAGCTCTCACTTGGGGTAATTGCAACCCTCCCCTTTTTTTCAGCTCTAGAAAAATACCTCTTCACTTTCGCCATGCATTAAAGCTGTTAGGGGAAGCAACTAGGGCTGGTGCCTCACAAGACCTAGCAGCTGAAATGTCTTCAGCGTTTGTCTCTGAGTTGTGGTACACCTCTCATGCTACTCGAATTTTAGGACTTGTCTACGCAGGAACACTCAGGAAAGTTAATCTGAATTAACTACAAGTATTAATTCAAAGAGGATTAGTTAAATTGCATTAAACCTGTGTGGTTACTCTAATTCAGAATTAAAATAAGCTAAACTGAATAAAGCCGCATTAATTCTGAATGCAATTCAGTTTAAATGATCCACTTTACATTCACACCTTCAGCTCATTTGGAATATCTTTTTGGAGTGTTCCCATGTAGACTGTCTCTTAGAACAGCTATAATATTTTCAGGGGTGAATCTGTTGCATCTTTGATAAAGACAGACTTTCATTCCCAGGTCGTCTAACCGAGCAAAATTTTCTTGAGGGGAAAGATTACTTGTCTAGAAAAAACTGGAAGACATGAATCTGTTTTAACTAGGGAGTGTATTTAGTGATGGGCTCTTCCCGTTAGAAATGTAATTGACAGTTTTATAAATGTATTGTGCAATTTTGAGATATCTGTTTAAACTAATCCCTTATGGAACTGAGCTGAAAAATATTTGTCCCTAGCAAAATTACCTGAATTTTCACCATGTTTCTTTTAATTGGACTTTACTTACTTTTAATTCTCCTCTCTTTTCTCTGCAAAGAGATGTCGTGGTCATTGTGGAGAGATTTTTAAAAAGCATTCTCCCTAAAGGTAAAGTGAGCTATCCATCCTTTGTAAGCATTCACCATCCAGAATGTTCTTTCTCCCTCTGCAACATAAGCTCATCAAGAAATCAGATCAACACACACAGATCAACCCCCCCCCCAGAAAAAAAAATATATATCCGACCTACTTTCATGTTGTTTTATACAGTATGTGTCACACTTGCCGAAGCAATTGTATTTAAGAAAATGCCATTTCTCTCTGTACATTTATTGTAGCAAAACTCTCAGTAATGCAAATAGGAAAAGTGTTTCTGTCAAATGAAGGCATGTATTTCTTGTTCAAGAAGGTATCCATTTGCTTAAATGATGGATTCCAGTTGGCCTGTGAAGCTTTACACAAAACAGCCACCTGATAGACTGAGGGCTAAAGTTTTCAAAATGGAGGTTATAATTAAAATTGTAACTGCTAGTCCATAAATCTATTCAATTTTCTGCAAGCTTCAGTGATTGGATAGACAGAATTTCCTATTGTGGTCAAAACAAATAAAGGCTTGGATTCTACAGACTTAATCTGTGAAGATGGCCAACTGAGACAAGCTGTATGTCTCATTTGCCACTACATGTAAAACAGTGTTATTATTGATTTTAATAAATTCCAAGGGTTGTAGTCATTCCAGATAAATAGGTCCTGAGTTTTTATAACTGCAGAAGGCCAGCTCCTCAGCTCTTCTTAAATCCCTCTTGTGTCACTCCAGAAGAGTAAATGGGACTTAAAGCACTTTCTGTGAGTTCACTAGCTCATTCTTTTTCCCACACTGATCTGATCACCATGGGTTGAATTCAGTGGAAAGGCCTCTGTGATGTCACTAGCTCACCAATTCTAGCATGCTGGGTTGATGTAAATGCACAAGCCTTGAAGGATTACCAGCTCATGACCTTTAGCTTGCTGGGATAAAGTCAAATCTCAACACATTCTAGAATGATGGCTGGCGCCATGGCAACAGGCCTTGAGTGGTTCAGCACCTCTAGGTTTCTGGGATTATGTCCAAGTACAGGCCTCTATGAGGTCACTTGTTCCTCAAATGTAGCATACTGGGTTGATATCAAAGAACGGGCTGCTATGAGGTCACTGGCTCAGCACATACGACATGCTGGGTTGGTAATGGTCAAAGCACTGACACAGAGTTCTGGCTACAGCACTTGCAGGCCCCTGCTGAAGCCAAGCGGGACTTTGTCAGGATACTAGCTCGGTTCCTCCATCTTCCTAGCATGATGTCTGGACACAGGCCTCAGGTGTCTGGCACAGCACCACTACCTTGCTGGGGTAAAGTCAAAGTCAGGCCTCTGTGAGGCTACTGGCTCTTGTCAAAGCACAGGTCTTTGTAAGGTTTGCTAGATCAGCACCTCTGGCTCTCTGGGCTGATGTTAAGCCTCAGGCTTTTGTGAGGTCTCTAGTGCAGGCCTTTGTGAGCTTACTGGCTCAGCAGCTTTGGCTTGCTGGTCTGAAGTCAAAGTGTATCCCACATGCTTTATTTTCTCTGTGAAAGCCAGAGAAAGAATGTGGAGAAAGAAGGCTTGTGCAGTAAAGTTCACTGATGACTCCCATCTTTTTCCTGAAGAAAAAGCCATTTGTTGATCTCAAAACAGTCCTTCTACAGAGGCCTGTTTGGTGAATGAGGTGGATCTGTTTTGTAGAGTCTGTATGGTTCTTGTGATTAAAACTGTCAGTGACTACGTGAATTTGTGCATACTTGCCCTCCAAAACATATGTTGTCACCCCTCCCTCAGGGAGAGGGCCTCCAAGATGTTCCATCTAATGCATCATGAGAGAGATGATTTGCAAGCTTTCAAAGCTTTCATACATGTGTGAAAAAACATGAAAGGGCCTAGGATTTCCTGAAGAACTGAGTACATTCAATCTATATTTTGAAGGCCAGTGAACATCCAGCAAGTTCTAGAGTCTTTGACTGTGAATGCTTTGGATAAGCACAAGGATGGCACTTATGGAAGACAGAGTACTATAGAGGTGAATGCCACATCAGTTCAAAGACGACCTTGTCCAAATGGAACACACAGTACTGATTCTATTGAGAGGTTTCCTTATTCTGAGACTTGCCTGGTCAGATGTAATAAAGGCATGACAGGAGCGAGTGTGATTGCATAACTAATGGTACGTATCACACAGGTGACTGAGAAGAGGGATAAAGCCAAGAAGATTTTCTAGAATATGAAGTGGAGATGTCTATAACATATTTAATTTAGACATTTCCAGTGAAAAGGATTGGCTTGATCATCCTCTCAGTTATACCAGTGTCAATTAGGAGTTAGCTCCATAAGAGTTTATAGAGTTATAGTGATATAAAACTGGTGTGAATGGAGAATCAAGCCTATTATTTTCAAATTGTAACAGCTGCTATTGAAAGACTGTTCGTTCTAGTGGCTAAAATACCTTCCTTTTTACTACAAATGTAATGGGTTACATTCCTGCTTGCCTGAAATGGAAAGGGGAATTTGGCCCACTGTATTCAAATCATGGGTTTGGTTTTAAGCTTTTGACCTTATTTTCACAAATCTTTAGTCCTCTCAATGACACACGGATCACAACGTTTCAACACAATTATTTTATCACCCCAAAATACTACAGTGTGCATTTGACAACAATATTGAAGTTATTCATTTGCTGCAGGGAAAAAGATACACACGGTATAAATCAGCCATCTTTTTTAACTTGTAATTCACATACTGTTTCAATTGCCCTCAGGAGAAAAGGTGAAACCTTTTCGGGTCATAAGCTACTTTTTCTCACTTTGCAAAAAAAAAAAAATAGAGCACTAGATCCAAAACATTTCACATGATCTTAAAAACAACCTTTTTAGGTACATAAAGGTTCAAAGTCAAGAAAACACAGTTAGGACTGAGTTAGTGCCATCTCCTGGAGTTCATAAATGAACACATGGGTAGTAATCAAAGTAGATCAAATTAGGAAGGGCAACTTCTCATTTCTGATGCTTGGGTGTCATGATGGGTGTTGCCATTATGTAGTGAAGAGATATAATATCAACTGGTCACTGCTTTCCCCTTTGATAAGTGTGACCTACATAAATTAACTTCCAAAGTGTTTATAAAAAGGGAAAAATCAAAGTGACCTACATAAATTAACTTCCAAAGTGTTTATAAAAAGGGTCATACTTATCAGCCTCTCTACATAAAGGTCAGAGTGCCAGTTCAACTAACAAGCTCAGGAAATTCCACCAAAGACAGGTAGGCTGAATAGATCCACAGTTTAAATCAAGTCAGCCAAACATTGACAAAATTAATCCAACAAGGCAAGGGTAATGTAGAGGCAAACAATTCCATAGCTTCATAGTTGCCTGCATCCTCCTAACTTCAGGGTGTTTGTGATGTTGTTTTTGTGGTTATACTGTCATTTCAACAAAAAACCAATTTATGTCCATATAGGGTCAAAACTAGTGGCTTTGTCCTTATATAGTCATTTCAGTGGAAAGTGTTAATGACATGATCAGGACAGCTGGCATTTTTCCTTATATGGACACTTTGCTATACAGTAAAATTGATGCCCATGTCTGAACAAGCCCATTATAGTTCATCACAGGTGAGTGACCCGGTAGGTTTTTGTCACACTTACCAGCCCCTCTATATAAGGGCCAGAGCTGCCAGCTCAGCTCACAAGATGAGGACATCCCACCAGACAGGTTGGCTGTCTCCTACGGAGCTGGTGCTCAAGCTGCGGAGATCTTGAAAGCCATAATCTTCTCCGGAAATGGCAAGGTACAGACGCAGCAGGAGCAGAAGCAGGAGCCGTCGCAGAAGGCGACGAAGGGGAGGCCGCGGAGGTCGACATGGAAGGAGAAGACGACGACATGGCAGAAGGAGGAGAGGTCGTAGAGGTAGTGAGCAAACTCACAGGAGGAGGAGGAGGAGGAGGAGAAGGAGGAGTTTTTAATTTCCTGATTTCTCCCATTCTCCTGTGCAAGTCATCGACCCTCCACACTGCAACATCTGCTATGGCAAAAAGAAACATTCCTTCAGTGACAACACCCCGCGATGACATCCCAAGATGGAAGGAGCCTGCTACCAGTTGAACAATACCACCTGTCAATAAACTTTGAAATTTCATTTTGCAGTCTCATTGGGTCCTTGTGTTTTGCCTGCACTTAGAAAATAGGGGTTGTATTTTTGACAGATTGCAGTTTCTTCCTAATCTTCCGCCCTATGATCACTGAGCCTCCTCTTAGTTGCCCTGAGTTCATCTGATTTTGGAAATACACCCAGGTGATAGATTCATAGCTGAGGAGTCCGTGTTACTGTTGGGATGAGGCTGCATAGCCTATAAAAGTGGTGGAAAAGAACACTGTAAATTGCACAAGGTGATTTACCGGAAGGCCTCCGAGCCATTTGTGGGATAGGAAGTAGGTAGGAGCAAGCACCCTCTCAGAGACTGGTTTTTCCTGGAAGCATCAGGCTTCTCACAATCTTTTTACTACATTTATCCCTACTTTGTTCTCTAATTTGCGCTCTTGTGTATCTGTTTTTTCTTTATAAAGAATTTTTTCATCTTTTCATATGGAAATTTCTCCGACTTTGATCATATTTTTTCACAAGACTCTGAGCCCCCACATGGGATAGGCTGCCCTGTTCCAGGAGAAAGTATTTGTGATTTCATTATGGCATCTTTTCACTATTGTCCATTCCATTCCTTTGGGGAGGGGAATTGGAACAGTTCTGCAACATACCTCTGGTTTGTTCTGATTTTATAACAGCATTATATTTTCACTAATATTCCATTCCTTAACTTACCTGTCCTTTTGTTGCACATCCTGACAAATTTGTCAGGTTCAGACTAACACTGTAAACATTTTCCCATCTCATATTGCTAGTTCAGTCTTTTAGCCTTTGGTCTAACTATGGAACATTGCGTCACTTGTGGTTAAGACCTTTTGCTGAGATAAATATTGACCACTTATTCCTAGATATTTGGCTCCAGTAAAGAACACTGCAGTTAGTTCTGAAACCATTGTATTCCTCTAAATGACATAGTAGTGTAACAGTTTACTGTGCTGACTGGGTGGGTGAGTGGGTCTTTCTTGGCACACCCACAGACATTCCCTAATGCTTTTGGCTCCTCTCAGATTTAACAACCTGAATCAAAGAGTCTCAATGAGGGAGAAGCTCATGGGTATCACCTGCTTTTTCTTCTGTATCTGGGAGAAAAGAAAACGTACATGTTGACTGATATTAATTATATTCCCAACCTTTAGCTCTTTACTGATTGAATCTCATATCAGTTTTTCTGTTCATTTGCCCAGTTCTGATTTCAGACTAAGCAGCCTATTGTTACCCAGTTTACAGAGCTTGCCTTTTGTGAATAATGGTACAGCATCAGAACTCTTCTGGAATGTCCATGTGTGTTCCAGGCTATATTAACATGTAATATCTGTGGACTAGAGATCTTTCTTCAACCACTTCATTTAGGACTTCTGAGTTCAAGTTATCAGTATTTCATGTTGTTTTATTCAGTATGTGTCACACTTGCCCAGGCAATTGTATTTGAGAAAATGCCATTTCTGTCTGTACGTTTGTTGTAGCAAAACTCTCAGTAATGCAAATAGGAACAGTGTTTCTGTCAAGTGAAGGCATGTATTTCTTGTTCAAGAAGGTATCATTTGCTTAAATGATGGATTCCAGTTGGCCTGTGACGCTTTACACAAAACACAGCCTCCTGAGAGACTGAGGGCTAAAGTTTTCAAAATGCAGGTTATACTTAAAATTGTAACTGCGAGTCCATGAATCTATTCAATTTGCTGCAAGCTTCAGTAATTGGATAGATAGAATTTCCTATTGTGGTCAAAAGAAATAAAGGCTTGGATTCTATAGACTTAATCTGTGAAGATGGCTAACTGAGACAAGCTGTATGTTTCATTCGCCACTACGTGTTAAAACAGTATTATTATTGATTTTTAATAAATTCCAAGGGTTGTAGTCATTCCAGATAAATAGGTCCTGAGTTTTTATAACTGCAGAAGGCCAGCTCCTCAGCTCTCTTAAATCCCTCTTGTATCGCTCCAGAAGAGTTCACTAGCTCATTCTTTTTCCCATGTTGATCTGATCACCACGGGCTGAATTCAGTGCAAAGGCCTCTGTGAGGTCACTAGCTGACCAATTATAGCATGCTGGGTTGATGTAAATGCACACGCCTTGGAGGGTTACCAGCTCAGGACCTTTAGCTTGCTGGGATAAAGTCAAATCTCAACACATTCTAGAATGATGGCTGGCGCCAAGGCAACAGACCTTTATGTGGTTAATGTTCCAGCACCTCTAGGTTTCTGGGTTTATGTCCTCTATGAGGTTTTTTGCTTTGTGCCCCCAGATGTTCCATCAAATGAATCATGAGATAGATGATTTGCAAGCTTTCTCGGCTTTCATACATGAGTGGAAAAACATGAAAGGGCCTAGCATTTCCTGAGGAACTGAGTACATTCAATCTATATTTTGAAGGCCAGTGAACATCCAGCAAGTTCTAGAGTCTCTTCTTTGACTGTGAATGCTTTGGAGAAGTACAAGGACAGCAAGACTACCTTGGGATTTATGAAAGATGGAGTACTTTGGGGCTGAATGCCACATCAATTCAAAAGACCACCTTGTCCAAATGGAACACACAGTACTTATTCTATTGAGAGGTTTCCTTATTCTGAGACTTGCCTGGTCAGATGTAATAAAGGCATGACAGGAGCAAGTGTGAGTGCATGACTAATGGTATGCATCACACAGGTGACGGAGAAGAGAGATGAAGCCAAGAAGATATTGTAGACTATGAAGTGGAGAAGTAGTCATAGGTTCCACCCCCACTCTGAACTTTAGGGTACATATGTGGGGACCTGCATGAGAAACCCTAAGCTTAATTACCAGCTTAGATCAATATGCTGCCACCATCCAAATATTTGAGTCATTTGGAAAACTCTGTCTTCCTCCCCAAAACCTTTCCCTCCCTGGGTAGACTTGAGAGACTTCGCCACCAATTCCCTGGTGAACACCGATCCAAACCCCTTGGATCTTAAAACAAGGAAGAGTTACTCATTCCCCTCCCCCCTTCTTCCCTCACCAATCCCTGGTGAGTCCAGATCCAATCCCCTTGCATCTAAAAACAAGAAAAAATCAATCAGGTTCTTTTAAAAAAGGCTTTTAATTAAAGAAAAGAAAAGTAAAAGAAAAAAACCTCTGGGAGAGATTAGCATACCAGCTACTCTCACAGACAACAGATTCAAAACACAGAGGATGTTCCCCTGGGCAAAAACTTAGTACACAAAAGAATCCCTAATTTGATTATTCCTCTAATTGCACAAAATCACAAAAGAAAATAAACATAAACCTATTTATTTGTTTCTGATACTCACTACTCTGATAAGAGGCTGGTTCCTTGATCTTTTCCACTCCGGCCAAAACTGAAACTGACCAAGCCAAAGGGAACTTCCCTTCTTCCTTTTGAAACATCCTGTCCCCCCATTGGTTCCTCTGGTCACGTGTCAGCTAGGCTAGGTGAACTTCTTCACCCTTTACAAGTAAGTGAGGCAATAATCTTTAACTATCTGTTTATGACAGAAGTCTATAACATATTTGATTTATACATTTCCAGTGCAAAAGTATTGCCTTGAAATATTGGAAAGGGGAATTAGACACACTGTATTCAAATCACGGATTTGGTTATAAGCTTTTGAGCAATTTTTCACAAATCTTTAGTCCTCTCAATGACACACGGATCACAATGTATCAACACTTAATTATTTTATCACCCCAAAATACTACAGCGTGCATTTGACAACAATATTGAAGTTATACATTTGCTGCAGGATGCAAGTTACACATAGTATAAATCAGCCATCTCTTTTAACGTGCAATTCACATACTGTTTCAATTGCCCTCAGGAAACAAAGGTGAAACCTTTTGGGGCCATAAGTTACTTTTTCTCACTTTAAACAAAAAAAAAAGAGGCACTAGATCCAAAACATTTCACATGATATTAGAAGCTAAATGTTCAAAGTCAAGAAAACACAATTAGGACTGAGTTAGTGCCTTCTCCGGGGTTCTTAAATGAACACATGGGTAGTAATCAAAGTAGATCAAATTAGGAAGGGGAGCTTCTCATTTCTAACGGTTGGGTTTCATGATGGGTGTTGCCATTATGTAGTGAAGAGATATGATAATATCAACTGGTCACTGCTTTCCCCTCTTATAAGAGTGACCGACATAAATCAACTTCCAAAGTGTTTATAAAAGGGGAAAAATCTATTTGTTTTCCTACATAGACACTTTGCTGTACAGTAAATTTGATGGCCATATATTGCTAAATACTTGTTTATCACAGCTGAATAATAGGGCAATGTGGGTCATACTTATCAGCCTCATTACATAAAGGTCAGAGTGCCAGCTCAACTAACAAGCTCAGGAAATTCCACCAAAGACAGGTAGGTTGAATAGATCCACAGTTAAAATCAAGTCACCCAAACATTGACAAAATTAATCCAGCAAGGCAAGGGTAATGTAGAGGCAAACAATTCCGTAGCTTCATAGTTGGCTGCATCTATGCTAACTTCAGGGTGTTTGTAATGTTGTTTTTGTGGTTATACTGTCATTTCAACAAAGAACCATTATATGTCCATATAGGGTCAAAACTTGTGGCTTTGTCCTTATATAGTCATTTCAGTGGAAAGTGTTAATTAATGACATGATCAGGACAGCTGGTGTTTTCCTTATATGGACAATTTGCTATACAGTAAAATTGATGCCCATGTCTGAACAAGCCCATTATAGTTCATCACAGGTGAGTGACCCGGTAGGTTTTTGTCACACTTACCAGCCCCTCTATATAAGGGCCAGAGCTGCCAGCTCAACTCACAAACTAAGGACATCTCACCAGACAGGTTGGCTGTCTCCTATGGTGCTGGTGCTCCAGCTGCGGAGATCCTGAAAGCCATAATCTTCTCCAGAAATGGCAAGGTACAGACGCAGCAGGAGCAGAAGCAAGAGCCGTCGCAGAAGGCGACGAAGGGGAGGCCGCGGGGGTCGGTATGGAAGGAGGAGAAGACGACGACATGGCAGAAGGAGGAGAGGTCATAGAGGTAGAGAGCGAACTCACAGGAGGAGGAGGAGGAGGAGAAGGAGGAGTTTTTAATTTCCTGATTTCTCCTGTGCAAGTCATCGACCCTCCACTCTGCAATGTCTGCTATGGCAAAAAGAAACATTCCTTCAGTGACAACTCCCCGCGATGACTTCCTAAGATGAAAGGAACCAGCTACCATTTGAACAATGCCACCTGTCAATAAACTTTGAAATTTCATTTTGCAGTCTCATTGGGTCATTGCATAGGTTTGGAAATATTGGGTGTATTTATAACAGTTTATAATTTCTTCTTAGCCTCTCAGTCAGAGGTTGGTTATTTCCTGGAAGGATCAGGATTTGAGTATCCTTTTTACTACCTTCTGCACTAAATATTTTTCATTCATGTACCATTTTATTCCTCAATAAAACTGTCCCCATTTTTTTTCTATTTTCATACGGAAGTTTCTCTGCCTTTGATCCATTATTTTCAACCATCTCTGAAAGTCAGATGACATTAGCTGCCCAGAATTTGAACACTGGTGTTAGACGGTCTTAATATTTGATGATGGAATATTTTCTGTATTATCCATTCCATTCCTTCTTGAGATTTTTTGGAACAGTGCTGCAACATCCTTCGGTGGCTTCTGATTTTATATTGGGCATTATATTTTTAGTAATATCCCATTCCTTGTCTCACCTATCAGTTTTGCTTCACATCCTGACAAACAGCCTATATATATTCTCCAATATATGCATATTTTCAGGTCAATCTGTTGTCCTATAGCCTTACTATGGACTATATGGCATAGGCAAGATACGAAAAATTACTAATTTTATTCTTAGCTGTTTGCCTGTAGAAAAGTATGTGCTCTACCAAGCATGTAGCGATTAGTTCTGAACCCTCTGTAATTATTTGAATGATACAGTAATGTAACTGTTTACTTCGCTGGCTGGGTAAATCACTATTTATTGACACACCCACAAAAACATCCTCTAAAACAATATGTTTCCCAAACAATGGGTTGTGACCCACCAATGAGTTGTGGGAAGTTAATACATAGCTCACGGTCCTGGTGTGGAGGGAAGGCCAGAGGAGTGGGGGTTAGAAAGCGAACTCACACCACAGCAGCAGCTCCTCTTCTGCAGGGCTGGGCGCAACTCCCCATTCCAGGCATTGTGAATTGGTCCATGAGGTCACAGCACACAGTTTTCCCCCAGCTGCCCCTCTGTGGTAATGGAAGGTCAGCGAGACAAATTTGAGAGAGTGACAGTGTGACCTGGAGCACAGGGTCGCAGCACCCACTCACTCAAATTTTGCCAGGCCACCCCTCCATCATCAGCCATGTATGTATATTTCTGGTTGAGACTGTGCCATGAAGACAACATTCTAGGCAATTACCAATTTCCATTCCAGTGATCAGTTCCTTTCACCCTCCTCCCCCCGCCCGCTCCTCGCATCATACTGAGGTCTAAACTAGTTACCCCACATTGGGTGAAATACCTTTTGTGTTAGAAAATTCACATCTATAAATTACGGGTAACTACTCTCAGGTAAATGGATGACACCACTGTATGAACACAGTGTGAGATCAGAATCAGGTCCATGGACTTGTGTTACTCCTAAATTAGATTAGATTTTGCCAAATCCCTGCTGAAAACAAACCAACAAACAGACAAAAAACCTCCACTTTGAAACCTTTCCTTATGGTGATTGATGCACCTGGTATGGAAAAAACTACCATTTCCATTATCCTTTTTCTCCTTCCTTTGGCCAGGTAGAAGGAAAGACCTTAAAGCAGGACCCTCGCTCCTGGGGCAGGGAATTGTGGGGGAACAGCTGTGGCTTGGAAACCAGGAGCATCAGAGAAGCTGGATCCATGGAGAAATCCCCAGTGAAATGTGTCTAGGACAGGCATCATCAGAAGCTGGGGAACTGCATATGGAATAGGGTGTGGCTGGAGGAGATTGCAAGTGGGAGTTGGCCTGTGCATGTGGAAACAGCAGTGACTGAGCAGGAAATCCTGGCAGACAGGCTCCAGTGAGAGAAACCGCTAACTGCAAACCTGTAAACTCCTGTTTGCTTGGAATAAGAGACTGGTCTGGACTATCCAGCAGTGACTAGGCCTGAAGAACCTGAGTCCTCTATTAGATTGCCACTTCTTCCACCCCACTCCCAATCAGGGGCCCAAATAAGAACTGCTATTGTTTCTCCAGAGTTGTAACTGTTTAAGACACAGTACTTGGGGTAATTGCAACCCTCCCCTTTTTTTCAGCTCTAGAAAAATACCTCTTCACTTTCGGAATGCATTAAAGCTGTTAGGGGAAGCAACTAGGGCTGGTGCCTTACAAGACCAAGCGGCTGAAATGTCTTCAGCCTTTGTCTCTGAGTTGTGGTACACCTCTCATGCTACTCGAATTTTAGGACTTGTCTACGCAGGAACACTCAGGAAAGTTAATCTGAATTTACTACAAGTATTAATTTAAAGAGGATTAGTTAAATTGCATTAAACCTCTGTGTGAATACTCTAATTCAGAATTAAAGTGGCTGTCTTTAATTCGGCTTAGCTAAACTAAAATAAGTTAAACTGAATAAAGCCGCTTTAATTCTGAATGCAATTCAGTTTAAATAATCCACTTTACATTCACACCTTCAGTTCATTTGGAATATCTTTTTGGAGTGTTCCCATGTAGACTGTCTCTTAGAACAGCTATAATATTTTCAGGGGTAAATCTGTTGCATCTGTGATAAAGACAGACATTCATTCCCAGGACATCTAACTGAGCAAAATTTTCTTGAGGGGAAAGATTACTTGTCTAGGAAAAACTGGAAAACATGAATCTGTATTAACTAGAGAGTGTATTTAGAGGTGGATTCTTCCCAGTAGAAATGTTATTGACAGTTTTATAAACGTATTGTGCAATTTTGAGATATCTGTTTAAACTAATCCCTTTTGGAACTGAGCTGAAAAATATTTGTTCCTAGCAAAATTACCTGAATTTTCACCACGTTTCTTTTAATTGGACTTTACTTACTTTTAATTCTCCTCTCTTTTCTCTGCAAAGAGATGTCGTGGTCATTGCGGAGAGATTTTTCAAAAGCATTATCCCATGCTTTGAGCTATCCACCCTTTGTAAGCATTCAGCATCCAGAATATTCTTTCTCCCTCTGCAACATGAGAAGCCCATCTAGAAATCAGATCAACACACACACAATTCTTGCAGTTATTCTGCACTGGGTGTTCTGTTCACTCCTACAGTTTTTTCCCCCTCAATCTCACTTACAGTAAGGATACTCAGTTTAAAAAATGATCCTAAATGCCTATGCTCTTTAGAGAGTCTTAAAGATATTATTCATTTAATATTTGGAATTAACAGTGGTATATGTGGTCATGTTAGCTGGTTTTCTCCTTATATGGACACTTTGCTATACAGTAAAATTGACGCCCATATGTGAACGAGCCCATTATAGTTCATCACAAGTGAGTGACACGGTAGGTTTTTGTCACAGTTATCGGCCCCTCTATATAAAGGCCAGAGCTGCCAGCTCAGCTCACAAGATGAGGATATCTTACCAGACAGGTTGGCTGCATTCTACAGAGCTGGTGCTCCTGCTGCGGAGATCTTGAAAGCCATAATCTTCTCCAGAAATGGCAAGGTACAGACGCAGCAGGAGCAGAAGCAGGAGCCGTCGCAGAAGGCGACGAAGGGGAGGCCGCGGAGGTCGACATGGAAGGAGGAGAAGACGACGACATGGCAGAAGGAGGAGAGGTCGTAGAGGTAGAGAGCGAACTCACAGGAGGAGGAGGAGGAGGAGAAGGAGGAGTTTTTAATTTCCTGATTTCTCCCATTCTCCTGTCCAAGTCATCGACCCTCCACTCTGCAACATCTGCTATGGCAAAAAGAAACATTCCTTCAGTGACAATACCCCGCGATGACATCCCAAGATGGAAGGAGCCTGCTACCAGTTGAACAATACCACCTGTCAATAAACTTTGAAATTTCATTTTGCGGTCTCATTGAGTCCTTGTGTTTTGCCTGCATTTAGAAAATAGGGGCTGTATTTTTGACAGGTTGCAGTATCTTCCTAATCCTCTGTGACAGCAGCTGAACCCGCCCTATGATCGCTGAGGCTCCTCTTAGTTGCTCTGAGTGCATCTGACAATAGGAAATACACTCGGGTGATAGATTGGGATTGTCTTGAGAGAGTTAAAAGGCTAACTCACTCATTAGCCCAGATGGTACAAAAGAAACAAATCAGGAAGTGAAGGGGAAGAAGAGAGTGAGTGGGGTCAGACTGAGGCAGGCAGGCCAGCTGGCCTGTCTGGCTGGCAGCTTTGTAGAGTAAGAGCCTCTCCCCTCCTTGCCTGAGAAGCTGAGGAGTCCGTGTTACTGTTGGGATGAGGCTGCATAGCCTGTAAAAGTGGTGGAAAAGAACACTGTAAATTGCACAAGGTGATTTACCGGAAGGCCTCCGAGCCATTTGTGGGATAGGAAGTAGGTAGGAGCAAGCACCCTCTCAGAGACTGGTTTTTCCTGGAAGCATCAGGCTTCTCACAATCTTTTTACTACATTTATCCCTACTTTGTTCTCTAATTTGCGCTCTTGTGTATCTGTTTTTTCTTTATAAAGAATTTTATCTTTTCATATGGAAATTTCTCCAACTTTGATCATATTTTTTCACAAGACTCTGAGCCCCCACATGGGATAGGCTGCCCTGTTCCAGGAGAAAGCATTTGTGATTTCATTATGGCATCTTTTCACTATTGTCCATTCCATTCCTTGGGGGAGGGGAATTGGAACAGTGCTGCAACATACCTCTGGTTTGTTCTGATTTTATAACAGCATTATATTTTCACTAATATTCCATTCCTTACCTTACCTGTCATTTCGTTGCACATCCTGACAAATTCGTCAGGTTCAGACTAACACCTAAAACATTTTCCCATCTCATATTGCTAGTTCAGTCTCTTAGCCTTTGGTCTAACTATGGAACCTTGTGTCATTTGTGCTTAAGACCTTTTGCTGCGATGAATATTGACCACTTATTCCTAGATATTTGGCTCCAGTAAAGAACACTGAAGTTAGTTCTGAAGCCATTGTATTCACCTGAATGACATTGTAGTCTAACAGTTTACTGTGCTGACTGGGTGGGTTGATCTGATCACCACGGGCTGAATTCAGTGCAAAGGCCTCTGTGAGGTCACTAGCTGACCAATTATAGCGTGCTGGGTTGATGTAAATGCACAAGCCTTGGAGGATTACCAGCTCAGGACCTTTAGCTTGCTGGGATAAAGTCAAATCTCAACACATTCTAGAATGATGGCTGGCGCCACAGCAACAGGCCTTGAATGGTTCAGCACCTCTAGGTTTCTGGGATTATGTCCAAGTACAGGCCTCTATGAGGTCACTTGTTCCTCAAATGTAGCATACTGGGTTGATATCAAAGAACGGGCTGCTATGAGGTCACTGGCTCAGCACATATGACATGCTGGGTTGGTACTGGTCAAAGCACTGACACAGAGTTCCGGCTACAGCACTTCCAGGCCCCTGCTGAAGCCAAGCGGGACTTTGTCAGGATACTAGCTCGGTACCTCCATCTTCCTAGCATGATGTCTGGACATAGGCCTCAGGTGTCGGGCACAGCACCACTACCTTGCTGGGGTAAAGTCAAAGTCAGGCCTCTGTGAGGCTACTGGCTCTTGTCAAAGCAGAGTTCTTTGGTAAGGTTTGCTAGATCAGCATCTCTGGCTCTGTGGGCTGAGGTTAAGCCTCAGGCTTTTGTGAGGTCTCTAGTGCAGGCCTTTGTGAGCTTACTGGCTCAGCAGCTTTGGCTTGCTGGTCTGAAGTCAAAGTGTAACCCACATGCTTCATACTGCACTGTTTTATTTTCTCTGTGAAAGCCAGAGAAAGAATGTGGAGAAAGAAGGCTTGTGCAGTAAAGTTCACTGATGTCTCTCATCTTTTTCCTGAAGAAATCGAACCTGGGCTGCCCTCAGAGAATGTGATTTTAATGTGGCTCTCTCTGTTATTTGGAAATTGGACAGGAAACTATGAGTGAGCAGGAAAACATGGGAATGGGGAAACAGACTTGGGGGAGTGTAGGGAATGTGGGGAAACAGAAGGAAGGCTCAGAGAGGTGTGAAAATCAATAAAACATAGCAACCAAACTGAGACAGCCAATTAATGAAACACATACACAACGATATCAAGGAGGGAGGTTGCGGGAGATGACCTGATACTATGTCAGAGGAGAGAAATATTTTGCCTCGTAATGATTTTCTACTCACATAGCTATTTGTTGATCTCAAAACAGTCCCCCTACAGAGGCCTGTTTGGTTATTGAGGTGGATCCGTTTTGTAGAGTCTGTATGGTTCTTGTGATTAAAACTGTCAGTGACTACGTGAATTTGTGCATACTTGCCCTCCAAAACATAGCTTCTCACCCCACCCTGAGGGAGAGGGCCTCCAAGATGTTCCATCTAATGCATCATGAGATAGATGATTTGCAAGCTTTCAAAGCTTTCATACATGTGTGAAAAAACATGAAAGGGCCTAGGATTTCCTGAAGAACTGAGTACATTCAATCTATATTTTGAAGGCCAGTGAACATCCACAAGTTCTAGAGTCTTTGACTGTGAATGCTTTAGATAAGCACAAGGACAGGATTTATGGAAGATGGATTACTATAGAGGTGACTGAGAAGAGGGATAAAGCCAAGAAGATTTTGTAGAATATGAAGTGGAGATGTCTATAACATATTTAATTTAGACATTTCCAGTGAAAAGGATTGGCTTGATCATCCTCTCAGTTATACCAGTGTCAATTAGGAGTTAGCTCCATAAGAGTTTATAGAGTTATAGTGATATAAAACTGGTGTGAATGGAGAATCAAGCCTATTATTTTCAAATTGTAACAGCTGCTATTATAACATCTTTATGGCTGACTTAGAACAACGCTTCCTTAACTCTCGTTCCCTAACGCCCCTACTCTACTTGCGCTACATTGATGACATCTTCATCATCTGGACTCATGGAAAAGAAACCCTCGAGGAATTCCACCGTGATTTTTACAATCTCCATCCCACCATCAACCTCAGCCTAGACCAATCCACACAAGCGGTCCATTTCCTAGACACTACTGTGCTAATAAACGATGGTCACATAAATACCACCCTATACCGGAAACCCACTGACTGCTATACTTACTTACATGCCTCCAGCTTCCATCCCGGACACACCACACGATCCATTGTCTACAGCCAAGCTCTAAGATACAACCGTATTTGCTCCAATCCCTCAGACAGAGATAAACACCTACAAGATCTCTATCAAGCATTCTTAAACCTACAATACCCACCTGCTGAAGTGAAAAAACAGATTGACAGAGCCAGAAGAGTACCCAGAAGCCACCTACTACAGGACAGGCCTAAAAAAGAAAATAACAGAACACCACTAGCCATCACCTACAGCCCCCAACTAAAACCTCTCCAGCGCATCATCAAAGATTTACAACCTATCCTTAAAGATGATCCCTCACTCTCACAGATCTTGGGAGACAGGCCAGTCCTCGCTTATAGACAGCCTCCCAACCTGAAGCAAATACTCACCAACAACCGCACACCATACAACATAAACACTAACCCAGGAACCTATCCTTGCAACAAAGCCCGATGCCAGCTCTGTCCACATATCCATTCAAGTGACACCATCATAGGACCTAATCACATCAGACACGCCATCAGGGGCTCATACACCTGCACATCTACCAACGTGATATATGCCATCATGTGCCAGCAATGCCCCTCTGCCATGTACATTGGCCAAACCGGACAGTCTCTACGCAAAAGAATAAATGGACACAAATCTGACATCAGGAATCATAACATTCAAAAACCAGTGGCAGAACACTTCAGCCTCTCTAACCACTCAGTGACAGACTTGAAGGTGGCAATTTTGCAACAAAAAAACTTCTCCAAAGAGAAACTGCTGAACTTGAATTAATATGCAAACTAGATACTATTAACAGTGGCCTAAACAAAGACTGGGAATGGTTGGGTCATTACACCAATTGAATCTATTTCCCTATGTTAAGTTCTCCTCACACCTTCTATGGGCCATCTTAATTATCACTTCAAAAAGTTTTTTTTCCTCCTGCTAACGGTAGCTCATCTCAATTGATTAGACTCTGCCTGTTGGTATGCATACTTCCACCTTTTCATGTTCTCTGTATGTATAAATTTCCCCTATCTGTGTGTTCCATTCTATGCATCCGAAGAAGTGAGCTGCAGCTCACGAAAGGTCATGCTAAAATAAATTTGTGAGTCTTTAAGGTGCCACAAGTACTCCTGTTCTTTTAGCTGCTATTGAAACACTGTTCGTTCTAGTGGCTAAAATACCTTCCTTTTAACTACAAATGTAATGGGTTACATTCCTGCTTGCCTGAAATGGAAAGGGGAATTTGGCCCACTGTATTCAAATCATGGGTTTGGTTTTAAGCTTTTGACCATTTTTTCACAAATCTTTAGTCCTCTCAATGACACATGGATCACAACGTTTCAACACAATTATTTTATCACCCCAAAATACTACAGTGTGCATTTGACAACAATATTGAAGTTATTCATTTGCTGCAGGGAAAAAGATACACACGGTATAAATCAGCCATCTCTTTTAACTTGTAATTCACATACTGTTTCAATTGCCCTCAGGATAAAAGGTGAAACCTTTTGGGGTCATATGCTACTTTTTCTCACTTTGCAAAAAAAAAAAAAAAAAAAAGTAGAGCACTAGATCCAAAACATTTCACATGATATTCGAAGCAACCATTTTAGGTACCTAAATGTTCAAAGTCAAGAAAACCCAATTAGGACTGAGTTAGTGTCATCTCCTGGAGTTCATAAATGAACACATGGGTAGTAATCAAAGTAGATCAAATTAGGAAGGGCAACTTCTCATTTCTGATGCTTGGGTGTCATGATGGGTGTTGCCATTATGTAGTGAAGAGATATAATATCAACTGGTCACTGCTTTCCCCTCTGATAAGTGTGACCTACATAAATTAACTTCCAAAGTGTTTATAAAAAGGGAAAAATCTATTTGTTTTCTTACGTAGTCACTTTGCTGTACAGTAAATTTGATGGCCATATATTGCTTAATTCTAGTTTATCACAGCTGAATAATAGGGCAATGTGGGCCATACTTATCAGCCTCACTACATAAAGGTCAGAGTGCCAGCTCAACTAACAAGCTCAGGAAATTCCACCAAAGACAGGTAGGCTGAATAGATCCACAGTTTAAATCAAGTCAGCCAAACACTGACAATATTAATCCAACAAGGCAAGGGTAACGTAGAGGCAAACTATTCCATAGCTTCATAGTTGCCTGCATCCTCCTAACTTCAGGGTGTTTGTGATGTTGTTTTTGTGGTTATACTGTCATTTCAACAAAAAACCATTTTATATCCATATAGGGTCAAAACTAGTGGCTTTGTCCTTATATAGTCATTTCAGTGGAAAGTGTTAATGACATGATCAGGACAGCTGGCATTTTTCCTTATATGGACACTTTGCTATACAGTAAAATTGATGCCCATGTCTGAACAAGCCCATTATAGTTCATCACAGGTGAGTGACCCGGTAGGTTTTTGTCACACTTACCAGCCCCTCTATATAAGGGCCAGAGCTGCCAGCTCAGCTCACAAGATGAGGACATCCCACCAGACAGGTTGGCTGTCTCCTACAGAGCTGGTGCTCCAGCTGCGGAGATCTTGAAAGCCATAATCTTCTCCAGAAATGGCAAGGTACAGACGCAGCAGGAGCAGAAGCAGGAGCCGTCGCAGAAGGCGACGAAGGGGAGGCCGCGGAGGTCGACATGGAAGGAGGAGAAGACGACGACATGGCAGAAGGAGGAGAGGTCGTAGAGGTAGTGAGCAAACTCACAGGAGGAGGAGGAGGAGGAGGAGAAGGAGTTTTTAATTTCCTGATTTCTCCCATTCTCCTGTGCAAGTCATCGACCCTCCACACTGCAACATCTGCTATGGCAAAAAGAAACATTCCTTCAGTGACAACACCCCGCGATGACATCCCAAGATGGAAGGAGCCTGCTACCAGTTGAACAATACCACCTGTCAATAAACTTTGAAATTTCATTTTGCAGTCTCATTGGGTCCTTGTGTTTTGCCTGCACTTAGAAAATAGGGGTTGTATTTTTGACAGATTGCAGTTTCTTCCTAATCTTCCGCCCTATGATCACTGAGCCTCCTCTTAGTTGCCCTGAGTTCATCTGATTTTGGAAATACACCCAGGTGATAGATTCATAGCTGAGGAGTCCGTGTTACTGTTGGGATGAGGCTGCATAGCCTATAAAAGTGGTGGAAAAGAACACTGTAAATTGCACAAGGTGATTTACCGGAAGGCCTCCGAGCCATTTGTGGGATAGGAAGTAGGTAGGAGCAAGCACCCTCTCAGAGGCTGGTGTTTCCTGGAAGCATAAGGCTTCTCACATCCTTTTTACTACATTTATCCCTATTTTTTCCCTAATTTGCACTTTTGTATCTGTTTTTTTCTTTATAAAATTTTTTTCATCTTTTCATATAGAAATTTCTCCGACTTTGATCATATTTTTTCATAAGACTCTGAGCCCCCACATGGGATAGGCTGCCCTGTTCCAGAGAAAGCATTTGTGATTTCATTATGGCATCTTTTCACTATTGTCCATTCCATTCCTTTGCGGAGGGGAATTGGAACAGTTCTGCAACATACCTCTGGTTTGTTCTGATTTTATAACAGCATTATATTTTCACTAATATTCCATTCCTTAACTTACCTGTCCTTTTGTTGCACATCCTGACAAATTTGTCAGGTTCAGACTAACACTGTAAACATTTTCCCATCTCATATTGCTAGTTCAGTCTTTTAGTCTTTGGTCTAACTATGGAACATTGCGTCACTTGTGGTTAAGACCTTTTGCTGAGATAAATATTGACCACTTATTCCTAGATATTTGGCTCCAGTAAAGAACACTGCAGTTAGTTCTGAAACCATTGTATTCCTCTAAATGACATAGTAGTGTAACAGTTTACTGTGCTGACTGGGTGGGTGAGTGGGTCTTTCTTGGCAAAGAGTCTCAATGAGGGAGAAGCTCATGGGTATCACCTGCTTTTTCTTCTGTATCTGGGAGAAAAGAAAACGTACATGTTGACTGATATTAATTATATTCCCAACCTTTAGCTCTTTACTGATTGAATCTCATATCAGTTTTTCTGTTCATTTGCCCAGTTCTGATTTCAGACTAAGCAGCCTATTGTTACCCAGTTTACAGAGCTTGTCTTTTGTGAATAATGGTACAGCATCAGAACACTTCTGGAATGTCCATGTGTGTTCCAGGCTATATTAACATGTAATATCTGTGGACTAGAGATCTTTCTTCAACCACTTCATTTAGGACTTCTGAGTTCAAGTTATCAGTATTTCATGTTGTTTTATTCAGTATGTGTCACACTTGCCCAGGCAATTGTATTTGAGAAAATGCCATTTCTGTCTGTACGTTTGTTCTAGCAAAACTCTCAGTAATGCAAATAGGAACAGTGTTTCTGTCAAGTGAAGGCATGTATTTCTTGTTCAAGAAGGTATCATTTGCTTAAATGATGGATTCCTGTTGGCCTGTGACGCTTTACACAAAACACAGCCTCCTGAGAGACTGAGGGCTAAAGTTTTCAAAATGCAGGTTATACTTAAAATTGTAACTGCGAGTCCATAAATCTATTCAATTTGCTGCAAGCTTCAGTAATTGGATAGATAGAATTTCCTATTGTGGTCAAAAGAAATAAAGGCTTGGATTCTACAGACTTAATCTGTGAAGATGGCTAACTGAGACAAGCTGTATGTTTCATTCGCCACTACGTGTTAAGACAGTATTATTATTGATTTTTAATAAATTCCAAGGGTTGTAGTCATTCCAGATAAATAGGTCCTGAGTTTTTATAACTGCAGAAGGCCAGCTCCTCAGCTCTTCTTAAATCCCTCGTGTCACTCCAGAAGAGTAAATGGGACTTAAAGCACTTCCTGTGAGTTCACTAGCTCATTCTTTTTTCCACACTGATCTGATCACCACGGGCTGAATTCAGTGCAAAGGCCTCTGTGATGTCACTAGCTGACCAATTATAGCATGCTGGGTTGATGTAAATGCACAGGCCTTGAAGGGTTACCAGCTCACGACCTTTAGCTTGCTGGGATAAGGTCAAATCTGAACACATTCTAGAATGATGGCTGGCGCCAAGGCAACAGGCCTTGAGTGGTTCAGCACCTCTAGGTTTCTGGGCTTATGTCCAAGTACAGGCCTCTGTGAGGTCACTTGTTCCTCAAATGTAGCATACTGGGTTGATATCAAAGAACGGGCTGCTATGAGGTCACTGGCTCAGCACATACAACATCCTGGGTTGGTAATGGTTAAAGCACTGACACAGAGTTCCGGCTACAGCACTTCCAGGCCCCTGCTGAAGCCAAGCGGGACTTTGTCAGGATACTAGCTCGGTACCTCCATCTTCCTAGCATGATGTCTGGACACAGGCCTTAGGTCTCTGGCACAGCACCACTACCTTGCTGGGGTAAAGTCAAAGTCAGGCCTCTGTGAGGTGACTGAGAAGAGGGATAAAGCCAAGAAGATTTTGTAGAATATGAAGTGGAGATGTCTATAACATATTTAATTTAGACATTTCCAGTGAAAAGGATTGGCTTGATCATCCTCTCAGTTATACCAGTGTCAATTAGGAGTTATCTCCATGAGAGTTTATAGAGTTATAGTGATATAAAACTGGTGTGAATGGAGAATCAAGCCTATTATTTTCAAATTGTAACAGCTGCTATTGAAAGACTGTTCTTTCTAGTGGCTAAAATACCTTCCTTTTTACTACAAATGTAATGGGTTACATTCCTGCTTGCCTGAAATGGAAAGGGGAATTTGGCCCACTGTATTCAAATCATGGGTTTGGTTTTAAGCTTTTCACCATTTTTTCACAAATCTTTAGTCCTCTCAATGACACACGGATCACAACGTTTCAACACTTAATTATTTTATCACCCCAAAATACTACAGTGTGCATTTGACAACAATATTGAAGTTATTCATTTGCTGCAGGATACAAGTTACACATAGTATAAATCAGCCATCTCTTTTAACTTGTAATTCACATACTGTTTCAATTGCCCTCAGGAAACAAAGGTGAAACCTTTTGGGGTCATATGCTACTTTTTCTCACTTTGCAAAAAAAAAAAAAAGGGCACTAGATCCAAAACATTTCATATGATCTTAAAAACAACCTTTTTAGGTACATAAAGGTTCAAAGTCAAGAAAACACAATTAGGACTGAGTTAGTGCCATCCCCTGGAGTTCATAAATGAACACATGGGTAGTAATCAAAGTAGATCAAATTAGGAAGGGCAACTTCTCATTTCTGATGCTTGGGTGTCATGATGGGTGTTGCCATTATGTAGTGAAGAGATATAATATCAACTGGTCACTGCTTTCCCCTTTGATAAGTGTGACCTACATAAATTAACTTCCAAAGTGTTTATAAAAAGGGAAAAATCTATTTATTTTCTTACATAGACACTTTTCTGTACAGTAAATTTGATGGCCATATATTGCTAAATTCTAGTTTATCACAGCTGAATAATAGGGCAATGTGGGTCATACTTATCAGCCTCACTACATAAAGGTCAGTGTGCCAGCTCAACTAACAAGCTCAGGAAATTCCACCAAAGACAGGTAAGCTGAATAGATCCACAGTTAAAATCAAGTCAGCCAAACATTGACAAAATTAATCCAGCAAGGCAAGGGTAATGTAGAGGCAAAAAATTCCATAGCTTCATAGTTGCCTGCATCCTCCAAACATCAGGGTGTTTGTGATGTTGTTTTTGTGGTTATACTGTCATTTCAACAAAGAACCTTTTTATGTCCATAGAGGGTCAAAACTTGTGGCTTTGTCCTTATATAGTCATTTCAGTGGAAAGTGTTAATGACATGATAAGGACAGCTGGTATTTTCCTTATATGGACACTTCAAATTGATGCCCATGTCTGAACAAGCCCATTATAGTTCATCACAGGTGAGTGACCCGGTAGGTTTTTGTCACAGTTATCAGCCCCTCTATATAAAGGCCAGAGCTGCCAGCTCAGCTCACAAGATGAGGACATCCCACCAGACAGGTTGGCTGCCTCCTACGGAGCTGGTGCTCCCGCTGCGGAGATCTTGAAAGCCATAATCTTCTCCAGAAATGGCAAGGTACAGACGCAGCAGGAGCAGAAGCCGTTGCAGAATGCGACGAAGGGGAGGCCGCGGGGGTCGGTATAGAAGGAGGAGAAGATGACATGGCAGAAGGAGGAGAGATCGTAGAGGTAGAGAGAGAACTCGGAGGAGAAGAAGGAGTTTTTAATTTCCTGATTTCTCCTGTGCAAGTCATAGACCCACCACTCTGCAATGTCTGCTATGGCAAAAAGAAACAACCCTTCAGTGACAACACCCCGCGATGACTTCCTAAGATGAAAGGAACCAGCTACCATTTGAACAATGCCACCTGTCAATAAACTTTGAAATTTCATTTTGCAGTCTCATTGGGTCTTTGCATAGGTTTGGAAATATTGGGTGTATTTATGACAGTTTATATTTTCTTCCTAGCCTCTCAGCCAGAGTTTGGTTATTTCCTTGAAGGATCAGGATTCGAGCATCCTTTTTACTACCTTCTGCACTAAATATTTATCATTCATGTACCTTTTTTTTCCCTCAATAAACTGTCCCCAGTTTTGTGGGTGTTTTTCATATGGAAGTTTCTCTGCCTTTGATCATTATTTTCAACCATTTCTGAAAGTCAGATGAGATAAGCTGCCCAGAATTTGAACACTGTTATTAGACGGTCTTATGATTTGATGGTGGCATATTTTCAGTATGGAGATTTTTTGAAACAGCGCTGCAACATTCTTCCGGTGCCTTCTGATTTTATAATGGGCATTATATTTTCAGTAATATCCCATTCCTTGTCTCACCTATCAGTTTTGCTGCACATCCTGACAAACAGCCTATATACATTCTCCAACATATACATATTTTCAGGTCAATCTATTGACCTAGGGCTTTACTATGGAGTATATGGCCTTGCCAAAATATGAAAAATTACCAATTTTATTCCTAGCTGTTTGTCTGTAGAAAAGTATGTGCTGTACCAAGCATGTAGCGATTAGTTCTGAACCCTCTGTAATTATTTGAATGATACACTAATGTAACTTTGTTAGTCTTTAAGGTGCCACAAGTACTCCTGTTTTTTTTACTAATGTAACTGTTTACTTCGCAGGCTCGGTAAGTCACTATTTATTCACACACCCACAAAAACATCCTCTAAAACAATATGTTTCCCAAACAATGGGTTGTGACCCACCAATGAGTTGTGGGAAGTTTCTACATGGCTCACGGTCCTGGTGTGGAGGGAAGGCCAGAGGAGTGGGGGTCAGAAAGCGAACTCACGCCACAGCAGCAGCTCCTCGTCTGCAGGGCTGGGCGCAACTCCCCATTCCAGGCATTGTGAATTGGTCCATGAGGTCACAGCACACAGTTTTCCCCCAGCTGCCCCTCTGTGGTAATGGAAAGTCAGCGAGACAAATTTGAGAGAGTGACAGGGTGACCTGGAGCACAGGGTCGCAGCACCCACTCACTCAAATTTTGCCTGGCCACCTAGGGTGACCAGACAGCAAATGTGAAAAATCAGGACAGGCGGTGGGGGGTAATAGGAGCCTAAATAAGAAAAAGACCCAAAAATTGGGACTGTCTCTATAAAATTGGGACACCTGGTCACCCTTGGGCCACCCCTCCATCATCTGCCAGGTATGTTTATTTCTGGTTGAGACTGTGCCATGAAGACAAGATTCTCGGCAATTACCAATTTCCATTCCAGTGATCAGTTCCTTTTCCCCCATCATACTGAGGTCTAAACTAGTTATCCCACACTGGGGAAAAGACCTTTTGTGTTAGAAATTTAACATCTATAAATTAGGGGTAACTTCTCTCAGGTAATGGAATGACACCGCTGTATGAACATCGTGAGATCAGAATCAGGTCCATGGATTTGTATTACTCCTAATTTAAACTAGTGTGAGATTAGATTTTGCCAAATCCCTGCTGAAAACAAACCAAAAACAGACAAAAAACCTCCACTTTGAAACCTTTCCTTATGGTGATAAGAGTGTGATGCACTTGGTATGGAAGAAACTACCATTTCCATTATCCTTTTTCTCACGGTATATCAACATGTTTCTTTTAACTGGACTTTACTTACTTTTAATTCTCCTCTCTTTTCTCTGCAAAGAGATTTCGTGGTCATTGCGGAGAGATTTTTCAAAAGCATTCTCCCTAAAAGTAAAGTGAGCTATCCCTGCTTTGTAAGCATTCAGCATCCAGAATATTCATTCTCCCTCTGCAACATGAGAAGCCCATCAAGAAATCAGATCAACACACACACAATTCTTGCAGTTATTCTGCACTGGGTGTTCTGTTCACTCCTACAGTTTTTTTCCCCTCAATCTCATTTACAGTAAGGATACTCAGTTTAAAAAATGATCCTACATGCCTATGCTCTTTAGAGCGTCTTAAAGATATTATTCATTTAATATTTGGAATTAACAGTGTTCCCCCCCTTTTCAAGATTGATGAAGCATTTATCATTCCACCAGACTTGGGACTTTGATCAATGGCTCTAATATTAAGACCAATTCACATGAACATTGATCACTTATTTTAATAAAAGTTATATTAAAGTCTATTGAATTTCTATTATGTGGTCACTTTAAAAGATGTAGTTGTTTTCTATCCATACTTCAGGTTTTTTTACATATATGGTCATTTCAACAAAGAGAGCCATTTTATGGCCATATAGTGTGAAAATGTGTCTCTTTTCCTGATAAGTCATTTTGTTTGATAGTGGTATTTAGGGGGTATATGTGGTCACATTAGCTGTTTTTCTCGTTATATGGACACTTTGCTATACAGTAAAATTGACGCCCATATGTGAACGAGCCCATTATAGCTCATCACAAGTGAGTGACACGGTAGGTTTTTGTTACAGTTATCGGCCCCTCTATATAAAGGCCAGAGCTGCCAGCTCAGCTCACAAGATGAGGATATCTTACCAGACAGGTTGGCTGCCTCCTACAGAGCTGGTGCTCCCGCTGCAGAGATCTTGAAAGCCAAAATCTTCTCCAGAAATGGCAAGGTACAGACGCAGCAGGAGCAGAAGCAGGAGCCGTCGCAGACGGCAACGAAGGGGAGGCCGCGGGGGTCAACATGGAAGGAGAAGAAGACGACGACATGGCAGAAGGAGGAGAGGTCATAGAGATCATACTCGAAGGAGAAGGAGGAGAAGGAGATATTAATTTCCCAATTTCTCCCTTTCTCCTGTGCACGACATGGACCCAGCATTCTGAAACTTCGGCTATGGCAAAAACAAACAACCCTTCCACGACCACATCCAGCGATGACTTTCTAAGATGCAAGGAACCAGCTACCATTTGAATAATGCCACCTGCCAATAAACTTTGAAATTTCATTTTGTAGTCTCATTTGTGTTCTGGAAATATTAGGTTTATAACCCTCTCCAGTAGAGTTTGGTTGTTTCTTGGAAGCATCAGGATTTTCACAACCTATTTTTACTGCTTCATCCCATTTGTTTAATTTAGTCTACACTACACACTCTTCGGTCCTCTGTACGCAGTCCCACCAATTTTTTTCATTCTTTCATGTGGAAGTTTCTCTGCCTTTCATCAGTTTTACACCCATCTCTAACACACTTCCTATTTGTGGTATATCCTCTTTGAGACAGAGGCAACTCACAATTTGAACCCTGTTGTTCCAAGAGAGAGCATTCTTTATTATTTTACATTTTTTTACATTTTCAGTAGGGTTTTTTCTTATCCTATTCCGTACCTCTTCTTTTTGCTTTTTGGAACACTGCTTCATACGCTGACAAATTTTTCATGTCTAGACTAACAACCTAAACCTTTTCCCATCTGCTTATGTTTCCAGATCAGTATATTAACTTCCCGTCTTACTATGGACCTTTGGCCAAGATAAGCAGCATGTTTATATTTTCTTGCAAGTGAGTAGGTGAAACTCTTGAATTAGTTTTGAAACCACTGTATTTATTTCAATGATATAATATCATAATGGAGTTTACTATGGTAGCTGAGTGAGTGGCATCTCCTAGAGATGTGGTTCCTCCCAGATGGAACGGTCCTTTTTTAGGAAGTAAGGTGTTAGCTGTTTTTTCTGCATCCGAGAGAAAAGCAAATTGATAACACCAATAGCAATAGCAGGAGAGGATCTGTGCCCTCTGCCTATTTTTTTTTTAAATAAAGGATGGGATGAAATCCTCGTCCCATTGGACTCAGTGACAAAATTTCAGTTTATTTCAATGGGGCCAAGATTTCACCATGGTCCTTTTGTTTACTGAAATCATGCCAGTCTTCTTTTTTCATAGGATAACACAAGCACAGGTCATCAAAGAGCCCATAGCACTTGTCAAAAAGTTATGAGCATTAAATCCCAGTGTCCCCATTTATCCTGCCTAAATTTCCCCCTGCAGTTTCACTTACATGGTATTCCCTTTATATTAAAGTATTACAAACTTGGTATGAATTTTGGAATTATTTTCTTGCATCATTGCTTCTGTTGATAGTGGTTTCTTATGGTTAGACATAGCAAAATATTCTGGGATTCAATTGCTAGTGGTAAAAGAAAGGAGGTAGACGGGGAATCCCTGCTTGGACAATTCTTCTTCCCCAGTCAGGTGCCTGTGCTCCTCTAACTGCTGTGGGAGAGCATGGAGCATGAGCTCCTCCTGCTGCTTGCACTTCAGAGTCTCTTGTCGTCTGCATCCTCATTTCACCCAGCAGTGAAGAGGCAGCAGGAGTGGGAGCTGAGCTTCTCAAAATCCAGGAGAAATAGAGGGAAATTCTCTTTCTTGTTTAAGCAGATAAGGGGAAGCTGCATTCCCACATATTTCCCCTTTAACATCTGCTCAGCAGCTCTGGATTGCTGGGCTGATATGAAACGACACAGGCCTCTGTGAGGCTACCAGTTCTGCTGCTTCATTCTATTCACTGAGATCAATGAAGAAAGGTTGCTGGTCAAGTATCTGTACTTAGCTGTAATAATATCAAAGTACAGGGTTTATAACTCAGCATTTCTAGTTACATGGGCTGATGTACAAGCACAGGCCTTTGTGAGCTTCCTGGCTCACCTCCCATAGCGGGCTGGACTGATGTCAAGGCAGAAGACTCTATGAGAGATTTACTCAGGACCTTCTTCTGTTGTTCTGATGTCACAGAGCAGGCTGTTGTGATGTCACAGAGCAGGCTGTTGTGACATCACTGGCTCTGGGGAACCTCTAGCTTGCTCTGTGAGTCACTAGTTCACCATCTTTAGCATCCTGAGATGATTTTAAGGCATAGGCTTCTGCAAGATCTCTTGCTCTGCATCTCTGCCTTGTGTGCTGAAACCAAGATACAGGCCATTCAGTTTGTGTACTGAAAGCAAGGCATAGACACAGTTACTGGCTCAGTCTCTCTAGTTTCCTGGGCTTATGCAAAGGCACAAGCCTCTGAGAGGTTACTGGTTCAGCATGGGGATTCTGAATTGAGAGAATATTTTGTACCAGATTTAGAGCCTGCTCCCATTCCAGTCAATGGGAATATTTTCATTGACGTTAATGGAAACAGGATTATGTCCAAATTGTAGAAGCCTCTGTGGGCAGCACAGATAATTAACGGTATAAGAACAACTATTATTAGAGATTCTCCGTTACATGGAAAGCATGCCATAGAAAGATGTCACTTGGCTGCATGCACTCAAAAGGTTCCTGGGAAACTGACTGGCTACAAGTAGGAAGAAAGAAGTAGAAGAAATGACTGTTCCTTCTGAGGTCATTCTGATAACTAGAAACATATCCTGAAATGCTGGATTCTGACAGACTCTTGTGTCAGTTTTATTTTGCATTGTGGTCTAAAGGCAAATGAAAAATCTCTCTGGCTTTTTTGTGAACTCTACCAAAGAGCTGCTAACAGGATCACTCATTTCATTAGGCTGTCCAGAAAATGTAATGCCATTGAAAGGGCAGCATTATGGCAGAGCTTGAAATGGATTGGTGATGTTTAGCAGCTGAAGCAAGGAAACAAAGTGCATGTGCACATATCAGGATTGGCTTTGTTACTTCACTTTTGTGAGAGAGAGAATGCAGAAGGAGATTTTAATGGTGGGGTCTTCTCCCTTTAATGATGTTGACTATAACGAATTAAAATGTAGTCTCTGATTTCACTGATGTTCAGCTTTCCCTAATATGATTCTCAGGGTTACAAGCCTGCTAAAAGATCAATGTCATACCACTGGAGTGGGTCAGATACAATTGATGTCTCTATTAAAATTGGAGTGGTTAGACTGGAGCAAATGAGAAATTCAAAGTCAATATGCCTGAAATGTTTGAAGGTGTCAGTAACAGCAGCAGAGGATCTCTTTTTTAAAAATTGCTGCCATTGTGCAGTATTTATTCTTTTGAGGCTCTGTTTTTAGATTTTGGAGGCAAAATTATAGGGGACACATGCCTATGAATACATGAAAATGTTGAACAGTAGAGGAGGCTACCATAGGCTTCCATCACTGACTACATACCATATTAGTCAATCACTGCTAATTGACATGATTACCCATGGTGCCATTTTAAAGGGCAACAGCACCACTTAGGCAATAGTCTAAACTAGCAAATCCTGTACTGCGGTGTTGATAAACTGGAGAGAGTTCACAGAAGAGCCATGAACATGATTAAAAAATTAGAAAACACACCTTCTAGTGATAGCCTCTAGGAGCTCAACCTACTTAGCTTAACAAAGAGAAGGTTCAGGAGCGACTTCATCACAGCCTGTAAATACCTACATGGGGAACAAATTATTCTGTCAGTCTAGCCACACAAAGATCCAATGGTTAGAAACTGAAACTAAACAATTTCAGACTGGACATAAAGTGTGAATGTTTAACCATAATCTGTTGAAACAGTTTATCAGGGGTTGTGGTGTATTCTCCATCACTAAGAATTTTTAAAATAAGGTTGGATATTTTCCTAAACGGTCTGCTCAAGTTCAAACAGGAATTATTTCGGGGAAGTTCTATGGCCTGTGTTATGCAGGAGGTCAGATTATTAGATGATCATAGTAGTCCCTTCTGGCCTCTATGAAATATGAGCTACAGGAAGTAAACACACACCTGTTTTTGTCTAACTCCGCAGTTGGCTATGAGGTTTGTATCCTCACTATGTGGACCTCACCACAGTTATCAAGTGGTCCATAATTTTTAATAATTATATAGGGAGTTTTTCATCTGTAGTTCTCTAAGCATTCTGCAAAGGCAAGTAAACGTTATGTTCATTAGCCTCAGGTTACAGATGAGGTAAATGTAGAACAGAGTGGTTAGATACTCAAGTCACAACTCCCAGTACTGTAGCCACACTACCCTTTTTGTCACCTCCAGACTAAATTGCTGCAATGTTTACTCTACATGGGGGCTATCCATGAAGACCACTCACATTTTAGACAATACAGAATGTTGCAGCATGTGAACTCATCGGTGTCCATGAATCATATTATGCCTATGCACCTAGATTCCTTCTAGCAGCTTTCAGTTTGTTGCTGGGTATAATTCAAGTTGTTGATTCTAATCTAGATAGCTCTCCCTGGCTTGGGTATTGTGTGTTTTAGAGCTCATCTCTCTCTTTGTGTTCTACCCTAGCAGCTGAGAGTAGAAATTTAGTGACTACTAAATTTGTATGGGTGCAGCTAGCAGTGAATTCTCAGCAGAAGGCCTCTTTCTCCTCTGGTTTCAAAGTGGTGAGCTGGGATTCAACTTTTTAACTCTCAGTGCCTTCTAAAGGAGCGGTAGAGCTTGAGAACTTCTTTGAACATTTACCACAGGGCAGCTATTGGCACAGGCCTCATAAGTAGCTACCGTGTCGTTTTCAGAGACTCTGTTTTAACTTTATATTATTTTATAGTTATAGATTCGTTTAATTGGATCTGAGGGTCCAGGGTTCAAGGAAACATGCTGGGGAAATTATTAAGGCACACAGCAAATGTTTCTGCTGAATTTCCTGGAAGATAAAAATAACATGGGACTATGGGCCAAATCCTGAGCCCTCTCAGGCTAGGGATTCATGGCTCATATAATTCTACTGGCATCAGAGACATGTCAGAGACTATTGCTATCAGTTTCACATGTATGCTGTAGTGCTGGGCAGCAGTGTAAAACCCTAATGTAGACAGGGATACAGGTTAGCACACTCATGCATGAATCTATTAGTGTTATCAGTAGGAACTTTGAACACAATGGGCCATGCATGGCCATCAGTTACACCAGTGAGTTTTTACAGATTTATGCCTGTGTGACTGAGAGCAGAGTTTAGTTCAAGTAGCTTATAGAGGTGCAAAGAGAAAGGAGCTGAAGAGAAGCCAGATAAATAGCAATAAAGGGCTGATAAAAAATTGGAACATGGACTGCCTGTAATATTGATTCTGGTATGAGGCTGTGAAATGTAATGACAGAGAACAAACTCAAACACATCTAGACCAACTTTGCTGGTCTGCAGAATAACTTTTCTGTATAAAAATAATCCTGTTTGATCTGAAGATACATTTTGATTAGAATTAAAAATAAGGCATCATATTGAAACTGCTTATGAAACTGGGGGGATGGGGGAAGATATTTTATATTAGATTTCTCTGTATTGCTGTTCTCTGTAAATATTGTTGCTTAAGTTTCTTGAAAACAGAAAAATTAATTCCCACTTCATAATATTCAGCAAATATGGAGGTATTCAGCCAGAATAAACCATGTTCCTCCTAATTATGTTTCTCTCTGTAGTGATGTATAATTATTAACTCTGATGTCAGTTTACTAAATCACAACTATTACTGGATCCATCGCTAATCTGCTGTCACTGGGAATAAGATACTTACCTCCTTTTGTAATGCACTTTGAGATCTCAGGATGAAAAGCATCAAACAATAATCATTAGCTCATATATATTAATTACTGGAGCAGCTTTCTCAAACTTTTGCCCATGGCTCACAATTGGCAGGCCATAGCACTTTTCCTGAGGATCTGTAGAACGAAGCATTTTGAGAACCAGGCATGTTTGGAGGCTGTAGGATCAGTTGGTCCTTTTCTGTTTTGTCTAACTGGCAGTCCAGCAAACTGAAAGTTGAGCTGTTTTTGTTTTGTTTTTTTTTTCTGACTCATGCATCAACTCTAGTAATAAAATTTGGCTGACCAGACATTGTTATCAATTATGCCTGTGCAGTTCCATTGTCCACAAATTGTACCTTCACTTAAATCTGTGTTACCTTATTGCCTTCAGTGGCGTTGCACAGGTGTAAATTTTTTAAGGCAATGGGGTTGCACAAATGGTTGTCCAAATGGAACTGTTAATAATTCTAATACATAAGCCGGAAAAGAATCCGGTTCACTCTCATTTTTATATGTGGGTTCTGAAGAGCTGATGGGAGTAAAATGTAGTAAATTCTTTGGTCATTCCAGTGGGCACTTAAGAATCTGAATACACAGAAGGAACAAGCATGCTGAGTGTGAAGGGGCATCTGCCCCACACTGGCTTGTAAGGGGTTAATAGAGCCCTAGGCAGGCTGCACAGAAAGCAGCCAATAGGAGAGAGGCTGCAAGGAGCAGCCATTGAGGGCTAGTCAGGCCCATATAAGAAGGGCTGCAGGGCAGGGCAGAGCAGCTTCAGTAGCTGCCCCGAGCTCGAGGAGGAAAAATCAGTCTCCTGGCAGGAGGAAGGAGTGCCAGCACCCTGGACAGAGCAGTGCTCCCAGCAGGGACTGGAGAAGCTAGAGAGTGCTCCTGGCTAGCTGCTAAGACTGGCAGGCTGAAGCCCTCAGGTAAGGGCAAAGAAGGTGCTGGGGGATCCAGCGAAGTGGCCCAGGGAAATGAACTGAGGAGTCAGAGGGGACCCAGCAAGTGGTGGACTTCTAACAGGGTCTCTTGGCCAGGACCCGGAGTAGTGGGCAGGCCCATGTCCCCACCCAGGCCACTGAGGAAGTGACCATACAATTGGCTACAGTTGCCACTGAAGGAAGTGGCTGGACACCGGACTGCAGTTCCCCTGGAAGGGGGGAGAACAGAATGTGGCACAGCCAGAGGGCTATGTCATGATCTTGGGAGTGATGGGGTCCTGGAGCAGAAGTGACAGCGGTGAGACACCACCAGAAGAGGGCGCACTGGCTAGCAGAGCTAATCCCCAGGACAGCCAGCAGGAGGCGCCACAGTGGTGAGTCGCACCCCATTGCACTGAGTCAGAAGGTACTGTTTTGACAGTTCAGAACAGAAATTCATGTTAATAATGTCGTATACAAAGCAGTGTTGCTTTTTATTCATATTGACACACTTCATGGAGGATATTGTTTAGTGGAATTGGCCTTTGCTCAGACCTGCAAGAGCGAAATCTCAAAACTGAAATGAATGTCTCTGCCGAAAACTGGCAAAACCCTGTCCATTTTCTGCACCATTTTAGTCCTACTAAGAAGAACGTTTTCCTTGATGGTTTCCCATTGAGTTGATGTGTAAAAGAAGTGAAGTAGTGTGGATCTTGCAAAAAGTAAATCTCTACAGGGTTAAAGCAATTTTACACTGACTTGAGAATTGTATGAAATGGCCCTTGGTTATCTTTTTATTGAAAACTGTAAGACCTGAAAAGTAAATGCAAACTGAAAGCCTGAGTTATTACTTTTCTATTCTAACATTGTGCTCAGACCTTTTCTGTATCCTGAAGGGCCCATAGGGTTCTGCACACTAAATTTTACATATGCAGAAGCTGGCTGAACATGAGGTTTTAAAGTCTGCTGACCTGCTCTGCTAAAAGTCACCTAAGCTTGTATTAAATTGTTTCTTGGAAAGACCAAAGAAAAATGTATCTAAATACCTTTCCATTCCATGAGTAATGCCCCCAGCTGATCCTCCACCTGTGCATCCATCATCTTATCTAATAGAGATAGATAAGCATTATAGGATATTCTGTTAATTTCTAGCTGAATATCAGCCACTTCCTTTAATAGATGCCAGGGTCTGAAGGAAACACTGTGATCATCTAGTCTGACCTCCTGTATAACACAGGACATAAAACTTCCCTGAAATCATTCCTAGAGCAGATCTTTTAGAAAAACATCCAATCTTGATTTTAAAATTGCCAGTGATAGCAAATCCACCACAACTCTTTGTAAATTGATCCAATGATTAATTGCTCTCACCATTAAAAATTTACACTGTATTTCCTATTTGAATTTGTCTACCTTCAGCTTCCAGCCATTGTTATATCTCTCTCTCTGATAGACTGAAGAGCCTATTATTAAACATTTGGTGCACATATAGATACTTATAGACTGTAATCAAGTCATCCCTTAACCTTCTCTTTGTTAAACTAAAAATTGAGCTCTTTGAGTCTATCATTATAGGGCATGTTTTCTAATCCTTTAACTGTTCTTCTCTACGCCCTCTGCACTTTATCAACATCCTTCTTGAATTGTGGGCAACAGAACAGGACACAGTGTTCCAGTAATGGTTGAACTAGTGCCAAATACAGATATAAAATAACCTCTCTACTGCTACTTGAGATTCCCCGGTGTATGCATGCTAGGATCTAATTAGCTCTTTTAGCCACAGTATCACACTCGGAGCTCTGTTGATCCACCCTCACCCCCAAAATATTTTTCAGAGTCACTGCTTTCATGGATAGAGGCCCCCATCCTGTAAGTATGGCCTACAGTCTTTGTTCCTAGAGATATACATTTACAGTTAGCTGTATTAAAAATATATATAATGTTTGCTCAGAATCAGTGATCTATTCTCCTGATTATTCACCACTCCTCCAATGTTTATGTCCTCTGCAAACTTTATCAGTGAAAATTTTATGTTTTCTTCCAGGTCATTACAAAATATGTTAAATGGTGTAGGGCCAAGAACTGATCCCTGTGGGATCGCACTGGAAACAGAACCACCTTCCCTTTTACAATTAAGTTTTGAGACTTATCAGTTAGCCAGTTTTTAATCCATTTAATGTGTACCGTATTGATTTTATATCATTCTATTTTTATCAACATGTCATTGTACAACTCAAAGGCCTTACAGAAGTCTCTAAGTATATTATATCAACACTCTTACCTTTATCAACCAGATTTGTAATTTCATCAAAAAAATATATCAAGTGAGTTTGACAGGATCTATTTTCCCTAAACCCATGTTGATTGGCATTAAGTACATTACTCTCCTTTAATTCTTTATTCCTCAAGTCCTGTATCAGCTGCCCCATTATCTCACCTGGGATCGATGTCAGGTTGACAGGCCTATAATTGCCCTGTTTACCCTTTTAAATCATCCAATTTACCCTTTTTAAATATTGGCATAACATTAGCTTTCTTCCAGTCTTCTGGAACTTCTCTGGTATTCCAAGACTTATTGCAACTCATCAGTAGTGGTACAGCAAGCTCCTCAACCAGCTCTTTTATAACTCTTGGAAAGTTATCTGGACCTGCTGATTTTAAAATATCTGACTTCAGTATCTGCTATTTAACATTCTCCTGAGATACCAATGGAATGAAAAGAGTGTTATATGATATGATTACATCATCTGTTTTTTCCCCCGAATGCAGAACAGAAATATTTATTGAACATTTCTACCTTTTCTGCATTATTATTAATAATTCTACCATTTCCATCTTGTAATGGGCCAATACCTTTGTTAGGATTCTTTTTGTTTATAATATATTTAAGAAACTCCTCCTTGTTGTACTTAACGCAGCTTGCCATAGATTTCTTCTTGTGTACCTTTGCTTCGCTTATCAATTTTGTACAGTTCCTAACTTCTGATTTATATTGCTATCAATTTTCCTTTTATCTATTTGTTATTTTTTTTAAATTATAACTATCTTCACTTCCCTTGTAAGCCTGATCATTTTTTTAACCAGCACAGCTGTCTTCCTCATCTGTGGCCTTGTGGCTTTTTAGGCATCTAGTAAGGTGTTCTTAAATGATTCCCAATTATCAGTCACATGTTTCTGATTAACTTCTTCCTCCCATCTGATTTGACTCATAATTGTTTTCAGTTTTGTGACATTGGCTCCATAAAGACTGTGTGTGTGTGTTACTGGTCTGAAGTTTATTCTGTTTGCATATTATAAATCTGATCAAGTCATGACCACTTATATCTAAGCTACCATTATTTTTTAGTTCTGTGATCAGTTCCTCTTTATTGGTTAGGACAAGGTCTAATAAAGAATTCCCCCACTGGCTGCAACACTTTTTGAGTTAGGAAATTGTTATCTATAATGTTTAGAAATTCCAAAGATGTTTTAGTACTCACAGCAGGAGACCTCCAGCATATGTCACTCAAAATTAAAGTCCCCCATTATCACTAATGTTTTTTTCCTGCATGTTACAGGTGGGTGTGTAAGGAGGCAGTCATCCAGTTCCTTTGTGTGATTTGGTGGTCTGTAGTAGACACCAACTAATATTCCATCTTTTGCTTTATCTGTTAGGACTTTGATCCCTTAGCATTCAAGATCATTTTTTCTGAGTTATCAGTGACTCAGAAAGAGGCAATGCCATTTTTGACATAGAATATCATTCCCACTCCACTTTTGCCCACTCAGTCCTTCCTAAAGAAGTTATAACTATAGATTTCTAACATTCCAGTCATGGGAATCATCCCACTAGGTTTCGGTAATACCAGCTATATTGAATTTATTCTCATAAATGAGCAATTCCAATTCATCTTGATTGTTACCCAGCTGCCTAGCATTAGTGTAGAGCTAAGTCAAAAATTTCTTCTATCTTCATGTCCTTTGGTTCCTTGATTTTGTTCTTAACATCTCAATTTTGTGCTGAGTGCTCCTATCTTCCCTCTTATCTTCTCCTTCTGTTATTAGTTTAATCTCCTCCTGACTCCAGCTAGCCTGTCTCCAAGGAGATTGGTCCCCCTTCTAATGAGGTGGAAGCCATGCAAACTAGGCTGCCCCCTCTCCCCACAGAAGGTGGATTAAAGTTTCACATGTTAATGCTTCAAAACCCTTGCCAGAATCTTCTGCCTTTCTTTGCTCCTAGGACAGGAAGGATCTTGGGTGAATATTGTTTGAACATTCTTCTTCTTCTTCAGTATATTTCCAAGTCCTCTGAAGTTATCGACTGCCTGTAAGATATTACTGATACAAACCATCATCAGTGGATCCTTACCCATTGACTTCATAACCCTATCCAGTCTTAGAGTGACATCTCATGTCCTGGTTCCAGGAAGGCAGCACATTCTCCTGTTGTCTGCCTGTCCCTTGTAGAAAGTTCTTCTGTGTATTGAATCTCCAACAAGGATAATTTGTTTTCCTTGGACAGTTGGAGAACTCTTTGCAGGGAAGCTTGATTTCTTATAGGTTGGGCCAAGGTGCCATCCACATGTGTGTCCAATATATCTCTCCATTCATGGAGACCTGTTGGATCTTGAGGTATCTTCCAAAGTTTCCACATTGAGGACCTGGTATTGATTTGAAACTTCTAGCTGTGTTGAATTTGTTCCAGTCCTTTTCTCTCTGATAGCCACAGCCTACCATCCTCATCCGTCTCCCACCATGTAGAATGCCACTGTGACCTTCTACCTCCACTGGTTAGGAACCCCCAGAACTCCTGTCTGACTTGCTCTCTCTCCAATTCCTTGGTGGCCAGCTACATTCTTCCTTGAACCTGCGGTGTTTCCTGAACTTGGCAGGTCTACAAACCCAGGTCTGCAGGGTTCATGGGAGCAGCCATGCTCCAACCCTCCACCTACCAGCCTATTGAAAGTTGCCCGGTCCCAGTGTGAGCCTCCACCCCGAGGTCTGATTGGCCTACTAGCTCTGTTTAAGCCAGCTGCAGAATCAGGAAGCTGTCTGAACAACAGGCTCCATTCTGCTCTGGACTGTTTGCCTTGTGCTTCTTGCTCCCCTGGCTTGATTTCCTGGAATCCTGACCTGGCCTGACTCTGGTTCCTGACTTGTGCTTGTGATGTCCAGCTTGTATCCTGCTTCTGATCTCGTGGTATCCTGCCCCTGCCAACTCTTGACCCCTGTCTTGTGACTCTGGAATCTGGCTCTGACTACTAGGTCTGGCCACCCAAGATCCAACTGTGACACTAAAAACTCCTCAGATTCCTTGGTTCTCAGTGGCATCTCAACTCGCCCCTCAAATCCAAGAATCTTTTCCTCCAACACAGCCATCAACTTGCACTTCATGCACATGGGCTTGACCCAGCTCCCATGAAGTCAGTGACAATTTACCCAAAAATTTAAAGCCAGCCCATCAGCTGGTATAAATGAGTGTAACTGCAATCAAGGCCTGCCTGTGACCCTTGATAACATAGATAATCAATTATGCTACTTTGTGTTTTGGAGGGGTGGGCAGTGTTAATCTGAAAAAATAGGAACTACAGTGAGAGTGTAAACTGGGATTTGGATTCAATGCCCCAGACATAAAAGGTCACTGCCCTAGCCTCATGCACTACCTAGTCCCATTAGGGTCATCTTTTTTGTAAGGAAAGCCCTCTTCTGTGCCAGCACTAAGATGATAGGGGGCATTACATGTCTTACACTATTATATCTTTTGAAATGACTATGCCAAAAGTGGGGCAGTTTTGGTCTCAGTTACACCAATGTAAATCCAGAGTAACCTGACTGCAGTCAGTGAAGTTACTCTGGAATTACATTGGTTGTAAGGGACAACAGAATTTGGTCCACTGTACCACATGGTGGTGGAAAGGAATATAGACAGTTTACAAGCCACTTTCCATCTATTATGTGTTCCAGTGAAATCCTCAATAATCCAGGAAGAACACTTGGGGATAACAGAATGCATGGTCAGCCATCAGCTATGACCATAGCAGACACCAGAATGGAAAGAAATTAACCAAATCAGGAAAGAAACAAGTTGTGTTCTTAAGTCACCTGGATAAATAGGATCATCCATCTGCTATCGCTAAAGCTCTGATTCCCACGTCTACCCAAGGAGTATGGAATATCTGATCTTGGACCAGTCTTTGATTTGTCTTTTGGAGCTGTCAAGTGCTGAGGGTCTAAAATCCTGAAAATTGGACTTTTGTACCTATAGAATCTTTAAATCCTGCTCCAAATTGTATTGAAATAAATGGAAAGATTCCCATTGACTTTACTAGGCTTTGGATCAGGCCCTTAGTTCTTAGCATGCATATGGCATACACTCTGAAGTAGTGTTAAAATGGGTGGATGCTGTTGTTGAGTACATTTTATAGGCCATTTCTTCTTGCTCCTTATAAACAGTGGACAGGACATAGCAATTTATTTGAGCTCTGGCAAAAGGTCAGTAGTTATCTACTTTCATGTAAAGGAAGGAAAGCATAAAGAAGCACCATGATTTAGTTTTTCTATCTCTGTGCTAGATTAATTATAGACAAAATGGTCAAATTCCCTTTACTGAAAAGTCTCCATTTTCTAAAATCCACATGCAGTGTTCACTTAAAGGAGAAATCCTTTTAATTATTCCCCTCTCATCTTTCCATGCAAGGCTGCCCTCCAGTTGTGCTAGCCAACATTTTTTAGCAAAGATTGTATGATAATGATAGTAGTTCACGTACAGAATACCAATGAAACGCTCCCGGTTGAATGCAAGATGAAAATCCAGACTCTTGAAAGGGACTTCCTGGAAACATAAATACATTTCTTTAACATATTCTTTGAAGGCTCCACCCGCCGAGGCGCTGAGCAACTCCTGGAAGTGCTGTGAGAGTCTGTAGCTGTCGTTAATTTAGTAGGAGGTGAAGGTGTTCAGCACCTTGTAGGATCAAGCGCTTACATACTAGGGGTGAGATCCTCAGCCTGGGCAAATCCAGTCAAGTGAGGTAAACTGATTAAAACCAGAAGATCTGGCCTTATTTGTGCTCAGAAAATTTGAAGGGACTCTGCCAAATATTTCAGCTATGGCACATGCTCTTCTAGTGGGATTATTATTTATTAATTATTTTAAAGAAAACCTCCTGATACTCCAAATGTATTTCTCAGGTATGATGGATCGTCTACTGTATAATTGCTACATCTTTTCATCTAAAGAAACAATACCTCTACAGAAATATGTATCCGCTGTGTTCCACGTTGGAACATAGTACTCTTCAAACTGACACCTCAGGACAATTGGACAGTCAAATTAAATAAAGTTAAATTGGTATCAGGGCCGGCTCTAGACCCCAGCGCGCCAAGCGCACGCTTGGGGCGGCATTTTGCCGGGAAGGCGGCAGGCGGCTCCGGCTGACCTTCCGCAGTCATGCCTGTGGGAAGTCCACCGGAGCCGTGGGACCAGCGGACCCGGTGGACCTCCTGCAGGCATGACTGCGGAGGGTCCGCTGGTCCCACGGCTCCGGTGGACCTCCTGCAGGCGTGCCTGCGGATGCTCCACCGGAGCCGCGGGACCAGCGGACCATCTGCAGGCACGTCTGCAAGAGGTCCCCCGGAGCCGCGGGACCGGCGTGTTTGGGGTGGCCAAATTCCTAGAGCCGCCCCTGATTAGTATAAATATCTTGTTAGAATTTATTTAATGGTAACCAGGAAGTTTGATCAGTAGACAGATAATAAAAGGAAATGCGTTTCACAAGTAAGGGGCAAATTTTTTCTTCTCAGATTTGTGGAACTTGACTCTCATCATCTATTCTTTATACCAGCGTGCTGGTTGCCTTGTTGAGCATATAAAAAGGAAGATTTTCTAAGCTAGTTTCCTAGATGGGATCTGAAAGGGAAGTGACTTAAATATGTATCCGTAATGTTTACATAGGCCAAGATCCACAATGATTTTTAGGCTCTTAACTCGGTGAACATTGTTGTTAGATACTAATGCAATTCAATCATTTCACACTGAAAGTTTGGATCAGAGATAAAAAAATGCCTGAAAAATGATGATTTTTTGAAAACTAAATTCAAAAGAGGTTTCTTTGGATGTTTTTTTAGAATAAGGTTATCAAGTGAGAGAGGCAAACTGATATAGGAAAGGACTACTCCTTTACCCATCCCTGAAAGATCAAAGAAAACTCTTCCTACAGTATATAAGAATGAGATTAATAAACTGATAGTGACTCATCCCTCCCACGGAGAAAGGAAAGCTCAGAGATTGGTATGACAGGCTGTCTGCTGGGGAGATGTGAGTGAGAGAGAGAGAGAGACCACACATTGCAATGAAACTGAAAGGAGTTAGATATTTCTATATTCTGTACAAAAGTATAGCACTATATCAGCACCAAAGAGAGAAATGATAGACAGATCTTTTCTATGAAACTAAGAGCTCTAAGAGTATTAGCATACCTTCCTAGCTAATGTCTTAATGACGTTACTTTATAATCTATTACATTTTTCTGTTGTAACATTTACCCTTGTACACTCTTAGGGTGTATTATTTTTATAGAATCTGAGGAGAAGTTGATGTTTCTAAGTATCTTTGAGAGTACTGGCTGTCCCAGTTCTGAGGACATCATGCCCCACCTATCCTCCCTATCTAAGAAGGCAACAGTAAAGTGTGTGTGAACTTCCCTCCGACCCATCCTTCCAATTTTCTCTTTTTAAATAGTTGAGCTGTATGGTCAGCTCTAAGGAAGTCCTAGCAAAATCTGTGGGTGGAATTTGGGCCCAGAGAGAGAGAAAGAGATCACAGTGGAAGACAGTTCATGACCTGGCTGCATGGCTGAGATCACATTCTCAGTATCTGTGTCAGGGAGAGGAATGGAATCTGTTTGTTTCAGCTGTTTCAGCAGCCTTGGCTCCTCTGGAGATGCAAAGTGTCTTGTCATGGGCTAATGCCAGTACATTTAGATATCTTTTAAATGCAGTAGAGATTCTGGTGTAAATATCAATTAAGTAACACTCCATTTTTAAGGAGCTTGGTCAGGCAGCCATCTTCCCTCTCTGATGTCAGATGACTTTGGATAATGGTGATTATTTACTTGTTGAGCACCAACAGTATGCTGTACAGAGCACAGACAGGTAGACTGTTGACCCCATGGGTTTATGATCAAAGTCAAAATTACAGACCACCTTCTTGCTGCATGCTGTGCCCGCGTTTTCATCCTCACTGCTCTTTCCCAGGCCAGCATGAATTTAATGAAGCATTAGGAAAAATGCCCTAGTTGAATTCCCTCTACTTCTCCTTACCAGCCACTTTGCTGTCAGCATGGAGTTTGTAACCCGGGCCAACAAAGCAAACAAACCTGCACCTGTGACTTGTTGATTTTGGAGCCAACCACCCATGCAATTCACCATCTTTTCTACTCTCCCTTTCCTTCCTTCCCAGGAAAAACAAAAGGAAATGTCTCCATCACTACTGCTGGCCTACTGAAAAGCATTTGTTTCCTATTTGTAATACTTCAAATCCCTTTCTTGCTGGTGCACAGCCTAAGGGCTCAATCCTCCAATGTGCTGAGGACTCTGTCTCTGATCCAGCACCGCACCTCAGCATGTGCTTAAATATAAGCCTATGCTGAAGTGCTTTGTTGGATCAGGGCCAGAGTTATCAGCATCTTGCAAGACAGAACACTATGACCCCAATTCAGCAAAAGACTTTTCAGCTTTTGGATGTTGGCTCCACAACATTCTGACCTATTCAGGAGAAAGGAGGACTTGATGCAGAGGGCCAATAGCATACAAAAATGCAGTGCACTGGGCTGTGTATTAGGGAGTTACCATGCTACCTATAGAGAAGAAAGTTTGTGTAAATGAGGGGTTTCTAAGGAAAGGTCAGGACTTGCAGTGGTGCTAGAATACCCATAGCGTAATGCTGTTCTTATGTCCCGCTCTTGTCCAGATCAACGTAACATAGGGGATGTTATTTATTTCTATTTACAAGTATTAAAAGTGGTAGAGAGAAGCCAAAGATAGGGGTTGGGAATTAGGAGTGACAGCCAAAAGGCTTTTCAGTATTTCCATTCTAGACAGCTGTGCGTGTATCTCCTCTCAAGTGCCCAGCTGCCCTTCCCCGCACCCATGGAACCTGCAGGCCCTATCACTGCATTTGAGAGCCCTCCAAACACCTGTCTTTTTGTAGGACCCATTCAATTATTGTCAACAAATAATAATATGGGGACAGTGTAAGAATGTCATCCTCACTATTCCCATATTTTCCCTCTTCCCCTTTCACAGGCGTTCCATTTATTCTCCTTTTCTCTCATATAAGTAATGAACCTGGGGCTGAGCAGAGAAAAGATCATATGACTGACTCTGTAGAGATTTCTGGAACTGCACAGTGGGCCGCATAAACTGTTGCTGTACTCTCAGGGATAAAAGACATGTAATAATATAAAAGAGCGATCATTTAGGTAGGGAGCCATATGCAAATCAACCGATGAATTTATTTATTTATTTATTACCTTGGTTCTTCCAACATCCTGGTCAGGAATATCAAGGAGGCCATTTCAGAACATTAAAAGAGCAGAAATTTAGTTTACTATTTGATTTTTGTTACCTACACTGAGTGGAACTTGGCTGTTGTATATGGCTGAATTTCTTCCATCTCCCTTAGTTCAACAAGTCGATAGTTGCAAGTGATGAAAAACCAATGGGAAAGGGCAAAAGAATCCAAATTAAGTGTTTTAAAACAGTCAGGTGCATTTTTTTAACATATGTTGTGGCTACTGAAGAGCCAAATAGAGCTGCACCAGGCAACACAATTTTAGAGGCAAACCAGGCCCTTCTTAGTCGTCATACTCACCATTTCTGAAAGAAGGGGAAAGAGAAAAGACTTTCTGGGTGTGGTTAATAGGAAAACATAATCTGTGGATAATATTTTTAATCACTGAAGGGAGAAAAAATTAATGGGCTACCAAAAACCTTAGCCTAACAAAGGAAAAATACATAAAAATCTGCTGACTGTATTAACAGTGTGAATTAATTAGGTTTCTCCTGCCTCCCATGTTACCAACCTGCTCATTTTATCTAATTTTGTTTAAATAAATATACCTTTTCCTACTCGTTGATTAGCAAGCCTGCTACTTTCAAGCAGAACTGAAGTATTTATCTTCTCTCCTGCATTACAAGACAATGAACTGTATTTCACTGAGCTGCAGTGTTTGCAAATGGAGTGGCAGTTAGAGGAATAAGTGTAATTAAATACAAAGGTCTGTGCTTTAAATGACTTCATATCCTCAATGTCACTTCCATGAAATGTATACGCTTCTCAGACTGGACTACGTAGGGTGCCCTTCTCATAACCATGTCTCTCTTAATTGGCAGTTGAATTCCCTATTTTTAGAGTGGTCCAGGCATTTCACTGCCTTTTGGAAACTATTCATTCCTCCAGCCAGCCCTGCAGTTGGAGATCAGGTATCTCTGCAGCACTATCCCCTTCACACAGAGGGATCTGAACAGCGGGTTGGGGAGAGCAGGGAGGCCTGGCATTTTTGGAGCTCAGAGACAAGGGGGCAGAGGATTCTGTCTGTCTGCTCATCCTAGAAAGGAGGAAGAATAGTCTTGTGGTTAAGACCGTGGACTGGGCTTGAGGAGATCTGCATTCAGTTCCCAGCTCTCCTATAGGCTTCCCATGTCACGCAGGGGATGCCAGTTAATTCAGTCAAACTAGAGTATGTCAAAGTGCACAGTAGCAGAGTCCACGCAGCCAGTTAGCGCCTGGTGCTGCACATTCACAGCCTGACATGCCGCTCACTAACTAGCCTTGTAGACAAGCCCCAGGAAGATTGTAAACTTTTCAGGGTAGGGACTATCTCATACTGTGTGTACATACAGCACCTACTACAACGGGCCCCTGATCTCAGCTGGGGCCTCTAGACACTATTGTAATACAAATAATAATAATCCTCCAGCTCTGCCCATCCTCACTCCACGTCTAATCCCCATCAGCCCTTTCCTAGTCCCTCCCAGTTGTGCAATGGATTCTCCGCACCCACAGACAAGGAGACCAGATTTGGAGCTTTCTGAAGCTTTATCTTGAATTCCCAAGCTGGCTAATCAAACCTAGACGCTGCCCTCAGCAGAAAGTGTAACACAATTACAAAATAAACTATGGTTTTCTAGCTGTTGTCAAGGAAACAGTGAAGGACAAAAAAAAATGTGTTTGTTTTTGTTTTAAAAAGTGTAAATGAAAGATAAACTGAATGCCAGAAAAAAAGATCACGTCCATTAAATGGCACAGTAGTGGGGGACAGAATATGCTTTTAAATTTTCCACTGAAATAAATGTTCAAGACATAAATATGGGGCCACATTCAGGACTGATGTAATTCCATTGGAATTTACACTGGGGATAAATATGGTCTATTCTGTATATAGAGAGAAAGAGAAAGGGAGAAAGGAAGCAAGAGGAGGTCTGAAGATGTAATCTAAGTCAATGCCAGAGGAAATGGAACATAAAGTATAGCATATTAATTATGAATTCAGTGGATACTTTTTTCCCTTGTCAGGTAACTTAGAACTCAGCAATACATGTTAATTCATCTCTGCATTTTCAATTAATGTTACTTAGTTTTCATTAACATGGTAGAAGAGTTTCATTAGTGATAGAGCAGGAACTTTCAATGAGTATTAATGGAAACAAGAGTTACCTGGAAGAGTTTACCCATTCAGCATGGTATCAGAAATGACTAACAGGAGTTCTGATGTTCATACTCTGTCAGCAGCCTCTATTCCGTCAGTAAGGCTCAGTCTCTGTCTTATGTGAACAATAAGTTGTTTTATATTTATTCCACAGATACCAAAATCTAGATCAAAAGACCCACAAATAAACAGAGAAGTACATTGTTTTGTTCTCTCAGAGCCTATTGTCTCTCTTTCAGTCATTAATTACTGTCCTGATGTCTTCTTCCATCACTCTTTTGATCTTTTAGCTTTCTACACCTGCTTGTTCCTAAAACAACGCTTGTAGCTAGATGCATCAGCTGGGATGCAGCAAGATAACTGAGATGTTAACAAAAAGCGTCTTGAATGTGGGAAATGGTGCATTGCTAAGCATTGCATGTTGTTGTAATTGTTGCTGGCTTTGGACTTACATCTTGTATTACATTATTGTCTGTTGCTTCTAGTACTCGAGGAGCTGCAGCTCAACCTCCATGTCAAATACATTCCTATCCATCACCACCAGTCCTACTTTACAAAAACTCAGTTACCCACAACTTCCTATTGTTATTTCATATATATAACATGGTAAGTTTGCAAAAGACAGTATCTCTGCCTTCAGGAGCTCTTAACTAGATACTATTTTCATGCAGCTCCTAAAAAATGCAATGCCTCCCAGGGGGCTCCATGGATAATTAGGAGGAAGTAATTTGTGGCACTCTTTATGTAGTGCAACATACTCCCCACATAGCCAGGTAGCTCTGCTAACTGCTGTGTGTGGTAAGGGGAACTGTGGCTCCAACTGCTCCTTATCCTTTTCTGCCTAACTGGAGGTGCAAAGCAGAACTTTAGCAGCAGGAACAGAAAGGAAGGGGCAGATTTGATGAAGGTTAGACTGATAAAAGAGACAAGATTTGTTGAGCTTAGATGTGATGGTAAAAGGAAAGGGAGGAACCAAATCCTCCAGCATGTTTCAACTGTTTCCTTGCTTCACAATTAATGTTTCATGAGAGAAAAGCCACCAAAGTACAGGAAAATCATTCACTCCCTGAGAAACCCAGATTTATTTTATTCTCCTTTTTCAATAAATTCAGGGGCAGCCCTTCATGTGGTTTAAATAGGCATAGCTCCAATTAATCCATCCATTTCAAGGAAGCTATGTTAATTTGCTCCAGCTGAGGATCTGGCCGTCAGCCTCTAGCATTGCTCCCTGATCGAACAGTATTAATATCGGGAAAGAGGTATTTCTACATTAATTTACAGAACATTAACTTTGCACTCTGCTAACACCATCCTAGGTTCTGTGCCATCATCACGTAAATGGACACTATACGGAAGAGTTCAGAATAGCGTCACATCTCCCAATGCCAAAGAAACTTCCGCTTTAGCTATGCAATAGCCGATTATGTTATTCTGTCTTGAACCGACAGCGCTCTGTAACACCTATTGTTAGTAAGGGTAAACTGCTGGGAAAAGAGACTATACTTCTAAAAACTGTTGCCATTTAACAAGTTTATCAGGTATCTACAGAATGTTGATAATATAATTATGGATTATTTAAATTCACCGGTGTATACAGCACACCACCAAAAGCTGATCTATCGCGCTGCTAGTACACAGGCTCAGTACTCAAAAACAATATATCTGAGATGTGTCATGTTTGTGGGGAGGCTTTTCCGTAGGAGGCAAACTCTGCCTCCCCAGTGGGGTGATAGGAGGAACCTCTGCATGGGAACTTTCATGGAATGGTTGGAAGGGGACCTTATTCTTCAGCTGGCATTGTTTTCTCAGGATTTGTCTGCCATCCTGAAGTCCCATCCAGATCAGGGTGGAGGCAGCATTGTACCTTATGTGACAGATTTCCTTTGGGTTATGTAAAAAAACAAAAATATTATTCCATTTCCATAGCTGTGATAATGGAATCATGCTGAATATCAGAAGGTGAGAACTTTTGTCCTCCTCAGAAACATTATTTTATTGTCCATGTAATAGACTCTGGCACCAAAGTCCCTGCACATTGTCCTGTTTTCCTGTATATTTGCTAGGATCTTTCTTCCAAATCCCTCCCATTTCACACACACACACCAGCTCATCAGGCTAACAAACAAAGGAGCCGCTGTGTATCCTTCTAATAGAAATTACAGAATTATCTGTGGTCTAATATGTTTCTTATAATATTTTTCACAGTTAGCATTTAAGAACTATGCTATAGAGTCAGGGTGAAATCCCGGCCCCACTAAAGTAAATGGCAAAAGTCCCCTTGGGTAAGGATTTGCTGCCCCTTTAGTGTTTAACACAGTAAGAGTTCATATTTTAGATGCTAATACTATGACAATGTTAAGTTACATTTGATTTAGGCCTGTAGTGCACAGAATTACTCCCCACATTGCAGAATGGTATGTATGGAGCTGCAGGTGTGTTCACCCCCTGTTTACATTAGGCAGGAAACTCTGCTGGTCCTTTTAGTGAACCACGCTTAAACATGGTTCTTGCTAGACAGGTGTTAGCAGGATCTCAGTCACTGTACAAATATCTCAAGTATGAGTTACTCAGTTTGTGAAAAACCTTTCCAAGATTTCCAAAGGTTTGAGATCTTACGGTTTTTATTTTGTTGTCCTGCGTTTCTTAAAATATTTTTATCAGCAGCAGCAATATTGTAGGGTGGGATAGAACTGACTGGTGGAATCAGAACGAGGGAAATAACATTTTCATGAGTGCCATCAATCGATCAGCTGGAGCAGCATGTGGCAGTCAGGTAGGAGTTAAAATGTAGAAGGACTCTGCAGAGCATGAGGCAACTCTTAAAGTTTGAAAGGGAACCCAGTGAGGAGCACACATCATAGATCAAAACAGAACAACATCCAAAACTATGAATGGAAAGCTACCAGGAGGCTACCTTCTAAAAACACTAGAGAGCCTACAGTGAACAGTCCCATAATAAAGTGTGGACCAAGGACATGGAATGTTAAAACAGACTAGATTATCCCAATGGTGCCTTCTGGCCTTAAAATCTTTGAATCTATCAAAATAACCACAAAGAAAGTCTACATTCAGTGGAATTTGTTAATGAAGGACAGAGGTCAGATTCTATCCTCATTAACACCAGGGGTATTCTGGAGTGAATCCACTGAAGTCATTGAGCTTTGATAGTCATCTCACTTTGGTTTTTCAGAGGTATAAACTAATAATTCCAGGGGCGGGGAGTCACCTCTGATTTACACTGGCTATAAGTGAATCAAGCTATGAGAACCATTTGGAAGAAGCATAGCCCAAAATATTGACTGAAAGCTGTTTGGCTCCTAAAGATGCCCAATTTAAACTACTGAAACAAGACCATATAAATTGGATTAGGACTGTAGGGAAACACATAGGAAGCTTGAAAACAATAGATAATTCACTAGACAATACAAGGTGGCACTAGTAGCTCCTTATAAATACTACAGATTATAGACAGCAGTCTTCAAAGTATTTGTTCAATAGTTTATGTGAACAAATTTCAGTTTGCGTTATTTGTGATCAGTCCACTTTGACTGTTTGCTAGTCATGATTTGTTGTTAGTCATTGAAGTTGTATGGCATCATTTCTGCTCCTTGATTGGCAATCTGAAAGTTTTTAAACAGCAGAGTGACAAATAATGAATAGTGCACTTCTGATAGGAATGCCTGTATAGATAATTGGTGCTTTTTGGATTTGTGAACGGTTTGACAAGCCATTGCAGTCAGATGGAGGTTTATGAACAGCAAATAATATGAGCCTACCAATAACAGTGGAGTGAACTTGAGACGTTCCCTCATGAAAACATTCTTGAATCATTTTTTTTATTAGAGAGGATTTCAAGCCACAAAATTTGAATCCAACTCTGTAACAGCCCGAAGCTCAGGTACATTCAACTTTATGGCTGTGGTGTGGCCATTCTCAAAACATGATTTTCTTAATGAATAGTAAAACATATATTTAATCAAATGTTAGCTGCAGTCTGAACCAGAATAAATGATATTGCACCAATAGAGGTGGTCTTGTGGCTAGGATCTTGCTACGTGTCATCTGAAAAGGCCACCTTTTTGGAATGAGAGTTCTGGCTATGTTGAAAGAGGGCCCCTATTTAAAATGTATTGAGTCAAACTCTTATGTAATCAACTGCACAGAACTGCACCTCAGATGCAGAGCTACAGTTGTATGATTAAGTAAATATTAAAAGTGCCTCACAGGAACAGTACTGTAACTCCTGAGCTCAAAATTAACCTCAGCCATTTGAGAAAAATATTACAGGACCTCCTTTGAGCCAGCTCAGAAGCATATTGAGCAATTAGTTTTTGCAGCCGTGCTAGCTGCATCCCTCTGGATCAAGCATTTATAGATGTTGTTAGCAATCCATTTGAATACTGGAGAAATACAGCTGATGTAGTCTTGCCAGTTTAGTATTTGAACTCTTAAACTGGTCATTAACAAGGGTTATTCTTTTATTTCTCTCCCTTCCCCCTGCACCAGGAATGTTTAGCAAAGAAGGAAACACTAACCACATATGGACTGTCCTGCAGCATAGTTGGGTTCACTTTCTGTTATTAGAATATTGTATCTGTATGTGTGTGCATAGCTAGGCAATTAACAAGATCACGATTACTGACATCTAAGAGTAGGTAGCATGATTTAGTAGGTTCAAGGAAGTTGTTATTGTGAATTGCAAATGGCTTCCTGAGTCCAACTCTCAACACTTTCCATGGATTATTTCTGTCTTCAGATAGAAGAGTGCATATCACAGGGCACCTCAGGTGCTACCCAGTGAACCTCACTGCCCGGCTAGTTTCGGTAATTTCACAGTCACAAACAGGCAGCAGGTGGTTTATCTTTCACTAAGGTGTGTATGTATTCCTCTCTTACATGGAGATACTATGCCATGGAAGTTTACAGCTAGGATCGGCTTTCCTACCATTACTCCTCACCCTCTGAGCTGCCCCTTGCTTCCTGTTTCCTCCCTTTATATTCTCCCCAATGACCTTGTTAGTGGAGTGATTGTCACCCAGGTGCTCACAACCCCTCCCCCCCCCCCAACAGAAAGTGTATAATTGCCCTCAGCTGGGCCTGCAGCCTTCTTCAGGCTGCAGCAATGTCAGTGACCAGGGTGCTGCTGACAGCACCCCCACACAGTGCACTTTGAAATCAGTAGTAACTGGACCCATATGCTGTATCATGGGGCAGAACTGGGATCCCCAGTCTCTTTTTTTCTTAACTGGCAAGGCTGGGCAAGCTGCAGTGCCCAATAATTTATAATGTAAACAGGGGGAGGGGAGGACCAGGAATTTAGCTTGAATTTTTTTCTGCTCAGTTTTAAGGCTCAGCTGTCAGTCAAGATAATTGCTATACGTGGGTCTGATATGCAATCAGTAAAAAACTAATAGACAGCTTATCAGTGATCGCATATAATTTGAAATGGCCAAGCGAGAAATAGTTATCCAAGAAACCCATAGGTGCATGAAACTTTGCTGCCGCCCATCCTTTGCTGTTAGAGCTACATTAGCTGCAGAATGATTTCCTAACTACAGCGTTTAGATTTTTCTTCCTAGACATGGATGCAGTGAAGCATTGAAATTGAATAATGGGGAGTAACTCTCTGTGCAGCGGTGCATGCTGGCAGCGCTTCCTGCCCCTAGCACAGAACTCCGTGGGTGTGCACAGAGACCAACATTTTCATGGTTGAGTGCCTATAGTAAGTCACCTAAATCCATGCATAGCTACTCCATAGGGAGAGCTCTGGGCACTTAGCATCTCTAAAATTCAGACCCCTTTTTTAGGTGCTTAAGTTTCGAAATTTTAGCCTGAGCCCCTGCTGTGGGAGCAGTGCAGGTCTCCAGCAGAACACAGGGCTGCTAGCTCTCTGCTCCCCAGTTCTTTCCTGACCCTCTCTGTGATAGGTGGAAGGGCAGGCTGCTAGGGAGGGATGTAGATACCTGGATAAATGGCTTCCCGCTAGTGTTGGGAGTGCTGGGTTTGTAGCCCACTAGAGGACACATACAAAGAAAAGTCTTCTGCTGTGAGAAAGGACAGTTCAGCAAGGGTGCCCCTCCACCCTGTGGCAGTATGTAGGAGGACACTGGGGGTCAGGAGCATCCCTAGCATGACAATATTTAGTTTTGGAGAGACAGGAGGTAGGGAATTCTCATATGCATTAGAGAGAATTGGGAGTTGGGAACTGCACCCATGGCAAGCTACTAGCACCAAATTTCCATGCAGACAGGCGCAGCCTTAACAATGATCAATAATAGCAGAGGGAGAGGGTACAATGGAGCTATACCCCCAAAAGCAAAGGTTTCTCTTCATTTCCTGTCAGAAGCCACTAGCTGGAACATGGCAAGACACACAGCATGCAGGGAATATGCTTGCCTGGAGAAGTCTAACCCATCTGCTCTAGCTAGGGCCAAATTTTGACTGAGACACATGCACAGAACCCCTATTGAGATCAATAAGAGCTGCAGACACATACCTGAGGGCGGAATTTGAACCCTACTGTCTTAATCCTTCCTTTAGTGTTTGTTACCCAGGATACTGCCAAGGAATAGTGTAGTGTTAGAAGAAAAGGAAGAAATGGATTGCTGGGAGTTTAATGCCTTCCATACAGCAGGTGCTCTTAATCCTGCCTTTGTGGAGTGCCTGCTGCTAGCCCTGCTTATCATCAATCTAATAAATTAGAGCTAGGATTTAAATAGATGAGATCGTTTTAAAGAACGCAGTCATTTGTGTACCAAGGCTCAAACCTTGGAAAGATTATTGTGTTTTTAAAAGACATATTTAATGAAACAGAATAAAATTCAAGATCTGGTTTTATTTAATACCTTTGTTAACAGCAGAGGTGGGGTCTTCAAAGGAGTCTAGGGCTAGATTTACAAAGGTATCCAGGCTCCTCAGGCCGCAGATAGGCAGCTAGTTGGTCAGGTGCCTACCTCCCACTGAATTTCATTGCATGTGATCAGACACCAAGAGAGCGCTGAAATACGGAGAAAAAAAATAAAATGGAGGTGCAGCTAAGAAAAATGAAAGCAAATGCATATCAAGAAAGAGCGGTGGGCAATAATACAAACTGCAGATATTAAACAGATGAATGGAAACACTTGGAAGCAGACCCTCAGCTTGTATAAATCCATGCTTGCAATAACTGACTTTGAAGGAGTTATGTCAGTTTACATCAGCTACAGATCCGGAATTCGATCCTGCATGGCACCAAGTGCCCTCAACTTCCAGGGTCAGGCATCTAAGAAACAGGAATGCTACTAAAAACATAGGGTTGATAGCCAGCAAATTAGATACAATGTGCTTGCAATGCATCTGGACGAACATCAAATGTGAATTTGGCCTTCAAACACAGAGGCCTACCATGATAAACATGGACCTCTATGCTCTACATAACTCAGTGAGAGAGATCCTAGATTAAGATATGAGTACTTCAACACCAAATGACGTAGAAAATTGATATTCAGAAAAAGGCAACAAAAAAGATTAAAGGGCTGGAGGGACTGACTTGTGAGGAAAGATAAAAAGAGCTAAACATTTATAACACGCATAAGTGATGAAAAGGGGGCAGGGCGTAGTTATGGTAACTGTCTACGAGTATTTGAGTGGCATTAACAATAAGGAAGGAGAAGAGTGACGTAGGGCGCTCCAGGACCAGATAGCAAGACGTGACTAGGTGATAATGGGTAGAAGAGATTTTAAGCTCCCTTTTGGGGAAGAGGAAGTGATGTGTTGGACACAGTTATACATCAAGAATTTGGCTAGGAAGGCCAACTCACTTTCCTTCATTTCTGATTTCTGTGCAATATTTCAGCAGGACCTGAGCCTGTCAACACTACTAGAAGATGTGAGCGAGCAGTAAATACTAGATGGTTTGATTTAGTAACATGCCTGGCTTCTGCTGTGATTGACAGGTAGCAATCCTCATGGTGTATATCAACATCTGGAACACTGAGTGGAAGCGGGAAATGAAGTGAGAAGATCTGAGGAAAATGCAGGAGTTTCTGATTAGGGCAAAAGGAGGGTGGACTCCCTCTGGAAGGAAGACATGGGACCTAATTCACCATGGCAATACTCCTGTTTTACACCTGTGTAACTCTATTAAAATGAATGGAGCTACTCCAGAGTAAAGCTAGAGTAACACAGTGGTGAGTCAGGTTCATGATATTCATTTACAAGGGTGACAGTGAGATGTCTGGCTGAATCACTGAAATATCCAGCATTACTATAGGATTAGATCAGTGGTTCCCAAACTGGGGTACATGAACCCCTGGGGGTTCACAAAATGTTACAGGGGGTTCTCGGGAAAAAAGTTCCCTAATGGTGGACAGCGCTGTCCCTAGGGACCCCAGGCAGCACGGGACCAGCTGCCCGGAGCCACTGGACTTCCAAGAGCTAAGCAGATCAAAGCAAGCATATCTACCACACTGAGGAGGTTTCAGAGTAGCAGCCGTGTTAGGCTGTATCCGCAAAAAGAACAGGAGTACTTGTGGCACCTTAGAGACTAACAAATTTATTTGAGCATAAGCTTTCATGGTGCCACACGTACTCCTGTTCTTTTTACTGAGGAGATTTAAACTTCAAGACTCCTTATAAGAAATGGAAAGGGAGGTGGATATTTTTTGCTGTTTTTTAAATTAAATAGGCAGCTAGTATTGTTTTTCAAATTATTATGAAAAACAAGTTTAAGCTTTGTTGTACTGTGCGTTGTTTGCCTGGACTGCTCAAGACCTGAATGCTTGTGTAGGAAGAACTCTTTGAGTTGGCTTCTTAAATACCTTCCTGCTGCTTCACATCTGATACTCCTTGATGAAACATAAGTCTAATAACAGGCTTATTCAAAGTGATACAAGCTATGAAAGTGAGATCTTGGAAGTGTGTTGCCATTTTCATAATGTAATAAAAATACTGTAATGATAATTAATAATAGTGTGTAATAAACATATCATAAAAACAAAATTTATATTTCCAAGATCACTGCTTTTATAATTTATACTCAGGTAAAGGAGAAAATCCCTGGAAATATTCATTTTTAGGAGGGGGTTCATGAGACTTGACATTTTAGTGAAAGGGGTTCACAGGTTGTTAAAGTTTGGGAACCACTGGGTTAGATTCATCTGAATTTACATGATCAATTCAATATTTTCCTTTCCAAGATCAAACCCCAAAAGCAAGCTATTTTAAAGTATCTCTACAACATTAGAGGCCAGACTCTCAACTGGTGTAAAATTTGCCCTCAGATCTGATCGCTGCATGTGCAATTGGACAAAATACACAGGGCAGAGAAAGACGTGGCCCTACAAGTGTCCTGTCTCATTTTTCCCAATATCTGTCTTTGATGTTTATGTGGCCCCTATTACTGTACTATATTGACACCTCACAATCTTTAATATAATTATCCTCACAACACCCCGGTGTGGTGGGGCAGTACTATTATCCCCATTTTATAGATGAAGAATTGAGGCACAAAGACAAGTTGACATGCCCATGGTTATTGAGGGAATTTGGGGCGGAGCATGAACCCAGGCCTTCAAACTCCTCAGCCAGCAATTTAAACACCTGACTAGCCTTCTTCTCTAATATAATAGTAACTTTTCTAACCACTAGGGGGAAGGGATAGCTCAGTGGTTTGAGCATTGGTCTGTTAAACCAAGGATTGTGAGTTCAATCCTTGAGGGGGCCATTTAGGGATCTAGGGCAAAAATTGGTCCTGCTAGTGAAGGCAGGGGGCTAGACTCAATGACCCAAGGTCCCTTCCAGTTCTAGGAGATTGGTATATCTCCTTTATTACCTTTTTTTTTATATACAGGCCATATCCTAAATTTTTGTGTAAACCTCCCACTCTTCCCAGTCAGAAGCCAGACTGTAGTATATTGCCCTAATAACTTTGTAGACCTAGCCCACGTACCATAATGAATACATCCTTCTGCCCAGAATGACCGACTCCTGTGGAAAACATGATTCCAATTTATCCATCTGAAGATGGAAGCAAATTGTGTCACTATGTTACCAAATTGTGTTACAGCTCTGGTGGTATTTTGCCCGCCCTTAAAATAGTGATAACTGATACTTTGAATTTCAGGCTCAAAGATGTTATGAATTTGTATCACAAACAAAAATGCAGCTTGGGGGATAAAAGCTGCCATCACAACAATTGTTCTTCTTTAATAGATTTACAACCTCCAAATATAAACAGAGCAGCAGGATTAGAATTATAATAGAGCATAATTTCTGCATTGTATAATCAGAACAAACAATTCTCAAAGGGATTTTTTTTTATAGTCAGTTCACATTAAATCCCAGTGTGTACCTTCCCCCAGCAAAATATCTGTAACAGCATCTGGTACTTACAGATCTTCAATTTTATAGTGACACCTACAGTAGTAAGAGAAAAGTACCACTAAATGAGCCGTTCACCTCAGACACTAGCTGCCAACAACTTATGAACATTATCCATATTGCCAATTATATAATTATATGCCTTTAACCTATGAATTTACATGGAGATTTTCACATTTTACATTAGTATGAGCTGCAATAAGCTGTGAAGGTGGATAATGAACCAATATAACATTTGATCAATTCTTACAAATCCCAGTCGTTACTAAGTCTTTGGGTAAAATCCTGGCCCCATAGAAATCAATTTTCACCCTTTATATCCTAAGGAGGTAACAAAGGTACATCATGTTGAGAGGGTGTCCCATACGACTCTAATCAGAACATATGAGGGTATTCTATAATAAGCAGCAGCTGTTAGCAGACATATAGTATTGTACTGCCTGTGCTTTGGTGAGTTTAAAATTAGAGGGGTTGGCCTACAGCAGGGGTTCTCAAACTGTGCCTGCACAGTGCCTCCCTCAATGAGCCCCTGTGATGGACTGTGCAAACCCCCACGGAAGAGAAAGAGGTTAAGGAGCTACTTTAGACCCAGACACCTCTGCCCTGCCACACCTGCAATGCATACGCAGGCTGGAGGAGGAGCATAACAGGGGAATGGAGCAGCTCACTTAGAGGTAGCCAGCATAGGTGAGTAGGTCTGTGCTCTACAAAAGAAGCATTGTGGGAGGCCTAGCTCCTGGAGTCCCTGATTATGCATGGTTTACCTGCTGAGGAAAAAGGACTCTGGCTGCTCACAAGGTTAGAGACTTCTTCTTGGATTTATTGTGGTTGTGTCTTTGTGTTCCCTTCTTGTGTGGGAAGGGTTGTAGGAAAAGACCAAGGCAGGCAGCCGCATGGCACTCAAGGGTGCAGGACTCGGTGATCTATCTTTGGGCCCTGGGCTGGAATCTGGTGGGGTTCTCCAACCTATCCCCTGATGAGGCTGGAAGCAAAAAGTCCATCTCTGAGACCAGAGACTCAGGACTGGGAAGACTACATATCCCAGAAAGCCCTGACTGTGGGACTTGAGCAGGGTGAAACCTGAAGCATCTTGCTGGGCAGTAGCACTAGTCTTTTGTGGGACTCTTCATGTATCCTGAAAAGAGTGGACACAACTTGTGGGCCAGCTGGAGGATGGAGTCACAGAAGGGGACAGACCACTGTAGGGCTAGAGCAGCTATCAGTAGGGAGTACCAAGGACAGAAAAGTGCCTGTCATCCTCTCTTATGACCACTAGGGAGTGACTGTGGGGAGCAGGCCCTGATCTCAGTTGGGGTCTTTAGGTGCTACTGTGATGGTAATAATTTGATAGGGTGGTTTGTTTTTTGTTTTTGGTGTGTGTGGTGTGTGGTTTGTTTGTTTGTTTAGGCTAATTGGGACTATTACCATGTAAGATGCAAATGTTAAGCAATGAGGAGAATTAACCACTGGAAAAGATCCTAAGGGATTTGATAAAATCATCATCACTTGGAAGCCCTAAACCAAGGGTTTAATCATGAAATCCATTACGTGCCAGATTTGGCCCCCTTATGCATGCTGAATAGTAACTTGCTCCTGACTTCCACGTGAGTAAGGGGGAGTAGGCCACATGCCAGAATGAGTGCAGAGTGCCTCTCAGTGCTCACCTTGGTGCAGTGTGGCTCAGCTCTGCCCCCTATGCTGGGCTGTGCCCACATATCAAGCTCTAAGCTCCAGTGACCTATTTAGATACGTATATTTGTGGGAAAGACACACACCCTCTTCGAAGTCTTGTTCTGAGATTGTGGGCCTAATTCAGCATTTGAGTTACTTTGAATTTAGAAGGATGTAACTTGATTAAAATCAGAACAATGCCATGGATTTAACACATCTCACTGAGTTGAAACCTGTGTCTCTGTCTTGGCCTGTGCCTAGGAAGGGTCAAAATACTGTCTTTTGAAGAATCCAAGGCAATGTGTTCAGGATACCAGGGCTGAGTGTGCTACAAATACATCTATCTTCTAATCAAGAGTTCTCTCTATGCAGCCCCATAGTAAATGTAGCAAGTCACTCAAGAACCCCATCTTCTAATCTACGAAATAGAAGGATGGGTTATACCTAGAAAAATTATTAGAGAACCACATCCAGGACTCTCTTTTCCAAAAGATCACTGGAATGGGATTAGGTCCCTAGTCTCTTAAACTGTGCATATAACTCTGCTAGCATTTGAGCTGTGAGAATAATGGATTTGGGAGGTTGCTGTCAATTCTGGAAAGTACAAAGATTGTTTTGGGTCAACCCAAAAGAAACTATTCTGAATTTTTGGCAGATAGTTATATTTGTGTCAAACTTTTCAAATGAAATGTCATTTGACTCAAAACATTGTTTAGATTTTGAGAATTTTTTTAAATGAAAGGAGATTTCTGAAGAAGCTGTCTTGAATAAATCCTTTGGCTTTTTAAGGGGTGGTTAGCCCAAACAAGTAACTGAAATTGACACACATTCACAAAATAGTTTGGTCAACCTGAATCTGCTTCCCCCCCACTGAAATAGTTTTGACCATAATTTCTTCCAGCTCTAGTTAGTATTCAGTAGTCTGAAGGAGCAAGTGAGTGTAGAAATATGATTAAGCTAGGGTGACCAGATAGCAAATGTGAAAAATCAGGGTGGATGGGTAATAGGTGCCCGTATAAGAAAAAGTCCCAAATATTGGTACTGTCCCTATAAAATCAGACATCTGGTCACCCTAGGTTAAACTGTGCCAGGACAAAGTCTGAATGATCCATAGTATGTGACTTAAATACCAAACCTCCGTAGCAAGGAATATTTGGGTATTATCTGACAAGGTGGGCCCAGAACTGAAGCATAAAGGATCTTGTGATCACCATGCATGAGATCTCTGAAAGGTTAAAAGTAAAGGCAAAACCTAGAGTCCTCTGTTAGATGGATCAGGACATGAAGCAGAAGCTAGCTTAGATTTTCAGCTGACTTTTCCTAGCTAGAAGACAACAACATCTAGAACTTGCATGATCTAATTGCTCAAGTTTCTCTAGAGAAACTGTATCATACATGCAGAGGCAGTGTAGCTCAGTGGGTAGATACTGGGACTTGGGAGACTTGATTGCTATTCTTGGCTCTGTGTCTGACCTGATGTATGATGTTAGGCAAGTCAATTTTCTGTGCGTGTGTTTTTCCCCCTTCCACCCTTTGTTTGCCTTGTCTATTTAGAAGCTCAACTCTTTAGGACAATCTCTCTAGATATTGGTACAAGTGCCTCACAGAATGAGGACCTCCTCATCTATTGGGGCTTTTAGGTGCTCCCATAATGCAAAAAAAAAAAATCTGAGGGAAAAGACAGTGGTGTGAGGCTGGGAGTTCCTTTCCCAGGTCTGAAGAAGAGCTCCATGTAAGCATGGAAGTTTGTCTCTCACCAACCGAAGTTGGTCTAATAAGATGTTACCTCACCCACCATCTCCACAATTAAACAAAGTGTGTTACTGTCTGTCAGGGTTCCTTCCCCACTCTGAACTTTAGGGTACAGATGTGGGGACCTGCATGAAAGACCCTCTAAGCTTATTTATCAGCTTAGGTTAACAGTAAGCTGCCACCACCAAGCGTTTTCCAAATCTTAGAGCCACTTGGAACTCTGCCTTCCCCCAAATATTTCCCAAGTCCCTAGCCCCCCCTTTCCTGGGCGGATTTGAGACTAATTCCACCCCCAACCCCCCAAGTCCTTACCTACCTCTTCCTGGGTAGGCTTGAGAGTATACCCTCACCAATTACTCCTGGTGAACACAGATCCAAAACCCTTGGATATTAAAACAATGAAAAATCAATCAGGTTCTTAAAAGAAGGATTTTTATTAAAAGAAAAAGTAAAGTTTATTTCTGTAAAATCAGGATGGAAATAACTTCACAGGGTATTCAGATTCAAAGAGCCCAGAGGAACCCCCTCTAGCCTTAGTTTCAAAGTTACAGCAAAACAGGGATAAACCTCCCTCTAGCAAAGGAACATTTACAAGTTGAGAAAACAAAGATAAAACTAACATGCCTTGTCTGGATGTTACTTACAAGTTTGAAATATGAGAGACTTGTGCAGAAAGATTTGGAGAACACGGATTGATATCTGGTCCCTCTTAGTCCCAAGAGCGAACACCACCAAAACAAAAAGCACAAACAAAAACCTTCTCCTCCTCTTCCCCCACTCCCAGATTTAAAAGTATCTTGTCCCCTTATTGGTCCTTTGGGTCAGCTGTCAGCCAGGTTACCTGAGCTTCTTAACCCTTTATAGGTAAAATGATTTTGGTGTCTCTGGCCAGGAGGGATTTTATAGTATTGTATACAGGAGGGTTGTTACCATTCCCTTTATAGTTATGACAGTGTTTAACAACCAGATAAAAGATGATGGCAACACTAAAGAGTTAACATTTGTTCACAGTACTATATACAGTATTATCTGAGATTCCCCAATCCCTCCCTGCCACCTCTACTTAAAATGACACAGAACTGTAGTATCCCAGATTTGCTGGAGGGTAGTTGTCAGCAAGATGACACTTTAACAGTGGCCATTAGCTTATGCTTATCAAGATAGCCAACTGTAGCCAAAATATTACTTGCTTTGTAAAATAGATGTGATGAGGTGTATAGACCCCAATGGGGCTTGCTAAGAAATGGGTTAATATGAACTGTCTGTTCAGAAAGTGACTCTTTCCTACATGCTGGGATTGTCATGAGAGCAGAGCTGGGCCAGCTGTGGTAAATTTAGTAACTTCGGTGGCAGTGGAGGATGCTGGGCACCTTGCCAGATGGGGCTGTAAATAATACAACAGCACATCTTGCTAAGCGAATGTCAAATGGTAGAGAATTTAAAGTCCAGTCCAGTCACTTCAGTGTACAGTGCATCTGGCCAACTCCGAATCCTGAGTGTAATTCACTCCTTGAGCCACATGGCCAATGTGATGTACAAGTCAAGGGGCATGTGCATAACTGGAAGAGAAGAGAAATGCAGCCCTGTTTATGTCAAGCCCTGGGGGCGGGGACAGTTTGAGCTAGGCATTAATTTGTTTCTGTTGCTTTAAATTGGAAACTTTTAATCTTTTTAGAACTATTGCTTTACTAAGCAGTCCTCTAAAACTAGTGGTGGGGAGAGAAGGAAGACCAACAAGTAGTATAGTCAGACTAGAATCCCACAGCAAGAATCCCCATGGTGGGCCAAGCTGAACAGAAGGGCACTTAACATGGTATCTTCAGACCAATCTTACATCCAGCTCAGAGCCTCAGCTAAAGCAAGAGATTCCTTGGGTAGCAACAGTCGTGAGAATTCCTCACTTGGAAAAAGAGCTAGATGTGTAGCAAAAGAAAGGACTGCTCAGAGTTGGCGCAAATGAGGTCTGATGAGTGTCTGGTTGCTCCAGGGGCTATGGCAGGGCTGGGAAATTCTCCACCTATGGGGTTCAGTTCATGAAAGGGTTCACAAGCTGAGTCCCATAGTGGAGCTCAGAGGAGTGGAAAGCGATCAACCAACTAGTCACATACACCTTTGCCACCAACAGGAGTCATCTGCAGCTTCATCCCTCTGCCAACCCCCTGCAAGCTGGCAGGCCTCTATCTTGTAAGGAGCAGCTGCACCTATGAAATATATCAAACTGAGGCAGGTGGGCTAAGAGCCAACTTTTCTAGTGATACTCAGCTCACCAAAAATTGCATCACTATTAATAAGCATTTCTTCAAGACCTTAGTCTTGCAAATTCTGACTGCAATCTGAAATAGTGCCACCTGATTCCTATTTAGCTATCCACAGGGCTCCTATCACCATAATATCTGAGCATCTCTCTCACCTCACTCCTGAAAGATAGGGAAGTTATTACTCCATTTTACAGCAGGGAACTGAGGGACAGAGAGAAGTGGTTTGCCCTGGCTCACACAGGAAGCCAGTAGCGGATCTCCTGAGTCCCAGTCCAGTGCCTTAACCATAATTCCATCCTGCCTCTCTGGAAGTCCTGCTAATGTTATACTTGCAAAATTTAATTCGTGTGCTTGTCTTTGGCCAGTAAGTTGTGGGGGGGGGTTGTTTTTGATGGGCTAGTAGAATATCATTAGTTTGGTTATCAACATGATCAAAGGACAATCTATTTGACAGACCTGCCCATGCAGGTAAACGTTCTATTTTATTCCAGGGCTACCCATGAACTTTCTTTTATTCAGAGATTTATTTTGTTTTGCAGAACTAATATTAACCAGATTTTCCCCTCTCATTCTTAGAAAGGGCTTCCTTCTATTTGGTCTTATTTCTGCTCATAATTTTTACAGTAATATGTGGGAATCCTATTGTGCCAAGCACTGTACAAACTAGAGACAGACTTGGTTCCTGGCCCAAAGATTTATTCTTAGACAGCACGCTAGAGAAAGGAGGGGCTCCTTTTACATGGCTTTTACTGGGCTTTTTGTTTGGTTTTTTGCTTTAGTGTAGTGAGTCAAAACAATCCATGTTTAGTAAGACAATACCATTAGAACTTTCATTATCAAGACACTCCTGTAAATAAACAATGGCATAGTGCCTGCTGCTGCTTTTCCCAGCAGAATAAACTAAATGACTGCAACTTTTTTCAGGGCTGACTGTAGCAACACAGCTAGAGCACAGACAATAGACCCTCTGATTCTGAAATTTACACCTAGGTGAAGGCAGAAAATGTAGAAGTTTGTAGGCTGACTCAACAGAATGAAGTTTTGATGAGTCTTGCAAAGCCGAGACTTAATGAGGCTTGTCCTTGGAATGAGGTGGAGGGAATAAATGTCATTGTTCAGTTACTAGATGGGAGTGTTAGCTGTGACGTTACACGGCACCCCCATTCTTCATAGAAATATGGTGAGATATGAATATGGTATAACTAAGATGGATCTTGGAAAGGTTATAATTTACTGTTTATATGCATGTATCATTTTTCTATATGAAGCTGGGAATATTGACCATGTCTCTGTATTTCAAGTGAGCTACGTTGGATGAGGCCAAACAAGGTTAGTGGCTTATTGAAGGAATGCACACAAGCATAGGGATCACCACAGGAAACATCTGAGAGAGCACTATAAAATGGGAACTGTTTGACCTGGGTCACAGCAAAAAGCTTCTCAGCAAATGGTGGTGGGGGATGAGGAGCGCTCTCCCTAAAACACACCTGAAAACACCTGAGGAACAAAGACTGAACTGGGAGAAGTGATGAGCCCAGGCTAAGATCTTCAGCTTGTGTTTGGAAAACCTGGGAAAGCCAAGGCAACTTGTGCCTTAAGAATCTGCCAGCCTATTTATCTCTCAGGGAGAGAATCTGCTCGTTTGTATCGTACCTATGCAGTGTGTGTTTTTGCTATCCCTTGAACCACCTAAAATCTACCTTTTTGTAGCTAAACTTATTTTTTTTATTAGTAAACCCAGTTTACGTAATTTCTAACTGGGCAGGGGGGCAAGAAGTCATGCACATCTCTCTTCAATTGAGGAAGAGGGCAGATTTTTATGAGCTTGCGCTGTGCATATTTTTCTATAGAGTGCAAGACAGTATTATTTTGAGTTTCTCCCATAAGGGGTGTGCATGTGAGTGCTGGGGGAGTCTTCACACACAGAGCCAACTTTAGTCATGTGTGCGTGCATCCCAGGCTGGTGGAGCAGGAGAGGCTCAGTGAAATCCCAATACATCAGGTGGCATCACAGAAGAGGGGTCCAACCCATCCCAGTAACATTATCAATAATGCTGAAAAAGTAGAAGCTTTCAATCAATATTTGTGTGTATAGTATTTGGGGAAGGGGGACAAATGGTGTGGTGACCTCAGGATAAACTTTTTCCGTTCTGCCAGCATCTCAGGAGGATGTTAAACAGCAGCCATTAGAGAGGCATTTTTAAACCAACAGGGCCAGATAATTTGCATCCAAGAGTTTTAAAAGAGCTAGGTGGGGAGTTTGATGAATTAATATAGTGGGTTTTTTTTAAATGAGCCTTGGAACACCAGGGAATTTCCAGAAGACTGGAAGAAGGCTAATGTTTCAAATTTTAAAAAGGGGGAAAATGGGACAACCTGGCAATTATAGGCTTGTCAGCCTGGCAGATTCCAAACAAGATAATGGAATGGCTGAAATGGGATTCTTTTACTCAAGAATTTAAAGGAGGTTAATATAATTAATGCCAACCAACATGGGGTTTATGCAAAAATAAATCCTGTCTAACTTGATATCTTTCCTTATAAAGGTAAAGGTGTTGATGTAATACTTAAACTTCTGTACTTGGTACAACATGGGGGGGGGGGTTAAATCTAAAATGAAGGAAACATTAAATGGATAAGAGGCTGGTTAACTGAAGTTTCAAAATATAACTGCCAACAGGGACTCATCATTTGAACAGGTTTCTAGTGGGACCCACAGGAACTGGTTCTTGGCCCTATGCCACTCTACCATGTTCATCAATTACGTGGAATACCACACATCCCTGAAAGTTTGCAGATGACCCACAGATGGGAGTGGTAAATAATGAAGAGGACAGGCCCCTGACAGGAGGTGAGCTGGATTGCTTGGTGCAAGCAAATACTATAGGAATGAAGATTGTAAACCCCTTTGTAGACCATGCTTACCCAGGATAGAATCCCCCTTCTTGTAGCAGTGGATTAGTAGCTGAATGTGAGCTCTGAGTGTTATGCTGTAGCCAAAAGAGCTAATGTGATCCTGGAATGCATAAATAGGGGAATTTTCAGTAGGAGCACAGGTTACCAAATACTGAGGCAAAATACTGGTGTGACTGCATCAGGAATGCTGTGTCCAGTTCTGGTGCCAACAATTCAAGAAGGATGTTAACAAATTGGAGGGGGTTCAGAGAAGAGCCACAAGAATGGTTAAAGAGTTAGAAAACCTGCCTCCTAGTGATAGAGTGAGGTCCTTGAGTCTGTTGAGCTTAATAAAGACAAGGTTGAAGAGTGGGTTGATTAGCCCATAAGTACCTACATGGAGGTGAGGTGGGACAACAAATACTTGATAACAGGTTTTCTGTCTAGCAGAGAAGTGTAACGCAATCCAATGACTGGAAGCCGAGGCTAGAGAAATTCAAACTGAAAATAAGGTACATTTTTAACAAGGTAGTGTAGTGGGATGACCACCCTGCTCCTGCCCTGAAGGGCTTAAAACAGCCCTGGGAGAGGGCTGTGGCTGGGGAAAGGCTGATTGGGGAAGGAGCCACAGCTGAGGCCATGCCCCAATCAAGCCACAGCTGGCCCTATAAGGGTTGTGAGCCAAGAGCTCAGAGGTAGTCTGACTCTAGCTGTTAGAGAGAAGGACCTGGCTGCCTGAGAGCTGAGAAGGGTACCTGAGGTGAAGCAGTGCTGAGGAAGGGCGGAGGGAGCTGAGGCGCTCCAGCCTGATAAAACCTCAGACTGCGGCCTTGCCAAAAAGGTACTGGGGTTGCAGAGAGGCAGCCCAGAGGCCGGGCCGCCCAGAGGATTCCAGGGGCCTTGGGTCTTCGGCGGCAGGGGGCCCTTCCGTTCCGGGACCCGCCGCCAAAGTGCCCCGAAGACCCGCCACCAAAGTGCAGCCGGGTCTTTGGTCGTAATTTGGTGGCAGGGGGGCTCCTGCCACGGATCTTCGGGGCACTTCAGTGGCGGGTCCCAGAATGGAAGGCCCGCCACTGAATTACTGCAGAAGACCCGGCTGCACTTTGGCGGCAGGTCCCGCTTCAGCGGTAATTCGGTGGGGGGGGGGGGGTAGTCCTTCTGCCTTGGAGCAGAAAGACCCCCGCCGGCGCAGATGGGGAGCAGAAGAAGCTCCGGGGGCCAGGGCCCCACGAGAGTTTTCCCGGGGCCCCCTGAGGGAGTGGAGGACCTCGCTCCAGGGGCCCTGAAACTCTTGGTGGGGGGGCCCTGTGGGGCCTGGGGCAAATTGCCCCTCTTGGAGGGGGGGGGGCCGGGCGGCCCTAGGTCCTAAACCCCTTGCCGATGATGAGTGGCCATTAGACTGCAGTCTGCCCCAGTGAGCATGGACTAGACAATGGCTGGCAGAAGTCAATGAGGCAAGTGGGGGTTGGGAGTTCCCCTGGGAGGGGAGACCCAGAGAGAGGGGGCACTGTAGTGAGCAGAACCCCTGGGCAAAGGGCATCAGTGTCCAGGAGGAACATGGGGCCAGCAGCAGACAAGACATCAGCCAGCAGAGGGTGCTCCAGAGCTGGAAAAGAGCTAATTCCCTGGACAGCCAGCAGGAGGCACCATGCCAGTGAGTCATCACACTGCCACAGGTGGGTGACTATCTACTGGGAGAATTTCCAGGGTCATGGTAGATTCTGTCACTGGCAATTTTAAAATCAAGATTAGATTTTTTTTTTCCTAAAAGATGCTCCAGGGATTTTTGTAGGAAGCTTTATGGCCTGTGTAATACAAGACATCAGCCTAGAGCACAATGGTCCCTTCTGGCCTTGGAATCGACAGCGTTTAAGTCAACAAAATGAGAGTCCTTGGAGCTCCTGAACTGAAGGTTAAGATGTGCTCTACGGTGTTTTTGCAGGCCTGGGCTTGTGTGCCTCAAGTGAAATGTGAAGAGATTTGGTTCTTAAGCAGCACGCATCTTCGCATTGTTCACTTTCTAGAATCATTTCTGTTCTCAACTATGGGAGAAGTAGAGAATATTCTGTACACAATTGCTATATGTGTCTAACTCCCCTATTAAAGGGAGTTGCTATTATTTTAGCAACCCATTTTGCTGGGTGCCTGACAATGTGGGAGTCACTGCTTCAAAGCTTACAATCTAAATAGGCAAGTAGCAAGGAACATGCCTCAAAAGAGGTGAAATGACTTGCCTGAGGTCACACAGCAGGTGATTAGGAGGCATAGCACCCAGGTTTCCTGACCTTCAGTTCACTGCCCTGGCCACTAGACCACACTACCACACACAACCCCCAACTCTGATGTTTGAAAATCAAACTGCTCAGTTCAAGTGCTTCTCTCTCTCTCTCACACACACACACACACACATGCAGCCTTAACTCTGGGCCCATTAGGATGATACCCTCTTGTGCTATCAATCTGTTGGGGTGAGTATATTTCTCTACACTACAGGAACCCCCTAATTCATTGATCCTGTGATTGCATCTGGAAATGGGAAAGGCATCTTGGTATCTAATAGCAACAAGCGATGACTCCATGTCTGCTAATCAATGACACTGAAGGTCCTACCAGGACTGGAGGTGTGGTGGCATGGAAGAAATAACTCTCCTGTCTGCATTATTTTGCATGTGGAATCCCTTCCCCAAGGATTCTTGGCTGAGCACAGGTTGGGTTCCTTTAACTCCAGCTGCTGAGGTAGCTTTGCAAATGAGGCTTCTCACAGATCTGAAGAGAGAGGTGCCCTTCACTCTGCATCCATCTAGTGAATGGCAGTGGTCTCTGCATGGTGCCCAGCTTGTCCACCAAATGAAACCCCTTTGCAACTGAGCTAAGGGGAATCAGGAGGATGAGGAGGAAAGTGTTCTGTGTCATGGTCTCTGCCTTATGACTCAATCCACAATGAAAACTTCTAAGACCAATAATGTATCATGCAGTTGCATGTTTCTTCCATAGATGCCAACAAAAGGCTCTTTTCCCAGCTACTTGATTTCCCACCCTCTGACTCCTCCACCTCAACCAAGCTTCACAATCATCACTGTACCAGTCTTAAATTGTTTGTTTTAAAACTTAGTGTGTGTATGTAATAGTCTTTTGTCTGGTGAAAAATTTCCCTGGAAACTAACTTCTCATTTACATTCATTCTTATGGGGAAATTGGATTTGCTTAACATTTTGCTTGAAGTTGCATTTTTCAGGAACATAACTACAATGTTAAGTGAGGAGTTACTGTATTTAACTCTGTGGGCTTCACTCCTGGAAGATACTTGCCAAAAATCAGCTGGAAAGGAAGTTTGAGTGTGAACTCTTTGTATTTTGGCATTTGTCTTGGCCAGAGTCAGGAATTTTCAGAGCTGAGCAAGCATGTAATAATAGGGAGGGGGTTAAATTTTAAACCTCCAGTAAAGTCTCTTTCAAGTGACAGATGAAGTTTTAGGTCACTTACTATTGTATCAGAAACTGTCTCACTCTGGTTCAAGTCCAGCTAGAAGTCTAGACCTTTGACCTCTTAGAAAACAGAAGCTGAATGGGGCTTTCTAAACACAGGCTAATTTTAAAGCACCAAATGAAGTGTTACTACTACAAGAAATAATCCATTAGAATTGCTTCCTTTGCACTCTTTTTTTATTGTATCTGTTTCAAACTGTGCAAGGTGACTGCCTGGATAACAAACCTTCCTTGCTGATTGTTACCAAGTAACTAGCACCTCCTGTGGGAGAAGACAGACCTCTTGCTGGGAAGCCACTTCCCTGTTCATCAGCATTGCATAGGAAGAGAGGAAGGAAAAACAAGCAGAGAATCTAACTTTGAAACAATGATTGGAAATAAGCTAAAGCAGCTTTGAGTGTCAGGTATAGCAGCTTTTATTTTATAAGGACACTTCTGGTATTGGGGGGGGGGGGCTGCAATTTTGTTGCCTAATCAGAAGTGAATCAGCTCAGTGCTAAATATGGGGGAGGGAAGATCCTTCTGAGAGGAAGGCACAGGGCTGAGTCAGGAGGCCTAGTGTCAAATCTCACTGACAGGTTTTTCATGTGAACTTGGGCAAGTTACTGAATCCCCTTGTGCCTCTGTTTATCTGTCAAATGGGGATAATGCTTAGCTTACCCCATCCCTGTAAAACTAAATTCTCCCATATTTGTAGAGATTTGGAGATCCACAAATGCGGTCACCTACATTATATAAAAGGTGCTGCTTTCTTCTCTCGCCTCATATTGTTTGGTGGGGGGGGTTTGGTTTTTTTTTCGGGGTTTTTTTGGTTCTCAAATCCTCTTCCTTGCTACTTTTGTCATTAACCCCTTCACTCACTGTAATGGGGCTGAACCTGGTGCACTTTGTCAATCAAGACAGCTTCTTGTATAATGCTGTCAAGGTTCCATCCACTCTGAACTTTAGGGTACAGATGTGGAGACTCACATGAAAGACCCCCCCTAAGCTTATTTTTACCAGCTTAGGTTAACAGTACACTGCCACCACCAAGAGTTAACCAAATATTTAGGGAGAGCCACTTGGAACTCTGCCTTTCCTCAAATATCTCCCAAGTCCCTAACCCCCTTTCCTGGGCAGGCTTGAGAATAATCCTCCCCAAGTTTCTACACCCCTTTCCCTTGGAAGGTTTGTGAATATCCCCTCACCATTTGTCCTGGTGAACACAGATCCAAACCCCTGGATCTTAAACCAATGAAAAATCAATCAGATCCTTAATTAAAATTCTTCTTTTAAAGAAAAAAGGGGGAAGGAGTACCTCTGTAAGATTAGAATGAAAGAATCTCCCAGACAATCAGATTGAAAACCCAGAGGGTTTCCTTCTGGGCAAAACTTTAAAGTTACACAAAGAACCCAAATTTACCCTTCCTCTTAGTTGCAGAAGAACTCACAAACAAACTAAAAGTCATCTAATACATTCCTTCTCTAAATACTCACTACCCTGTAGGAATGGGATGGCTCCTTTCTTTCTCTCTCTCTCTCTCTCTCTGGCAAAATCCCACACACTGCACAGACAAGACATTTTTTTTTCCTCCCTTCCAGATTTTTAAAGTATCTTGTCTCCTTATTGGTCCTTCTGGTTCAGGTGTCAGCTAGGTTCTGTGAGCTTCTTAACCCTTTACAGGTAAAAGAGCAATTAACCCTTAACTCAGTGGTCCCCAACCTTTTTTGTCTGGCGGGCGCCAGACGATGAGCCACAGAGGACCGTGGTGGCGGATGAGAATCTGCTGACAAGCGGCAACGTCAATAGGCATTGCTGTCGAAATGCTGCCGACAAGTAGTGTCATCCAGAGGTGTCACTGCTGAAATACCACTGAAAATTGGCGGCGGTGATGCCTCTGGATGATGCAGCTTGTCGGCGGCATTTTAGGTGGATGCTCATCCACCAGCCAGTACGCGGGCACACTTAGATGCCCCAGCAGGCACCATGGTGCCCAGAGGCACCATGTTGGGGACCCCCCTGCCTTAACTGCATGTTTGACACAAGCATCTACAATTAGTGAAGTGAAGTCATCTAATGATCCAGATGCAGATGTGTGATGATGTATCGTATCCCCATACTGACATCACAACCATAGTACACTGCAGGCCTTTTTAGAAGCATAACCAACCTCTTCTCCATTTAGATTGACTTAAATGGGAACCTGGGTGCTGGGGGGGGGGGGGGAGGGAGAGGGAATTTCTCATGATTGCCTTTATGGAGGGAAGCCCTGCTCAGCAACTCAGATATGTCTGAATGCAGTTAACAGGGCATTAATGTGCAGGACAATTAAGACTATTTGCAGGAGTGTGAAGTGAGTGCAAAGCAGGGCTGGCTTTAGGCCTATTCCACCAATTCCCCCAAATCGGGCCTCGTGCCTAAGAGGGCCCTGCACCCAGTGAGAATCCCTTCCCTGGCTAGAGGCACCTTTTTAATTTTTACTCACCTGGCAGCACTCTGGGTCTTCGGTGGCACTTCGGCAGCGGGTCCTTCGCTTGCTCTGGGTCTTTGGCAACACTTCGGCGGGTCCTTCAGTGCTGCCAAAGACCTGGAGCGAGTGAAGGACCCGCCGCTGAAGACTCGGCGCACCGCCTGGTGAGTACAAGCCCCATGTGTGGTTTTTTGTTTTGTTTTTTTACATGGTTTTTTTTTTTTAGTCATCCCTGCCAGGGCCCCGTCAAAACTGTTCGAATTGGGCCCTGCACTTCCTAAAGCCGGCCCTGGTGCAAAGCTGGTGTAAAGAGATGCCATTCTGATTTAGTGCCAATCTATACTCAGCATTGCTGAGAATGACTACATGAGATGCAAGACAATGAAGAATCAGCCTCACATATCTGGTGTTATCACCTTCAGCACATGGTGCAATGCTGCTGGCACTTTGAAAGAACACTATCTTGATCACATCTACAGCCAGCTGGGAGCTCTAGCAGCAATGCTTCAGTTGGAAGGGAGCACTCAATCTATAATGTAGGTGCTGGTGTGAGTGTTTACAATAGAGGATCCCACCTAGAGCTGGGCAAAATATTCAGAGTTTCTTGACTGAGCATTTCTTCCTTTACCTGCAAGCAGACTTTGGATTTTTACAATTTTTCTGATTTTTGTTTAGTAAATGGCTTGTGAACATGGCTCAGCATATGGACTGCTCCTGATTTAACAGCTAAGTGTTTAGCTGACTGCCCCAGTAGGCACTGAGACTGGCTTTCAACATGTTGTCTCACATCCCAAATAATAAATGTATAATTATGGAAAAATTGTGTAGGAGTAGGAAACCATTTCACATTACAACCAAACTGACAGTCACTGAAAAAATGGCTTCAAATATTTGATGGTCTTAATTTGCTATTAACTTTGTAATTGGTCACATGGCATTGTTTCTGATTCCCATGTGCACAAGTAAGTCTCTGACAACCATGTGAATGCTTATCTGCACCTGTTCACTATACATTCCCCTTCCCGTGTACATTCTTGCAAACAAATTGTTTCTGTGGACATGCACTTAAGCTAAATCAATACAAGACAGCTGTAAGCCAATTTAAGTTGATTCCTTACTACCTTAAACTAAATGGATGTGAGGCAATTGGCTCTCCCTTGTTATATCTCTAGTATCTGATCAGCTGTGGCACAAACTCAGTGCATGAGAATGGTGAGTCTGTCATCTCTGTATCAGTCTAACTAATGGCCATACCAGATCCACTATTAGCACATCAGTCTAATTACCAGTCACCAAGAAGGCTGGGCATGACTCCCCACTGTCACGCAGCCTATATCCTCACTTCCATAAGTGCAAAGCAGTGTCATTCTTCCTGGGTGGTTCTTTACAGTCCTGTTGCACATATGTGACTATGGCAGGGGCAAGGTGAGAGGATCAGGCCCTTTGTGTGTGAATTGATCTCTTGTCCTTTAGCAACAGTCTGCTCCCACTGAAGTGCTACATCTTCCCCTTGATTAAAATGGAGTCTGGGTGCCACACGTCAGGATGTGCACAATATAAACTACAGTGGTTGACAGGGTTGTAATTAGAACATTCTCCTTTTTAAACTGATTTTTAAAACCATGTCTGGTTAAATTGGTCCTGATTTTGTGTATTGAAAAAGCCTAACAGCTCTGCTGGATCAGAGCTGTAGTGTGGATGAGTTGACTGCCACAGGTGCCTTAAGCAGAGGGTCACCTAACTCTCTGCTTAGAGAAGGTGTAATCAACCTGGTGCTTAAATCAGAAGCATCAGTCTCTGCACAGTGGGGCTCTCTCAGCTCTTCTGGTGCCAGGAACATCAACACGCATTAAGAAGAGCAGGGAAACATTTGCAAAATGCCTCAAAGGCTGATAAGGCTTAATTTGTCCTGACAGCTTTTGGGGGGAGAACATCCCCAGCTGATATTCTACTGAGGGTTAAGTCCTAGCCCTTTCCAATTCCCCCTGAATTATCTTCTTCCCAAATAATTGGATTTCAATTTCACCCCTTGCCCCAACACTCTTTACTAAGACTAAGTGGTCTCATTATGTCAGCATGTTTTGGTCCTTCTCCCAGGTCTCTTGCAAAGGCCCTCATCCAAAACCCATTGAAGTCAGTGAGGAAGGGAAGGATCTTCCATTTATTTCAGCAGGCTTTGTATCCTGCTGGAAGTACGGGCCATTAGTTAAGAAGTAAGCTGTGCCATAGCTGGGATGGGGGAAGACAATACATCTCAGCAGTATTTGTTCATTCTTATTCCAGGGCTGGCTGCCTTTTTTTTTTATTTTTTTTAAACCCAAGCTTGAATTATAATTAACTCCCTGCCACATCCTGAGCACTTCTTCCCTCAAGCCCCCTGCTGTCTGCAATGCTGACCAGCATCTCTCTCAGCCTTGGATCTTCATCGGGGAAAACATTTTTGTAAAGCCACTAGGTGGCACTACTTTCCTCTGCTGGTAGCGATGAGAGCGCTAGCCAAACACTACCCTGCTGCATTCTAAATCATTCCTGAACTTGATAGCCCCAGGAAAAAACCTAATTAGTCATTTTACCTTTGAGTAGCATGACCTGTAATAGGCTCAGATCAGGGCCCAAATGTAGTTGTTGTGGCTTGGGCAATCTTCCTCCAAGTTTTTCCTTCTTGCTACCTTTTTGGGAGCAGATCTTAAGCAGGTGTAAAGTAGTATCACCTACTGCATTCAATGGCGCTACATTAATTTATGCCACCAGAGAATCTGACTCTTCGTCTGGAATTTCTAGGACTTTTTGTATCTCAACATTTTTCAAGATCTCAGTCACTATGTTTTTATCTCAGCTGAGATGGTGCTGGAATACATTCCTGATTTAACAGCTAAGTGTTTTTAGCTGACTGCCCCAAATAGGTTGAGTCCAGATTTTAACAGGTCTATGAAATAGACAAAATTATGTATGGAAAGGAAATTACTAAAAACTGCAACTAAACTGACATACAGTATGAGAGGCTTCCAAAATATTCAGCATTTCCTTTACCACAGATTATACATCAAAGATAATGAATATGCAAATTGTGACATGCACAGCAAGTTGTGGGCCAAGATCACTCCTTACACCCCCAAAACTCTCCACTGAAATCCGCTTGGCTGCATTTCTAGCATGGAGGCTTCTATAAATAGAACTGGCCAAGTTTTCTCTACCTAGGCAGTTTTTCTACCTACAGCACTGTACCAAATGTGTATTGAACACCACAATATTTTAAGATTTAATGTTTTTCAAGGCACTATGAATTTGGAGTGAGAAGGGGGAGATTATTAATTTGTGACTGGTATTGACTTAATCTGAGTCAAAGCTTGTTATACTGGAGACTCTGAACAGAGGTGACTATTGATTGTGTCTAGTCTTCGGGAGGGGAGGGGAGGGGGGACTGGCTTTTTGGTTGGGGGTGGGGATGTTCCTTAGCTCTCAAACTATTTAAACTAGTGCAGCACATCTAGATTAACTGGGGGCCAGGGGGGCTGAATACTCTGGGGGTCTATAAGGCCTTGTCTACACCAGAGAACTTTATTTTTGCCACCACCCTTGCAGCCCCTAGCAGGTCTGACTGTATTTGCAATAGCCTCTTCCCCTACATTAGTTGCAGAGCTGGTGGATACAAGGCACCCAGAAGCTCAAGGCACCTTGAGCAATAGTCAACATGGTTTCTGTAAAGGGAAATCGTGTCTTACTAATCTATTAGAGTTCTTTGAAGGGGTCAACAAACATGTGGACAAGGGGGATCCGGTGGACATAGTGTACTTAGATTTCCAGAAAGCCTTTGACAAGGTCCCTCACCAAAGGCTCTTACGTAAATTAAGCTGTCATGGGATAAAAGGAAAGGTCCTTTCATGGATTGAGAACTGGTTAAAGGACAGGGAACAAAGGGTAGGAATTAATGGTAAATTCTCAGAATGGAGAGGGGTAACTAGTGGTGTTCCCCAAGGGTCAGTCCTAGGACCAATCCTATTCAATTTATTCATAAATGATCTGGAGAAAGGGGTAAACAGTGAGGTGGCAAAGTTTGCAGATGACACTAAACTACTCAAGATAGTTAAGACCAAAGCAGATTGTGAAGAACTTCAAAAAGATCTCACAAAACTAAGTGATTGGGCAACAAAATGGCAAATTAAATTTAATGTGGATAAATGTAAAGTAATGCACATTGGAAAAAATAACCCCAACTATACATACAACATGATGGGGGCTAATTTAGCTACAACGAGTCAGGAAAAAGATCTTGGAGTTATCGTGGATAGTTCTCTGAAGATGTCCACGCAGTGTGCAGAGGCGGTCAAAAAAGCAAACAGGATGTTAGGAATCATTAAAAAGGGGATAGAGAATAAGACTGAGAATATATTATTGCCCTTATATAAATCCATGGTACGCCCACATCTCGAATACTGTGTACAGATGTGGTCTCCTCACCTCAAAAAAGATATTCTAGCACTAGAAAAGGTTCAGAAAAGAGCAACTAAAATGATTAGGGGTTTAGAGAGGCTCCCATATGAGGAAAGATTAAAGAGGCTAGGACTCTTCAGTTTGGAAAAGAGGAGACTAAGGGGGGACATGATAGAGGTATATAAAATCATGAGTGATGTTGAGAAAGTGGATAAGGAAAAGTTATTTACTTATTCCCATAATACAAGAACTAGGGGTCACCAAATGAAATTAATAGGCAGCAGGTTTAAAACAAATAAAAGGAAGTTCTTCTTCACGCAGCGCACAGTCAACTTGTGGAACTCCTTACCTGAGGAGGTTGTGAAGGCTAGGACTATAACAATGTTTAAAAGGGACTGGATAAATTCATGGTGGCTAAGTCCATAAATGGCTATTAGCCAGGATGGGTAAGAATGGTGTCCCTAGCCTCTGTTCGTCAGAGGATGGAGATGGATGGCAGGAGAGAGATCACTTGATCATTGCCTGTTAGGTTCACTCCCTCAGGGGCACCTGGCATTGGCCACTGTCGGTAGACAGATACTGGGCTAGATGGACCTTTGGTCTGACCCGGTACGGCCTTTCTTATGTTATGTTCTTATGTTAAGCTGATGGTGTCCTAACTGCCATGGCATCAGAGCAAAGTCTAGCTGGCACAGGGAGAAATCTTCCAAGGCAGTTAGGCACCCAGCTCTCACTCACTTTCAATAGACACTGAAATGCCTAACTGTCCTTTGTGGTACCAGATTTACCACGGCCCTGAGCCCACAGCCCAGCCTGCTCTTCTCCACACACACTCCACTCTCTCCTGTGGGGGCAGAAGCTTGATGCTGCTGGCTCCTGCTGCAGCAGGGCAGGCTCTGCCAGCAGCCAAGCTCCCCCTTCCCCAAGGGTGCTACATTCCTTCCCCTCTCTCTCTCTACCTCTCCCTGCTGCCCATCAGCTGTTTGCCAGCAGGAGGGAGGGGGAAGAGCGGAGCCTCATCACGCTCATTGCTCCAGGGAGGAGGAGGGGGAGAAGCTGGAATCAGGGTCCAGACCTTATACCTCACTTCTGTAAGGTGCTGAGCACTTCTGTACAGTGCTGAGTGTCCAGCTCCTGAAGTGAGGGAGTTGAGCATGCTCAGCACCTGGCAGGATTGAGCCACAATGTAGTTAACATGAGTAGTAGAAAGAAACCTCAGTTGAGGTTTTTCAAAAGCTCACAGCATTGGCCTCCCTCTGCTCCCATTGAAGCTAATTGGAGGTCTCCCACCATCCAAAATGGGAGCAGAGTTAGAGCTGAATCCTATACTAATGCCAGCAGCAGAGCTCTGATGTACCTGGGGGGATGTGGGGGGGGAACTGGCTCCAGGCTAAACAAGATTGTCCTCTAGAAAGGTAACTAACAGCTGGTCTCCGTGGAGCCTTTATCACAAAATCAATAGTCTGTTCTGATCTGCCTGGTTCTTCACTTTGCACTGTTTATAAAAATGTTTACAGGGCTGGCTGTTGGACTGTAGTTAAAACAGAGGGGACTGACTGGAAAAAGGAATCACTTATGGCCATATCAGGAAAGAGGTCTGAAACCTTGTGGTTTTGCTTTGCAAAAGGTTTAGCAGATCTTTGGTGTTGGGTCTTATCTTGCACCTCTCTGAGTTTCAGAGTCAAATGAGAAATTCAAAGTGAGACTCCATGCAAACTGACAAGTGACACTTGGTTGATACGGGAAATATGCAAAATTTGAGTGTTTCTGGGCCAAAACACAGTGCAAATCACCTTGGACAAATCCTCTCTAGGATACTGTTTTACTGCTTTCCCATTGATCCAGGCAAGGCCACAATGAGCCCAGTAGAACTAGGAAGGTGAGGATATTTCTGTACAACACTGAGGCCACTGCTGGAATACTGCATCCATGTCTGGTGTCTAATCTTTAAAAAGGATGTGAATGGAGAGGGTTTAGAGCAGTGCCACAAGAATGAGTTGAGGTCTGGAAAGCATAACTGTTACTTTGTCTCATAGAAAATCTATTTAAGAGATGCCTTGATTACAGGCTAAGTACTTAAAGCCAGGAGGGAAATATCTGATACCAAAGGGTTCTTTAATTTAGCAGATAAAGACATAGCAAGATAGAATGGCTGGCACTTTCAAACTGGAAATGAGGTCAAGAATTTTAAGAGCGAGGGAGCAACCTTTGAAGGGATGTGGTAGTTAATCAGAGTCCTTAAATCAAGACCCTTTATAAAGGATATTGTAGCTCCATCCCCAAGTTATAGGCTTGAGATGGGAATTATTGAGTAATGCTCTATTGCCCATGTTATGAAGGAAGTGAGAGTAAATGAGCATACAGGTCCTCCCTGGCCTTTAAGAGGAGAGGATTCAGATTAGGCTGTTTTCTGAGGTAACTATGATCTGCATCTCCTTTCTATGTTGTTGGGGATGAGGGGAAACCTTCTCCAAGGAGCCATACCCCAGATCTATTCTTCACAGGTCGGGCAAGTTAAATCTGAGTTTGCATCCCAATCCCCAGGATACCAACAGGGGAGTAAACTACTACTACCTACTATCCCCTTCCAGCAGCAGGACCGAACAGGCTTGAACAGATCTCATTGCTGTGTAATGACTCTTTATTCCATGCAGATTATTTCCAAACAGCATGATATAGTGCAGCTAAGCAAGTCCCACTCCTTCCAGGCCCGACGCTACCCCACTTCCTACACATTCCCTGGCTTTTCCAGCTCTGTCTCCCCTTGATCTTCAGGGCCATAACTGTAAAGGAGTTGGGGGTGGCGTGTGCTCCCATCTGTGGTGGCTGCATCCCAATATGGCAGACCTGCCTGGGAACACTACTTTAAGGGGGTCCAAGATGTCAACCCGCTACCTCCCGATGGCCCAGAGAACTGACTCAATAGTCCAACCTGTTTCCTTGCCCAACCCTAAGCAGCCGGTACAGGTGGGGGAACTGGCATATCCATTACATAACAGTTGACCTAAACAACCAGACATTCAGAACTCCTCTTTATCGAGGGGTGAAAGTGGTGGAGGGTAAATGTACTGCGGGGTTTATCCCTGGCACAGGAAAGTGTCATAAACAGATAGTTAAGGGTTAAGGTCTGTTTTACCTGTAAAGGGTTAACATGTAGTACCTGGTGACCACCTGACCAGAGGACCAATCAGAGATAAGATTTTTCCAAATCTCTGTGGAGGGAAGCCTTTGTCTGTGTGAGAACTGGTTTTGGTTTTAACAGAAGACAGTCATGTCTCCAAGTTCTCCTGGAGTAGTTTCTACTAATTAATAGTGAGTATTAATTAGAAAGGCGAATTAGTCTTATGATTTGATTTCTATATTTGCAATTGTGTGTTTGCTAAAGGAAATGCTTTATTCCTGTTTGCTGATATTGCTTTTACTGAGAAAAGGGGGAGAGGGGATTCTCTCCAGAGATTGATAAGGTTATACCCTATGAGTGTCCAGCTTGGGCTCATAGAGATTCTGTATTTTTCTTTTTATTCTTTAATAAATTCTTTTCTTTTCTTTGGACTTGGTTAATTCCTTCCCTTGGGGAAATTCAGGGGAAGGGGAGGGGGAAGTGGGCTGCTTCCCTGTGTGTGTGAGATTCAAGGCGTTTGAATCCAGGCACCTCTGTCTCCAGAGCAGGCTGGAGAGAGGGGGAGGGGGAAGGTTCCTCCTCTGTGAATTGATCTGTGTTCCCAAGGGGGGAAACAGGGGTGTCTCGGCCCACGTAATCGACCGAGTGGTGGCAGCTTGAAGGAGACCTACCCTAGGATTTTGGGGTGGGGGGAAGACATGCGGGTCCTCACTTTGAAACCGCCCAGTTTCAAGTGAGGGTAGACTCCTGACATGGTGGCAGTGGTGTTTCGGACCCAGAGAGAGAGGCAAGGCTTTTCTACCAGAGGCACTCTGAGGCAGTTTCAGGGTTACAAGTATTTTCAGTTTTTTGCAGGGCTTTCTGTTACAAAGCCTCCGGTGGAGAGGTACTGGCGTCCATTGTGATACAAGGTACCACTCAGGATTCCTGAGGTGGGGGGAAGTGCTCGCCAAGTACATTCCCATCCAACAGGAAAAGCAGGTTTGGGGGTTGCAGAGAGAAACCCTCCAGCCAGGTTTTTTTTCTCCCTGTGTCTTTTGAAAGGATCAGAAGACAGGAGAACACAAATCCCTAAGGAATAGACCAGATTTTTCTCAGGGGTATTGTTAGCAGCAGCCTTTCAGCTGGGCTGCTGAGTACAGCAACTCAGAGCACAGGCAGTTTACAGTTCAGCCAGTTTGGCTGAAGGGAATTTAGTTTTCCAGCAGGCTTTGTTGGAAGCAAGTTTTCTTCTGTTGCTTGGACAGGCAGCTGGAGGAAAAGGCAGTTTAAAGCAGTTTTCAGGGTTAGGAGGTTTTTTTCTCTGCTGGCTATGCTGAGGAAAAACTCTTCCCTAGAGGTGTGTCCTTCCTTTGTGATATCAGGTATCACTCAGGATTCCTAAGGTGGGGGGAAGTGCTCGACAAAGTACATTCCCATCCAACAGGGAAAACAGGTTTGGGGGGGGAAGACAGAAACCCTCCAGCCAGATTTTTTTTTTCCCTGTGTCTTTTGAAATCCTCTGGAGCCAGGGAAATACAAATCTCTGAGAGGATTTACTACACTTTTCTGCAGGTACTAAGTAGCACCAGCCGGTCCGCTGGGCTTATTAGGAAGATTGTTTTTTTGGAAACAGATTTTCAGCTGGGTTTAGCTGAGGCATAAGGTTTCTAACAGGCTGTGTTAGAAAAGGATTTTTTTCCTTCTTCTTTTCTTTTTTCTCCTTTTTTTCTTTCTGTCTGCTTAGAAACAGCTAGGAAAGAGGTGCAAGTTTTTCTAGGAGGCTTGTTAAAAAGGACCCCCACTGTGAGGTACTTAGCAAGTGCTAGAAACAGGACAAACCAGTTTTTTTGGTCTTCTCAGTATATCAGCAAACAGCAACTACACATTTGCAAATGAAAAGGTTTTGTTTCTTTTCTATTCAGTCTCTCGGGAATAGAGAGGGTTAGGAATTGGGGAAACCAATTCCCTGACTGCAAAGGGGTGTGGCCAGCACCAAAAAGCAACACCAGCAAGCCACACATAAAATTCACTGACTGCAGAGGGGTGTGGCCAGCACCAGAAGGCACTGTTCCCCATCCCAAGAAATTTCCCACCTACATGGCAGGTGAGGACACTAAGGCCTTCTTCAAAAAGGTTAAAAGGACCTGCCATGGGTACAGCATCCCTGAAGACCAGTACAAGGACTGGTCAGGAAAAAGGACTTTTGCTGTCTATTACAATTATTCCATCCCCATGCTACTGGGGGAAGACTTGGCCAACCATGTGCAGCTGGCCAAGAGGGGGGGAGTGGTCACCCGCGGCCAGGCCAAACAAGCAGGCACTCCCATCCCTGTTCCTGAGCCATCCACCAGGACCCTGTCTGTGTTACCAGAGACCCAGACAGAGGTGGTAGAACCGGATCTCATGCCAACAACTACAGCAGCCATAGTACATCCAGTCCCAGGACCGGAACTGGAAAAGCAACCAGCGGCACAACCAGCGCCAGCACTAACGCCAGCGCTTGCAACTCCACCGCCAGGGGGCGCCAACGGGCCTAAACTGGCAGAAGCAGCAGACAACTCTACCCAAGAGGCTCAGCCAGAGCCTCAAATATCACCTTGTGCACCAGCGAAGAGCGGTCCACAGTCAATGGAAACAACCTCATCACCTACATCGCTCCCAAAGGAACTGGTGTCTCCCGCCTCAAGGGAACAGTTCCAGACACAGCAGGAAGCCGATGACAGCCTTAAAAAAGCTTTGGGCGGCGGCACAAAGCAACCCACCGCCTCTCAGCTCTTCTACCCAATTCCAGTTTGTTGTAAAACAAGGACTTTTATATAAGGACATTCTTTCTGGTGGACACCAGGAAGGCCAGCATCCTCAAAGACAGTTGGTAGTTCCAACTAAGTACTGGGACAAGCTCTTAAGCTTGGGCCCTGACATCCCAGTGGCCATTCTGGGGTCAACAAAGCAAAAACAGGTTAAAAACATTCCTTCCACTGGGAGGGGATGGGCAAGGACAATGCCAAGTATGTCCGCTCAAATGCATACAAAGTGTTCTTCAGTGTCAAATATCTTGTTGTTTACATACTTAGTAGTATATGTAATAGTGCATGTGTTTTGTTTATCTGTTTATGTTACAGTGCTAGGAGGAAATCACCACCAGTAGTTCCCACTGTTGGCGATTTGGGGGGCGTGTCATAAACAGATAGTTAAGGGTTAAGGTCTGTTTTACCTGTAAAGGGTTAACATGTAGTACCTGGTGACCACCTGACCAGAGGACCAATCAGAGATAAGATTTTTTCAAATCTCTGTGGAGGGAAGCCTTTGTCTGTGTGAGAACTGGTTTTGGTTTTAACAGAAGACAGTCATGTCTCCAAGTTCTCCTGGAGTAGTTTCTACTAATTAATAGTGAGTATTAATTAGAAAGGCGAATTAGTCTTATGATTTGATTTCTATATTTGCAATTGTGTGTTTGCTAAAGGAAATGCTTTATTCCTGTTTGCTGATATTGCTTTTACTGAGAAAAGGGGGAGAGGGGATTCTCTCCAGAGATTGATAAGGTTATACCCTATGAGTGTCCAGCTTGGGCTCATAGAGATTCTGTATTTTTCTTTTTATTCTTTAATAAATTCTTTTCTTTTCTTTGGACTTGGTTAATTCCTTCCCTTGGGGAAATTCAGGGGAAGGGGAGGGGGAAGTGGGCTGCTTCCCTGTGTGTGTGAGATTCAAGGCGTTTGAATCCAGGCACCTCTGTCTCCAGAGCAGGCTGGAGAGAGGGGGGAGGGGGAAGGTTCCTCCTCTGTGAATTGATCTGTGTTCCCAAGGGGGGAAACAGGGGTGTCTCGGCCCACGTAATCGACCGAGTGGTGGCAGCTTGAAGGAGACCTACCCTAGGATTTTGGGGTGGGGGGAAGACATGCGGGTCCTCACTTTGAAACCGCCCAGTTTCAAGTGAGGGACTGCGGGGTTTATCCCTGGCACAGGAAAGAAACTCAGTCTTTCTGCTATTGACGACAACTACTTGTTCCTTGTCAATAGCGTTGGTAGCAACCAAGTACAGGTGAGTAGAGAGTAGTAGTTCTTGTACACAATGTTTTGGACTCTTTTCCTATGGATCCTGTATTAGTTTTTCCCCCTTACTGTTCATAACAAAATGGGGAAATGAGATTAAAAATCCAATACTGAACGCAAACAGACCATTTAAGGTATACTTTGTTTGGGAGAGCTTTGTTTGCTTTATGGATATAACCTTTCCAGACATTGGCTGCTTCTGGTGTGATAAATAAATATTATCTTCTAAAATAGAAGCCTTGCATCACTGCAGACGTAATACAGTTGAAAACATGGATACTTAGTCACCATAAATAACAAATAGCCATTTATAGGCACTCAGCTGCCTGTCAAACTGTGTGCTTTTAAATACACAGGAAGATAGAGTGGGAATGCTTTGACCCAAAACTGCACATAAAAGCATAATTTTCTTGAATGTGGCTGATGACAGAACTGAGATTCTCTGTAAAAACCTGTCTGAAGTTTTTTGTTTCTCAGTGGTGTGGGTTTTGTTTTGTTTTGTTTTTCCTGCTCTCTAAGTCGGCACAGGCTTTTAGACTTGAGAGAGCATATGCACTTGTATATGATGTGGTACTTTTTTGCACAAAAAGCAAGCTAAGCATGAGCAAAAAATGCCTGGATCAAAAGCCAAACTTCCCCCAAGGATGGAGACTGCTTGGATCTGGGATTTAGAGCTGGCCCTCACCAGGGCAAATTTTGTATTTTTGCATCAGAGGGATTATGCAAACCATCACTGTGGTTCTCACCCCAGGAGTTTAATATTGAGCATCTACTTCCAACAAATACACACCACCCTGGGTGACAGTCTGGCTCTACTGCAGTTACAGCAAAACTCCCATTGACTTTAGTGGGGGCTAGGATTTCACCCCAATGCGTAACTCAGCTGAAGTTGAGTAATTGCACATGATTTCAACTTGAGACAATAAATCGTCCAGAGTTCTGAAAGTTTTGTGATGCTGGAATGAACTTTGCATTCCTAATGACACCCTGCACCCAGGCAACTTTTGCTGTTTTACAAGACTAGTGATAAAGGATTTACATGGTTCTGTTTATAGGACAAACATCTCTGGCTAGAGGGTGCTTTTTCAAGTGTTGTCACTTACATAACATGGTTTATCTTAACTGTTTCACAGTGATCTATGCAGATAAAACACTGAGGCCGCATTGCCTGATATGGCAGCTAGCTACTTCAAACATGTTAAGCTTGATCTCTACTTCCCACTGGGCTAAGTGGCAGAACAAGAGAAGAAAATAGGAATGGCATGTCAGACTAGAACATCGGTTTTTCTCTTTGTAGAAATATCTCTACTGCTTGTTTTGCAGAGCACCACTAATGTATGCAGAGCCCCAAGGAGTGCATGCACTGTAGAAAGTTGTTTGAACTAGGACTGGGGTTTTATGGGAATGAATTTTGGATTTACAATGTGTAATCACCAGCTAATCTGTAGGAACAGGTGACTTACGTTTGGCTTGCTTATGTATATATCACATTTTGGTACCATTCCCATATATTGGAAGTATGAACCTTGGCCTGCAGCCCTCCCTGTATATGGGTGGGGAAGAGGACTTGTGCCTCAGAGGCAGATGACTTCCCCAACATTCCTTCTGCATCAGGGGGGAGGAGTCCTATGGGGTGAGCTCGCTCGCGGTCTCTCTCTCTCTCTCCCTGGGATAAAGTAATGATCTGGCCTTGGTCAGGAGCTCAGTCTGTTTGCATGTCCTACTCCTTTCCTCAGCCCAGTCTGCCTTCTCTATTTAGGCCTCGTCCGCCTGTAGCTCCATGCCACCGAGGAAGGCCTCTGGCAGCAGGGAAAGGCCTCTGGGAGCAGGGACGCAGTGGGGCATCACACTTCTAAACATAGCAGAGTAGACGGGGGAGGCACTGCTTGGGCATGTAGAGAGCCGTGTCGGGCACATGTATTCTCATCTAAGCAGTTCCTCTCTGTCTACGCTATTTATCCTGTTAGCTGGGCATGCAGTGTCTGTATTCCGCATGCTGCCGCAACTTTAGAATGTAAGTATGTTGGGGCAGGGACTGCCTGCTACTGTATGTAACGATGCCTAACACAATAGGCCCCCTCTTGGTTGGTCCTTAGGCACTCCTGTAATAAACATATTAAAACTACATGCTTTGTTCTCGTAAAGCATAGTTTACTATAGACCTTGTGTTACCTGATTCATGTTAAGTGTGAATCTTAGACCTTTCCCTATACTTTTACTACAGTGGAAACCTACTACTCCTGGTCCTCTATTCCAGTTCTTCATCCATTCTGCACTCTTGGACCTTCCATTAGCTTTCTTCTGTCAGCTGGTCTCCCAGCACTCTGCAAACTCTTCCAAGCCTGCATCAGTTGTACAGACTATGAGCAGAGTAATGCCGAAACTGTTCATGGCTAGCAACAGGAAGTCCTGACTCAAAACTACCAGATGGCTCCTAAGAAACTAGCAGCTCACAGTAAGAGGGGAAGAGACAAGTAACACCAACTAAAACTTGATTATGAGAATACATTTCTATAACACAACAAACTTGCCTAATCATTTGCAAGATCACTAATAAATGCTGCCTTAGGTGGATCACCTATTCAGATGATATCATTTTAGCTTCCTTTGAAACACCCTTGAACTTCCATTTCCCTATTCTCTGCATGAAAGCAGAACCAACATTGGTGTGAGGTTTTTATTTTTATGGCTTGGTCTGACCTTTTCTAAGAAAAGGAATGGAAATTTCATACCAGCAGCAAAATTGGATCAAGAAAGAAGCAGTGCAATGAAAATAGATGTTCTTTGTTCCTAGTGTTGTGGTGTTTCTGACTATCATCCAGCGCTTGTATTTGGCAACAATATGCCAGTGAATGTCATTAGTCCTTGTTCCCTGAAAAACTTCAAATTGCTTCCTTTGCCTTGCCTTAACAGAAAATATTTCTGCATGTCCACTCTGATCTAACTTGCCCTCAAAACCAAATAATGCAGATTGTGATCTGATACAGTATTGGAGAAATTTATTGGCAATGCTGAAACAACATGGTAGTGCCATATGGGTTCCACCTTCAATTAACTTAGAATGAGACCTTTGCAAGTTCATATACACATATAAAGACTTGGACCAGCTTTGTGTCACTCCAACTCCTTTCCATGTATTTCTTCCTCAGAACCTTCAAATTCCTATGGGCTCAGTTATGCAGTGGGAGCAATGTGGAACTGCAATGCTCAGGGGGTGAGCACAATCTCTCATGGAGCTCCCATGAGAATGCCCACTGCACTGTCACTTATGCAGAGAGGAGCATGTTGCACTGTCCTAACTAGTCAGCTCTGATAGCTGGCTAGAAGGGGGCAGGACCCTGGTTCCCCTCTTCGCCACACACTTTTTGGGATACTTTGCATCCCAGAGCATGGTGATGGTCGTGGCTTGTATTACCACAGTGTGTACATGACACACCAAAATCAGGGCCCCATGGTGCTATACAAACCCATAATACAGTCCCTGCCTCGGAGTGCACAATCACAAGTGGGAGAAAGCAAGTATTAGCCCCCTTTTACAGATGATGTGGCACAAATCATGCAACTTGCCCACGGTCACACAGGTGGCATTTAGTAGAACCTGGAACTTGGACCAAGTTCTCCTGAGGCCTGGCCCAATGTCTTAATCACAGGGCCATTCTACTACCCTTACCTATAAAGCTGAAGAATGAATTAAGAGGATCTGCATGATGCAGCCCGCAGAGACTCCTAGAAGGGAACATCCTCATCATATCACTGCCAACTAATACCACAATAAAACAAGATTCTTGCTTGAGGTAATACATATCATTTTTGGCATGAATGCAAATATGTCATTGTCTCCAACTAAACTAGCATTTAGAGAAATTTGCAACCCTTATGCCGACACTTATGGATTCAATGGCACTTTAGATGAACAGGCTTTTTCCCAGCCCCCCAAGACAAAGTCTCCAATGTGGCCTCCATAATTCAAACTAATATACTACAAAGAGCCAGAGGTATTCAGTGTAATGTGTACAATACTATACCAACAACATTAAGAGTTGATGGAGGTAAATATTTCATCTTGTCATTAGAGATGCACATGAACCAAAACCCCATTGAACTGGAAGGCAAAATGTATTTGAATAAAGTGGGTGCTGAGCAATGTAGAATAACACCTTTGTAAAAATCAAAGGCCATCCCTTTGTGAACAGAAAAAAGGGCAAATTCTATCAAACACACTTTCTTAGCAATAACTCACCCAGTTATAGTTTCCTTTATATAAAAAAAAAAGCGAGAGAGGAAAAAAAGCAAGCAGCTTTAAGACTTTCTAAAAGAAAAAGGGAATAAGTGAATGTTTGTCTGAAGCTTAATTTGTAATTCTTGTCTTATTAGTATTCCTTCCTCTGAGCCTTAAACAATCTCTTTTAACTGTATTTTCTCCTAAACTCCATCATTTTGGAAAAAATAAACCCAGTCACAGCTGCTTAATGGTGTAGTAGTAAGAAACAGGAACAAACATCTCAGTTCTCCAGTTGGCAGCTAAGGGTATGTCTACACTGCAATACACGTGGCTGGCCCATGTCAGCTGACTCGGGTGTGGACACAGAGGGTCCCTGAGTCAAAATATCTACACGGCAGTTTTACAGCCCTGACGCTCAGTCAACTGACACAAGCCAACTGTGGGTTTTTAATTGTGGTGTAGACGTACCTTAACTTAGTCCATGAAGCAACTACCTACAGAGCTATGTTCCCCTAAAGAAGGTTGTATTGCTGGATCTGAAGGAATTTATACAATATGTAGTAGCTGATTAAACTATTAAAATGAAGATGTTAAGAAGAGAACTTTTAATAAAAGTAAATAATTATGCTGGACCATTCTGACCATGAAATAATGTAAGTAGATCAGAATGGGGGAAAAAAAAACCACTTAGCATCTTGGTATCTAATGTTGCAAAAAAGTCATATTTATATGTGAGAACTAGTATGTGATTTAAGACGTAATACATTTTACATAGGCACAATATTAACATTCCAAAAGCAGCCTTCCACAACTCCATCTTGTCTTCTGAGACCATAACCATGCACTGTGTATCTAACTTAGGTACTTATATTGCCTCCGTTATTATAGTATGTGGGCACCTCGCAATCTTTAATGCAATTATCGTCATAATACCCCAGTGTGGTAGGACATTGCTGTTGTCCCTATTGTACAGCAACATAGAGCCTGTGACTTGCTGAAGGTAATACAGAGATTGTGGTGGAGCAGGGACGTGATCCCAGGCCTTCCAGTTCCCAGACAGGGGTGGCAGAAACTTCCTAACAGTGCAGGAGCCACTGGTGCCCGAAGCATGGCCCTACACCTCATGCCACCCTGCCCCCTGCTTGATCTTCTCCACCCCCTGCCCCCCAGCTCACCCTTATAGTTGGGTAAACAAGTGGGAAGGCATACCCTTGATACAGAGTGGTGGAGAACAACTGAACAGCAAGTGACTGAAAAACTACTCCAATTCTTTGAATGGCTAGTGCCCTGTCAAATATTAAGGAAGGACCCAGGCCAGTTCTGTATGGCAGGATCCTGCCACATGTTGAGCGCTCTGACTTCAATCCAAAAAAGCACTCAGGCACATGAATAGGCATGAACGAGCAGAAGATTGTGGCCTGTGCACATCTGAGGTGAAATTCACCTTCTGTGTGAAAAGGACCCCCACAGGGCCAGTGCTTAACATACCTCCCACCTAAGCCCTCTCTTCCAGGCTTAGGTGCTGTGTAAGCCTCATGCTGACCCTCTGCACAGGGGGTGAATTTTATCCTGGTGGAGTAATCTGCTAGCTAGTGACAGAGCACTTCTGGTGGGGGTTTTTCTACAGGTAAAACTCAAATGAACAGCACTGATGGGTCATCCTCTCTCCTCGTTATCTCTTCATGGAGAGCAAAGAACAGTGCAGTTTAGGGTAGGGTGACCAGATGTCCCTATTTTATAGGGACAGTCCTGATATTTGGGGCAATTTCTTCTATAGGCCCCTATTACCCCCCACCTCCTGTCCCGATTTTTTTCCCACTTGCTGTCTGGTCACCCTACTTTAGGGCAGCATTGTTGACACCAGTTGTGAGGCACCAAATCAGTCTGAAAAGGAGGAGGCACTACCACACTGTTTCCTTTGGACTCGGTTTCCCTTCCCGTTTCTGAGTTTTCAGTGATTGTGAAAAGTGCCTTGAAACGAACAACTACTCGTCCATAGAGTCGTCTTGGCCTGGGTGGGAGCAGCACAAGCTTCCCTGCCATTGCTCTGACTAAGGCTATGGCTACACTACAAGGCTTTTAGCGACACGGCTGCACCACTACAGCTGTGCCTCTAAAAGCCGTGCCATGTAGCTGCTGTTTGTCCGCAGGAGAGAGCTCACCCACCAACAAAAAACTTCCAGCCCCCATGAGCAGCAGCGGCTTTGTCGACAGGAGAGCGCTCCTGCTGGCAAAGTGCTGCTCACACTGGTGTTTTTCATCGGGAAAGCTTTTGTTGTTCGGGGTGTGTGAGTTTCTTAACACCTCCGAACTGCCCCCGAAGTGCCAGTGTAGACAAACCCTAAGTTCCCCACACCTCATCAGGAGGGACCATCTGTACAGATAAGGTCCCTCAGTCTCCTTGCCTAGTTTACCCTGGGCGCCTCAGCTGAGACGGCTCACAACGGCCTGACTCCTGATATCAGTGAGCCCTGTATATGAAGGGCTTGTAGGATTTAGGCCCCCACAACCCATTACAATGATTTTTGTGATGTAGATGTGTCTTGGCTCCCGAGGAGACTGAAACCACTAATGCATTTAATAAAGGCAATTAAACGGCCATCAATGAATTATTGATCTTGGTTGTATTTTTAACAAGTGACATAGTGATGAAAGCTCCTACAGTCCATTACAATCCCCTCTGCTACCCAGCCTCCATTTCTTTTACCTCTTGAATTATTCATTTGACTTCACTGTTACCAATCCAGCTGTGAGACCTTAAACTGGAACTAAAGTATGTAGGTTATATCAGGCTGGTAATACAAGGACACTGTATGCAGTGACTAACCCAGCTGCAGAGAAAATCCTCTCTACCACCCATCTTTCTCTGAAAGCAATGACTCTGTCCTTCACGACTCGTTAGAAGACTGGCATATCCCATACCTTATCCTGGGGGGAACTATAGCTACTTGAGTCTGTCTTTCAAACACGTACAGTTCCACACTTCACAAGCTCTTCTCTTGGAATGGCTTATGACCCTGCCCTTCTCCCAACTCCTCTCTCAAGATGAAGCCAAGTGAGGGGCTCATTTATGCTCTTAATCTTTTTATGACAGCGGAGAACTGGTTATTTGTATTGTGGTAGCACCTACGAGGCCCTCAGCAGACATCAGAGCCCTATTGTCCTAGGCACTGTATGGCCATAACGAAAAGGTGGTCCTGGTCAAAAAGCTTACAATAGATGTATAAGAGGAGACAACAGGTGGTTACAACCAATGAATGAGGGAACCAAAAGGCAACAGTGATATCGCTAAGATCAGTTGAATAACTGACAGCCCTGGCACACTAGCTGCCTTACCATTGTTGTGTGGGACAGGTATCCTGGCAAAGGGGATTTTTAAAGGAGAGTTTTGAAGGAGGATAATGTAGCAGGTGGGGAGTTTTTTATGGGGCGCCACTCCCATATGTAAACGGTTATTAACCCGAGCATCTTCCTGAGCAGAACAATTGACGCTAATGATACATACTGGAGAGGAAGGGTAAGTATCCACATTGTGAAAATAACTAAGTCTTGATTTCTCATCACCAGAGACTGGGGTTCCTACAAGATGCTGACACAGCATTGCAGCCCTAAGGAAGGGAAGGCTGCATGTCAGAAGTGCCGTACTTACGATGAGAGGCTACACCGCAGTCTCTCCTGCATGTCCAGTAGAAGTTTACAGTGCTATGGCACTTCCCCAAAAGCTCAAGAGATAATCCCACTTTTCTGCCTAACATTGCCTCTCTCTCTAAAACAGGCACTAATGTCCAAGGCTGTATGTGGTGTGAGTTACTGCCACGCCCATGAAACCTGCCACGTTTGTCTGTGCAGCCACTGCATTAACCCTGTCTAATGCATTGCTTTTGTAATGCACTTTGGGATACACTGGGTATGAAGGATCCTCGATAAACCCCCGTCTCTTATGGCTGATCAGAGACTTAGAGCTAATCTGTGAGGGACTCGTACTCCCAGGAGCAATAAGAACAATGTGGCTTTAGATACAACTGCTGGATCCAAGCCAAGATCACAGTAGAAGCTGTTTTGCTGCTTGGCACTCTGCCTACTATAACTAAACACACAATTAATCTTAAAGAAAAATGGGACCAAACTAAGCCCCTCTTGTTTGTGAATCTTATAAACTGAAAGGTTTTCCCGCCTTCTTTTTTTAACAGAAGTTGATGTAAAGCCAAAAGAGTATGCGGGAGCGGGTGTAGAGCCAAACTTCCAGCCTTATCATCTGATGAGGCTATTATGAAACTAAAATGCCTGTGTCTTTGCATCCTTCATTCTGTCTATAGGTAGGATGGAAGTTGGCAGTTCTGCTTTAATTTTTGACAATTGATTTATCTCAGGGCTGGATCACCTTCCCTACAGAAAATATGCAACTTTTAAATCTTCAGCATTTACTGCTTTGGACTGATCTTTGGAATCAAGGCTTTACTAGTTGATGTATTGCTTGTCAGTGTACCGGGCTTACAGCAGGTGCATGCCAACAGCAATCTATTTCCCTGCACTTAAGTCTGCTAAAGAGATACTGCCAACTAGATTTGTTCTATTAAAAGTCTTACAAAACCTGTAAGATGACCAGAAAGATTTTGATTTTCTTCTTTAATTGCGAAGAAACATCTCACTACCACATTCACCTGCAGCAAAACAGCATCATTTTCCTAGTGCACAAGAACCAAAAGCTGGAACCAAAAGTGAAACTGTTCAGCTGGAATAATTCAATCCCCTTATTTAATCCCCCTGCACAAAACAGCAGACAGCTTCCATGTGTGTGTTACATCTGAACTCAGTCTGAACACTGGGCCTAGTTCCCCACTCATTTTCAGTAGCTTTACACTGCTAGGAAGAGGAGAATCCAAGTCATCTGATCCTAGCCAAGGAAGGGCATGGCTGATTAGAACGCTCTATGCTAGTAGTTTTCCTACTTACTCTTAGGAGGAGAGTACAGATTTGCATGGGCTTAAGTATGGATTTGTTTACACTTGTGAAACTGTGATTTTAAACTGATTTAGCTAGAAGTGCAAACAGCTGTGCGCACACTGCTGGTTTGAATCTACTTTATTTCAGGTCCCTCAGATCAATTAGGAATTGGTTTAAACTCACATAGAACTAATCACATGGTTTAAAAATAAGCACCCAGGTAAGCCTTCACACGCTCTTAGCCTTCACAAGATCAAAGTCATCACAAATATTTTGCTGCAGTAAATGTTACATGGTCAAAATAGCACATAAAAAAAAATCACAAATGTTTAACTGAAATTTTAACCAATGCTGCAGCCAGTCAAAAATAGGAAATATTTCTAGCAAAACATTTTTGCAGTCTCTTGTTCCTCTTTTCACCAGAACTCAAAATGTTGACTGAAATAGTACCAATTTGAACTAGTAATACATTTTTGGACCCAAAAGATGTCCATGTTGTGAGTGAAGATGGTTTTGCTCAAAGTCAGATGGAGGCGGGGGGAGTTTTTAAATTCAAAAATTGTGTTAAGATTTAGGGAGTAAGAAATCAACCTTTTTTTAAAAAATTGCACTACATTCCTTGCAACAAATTCTGAATGTCACAGTGATTAAGTTTGAACTGTGTAAATATTCTCAGGTCACAGTGCCATTTCAGATTGCTCTTAAGGCTGCTTGTGGGAAAGCGTAGAAGTGAAAAGTTTAACTGATTGACTAGGTGCAGGCAGTAGCATAGGGATTTTCAAAACTCCTAGGAGATCTTGACACTCAGTTCCCATTAATTTTAATGGATCCTGGGAATCCAAATCCCTTGGGCAGCTTTGATCATCTCAACATTAATATTACCTGCAACTCTCCAATCAAATACAATGTGTGCCTGTCACTGCACAGGAAGAGGAAGTAAATGACAGGCAAGTGGTACCAAGATCAGGCATTCTGGTCAGAAACAAATGTGATCCAAGGCATTGCATGTCTTGGCAGGCCTAGCAGAGTGAATAGCCAAAATACAGCTGATGGGAGTCTGAAAGAGACAATGGACTTCTAACAATAGCAGTCATGCAAGAGCATGGATGGCGGGGGGAAGAGCCATGCACAGCCAGGATTTCACCCAAGTTGTATAGCTTCCTAGTTTTAAAAAAAATCCCAACTGAAGTCTCACTTTGACTCTTTGCTCTTGTAAAAAGAGCAGGGGACCTATAAAGACCTGTGGAAGTCAGGACCTCCATTTCACGTCTCATCTTAAAGACAGGAAAGTGAGAACAGCAGGCTGGAATTTTACCGCCTCTATTCCCAAGTCCAGTCTACGTGTGAGTGGGAATGGGACTAGCCTCCTACATAGGCAGTTGTCTTGTACTCTAGCAGCCAAGAGACCAACTGTTTCTGTCAAAAGTGGTGTGTTGGGGCAGCAATCACATTTTGAAACCACAGATCACTGTCTAGTTGGAGGTTATATGTGTATGCTAAAAATTAGCAGTGTCATAATTGAAGCAGGGACGGCAGTTCAGGCTAGACTCAGAGGGTCTGACAGGCTTGGAATTAGGCAGTTAGCCTGAACTGCTGCTCCTGCCACAACATCCACACTGTTTTTAGCATGCTTGCTCAAGCACAGATAGTGCTCCAGCTGCAGTGTAGACATACCTCCAGGGACTCTCCGTAGCTCTGTGGAGTCCTCTACCATATTGCCACAAGCACACAGGCCTGACAATCTCCTGCTCCAATACACTAGCTAAAAGGGAATGACACTATCTATGGTGTGTACATGGAACAAGCATATAACATCCCTTCTAAAGAGCTTTGAAAGGGAATGGGTCAGAAGTCTGATCCCTAGTTTTAAATAACAATCCCTGGGCCTTTTTCCACTTTGTGTGTGTGGTTTTGATGTGGCTAGTCTGAACTACATGGTCTTTCTGCAGTAGCTATTCTTCACTAGCAGGGCTCTGATTAGACTATGAATTCACATTTGCTGGTTAGTTGGACCAAAAATCACTTTCACCCCCCCCCCACCCTTTGTCCCTCTTGTATATTTAGCTTTGAAGCTTTTAAGGGCAGGAGTTGTCTGTCTCTTACTATGTGATATGTGCAGCACCTAGCACAATGGGGTCATTATGTCGATTAGAGCCCCTGAATGCTACTGTAATACAAATAATAATTAAACACTGTTGCTTTGATTCTTTCTATTTTCCTGCATCAGACCCCTCCCGCCCACTTCCATTCTGAGAGCTGGGCAAGGCTAATTGTTGTCTTGCAACAGGCTGATAAAACTGACACACAAGAAGCAGCTGTCACAACCTCTCTGTACCTGTATCCTGATAATTGCCATGCTTATGTCAGACAGGAAGCCCCATGGGAGTGGCTGAGCATCAGACATTTTCCCCTGTTGCCCAAGGCAACTCTGACAGAACTTGCACAGACCTTTGCAAGATGCAGCAGAAAAGATATTTTTCTTTTTCATACCCCTCCATAACATCATGATTTAACTAGGTCACTTCAGTGAGAACCTCTTCTCTCCACCCTATTTTTTTCAAAACTCTCAAGTGACTGATTTGGTCCTTTGGGAGTAGAAAAGGTCATGGAGGAACCTAATGCTAAATAAAAGCTAGGCAACATATTGCATCCGAGGAGTCCCGTATAACAGTGGCTCTCAACTGTCCCCCTTTCAGGAGTCTGATTTGTCTTGCGTACCCCCAAGTTTCACTCACTTAATTTCTTTCAAAATCAGACATTACAAATCCATAAGTGTCACAGCACACTAGTACTGAAAAATTGCTGACTCATTTTACCATATCATTATAAAAATCAATTGGAATATAAGTATTGTACTTACATTTCAGTGTAGGGCATAAAGTCTTTGTCTATATGAAATTTGAGTTTTACTGACTTCACGAGTGCTTTTTTATGTAGCCTGTTGTAAAACTAGGCAAATATCTAGATAAGCTGCTGGACCCTCTGGAAGACCTTTGCATACCCCCAAGGGTAGGTGTACCCCTGGTTGAGAACCACTGTCATAACACTGAAACTGGCAAGCTCATTTTGATTGTTCTAAATGACTCTTGTGACCTTCAAGAAGCTCTCATAGCTCCATTGTTTGCAGCCAGGGCTGCTGGGGGGGGGGGGGGCAAGTGGGGCAATTTGCCCCAGGCCCCGGGCCCCACAGGGGCCCCCACAAGAATATAGTATTCTATAGTATTGCAACTTATTTTTAATGGAAGGAGCCTCTGAAATTGCTTTGCCCCAGGCCCCTTGAATCCTGTGGGCAGCCCTGTTTGCAGCAGGCCTTGAATATCTTGCAGGGGAAACACTCAGGCTATAGATATGTCTTCTAAAATTTCCATGCAATTCCATTCAGCTGTTGCTGAGACATAAATTAGTTATATGCCATCATAAATGTGTATAGTGCTTTGCAATCAGAAAATTCAACAGGCCTCTGAGGTGGTCTCTACTGCAGTGTAAGCCTAGGGTTCACGCTCTTTCTCAAACCTAACACTCACCCCTTCTATCCACACACAAACAGTGCTAACTCAGGGCTCAGATCCAGGGTCCCTGGACCCACAGGTGTGGAGGGTTCAGGCCCTATTGCTTTGCAGTGTAGACACAGCTCAGCTCATGCTTTAGGAGTCTACCAAAAGTATTCCCCAATCCTATGCACTGACTTTCTCGGGACAGGCAAGTTTTCCCACACTGCAGCAGAAATGGAGGGCACTCGGCCGGGTTCCACCCACCCCCAACATGGGTTAAATTCTCCTTTGACTTCATTGGAGTGATTGTAGTTACTCCTGCTTTACACTTGTGTGACTGAGACCAGAATATGGCCCCAAGTGGTTAGCAGAAGGTGTAAATGAAAGTGTTAGGTAAAAAAGCAAGTCCTTACTCACCTCTCCAGCACCCGAGTTCGTGCGGAGTTGGTATGGGGCTCACAAATCTGTCAGAGACCAGACAACACTTCGTTGATCAACGGGCTCACACTATCCTTAGCTTAAAAGCCTTCGGAGTAAGTGTGGCAAGTTTATTAGGGGTGAGCATCAATATTTATACACAGAAGTAAACAAAGTGATTAACAGATCATAATGGTCATGCATAATCAATCAAGATTCTACAGGATAAAACAGGTTAAAATGTAAATTAGAAAAGACAAAGGGGGAGATGGCTACTTAAGGGGAGGGGGGTGTCATGAGTAGTTCGCAGGTCAGAGCTTTGATTAAAAGTTTCAGATAGAGACATCAAGTCTGGGTTAAGTTTAAACTCATAAAAAGTTCAGACTCAACATTCCTCCATTTGTAGCTTTGGGATAACTATTTACCAAAAGCTACACCCCATTTTAAGGAGCCAAGGGCCGCTTGGCAATTTCAGCCTGGGCCAACTCGAAGAGAGTAAGGCCTTTGGCTGAAGTAGGAAAAGAATAAACTGACCTACATGAGTTTATGAGGGAGGGAACACACTGAATACAGCAACACAGTATTATAAGGATTACTATGGCCCCAACAATACCCACCAAGAGTTTTTTAACCCACCCAAATCCAGGCAGCCAATTCCATAAGGCTCCCCACCAATCATAAGGTGGCTGGCCAGAGGAGTAGTTCTTAGCCATTTCCCTTAGATGTTTGGTACGTTGAAAAGTGTCAGGGTAGGTGTCGTTTACAAAAACACAGCATTCTTCATTTATGAGGGCACAAGTTCCTCCTTGGGCTGCTAACATTATGTCTAAAGCCATTCGGTTTTGCAAAGCTAACTGGCGCAGCTGGGACATTTCCCCGGCCTGATTCTCAAATAAAGTCGCAGTTTCATTGGTTAAAGATTCTAGTAGTCCCTGTAGACGGATGACACCACCCCTCAAGCTAATAAGACCAGTCCACCGCTGCCACGACAAACCATCACGGATATTAATATCTCTGAAGGTTTCACGGATGTTACGAACGTGGGGAAAATGGGTGGGGGTGAGGGAGATGTGAGAAGGCGGTGTGAGCCACGCTAAATAACATGACCCTGCCCAATCAGGGGAGAGAAAGTAATAAGCTTTGGGCCCGCACACCCAGTATGTTCCATACATTGCGTTTCGGGTATTCCATTTATCAAAGTAGGAGGTAACCCACCACCCGTTGGACCACTGTTCCCCTGGTAACGCAGAGGGGTCGTTGTGCGAACCGCAGAGGCACAATTTGGTAGTGGTGTTTTCAAAGTGCAGTGTAGTACTGCTTGAGCAGTTGTAGAAGGCAATCGTATATCCCTTAACAATTAGTTGGACACCCTTGTGATCTGAGCAGGGCTTCTTAAAAGCTGACTCTGAAGGCTTGCCCACCCATGAAAAAGTTGTATCGGGGTGAGGGATCCACATATGGGATAAGTGGGATGCGCAAGGCTTGAAGCCAAGATTTTTACTAAAGGCGGTGCCATTAAAATACATGTTGCATTTACTTGTTCCCACAAAAGTTGACCCCTTTTCTTTAACAAAACACAGTGATCCTGTCTGATTGGTTACCCTGAGATATCTGTTAATTGGCACTCCTGTTTTGTCCCATGTAAGATTGTGTTGGACTGGATCTTTTACTCTAGCCGGTGGCATCCAAGTCATATTAGCAGTGGTCAGGGGAATGGGTGTGAAGGGGAGTCCCTGTTCTGCATTTACTGGAAATTGAGTACATACCGAGCAATTACTTCTATTTCCTAAAATACGAGTTTTAACCTCGTGGGAATATCTAATAAAAGCATTATCTTCATAAGCAGAAAATAAACTAAAAAGGCATGATAAAAACCATACAGTTGTCAGAATAAAAGGTCCTCTCATTTTTTTCGAGTCAGTTTAAGTCTGATGTCTGAAAGAGGTAAGCTGGTCCACTGGTCAGAGGCAGTGTCTTCAGTGGTGGCAAGAGCTGCTGGTCCGTCACTGTGGTCCACTACGGCTGGCTTGACGTGGGAGTGGTGGATCCAGGATTTGCGTCCTTCCAGGAACACTGCAGTCTGGGTTGTTAAAAGAACCTGGTGGGGTCCAGTAAACCTCGGCTGGAGGGTGTCGCCACGAACGAACTTTTTGGCCCAGACGAAGTCCCCTGGTTGGAACGGGTGGATCTGTTCTTCTAGTGGCATGGTCTGGGAAAACTGCGAGGCTTTCCAAAGGGTACGGAGGCGAGCCTGTAGGGAGAGAAACTGGCACGCGGTCATATGATCCCCTCCCAATAGTGAAACATCAGCACGTGGTAGCGCCCCGCCTTTGAAAGGGGGGTGTCCATAGAGCAGTTCAAAGGGGGATAATCCCAATACACGGGTTGGGCGAGTACGAAGGTGAAACAGGACCAAGGGAAGTACCTGAGGCCACTTTAACCCTGTTTCCTGACAGTATTTAGCCAATGTAAGCTTAAGCTCCCTATTCATACGCTCAACTTTCCCGCTAGACTGGGGGTGGTAGGGTGTATGAAAGGAGTGTGAAATGCCCAGTCCTTGTTCTAAACGGCCAAGGACATTACCAGTAAAGTGGGGTCCGCGATCTGAGTCAGCATGAGAGGGATGCCAAAACGGGGTACAATGTCTCTAAGGAGGATCTTCGCCACTGTGGCAGCAGTACAATTAGCAGTAGGAAAAGCTTCGACCCATGAAGTCAGAGGGCAAACCAAAACAAGGAGGTGCTTTTTCCCAAAAGCCTTTGGCATATCTGCAAAGTCAATTTGAAGATGTTGAAATGGAGCAGCAGGCGGAGGTCTTCCACCCTTAATTTTGTTAAGAGGCGGAGCAGGTCCATTACGCTGGCATGTGCTGCATGCTTTCACTATTGACAGGCAGTAGGGTTGAATGCCTGGAGCATACCAAAAGCGAGCGATGGTGTCCACAAGGGCGTGCGTGCCGTAGTGACCCCCCTTATCATGGTGCCAGCGAACTGCCATGGGGTATGTGGAGCGAGGGAGGCAGGCTCGGCCATCCGGCATAAGCCAGGTCCCTTTGACCAGAGTGGCTCCGAGGCTCTCCCACGACTGTAGTTCAGCAGCAGGTACCGGTACAGGGTGCGGTGGAGTAAAGGAGGAGGTTACAATAGCCAACGTGGGCATGGCTAAAGGTAAGACGGCAGCCGCCTTGGCGGAGGCGTCAGCCAGGGCATTCCCACGGGTGACGGGGCTATCATCTTTAGTATGGGCCCGGCAGTGAACTACAGCCAGGACCGAGGGTTCTTGGAGGGCGTCCAAAAGCTTGTGGATGAGGGGGAGGTGCTGAATGGGTTTACCTGCAGCTGTCTGGAAACCTCGAAACTTCCAGAGGTGGATGTGACAATGCACAACTCCAAAAGCATACTTGCTATCAGTAAAAATGGTAACGGTCTTACCAGCGGCCAACTGGCAAGCTCGGGCCAGGGCATAGAGTTCGGCGGCTTGGGCTCCCCAGTTGCCTGGCAGTGAGGCGGCCTCTTGAATGTCCCATTCAGAGGTGACTGCATAACCGGTGAAACGCTTGCCATCAACACAGAAGGAGCTTCCGTCCGAGAAGAGGATGCAATCAGGGTTGTCCAGTGGCACGTCAAACAGGTTGTTCCTTATCTGTAAGATGCTATAAACTACTTCCACACAGTCGTGCTGATCCTGGAGGACTGGCAGGTCAGGAAGCAAGGTAGCTGGATTAAGGGGCCCACACCTTTCAAAAATTAGGTTAGTGTCTTCTAAGAGTTCGGCCTCTAGCTGTTGCTGACGATGGGCCGAAAAGACCTGGGTTGTGCCCCTACGCAGAAGGGCTGACAAGGCATGAGAGGTCCAAACCGTGGTAAAATGACCCAGGGTCAGGCTCTTTGCCTTTGTGATCAGCAGGGCAGCTGCTGCCAGAGTCCGGGTGCAGGATGGGGTTCCCTGAGCGACAGGGTCGATCTGCTGGGAGTAAAAAGCAAGCGGGAAATGGTGGGGCCCGCTCAGTTGGGTAAGGACGCCACTAGCAATTCCGCCCCTCTCATGGACAAAAAGGTGAAAGGGTTTGTTGTAATTGGGGGGGCGGAGAGACATGGAGGAGGCCACACTGTCCTTGAGTAACTGAAAGGCTTGAATCGTGTCTGGGGACCACTGCAAAGGGTCAGGAGCAAGGTTAGCAGTGAGTCGGTGGAGCGGTTTGCTCAACTCCCCGCAGGACGGCAACCAGGGGCGACAGAAGCCAATTAATCCTAAGAAACCTCGAAGTTGTTTCTTGGTGTTTGGCAGAGGGCAGTTTTGGATAGTCTTTATGCGGACTGGGTCCATTTGTCTCCCCTCTGGGGTTAACAGGAAGCCCAGATATCGGACCTTCTGTGAGACCCACTGAATCTTGTTAGGGTCTACCTTGTGGCCTCTGGTGTGTAGGTATAATAAAAGTGCCTTACCATCGATGCGGAGGGCGGCTTCTTCGCGGTTACCTAGTAGGATGTCATTTACGTATAGGACTAACGTGGATCCCTGCGGACTGGTGAAGCCTTCCAAGTCGTGGCGGAGGCATTGGCTGAAAATCATGGGGCTGTCTCTGTAGCCTTGAGGAAGTCGTTGCCAGACATAACTTTGTCCCTCCCAGGTGAAACCAAAGAGATATTGAGAGTCTGGGTGCACAGGAATGCTGAAAAAGGCTGATTTTAAGTCAATAACAGTGAACCACTCAGCATCCCAGGGGATTTGGCTGATGATAGTAGCTGGATCAGGAACTACTGCATGAAGAGGGACCACATACTGATTAATAACCCGTAGATCCTGTACAAAGCACCAACGAATAGGGTCTCCGTCCTTTTTAGGAGGCTTTTTGACAGGCAGTATAGGGGTGTTACAGGGAGTGCGCTGAGGGCGGACTAGCTTTTGTGCAATGAATCCCTCGATAATGGGGCGGATGCCCTCCCGGGCTTCCAGCGACAGGGGGTATTGAGGGACTGACGGGGGGGCTAAGGAGGGCTTCACTTGAATCCTTACTGGCTCTGCCGAAAGGAGCAGGCCAACATCAGTGTCAGAAATTCCCCAGAGGGTTGAAGGCAAGTCAGTGAGGTCAGGGGAGAGAGAGGGGGGGGTTTCCCAATTACCCTGAGTTGGGGCCGAATCTCCTAACACTGTCATCAATAATCCTACCCCTTCAGGAGTGCAGGTTAAAGTAGCCTCAAGCTTACAGAGTAAATCCCGGCCCATCAAAGGGATCGGACAAGCTGGGGAAAAAAGAAAACGGTGAGAAAAACATTTATCAGCATAAATAACATTTAGAGGCAAAGTGAGTCCCAGAGACTGTGGGTTGCCTTCCACCCCAGTTGCAGTTTTAACCTCAGAGGATAGCCAGGGAGAGGGGGCATGATTTAAAAGAGAGAAAGTAGCTCCAGTATCAATGAGGAAAGAGACAGGCAGTCCTTGGACTGAAAGGGTTAGACGAGGCTCTTTGCTGGGAGGGGAGAAAGTGAGGAAAGAGCCGGCTAAAGACATTAAGGAAATAAGACCATCACATTGTTTGCCTTCGCCCCCGGGGTACCGTCATTGAGAAGGCTGAGTTTGCTGCAGCTGCTGCTGTTGCCCATAGTTGATCCAGGCCTGAGGAATGGGCTGAGCTGGTGGTGCAGGGGTGTATTCGTCCCTGGTGTAAGTATCTGCAGATGCGACCGGACCCTCTGGGCGTCCCCAGGGGCATTCACGTTTAAAGTGACCGGGCTGTCCGCACTGAAAACAATTCCCTGGTGGCTGGGGTTGCCAGGACCCTCTTCCCCGAGCACCCTGAAATCCCCTGCCACGGCCACGGCTTCTGCCTCGAATACCACCGCGAAAAGCTAAAGCCATCAACTTATATTCTTCCTTTTTCTCTTTCTTTTTACTACTTTCCCTTTCTTTCTCCCATGCAAAATCAGCTACGTCCAACACTGAAGTGACTGACTCACCTCCCCAACCAGGGCGAAACTGTAAGAAATAATCCCTTACAGGGGGTACTGACTGATTCACAAAAAATGAAATAAGAGTAGGGTGGTCTGCTTCTCTCTCAGGATCCATCTGAGTGAACATTCGGGCCCCCTCCAATAGCCTCGACCAGAACTTTCTGGGTGGCTCATCAGATTCCTGCCGAATCTGCATGAACTTAGCCTAATTAGGCGAGCGGCGAGCCATTTCTTTGAGTCTCTCTAACAATCGCTCTCGATCTGTCCGCAGCTGAGTCAGCCTTTGCTGACTCCAGTCTAGGGGATTCCAGCCAGCGGCTTGATCCCGCCTATCCATCCAAGTGGTATTAACCGCATCGCTATCCCCCCATGTCCTTTCTGCCATCCACAATCTACTACGTTCCTCTCCGGTCAAAACTCTACTTAACAACTGATCTACATCCGTATAAGTAGGATTATGACTTGAAAACAATCTTTCTAAAAGTTCAGTGATCTTTCGGGGATTTTCCCCAAAGGACCCTGACAACCATCCCCACTCTTTCAAGTCCCATTCTAGCCATCCTTTATATTCCACAATATTAGTATGTTGTAACTGGCCATTACTGTCCACAAAAGGTTGGTCGTGCACCTGTAAAGGCATTTCTCTACTCACAAAAAGTTTGGCAGAGGCAGCCTCTGGGCTATCCTCAGGGGAGGGGTATGCATCCTGCTGCATCTGCTTGATCTTTTGCCTAGTAATTACTCCTCCCGAGGTGTGCCCTTCCATTTCCTCCTTATCCCTCTGCAGAGATTCCGATCTGGAGTCCTGCAGATTCCCCTCTGCGCTCTGGAGAGAGTCCCCCTGCGGAGGAATAGGGGCAGGTGCAGTGGGGACCAACTGACGAGTCAAAACACGCCGTGGTTTATACTCTTCATCGAAATAACATGGAGGGGATTCACTCTCGGGAGAATACCTGACTGCCATAATTTTTAAAGATTTCCACAGCTCTGCTGCTGTGTCCCAACAAAACCAGTAACGTAACTGTCCCGGATGGTCTTTTTCGATCTGGCTCCTTACTCCTCTTAAGGCAGTCTGTTCGAAAGAGCCATACGAAGGCCACCTCATCTCCGGGTTGGCCAATACCACGGTATACCCAGTCCAATTCCTTACACACAGTGTGTACAACTTCCTCCTAGACATTCCTGTCTGTACTGGGAGTTTCCCTTCGTTCCATAACTTATTTACAATCCCCAGCGGACTCTCAAGAGGCATGCTAGTCCCTTGACCCATGGTGTCTGACAGGAGCCCTCCAACTGGCATTTATCCTGCTGTCCAGTACATGACCCCTCAATATTGAATTGGCTGGGAGAAATCTCCCGTGGCGCCTGCCAATTCGTATATGAGTGGTCTGGCCACTGGACAGAGGCACCGCACCAGAAGGAAATCCCGGACGAGCCCCCAAATTGTTAGGTAAAAAAGCAAGTCCTTACTCACCTCTCCAGCACCCGAGTTTGTGCGGAGTTGGTATGGGGCTCACAAATCTGTCAGAGACCAGACAACACTTCGTTGATCAACGGGCTCACACTATCCTTAGCTTAAAAGCCTTCGGAGTAAGTGTGGCAAGTTTATTAGGGGTGAGCATCAATATTTATACACAGAAGTAAACAAAGTGATTAACAGATCATAATGGTCATACATAATCAATCAAGATTCTACAGGATAAAACAGGTTAAAATGTAAATTAGAAAAGACAAAGGGGGAGATGGCTACTTAAGGGGAGGGGGGTGTCATGAGTAGTTCGCAGGTCAGAGCTTTGATTAAAAGTTTCAGATAGAGACATCAAGTCTGGGTTAAGTTTAAACTCATAAAAAGTTCAGACTCAACAAAAGTACTGCAGCTGATTCTACAAACTCCGGGAGAACCTGTGAAAAGAAAGCCAAACTTAAGGGGCAAGTCTTACAGTCTTCCTGTTAGGTGACTTTTCCGCTACATGCCTCTCTTCCAGTTATTCTGTATGAAATGTTACAACAGCCAAGATTCTGTTAGTCCTACTTACGTCCACTTATTGATATATAGATCTCACACCATCTTATATAATTGCCTCTGTTTGTTACCATTTAAATCAGAAGGCCAAGCTCAGACCCATGGTCCCGAACGCCGAACTTGCAATCTTATTTGGAGGGATATATTACCAAGAATAAGGTACTAGGGAGAATGTAGATGGAGGCGAATGAGACAGCAGCGGGTTTTAAGGAGAGATTTGAGGGATGCCGGCAGACAGTGTTATCACTGATCACCATAAAGCCAGGCAGCTGTTAAAAAAGGCTTTTGCCTTATCCCATTCTATTTGTATGCAACACAACATGCATTCACACCCTTGAAGAAAGGGGCCTACACTATAGCGACCAATCACTGGGATGCCTCAGAGGCAGCCAATCAGGACCCTATTCCATGTTGCTAAATTCAGAACAGGGACCAGAGCAGACATGGAAAGTCGGCTTCATAAATCAAATTTCTGGGCAGTGTTACAGCCTTGCAGTTGAAAAGCAAACTGTGCTCTCTCAAACCCATTCATATGGCTCCAGGCTTCACTTACAGTTTCTGAACAACACAATTAATAAACATTGCAGCAGATTTTTATTACACAGATTATTACATATTTGCTAAAGCCAATTCATATTTTTGTACATTAAACAGCTGTTATACACTGGGCCTCATTTACCCCTGATGCTAGAGTCATTCCACTGACTGCAGTGGTGTTCTACAAGAGAAGAATTTGCACCATGATATTTATTGGGCTTAATAAACCACTTCATTACCCCAGTTTTATGCCAGTATGATGCTATTGACTTGACAGTGGTGAATCAGGCTGTGATGGGGTATGTACCCTCACGCTGGCAGTGAAAGGGTTAATTGTCGCCAGAGAGTAATTAGTGCAGCTAAGGTGCAGGGGCATTAGGCGGAGCTGGTGCCAGGTCAGGCAACTCATACAGAAGGGACTTCAGACAGCAGAAGGAAGGTGGTTGGGGAGAATAGGAGCTGGGACCCTCTCCCAAGCATGGAGCTCTAGCAAAGGGTCAGGAGAGAGACATGGACCCACAGACAAGGGTCCAGGCCTCTAGGGAAAAAGCTCTGAGAGACACCTGTGTGCAGGAGAGAACTCTGCAGAGCCTGGGAAGTGGTAACAGGCCACATCCACAAAAGGCCCTTTGTACATAAAGCCCAGATTGAGTTACCACTCTAATCCACACAACTCCCCCTCCACTGCCACCTGACCCCATAGATCCCTAAATTCACTCTGTGCCTACAGTTTTGGTCAAAAAGTTATTTGAGGCCTAAGTTTCTGCCATCTTGGCCCCCATTCTGTTTCACTTCAAACTCTAGGGTATAAGTAGGAGTGATAAAGGGAACATTTAGGCTGGCAATACCAGGACACTTCTGTATCAGTGGCATCTGCAGAATAGTCTCCCAAGAGAAGTAATGGATGCCCCAAAACTTCAGCTACTTCCAAGTGGCCAAAGTACTGGAAATTACTACACGGTGAGGAATAATCCAGCCCTATAAGGGATGGATTGTTAACAAAACTGATGTTTTAATTTTCATCATTAGGCTGTTTAGGTCACATCCCAGTGAGATGAATGGAAGCAGTTCACCCCTTTTCTTAGGGCCAGACTGTGATACCTTTTCTCACAGTTAGGGTATGGCTACACTTGCGAGTTGCAGCACTGGTGGAGGCTTTCCAGCGCTGCAATTAGTAAGTGTCCACACCTGCAGGGCACATCCAGCGCTGCAACTCCCTGGCTGCAGCGCTGGCTGTACACCTGGCTCAGCATGGGGAATAAAGATTGCAGCGCTGGTGCTGCAGCGCTGGTCATCAAGTGTGGCCACACACCAGCGCTGTGATTGGCCTCCAGGGTATAAGGATGTATCCCAGAATGCTTTTATAAATTACTCTCTTTGTTTTGTTATGCAGCCTCTCTTTGTTTTGTTGTGAACTCCGAGCTCCGTAGCTCTGTTGATCCGTTGATCCCGGAGCTGCTTATCTACAAACACAGCTCCTGTTTGCTGTGATCAATCTGTGAACAATCAAATGAGATAATGAGGCAGGCAGGGAGTGAGTGTTTGCTTGACAGAAATGGGGCAGAGGGGAGAAAGGGAGTTGTGTTGGATGCAAGCTGTTTGCAGTTAAGAGTTAAGGGTAAGGGATCGGGAACATGTTCTGATTTTTCAAGGCAGGAAGGTAACACACAGTGTTGGCTCCAAAAATCCACTCTCTCTCGCCCGCTCCCTGTCACACTACGCCCCACCCCACCCCCCTCTTTTGAAAAGCACGTTGCTGCCACTTGAATGCTGGGATAGCTGCCCATAATGCATCACTCCCAACAGCGCTGCAAATGCTGCAAATGTGGCCACACACCAGCGCTGGTAGCTGTGAGTGTGGCCACACACCAGCGCTGGCCCTGCACAGCTGGACGACCAGCGCTGCAACTACCAGTGCTGCAGATTTGTAAGTGTAGCCATACCCTTAGTAACACCTTACACCCACAAGATACGCCAAAGACTTCAAGGACATCCACTCCTAGTGTTAGGTACAATTTCACAGGAGTAAAGGTATTGGAACCTGGCTTCAGGGGCTTTCGGGGCCAGATTCTGGTCTCCTATACACTAGGGCACATTGGGAGTGAATTTGCTCTGAGTGCAGCATTAACTAGTCTTTTGTCATAGAGACATTAGTTCGCATAGACAGGGAAGGATGCTGGGTCCTAGCCACTTCCCCTTTTTCTGCATAGGCCAGTGGGCTGCATATACAGCCCAGACGAGACACAAAAAGAGGAAGCCTGTCAAGAAGCTGCCTTTCCGTCTCTGCACCTTTCTGTTTGTGATTAAGCCGGTTGTATTCATCTCAGGACCACACAGCCTAGCTGAGCACACACTCTGTGTTCTCCTTTTTGTTTATTTTTTTCTCCTTTCTCTCCCCACCCCCCCCCTCCCATATATGAATCTAAGTCCTGGAAGGTAATGGTTGGGGCAGGTTCAAGGTCACTCGCTATGGAAAGCAATCATACTTCTGCCTCCTAGGGAAACGAGATTAAAACAAGTTAGCAAACACCACACGCTGTGCTAGAAAGATTCCTGCTGCTGACCCGTATGGAAAAGCAATGTGCTGATTACACGACAAATACACTGTATCACTTTTCCGTATGGGAAACTTCAAATTAACTCGTTTATCCCAACTCCCTTCACAATCTTAACATGGATTAATGTCTGGGTAGAATCAGTTAAAGCTATTCTAGCAAACCTCAGCATATCCAATGAACAGGAACTTTTATAGAATTGTCCACATAACCATTACCCATCCCACCCTTCTACAGAAAGATGTTGGTTTTTTTATCTAAGCTGAGTCAGTTACAGATATGGAAATTTAGTAGGAATATGTTTGGAAATTCAATATTTTCCAGAAAAAACTGCTGCTTCTTTCTCTTTTTTTTGGTAAGGGAAGTATTTGTTTATCAGTACGTGGGTGCTGTAAAGAGATTGCTTTAGTGTAAATTGTAGTTGTCATGAGGAAGCTACAGTATTGTTACGGGGATGACTTGCATCCGAAGAAGTGGGTATTCACCCACGAAAGCTCATGCTGCAAAACGTCTGTTAGTCTATAAGGTGCCACAGGATTCTTTGCTGCTGTTATGGGGAAGTAACTTGTGCTCTAGCACTATCATGAGACTTTCCTAGTAGTTGGTTTTTATCATGGATCCAAATCTTCTCCCATTGGACTCAATGGGAACAGGAGCAGGGCCTATACTCTCTCTTTCCAACTTGGGATTCAGTCTGGTCGTTTTAGTCTCTTCGATAACCTTTACTCAGACAAGGCTAGACTGTGGCAAGCTCTTACACCAGTGCAAGGGGAGAGAACCATGTAAGGAGCTTTTCAGCCAGACTCTACAGCCCATGGACGGGATCTTCACAGTTGTGGCCACTGCACACGATGGATCCCAGGGACAGTTCCCTGAGGGCCACGCATCTCGCCAGAGGGGCAAGGAGGAACCAAATTCATGGTCATACACCTCCTTCAACACTGGCCCACAGAGCAGCCTGGCCACATAAGGGAATTAGGTAGCACCTTCCTTAATGGAGGTATGGCCTGTGCAGATCCCCATGAGGTGGTGTGGTTCAGAATTCCCTTCTGCCCAGCCCATTGGCTGCATAACACAGTGAGGCCCTCAAGCGACTTCACTGAAATCACTGGGGACGACTTCTCTGAGTGAAGCTTGCAACTTGAGCCCCAGCGCTGCATTGTTCCTCCCTTGGCATCACTACATGCACTCTTAGGAAACTCACCAGCATGGAAAATTAAAAGGGTGCTAGCAATAGCACATATGCACATGTGTCACAGGTAACGTGACCATGCAAGTACTGGGAAAGCCCCAGGTCAGCTGGGGTGTTCACCGCCAAAGGTAACACTCACAAAACCCTTACGGAAATGAACGGGACAGGGATTTCCATTCAGTTTCAAGTGACCGGAACATGGGAGAGGGAGAGATTCTCACTGGGGCTCTGGTTCCATTCTCGGTGCTCTGTGGATTAGCACTGTCTGGAAGATACATTCAGGGTATACATCTTTATCTAAATGTAAACATTTAGGGTATTTCAAAGAAGGCCAAATATAGACCCCAATCTTGCAAGGGTTAATTATGCCTACGGGATAGTCCCAATCTGAGACCCCTCTCTAGGGCCTGATTTTCAGAGGTGCCGAACATCTGCTGTAGCCACGGATTCCATTTGGAGTTGTTAGTGCTTTGAATAATCAGGTCCAGGGAATCTCAAGTCCTTGGAAATCAGTGGCTACATGTTTGGTACTGGGACCTGCCACTGGCCCTGGGCCTGCCCCTACTGAAGTAAAAAGCTAGATTTCCAAATGACCTAAATGGGACTAGACCAGGCCATAAATGAGCATCTGGCTGTGAGGAGTGTCTTTAAAAAAAAAATGTAATGTGAATTTAGTGAAGGTGAAAGGTGCCTAACGGAAAGACCTGGAGAATGAAGTCCTCCATTTCTCAGCTCTGTAGTGTGTTTGGAGCCCATGCATGGATATCTTACACATCTATCGGCAGATGAGGTAAAGCATACACAGTCTCTCAGCCCTGAACTGGAAGGATCGCCTATGGGCAGCAAGCTTAATCTGTGCAATAATGCAATATAGATGACTGGGAGACAGAATAATACTTTCGTCAACCTGGCTTCTTTGAGTCAATATTGGTAAGGGAGCAGAGAGGGCTTGGTTCTCTCTCCATTAGACTGGTGTCCATCCATGGAGTTACCATTGATTTAAACAGAGGAAACCAAGAGCAGAATTTGGCCCTGACTGTGTAAATCAGGAGTAGCTCCACTGAGATCAGTGCAGTGCACCAGTGTAAAACTAGGGTCAGGTCACAACTGAGCGCAGTTTTGTTTACAGATTTTAATAAAAAGCCTTGGAGGGGATTTTTTTTTAATGCAATTGAGGTTTTGGTTTGCTGCCTTGTTTTTCCCCCATTCCTATTTTAGAAAAGTAAGTTCATCCTTAATACCCAGTGAATTCTTCCAGTTGCAAAGCATATGCTCTGTGAGAGGCATAGATAGCACCCATGGCCTTTGGCAGAGCTAGGAACAATTTTCCTGCTACCTATTAAAGTAACTACGTATATATGCATACCACAGTAATATCCACTTTGCAGAAAACTAATTGAATCTTACCAATATCTTACTGAATTATTTAGCTAGTGGTTGTGTGCAATGCTGTGGGCAGAAGAAGTTGAAGAGGCACCAGTGGCTAGAAGTGTATCCTGTATCTTCCTTTAATGTGGTGGAAGAGATGCTTCATAAAGCCATCCTCCCAAAAAAAAAAAAAAAGCCAGGCTGAGAGGAAGATGTCTGTTTCCTTCATCTTACTTGGACCATGCTAGCTCTTAGGACTTCAGATTTCTCAAAGTTTGCTTCCTGTTATGCATGTACAGCAAGACGTGGAAAATACCGTTGTCCAAAAATTGAGCCAGAACCTCAGTTGGCATAAATCAGCAGAGCAAGCCGAGTTGATAAATGGAACAATGCCAATTTACACCAGCTTAAGATCTGGCCCTTTATTTTTGGAGTGCCCCAGCCATGACACATTGAGTGCTGGACAACAGCTAAAACACACTCAGTACTACTGCGAGAAGAATTTTGTTTTTAAAACCCTGCATGCACTTATAATGACACAATAAAAAACAAATGGAATCAAACATGGGGGGAGGAAACAAGGTGGGGCAGAGAAAACATGACTGACCAGGCAGAAATATGTTTCAAAGTTTAAATGAAGGGGCTGATTCTCATTTGCCTTTAACTATGCTGGTGTGGTTAAAGTAGTACAACCCACCTAGCATGGATGCAGTTATACTAGCATAAAGGCTCTTCCCATAAAGGAAGGGGAATAAGCTATACCAGTATAAGATCCCTTTATACCACTATGACTGTCTACACTAGGGATGTACCAGTACAACTATGGTAAAAAGTTACACCCTTCACCAAAATAGTTATCCTAGTACAAAACCTATGTGCAGACCAGGCGTAAGGTCCCTTTAAATAGCTACAATGTGCCTTACATGCCAGAGTGTAAAGGGGCCTTAGTGTAAACAAGAATCAGGCTCAACAAACTTTATTTTCTTAGTGCTGTGTCACTTAGACAGCTACTAGAACTTCAACTCAACTCAAACTTCAACTTTTGCTCAAAAGCTTGGCAAATTTCCCAACAAATATAGACTGGATCATATGCAGAGCGGTTTTTGAGTGGTGCGCACTGCTCCCCAAATAAGACCAGTGGATTTTAATAGGGTTTTTTTTTGTTTTTTTGTTGGGTTTTTTTTTGTTTGTGATGGACTGATCTGAGTGTGGGTTGATATCTATATGTGGGCAAACCATAATGTTTCTGGGGGCCTGGACCTACCCCCATTCACATGAATGGCAAACTCCCATTCACCTCAACAGGAGTAAGAGCAGTCCTGACCTCAGTTACCAATGCTATTCATCTAAACAGAACACTTCTGATACTGAGTAGTCCGGAACTCAGTCATTAATCTTGTTGTTTGCTTATTTATGCGTTAAGTGTTGACACTGTGTTTACATTTTGTAGCGAAGGTAGAAAGGGCAAGGTTCTTGCCCTGAGGAACTCTCACTCTACAGATGTTGATGACAATGGCTTCATTATTCAATATGTTGCTTAAATAGCTGCATGCTGAGAGTTGCAGGAGGCCGACTTCCCAGCCTCTAGAATGAGCCAGATAAATGCTAGCCAGAATTGCAGCCGCTGTTCTCAGGGGATAAAGAACCATAATTATAGAGAACATTTCAGATGGCCGCAAGGCCAGAGGGGGGCCGGCCGGCCCGCCCACCAATGGCCGGTTTCATGTTGTCTCTAGTTTCATGAAGTGGACGTTGTCTGATGATGAAAAGGGAAGCAAGGCCACCCCCAGATTTTTCAGCTTCATCTCTTAGGATGGGAGGGAAGTTGTGACAGCTAGAGAGCTTGGGGAACTTTTCACTTCTGGGGCAAAGGTGGGGGAAAGGAGCAAGAACATTTTTCTCTTTCCTTTTGTACAAAAGATGGATATTTTGTAATACTTACAAGGCTTTTATTTCCTGTATGCTCACAGTATCTATTATGATTGGGTGACTAGGTTCCATCTAGTGCCCATCTGGAAAAGGGTTAACATTCTCTTCCCCAGCAGAGTAAAAAATACACATTGTTCCGTCCCTGAAGAAACTGCGAAATTCCTCCAGTCTGATAGGAGGAAGGGAGGGAGAAGGTAGCTGAACTCAGGTCAGGCAAATTACACATTTAGAAGGCATTATAAGAAGAAGGTCCTCTTAAGAGTGTGTTCCTGCGTTTGGCATAAACTGTAAATTAATCCTGCTGTGAGAAGCTAGTTTTGACTTCACTTTGAGTGTGCAATGAGAATGGCTCCTCTTTGCTCCATTTATTTCAACCTCCAAGTTTGTGGTTTATTTTTCTTTCACTTTGCGTGGCCCTAACTACAGTAACATTCAAATCCATCCTGATTAGCCCCTTGGAAATAATAATAATACCTTCGCATCAGACCAGCAAAGTGTTATCCTCCAGCATCTTATCTCCTGCAAAGACATTCTGTATGTGTGAAGAGTATTACAGGAGTGTGACTTAATCACGCATATGTGTTTGCTCGTCATTTTACCAGCGCTGCAACTTGTAAGTGTAGCCAAGCCCTGGGTTCCTTTTCTCCTTCCGACTGCAGGTCCCAAAGCTTCACTCGCTGCAGCATCCTAAAATTTAGCAGATGTCGGTGACCTGGAGAGTGTTAGCTTATTCCAGTGAGAGGCTCCTCTTTGATTCTAGATTCTCAAGGAGAGTGTTAAAAATAGGGTGACCAGACAACAAGTGTGAAAAATCAGGACAGGGGGTGGGGGGCAACAGGAGCCTATATAAGAAAAAGACCCCAAAATCGGGACTGTCCCTATAAAATCGGGACATCTGGTCACCCTAGTTAAAAAGAACAAAAAACACCACAAAGGTAAGTCGCTTTCAAACAAACAGCCTCTTAGCACTGAGCCAAAGGAAGAGATGCTGCGTTAATTGACTATTGACTCACTTAAAGCCTGTGACAGTAAACTCCCATTAAAGGTGCCTGAGGAAATGAGTTATCTTTCCTGTGCTGAGATGCATTCAAACTGTTATCCGTATATAAGAGAATAAAAGATTGGTGACAGTAACTGAACCTAATCCCAAATATTCCTTAGTCTGGTCAACTAGGGTCTAGCGCAGGGGTCCGCAACCTGCGGCACACGTACGGTGCCAAAGGCCACATGCGAGCTGATTTTTAGTGGCACTCTGCTGCCAGCCAGGGTCCCGGCCGCCGGCCCTGCTCAGCCCGCTGCCTGCCTGGATGGACGGAACCCCGGGCTGGCTGCAGGCTGAGCGGAGCCAGCGGCTGGGACCCCAGACCGGCAGTGGTCCTAGCGGCTCAGCCCACTGCTGGTCTGGGGTTCTGTCTGCCACCCGCGCTGCTGGTCTGGGGTTCCATCCGCGGGCCCCTGTAAATGTAAAATGTATTACTGGCATGCGAAACCTTAAATTAATGAAGACTTGCCACACCACTTCTCAAAGGTTTCTGACCCCTGGTCTAGTGACTTTTTACCTCAGAGATGAGATCAAGCTGCAGCCTGCACTAATATTATTGCAAGGGATTCTGGCTTCCAATAGTCCCAAAAGTGTCCTGCTCTGCACACAGAGTTCTGTTCACCTGGCATCTTCACTACTAAAATGGAAATAGAATTTGTTTGCTTTGATGTCTGGCTTGATCCAGCTTCCAGTGAAGTCAGCAGAAAGACTCCTATTGATGTGAATGGGAGTTGGATTGGGCCCACAGAAAGTGATTAGTGGCTGTGCAGCTGTGAGTTATCTAGCCAGCCTACCACAAGCTCGGTGAACCTACTCTGCAGGGATGTTCTGCATTCCACAAAAACAGCACTCTAAAGAAAAGCAGGTAGAATACATGATAATTGTGTAATCTTTGAATGCAGGGCTAAATTGATCGTGTTTGGCACAGCCCTGCATTTGGGATGGCGCAGAGATGCATCACAGTAGGGCAAAATACTTCCCACAGCTCCCTAGTGTGTGAGAGATTGCACAAACCCCAACACACTTTGGAAACAGCTCTGCACTCTGCCAGAAAGAAAGGATGCAGTCCAGGCCTGCCTTGGGTAAGCCATACAAAGGTGTTCAGGCTCCTTACTCCCTCCCCACTCAATGCACAGCCAGAATCTAGCCTAAGACATGACCATTTTTCTTGTACTATGTTATATTAGCTTGCCATGCTTACTTAAAGGATTTAGCATACCTATAGGTCATCCGATTTTGTCAGATACTCAAACTGCGGCGATTGGTGTGGTATAAAACTCTAAAGAAAGTAGAATTTTGGTAGCTGCCCAAAAAATAGTACCTGGCCCACTGTAAAGTTAAAAACTAGACAGTTAGAAAATATATAGTTTTATTTAATTGAACCAAAATACAGATAAAATAGCAGATATGTGTTGACATTTACTGTAATCAGTATCTGTTTCATCAGTGTTTTCATATGTGTTAACATTCTAGAAAAGGGGATATACAGAGCGGTGTTTGCAGATGACACAAAATGATAAAGTTTTGGTCAAAGTAGCATGAACTGCAAAGAACACCAGAGGGGGCCTAACAAAGCTAGATGCATAGTAGATAAAATAAATTGTTGACTAATGCAAAGTAATGCACATCGGAAGGAATAATTTGAAGTATTCATACAGATTGCTGGGTTCTAAATTAACTAAGCACCCTGCAAAATGTCCTAGTTATCACTGTGGACCACTCAATGAAAGCGTCTGCCTGATTCACCATAACAGCTCTTAAAAATTGTTAGGATGTCTAAAGAGAGAAAATATTACTGAAAATATTATAATTCCATTGTTTAAATTGAGGGCACATAGTTGCAGCAGCTATGCCTATACGAGCCGCAACCACACCTCCAATTATTGCAGTGTAGACATATCCTGAGTTACACTGCTGTAAAACTAGTGTAAAGACTGAGGGTAAAATTAGGCACTGACACTATGTTTTTATATTTCAGGGGTATAGTACAAGGTGACACATCAGGAAGGTGTATACAGTGTTGGCCTAAAAGTGAAATGTTCTCTATAATTATGGTTCTTTATCATCCTCTGATTTTTTTCTATTAAAACTTTAAAAGTAAAATTAAAAACCAGGTTATCAATACACTGATGGCATCTCAATTTCATTTCCATTCAGCAGATAAGCAGAATGGAAGTGTACAAGAGGCATGCATCAATCAGTCAGAGATTTTTATATTGATGGCAGCAATATGTCATCAGATTCCATTCAATACCAGTTGATTCCTGTGCAGTAGTGGCAATAATTAATTCAATCACAAGGCATTCTAAAGAGAGTTGTGGTTGTTACTGTCTAGCTGGGCAATTGGTCTAAAAGGTTTTCAGTGATAATATGCCAATATTGACTTCTGTTCAAATAAATGTTGCACTCGATTGACTCGAGGGATGAAAACAAAATTTCAGTCTTTGACAAAGCAGGAAGTCAATGTATGCAGTGTTACATATACACTGAATGACTTCATCAGAAATATCTGGAAATCTCCCCATTATGGCCGTGAATTTTTAAAGTATGACAGGTTTTTTATTTAAAACTAACATTTTAAAGGGAAGGTGAACTTAGAGCTCTGGAAAAAATTGTTGTTCAGCTTTAATGAGAACATCAGGAAAGATTTACAGTTGTGATCTGTGGAAATACACTTGCTGTATATTCCAACTCTTTCTGGGTTCATGCAGCAAGGTGGTTGCATAAGCAGGTAGGTATTGTGGCCCTATTGTTTGACCTTGGTACTGCTGTATATGTACCAACATACTATGTGATGGGTGCGTAATAAATCACTACATAATGGAACTCAATTTTGTTAACACAATCACAAGTAAACAGTATAAATTACTGACTCATCACATGATGGTTTTAAGCCATTCATGTGACGGAGGATTGTTTTGTATGGCACGGCATTTCACGTTTAACAATATTTAATATGCAAAATATGTGTGAAAAGGAAATCGCAGAATGTAGAATTAATCATATGTAAATACACTCCACAACCAGCTACAGTGGCAACATAAGTGTCATGACAGAGTGACCAGAAGGTTCCCATCATACCAGAGAAACTGCAGCCCAACCAGCATCAGAAGTTATCAGGAAACTTATGCTGAGGTTCCCTGAGAACTCCTTGGTGCTTTAGCACTTTGTTTCTTCAAGTATTTCCAAGTGAAATGTAACACAGCTGCTGCAGTCACTGGTATAAGGATTTGCAGTGAGTTAATATAAAACAGTGGAGTTGAATAATTGAAGACTGTGCTCACATTAGGTTCTCATTTCATGTGATTTCTCTTTCTTTTTTTTATAGCCCAGAAGGTTTAAGGGGAGGAATTCAGAAAATGGTGAAGAAAATGTTGTCAGCAGTACCCACACTCCCCAGCCATAAGCTGCATTATCTCTCCCAGTCTAATGATATAAGAGTGCTGTTATTGTGGCTGAACTGTGCATCCATTTGTGAGATGTCAGGTACAGACCATTAAGTATGGGAGAGGGGGAAGGAGCGTGAGGTGCTCTGCAACACGTGGAATGAATATTTACTGCACGCTCTGGGTTATGTGGAGAGTGCATGATCAGAGAAGGTACACATACCACACCACTTCACGTATTGTTTTCTTTCTTGATGCACTTGGTTCTAATGGTACGGTTATCGCATCGCACAATACAGCTGTTTCATATCAGAGAACACTACCATCTTTCCACTTTATTCATGTATGCATTGTTTTTAGGAAGGGGATCTCAGAACCTACACACGATCATTAAACTTTACAATTGCCAACATTGTGTTTATGGTGCTTTTCAGCACAATCCTCAAGGGGAGTTTTTTCCGATTAAGGAATGCAGGATCAGGCATACAATGTGTGCCTTTGGGCTACTTTCATTTACTTTTCAAAATATTTGTATTCATTTTCTTGAACACACAATGTGCTGTATAAAACATACTTGGATATAATTATAAGACCGTATTCATTGTTAGGTATCTTAGGAAAAGCTGCACAAAGAAATATTATATAAACACTATTACAAACAATGGACCAGATCTTCAGCTGGTGTAAACTGGTATAGTTTCATTACCCAGACTGCTATACCACTTTTAAATTAGAAAAATTCCCATATCCTATTTTTCAATTACCATAAATCCCTTTCATTTCATTCAGCAGCTTGGCGATACACCTTATACCTCACATTTCTGCTACCCCTTTATGACAGATATGGCAATTTCCTGCAATATCCTAGACAAACCTTATTGAATTAAGTGTAAGTATCTTAGGAGTCCATTGTATTAAAAGTGAAAATACTCATGTTATTGTGGGACAGTATGTAACATCTCTAGCGGGGAGACATGACTAATGTAACCCTGGAAACTCCTATGAGCTTCAAAGGACTCTCTTAAACAATGTACCAAACAAGAATGAACTTTTAGTTGAGTGGGTTTCCTAGGAAATATTTGGGAGGAGGAGAGAAACCCATTGTCAGCTGATTACCTGTTCCCAGGCTCCCAAGATCAAAGGCCCAAACTGGATAAAGTAGTGACTTTCAGATTCATGGAGGTTCCTGTTCTGAGCCAAAGGTGTTATGAATTTGTAAGCACAGAAAAACCTCTTAGTGAGGTTTAAGGTTTGACCCACCTGCCAGAGCCCTTCCTGGAGTTGGGTTGATCTCTGGTAAGTTTATTAGCATGCATGTAATATTTTATTGTTTTGAATGAGTTTTCTCTATAATGCTTTTACCTTAAGAATAAATGTTCTTGCTTAGAAATGGCTGTGCACAGGCCTGTTGAGAGAAATCTGGAGCTCCAATACATCATGTTCACCAAGGCCACAACCCCTCCATTTCACTTAATTTACACGGACATTACAGGTACAGTTATCCACCCTTTCCTCCCCTCTCGTCAGCAATGGCTATGGGGTAACTTCTGACTGTGGCAATTACACTGTTTATCGTCTCAGAGGAGGAAGCAAAGCAGGTCTGTTTAAGCAGTCTGACTTGCTGGGGAACTCACAGTGTAGGCCTGGAACTGTGCAGTCGGGAAAAACCCTGGTAAGGAGGGAGAGAGATGTGAGTCTACAGCCATGACAGGTGATGACTCAGGAACCAGAAGCCTAAAAGTGGGTGCCCTGGGTGGACTGGGGGAATCACAGGTGCAGGATCCCTGAACTGTGACACCTTCCTTGTTCAATATCCTATATTAGCCTTCAAAACACTATAGACACTCTGTTGTAACAATGCATTATTACATGTATTATAGTAGTTTGCAGAAGACCAATCAGGATTTCTTACTCAGATGCACAGGGTCTAACTGGTTGCCATATGTGGGATCAGGAAGGAATTTCCCCCCAGGTCAGATTGGCACTGATCTTAGGTGGGTTTAGCCTTCTTCTGCAGCATGTGGGTGCAGGTCATTTGCCAGGATTATCTGTGTATATATCACTTAATCATTTCCCTGTCATTGCAGAGGCCTGGAGCACTGGTGCACCTTGGTCCCTCTTCTTCTCTGCCTGTGGCGTGTAATACCCTCGTCTTCTGTGGGCTGTCATAATCCTTTGGTCTTTTTTCGATGTGGGTTTAGTGGGTGGGTGCTGGGTGGGGTTGGCCTTTGCTATGCAGGAAGTCAGCCGAGATGATTTAGTGGTCCCTTCTGGCCTTAAACTTTTCTGACTCTACTATTAGGTCCTTATTGCACTGGGCACTGTGCGAATACATATTAGAAGACAGTCCCTGACCACAAAAACTTTCCGTCTTAAGATCCCAATGCAGAGCAAGCTTGTAAACATGCCCTTAAGTCCATTCCGATACTGGACAGCTCTTAAGCATGTGCTTAAAGTTAAGGGGCTATTTCAACTTATGAAAACACATGGGCTGGACTGTGAGAGGCACTTGAGCATGTGTGTGTCTTTGCCGAGTGAGGGAACAAGGAATGTCTCCCACACACACCCCTTTTGAGTGCCCCATGATAATTTGCATTATATAGTATCCCTCAATCTCCCTTTTCTCTGACATATTAGGGTGGATATAGTGAGAAAAAGCACTTCAAGAATATTGCACTTCAATGACCCCGAGGATAGGTAGCTCAAGACTTCCTAAAGAAGTCTTCCTGCATTGTATGTATGGTACATGTAGACTATCTCTGTAGACTAGTTTTTTCTTTTCAAAATCATCCTTAACCTATTTCAAAGAAGGGTAAAATGCCGTCCAGTAGGGCCTGATCCAAGCCCACTGAAGTCAGTGTGAGCCTTTCCATTGTCTTTAGTGGGCTTTGGCTCAAACCCATAATTCAGAAGGCACATGTCCATACATGTCCTTGTATGTTGAGGTTTGGATTAAGATCCCTACCACATACTTTTGTATACATTTCTTTTCCAATCAGACTTAAGGTTGGATTCCAAAAATGAGGTAAGAGTCAGCTATAAATACACAGAGATGAGAAATTTCTGTTTCCAAAAAATGCCAGAGTTAAGATAAGGGCTGCCCTTCCATCTTTACATGGTATGTGATTTCCTGCTGTGCACTGAACATAGCTGTAGGAGGGAATTAACGAAGATTTTAAATTTGAGTTCAAGATGAGTGGGAGAGAAAAGCCCAGTCAGGACAAAGGAATCATAAGACTGGAAGGTTTCAGAGTGGTAACCCATGTTAGTCTATATCAGCAAAAAGAACAGGAGTACTTGTGGCACCTTAGAGACTAACAAATTTATTTGAGCATAAGCTTTTGTGGGCTAAAACCCACTTCATCAGATGCCTGCGCTGGAAGATTCAGGAAAAAATATATACACACACAACATGAAAAAATGGGTGTTGCCATACCAACTGTAACAAGGGTAATTAATTAAGGTGAGCTATTAGGTGAGCTATTATCAGCAGAAGAAAAAAACTTTTGTAGTGATAATCAGGATGGCCCATTTCCAACCATTGACAAGAAGATGTGAATAACAGTAGGGGGAAAAATCAGCATGGGAAAACAGTTTTACTTTGTGTAATGACCCATCCACTCCCAGTCTTTATGCAAATCTAATTTAATGGTGTCTAGTTGGCAAACCATTTTGAATTTTAATCCTATCCTCCAAAGCACTTGCAACCCCTCCCAGCTTGGTATCGCCGCAAACTTTATAAGTGTACTCTCTATGCCATTATCTAAATCACTGATGAAGGTATTGAATAGAACCTGACCCAGAACCGATCCCTGTGGGACCCCTCGTTATGCCCTTCCAGCTTGACTGTGCACCACTGGTAACTACTCTCTGGGAACGGTTTCCAACTAGTTTTGAATGATGGCAAAGGGGTGATGGAGAGTCTGCAGTAGAAGACTGGGGATCACAATCACAACTTAGCAGCTGAAAGCCCAGTAGAGCAGTGGTTCTCAACCTTTCTAGACTACTCTACCCCTATCAGGAGACTGATGACTTATGTACCCCCAATTTTAAACCCATTTAAACTACTTGCTTACAAATTCAAATAAAAATACAAAAGTGTCTCAGCAAACTATTACTGAAAAATTGCTTACTTTCTCATTTTTACCATGTAATTATAAAATAAATCAATTGGAATATAAATATTGTACTTGTATTTCAGTGTATAGTGTATATAAAGCAGAATAAACAAATCATTGTTTGTATAAAAGTTGTTTGTACTGACTTCGCTAGCACTTTTTATGTAGCGTGTTGTAAAACTAGGCAAATATCTAGATGAGTTAATGTACCTCCGGGAAGACCTCCGCATACCCGCAGAACACGTACCCCTGGTTGAGAACCACTGCTGTAGAGAGTAGCTGAGTCAAGGGTAAAAGTGAATTTAATGCCAAGGGCATTCCATGTGTTATTAACAAAAATGTTGGTCCAAGGGTATATGGGCCTCTGTTAAAAATCCAAATGGAATCTTGCAACATCAAAAAAAGTATGAAAGCTGCACCAACTTTAAGATCTGCCACTACTGAGGTGCAACTGAGAATTGGGTGACCACTTGTAGTTGCAAGGTTTACAAGTGCTGAAGGCTGGCTCTTTTTTAACAAATGCAATTAGTGACAAAGGGAAATTGCATCATCCAACCTTTCTTCTTTGACAAGAAGGGGAAGCTTTACTGAAGTACAGTCAGTAGCTGCAGGATACATTTATACATCTGTATAAATAAGACTGGTCATTTAGCAGAAAACTAGGGAGGAGTTATGCAAATAAGGAGCAAATAAGAGAGGCTGAGTGGTCAGCACCGGCAAATCTGTCCACATTTATCTGTGTCTAATGGTATGAAAACCAGGGTGAAATTTTTAAATGTGCCTAAGACCCACATTTTTTAAAGTATTTAGGCATTGCTGCACTCAGCGTTGCAGCACCGAAATCATATTTTCAAAAGTGATTTAGGCACTGAAACCTAAATACCCATTGGCTCCTAAATGCCTAAATTCCTTTTGACAATAAGATGTAGGCTCCTAAATCTATTAGGTATTACTGTGCTCAGCACAGCAACCCCTAAACACCGTTAAAATCTGGGCCTACGTGACTTAGGAGCCTGTGTTTCATTGGCTTTCCATGAGAGACAGGCTCCTAAATTACATTAGAAAATTTTACTCCTTGATCTTTAAAAGTTTCCCTCGGTTATTGTTGTACACTTTCCTGTGCCTCCAGGGAATGAGGTTTAGTAGTTGGAAGACTGGACAGTTAAAATAATGGCTGTTGGCTTTTGGCACAAGTGTAAAGACTTGATAGTAATCATCAAAAATATATCTTGGATTTCACACTGTTATATAAACCCAGGAAGCCATAGTCTGGAATAAATCCTACTACATAAATATGTCCTGATGTTTATGGCCACGGGTGGGATATAAATAGAATATGCAATTGGAGGGGGTGTAATAAATGTTCCATTTTTTCTGACTCACACATGACTACTCAACTCATAAGAGGGAGAGAATCAATAACAAGCCCTCAGGGGTTTTCTGCAGAACTGTGGGTGGAAGCTTTTGTTGTGTGTGTTCAATGCAAACACTTGCATTAATATGGATCAGGGAAACGTGATTTATTGTTCCCATCAATTAGAGATAGAAAAGACTGGCCAGATCATCTGCTCCAGTGTTGTTCAAATGTTTCCATACTGTAACCCCCATGTTATAACAGAATCCTTCCTGCCTTTAACCATAAAGCATTTGAGACCCTACTCTCATTTAGCCATAAAGAAAGGGAGGCTGGTCACGGACCCTTTTGAGAACCCATGATTCATTTTGTTCCCTGGCAGTGCAGGATCATTGTCTCCAGTTTGCAGTAAATAGACAGAGAAAGTATTTCCTCTTCCTACTAGTATGAAATTCTATCTACAATTTTTAGACAATTTTAAGCATAGAAAGTCTACAGTTAGGCTTGCCACTACTACCGAGAGCCTACCTGTTTTTTCTGGTTCACGACAGGCACGTTGGACAGAATTTTCAAAGCAGAGACCAGACTTGTGTATGAAAAAGTCACAGCAGAAATTGTACCTTTTTTCACATACACATTTGCCACAATTCTAGAAGTAAATGGTGTAGCTGTGCTAGGAAGTTTCTAGTTAGATACCTAAATAAATAGCTGTTTGCAGACACACTATCCTAATGTGCACGAGTAGCCCTGGTAAATGGTTATGGTTTTAATGGATTTTGTATGCATGGGTCTCCCTCTTCCCATATAAAAATGGTGGCCTGTGTCCACAATACAGAGAGAGAGTTTCACTGTAGGGGCTAGAGAGAACAAATACTGCTCAGACATAATAGATGAGGCAAAGCAGCCCTGCCTGAGCGCTCGCAGCAACCGGAGCCTACCTGCTGCTCCATGTCTGACATTTCTTGTCACTAATCCCTTCCCCACTACCACCAGGACACCCTGAAGCCTCCTTTCCCATGGTTGGGAGAAGCCATAATGGCCGGTGGAGCCCTGGGGAGAAGTGGGGCTGGCACGTGCTCTGGGCATGCTGGCTGAGTGGGAGAAACTAGGCAGCACTCCAAACACGTCCCTGGCATTACGCACCTGCCCAAAGGACAGGGGAAGCAAGAGGGGGTAGCAAAACAGAGCAAAATGTAGGGCAAAAGGGCTTGCTCACCATCCTGGCTAGTGGGCAGAGGGGCTTGGTCCCCTACTCTCCTGGGGGCAGATGGCAGAGGTGGGAGCAGAGGGGTTCACGCTGCCCCCCCCCGGGAGAGATGGCAGAGGTGGGGGCAGAAGGACTCAGGCTCCCCCCAGGGGGGCAATGGCAGAGGGGCTCAGTCCCCTCCTCTCCTGGGGGCAGATGGCAGAGATGGGAGCAGAGGGGTTCACGCTGCCCCCCCCGGAGGTAGATGGCAGAGGTGGGGGCAGAGAGGCTCATGCCCCCCTGCGGGCAGATGGCAGAGGTGGGGGCGGAGAGGCTCATGCCCCCCTGGGGGCAGATGGCAGAGGTGGGGGCAGAGAGGCTCACGGCCCCCCTGGGGGCAGATGGCAGAGGTGGGGGCAGAGGGGCTCACGCCCCCCCGGGGGCAGATGGCAGAGGCGGGGGCAGAGGGGCTCATGCTCCCCCCGGAGGTAGATGGCAGAGGTGGGGGCAGAGAGGCTCATGCCCCCCCTGGGGGCAGATGGCAGAGGTGGGGGCAGAGAGGCTCACGGCCCCCCTGGGGGCAGATGGCAGAGGTGGGGGCAGAGGGGCTCATGCCCCCCCTGGGAGCAGATGGCAGAGGTGGGGGCAGAGGGGCTCACGCCCCCCGGGGGCAGATGGCAGAGGTGGGGGCAGAGGGGCTCACGCCCCCCCTGCGGGCAGATGGCAGAGGGGGGGCAGAGGGGCTCACGGCCCCCCTGGGGGCAGATGGCAGAGGTGGGGGCAGAGGGGCTCATAAGCCCCCCGGGGGGTAGATAGCAGAGGTGGGGGCAGAGGGGCTCACGCCCCCCCTGGGGGCAGATGGCAGAGGTGGGGGCAGAGGGGCTCACGCCCCCCCCGGGGGCGCTGGCGGCAGAAGGGGGAGACGGCGGAGGGGGGGGCTCAGTTTTTTTCCCCAGACAGTGGGCGGGGGGGGCACGTGCAGCAGGGGGAAGAGCCGCCCCCCGCCCCCGTTGAATTTAAAGGGCCAGCTCTGCGCTGGGGTGCGGCTGTGGGCGAGCCTGACCCTCCCCGGGCAGGCAATCGCGGAGCCCCCTCCCGCCCGCCCAGCACCTGCAGCCCGGCCCCGCGCAGGGGCGCTGCCCCGCCCCGCCGGCCGGCGCGGTCACTGGCGGGGCTCGCGGCGCGGCTCGCCTCTCGCCCGCGGAGGCAGCGCTTCCTGTGCTGCTCGGGGGATGACGGTCTCTGCAAGGTCATCTCCGCCTTCGGCTGCGCGGCGGCGGCGGCATTGAAGGTAAGGGAGCGAGCCCGGGGCCGGGGGCTTGCGGCCGGGGCAGCCCGTCGGCTGGTGTATCTCGATTGTACGTGGCCGGTGTTTGGGGTGGGGCGGGTGTCAGTCAGTCAGTCAGTCACACAATCATGGGGTCATTCCTCCTCCCGCTGCACCCGCCGCTTCAGTGCAACACGGCTTTCTCTGCCGCGGAGGGACAGAAACCCCCTTGCGCCTGGAGGCGAACTCTGCCGGCAAGTTTGATCGGGGCAAATCAACCCCAAGGCATTAGCATTGCAGAGGGCTGGGAACGGGCATGATACCAGCGAGGCACTGCAGGGGGGTGGCTTGGCTGGCGGTAGAAATCGGGGCTGTTAAATGGGGTGAATACACAACACACACACACCCCCCCCACACACACACACCCCCCACACACACACATTGCTTCGAGGAATCAGCAGCAAAGCCGGTCTGGGGAAGGGGAGCATGGTGGGGCTGGCGTGGGGGATGCGTCTGTGCCCTGGATGTCTGCAGCCCAAGGTTGTCGCTGTGAATTCTTAAGCGGCTGAAGTGTGGAGAGGAGGAGGAGGGTGACAAGTGCAGTTGGACGGGGGACCGCAGTCTGGGTCCTCGACTCTGTTCTAGTGCAGCACTGGGGAAGAACCCATTGCCATCCAAAACACTTGAACATCGCTTGCTAAAAGCTAGTATGCCTTTGGGGTTATTTCCCCCTCCAAGGAATCTGGGTCGTGGGTGGGGCTGGAAGAAATGTTTACTACAGCAGGAAGATAAACAAACAGAACCGATGGGATGCAGGCCCAGATTCATAACATATTTACACCCCATTTATAGAAGGTGGAGGGAATTGTTGTTGCATATTTTACTCAGAAAAAAATACATTGCATGTATTTTCCCAGATCCCAGCTCAGGGTCAAATCCCAAAGTCTTTACAGGGAGTGTGTCTTACTATATGTCTGTACACTGTCTAGCAAATTGAGTTAGGGCTGCTAGGCAATGCTGTGATAAAACCAATAACAAAATAATTAGGCAAACCCTTCACTGGAGGGGCAGAATTGTCTTCTCAATGGCTTCAATGGGAGTTTTGCCTGAGTAAGGAGTGCAGCAGTGGGGCCAACCTGTTTATTTTTTTCCAGTCACAAATGCTGCATGTTTTGTTTTTGTTTTTTTTACTTCTCAGGTTTGTAATGGTCACCTCTCCATAGTAGATCTGGGCAAAGAGACCCATACGAGTCTTGAAAAGATAATTGCTCAGTTGTTTGTTGCTTTCAAAATTATTTTGTATTTGCTTTTATTTCCCTGGTTTGTCTCTGGGAAGATGTTATGGGGTTTTGGTTTTCAAAATGAAATAAACAGAATAGTCAGATGTTAAAGAAAGAGAGGAGGTGCTATGTTTCCATCTGTAAAAGACAGGTGTTTGAATGGTAAAAATGAGTTAATAGTTTTGCTGCAGCGTTGCTTTGCTATTCAACAGTGGAGAGTAATTACCCTAGCAACAGCACTGTTGCACAGTACAAATACTTGCCCAGACTCAAGTGACGAGCAACAAAACAGTCCATCTCTTTTTGCAGTGTCATTTGTTTCAAAACCTTTGATTTTTGCACAGATTTTTGTTTTTAAAGGAAGGGTTGGATGGAATAAGAGTGAGGTGGATGACAGAATGCGGCTTCACAGCAACCATCCTAAAAGAGACTAGAAAAAAGCCAGTGAGCAATACTTTGTATCCCCTTCCCAATCTCTGTCCTTGGGATGTACTTTTCCCAGGAATGAAAATACACGTTACCCTACCCTTCCCCTTGAATTGCCTAAACCAGAGATTCCCAACCTATGCATTCAGCGGAAGTCTGCTGAGAGCTGGCTGGTCACCTGATGTTAGTTCTCTTTGTTTCCAGCTGCTAAAACGAATTAAAAGAAATTGACATAACATTAAATACTTTCCTAATGTTGTTTTTCCTGTAAACCAGTGATGTAGTTGCCACACTGTAGTCAAGTAATTGCCAGAGGGAGATGAGGTTTGTCCATATAGCAATGGGGGGAGGGGCCGTGCAGAGGACAAGCACTCTAATGAGATGTCGTCCACATGTAAATAATGTTGAGATCCCTGGCTTTGAGCATTACTGCCATTCCATCACTCACTGTTCATAAATCTTCCAAAACCCTGCTCCTGCTCCCACTGAAGTCCGTGGCAAAACTCCAGTTGACCTCAAAATCACAGACTGATGTATTACAGGGGGGGAATTACAGTTCTTCACAAGTGAATCTGCATTTTTTTAATCCCATCTTCTTTGCCTTTCCCGCATTTTTCTTCTTATCTCGGGAAGGGATAACTAACTCTGCCAATGGATTTCACAGATCTTAAAGCCCAAAGGGATCATTATGATCATCTAGTCTCATCTCCTGCATAACACAGGCCATAGAATATTTCCTGGGGATTCCTGCATCTAGCCCAACAACTTATGGTTCTGCTAAAGTATATCTCTTTAGATAGGTATCTATCTTGATTTAAAGACTCTAAGTGATAGAGAGCTTACCACATTCCTTGAGAATTTGCACCAGTAGTTAATTACCCTCACTGTTAAAAATGTATGTGTTCTTTCCGGTCTGAAATTTTCTGACTTCAGCTTCCAGCCACTGGATCTTGTAATGCCTTTGTCTGTCATCTTAAATAGCCATCTGGTATCAGATATTTTTTTCTCTTGGCACCTGCTTATAGACAGTAATTGAATTGCCTCTTAACCATCTCTTTAAGTTAAACAGATCAAACTCCTTTAGTCTTCCCTGGAAGGCAAGTTTTCCAGAACACACATGTTCTGTAGCTGTTCTTGGAACCTCTCCACTTTTTCCAATCTCCTTTATAAAGTCTGCACTCAGTATTCCACTAATGGTCTCACAGATTAAAAACTCTCTTCCTCGGTCCTGCTCAATATTCACCTGTTTGTTCATCCAAGGACTGTGGTAACTCTTTTTTTTTTTTTTTTTTTTTCCCCACAGCAACACAGTGGGAGTTCCTGTTTAGTCGGTTATCTACAATGACCCCTATGTCCTTTTCAGAGTCGCTGCTTTCCAGAATAGCCTCTAGTCTGTAAGTGTGATCTGCATTCATTCTATCAAGATGCATAGCTTTGCATTTGTCAATAGTAAAATGATCTGTTCTCCCCCCATCTCTTCTTTCACTGGGGTCTGCAATTGAGTAATAACAGGGCACCACTGTTTCCTTCTCCAGAAGTCACCTAGAGTTAGCCAGTGACTTCATTGTCAGCATCATCCTCCCATCTTCTCCTTGTAATATTTGTTTCATACGGACTTCAAGGTTGTATGGCTGCAGACATCTTGCGTCTGGAGAAGAAACGGGGGGTTGAATATTGATAATGTGCACCGTAGAGCATTGGTTTTGTAATTTGATTTCATTCATACGTGTCTCCAGTTGTTAGTATGGTGCTTCCCCATTACACCGAGCTTCACTCTTTTCTTGCAAGTGCTGTAATTTCATATTCTGCTCTGAGGAAGTTTGTATCTATAACTGATGTTTAATGACACGTGAGTGAGTAGTGGCACATTGGATCTTAGGGCAGGTCTATGCTGGGGGGGGGTGTCGATCTAAGATACGCAACTTCAGCTATGTGAATAGCGTAGGTGAAGTCGAAGTAACTTAGATCGAATTACTTACCGTCCTCACGGTGCGGGATCGATGTTCACGGCTCCCCATGTCGACTCCGCTACCGCCATTCGCATTGGTGGAGTTCTGGAGTCGACAGGAGCACGTTCGGGGATCGATATATTGCGTCTAGATGAGACACGATATATCGAACCCTGAGAAATTGATTGCTACCCGCCGATTTGGCGGGTAGTGAAGACGTAGCCTTAATGAAGAATGGAGAATTACTGCCTTCAGTATGTTAGTATCTAAACAGGGGGTCTGTAATGTATAGGGCGGAGCATTGCTGAACTCTGTAAAGAGAAGCACCGTCATCCCAACTACTAAAATTAAGCCCCTCTAGTGTTTGGAGTAACTGAAGACAGTGTTTCGTTATGGATGACTGGATTAGAGCCAGGGTGCTCATGTCCATGTTCTAATCAGGTCTACATTCACGCCAGCAGACTTTAAAACATTAGAAGGGAAGCCATCTTGGCGCAGGAGAAGACATCGAGGTATGGATCATGTGTGAGTAGAGCTAGCCGAGGTGTAGGGGTACATGTTTCAGAGTAGGTTGGCTGGGAACTAGGAGTACCGCAGGATCTGTCAAGGCCAGGGGAAGCCTACAGAGCTTAGGAGCTCTGGTGGGTAGCAGGGAAGCTCTGGTGAGTTTTAAGACTCCAGGAGTCACTGAGGAAGCGTTACTCCAGCAGTCTGTGTTGGATTCTGCTGCTAAGTTGCTGCTATTGCTTCTGCCTTCCCTCTATTCACTTGTGTACATTATATCAAACTCTAAATCCCAGAGCACTCTACTTCTCCATGAAGATGGGAGGAAGCTGCTTCTCTTCCCCAAAATATGGCACAGGGTTGGTGATAGAGCATTTCCTGGTGTCTTCGCAGCACTCCAAAATGACTTTGGGGAGCTTCCCCCCCAATGGGATTTCAGGAGGGATGGCAGGGAGATGAGGTGTCTCAAGTTCCAGGTGGGGGGAGATGGATAGTTTCAATTTGTGTGTCTGACTGTCCAGATGCTGTAGCCAGGAGCAGTCACCTGAAAGGAGAGACTGGAGACAATGAAGATTGCACTACCTGTCCCCTCTGGGATGGACTGTCTGTACAGTGGTTCTGTGAACCTGGGGAAAGCTGGATTGTGAGCAGTATTGTGTTTTGTTGCTAGTCCAGTGAAACATGAATGGTGCTTCTCCATGCTTTCTGTTTTGGGGGGTAAAGAACTAGAGGAGCAGAAAAGGTTAAGAACTTTCATCTGCTACCACTACTTTTTCCTTTTTGTTGAATGGTTGAGATTCTTGTCCTTTCCTGTGGAAGATGCAGGCCTTCCTATGGCCTGTCATGAATTATTGTGGATCATGGGATCATAGAAGTCAGAGATGGAAAACACTTAACAAGCAATTTAGTCATATCCCCTGCCAGTGTAGTATAATATTTTTTTTGCTTGTGTGTCTCTTCTTGTGCTGCTTCTGTCTGACATTTCAAAGCTTTGCCTCTTGAACCAGTGTGAATGGTAATCCATACTGTTGGCCAAGCTAAGAATGAACAATTTACCTTGCACTCAAGTGTTGTATTATTATGTAAAGAGTTTAGACTTTCAGATTGTCATTAATTGGGCAATTCATTATAATAAATACCTGTCCCTACCTGATATGTTACTTTAGGATGGCAGGTTCTTTTAATGGTGGTGCATAAATCAGTCCATGGAAGGACTAGATAAAAGTCCATTGTTTCATGCTCTTTAAAGCTAACTAGAAATTAGTAAAGGTCAACATTTTCTTGCTTCTCAAATAAAGATTACACCAAGGAGCAGACTTTCTTTAACTAAAAAAAAAAAAGGATAGAGTATGGGCATGATTGCTAAATTATGTGTGTGTAACTATAAATGTAGATGGCTATAATGAACCAATTCAAGCATAAGGACATGTAGCTCTGTTAAAAAAAAAATCCTGCTTATTTTGCTGGTCTTTAGAAAAAGGAATTTGCTTTGCTGTCTCTTATAAAATTACAAGTCCAAAGTGTATGTAGTGATGTCTGAGACCACTGTGGCACCTGCTTTGGGTTACCTCTTAAACAGCATGGGTGTGAGCATAGATATTCAGTATATCTATCAGCCCCTCATCACTACAGTGACTGACTGCCTCCAAAGTATTTAAAAATAGGAAATGGTACGTCAAACCTATTCTTGGTGGAATTATAAAGTTAGTACTACAATAATGTTTCTTTGACAATTTATTAAATGTGTGATTTTTATATCCTGTAAGAGGCAATGGCTAGATTGCTGTGTAGTTTTGTGTGTGCCTGCGCCCATGAAGAACTTGTTACTGCAGGGAAGCAAAGCTGGTGGTGTGGGGGGGCAATGAATTTTTCCTTTTAGTTGGTGCCGTTAGCCTATCTCTTGCAGGAGTGAGTTCTGTGGTCCATGTCCAGCTACTGTGAAAGTTCTTTCTCTTTCACTCTTCAGCATCCCTGTATTGGCTGACAGCATAGGTGTGGGGAGGTGCTGCCGCCGGCTTGAAAGAGTAATAACCCAAATACATGGTTTCCACCTTCAGCACCCCCATTATAAAAATTGTTCCAGCATCACTGGCCGACATTTTCACCGTTCCAGTGAATCACGTCTGCCATGGTCATGGTGGGAGAAATGCTCTCTCAGGCATTTAAGTGCAATCCCATGCATTCTTTCAATACCAGGACAGAGACTTTTAAGAGGACTCTGTTCAATGGAAAGCCAGGGCCAAGGGTGGAGCCCAGATGATGCATTCACAATGACCTGTGTTGCTAAGTGGTTGGGCGCCTGCTTTGTACCCATTGGAACTTTATTCAGGATGTGTGGTCTCATTCTTACGTATTCTTAGTTGCGCGCCGGGAGGTCACACATATGGATCAATGTGAACAGCACTGAGTCTGATGTGATGGGGTTCAACTTTCTTGCAGAGGGAAGTGGGTATTTTTTTTTTTTTTTTTTTTTTTGGACACTGGCTCTGTGAGCAACCAGTGACATTTAACAGTGTAACAGGACTGAAATGCTTTGGACTTTATTAACAATCTGAGGGCAGATGTCTGTTCTGTAATGTCCCTCAGGCTGGAAGACAAGTCCTTTCGAAGCACTTTTGGCTTTATTGCCCTCACCTCAGCCTTGCTTGTGCTCAGCTTTAGCCAGCTGCTCCTCCTCCCACCTAGGCCAAGAGAGAGCTGGGAGATGGTGATGTAGAAGAGATACAGAGCCGTATGTTGTCCATGTGTCGCTGTGCCACTGGTGTTGAATAATGGGTGGGAGAGAACTGAGCCTTGTGGGACTGCATGGGTGAAAGCTTAGGAGTGGAGAAACAGTTGCCTGGATCTGAATGGAAAAAGTCTGTACTTGCATAGTGATTTACGGTCTGGAAAAGTTCTGCAGGGCAGGACTATGCTGCTGCTTTGGGAGTGGAAAATGAGGCTTTCCCTGCCTTCTTCAGAGCACAGGCATAGAGTTATAGGGCTTGGCTACACTTACAAGTTGCAGCGCTGGTGGAGGCTTTCCAGCGCTGCAATTACACCCCGTCCACACTTGCAGGACACAACCAGCGCTGCAACTCCCTGGTTGCAGCGCTGGCTGAAAACCCATCCCGGTTGGGGTATAAGGAGTGCAGCGCTGGTGATCCAGCGCTGCTCAGCAGGTGTGGACACTCACCAGCCTTTAATTGTCCTCCAGGGAATAAGGAGTTATCCCACAATTCCTGTTCAGCCACTCTGCTCATCAGTTTGCACTCTACTGCTCTTGCCTCAGGTGACCCGCCCTTTAAATGCCCCGGGAATTTTAAAAATCTCCTTCCTGTTTGCTGCAGCCAGGTGTGGAGTGCAATCAGTTAATCTTTACAGGTGACCATGCCTCCACGCGGCAAACGAGCCCCAGCATGGAGCACTGGCGAATTGCAGGACCTCATTAGTGTTTGGGGGGAGGAAGCTGTGCAGTCCCAGCTGCGCTCCAGCCGTAGGAATTACGATATCTTTGAGCAGGTATCAAGGTCCATGCTGGATCGGGGCCATGATCGGGACGCACTACAATGCAGGGTGAAAGTTAAAGAGCTGCGGAGTGCCTATTACAAAGCCCGCGAGGGGAATCGCCGATCCGGAGCTGCCCCCACGACCTGCCGTTTTTACAGGGAGATGGACGCGATACTTGGGGGTGACCTCACTGCCAATCCCAGGACAACGATGGACACTTCTGAGCAGGCTGGGGGACAGGAGGAGCAGGAGGAGGCGGGGGCGGAGGAAAACGCGAGTGAAGCTACTGGGATGGGGGAAGACACCCCAGAGTGGGCATGCAGCCAGGAGCTCTTCTCAAGCCAGGAGGAAAGTACCCAATCGCAGCAGCCAGCAGTTGCAGAAGGACAAGCAGAGGAGCGGGTTACCGGTAAGCGGCTTTTATTTTCTGGGTGGAAATGTTTCTGGAGAGGAAGGGGGTTTAGGGCTGCATGCATGCCAGCCTAGATGTGGAATAGCCCATTGATGTGGTCTATCACGTCGCGGTAATCGGCTGCAGTGATCTCAGCAAAAGTTTCAGCCAGAGCGTGGGCAATATGCCTGCGCAGGTTTATAGGGAGAGCCACTGTGTTCCTTGTCCCAGTCACGCTGACGTGTCCGCGCCACTGTGCCGCGAGGGGTGGGGGGACCATTTCTGAACACAGAGAAGCCGCATAGGGTCCAGGGCGGAATCCACATTGCTGTAAAAGAGCCTCCCGCTGTTCCCTAGTGACTCGCAGCAGGGAGATATCTTCCAGGATTAACTCCTGTGAAAAATGTTGGGAGACTCTTTAGTGAAGAGATAGTGAAGATCACCCCTGCAGCTGCATCTTCACTCAACCCCTCTATCACTCCAGATTACCCGAAGCAAGCACCCCTCTATCACTCAAGCCCCACTTCTCCCTCTATAAGCACCCCTCACTCACCATTTTGTGGCTTCTGTTGTGTTATGTGTGTGGTAAAAGAATGCTAAACTGAGGACTAAGAACTCCCTCAGTGTAGCAATTAATGTCTGGAGATAGTGAATACAATGCTGCCCTGTTAAATGTATACATTTCTGGCTTTCTACAGTGACCTTGACTGCTGGACTGAGCAGATGTACCACAGCACAGAGGCTGCACAATTTGAGGAAAAATCCCCGAAAGAGCAAGGTGGACATGTTGAAAACTGTTCTTCATCACTCTGCTAGAGAGAGTAAAGAATTGAAGGCGTGGAGAGAGAAGGAAAGCAGGATCCGCAAGAGAAATGCAGTGGCCAAGAGGAAAAGCACAGAGCGGCTGCTAAGCATCCTGTCGCGCCAAGCGGACTCTATAGAGTCACTCGTTGCCATGCAAGCAGAGCACTACCGTGCTACTCACCCCCCCCCCGTCCCAAAGCTTTTTGCCTTGTGCCCCAATGTCAGCTCAAACCACCTTTCCCCAGCCTCCAGGTTCTTACCACCACCAGCTGCCTCCAACACCTGTACGTTCACCAACCAGCCCTGATACCTACCACCCTTACCCTCTGCACTCAACCCCCATCACCATGCAGTATATGCACCCTGAAGTGCAGGATTCATTAAACAGCACTCCAGACAGGACATATGCAAACTTGTGACTGTACAGTTCACCAACCCACACCCCTGCCCTCTTGTGTTCATGAAATGTTGTGTGTCTGTCTGTCAAGGAAGTTTTTTTCTTTTCAATAAAACAATTCTTGGCTTTGAAAACAGTCTTTATTATAGCAGATAGTGAAAGATACCTTAGCCCAGTAAAGAAAGAGGCACTGCAAATCATTTTAGGGATAATAGAATAACAGTGTAAACAGTGCAATTCACTCCCATGCAAGGCAGCAAACATTACTGTTGGCTTTCAGCCTCAAATTCTTCCCTCAAGGCATCCCTAATCCTTGAAGCCCTGTGCTGGGCCTCTCTATTAGCCCTGCTCTCTGGCTGTGCATATTCAGCCTCCAGGACTTGAACCTCGGTGGTCCATGCCTGACTGAATGTTTCACCCTTCCCTTCACAAATATTATGGAGGTTACAGCAAGCTCATATAACCGCAGGGATGCTGCTTTCCCCCAAGTCTAGCTTCCCATACAAGGAACGCCAGCGTGCCTTTAAACGGCCAAAAGCACACTCCACAGTCATTCGGCACCGGCTCAGCCTGTAGTTGAACCGGTCCTTGCTCCTGTCAAGCTTCCCTGTATAGGGTTTCATGAGCCAAGGCAGTAACGGGTAAGCGGGGTCTCCAAGGATCACAATGGGCATTTCGACGTCCCCTACTGTGATCTTCCTGTCTGGGGAAAAAAGTCCCTGCCTGCATCTTCCTAAACAGGCCACTGTTCTGAAAGATGCGTGCATCATGCACCTTTCCAGGCCAGCCTGTGTAAATGTCAATGAAACGCCCGCGGTGATCCACAAGCACCTGGAGAACCATAGAGAAATACCCCTTACGATTAACGTACTCTGATGCCAGGTGGGGGGGGGGCAGAATAGGAATATGCGTCCCATCTATCGCCCCTCCACAGTTAGGGAAACCCATTTGTGCAAAGCCATCCACAATGTCCTGCACGCTCCCCAGAGTCACGGTCTTTCTTAGCAGGATGCGATTAATTGCCTTGCAAATTTGCATCAAAACGATTCCAACGGTCGACTTTCCCACTCCAAACTGGTTCCCGACCGACCGGTAGCTGTCTGGAGTTGCCAGCTTCCAGATTGCAATAGCCACCCGCTTTTCCACCGTCAGGGCAGCTCTCAATCTTGTGTCCTTGTGCCGCAGAGTGGGGGCGAGCTCAGCACACAGTCCCATGAAAGTGGCTTTTCTCATACGAAAGTTCTGCAGCCACTGCTCGTCATCCCAGACTTCCATGACGATGTGATCCCACCAGTCAGTGCTTGTTTCCCCAGCCCAAAAGCGGCGTTCAACGGTGCTGAGCATTTCCGTGAATGCCACAAGCACTTTAGTGTCACACGCGGCAGGAGAATCGATATCGATATCATCGTCAGACTCCTCACTGTCACTTTGGAGCTGAAGGAATAGCTCGACTGCCAAACGTGTTGTGCTGGCAACACTCATCAGCACAGTCCTCAGCAGCTCGGGCTCCATTTGCCACAGAAATCGCGATTCACACACAGAGAGTAAAACAGAAAGACACTCACAATGGCGCCAAACGTTGCCGGAAAGAGTGAATGCTGGGATGTGAAGCGATGCACCACGGGGCGTTGGCACAGGAAGCGGAATGACCCGCACACTTCCTTCCCCTTCCCACAATACTCAGCGCCAAAATGGGACGAGGTGCTCTGTGGGATAGCTGCCCACAATGCACCTCTCAATACAGCGCTGGAAAGTGCTGCAAGTGTGGCCACACTGCAGCGCTGGTAGCTGTCAGTGTGGCCGCACTCCAGCGCTGGCCCTACACAGCTGCATGACCAGCGCTCTAACTCCCAGCGCTGCAACTTGTAAGTGTAGCCAAGCCCATAGAAATTCCTTCTATCTGAGCCTGTATCGCTATGCTATCCCAATATAGTTACTGTTTTCACTAGGTAGGCAGGGCCGGCAAGCATTTCCATTATAAACCTGTGTTTTCATCTATTTGTAAGTTAACAGTAAAAAATCACTCTAGGGTCCTGTCTAGATTGTTACATAACACTCATCACCATAATATCTAGGTTCAGACTGGGAGTAATATTTTTTTTCTCAATTTGAAGAATATCGATTACTATTTTGAAATTGTAAGAGTAAAAAAAAAAATTACTGGGCTAACCATCTTCTCTTCTCTTTCGAACTACAAAAGATTGCTTCATTTGCAAACATTAAAAGCCCAGACCTGAACTTACTCATGCAAGTCTTCCCTTTGGGGATAGCTTAGAAGGAGGTGGATTATATTAGTACATTATGGGAATGGTAAAGTAGGTCAAATCTGAGGCGTAAAAACCTTGCTATTGTCATTGTTTTTATTTTTTATTTATTTTACTATTTAACCAACAAAATACCCTCCATAACAAAAATCAAAGCTAAGGAGAACAACAGATGATTAATATTAAAGGACCAAATACTACTTGTGGGTTTCCTCACTGGTGCAAAAGGCAAAAGCAAGCTGCTACTTTCAGAATTACAGATATGGACTGAGAGTGAAACTAGTTGGGATAAAATAGTTAGGAACCTAGAGTGAATTTTTACTGGTGACTTGCAAATCATCAAACAGTCTTTTAACGCATTGCATTGTGGGCTTTGTTTCATTTTATTTCTTTGTTTTATGACCACATGCTCTCTCTGGCCCAGTGACTGTTCCACTATGGATAAGTACTTAAATAATCATTGAAAGAGGGAGAGAAAATGGCAATAACTCTGTAGCCCAGTGGTTAGGGCCCCTACCTGGGAGGTGGGAGACTCTTGATCCAGTCCCCCTATTCCAATCTCTATTGATCCACAGTGGAGCAGCCTCAGCAGGAGGGAGAGGGAGCCCCACATCATTATCGTCTATCTGAGCACTGTCCTGAGAGATGGGAGACCCCTGTTCAAATCCTTTTTCCCACTCTGGCAGAGAGAATTGAACTTCATTCTCCCATATCCCAGGCAAATGCTGTAACCACTGAGCTAAAAGCTATAAAGTGGGCACCATCACTACCTCCTCCTCCTCCAGCCAAATTTTGAATGGGATCTGTTCCTGTAGGCATGCTCAGAGGCCACCCACAGAAAGTTAGGCACCGAGTGAGTTAGGCACCTGCAGGGTGAGGCGGCAGCTGAGCGGGAGTTTTGTGGATCACAGTGGTGCCACACCCCAGGACAGCATCCCCGAGTCACCTCAGTTGCTTTGTGGATTACACCCCACCTTCTTACAAGAGACTTTATGACAGGCCAAGGTGCAGAACAATGGCAGTAAAGGGTGTTTTACTGAAATACAATAATTCCTGGTACTTTGAGTCAAATTAATCTATCCCTCCCCCCATAAAGAGAATGCTTTAGATAGTGTCTCTGAATAAATGTTTTACATTCATTTCTAACAAAATAAAACCAGGTGTATGTGTGTGTTTTCCATTCTGTTGTACACGTGGACTTTGAACTCGGAAACTGTTCTATAGCAACAAAGACATGCACTGATTGATATTCGAATCGTAGAGATTCGGTTACTTATTAAAGTTGAGCAACTCACTTCTTGTTTAGAGTCAGTGGCCAAATGTTTGAGTTTGCACATTTGTGGCAAATATGAAAGGGCAGAGATGTCGGTACCCTGCTGTGTAAACATGGAAAAAGTGTAATCAACAATACTCCCGACCCTATTCAATCTATTAGTTTGAGAGAGAGAGAGAGAGAGAGCGCGTGCGCTTTGTGGCTAAGAGGCAGTGTAATACCACTTCACACTCTGATCCGTCCTCTGCTGAAGAATGGACACATTTACTTGGGTACAACTATTTAATTGAGGTGGAGGAGAGGGAAATGCCAAAATGCACAACAAATACTGCTCCCCATGAATTATTTCACCAGTTATCGTCCCCCTACTTATGTACTATAGCCTAGTCTCTTGGAGAGACTGACTTTGTGCTTTCATAAGTGTTTTCCACCCTGGACTAATATGATCCTCAGATATAAAAAGTAAATGGTGGAAAAAAGAAATCTGATATGTTGCTATTACCAAGTTTCCCAAGTACAATGAGTAGTTAAGATTCTACTATTTTAAGAAGGATCCAGCTGCAGGTCTCATTTTTTTTTCCAACATGGTGTCTGTCTGGACTGTAGATAGTAGTAGCTCCAGTTGCTTTCTCTGTTCACTTTACTGTACACTAATAGTAGCATCATGGGATGTTTAGTTCCCCTTATTTGATTTTGCTTTCCCAAGGTGGTCTCTCTTACCATGACATAAAGAAGCTTTTTAAGGGTGCTGAAAGATTTCATGTCATTTTGATGACAAGATCATGAGAGTTCAGCTCTTCAAAAACAATGAGGAATCCTTGTGGCACTTTAGAGACTTAACACATTTATTTGGGCATAAGCTTTCGTGGGCTAAAACCTACTTCATCAGATGCATGGAGTGGAGCATGCAATAGGGATGTATAAATACACAACATATGAAAAGATGGGTGTTGCCTTACCAAGCGGGGGGGGGGGGTGAGTGCTAGCGAGCCAATCCAATTAAGTTGGAAGTAGGCTATTCTCAACAGTTGACAAGGAGTGGAAATCACTTTTGTAGTGTTAACGAGGCCAGTGTAAACAAGTTGGCCCATTTCAAACAGTTGACAAGAAGGAGTGAGTATTTAGCAAGGGGAAAGTAATTTTTGTAAAAACAACCGAGGAGTACTTGTGGCACCTTAGAGACTTAACACACTTATTTGAGCATAAGCTTTCATGGGCTACAGCCCACTTCATTGGATGCGTGCAGTGGAAAATACAGTAGGAAGATATACGTATACACAGAGAATATGAAACAATGGGTATTACCATACACACTGTAAGGAGAGTGATCAGTTAAGGTGAGCTATATCAGCAGGAGAGACAAAGAACTGTTTGTAGTGGTAATGAAAATGGCCCATTTCCAGCAATTGACAAGATGATGTGAGGAACTGTGTGGGGGGGGGGGGGGGTGAAATAAGCATGGGAAAATAGTTTTACTTTATGTAATGGCCCATCCACTCCCAGTCTTTATTCAAGCCTAATTTAATGGTATCCAATTTCCACTTAATTCCAGTTCAGCAGTCTCTCGTTGGAGTCTGTTTTTGAAGTTTTTTTTTTGTTGTTGAAGAATTGCCACTTTTAAGTCTGTTATTTAGTGACCAGGGAGATTGAAATGTTCTCCTACTGGTTTTTGAATCTTTTAATTCCTGATGTTAGATTTGTGTCCATTTATTCTTTTGTGTAGAGACTGTCCGGTTTGGCCAGTGTACATGACAACTCTTCAAAGTATGAAATACAACACTGCATGCTTACCTAAGAGACAGCATTTGTTAGACCTTGCTTTTGGTAAATTAGTGTAGTGGAGAATTTACAGAGATATAGCAGAACCTCAGAGTTACAAACACAGAATTATGAACTGACCAGTCAACCATACAACTCATTTGGAACCAGAAGTATGCAGCCAGGCAGCAGCAGACACACACGCCCCCTTCCTTCCTCCCCTCCCCTAAAAAGAGCAAATACAGTACAGTAGTGTGGTAAACATAAACTGCTAAAAATAAAGGGAAAGATTTGACAAAATAATGAAACTGTTTGTGTTTGTTTCATTCAAATTAATGGTGGTTATTAAGCAGAAGGAATATGCTTTTAAAGTTTTAAAGCTGTATTAAGTCAATGTTCTGTTGTAAACTTTTGAAAGAACAACCCTAACGTTTTGTTCAGAGTTACTGACATTTCAGAGCTACGAACAACCTCCATTCCCGAGGTGTTTGTAACCCTGAGGTTCTGCTGTAGCTCTTTCCTTGCTTCCGTGTTGAAGGACTTAGTGCAGGCCTACACTACAGCAGGGATCAACGCCCTGAGATCGATCCACCGGCTGTTGACTTAGCGGGTCTATTAAAGACCCGCCAAATTGACTGCAGATCGCTCGCCAGTCGACTCCTGTACTCTACCCCCAACGAGAAGAGTAAGATAAGTTGATGGGAGATTTTCTCCCATTGACTCCCCACAGATTAGACCCCGTGGTAACTCGACCTAAGGTACATTGACTCCAGCTATGTTATTAACTTAGCATAGCGTAGGTCGACTTACCACAATAGTGTAGACATAAGACATAGCCTCAATTGAAGCTCTAAGGAGCACAAAGTAGTTTCCAACCTAGCAAGTTGCTGGTTGGAATAGTTGGCAAAGAACACACATGGGTGGTGGTTTTATTTTCATAAATACCATTTGGCTGTGCTGTTATAAGTGGAGGTGGCTGCATTCAGAGGGTACCTACTGGATAAAGGCATGTGGATACCAAGATTATAAGACACAAGATGGTTGGGTGTAAGAATGTATGGGGGAGAGGGATAACTCAGTGGTTTGAGCACTGGCCTGCTAAACCCAGGGTTGTGAGTTCAATCCTTGAGAGGGCCATTTAGGGATTTGGGGCAAAAATCTGTCTGGGGATTGGTCCTGCTTTGAGCAGGGGGTTGGACTAGATGATCTCTTGAGGTCCCTTCCAACCCTGATATTCTAGGACAATAATTGTTTTTCGATAGGAGGAGACCTAGGGAGCTCTAAGGAGAGAGGATTGAGGGGGGCATGAGGAAGAATGTAGGAAGAAAACTTTGGCAGTGGCAGCACTGTCTTGAAGATGAAGGATAGAAGCTTAAAAAAGGGAGTGAGGGGGAGGGAGGATGATATGGCTGCTCTGGTAGAAGCGAAGGATAATTTTAGACTGGAATTGAATTGGGAGTCTAAAGAGGAGGTGGTGCAGTTTGGTCAATGGACTAGCCTTTTATCCCAGAGACCAGGTTTCAAATCTTGTATAAGTCAAAAGTGACAGCGGAGAGGTTCCCTCTTAGTGAGAGATCCCACCCCTCCTTTCTTGTTGCCGTGCTCTATAGCATACTCCTTTCAGGGGGAAACAGATTTTTCCAGGTGTACTTTTTCCCTTTGGTTCAGGCCTAGATTCCTGAGTGTCAGACACAAAACAAACAAAAAGGGTTTCCCTTAAGTGACATTAAAAAATTCAGGTGATTGGAATCCTGCCATGGCTTTCTGTTTATTTCAGTATCTCCTTCCTAGTATTTTTTTCCTCATTCTCTCCACATCCCCAGGCACTGGTCTGTTCAGCATGTTTGGTAAAAGGTTTGCCAGCATCGATACTTAGCCTACACTTACCGCAGAAACCCTGGCCCCTGCTCTGTCGTCTTTTAACCACCTCATGTCATCACAATTTTTAAAAGAGCTAATTATTTAATTAGCACTAAGTGGAGAGCAAGCATGCAGAGCTGTCAGAAACAGAGCTTTATAAAATAGGTCATTTCAGGGGTTCTCAAACTGGGGGTCGGGACCCCTCAGGAGGTCATGAGGTTATTACATGAGGGGTCGCGAGCTGTCAGCCTCCACCTCAAACCCCGCTTCGCCTCCAGCCTTTAAAATAGTGTTAAATATAAAAAAGTGTATTTAATTTATAAGGGGGGGGATCGCACTCAGGCTTGCTGTGTGAAAGGGGTGACTAGTACAAAAGTTTGAGAAACCCCTGTTTTACATGCTCTGCTGTTTTTCTCAGAACAGCCAGCCCCACCCTTGAATTCTTCAGAATCTGGTTCCTAACCTGTCTGAGTCCCTCTTGAAACTTGGTTCTCTTTTTCCACTTCCACTCATCCTATCCTATAAGGGATTAATTATCTTGTATAGCAGAGCTAATCAACACAGGCTGAAAGGGTGGCATTGGAGATTTGGTGACAGAATAGAACCCATTATAGATTCAAAGATTGTTGACTGATTTTATGCATAGTAACACCATTACTTACTGGTACTAGTGTTCACCAACTGAAGTTTACTGCAATAAAGTGCCACATAGTCCTGTGATTTGTAGCTATTTTATCACTGCTTTATTCAGAAAGTTTATGTAGGTAATGAGAGAGCAGTTTCTTGCAGTGTTTTAACAGTTGGAATTAATCAGAAAAGATTGGCAGCTTTTCCACTGTGTTTTGCCTCTCGACCTGGCTGACATGTTGAGCTGAGAGAAAAGTGGGATATTTTTAACTATTGCTCAGGTCTGAGTTGTGGAAAGCCTGACAGGATGGTATTTTATGAACATCTAATTGAACAGCTTCCTCAGCCCCAGGTAAATGAGACCATTAGCACAGAGTTACTCATGGTGGATGAAACAAGTGGGTCCATCTGAACTACTGTCCTGCTCCTAGTGGTGCCAGTGAGGGATGCTTAAGAGAGAGACAAAACCCAGCTCACAATACCCTCTGCCAAGTGTGCTATCCTGGAAGGAGGGTTCCAGCTCAGCTTCCTCAGTAGATCTGCTTCAACCCAAAAGCTTTGTAATATTATGATCTAACTTCCTAGCTAAGAAGACACTACAAATTGTGATGATCTATGATAGCACCTAGAGGCTTCAATCAAGATAGGGCCCCACTGCGCTAGGAATTGTACATAGATAGTTGTTTGTTGCTGTCTGTATGTACAGTTCCGGTCTCAGAGTTTAACAAGGTGTTGGGTTTTTTGGGGTGAGATTTCCCCAAAGCTGTGGCTTCAGTCATGTAACTGACTGCACTTAGACACAGGGGTGCACATGGACACAACTTCTGGCAGGATTGGGGCCTATGTAGACAAGACAGAAGGTGGAAATAAAGAAGTATTAGAACTGAGGCAGGAGAGAGAGAAAAATCAAGTTCATGTAAGAAGGGTACTGGAGAGCCAGGAATATAGATCCAGATCTCGAGTTTCAGTCCAACTCTTGCACTACAACACACCATCCAGTTCTGGTGCAGAGCCCCCTTCTAACCTGCTAGTTAACAGATGACATGCACCTTTTAAGTGCCTGGGGTTTAGAGTTGGGTTTTTGTTTTTTGAATGCCTACTTGCCTGCTAGCAGTGATCTTTCAAAGTAAATTAATTCAGGCCAATCTGCCCCAATATATTTAATTTCTTTTTATAAATTGTCTGTGAGGTCAGTGATGTGGAACTCATGCATCATGATTTGGCAGCCAGCGTGGCCAAGCAGCAGAAGCCTGCAGAGCAGTCAGTAGCTACAGAGAACAAATTTCTAATGAACTATGCCCATAGATCACTGGCTATTAACACTATTACACACCATATTGATCCTTTTTTTTGTGTGTGTGTCATCCTATAAATCAGAGCAGGTTTATTATTAGAGTTCTCCAAATAGGTAGTGAAGAATGAAGTCTCTGTGTATGTAATCTACCGTGGGAAGGCTTGCATTTCTAAAGGAGTAGCAGTCTGTCTAGTGGAAAGGCTGGAAGAGACACACTTCAGGATTATTGTTAGCTACAGTGATGTAGCTGTTCTTTCAAAGGTAGGGGGAGAGAGAGAAGCATATAGTTTATAGTGACCTGCTTGAAATGAAGGCTGAGATAAGCAGTACTCCATCCTTACTGTCAGGAAAAAAACCCCAAACCCTGAGCATATGACAGGCAAAAAGCACCTATAAAGCATTCAGCACTAAGGGAGCAGGTCTTCTCTCTGCTAAAGGGAGTAGGAATTTCCTGGAATTTAATTCTCTGTGAAAGTGATTAACTTCCACTTGAATAGATATAGATATAGATATGAATTAAATTATATCCTGCTATAACTGACCCACGTTAATAAATGTCACAGCCATCTCTTGTCTAGGCATCAAGGTCATGCTATAACATTAGCTGTTGTTGTGATCCAGAAAACAAATAGTCTGGTTTTATATGTATGTGGAGGGGGGTGGGTATCTTAAGAGAACATGACAGACAAATATTAGTTAGCGTGATCGGGATCCCAGATTGCTTTCTGGTGACGAAGATCTTTTGGTTCATCATTTCCAGTGACGTGAATGTGACAGCAAACAAAGAGAAGCCAAAAAAATAAAACAAACAACCTGTGCAAGGTGTTACGCAGTCAGTTTTGCTGCTAAAAGCTTTCCTTTGTGCAAAAGGACTGCTGGTTTGGGTAGGGAACACTAATACTATCTGCTGCCTCGGGACTGCATGTGGTAAACTGGTACCGCTAGAGAAGATGACTAACCATAAAGGGGGTTGTAAAAGAAAATAGCTTCTTCTCAAATTATGATAGCAAACATTTGTAGGGCCTGATCTAGCATCCGTTGAAGTCAATGGAAAGATTCCCATTGACCTCAATGGGATTTGTAATACAGTTCAGAGCGTTTTACAAACCTGAACTCTCACAACTACCCCCTGTAAGGAAAACAAGGCAGAGAAAATACAGTCAGAGTCTTCAACTTTGTGTGCCTAAAATTAGGCAACTACATTTATATTTAGACACCTAAGTAAGTGGCCTGAGGTTCAGAGGTGCTGCGCACCCATGGTCAATGGAAGAGGCAGGCATTTGGAACTAGGACTGGGCCTCTTGCCGCCTTGGCCTACAAGTTTTCCTGCAGTTCCCCCTTAAAACCCACTACTTGCACTTAACATTCACACATGAACCTGATCTCTAGTTCTGTCTCCACCCTTATTCACCCCCGTTATTTGATTTGTATCATATTTATCAGGATTGAGTCCTGGCCCTATGAATTCGTGCTCACCAGGGTAAGACTTAGTGGGAGAACTTGCACAAGTAAGGGCTGCTGACATGAATGTGTTTGCAGGAGTGGGCCCTTCAAATGCCGTGGGGTAGAGACCTTGGTTTTCTTGCTAGAATCTGATATACCCTTAGAGGCCCATAAAAATAACTAACCCTAAACAGCCAGAGGATACAAAAAAGAACCCTGGGTGGACTGAGATTAGGGTAGAGGGGGAGGAAACCTTCTGTTGCACAGGTAGGACTGCTCTGTTAGAGCAACATAAAGGGGATTTAGCAGGGCTGGGGATCTGGCCCTGTGAATTATCTTGCTTCTGATCCATGTTACTTACTTCACCTTCTTCTCATCCCAGAGGCGCTTTAGAGAGACAGAGTAGTACAGCATCACCCTTTTTTCCTGTCCATGGCTTGTTCCTCCGTTAAACCCGGCTGGTTATATACCTGCGGATGACATCCCACCATATAGTTTCTAGTTCTGACAGACTGGTTAGAGTTCCTTTTTTGGATCCTATCATCTGTTTGTCTTCTGCGGTGTCCCCATCACCATAATCTTTTCATTTGCAGCCAGTCCCATACCCTGATTTCACATCCTACTCTCCTAACGTATTTTGTCTTAAAAATCATTCCACTTTACACCTGCCATCTTCCAAAGAATTCATTCCTACTGCCCCAAGCCTTCCGATGTCTGTTTCATTTAACTTGGTTGGTTCCAAACCACAGAGTAATACTGTTAGTATGCTGGTTTGATAAGTTTTCACATGGGTACCAAATTTAATGTTTGTATCTGCCCATAATTTCATCAACTTCTGTGCAGCACTTGAAGCTAAAGCATATCTTCTTGTAACTCATCGTCGATATAACCATCAGCACTGATCAAGCTTCTCGGTATGCCTAAGATTTTCCTTGTTGTACCACTTAGCTGCTGCATTTCAACAGTTGATCTATAGTTCCTTTTCCAAAAAGCAAACACTTCATCTTCTTGGCATTTATTTTAAGCCCAAGTGGACTAACCAGTTATCTAAGGTAACTAAGAGTATCATCATTAAGGGCACATCTACACTTTAAAAGTTACAGCGCCAGCAGTTACAGCATCGAAGGAAAACCACTGTTGTGTGTTCACACTGACAGCTGCCTGCGCAATAGCATCCACACACTTGTGGCGCTGTTTGGAGCGGTGCACTCTGGGCAGCTATCCCACAGAGCATCTCTTCCTCTTCTGCCGCTAAGACTTGTGGGAAAGCGGAAGGGTTCGCGGGGCATCCTGGGCCCTGTACCTGTGCCCCGTGATGCATTGCTTCGCATCCCAGTAATCCCTGTGCTTCTGTCCGCATTTGGTGCCATCTGTCAATGGTTTGTGTACTGCGCATCCTGCCCTGCCTCTTTCTGGCTGCAGGAATGGATTCCAAGCTGTTGACCAGAATGCTGCTTGCGCTGACCAACGCATCACGAGTGGCAGTGGAGTTATTCCTTAAACTACAAAGGCAAGAGGAGCGTGACATTGATTTTGCCACGCGTACTAGCTATGACACGAGAATGCTTGTGGCATCACGGAGGTGCTGACCACAGTGGAACGCCGCTTTTGGGATCGAGAAACAAGCACTGAGTGGTGGGAATCGCATCATGATGCATGTCTGGGATGATGAGCAGTGGCTGCAGAACTTTCACATGAGGAAAGCCACATTCACGGGACTGTGTGATGAGCTTGCCCCAGTCCTGCGGTGCAAGGACACGAGAATGAGAGCTGCCCTGTCACTGGAGAAGCGCGTGGCGATTGCACTGTGGAAGCTGGCTACTCCAGACTGCTACTGATCGGTCGCTAACCAAGTCAGAGTGGGAAAGTCGACTGCTGGAGTCATGTTGATGGAAGTGTTCAGGGCCAGTAATTGCATCCTGCTCTGAAAGATCATTACTCTGGGCAACGTGCGTGAGATTGTGGATGGCTTTGCACAGATGGGCTTTCCTAACTGTGGAGGGGCGATAGATGGCAGGCACATGCCAATTCTGGCACCAGACCACCTAGCCACCGAGTTTATTAATCGCAATGGTTCTCTAGGTGCTTATGGATCATCGTGGGCGTTTCACAGATATTAAGGCAGGCTGGCCCGGAAAGGTGCATGATGCACGCATCTTTCGGAACACTTGCCTGTTCAAGAAGCTGGAAGCAGGGACTTTCTTCCTGGACCAGCAGATCACCACAGGGAAGTCGAAATGCCCATTGTGATCCTGGGAGACCCTGCCTACCCTTAACGCGGTGGCTCATGAAGCCATACACGGGACAGCTTGACAGCAGCAAGGAGCAGTTCAATAACAGGCTGAGCAAGCGCAGAATGACTGTGGAGTGTGCATTTGTCTGTGTAAAAGCCTGCTGGCGAGGCCTGTATGGGAAGCTGGACATGGCCGATGACAATATTCCTATGCTTATAGCTCCATAATGTTTGAGTAGCCGAAGGGGCAGGGTAAATCGCTGTTCCTGGACCCTGTACACTGGGCACATGGCTCTTGGGGAGAGCCAGCACTGCAGGGTGGGCCTGATAAACATTCCTGTCCCCACACTTTCCACAGGAGGGGATCATTATGGAAGCTATCTGAGAGGGTGAGCAGGGAATCAAGGAGGGTCTTCTCCAAGCCTTCAGCTTCTGCCCTGGCCCCTATGCAGCTAGCCTGTGTGCAGCAGTGGTCCCTCCCACCCTCCCGTGATGGCGCAGGAAAGTTACCGTTAATGGGGCAAGAAACAAAGCAGCTCTGCTGAGGAACCTGCGGCGGCGCTGTAGCCCCGGCGCAGAAAGCTCTACACCTCTTGTCGGGGTGTCTTTTTTTTTTTTTTTTAAGAGAGCTGTATCTGCGCAGTTTCTGTACATTAAGTGGCTTGGCAGTGTGTACCCCTTGGGAGTTACAGCGCTCAGAGCTGCTTTACTGCGCACAAACTTGCCAGTGTAGACGGGGCATAATTCAGATGTGTCTGTAAATTGTATGAGGTCATCAGCACAAGCTAGAGAGCTTCACTCTAGATCACCCTATGCAACTTCAGCCTGGTCTGAAGCCACGGTTTCTTGCCCACTACTTCCTCTAAAACGGGCCTTAATCTGTTGACAAATTGCAGTACTTTCATCATAATTTTTCCCACTGGTGATCAACTTATATTTTTATAATTATTCATATCAGGAGATTCTCCTTTCTTCAGGATTGGTACAGCTATAGCCATTAGTCAGTCATCTGCTACTTCTTCTTGCTCCCATTCTTTCAATGCTTTGAGAGCACTTGTCCCACTAGCTTTTAGAGTCTATAGAAATGCTGAGTGTGGTAGTGATCATGAACTAATGGGAAACATGACGATTCAGTTAAAGACCAACCATATGAAAAGATTTAAGTTGTATGGAAACCCAATCAGGCCAGCGAAGCAAGTGGTGAGAGAGGCAACAAACGAACTGACAACAAATGACAAGAAGTGCTGGAAGTATGGAAGGATCATCTTGGCAAATTACTGAACCCTGCCGTTCTTCCAGATGCAAGTATTTTAGACACGTGAAATGAACAGGGCGCCTTGCAAGGTAAAATGGATGTCATCACTGAATTACCCTCAGAAGATGAAACAGAAAGAGCAGTGAAGCAGTTAAAAAATGGAGAAGCTACAGGAATACATTACATATAATTTTTAGTAGGAGTTGCTCACAGGCTATCAGACCCTGTAGGTTTTGTTTTATCGTATTGGCAAGGAATTGTATTTTTTAAGTCCTTTCTTGGAATGTGTAATGGGGAGGCTGCTCGCTTCTGACTCTCTGGTGCCTCCTAGTGGTCCATCTGGGAATTAGTTCACCAAATAGGCTGGCACCCCTTCCTGGGGTGGCTCAGCCTGTTGTCCCACTCACTTGCTCTACGACAGTGGTCACCAACCGGTAGATGGTAATCGACTGGTCAGTCATGGAGCCTCTACCAGTCAATCACAATCTCCAGCCACCAAAAGTCCGGTGTTGCAGTGGGGCTAAGGCAGGCTGCCTGCCTGCCCTGGCCCTGCGCCGCTCTCAGGAGTGGTCGGCACATCCCTGTGATGGGAGGGTGGCTAGGGGGTCTCCGTGTGCCGCTTCTGCCTGCAAACACCACCTCCGCAGCTCCCATTGGCTGGGAATGGGGAACTATGGCCAATGGGAGCTGCTGAGGCGGTGCCTGCAGGGATAGGCAGCATGCAAAGCCATATGCTGCCCTCCCCCACACACCAGGAGCCATGGCACAGGGACGTGCCGGCAGCTTCTGGGAGCAGTGTGGGGCTGGGGCAGGCAGGGAACCTGCCTTCGCCCTGCTGCGCTGCTATCCAAGGTAAGTGCTGCCTGGCGGGAGCCTGCACCCCCAGCCCTGAGCCCCCTCCCGGAGCCAGCATCTCATACCTCAACCTCAGCCCTGAGCCTTCTCCTGGAGCCAGCACCCCATAGCCCCTGCCCCAGCCCAGAGCTCGAACCCCTCAGCCCCAGCTCAGAGCCTGCACCCCCTCCCTTACCGCAACCCCCTGCCCCAGCCCAGTGAAAGTGAGTGTGGGGGGGGGGGAAGAGTGAGTGATGGGGGGTGCGGAATGGAGTGAGTGGAGCGGGGCCTCGGGGAAGGGGCAGGGTAGTTCCTGGGTTGCACTTAAATTCAAAAAGTGATCTTGGGCTTAAACAGGTTGGAGACCACTACTCTAAGGCCTCTCTCGTGCCCCTGGAGCTCCAGCACATTCCTCTTCGTGGCTTAGCCTTATGGCCAAGTCACATTGAAGTCCCATCCCTCGCCCTCCTTCCAAGGTATTATCCTCAGCAGTCCCCAGATAGGCTGCCTCTGGAATGCCACCACTCCCGCAGTGGCTTGTAGAGGAACCTGGGTCCGCACTCTACACCAGGTTCAAAACAGAAGTTCAGGTCTTAATTCCCCTGGCCCTTACTGCTCCTTCCCTGGACTGCTCCCTACTTTCCCCCTTGTCTGAGGGACTGTGACCGCAGGCTTCCTCACTGCAGTCCTCCCTCCCCGCTGCCAGCTCCTTGGCTTTAAAGAAGCCCTGCCTGTTTCTGCCCAGGTGAGTTTCATCCCCAATTAAGCCTCACTGCATCTTGGCTCCCCTCTGGGTACAGCCTACAGCTAATTGGCCTCTCTTGCCTACGTTAACTCCTCCGGGGCTAGTGTGGCATTAATAATCCCTCTGAGATGCGGATGGGTGATATGTTGGCTGAAAGTCCGGCTCCATTCTGGAGTTCTGTGGTGTAAGAGATCAACCCAGTGTGTCTGCTCCCTGAGCGACAAGGAGCTGCAAGAAGTGAGAAGACAAGTCCCCAGCGAAGATTCTAGTTGGAAATTTTCAGCTAGTTGCAGTAAATTCCGTCTAATCTAGTAGGTTTGGGAACACAGCAACAAAGCCCAGTGATCAGCTGCTCCCTGAGGTTACTGGTTGTCTATCAGAAGCCAACAGAGACATAGAAACCAAGTGAAGGATTATAATAGCATTTCCTGTGAAGGGAATACTCAAAGGGTCTGACTGTTTTCTGATACCTGTGTACTTCAGGAATAGCTACATTGAAGATAACATGTAAAGAAAAAGTTAAGTGAGAGGGGAATTGAGACCAAATTTCACTTGGAGGTGAGGAGAGGAGGAAAAAAAAGCTTTGTGAAAGTATTGTTTAGACCCAGACTGCCTGATCTGACTTCACAATCCAATATACAAACGCCTGCGGGAAGGGATGAGAGGTGTTCCAGCCAGAAGGGGCTAATTTACGTCAGAGCAAGATAGAGCCAAACTGTAGTTTTGTGGGGTTAGGGAAATGTTACGTTTGGCATTTGAACAATGGAGCAAGAATTAACCAATTAAAGCCTTGACTAAACTCACTGAGCCTGATTTCCCTGTGCTTTTTTCATCTTGTGTGGTCATTTACACCTTCATAAAGTGATTATAAAACACTCCCAACTCAGAAGACTTGTGTGTTACACCCACTTTACACTTACTCTGCCAGATTCAAACCAGAGTGATCTTAGTCCAGAAAGCAGTAGCTTTTCAAATAAGCCTATAATAGAGCCTTTCTGCTTTAGGGCTGCAAGATCTGGCGCATGGTATGTTTCCAAAAGCAGGTTTATGCTGCTACGCTGGTTTATACCAACTGAGGATCCGGAACCTGAATATTTTCCTAAGAAGGCAAAAACTTCTGTTTGGGGTTATTCTTATGAACAAACAGTAGCTTCCAAATCCAAGTTATAGCACCCCTATAACTTTTGTGTCTGCTTTAATAGAATTACATTAGGTTGTAGGAAACCTCAGGTCAATATGAGAGGAAAACAGTCTTCACACAGTAATTGTTCAGTCTTTACATGTTATTGGGTACTCCTGAATTATTGGCAGATTTTGCCGAGTTATATTATAATACAACCTAGCAGCAATTTGGCACGAATTAAGGAATGTTCTGGTATGAAGGAGAAACCACCATTATAAGAGCTGTTGGACTGGATACTAAAATATTGCTTGATATGATTATAGACGTTGCAGATAAAGGAAGACCTGTTTAAAATCAATGAGTCCATTCCCTTGCAAGAGAAAGGTGTACAGTATCCGATATCTGACTGATCCTACTCCAGAGACCTATATTTAAAGTTAGTTATTTAAGTCAGACAATAGAGGGTGGAGTTAGATGAATGAAATTTTCTCACCCACCCACCCACCCACCCCTTAGTGTGAATATAAGAACCAGAGGGCTACATCCTCCTGAAAATCCAATGTACCTGGCTATGTGGCGACTCCACTAGTGTAAGGGCATGTGATAAAGGGAACAATGGTGTAGTTGAGGTGCTGCTGCAGCCTGGTAATCCCTGGCTGTCAGAACAGCTCCTTGTGGGGTGTGAGGGGGAGCATTGTATCTGACCACAATTTTAGAGCAGCCTTCAGAGCTACTCTAAGTTGTACTGGGGACAAATTGGACCATAGCCAATCCTGCTGTCAGAATGTCAAGGGCTTAAAGATTAGTGTAAATGAGTTCTCCCTTCCCAGCTGTGCTAGAAACCGTACTGGCAAAATTGAGGATCTGGCTCTGAATCTACACAGTTTAGGGGGGGAAACTGGCCCTTAGTATTTAACATCTTAACCTTAGTCTCTCCAAAGGCCACTCTCATTACTGTCAATTTTGTCACTTTTAAGCACCAGTTTCACAAGAAATGTCATGGTTCATAGGCTCAGCCTCAAAGATAAGTCATTAGGAAAATGATAAAACATAAGTATATGCAGGATGGCACTGGAGGAGGCAGAACAAGTGTGATAAAACATTTATCAGGAGGAGGATACACTGAGCAAAATTGTATGGAAACATGATGACAGAATTATACCACCCTGGAAATCTAGTATCTTACAACAGTAGTTTAGTTTTATAACACTCTGTCATGCTGAGGCATCTCAGTATTGTTAAAACAAAATGCTAATCCATGCTGCAGGGTTGATAATTAGTGAATGGAATTAAATTCAGCACAGGATTATGAGAAACCCACATTTTCATCCAAGCTTAACCCCCTACTGCCACCATTTTTAAAGCTCCCCTGAGTAATCATGGTCAGTCAGTTTCACTACACAGTAAAATGAGTTGCTGATTTCCATCTAGTTCAGGGATTCTCAAACTGAGGGTCGGGACCCCTCAGGGGGTCACAAGGTTATTATGTGGGGGGTTGTGAGCTGTCAGCCTCCACCCCAAACCCTGCTTCACCTCCAGCATTTATAATGGTGTTAAATATATAAAAAGGTGTTTTTAATATATAAGGGGGGGTCGCCCTCAGAGGTTTAGTTTGTGAAAGGAGTCACCAATACAAAAGTCAGAGAACTCCTGATCTAGTTCCTGAGGATTAAAAAAAAAAAGTTATAATAGTGGTATTGGACCATTTTCAGGAATGGACCATTACTACATGAAAATATTAGAGTTATCAATAGTAATGCAGAAAACGCAGACGTGTTCAATGACTATTACTATTTCATCTTCCCACCCACATCAAAACAGTATCATATGGTGAAAACACTCTTTCCATTCCATTAGTGTCTCTGGAAGATTCTAAACAGAAGCTATGAAAGTTATACATTTTCAGATCAGCAGGTCCAGATAACTTGCATCCAAGAGTTTTAAAAGAGCTGGCTGAGGAGCTCCCTGGACTATTAATGTTGATTTTTTTTTCAATAACTCTTGTTCCAGAAGACTGGAAGAAAGCTAAAATTATGCCAGTTTTTAAAGATGTTAAACAGGATGACCCAGGTAATTATAGGCCTGTCACCCTGACATTGATTCTGGGCAAGATAATGGAGCTGCTGATCTGAGACTCAAGTAATAAAGAATTACAGGAGGGTAATGTAATTAATGCAAATCAACATGGGATTATGAAAAATAGATCCTGTCAAACTAACATGATATCTTTTGTTGTCGTTGAGATTATAAATTTGGTTGATAAAGATAATGGTGTTGACGTAATATTCCTACACTTCTGTAAAGCATTTGATTTGATATCATGCGACATTTTGATTAAAAGCCTAGAATATTATAAAATTAATATGGCACTCATTAAATGGATTAAAAACTGGCTAACTAATTGGTCTCAAAGTAAATGTAATCGAGGGAATTGTCATTGAGCAGGTCTGTTTCCCGTGGGTTCCTGCAGGGATCAATTCTTGGCCCTACGCTAGTTTAGTTTTTTATCAATGACGTAGATGTAAAATTACCACTGATAAAGTGTGCAGATGAGACACAAATTGGGGTAGTGGTAAATAATGAAGATGCCAGATCACTGATAACAGAGTGATTTGGGTTGCTTGGTAAACTGGGCACAAGCAAACACTGTGTTTTTTAATATAGGTAAATGTATACATCCAAGAACAAAGAACGTAGGCCATACTTACAGGATGAGGCACTCTAATCTGGGAGGCAGTGACTGAAAAAGATACTGAGAGGTAAGGGGTAGAAAATCAGCTGCACACAAGCTCCCAGCGTGAAACTGTGACTAAAAAAAGTTAATACGATCCTGGAATGCATAAACAGGGTAATCTCTAGTATGAGCAGAGAGCTTATTTTACCTCTATATCTGGGGCTGGTGCACTGCAAGTGCTGCTGGAATACCATTTCCAGTTCTGATGCCCACAATTCAAGAAGGATGTTTGTAAATAGGAGAAGCTTCAGAGAAGAGCCATGACCGTGACTGAAGGATTAGAAAACCTGCTTTATAGTAATAGACTTCAGGAGCTCAATCTATTTGGCTTAACAAAGAGCAGGTTAAGGGGTGACTTGATTATAGTCTGTAAGTATCTGGGGACCAAATATTTAATAATGGGCTCTTCAGTCTAGCAGAAAAAGATAACACCTGATTAAATGGCTGGAAGCAGAAGCTAGACAAGTTCAGACTGGAAATATGGCGTAAATATTTAATGGTGAGAGTGATTAACCATTGGAACAATTTACTATCAATCGTGGTGGATTCTCCATCTCTGACCGTTTTTAAATCAAGATTGGATATTTTCTAAAGAACGTGCTCTAGGAATTATTTTGGGGAAGTTCTGTGCTTTGTGTTATACAGGTCAGACTAGATGATCACAATGGTCCCTTCTGGCCTTGGAATCTATGAAGATTTAGCACTTCTAATCTACAGATTGTGAAATCAAGGCACAGAGAGATTGTGACTTTCCTGAGGTCACCAAAGAAGTCAATGGCAGAGCAGGAAATATGCTGCCTCCCACAGCTGGCACTCTTGTTATCAGCAATTTCAGCCAAGGATGAATGGGCAGAAAGAGTCCCATCCTCTGAAGCTGAACACTCCAGGTCAGAATTGAGGCCCATTGGCGAGATAGTTTTTAGGCATTTGCACTCCTCCTATTGCACCTGTTCTGTGCACAGAAGGTTTTTAGGACGAAATTCAGCCTTTAGTTTCAGCCCTGCTGGCTCATTCGTCTCTAGGCAGTGAGGTTACTCCGCTGGGCCTGAGAACAAAACGGTCCTTAGTCTGCAGGAGAGTTGGACAAGTTGAATTGGGGGTGATCATGGAAAGGTTTCATAAATAGGGGGTTCGGTGGGATTGATCTGATTGGTTTAGCCATCCATGCCCTTTTCCACACAGGAATTAAGCAGTAAGGGCCAGATTGCGTCTGGGCTTGCGCAGATACCCAAGAAAGGGAGGGCACAAGCAGTCTTCTCCCTCTCCTCCTTGAGCATCCCAGACACGAAGATCTGACAATAATAGTCTCAGCTGTAGAAAGGATAGGAATAGTTCCCTCCTTTCCCCCCCCCACCCTCCATCCCCACCATGGATGCAAATCACTCTAAAAGGGACAAGGAGGAGGTGAGGCACAATCCCAGCTATTGTGGTGGTACAGTTTTGCACCATCCATAGTGATCGGAATGTCAAATTGTACAACCAGGCCATAAAAAAAGAGGCCTGGGAAGCCTTCCCTGGAAAATTCCTGTGTAAAATTGTCTGTTTGGAATTTACTTCCCAAAGGAGCCATGGCTGGTAATATCAGAAATACACATCGGCATGATACTGGGAAATTGTTGAGTAATATGCATCTCGCTCAAGTGGGCTCTGGGGAATATCCTCTGGAAAATGTATTTTTATTATAAATTGGTTCATTGTAGAACTATACTCTTCCTAGCCGGACAAGGCAGGAAGGCCGCCTTGCCAAAGAAATGGCCATTAAGTACACGCCCACTTTGTCCCCAAAAATAAGACAAATATACTGGATGTCTTGATTTAGCACGCAAGGTTTCCTCAGCAGGGTTCCTGTACACAGTGTGTTTGTGGGTATCTGCAAGATCCATAACATCAGGCTTGTGAGAATGGGAGCAAAAGTTGCTGTTGGGAGCCAACCCAAATAGGCAGACGAAAGGAAAGAATCCAAACCATTTCTACTGTAGCCCCACATCAGAATTGCCCAGGAGGAAAAAATGCTGAAAGGGGGACAGAGGTAATATTTTTAAGTAGCTAACAAGCAAGGCAATGCCAATTCAATTATTTTATATTGCATTTCTCATCATATTTTTAACAATCAAGCATATAACAGTCAGTTACCTTTAATAATTAACTGCAGCCTGGACTCACATGCCAGGATAACCCAGTTATCATATGCTTCCCACTAAGACAATCTGCCACCTTCTAATGAGTAGTGAATCTCACCTACTTAACGTTTTACCCTACGTTTCCTGTAACTGTGTTTAAACTTAGTTGTGGTCATCGTGAGTGGTCTAAGCTTTGTTTAACAATCAGACTAGCCTCTAGTCACAAGTTATTTGACCACAGGAGTTCAATTAGCTGGCAACCAAGGCAACCCCAATTATTTTAAAGCAGGTTATGCTGAGAACAGTAACTAGCAAGCAAGACACTGCCTAGCATAAATTCAGTTTGACACGGTATAAAAGGGTGCAATCTGACTTAAATCAATGGAGTTGCACTAGCTCATAGTTAAATTTGCCCTGTTAACATAGGTTTAGAGGTAGAAATATTAACATATGTATCCAAAGCACTGCAGGTTCAGTTCCTACAATCCTGACGCATGACGTCAACCAGCATTGTCCTGGCAGTCGGCTGTATCTAGGTAGCTGATTCAGAATGACGGGAGGGCAGATGAGGTAGAGATGATTTGTTGGGATGGCTGGACTCTACACTGTATCTAGTGTGTAGGATGTCATTTTAAATCCCTATCCTCTATTGTATAGCCAGATGATCCTAAAAGGGTTCCTGGAATTTATAGGGAGACATAGATATCTCCATATATCTGCAGATAGTGCAGTAGCAAGGCCTAAGTTTGAGGTGAACACTGAAAAGTGTAAACAGTAGTAGGGACATTGCTTGTTGTATCATTTGTCTTTGTGCGGACAAGTCGCTGCCCCCCCAAACGCCCCCTCCTGGCTGGATGTGGTGTTGTAACACTTTTTGCCTACTCTGGTGCAGGGGTTTCCTGGCCCCCTGACTGACCACTTCAGAGTCCAGCCTCTCCCTGGGCTCCAAAGTCCACCAAAAAATATATACAAAGCAAACCTTCCGCCTGGGCTCAGCGGGCAGTCCTCGGCAGAGCATACCTCTGTCCCCCACAGTCCAGGGGCTGGCACGCTCCTTCCCTTACTCAGGTTTTGGCATGCTCCAGCTCATCAGTGTCCCCATCTTAGTCAGGCTTCCACCTCGCCTCTGGAGAAGTCTGTCTAGTCTTTCTTCCTCTCAGCCTTCTTTTCAGGCGGTGAGAGAGAGCGAGCATATGCATACATGGGCACTTCCGACCTTCTCTCCTCTGAGTCTCCTCCCCAGCCAGACTCACCCAGCTCTTCATGGAGACAAACCTGCTCTCCCCCAAACTGGGCTTTGTTTCTGCCCAGTCCTGGCCCACCCTTTGCGACCTGTGTTGGGTAGACATCCCATTACACTTGACAACAATTTATGCCCTGATCCTGCAACTCACTCCACAGGGGTAGACGTCAGTGACTTCAGTGGGGCTCCGCAAGGCCATAAGGACCCAGAACAGCTTGCAGGATCAGGGCCTTAATGAGTTCATGCCCAAATGCTGATTTTGTTAGAACCATTTTGGGGTGCTCACATCTAAGAGATTTGGTTGTATCAGTGTGTTCTGGGTGTCCTGAAGAACCCATCCCATTATCATTGAATGAATTTTTTTTAGACCTTCCAAATGCAAAGCAGTATATTATGGGATGGAGTTGAGGACCAGTTGAATAAGTGTAGCTATGTTGCTTTTGTCTTCTGTCCACAGTGCAGAGAAAACATCGTAGACGGCACTGGTTTTGTGGAACCTGCACTAAAGACTTCATCCCATGTTTTGCAACAAAATGATATGGCCAGTGTTTGTAAAGCCTGGCAGTTGTGTATGAATTCAGTGTGTTGCATGGACATTCCAGGCTCAAAGTATTTCAAACAATGGTTTGATGCAACATCATCTCACGAAGCGTAGACAGCACCAGAGAGGAGACAGGCCTGGAGAAGGAAAGTTGAGTGGGGTTTGAGCCCTCTTCTCATGCTTGATTTGGCTGTAGGGAGCAGGTTTCCTGACACCTCACTGGATTTTTTTCTGACTAGTTATTGAATGAGCTTCTCCTGGCCACATCTTGAACTAAAACCAGTCAGTGAAAAGTCCTCCCCCCTCCCCCTCAGCTCACTCTGCTCTGGCAAGTCTATCAAGGAGGACCTGGAAAAACAAAAAGGGGGGGTGGGGAATAAGCTCACTTTGATGGAGGCTATATCTGGTTTGTGGGGATCTTTTGGTTTGCTTTTGGAAAACTTTGAAAAATGGGAAAACATTTTAATGTCCCATTCATTTGCTACTGTTCTCTCTCTCGTTCCCCCTCTTCACAGATTCTGAGGCCAGAAGGGACCATTCGATCGTCTAGTCTGGCCTCCTGTATACGCAAGCCATAGAATTTCACCAGTTTTCCCCCTACTGAGCCCCATGATTTGTGTTTGACTGAAGTACGTCTTCCAGAAAAACATCCGGTCTTGATTTGAATGCATCACTTCTCTTTATAGTTTGTTCCAGTGGTTAGTCACCCTCACTATTAATGTTTGCATATTTCTAATTTGAATTCGTGTGCTTCAGCTTCCAGCCACTGGTTCTTATTACACCTTTCTCCTTTAGATTAAAGAACCCTCTAGTACCTGGTATTTTCTCCCGGTGAAGGTATGTATATGCTGAAGTCAAGTCACCGTCTCTTTGATAAACTAAACAGGTTGAGCTCTAAGGGCTTGGCTACACTTGCAAATTTGCAGCGCTGCAGCAGGGTGTGAAAAAACACCCTCTGCAGCGCTGCAAATTGCGGCGCTACAAAGCGCCAGTGTGGTCAAAGCCCCAGCACTGGGAGCGCGGCTCCCAGCGCTGTCCATTATTCCCCACAGGGAGGTGGAGTATGGACAGCGCTGGGAGAGCTTTCTCCCAGCGCTGGCGCTTTGACTACACTTAGCGCTTCAAAGCGCTGCCGCGGGAGCGCTCGCTTTGAAGCGCTAATGTAGCCATAGCCAAAGTGTCTCACTACAAGACTTCCCCCCCCCCATCCCCAACCCTCAAATAATTGTCAAGACTTTTTTTCTACACCCTGTTCAGTTTTTTCCATGTCCTTTTAAAAAATCTGGACACCATAATTGTATTCCAGCATCAGTCTCACCAATGGCATGTACACAGGTGAAATCTCCTCGCTGCTCCCCTGTCTATACGTCACATTAGCTCTTTTCGCAGCAACATCAGACTGGGAGCCTGTGTTGAGCTATCTGCTCCGAGCCCTAAATCTTTTTTCAGTCACTGCTTTCCAGGATTATGTAGGTATGGCCTGTATTCTCTGGTTCTAAGTGTATACAGGTGTATTTGGCTGTCATTAAAATGCATTTTGTTTGAATGAGCCCAGCCTATTTAAGCGATCCAGACAGGTCTGTATGACTGCCCTGTCCTCATTATTGTTTACCTTTTGGGCAATCTTCATGTCCTCCACATACTTTATCAGCAGTGGGTTTTTTTTATTATTATTTATTCTTCCCTGTTTCAATTTGACTTTCCTGCTGTAGGCCAAATTAATCAGTTTCTCCTGTCAGTTGCCAATGACTGAATCTGCCCTTATTGAATAGAAAGTATTTCCTGTCTGTGATTGACAAGAGAGCGGGTTTTGCAGAGATGGAATTCCTCTTCCTTCATTTCTTTCTTCCTGCTTTTCTCTTCTATCTGTTACATCTCCTTCCTTCCTTTTCCTTGTTGTCTTTCACGTCCCAGAACAGAGAATCCCTTTCCATACGGCTGGAGGACAGCTGCATCTGGATTATTGCATTTAGTTCTGGTAGCACATCACCAGACAGATACTGATAGATTAGAGGGAGTTCAGAGAAGGAAAAAACCAACAATGATATGGGGCTCAGAAGGACTCAGTAATGCTAGAAAGGTTTGAAGAGCAAAATATGTAGAGCTTATCTGTATGACAGTGGCAAATATTTGAAGGGTGTTAAAACTAAGATTAGAGGGTACAAGGTGGGATAATTAAAAAATAATGGGCTGAAACTACAAAAAATTGTCCATTTATACTGAACATCATGAATAGCCTCTTGGCCTTGAGACAAGTTAAGCTGTGGAATAGTCTGGCAAGGGAAGTGGAGTAAATGGCAGATAAGGAATCAGTGCTGGAAGCGCACTCAAGCCCAGGGCCAGAAGGCCAACACATTTTTATGCCAAAGGAGAGAGTTTACTTTCTTCCTCTTTGCTCCCTCTTTCTCTTTCAGCTGTCTTTGTTTTCACGCTGCCCTCCTGCCTGCTTACCAACCACAAATTCATTCACAATTTGTACAAAATATACATGTGTGATAAATGGGACAGAGTGCATTGGCCCAGTACTGGAGAATTATAGTGTTCCAGGGATCAAGAGAACAAACATTTCAGGGCAAGTTTCCTGCTCTGACTTTGAAATAGGATGAATATCGGATAACCATGGAACTTAGCTAGATGACTTGCTTGGCTGTTAGTCCCCACGGAGAAGACATTAGGGCTAATGAATTTCTATCAGCCTCAACCTTATCCTTAAACTAGAGGGCAAATTCCCCACAATTATCAGGGGAAAGAATCAGATACATGTTCTGCTGGGAAAGAGAAATGGGTGAGAGGGTTGAAATGGTGCCATGGGATATTCCTGTCCATCTGCTGTGCTAGCTAAACAGCTGACTCTTTCTAGCCACCTCCATAGCCTGTCTGTATTCACAGAGACGTTTGTTTTCCCAGTAACTCGATGCACAGTAAATCTAGGAGTTTTCCCACAGCCACCCAAGCCTGACATCTGCAATTTTTAGAAAACCAGGGAGCAGAGTGATTCTGTGGGACCAGCTTGAGTCAGGTTAGAGTAATTATCTTGATTGATTAATGGGTAGAGAAGAACCCTGGGGATAGTGCAAATCAGGCTCTTGAGCTTAGTGACAACTAGCCACTTTGGGACAGGACCATCTTTTTGTTCTGTTTGTACAGCACCTAGCACAATAGGGGTCTGATCCATGGCCGGGGCTGCTGGGTGTTACAGCAATACAAATAATAATAAATAAGTTTCTCCTAGTTTTTCCAGGTCTCCAGCCTGGGCTTACTGAGCCATAACTTTCGGAGCCACTTACCCTGTATCTGCTCACGTCCTTCATTCATTCTTGGTCTCCTTTCTGTCCCCTCTGCTCCTGCCAGCTGCCAGTGAATGTACAGTCAATCCATTTAGAAACCAAACCCAAACATTGGGCTGTCCATATCTTGTAAAAGCTAAACATTGTCTGTACCAAAAATACACGTGGCTGGTCACTAACTCAGGGTAATGACACCCGATGTTTAGTGAACATTGGATGCCATCTGTCCGGTGACACTGTCATTCTTGATCCCTGGCCTCCCTGTATCCAGCAGCCATGAGGGGATAGTTTTGTGCAGCAGCATAAATAGGGCCATTCTCAGGGCTGCCTGCTTACTTCTTGTCCCCCCATTGGGACCAGTTATAGAGCCGCAGTAGCAGCAAGCACTTCCCCCAGGCCAGCGATGGTTCCTGGTCAATGGCATCTAGTTACGTGGGTAGCTTCTTTCATGCACTGCCATTCTTAAGAGCGTCAATAGCAGGTCAGCAAGTCTCTCTGTGTCAGCTTTCTCTGTAAGCTACCCATTCGTTTTCTCAGCTTCAGCTTCAACCCATCCTGTAGCATTGCAAAGGCAGCTGTCTGACTGGCCCAGCACTGATCCAAGCCATTCCTTATGGCAGCAATCTAGCTGCAGGAAACCCCTCTAGATCTTCATATATTGGAAACCTTTTAAAAAACTGAGGGCTTGGCTACACTTGCAGGTGTGCAGCGCTGGGAGTTACAGCTGTCTTCGTACAGCTGTGTAGGGAAAGCGCTGGAGTGTGGCCACACTGACAGCTACCAGCGCTGCAGTGTGGCCACATTTGCAGCATTTGCAGCGGTATTGGGAGTGGTGCATTATGGGCAGCTATCCCAGCGTTCAGGTGGCTGCAACATGCTTTTCAAAAGAGGGGGTGGGGTGGAGTGTGACAGGGAGCGTGGGAGGGGGAGAGAGAGTGGATTTTTGGAGCCGACACTGTGTCAGCTCCCTGCCTTGCAAATTCTGACCATTTCCCTGACGCCTCATTCACTCTTAAATGCAAACAGCCTGCAGACCAGATAAGCAGCTGCTCCAACGGACTCCCTTTTCCCCCCCTCCCGTCCCCTCCCCGCCGTGCTGTTTCTCTCCTAAAGCAAACACTAGCTGTAGACATTCATCCCCCTGCCTGCCTCATTCACAGCAAACAGGAGCTGTGTTTGTTTTTTAGATAAGCAGCTCCGGGAGCCCCAAGTTCACAACAAAACAAAGAGAGGCATCATAACAAAACAAAGAGTTCTTTAGTTAAAAGCATTATGGGAAAATTCTGCTGGAAGCCAATTACAGCACTTTTGGTGGCCACACTGGCCGAGCAGCGCTGCATCACCAGCGCTGCAATAGTTATACCCGAGGCAGAGCAGGAGTACAGCCAGTGCTGCAGCCAGGGACATGCAGCACTGTATGTGCCTTGCAAGTGTGGACGGTGTGTAAGTTGCAGCGCTGTAAACCCACCACAAGTGCTGCAACTCTCCAGTGTAGCCAAGCCCTGAGTGCGTAAATGAAGATTCCTAAGTCCACATTTAGGCACCTAAGAAAGTGGCATAAATGAGAGGAAGGTTGGTCTTATTAAGGTACTGGACTGGGACTCAGGAGATCTGAGTTCAATTCCAGGTTGTTTTACAGACTTCCTGTGTGATACTGGGCAAGTCGCTGGGTCTCAGTTCCCTGTCTGTAGAGTAGACTTCATAATACTGCTCACTCCTTGCATGTTTAGACTGCGAGCAGCAAGAGTGTGTGTGTGTGTACAGTTCCCAGCACAACAGGACCTTGATTTTTGGTTGAAGCCCGTAGGCTCTACTCTAATACAAATAGTAATAACAGGACCTGATTTTCAAAAGTGCTGAGCACCCAGAAACTCCCACTTGTTTCAGTGGGATTTATGAGTTCGGCACTTTGGAGTATCAGACCACTTTGATTTTGGAGCCTGAATGTAAACGCACAAGCCTTCTTTTAGTGACTTGGGTGGAAAATTTTGGCGGTCTGTGTATTGGACTTCTGTGGTAAAAAAAAGTTGCCCATTTAAAAAAGTGTGTCCGTTAAAAGAAATGGGGTTGCCAACCCTTTCCTGATCCTCCATAGTGAGGGTCCGGGATCATCCGTTGACTTGTGCTGCCCTTCTCTCTCCAGGCCCCTGAGTTTTCTCCTCTCTAAACCTCGTTTTAAACTCTTCCTTTTCTCTGTAACTGGCAAGGGACGTGTGAAACATTTGGTGATAGTCTACAAGGAGATTACTCTCTGAAAATAAATCACAGGCTCTGGCTGTTCATAATGGCTGTAAAGTTGCCATATATTTTTCTCACTGCCTCAGGTGAGCGTTTGTCCGTGTGTCTGCAGCTTTTCATCTGAGGCCAGTAATTGAGCTCTGAGCTGTGAATGGTCTGTTTTCACTCTCTGCCAGGTTCTATTCCAGCAGCCGGCCCTTGGAAACAAGGAAAAGAAATTTCACACAACCTTGCTTAATTCGCAGCTGTTCTCTAGCAAGATACAGCATGACCTCAGGTCCCTCTTAAGATTGACAGACTAAATGGAAGAGCTGTTTGAATGGGGATCGCTAAAACTACTTGAAAGCAGGTGGGGAAGTCTAGATTGACAAGCAATTGTTGGATGTTAGCTGACAAACAAAATACAACTTTGAGGCCCTATTAGTCTCACTTTTTGCACATTTGGGGCTCATTTGGCCCTCAGAGGACTAAAGAATTGCATGGTAGTTTGAGACTATATCTGGAGAGGGGCTGGTTGTGGGGCTGGCTCAGTGGACTGATGACAGCGTACAGCTTTTCATCTGTAGGTCACCAGCTTGAAATGCAGTCCAGGGTAATGTGGACAAATAGTGTAACTGAATCATCTGCAGTAAATTGGTGACTGGAGCGCACGTCATATAACCCAGCATCCCAACTGATGCTAATTGTATTCCTTAACATATTTTACCAGGGGAAATACTTTTCAGTGCTCCCTGAAGGGTGGTCACACCAGTTTAGAATTGAGGCCCATTGTTTGGCCAGTGTTGGGGAATCTTAGGTTGCTGGTGCTGTTGGTGGATAATTACTGGAGTCCAGTACTTCACCTCTTATCATCATTAATTCACTATTTAAAAAGAGAAGGAAAAAAAAAGAGAGAGAAATATATCTGGCATGAATTCCAGAACTGAGAGAAAAAGAATGTATACCTACCATTTTACACTGTAAAAATTGTATACTTTTTCTGAGAGTATTTTTCAGATGGGGATCCTGCCCAAGGCTGGTACAATAATCAATCGTCATTGTTTGTTTGCATGGAAAAAAAGAAAGATCTTTCAATTGCAGTGTCAGGCTTATTGGGTCTCCTTTTCCATTGCAGCAGAATTTTATGGGATGCAATAGTCCAGGGAAGGAGGGAGGGAAAGAGATTTTAGTGAAGTAACTTCTTTTTTGGCATGCCTATTTTTTTTTAATGTTTTCTCTGTGACTGAGGTACTTCTGGTTTCACTTTGTGTCTGTGTGGAGATGAATACCCAAGTCGTAGCCAGTGCTCAGGAATTTATCTAACTGTAGCTATTTTGAGAATTTATCAGCAGATAAGTGATAAAAGAGAATGTAATGATTATCCAAGCCTAGATGTTAAGTAGATTTAAGACACATGTTGCACAAAGCAAGAGGCATTTCACTGCCTTCCCTCACTGTCACGCTGTCTGGAGTGGCTCACAACTGCAAGTGCTTACCTCAGGGCAGACATCCCAATCTGAGGGTATATTCTGTTAGTAGATTTCACCAAGCCAGTAACATAGGTGAACTCCTGGATCACTATACCAGTCTTACCATGGAGTCACGGGCATTCCCCTTAGAGTCGCCAGTCTATCTTGTCACCCAGACAAACTGAACTTTATGATAAAAAGATCACTTAAACCCCAAATCATACCACATCAGGTTTCTCCCACTCCCAGGAGACCAGTCACTTACCCTGGATCAATTGGTGCTCCAGGCCTTGCACAAAAGACAATGCTGGCAGCCAGTTCTATAGTAAACTAACTACAGATTTAATAGCTAAAAAATAATGAGTTATTGAGAGGTTAAAGCAGGTAAAATATATGTACAGATGAGTTACAGTCTATAATATCAAATGGTAGCAGAGATGTAGTAATCTGCCAGTTTCCCAAAAGTCTCTCAGGGCTACCCAGAATAACTCTGGGGATCTCTGTCTTCTCAGTCAGTTATTCTGCCCTGTTACAGAGATTAAGGATCCGTCTTTGAATCCATATTTATATCTTCGTCTCACAGAAGACGAGGTGACAGTCTCTCTACCCACATAGGTTTTCCCTTTGATGATGATGCATGAGGAAGGCACTTAGACTTTTGAACTGTGACCATATACATAATGGCCACTTGGTGTGAAATGAGCATTTTCCGTTAACGTCCTTTAGTCCTTCGTTAGCATTTCACAAGATTTCTTTGATAGGTAATTTTAATTGCAAGGGTATTTACCATGTAAATGTTTGCTATTACATTGTGACAGGAATAAATAAGCTAAAACAATACAAGTAACTTTCCATTAATTTTATGACGGGTAAGCATCCAAAACACTTACACATTTGCAATCGCTTTGATCTAATACGCAAGTGAATAAACTGTGAATAAACATGACCTGGTCAGCCATCATCATACTCATTTCACTGAGGATGAAAAAATAGGGGAAAATTTAGTCTAAAAAAAACACATTAATTTTAAATAAACAGACAATTAGAAGAAGAAAGTAACCAGAAGTAGAGGGGATGGTTCAGAAGGTTGTTAATGGAATATATAGTCTTATAGACCAAGGTCACGAGTCCAAGTCCATTACAGGTGGTGATTGAAGTTCATTACCATCTGATGCCTTTTTGGATGGAGTATATGTAATGAATTGTAGGCCCAGTTGCAAGTGTACATATTTTCACAGCGCAGACTGGCACAATCATTAGTACCTGTGTTCGTCAGCAGAGAGGCCAAGGATTGAATGTGTATGGAGAGAGAACTATTTTCTAGTCCCTCTGGATGGCCCCATCAGCCAAGCATTGAGGCACATGGATGGGGGAAGTTTCATTGCCATTGCCTATATTGTAATTGTTCTCTGGATAACTAAAGGGCTGCCCCAGGGCTGCCAATCCAGCATCTTTTACCGGTCGAGTATTCAATTCACGTGTTGTTTGTTTTGTTTGTTTAAGAGAAGGATCTGACCACTTTGTTTCATCCAATCAGTCTTATTTTCTCAGGGCTGACATGCAGACAAAGTCAATGTAAGGTCTTTCAGGGGAGACCTTTGAAACCAGTACCCTGTCAGCTCTGTGTGGATACTCAAGATGCAATGGCACATTGTGTAAGAGTAGGGATTTTCATGGCTGCATTTGTCTAGAGTGTCCCCTTTTGGGGAATCAGTGGTAGATTCATTATTGCCTTCAGGCTTAGACAGAGCTCTGCCACATTGTATATTGTTAGGCCCTGACCCAAAGCCCACTGGAATGAATGAAAAGACTCCCATTGGCTTTGGTTCAGAACCAAGTGCTTTGGTGCCATTCTGGGGTGTAAGATGCTCTTGTGAATGTATAGCTTGGTAACTATTATGCATTCATTTATCATTGCAACAGATATACATCATTTCCACCGGCACAGTAGGGGCCTCACAGACAGGAAGAACTTTACACTCTCTCATCTTGTTTAGAACCTTCCATTTGCCTCTGACATCTTAGTGGCTCCATTTCAGATGTAATAATAAAAAATAATAATACTCAATAGTACCTAGTTCTTATGCTCTGTGCAGTCAGTTTTCAAACAGGCAGAAATGCAAAAGATAGAGAAAAATATCTTGCGTGAAGATGTTGATGGGACTGAACCCAACATGTTCTAAACAGAGCAAATAAAGGAAATATTATCAACGTAAAGAGAGAGAAAAGAGGCTGAGATATGCAGGTCAGATCTTGCCTTAAGTGAATACTCTCCCTGCGGTTGGATAGTAAACTGGTGTGACTCAAGCGAGCAGGTTTGGCCCTGATGTTTAGTGAGATGCACACTTTGGACTCCGTGCCCTCTAAAGAGTGTTTACCAGGGGTGTAAGGATGCCATCGGATTGCTTTGATTTTTATCTCCCAGCACTGAAGGCTTCTGACCTGCAACCATTTGGTTTCCTGCAGAGCAACAATACATCAGATGGCAAGTGGCTTTAGCTTACTGTATTTTTTTCTCTTGTTTTCAGGCATAGTGTTGAGGAGTAGGCAATTCACTGAGATTATATTGTACTTTGTACTGTGTCCATTGTCACTGACAGATAGCAGCAAAGCACAGTGAAAATGTGAAGAAACAGGAAACAACTTCCTAGGTGGCAGGCAAGAAGAAGGAAGGTGTTTTTAAGTGTTAGGGCTGCAAGCCTCTCAACATTAGCGATGTTTCTTCTAGCCAGCAGGCCAGGGTAAATATGGGGACATCGTGATCACAGATCTGCTTTCTTGAGTTAATCGCACACTTTTGTGAATCTCCATTATTGTAATGGCTGACTAGACTGCATCCTTCTCCTCTGCACACCATTTGGGGTAATTCTTCTGCATTAGGATAATGGTTGTAAACTGTAGTGCATGTGCACTCCTTCGGATAAAAAAATGAACTGCTTTGACACAAGTTATGTCCACATAAAGCTGCCACTGTTACTATGATACTCATGTGCATGCATATTTGGCTCCTTGCACCGGCATTGTACATACTCAGCATGAGGGCTTGTGTTGATGCACAGTACCGTGCACCATGGGTAGGTATCCCAGTGTGCAACACACGATTGTTCAATCCGCTGTCTTTTGGGAAATTTGGGCAATGCATGAGGAGGAAGAAACAAGTCACCCAGAAGTGACTGGGAGTCAGGGATCAAGTTCCCATCATGCAACTTTCTCCATCCCGTAATGCATTCCCTATCCCATAATTTCCACACCTTTTTAAAAAAAAATCCCACAAACCTATGGGGCCCTCCTCACTGTCCACCATCTCTGATGGAAGAATAGAGCCCGCACAGTTCTGTGCTATTGTTATGAGTGTTGCAAAAACAGGATGCACAATCCTCCGGTATTTGCAGAGCCGCAGGAAGAACGTGACGATTTCATGGAGGACAGATTGCTGGGGGCCATAAATAAAAACAAATTCAAGGTTGTTGGTGGAGATCATGGAGCAGCTGCAGATGGTGGAGCTCCACTTCTGGACCTGAGAAATGACCATTGACTGGGGATATAGTCTCGTAATGCAGGTTTGGGATGACGACCAGTGGCTGTAGAACTTTTGGATGCAAAAGGCCACATTCCAGGATCTGTGTGCTGAGCTCTCCCCAGTCCTTCCACGCAGGGACACCAGAATGAAAGCGGCAGTGACAGTGGAGAAGTGAGTGGTGATCACACCATGGAAGCTTCCAATGCTAAATTGCTACCGGTCAGCGGCAACACATTTTGGAATTGGAAGATCCACAGCAGAGGCAGTCGTCATGCAAGTGTGCAGGGCCATTAATTGTCTTCTGCTACACAGGACTGAGACTCTCAGTAACATGCAGGACATAGTGGATGCATTTGCAGCAATGAGGTTCACAAATTGCAGTGGGGCAATATTTGGCTCGTGTATCCCTATTTTGGTACTAGCCCGAGTACATCAACAGAAAAGGCTATTTTTCTATGGTTAGGCAAGTGTTGGTGGGATTAAAGTGGGGATGTTTCACAGCCATCAGTGGTGGCTGGTCAGGGAAGGTGCATGAATCTTGCTCTCTAAGAATACAGGACTGTTCAGGAAGCTGCAAGCAGGGACATTCTTTCCCAACCGGTAGATTACCATTGGTGATATTGTAATGCCCGTAGTGATCCTAGGGGAGACAGCCTACCCATTGCTCCCCTGACTCGTGAACCCATACACTGGCCACCTTGGCAGCACCCAGGAAACTTTCAGCTACCAGTTCAGTAGGTGCAGAACGACAGTTGAATGTGCTTTTGGTAGATTGAAGGGACGCTGGCATTGTTTACTCACAAGATTGGATCTCTGTGAGAAAAACATCCGAATGGTTATGGCTGCCTGCTGTGTCCTGCATGATATGGCAGGCAAAGGCGGAAAAGTTGCTGCTGGGATGGAGGGCAGAGGTGGAGCAGCTGTCTGAGATTGAATGGCCAGACACAAGGGCTATTAGAAGAGCTCAATATGGCGCTATGCAGCTGAGGGAGGCTGAGCACTTTAACAGCCAGCCACAGTAATGCAGTGTGGGCTGCATTCTATCTGTCCCTTAAGTTTTTGGGGGTGTTAGGAATTGTGTGGTGCTTGCTGGTACATTTAGGAATATAATACTGTTAATGCTCCTGTCTGGTGACAGTAGCTGTACCTTTATAATTATATTCTGTGTTTGTCACCGTTTCCATGAGTTCTGTTGCCCTGCACAGTAATACGTAGCGGGTGCTTTCAGTAGGTGCAGTAGCAAATAGTTCAGATTGAATAGGTTGCTGCCATCATTTATGTTTTTCTCTCTCAGCGGTTTGTTGGGTGTTTTACTTGTGACTCACTATTGTTTGTTTTGTTTGTTTTATAAATGCCATTGGAAAAATATAAATTTAGGCAATTTACATTTAAAGAACTGGAAGTGTTTTAGAGACGGATGGTACCTTTTAACTTTCAGGGCATCAGTTCAAATCCAGCCCTGATCAGTAGTGACCAAGAGTAATTATCTTCTCACGTCTATATGAATGTATTGTTGGTCTCAGTCCAGAACCCAGTAGACATGTGTCCACATCATAAAAGCCACCATTCTAATTGGCACAGCCTTAGGAGAGAGAACAAGAATTGTATGGTCATTTCACCTCGAAGGTGATCACTCTGCATTCAGATTAAGGCACATTGTCATTGCAGGGTGGGGAAGCTTTTATGGCTACTTGCTATTATTGTAGCTGCTCTGTGGAGCCACAGGACTTCAGTTTTCAGTGTCGTCACCTTTCAACTGCACTACATTTCATGCATCTTTTTTTTTTTTTAAAAAGGTGTTGGGTGGTGCTTTTAGATGTCATCACCATTTTCATCTTTAAAAGAAAGAGGGGAAAAAACGAGGCAGTGCAGTCACTGCTTGTATAATAGGTGGCTTGTTGTGTGCACACACACGCACTCCTTCAAATAGTATCTACCCCAGAAATGAGCCATAAACATCATGATCCCATGCTGCCTTTGAGAAACCTCATGTGAAATTATTTAATTGAATAGAACATGCAGATAAGTAGTAGGATAAATGTAACAATGTGCAATAAAAAGAAACCAAATAGGGTTTTGCCAACCAATCATGTCCCTGCTAGGCTGGCAATGATACGAATGTAAGTGTAACCTTAACTTATGTAACTGTTGTAGTTGACCAGCTGTTTGTCTAGTCATTGTTTGATTTAGCTATTTTTATAGACTTGTAAACCATTTATCCTATGACTGTTGGGCTTTTTGCAGTGTTCTGTAATGAGCTTGTTTTCTGGCAAGGAATTTTAGGGACCTTGCAAAAGAAAGTGTTGTTTTAACAAGCACTGTAACCTTGGACAGAGAGCATCAGGAATGAGGCTTTCCAGTCAAGACCTGATTGACTAAAAGGCAGAAGTCACAACTTTGCCCATGTGGGGGGTCACAGGCAGAGCTTTACTAGAAAGGCATTGCATTTGCTGACACTACCTCCTGCCAGCATGGGAGCACGGGGGGGGGGGGGGGGAACAGAGATGAGGGAATGCAGGGGGTTTGAGTGGAAAATGGACCCTATTTTCAAAGGAACATGTTAAACTTTTGCAAAATCGGATCCTTTTTTGTAAACTTAAAATGAAATACAAACGCCTCTAATTTCAAAGTTTTCAGACTTCACTGCAAGCATTTCACAGCCTTAGGCCCTAGTCCTGCAAAGGGATCTGCTGACATGGACCTTCACCAGCACATGGAATCCCATTGGCTTCAATGGAAGAGACTGCATGGGAATAAGAGTCTGCAAAGATGAGTCCTTTTTTGCAAGATGGAGCATAAGTTTGTAGCCTGATACGCTGAGTGTGAGACTGGTACAGTCATCTGTAATCTAGTGCAATATATGAAGATGCTGCAAAGTGACGAGAAGCTGATTTTAACCCATGGAGAATTTTATTTGCTATAGTATAATATTGGCTGCATGAAAGTGAACTTTGGCCCAGATTACCTGCACCCAAAAGGTATATCTCAGAGAACTGCTGAATAGCAAGCAAGTTCTCAGAAGGACTGTGAGACTATGAGCTGGAGCTGCAAGGGACTGTTTCTTGTATTCCACTGGTATGAAGAAAACTGGTATAGCACACAGTGAACAGATTGGAATTTGCTGGAAGATACAGTCTTAAGGCAGAAGTTACACTAGCTTTTAAATTAAAATCAGTTAAGAAGACTTCATTTACCCCTTTCTGGAAAGGGGGTAAATTGGTGGGAAAGTTTTCAGATGATACAAAATTACTCAGGATAGTTAAGTCCAAAGCTGACTGTGATGAGTTCCAAAGGGATCTCACATAACTGAGTGACTGGGCAACAAAATGGAAGATGAAATTCAGTGTTGTCCAATGTGCGTTACTTTGCATTTATCAATATAATCCCAACTATACATACAAAATGCTTGGGTCTAAATTAGCTGTTGCCATTCAAGAAAGAGATCTTAGAGTCATTGTGGATAATTCTCTGAAAATATCTGCTCAATGTGTAGTGGCAGTCAAAAAAGCTAACAATGTTAGGAACCATTAGGAAAGGGAGGGATAGCTCAGTGGTTTGAGCATTGGCCTGCTAAACCCAGGGTTATGAGCTCAATCCTTGAGGGGCCCATTTAGGGATCTGGGGCAAAAATCTGTCTGGGGATTAGTCCTGCTTTGAGCAGGGGTTGGACTAGGCCAGGAGTTGGCAACCTTTCAGAAGTGGAGTGCCGAGTGTTCATTTAGTCACTCTAATTTAAGGTTTTGCGTGCCAGTAATATGTTTTAATGTTTTTAGACAGTCCCTCTCTCTCTAAGTCTATAATATATAACTAAACTATTGTTGTATGTAAAGCAAATAATTTTTTTGAATGTTTAAGAAGCGTCATTTAAAAATTAAATTAAAATGCAGATCCCCCCCGGACCCATGGCCAGGACCCAGGCAGCGTGAGTGCCACTGAAAATCAGCTCATGTTCCACCTTCGGCACGTGTGCCATAGGTTGCCTACCTCTGGACTAGGCCCTGGTCTACACTATGAGTTTAGGTTGAATTTAGCAGCATTAGATGGATTTAACCATCCACAAGACAAAGCCATTTTGTTGACTTAAAGGGCTCTTAAAATCGATTTCTGTACTCCTCCCCGATGAGAGGATTAGCGCTGAAATTGACCTTGCTGGGTCGAATTTGGGGTAGTGTGGATGCAATTCAACGGCATTGGCCTCTGGGAGCTATCCCAGAGTGCTCCATTGTGACCACTCTGGACAGCACTCTCAACTCAGATGCACTGGCCAGGTAGACAGGAAAAGCCTCCGAACTTTTGAATTTCATTTCCTGTTTGGCCAGTGTGGCGAGCTCAGAGTTGACCGTGCAGATCTCATCAGCAGAGGTGACCATGGAGTCCCAGAATCGCAAAAGAGCTCCAGCATGGACTGAACGGGAGGTACTGGATCTGATTGCTGTATTGGGAGAGGAATCCATGCTATCAGAACTCCATTCCACCCCAGAGGACTGCCCAAGCAACAGAAAGCTGTCATTCAATAAGTTTTGAAGTGCAGTGTGGCCTTGTTCTTCCCTCCTCCATCCCCACACCCGGTGCTTCCCTTCTCTCCGACCCCTCCCAGGCTACCTTGGCAGTTATCCCCCTATTTGTGTGACAAATTAATAGAGAATGCATGAATTTGAAACAAAAATGACTTTGTTGCCTCTGCAAGTGGTGATCAAAGCGGGGGGAGAGGGCCGTTGGCTTACAGGAAAGTAGAGTGAACCAAGGGCGCGGGTTTTCATCAAGGAGAAACAAACAGAACTTTCACACCGTAGCCTGGCCAGTCATGAAACTGGTTTTCAAAGCTTCTCTGATGCGCAGCGCGCCCTGCTGTGTTCTGCTAACTTCTCTGGTGTCTGGCTGCATGTAATCAGCGGCCAGGCGATTTGCCTCAACCTCCCACTCCACCATAAACGTCTCCCCCTTACTCTCACAGATATTGTGGAGCACACAGCAAGCAGTAATAACAATGGGAATATTGGTTTCACTGAGGTCTAACCGAGTCGGTAAACTGCGCCAGCGTGCTTTTAAACGTCCAGAGGCACATTCTAACACCATTCTGCACTTGCTCAGCCTATAGTTGAACTGCTCCTTACTACTGTCCAGTCTTCATGAACCATGGGAGCAAGGGGTAGGCTGGGGTAGGTGTGACTGCACAGTGCTGCTGGCTGGAAGAGCAGCCTGAGGCAGAAGCCTCCAGCTCGCATGATATTCCAGACAGCACTGAATCTCCATGAGACGAAACTTAAAGACAATGACCTGCAGTCACACCCATTTATGTTCAGGCGCCCCTGACCGACCTCACCGAGGTCGTCCAGTAGCACCCATGTCTGCCCAGGCACCCTTGACCGACCTCACCGAGGTGTGCCAGGAGCACCCAGGAGACAATGATGATGGCTAGTAGTTGTACTGCACTGTCTGCTGCCGCGAAGATAAGGAGCTGCTGCTGTGTAGCAATGCAGCACTGCGTCTGCCAGCAGCACCCAGGAGACGTACGTTGACAGTAAGCTGAGCAGGCTCCATGGTATGCCGTCTGCACGGGTAACCCAGGGAAAAGGGCGAGAAAGGATTGTTTGCTGTTGCTTTCACAGAAGGAGGGAGGGTGGCCTGACGACATGTACTCAAAACCACCTGCAACAATGTTTTTGCCCCATCAGGCATTGGGAGCTCAACCCAGAATTCCAATGGGTGGCGGAGACTGCGAGAACTGTGGGATAGCTACCCACAGTGCAACGCTCTGAAAGTCGACGCTAGCCTTGGTACTGTGGACGCATTCCACCGACTTAATGCACTTAGTGGGGACACACACAATCAGCTGTATAAAATTGATTTCTAAAAAACTGACTTAATTTCATAGCGTAGACATACCCTAGATGATCTTCTGAGGTCACTTCCAACCCTGATATTCTATGATTCTAAGACAGAAAATATCATAATGCCACTATGTAAAGCCATGGAACACGCACACCTTGAATACTGCATCCAGTTTTGGTCACCCCATCTCAAAAAAGGTATATTAGAATTGGAAAAGGTACAGAAGGGCAACAAAAATTATTGGGTGTATGGAACAGCTCCCATAGGAGGAGAGATTTGAAAGACTAGGACTGTTCAGGTTAGAAAAGAGGCCACTAATGGGGAATATGATAGAGATCTATGAAATCATGAATGATGTGGAGAAAGTGAATAAGGAAGTGGTATTTACTCCTTCACATAACACAAGAACCAGGAGTCACCCAATGAAATTAATAGACAGATTTAAGACCAACATAAGGAAGCACTTCTACACACAATGTACAGTAAACCTGTGGAACTCCTTGCCTGGGGATGTTGTGAAGGCTAAAGTATAACAGTGTTCAGAAAAGAGTTAGATAGGTTCATGGAGAATAGGTCCATCAATGGCTATTAGCCAAGATGGTCAGGTATGCAACCCCATGCTCTGGATGTCCATAAATCTCTGACTGCCAGGAGGTGAGACTGGATGACAGTGGATGGATCACTCAATCAATTGCCCTGTTCTGTTCATTCCTTCTGAAGCATCTGGCACTGGCCACGGTCTTGCACATAGTTTTTGAACTGCTATGATTGTATCAGTTTAGGAACTGATCTAGTTAAAGAGGCATAACCCTCTAACGTGAGTGCAGTTATAGGTGCTTATATCCGTACTGATTGTACAGGTATTACTGCCTCCCAACTAGAGGTTGTACAGCTTTGACTATATCAGTTTCTAATCAGACATAGCCAGAGCAGTACAAATCAAGGGCACTTGATGCCACACAGGAAACACTAGGCATGTTGCAGCGGGAGGCCATAGTACAGCAGCTAACACCTAAACAAACTCCGAGCACTCAGCTTATGGCCTGTAGGAACTGCTACAACTGTGGGGAAAATTGGCATTTGAAATTAACGAAATTGTATTGCGACTGGTCTACTGGGGTTAATCAGTTACAGAATGTCTTTCTGTTCACTTTGGATCAGGCCCCTAGCGTATTGTGCGATTTGCTAGGGATCCCTTAAACCAGGGGTCCCCAACCTTTTCAGGACCAGGGACCGGTCATGCCTGCGGAGGGAGCGCTCGTCCCGCGGCTCGGGTAGACCTCCCGCAGGCGTGCCTGCGGGAGGTCCACCGGCTCCGGTTGAGCTGCCGCAGGCATGACTGCGGATGGTTCGCTGGTCGCGCGGCTCAGCTGGATTGCCCGCAGGCATGCCTGCGGCAGCTCAACCGGAGCCGGTGGACCTCCTGCAGGCGTGCCTGCGGGCGGTCCAGCTGAGCCGCGCGACCAGCGAACCGTCTGCAGTCATGCCTGCGGGTGGTCCACCGGAGCCCCGGGAGCAGCGGACCTCCCGCAGGCATGACTGCGGAGGGAGCGCTCGTCCCGCGGCTCGGGTAGACCTCCCGCAGGCACGCCTGCGGGAGGTCCACTGGGTCGGTTCGCGGCCCGGTTTGTAAGAGGCCGCGGACCGGTACCGGGCCGCGGACCGGAGGTTGGGGACCCCTGCCTTAAACCATTCTTTCATTAGCATTGAGGATGGCAGAATCAAGTGAGTTTTCTCACATTGTATTTGTACACTGAGACACAATTTCATGATTTGTGTCTATTAGGGAGCTGCTGGTTGCAGCTCTGTAGTTTGGGTTGTGTTCTGATATGGGCTTAAAGGGGGGCATAAATTCCTGTTTTTCTTGATGTGAAATTTCCCATAATGTTAGTTTTTGTGTGTTTGAATTTTTTGTGGTGTTTTTGTTTGGTTTTGTGTGATAAATTTTTAATAGAAAATATTTTAAATCGCCTTCTGGCTAAAATCTGTCAAGTTTCTGCGGCTTTATTATTAACGTCTGTAGTTGAGGGGTCCAGAGGAAGATGGCGAGCACTATGGGCGGGGGGGAAATGGGATGTGGGTACAGAGGAATGTGAAAAGCAGGCATGTGGAAATGGGCAGTAGGTACAGGGGGATGTGGTGGGGTACAGGAGAGAGCCTGAGGAAACAGTGAACTATTCCCATGCTTAAAGTTAAGCATGTGCGTACGTGCTTTGCTGGTTTGGGGCCAGAGTGCTCAGCCCCTTACAGAATTACAGTCTCCCTGGGCAGTGGGAGTCAGGGAGAGAACTCAGCTGTCATAAAAACATGTAAAAGCAGCAAAGAATCCTGTGGCACCTTATAGACAGTTAGTCTATAAGGTGCCACAGGATTCTTTGCTGCTTTTACAGAACCAGACTAACACGGCTACCTCTCTGATAAAAACATGTTTCTACCACGAATGCTAAAGCTACTCTGGAAAAATGTCTGTAGCATTCAGAGTGATTGGTAAGCACTCCCTTTGAGCCAGAATGGGAGTATTGTGTTCTCACATGCCTTGTTCCCAGCATTTTGCCCTTGGTTTCTCACCTGTTTTTTCACATGCTTTCTACCATTACAAAGAAAGCATGAGTACACGCTGACATTTTTCTGTAGCAATTTCCCCCAGTTGTTCCTCTCGGGTTCATAACCTATTCCTTTCCTCTCCTTTAGCACGTCTGAGTATCAGGGGCGGCTCTACGTTTTTGGCCGCCCCAAGCAGTCATGCGCGGGAGGCGCCCCGGAGCCGCGGGAGCAGCGGACCTCCCGCGGGCATGACTGCAGAGGGACCGCTGGTCCCGCGTGGCTCGGCTGGACCTCCCGCGGCTGCGGACGGTTCGCGGGTCCGGCGGCTCTGCTTGAGCTGCCGCAGGCATGCCTGCGGGAGGTCCAGCCGAGCCGCGGGACGAGCGGCCCCTCCGCAGTCATGCCTGCGGCAGGTCCAGTCCTCCCGGGGCTCCGGTGGACCTCCCGCAGGCATGACTGCGGCAGATCCGCCGGCCCAGCCTGCCGCCTCCCCCGGCCGCAGGGGACGCCCCCTAGATTTTGCCGCCCTAGGCACCAGCTTGTTTTGCTGGTGCCTAGAGCCGCCCCTGCTGAGTATCCTGTCATGGGCAGTGGCATCAGCAAATTGTTAGATGCTGCAAAGTGCAGCACTTTATTCAGACATTGGGGGAGGAGGAGCAAGAGAGGGGTTTTGTGAGGGGGCTGTTGGTGATTTTTTTTTGTAATTTTGTGTCAAAGGCATTTACAGTGCTAGACTGGTGCTTGGTGTTTTGTTTTTGTTGGATGTTTGCAGGCAGGGTGTTGGGTTTTATTTGGTGAGGATGGGTCTTTTGTATACTAAAAATTATTGGGCCAGATCCTTGGTGTATCTTGGCAGAGCTCCATTAACCTCCATGGAGCTATCCCAATTTATACCAGATGAAGATCTGGTCAATAGAGAGCAACAAAAGTCAGGACGTTCATGTTTCCTCTGATTTTAATGCTCCTCTCAGATCATAACACTCTCCTTGTGTTACTGTATCGCCTGACCATTACAATTAGATAAATCTCCGATTTAACCCTCTTCTAGATTTTTTTACGGTGCATGCTCTAAACCAGAGGTGGGCAAACTACGGCCTGCGGGAGCCTCCTGCCCGGCCCCTGAGCTCCTAGCCTGGGAGGCTAGCCCCCGGCCCCTCCCCTGCTGTTCCCCCACAGCCTCAGCTCACTGTGCCGCCGGTGCAATGCTCTGGGCAGTGGGGCTGCGAGCTCTTGCCAGGCAGCACACAGAGCCGCAGCCTGACCCGGTGCTCTGTGCTGTGCGCTGGCTCCAGCCGGGCGGCGCGGCTGCCTGTCCTGGTGCTCCGGGCCACCAGTGATCCAGGCAGCGCGGAAAGGATCAGGGAGCAGGGGGGTTGGATAGAGGACAGGGGAGTTCGGGGGGGTGGTCAGGAGGTGAGGGGGTGGATAGGGGTCGGGGCAGTCAGAGGGCGGAGAACGGGGAGTTGAATGGGGACAGGGGTCCGGGGAGGGGCAGTCAGGAAGGAAGGGAGGTTGGATGGGACAGCAGGGGGCAGTCAGGGGACAGGGAGAAGGGGTGGTTGGATGGGGCAGGGGTCCTGGGGGGGCCATCAGGAATTGAGGAGGGGTTGGATGGGACGGCGGGAGGCAGTCAGAGGTGGGAGTCCGGGGGCAGTCAGGGGACAGGGAGTAATGTCTACACATCAGCACTAATAACAGTTGTGTTCCCATGTGCATAAGGGAAATGGAGCTTTAAATAATTCTTGCTTACAGTTTGGCTTTGCGTTTGTACTGGAGCCTGCTAAGTGAGAGATGTGGCTGTGACCACACCATCTTTTTGGAAAGCTATACCCACTTTCCCTACAAAGCACATGAAACACAGGGAAGCCAAGTGCATCCCATAGTATCATCCAGCACCTTCCCATAATGGGAGCATAGATTGATATCTCATTTTGAGCATCTTAATTCCTTTCTTTCAACTATGTATCCCAAACCAGGCAGGATGATAGAAGTCCTGATTATCTCTAGTTAAAATAATTCCTTTCAAGCTATTTTAACTTCTCATTTGTACTGAGCTGTCATTTTGTCCCTACTTCTCTCAGTCTCTCATTCATAGTGACAGATCTAGGTCCCTCGGATACCACAAGAAAATAAACTACAACCTATTAATAGAAGCCCCTGGAGAAAAAAAACAAAACAAACACTCCTGTGCTAAGACCATGAAATTACAGCACTCCCATGGAAAGACTGAAGTGGAAATAAAAGTCTTGGTATCAGAGACATGTATGTATGAAGTTAAATATCAAAACTGGTGCTCTGTGGTTCACATTTTCAGTACTCCACAGCAAATTGTAGAACATCTGTGTCTTCTCCAAAATCAAAAGGCCAGAGGGAAGGCTGATGTTGCTACTGGGGCAGAGCGCATGTTGTGTCAACTCCTTGTTATAGTTTGTGCTTTTTCTGAAAGCCCCAGCTCCTGGAGTCATGTGATGAGATCAGAATCTCAGCTTTCATTTGAAAAGTTTCTGTCCCTCATGTTTACAAAGAGAGGCTTGAAAATGTGAACCCTAAAGACTCAAAAAACAGACCACAAATAAAAAAATTGAATTCTTTTTATTTACTATTTTAAATCTTATGACTTTTAAGTCAATTTCATGATTTTTTGGAGGCCTAGCTCATGACTTTTGAACTTTGGGGTTTGGCAGTGCTGACAATGTTAACTAATCTTTGGCATACTTCCACATGTTTGAGGGTTATTTGTAAAGTGAAGCCTTAGCTTGCAATTCTCAGGCTTTAACATTTGCAGGATTTTTGTTTTTTGACAATAGAGGAAATTATAACATTGTTTTAAAAGGGGGATATGCTGAAATAAGTGGTAGATTCTTTCCACCTTGACTTGAAGTTAACAAAGCTGTTTGCCTGGGAAATTCCTTAGATTTTAAAAAAGACGTGCAAACCACACAGGGATTCTGTCTGCCCATACAAGCCAGGTATGGACTCTGGCAGGCTTTCAAAACTTTTTTTGTTATTTGTCTCAAGATGTCCAGGAAAATTTCAGCCTGGGATAAGATATGACTTGACATTTTCAGGTTGATTGATTTTGATTGAAAGAAATGAGGAGGGTGTTGGTGTTGAAAATCCATGTTTATTACTGGGAACTAACACCTCTTCCTAATAAAATTACATTTCAGGTGATTTCTCCAGGTCAAACACTGAACACGTTTCACCTGAGCAATTTCATAGTGATTTCAATTTGTCTTGGCGAGTTTTCCTTCCTAATATTGGGTTTTATTTTCATATTTCCTCCAGTGGCTGTTTGCTTGCCATAGGTTTTGTTTGTCAGTGTGAATTTTTTACTGCAGTGCCAGTCGAACAGTCTACATATAGTTCATTCAAGGATCCCAGGGTCAACCTGTGCTTGCAAAGCAGTAACAGAGAGAACTTCCACAGTTCATTTGGTCTCCTTTACATAAAGTTTCTCTTTGCTTCTGATTTTGAACTGTCATACTATAGTTCCTGTTGGCTTGTTATTCTCTGACAATATAAATAGCTTGGTTCAAATTCTGCTTTCGTTTACACTTGTGCACGCTCATTGGCTTCAGTGGGGTTTCACCAGAGTAACTGAGAGCATGTCAACACTGCAATAAAAAACCCGCGGTGCTGAGGGCTTGTCCACATTACCCGCTGGATCGATGGGCAGCGATCGATCCAGCAGGGGTTGATTTATGGCATCTAGTCTAGATGCAATAAATCGACTGCCGTGCGCTCTCCCGTCGACTCCGGTACTCCAACAGGGTGAGAGGTGCGGGCAGTCGACGGGAGAGCATCAGCCATCAACTTACCGCAGTGAAGCCACCATGGTAAGTAGATCGAAGTACGTCATGTAGCTGAAGTTGCGTAACATAGATCGATTTTCCTCCCCCTCCCCCACAGCGTAGACCAGGCCTGAATCTCAGAGCCCAGGTCAGATGACACGGGCTTCCAGGACTCGGGCTACAGGGCTAAAAAATGCAATGTAGACATTCAGGCTCAGGTTGGAGCCTGAGCTCTGAGACCGCACAAGGGTCAGGGTCTCGGAGCCCGGGCTCCAGCCCAAGCCCAAATGTCTACACTGCAATTTTATAGCCCCACAGCTATAAAGCCATGAACCTGAGTCCACTGACCTAGGCCAGCCGAAGCTTTGTCATTTATCATAGTATAGGCGTACCCTGAGTGGAGAATTTGACCCTTGCCTAAATTACATGGCAAAATAGTTCCCCATTGTTTTAATTAGTCTTTCCTTATAAATTAGTTCATTGATACCTGTTGTCATTCTAGCAGATGATTGTGGCTCCCCTTCAAGATCCTCCTTTCTGCTCTTAAGTGCCTAGAAACAGAAAAAAGACAGTGTTGTACAAGAGGTCTCCTCAGTACTGTCAATAGAAATAATACCACTGCCTGCCATATGCAGCTGGAGCAGCGAAGTGATCATCACTCTGGGTAGGCTGTGGTGAGTGTCAGCGTTCCTATATAGCCTTTGTTACAATAGATGGAGAGCAGCCAGTTTGACAGATCACAGAGGGCCAGATTCTGCTTCTGGCCTTCACCTACTCCTTCAGCAGTTCCACAGATGTCAGCAGAACGACTTGAGGGGTAAGGTACTGTTTGACCACCTGGCCTATTAGAAAAGGGCCAGATTGTGGATCCATCATTCATTTCGGGGAGCACTTCTTCACAGGACTATTCTTATTGACTTCCCTGGAACTATTCCCATGAACAAGTGCTCATGACCATGAACCAAGTCTCCACAACCTGAGCCTAATTAAATGTATTTAATGTTCTGAGGTTAAGTGAAATATCTGTGTTAAGTTCTCTTACCCCATTGAAGTCAACAAGGCGTCCTGGAGGTAACTGAGGTCAGGATCTTGTCCCTCTGCAGTGGCTATCCCTGGGATAGGCAGTAGAGTATAGTTTTAGTGATCACCACTTGAGGGGTCATTTGAATGAATAGAATAAAACCATTTTTCCCATGCTATTTTTTATAGGTGCTAGTGTATTTGCACTTCACCTTTGCAGATTCCCTGGGAATTTGCTTGTATGCTTCATTCAGAAGCAATTCCTTTGATGGTTTCAAAGATAGGAAGGAATCTCACCTTTTTGGAGGGAAGTCCTCAGCTGAACATAAAAACATAAGAATGGCCATACTGGGTCAGACCAAAAGTCCATCCAGCCCAGTATCCTGTCCACCAACAGTGGCCAATGCCAGGTGCCCCAGAGGGAGTGAACCTAACAGGTAATGATCAAGTGATCTCTCTCCTGCCGTCCATCTCCACCCTCTGACAAACAGAGGCCAAGGACACCATTCCTTACCCATCCTGGCTAATAGCCATTAGTGGATTTAACCCCCATGAATTTATCTAGTTCTCTTTTAAAGCTTATGTAGTCCTAGCCTTCACAACCTCCTCAGGCAAGGAGTTCCACAGGTTGACTGTGCGCTGTGTGAAGAACTTCCTTTTATTTATTTTAAACCTGCTGCCCATTAATTTCATTTGGTGGCCCCTAGTTCTTATATTATGGGAACAAGTAAATAACTTTTCCTTATTCACTTTCTCTACACCACTCATGATTTTATATACCTCTATCATATCACCCTTTAGTCTCCTCTTTTCCAAGCTGAAAAGTCCTAGCCTCTTTAATCTCTCCTCATATGGGACCCCGTTCCAAACTCCTAATCATTTTAGTTGCCCTTTTCTGAACTTTTTCTAATGCCAGTATATCTTTTTTTGGGATGAGACCACATCTGTAGGCAGTATTCAAGATGTGGGCGTACCATGGATTTATATAAGGGGAATAAGATATTCTCCGTCTTATTCTCTATCCCCTTTTTAATGATTCCTAACATCCTGTTTGCTTTTTTGACTGCCTCTGCACACTGCGTGGACATCTTCAGAGAACTATCCACGATGACTCCAAGATCTCTTACCTGATTAGTTGTAGCTAATGGCACTTGTGGGAGTGCCAGACAGAGCCTATTACATAAAACCTGATAGACCTACCTTAGCATGAAGAAGCTTATTAGAACCTGCTATCTCGGCAACATTCAGATTTTGCTTCTCTACAAGTGTTTGATTTTGGGAAGTTCACGCTTTTTCACAGATTGAATATAGGGATGCATCCAACATACCCTTCAAAACAGGGGTGGACCAAACTGATCATTCTGCCAAGTTTCCTCTAGTGTGTGTGTGTGTGTGTGAACATCCAGTAGGCAAATACATAAGGATTAGGAGATGAGAAATATTTATACAAGTTAGGAAAGAGCTCATAATTCACGTGGAAGCGTGTGCAGAAGAGCTACAAGTGAGTTATACCCAACAAGTGAAAATATTTATACAAGCTGCTAACATTTTATTTTATGTAATATTCTACAGAGTTTACTTTTCAGTGTCCAGAAATATGTATCTGCATATGTGTGGTCCATCCCTCAGTAGCTCACTGGCAGTCTCTATGGCCATTTTATGATCAGTACCAGCAGAAACGTGAATTGCCAGTAACATTTGGCAGGATGGACCAAACCCTCACGTGCTGCAAAATAAGTGAATAATTTAGTCATATGAACACACCAGGGACCAGATTATTCTCCCCACAACACAGGGGACAGGAAACTCCTTGTGAATCCCTGATCATCCACTTCTCTGTATTCCTGTTTCAGGGATTGTGCTCCACTCAAGTATCCTAACACGAGTCCTGATAAGAGAGAACAATGGAGTATATGTAATATCTGGTTTCGGTTTTTAGATACTGTATCAATTTAAAAAAATAACTTATCCTAACTTTTGGAAACCACGGCTGTGGGGTCATGTCTCGCTCTAGTGAGAAGGTTTAGGGATCCGAATCTCAGCAGATTAGTTTTCAATAACATGCCATGCTCCCAAAATTTTGCATCTCAGCATTGCCTGTCACTGAAAAGAGTTCTCTCTCTCTCTCTCTCTCTCCTTCCTTCCTTCCACCAGCAAGTCACCTAACAAAATCTCTGAGTAGCAGAAAGGAGTGGTCCTGCTTCTGACTCCACCAGCTTTACTCTGTTATGACTTCATTTACTCTGGTGTCAAAAGAAAATCCAGCCCAATGGGTGCAGCCTGTCTGGTGTGCTAATGATCAAATCATGAGGCCGGACTGCTTAAATCCAGCCTTTTCTTTGTTAATTTTCACTGGGTCTGCAAGAGGAGATGGCAAGTACATTTGCTTGCTTCATAGACCTGGGGAACCTCTGTGTAACCTCTGGGTTCTGCAGTCAGAGATGCTAATTGTGATTCTTAGAGAGCAGTGACCCTCTTTCAGCAGCCTTGGAGTATGCGGTTAGGCTCTATCCTGCTCTCCAGAGTCTCTAACCTCCTAGCCAGACTCACATACTCTCCGTAGCAATCAAGGCATTGAACACCACTGGGGGGACTCCCCTTTAGCAAGACTAGGGAGTTCTCCCAGCCCCCATCAGTGTAATGTTAGGGCAGGTTCTTCACCCGCTCAGCTGGAGAAGACCTGTAAAAGGTCATGGACTGTAGATTTGCTGTGCTCTTTCATTCTCATACAAATCTATTCCTGAGGTCAGCCAGGGAATGTTGCATGCAGGAATGTCCATGTTGCCGTAGCTGGATCTGTTAATGAATTCATAATGAGTCACCATGTTTTCCTATGCGCAAAACTAGGTTTGCTGTATTCATTTCAAGTTTGTTTTCATTAAACCCCTGGGACCTGCTTCTCCTCTCTCTCTCAATGCACTGCATGTCAGGGGGCGTTTTACTGAGGTCCGTGGCAGAGTTTCACTAATACAAGTCTGGTGTAAAATGAGGGGAGAATGAGACCTTTTGTTGAAAAGGGCAGTGTCTGTTGGTGCACATTTACATTGCTGGCATCAGTATCCCCACTTCACAGATGGCAAAATTGAGTCCCAGAGTGGTGATATGACTTGTCCAAGCCCATCTAGCAGACCAGTGGCAGAGATGGAAATATAGAACCCAGTCTCCTGAGTCCCAGCCTACCTCTCCACTGGCAGTGGAGACGTGGGAGAGGCTTTGAAATGAAAGCCTTCTGGGAGACACAGACAACCTACAATGTAAAAGAACAAGGCAGGGATTTTCCCAAATTCTCACCATTGATCTAGCTCTGCTTCCATTGTCGTCAGTAGGAATGTTACCAATGACTTCAGTGGGAGCAAAGTTTGGCCAACTCTGAGCTCTTTTGAGAATCTCACTCTAAAAGTACATTTTAAAATGTATTCCGAGTTCAAAATGAGAGTTACCCTGAGGTTCGGATAATTCTGCTCCCTCTGTCTAAAATTCCCCCCTGCTGTTTCATTTGGAAAGGGTATTCTTCTTGATGTCCTGTTCTCCGGTGGTGCTGAGTTTAGCTGTGTTTCACCTGACAAATGGCTGCACTTCAGCAGTGGGCAAACAGATGTGTATACAGGATCTACCTGTAGTTCGTAAATCAGTTTAGTACATTTTGTCAAGAATGCTTCTGGAAGATTATAAATGCGGAATCGTTTTCCTTAATGAACATAAGTATACATAGTACTTCCAGTAGCACAGCAGAATCAGTTCTGGTGTTTTTCTTAACATTAGTCCATAGTATTTCATTCAGCAGTTCATTTTAGCAGCCAGGTTTTACTTCACAAATATTAGTCTGAAGGTACTAGAAACTTGCCACAGATACCTGTCCATCTTCAATACTTCTCTTGCACTATAAAGCACCTCACAATCTTTAGTGTATTGGTCCTCCACACATCGGTGAGGCTAGAGAAGTATTAACCCCATTTTACAGATGGGGAACCAAGGCACAGAGAGAGATTTAGTAACTTGCTCAGGGTTACATAGGAAGTCTGGCGCATAACAGGAATTTGAACCTGGATTTCCCATGTCCCCAGGCTAGCCCCCTAGCCATGGGACAAAACTTCCTTTCTGCAGGTTATTGTATCTCTACCTTTGCATTACTTAACATTATTTATTGAATTCTGACTGCAGAATATTTTCCACAAAGCATCAACACAGATCCCACTGCCCCCCCTTTTTTTTTAAATAGCTTTAGGTGCCAGGTCAATCACATGACTAAATGAGTGCATGACTTTCTTGTTCTTTTCTAATTTATTGATCATCTTTTCCATAACATATTCAACAAGCAGGGCAGATTTTGATGCATTTGTGGCTAATGGCTACTTCTGCTTCACGATCCTACCTTGGAAATAATCATATGAAAAATTTTTATTCTGCAAGTAAAAAATTACTTGGGGGGAGATTTTCCAAGGCCCAGCTCCCATTGACTCAGTGCGAGTCAGGTGCCTAACAGCCCTTTGTGCCTTTGAACATCTCCCTTATATATTAAAAAGTATCTAAAGTGGTATTTTCCCAGCTTAAATCTGATTGGTGTTAACGCTGTGTTTCCTTCTTTAACAGATTGGCTCTAAGGGAAAGTTGTTCCTGACCACGATCCCCTTGATACAAATACTGCTCTGCAAGAGTGTTGCTAGAGGAAGCTGACTGCGAGCTACAGCTCAGAGAAATTCCATGGGGACAGTACCAGATCCTCTGAGATCTGCCAAACTTTTGTTGGTTGCCACTTCTGAAGAGAGAGATTGCCTGGGAGATCCGCAATCCACTAAGCACCAGCACAAACAAGCAAGCCTAGAGAGGAGCAGTAATGGCATTTCTTACACCCAGGCTGAATCTGCTGGAGTTTGCTTGTTTGACCTGAACTGTACTGTAGTTTCCGACATTCAAAGGGATGAGCACCTCTGTGGGGATGATACTAGCCAGCCAGACATGTTTTTGCCTGGGTCCTTCAGCCAAGCTGAAGAAGTGCCTCCTGCATGTACAGAATCGGCCCGTGACTCTGAGCAAAAGGTCAGCAGTGACTCCACAGTGCAAACACCGATTATAGCAAGAACCTGTGCAGCTGGGCATGCAACAGATATGATGCCAGCTACCCACAATTCCAACCAGCTTATACAAAGTGACCTACCAAGGATAAAGTCACTGGCACAAGTTGATGATTGTGCAGTGAAGGTCTGTAGGATGAATGATTCGGCAGAACTTCAGGAATTAAAGTATCCTTCCCCAGACAACGCTATCAAGGGTAGTGAGTCCTGTCACCATTCTTCTCAAGCAAATACCCTGCAAAGAATAGACATGGAAAAAGAAAAAGCAGTGGAAATAAATGACCCTGGCTTCTCTCTGGCAGCCACTCCAGTGAGGGACTTTGAAGCTATTCCTGATCTGGGGATCAGGCCGCAGGTTTATTCAGAAGCAGAGATAAGGGCTGCAAATGATGTGAAATCCTGTCCCACTTTTAGGACTGTGCTTGCACAGAGCAATGAGGCTTTGCCACCATCCAGCTTTGAGGGGACACTGCCCGGGTGCAAGGCAGAGACGGAGAAAACAGGACCAGTGCTGCCTCAGCTCTCCAGGTTCAGAGAAGCAAGTACAATGACAGTCCAGCCTGAGAGCACATCTTTAACTCGGGAGGCAGTAAACAGGACATGGCGTGATGCTGAGGTTCAGGCAGTGGCCAGTATGGAGACCAAATCCGCTTCCACCAGCCCAAGTATCCTTGCTGCATTCCTCAAGGGGAATCCTCCTTCGGAGGCAACTGAGCAATTGCACTTCATTTATCAGAGTGGTGGTGGGCAGAACCAGTCAGAACTTGCTGATGACTTTGCATCACTCCAAGAGCCAGCCTTGTGTCCGGGTATCGTACCAGAAGTGTGTGCTCTGACAGGGGTGATGGATACAGGGAAAGCTCAGCCTACCAAACTGCAAAAGCATCAAGGAGACCCACCTGACGCCATCTGTCCAGTGCTGTCAGGTAGCACAACACCTGCCTGTCTGTGCCCACAAGGAGCCGGGAACACCCAGGGAATACTTGCTGATGGGGCAGAAACACAAGTAGCCTGCTTGGCCAGAGACAGCACAGACATTTCTCAGCTGCCATCAGATGCTGCAGTCTTACTGAGGGCAAAACCTGTTTACCAGATTACGGTTAACACCAGTAATCAACCTGCAGCACCTCAGGAGTCTGGAGATGGTGAACCCCACCCGTCTCCATTTGCAGCAGTCCCAGAAGCCAGCAACAACTTTCCGCACCAAGTCAGTGATTCAGAAAGTAACCAGTCACCAGGACACAGTAGGGTACCCCATGGAACTGAGCAGACAGAGACCCTGTGCAGAGCAGCTGGTAGCAGCACTGACAGAAAGCCTTCGCACTTCCAAAGTGTTGATGAAGTGCAAATCAGTCTGGCTAATGTCAAAACAGAGAGAGAGCCAAACAAGGAAGAAAAGCTAATGCTGCTTGATTCTAAAGGAGGCGTTAACACCAGTACTGGAGCTGCTGCTGGCTCTATGAAGGTGTATGCACCAGGCACAGTTAAAACGGAGCAGGATAAAATGTTGGAAGAAACTGCTCAGGCCAAGAAGTCTAGCAGCCTGAGTCTGCAAGCTGGATTTACACCTGAGTTGAATATGAATTCTACCCACGACCCCCATAGGATGAAGACCCCAACAGCTCCACCAGATCAAATTAGCAAGGCCAGTGAAACCAGGAAGGAACCAACAGCTGTTCCTGCCTCTGCTCCACTACTGCCACATCTTGGGGAAAAGAAGAAAAAGCCCACGGTGGCCACGGAGGCAAAAGTACAGGTGCAGCAATCCAAGCACATCAGAGATGTTGTGTGGGATGAACAAGGCATGACATGGGAGGTATATGGTGCTTCACTAGACCCAGAGTCACTGGGGATCGCTATCCAAAATCACTTACAAAGACAAATACGAGAACATGAGAAACTGATCAGGGCACAAAGCACCCAGAACCGGAAATCGATTTCCTCAGATACATCTTCAAATAAGAAACTTAAAGGGAGGCAGCATAATGTGTTCCAGTCCATGCTGCAGAACTTTAGGCGACCTAACTGCTGTATCCGACCTGCTCCTTCTTCTGTGTTAGACTGACGGGGGGTTGTGTGTCCGCAGGGACAAGCCCTCCCCCAAAGGTGGAAAGAAACCCCACTGCACAGTTGTATTATCTGGGATTATGATGCGGTGACCATGGAAATTCTTACCTGAAATTTTCAGAATAGTCACTACATTGTCCCTGGATGAGGTATCACCCCTTTGTTGTTTCTGTAGTAGACCCTCACCCAGTCTACTGTCAAATGAAAAGCGAGGCACTTCGCAAAAGCACAATTTTAAATTGCCAGTGTACTGCAGTGAGACTGGGATCTCCTGACAAGACACGAGGCAGAGAGAAGAACAGCATAAGTGTTTATCAAAAGTGATCTTTGTTGTATCAGAAGGACTAGCATAAGGTGTGGTGGTGGTTCTTTTTAATTAAACTGACCTTAAATAGTTGTAAACACACACATACTCTCCAATACTAACAAATACAAATTTATTTTAAAAAATCTGCATTAAGTGCATGAAAGGAATAAGGGGTTAATAGCTTTCAGTGATAACATATAAAAGGGGAATTTTCAAAAGACACCAAGGTAGGTAAGTGCTTGTCTCCCCTTGAAATATAACAACATTTGGTTTCCTAGCACCATTAGGCTTGTTAGGAAATCCCAGCATTAACTAATAAAAGGTAACTGTTGATGAGGGGAATCGCTAGAACTAGCCATTAAAATTCAGAAGGAGAGAGGTAATTATGAGGAATGCTCTGTAGTCCCTTTAGAATTCTGTTTATTTTAAAAGAAAAGAGCTTTCAGGCATATTCCTTCCAAAGAGAAAAGTGGTGAGCAAATCAAATATGAGTTTTCGAATCATTCTAGCTTCCACAGAAACATGTTAGATTCTCTACTCTACAGTTACAGTTATTTGCATCTGACCACAAGTCAGTTTTTTGTGTGTTGGTAAATCTTTGGGTATGTCTACACTACCCGCCGGATTGGCGGGTAGTGATCGATCTATCAGGGATCGATGTATCGCATCTCATCTTGATGTGATACATCGATCCCCGAATGTGCTCCCCGTCGATTCTGGAACTCCACCAGGGTGTGAGGTGGAAGCGGAGTCAACGGGGGAGCGGCGGCCGTCGATCCCGCACTGCGAGGACACGAAGTAAGTCAATCCAAGATACGTCCACTTCAGCTATGCTATCTCGTAGCTGAAGTTGCGTATCTTAGATCGATTTCCCCCCGCCCCACCCCCAGCATAGACCAGGCCTTAGTTCCAAACTCCAGGGGGAGAGATCCAGCTCAGATTCTGAACATGTAAAAACTGACTTGAGCCCATATTATATCTCCAGCCTGCAAGTTGGTAGGAATTCCAAATTGGGAGGGCTTGAAGAATTAGCCACAAACATACGGTTAAATTATTGCCCAGTCCTGCAAATCTGTGGGAGCGCCTCCTGTGGAGCACTTGCATCATTGGGCCCTTAGCCATGAACTTGCAGATTCCAAATAATTTGATCGTGTTGCACTAACATGAATGCAGGTTGTTTTACACAGATGCGCATGGAAAATGAATTCTAAGCTTGCACGCCCAAGTGCTCGTAAATAACAAACCTTAAATTTACACACATAAGTACTTAGAAGTAGTAAATTTGATATACAGTTGGACATGGCTTGTCCCTGCGGAGGAAAGGGTTCCAACAGACAAAACTAAGCGAGGAACAGAAGCAGTTAAATCAGCCAGCAATCGATCTGACTGCACTTTGGCAAGTAGGACAAAGCACAATCATGAATTTCTTTTTATAGCGGTGATGAGAAAAATATATATTTAAAATCCTCACCCAGCTAGTAAATTTCACAGAGGTCTAACTAGTATAGGAACAATGCCTCCAGCAAGGCCTCTGAGAGATCCAGAGACAAAAAAAGTTTAAAAAATTGATCTAAAATTCCCCAGGTATTCCCGCTTACCTGTCACCTCTCCCTAAATTGTTACCTGTCCTTGAGAGAGTCAAAGCCTCAGTAGCGTTTTCAGACACTTCCTCTTGATCCTAAAAGTGCTGCTCAACAAGTCAGAGAGAAGAACCCCAATTAGCCAACACAGCCCCGAATAAATATTCACAGCAAACTGTTATCTCTTTACTTTGTGAATTGATTGGTAACTATATGCTGAACAAATTCAAACAATTTGAATAAACCTGAGAAAATTCGGATCTACTTGCTGCATGTCTACAATGCAGTAAGACAGCCGCGGTTGGCCCATACCAACCGGCTCGGGCTAAAGGGCTGTTTAATAACTGTGTAGATATTTGGGCTTAGGCTGCAGCCCAAGCTCTGGGACCCTCCCACCTCAGCAAGTCCTAGAGCCCGGGCTCCAGCCCAAGCCCAAACATCTACGCTGCTTTAAACAGCCCCTTAACCCGAGCCCCAAGAGACCAAGTCAGCAGGCACAGGCCAGCTGCAGGTTTTTAATTGCAGTGTAGACATACCACTGGCGGCTAAATTAGTTGAGTAAAGTATTCACTTGGAATTATTTCAACTCTAATCTTCATGGGCCAGATTCACGGCAGATGGAAATTGGCATAACTTCATCCAAGTTAATGGATGTATGCTGGTCTTACACCCTCTAAGGGTTTGGCCCCATGTTTCTTTCAAATGGGTGTGTTTAGTTTATTATAGCCAGACACAATATACTGTGCATGCAGCATTACTGGAACTAGATTGGAATGTTTCTAGTCCATCCTCTGCTATGGTTCAAGGTAGAACAGACTAACTAAAATCTGGTACTGGGGCCAGTGCTGCAGTCCTGTTCAAGCAAAACTCCCATTCCATATGAATGTATGATTTATACCACTGTTGTGACCCGATCCCGCACCCATCATAAGCTGTGGCAAACCGGTGCAGAATCAAGCCTTTAGTGAGCTGAATCCCAAAACTCAAAGGTAGCAAGTTCTTTCCACAAAATACGGTGCTACTATCCGAAATACAATGGTGACTCAAGGTAACAGCTCTGCTCTTGTGATAGTGCAGTGTAATTCATGTCATACAGGTACATACACTGTCATGTGCAGAATAACCAATGCAACACAATGATCTATATGTACATGTACTACAACCTATTTACCGTCACGTAAATGCATATACTGAAATCATGCAGGATAACAAACTTCAGGGACCAAACACTCCACTGGTGTAAATTGGAGCCGCTTCATTGAAGTCAATGGAACTATGCTGATTTACACCATCTTAAGGAGCTGACCTTCTATGTAGGGTAATAGTCTTGTGTATTACAGACGTTGGGAATGACCACATAACTTGTGAGAAGTTTGGAGAGGCAGAGTTGCAGGATCATTCCAAAGGAGTGAAAAGAAATGGTTTATTCCGCTCTTCATTGGGCAATGCATTAATATCCCCTGAAGGAAAAGTGGTTGTTTTTTAAGTTTTATTTTGTGATTTGTAAAATTTTGCGTTTTGATCCTAGCTGAGTTTTGGGGTCTCCAGCAGCCAGCTGTGCTGTTGGACTTTAGCCAGCAGGACGTCTTATCCTAGTCTTGCTGCTTGTTTGCTTTTCTGCAAAGCAAGTCACTTGGACATTATCCTAATACGCTGATGATAAAAGGAGTTCATCATCTGTAATAAGCTGTGGTTCTGCAACCTGCTGCCTTTTTAACCCCGAAAATAACAGCCCAGTTAAAAAACATATGAATTCTGATGCATTGCAATTAGAGAGCAAAGCTGTTACCTTGTGTCACCGTTACGTTTTGTATGTTATCTGCATTTTTTATGGAAAGTATTTCCCCACCTTCAATTTTGGCATTGAGACTAGGGTGACCAGACAGCAAGTGTGAAAAATCAGGACAGGGGGTGAGGGGTAATAGGAGCCTATATAAGAACAAGCTCCAAAAATCGGGACTGTCCCTATAAAATCAGGACATCTGGTCACCCTAGTTGAGACTCACCCAGGGCCTGATGCAAAAACCCATGAAGTCAGTGGAAAGATTCCTAGTGACGTCAGTGTGCTTTGGATCACTGATACATATCGAGTATAGTATCAGAGGGGTAGCCGTGTGAGTCTGATGAAGTGGGTATTCACCCACGAAAGCTTATGCTCCAATACATCTGTTAGTCTTTAAGGTGCCACAGGACTCAATATAGAGTATAGCATCTTGTGAAAGGAAAGGTATTAAGTACTTTGTCATACATCTCTGCTGAGTAAGAGCTTTCTCACTAAGAAAGGGGTATTGTATCCGCTTCCGAGTGCTGCTTTCAATATTTATCAGATGCTATTTTGGGTGTTCCCAGCAGTGTCTGTAGGCCTTGACCCCTCCCCGACTTTTCATTTTACATGCTGGGGCCAGCACAGGAAGGCTCGGTATCTTTAACAGAAGTCTGATGACTCTGCTGTTGATTTCAAACTCCTGAGGCGCAGAATGAAGAGAAGAGTGTAGATCCAAGTGAGACACTGTCAATCTGGGGAAGAAGTGACCTAAACAGACATGGCTGTTGAGCACAAAACAAGAAGTGAGAGAGGAAGAAATAGACCGATTTTTACTGGCATTTAATTTTTTTTTCAGCAGTGTGCACTGAAAATAAGTGGAGTGTGCATACAGGCAATATAGACTGTATGTGGAAAAATAAGAAGGTAGCCAAGATTTTCAAAAGTAGCTGGGGGGTCTCGGTGCCCAACTTGCATCAGTGTAAAGGGAGCTGCTTCTCCGAAAGGGCTGAGCACCTGCCTTTTGTGTAAATCACCTTTGAAAATCTTGGACTTGGTCTTTAATGACACACAGTAATATTTTGAGGTAGAAAGAGGCCATACAGCTCATCTGGGTCTATTTGTTTACACACCGTCTTGATTTTTTTCCTCCTGATTTCTTGTTTAAATCTTTCTTTTTCCAATAGGTTCACAGTTCTGTTGCTGCCTTTCATTAAGGCCATTCCATGTAATTATCCTGTGCATAGTTCCCATTTTACATGGCACTCGTTATAATCCCTTGTATTGTAAATTTGAAATTATTACCGTGCAGCAGCAGAAGCCTTTGAGACAGTCTTTACTGTGTTTATAGTATTAGAGTAGTAGTAAATAGCATCGACTAATAAATGGTAGCATAGTGACGTCCCCAAAATCGTGATATACAATACTGTTTCCAGTGTATGTTCCCACATTTGCAAGATTAGCAATATTCTCCAAGCTTGAGCGTTTATTTCCCACTAATTTTCCTACCCTGTCCACTACCATATGTGGGATATTTGGGGGAAATTGCTGTGATTTGTAGAAAATCCTGTCTTCAACATTGTGTGGCTTTGTGGATTTGGTTTTTGCACTCCCGCTGAGGGCGACTGTTAAATAGGAATTATTTTGCTTCCGCCAAAAACTGATTAGGAATGGTGGTGGTCATTTATTCCTGTCTGCAATACCACATACCTTCTTATACTGTAGATCATGTTATACGTACAAAATGTAAAGGTACTGCAATGCTCTTCTCAGAAACAGCCCTGAGGTAATTACCTTTTCATTGATGGAACCAAAATGTGTGGGTATGTAAGCTTTGGGGTCCTTTTCATCCCCAAAGGAGACTTCAATCCCATAAAGTTTATATAATATTTTAGCCTAGTTTAATTAAAGTTATTATTTCTAAGCTCAGTACTGAATTGATTCTTAACTTTCCTTTTGGCATCTTTTCAGGCTTACAACACATTCTGATTCCATTCCTTCACCCTGTCATCTCACATTACTTTAAGTGACCTCCAAACTTGCTGCTGAACTTAGGCTTACACATATAGGGATTCTTCCTTTGTACATCTGTCAAGGACGTACTTTTTGTTTCTTTCCATCCCCTCCTAGCATTGTGAATTTCATGTGACTTAAACGTTGGCAGTATTGTTTGGTAAGGCAAGTTGACATGTTTGGCGTCTCTTACCACGTTTGTTTCTGTGTTGGCACCGAAGAGGTTCCCAATATTTGCTGCAGTGTTTGTTGTTTCATGTTCAGGTTTAAGCCTTTGTGCTGTTTGTTCTTGTGACTTCAGCTCAATTCTGCTCACACCCTCATCAGCTGTAGCCGTGCCTGTGCCTGTGAAATGATGTCAATTGAGGAGTCTTTTGTCCCTTTCTCTATTATTCCCCTTGTTATAAACTTTTGTGGTTCATTCTAGTCTGAATTGTCCCTGTACAAACTTGTTAATATGAGCATATACATGTATGGTTCAGGGTGTCCTAGGGGCGATCAACGGCTATGGATATTTACAGAGTTCCATGGACTTCATCCAGCAGCCCACTCCCAAAAAATATTTTGAAAATCTGGGCTCTGTTTGCTCAATTTAGACCAAAATTTGCTTGGCGCTTAATGACGACGGATGAACACGTAGATGAACTGAATAAAATAATTGTTTTGCTTCATGAGGAATCAGCAAGATCTGTCTTAATTCCCTGCAGCTGTTTCTAGTTGTAACATTCACCAGCCTATACATCCCTCATCACAACTGAACAACCTCTCTCTAAGTAAAGTATCGCCAATACATTTATAAACTGAAACTAAAAGAACGAGACTGACAGGCGGCTGCGTCCAAAAGACTGCTCAGGCATCAGTGGAAAGACTGAGGTGGTCAGCAGAACATAACGACAGAATGATCCTTTAAAATGTTGTTTAAAGATAAACTCAGAAATGTCAGTGAAACTATATGTGGGCACAACCGCCTGCTGAAATGCATTCAAAGCCAAGCAATAATGTGTCAAAAAGAGTCAATAAACACCAGCACAGCTCATGTAAACTAGTCTATATTTTTACTTCGCTCTATTAGGGCAGAATTTAAGCAACTTGATAACTAAATGCCAGGTTAAAGCTTTCTCCTTCATAAGCTATCTAGACAACCATGTTTGAAATGAACCTTGTTGGAGCTACTGGAGATTTTACTATCAGCAAAAGGAACCTTATGCTCGGGGCAGCGCTGACACGTCATGGAGCTGAGCAAGGAATATGATTATGTAGCCGTCCTCCCACTGGCTGGGAAAACTTGTTCTTGGTTTCAGCCATGTTGGTGTCAAAATCAGAAGTGTAATTGGCTTGGTGGGATGAAAGAAAATACTAAAAAGTCCTGTTTGCCTTCACACACAGGCCCTACAGTCACCTTGCCCTGTGACCCAAAACCACACTGCAGCAATTAAATGGTTAATAATATGAAGGAATACCACTCAGAATGGTGAAAGAAGGTCCAAGTGTAAAGTGAAACTGAACGACAGATGTCTTTCCTATGGGTAAAACTGTCTGAAAAGCCCCCAGTTGCAATTTGAAACTGAAGGTAGAGGAGCAGATTGAAGCAACCCTTGTGTTTAATTTGCTGTAGGAAAAAAGAAAATGTGGAAACCAGAGGAAAGGGAAGAGGGTCCATGTTGGTGGGTCTCTTGGAAAGCTATAAGAGGCCAGATGGATTTGAGATAAGTGGAGTTAATGGAAATAGAAAGGTTGTTTCCATCTTGACCTCAGGAACACGATATTTTTCTAGATTAGGAACCTGAGCCAGTTTTTAGGATCCATGAAACATAAAGCCCAGAGGAACCCCCAACTCAGACAATTTGCAGGATAGTCCCTAAGACCTATGGAGTCTGCTGTTGTCTGAGGTCATTGATCCGGGTTCTGTTAGCTTTGCATTGGCTTAGGCAGAACCAGTAGATTGAAGATCTGTGTGCTTTCTGCTAGCCCACTCAGGGAAAAGACCATGCGGGCAGAATTTCTTCTGGCAATCAATCTATGAGTGGTAGGTGGAAGGAAATACGACCCTCGCCTCTCTCAAGGAAGGATGATCCACCACCTATCCCTTCCCTCTTATCATAGAAGAGGAGAGAAGGGATGAGAAAAATGGGGGAAAGAGGAGGAGAAATTGAGTGATATGGGCTTTACTAGAGCCTCCCCAAATCCTGTATCCAGGACCACACTGGTTCATTTTATTTTTGCCGTTGGCTTATTCTGAAATAAAGAATCTGTATCTGCAATAGTCCCGGGTATTGTACATTCCTGGACATTGATTGTTTTGCTGATGCGTATAAATGCTGTTGTCGTGAAACCTAACTGGTAAAGCTAACTGGCAGCACCAGAGGTGAAAAGTCTCAGTCTGTTGTTGGTTACCCCTGTTACACATGGGTCCTGTGAAACAAACCCGCAGGCAAAGTATGTCCCAGGGATGTGGGGAAAGTGAGTGTGCTCTCTAAAGTTATTGTTGTTAGTGTTATCACTAGCATTCATTTTTAACTAATCCCTTTGGGATTTATTCTCCATTATTGCGTGTCATTGGCAACATTACAAATAAACGTACAAAGATAAATGACTACAAATTTAGTGCCTGATCCAAACCTTATCGAGATCAATAGAAAGACTCCAATTGATTTCCCATGGGCCTTTAATTGGGAAATTTAACAAAGACCACAATGTCAGTATTCCCTTGTTTTAGGGCTGAGTTCTGCAAAGTGCTGAGAATCTGCTGAGTGGTGCTGAGCACCCTTAATTTCCCTTGACATGAGTTGGTGCTGAGACCACTCAGCACCTTGGCAAGATCAATCCCATGGTGAAAAAGCATAAGCAGTATGTTGAAAAGTGCCCAGAATCTTGTAGTTATTAAATAAACTCCAGTCATAAGTGAGAGGAAGGTGATCCAAAGTCAGTTGAAAAGACAGACACGTTAGGAGTAGTGTAGACAAAATAAAAAAAGGTATTAACACCAGAGTGCTCATTGGTGCCAGGGGTGTGGTAACAAAAGTGAGTAAACTAACAAACTAAACTCTAGCAACCAAAATATTGTATGGAATTTTCTATACAGGTGTGGTGATGGCTTTGAAATTATAACTGGATGATGGACTTCTTCCCTACGCAGAAAAAATATTAGCTTATGTTTATATTATCCGTATTTGGGGGAAATGTTACAGTGCTGTACACTGTTTCTGACTTTTAAAAAGAGAGGGGCTTTTTTTCTTACCATATACCAAGGTATGTATAAAAAGTACAAGCACCATCAATATATTGTACTAGATTCTCCACTGCCTGTCTCCTTGTGTAACCATTGACACCTTTGCAAAGTGAGTGGCAAGTACTACCCAATCAGAATGGGTGTTTTACACCCTCTTTGCACGTGTGTAAATGAATACACAAGGTGCAAGACCATCCAGCCCCTTGAGTTTAGGAATAATGCTAGTAGTGTGCCACCTGAAAACCACTGGGATCTGAAGGAGTCTTTTTTACATTTCACCTTTCGCTGGTTGGTTTCTTTTTTGTATGTAATGTATTTGTACTTGTGATTTAGACAGAGGCCACATTTTTCAAAAATGAGTGCCTAAACTTGTGCTCCTAAGTCTATCCTTATCCAGGTTGGCAGCTGGCCTTATTTCCAAGTGCTGAGCTTCTGAGTCCCTCGGGAGTGAGTGGCAGCTGCAGGTGTTCAGCTCTCTTGAAAATCAGGCCACTTATTACAAAGCTTCAATATAAATTTAAGAGCCTAAATGTAGTTACCCATCTTGGCCTGTGTAGGTATTTAAAAGAAAAAGCAAAGCAGTATAGCTGGGCTTAGGATGATCAAATCCCACAATGAAATAAAACACAGCATCAGTTATTTTGAAAGGCAGTGGCTAGTTACTTTTCCCCTTTGTGCTTTCCAAGCAGCTGTTTTCCCAGTGTTTGTAATGTATCTTAAGTCAGACCCTGGGAAAGAAGATGTGACAAGTTCTCCCTAGGCTGCCATGTGGAACTGGGGTACCACTGAACCTTCTGACTCACCAGCCTGGGCTCCCTCTCAGCACCGTGCTGCTATGACAGGCTATAGACCACTCTCGGTCCCAAACCGCCACTAGCATTCAGACAGGCAGGGACACACCCAGCTGCAGTTGCATGCAAGCTTTGGCCTGCCACTGCATGACCGACAAATAGAGAGGTTGCAGCCAAAATAACCGCCAGCTCTCCAGCCTAGGACCCCAGAGCTGTACCATCCTGCCCTGGTCAAAACCCCAACCAGTAAGAATTTATTACTCAGTTCCCCTCTCGCTCAATGGGGAGAGGAATATGCACAATACACTTGTGTTAAACCAAGCTGAGATTTTCCCCAGACACTTCAGTCAAGGGCACACGGGTTGAGATTAAAACACAAAAATTTATTAACTACAAAAAGATAGATTTTAAGTGATTATAAGTGATAGCAATCAGATCAAAGCAGATTACCTAGTAAATAAACAACGCAAACTAAGCCTAAGGGACTAGAAAGATTGGATATGAATTAGCAATTTCTCACCGTGACTGATGATACTAGCAGGCTTGCAGATTCTCAAGGCACAAGCTGCACTTGCTTTGCAGCTTGGGATCTCCACTCCTGTTCCAAGTCCTTTTCCTTGGGAGCTTCTCTTCGGTGTTGAGCTGTGGGGAAGTGAAGAACAACAGACGAGGTCACTCCCTGCCTTATATAGCTTTAGCATATGGTGGGAACCCCTTGTTCTAAAAGCAGTTCCCAGCCCAGTTTGTGAAAAAATACAGGCACCCAAAATGGGGTCCAGAGTCATGTGGTCTGGTCACCTGGCCTGGCAGAGTCATAGCAACCCTTACTTACAGGCTGGCCGAAATGTCCACAGGAAGGCTAAGCTATTCCACAGCCCATTGTCTTTGTTGATGAGCCATTAACACGCTCTGGCTTCTTCATTGTTGTACCCGAAAGGCTGGTTGTGGGTGTTCTCCAGAGTAAGCCCATTTGAACTACAGATCCATAATCAATATTCATAACTTCAGATACCAAAATGATACATGCATACAAATATGATAATCATATCATGCAAATAATGTATCAAATGACACCTTATATGACCCATCTTCTGCAAAATGCATCATAATTATGTCATAATCACATCATACTATTACTATGATGAATATGAGGTGTAGTGTCACAGGTTTGGAGAGTTGGAATTCTATCATTACCATTCAGACAGGCTTAACAAAGGCAACACTTTTAATATTTTTGCTTATGGTAAGACGTTTGTAACAGGTCAGAGAGTGAGTGGGTGTGTTTTGGAGGGGAGGGTCTCACATACACACATTGCATACATACTATCACAGGATGACGCTAAAGTCACGTTAGGCACTGGCTTAGCCCCAGAACAGTAAACAGAGGAATATCAGTGTTAAACTATTATGGTATAGCAGTGTCTCCAATAGCAGATATTCATTATCTTAGCATAAATGGGCAATGTCTATTTGTGACTGAAATAGAGGGTCCAGGAAACAATAGCATTGGTGTGCTCCTCTCTGCATGGGGGCAGGATGCCAGCATCCATGTGAAACTCTGCTCATGTGTGGAAGTGGGATCCTTTCTCTCCAAAGCAGAAGAGTTGAAGGGCCCAGGAAAGAGCAGGGATGGAGATTAGTGTATCTATGACTGTGCGGCCTCCCAGCTGTTTCCCACCCCCTTTGGATGTGGTCCATTACTGCCCTGGGGTAGCAATAGCAGCTGCATAGTGCTCTGCAGCCTAGGGCTGCGCTGGAAGACAGCTAACTGATCTTGGGCTCCAGATCATCAAAGGAGAGTGCAACAGATGAGCCTGCAGAAGTGCATGCTGGCTCAGTGCCCCTGCAGAAACCCACATTTGCATATGTAAACTAGCCTGTGTGACTAGAAAATTGGTAATTGCTTACGTAAGAGCCCATTTTGCACACAGTGGTGGAGTTTTGCAACACACCCATGGAACCTCCTCCCACTTTGAAACATTTGGCATTTAGTGTCAAACCCTGGAAAAGATGATATACATCATAGGAATGCTGCCAGCAGAGAGACTAGCAGGTGTTGCTACAGAATATTATCCATTATCTACCAAACCCTTCTAAGCAGTTCTGACACAGTAGCTTATCCTTTAATTCTGAGCTGGTTCTCCCAATAGCTTCTTCCTTTATAAGTAGCGAAGGGTTTCAAAGATGCTGGATGAAGCTCCCAGATTTAGAAGCTATCTTGAAAAACTGCACCTCTGTGGAATAGAAGGATCTGTCCACTTGTGGTACATAAAGCCAAGTATAAAAATGAGTATAAAAAAAGTCTCAGCAGCCCACTGAGGAATTAATGGAATTTGACTCCAAAGTTAAGTGGAGAGATGGGTGTGAACTTTAAATGCCTGGTCATTGCAAAATGTCCTTAGAAAGATGGCCACAAATCTCTTGTTAAAAGATTAGAATCTATGGGCTCTTAATGCTGACTAATGGTCTTGTGGCTTCATTCTTTTTCTAATCAGAATGACTGAACGTGACGTACTGTAGAAAGCAGAGCTAGTGCTAGGCTTCAGAATGTACTTTACCGTTAATTTTAGACCTAACTTTAGAAACGTGCATGTAAAGGATTTGTTCAGTGTCGGTGATACTAACATTGCATTATTGACCTGGTCGTGTCCCTTAGGAAATCCTGTTCACTGTTTTACATCTCCTGGTTTCCACAATAAATACAATAAAATAAACAGTCTTAATTACTTTGGGTCTCTGGGTGTGGGCTGAGCATGTGGAGAAGAAATAGGTTGTAAGAGTCACTGGATGTTGTTTCTAAGCCTATGAGTATCTGCAAGCAACAAGTACACAAGAGTGCTTTCCGAATTTAGGTGTGAAGCTGGCTCCCTAGCAAAGACTACGGCTATGTCTCCAGTTGGAGCTGGGGCTGTGATTCCCAGCTTGCATATACGTACTTGCACTAGTTGTCATCAAACTAGCGCACTAAAAATAGTAGTGTAGCCACAGGCAGCAGTGAGCGGTGACACAGGCTAGCCACCCTGAGTTCATCCCTGCAAGGTCCAGGCAGCTTTGTACCCATGGAGGCTAGCCCATGCTGCTGTGGCTATGCTATTTTTAGTATGCCAGCCCGATGGGAACTAGCACTAGTACATCTACTTGAGCTGGGAATCCTAGCCCAAGAGTGCTGGAAAACCAACATCCTTCGTCCCTGCTGGGGAGGAGAAGAGATTGTAGCCAGCTTTGATTGAGTAGCTCAGGTACCAGGATCTGTACCACCCCTCCTGCCATCCTGGCTATATACCTGTTGAGTCCCAGGAGGTAGGCGGGCGCAAGTCCACCCACATCAAAAGGCCCCTCCCCTGAGCCTAAGGGGAGGAGCCACTAAACCCAGGGCCCAAATAATTTTGGGGGACTGCTAAAAAGAAAGCAGGGAACCCTGGACAGCGCCTACTGCTCCTCAAAGGTATCTAGGGAGACAGCAGACTAGGTAGCCTATGCCGCACTGAGTTCTCTGCTATTATTGTTCAAACTAGCTCGATCAAAGCTAGGTCAGGTATGTCTGCATGGACTATAGTCACACCTCTGCTTGCAGTTTAGATACACCCTTAGCCTCTCATCACCCCCAGTCTGGGAGAAAAGTATGATACATCCAGCTCAGTTCCCCAGGAGGGATATCCTGTTTCCAGGTCCAACAGTTATTTAGCCCCGTAGAAATGTAACTCAAGTCATCACAGCCATGGAGTAAGCTGTTCTGTGTCTTCCCCACATTCCTCCTGTGTAGGAGGGTGCTCAGAGCGCGGGTGTCAGAATAACCCCCCCAGAGACAATACTGTTGTCACAGCACAGAGGATGACTGACACACCCATTGCAGCAGTCTGATCACCTAGGGAGGTGTGGTTTTGCCATATGCCTGCCTGCTCTCTTCCAGCAGGTGTCCCAGATGGCCTGACTAGCTCGTCTGTGCCCTGACATTGGGGAGCAAGTAGCTGCGTTACATTCTGCTCTCTAATCTCACCTGGAGTTCTAAGAGCCTCACCTGGTGTAAATGGTCATAGCTGTGTTGACTCAAATGGAGCCATGACCATTTACATCAGCTGAGCATCTGCCCCCAAAAGTCACATGATGTTGTTGCTCCCTGTGTCACGTGTATATGGGGCTTCACACTCCCCTTTTGTTAGATGAAATAGCATGAGCCCAAGCTGCTAACAACCCATTTCTTTGGACAATTACACAACTTGTTTTATTAATGAGCTCTCCAGGATCCTATTCTGTATGGTTCAGTTCATCCTGGTGCCATTGTCTGCCAGGGATTAGCTGGCACACGGCGCGCCTGGAGCTTATTGTGTTTCAACAACAGATGTGGTTTTCAGGGGTTTTCCAGCTATCTGCTACAAATGAGAGTCTCTTGGTTATAGCCAGCAAAACCTACAAGAGCGCTCCCTTTCCTACCCGGCTCATGGATTCTTAATGTGGTGCAGATGTACGCTAAAGTTTAAAGAGCCCATCCAGCCCACAGAATGGGCTTGCAAAAACATGACACTAGTTGGGTTGCTCGTTTATACAAGCAACCTATCACTGCTCAATACCATACTGCAAAGATAAGCTGCCAAGTTGGAAGCCAGTTCATGTGAGCATGAATCTAAGCAGCCAAGAAATATGGCCCATTTTCACAGCTGATGCAATGCCATGAAACAACTCAATGGCGTTGCATCTGCTTACATCAACTCAAGAATCAGTTTGGTCCCATCTATGCAGATTGATTATATTTATTGAGGCCACAAGATTCACAACATAAAAGGAGAAAACGTCAGAATAACCCGAGCTTAGTAAACTATGAAACCAGAAAACTGCAAAGCAGTTTGGGACTCAGTTTGTGTCAAAGACACTATGCAACATGTACTGTCAGTGGAAATCGCAGGAGCTTTCTCATGAGATTTAAAAACCCAGGACCTTAAGTTACATATAGATAAGCATCCTGCATTTTAGAGGCTTATCAATGTTTTCTAACACTAACATGTTTAAAGCTAGGCATTGAAATCCATAAGCAGGCACTTCAATAAAAATGACCAAATTTTTAGTGGCACTGAGCACCCAAAACTCCCACTAAAATCACTGGGATCCATAGCTGCTCAGTATCTCTGCATATCAAGCCACTTTTCATTAAATGCCTTTATACAATTTAGATATTTCACTGAAGGCAGTTATGATTGAAAAGGTCAGCCTACATTTTCAAAATGTGGGCCTGCAGTGAAGTGTGCATGCAGCCCCATGTACATTAGCCATCAGGAAATGGTAACAGCATGTTACCCTTTGTTTTAACAGCAGTGGTGGGCATGTGTGCAGGGGGAGGCGTTTGCCACAGAGCGGCACATTTTTGAAACTGTAGTCCTGTATGTTTACAAGAATCCAGGAAAGTGGGGTCAGCGACTCAGAGCTGTGGTGGCTAGCCTGTAAAGGAATTTGCTTTTGTTATTCCAGCTCCGTGTTGAATTAACTTTGAAGAAAACCTGTTTCTTCCTGGCCTGCTGTGTGCTCCAGCACAAAGATGGGAATTGGGTCATTCATGCTGAGGTTCTGCTTTAATTCTGTCACTCCATTTATTTCCTTTCCTAATTAATGCTGAGAAAGCTGCTCTTGCTAATACTTTGTCTCACTGGTTATGCTTGTTACTCAGTCCCAGCTTAAACTCAGTTATTACAGCATATCAGAAAAATTCAGGTGAGTGAAGTTTTTAAAGCTCTGTTCCCACAGGCTGCTGAGAGCTATAGCAGTCGCATTCATGGTTTCTTTGGCACCTATACGGAAGGCTTCCATATAGAAATGCCCACAGAGCTCAGCAAAGCGAGTAAAGCTGTGTACCTGCACTCAACTGAGCACTGTTGCGTACGGCCATTGTCATGGGGTGGTTAACCCTGTAAGGGACTGAGGACCCACTCAACCTATGAAGGGCTTCTTTAAGGAGAATGAGCCCATCTCACTCAGCCATCCCGTAAGCCATTAGCTGCTAGCCAGGTAGCTAACTAACAATCACCTGGAGCTGGTAAGAAGCTACTGGAGCTCTGCCCAAGAAGGGTGATGGCTGTGATTACCTGCCTGCTAATCTCCCCCAAACCAGCAGGTGAAGGGACTGATTTAAAAGGAACCAAGGAAGCAGGGTAGGATAAGCTGACTAAGGGTTATAGCTAGCCTGAAACCCAACTCAGCTCTAGTAAGAGAGCAGTAGAATCCTTATTTGAGGAGTGTGAGGTTGTTTGGAAATATAACCTTGCTTGGGGAGGAGGGTGTTCAGACAGGAGGCTTGTTGGGATTGGCTCTAGGCCAGGAGAAGGGTTGGACTTGAGGGGCTAATGAGGTAGGTTTGCACTTGATAAAAGGAGTTAGTAAACAAGACCCAGCAAAGTGGGTATCTTGTTTGCAATTTCTGAGTAAATGACTTGAAGCACCAACAAGGCTGCAAGGGGGACTGCTTGAGGATGGTGCCCTGTGACAATCATGGTGTGGATCACAGAGAGGACCCATGTGATGCTTAACAGAGGTAAGTGTTCATTAGTAATAACCTGGAAATAATACATGCATGTCAGCAGTGTCTATATCTTGCCAACCTGATCTTGAGGAACAAGCCACTGTGAAGTTACTGATTAAGAATATCTAGCTTACTGCTCTTCAGTAAAGGTCCAGAGTTGCTGGCTCAGCAACTCTTGTTCGTGTGGCTGATGTGAGGGGCAACCTCTGTGGGTATCTCTATCTCAGCAGGATATCTGTAGTTCAGTAACTTCTATGCTGCTCTGGCATCAAAGCACAGGCCTCTCTGAGGGGTGTGGCTCAGCACCGCTAGTTGGATAGGCATGGGGAACAGTACTGATGCTTGCTCAGGTATGTCTCTTTCCTTTCCATGTATGAACCTCGTCACCACTCCTGTTTTTCTACACTCTCTAATATCAGTCCCCTGATCAATTAGTTACATCAGAGATGGTGACTGATGGGACTAAGGTTTGTAGAGGTTGTTTTTTGCTAGAAAAAGGACTGACTTTTTTTCATTTCTCATAACTCAAATTAAATCAGGGCCAATACAAGGCTTTTCCCTAAAGTATATTCTCAAATGTTTTGCCCACTTCTATGTATCCCAAGCAATGGGTGGGGAAAATTCTGCATTCTAATATACTTCCTGTCACATTCTAGGGGTGCAATCAAGATCAGTGAGGGGTTGTCATGGCCTACCCTAGAATCCTGGGTGCCTCACAATGCCCTGCTACTGCAGCTCACAACCTGGGCACCAGCAGATAAGCATGCAGGTCATACTTTGAGCGTCTGTACACTAGACAGCCCTGGTTCAGCAGCTCTGACCCCAGCTCCCTGCCTACTGCCCCGCTCTGGCTTCCACCAGCCTTTATTTAAACCAGCAGGGTGACCTCAACACATGCCCAGTCCTGAATTTCCCCAAAACTGTGTGCCCTGAAATCTCCAGCTCTCCCCTGGACCAGTCAGAAATAATATTTGTTGCTCCTTTAAAGAGATTAAAGCTTATTAACTTAACTGGGGTAAGTAACCCCTTCCCTTCAAACACCACACTGTGTTGGCTTATGGTGTTGCTGGGTCCCCCTTTGAAAATATTTCAGGTTGTGACACCCCCCACCCCTCCACAATACCATCCTGCCCTTACTTCTGCGCTGCTGCTGCTGGCATGGGTGGTGGCTGAATGAGCTGCTGGGGGAGGCTAGCCCCTGCCCCTCTGCCTGAAGCCCCTCCTGCAACAGAGCCCAGAGTGCGCGCACACCCCACGGCCACCGCCCCCAGTCCCAGAGTGCGAGGTGGGTGGCGTGGCCAGAACACCCACTGCTGCAGCCTGCCTGCCCCAGCCTCTCTGCCACAGAAGAGCAGGAAGGGAACTGGAAGCAGCAGGAGGGGACCTGGGAGTGGAGCATAGGTGGGGCCACACCAGGCTGTCTGGGGAGGCACAGCCTCCCCCAGCCTATAATACCCACTGCCCAGGCTTCTATATTTCATTTATATGATTTCAATGAATTAGGCCTTAGCATAGGTTGTCAACTTCAGTTTATTTTTGAAAAGTCTGATTCAAATAAAAATGGTTTAAATTAAAAACAGAAAAATTGAGTAACTTTTTTTTAATCCAGCCAGGCAGAAAATATCCCATTGAAAACTACAGCTAAGAATGAGTGAGCACATGATGATAAATGTGTTCTGATAACAAGAATGTTTTTGGTGTGAAAATAAATATATATAGCAACAAAGAGTCCTGTGGCACCTTAAAGACTAACAGATGTATTGGAGCATAAGCTTTCATGGGTGAATACCCACTTCGTCAGACTCATATAATGGAAATTTCCAGAGGGGGTGTGTGTGTGTGTGTGTGTGTGTGTGTGTGTGTAAGCAAGAATCAGTCTGGCGATAACAAGGTTAGTTCAATCAGAGAGAGTGAGGCCCTCTTCTAGCAGTCGAGGTGTGAACACCAAGGGAGGAGAAACTGCTTTTCTAGCTGGCTAGCTGTTCAGTCTTTGTTTAATCCTGAGCTGATGGTGTCAAATTTGTAGATGAACTGAAGCTCAGCAGTTTCTCTTTGAAGTCTGTCCTGAAGTTTTTTTGCTGTAAAATGGCTACCTCTAAATCTGCTATTGTGTGGCCAAGGAGGTTGAAGTGTTATTCCTAATATCTGACTTGTGTCCATCTTCTCTTTAAAGTAGAGATCTTTTTTTATTAAAGAAAACCACAATTAAAAGCAAAAGCAAAAAGGCTTCCTTCCACAGAGCTTGGGTTCCAGCTTTGTCTGCCTTGCTTACCACCAGGGACCACATCCTACCTAGAACTGTATGCAGCACATAGAAATTCTAGTGGCAGACTAATTTAAATAAACTTCTTGAAACCGTTCGTGTGACACCAAGTATAGCTCTTATCTGTATGTCAAGACCCAGATCAACTAAGGCCAGTGGTTCTCAAGCATGTAGGTTTTCCAGGGGGTACATCAACTCTAGATATTCCGGGTGGGGGGAGGAGAAAATGGGGAACCTCCCAAAGACAGGAAAGGAGGGGAGAAACAGAGAGAGGATGAGGAAGGGAAAGAAACCCAAGGCAGAAATACCAGCAGCTTCAAGGGAGGCAGATTTTTCTCATGGAATGATGAATGTGAAAATAGTGCACTGAACAAATAAACACTTATGACCCAGGCCATTTTTTTTGTCCTGAATTCTCTGCAAAGCTCTTACTGACGTCAGTGAGCATTGCACTGTGTACAGTGGGGAGTACCTCGTCTTAAATTTATACCCTGGCCCAAAGACTACAATTTTACAGACACATTTTGCTCTCTCCTCTGAGTTTGATTTCCCCGAGCTAGACCCAGGTGTTAGCTTTGTTGTGGCACAGGGGAGCCAGGGAGTGTGGAGGGCGTCTCTTCTTCCCCACGCAAGTGAAAGGTTAGAATCTCTTCATAGTGATTGCAACAGGAAGCAGGCAAATCTTTAGAGTAATTCTGTTGGTTCACTGGAGTTTCCCCAGAGATGACTTTGGCCCAGTTCTACATGTATGTATTTTCAGGATTTGAGGCTCACACTTCAAAACTTTTAATGAGCTGTCAAACCTTGACAAGACTTGAAAAGACAAAAAAACCTTGGCAGCACTTTTGCATTGCATGGCTCTGTCTGTCTGCCTGGAGCAAAAGTGACCCTTCTCATGTCTACATAGACATGGGGCATGTGATAAATTAATTAGAATTCTTCATGATAAAATATTGCTGCACACTACTGCCTAAGCCGCACGTCTGACAATTCTATTGTGATTTTTTTTTATCCTATAACTTCTTGTTCACAAAGAGCTAAATCCTCAAGGTATGCATAGGCTTTGCAGAAGGGGACCACCGGTCAATCACACTTCTCCATAGTTGCTATGACAGGGCTTCAGTACTTAGCACCTGGAGCCCCTGTACCTCCCTTCCATGGAGAACAGTGTAAATGCATCAATGTATAATTGTGGATCTGCTGCGATCCCTTTCCTGTCACCTACCTCCTCCCTTCTGCAGCTCCACGATGGCTCGCTCTGTGGCACATGTAGTAGATGCAGAGTTTACTCATGAAGCCTGCCCCTCCTGCTCACAAGAGCAACACTTTGGCTGCATTTGCTGCACATGGCAGGAGGGAGGCAGACTTCACCCTAAGAAGCTGTGCATTGTGCACATTTTTATTAGGTCTAGTGCTTAGTGCCAGCATGCATTGCTTTAGTAAATAGGGAAAACCAGTAGTCTACTATTTACCCACAGAAGCAGGCAGCAGTGCCATCTCCTCACCAGCACCACTCCACCAATGCACTTCCAGCCTGACCCAGTGGGCCTGCCTCTAAGGATGAGCCCATTCTCCAGTGCCCATCCACTCCTTCACCTCTGCTGAAATGGCCAACAAGGTGGCTAAGTGGTGCCAAATGTAGTGGCCGTTTTTGGAGCGGAGGTATCTATCCACTGGAAACTGGACTGAGACAACCATCCCTTTCGCCTAGACCACCCAATAGCCACCAGGCAGTAATAACTTTTGGCCACCCCTGCCTAAGTTGTATTTGAATTGATGACCTAGAAGTGAAAGGTTCTTCTATATTCTATTACGCAGGCTCTGGCTTAATGGTTTAGAATGCTGGCTAACGGTGTAATTACATAACTCTAAATGAAGTCCTTGCGTGTGACTGCTGCACGAGCCCTCACCCAGAGCCTGAGGGAATATCTTTCTTCACGACACTCTCATAACAGATGAGCCAGGGCGTGAGTTCTTTGCCAAAGGTCATCCAAAAGTCAGGCTGCTTGTCACAACATATTACTGCTTCTTTGCTTGGTCCAAGGGGATTAGTTCATCTGCTTCAGCGGGCAGAACTCTCAGGCAGGACATTTTTCAAGCCACCCAACCTGCAACAAAGATCATCTTCCAGACAACTTAAACAAGATTTAGTGTCTAGAAGCGAAAGCTAGATAAACTGGGGCTAGCAATAAGATGCATGGTTTTAACAGAGTAATTCATCACTGGAACAACATACCTAGAGATGTGGTGGATTCTCCATCACTTGGACTCTTTAAGGTTGAACGCGTTTCTCAAATATATACTTTAGCTCAGCCCCAAGATATGTATATGACACAACCTTGCCCAATAATTTCTATCTGGCCTATGTCATGCAGAAGTCAGACAAGACAATCATAATGGTCCTTTCTGGATGTAAAAATCTAAGGTGCTTCTCTTCCTCTGTGTGGCTGTGCATGATGTCACAGAAGGCTTAAATAAGGTCCTGAATGTTTCCTTCCACTGAGAACAGCTGGGAGTTGGTGATGTTCGGCACGTTCAAATTGGTCCCTAAGTAAGCTGACAGAAAGGGGAGCACAACACAGACCACGTGGTCTAGACACACATGATCTACAGTTTGAAGCACCAGCCTTCAAGCAGGGCATGTTTGTTTTGTTCTGTGTATTATCTGTGCAGCTCTTTGCTGATTACCACTGAGAGCCTTTGTGGGAGACGTGTGCTTTATGGTGGGTCTGACTGGTGGCTGGGCTGGGTCACAGCTGAGAATGCCAAACTGAGGGCAGACTGGTAAAACAGAGCAGCCGCAGCCCAAACTCATGGCTTATTCTAGAATTAGATTCACTAAATCAGTATCAAAATTGAGCTCTTGAGTCACCACACAGGCTAACAAGCAGCCAGAAACACAGTCCTCCAGGGAATCCAGCTTAGGTGCCGCAAGCCTGGGAGGCGGGAGAAGTGAAGCAGCAATGGCGTGCTCGGGGTGGAGGCGAAGCATGGGTGAGCTGGGGCAGGGGGAGGGGGAGGAGTAGGGAGCTGGTGGAGGGGGGGAGCTGCCGTGGGGGGAGGGCACCTCAGGACAGGGGCTCGGGGATGGGGGAGGGCGCAAGGTGGAAGTTTCACCTAGGGCGTGAAACATCCTTGCACCGGCCCTGGATATGCTAACGTATGGTAACAAACTTCCATACTCAGGGCCGCCCAGAGGGGGGGGGCAAAGGGGGCAATTTGCCCCGGGCTCCGCAGGGGCCCCCAAGAGAACAGCGGAGGCTCCCGCCTCCGCCCCTCTCCTGGAGCCTTAGCGCATCAAGCGCCGAGTCTCCGCTGGGACCCCTGAGCCCCGCCCCGCTCAGAGCCGCGTGGTGAGGGGGCGGGGCCAGGAGCTCCAGGCTGAGCTCAGCTGCCTCCGCTTGGCGTGGAGCTCCCAGCCCCGCCCCTCACCCCGCGGCTCTGAGCAGGGCGGGGCTCAGGCCCAGCCGGCCACATGCTGCGGCTGTTCCAGCGAGGCGCTGAGACTCCGGGTGAGGAGGGAGCCGGGGGTAAGAGGCTGGGGCCGGGGCGGGGGGGAAGCGGGACCCGCCGCCGAAGCGCAGCCCGGTCTTCAGCGGCGGGGGGCCCCTTCCGTTCCGGGACCCGCCGCCGAAGTGCCCCGAAGACCCGCAGCGGGGACCCCCCCCCGCCGAAGACCGGGCTGCACTTCAGCGGCGGGTCCCGCTTCGGCGGTAATTCAGCGGTGGGGGGCTCCCGCCGCGGGTCTTCGGGGCACTTCGGCGGCGGGTCCCGGAACGGAAGGGCCCCCCGCCGCCGAAGACCCCGGGCCCCCGGAATCCTCTGGGCAGCCCTGTCCATACTAACTGGAAGGAGGTCTGAATTGTTAAGTCTTTTTGCACCATTTCAGACTGTTCAGTAAACATGGGAGACACTGTGCTATAGCTAATGCCATCAGTTTCTCATAGCACCCTTTGATATACTTTGGGATATTATGTCATGGAGTCTTTTGGTAGCTTTCTTTCCACTGAGCATAAACTACATCCTGATTTTATTTTTATTTTTCCCCAACGAGGCTGACAGAGGGCATCCCTCTGACCTTTTACCTATGAATGATGTTGAGATTAAAGAAAATTCCTAAATTCTTTGGCTTCCCAGCGTAACTCCTGCTCTACTAATGCTTTGGTGCTTAATAATTTTAAGCAATTAAGAGATTTTCCAGGAAAAATGAACTACCTTGATCTCCATCTGGGAGCCATAGGGAATGTGCCTCTTGCCTTTACCTATTTCCTGAAAAACCCATTAATCTCTGGTCCAGTCAGCCTCCAAGTTCCCAGCTTCTTCAGGGGTTACAAGCAGATCAGAAGTTCATCACGGCATGATGTGAGAGCCTTCTCCAAGGGACACCTCACCAAATACTGCACATCAACACAGGCTTTCATATTAAACTTTGGTTTATATAACGTATCCTAAGGTTTTATTTTTTAAGTACAAGTTAGAGCTAAAATGTTCACCTCTTTCTGAGGGTGTGTTGATGTGCAGTATTTTTATTAGTCTGCACAGCACCTAGCACAACAGGGCTCTGATCCCTGACTGGGGCCTCCAGGTGTGATTGCACTAAGGGAAAAATAATGTATTTGTTAAATGCTGACAGTGCAGAGAGTGCTGTTCAAAAGGAGGGAAAGGAAGACAGTCCCTGCCCTGACATGCAGCTTGTTTTGTATTTCTGTGAATTGGATTAGCCATTTGTCATAATGTTCCTGTTTAGGAAATGTTCCTCTTTTACTGTAAACTGTTTGAAGCCCTAGATGGTTCTTTTAGAACCATGGTATGATGAATTAACAAGCCTGGAGACTGAACTTTGGTCTCACCCCTGATGATGTCCCACAAGCAATGAGGTGCACTGCTGGTGCGCCATAGGGAAGCTTGCATGGCTCGTGACACTGCTGTACTTTATTTCCAGGGCTCTTATGGTCCCTTTGAAATGCTCTTAATCCACTAGCAATTAGCTAATTGCTCAATATACAATCCAAGAAAGAACCTGAGTTAAAAAAGGTATACACAAATGAACAGGCTATAAACTGTCTTAAAGCAAGCAGGTTGTCTTTAACTCTTCCAGGCACTGATGTATCCGCCTTTGGGGAAGAATTAAGAACTTCAAGCAAAGCCCACAAGGTCTTAACAGGTTGCTGTGACATTGATTTTAATATTTGCTTCTCTCTGAGCTAGGGTGACCAGATAGCAAATGTGAAAATCGGGACATCTGGTCACCCTACTCTGAGCAGCAGCTCTGTGCTGGGGATTATTACCACTGTGCCTTAAAATATAAAGTATAAGGGGCTCATTTGGCGGCAACACAGTGCAAACCCTGCCTGGACAATGTGACGTGCTGCCTGCTGCGGCCAGTGTGAGGGGCTGGTCCCCATCTCACCCCGTGGGCCCCTGCAGGCCCCCTTGGTGCTGACTGGGGCTCTGAGCAGGCCCTGCACTCGGCTGTTTCCTAGTTTGTTTGTTACAGTTTGAGAATAAAAGTTTGTGGCACCAGAAAAAACACACAGTGCAAAGGATGACAGCAGCTTTTCCTATGGTTTTAATGTCTGTCTCGGTCCTGGTTTGCTGAGTCTTTACAAAGAGAAAATCTAAAGAGTATGTCTAATAGTGAATTTGCAGGACTGGAATAACCCCTGCTGGGGGGGTTTAAAGTAATGTCAGGTCTATCACTCCCCAGTGATGGAATTTCATTAGGTTGTAACAAAAGCTGTTTGCACTAGACACTTCATTAGCTGGATTAATTTGTAATACTACTGTAGCTTTTTCCATGGAAGGGGTGGGGAAAGAAATGGATATGAAGAGGAAAGGGTCTGAAATTGCCCAGCAGTAACTACATTTGCACAGAGCTGGCTGAAAATCTGACCTTATGGAAGTCAGTGTTAAAACCCTGATAGACTTCACTAGCAAAAGGATTTTACCCCAGGTAGCTAGATGTTTTCCCAGCATGCACTTCAAGCCAAAAACACAGTAAGAATTATTGGCCCGGTTGAGGCTTAGCTGAAAATCAGACCCTATAAGCTCCCCAGCCAGACTCTAATGCTGTGAAGTTCTGCTAGGAGTCAGTTCTTGTTGCCCCTTCTGCCCCAAGTGGCTAGCCAAAACTTAGGGTCTTATAGGTTCCCCCAGTCAGGGGGAGAAATTGATGGAGTCTGCCACCTTTTTTATTCAATCTTCTTTGCAAAGAATGTACGAATTCTTCTTTCCCCTGATGAGAGGAGGAACCAAATCACAGTAGACCATTTCCTTGCACCAAACTCCTTTCAGCCAGCACCCCCCAAAAGCCCTCTCCAGTCTTTTCTCAGTGTTGTGCTACAGAGAGTCCGTTCAGGCTGTCTTTTGCTTCCTGGTCTCACACGCTCTCTCTCTCTCTCTGGCTTTGCTGGATATTGTTTTGGCGCAATCTCCCCACATCGTTTGAACTCCTGAGCGGACTCGCATATCGCTGTTCTGGGCAGTGACGTGCTTACCTGTCTCAGGTATCTTACATGAAAGGCAGCAATTAATTCGATAACATTATTTCCTTTATCAAGCATAAAACAACTCCAGCTATAACTAAACAGTTTGTTTGATCCACCTATGATATTGGCCAATAATTATCACTTTTGCTGATGGACGGCCCCATTTGTTCCTTATCACAGGCCTGAGTACCCACGAAGCACGTCTTGCTGAGACCTGAGAGGTCATTTTTGCTCAGAAAGGTTATCTGCTTGTATCTGTTATGCATTTTCACTTCACTGCTCAACTGAGCCCCTGCCAGCTTCCCTGTGAATTTCCCCTCCTTAGTATTTAAAAAATTATTCCAAACCATTAAGCAGCTAGCTGTAACTTTTTTTTCATGCAGTCTGGTGCACCAGACTAAGCTAAACTAATCAGCACGGGTATTTATGAGGTGCTCCTTGCCTCAGCAGCAGTGAGCAATCTTCCCTTTCCTTGCCTTCCCAGGTAGGTGTGTCTCAATGGCAAACATGCCCCTCAAATTACACTGAGCTAACGTTCTTCCTTAATGGTTTAAAAAAAACGCTATTGAGCAGTAAGAGGAAGTGTGCCTGAGAGAGAGAAATAGACAACTTTCAATGACCACAGAAAATACATCTGTTCAGGAAACAGTCCAGAAAAAGTCAAGGATACTTGCACCAAATGCCCTGTGATAAATATAATGGCAGCCCTCCCTCTGCAAATGTAAACTGTCATCCACTGTCCTATCCTGAAGGGCATTGTAAGTGGGGGAACTGTTTGTGTTTGTTTAAAGATGCAAAATATCACTAGATTTGAATTGGGTGAGTTACAAACAGAGCTCAGACCTCATTTTACTACAATCTAGGGTGTCCAAATATCAAGTGTGAGAAATTGGGATGGAGGTGGGGGGTAATAGGCACCTATATAAGAAAAAGCCTCAAATATCAGGACTGTCCTTATAAAATCAGGATATCTGATCACCCCATTACAATCCTTTCTCCCTTTTCTTTCCTTGCCATTTTGTTCCCTTCACATTTGGATTGGGAGACAATGCAAGAAAATGTAATGGTCCCATCAGTATCCAGGCCCTGATTCAGCAAAGCATATAAGAACATGGGTTGAGTGTGGGGTTTTTTGTTGTTGTTGTTAGTTTTATTTTTTTTTTAAAAAGCGTATTCTTCAGTGCCACTTTGAATAGGGATAGTGGTACAACTAACTGGCTGGCTGGCCCCATAAGGGGAGACAACAATTCTCTAGAATCAGGTGTTTGTATAAACTATTCCCCAATATTAGATAAAAAATTGCTTTATTTTCACTTTTTTCCAACTATCAGTGTCAAAAACTTTCTTGCTAGATCAGCAGATATTGAACACAGAAGTGGCATGAACACAGTCAAAATTTATTTGTTTAAAAATACAGCTCCGCTTCCAAGACAGTCAGATTTTAAAGCTGTATTTTAGATTCACAGACTTCATTATGAACCTCTAGTATCTCCTTCTGTATACACAGGCCATAGAACCTCTTCCCAGTGATTCCTGCCTCAAGCCCATAACTTATGTTTGAGCTAGACCATATCTTTTAGCAAGATGTGGACCATGATCTAATAACCTCTTAGGCCATGTCTACACTAGAGACCTTACTGCAGCAAAACTGTACCAATGCAGCTGTGCTGCAGTAAAATCTCCTGTGTAGCCGCTCTGTGTAGATAGGAGAGGGCTCTGTCATCAACATAATGCTGTCCGCACCTGCGCTTCTACCGGTGTAACTTATGTCACTCGTAGGGGTGGCTTTTCACACCCCTGCGCAACATAAGTTTATACCAACAAAAGTGCTAGTGTAGACATAGGGTATGTCTACACTACCCACCGGATCGATCTATTGGGGCTAAAATAGATCCCCGATCGCTCTGCCATCGACTCTGGAACTCCACTGCGTCGAGAGGCAGAAGCGGAGTTGACAGGGGAGCAGCAGCGATCGACTCGCCGCTGTCCTCACAGCCAGGTAAATTGACCTAAGATACGCCGACTTCAGCTATGCTATTTGCGTAGCTGAAGTTCTGTATCTTGGGTCGACCTCCACCGACCAATGTAGACCTAGCCTTGGATAAACTAAATAGACTCAGATTCTTAAATCTCTCACTAGAGGGCAGGTTTTCCAGACTTTGTATTGCTCTTAACTCTTTCCTGAACCCTCTCCAATTTGTCAACAACCAATTTTTGAATGTCTTCGCATTTGGCAGATTTGAACCTGGCCCTAGAACTGTCAGTCTCCAGCTACAGGCTCAGATGTAAGCATGTCCACTCCCTCTGCTGTGTGCCTGTCCTGTGGATACATTGACAGTTCTCCAGAGGAGTTGTTGCAGAGACTTTCACCAAGCCTACTTGCACAAAGAAATACGTGTGAAGACTTTGGCAACAAGTTGATTGAAGAGAGCAAATGCTGCCCAAATAGCAAATCAATCATGGTTGTGTTATAAACTTTGTTTAAAGCCACAGACAACATATTAATGAAAACAAGATCCCAAGAACTGACCGTTTTCCTAAAGAAGCCTCTATGTTGGTCCTGGTTTTGACTTTGCTTATAAAAATAAGAGCTGGGCTATGTAAGCAACATCTTGTGACCATGTTTTCACTTCATTGTGTGCTTGTTGTTTTTTTGCATATTTCTTTGAAGCCCTTTTATACTTTAAATCTTTCCTGTCTACTTTGTTGGAGGCATTTTGAATAGTGGATTCAGAATTTAAAAACCCCAGATTTTTCCCTTTACAGATGTTCATTACGGTAACGACTAAAATGATTGTTGCAGAAAACTAAAATATCCTTGATTACATCACCCTGATCACTCGTAAAGGTCTATTTCCCAAATAACACCGAAGCCTGACAGTAGCACCACTGCTGTTAATGGTGTGTCAGCACTCATTATCCACACCTGGTATTTTAGGGATTTGCACCTAGGCTGTGAAAGACAAACAAGGTGGTGTGATCTGTCATCTCCGCCCTGGTGCACACCTCTGAGAAATCATTTCCTCTTAATTAATCAGCACTAATAAAAAGGGAACTAAAGCTGTGGACATAGTATTCTGGAGAAGTATTTGACGAAGGGTAAGGGATAGTGTGTGTAGACAGTTATTACTCTATTGTTGTTATTTATACTCTAATGTCAGACAGACGAGGTGTGTGAGGTGATAGCTCTTATTGGACCAACTTCTCTTCATGAGAGACAGACTTTTGAGCCCCACAGAGCTCTTCTTTAGGTCTCTGTGTGGACCAAAAGCTTCTCTCTCTCCACCAAAATGTGGTCCAATGAAAGGTATTATCTTACATTTCCCCGCTCCCCACCTTTGTCTCTAATATCCTGGGACTGACATGGCTGAAACTGCACTGGATTGATTTCAATAATGCCAAATCCTCCCCCCAGAATAAGACAAGACTGGCTTTAAAATAATTTAAAAATCTGGGGTCTTTCTCCTCTAGTTTCTGAGCCTTTAGGGTTCATGTTTTCAAGATTTTTGTCTGCAACCATGAGGCTAGTAACTTTAATGCAAGCTGAATCCTCACACATTCACATGACTCCAAAGCTTGGGCTCTAAGAAAAACACCAAATAGTGTGATTCTGGCAATCAATTCATGAGAGCTGACAGCACTGTTAATACTTTGACAAGGCTTTTCAGAATCTTCTTCTATTTTAATACGTGAAACCACAAGCCCCGCTCCTGTTCCCAGTCAAGTCAATAGTCAAACCTGAAGCAAGACTTGGGGCCTCAATACATTTTCAAAACAAGCTTTAAAAAGGAAAATTAAATCCTGACATTTTCTTAATAGGCCAGTCCCCCAGGTGGCGTAAATCGGCATAATTCCATTGACATCAATTGTGCTATGTGCATTTAAACCAGCTGAAGCTCTGACCCATAGGGGTTCACTGAAACTAAAAAGAGTCAGGAAATGTAGAATTGAGAGGATTTTTTTGTTCTCCGTAACCTACCCCATGTATAGCTCTTGAATCAACTCTAGGCTCTATCTACAGTATTCTGTTTGCTCTAACACCTCTTTCCATGGTATCTAAGCACTAAAAGAAAAATCCACCACTGTTCACTTTTCCATGTTAAAAACAAAATTCTCTGATTTTAAAAAAAAAAACATAAATCCATGTTTCATGTTAATAGTGGGAAAACGCTGAACTGTAGTTTCCCTAGCCACAATATACATATAGGTATCAGTTGAACACAATATTTTATTGGTATATTTACAATTTTTCAGCAAGTTTGAAGCCTACCCAATGCCATCAGTTATTATAATAAAATGAATGCAATGATGCAGTCACAGCGCACTGTTTCTTTACTGTTGTTGATGGGCCTGCTGTTTCAGCCTCTTTTCAGTTTGTTTAGTGCTTTCCATGTGTTCTCCAATTGTCTGCTTTCGAACGGAGCCTACAGCCTTTCTGCATAGAGAACAGAACAGCACATTACCATCAACATGAAACTTGTCCTTGCCGAACTCAGTGACCTGGTGTTTAGGGGGGATTTTTCAAGTTTTCGGCATCTTTTCTTAACTTTAATTACTCACAACTGGAGGCTGAAGTGAAATTTGTGATGTGTTAAAACACAAACCTATATATGCCAGAAGCAATTTATTGGAGCTTAGCTATGTAAATTTAAAGCGCATTCAAAAATCAGCCCCAAGAGTGGGAGGTTGTGCACCTTGAATAAGTGACACTGTTACTTTCAGTAAAATTTTAGTATTTATTTTTCACAAAATGTAAAAACTAGAGTCTGTTTTTATTCTGTTTTTAAAAAAAAAAAGTGAATTCTGCATTTTTTCCATGGCAAACGGATTTCTAGGATCCCTGCTGTTCAGTGAACACAACAATACTGAGGCAGAATGTGTGGGTTAAAGATGCTGGTTTGGTGCATTAACTGTGAGGTCCTGGTTTGAATGGGTTTCAGTCTAGCTGTTCCTGCACTGTGTTTCATTTCATTTATGAACTTTGTTTGAGGTTGAAAGAACCAATTTGGCAAGGATGGTCTCATATGTTCACCCATCTCTTGAAGTGAATGGAAAATGGGGCGCAATGCTCAGCTGTCCTTATGAAGATAAATATCTTCTAACATATAAATATGACTTAAAACTACCTCTTAAATTTTGGTCTGCAAATTTTTGCCCCCGAGAAAGTCATGTTGCTTGGCTCCATTGTTACGAAGTGTGTTGTTGCCACTAGAGGGAGCTTTCATCTAAACATAAGAGCCATGTGCTGTATATTAGTACCAGAGCATCCGCAGAGCAAGTTCATATTTCTATTTGCTGATTCCAGCAGTTTATATGCTTCTAATAGGACACAGTCATGAGTCAAATAAGTAATGGCAGCCTGTTCTTTATATTCCAGTGTGACCTCATTTAAGAACAATCTGAGGACTACTTATCTGATAGGCCCTCCCCCAAAAACCTATTACAAATGTTGGCTAGTTTCCTTTCCCCTGAAGATGGTCCAACTTTAGGGTGTTATTTTTTTTAATAGAAGTAAATGTTTCTAGATCACTTACTTTTAATGCAACTTTTTTGGGTGAACTTCCACGTTAATGGTGCACATCCTACAGTGCAGAAATTAGACTTGAGACTGAAATTGAATCCAGTTGTGTGTGACTGGCATGAAGCTGAGATGAGGCTCAGGGTAGAGTCATTAAAGCCCTGCTGAATGCAGGCTGCCATCCAGCTCTTTACTGAAATCGGTTTGCTTTTTCTGCAAACCTAGGTACGTCAATCTGACACTGCTTATAATTAAAACTAGGAGAGCTGCAATTACAGCAGGGAGTGATTTCTTTAGTAGAGGTTTTGTTAACTAAACAAAAGCCTGAGAATCAAGGCCCCATATATTATATGGCCGCAGAACTTATCAATGAATCCACCCCTTTCCACAAACTTGTACACAGAGACTCAAGCTTTCATTTTATAAACAAAAGTATCATACGCTTATGATTGTGAAGAAAAGCTTGAAAGGGTGAAGTGAGTGACCAATGCAGTGCTGTCTTCCTAAATTTGAAGACAGCCTGAGACAATAGCTATGGGAGGAGCGAACTGCTCTATATGGAGAAGGGGTAAGCGGAGTGCAGGAGCAGGGGGGAGAGGGATATGCTGACATTAGCCTCCCCTGTGCAGCATGCAGGAGTCTCTGGGAGCAGCTCCAAGGCAGAGGGCGGGAGCAGCACATGGCAGTGGGGGGAGGGACAGCTGAACTGTAGGCGGCTGCAGCACAGGGAACTTAGGGAAGCGGGGAGCTGATAGGGGGGCTGCCGGTCCACCCTGGTTCCAAGCCCCCACCTGCTAGCTGCAATGGGCTGCTCTTCCTGCAAGCAGTGGACAAAGCAGGCGGCTGCCAAATGACAGAGCATTGCACAACTTCAAACAACCATGTTCCCTAACTGATCAGCAATGTAACAACAAAACAACATTAACCGTGACGACTTTAAGTGAGGAGTTACTGTACAAAGTGTTTGGAGGGCAGCTCCCTATTTGGAGTAAGGAGGAGGAAACATTTTCCTGGAAGGCTGGCTGATTTTTAAAAGATATTGACAGCAGATTGCAGTTGTTCAGTTTTGGAATGTTTGTCCATCTCCATGACTTTTTCTGGTGGACAGAGTGCCGGTGATGTGATGTGATATACAATGATTATATGCTTGGGAAGAGTGAACATAAGGAATCCTATTTTGTATCAACTAGTAATACCATTAGGTTCATACCTAATTCACATACTATGGGGTGGGGTAAAACACCAATTACAGGCTAACTGGCTTCAGTGTAAATAGACTACACTAATGGTGGGTTTAGAAACCAGATTCGAGTGGTTATATCTCCCAGTAGGAAATAAAGTGTGAAAATGCTAAACGTGAATCTGAATTTGGAATGGTGTCTGCAGCTGCTGCTTGTGGATGACACCATAAATTGGGATTATCCACCACTGATCAAAACTGTGAATTTCTCACGAGGCCTGAGGAAAAGCTCTGTGTAGTTTGAAAGTTTGTCTCTCGCATCAACAGAAGTCAGTCAGTAAAAGATATTACCTCACTCATCTAGTCTCTCTCTCCTATCCTGGGACTGACACAGCTACAACACCACTGTATGCAGGAGAATTTTACTGTGTTTTGAACCAGGAAGAGCTGGTCACTTTCCCACTGAATCCAGTGGAAAAATAAGAGATCAGAATTAAGTGTTTCTTTCTATGGTCAGGTGATTGTTAGAGGCACTTAAATACCATTGATGGATTTAGATTATAGAAACTAGATAGGCATCCATCTAAAGTCATCCGTTACTGTGGTCAGTGGGTAGGTAGGTTGCTTAACCCATTGTGATAGACCCAGGCCAGTTGGGTACAGCAGAATAGCAGAAGGCAGATATACTGGCCACTGGATTAAAAGTTTTCTGTTCCCTGACTGACCAGAGCAGGGGCTGCTCCAGGCTAATGAGAACACCTGACTCTAATTAAAGGCCCTGCTGATACTATAAAAAGGGCTCACTCCAGTCAGTTAGAGGAGAGCCAGAGGAGAGGAAGTGCGGCTGAAGGGCAGGTTACTGAAGACACCCTCAAACCATTGTTAAAGGAGCCCTAAGGTAAGGGTGAAGAAGGCAGAAGCAGGAGAGCTGTGGGGAAGTGGCCCAGGGAAATGTAGCAACTCTGGCAGTGAAAGGTTGGCTGCCAACAGCTGCTACCATTAGGGTCCCTGGTCTGGAACCCGGAGTAGAGGGTGGGCCCGGGTTCCCCCCAACCCACCACTACAGGAACATCTCCTGGAAGGGGAAGTCAGGTCCCTGTCAGGACAGGAGGCTAAACTGTTCTGAAATTAAGCTCCCAGGGACAACAGAGACTGTGGGAGTTCTCTCACCAACCTCCTTGCAGGCCTATGATGAAAAGGGCTCAGTAGACTGTAACCCTGGCCCTAGAGAGAGAAGGGCTCTGTGGAGGGTCACAGTGAGCCACTGAGGCTAGCATAAACCGCCTAGAAGTGCAGGACCCATGGGAGCAAGGTCAGAGCTCTGCCACACCATAGATGGTCAAATGTTTTGTTTCCACTTTGGTCAGCAGAGCTTACTGGGTTTTTTTTTGCTCAGCTCTGGTGATGCTGATTTCCACAGACCTGATTCAGCCCCTCTCTGAATAGTTGATGTCTCAAGCTGATTTTTATTCACGCATTATTATTTGTAGTGCCATAGCACCTAGGAGCCCATTGTGCTAGGTGCTGTACAAACACAGAACAAAGATAGTCCCTGTCCCAAAGAGTTTACAATCTAAGGCTAAGACAAGAGGCAACAGATGGAGACAGACAGGTCAATGGGGAAAGTACAAGTTTTGTTAACTTGATATTAAGTCCCCTTAAAGTATCGTTTATAGAAAACTAGATGATGTACCATACTTGAGCCCTAATCCAGAAAAGCACTTTGAAGCCAGTGGGTTTACTCATATGCTAATCAGATGGCTCGTATGCTTAAAGTTAAGCAGATGCTTAAGAATTTTGGTAGACTGGGGCCTTTTTTGTCACCATAGAACTCTTGAAATTCAAAATACTATTGTTCCGATGCATCCATAAAAAATAGAGCAGAGAATGAGTTATGGCCCAGCATGACCCATGTATGCTGTGCACGTAGCTTGCAAAACTGGAGTGATTGATTTATTTGGATGTATTGAAAAAGTACCTGTCTCAAGCCCTAGACGCTGATTTAAAACATAACAAATTTAAGATAAACATCCAAACAAATTAGGACTTCCTACAAAAATTCAGCTCAGCTTCTAAAATAAAGAGCATTCCAAAAATGAATTCCCCTTTGTCATACTGATGTGTGAATTCAACTTTATTGCTAGTGCTTCTTTGGAGTGCCTATAGTCCTTGCCTTTAAGCTCACACATGCATAACATTCTGCCAGGTGTTTAAAGGTTTTGGTGTTCCCACTCCCGGTGTCCCCTGAGAGGGAGTCATTTGTAATACAGACTGGTGGATATATCACATTACAGTGGTGGCAACTACAGTGTTGCAACTCTCTCTCAATTTTATCACAAGTCTTCTGATGTTTGGTGTTTTTTCTTAAAGCCAGGATGCTGGAATCCTTTGATTAAGGGAATATTTCAGCTTTGATTTTTTTTAAGTCAGTTTTCTAGCCTTAATGGTTGCAGAGAAGTTTGTATAAATGTAAAATGTTTAATATTAATCAAGATGTATTTTCACTAGATACCCCATGTTCTAATATTGGTACAGCATGTCTATATCACTAGCACCGCCTACTGACTTTAAAATGGTTGGAAACACACTTTTTCTTTAAAGCCAGTTAGGTGGTACAGGGACATTAATAAAAGAGGCTTTTCTTCAAACAGCACCTCTGTTCCTATTGGTTGAGAGGTGTAAAGCTGTCTGCTCACCCATGTCAGGACCCATATGGTGCATCTAGACAGCAAAAATCAAACCCACGACAGCGAGTCTCAGAGCTGGGGTCTGCTCAGGATTCGCACTAGTGGGGCTTGCGCTGCAGTGCTAGAAGTAGCTGTGTAGATGTTCCAATGTGGAGTGGAGCTCAGGCTCCAGGGAGAGGGGAGAGTTTCAGAGCCAGAGCTGGAACAGCTCCATAGCCTAAATCTGCAGACCTGGACTCTGAGACTTGCTACTGTGGGGTGGGGTTTTTGGCTGTATCGATGTACCCTCGGTGATGGAGGGGGAACCTGATGGAATCCTGGGATGACCAACATCTTCCTTCTAATCTCAGTGCTTCTGAGTCCTGTTGTCATGCCTGTTGCTCCTCTGTTTTTATGCACATGTCCTTTGAAAACTCCACCCTGAGTCAGTAACACATTGGAGAAAATAATATTCTTGCTATATTTTTCAGACTTCTCCATGAGCCCCTAGCAGCTCTTTAAACCTATCTTTTAGGAAAGTGGTTTTCCAACTTTTGTACTGGTGACCCCTTTCACATAGGGAGCCTCTGGGTGTAACCCCTCCTTATAAACTAAAAACACTTTTTTATATATATATTTAACACCATTATAAATGCTGGAGGCAAAGCAGGGTTTGGGGTGGAGGCTGACAGCTTGTGACCCGCCATGTAATAATCTTGTGACCCCCTGAGGGGTCCTGACCCCCAGTTTGAGAATCCCTGCTTTAGGAGCTAACTGGCTTTGACTTCATTTGTTCTGGAGCTCATCAGACACAAAACATCTGAAAGGTTCAGGCTGAGATGAAATACAAATGCCATGAATGTAACAATTTCAAGTGGGGGAAGGGTGCATTTTTTTAACCATGTCCCAAATAGTTACAAAACTGAAATAAAACACAGAAGCAGATGGAAATTAGCAAGTATGAACTGGAGGGAAAAGAGATCTTTGATCCAATTTGAGGGGAAAAAAAGGTCAAAAGTCAGTGAGATGGGGAGATACAGGAAGGCTGCTGTAGGAGAGAATGTTCTTACACCAAGAGTGGTGAGATTATTTAGCACTTTCTGGCCCTTTATCTAAACAGGGAGAGCAAGGGACCAAGTCTTCAGCTGGTGTAAATACAGGATCTCTCATTATTTTGATCTGGCCTCGGGTGAAGTTGTACCAGTAGAAGATCTGGCCCAGGAACTATGAGGTAGGCTGAGGCAAGCCCACAGAGCTTTTTTTATTAAAGGAGCATATATTTTAATTGGGTAACAAAATTAATGTGGGGGGCGGAATCAGAAAACTGCTTGAGAAAGAGGGTGATACGGTCACATTTCTTTGTGCACATAGATTATGGGCTGCACCATGGGACTGGAGGTTTCTTCCCCAAGGAACTGCAAGATCTGTGGGATTTGGAACTCGCTTCTCTCCACAAGTAATCCCCTTCTCTCACGCCTGTAGAACATGACTGAGGTTCTCCCTAAGGTGAACCTTTCAGAGATTCATGGGCCCTTTGTCCCTGTACCAAGGGCTTTATAGTTTCATTCCTTCCTACTGCCACTTACTAGAGCTGTATCAGATTTACCCTGTGGTAAATAGGAACAAAAAGTAGCCCACTGAATTGTTACAAGACAGGATGCATCAACCTAAATTTTAAGAGGAATTTAATTTGTTACACAGATGCCAAATGTCCTCAAAAGGTCACAGCGTTACTATTCGGTCTGGGAGCAAAGAAAGAAATAGACAGTGAAACAAGATCCTCTAGGCAGAACTGGAAGCAATGCTGTGGTGATGAGCGTCATTTTTAATAAAATAAAAAAAAAAGCCAGAAGGAAATTTTTAACTTTTTTGTATTCAGTACAGAGTTTGGATGATGTGCAGTAAATAAGGCCTGGGGCCGCACATTGAATGATGAGCATAAAAATAAATATTGAATAGTCCATCTGGTGCACTGAATGAGGATAAAACAGTATTGACCATGTAATTCAAGACTGTCATCATGCATATGAGCAAGGAGGCTGCATTAAGGTTGCAGCAGCAACCTTAATTTATGGTTTTTCCTAACATTGGAGTGCTTGACTTTGCAACCTAAATATTAGAGGGGGGTGTCTATCTCTCTCTTTATTTTTATTTATACACACACACACACACACATATATATAATGAGAGTCAATAAGTGATATCAGTTTAAAGAACTGCTGGACAGAAAAGGACAAATGACTGAAACATACAATTCCCATCCACATACTAATGTTAGATGGCCTGTATAGCTAATTAGGTGGCTACATCAAACAAAGACAGGCATGGCCATAAGAAGTTTGGAACAATGTTGAAATAATTATGTGGTTGAATAAAAAGGAAGACCCTTAGGCCAGATCCTCTGACAATAAATCATATGTTGCTTGATTACCTTCAATGGAGCTATGGCAATATACACCAGCTGAAAATATTTGTGGTTTGTTAGGTCACCAAAGTTGCAATTAAAGTTGTGGGCCTGGTTCTCATCCTACTAACACTAGTTGTACACCAGTGTAACTCTATGAATGTCAGTCGAGTTGCTCCTGATTCTGACCAGAGTGAGAGCAGAACTGTATATTTATTTCAACATTTCAGTGATTATTATTTTTTTACAAACCATTTATGTGGATAAAAGTGCAACCTTATATCAGACTGTCTAACATTGTAGGCCCTGATTCCCCACTGCCTTGCACCTTGTGTGGACATTTATACCTGTGTAAAGTGGATGTAGAAAATCAGAACAGTTGTGTTAGTCATTTTGCCTAGGTGTGAGAGACAACATAAAGTGCCAGGCAGTGGAGATTCAGGCCGTTCTTGTCTATTTCCATAAAATAAAAGCTTTTGTTCTGCCCATTGTCTAACGGCTGTGGAAAAGATTGTACTTGTCTCAGCCTTGAGTACAGGGACAAAATAATTGCCAGTTTCAAGAACAAAAGAGCACTTCACAAGTGTGCTTTCAAATAGGTGGTTTGCAATGTCACCAAGCCCCTGCTCTGAGACACTTCATAGTAAGACAAAGGCAATTGAGAAGGTTCAAAGCTTCAAAAATGATATACCTCACACGGCCATGTCATGGAAAACCACATACAATGCAACCTTTTATAGGCTAAGATGTGGTTTCATCCCCTCTATTTTTACATCAACTCCCGTTTGAAAGGGAGGAGTTTCACATGGCACACGTTCTTTGAGCTGCTTGACCCTTCAACTCCATGTTCAGTATGCAATGGTCTGCATATCTGGGAACGGCAGACCCACTGCAGCATGAATTTCCTGATGGGACTTTGGTCAGGAGCATCTTTGGGATTAATGCTAACCCAGAGCAGAGCAATAGTCAGAGCTCAAGAATCAGGAGTCTGTCAGTCATCAGATAAGAAGCCAGAGGGTAGGGTCTGTAGAACTCCATACATGTGTATTTTGGGACGGGGGTGGTGTCTTGTGAACCTCTTGCTTAAATAGTTCATCAGCTGATTAACTTGGTGTAGTGCCACTGGAGTCAATGCAGCCATGCTGATTTGCACCAGCTAGGGATCTGGCGCTGTAATAGATTTAGATCGCCATTACTGCCAACCTTTAGGAATTTTTGGCCCTACAATTTCCCCCCAAAATGACACTTGCTTAAGAGAAAATCTGATGGCTTCCCTTGGTGGTATGTGTAGGTGCTTAACCCACGTCACTGAGTGGTAGTTCATTGATGGCGTGCCGGCAGCAGTGGTATTTTAGGCCAGGTCCTCAGCCTCCAACATGGCTGCTTAGCTATGCTAATGGCTGACCCAAGACGCCTCAGGGAATCGCCATGTGGCCTAGAGCCAGAAAAGCCAGCTCTCTCTCACCCTCTCACAGTCCTCAGGCCCTGGTTCAACCCCAACTCTAAACTAGAGCTGAATCACATCCCTGGAGAATGCTTTGACCTTGGACCTCATGCAGGTCATTCTGCCTTTGTGGTTGGCTTTGTGCCAGTGGAACAGCAGTTCATCAGTGGATCTGTGGTTGCTAACGGAGCTGGGTTCTGATACTCTAACTGCTTTCAAAGTTAGGACCAAACCCTTAAATTGACAACAGAAGCAGGCTGAGAGCTGAGAAGGGACCAGAGCACAGGCTTGTTGTGCTCACAGTGGCCTGTCCTGTGGAGAGGCAAGCATTGCAATCACATTTTCAACCACCCAGAGTCAGTGCAGTGTTTTCACACTGAGTTTAGATGCAATGAATTAGTTACCCAGTGTGGAGGTGACAGGTGCATAGATCACTATGGCCAGGTCCTCATCTGGGAAGATGTAACCTCGGTGACTGTTACCCATCTGTAAAATGGGGTGTATACTGCTTACTCGCTCTGATGTCGCTCACTGAGATCTATGAATGAGCAGTGCTCTAATTGCTAAGTGTTGTTATTTACAGGCTACGTGAATAGTCTACTGTTCACTTCATAAAGTACATAAAGGTAAGGCCATTCAGGAAACGTAGCCAGGATCATTTGAGCACAGAGACCTCCTGTTTCTACTGAGGACAGACCGAGCAGTTAACAGCCAGTCCCTATGCTGCATATTCTCATATATAGGCAAAGGTGCTAGACTTCAAATCACCAGCCACTCCGCGGGGGAGAGACAGCAGAAGTAACTTTGTATTCTCCAAACCAGCACTGACAGCTACATCCGCTGTCAGCGACAGTAGGGAAGGCAGCCTGGGGAAATTGGGGTAAAGCAGAACAATCAGTTGCTGAAGTGTCAGGTATGTCAACATTCTTTCCATGCAGGCAGGGTCTAATAACTGGGGACCTGTTGATAGAGAGTGAGTGTCGGACTCTGCTATTTCGCCCAGAAACTCACGCACCCGAAGAGAATACAGTCAGTGTTTGTGTGTGTTTCATAGCAGCTGAGATGGCTTTTGAGCCAACTCCTGGATCAGGATCAGAACACACCTGAACTCTGGGAAATAAGGAGTCTGGATCCAACTATAAATTTTGCAGCTCCGCCACCTTTCTAATATTTTGTTAAATAAACAGGGTTTGGAAAAGTGGTGTAAGAATAAATCCAAATACAGTGCTAGTTCCGGCTTCGGGGACTACACTTCCCAGGATGATTGGGGGTGGGGCGAATGTACAGGGATGGCTTTTACAATATGACTAGAAAAACAAGATAGAATGTGGAAAAATATTTCCTTGCAAAGGGACAGATTTTCAGAAGTGGTCAGCAACTAAAACTAGCGGGAGCTTCTGGATGCTGAAGCACCTTTGAAAATATGGTCATTTCATTTAGGTGCCCAAATGGGAGCAGCTGTGGGCTGAGCTCTTCTGAAAACCTGACCTAACATGAATTTATTTTCCAGTTACCTAGTATCTGTCTCTAAGGCCAAGATCTTCAAAATTTAGGCTCCTACGCTGGAATTTTCAGAGACCTATGGGAGTTGGATGCCTAACTCCTTTAGGCATTTTTGAATATTTCCAGCCCTGAATCCTTATTTAGACTCCTTAAAGAGTAACTGAGTGTTCATCACTTTTGAAAATCAGGTTACTCAAGTGCCTAAATATCAACTTAGGAGCCGCTTTTAAAAAAAAAATAAAACCTTGGCCTAGAAATATACCAATTTATGGTGGGACTACTCATGCATCTGCAGTTGCTGTATGACAGTGTCAGTAAGAACTATTAGGATAAATCCATCCTTGGTGTAACTCCAAACACTTCAGTGGAGTTACATTAAGAATACATTGGAATCCTTGCTCTGAGGTAATTTTGCACTGACCATGGAATCCCTTCCAAAAATTTGAACATATTTAGTCAGGCAAATGATTCATATTGTTTCAATGACCATCCTGGAAAACTTTGTAGTTACAGTGGAGTCACTGAAACAAAACCGCTGTTGATGGGAAGCTGATAAACCCATTAAAGGGAGCCTGCAGTGAACTGCCATAACACCACCAAGAGTTAACTTTTCTGCTGAAGGGTATTAATACTGTGTGTAGCGGGGCGAGCACCCTGCTCTGGAGAGAAAGGGTTAAAACCAGCTCTGGGAAAGGGCTGCCCTGAGGAGCCAATCAGGAGAAGGCAGGTAGCAGCCAATCCAGACCAGGTATAAAAAGGGCTGTGAGCTAGGTGGCAAGTAGTCTCACTCCAGCTGGGGAGCTCAGACCTGGCAACTTCCCGTGGAGGTATTGGGGCTGCAGGAGAAGGCAGCAGGTCCAACCTCCTAGCCAATGATGAGTGGCCATTGTAGACTGCAGTTTGCCCCTGAGTAAAGGGGCTAGATGAAGACTAGCAGTGGGTCACTAAGGTGAGGTGGGCTCAGGGGAGTGGGGTTCCCTGGGTGAGGGGCAGCAACCCAAGGTAAGGGGCACTATGGTCCAAGAGGGACGTGAGGCCTATACGTGGTGGAGATAAAGAGACTGCAGAGGGGAGGTAACAGAGGGCGCGACACCGGCCCACAGAGGGTGCTTCAGGGCTGAGAGAGCTAATTCCCAGACAACCAGCAGGAGGCGCCACACTGATGAGTCAGCGCTCGCTACACTGTGAAAAGTGACTGTAAAAATGGCACTTTCTTACTCATAGCTGGGGTGTAAGGGGTATGTATTTAGATTCAAATGTGCTTCCTCTAGTCCTCCAGAGCCAACAAAGCTTAGGGAGAGTGAGCTGGATTTTGTTCCTTTTTGAGGATCCACAGAATTGCTTACAGTCAGTAATACCTGTGCAACCTCATTGAAGGTAATTGGGTTGCTCAGATGTCACTGAGGAGGCATTTTGGCTTGTAAAACACTTTATTCCTGTTGAAGATATACTGAGTTTGCAGGGCTGGCACTCAGGAAAAAAATGATCGGTTTACCAGCAACAGAGTACGCTGACCTGGAAATCACAAAGCCACTAAAAGTGTGGCCTTGCGACACCATTGGCATAAAGTTCTGTTTCAGAATAAAACTATACTTTAAATGACTATTGCCCTTCTAACAAATCTGAACACCTTGTGCTGGATTCACTGCCACATGACTCCACTGAAATCACTGGGACTGCTCATATAGGTAAGGATTAACTGCATGAGTGTAGAGGTTCCCAATGCAGTTTGCATTTTGATTAGAAAGCACTTCACAGGCTCTTCATAGCCCAATGCTGACCACTAGTGAAAAGCCTAACTCTGCTGTCACTGCATTTAATGGGAGGTTTGCAATTGATTTCTATGGGAGCGGTGTTCGGCTAATGCTGAGCTCTTTTGAAAATCCCACCCTCTATGCAAGGATCACTTCACCCACCACTGAAAAGCAACATGGCAGCTCTTTAGCGGTGCCCAGCAACACACAACACACACGTGGGGAAGGAAATTCATTAAACACGTCTTAACAATTACATTTTTAAAAAGTCTGTATTTAATAGGGATATTACAAGCCACGTAGCTACGGTATGAAGTGAATAGTATGCTATTCATATAGCCTGCCTTTATGGGCTGACTTTAGCTCAAATGTAATATAATAATACTGAGCTCAATGTGATTCACTAGGGTGGATAAGGAGGATAACCCCTTTTTTACAGATGGGGTAACTGCCAATATCTCATTCCTGAAAATATTTTTTGATCCCTCACAATACTTTGGTTGCATCCTTCTCAGGTGTCTGCACAGTCTTTCCAAGTTTAATAGACCAAGTGCATCTTGCAAAGATTATGAGAGCCCTGTCACAATGGGTCACAAAAACTGTAAAGGATTTCACTGGCAGCTGAATGCAGCAATGCAAAATAATGTAAGTGTACAGTGAGCTGCAGGTTGATCCCAGATAGTGACAAAGCTTGGAGTAGGTGAATGTGGAGAAAAGACTTATTTTTAGACTCCTTAAAGAAGCGGATGGCTTTGCCAGGAGGACTGGAAGTTCAGAGAGCATGAAAACTCCAGTCAAAGAATCCTGAGTCTGAGTGACAAGTTTTATTATTACTATGCTATTTCTGTATTGGGCTTATTCTCCTTGACTCCCGACCCCCCCCCCTCCCCCAGGCTAGCCCCTGTCTCCCCCAGATCTTCAACATCCACCCTGCTATTTTTAGCATGCTAGTTCGAGTGAAGCTAGTGTAAGTCTGTCTCCCTGCACAGAGCACCTCAACCCAGCTGCACTCTAGATCTGCCCGTAGTGATCAGGCTGAGGATAAGAGGGTGGCTTAGAGCCAGCCTACCCCAGGTCATGGGCTGAGCAACCCAGGGATCTGGCCTCATGTGCTTAAATACTATAAAATAGAAATTAGGGCTAGCAATATAGCTATTACATAAAGCAAAAATGGAAAAGGCTCAGGAATCACCCACACCAAAAGACACACTTTGCTAGGTAATGTCATGACATGTTCTACCCTCCATATTAATGGGAGTTTTATACATCCAGTATCTAACATAGAATAGGTGTCCCCCAACATAGACTCTTTGCCAGCATATGTTGAGTTACTACCATTGAGGTAAAAACGAGTCCTTGTGGCACCTTAGAGACTAACAAATAATATTGAGGTGGTATCTGTCAATGCTCAGAAATTAGGCCATCCAGTTTTCTTTGGGCTAAAAGGTAACTTATCTACCCAGTATATCCAAAGATGGAAATATCTGGGACGTGCATTGAGAATGAAGCCAGAGCATCTGCCATGGCACACATGCCATCAGAGCCATAACAAGGAATTTTTGCGCCTGAGGCAATGGCCGGCTCCAGGCTCTTCAGCGACAATTCGGCGGCGGGTCCCTGAGTCCCTCTTGGAGAGAAGGACCCGCTGCCGAAGAATGAATGAAGCGGCAGCAATTCGGCGGCAGATCCTTCCCTCCAGCAGGGACTCTGGGACCCGCTGCCAAAGAAGCGGCAGCGGTAGAGCTGCCGCCGATCACGGTAGAGCTGCGCCCCTCCGCTTTGCGCGCCGGAGGCAAGTGCCTCACTCACCTCGCCCTCGTTACAGCACTGCATGCCATTGGGCAGCTGGAGGAATGCAGAAAGGGGTGGACTACAAGAATCCCTCCACCAAACATTACTCAGGGCTTGGCTACACTTGAGAGTTGCAGCGCTGGTGGAGGCTTTCCAGCCCTGCAATTAGTAACTGTCCACACCTGCAGGGCACATCCAGCGCTGCAACTCCCTGGCTGCAGCGCTGGCCGTACACCTGGGTCTGCTTGGGGAATAAGCATTGCAGCGCTGGTCGTAAAGTGTGGCCACACATCAGTGCTGTTATTGGCCTCCAGGGTATTAGGAGATATCCCAGAATGCTTTTAACTAAATTATTCCCTTTTGTTTTGTTATGCAGCCTCTCTTTGTTTTGTTGTGAACCCAGCTCCGGGCTCCAGGAGCTGCTTATCTAAAAAAACAAACACAGCTCCTGTTTGTTCACAGATTGATCACAGCAATCAAATGAGAGATCCCCCTCCCTCCGTGATTCACAGGGGTTGAGTGTTTGCTTTTTGCTTGACCAGCAGCGAGAAAGGGAGTCGGCAGCTGCTTATCTGGTCTGCAGGCTTTTGCAGTTAAAGAGTAAGGGGTTGGAAAAAGTTTCTGATTTTGCAAGTCCGGGAGCCAATACACAGTGTTGGCTCCAAAAATCCTCTCTCTCTCTCCCCTGCTCCCTGTCACACTACGCCCCACCCCACCCCCCTCTTTTGAAAAGCATGTTGCTGCCACTTCAACGCTGGGATAGCTGCCCATAATGCATCACTCCCAACAGCGCTGCAAATGCTGCAAATGTGGCCACACTGCAGCGCTGGTAGCTGTGAGTGTGGCCACACACCAGCGCTGTCCCTGCACAGCTGGACGACCAGCGCTGTAACTCCCAGCGCTGCAACTTTCAAGTGTAGCCATACCCTTAGAGAAGGAAAACGTATGGCACTTAACTACTGAAAGGACTTGCAAAGAGCAGCACAGTATAGACAGGGACGGAAGAACCTTGTTCCTGCCCTCAGCAATGTCTCGCAGTGCAGGAAGGATTCAGATTCAGAACAAAAGATGACGACAAAACCACAAAAATACCAGAACACCTTTTTTGTCCAAAGTCCCAGGCCAAACATCTCTTGCCTAGTCAACAAACTGTAACAAGCAAAAGAACAGAAACACCAAACATGGGTGTCACCATGGTCCTAGTGGAGAGCCAGCTGTGGTCACTCAATTAGGGTGAACTGCAAAGAATGGGGCAGATAAACCCAAGAAGCAGGTGGATATTCCAATACTTAGATTTACCAAGACAGCATAAAACAGCTTCTTTATTACCTTACTGGTTACTCAGAAGTCCAAACAACACAGTTCCCTTAGTGCTCCAGCCTTAGGCCTCCATCCAGGTACCCACGTCAAATATGATGAACATTTCTGTAAACCTTATTTCATCATATAAAAGAAAAGGTTCTACCACTCCCAAAGGATCAGACACATAACCTCCCAGGTTAATGGCTGTAGCGTGTATCTGGATAAGATCTGAAACATTCAATTCTTATTAACTAAAGTAAAACTTATTTAAAAACAAAAGAGAGAGAGTATGGTTAAAAGATCAACAGACAGACAGGAGTTCAATCCATTGAGGTTCAGATTGATAGCAGAGATGGTGAGCTTTGTAGTTGCAAAGAGTTCCTTTAGAATTCAGTTCATATAGGTTATAGTCCAATGTCCAAATATGATAGTCAGGGTGTACTAGCATAACTGAGACCTCAAGTCTTGCAACTCAAACTTCCCCTGTTGAAGCCTAAGCAGATCTGAGATGACAGAATCAGGACCCAAGGATCTTTTATACAATTTCATGTCCTCTTTGACAAGTTGGGATTTCCTCTGGGAACAAAAGGTAATTAGGATGACTTTGAAAGAGGTCCATCACCGGTACTTAGCTATACGACTTAACATAAGGCCATTTGCTTTTTCCTCCACCATTCACAGTACATTTCAAAGAGAGATGAATACCGAGATATCTCGTGTTTACAGTTCATTTAAATTATATCAGAATACAGCACAGACAGTGACTGTTAATTACAGTGTCGACCCTACTCATACATATGTAAATACACAAAACCACAAACATTATCTCCCTACATGTTTTTTGAGGGTTATTTATTTTGCAGGATGTTTAACCATTCTAGTCATGCATCACAATGGGTAAATCCTCCCCACAGCTAGTGAGGCATGCTTCCTTCCTGCATCTTTCAGCCCTTTCCTTCAGGCAAAGTCTGCATGTTACATATCTTTTTGCTAGGTCAAATGGCAGGGTAACCAAGACCATCTGCTCTTAATCCCTGCTGGTCCTGAGTACATCCTGGCAGTATTTGGAGGTGTGGGAGCAAATATTTTCCAATACTTTGTGCTACTGCTCCCTCCTCCTCCCAATGACTGACTGCCTTGGATCCAAGTTTACAAGACCTAATAGTCATCTCTAAAGCCTTCCTATTCACACAAGGAGAAAGTAGCCCTGCAGGCAGGGCAAAGGTCTGTGTTGGGTAGCTCCACTTTATTGCATCTCCAGCAAACATGGAATAGTTTCATCTGATTTGAGGTTTCAAGGGGATTGAACATATTAATAATACCATGCAGAGCTGCAGGGACATTGCGAAATAGTTTTCCCAGGGGGACAGCCTGGACTTGCACACTTACAATGAAGAGTAGTAATAAAAAAGCAGACACCCAGCGAGCAATGGAGAGTATGGAAAGCATGGCTGGCCAGGGGCTGTGTTAGGATATTGTGATGCACTGCCACCTTGTGTTGCATTGACTAGAAGCAATCAGCATCCCTATGAAACAACCATTATGGCCCTACCCTGAAGTGCCTGATTAATGGCTTCTAGCTCATGCACAGTAATTAACACACTTCCCAAGCAAAAGTGATTAAGTTGGAGTCAAGGTAGCAAATTTGTATCCGTTATCAAAAGGGAGGAAAAAAGTAAAACACTGTAGTTTTGTTGGAAAGTGAAGAAATTCCAAGTTATTGTTACAATTTCTAAACACATCAGGTCATATGAAAATAGAGTTAAGGTTTCTCAGATAAAATTCTGTCCTTCCTCCCTGTATTCCCAGATACCCTCCACTTGAATTCATGAGAACTTTTCACCTGTATGCCAACTGCATTCACAATGTTAAGCACAAATCCCCACTATGCTGTCTCTCATTAAACATACTACTATAGGTATTGGGCAGCTACTACATGTGTGCCCTGGACATTACATGAGATACTCCTCCAGTGATTCGTTCCTTGATGAGTCAATATATGCCAACCTCTTGCCCTTTTTGTGTGTCCATCCCAAAGCCACAGGCTAGACCTACCCCACCTTCTCAGTGTTTACTCAAGAGTCCCCAGTGCTAAACATCTTGGGCTTGAGTCATCCCTGAGATAGGCTAGCTTCCACCAGGAGGTAGGGTGCCTGATAGTAGAATTCACCCAAAGGGGGTTCACCACTGGGCAAGATTCCTACAACCCCACTCACCAGGGATCCATACCCAGCAAAAGCCACCCTACAGCTTTCTCTTGCTGAGGCAGAGCTTTAACACAGTGGCTCACGGCTCTGGATGACCCGAGACATGCCGGAGAGGCTTAAAACAGGAGAGAGCTGAAAAAGAACAGACAGGGGATCCACTGCTCTTAGCTGTGTTGTCATTATCAGCATTTCATTTTTCCAAAAAGGGTGAGAGTGACTGAAAGAGGAAGTGGAACAGGAGTTTAGTGCATGGACTGAGCCCCCAAAAGAGTATTAGTGAGTTTCTTTGGGATGTGGGCCTGGACTGTCTCCAAATATAGAGAGTAAAGCAAAGCACCAACTCCTCCAGCCACAGCTGCTCTCAAAGAATAACTGCAAGACAAAAACTAACAGACAGACACATCTTCCAGGGTCTAACAACCTCTTCGGCTGCGAAGAAAAAGAACGTGTAAGACTGTGTCGCTGTGCCATCCGGTGATGTATGTCATAACAGTGTTTTAGGAACTGGCAAATAGTCAACCTCAGTTACAATTGATCTATTGCAAATGGTCTGGTTTAATTGATTTATGAACACATTTTTTATTATTACTATTTGAAGTATTTGCCTTATGGCTGTCCAAATGACCTCTGCTTTGTTCAGAGGGTTTAGCGCTGTACCAGGAAATACAGCAGAGAAGGGTTTTCTGCCCTAATGTTTTTGCTTCCCATCCCACTGCACTGTGTTCAGTATGATACCCTGAACCAGTGGTGAGCTGGAGCCGGTTCCCACTGGTTCTTGGAATCGGTTGCTAAAATTAGACCTCTGTGGAGAACCAGCTGTTAAAGGACCAGGAGGTGGGCAAAGAACTCCAGTCCGGGGGCCAGACCATCCTGTTGCTCCCAGGATTCCCAGCTGGGGAGGCTGAGGCTCCGCGGGCCCCTCCCCTGCTTCCCCCCAGCTGCAGCTGGCACCAGCTGGGCAGCTCAGCTGAGCTCTCCTGCTGCTGCTTTTTGAGTGACCCGACAAGGTGTGGGGGAGAAGGGCGGGGGGGCTGCTGCAAGCTCCAGGGCTGGCCAGAGGGGAGGGGGCAAGTGGGGCAATTGGCCCCGGCCCTGCAGGGGACCCCGGTCCCACGAGTATGTCTCCCCCCCCGCCTGGCCCCTCCCCGACTCCCCTCCCCCCCCCTTAAATCAGAACTTTTTATAGGGAACCGGTTGTTAAGATTTTGGCAGCTCATCACTGCCCTGAAGTGATGCGAAGGCAGTGCTGAAAGCTGCTTCCCTGGATTTCTGGTGCTTGTTTATTGCTTTATAAAATCCTGCTCCTAAACCTCTGAGTGTGGGGCTGCTGGAGTTTAAAATGTCCCAGAAGAATTAATGTATGATTTGATTTCATCCTGTCAGCCACCCTTTTTGAATAGCGGAAAGGAATGACAGACCAGAACAATCCTTATGACTGATTATGGTCACCCCTCCCCGCCCCTTTTTTTTTTAGGATAAGTTATAATCTCTAGTATGGTTTCCTATATGTATTACAAATTAGGCACTCAAAGAAATGTATATTTAACTAGTTTTAAGGTTTTAGTAAGTAAGAGACAGGATCTTGTATTGTATCTATGTTAAGGAGCTTAGAGGAATGTTGAGGGCCTGAAGCCCCAATGTGAATTGTTATAGTTATAAGATTTAGCAAGGCTTGATTTATAATGTATTCTGCTAAATACACAATACTGCTGTCTGTATACCTTTGAAGGTTTCTGTAAGAGATTATGTGAATGAGGAATGCATGTGTCAGGAAAAGATAAGGTGTGAAAGCCATCACAAATATCCAGATGGTCAAGAAGAAGTGAGAGACTTGGAAAGACCAGGAGACAATCAGAAAACGTCCAATGCTAAACATGCTAGCAGCATTGAGGACCTCAGAGGTGAGGGAGGCACCTCCGAAGGCAAGACAACAAATAGGGAAGCCCGACAATAATCATCAAATGATAACACTACTTAAGGACTAATGATTACAGGACGACATTGCAAAATGCATGGACTTGAATGGGAATTTACAACTATAAAGCTGGAGTGTTTTGCCATGGAACTCTGGGTTCAGTCCTGCAAAGCCTCGGAGCATCGGATCGCGACTGACAAGAGCCCAGCTCCTCACTCATGATCAGTCTAACTGGCCATTAGATTGACTCGCGCTACAACAGACTGGTAACTATAAACATCAACTGGCAGGAGTGTGTGTGTGTGAGTGTGTGAGAGAGAGAGACTGAAAAGCATATGCTAACTGCTGTATTCTAAATAAATGCTGCGTATTTGCCTTCTCCTGAAAAGATACTGTGTGCTTTGTATGAGCATAACAGAGGTACTTACCTTCTCCTGACAACCAGCAACACAGATAGGAGAGTCTGAGCCCACAGTGCTGGCCTTTCAGTAAAGCAGGGGTTGCAGCTGGATTCTAGTGATACCTAGTGTCCTAGGCCTGGTCTACACTAGGACTTTAATTCAAATTTAGCAGCGTTAATTCGAATTAACTGTGCACCCGTCCACACCAGGAAGCCATTTAGTTCGACCTAGAGGGCTCTTTAGTTCGAATTCGGTACTCCACCCCGACGAGGGGAGTAGCACTAAATTCGACATGGCTATGTCGAATTAGGCTAGGTGTGGATGCAAATCCAACTTACTAGCGCCGGGAGCTATCCCACAGTGCACCACTCTGTTGACGCTCTGGACAGCAGTCCAAGCTTGGATTCTCTGACCAGCCACACAGGAAACGACCCGGGAAAATTTGAATTCCTTTTCCTGTCTGGGCACTTTGAATCTCATGTCCTGGTTGGACATCGGGGCGAGCTCAGTAGCACCTGCAACGATGCAGAGCTCTCCAGCAGAGGAGTCCATGCAATCCCAGAATAGAAAGAGGTCCCCAGCATGGACAGACCATGAAGTCCTGGATCTGATCGCTGTGTGGGGCGATGACTCTGTGCTTTCGGAGCTGCGCGCCAACAAACGGAATGCAAAGACCTACGAGAAGGTCTCCAAAGCCATGAGAGACAGAGGATACAGCCGGGATACAATGCAGTGCCACGTGAAAATCAAGGACCTGAGACAAGGCTACCAAAAAGTCAGAGCGGCAAACGGACGCTCCGGAACACAGCCCCAGACCTGCCGCTTCTACGAGGCACTGCATGCCATTCTAGGTGGGTCTGCCACCACTGCCCCACCAGTGACCGTGGACTCTGAGTATGGGATAGTGTCGAGGGGCAGTTCCTCGGCGATGTTCGCCGATGGGGAAGATGAGGAAGGGTTTGTGGAGGACGACGCAGGCGACAGCGCTTACAATACCGCTTTCCCCGACAGCCAGGATCTCTTCATCACCCTCACAGAGATCCCCTACCAACCCTCCCCGGCCGTTAACCCGGACTCAGAATCAGGGGAAGGATCAGTCGGTAAGTGCTATAAACATGGAAACATTTATTTTTTTAAAAAACAGGAATAAAAAAATATGTAAAAACTATATAAAACCTTTTGCTTAAAAAACTATATAAAGAGAAGGTCCACACAGATAGGGATGGAACAGAAATCCTCCTGGGACAGTTCCACGAAGCTCTCGGAGAGCAGCTCGAAAAGTCTCCGCAGGAGGTTCCTGGGGAGAGGTGCCTTATTTGGTGCTCCGTGGAAGCACACTCTTCCGCGCCAGGCCATCCTAATGTACAGTGGAATCATTGCCTCCACCAGCATTGCAGCGTATGGTCCTGGTCTGTGCAGGGATTCGAGCAGCATCCTCTCTCTCTCTCTCTCTCTCTCTCTCTCTCCGAGTGACCCGCCTCAGGGTAATCTCGTTCGGTGACTGCTGCATCTAATTAGGGCAATTAGTGTACTGTTACTATTGTGAATGCTTGACTTTTACTTTGCATAGCAATGACCTTCGCTTAACAGCCACGTGTTGGAGGCCACAGAGGAAAAGCATACAGTGATCTTTCCCGTGCACAGCCGCGAGGGGCTGGAACAGGGTCAGACTTTATGCTTTACAGATTGCCTTCAGCGGGAGGGCACAGCTATCCATTAACTGTTAAGCAGCCTATAGTGTAGTGCTTACCAGGCCTGGCTGCTACACGGATTCAGCTGTACCGCCCCGCTTGTCCGATCTCCTGTGCAAGACCGCAGCCAATGAAAGCGTATTCCGAAATCTCGAACTTGTCCTGAGAGCTCGTGAGACTAGGTGCCCTGTATGGTCTTGTTCACAGAAACTGACTAGACTGTGTTCAGTGTTCGCAAACATGTATCTTTTCAAGGAAATCACTTCCTTTTTCCCATCACACAGCTGCGGCTCTTTCACGAACTGCCTCGGCATCCCCCTCACAGAGGCTGGCGCAGATTAGGCGGCGAAAGAAAAAGACTCGGGACGAGATGTTCTCGGAACTGATGGCCTGCTCCAGAGCCGAGGCGGCCGAGCAGAGACAGTGGAGGGAGACTCTATGTCAGCACCAGCGCTCACACAGTGAACAGGAGGACAGGTGGCGGCAGGAAGACCAGCAGGCGACTCAAACGCTGCTTGGGCTAATGAGGGAGCAAACGGACATGCTCCGGCGCCTTGTAGATGTTCTGCAGGACCGCAGGCAGGAGCAGAGAGCCCCCCTGAACTGTATCTGCAACCGCCTTCCCCCGCCACAAAGTCCTGTCCCCCCCTCACCAAAAATCACAAGAAGGAGGGGCGCTAGGGGCCGTGAAAACTGTCACTCCACCCCAGCAGAGCGCTCATGTACCAAACAGCTCTCATTCCCTAAAGTGTGAGAAGTGCTTCCCTTCCTGGATCACCCAGTCCCAAATCCAAGTTTCATCCCCCCCCCCACTGTGTAGTTGAGTATTAAAAGTAGTTTGTTGTTCACTGTTTCCGTCACGTTTTCCTTGTCAGAAGACTTTGTGTGAAGGGGGGGGGAGGGGTTTTTTAATTGCATAGGACAGCCTCCATTACCAGGGTACAGACTTGGGGGCAGGATCAACAGCAGGACACACACAGACTGCAGTCACTAGGCACCAGGGTCAGTCTGTGAGGTGATTGCTGCCCCAGGTCAGTCTGTGAGGTGTATGCTGCCCCAGGGTCCTAGCGCCTGACATCCACAAATGGCAAGGCAGGCTGCCCTTACCATGCCCTTTCCCCCCTAGCCACGAGCCTCTCCGATGCCCTGAGCCCCAGCAAGAGCCCTCATCCACGGACACATACTCACCCTTCCCACACACCCCTCATCCCTTCCTACGCCCCAACCCCCAGTCCAGAGCCTGCATCCAAACTCCGTCCCAAAGATGGCACCCCTCACCCCTTCCTGCAAACCCACCCCTTCCTGCACACCCACCTGCAACCGTCCTCCCCCCAGAGACCGCTGTAGGAGCAGGAGCCTGTCATTCCTCTAGTGTAGAAGCGGTCTGGACATCAGTGCACACCGTACCCACCACAGTCCGCGTCCATGTTTCAACCCTTGAACAGGAATTCATAATTAAAGAAAACTTTAATGGAACACTGATTATTAATAAAGTTATTTTAAAACGTGTGTTGGAAGGGGGGAAACCTGGAGAACGGGGTATGTAACCGCAGATCGAAGTCAACAGTCACTGAAACAGGCTCAGGTTCAGCTTCTCTGTAAATCAACTGGAGAGTCATAGGTTACCCTGCTCTCCGAGGAACCTATCTTTCAAAGCCTCCCGGATGCACAGCGCTTCCCGCTGGGAACTGCTATCGGCACGGCTGTCTGGCTGAGCGTAATCAGAAGCCAGGCGATTGGCCTCAACCTCCCATCCAGCCATAAAGGTCTTCCCCTTGCTCTCACAGAGATTGTGGAGCACACAGCAAGCAGCAATAACAACGGGGATATTTTTTTCGCTGAGGTCCGAGCGAGTCAGTAAGCTCCGCCATCTCCCCTTGAGACGTCCGAAAGCACACTCCACCACCATTCTGCACTTGCTCAGCCGGTAGTTGAAGAGTTCCTTCTCACTGTCCAAGGCGCCTGTATAGGGCTTCATGAGCCAGGGCATTAGCAGGTAGGCTGGGTCCCCGAGGATCACTGTAGGCATCTGCACATCCCCAACCGTTATTTTGTGGTCGGGAAGAAACTACCTGCCTGGAGGTGTTTAAACATACCAGAGTTCCTGAACACACGCGCGTCATGAACCTTACCCGGCCATCCCACGTAGATGTTGGTAAAACGTCCCCTATGGTCCACCAGTGCTTGCAGCACCATAGAAAAGTAGCCCTTTCGGTTAATGTACTCGCTGGCCTGGTGGGCCGGTCCCAGGATAGGGATGTGAGTGCCATCTATAGCCCCACCGCAGTTTGGGAATCCCATCGCGCCGAAGCCATCTATGACGACCTGGACGTTTCCCAGGGTCACTACCTTTGAGAACAGTTGCTCAACGATTGCGTGGGCTACTTGAATCACAGCAAGCCCTACGGTAGATTTGCCCACGCCAAAGTGGTTCGCTACTGACTGGTAGCTGTCTGGCGTTGCAAGTTTCCAGAGGGCTATGGCCACTCGCTTCTGCACAGTCAGGGCTGCTCGCATCCGGGTGTCCTGGCGCTTAAGGGCAGGGGACAGCAAGTCACAGAGTTCAAGGAAAGTGCCCTTACACATCCTGAAGTTCCGCAGCCACTGTGATTCATCCCAGACCTGCAGCACTATGCGGTCCCACCAGTCCATGCTTGTTTCCCGGGCCCAGAATCGCCGTTCCACACCATGAACTTGACCCATTGCCACCATGATCTCCACTGCGCGGCGTACCCTGCTTTGTGAGAGGTCTGCGCCACTCTGTGACTTCCTGTCCTCACCACGCTGCCGGAGCCTCCTCGCCCGATTTCTCAGCAGCTGACTGTGGAAGAGGTGGGCGATAAGGTGCGAGGAGTTGACAACGGCCATAAGTGCAGCGATGATCGCAGGGGCTCCATGCTCGCAGTGCTGTGGCGTCCGAGCTGTAACCGACCAGAGAAGGGCGCGAACAGATTTCCCGCCGACGCTTTCAAGGAGAGAGGGCGGGAGTGACGGTTCAATGATGACAGTTACCCAAAACCACCCTTGACACATTTTTCCCCCCAGCATGCATTGGGGGGAAATCCCAGGATTCCAATGGGCAGCGGGGAGTGCGGGAACTGTGGGATAGCTTCCCACAGTGCACCGCTTCCAAAGTCGACACTGGCCCCGTTACTGTGGACTCACACAGTCGAACTAGTGTATTTAGTGTGGATACACAACTTCGACTTCATAAGGTCGATTCCACAAATTCGAATTAAGTTGATTCGAAATAGTCTTGTAGTGTAGACGTACCCCTATTAAATCATCTGCCCTCCCCCATCATTTGTAGTAATTCATGAATACATATGCAAACAGAGTCTGCCAGTACTTAAGTTTCTATGCCAGGAAGAGAGAAATTGAACTATCAGCTCTTGTGCCCAGATTTTTAAAGGTATTTCAGCATTGCTGTGCTCAATGTTGCAATGCATTACAGGGCTTGGCTACACTTGCAAGTTGCAGCGCTGGTAGAGGCTTTCCAGCGCTGTAATTAGTAACCGTCCACACCTGCAAGGCACATCCAGCGCTGCAACTCCCTGGCTGCAGCGCTGGCTGTACACCTGGTCAGGTTGGGGTGTAGCAATTGCAGCGCTGGTGATCCAGCGCTGCTCATCAAGTGTGGACACACACCAGCGCTTTTATTGGCCTCCAGGGAATAAGGAGATATCCCAGAATGCTTTTAACTAAATTACTCTCTTTGTTTTGTTATGCAGCCTCTCTTTGTTTTGTTGTGAACTCTGATCTCCGTTGAACTGCTTATCTAAAAAACAAACACTGATCACAGCAAACAGGAGCTATCTGTACCTGGCTGTGAACGATCAAATGAGAGGCAGGGAGTGAATGTTTGCTTGACAGAGAAACAGTGTTGGATGCAGGCTGTTTGCAATTAAGAGTAAGGGGTCGCGAATGTTTTGTGATTTTTCAATCCAGGAAGCTAACACACAGTGTTGGCTCCAAAAATCCACTCTCTCTATCTTCCCCGCTCCCTGTCACAGTACACCACCCTCCACCCCCCTCTTTTGAAAAGCATGTTGTTGCCACTTGAATGCTGGGATAGCTGCCCATAATGCAGCACTCCCAACAGCGCTGCTAATACTGCAAATGTGGTCACACACCAGCGCTGGTAGCTGTGAGTGTGGCCACACACCAGCGCTGTTCCTGCACAGCTGCATGACCAGCGCTGTAACTCCCAGCGCTGCAACTTTCAAGTGTAGCCAAGCCCTGATTAAAGAGCCTAAATCTCCGTTGGGGCTCATCTACACTGGCAATGCTAAAGTGTAGGTTTACCAGTGGTTGCGGCAGAGCGCTGGGAGAGGGCTTAAAAAACCCCACCTCCATGAGGGGGTGTAGCTACCAGCGCTGGGAGCACGGCTCCCAGTGCTGGTGCACTGTCTACACGGGCACTTTACAGCGTTGAAACGAGAAAGTTGCAGCTCTGGAAATTGCCAGTGTAGACAAGCCCAAAGTCTACATTGAATCAACTGTCAATGGGACTTTGGCTTCTATGTTCCTAAATCCCTCTTGCAAATGCAATTTAGGCTCTTAAATCAGTTAGGCGTTGCAACGCTGGCACAGCAATGCCTAAACACCATTGAACATCTGGCCTGGGGCTTTATGGTGTGTGTTTTGGAGGCAGCTGGGAGGTGGGGCTTGGAGAATAAGTCCATATTGTTTTTAACTACAAATATTACAATCCTGATACAAGTGCACATGCTTATCATTTCATATTCCTATGCTGGTTGTCTCATATGCCTCCTAAAAATCCTTAAGCAGGCTAGATCCTGCCAAGTGCATGCATAAAATATGTCTGGTTTAGAAAATCTGGGCAAGGTTCATCATATATCATACATCACTTTTATAATATTATTGCCATTTATCACTGGACAGCATTTCATTACTGAGTAATAATGCCATCAGGCACCAGCATTTATCTCCTCTTGTAATGTAGTTCATCTTCAGTGGTTTATTCATTGAAGTAGTCTCAGTTAGTGGGGACAACACTGTCTGTTGTCTGTTCATAAAACTCTTTTCATTGTTCCCACAGGGTTGCTGGCAACTCTGCATTAGTTATGCCGCAGGATATTTGTTACAGGCTTTCTGCTCTATTCCTTCCCCTCCCACATCAGATTGGTTATTCTTTTTACAACCCCACCAGACTAATTATGTAAACAGTTTATAACCCTTCCTATCTCTTGGGACTCAATGTACCTTTCTATGCCAAAGCGGCAACATCAGTCATCCTATGTAACTACTAATCACTACAGAACCATGGCTGCTAATGTCCTTCTTCTGAAGGTGAAATAAATCCTTCACACTAGGTTACAAACATGTATATAATATGAATGAGCCACCCAGCAACCCAGTGTACGTTCACAACAGCTTTGGAGGCAGTATGGTAGGGGCACTTGGTGGCAATGGTTGCTGCTTTGTTTGACTTTTTTTTATGAACTCCATCCCAGATTTGCTGCTTCTCCCAGGCAGTTAAATTTTAAAGAGGTTTCTCAAAATTTAGCTGGAGCAAATTCTTGCTAAACAAAGGGAAGACAAAGTGATCACCAAAGCCAGAATGCTGTTTCTAGAACTGGGACATGGGAACCTTGGAATTGCCACACTGCGTCACACCCGCGGTCCATCTGCTTCAGTATGCCGTCTCTGATAGGGCAATTTCTTGCAATACCCTGGACAAACCTTATTGAATTAAGGCCTTGTCTACACTACAAGACTATTTCGAATCAACTTAGTTCGAATTTGTGGATTCGACCTTATGAAGTCGAATTTGTGTATCTATACTAAATACACTAATTCGAATTTCTGAGTCCACATTCACGGGGCCAGCGTCGACTTTGGAAGCGGTGCACTGTGGGAAGCTATCCCACAGTTCCCGCACTCCCCGCTGCACATTGGAATGCTGGGTAGAGCCCCCAATGCCTGCTGGGGGGAAAAATGTGCCGAGGGTGGTTTTGGGTAACTGTCATCATAGAACCGTCAATCACGCCCTCTCTCCCTGAAAGCGCCGGCGGGAAATCTGTTCGCGCCCTTCTCTTGTCAGTTACAGCGCGTACGCCACAGCACTGCGAGCATGGAGCCCGCTGCGATCATCGCTGCACTTATGGGTGTTGTCAACTCCTCGCACCTTATCGCCCACCTCTTCCACAGTCAGCTGCTGAGAAATCGGGCTAGGAGGCTCCGGCAGCGCGGTGAGGACAGGAATTCACAGAGTGGCGCAGACCTCTCACAAAGCAGGGTACGCCGCGCCGTGGAGATCATGGTGGCAATGGGTCAAGTTCATGGTGTGGAACGGCGATTCTGGGCCCGGGAAACCAGCACGGACTGGTGGGACCGCATAGTGCTGCAGGTCTGGGATGAATCACAGTGGCTGCAGAACTTCAGGATGCATAAGGGCACTTTCCTTGAACTCTGTGACTTGCTGGCCCCTGCCCTGAAGCGCCAGGACACACGGATGCGAGCAGCCCTGAGTGTGCAGAAGCGAGTGGCCATAGCCCTCTGGAAACTTGCAACGCCAGACAGCTACCGGTCAGTAGCGAACCACTTTGGCGTGGGCAAATCTACCGTGGGGGTTGCTGTGATGCAAGTAGCCCACGCAATCGTTGAGCAACTGCTCTCAAAGGTAGTGACTCTCGGAAACGTCCAGGACATCATAGATGGCTTCGCTGCGATGGGATTCCCAAACTGCGGTGGAGCTATAGATGGGACTCGCATCCCTATCCTGGCACCAGCCCATCAGGCCAGCGAGTACATTAACCGAAAGGGCTACTTTTCAATGGTGCTGCAAGCACTGGTGGACCATAGGGGACGTTTTACCAACATCTTCGTTGGGTGGGCGGGCAAGGTTCATGACGCGCGTGTGTTCAGGATCTCTGGTCTCTTTAGAACGACCTCCAGGCAGGTAACTTTCTTCCCGGACCACAAAATAACGGTTGGGGATGTGCAGATGCCTACAGTGATCCTCGGGGACCCAGCCTACCCGCTAATGCCCTGGCTCATGAAGCCCTATACAGGCGCCTTGGACAGTGAGAAGGAACTCTTCAACTACCGGCTGAGCAAGTGCAGAATGGTGGTGGAGTGTGCTTTCGGACGTCTTAAGGGGAGGTGGCGGAGCTTACTGACTTGCTCGGACATCAGCGAAAAGAATATCCCCGTAGTTATTGCTGCTTGCTGTGTGCTGCACAATCTGTGTGAGAGCAAGGGCGAGACCTTTTTGTCCGGATGGGAGGTTGAGGCAAATCGCCTGGCTGCTGTTTACGCTCAGCCAGACACCCGTGCCGAAAAACTATCCCAGCGGGAAGCGCTGTGTATCCGGGAGGCTTTGAAAGCAAGTTTCCTCGGAGAGCAGGGTAACCTATGACTCTACACTTGATTTTAAGAGAAGCTGATCCTGGGCCTGTCTCTCTGTGTTGAGTGAGATCTGCGGTTACATACCCCGTTCTCCAAGTTTCCCCCACTTCCAAAACACATTTTTAAACAAATTAAATGGAACAGTTATTTTTAATAAATCTTTCCTTTTACTTTGCATTTCTGTTCAGGGTTTGAAACATGGACGCATACTGTGCTGGGTACGGTGTGCACTGATGTACAGACCGCTTGTTCCATAGAGGAATGACATCCTCCTGCTCCTACATAGGTCTCTGGGGTGGGGGATGGTTTCAAGTGGTTGTGCATGTAGGGGTGGGTTTGCAGGAAGGGGCGAGTGGTGCCTTCTTTGCATAGGGGTTTGGATGACGGCAGTGGGCTGCGGGTTTGGGCGTAGGAAGGGGTGAGGGGTGTGGGGGAAGGGTGAGTATCTGTCCGTGGATGAGGGCTCTTGTTGGGGCTCAGGGCAGCGGAGAGGATCGCGCCTACAGTGGAAGTGCATGGTAAGGGCAGCATGCCTTAACATTAGGGGGTGGCAGGCGCTAGGACCGTGGACAAGCGTACACATCACAGAATGACACGGGGCAGCATACACCACACAGAGTGACCCTGGTGACTACTGACTGCAGTCTGTGTGTGCCCTGCAGTTGATCCTGCCCCCGATAGCCTGTACCCTGCTAATGTAGGCTATCCCGTGCAATTATAAATCCCCTGCCCCCCCACATACATAGTCTTCTGACACGAAAGATGTGACGGAAAGAGTGAACAACAGCAAACAGCTTTTATTAATCTACTACATAGTGGGGTGATGAAACTTGGATTTGGGACTGGGTGATCCTGTAAGGGAAGCGCTTCTAAACAGTTATAGCGTCAGAGGTGTGTGGAACATTAGCGCTCAGCTGTGGTGCAGTGACAGTTCTCACGGCCCCTACCGCCCCTCCGTCTTGTAATTTTCGGTGAGGGGGGGACAGGACTTCTTGGCGTTGGAGGGTGGTTGCAGATACAGTGCAGGGGGGCTCTCTCCTCCTGCCTGCGGTCCTGCAGAACATCAACGAGGCGCCGGAGCGTGTCCGTTTGCTCCCTCATTAGCCCAAGCAGCGTTTGAGTCGCCTGATGGTCTTCCTGCCGCCACCTATCCTCCCGTTCGATGTGTGTGCGATGCTGTTGACATAGGCTCTCCCTCCACTGTCTCTGCTCTGCCGCCTCGGCTCTGGAACAGGCCATCAGTTCCGCGAACATCTCTTCCCGAGTCTTTTTCTTTCGCCGCCTAATCTGAGCCAGCCTCTGCGAGGGGGATGCCAGGGCAGTCCGGGAAAGAGCAGAAGCTGTGTGATGGGAAAAGTAACTGATTTCCTTGAACAGATACATGTTTGCGAACAGTGAACACAGTCTAGTCAGTTTCTCTGAACAAGACCATACAGGGCAACAAGTCTCACGAGATCTCAGGACAAGTTCGAGATTTCGGAATACGCTCTCATTGGCGGCGCCATTGCACAGGAGAGCGGACAAGCAGGGAAAGACAGCTGAATCCGTCTTGCAGACAGTCCTGGTAAGCCTTAAAGTAGATCATGCTTATCAGTTAGTGGATAGCTGTGCTCTCCTGCTAAAGGCAATCTGGAAAGCAGAAAGGCTGAGCCTTTTCCAGCCCCTCCCGCCAGTGCACGGGAAAGATCAATGTCTGCTTGTTCTCTGTGGCCTCCAGCACGTGGCTGTTAAGCGTTGTTATGCAACTTAATTGTAAACCGTTAACAATAGTAACAATACACTAATTGCCCGACTTAGATGCAGCCTGTCCAGAACGACATCACCCTGAGGCGGGTCACTCGCAGTCAGAGAGAGCGGATGCTACTGGAAGCCCTGCACAGACCAGGACCATATGCAGCAATGCTGGTGGAGGCGATGATTCCTCTCTACATTAGGATCTCCTGGCGCGGAAGAGTGTGCTTCCATGGAGCACAGAATAAGGCATCTCTCCCCAGGAACCTCCTGCGGAGGCTTTTCGAGCTGCTCTCTGAGAGCTTTCTTGAACTGTCCCAAGAGGATTATTGTTCAATCCCTATATGTGTGGACCTACTATTTATATAGTTTGACATGTAAAATTTTGTATATAGTATTTCTATTTTTTCTATACCCGTTTTTTAAAAAATAAAAGTTTCCATGTTTATAGCACTTACCGCCTGATCCTTCCCCTGATTCTGAGTCCGGGTTAACGGGCGGGGAGGGTTGGTAGGGGATCTCTGTGAGGGTGATGAAGAGATCCTGGCTGTCAGGGCAAGCGGTATTGTGTTCGCTGTCGCCTGCGCCGTCCTCCACAAACCCTTCCTCATCTTCCCCATCGGCGAACATCGAGGAGGAACTGTCCAGGTACACTATGCCATCCTCAGAGTCCACGGTCACTGGTGGGGCAGTGGTGGCAGACCCACCTAGAATGGCATGCAGTGCCTCGTAGAAGCAGCATGTCTGGGGCTGTGCTCCGGAGCGTCCGTTTGCCGCTCTGACTTTTTGGTAACCTTGTCTCAGGTCCTTGAGTTTCACGCGGCACTGCATCGCATCCCGGCTGTATCCTTTCTCTATCATTGCTTTAGAGACCTTCTCGAAGGTCTTTGCATTCCGCTTGTTGGAGCGCAGCTCCGAGAGCACAGACTCCTCGCCCCACACAGCGATCAGATCCAGGACTTCCCGGTCTGTCCATGCTGGGGACCTCTTTCTATTCTTGGATTGGCCGGACTCCTCTGCTGGAGAGCTCTGCATCATTGCAGGTGCTGTGGAGCTTGCCCCGATGTCCAGCCAGGACATCAGATTCAAAGTGCCCAGACAGGAAAAGGAATTCAAATTTTCCCGGGTCATTTCCTGTGTGGCTGGTCAGAGAATCCAAGCTCGGACTGCTGTCCAGAGCGTCAACAGAGTGGTGCACTGTGGGATAGCTCCCGGAGCTACTAAGTTCGATTAGCATCCACACCTAGCCTAATTCGAGCTAGCCATGTCGAATTTAGTGCTACTCCACCTGTCGAGGTGGAGTACCAAATTCGAACTAAAGAGCCCTCTAGTTCGAATTAAATGGCTTCCTGGTGTGGACGGTTGAGCGGTTAGTTCGAATTAACGCTGCTAAATTCGAATTAAAGTCCTAGTCTAGACCAGGCCTAAGCTAAATAATGAATTAGGTTTATGTATCCTTCTGGCCCCAGCCAGGGTTAGTATGTATTTCCATAGGAGAGAGGAACCACAGCCCTTCCAAAACTAAGAACAGTGGTGGGCAGTTAGGCAAATTCACTCAGGTTGCAACATCTCTAGAGAGTTACCACCAACTGGAGAGAGGCTTGAATTTACTGTTTTAAACTGGATTTTCCAGGAACCCTGTGACAAGAACCCTGCAGCAGGCTGTGACGGTGCTGCCCGGGGGAGCCAGCTGAGGTCACTCAATTAGGGTGAACTGAAAACAAAATGGGGCAGACAAACCCCAGAAGCTGGTGGTTATTCCAATACTTAGATTTACCAAGCCAGCAAAGAACAGCTTCTATAGTACCTCATTGCTTACTCGGAAGTTCAAACAATGCAGTTCCCTTAAAGTGCCCAGCCTCAGGCCTCCATCCAGACACACCTGTCAGATATTATGATGATTACTGAAAATCTCATCAAATAAAAGAAAAGGTTCTTCCAACCCCAAAGGGTCAGCCACATACCCAGGTTCAATTATAACTTAGATCTTACCCAAAATACACACTATTAGCCAATTCTTATTAACTAAGCTAAAATTTATTAAAAAAGAAAAGAGAGAGAGTTGGTTAAAAGATCAATATACATACAGACTTGAATTCAATTCTTGAGGTTCAGATACATAGTAGAGGTGAGCCTGTAGTTGCCAAAAGTCCTTTTAGAAATAGTCCATAGTCCATACTCAGGGTGACTCCAGTCAGTGACTGGGGATCTCAATCCTTATGGCTTAAGGTTTCCCCTTCTTGAAACCCAAAGCAGATCTGAGATAAAGCAGGATAGTGTCCCAGGGTTCTTGTACGTTTCCAGCAGCCTTTTGGCTTGAGACAACAATAGGCTTAACTTTTCTTCTCCCAAACATCCTGGCAATTAGCACACGGTAATTTTATCCATTAAACAGTTCAGATACAGTTTATCACAACCTTCAAAGAGACATATAGACAATAATACTATTTCACTCAAGTATCTTCCTAAATGTTAATATTCCTTTTTTGATCTTGGAATCAAAGCTATAGCCATAGTCAAGACTTGTTTGCTTACATTACAAGACCTGAGCAAACATCTCCCCTTCTATCTGTAACAATGCAGACTTGCATTTCAAAGCTTTATTCATTTACACATCTTCCTAACAAGTCTCTAAAGTTTGGCCATGGGTCAGGTCAGTCTGTGAGGTAATTAACTCTTTCTGGCCCTGTCACCTTTCAGTGAGATATTATATTACACTCATAACGTCACACAGGCAAATGTGGGCTAATTTCTCCCTCCCTGAACTCTAATAGTTAGAGAGAGTCTTAAACCCGGAAGCGTGAGGTTCAGAAAATTATCATTAATTCTGATACCTGTGAATACTCTTAATATCCATATACATGCCCATCCCTTTTTGAGTCTGGTTAAATTCCTAGTCTCAATTTCATGTGGCAGTGAGTTCCACAGTCTAATTATACATTGTGTAAAAAAAAATGTTTCATTGCCCGTCGCCTTGTTCTTGAGTTATGGGAGAACAGACGCTCCCAATCTACCTTCCCTAGACCATTCATTATTTATATAATTTCACCGTACCCCCCTCTTATTCATCCCTTTTTTAAGGTAAACAAGCCAATCTCCTTGATCACTCACCACTGACCCACACTGCACACAGTATTCCAGAGGAGGTCACACCATTGATCTATATAAAGGCATTATAATAGTCTCCCTATTATTCTCTTGCCTATTCCTTAATCCTAAGGTCTTTGGTTTTTTGACTGTGATTGCGCTTTGAGGATTGGTCTTCACTGACCTGTCTACAGTAATACCCATGTCCCTTTCTTGGGTTGATACAGTTAAGTTAGAACCCTATAAGGTGTGTGAGTAGTTTAAATTGTTGCCTCCAGTGTGCATTTATGACACAGAGGCCCATTGATGCCAGCTGGCAAAAGGTTCACTATTCCATCAGCAACTCCTACCAGGCCTGACAAACTCACTACACCTAGCACGCTGCTTTCATAATGTTCACCCATAAAGAACAACACATGAGATATCTAATAACAGCTGATGTCATACTGATCCGCATCATCTTTGTGAGATGTATGTAGGCCCTGGGGCTGTATAATGGCAGATCCTCCAGCCTCACCCTTCTGCCCACACCCGGCTGCTTCTTAATGCACAGGAAAGTCACAAGGAGCGGAGCTGTTCAGCACAGGGGAATCATGCATTCCCTCCACAGGCCTTCCTGAGCTTTTCCCCCAGATGTAGGGGGAACTGCTCAAGGGACGGTCACATAGGCAGGAGGGGTGGAGTTTTGCCACGGAAGGACAAAGATGGGAATAAATAGTAATTTTGCACATAGGACGTAGCCTCGCAACCCTTAGTCACATGAATAATATACACACACAAGTAATCCCTTTACTTCAATGGATCTTCATGTGTGAGAAAGGGTTTGCAGAACTGAGCCTTTATATAGCAAATTTCATTTAACGGTCTCAAAACATATGTGGAAACTGAGGCACAGAAAGGTTTAGTGACTTACCCCAGCTCACGTAGCACATCAGAGTCAGAGCTGGGACTGGAACCTATGTCTCCTCTCCTAATTCTGTGCTCTCAACATGACTCACTAACTAATTAATGACCCTCTTGCACACTCACTCACTGAATGGGCAGGTGCAAATAATGCTGATTATGGATGCACCATCACTGCCCCTCCATTGAAAATTTGCCCTATGTTTTAGATCAGAACTGACTCAGGTCCCCGTGCCGAAGTGCATACACCAGTGAGAATTTTTTCTGAATAAGGATGGACTTACCACGTAGTGCTTGGGCCCTGAATGCTTTTCTGCTCCAGAAGGAGGGAAACATTTCTGTAGTAAAATTTGAGAGATTCTCTTCATAGGAAGATCATAGATTTTTAAGGCCAGAAGGAACCTTCATGATCCTCTACTCTGACCTCCTGTATATAACACAGGCCACTGAATTTCACCCAGTTAGCCCTGTATTGATCCTAATAACTTGTGTTTGACTAAAGTATATCTTCCAGATATGCTTATCCACCACTTCCCTTGGTAGTTTATTCTAGTGGTTGATCATCCTCTGTGATCATTTGGGGAATTTCTCTATGTAAAACTTAAGAATTCTGAGTGATTTTTATGAAGTCTATGTATAACACTGACCATCAGTGTGTTGCCAGCACAGAGTGCCCGAGGCAGCAACAGTGGTTCGTTGCCCGGTGTGCTTCGCTCCAATAAACACACCAAGGTGGAGAAGCAGACAAAGTTTATTTGAGATCTCAAAGCGGTGCTCGGAGACACAGACACGTCTCAGATCAAGCACCCACCTACAAGCAGTTTTTCCCTCTTTATATATAACTTCAGCTAAGCATTCCTATTACCCCCACTACCCCCCCTTCTTCCCCCTCCCGTCTATTTTTCTATAGCAGATACATCATGCAAGTAGCAATTACATTAAGCAGTTAAGTCATACTTGGCAACAACCACTTTAGCTCGTTAGTAACTCTTCTGTGAGCAGTTACCTTGTTTTATTTCTTTTGATCTGTTACTTTGCCCCTTAGCCAGGAGCAAGCAGGCCTCATTATTACCTTCTGGTACAGGTGTTGCATCTGATAACCATTCTCTGTTGCTGGCCTGTTAGGTCGATTAAAGTTCAAACATGGAAAGGCTTTGGTCAGACATGGAGTGACTTTAGTTCATTCAGGCCTAGTACAGGAAGGCTTTATTGACACTTATGGTTTTCCACCCTTCTGAGTTACCTAGGGTTATGCCTAATGACACCAACAAATGTGTACGGAAACAGCCATTTGCTAGCAAATACTGGTCATGTATCTCACAAACCCTGTGTGGAAGCTGCTATGGGAAGACAATCAAAATGTACTAGTAGAACAATGAATGTGCTAAAGTGATTGTCTACCTTAACAGAAGCTGGTTCTCCCAGGTTGTCTTTTGGGGGTGGGGCTGGAATGGAAAATCCCCAGGAAAGAAAAGGAACAAAGAAGTGTTAGGTGCTGATGTTCAAAAGACACATGCTTTCTGTGTGGGGAGGCCTTTTGACTGTGGGACCTGAACAACCTAAGGATGGAGCGCTCCTTCTCCGGGGTTGTGGGGATGACAAAACCTTGACTGGAACCTGAAGGCTAAGCAGGAGGAGAGGTGTGTGGGGAGGGCCTGAGACCCCAGCAACGACTGACCAATGCCCAAAGGGGCAGGCTCTTGGAGTGGTGAGGGCAGTGGAAGAGGGATTTGTGTGCAGCTTTGTTTGTTATAGATCTTTATATACCTCTTGTCCCTTCTCTGTGGGGAAAGTGTGAGATCCCTTTGCGGAGTCCGGGTGTTACTTGCTTACACTGTCATGCACTCCCTGAGGAGGGAAATAGTAAACCAGAGAGGCCACACCTTTGGAGGAACTCAGAACACTAACAGCTACTAGGGAGGCGTGGGAGAGCTGACACTATTCCAGGGCCTAGGCAATTGGCCTAGATAGTCTCTTCTGCCAAGTTAGCTGCACCCTCCAGGGCAGACCCAGTGATGCTGCCTCAGCTCTACCCAGCAAGCCAAGAGCACATGGTTTGGGTCCAGAACAGCAACCTAGTGAGCGTCTGTGGGGGTTGTTCATGAGAGTGTTAACAAACTGATGGTTAAAAATGTGTGCCTTGTTCCTGATTTGTAGTTGTCTGGCTTCAGCTTCCAGACATTGGTTCTTGCTCTGTCTTTCTCTGCTAGATGAAAGATCCCCCCCCCCTTTTTTTTTTCCTCCCAGGGTGTTTTCTTCCTGTGAAGGTACTTACTCACCACAATCAAGTCACCTCTTCATCTTTTTGATTCCCTAAAATTTCTTCCAGTTTCCTGAGGCACCTCCCCAGGAAGGTAACAGCAGCTGGGAGGAATGCATTTGGATTCCCCTGCCTGGCCAATTTTCGCTCCTGACCAACAGTGTGCAAAGGATCAGTGATGGTGGAACATCGTCTGTCGCTCCAAGAGGACATCACTCTCAGTACTGAGCACCCCAGGGCCAGCATGCTGGAGATTTCTCACATGCACTTGGTTGGTTTGTTTCATTGGCTATATATATATATTTAAAATGAGGATAATTTCCTAATGCTGTTAAAAATGTTGATAACACTTTAAATTCTCTACAGAGAACACAGATTTGGCTTTGAAGTCTAGATTAACTTCCATCAGACAAGTGTAGCAATCAGCTTTCTACACAGTGAGGATGAATCTCCAGGGCATTCTCCCACTTGGGGACTTATTTAATATTGCAGCTATTATCTGTAGTGGCCACACAAGCAAGATTTTGTTCATTTAGAAGTACCCGCTTGAATTCTTCCCTGTAATTATTTTCAGAAGTCTGCATCTGAAATACTCCTTCCCTTCACTGAGAATAAAACATCTGCCTGATGTAGTCAATTATATTTTATATAATTTTTATATATTATATTTTGTATAATATGGGCTTGTGACAACTCCACGTCAGAATTACAGTAGCATCAGTAGGAGACAAGCCTCTATCTAAAGAATTTTATATCAATTAGTACAGGCTAATATTCTCCTTACAGAAAACTAAAACTAAACTAGGCTAATCTGAGACACTTTTATCGTCCCTTTTGAATTAGGCGTCAGTATGTAACAATAATACCATAGTTATAATATGGCCACTGAGGGGGAAAGGTCCAGTCTAAAAACTCTCTGCATTAGACTGCTGTTCAGCAGATTTGCCCTGTAAGGCTGGAGGATCACTGTGCTGTCTTGCTAAATTGGCAATTATTTGCTATGGGTGTGAAAGTGGGGAAATATAGAGGGAGATAAATTGGAAGCGGGCTGACAAGTTGGACACAATAAGTAACTCATTACACATTGTATCCTAGTGCTATAGTCATCCCTTGCTGGTTTTGGGGGAACTTTGGCATGCCTTATATGGTTATTTTAATTTTTGTACCATGAATTCTCCCATCCCCTTCTGAGCTAATTCAGTGTCTTGCACTCTTGGCCAGTGTCCTACTAAATCTTTATTGCTATGTGTTAGTCTGTGACACCATCATTAACTAGCTCGCTCACCACTATAGGCCTGATCTACTGCTCATAGAAGTCAATAGGAGTCCGGCCATTGGATCACCCCCTCACATTGTGACATCTCTAACCTGGTTTATGCAATATTATTTGGAGAAAAGAGATAATGGTGGATTATTTCCAAATGTCCTAACCCTTCAGGTACTATCCAAAACAAATACTATATGTAAGTACCTGTATTTCATTATCTTCAACATTTCCTACAGGCAAGAAGTCAAATAGCAGATTTACAAATGGTTAGACAGAGAGATATTTGGTGTTAGCAAAACCAATTTCTCCTAGAAGTTGCCACTCATTTTTTTTCTCTTCATGCATGGAAACTTTCCTGAACTGATGGTAACTTTTAGTCTGACGAAAAGTCTGTCTCTTGACTATTTAAGATATTTATTTTTTTCATCAAAGTAGCCACACATAGGAATTTGTTGCCCCCAGTAAGAATTAACATTAACTGAAATATTGGATCTATCAATAAAGTGGGGGTTAAAAAGACAACTTAAGGGAAAACTCATCCTGCGGAACAACATCATTCTAGTTCATCACATGGTTAATTGTATTAAGAGCTAAAATAAATACAAGAAGTGTCCCTCCTCTGTTGGCTTTTACATTGGTGTCCATCATCATAGTAGCTAAGCACCTCCTAAGAGCAGGGGTGGCCAACCTGTGGCTCTGGAGCCACATGGGGCTCTTCAGAAGTTAATATGTGGCTCCTTGTATAGGCACCGACTCCGGGGTGGAGCTACAGGCGCAAACTTTCAATGTGCCAGGGGGTGCTCACTGCTCAACCCCTGGCTCTGCCACAGGCCCTGCCCTCATTCCACCCCTTCCCGCCCCTCCCCTCAGCCTGCCATGCCCTCACTCCTCCTCCTACCCCCCAGAGCCTCCTGCGTGCCACAAAACAGCTGATTGGGAGGTGCGGGGAGATAGGGAGAGGCGCTGATCAGTAGGGCTGCCAGTGGGTGGGAGGCGCTGGGAGCAGGATGGGAGAGCTAGTGGGATGGCTGCTAACGTCTTACTGTGGCTCTTTGGCAATGTACATTGGTAAATTCTGGCTCCTTCTCAGGCTCAGGTTGGCCACCCCTGTCCTAAGAGTAAGAATAATGATCTCTCCCTCTCCCCTCCAGCAAGAAACAGGATGAGATTGAAGGGAGTGGGGTTCAAATTCATCTCCAATACTCTGAGGCTTTCCCTGACAGCCAGGATCTCTTCATCACCCTCACAGAGAGAACCCGGACTCAGAGTCAGGGGAAGGATCAGGCGGTAAGTCGTATAAACAAGAAAATATTTATTTGCTCGAAAACATGTATACCAAAAATATAAATTCTATCTATAAATACTATATCTAAAAGTTTTTAAAGGGAAACTAAACGAACAGTAGGTCTACACAGATTGGGATGGAACAATAGTCCTCCATGGACAATTCCACAAATGCTTCAAACAGTTCCTCAAATACCCTCCGCAGGAGGTTTCGAGGAAGAGGTGCCGGTGAAGCTCACTCTTCCACGCCACGAAGCATGGCCGCGTAGGGTCCCGGTCGGTGAAGTGCTTCCCTTAACATCCTTTCTTTCTGCACTCGAGAGACACGCCTCAGGGTAATCTCGTTACTGAAGTGCTGCATCTAATTAGGGCAATTAGCGAATAGTTACTGTTCTTAATGGTTTACTTATACTTTGCATAACAAAGCCCCGCGCTTAGCAGCCACGTGCTGTAGGCCACACAGGAAAAGCATACATTGATCTTTCCCCTGCAGTGTCGGGAGTGGCTGCAAAAGGGTCATAGTATCTGATTTCCAGATTGCCTTTAGCACGACGGCACAGCTATCCGTTAACTGATAAGCATAATGTACTGTAGTTGTCCGGTACGGTCTTCTTCATAGAAATTGACTAGACGGTGTTCACTGTTCGCCAAAATGTATCTGTACAAGGAAATCACTAACTTTCGATGCACTTGCAACGGATCCACGAGCCTATCCGCTGCCCTGAGCCCCAACAAGAGCCCTCATCCACGGACAGATAGTCACCCTTCTCCCACACCCATCACCCCTTCCCACGCAGAAACCCGCAGCCCACTGCCGTCATCCAAACCCCTATGCAAAGAAGGCACCACTCGCCCCTTCCTGCAAACCCTCCCCTTCATGCAGAACCACTGTCATCCGACAAGGCCTGAGTTACACTGATGTGAAACTGGAGTAACACAATCATATGCCCTAGATTATTAAAACTGAAAGCATTTTCAAGATCTGATTTATTCTTCGCTGTTTGTGCTGCCTTATTCATTTCTCTAAGTTTGGACAATGAACATAGGCTAGTCAGTTTCTAGTACATTTTACTTTCTGATTTTCATGCATTAGCACAATGCTGGCACACTACATGGGTGTTTGCTTGTTTTGGTTTCTTCATGTTTTCAACTGAATCAAACTAAAAACAAGGAAAGATTTCTATTATTCTTAGATTTTCAAAAATGTTTTGATAGCTTTTTATAACAAAACAAAAACCATTTTGGGGGAAGGTGTGGTATCCTATTGACCCTTCAGTGATTGTATTTGGCAGGTGACACTATACTACTGTCATCAAGCAAAGATGAATGGAAAGCTGACTAAACCAGAGTGGCAAATACAACCGCATCCACAATCAGCGTAACAAACTCATTTTTCAATAATGGTTGTATAATTGTGCCAGCAGAGCTTAAATTTTCAAGCACTGATTGGATCTGTAAGTATCAATTTGTGTGCAGTTAACTAGTTTACAGGCCAATTTAAGCAGTCAATATTGACAGTCTTACATTGCTGTTTGTTTGTTTGTTTTATTGTAATCCACAATATTTGGTGGGGGGGTTTCTTAAAGCCCTAGACCTTGGGGTAAATACACCTGGATCACAGCTTGCTTTTTTTTTAACGTAAGTTTTTAGCCTTTGTTGCAGAGAAAAGATTGAAAATGTAACCTCTAATGGTTCAAAATCTAGACGACCAAGAAAAAATGCAAAATCCAATATTTCAAAATGTCATGTTTTTAAGCCAATTTCATGATTTCTAGGGGGCCTGATGCATGACTTTTGAATGCCTAGGGCTAGCAATACTGCAGTTTCCCTCTCTCCTGGCTGCTATTTGTGCAAACAGTTCTGCCTTTTCCAAGTGATGGGTGATTTTGTGGCCCTTCTGCAGGAGTTTTGCAAGTTGAAAAAAAGGTGTGTTTAACTCAAACTACAGTTATTTTCAGTAGGTCACTGTATGAATCTTGTCTGGTAAGATTCTGTGTTCCCGAACTTTTGCCAAAAGGCTTGAGGCATATGACTTCAACTATTTTCTCTAGTATTGGAATTTGGCTGCCAGCTCCGAGGGACCCACTGTGATGTAGCCAGACCTGCCATCATGAAAGGTACTTGGGCTCCTTGGGGAGCTATGTAGGAGTGCTCAATCCTGGCTTAATTCCAGCGCTGCTCTCTCCCTCCTCTCCATTTTTTTACGCTTTCTCATCTGCTTGGGCCTGATTGTGCACCCCCTGCATATGAGCAACTCCTGGAAAGGCCAATAGGAACTGCTTGCATTGCAGCAGCTACAGATTCCAAGGTGTACGAACATCCTTTTTAGAGGCTGAATCAAAGTCATTACTGTAGAAGTGTCTGGGGAAACACTTCACAAGAACTGTCTATGCAATAATGTCATTGACTCCCCAGATTTCCACTATTCAAAGAATCTTTCACCTGCAGCTCTTAAATCCTCGTTCAGGAAGCTTGCATTGGAAATGATGTGTAGGGCTACCCTCCACGAACCAAATACTCAATAAGGAAAATTGTGGTTCAGGGTAGATTGAAAAGAGAGGGAAGCTGAAACTGTGTTTTTAGACTTAGTGTTTTATTGTGTTGAATGATGTGTTGAAAATAACACAACCCATCCTAGAATGCCTCAGTCTTATTCTGCATCAGCTTAATTGCAGCTAATTTTCAGGTCTGTCAAAAATGTAGTGCCAAGAACACTGTTGGAAAGGAGATATTGTAATGATTTTGAATCAGAAATAAATCTTATAAAAGTTTGACTTCTAGGAATTTAGTTTCGGAGGAGACAATCCTCAGCTGTTCTTACAAAGCAATAGTTAAAAACATACAGTAACTCAGATGCACAGGTGGACGGATTAAATGGTTTAGGATTAAAGTCCATTAGAAGGAATTACTCATCTGCTTCAACAGATAAACTGTTCCTCTGAACAGAATGTAGGTGACTATCTTCAATTTCCTAGTAAAAACTGGGATAAAAAGGAACTTTTTTTAGTAAAATCCATAGTGTTTTCCTTTGCTGAAAACACATTGTTAGTCCCTCAGTGAGGTAGGAAAGGTGCGGATCTTATAACTGAACGACCCATCCCAGTGGGGGATGTATTCCAGAGACTCAATTTGAACCTGCAGTTTACTCCAGCACTGTTGCAAGCCGGAACTAAGAACTTTGCCATTACTGTATGTAATTGATTCCATTTAACCAATTCTACCTCTCATCTCTACCTTTTTCCCTTTGTAAATAAACCTTTAGATTTTAGATTCTAAAAAAAAAAAAAATGATTATGTAGGCTACAGACTTCAGGGAGCAGATCCCAGGGAGCAGAGAGAGAACTAATCTACCTCAGCAGGCTTCCCAAATGCCTACAGCCCTAGCATTGCTTCTGTGGCCTTTTCTCTCATTGGGATCAAAGGGTTATTTTAGGGCACAGAAACTTTCATCTACAAAGTTTCTCCTTAGCTCAGCTGAGCTGAGGACAAAGTCCCTTTTTTTTTTTTAAGAAACTCCCAAACAGAACATCATTTGGACGTGGTGTTTGAGTTTATTATTACATTGTGTGATTTTTCTTAGCCAAAGACACTAAAAATAAAAAAGGTGAAGCAAAAGGCTCCTAGCCAGCAAAACATGTAAGCATATTTCATTAACTTTACTTAACTGGGACCATTCATGTGCTTAGTGTCACAGTTGTTGGCTATCTGCTTTGTAAAGTTGTCAGTCCTATAACTAAAGTGTTAATTATCTCTCAATGTATGTGTATAGGCTGAGATGAAATTCAGGTGAGTTCCTGTGTTCCTATTCACTACAGGTGCTTTAGACCAGCAAAATGGTGATGCTTGCAATTGTTACTCCACCCTGTGTCAAAGCAATTCCAAAGCCAGCAGCAGAGTACTTGCTTCTCAGCTGATTCCACTGTTGTTTGACTAATTTATTCTTTGGCATTCTTCATGCTATTAAGGAGTACCAGAACTATAATGCATGTGTACAAATGTACCTCCGTTGCTATTATTAATTGGTATTATTAGGAATGGCAATAAAAAAATATTGATTAGACAAGTGCCCAAAGACTCCAGTAGGGCTTGGGGTTACACAAATATAAATAAGACAGGTTTCAGAGTAGCAGCCGTGTTAGTCTGTATCCGTAAAAAGAACAGGAGTACAGTCCCTGCTGCAGAGGGTCACTATTTAAAAGGCACCAATGAGGAAGAGCTGGGGAAGGGAAAATAACATGAAAGAGAGTGAATGTGGTGAAGGATGGGAACAGCTGGCTAGTTCCATGGGCCCAGATTGTCAGTGGAAGTTGTGTGTCTAAATATCTGTGAGGAGCTGGGCCCTGGCTTTTGTTTTTACGTGGGGGAAGCAGTAGGGTGAGGCAGGGCAGGATCAGAGGCATCAGTAACCATGAGTGTAAGAAAAGGAAGGTAGGGGTGGTGGGATTGTCAGAGTTTCCTGCCTTGCCATGATCAGCAGAAAGGTTTGGTAGGCAGCCAAGGACAAGCTGTTGTCCCCCTAAGAGAATGGTCTTTCTACCTCTTCCTGGTGGAACACTTCTTTTTCCTAGCCTCCCCTCCCTCTTCCACATAAACCCTTATTATTCTCCACAGGCTTATGCATTGTGATCCACCCCTTCCTTTTCCCTGTGACCAGGCTTGGAAATGGTATCATACAGTGAATGCTTCCACTGTTCCTGGGCAGGTGAAGTGTTACACTTCACTCCCTTCAGCCTGCGGTGGTGGGGGTCATGAAGCATCAAGTGACTGTTGAAAGGGAAAGAATTGGGAAAACCCATGTCACTCTCCATGGTAATCTGCTCCCTGACTAGAAGCCCTCTGGTTTTAGGCTAGGACTAGTTATGGAGCAGTGGTTTCCCCAGGAATTGAAATTAGGGGTGGGGGGGGGGTGTTTGAATTTACACGGGGGGGAGGGAGGTGTCAGGGCCGATGAGGGGTGAGGCTGAAGGTGGGCTGTATGGCACCATAGTAAAAACTGAAAAATGTTTCATGACCATTTTATTAGATTTAACTCATGTTTTTAAATCATCACACCAATTAAAGTTGGCTGCTCAAGCCTTCTATGAAGCACTAAATCTACATCCTTCTTGGTTTCTTGTTATAATTTTGCACAACTCTGTTAATTAACTTCTTGAATGCAATGCGTTCATCTTCGGTGGTTTCTCATGTGTCCGGTACTTCCATTCCTTCAATTGATAAGCTCACTAGTTCATTCACATGATCAGGCAGAAGGCAACTTCTTTCAGAACACACAATTCTATTCAAGGATGAAAAAGAATGCTCAACTGTAGCTGGTGTGACTGGGAGTAACAAGAGATGAATTCCTACTTCTTTCATCCCAGGAAACAGAACAAAGATCGGGTCGAGCCACTAGTGATGATAAAAAAGAAGTTGAAGTCTTCTAGCCAGTCAGTGGAGTTTCTTGCAGAAAGGTAGTGAGCATTTGCTGGTCTTGTTTGGAACCAGTGTTCCACTTCAGGATGAACAAGTGACAATGCACTTCACATTGGCCTCCGGGTTGTAGTGTGTGGTATCTGTTGCTTAAATAGAAAGTAGGATGCCACAGCCATGTTTGTTCGCATGAACTGTGTTGTGTCTCCAGCATTCTTAACAGCCTCATGAAGTACTTCTAAAATTGGCTTTGAAAGTGGGCTTATAAGGCTTTCTGCATGTGGATGCACTCCAGAGGCCTGGTGTTTTGCAGCCCTTTCACGTAGTTTGTCAGCATTGGCTTTGCTGATTGGTTTGACAAACCAAGCTCCTCCACTTTTACCAATTATAGCATTGGGAAGCTTTCCTTCTTCGTAAGCTTTTTTGCAAGAGGTGCACCAGTAGCCATCTTTTGTAACTTCAATAAATGGGAACACTTTGACTGACAAACATCGGGAACTGCCTTTAGGTTTTGGAGACACTGTTTCTTCAGTAGGTAGCTATATTTGTGCTTCAGGCTGGTCGGATGTAGATATACCACTTGAACCTTTAGATGACATGTTGAGATATTCTTGGTTCTTGATGTGTTCTTCACCTTGGTTAGTTTGAGGCCTTTGAGTGGAAAATTTGTTTTGTTTTTTGTCTTTTCATTTTCACTTTGACCTGCAACATATAAAAGAGATATGAATCAAGTAAATGTTTTGTTAGGATAATGCAAATTTAACATAAGGATAATGCAAGTTACACCAAAATACATAACAGGTCTAGATTTCTAAAAAAATACAATTTTGTTTTTAAATGTATTTAATTTAAATTGACTTTTGAAAAGTAAGCCATCATGGGATAAGAGGGCAGTCCTTTCATGGATCAGTAACTGGTTAAAAGATGAGAAACAAAGGGTAGGAATAAATTATCAGTTTTCAGAATGGGGAGAGATAAATAGAGGTATCTCTGAGGGGTCGGTACTGGGACCATTACTGTTCAATATATTCATAAATGATCTGGAAAAATGGGTAAACAGTGGGGTGGCAAAATTTGCAGATGATACAAAACTATTCAAGATAGTTAAGTCCCAGGCAGACTGTGAAGAGTTACAAAGGGATCTTAGAAAACTGGGTGACTGGGCAACAAAATGGCAAATGAAATTCAATGTTGATATTGAATTTGTATTGTTTTCCAATGTGCAATCTCAACTATACATACAAAATGATGGAGTCTGAATTAGCTGTTAACACTCAAGAAAGATCTTGGCGTCATTGTGGATAGTTCTCTGAAAACATCCACTCAATGTGCAGCAGCAGTCAGAAGAGCCAACAGAATGTTGGGAATCATTAAGAAAGGGATAGATAAGACAGAAAATATCATATTGCCTCTATATAAATCCATGGTACATGCACACCTTGAATATTGTGTGCAGATCTGGTCACCCCATCCCAAAAAAGATATATTGGAATTGGAAAAGGTACAGAGATGGACAACTAAAATGATTAGGGGTATGAAACAGGAGGAGAGATTAAAATTACTGAGAATTTTCATCTTAGAAAAGACGACTAAGCGGGGATATGATAGAGGTCTATAAAATCTTGACTGGTGTGAAGAAAGTGAATAAGGAAATGTTATTTAATCCTTCACATAACACAAGAACTAGCAGTCCCCCAATGAAATAAATAGGCAGTAGGTTTTAAAAAAACAAAAGGAAGTATTTCTTCACACAACATAGTCAAGCCGTGGAATTCTTTGCCAGGGGATGCTGTGAAGACCAATCTATAACAGGATTAAAAAACTAAATAAATTCCTGGAGAATAGGTCCATCAGTGGCTATTAGCCAGGATGGGGAGGGATGCAACACCATGCTCTGAGTGTCCCTAGCTTGTTTTCCAGAAGCTGGGAATGGGCAATGGGGGATGGATCACTTGATGATTACCTGCTCTGTTCATTCCCTCTGAAGCACCTGGCCTTGACCACTGACAGGAGACTGGGCTATATGGACTATTGGTCTGACCCAGTATGACCATTCTTATGTAAAAATTAATTATAATAATAAAAATGTTTAGTACAGAAACTCCCCAACATAATCATCTCTCAAGATAGCAACGGTGTGAGATAACAACCATGGCAAATAATACATTTTAAAAATCTTGGCCTACTAGGAAACATTTATATAAGTTTCCATTCCCAGTCACAAATCTAGCATTCTGGAGCAGAGTCACTAAAATATAGTCCAACAAACAAATGTTTATTTAACGTGCCCTTCACTTTTCCCTCCACTACATGCCGCTCACTGGTGTCCTTGGTCAGTGGAGACTCAGAGTTCAGAGGTGCTTTCACGTGAGTGTGCCTCCTAGGTGGGGGGGGGGGCAAGAAGGCACCTTGCTCGTTCCTCCAGCTGCTCACTGTTCACTCTGCCAGCCTCTGTGACCTCTGCAAGTTGTTCTCTTGAGGTTCCACCCCCCTCTCAGTGATTTCAGCTGAGCGCTCAGTGGGGGAACTTCACTGCTAGTGCAGTCTGGGCTGTCTCTTCCACAGAAACACTGTCCCACAGCAGGTCTAAGCACTTAGATCTGATTATCAGTGATTTCAGCTGTAGTGGTCACTTAACAGAACAAAAGACTATCTATGGAGCCCAATCAGCCCTGTGTCCTGAAGCCTTTCCCCCCAGCTCATCACTAGCTGTCAGGGAGAGCTCATTTAGACTTTGCTTACAAATCATCATTTGAAATTATTAGGTTGGCCAACATCACGGAAATGAATGCACTGACCTTGTCATAAAAACAACAGCTGCATAAGGAAGCTAGTCTATGTTCATACTTTTCAAATCTATTATACTTTTTCAGATACATGTATTTTATCATATACTGTATATGCTTTTAAAATGTGTATTAATGTTTCAATTTCAATTCAAATTTCCAAACAGCCACTCAATCGGCATGTAACTAGTTCACAAAACTGGGGGGGAGGGTGTTGGGGAAATTCAGGGGGGATGTAGTAAGTTTCACTGGCAATTTCTTACTTTCACAGGAGGCCTGCTGGAGGACCAAATGCTTGTCTGCCAGGGTGCCCTGGAAAAGCCTGCCCTGCTGCATGTCCCATAGTAACCCTGTACTCAGCACCGAGGCAGCACTGTAGTAAGAGGAAAGTTATGTTTGCTGCAGGGCTGCGCCCTTTCCTGCTGTGCATCTGCAGAGTCAGAGAAATGCAGCTGGCATGGGAGTGAATGGCAAAGTTCTCACGGATTTCACAGATTGTCACGGGTGCAGGGGCGGCTCTACAAATTTGGCCGCCCCAAGCAGTCATGCCCGGGAGGCGCCCCCGAGCCGCGGGAGCAGCGGACCTCCCGCGGTCATGACTGCAGAGGGTCCGCTGGTCGCGCGGCTCGGCTGGACCTCCCGCAGCTGTGGGCGGTTCGCTGGTCCGGCGGCTCCGGTTGAGCTGCCGCAGTCATGCCTGCGGGAGGTCCAGCCGAGCCGCGGGACCAGCGTCCCCTCCGCAGTCATGCCTCCGGCAGATCCGCTGCTCCCGGGGCTCCGGTGGACCTCCCGCAGGCATGACTGCGGCAGGTCCGCCGGCCCAGCCTGCCGCCCCCCCGGGAAAGGGCCGCCCCAGGCGGGTGCTTGCCCCGCTGGGCTCTGGAGCCGGCCCTGCACGGGTGCATCCCTGCCCCACGTCTCCTCCTTGCTAGAGCCAAGCAGGCGCTGGAACGCTAGTGACGCGCTCTGGGTGGGGCGTGGGCTCCCCCCCCCCCCCGGGAGCGGATGGAACGTTGTGTCGGCAGGCGCGAGACAGGGCCGCTGTTGCCCCCACCACCGCGGCTGCTTCGCGGGCGCCTGGTGGCCTCGGGCGGGGCCTCCGCCAGCGCTCGGCGTAGCGCCCTATTCCTGCGCCGGGAGGAGGGCGGCGGCCGGGCCGTAAAGCGATGGTGAATCGCTGGGAGGCAGCGCGCACGTGGCGTGTGTTTACAAACAGAGTTGGGAGGGGGGCGGTGCCCCCGCCTTACCCCACCCAGGCACAGCCCGGGGGTGGGGGGGGAGGGGTGTCCTGCCGCACTCCCCCGCCCCCGGCTGCACACAATGAGGCGGAAGGTGCCACGTTAGGCTGCGAAGCGCCTGGAGCCGCTGCAGCAGGTAGGAGAAGGCGGAGGGCCGGAGCCGCTGGGGGCGGGGGAGCCTCGGCCCTCTAGCCCGTGAGTGCAAGTGCCGCCGCGCAGGGCAGCGGGGATTGGAGGAGCCCGCAGCGGCCAGGGGGTGTGACCGCTCCCCCCGCCCCTGTGGCTGAGGGCGGGCAGCGCCCCCCAGCTTGCCAGCCAGGAGCGCCCCTGTGCTTTCGCAGCTACTGACCGCGGGGGGGGGCAAGGGTCCGCCCTGCTTCCCTCCTTCCCCCCCCGGGAGCCCCTGGCTCTGTCCCGCGTGGGGCGCGCACCGTCCGCGCCCGTGGTCCTTGCTCCGGCGCCCTGGGCTTTCCCTTCCCCGGGGCATCGCGCTTGGAGGAAAACAAGGGCTGCGCCTGCCTGCGGGAGTGGCCGGGGGGAAACCCCCTTGTGATCTGTCCGCACTTCCTCGCGGTAGCGTGGGGGGAGCGAGCGCCCACCTACCTTTGCCCTGGGCCGCTCCCTGTGCGTAGCGCCGCTACCAGGCTAGGAATAATGATCCTACTTCGTACATTAACGAGGGAAGCCTCCCCGTGCCCCGTCTGTGAAGTAAACAGCCCAGCTGTGCAGTTGGTGAAACTAAAAGCAGGGACGCCAAGACCTACATTTTCCAAAGTGACCCCGGATCACGGGAACTCGCCTTCTGGGAGGCTCCACGTTTCCAAAACCGAAGCCTGTGAAAGCGGATACTTGGAAGCAGCACCTGGCAACATGGCCCTACAGGAATTGCCCAGACCCAAAGAGTTAGTGGCAAAGGTGTGAATGGAATCTAGGTGCTCAGACTCCAGCCTCAGCCCTGGCTTCTAACCCCTGGACAAACTGATCGGTCTTTTAAAGAGGTGCTGTTATCTAGGCCAGTGGGTCTCAACATTTCCACACCACTGTACCTTTCAGGAGTCTGATTTGTCTTGCAGACCTCCAAGTTTCACCTCACTTAAAAACTACTTTCTTACAAAATCAGACATCAAAATACAAAAGGTGTCTCAGCGCACTAGTACTGAAACATGGCTCACTTTTTTATTTTTACCATATAATTATACAATAAATCAAGTGGAATATAAAAATTGTACTTACATTTCAGTGTAAAGTGTATATAGACCAGTATAAACAAGTCATTGTATAAAATACTAGTTTGTACTGACTTTGCTTTTTAAGTAGCCCGTTGTAAACCTAGGCAAATATCTAGATGAGTTGATGTACCCCTTGGAAGATCTCTGTGTACCCCAGAGGTATGTGTACCCCTGGTTGAGAACCACTGTCTAGTCCAACCAGCTGTCAGTGCAGGTTGGATGCACTACACTATATTTTCCTATACTGCCTTCAGCTTCAGTTTTTATCTGGTACAACTTTGCTATAATATAACTTTCATTTACCTAGAATTGCTATGGTAACCTGGGTTGGGAGTGAAATCCCTGAAGTCATCTTAAGTTCTCTTCTTGGGCAACTGGCTTGGTCTGAACAGTTCATATAGTCAGTCTAATTTCGCTATTCTCTTTCCCCACAGAGGCAGTGAACCACAGTAAGGTGCAGTTAACGTGGTTTGAGTGTTTTTCCTGCTGTAGGCCTGTCTGGCCAGAGATTCTGCACAGGTGGACCTTGTGCCCTGGCAGAACCCTCTAAAGTCAGTAGGATTCTATGCAGGTATGCCTGTGCAGTCACTTATGAAATGGGGTGGAAGTTAAGGAGTCAAACCCATCTCTGTAGATTTTTTTTTCCAGCTCAGTCTTGTAATTACTGTACAGCAGGGCTGTCAATTAATTGTAGTTAACTCACGCAAAACAAATTCAAAATTAATCACGATTAATTGCAGTTTTAATTGAACAATAATAGAATGCCAATTTAAATTTATTGTAAATATTTTGGGATGTCTTTCTACATTTTCAAATATATTAATATCAATTACAACACAAAATACGAAGTGCACAGTACTCTGTATTATTTTTATTACAAACGTTTGCACTGTAAAAAATACAAGTTTTTCAATTCACGTGAGACAAGTACTGTAGTGCAATCTCTTTATCATGAAAGTGCAACTTACAAATTTGGTTACATAACTGCACTCAAAAACAAAACAGTGTAAAACTTCAGAGCCTACAAGTTCACTCAGTCCTACTTCTTGTTCAGCAAATTGCGAAGACAAACATTTATGGGGAGATAATGCTGCTTGCTGCTTCTTTACGTCACCAGAAAGTAAGAACAGGTGATTGCATGGCACTTTTGCAGCTGGCATTGCAAGGTCTTTATGTGCCAGATAGGCTAAACATTTGTATGCCCCTTTGTGCTTTAACTTGTAGATTGCACTATCTTTTGTTTAGCTTTTTTTACAGTGCATATATTTGTAATAAAAATAATAATATAAAGTGAGCACTCTACACTTTGTATTCTTCATTGTAATTGAAAATATTTGAATGTTCAATATATTGGAAAATGTAGAAAAAAATCCACAAATATTTATTCTTAATTTAAATTGGTATTTAAACTATTGGTATTGAACTAGTTGTAGAGCATGAAAACAGCAAGGAGTTTCAGTGCTGGTGCTCTGCCTGCACAAGCTGCAAAGCAAATGATGATGAATGTATACCATACTTTCAGGATAGGGGACTCTATCATGGGAAGCAGTGACTCTGAAAAAGATTTGGGGGTCATGGTAGATGATCAGCTGAACATGAGCTCCCAGTGTGACGCTGTGCCCAAAAGGGCAAATGCGATCCTGGGATGCATAAACAGGAGAATTTTGAGTAGTAGAGAGGTTATTTTATTTCTGTATTGGGACTGGGGCAACCACTGCAGGAACACCGTGAATTGTGGGCACTAGAACTGGACACAGAAGATGTAGTGATCAATGGCTCCATGTCTAGTTGGCAGATGGTTTCAAGCGGAGTGCCCCAAGGGTCGGTCCTGGGGCTGGTTTTGTTCAATATCTTCATTAATGATCTGGAGGATGGCATGGACTGCACTCTCAGCAAGTTTGCAGATGACACTAAACTTGGAGGAGTGGTAGATACACTGGAGGGTAGGGATAGGATACAGAGGGACCTAGACAAATTAGAGGACTGGGCCAAAAGAAACCTGATGAGGTTCAGCAAGGACAAGTGCAGAGTCCTGCCCTTAGGACAGAAGAATCCCATTCACTGTTACAGACTAGGGACCGAATGGCTAGGAAGCAGTTCTGCAGAAAAGGACCTAGGGGTTACAGTGGAGGAGAAGCTGGATATGAGTCAACAGTGTGCCCTTGTTGCCAAGAAGGCTAACGGCATTTTGGTCTGTATAAGTAAGGGCATTGCCAGCAGATCGAGGGACGTGATCATTCCCCTCTATTTGACATTGGTGAGGCCTCATCTGGAGTACTCTGTCCAGTTTTGGGCCCCACACTACAAGAAGGATGTGGAAAAATTGGAAAGAGTCCAGCGGAGGGCAAAAAAATGATTAGGGGGCTGGAGCACATGACTTATAAGGAGAGGCTGAGGGGACTGGGATTGTTTAGTCTGCAGAAGAGAAGAATGAGGGGGGATTTGATAGCTGCTTTCAACTCCCTGAAAGGGGGTTCCAAAGAGGATGGATCTAGACTGTTCTCAGTGGTATGTGATGACAGAACAAGAAGTAATGGTTTCAAGTTGCAGTGGGGGAGGTTTAAGTTGGATATTAGGAAAAACTTTTTCACTCAGAGTGGTTAAGCACTGGAATGGGTTACCTAGGGAGGTGGTGGAATCTCCTTCCTTAGAGGTTTTTAAGGTCAGGCTTGACAAAGCCCTGGCTGGGATGATTTAGTTGGGAATTGGTCCTGCCTTGAGCAGGGGGTTGGACTAGATCACCTCCTGAGGACCCTTCCAACTCTGATATTCTATGATTCTATTATTGGAAAATTGAAGCAGGTTCAGAGAAGAGCCACAAGAATGATTAAAGGATTAGAATACCCACCTTCTAGTGATAGACTCAACGAGCTCATCTGTTTAGTTTACCAAAGAGAAGATTAATGGGTGACTTGATTACGGTGTATAACTACCTATACTGGGAACAAAATAATTAATAATGGGCTCCTCAATCTAGCAGACAAAAGTGGCTGGAAGCTATACAGATTCAGACTGGGAATAAGGTTTACATTTTTAACAGTGAGGGGAGTTAACCATTGGAACAATTTACCAAGGGGCATGTGGGATTCTCCATCACTGACCATTTTAAAATCAAGATGGGATGTATTTCTAAAAGATCTGCTCTAGGAATTATTTTGGGAGAAGTTCTGTGGTCTGTGTTATATAGGAGGTCGCTGCAGCAATGAGGCCTTTTTTGGACGATGCTGTGTTGGAGTAGTTTCATTTATGGTTAGGGCCCTACTAAATTCATGGACCATTTGGGTCAATTTCACGGTCAGAGGGTTTTAAAATTAGTCAGTTTCATGATTTCAGACGTTTACATCTGAAATTTCAGGGTGTTGTAACTGTGGGGATCCCGGCCCCAAATCGGACAATGCGGAGATTGAAGGTTGTTGAGGGGGGTTACAGGATTGCCACCCTCACTTTGGTACTGACATCAGAGCTGGGCTCTGAAGGCTGCAGCCACCAACCTTCCTGAAGCTAGAGGAGATTCCTGGAGGTGGAGGTGGGTCCCAGCTGCTGGGAGCGCCTCAGCTGGGGGCTCCTAGCTACTAGTCCCCTGGAAGATTAACGCATGGGCCCTGGCCAACTTGGGGGACCCCCATAAAAATGGGAGGCCAGAGCCCTGGCTGGAGCCACAGGGGGCAGAACCCCCCAAGCTAGACACCCCGAGTCCTGACTAGAGCTGCTGGGAATGGAAGCCCCGAGCCGGGCGCCCCGAGCCCTGGCTGGCGCGGCGGGGGGCCCTGGCTGGAGGTGGGGTGGAGGGTGGAAACCCCGAGCCGGGCGCCCCGAGCCCTGGCTGGAGGTGGGGTGGAGGGTGGAAACCCCGAGCCGGGCGCCCCGAGCCCTGGCTGGAGCAGTGAGGGGCAGAAGCCCCGAGCCCTGGCTGGAGGTGGGGTGGAGGGTGGAAACCCCGAGCCGGGCCCCCCGAGCCCTGGCTGGAGGTGGGGTGGAGGGTGGAAACCCCCAGCCGGGCCCCCCGAGCCCTGGCTGGAGGTGGGGTGGAGGGTGGAAACCCCAAGCCTGGGCACCATGGCTGGAGCTGCAGGGGACTGAAGCCCCAGGCCTAGGCGCTCAGAGCTGCACTGCCTCTGGAGGTGGGTCTGATCTCCCCACCGAGAGTGGCAGTGCAGAGGAAGAACAAGTCCTGTCCCTCTCCAGCGCAGCAGACTAGCAGCTAGGAGCCCCCAGCTAGGGTGCTCCCAGGAGCATAGGGAGATCTGATTTCACGGGGCAGGGCTTATTTCACAGTCGTGACACATGGTTTTCATGGCCATGAAATTGGTAGGCCCTACTTATGATGCCAGAGAAACTGCTGTGAGAGGAAATGGACCAGATTGGGTCAGTCTGTGCATTTCCAGTGCTTTCCGTTCTCCAGCCACACCTGAGGTTTCTTGTCGCATCCAATTCCTTTAATCTCTCTCCAGATCTGTGCTAATCACCGTAGTATCTGAGTTAATTCCCCCCCCACCCACCTTTCTAAGTTGTGGTATCCTGGCATGCACATGCCTCCCACCCCATTGGAATTATTAGTGGGAAGAGGGAACTTAAATTTAAAAAAAAATGGAATTGGGAGTGTGGAAGTCCTTCAGCCCAGCAGAATGTCAGCCAGTGCGGTCAGCAGTGGCTGCTTTCTTACTGCTGCTGTCCACAGCATTAGCAAAGAATCCTCTGGCTTGTTATCGGCATGGGCAAGAAAGGAATGAGGGGTGGGTCCAGGAATACATAGATGGACTGTTGTCACGGCCGGCTCCCGGTTCATGTGTGGGCTGTCACGGTAGCAATGCTGAATTCTGGTGTCACGGTGGAAACCGTGAACAATAGTCACTTTCCACCATTGTGATATTACGTACTGTGGGAGGGGGGAGATGTGGGGAAATTCCTTTGAACATATAAATACTTCTCCAACCGTTCCTTTCCTCTGGGGAGTGTTGATTATCACCTGATGTTTAGATTTAGATGCATGGCCAGATAATTTTGGAGCTAGCTTGTGCTCTTGAGTGTCTTTGCATCACGTGCTGGTTATTACCTCTAATTAGAGAGCAGATAATATAGACTTGTACATCAAGCTGTGCAAAGCATGCCCTCTGGATTACAACAGAGTTATTTCGAAAGCCTTCGAGCAATATCTTGTGCAGGCATTAAGATGGTGGTACAGCTGCGCGCTGCAGGAGACCTGTATGTGATTAAAGCTAGCTTGGCGGCCAGGGATACTCAGCTTGTGGGTCTAGCACAGGGGTGGGCAAACTTTTTGGCCGTGGGCCACATCTGGGTATGGAAATTGCATTGCAGGCCATGAATGCTGACGAAATTGGGGGTTGGGGTGTGGGAGGGGATGGGGGCTCTGGCTAGTGGTGGGGGCTCTGGGGTGGGGCTGGAGATGAGGGGTTGGGGTGCAGGAGGGTGCGCCGGGCTGGGACCAAGGGGTTTGGAGGGCGGGAGGGGGATCAGGGCAGGGGCATGGAGTTGGGGCATGGGAAGGGGTCAGGGGTGCAGGCTCTGGGTGGCGCTTACCTCAAGCAACTCCCAGAAGCAGCAGCATGTCCGTCCTCCAGCTCCTATGCGAAGGCACAGCCAGGCAGCTCTGCATGGTGCCCTGTCTGCAGGCACCGCCCCTGCAGCTCCCATTGGCCCTGGTTCCCTGCCAATGGGAGCTGCAGGGGCTGCGTTTGGGGCGGGGGCCGCGTTCGGAGCCCCCTGGCTGCCCCACACATAGGAGCCTGAGGTGGGACATTTCACTGCTTTCAGGAGCCGTGCGGAGCGGGGCAAGCCCCAGAGGAAGCTCGAGGGCCGGATTAAAACGTCTGGAGGGTCGCACACCCATGCTCTAGAGGGCCCTGCATAGATCTCCTGTGAAATGCACAGTTTGGTCGGAACTCAGGGCCTTCCCTAGCCATTTTGGTGCCCTATGCAGGCCCCCCTGCAGGGAGGCTGTGTGTGGGCCCCCAGGCCTCCGTGGGGCGGCAGGGGGAGCACCGCTCCCCAGCACTCACTGGCAGTGCTGGGGCCGGGTCACTCCACTTACCATGTGGTGAGTGCAGGCCCGTCCCCTGCAGCAGCCCTCAGGGGAATGGGGGCGGAGCAGGGGTGGGAAGAGGTGGGGCAGGAGCTTTGGGGAAGGGGTGGAGTGGGGTGGGGCTGGGGCAGGAAGAGGCGGAGCAGGGGCTGGAGCAGCACACAGCCGCGCGGGGCACCAGGAAATGTGGTGCCCCAAACTTCCTGGTGCCCTACACAGCTGCGTACTTTGCATATGGGTAAGGACGGCCCTGTCGGGATCCCTTCACGTGCTGGCTGGTCTTGGGGTCGGAATAGTGGTTGCATAAATGTTTCCCGTACAAGAGCGCTCTCCTTGCTGCCTGACACATTTAAGTGCCTAGGAAGTGGGGTAAGGAAGAGGTAAAGAGAAGCAATGTTACGTCAAATGGTGGTGTAGAAGCAAAAGGCAATCATGGGGGATCATGGCATTAAGTTGCAATGTTTTAGTTGCTATGTTGCATCACTGTGACTTTACCACATTAGTTTCATGCAATGCTACAACCAAATACCCGAAGCAGCGTTGGGATGTCATACAGGGATTATTTGGTGGCTCTCTGTGACAGGGATGATTGCTGCTGATTTTGTTCTATACCGATGTTGAGAGTCACTTATGGCAAATCATTGAAGGTTTCCTAGGTAGGGAGATTCACTGCAGTTAAGAACCAGAGTGTGTCAGTGTCTGCCTTACTTCTCCAGTGCCAGAAATATGAACTGATCCTTGGAGCTGTTGATGCAGCATGCTTTCCTCCTAACAATTCTCAGCCTGACCCCTGGTCCAGAAACGGCTGGGAGTGAGGGAACAAGTCACCTTGTTCCAGGGGAAGGACCAGGGAGTGCTTCCAGGGGAAGGACCAGGGAATGCTTAAGCCTAGGCTGGTATTAGATGGTAGGTGCAAGAAAAGATTGGACTGCATCTGTGTGGACAATGGGAGGTTGAGTTGCGGTGCTGCAATGGGCAAAGTAAGTAGAGGCGGAATGGGGATAGCTGCATTTGGGAAGCATTTCTTGTTTGGAAGAGGGATAGGGGAGTAGATGATGCATATACTTGTCAGCTCTCTGAAGAGGTTAAGCAAGTACATCATAATAATACTGAAGGAGGAGACCTGTTGCACTTTAACGAAGATAGCCAGAGTCTGCATTTTTTTTAAACTCACTCCTGCCAGTTCTTGTTAATTGCATCTTTCAGTTGCAGTAACTTCTCCCTGTGAACACTCCTCACCATTGCCACCTTTGGCCAACAGATCATTTTTTACTCTTCCACTGTTATGGAAATGAGAATTTCTTGTCCACTCTGATAAATAAGTTTATGAAAGCCTTGTAGTAAAGCGCTTGTTATTTATCTTGGGATCATGGTTTTAATCCATCACTCTTACTGTCCACATGGACAGTCTTTTCCCCAGAGACTATTGTCCAGGTCCTAGTCTGAGACATGTTATCTGGTTTCACCTTTGTAACTACAATGAAGGTTAAGAAGAACACAGCTCAAGCACATTAGTGGCTTAAGGAGAGGAATGGAGTAGGAGGATGTTGACTCAAATCCACTCTTGAGTCCTATAATTCCTTGAAGGAAACAGAAAACTAAAAGACAGTTGATGTTAAGGTAATAGTAACCGTCTTTTACTGTTCCATTCCCTCACTTTGCAGGTGAAGGTACATATTAAATTGACAAATCCGTTCTTAAAGGAGAACTGAAATTTGATATAGGCGATTCTAATAATTTCACCTAATTACAAAAAAGACTCAATCCACTTACAGAAAAAATCTCCTTGGTCCCAAGGCAATATTTATGTGGCTGATGTCAGCTGGGCCCATCCCCTTCCCCTCTGACTTGCAGTTCAGTCCCTTCCCACCTACCCCTGAAAAAACTCTATTCTCTTTGCTCCATTTTCACTCAGTCTCTGGACACCTCATCTTCTCTCTTGAAGTTAAGTGCTCCTGTACCTGATGACCTAGCCCACCTCCAAGGGCCAGATTTTCAAAGGAGCTCAACTTCTACTTAGGCACCTAGGTCCTGATTCAGGAAAGCAGCAGGTATTCCTGACAGCACTATAATCACGTGTTTAAAGTTAGGGCTTGGCTACACTGGAGAGTTGGAGCGCTGGTGGTGGGTTTACAGCGCTGCAACTTGCACACCGTCCACACTTGCAAGGCACATACAGCGCTGCACCTCCCTGGCTGCAGCGCTGGCTGTATTCCTGCTCTGCCTCGGGTATAATTATTGCAGCGCTGGTGATGCAGCGCTGCTCCGCCAGTGTGGCCACCAAAAGTGCTGTAATTGGCCTCCAGAATTTTCCCATAATGCTTTTAACTAAAGAACTCTCTTTGTTTTGTTATGATGCCTCTCTTTGTTTTGTTGTGAACTCTGGGCTCCCGGAGCTGCTTATCTAAAAAACAAACACAGCTCCTGTTTGCTGTGAATGAGGCAGGCAGGGGGATGAATGTCCACAGCTAGCGTTTGCTTGAGGAGAGAAACAGCACGGCGGGGGAGGGGAAGGGGGAAAGGGAGTCCGTGGGAGCAGCTGCTTATCTGGTCTGCAGGCTGTTTGCATTTAAGAGTGAATGAGGGGTCGGGGAAATGATCAGAATTTGCAAGGCAGGACGACTTGTCGGCTCCAAAAATCCACTCTCTCTCTCTCCCCCACGCTCCCTGTCACACTCCACCCCACCCCCCTCTTTTGAAAAGCACGTTGCAGCCGCTTGAATGCTGGGATAGCTGCCCATAATGCACCGCTCCCAACACCGCTGCAAATGTGGCCACACTGCAGCGCTGGTAGCTGTCAGTGTGGCCACACTCCAGCGCTTTCCCTACACAGCTGTGCGAAGACAGCTGTAACTCCCAGCGCTGCACACCTGCAAGTGTAGCCAAGCCCTGAAACACACGCCAAAGTGGTGTTCTGAATAGAAATCGATTTAAGTACATGCTAAAGTGCTCTTGTGAAGTCGGGTTCCAAAAGAGAGCCGAATATTCAGAAGAGCTCAGCACCTGGAATGCAGTTGGAAGATCTGGGCCCTTATTTTAGTGCCTAATGGAAGCTGAGCTGTTTTGAAAATCTGGCCCTGAATTTCAACTCCTAGTTGAGTAATGTCTAACCCTTGCTGGAAATCAAACGCTGGTAGAAGCCCGAATGAAAGGGAACTGGGCAGAGTCTGGAACTCTCTCTAGCTCTCTTCCAAGTGTTGTAAAGTGTTCTGGAATTTTATGGATGCTTGAATACTGTCAGTTCCTGTCTCATGCTCCTCCCACCCCGGTACCACATGCTGTACCTTCTGTAGGGCACTTGGGCATGCGTGGTAGCAGGGTCCGCTTGCCCAGTGTACGACAGGCTACCAAGCTGTAGATTTAAACCCTGACTTGCCATCCACTAAGTCTCTGTGTAGACAAGCCATGGTTCTCTCTGTTCCTTTTGCCATCTGACCAGTACCACAGGAGAAGAGGCCACCCAGGAGGATTATGTTTGTGTCGTTTAAGCTTCAGGGGAGAGGAGAGGGGAACGAGCGGTATCGCAGGCATTTCAAAATTCAGGTCACGTAATGGCTCTCATAGTACTGTATTCTAACTTGGCACTGCTAAGGACAGTACTGTATTGAGATGGGGTGGCATATTAGTACTGAATTTGAGGTTAATAGAATTACGCCTTAGGAAACCTTACATGAAAATTTATCAGCTCATGCACAAAATCTACTTGCCTGCCCTTTGCCGTGACTGAAGCTAATAGGAGGGGGAAAAGGTAACATTCACCTGTGTAAAAATAATAATTAATAATAATTCTCTCCGGGTGAATGGACATGTTTTGCAAGGCTGACTTAATCATACATTATACTGGTGACAGAACTGTGATGTCTAAGACTTTTTCACTTTAACCGTTAAATGTGTCAAGTGAAAAATGCCACTGTAAATTTCTGTAGGAACATGCCCCATCAATGCAAAAGGCTTAGATGTTGCCCTTGTTCTTATGCCATCCAGTTATTTGTCATGTTATTTGTTATTTGTCAAGCTACGTAATTATTTTGTTGCCACAATTTTAAAAGGAATTAATGCATTTGCTACTTTGAATTGAATGGCAACTGCCATTTACTAGGTTAGGCTAAATGGAGCAGTTAAAATGATGCAGAGGAAGTGACGTATGCTATATGCACTCTATGCAGAATGCATTTTGTTTTGAGAAATCAGCATTGCTTCAGAAAGTTGAGAAGTTTGTGTGTTGGCTAGTACTGTACTGTGGAGTCTTCACAAAGGGATTTATTCAGCCTGAAGGTATGTTTGAGTTTTGTAACAGGCTGGAAGGAAGAGAGAAGTATTAGTATCACTAACTCAGAAATGGGAATAATGATGTTAATGGCGCAGAGTCACTGAGTGTTAGCCTCTGCCTGAGGCAAGATTGTTGTAGGACACATCTTCTGTAAAGTCTTTGGACTGCCTGCCTGTAAGAAATGCCTGGTAATTAATGAAGAGATGTTAAGGACTTAAGTACCAAGTCACATGACTCCTCCAGACTGCCAATAAAAGACTCCCTGGAATCAGATTTCAACTGCAGGGGCTGATCCCAACCATGCGTGTTGAATCTAAGAAGCAAAAGCTAACTTTGCAGGAGATTCAGCCAACAAAATAATAAGAGTTCCGTAGCAATTTTGGGCCCATTTTTGGGGCTATTTTTGCCTTTTTTTCCTGATCTATAAGGCTTTCATGGCATGGAATCTTAATAGCCTTCAGTACTCTGCTTAATGCTTTCATCCCATCTTCATCAGTTCGTCCAGACACTTCCTGAAAGAATGGGGGCAGGCGCATTAGCCATCTGTGTGAGTACAGACTGTCTGTTGTATGTGGAGGGAGGCCTCTTCCAGTCACTAGTTTATTAAACTGCATAAACTTAACAGTGTGTGCATCTGCAGGGGGAAGACGCTGGATAGTATCAACATGTCTGAGATTGGATGACTTACTTTTTTATCTTTCAAATCTAAACTAACCAATCACTGTGGATCTATTCAGGATTTTCCTCTTCTGCTCCATCCACAACATCCTTAGACTGTGAGCCATTGTTAATTTCATGGGGGGGATGAGTGAGTATTTCCTAGTTTCTTTCTCACTTTTACTCTGAAGGGAAATACAGGCTCTCTCTCTCTCCCCCCTGTTTATATTGGACACCTAGTCCAGGAGGCTGTTACAGTGGGAACACGATACATGTACTAGAACTGACATGTTTTTGGTTGATTCAGTAAACTAAAATGGTATGATTGGTATTTCTCCTCTCTTGTTTTTTGATCCTAATCTTTTCACTCTATTTTATGTTTAGATGACCTGTTGCCCCTTTGAAACAGTGTCTAGTGATGGTGAAATTGATTGACAGTTTTGTTTTTTAACCACAGGCCAACTGCAACATGTAGTTTAATTAAGATAATTTGAAAAGGGCAGAAGTGAAAAAACATGTTTCTGAAGTGTATGACTAGTCTTCTAAAATTCATACTGCTGTCTCTTGTTCCACTCTGCAATGCCATTAAGCAAAAAATGGTTAAGTGGGCCAATCATTTATATCTTTATCTTAAAAAAAAAAAAAAAGCAACTGATTACAGGAATCAGTGAATATAAAAAAATACAAGTATAACCATATTTTGATTAATATATTTCCCCAACTGAGACTAAGTAGGATTCAGTTCACTGCTTAGAGACTGCCACGGGGAATGGTTTCTTACTGATCACTTAAGTAGGTTTTTTCTTTCTGCTAGAGGCAAGACTTTTTTATATTTTTCATACTTAGGTCTAACAAAGACTTATAAATATGTCAGGAATTACACAGGATATGTCGGCTTTAAACAATTTCCTTTTTCTAATCTCTGTTAAAGAATAGGACTGGGAGATCTGGATTCTGTTTCTGGATCTTTTACAGACTTCCCTTGTAAACTTGAGCAACACACCTCACCCCTTGGGCTTCAGTTTCCCCATTGTGAAATTGAGATGGGTGACCACTAACCAGCTTCCCAGTGATTATATGCGGCTAAGACATGCATAAGAGTTTACAAGTTTGGGGCCTTAATTAGAAAAGTGTTTCAAAATCCTCTAATGGAAGTATTATTATTATCATTATTATTTGTCTGGTCCATACAACCCAATCTTTGCATTGGCATATATCTTAAATGAAAATAGCTTACGGTAGTCACTTGTAATTCTCATAAGAAATATTATTTTTAAAATGGCATCTTGGCAACAGTCAGTGAAAGCTGGAATTTGAACATTGACTATACTTATTTATCATATGTATTTATAAGGTGATCATTACAACACAATTTTTAATTATATGGACTAATACTCTTTCTCAAATAATATAGAGTATTTATAACTTATTCTATAGCCTTAGCTACACAAGCAACATCTTCTTTATATGTCAGACCAGCACAGTCCAAGAAAGTCATTTACATACCAGATAGCATGAAGTTGCCAAGTCCTAGTATCAAACAGATGATTCTAGTACACATTTCCTCAGAGAAGCTGTGCTTAGCAAAAAGATGCATCAATCTTGGTAAGAAACGATTAATGCAAATTCTCTCTTGTACCTGGAACAAGGTACAGCCTGGCTTAATAGCAAAGTCTGGGCAAGTGTTCAAGTTAATTAATGAGGTGGAGTTGAAACATCATGTTGCATTTAAAGAGATTAGAAAATAGTAATGTTTATTTGAAAACAAAACCATAGGTGTGAGTATCGTTAAATAGCTCTGTCCCTATATGTTGTAACACACAATTTGCAGACAAGATTTGAGACATTTCTACAGGGTTTCTACAGACAAGACTTGAGACATTTCTACCAGGTTTCAGTGCTTATTATCAATACATTGCCAGATTCAGCTGTTTCTTATATGCCACACTTTGAATTCCATGGTGTCATGGGTCATCGCCACCAGTCTTGTTAGCTGTTAATAAACTTGATGCCAGAAATATGTGAAAACACTTTTTTAAAAATGCTGGTTGAATGGATTTAGGTGAGTTATATTCTGCTTGCCTATAATAAATAAACCAAAGATGATGTGATGTATGATGTGTTAAGCTACTGCTAGATGAAGAGAGTTCTCCTTTCAACCACAAGCTATCTTATCTTGGTTTACATTTCTACCCTTATCTATTACTTACCCTGTTACCAATAGATTTTATCTGGACACTTTATCTTGTGGATTCTTCATCTCTTGCAGTCTTAAGTCAAGGCGAGTTATCTTTCCAAAAGATAATGCTATCGTTCAAACAGAAGTTATGGGCTTGATGCAGAAATTATTGGGTGAGAGAGGTTCTTTTCTCTGTGTTATATAGGAGGTCAGACTTGGTGGTCAGAGTGGTCCCTTCTGGCCTTAAAATCGGAGTCTAAGTTGATGATTGAGATTTTGCAGCTAACATAAGTGGTCCCTTCTGAGTCTGGCCCACTGGTTACTGTAGCAGTATAGCTTAGCTACTGCAGTGTATTATCCACCCTATCTCCTAGCTACAGATAAGTTGTGGCTTTGGACTCCTCCTCCTCCTTACTTTCTTTTTCCTTTCCCTCCTCTTGTTCTCTGTCCTGCCCGTTTATAAAGTACTACTTCATAGAGATTTTGCTGTGGACTAAAGTAAAACAAACAAAAAAAACCCACCAGCCCTACACACTGTTCTATTTCAAAACCTTAATTCTTAACTGACATGCAACCTCCTGTAGTAAATGTGACCGACTGCTCTCTTTTCCTCTGCTCCCTTAAGCAAAGTAAATCAGCAGTGAGGCTGAAGGAAGACATGAAGAAGATAGCTGCGCTGCCACTGAGCAAGCAGAGGGATGATAGCTGTCAGAAGATGTTCGGTGTGAGCCTCCAGGACCTCCAGCAGCAGGGACTTACCAAGAATGGCCTCCCAGCGGTGGTGTGGAATACAGTAGAATATCTCACCCAGCACGGTAAAGTTGACACAGTCTCTTTCATTTAATCGTGTTATTTATGTAAGTCTCTTCAAAGGAAGTTTTCTGTTTGTTTGTTTTCGTTTATTCGGCATGAAAACTGAATCAAGTTTGGCTCAGACTGGGTGCTGAAAATAATACTGCATTTGGCTTTCCTTTTTTTGTTTGTTTGGTTGCCTTTATGTGGAAGTATATTCAAAGGGACATTCGCAAATGTAATCTGCTGTGTTATAAAGTGGCTATAAAGAATCTGTTCATTTTATAATTTAAACAGTTTTCATAACTAGACTTGCATTATTGCTTGATTCAAATTAACCAGCTATGCCCATCATTTCTGACTCTAGGTCCTACACATAAGCATAGTAAAAAGAACAGGAGTACTTGTGGCACATTTGTTAGTCTCTAAGGTGCCACAAGTACTCCTGTTCTTTTTGCGGATACAGACTAACATGGCCGCTACTCTGAAATAAGCATAGTAGTGAATGCAGCAAAGAATCCTGTGGCACCTTATAGTCTAACAGACGTTTTGCAGCATGAGCTTTCGTGGGTGAATACCCACTTCTTCGGATGCAAGACAGGATTCTTTGCTGCTTTTACAGATCCAGACTAACACGGCTACCCCTCTGATAGTAGTGAATGTGTATGATTGTGAATAGAATGCCGTGTGTAATTATAAGCCCCAGAATGGGCTTTTTGTTTTTATCAACTAGCACTGGCAGGTTTCATGTAAGCCTCTAAACTTCCAACCTCTCCTTCCATACATTTAAGTTGTAGAACAGAATGAACTTCTTTCTCAGTGGATAAAATACACCTCTTTGCAGAGGGCCAATGCAAGCCCATTGGTACAAATGTGAAGCACTTCTGTGGCTCTTAAGTGATGGCTAAGCCTTGTGCTGGCCTGCTACATGGGAGTGAATTTCACCCTGTGAGAATTTACATCTTCTGGTCTCACCCTGGAGAGTGGAACAATGTCCTTTTTAAGGATTCTCCGAGGTTCCTGCCGCCATCCGCCGCCATCCACGGGCACTGAGCCCGGGCCGCCATGAGAGCGAAGTGGCGAAAGAAGCGTATGCGCAGGCTGAAGCGCAAAAGGAGAAAGATGAGGCAGAGGTCTAAGTAGATGTCTTCTCTGCTGCTACTGAGGCTGCAAAGCAGAGCAAAGAAACGTTGGAGCTTGGGACGCAGACCTCCAGACACAACTACTTCCTGGTGTTGCAGGAGTGCTTTCCTATCAGTCTTCAAGAGTTTTCCATCTTAAGAATGAAGGTCTCATCCATATGGGTGGTAGCCCTGAGCTTTCACGTTCTGGACTGGTTCTGGTCTTTGTAGTTGAATGTAGCAGGCATACAATAAATAAAACCAGGTTTGGTGGGGAAAAAAAAAAATACTGGTTAAATTGTAGTGTTTAGGTTTCCAGCCCACACTTTGAGAAAATAACCAAGCTTTTAAAAACAAACTCACAATAAGCTAACAGGAGTTAGTATAGGAAGTGAATTCACAGTGCAATAGCTGTTCGTGACTAACTCTCAACAAATAACTTTCCAAGTAGGTTAAGCTAAACAGGGACAAAGCACTCTTATTCTGGAATAAGAGTGTCCACATATAGAGTTATTCAGGAACAGCTGTTCCTGGATAATTCCCTGGTTAGACAAGTTGTAAGATATTTCAGATGTGATGGAGGAGAGAGAAATCAAGGGCCTGAGTCTCTTCTCACTTAAACTTATATAACTCCATTTCAGCCAGTGGAGGTACACTGGTATAAAAGTGGTGTGAGATCTCAGTCACCCACCAAGACCTTTGCATAGCAGGTGATGTGGGCGATTGCTGTTTGGGGGCATGGTTTGGACCTCACTTTTGTGTAATTGATTTGGTTAGTGAGAAGGAGGGTTGATCATTTTTAGATTCGTTTTCATTTTGTGTCATATCAATGAGGAGGCCAATTTGGTAATGCCTTGATGTAGTACTTGTAGCATGTACAATCCTTTGGAATTGGAGGCACAGTCCACTGGGGGTTATATTGTACACTGGAGAATGATTAGGATTCTCAGCATACATGAGGGTGACCAAATGTCCCAATATTAGGGGACTTGTCCTGCATCCCAACCTTGCATCGGTTGGGATGCCCTTTGTCCCGATATGGGGGACCGTCTGGACTGCAGCTGCAGTGCTGCCACTCACCGCTTCCTGGTGCAGCTCCCGATGCCCACCCGCCAGCAGGAGCGCCGTGTGCTGCAGGGGCGGGGCTTGCAGGCGCCGGGAGCAGGCAGAGAGCCCTCCGCCCCCCGACCCGACCCGACCCGCGACCCTAGGAGCCAGAGGGCCAGCCTGCCAGATGCTTCCCAGGATGAGAGCCGCCCCAGGTGAGTACCGCCAGGACTCCCCACCTCGCCCCCTGGCAGGTCCCTCTGGCTCGGGGGGGGGGGGGGCTCTGCGTGCTGCCAGTGCCTGCAAGCCCTGTTCCACAGCTCCAGCAGCTCCCACTGGTGCTTTTCCCAGCCAGTGGGAGCCACAGAGCTCGCGCTTGTGGCGGGCGCAGCACATGGAGAGTCTGGAGACTCCCCTCGCCGCTCTCACCCTTAGGAGCCAGAGACCTCCCAGCAGGGCTGGTGAGTGCGGCCAGGGAAGGAGGCAGGGTGTGATGGAGTGAGTGTCTGGGAGGTGTGTGTGGGGCGGTGCTGGGCTGTGAGGGTGTGGAGGGCGCTGGGCAGTGGGGGAGGTTTGTGTGTTCTGGGGTTCTAGACAATGGGGGCCTGTTGGGGGATGCTGTGCGGTGGGGAGATCTGTGTGTGTCAGGGCACTGGGCAGGGCGGGTCTGTGTGGGGCATTGTGTAGTTGTGGTGGTGGTGGGGCTGTGGGGAAGGGCACTGGGAGGAAGGGAGGGAGGGAGGGGAAATCTGTGTGTATTGGGAAACTAGCGAGTGGGGGATTCTGTGTGGGGTGCTGGGCAGCTGTGGTGGGGCTGTGGGCAGCGGGGCGCTGGGCGGCGTGTATGTGCACAGCACTGTGCATTTGCGGTGGAAGAGTTATAGGGGGGCTCTGGGCATAGTGGATCCAGGGGACGCTGGGCAGGGGAGCTGTGTGGCGCAGCATGGGCCCATCCCAACCAGGAAGGGGCACGCTGGTAGCACAGGGCCAGGCGGACCAGTATGCCCCTGGCTCCGGTCGGGGCTGTGCACCTGTGTCTGTCTCTCTCTCCCTCCCCCACGCTCTTGCGATCTGGTCACCCTAGCATACATTATGGTGAAATCTTCCCTAAACCCTTGAGAAGATTAGTGATAAGTATTCCTCTGTTGTATGCATTGTGAAGGGCCAATAGTCTGCCCTTGGGAAGTAACATACAGTGCTTGGGCCAGATTCTCCACTACTTTATGTCTGTCTGATGCAAGGGGAGGGTCATTGTCATAAACTGGTGCAGCGCAGTGGGGTCTCAAGCCACGTGTATTTTATAGTGGTGCAGTGCTGCACCTGTATTACCCCAATGTGTCTAAAGTGTGGTCGGGCTGGGGATGAAGATTGGTGCTCCCTTTGGAGTCTTCCAGTGTTGCTCCTTAACTGGCATGAGAGAGCGTTGTGGACTGTGATCGCATACAGCAATGGCAGTTGGCTGGAACACTCGGTTGTTTTTGTAAGAAGGTTCCTAGAGCAGATATTCCTCTGGATTTTTCCCCTCTACGCTGAAAACATTTCTGTGCACCTACAATTTGCTCTCCCAAATTCTCTGAGCAAGAATGTGGACTTTCTTTAGAAGGCTTCTTGGCATTGATCCCAAGTGGTGGGTGGATGTGAATGAACAAGCCTCCCTCAGTGCCATGACCACTCAAATGAGTGTACACGAGATGCTGCTGGGTTTTGTACAGCTTCTTCAGCTCCTTCTGTTTTCCCATGGGACCCTTCTGGCCATCATCGTGTCTTCTTTCACTTGAGTTTCCTCGGGGACTCTTCCTCTGGTTTTGTTTTTGTTTTGTTTGGATTCTTCTTTATCCAAACTTAACAGCTTCACATCTTCTGGTTAGTGAGAGAAACAAACTCCTCTGAAGTTTACAGGCTGAGAATGGCTCCCCTTTCTGTACCTCTGAGTATGGCGCTGTGGCAGATTTCCTTTTCTTTATTGTCCCAACACCTTGCTGTTTGAGTTTAATTTTCCATTGACATATTTTCCTTTTCTACCATCACTCGCCTGAGGACGGTAGGGAAGCAGAGATCGAGGAACCGGAGCAGTCAGTTTCTGCAGGATTTAAAAAACAACAACCCATGAACCCTTTTCTGGCCTGTATGGCTGGAAACATAACCTTCCAAATGTTAATCAGTGCAGTTACTCGGTGAGGAATTGTACTGAAATCAGGTAGGGGATTGGCTGAGACACATCTGGTGAATGTACCCTTTTCTTTAGATACATGACTCCTTCCTCTCGGTTGCTCCGTGCATCTCTGATCTTTAGATTGTAAGCTTTCTAAGGCAGGGCCTATGTAGATATTGCTGACCTGTGCAACAGCAAGCATGTAATAACAGCTAATGTGAGAGCATTCATCGGCAAGCCTTGTACCATCCCCTAGGTCAGTGGTTCCAACCTTTTTTGATCGCACAGCCCATCAGTAAAAATGTTTTGAGCACGCAGCCCCTGCTCCTGGCCGAACTGCCAAAGGGGGTGGGGGGAAGTGGCGCTGCTCCGGCGGTGCTCCTCCTGCCACGCACCCTGAAGGATCCTCCTGCGCACCCCACTTTGGAGACCACTGCCCTAGGTCAAAAGACCTAGGGGATGGTACTAGGAAGACAAATCCTAGCACTCCAAATGACAGAGCTTCCTGGCTTCTGTGAGTGAGGGGGGTTGTGTAGAGAGGGGTCAGGATGGAGGAACGGAATCTTTGCTATTCTACCCCTCAACCTTCTGGCTACATTTATTGAGAGAAAAGGGAAGGTGTCTGCTACTGTGCCCGTCTTCCAACCTCCATTGTTGAGCCCGGGGATATCCTCTCTTTTTCGACAAGCAACAGCAGAATAGAATCAACCTGCTTTTTTATTGATCTAGTCTGTATGATAAGAAATACTCTTCTTTCCCAGTAGATTCACGAGGCCGTGGGTTAGGGTTGCCAACTTTTTAATTCCAGAAAACCGAACACCCTTGCCCAACCCTTTCCCGGGTCCCCGTCCCTTCCTGATGCCTTGCCCCTTCCTGGGGTCCCGCCCCTGCTCACTCCATCTCCCCTCCCTCCCATCGCTTGCTCTCACTCACCCTCTCTCACGTGCTTATTTTCACTGCAAGGCCCAAACAGGCAGTGTTATTGTTTTGACAGATGTATTATGCTAAGTTCAGGTTTTATTTGTTACGCTAAAGCTGGCAGCAAAATAATCAAAAAGTATAATTTAAACAAAAACAAAATTTCACAAGGTTTTCATGATTCTTTCCCTCACCTCTTCCCATTTTTTCGTAACCAGCTCCATGTATTTTGCTCACTAAAGTTATTGTAATTTTATGTGTGGAATTAGGACCACACATTATCACAGCTGCAATGGGTCCATTAAAAGCCCACTCCTGAAGCCCAAATACAAATCCACAGAGCACAACCACAGAAATGCACCTGTCCAGATACCTATATAAATAAACCTCTTGAAACTGACTCCCACGCCTACATGCAGATACACATGTGTATTCATATGTACACATCTAACATGCCCTAACACATATACTTCCACATTATTTAATACTACAATTGTTGCTTAGTGCCTAGAGACCCCAATGAAGATCAGGGCTCCAGGTTGGTAGGTGCTGGACATATACATAAAAAGAGAGAATCTGCAACAAAGAATTTATAATGTAGCTAGACAAAGGTGGGGAGAAATGTATGGAACATGGGCTCTTCTGCAACTACTAGTCAACAACATTCACTTTTTAAGAAATAATACATTTCTTTTAGAGTTTCCTTCTCTTATAAAATATGTATATATTCATTTCATGACAAGTTTTTTAAGTCATCAATTTTTTTGTGCGCAAGCCTGCAAACGGAATAAAAGTCGAAGAGTTAGGCTGCAAATTTTATTCACACAGGTATACACATATGCGGCAATACATGCACCTCCCTACACAAGGAGAGAGTCTCTTACACACATACAATGCATGCATGCATACACTTGCCTACACAGAGACACTTTTTCATACACTTTTCCAGGGGCTGCCTAAATCACCAGCCGGAAAGGGAGGAGGGTGGGCTGGATGGGAAAAGTGGTGCCGGAGGGGGATGGAGGAGAGAGGATGGGGAGGGACGAGAGCGGGGTGGGGGTGAGAGGGGGCAGTGAAGGAGAGAGGAGGGGGTGTGTGGAGGTATGTGGGGTGGATAGGGATGCAGGGGGAGGCGGAAGGCTACAGGTGAATGAGGATGTGGGGGGCCCAAGAGAGTATAGGGACATAATGGGAGTGCAGCTGTGTATGGAGGTGAATGGGGTGCAGGGCTGCGGGGGGTGAGGAACATGGGGGTGGTGGCCCTGGGAGGTGGAGAGGATGGGTGGGAGAGCGCTATAAGGGGTACAGGGCTAGGATGAGTAGGTGTGGGGGGCAGGACAGGATGGGACGGGGGAAGGGATGCAGTGAAGGGGATGGAGATGCAACCCCATTCCCAGCACTCGGAGATGGGGATACGCATACCTTGAACTCCTGGGTGCCGGCGATGGGGTGACAGACAGACAGACTGTGGCTGCCCCTAAGACCAGGAGCTGGACATGCCAGCTGCTTCTGGACCCGGGAGCCACGCGGTAGCTAGCAGGGATCGCCACAAACCCAACAGTCAGCGGCCAGGATCCCTTTTTGACCGGGTGTTCCGGTCCTAAACCGAACACCTGGTCACCTACCATGGGCTGCCTTCTACTGCCACGTTCTAGGGTGAAGACACTCTGTGGGTTTGTTTTCACTGCAATTAAAAACCCGAAGCTGGCCTGTGTCAGCTGACTTGGGCTCATGGGGCTCAGGTGAGGAGCCTCTTTATTGCAATGTAGGTGTTCGGGCTTGGGCTGGAGCCTTGGCTCTAGGACTCCGTGAGGTGGGAGGGTCCCAAAGCTTGGGCTGCAGCCCAGTCCCAAACATCTGCATTGCAATGGAACAGCCCCTTAACCTAAGCCCTGTGAGCCCAGTCAGCTGTCACAGGCATCTCATTGTCCCAGGCATCTCATTGCAGTGTAGACACACTCTGTGTATTACAGATGGTTGGAGTGAGATTGCCACCACCATGTTTCAGTGTTGTTTTATTCATGTAGCACAATGACTTGTGAGGATGATGTATAGGGAGAAGATGCTTGGGAGCCAATCAACTAATAGTCAAGGGGAAAAGATCATGGTAATATCCTACTGGTGTATTGATAAAATGGACTGGTGGCGGCACACTACGCTCCCTTAAAGAAACCTGAAACCCAAATGCCCCCGTCTGTCTGCCAACATAAACTGATTGAATTAGATCCTCATCTCTGGTGGAAACTTAAGTGACCCCTGGGTTCTAAACTGAGAAGGTGATGGTCTGATAAAGATATCATCCCCATCCCTTCTCCAATGTGAAAACAAGATCTAAAAGATGTCCACTTGTGTGAGAAGAGCCTGGGATAAACTCATGGTTTTCAAGGCAGCCATGAGCTCCTGAGGTAACCTGGAAGAGTAATTTTCTGCATAGATGTTGACCTTAACTAGGAAGAATAACTAACACGGCCCTCCATGTGAGCTCAGTTAATTTGGATGGGAAATAGGAGGTACACAGTGCACCACCACTGTGGCAATTCAGTTCCATCCTGGAACTCTCACTAGAGTGAAGACCCACGTGAATGGTCACTGCTGACATCTAAAGTTAGATGTGGGCAACCCACTGGAGAACCCCGGTCAAGTTCATGTTGAACTGAATACCTATCCAAGCTAGCTGAGCTGGCTGTAGGTCAGCTGTATCATCTAGACACGCTGTGTTATACAGACAGAATTGGCATTTTATGGGGGAAGTTACTTCTGCAAATGTTAAAAATAGCCCATTTTTCCCCAAAACCATCTAGCCTAGCCTTTTTCCAGAATGACTTTCTTACTGGAAGATAAAGAACGTCTTATCTGTGTGGGGAATTTGTTACTTTGCCCAACTTCTCGCACAGAAATGCCGTTCATTACTGTTCTGCAATGCTTCCCATTGTCCAGCAGATGTCAGACTAGCATTTCACATTGCAACATTGGTTTCTGTGTACAGGTGTATTCTGCAAGTTGGGCCTTGTGTTTTAACGATGTCTCTTTCTGACTCTTTAAAATGTTCCATGCTATGTTTGTAACCCTTTTAGTATTAAGCTTCAGCATGAAAGAGTAATTCTGCAGAACCGGTTTGAAAGAATGCAACGTTTTGGTTACTGGGGTGCTTTTAAAAAAAATATACTGACTCTTCAGTTTTGTGGAGTTGTTCTACTTAAGTGTTTGAATCTAGGAATGTCCTTGGAATGTAGTGAACTTTTTAATATGATGTAGTTCTCCTGGCGTCCTCTATGGAAGATGTAGATTTCTTTTACTTACCCGAACAGATCCACTGAAGCAAACGGGACTTTTCACATGAATGAAGTTACTCACATAAGTGGTAGCAGGATCAGGACCTGACTGGGCACCAGTTGAAGTATGTGGAAATAGGTTCCAGCCATTTGAGCCCAAATCCAGAACGGTGCTGAATATTGACAAGTTATACTGAAGTCATTAGGCATTGTGGGTGCTTGGTTAGATATTTGTAGGATTCAGGATCTGGTCTTCAACATTCATTATCCAGAGAATCCACTGGCTAATAGCTTTGTGATATTTGTGGTGTCTTGGTTACTTACAGAATGGTACTGTTATCAACAGGGTGTGCTAATTGAAAGCCAAGTGCATGTTGTTTGTTTTACTCATGTTTAATATGTAATTACAGGGCTGACACAGGAAGGTCTCTTCAGGGTGAATGGTAACATGAAAATGGTGGATCAGTTGCGTCTGAAATATGACCGTGGGGAGGAAGTGGAGCTGGCTAAAGATGCTGATGTGTGCTCAGTAGCCAGTCTGCTGAAGTTATTTCTGAGGGAGCTGCCAGATGGGGTGATCACTTCTGCATTGCATCCCAGATTTATACAGCTTTACCAGGGTGAGTACAAGTAAAACCCCTTGATAACCTGACATGTAGTTGCTTTCTTGGGGACCAGAATTTACAGACTCCACCTGCCTGTATAGAATTTCTTATTGTCTTGCTCTTTCCATTTTGGATTTCCCTTGGCATCAACCACCATCTCGTCCCAATGCATATGCTTACACACACACTCCTAACAATTTGAGTTGTAAACATCGTGGTTGTGTATGAGATAGCTATTACATCTTTAGATAGAAAATGGTTTCTTCCATAAATGGCAAACTCAACCTGGGAGGTGACTGTCAAGCTACGTTCTTCCCCCTGGCTCATGCATCATCACCAGTAATAAAGATTCCTCAGTCGGAACTTGAATTAACAGTTCTGTTGAATAATGCATCGATCTGATCTCTTTATTGTATGGGCCAGAATAGACTTCAGTGGCCCTACAGTCCTTCCAGAGGATACGAGTGGGTCTCATTGATTTGGGGGGAACTATTTTATCCAGTTGCAGGAGGTCTGGGTCCCTTCTTGCTTTCCCACCACCTGCAGAAGCAGCAAAGCTAATGGATAAAAGAACTAGAAATGTATCTTGCCAGTAAAGTGAGTGGTTGTGACTGCACACGCTAAGGACTAGGGTGTACATTTTAAAGCAGAGCCCTGAGTAAAGGACCCTGCAAAGGTTACACTCACCCCGGTCTCAGTCCCCACCCTAGTTTGGCTGGAGTAATGAGTGGGGATGGGATTCAGTGCTTGGAGGCTGATGAGAAGAGAGAGCAAGGCCATAGTCCCACTTTCTCTGTGCCCCCCTTGGGATGATGTGTTCTCTTGGAGATGCAGGGCAGAAGCAGTCCAGGAGTGCAGGAATTGCTTTTGTAACTGGCCCTTCTGCAGGCTGTGCAAATGCAAGGGAAAGCTCTTTACGCCCTTCTCCACACTCCGTACACGCACAAGGACACGCTGTCCCGTAGTTGAGAAGAAGATGTCATTGTTTAGAAGGGTCCTTTCCTGGTTACAGCCACGCTTACTGATTATGATGATGATGATGATGATTATTTTAAGATTTCATCAGCTGTGACTTATCTACCTATGGTGCCTCTTGTATTTCATTGCTGTTCTGAAATGGAAAATTGTTTAGTACCTCGTCCTCCAAAAGGTCATACCAGTGCATTATATTGGGAATTACCAACACGTGGTATGAACAACGCAGGTAGCCAGCCATTTGGAAAGCTCCATTCGTACTTTGGAATCCACAGGCAATTTCCCCTAGGAATGGAGAGTTCCTCTGGGTATATATATCTCATTTCCATGGGAAACACCTCTCTAATTAACAGAGAGATCTGGCCACTGAATGCCACTGTTGAATTTAAAACACATTGGTGCACTTATTTGTGTGACATACAAACTTTTTCTCTGCACAAGGCAGTTTAATTAGGAAGCTGTGAAAGCACCTTGGTGATTAAGGTTTCACCCTATTCCACAGTAAATCCTAATTTTAGTTCTGCCAGATCCTTTTTGGCAGGAAAGCTAGGATCTGATCTGAAAAATGCCAGATGGATGCTGAAAGCTAAGAATTTTTCTGTTAATATTGAAGTGTGAATGAATTTTTTTCTGTGGCATATACAGATCATTAACAAATTACCTTGATCTGAAATGTTGACTTTGGCAGGGGTTTTACCTTCGTTCACTTGGTAGGTATCTGTGGTTTTGAAGCTGAAGGATCAGAGTTCTAGTTTCTGCTGTGCAGGTTTGTGTGAGTTATCCAGGTATTTATGTATGGGTTTACTGGCAGATTCATTGCAAAATGGCACCCTCTTTTGTGTATGTGTGGTTTTCTCTTGCAAACCATGAAGACAGTGGGTCAAGCTATTTTTGGGTTACAAATTGTTAAAAATAACTTTGTCTGGGGCCACTCATCTGCGACTCCACGATGAAGATTGCTACTAAGGTTTCATTACAAATTTGTATTCACTCCCATTAAAACTAGGATCAGGGAATGTACTTTTGTGAATGCTTCAGGGTACGCTAGAATTCATTTGGAAAGGTTTGAGGGGATTGGTGTCAAAACATCTGTAAGTTATCTGAGCCTAAAAGTAACTTTTTAAAATGCCTAATTGTGGAGTGAGAGAAATCCCTCTTGCCATAAATATAACTTAATTAAAAAACTACGAACTTTACTGTCTTTATATGCTGTTAACGTGTAGGGCATAGTTTAATTAAAGCAGAAGTCTTATTAAAAACAAACAAACTGTAATTGTGTAGTACAGCAACAAGTACTTTATAAAGTCAACATGGCTTGATGTGCTTTCTAAAGTCTATGCCAGTGATACTCAAATTTCAGTGGTACAGGAACCAAATTAGCAATCGGTATTACCCAATAGAGCCACAGTAGGATGACTTCATTGTTTCATTTAATGTAGTATTAAATATCCATATTTAAACAGTATGACAGGGGAAACATTTAGTTTATATTATTCTCACAGCAAAGTGACTGACCAAGTTTTATTATTTTATCAACTACAATTGCTTTAATAACATAGTAAAAACATCCTCATTGGTAAATAACTTAGATTGGTTAATAATTAAATCACACAGTGTTATAATATCATGTGCTGCAAAGAGCCGCAGGAGACACATTAAAGAGCCACTTGTGGCTTGCAAGCCCAGTCTGAGTATCACTGGTCTATGTAAGGCAAGGTGCCCAGCAGAAGGCTCCTAAATGCCAAAGGGTATGCAAGATATGAGAGAGAGAGAGAGAGATCTGCAGAGCTAGAAGAGGCAAGAAGAGGTGGAGAACCAGTGGAGCGCCTGAGTCCCACAGCACTGGTTATCTAGTCCGTAGAGGAGACTGAGGTTTCTCAGGGGTTGGTCCAAAACTGTGCAGTACTTCCCCCCAGGAACTAAGAACCTGTCCTCACCACCTTCTGCTTCAAATGCAGGGCGCATTTCTTCAATCTGCCTTCTCTAACATAAGCACAGAGCAGTGTGCACATTTTAAAAACAAAACCCTACCAAAACAAAACACACTGAATATACAGCCCACCCCCTGAGGAGGGGACGAGAAAGAGAGAGAACGAACCACATGTGACAGAGGTTAGGCTCATCATTTCATGCACTACTGGATGGTGCTCAGATACTCTGGTGATGAGGGTGCTATAACAACCTATCTAGAACAGCAAATAGAATCTTTGGAAAGCTGAGAATCTTGTAGAGCTTTAGAGTTCGGCATGACAGAGTCCACTGGTGGGAAACCAGGAACACGGCCAGGTAGTGAACTTCCACTTTGCAAGGCAGGGTGGATGGGTATGAAAGAGGGAGAAAGCTCCTAACCCCATAGTTTAGTTTTAAAAAATTGTTTAAGTGAAATTGACAACCAAGTGTGTTAGCTTTAAGGTTGTTACTATTTATTTCCACTGAAAAGAGGATTTAAATGTATGGAAATGAACTCTGTTTATACAATCCCAGAGAAAATATTACAACATATTCTAAAGGCACCCTTCACTCTGCTCCATATTCTCTCCCAGGCCCTGGGACAAGTCTTCCAGGAGAGGGTTTGCAGCAGTTCAGGTCGCTGCCACACCTTTGGCAAGGTGCTTGTAGCAGGCCACCATTGCCCCAAAAGTGGGTGGCATTGGCTAGAGAAGATGCATGGGTAGGTGATGCACTGGTTCTAGCACATCCCTATGCAGCCTCTGCCAGCTGGCTCCTGTGGTGCACCTGGCAGAAATTAATGCTCCCTGCTATGGTGGAGGACATGCCCCTCCCTCCCTCCCTCCGCCTATACAGAGTGTCTTACTGGTACAGGGAAGTGTGATTGGTACTTGCCTGCCCAAGCAGCGTGAATCAAACCTATAGACTAACAGGAAGCATCACTGCTTGGAGATTTTGTTGTTGTGATGGAAGTTCCCCTTGGAAGTGCTCTGCAGCCCCCAGACCAGGGTCCCCTGTAGAAGATGGTTTATTCGTTCATGTCTTATCTTTTGTTTCTTGATCTCCGCCTTGTAAAGACCCTGGTACGTTCTAGGAACCAGTGAAGCACAAGCTCTGTACATCCAGCCCTTATCCCCTTCCACCAGTCACTTCCTTTCAGCAGGCCAAGTTGTTACTGTGACTTTTCTTCCAGAACACAGGAAACTTTTTCTTGTATAATCCTTTTGTGGTGTTCCTCCCTTGAGTAGGTATGTATTGAAAAGTGGGCCCCACTGTGGGTCGTTTGTTTTTTGGCACTCCGTGTATTTATGTTGAAGAGAAACCTGATCATAATGCTGGCTAAAGATTGTTCATGTGCGGTCGCGGCTCCATCTGAGAGTGTTGTTTTTGTCACATGTTGCATCTAGAGTGAGCTCATGTATTCCCCAGTAGCCTTGTGTGGCAAGGTGAGGCAAGTAGTATCATTGGAAGGGCTTTCTTGTATGAGAGCAGGGAAGATCTGTTGTGCAACAGTTCGTTCCGGTGCAGCCCTTTATATCATGCTTCCTAGCCAAGCACTGTCCCAATTAACTCCTTAAAGACGGAGCTAAAATATGGGTTCTCAACTTCTGTAGGCCAAGTTTCAACCTGAGAAATGGGTCCAAGAACGGAAATGGGAGCTGACCTCTTCATCAAAGTATTTCAAATCCAGCATTGTAATAAAGCTGGCCGACTTCTGTGTGGTGCATTGTTATTGGCTATGGCTGGTCATTTTTTCAGTGTTGCTTGGCTTGTATTTTCCTTTTGATTAATATCATGGTTAGCTGGGAACTAGAAGAACAACTTGTTTGTTTTCTAAATACACAAGATACGTATCAACCAATAACAACACTTGAAGCTGCATTTCACTTGAGATAACTTTAGAGAGGGAGAATAAATGCTGCTTTATGAAGTGGATTATGAGACCCGTCTCTGCATCATTATGTTCCTGGTTTGGGTGGTTTACCCCTGAGCTACCTGTTTACATTATTATAGAAGGTGGTGGTGGTTTTTTTTGGTATTTCTTTTATTGACTTAAACGAGGTGTGATCTGTTCCCCTAAGGCAGGGCCACATCTTAAACATGTCACCGTGTCTGACTAATGAGCTGATATAGGTATATTTTTAGGGTGGTGTATGAGTGAATAAAAGAGGGTTTCAAAGTTTCCCAACTCCCCATTAGCCACAATGGCAATTGTAAAACTTAACTCATTGCATGGCACTTCTTAGTTATGCTCAGTCATCGTGTTTTGAAATGGGAGGGAAATGATTTCAGGGCAAAAGGGATTGAATTAGATGAGTAGCTAATGCTTACTGCTCCTTCAGAGAAATCCAGTACGTATAGAAATATGATGACCCATTACAAAGCTGTCCCCTTTGTTCAATTATGTGAATGGGTAGTGACATGCCAGGAGCCTAAAAACGACTACACAATTGTATCCAGTTCAAACTCCTTTCTCTCCCATCACGACCTATAGTCTGCTTACTTCTCTCTCTTTAATGCCCCAGTCACAGTTCTGTGCATTTCTTGATGCTGTGCATTGTGCCTGAAAGTAGCTCCCTTTTCCTCCAACTTCTCTCTTCTCCTTTCTTCAAGTCCTCCATCAAAGCTCACTTCTTCTAGCTGAGCTTCTCTTGTTCGTCTCTGCTCTCTTGTTGGCTGAAAAGTTGTTTGTTTTTTTTAAATAATATGCGTGCTCACACACAAGCTAGGCAAACCTTGCTGTCACTATACTCACCTCAGAGCAGCTTTCACGTTCCTCTTGTTCCCTCTTACCTTTCCTCCTCCTTTCCACCAGTTAGGGCCAGATTTTCAAAAGAGCTCAGCACGCTGGATCCTGTACTGTTTTTGAAAATCTGGCCTTTATGTGTCACAGTCAGAGCTGCTGGCTGCTGAGCACTTCTGAAAATAGGGCCCTGATTCAAGTGCCTAAATTGGAGCTGTGCTTCCTTAAAAATCCGGGGCTTCATGTGTTGTTACAATGATCACCAGGTAATTTAGACCACAATGCTGCAAAGACTTAAGCAAATGCTTAACTTTTGTGCATTGTATGTAGTCTTATTGAAGCCCATAGGATATACAAAATCCATAAAAGTTACTGACTTCAGTAAGATTACTCACAGTGCATAAAGTTGAGCATGTGCATAAGGATCAGAGCTTTAGATTGTGAAGTCCTGAGACAGGGACTTTGCCTATTTGCTATTTACTTGTCTATATAGTACTGTGAACAGCAGTGGCACTCTAGAAATAATTGTGTTTTCTGTGCTGTCCGCTAGTTGTTAAGTAGTTCTTAATGCTCGATTTAAAATGGAATAGAAAACTTGAACAGCAGATGACCAGACAAGCCAGGAGTAGTTTGTGTGCTTGGTTGTCATGGCACGAAAACATTTGTGCCCTCTGGTAGGCTGCAAAGAGATTGCCCCATTTGGAGAGATACTGTGAAGTGTGGTTGAGACAGATTTACCCTAACACATTTACAAAGCCCGTGCAATGCTATGTGTGTCTTTCCTGGCCTCCTCCCAATTCATCAGTCTTTATATTTATTGTAAGTATTAAGATGACTGAATAAAATGGAGTGTAGATTTGTGCCTCTTTTTTTAAATTGTGGTGGCAAGGGAGGGCTTGACTTCCAGCCCCTCTCAAGCGTCTCTCCCTCCACCTCCGCACCCCGCCTTGCAGGGGGTGTCAAGAGAGAGCACCCACCTTTACCTATCCCCCTTTCAGATTGATGAGGAGAAGCCACTATATGGATGCCTGTTCAGTGAAGGAGAAGAGGGATCGGTGCTTCACGCTGCTCAGTGGAAATGTGCTCTCGTGCCCAGACAGTTTCTCTCTGACAGCTGAACAATCTGAGCTTCTCCTGAAATCACTGGACATGGCACACCTAAGATCAGAGTAATGCTGGGCGAGGGCCATGGGTTGGATCCTGCCCAGGGCTAAATACGCCTGCTGCTCCTGATCAATACCTTGCAGGGTAGTACACTTAATGAATAGGGAAATCAAACCCATTGAATTAAGTCTGCTGCTGTGATGTTGGTAGCTTTGTTTACAGCAAGAGTGCCCTCCTGGCTTCAAAATATAGCGTAGAGGGGATTAGCATCTTGCCAGTTTTTCCAGGGATGAAAGAGCCTTCAGTAGATGGAAAAGTACCTAACAATCTCAGTTGCCAGTTGGAAGGTGAGAGAGACAATTAGCTCTCAAAGGCATTTCCTAATCAGGTAGTTAGGTGTGAGGAGACATGTTTTCCCTGAATGTTAGGATTTGGCTTTACTGACCATAACTGTAAGCTTCTTAGGGGAACAAATATTTAGAATAGTAGGCAGTGTTTGCTGCCTAATCAGAAGTATTTGTGGAGGTTTAATTCTAATGTGCTGGCAACGTGGCCGTGATACTGACCTGGCTTTTTAACCAGTTGTTGTTAAAACAAAAAGGTAGTTAGTCATCAAACCAAAGGGATACGCAATTATCTGTGCAAACTGAGATACTATTAACTTCCTTATTATTATCCCAGCCTTACAAAATTGTCATAAGTTTTACCAGCCCCAGTTAAAAGAAAGAGAGGAAAAAAAAGAGAGAGAGAAAAAAACCCTACTGTCTCACCGTATGCTGATGGATGATAATAAGGGATCTAATGATATTTTAACATATGTCTTTCCAAAAAAATTTCTTGTCCTAGTTTAAGTGGGTGAGAAGAATTTTGCAAATCTGCTCCATGCAATGTTTGACTTTTCCCTTTGAGGAAGAAACTAGCTTTTGGTTGCAGAGAGAAAAGCACAATTAAAATTAATTTGTGTGCTGGAATTGTCAGGTATGTTTACACATACATTTGACAACACAAACCATGAATGATTTCTGATTTAAGCCTGTAGTGTAAAAAGAGATAGCAATAAGCTTAATTTGTAATGTGCATTGGAAAAATTTTTTTTAAAGGGCTTCTCAAATCAGTACATCACATAATCACTAAACCAGGGGTCGGCAACCTCTGGCACGCGGCTCGCCAGGGTAAGCACTCTGGCGGGCCGGGCCAGTTTATTTACCTGCCGCGTCAGCAGGTTCAGCCGATTGCGGCTCCTACTGGTCGCGGTTCGCCGTCCCAGGCCAGTGGAGGCGGTGGGAAGCGCCGTGGGCCGAGGGATGTGCTGGCCGCAGCTTCACGCTGCCCCCGTTGGCCTGGGACGGCGAACCGCGACCAGTAGGAGCCGCAATCGGCCGAACCTGCTGACGCGGCAGGTGAATAAACTGGCCCGGCCCGCCAGGATGCTTACCCTGGCTAGCCACATGCCAGAGGTTGCCGACCCCTGCATTAAACCATAGCCTGAGAAACAGTTGTCGCTGGTATTTCAGCATGCTGTAATTCCAGTTAATCTAATTTATGAGAAACTATATTGAGTGACAGATGTGAGAACATTTATTGCCTGGCCTTCCTAAATGACATACAAGATAAGTCTTGTTTAATTTTTAACTGTAAGAATGTCTGACTGTGCAAAATATAAAGCATATCCCAACCTAACGATCATGCCCTCAGTCCCCAAACTGTGGCAGTTTTAACAATGTTGCTCATTCATATTTTTCTTCCTAACGCTCTTCTTTCCCCAGGGTACTCTGTAATTCACCCTGAAAATAGTTACTGGACACAGAAGTATTTTAAAAACACCAACTCCTTTTTTGTTTTCACAGTCTCTGTTAAAGAGGTTTGGGAAAATGTAAGCCAAAAATATGATTGCCTTGAAAGTCCTTGTACCTGTGACTTAGTGTATGGAATTGTCCTCTACTGGTATTTGAAACTGAGGGCACTAGTTCAAAAACATCAGTTCAGGCATTAGTGCTAAAGCAGAACCTCCATCTCTGCTGTCAGTAGAAGTAACCGCATTTTATGTATCCTCTATCCTAGCCTCCAGCCATGAGAAGGCAAACCCGCAACACAATGTCCTTTTCCTTCTTTTGCAAAACACTCTGCACAGAGTGCACAAAACAGAGAACTGTTCCAAAGCAGCACATACTTGGCATGTCTATTGTTCCAGTAGGCACTTGCTGAGCTACCTCAGACAGAACATGCATGGTTTAGGCTGTTTACCAGACACAGGTCTCAGAAGTCCCTGACCTAGTTGGGACTTAACCAGAGGACGTTTTGTTCCAAAACCAAAAGGCTTTACCTCTTGAACTAAAGAAGCTCTTTTGACTCACAGCATTATGTATTCTCTCGTCAAACCACTAGCTGCTTTGGGACAAGATACTCTTCTGCTAGGAACACATAGTACAGGGATGGGCAACTTTAAGGTAGTACATGGTGACAAAATCCACTAAAACCCTTGGTGGGCCTGGGGATGCGATGTGATGGGGGAGAGAGGTCAGGTCCTGGGGAGGGTCTGGGTAGGAGTGTGGAGAGTGAGCCCACCCCTGTGCTCACCCCTCAGGGTGGCTGCTGTCCTGAAGAGGTGGCATGGCTCTCTGCTTCGGCCCGTTGGCTCTTGCCACAGCATCATGTGACATGCACGTCTGCGCACAGGTTGGGCCTCCCCTTGTGACTCCATGTCCTGCCTCCTTCTTGGCCCTGGTGCTGCCGGATTGCCTGCCCTGAGCTGGTACAGTTCAGGCCACGAAAAGTTATCCGGTAGATTGGGTACGGCCCCAGTTGTCCATCCCTGACAAAGTAGGTCAGTATCAGGGAGATAGAAGAGTTCAACTGGGGTTACATGGAGAAAGGATGCCTCTCCAGTAGCAAGAAAGAAACATGAGGAGCTATAAGTGTTACTGAATATATCTTAACTCAATCACAGAGGATAAAAAAACTTGGTTACCTGTCAGTTTTACCTGCAGCATTAAAACTAGGTAGAAGCAAAGCAACATTTCTGACCGAAATGATTTTGTCAAAACAAAATCATCTTATTGATCCAAAATTACTTTTTTAAAAAATCAGAGAACTTTTGACATGTCTGCATTTTGTTCCAATTCGGAATAAAACAGAATTTCAGAATCTCGAAATTCTCCACAAAATGCAATTCTCATTCGCTTCCCAGCTCTACTTGTAATATAATACCCTCACAATTCATGCAATTTCTTCTAAAAATCCACAGGTGTGCAAATTCACATTAGAGACACCAATAGCACGCTGCAGTTTCACCCACAAAACATAGCTACTAACAAACATCGCCCTTTCTTTTTCCATTTGTACACAGGGAAAAAAAGACTTGTTTACATATAGAATACAGCAATAGAGCTACATTTCCTGTTTCCCCAAACAGTCCTGATTCCGCACTCCTTACATAAGTCACACTTACACCTGTGACTGAGCCCTTTGACTTCAGCAAGACTGCTCATATAAATGTTTTTCAGCGTGAGCAAAGGTTACAGAATTGGACCTATATGAAAGTACACTTCAAGGAGTATTTGCCAAAACGTATTCCAATAACAGAATGGTAAAATTGTAGTTCAGGAACTATACAACACCTGAACCATCATGCAGTTCTTGCTCGCTCTATAGATCATTCTTATACAACTGGGTTTTTTGTGCTATACTAAAACAAATGATCAAGAAAAAGGGGGTCAGAGTTTAAAAAAAAAAAGTTTTGAAAAGTCTAATGTACATTTTTACGAATATGTTTATTAGCTGTTCTTATGGTACTTCTTGCTATGGCATTTGAACACTTCACAAGCACTAATCAAATATCACTGGAGCTAATCATGAGGAGGGGAACTGAAACCCAAAGATTGAGGGAGGGATAGGGTAGCACAGAGACCTTCTTCGTACAGCCACGGAGCAAAGGGAATGGGAGAACTGCAGCAAGACGCAGTATCCAAGATCCATCCTCTGGGATTGGGAAAGAGCCCATGGACTGGATGAGCGGGAGAAAGCGGTAGGATAAATTAGAGAAGTATGGTACAAAGAAAGAGATGTTGTGACTAGTGAAAGAAGAAAGGGGAGAAGATAGTCAAGTACAGTGGAGAGGGGAAAGGGGAATCGTAGCCCCCCCTGCCCCACAAAAAAAGCCCTTAAGAAAAGATGTGGTGATATGTGGGAAAGAAAGTGTAGTGAAGCCAAGAAGAAGGGCACCAAAGTATAACACAAAGGTATGAACGTGCAAATAAATACAATGTCAAATAACCAGTACAGAATAAACTACAGCGAGAGAGGCTCTGAGTGTTGTGATGGCAGTTTCGCTCTGGTTAGTCCTTAGGCTCAGAGCCGGATTTCTCATTAGGCACAGGAGGGCATGTGCCAAGGGACGCCAGCATTCTAGGGGTGCCTAAAAGTTAAAAGTGGGTTAAAAGTTTCATTTTTTACAGAAAACAGGGTCAGTTGTAAGGGGGGGGGGGGCATTGAAGATGCTGTGCCTAGAGGTGCCTGAGTGTAAATCCAGCCCTGCTTCGGCTGAGAGGTTTCAGGCAAGTGTTTCAAGCCCAGATGATTTGTTTTATTGCACAGAATGCGTTTAGTGTCCCGCCCAAAGAAATTTCAGTCTAATAAGATGAACAGGAAGTTCCCATATACGAGTGCCATGGGTGCACTGTTTGGAGAGGTGGATTAGAAAAAGACGACAGGTTGATTGAATGGCAAAAGTTTGTTTTGAGGCAGGATTTGTGGGCAGAGGTTTGTCGCACAGGCATAACTGCACCGAGTTTAATTGAGTTAATCTGGATTTAATCCTGTGTAAATAAGGGCTGATCTGCACACAAGCTTGCATCAGTTTCCGATTTAGTTATTTCAGTGCAGGTTTGTGTGGAGAGCAGCCCTTACAAAAGAATCTGATCCTGTCCATTTAATTACTTTAGTTAATGTCCATCAATAAATTGGAGGTGATGAAGGATCGAGCTCAGAAACCATGTTCTCCTCCCCCTCTTCTTCCCAGATCCTAGAAATGATGCTGAGAAGGAGAACAACTTGAAAGAACTCATAAAAGAGCTACCTGATGCCAACTACTGCCTGCTGAAGTATCTGTGCCGGTTCTTGACCCGAGTTGCTGAGCATCACACGGTGAACAGAATGAACATTTTCAATCTGGCCACCATTTTTGGACCAAGTTGTTTTCAGTAAGTTTGTGGGGGTTTTTTTCCCCTCCTTTCTGTCACTTCAGCTGAGCACATTTTGAAGCAGGTGGCAAGAGACGCAGATCAGAATTCTCACCGTTTCCGTTGATCCTATAAATTCCCTAAACAACGGATGCAGACTTTAAGGGTAACATTTGGGGTTTGGGTTGTCCTTTTGGGGGGGGGGGGAGGGAATTTGTTGGCATTTTGAAACACTTTTTTTAAGCAGTTTGTTAGGTGATGTAAACAGGAGAAAAATGGAGCAGAAAATCCCCCAAATTTTTAGAAGGAAGAAAGTTGCATCTACTCAACATTCTTCCTTTTCTGCCACACACCATGGAGGCTTCTCTGCACAACATCTAGAGAGAGGGCATTTAGGGAAGATGGCATCACAGAGCAACTGGTGGATGCTGCCTGCTCCAGGCTTCCAGGTGGCGAGACATGCAAACCCTCTTGATTTAGGAGTGTGTGATCCAGATCCAATGGCGCTGTGGTGCTGATGGGAGCTGTGCTCCTAGAGGGTCCAGAGACCTATCTGGAGGGATGAGGCTCTGCAGAGAGCAAGTGGGACTTGCCATGAGATTCATTGATTCTGCTGACTGCTTCCTTCTGGTCCAGACTCCTCCTCCTTTCTGGAGGCAAGGATGTAATGGACTCCTCCAGGGCTAACGTGAACTTCAGCGTATGTTGTGCAGGAGCTTCAGATCATAGGAGCCTGCACAGAGATGCAGAGTTGCTTCCTGCTCACTTGTTCTTATAGCCATTAACCTCCATGATTCAAAATCCCAGGTAGTTGTCAGAACAATGATTATTTTAGATAACTGCACTGCGTTAAGTGATGAGTGTTCTCAGTCAGTGCTGCCTGGACATCTGCTGGGAGAGCAATACAGGAATGCACAGGCAATCCAGGAAGGTTTTGGAGAGTGTTGGGGACAACTTCCTGGTGCAATTACTGGAGAAACCAACCAGGGGCTGTTCTCCTCTTGACCTGCTGCTTACAAACAGGGAAGACTTGGTAGGGGAAGTAGAAGTGGGTGGCAACCTGGGCAGCAGTGACCATGAGATGGTTGAGTTCAGGATCCTCACATAAGTAAGAAAATACGGACCGTGGACTTCAGAAAAGCAGACTTTGACTCTCATAGAGAACTGATGGGCAGGATCCCCTGGGAGGCTAATATGAGGGGGAAAGGAGTCCAGGAAAGCTGGCTGTAATTTAAAGAAGCCTGATTGAGGGCACAGGAACGAACTATTCTGATGTGTAGAAAGAATAGCAAATATGGCAGGCGACCAGCTTGGTTTAACAGTGAAATCTTCGGTGAGCTTAAACACAAAAAGGAAGCTTACGAGAAGTGGAAACTTGGTCAGATGACTAGGGAGAAGTATAAAAATATTGCTCGAGCATGCAGGAGTGTAATCAGGAAGGCCAAAGCACAATTGGAGTTGCAGCTAGCAAGGGATGTGAAGGGTAACGAGAAGGGTTTCTACACGCATGTTAGCAACAAGAAAAAGGTCAGGGAAAGTGTGGGACCCTTAATGCATGGGGGAGGCAACCTAGTGACAGATGATGTGGAAAAAGCTGAAGTACTCAATGCATTTTTTCCTCGGTCTTCACAGATAAGGTCAGCTCCCACACGGCTGTGCTGGGCAACACAGTATGGGGAGGAGGTGAGCAGCCCTCAGTGGTGAAAGAACAGGTTAAGGACTATTTAGAAAAGCTGGACATGCATAAGTCCATGGGTCCAGATCTAATGGATCTGAGGGAGCTGAGGGAATTGGCTGGTGTGTTTGCAGAGCCATTGACCATTATCTTTGAAAACTTGTGGCGATTGGGGGAGGTCCTGGATGATTGGAAAAAGGCAAATATAGTGCCCATCTTTAAAAAAGGGAAGAAGGAGAACCTGGGGAACTACACACCAGTCAGCCTCACCTCAGTCGCTGGAACAATCATGGAGCAGGTCCTCAAGGAAACCATTTTGAAGCAGTTGGAGGAGAGGAAGGTGATCAGGAACAGTCAGCATGGATTCATCAAGAGCAAGTCATGCCTGACCAACGTGATTGCCCTCTACGATGAGGATAACTGGCTCTGTGGATATGGGAAAAGCAGTGGACGTGATATATCTTGACTTCAGCAAAGCTTTTGATACGGTCTCCTATAGTAATCTTGCCAGCAAGTTAAAAAGTATGGATTGGATGAATGGACTATAAGGTGGATAGAAAGCTGGCTAGGTTGTCAAGCTCAACGGGTAGTGATCAACAGCTCGATGTCTAGTTGGCAGCCGGTATCAAGCGGAGTGCTCCTGGGGCCAGTTTTGTACAACATCTTCATTAATGATCTGGATGATGGGATAGATTGCACCCTCAGCAAGTTCGCGGATGACACTAAGCTGTGGGGAGAGGTAGATGTGCTGGAGGGTAGGGATAGGGTCCAGTGTGACCTAGACAAATTGGAGAATTGGGCCAAAAGAAATCTGATGAGGTTCAACAAGGACAAGTGCAGAGTCCTGCACTTAGGATGGATGAATCCCATGCACTGCTTCAGGCTGGGGACTGACTGGCTAAGCAGCAGTTTTGCAGAAAAGAACCTGGAGATTACAGTGGATGAGAAGCTGGATATGAGTCAGCAGTGTGCCCTTGTTGCCAAGAAGGCTAACAGCATATTGGGCTGCATTAGTAGGAGCATTGCCAGCAGCTCAAGGGAAGTGATTATTCCCCTCTATTTGGCACTGGTGAGGCCACATCTGAAGTATTGCGTCCAGTTTGTAGCCCCACACTACAGAAAGGATGTGGACAAATTGGACAGAGTCCAGTGGAGGGCAACGAAAATGATTAGGGGGCTGGGGCACACGACTTACAAGGAGAAGCTGAGGGAACTGGGGTTATTTAGTCTGCAGAAGAGAAGAGCGAGGGGGGATTTGATAGCTGCTTTCAACTACCTGAAAGGGGGTTCCAAAGAGGATGGAGCTAGGCTGTTCTCAGTGGTGGCAGATGTCAGAACAAGGAGAAATGGTCTCAAGTTGCAGTCAGGGAGGTCTAGGTTGGATATTAGGAAACACTATTTCACTAGGAGGGCTGTGAAGCACTGGAATGGGTTACCTAGGGAGAATCTCCTTCCTTAGAGGTTTTTAAGGCCTGGCTTGACAAAGCCCTGGGTGGGATGATTTAGTTGGTGTTAGTCCTGCTCTGAGCAGGAGTGTGACGGGGCCCGCTTACCTTGCACTAGCCCAGACAGGGTTAAGCCCCAGGTATTGACAGCGGAAGTCCTGCCTCCCTGGCAAGACTGGGCATGCTCCAAGTGCTCTAGTAGTATAAAGGGAGAGAGACCAGCTCATTCTGGGTGGGAGGCCCCAGGGGAAGGACCTGCTTGGGAAGCTCCTGTGGAGAGCCAGCCACAGCCTCTGACTACGCTGTGCATTGAAGCTGTTCATGGCCCGCCTGCACCCCGGTGACTGGAGGAGACCCTGGAGACCACTGGACCTGTCGAACACAGAGGACCTGACGTCTCATGGGAAACCCCAACACAGACTCTGGTCGGAAGTGACCCAGGGAGGGTGGCAGAGTGGTACCTGCCACCCAGGGAAACTCAGCGTGTTTTGGTAGGACCTCCCCTCCCCCGCTGAGTCAGTGGCAAGCCGCTCCGCCACTGCTAGGGCCCTGGGTCAGGGCACGGTGGAGTCGGGAGGGCCCGAGCCCCCCCCACTGGGGCTATCAAATCCCAACGCCATAGACTCTGGCCACTAGGCCATGCTACTTGGCGCCAAAGGGTTGTTTTGTAGAATTTGGCTGTTAGGCCAAGCCTCCCTACACTAAAGAGGGTGCTATAGACTCTGTCCGTTGGGCCATGCCACCCTACTCCAAAGGGGGCTCCATAGACTCTGGTCATTAGGCCACGCCGCCCTTTACCAGAGAGGGCGCTATAGACTCTGGCCGCTGAGGCCACGCCGCCCTGTGCCGAAGGGCTGCTTTGCAAACTGTGATGGATAGCCCACGCTGACCTGACCCTAGGGGCATGGACCGTCACAAGGGGGTTGGACTAGATGACCTCCTGAGGTCTCTTCAAACCCTAATCTTCTATGACTCTGTGTCAAATTATTGCTGTTTGAAACTTTAACCAGCCTGTTGGTGGTGGGGACATGTGTTTGGTTTTCTTAGAGTTGAAGAGCCCATAAATAAACCTGAAAGTTACAGATAATCTTGTAAATTTTATAGTGTTAGTCTTCATTCATTACTGGAATCAAAAAAAAACCCCTCAGTACCACAGGATTGCAAACATTGGTTTATACAGCATCACATATGTGGGTCACCATTAAGAAGCTAACATTTACCAACACTTACACACAGGGATAGAAATGGTCATGAATTGTGTGACTGAAGATTTTTATTGGAAAATGCTGCTTTGTTGAAACTGAAACTTTTCCTGGAAATGGGCAAGTTTCAGTGCAACTTTCGTTGGGGAAGGTTTCTGAGGTCCAGGGTGGAATTTCTGGTCAGAACACTCGCCTGGGTGATGGGAGACCCAGGTTCAAGTGTCTGCTCTGAATCAGGCAGGACTTGAAGCTGGGTCTGCCACATCCCAGGTGAGTGCTCTGACCACCAGCCTCTTGGCTAGTTTGGGTTGGGTGTATCTTTGGTTTTTTGTTTAAAAAAAATGTTGAAAAGTCTTGGGTTTTTCCTTGATGTGCAACGGGAATATATCTGAAATCTCAAAGCTTCACAGGACAGGAAGAGTGCTGCCACCCAGCTCTAGAAATGGGTATCACAGCAGCTATGCAGGACATTGAATATTAAAAAATATGTTCTTTTTGGGCTTCTTTTTGTCATTGGAATCTGTGGTCTTGTTCATCAGTGAGCAAGCAGAGAAGTTAATTTTTTTAACAAAGCAGAATAAAAAGCTTTACAAGAAGAAAGTGAAGTTCTGCATTATAGCCTTCAACTCCTCATGACTCCTCGTTCATTTTCTTAATGAATGACTCTCAAGAAGAAGTGTCCATCCAATGATGTATTTTGATGAGGAGGGAAGGAAAAGGTAGCATGAACCCACAGGTGGGAATGGAAAACTTCCAAAGAAAAGCAGATAAGTTTGAAATCCACTGAAGTATTTGGTATGCTAGAGCTGAGGGATGTGCCTGGACACAGGGCAGACGGGGATGCCTTTAGCCTAGTGTGGATTAGATTTATTTGCCTAAAATTCTCCATCATTGCTGCCAGCTGCACCATGATAGCAATGGGGAGTGCTAGCATAGATGGTGGCCGGGAAGCTGCTGGTGTTTTAGACCTGCTGTGAAAGGGTTGAAGGATTGGGTGGTTACAGTGCTGCTGTCTGATCTGTACTAGAGCTCTGCCACTGGTGTTGGCAATGGTCAGAATTTAGAGACAAAGGAAAAGTGAGTGTTATGCCAAGGAAAGTGAAGTGCCATGATTCTGTGCGTTTCCACCTTTTTATTCACTACTGACAGAACAAGGAGTAATGGTCTCAAGTTGCAGAGGGGGAGGTTTAGGTTGGATATTAGGAAAAACTTTTTCACTAGTAGGGTGGTGAAGAACTGGAATGGGTTACCTAGGGAGGTAGTGGAATCTCCTTCCTTAGAGGTTTTTAAGGTCAGGCTTGACAAAGCCCTGGCTGGGATGATTTAGTTGGGTTTGGTCCTGCTTTGAGCAGGGGCTTGGACTAGATGACCTCCTGAGGTCCCTTCCAACCCTGAGATTCTATGATTCTATGATACTTCTCAAGTGGAAAAAAAGAAAAGATCAAAATACCAGGTCAGTGTAGTTCTCTGTACAGAAAAGATAAAGCCCCTATGCCTAGTTACTGTTGTTTTGAGGTCAAAGTGACTGAGAGGACATGGGGCTGGTCTGTATTCAATTACAAATACTATGTGTTAACCAGTGTTGGGGATGGTAACAGTATGACTGTAAATGAGTTAGGAGAATGTTTTCTGTGTAGGCTGGTTTAGTTTAATAGCATGGCTGATAGGAAACTAACAGGAAGGCAACACAATGGCCCCAGATGAGCAGCCTCCTGCCTGAGCTATTAGCTGGGAAGTACTAGCAAAGTAATAAGCCTTGTTTTGCCACGGCTGGGATCCAGAAGCTCCGAAGGACACTAAGAAATTCAGTAGTCCCTCTCTTGGGCAAGGGAGTCATTATCAGGGAACTGTCCCTTGGGAACAAATTGATACAGAGACATGCTCCACTGGAGGGTCTGAAAAATCGAAACCTCCCTGGCCCCCTGCCACAGGGTGATGGGGCTTGGGTCAGACAGACACGCCTATAAGCTTGTTGTCATGCTTTGTTCCAGCTGCTAAAATTAAACAGTACTCTGGTTTGAGAAAAATGTCTGGTATTCACCGCTGATGCTAATCTCCCAAAGGTAAGACATGCAGGTGCCGGTCCCCGTTGGCTTATTTTTCTTCTTAGCTTTTGACAGTTGGCTGCTATATCTTTACAAGAGCGAGACATGTCAAAGAGAAGAGATGTAGATTCTTATTATAATAAGTCCACGTTTATTTTCAACCCAAGAAAATTCTTTTAAGCATTTCATCAGACCCATTCTTCTAGCAGCATGGTGCTGTTGAAGGAATGGTCCTCAGCTGTTCAGAGATCTGCTGGTGATAGGTAATTATACACTATAGTGAGGAGAAAGAGGTTCTAAACCGCGAGCAATAATTCAGATTTCTTCAGCCCAGTTCTCTGGTTGTGTAAGTGCATGAAACTGAAAATCAGTGGTATTGCATCCTGTTCAGCTCTCCTGGCTAGCGTGGCAGGGGAATGTAGGACCAAGGCTCTGGCCTCACGCTGCCCTTCCCTGCCTTCTTTGCATCTAGTACCAGAGGCACCCCAGACGTGTCCTGTTTTTGAGCTCAGGAAGCGCTAAATGTCGGCTCATGGATGGTCACCTGTAAGGGGGGGCAGTGCACTGCCTCGTCTCCTAGTCCCCCTGTCCGGGTTCTCTGGCTAACCGTACACTGTGTGTCACCCCAGGGTTTCTGTCCTGAACAAACCTATCTCATTCTGAAGTAGATGAACAATATTGTTGGTTCTTTTTCCCCCCACACAGAGGTTTGTGTTGGGAGGGAGAAGCTCATGCATCCAACTGTAAGTGCTGATATAAGTTGCCCAGTGATGCTGGTTACATTGCTTGGAAATAGTACAGGAGAGTTTCCTAGTCTGATCCGTGGAGTGGAGCTTAGTTAGCAATGGGATATTTTCCTCTGAGACTTCCCTTCTTCTTTAGCTTAGCTTGCCCAATCATCCCCTGAGCTCCATACCCCTGATCAGGCCTCTTCTACTTGGGAGGGAGAGGGTTCATGGAAGGTCTTCTACGGGGGCTGCGGTGCAGAGATGGAGCTGGGATGCAGCTGCACTCTGTTGCATTTTACTCTGCAGAGTCTGCCGACAACCGAGTTGATATTCATACCTAAGTGAGTGCTGCTGGAAAGGTCCATGCCTGCATGCCAGTTAGAAAAGGGAATTTTGTGTAAAAACAGGATGGGTGGTGAATGGTGGCATGCTCCTGTGGGGGTGAAGGGAGGGGAGAGGAGGAGCATGTAGGAACTGACTGTGCATCGAAGTAGACCATCTTGCCAACGTGAGGATCTGTGGGGATTAGGAAATTCTTTCCTTTATGGAAGATGCATTAGATGGGAACTCCATAGGTGAGCTTCTTAGAATCACCTAGGTCCTCTGTACACCTCCCATGGGTATATCCACAGGAGGGCATGGTGTGGTCCCTCCAGTGTATGTCTGTTTTTATTTGGACAAGGCCATACCACATGCCATTGTGAAGCCAAGAAAAATATAATAAAAATGTAGGTTTCCTGGTCTCCCCCAAAGTCTTGTCGGCAGTCGGGAATTGCTCCGATTAAGCAGTTGATGGAGCTGTGCTGGGACTGACCCCTAAGAGTAGACAAGGGCAAACCGAGTTTTGCAGTGATTGAGCTAATCAGGTTTTACCCCGATTATGGGAAGGGATAAACCTCCATGAGCTCCGTCTGTGCAAACCCTTGCATGCCTTTGTCTACGCTTGGGAGTCAGCATTGGTGCAGCTGTATCTATTGCTGAATAAGGCTATTCCTGAGCGTGGGCAAAAGCTAAGAGTTGCAGACATGCTGATTTGTCCACTGAGGAGTGGAGCTGGGAGGAAGAGGAGTTCAGTAAATCCTAACCACTAATTCCAGTTCCAGTATAGTCCAAAGTGAAATATTTAGTAAGAGCGTATTTTGAATTAGGATAATAAGGGATTTATTTTTGTAGCTCTGATTTGAATACTGTTGTTTGTAATACTCTCCTAGTTCCTCGAACATCTCTTCCATTTCTGTCAATCCTACTTCATAATCTATACATCGCAGCAGCTGTTTGAACTGGTGGAGATTTTCATGTCCAAACCCTTGACTTTTTCTTAATTTCTTCATGTAAAGACGGAGGCAGACTAGCAGCACGCTAGAAGCTCTAGCCCTCGCAGGGCAAAAAAGAAAATTGCATTCTGACATGAACTAGGAGAATAGAAATAGCAGTTAAGGCATCAAAAGTTGCAAAACTGCCCCAAAGTTTATGCTACTAAAAATTAACACATTCCAGAAATGTGATACTGGTGTGTAAATAATTATTAGATCAATCATGAGTATTTTTTTTACATTGTTGCTTTGCATGCTGCATGACAATTTCCCCCTCGCACCCCTTCTTTTCTATTACAACATTAAAAGGTTACCTGTTGACACTTTTACAGTGCTCACTGACTACTGTTATTTCCCAGTATTGATTAAGAGAGAGGTCAGTGAATGCTAAAGTGATTTCTAGTAGTGTCGATTACTTGGTGTTTGTTTCAGAACCTGTTTGTCGACTAACAATTTAAGGCCTTGATTGTTTTATGGATTATTTTACAGTAACATTTCTTATTTGAGTTTGATTCATGGTAAATGAGTCCCGATTAACAATTTAATGGGGTGGGTTTTTTTAACAAAGCTATTAAACAATGAACAAGGCTCTCAGTGTCAGCAACATGGAGATCCATTTTTATTAGTAAATTAAATGCTGGCCAAAACACTTGGTCAGAACAATGCACTGTGCTCATTTGACTTCCTTGACTCCTTTGGAACGCAGTTGCGCATGTATTTGTGAACTGTCACAAAGTGTTGCAAAGTTGTAGCACCCAGTGTAAATGGTGCAGAAAGAGAGAGCCTTTAGAAAGATGGGCCCAGCTGAAACAAATAGAGAAGACCTTGCACAACAAACTAATAATTGGTTTATAAACTAAAATGTAGCCATGAGCAGCATCTAGCCTTGAATATCAGGGCTGGTGGTGGCCTAGTGTTCGTGTCATATTCTACAATTAATAACAAAAAAACCGTGTAGCTATGTAGAACTTGGCATCTGGAAGGATATCCAAATAACTTTTTGAGTTGTATATAGGAATCTCTCTGTTCCTCAGTGGAGTTAAGCCATCTCCAGGGTTGAATGTGACAACTGTTACTATTAGTGCACAACAACCGACATAACCATTTAGTACAGGAAACAAAGAAAAATACTCCAGCTAGTTGCATCTGACAGGAGACTTTGTAGGCAGAGTGGACCTGATCCAAAGCCCACTGAAGCCAATGGGAATCTTCTGTTTGGTTCAGGCCCATTATGATCTTGCTAATTGGGAGCCGGCGAACAGGGCTGCTAACAGGGGAGTTTGAGTGGGAGAGTTCCCATTGGAGGAGCAGTGCTTGTATCTATCCGTAGGGGCAGACTGCTGAGCGGGCAGCCAAGCCCTGAGTAGGGGGCGGAGCTAGGCTGAGGAGGGGCCTATAAAAGCTGCCGCCCAGCCAGGCAGCGGCACGGGAGCCGGCGAACAGGGCTGCTAACAGGGGAGTTTGAGTGGGAGAGTTCCCATTGGAGGAGCAGGGGCAGACTGCTGAGTGGGCAGCCGAGCCCTGAGTAGGGGGCGGAGCTAGGCTGAGGAGGGGCCTATAAAAGCGGCCGCCCAGCCAGGCAGCGGCACGGGAGCCGGCAAACAGGGCTGCTAACAGGGGAGTTTGAGTGGGAGTTTACAGGGGGAGGTGGAAGGGGGCGGCACCATGTTTCCTGTGTTCCCCAGGTAGGAACGCCGAGTGAGGCCGAGACAGCAGCAGCCATGAGCCAAGCAGCAGAGGATACACTGAGGATGATAGCATGCAGCAGCTGCGGTATGTACATGGTCCTAGCGGGGGACCCAGAACAGTACTATGTATGCATGAAGTGCCGCCTAATAGAGCTGCTGGAGGAAAAGATCCAGGGTCTAGAGCTGCAGGTAGAAACCCTGGTAGAGCATAGAAGGGGGTTCGAGCAGCTGATGGAGCAATGGCAAGCAGTGGCTGAAGGGGAATGCCCAGGAGTACAGGAGGAAGCAGGGGCTAAGGCCAGTGAGGGGGGGACTGCCAGATGAGGAATATGGGCGGTGGAAGCATGTGACCATGAGAAGCTGGAAGGGGAAAAGGAGAGCCAGTGAGGGAGAAATAGAGCTAAGGAATAGGTTTGAAGGTTTGGAGAATGAGGAAGGGGCACAGCAGGTGGTAGCTGACGGTGGGAGGGCAAGGAAAAAGAGAAGAGCGGCTAGTCCGATAGAAAGAGGGGAGGAGTCGATGGAGGCAGCACCAAGTTTGGGCCCAGGGAGGATGCAGGATGGCTTAAGGGGAACCACAAGGGATGATAGGAATGGAAGGAGCTTGCAACCAGGGGGGACGGAGGATAGGTTAGAGGACCGCACTGTCCCCAGGCAAAGGCAGGTCTATCTGATTGGGGATTCCATACTGAGAAGGTTGGACAGGCCTGTGACCAGGGCCGATCCGGAGAACAGAAGGGTGTGCTGTCTACCGGGCACTAAAATACGGGATGTGGACCTGAGGTTGAAAAGGATCCTAAGAGGAGCAGGTAAGAACCCGTTGATCATCCTTCATGTAGGAACGAATGACACGGCTAGATTCTCGCTAGAGAGGATCAAGGGAGACTATGCCAGGTTGGGTAAGATGCTCAAGGAAATTGAGGCTCAGGTGATCTTCAGTGGGATTCTACCTGTCCCTAGGGAAGGGCGCCAAAGGGGTGACAAGTTCGTGACGATAAATAGTTGGCTGAGGGAGTGGTGTTACAAGGAGGGCTTTGGGATGTATGGGCACTGGGAGGCTTTCGGGGACAGAGAACTGTTCTCACGGGATGGGCTCCACCTAAGTAGGGAAGGAAGTAGAATTCTAGGAGGGAGGCTGGCTCATCTGATTAAAAGAGCTTTAAACTAGACATTGGGGGGAGACGGTTGGGAGAGGTCCAGGTACTCTCCACGCCAAATTTATACATTGAGAGTGAGAACAACAGGATAACAACAGATATAGCCAGAGGGGGAGGGTTAGGTATAAGGAAGACGGGGGGGACGGATACTAGACTGACAGGTCATACTGGTAGTACTGTGTCCCTACCAAGTTGGGTGAAAAGGGTGAGAGGAGCCAAACAGCAAAAATTAGGATGTTTGTTCACCAATGCGAGAAGCTTAGGTAACAAAATGGAGGAACTGGAGCTCCTGGTCCGAGAATTGAAACCGGATATCGTAGGAATAACCGAAACATGGTGGAACGGTAGCCATGACTGGAGTACAGGTATGGAAGGGTATGTGCTGTTTAGGAAAGACCGAAACAAAGGTAAAGGTGGGGGAGTAGCATTGTATGTCAATAATGAGGTGAAATGTAACGAAATAACTAGCAATGCAATGGATAATACGGAGTCTGTTTGGGCAATGGTGACATTGGGGAAGAAAACTACTAGAGCGTCCCCTGGGATAGGGATTGGGGTGTGCTATAGACCGCTGGGATCTAGCCTGGATATGGATAGAGAGCTCTTTAATGTTTTTAAGGAGGTAAATACTAATAGGAACTGTATGATCATGGGAGACTTTAACTTCCCGGATATAGATTGGGAAACAAATGCTAGTAATAATAATAGGGCTCAGCTTTTCCTAGACGTGATAGCTGATGAATTCCTTCATCAAGTAGTTGCTGAACCGACGAGGGGGGGATGCCATTTTAGATCTGATTTTGGTGAGTAACGAGGACCTTGTTGAGGAAATAGTTGTAGGGGACAACCTTGGCTCGAGTGATCATGAGCTAATTCGTTTCAAAATAAATGGAAGGATAAACAAAATTGCATCTGAGACTAAGGTTTACGATTTCAAAAGGGCTAACTTTACTAAATTAAGGCGACTAGTTAGGGAAGTGGATTGGACTAACATATTTAGGGATCTAAAGGCGGAAGACGCCTGGGGTTACTTCAGGTTGAAGTTGCAGGAGCTGTCAGAGGCATGTATCCCGAGAAAGGGAAAACAGTTCGTAGGTAGCAGTTTTAGACCGAGCTGGATGAGCAAGCGTCTCAGAGGGGTGATTAAGAAAAAACAGAAAGCGTACAAGGACTGGAAAATGGGAGGGATCAGCAAAGAAACCTACCTTATTGAGGTCAGAGGGTGTAGGGAAGCAGTGAGAAAGGCAAAGAGCCGGGTGGAGATGGACCTAGCGAAGGGGATTAAAACCAATAGCAAAAGGTTTTTTAGCCATATAAATAGGAAGAAAACCAAGAAGGAAGAAGTGGGACCGCTTAAAACTTTAAACGGAGTGGAGATTAGGGATAATCTTGGCATGGCACAATATCTAAACGAATATTTTGCCTCGGTCTTTAATGAGGCTAATGAAGGGCTAAGGAATAGTGGTAGAGGGACTGACGGTAATGAAGATATGGGGGTAGACATTACGGTATCTGAGGTAGAAGCCAAACTTGAACAGCTTAACGGAAGTAAATCAGGGGGCCCGGATAATCTTCATCCTAGAATATTAAGGGAATTGGCGAGTGAAATTGCAAGCCCGTTAGCGATGATTTTTAATAAATCTCTAAACTCGGGGGTTGTACTGTTTGACTGGAGATTAGCTAATATAGTTCCTATATTCAAGAAGGGGAAAAAAAGTGACCCAGGTAACTACAGGCCTGTTAGTTTAACATCTGTAGTATGCAAAGTCATGGAAAAAATTTTAAAGGAGAGAGTGGTTACGGACCTTGAGGCCGATGGCAACTGGGACAAATTACAGCATGGTTATACGAAAGGTAGATCGTGCCAAACCAACCTGATCTCCTTCTTTGAGAAAGTAACAGATTTTTTAGACAAGGGAAATGCGGTGGATCTAATATATCTTGATTTCAGTAAGGCGTTTGATACGGTACCGCATGAGGAATTACTGGTTAAATTGGAAAAGATGGGGATCGAAATGAAAATCCAGAGGTGGATAAGGAGCTGGTTAAAGGGGAGACTGCAGAGGGTCGTATTGAAGGGTGATCTGTCAGGTTGGAGGGGGGTTACCAGTGGAGTTCCTCAAGGTTCGGTTTTGGGTCCGATTTTATTTAATCTATTTATCGCTGACCTCAGAACCAAAAGTAGGAGTGGGCTGATAAAGTTTGCGGATGACACCAAGTTGGGAGGTATTGCCAATTCGGAAAAGGATCGGGATATCCTCCAGGGAGATTTGGATGACCTTGTAAACTGGAGTATTAGTAACAGGATGAAATTCAATAATGAGAAGCGTAAGGTTATGCATTTAGGGATGACTAACAAGAATTTTAGTTATAAGCTGGGGATGCACCAGTTGGAAGTAACGGAGGAGGAGAAGGACCTAGGAGTCCTGGTTGATCGTAGGATGACTATGAGTAGGCAATGTGATGTGGCCGTTAAAAAAGCTAATGCGGTCTTGGGATGCATTAGGCGAGGTATTTCTAGTAGAGATAAGGAGGTGCTAGTCCCGTTATATAAGGTGTTGGTGAGACCTCATTTGGAGTATTGTGTGCAGTTTTGGTCTCCCATGTTTAAGAAGGATGAATTCAAACTAGAACGGTACAAAGAAGGGCCACTAGAATGATCCGAGGAATGGAAAGCCTGTCGTATGAAAGGAGACTTGAGGAGCTCGGTTTGTTTTCCTTAACCAAAAGAAGGATAAGAGGAGATATGATTGCACTCTTTAAATATATCAGAGGGATAAATACCAGGGAAGGAGAGGAATTATTTCAGCTCAGTGCTAATGTGGACACGAGGACAAACGGATATAAATTGTCAGTCAGGAAATTTAGGCTTGAAATTAGACGAAGGTTTCTAACCATCAGAGGAGTGCAATTCTGGAACAGCCTACCGAGGGAAACAGTGGGGGCGAAGGACCTCCATGACTTTAAGATTAAGCTGGATAAGTTTATGGAGGGGATGGTATGATAGGATAACAGGTTTAGTCAATAGGTCAATAACGTGCCACACTGGTAATTAGTACAAAGGGTCAATGTTGGGATATTGTTAGCCTTTTCCAGAGGGTCTGGCTGGAGAGTCTTGCCTACATGCTCGGGGTTCAGCTGATCGCCATATTTGGGGTTGGGAAGGAATTTTCCTCCAGGGTAGATTGGCAGTGGCCCTGGAGGTTTTTCGCCTTCCTCCGAAGCATGGGGCAGGGGTCGCTTGCTGGTGGATTATCTGCTACTTGAAGTCTTTAAATCTTGATTTGGAGCATTCAACAGCAGAGTCAAGGGAGAGAATTAGTTCAGAAGTGGGTGGATCGGCTTATGTGGCCTGCATCTTGCAGGAGGTCAGACTAGATGATCATAATGGTCCCTTCTGATCTTGAATTCTATGATTCTATGAATATGGCTGAAATGCTGGGGCTAACACTCCTGTTTCCATAGGATCCCAAAGAGCACGTGTGATTATGACTGTAGGTTTATGTGTCATCTGAAAGACAGCACAGTCCCTCTAACACCATGTTGGGACATTTCGTGTGTCTCCCAAAAATTCATTAAACAAAACATGACTTTTTAATTAACCACAGTGTCTTTCACTGGTTCAGAGCAGCAGCAACAGCACAAATAAAGTGACAAAGTGAATTGTTTGGCACAGTGTGAGGGATCCTTATTTAAGCTACTTTATTTTGGGATGTTGTCTCCAGATTCCCTTCAACTGCAACTGACTGCCATAGAAACTGTCCCACATCTGAAAGGTTTGCTTACCATGGTTTATAAGCTCTATGCTCCTTCCTTGTAATTTTGAAAGGATACACTTAGCCATTGAAACTCCACCTTGTTTATAAGCTCCACAAAACATTTTGTAAACTCCATAGTCTATGGAGTTTGTAAACTGTGTAAACCAAATAGCCTTATTCAAGGAGTTTGGAAGTTTGACAGAGCAACATTTGTAAGCTCTGCAAACCAAACAGCTTCTATTCTGGAAACAGCTCTTTAGGAAGGTGTAATATTATACCTTCCTCTGCCAGCTGGTAAACTGTGGTCCTGTATAATTTTTTCTTGAAATCATAGCTAAAAACACGTTTCTTTCTTTTATATCTTCTGATTTTTCTGCTTATTACTTTATTCTGCATTTGCATTACTTACATCTGTAAATTGGTGCATGAAGGTCTATATGAAAGCTCCTTTATGGAACGATGATGTGATGGACAAACTTAATGGACAAAGCAGCCACAGTGATGAAATTTAAAATGGTGCAAATTGTGAATACCTTTAAAAGCAGATGGACGAGATTTTCAAGCGCAGTATTAAAAGGCGTTGCATGTTGTTGCTTTTTCTGCTTGCTGGATATTTGCCCTTTTATGATGACAAAATAAGTCTAATTGCCTCAAGTGGAGATTTATTATTGTGGTGGACAAGAACATTTTTCTTTCTGATATTGTTGTTTTGCAGCTGGCTTCCATAAATAGGCATTGTGCCCTTTTCTTCTCCCTTGTGTATTTCTTCTTTGTTGATGGTAGCGTGGTAGCGGGAGAACACTTTCCAGAGGATGTGATAACTCTTCAGAAGAATTTTGTACATGTCCATTTGGTTGTTGTCATACATGGATTTTGTTGCCTCAAGATTTTATAACACATCTTACACATTTTATAACAGGGAACAGAGGAAAAACTTACAGAGATCAAATGGGCAACAAATATTGGCTGTTTAGTCCAATCGCTATTGGTTCACCCCTACAAAAGTATGCAAATGTTTGATTTCAGGAGGATTACTTGTGCTGAATAATTTTTTCAGGATCTGCCCCTATGAATATCTGAAATATTTCCTATGGAGGATTACTGTGGGTTCTGAATAAGGGTCCTCCCCACCCCGTCCCCTTAATCAAACCTGTACGGCCTAGTACTTTGTACAACTCTCAGTTTGTGCATCTGCAACTAATAAATTGCAGCCTACTTGAAACCCACTCACAGATGATAGTGTGGGGCTGCGCATGTAGAAAAAAACATCCGTTGGGGTTTCTTTTCTTTTTTAGTGAGACGTGTTCTTTTGCTTGGGCAGGTAAGTTTGGACATTGACAGATGCCCTGCTGGGAATAGGGTTGAAGTCATGGCCAAACAACAGTAGTTTGACTTGTGATCTCTTGGAACTAGAGAGGGTGCATATTCTCCTCTTTCCCTGCTCCCACAATTCTCCTGGACTCCAACCCTGGCTGTGGGGTTTTAGGCCATTAGTGAATTGCACCATTGCACAGACTGCACTTCTGCTTCATTTATTTGCCCTAGATAACTATTTCACCCACATCTAAACCATTATACCCCCTGGTAGATTGCCAGGGTACAAACTCCAACGTGTGTGTGTTTTAAGTAAATTGTCTCTGGTTTACTCTTGCATCACTGTGTCTGAAGAACACAAGGAAACGGAAGAAAAGGTGTGGAGCTAGACCACAATGTAACTCTAATAGTACAAATGAACAAAATTAGCTTTTCAACTTCTGTTTACTGGGAAGAATAAAATCTCTGTGTAAAAAAACAAAATGGGATTTTAATATTTGTAATGGCTGAGACTCAGATTTGTTTTCCCCCTCTACAATTTGTCAAGCATTTCTTGGGAGTCCAGAGTGGAATGTATTGATTGTGCGAAAGGGCTATTTGCTGGACATATTTGCTGTATGAAAGCCAAGGATCCAAACTGTGCTTTTGGTTTATTGCTTAATTTGCAAAAGTTAAAAATGTGACCTAAATTTCAACAGGGGTTATGTTGAATTGAATTGTAACTATTTTGTCTGCTGGTGACGTTACGTATACAGACATAGTGCACAGACTATTAGAATGAAAGTAGAGGGACTGAATCTTTAAAACTAGAATTGTCGTGTAACTTTTAGCGTTGGCCCAAAGTGCCTTTCAGGCTATGTTTGGTTACATTTTGTCTCAGCCCCCACTGCTCCTGCTCCTGCAATGAGCTCTACACATCTGGACTGTAAGATTGGGGCCAGGGTATTCATTAAAAAAGATACTTCAGAACATGAATTGGTGTAATAGTCACTATCGCAAATTAAGCTTGGAATATAACTCCTGTTATGTAAAGTGCGAGTGACACTTGTTGAAACCTTTTTGAAAAACTTTCCTTTTGGGGAAACTCTGTAGGAGCTCACTCCAGATCAGGGCCGGCACCAGCTAAGGAATCAGGTGCTTGGGGCAGTCAATAGAAATAGTCTGGGTCTTCTGCGGGAATTCGGTGGCGGGTCCCTCAGTCTCTCTCTTCCTCTTTGAGCTGCCAATGAAGAGGAAGAGAGGGCGTGAAGGACCTGCCGCCGAAGAGCCGATTGGCTTTTTTTTTTTCTCCTGCCACTTGGGGCAGCAGAAAACCTGGAGCTGGCACTGCTCCAGATATTTTTTTTTTAATTTTGGGTTTGAAGAAAGCAATTTAAGCCATTTTGAGCTACTGAAGAATAAAGGAAATACATTTTTTAACTAAAATATATAACTGCTCTTTTTTTGTTGACTGGTAGCCCAAAATCACTTAGGCCTGGTCTATACAGGGGGGAGAGAGGGGTATCGATCTAAGTTATGCAACTTCAGCTACATGAATAACGTAGCTGAGGTCGACGTACTTAGATCTACTCACCGTGGTGTCTTCATTGCAGTGAGTTGACTGCTGCCGCTCCCCCGTCAACTCTGCCTGCACCTCTCACGGTGGTGGAGTACAGGAGTCGACGGGAGAGCATTCGGGGGTCAATTTATCATGTCTAGACTAGACACGATAAATAGACCCCCACTGGATTGATCGCTGCCCGCCGATCCGGCAGGTAGTATAGACATACCCTTAGACAAAAAATTCAAAGGAGGCACATACCTAGTCCTCAAAGAGGAATAGTTATTGTCAACTGTGAAGGAAGAAAATTCTAAGTTTTAAAATAAAATTACAAGAGTTGAAATATTTGCTTGTGAGCATGATGAGTAGGAAATGTCTAAGATTTTTGCAGAGCCTAAGGAAGTCTTGATATAATGAAATCCAAATGCTACAGATGTGGGTTACTTGATAAAATCTCCCAGCCAGGAGTAAAATTCTGGTCCTACAGCTCCAAAGAACAGGCCCTTAACGCTTGAGCTAAAAAGAGAACTTATCGGGCAGTAGAGCTAGGCCCCATATCCTATGTGTGGGCCAGCACTAGAGCCAGACCTACATACAAACATCATTTTGTCACAGCCAGGCAGGAGGGGATTTCTGAACATTTGTCCTGCCTTGCTAGGGGTTGGGCTGGAATTAATCCCTGGTGCTGCTTGGGAAGAAGTGCTGTTGATTTTTCCTGTGTATTTCTCCACAAAGATGTGACCAAAGGGTATGATTTCCCTTCTCTTACTAGACCCAACACTAGTCAGGACTTTAGTACTGCCGCAGCTACAGCAGCTCACTCCTCTGGTCCCCAGTGATCATGTTCAGCAAAGTAGGATTAGGCATTGTTTCTGCTCCCCATTGAACGGTGCGGTATGAGGGGAGCCTCTGTAGCCACTCCTTCTCCGTGATGCTACTGGAGCCTTCATTGGGATGGGCAGGGCTCACAGGGATTTTCCTCACAGGGCAGGGATCAAAAGGAGTCTGTTTCTGGACTGATTGCAAAGTTGGATGGATGTGAGTAGGAGGAGAGGAGAAGTAGGAATAATGAATGTGAGCGGGAGAGTTTTAGGGAGTCCTCTTTGTTTCTTTTTCCCGTTCACAAAAATACCAAGTTTTGGGCATTTAATTTCCTTATTTCAATGCCATGTTAGGGCAGTAAACTGCAACATGGAAAATACCAGAAAATGAAAAATCTAAGATTCTCAGAAGAGTATCAAATCATTCCTATTTCACATATCTATATAATAACTATTATTAATTAGGCAGTTACATTTACATTTTACTACACAGTTGGAGTAACGTGGAGGAGGTAATGTTATTCTGAGGGCCTTAACTTTTAATATTGTCTGACTTTTGTCGTGTATAAATTATTAAGTTGCCATAATATAATTGTTGGCATCTGATTATTAGTTACAATACTATAATCCTGTAAGATGCTAAGTGAGTTTTGGAAAAGTTGTTCTTGAGCAAAATGGTACTGAGTCAAAAACCCATTGAAGTCAGAGGAAAGATTCCCATGGACCTCCGTAGACTTTAGATCAGGCCTAGTGTTCGCCCTCTTTGGGGAGTTCCAATAGCGCGAGAAGTTCTGACAGGGAAACCAATCGTGTGGCCAACCCTGTTGTAGACTCTGGGTGAGAACAACATAACCTGAGGCAAAGCCTGAAGATTTATCATTTCTAAAGCATTCCAAAGTTAGTTCTAATCCCCAGCAATCTAGCATTTTAGCATTGTTACCTAAGTGGAGGTGTTAGTTTTTTTGTTTATTTGTTTATATTCTGTGAGTGGATTTATTGTTTATGAAGGCGAGGGATGAATATTACTGGCTGGAGATTAAAGTTTGCACGTTAGTGCTCAGTCGTTGACCTGTAACACATCTGTTACTGTAGACCTAGGCTGCTGCCTCAGACTACAGGGTGCCTCTTGTGTGTGGTTAGGTGTTAGTTTTGTGATGTGAACCCACTACCAGTGTAATTTCACTCATAACCTGATCCAAACTTGACTATCATGGCCTTAGAGGCAGTAATAATGTTTTTTTGGGGGAAAAACATTCCCAAAAAGTAATTTGTGGTTTTTTTTGTCTTCTACTGATCTCTAGGTTAAAAAACGCTCAGTTTACAAGTAAAGAAACGTTTACTTTTCTAACTGTCAGCTCTTCAGACTCACCCTGCAATCAGAGTCATGTTTTATTTCCATTATGTGCATCATCACTGCTAAAAAGGTTCGAGGCCTCTGGTTACAAGGCAGGGCAAACTAGGCCCCTGGTCACACCTGTTGTTGGACTTACAACTCTGTTGTTATTGCATGATGCCCTCGGTGATCTTTCGGTTGTGGTGTAGAAGTGCCAGTGATTGGATTTTAGTAAATCTGATGATGCATGAAATGGAATAGAATTCAGCTCATTCTCTCTTAGCTCTATCAACTCTGAAGGAGGAGCAGGAGTAAAGTGCAGTAAAAACATTATTTTTCTCACTATCGTTGGCAGGTATGACTCTGAATGCATGAAAGGAACAAATAGTTGCCGTTAAGAGTAGAACTGCATTGTAAAATTGTGTGTCTATGTAAATAAAATGTCTGGAATGTTTGTAGAGTGTTAGTGGAGATCTGAAGTAATGTGATAGCCAATGGGAATGAACATAATTGATTCAATAGAAATCTAGCACACTACTACTTATAATTCAAATTATTAATGTTAGACATGGGATGATAACACCAAAATTGCACCCGGTTGTGTTCCTAAGTAACATGAAAATATTTGCAGGTGTGCCGTTCCTCTGGTGCATTTTGTAGGCTATTGCATATCTAGGCAGATTATTTTTTATATTTGCCCCACTTGCTGAGTTTCTGTTGCACAATTGGGTTTCAGTGGTAATTATCAGATGTCTGTTCTATCGCTTGACCTCCTGTATATGAAATGAACTGGTGACTAGTAAAGATTGCAGTGCCACTCGTGGAGATGGTGTTACTGTGTCAGCATAATGGGCCACTTACATCAGTGGGAGGCAAATTTAAGTGTAGATGCATGCACAACTAGGGCAGTGCAAGGCAGCTTTTGTTGACATAGCTTAGTAATGTAGACCAGGTCTAAGACCAATCAGAGAGACTGTAAAGGCTTCAGCCAACTCTAGGCCTACATATCGACTGAGAGTCTCTCAGGCTTAATGCTGGTGGAACGTTAATAAAATTGCAGTAAAATATATAGTGTTTGGACTTTTCTAAATGCTGGTGAACGGATGACTGTAATACTCATGCCAATCTCTGTATTTCTCCTACTGAGAGTAATATCTGTACATGTGTGTTATGTAACTCTCATATGTCTGGGACATTCTTCATGATAATGAGTCATTGCTGAGTTTTGGGTACACCACTTAGACGAGAGAGTGGTCAGTTGATGCCCATTAAAAAGCAACATGTCCAGAGGAAACTCCTTGAGTCTCAATACAATAGGTAGCAAACAGCTTACAAGCCTTACAGGACAATGCAGAAGGGGGAACTCCCACACAGCATGACTTCACCGAAGAATTACCTCATGGACTCCCCCCATCACCTTTTGCATCGGTGAGCACTGGGGTCAGAACAATCATATGGCAGGGTTTGGGGGTAAAAGCTGACTAATGGAAGGAAACACGTTTCTTTTTACCGGACTGGATCCTACAAGGCAATGACTTTGTCTGCCAGGTAAACGACCCTTGGCTGCCACAGCTGGGATAAGACTTCATTACTTTGATCAGAAGTTTTATAAAATAATAACCTGAGTTTATCTTTGTCTGTCTCTTTAGTATTCTTGTTCAACTGTTTCTTGCTACATTTTCATTTAAAATGAATAAAGTCTAGATAAGTTTATTACAGGATTGGACTTAGTGTTGCCTTATTGCATAAAGGAGGCCAGGAGGGAGATATGAGGAGGAACGGACCAATGGTATGTTTGGTCCTTTGGGAACAGAGGAACTTGGATTTTCTGTGATATTACGGTGAAAGGGCTCTGATATCACAGGGATACATTTACATGGTATCAAGAAGGACTGGGATTTTCAAAGGCACTGTTTAAATTTGATATTAAGGCTGGCAAAAGCATAGGGAGTTATTAAGCAGTGCAGTTAACTTTCCTGTTGTTGAACAGTTTGCCCTGAAGTGGAACCCAGTGTTGAGATAGCAAGGGGAGTGACAGAGACAGGATGTTATTCCTCTAATGTTTCAGTGTGTTTATGTTGTACATGTAATAGCACTTTTGTGATTAGTCTGTTTCACCGATATAGTTAGTCAAGTAGTTAGTTCCCCTGTTGTTTGTGTGGGTCTGTCACATTGCAACAGGAGAGAGAAAAACATTTTAAAAATAAGAAAATGTTATTGTAAAACCACAAAAATTGTCAGAGAGAGACAAGGGCAGGGTTAATGCTGGAAACTACCTTTTGCTAAGTTTTAAATTTTTTTTTAATTGACTAGATTACATGCTGCTGCTGCCCTTTTAAATGTTTGCATTTTTGGTCACTCTTTTAAGTGTCCACTTATAAATAGTTTAAGGGGTTATAAATGACTAATTGCTAATCAGTTAATAAATGATTAATACATGGCTAATCAGTTGTTGTTGTTAGAGTCCAATGTGTTAACAGATTACTTATAACCATCTGTACAACATACTGCTCATGTCTGTAATATGCTTATAACCTCTATTTAACAATTGCTAAACTCATTGTAAATTATTTAGAAATGTACCATATAATATAAGGTGTGACCACATTTTTAATAGCAGGTCAAATTAATTGAGAACAAACTGCAATAATTGTAAACAAGGTAAAGTTTGAATGTTTGGACCTTCTTTCACTGAAAGTCTATTCATAGGTAAAGGGAGTTTTTTCTATGTGTCAGCAAGAATATCTATTACAATATGATGGCTATGTGCAAGATCACTGGTATTTGAGTCCTTCTAATGCTCTGCTTGATGTTTCATCCAATTTTGTAGCGTGCCTTCTGGATTTGAAGGTATGAAGGAACAGGAAATCTGCAACAAAATAATGGCCAAAATGCTGGAAAACTATAATACCTTGTTTGAGCTGGAGCGCACACAGAAGGCTGATGAAAATCATGCATGTGAAGAGCTAGCAAGAATTATTTTAGTGAAAGTGAGTACCTGGAATATTGCCCTTTGAGTTTTGATCCAATACTGTGATACAGGTGAGACCATGCAGGGGGCAGTCTAGAAATCTTCACAAGCTGGATGGGAGGCATTGATGCTAGTATAATACATTTCTCTGATATTGACCTTCATATGCTGCTACCACCATTTCACTCTTCTAACAACTCTGTCCTTTAGCGGGTCAGTTTTCTACTACCTTTTGATGCCTTGGGAGTTTATTCTATTTAACACGTTTATTCTCTATTAAATTAACATAGGGAGTGCCTATGATTAAACAGGAAACATCTCTAATAATTTTATTTATTTAAAATAAAAAAGATGGATCTAATAATGGTGGGGTGGAGGTGGTGACTGAGATCGGTGTCCAAGACAAGCAAGTATAAAGCCCAGGGGCCACCTTGGCAAAGGTTTAGTCATGCACCGACCTAAAACATCATAGTCCCTCACCATTGACCTGCAGTAAAGAGAGTATCACCTTCCTGGAAAGACCTGTACTTCTGGAAGCAATTAGTTGTAGACCTGTGGCTAATGTTTGGTGTTACTCACAGTCGATCTGGTATGATCTAACCAAACGCTCAGGCAAAAGGAATAAGAGCAACCTGTTTACTCAAAGCTGCATAAATACTTAATGGGCCCTTTGAGGGTGTGTGTTCTGCCATTCCTAAAAGTCACCTTCCTGGCACATATCCCTAAATCTGCTGATTGTGTAATAAATTCTAGATGGCGCAGTGGAACTTAAAAAAGGAATGATAATAAATTAGTTCAGTATGTAGGAGAAAGTCAATGAGGTTCCAGATTACAAAAGCTCATGCATCAGCAGAAGGTAGCAGCACGTTGCTCCTGTCACAAAAATACAATTACTTTACAGATTTATTGGCTTGCTCTGGGTCACGTAGTCCAGCAATTTACATGTGGTTTGTGTGCAAAGTCTATTCTTCTTGCAAAGCTATTGAGTAATTCCCAGGTACTGCTGGCTAGTGGGAGACTTAGTCACTGCAGTGTTTGCGCAAGTGAAGAGTCTGGTCCAGATTCTGCTCCGATTTACACCCTCGTGCAATCCCGTTAAACTCTGTGGTGTTGCATGGGGTATGAACCAGGACAGAATCTGGTGCAGCGAGCACTGGCTACAGTTTGAAAATACACAGCCTTCCATCTCCTCTTTGCTGGGTCCAGTTGGTTCATCCTAGGGTGCCAGTCTCAGTGGCCTCCCAACCCTCTTTCCACATGGAGAGCAGCTGAGGGGAGCCTTTGCAGCTTCCTGACATCATCATTCCCTGGACTCATAAATTTGAATGTGGGGTATTTCCACCCCTTCATCATTATCTGTATTGCCATTGGTTGGTACCTCCCTTTCATCCAGCTCCCTCTCCTATCATTGCAGTCCTCCAGGTGCCCAACCTCACCTTCCCTGTCCACTGTGCCCATCTCCCCTCCCCTGTCTCTTCGCTGCTCCCTCTCCCCTCCCTTCATCCCACAATTCCTGTTCTCATACTTTAACCCCAACTTGTCTTTCTGCCCCCAAATCCAAAATCAAGTTTGTATAATAAAACAAATGTTGTAAAATAAAATAACCACCTGGTGCTATCAGGCCATGGTCCCTCCTACCCCATATCACTGTGTCTGCATGTTTCCTCCACCCTTCTTGGTGTATTTTTAGCCTTGTTTCCTCCTGGGTGTGTGCTGCAACACTAGGGCATTGGGACACAATTCTGTGGGAATCCTTTATTTTGAAACACTACGTGAAGAGCCCAGGGGATGGGAACAGAGGGGTAAATAGGTGGAGGAAAGTAATTAAAAAATGTGTTTGTCCAGCGCCTGTTTAGACTTTTAAAAACATCAGTGTTGGCACAGAAAGCTTCCTGCTGCAGAGCTGGGGGCAAGCGCCAAGGGCCTTGGACAAAGGCCTTTTGTGTTTTTGTACGGTTCTGTGCTTCTGTTTTGTTGCTGAAATCAGGAACCTGCTCTTAGACAGAGCCTTAGTATAGATTTTTCTTTTCTTCCCTTCCCCTGTATCTCCCCTGTCTTTCATGAGTGCATTTCAGACACGTGATTGCCAGCTGGCCTCACATCCTGCATACATAATGCTCTACTTTTAGAAAAGGCCCCAGGCCTATTCTCGGTATTTGCTGGTAAAACATGATACAAGGGGATTATGGCTTTTGCCGTCCCTTCTCACTTTGGAACTGTAGCATCTTCCCTTGAACTCCGGTATGCTCATCACCTTCTTGACCTCACGTGACGCATGACGCCCTGTGGCCGGGGTATCTTAAGATCTGCCCAGACTACAAATAAAACCCTTTGCTTCCCTAAAGGAAGAGAATGTGCTCTTTTTAAAAATAAAAACGTGGCTCATTCAACCAAGGCCATGCAAAGATCACAGGTGGTTTTTGAGTTGCATTTTGACAAAACACTTGAATGCGAAAACCATGCAAGATGCAAAGCATTTAAAACTCAGCACCTCGTAGTTTTACTATTGTACAAAGTGCAAGAATTTTGAAAAAATCAGTGTTTTGGAGGAAACCAAAAGTAAATAGCTTTATGAGAAGGAAAAAAGAGAAGTGACTCCACAATGCTATAACAATGTAAAATATCAAAGGTGCGATTGTGACTCTTGCTGTTTGTCTGCAGAGGGCAGGGAATGAGCATCTTCTTCCCTGCGTGTGTTTCGCCTCTCTCACAGATGGGTAAGGGTGTGGACAGGACATTGGCTCCACCCCCCTACGTGCTCAGTCGCTGTGCACAGGAATATAAGATGTGCCAGGGAGAGGGCTGGCTTTCCCCATGGATCAGTAGGGAAGCAGGGACTGAATGAAGACTTTCCAAGTTACAGTTCAGTCCCTGCTTTGCTCCTGGGACAGCACAGCTGCATGCTGCTTGTTATTCAGTCCATATTGTAAGATTATAATCTCAAAGTTGTTCCTTAATTTTGGGTACCGTTCAATTACCTTGAGAAAGTTTCTGGACCATTATCATATAGAGGCATAATTGTCAAATTGGGGGTGATTCCTTTCGGTGGTATTTGCTAGCCTAAAGATAATAAGAGAAACTAGTAGAGTAGGCACACATTAACAAGAGGGTTATGTGTACAGATTAGATATCTATCATGTGTTGCATACCTCTGATTTACAAGAGCCATAAAATAAAACCTCAGTGCACCCTCCTAATTTCTGCATTTATGGAGTAGTGTCACATCAGAACTAGTTATTACTTGACAATCCATCCAGGAAAGGGGACAGTATAACTGGACTGCTGTGTATGAATTGCACTGTGGGTATGTGTGTGCTAAAAGAAAATGTTACTCATATTATGCTTTAGAGCAGAATTCTCAGGGTGTTTAGATGTGGTTTTGACTGAGTTTTGTGGCATTAAACTGAAAAATAACGCACATAATTAAAATATAAATCAATTCCCCATTTCACTATTGCCATTTTATCACCTGACCTGTGAATACAGTGGTTTAAGAAGCCTACCCAATAATAATGCTTCCTTCCATTTTTATCTAGTGCCTTTCATTCTAGAGGATCTCAAAGTGCTGTTCAAACTGCAATTATAGACAGTCCAATAATACACAATTATCCATTGTTATGCAATCACATCTGTGATGAAATGTGACTACTGATTAGCAGTGATCAACAATGCTACCCAACAGTTATGAATTAGAAGTGAAGAATGCCTCTTATGGAGTTTGAATTGCGGAGGGAATCTAGGCAGGTAGAATATAATTACTCCAGTGAGAGTCTGGCCAGATTACCACTCCTACCAAAAAAAATAGTGGGCTTTTTAATGACCAGAAACCATCAAGACCTCAGTCTTACAGTATATCTCAGGTGAAAGATGACACTCGAGTAGCAGGGTGCCTCTCAGCAGAAAGCTAAGGCCTTGGTTGAGTGCTGACTTGGATGGAAAAGTGCAACCTGCCTCCCAGCCACACAAAATGTTTTCCTTTGGAGGTCTCCCACCCAAATATCTTTTTAGCAGAACACTTTAAATTTGTAATAACTGATCAGCTGACAGCACAGAAGAGTGTCATTACATGTAAATGCTTCCACTGAAACACAACAGAACCTGCTTCAGCAGTGGGTTGAACAGGACTTGATTCTGCTCCACGTTTAGCTATAGGACAGTGTTTCTCAAACTGGGGACGCCGCTTGTGTAGGGAAAGCCCCTGGTGGGCCGGGCCGGTTTGTTTACCTGCTCCTGATCGCAGCTCCCACTGGCCGCAGTTCGCTGCTCTAGGCCAATAGGAACTTCCAGCAGCTTCCATTGGCCTGCAGCGGTGAACTGCGGCCAGTGGGAGCTGTGATCAGCTGGACCTGCGGACGGGGCAGTTAAACAAACAGGTCTGGCCCGCCAGGGGCTTTCCCTACACAAGCAGTTTCTCAAACTGTCTCCCAGTTTGAGAAACGCTGCTATAGGAGATGTGGAAAAGCCATATAACAGTCCTTTTCTTCCCCTTTTAGTGACAGAGCAGACATCCCCTGTTTGCCTGGATGCAAAATACCAAGTAAACTCTGTTTATAAAATTACAAGCAATCTCTAGGTACATTCCAATGAGTGGGAGGGGAAGTTAGTTAGGGGATTTAAAACTGTGGAGTGATACGAAAACTGGTCTCCTGCCAGCTTTTTCTTTTTATGTGGAATGTACTTTTCCCTTCACCCATTTCTACTGTTCAGCTAAATGGTTCCACTTCACATAGGGGATTAGCTGGCTAAACAGATTTCTGCACTTTGTACTTTAAATCACAGCAGTATTCTAGCAGAAATGTGTATGCTGCTAGCACAACGTTATGCCCACTGTTGGTCTATGAATGCTTAGTTGGATTTTTGTGAGAGAACTATCAAGTGCAATTGTTTTTGGAAATTAAATCATTTGGAGCCTGATCCTCAGGAGGCTTGAGCGCCCTGGGCCGAGTCCAGCAAAGCAAAATCCTTAAGCATGTGCCTTACTTTAAGAGTATGAGCGATCCCTTTGACTTCAATCTTAGCCACATGCTTAATTGCTTAATTGGATCAGGCCAGAGGCCTCAGCCCCTTGCAGAATCAAGCATGTTATCTCCAGGTAGAACAGTGAAGGTGGATGTTCAAAAGTAGTTAGCGTTGGTCTAACTTTGCTGCCATTTAAGTCAGTGGTAAAACTCCATTTCCACTTTGTACTTTTGCAAACTCCACCCTGAGATCACTGGAGAGAAAACATCCTGCATGCAGCAATTTTTAAAATAATAGTCTCCCCCCCTTTCCTCAGCCCTCTTCTCGCAAGTATTTAAAACAGCCTACTCGCTTCTATGACAATGGCCAGAAAGAGTTGCCCAAAACTGTTCCAATGAGAGTCTTGTGGTGAAGTCCCTCACCTTCCTCCCTAATTTTAATCAACTGATCTTCCCCTTCACTCATCTCTGCTGAGTTCCTGGACATTATACATGTAACAAACACAAGAGAGTTGTCCCTCCACTGGTCAGGAAAAGAAAGACCCATGTTCTAGTCCCAAATGTGTCTCTTGCCCCCCGGGGAAGCTTTTGAAGTTCTAAACAGCTTCATTCTACTTATGTCCAGTTTGATATTTTTCCGTGCCATTCTAACATTGTACTAAGGCTGGGGTCTTCTAAAGGGCTCAGCATTGCTTAACTCTTCAGTGGGAACTGATCCTGTTTGAAAACCCCACCTTAAGGATATAGCAGCCCTGATGAACGGTGCAGGCTCTCTTTTCTTTCTGTATTACCATATTTGGACAAGACAACAACAGGTCTCTCCCATCTGGTCCAAAGAGCAATCAGTGTTTATGATAGCAGACTCAAATGAGAGAGCAGAGAGCAGTGTGGGGGAAAGCACCGGTGATATCTTTCTTTGGCTTTCTGGGTAATGTTTCCTTGTTTAGTGAATGTTGTACTTTAGTGTTCTCCACCAATGAGCAGATGGGCATATTTATAATAGGAGCAAAAAGTGATTCAGCTAGGTTGACATTTTAAGATGAGAGCTGACAGGAAATGAGCAATATGAGCTGTGTAAGGGAAAGTTTACAAGCCTCCAAACACTTCACCTACAGTAATGTGTTGAATGCCAAGGAGGGAAAGGGATGCTATGATGTTTAGTCTATGTATAAGTCAAGTAGGAACGGGAAAGATCAGATGACCCTCAAATAATCACATGTATAATTTTGGCATCTCTTTCTAATGCTCTTGACTCAGCAACTTTAAGTATTATTATTATTTTATTATTATTATTTATTAATAATAATAATTATTTGTATTACTTTAGTACCTGGGAGCCCTATTAATGGACCAGGATCCCACTGTACTTATGTAAAACAGAGTTATTGGGTTAGTGTTATTAATACATAATCGTTCATTTAGTGGAATTTAGCTGAAGCACTTGCAAAATTATAAAGCAATAGATAGTGGTGTTACTAAAGTCAGGTCTACACTGCAGAGTTTTGTTGGCATAGGTTTATTAATTAGGAAAGTGAAAATCACATCCGTAACCATCACAGCTATGCTCCCTCCCTCCATGTAGACACAACTTAAACTGAAGTATAAGTTGCTGGTATAGTTTATGTCACTGGGGAGCTCGTTTAACGAGCCCTTAATATAATCCTGAATAAATACAAAGATCTGCATATGCACAAATGATGTAAACTTTGGCTGCACCATATGTGAAGTGATAGAATATTTAAATTCAGTTTATTGTGAGAATAAAATAGAGTACTTCAGGTATAGCACATCTCAACTAGGATTGAATCAGAGAGCAGATCTTTTCCTTCCTTCCTCCCTCCTTCCATCTCTATTTCTTGAGTACCTTCTTTAAAGATAACCACCAAATTTTCATCACTGAAATCATTCGGGAGCTTTGCCTATTGTGTATATATAAGCAGGCAGGTGCTTGGCAGTAATGCTGAGTGATCTGAGTAAATAGAAACAGTTATTTGTGTGTGTGTGTGCATGTTTAGTTTTAAGTGTTTTTATTGTCTGTTTATTTTTGGGGTCTCCTTATATTAGGCCAGTTGTGAGCAGTCCCTGCCTATCAATCTGACAAGAGCTTTAGAAAGAGAGGCACCGAAGTCAACGCCACGAAGCAAGGTACAGTAAAATGGGCATATTCGCAGACACACCATTCTGCTGTTGTTCAGTTTCCCTGCCAGATGGGAAACAAGAATTTGGGGGGTAAAGGGAATGAGAGTTTTCATGTTGCCAAGATCCCGTTGGTCCTCTTCTTCAGATTCCTCAATCTTCATGCTGCTTCTCATTAATTAGTCACACAATTGATCAGTCAAGTTTCACAGCAACCCTTTTTAACCATTTTAAAGTTTGATAAGGTTGAGACCATGTTTAGAAGAAGGGCATGTTACAAGCAGGCAGTTCTACTCCCGACAGGTTAAGTGTAGATATTTTTCACTGTGGGGAGCTCTCCAGATTCTGAACTATGGTGTATTGATCTACACTACTTTTAGGGTAGGATTTTCAAAAGGGCTTCACATTGGTGCAACTCTTCTCCCATTGTAGTCAGTGGCAAAACTCCCAGTAACTTCAGTGGGAGCAGAGTTCGGCAGACACTGTGCACTTGTGAAAATCCCATCATCAAATATATTTAAGGACAGATAGTGCCTAATAGCACACTGGCCTGTGTTCGGGTCTGAGTGGAGTCACACCATCCCAGGGGCTATGCGGGAAGGCAGAATGGGTTCCTGGGGGCACAGGCTAAGCACAGCTGCTGCACTATTTCTTAAGAGAGTTCAACATCATCTCCCCTCATTTCTGGCCATTTCTGCTGGTCTTTGCGGAGCATAGAGGTTGGGTCCTTGCCCCACCTCTACGGTACCTCTTTTGGTTGTGGCTTGCGCCCCAGGGTGTTCTAGAAGTAAGCAGTCTCTGTTCTCAGGACAGCCCAGTAACTGCAATCATGACTGGTTCCTGTGCAGGTACGAGAGGGGACAAAAGCTCTAGCTACCTGTTATGCACATTCTTTGTCTAGTCTACCAGGTCCAAGCACCCTTGGGCCCTGATTGTCTTTACTTAGAGGGAACTAGCTTGCGTGTAGTTAATAGCACATTTCCAGTCATTAGAAAGCTCCTGTGTTGTGTACATAGGGAATCTCTGGAACAGTCATTGAATGAATTATGTAAGTAAATTTAAAAGTAAATAATTTACTGAAATGGCAAATACTTATTTTAAAATTCAAATTGATGAATTCTCTTTGGGCTGTTTCCCTATGGCAAGTTTCTGTTGTTGTGTGTGTGCTTGACTTTTAGATCAGCAGCACAACTTCTACTTTTTCAGGGCTGACTCAAAGCAAGAGTAACATAAGATGCTAGTCTGGAGAGCCTGAATTTCTCTCACATCTAGGTCATGCTTTCCTTTGAGATCATGTTCTATTTATGGATTACTTTACAATAAATAGATAAATCAGACACCTGTTCTTAAACCACTCAGAGAGAACAATAAAGGTCCTTAGTGCTGATCCGAGCTTTGCTGTTCCATAAACAAACCCACGTTACATCACATACACCTATCTTTCTGGTAAGTTGCAAGGAATTTTAGCCAGGCATTTGCTTTGGCAATGTTTGTTTGCGGGTTTTATTTTAGTTTTGATACTGATTCCTTATTTAGCATAACTATGAGGGTTTGTCTAGATGGTAGTGTAAGCCCCAGGTTAGTGGGACTCGAATCAACAGACCCTGGGTTCAAGAACCCAGGGCTTGAGTGTCTACATTGATTGATTTATTGTTAACCCTGTTTTAAGAATTTTCTAACCCGGGCTCGAGCCTGGATCTCTGATGTCCACGCTGCAGCACGCAGACCCAGGCTCCCTAGCGCCCTCCTGAAATGTGGCTGCTCTAGCCCTTTGACTGTGATGCATTGTGGGAAAACACGACTGTCCATCCTGCACCTTACAGAAAGTTTGAACAGCCCACAACACATCCTGCCAAGCAGTCATTTTGGTCTTTGTGCTCCTAGCTACCGGACCCAGCAACATGGAGGAGGCATCTTTTGATTAACTTCTCTTGCTTGCCCTTTCACTCCTCTGTCAGGATGCATGAGATGTGGGTGGATGTTTCAGCAGTGTTTTCTGAACCACCAAAGGCTCCTCATAGAGCTTATGATGGAGAAGGAGAAGCACACAGACCTGCGGACTCAAACTAGTTGATGCTGCATATGACACTTGGTACAGCCGCTGATGCACCCTAGATAGACAGCCGCTTCTGAAGCATGGCCACAAGCTCAGACTGGTGGGATCCCATTGTCATGCAGACCTGGGATGACCAGCAGATATTCCAGAGCTTCCGTATGAAGAAAGGTACATTTCTGGAACTTTGCGAGCTGCTTACCTCAACCTTCCAGCATAAAAACACACACATGAGAGCACCCTTGCTGGTCCAAAACCGGATTGCTTTAACTGTCTGGAACCTGGCTACCCCAGACCGTTACAGGTCCATTGCTAACCAGTTGGGTGTCAGAAAATCAACTGTGGGAAAGCAGTGGCAGAGGTTTTCTGAGGCAAATGAGGCACGTGGTTTACCCCAACGTGATGGGATATTCCTGAAGTAATTGCTGGCCTTGAGAGAATGGGGTTTCCAGTCTGCATCGGAGCCATTGGTGGGACTTGTGCCCATAGTTTGCCATCCTCGAGTTGTACATGAGTACATAAACCACAAAGATGTAGGTTTTTGTGGATCACAGAGGTTGATTTATGATTGTCAACAGGGGGTGCACTGAAAAAGTTCATGATGCCAGGGTTTTTTGCCGGTTGGGAGTCTACATTCATGGACAGGCTGGGACACTATTCCCACCAAATGACATTGTCATAAATTGAATTACTGTCCCCACCGTTGTTTTGGAGGACCCTGAGTACCTCCTTTTGCCTAGGATCATGAAACTGTGTCCTGATTTCCGAGGCCCTGACAGAAGACAATTGAATTACACTCTCAGCAGATGTAGAATGGTGATTGAATGTGCTCTGACAGATTGAAATCTCTGTGGAGGTGTTTGCAGATCTGTATGGATTCCATATCAGTGCTATCCGCGTTGCTGTGTCTTTGCTGCCCGAGGTGAGCCATGTCGCTCTGAATGGACATGTGACAGCGAGGGGCTGCTGAATGCAACAGGTCACTTCACTGTCTTCACTCTGCACCTGCTGCTGGCTTCCATCAGGCCCCATGCTGGGTTCTGGGGCCAGTAGGCACCATCCTGGCTGACCAGGTCATCATGCACCACCATTGACCCCATGCTCGGCACAGCAGCCAATCAAACTCCTTATAAAACAGGTGTGGTGATGGGTTGCCTGAGGTGCGTTTCTGGTCTCTGGTTTTCCTGTACTCAATCGTGAGACGCTTAATCTGTTCCCTGCACTGGTCATTGATCCAGTAAATTTGCATCATTTCCAGTTTCTTCGTTATTTGCTGGTATGCATGGTCATTCCTGGTCCTCATACTGAAGTCTGCTCTTTTGCTGGCCTTGCACCTGTGACCATGAAGCTGAAAGACGACTTCTGGTCAGTCTCTGTTGCCGGCACAGAAGGCTCTCTCCTGGTGTGTTCAGAAGCCAATGGAAGGTTAAACGCTGACTCACCGAGCTGCTATACTATACTAAGAAGGATTGCTTCCTCTTCCCTGGAGTCAGTTGGGCTAGAGAGGAAGTTGGCCCATGGGATTTTGGGATAATTTTGCCAGACTCCCAGAACCTGAGTTGGGGGGACTCCCACTAAACTGCAAAGCAATAGGCTCAAACCGTGGGTCCTGGCTTGACTTGGGCTCAAACTCTCTACCCCTGCCCTAACCTGAGAGATTTGTGTATAGATGGAAATGGGGTTTTGGGCTCAAGTCTGGTCTCAGCCAGGGCTTACGTTGCAGTGTCCTGACGGTCATGAGATCTTGAATCATTCTCATTAACTTTACTTATGGCATCTTAGCTCTCAAGGTGTCAGATGTGACAGATGCTGAATGTGTGCGGATGGCTATGCTAGATGGAAACACATGTGGGTCTTTTGTCTCCTGAGACCACTTATTGAACTAATAACAATGGGGGTTACAGTCACGGAAAGGGGAGAAAATGAGCCACCCTAAAATATTATGGATGTGCCCTTTCCAAACTCAGGAAATACAAGCTCAGCATGTGCTTGCAGTATTGTCTGTGTAACCCTTCATGCATTCATTATTGAATGCCCCTTGATTACCAAAATGCATGTTTTACTGTATCAATATGGAAAAGTGTCTCTGCCTCACCCATATAATTAAATAAAATCCCTATCTGGCAACTGTGGAGAGAACACTTTTTAAGAACAGAAGAAAATGACAAATTTTAAAAGGTGATCAATTAAGGGCAACTTGGCAACAGGGGAAGAGTGTATTTTATATGTGTAGCAAAACTTTTTTGTAGATGCTTTGGATTTCCTTATAAAAATACTGCTACGTTCTCTAGCACCAATCTCCAACATTCCAGCTTATCAGAGTGTTCCTGCTGTGTTTGGACCGTTACTATTGTATACTGTAGTGTTTTCTAAAAAATGGGTCTCTCCATCTCTTTCTCATCACAAACTACATTTCATGACCCTTGTATGTGTTTTGTAGCAATATCTATAACAAATAAATGAAGCAGATTAAGGCCGTGTCAAAGTGGAGCAAAGTCGCGTGTATTTTTTTAGTAAGAGATATGGTCTCAGGTAAAAGGTCGCATATATAAATAATGTTGGGAGGACAAAAGGAAATGAAAGGAGAACTGAATGTGGGTATTCATTACACAGTGAAACAGTGGTGGTCTATATTTGAAAGCTGTTTGGCTGTGCTTTTTATTACTTCCATCTCAAAAGTCCCTGTTGAATTTTTGGAAAGATTGTAAAATCGGTTCTGATGTACCTTAGCTTTTCTTCCCAGGCCTCAGTAGCAACTGAGATGAAATCAGCATGTTTAAAACAGGAGTTTTTTACTTCATTGTATGGCTTGTTAATCATTCTTTTATCTAAACAACTTTGCTTACATAATTTCCTCTTTCAACAAGGATGTTTTCTTCTTTTTCTGTGAAGCCGAAAACCAATAGGATTACATAGTGGGGGATGTGGAGTGGAACACTAGTAGCAGCAAAGGTTTTTTATTGCTTATGTTAAATCACTGTACATGTTTGCTTTTACCCAGAAGAAAATTGTGCCACAGTGGTGGTTTCATGAACTGATAAATGAGTTAAGAACATAAGACCGGCCATACTAGGTCAGACCAATGGCCCACCTAGCCCAGCATCCTGTTTTCTGACAGTGTCCAATGCTGGGTGCTTCAGAGGGAATCAACAGAACAGGGCAATTTATCGAGTGATCCATCCCCAGTCATCCAGTCCCAGCTTCTGGCAGTCAGAGGTTTAGGGACACTCAGAGCATGAGGTTGTGTCCCTGGGTACCTTGGCTAATAGCCACTGACGGACCTATTGATGGAGTTGTTCCTTTAGGTTAGCTTTCTTGACTTCTGGGCAGACTTTTTTTTTTTTGTTAAGGTCAACATTTTAACTTAAGGACTTATTGCTATAAGAATAAAGTTGTGTGTGTTTGAACATGGTTGTTTGTGCTGAGAAGGGAGTGTTAAAGCAGGGGGCTGGAAGTCGATGCTCTTGGATTCTGTTCCAAGTGCTCTTTGACCTGTCCAATCTATTCAGGCTCAGTTGTTTTTTTTCCGAAGGAGCCGAAGGGAGTCAGATACCCAAATCCCATTGAAATTTGATGGGAGTTGTGCACCTAATTCCCTTAGGCTCCTTTGAAGATCCCAGGCTTAGCCTCTTTGCACCTTAATTTATCTGTCTGTAGAATAGGTGAAGATTACTACCATCTCACAGGGCTGCTGTGAGGCTTAATTCATTAGGGCTCACTAGTGAACCACTTTACACAACCATGCAGGGGAGAGAGGTGGAGTAAACTGCCCTCTTCTTTCCTTAGGTGAACTACCTGCACTGCATGGGTGGGAGGAAGAGCTTCCATGAAGTAGCTACTCCTTCTTATACCCCCACATTGCCGCTGGGGAAGTAGTCTATACCAGGTATAGGTCTGGCACAGATTTTACACTCCCCCCGCCCATCCGCGTGCGCACACACAAACACACACACACACACGTTTTGCAGAAACCGTGTGGCATATTCACTGCTGATACAAGGCACAGCTCCATTGACTTCAGAGCAGCAGCCCCACGTTGATATCAGCAGGGAATTTGGCTCTGTGTCTTGAAAAGAAAGTGTTGGTAAAGGTTTGTTTGCTTACTGACTGAGTCTATGTGAGCAGCTCCGACTGGAGAAACCAGTTATTGAGCATTTGGAGATTAAGTCTGCCATTGTCAGTGCTAATCTAAGTTTTCATTAAGAAGGGAGAGGGCCATGATGGTTGGTCAAATAATACTCACAGAATAACTATTCAAGAAGTTTGTGGGTATTTTTAAATATCACAACTGCTCTGCATTGTGGTATCAGAAATGCATTGGTTGTGATTAGATCAACGGCACTAGGGAACAAAGGTTGGTAAGCTCAGTTCGTTTTGGTTTATTGGTGGATATTAACTTTCTTTGCTAAATACTATGGAGGTAATAAGACAGGGTTTACAGTCAGCTTTGCCAGCATCCCATTTCCAGCCCTATTTCCAACCCCCCTCCTCCTTCCTGTGTTAATTTCATTAAGTAACCTCCTTTTGGCCTCTCAAAATGCCATGCTTAATCTCAGAGGAAGGATATTTATTTATTTATATTTTGCCAAGTTCCAAGGAAACTGACCCAGCTGAATGGAGTCAGAGGCAAGTCACATTTAAAATGTTGACAGAAGGTTCTAACGTGTTGTGGTATCTGTTAATACCTAAAAAGAGCTTAGTTTTAAAACCTCAAACTTAATATAAACTTAATGCACTTAAGTGACTGCAATACAAAGCAGTGGTGTGCTACAGATACAAAAGATCTGTCAAATTTTCCTTTATAACTCTGCTCTTTATGGAGAGGCTTTACAGCTCTGCGGTTACACTATATTAAAAGTTAATGCCTGGCAGGCTGTTTACACTTGTTCAGCATTTTGTTTAAAAGGGCAAAAACAAATGTAATATCCTGTCCAGTTTGAGTTTCATATCATAACAGGACAATAATGCAAGATACAAATATTTAATATGGACTATTCCTACTGAGTAATGACAGCCTAAAAAGGAACCAATGCAGGCTGTACTGTCAAAAATAAATAAATACATGGCTGCAGATCTGCACTATTCAAAGTCTTTTTGTCATTCCTCAGTCATAATGCAGAACCCACAGAAATATTAACAACACTCCTTTTGATGTGTGGACATCTCAGACCCATCACCAAGCCAGCAGGAGCCATTTCTTTCAGCTATCTTGGCTTCAGTCCAGTCTTCACTGATGTGTGTCACAGAGGAATCTAGTGGGTGCATAATCCCCGCAGAGAGCTCAGCCCCAGGAGGGTCCCCTGTGCATTATCACCTAAGGGGAAGGCCATGGGAGGACCAGTTGAGCAGTGGAGCCAGAGAATCCATTGGGATGCAGATTCTCCTTTTCCTCCCCACCTCCATGATGTCAGTGTAAGGGGGTGTGGAGCCTGCTCTGCAGCCTGAAGCAGGATTCCCTGGGCACTTGGCAACTGGGGCTAGTAAGAAAGGATTTGCCCCATAATTATAAAGCACTTACTGAAAGTTAAGTCATTGGCTAGATGACTGAGTCCCATCCTGCTTTCTGAGCACTCTCAGCTTTGGGCAGTTAGAAAAATTATTCTAATTGCTCCCCCATCAAGAATTTGCATGCCCACATGCGAAAGGACCACGCTCAATTTTCTGGAAAGGTAGCAATCCATATGCCTTACTCAAAAACTGTCCGGATAAGAAGTAGGATAGTCTGAACTGGTGCAGACTCAGTCGATTCTGTGCCAGTGTGGACACAACAGGCAGGCATAGTTGATACACTTTCAACTCTAACAGCTGTCATCTTTATCAGTGATTGGAGCTGACAGGGAATCTCCTCAGTTTGGCTAACTGAGGGCCCCACTTTGCCTGCCTCCTGTCACACATGCCATCCTCTCCAGATTTGCTCTGCCAGCCATGTTCTCCTATATAACCTCATGTATTGCTCTCACCCCCTGGCTCTTGCTTTATCACTCCTCAGCCTGTGGTCAAGCTGTGGCTCACGGGCTAAGGCTGCCTGCCCTGCACAGTATTCCCCTTTCTCCCTGGCCATTCTCCCCCACATATGCTGTTCCATTATCACCTCTAGGAACACCCTGGGCTCTATTCTCCTCCTTTCTACCTGTCTTGAGCAGTGTCAACTCAATCTCACAGTAAGGGATTATTCACCTACAAAATAAGTAGGACGAAAAGCATTATTGAAGTGGTGTAATCTTTTCTAAGCAGGGAGTTCTCTGTTGTTAATTGGTTCAAAATAATATCCAAGTGAGCTCTCTAATACATTGAAAAAAGCAGAAACGGCATTTAGAGTTACTTACGGATTGCATGAGGAGCTTGGGAGCATGAGAAAGAGATTCTTGGCCAGCAAGACGTTTATGGTGGTGGGGAGAAGGAGCTTATTGCTTGAGGAAATATACAGTCAGCATGATCCAGGATACTGGACTGGGACCCGGGAGAACTAGATTCTCTTTGTGGCTTTGCCACTGACCTGCTGTGTGATCCTGGGTAAATCACTTCTCTGTTTCTACTTCCACTCCTTATCTGGCTTGTCTATTGGACTGTGACCTTCAGGGCTCCGTCTTTCACTATTATTATTTGTATTACCATAGTGCCTAGGAGCCATAGCCAGGAACCAGGACCCTGTTGTGCTAGGAGCTGTACAAACCCAGAGCAAAAGGACTGTCCTTGCTCCATAGAGATTAGCCTTACTTGGTACAGTAGCAAGCACATTGGTTGGGGCCTCTAGATGCTATTGTAATGCAAATTATAAATAATAATGGCAGCCATTTTGAGCCAAATACTTGGTCCAGAAGGGGTTAACGAAAGCTTTTGTTGCAACAGAAGGTCCTTTTTTTAAAGGGTGTTCTAAAAGTGCCTCAGTCCATGAGCAAGTATGTAAGGGATGACAGAGCTGACACGTCATGCTGGCAGATTTGTGACAGGAGTCGCTGCTTATCAAAGAAAGCAAGTTAAATGTACGTTCTCTGCCATTCCTTATTACTTTGCACCTACCTGCTTGCGAGGGGAGTGCTGTTAAGTGATATGACCCAAAAGATGGGTTCTGACAGTTTACCATAAGGATATTAGCTATTTATTTCAGCCTACCAAGATGTGGACTTACACTGTGGGGTTTGATTACTGGCAGTAAACCCTACATGGGAGAAGTCTCTGCAGGTGCTGAAGGATTTTCTTGCCATTAGTAGGAGAACGTCACCAGACAGACATTTAAATTATTTTATTTAACTAAAACAACAACGTTATGTATTCTGGATTTTTTTCTTCAACAACAGTCATATAATATTTTAACAAAACAAGCATATGTCTCTCTTCTCACATTTATCTCCAGACTTCTTCTCCTTGTCCAGATCTATTCCATCCCCAACAATCTTCTATTCATTGAACTTTTTGAAACTTTGCACTTTTAGAGAGAGGTAAGGGATTGACTCTGTGTTACCTGTTTGTACACAAACAGTAACCAAACAATCATTCGTTTTCTGATGTACACCGCTACCTCGATATAACGCCACCCGATATAACATGAATTTGGATATAACACGGTAAAGCAGTGCTCTGGGGGGGGTGGGGCTGCGCACTCTAGAGGATCAAAGCACGTTCAATATAACATGGTTTCACCTATAACACGGTAAGATTTTTTGGCTCCCAAGGACAGCGTTATATCGAGGTAGAGGTGTAGCTGTAAAACTAATCTGAACAGTTTTCAAAATAAATCACCGTTTAAAAATGTATAGTGAGTACCTTCTAAAAATGAAACCTACATCTCTGAGTTGCGAAGAGTATGTATTAAGGTTATAACAACCAACAAGAATGTACTTTTATGTAGAAAACCATGATTAAATCGAGTCTTCCTGACTAGTGATTTAAATCAATTTGATTTCAATCAAATCCACCCTGATAGGATGTATTTTCCATAAACCCATATTGATTTGCATGAATTATTTTTCACTCCTTTAGTTCATTATTAATTGAGTCCTGACTCAGCCACTCCATTATTTTGCCTAGGATCGATGTCAGGCTGGCAGGCCTATAATTACCTGGGTTGTCATCTTTACTGTATTTAAAAATTGTCTCACGTTAACTTTCTTCCAGTCTTCTGGAACTTCCCCAGTGCTCTAAGGCTTATAGCAAGCTCCTCGGCCAGCTCTTTTAAAACTCTTGGATGAAAGCTATCTGGACCAGCTGATTTGAAAATGTCTAACTTTTTAGTAACTTCCATTTTAACATCCTCCAGAGATACTAGTGGAATGGAAAGAGTGTTATCACTACATGATGAGACTGCATCATCTGTTTTTTCCCCCAAATACAGAACTGCAATATTTATTGAACACTTCTTCCTTTTCTTCATTGTTATGGATAATTCTACCATTTCCATCTAGTAATGGACTGATACCATTGTCAGGATATTTTTTTTTGTTCCTGCTACGTTTTTAAAACTCCTTATTGTCGTTAACTCTACTGGCTATAGATTTCTCTTTGTTTCTCTTGGCTTCCCTTATCAATTTTCTGCCATTCCTAACTTCTGATTTATATTCATTACTATCAACCATCCCTTTTGTCCATTTGTTTTTTATATATAATATAATATAATAATATAATATACATTTTTTACAGCTGCCTTTGCTTCCCCTCCAAACTAGGTTAGTTGTTTAATCCTCACAGCAGCCTGTGGGATTTTGGGGCATCTAGGAAGGTGTTCTTAAATGATTTCCAATTGTCATTCACATTTTTCTGATTAAATTCTTCCTCCCACCTGATTTGGCTCATACTTATTTTCAGGTTTGTGAAATTGGCCCTATTAAAGCACCAAGTATATATATGTCACTGGTCTGGACTTTATTTTGCTTGCACATTATAAATGTGATCAAGTCATGATCACATGTACCTAAGCTACCATTAAATTTTAGTTGTGTGATCAGTTCCTCTTTATCTGTTACGACAAGGTATAATATAGAATTCCCCTATGCTGGCGGCAGCACTTTGTGAGTTAGGACATTTGTCATCTATAATATTTAGAAATTCCAAGAATGTTTTAGTACTGGCAGCATGAGACCGGCAGCATACGTCACTCAGATTGAAGTTCCCCATGATCACACAGTTCCCCTCCTCCATTCTTTGTAGATAGGTGCTTAATGAAGCTGTCATCCTGCTCCCTAGTTTGATTTGGTGGTCTGCAGTAGTCACCAACTAGTGCCTTATATTATGCTTTATCTGTTAGGACCTAGATCCATCTGAGTTATCAGTGACTCAGTAATAGGTAATGCCAATTTTGGCATAGAGTGCCACTCCCCCGCCCCCTTTGCCAATTCTAGACTTCCTAAATTGGTTATAGATTTTAACAGTCCAGTGGTGCTAGTCAGCCCAGCAGGTTTCAGTAATACCAACTAGATTGAATTTATGCTCTTAAATGAGCAATTTCTATTCCTCTTGTTTGTTACCCAGGCCCCGAGCATTGGTGTATAGGTAAATCAAGAATTTCTTCTCTTCATGTCCTTTGGTTCCTTGATTAATTTTGTTCTCAATATCTCAATTTTGTGCTTAGCGCTAATATCTTCCTTCTTACCTTCCCCTTTTGCTATTCGTGTAACCCCTCCTCTAGCTAACCTGTTTATTCTTTTTAAGCCCTGAGTTTCTAGCGGGACTGAAAAACAGAAAGACCCATTAACAAAAGAGCAATGACAGATATAAAGAATAACAACATCAGACAGAGTGACGGTAATATTGGCTAGTTAATATGTAAAAGCAAAATTGGCACTTGCAAGGAATTTAATAGACTTTTTCTTTAAGTTTGAGTCAATATATGAACACGAATATCCTGCAAATGTTAGGCCTTCAGGTACCATGTTTTCATTTTTGTTTGTTCCCTTATTTCTGATCTTTAAAGAGGCGGACTTGTTAACAATCACTGAAACCAATAAGAATGTTGCTGCTGACTTCAACAAGTAAAGGACTGGGCCATATTACAAATAGGAACAATCTCTCACTTTTTACTCTGACAAAACTCCTGTTGTTCATTTATTTGGTTCTTTGAACTCTCATTGATTTGAATGGGTGTTTTGCCTGGATAAGGAGTGCAGATCATGGCCATAAATGGCATGCAGAGGAGGGCCCTAGGAAAAATTCAACATCTCAGCAAACCATGATGTAGGACTCCTCTTATCATCCCGTGGCTGAGCAGATTTTCTGCAAGCATATTGGCCTAATGAGTTGCCTCTGCTACCTGTATGACCTACATTTAGCACTTGCACGCCACCATAATAATAATAATAATTAATAATCGGAAGTAATCACAATAGATGCTGATTATTGGCGGTTTAACATATTCTGAAAACAAATGTACAGATTACAGTAAAGGAATCTTCAAGCAGAGACTCTGAAAAGATCAGCCCTAGTGTTAAAAAAACAAATAGTAATATGACCACCAAAGGGTAGGCTTGAGAGGTAAGGAAACAACGTGCCAATTGCATATTTCCATTCTTCCTTTTAGCAAAGTGCTTTTGCTGTAAATATGGAAGTAAGATTTCTGCATTAGTAAAAGAAGCAGATGTGCCAGTACAACAGAGCTGCTCCACTGAAGTCCATGTATGTAGGTTTGAAAGGCTAGAATACATTGCTGGGAAACTTGTCTTTCTCCATTTATGGTGTTGCTCAACTTACCATCATCACAAAGAATTACAGACTAATAAAAGTATTTGTGGTGCCTGACTGACGTCATTGGCATTGTCCTATCCTGCACGATAAATCAAGAGACATGGGCAGGTCCTTCAAGGAAAGTGAATAGTTTATATTTATACCCTATTTTTCTCCTACCCCATACCATATATTAACAGCTCATTAAAAAGAGGACGAATCTAAAGCACTGAAATAATTATCCTGGGTTCAATTCTGCCACTGTTACTCACACTGAGTAGTATCTTATCCTTCCCAAGCAAAACAGCAACAGAAACACATTTGGTCTCTCACAGCTGTTAGTTTGTTGTGGCCATCTGAATCAAGAGCAAAGAACCACAGCGGAATAAAAGTGATCCCCTGTAAGACGTCCATTTTGCAACCTCTCTCCTGTTTCTCGTTTGGAGAGACTTTATTTAAAGTGGTACAAATATAATGACAGAATTAAGTTAACAAATTTAGGGTGATTATTAGGAAAATCTCCAGAATGGTGCGACTGTATAAAAATATGCCATGGGAAGAGGCAGAAGTTTCCATCTCTTGGAACGTTTAGAACTAGAGTGGACAAAGCATTGGAAAATACGCTGCGGAGAATAATCTTGTATTGACACAGGGTGAGCAGGGTGATCTCATACATCTTCTCCATCCCCAATTTTCATAACATGATGCTTTTAGTGTTGGCACACCTCTAATTTTAAGTAGGAGTTATGACAGACAAGTGACTCATAAGGGAAGTTACTCATCTCGTCAGGCTGGGCCAGATTCTTCTTTCACTAACACTGATGGAAGCTAGAAGTAATGCCCCTGACGAGAATTTAAAACTGGGAGTTAAGTGAGAGGAGAATCAGAAACCCACTGAAGACGAGAACACCACAAAGATGACCATGTAAGACTCTGTTATTGCAGGAATGAAATAGTACAATAATTGCTTTCATTATGCTGAACTGAGATGAAAAACAGAAAGAGCCTGAAAGCCGGCAACCCTTTGATAGCACACTAGTAAGTGATTCATCATGGATACTAAATGGTACATTGTAGACAGATGCATTTTAATATAAAATTGCATTTCATTTATACAGGATGACACTTCAGAATGAACTAGGGGTATGCACACAGACAACACAACAAAAGCACTCAGGAATCCTTTCAACCAGGGGTTCTCAACTGGGGTCGGGACCCTTCATGGGGTTGCGAGGTTATTACATTGGGGGTTGGGAGCTGTCAGCCTCCACCCCAAATCCTGCTTTTCCTCCTGCATTTATAATGATGTTAAACATATTAAAAAGTGTTTTAATGTATAAGGGGGCGGGGGTTGCACTAAGAGGCTTGCTGTTTGAAAGGGGTCATCAGTACAAAAGTCTGAGAACCCTGCTTTAAACATTAACCTGTATGTGTGTCTCTCCTATTGACTGTGGCAAGAGATAATATTTGTACTGGACAGCAGTACACAAATGCATTTCTGTAGTTCTTCAGAAACGGTACAGACTGACAGTTCATTCCAAAATTTGCAAATCCCCCATTCCCTCCCTGTGTGCCTCCCTTCCCTGCTCGCTTTCTTAGGGTGATGATTAGCCAGGAGTACATTATTCTGCATAAATCTTGGTGTTCTTCTCTACTAGTTTTACTTTACTGTGTATGTTTAAAAATAAGAGAGTCATCAAAGGGCTGACAACAAAGCTTAATTTAGTAATTTGAGATACTGAATCATTACTATACTGTAAGCCCTGTGATTTAAAAAGCTATCTCTAAAATGTAGTCACCAACATGCAGATAGGCACCATTCCAAACATCAGTTACCTGCTATAGCATCAGAAGTGTCACCCTGTCAGATTCATGCAAACACAAGACATTTTGCATATATTTTTTTACCCCTGTCTGTACGCAAAATAGAAATGTTGGAGAAAGGAAAGAAGAAGGATTTACAGCTAAAGAATTATTGACATATTAGACCTGATTCACTACTACTTTGCAGTTGGTGGTTGCGTTTGCACCATGTATGGACTGGAACATAGAGCATGTGAAACACAACCATTGTGGTATCAGTGCTCTGCACAAGTGTGAGAACCACAGGGTGTGCAAGACAGTGAAAAATCACCTTCATCTGGGGTGGAGGTATTCATGATTAGGGCTTCTTATTTTAGATTAAAACCAATAAAACTCTCCAGTGCAGTTTTTGAGAACAGATCTTTGGAAAACAAAGTCCATCCGTATCTCTTGTGCCCCCTCCCTGTGACTCATAGTTGGCCCATTATTGAAAATTGTATGCAGCAAAAAGCACTAAAAGGTCCCCTGTGCTTGCAAGGATCTCACCCATTCCTTTTCTAGAATCCAAGAAAAATCTTTTTATTTTTCCACACCAATTTAAACAAACCAGTCATCATCAAACTAAATGCACCTCAACTTGCCTAAAAAATAAACAGAGAAAATTGAAGGGGGAAAAGGACACTCATGAGCTAGAATCTCCATTTCTGGTGGATAAAGAAGATTTCTGGCTCTGTGTGGAAATACATGCACAGAGGACAGAAGGGTCAATGCAGTAGAGTTTCCTCTGAATCTTTTGATTATAGTCAAACCCCCACCCTCAAAAGGAAACAGCTTCCAGTCCATTGGATAGGGGACAGGACTATGCATGCAGAGACTGGGTACCCTGTGCTCTGTTCCAAAGCTGCCAGCAAACACCTTCCTCTGGAATCCCCTCTACTGAGGTTCCCCAGTGCAGAGACCATATTCACATTCCTTTTCTGTTTGCACTGGGTGCAGTGGGCACCGTGTGTGTCATCCTGCTGCAGGCAACCCCTACCTGCCCAGTCACAGTTTGTTGACTTACAAAGAATGCTGTAGATTGAGCCCCCTGTTCCGTGGGCAGAGAGGGACACTTCACATGAAATAATCCCTGCGTGCTCATTCTCAGGGCAAGGTCTGTCCCACACTTCTTTCGACAAGGGCTGGATCCTCTATCTGCTACCTACTGCAGGCAGAACTCACATGGCAATCAATGAGCATTCTGAGTACAGAACATCTTCTGGACTGAGCTCTAAATATGTTGGATATTGTTGGAATTTTGGCAAAACTACTCATAGATTTCATAGGTTTTCCAAGCCAGAAGGGACCATTATATCATTTAATCTGAGCTCCTGCATGACAGCGGAGCAAGTCTACTGCCTTTTCATGGCACCCAATGTCAGTCGTGAAAAGTGAAGCTAAAATCAGAGCTCCGGTTCCCCCATATAACACAAGCCAGAGAATTTCACCTAGTTGCCCCTATATTGAGTTCTTTGTTTGCCATGTGGGACAATCCCACGTTCCAATGTAATCGAATTCTTTGGTTTATTGCATATGATGATTTTTAGAATGATGTGGCTGCGGGGGTGCGGTTATATTATGTTCCGTCTTTACTGTTAGTGTGAGAGAAATTTGGAAACTCACGTAGTCAATCCATCCTGTCAGCAATGCTTCCAGAGTTAGTTCTTCAGCTTCATTGTTCTGTCAGTACTTAGCTGAACCTTAGAGCTTCAGTCATGTTTAATACAGTAAAGCAAGAGCTTTGATACTCTTTGAAAACACCAGCTGCACAGAGCAAATGGGAGAGTGGTATTTTTAAAAAAAATTGTGGTAATTATTTGCCCTATATCATCACAAATGACCATTTTTCTAATGCAGTTCTTGGTATTGGACTAATCTTTCCCAAACTGTACAACAGCTGATTTATAGTAAGAGGCCTTCTAACACTGGAAGCTTGGATAATTTGATAGGCCATGTGATAGGGATTTGGGGGAAGAACTTAGTTTAAAAAAAAGGTGGGGGTCAGGATTGGGGGTCTTATCATGAGCCTGTACGTGTAGAGCATCATTTAGCCTAACACCAGCCCTTCCGAGTCAAACAAGGAACAGTTAGGATCAGGACAGCAGCTGCTTACATAAACAAGCATGGAGGCACAAGGAAATGGAGTACGTCTTGCTGCATCAAGCAGCAGCAGGCATATGGATAGGCCTTTCCCTCAACACACACACACTATTAAGTGCAGCTAAGGCCAGGGATGGCAAAATGTGGCATTTGGAATTCTGCAAAGCTGTTCAAAGCTGCCCTTATTTTTAATACAGACTCTTGAGTCATATTAATAATGTAAGTATGCAATGCGCTCTCATGATTTAAGTAGCCTGAGACATGTGGTATACATGGGCTGCATTTTCTTATTAAGGATGAGGACAGCTGCAGTCTATTCCTTTTAGTGCCTTCTTTCTTTACGTGCTGTTACCAAGAGCAGTGAATAAATAAGTTCAGATATGCTCAGCATGCTGCCATCGTTTTAGGAGCTCTGATAAAGCCATGCAGAAAGCAGTTTCCCAAACTGGTCTCACGTCTCTAGAACAGAATCTCTCTCCCAGAATTGATTTTTCCCTCCTTCTCAAAACAAATTCCTCCATCTGATTCCTTGATTCCTCCGAAGTTAAGTCTCAAAAGCCTTTTATAAAAGTGGTTAAGATCAGAAAAGTGCCTATGGAGAAATGGCATCGTCTTTCACAACAGATCTATTCCTTGTCTATGTTCAGAATCATATCTGTTTACTTGAGTAACTAAACTTATTACTCTTTACTTGAGTTTGCTCTTCAGAGCCAATGCAAGTGAGAAACAGTGAAGTTTTGCATATCAACAACAGAATTGTTAACAAAATTGCATTTACAATGCCAAATTATACCTTGAGCGATACCTGTTCAATCCATTGACCAGGTTGGCTAGCTATAAGTGAAGGCAAAAGTTGGCCCTGTAATTGCAATTTAGTTAACAATTCTGTTATTGATATGCAAACCAGAATAAAAGTAATTTGTGTGCTGTTTGAAACCAATGGGCTTGGACAGGTATAACTGAGGATCAAATTTAACTCACAGAATCTTTGTTATTGATGATGATTCTTGAGCAAGAAAGAAAGCACTTTGCCTTCACAGTGGGGAACAGCAGGATTAGGTGAAATACCTTTTTCCTCATAAATGGAGCACACTTGATGAGGAATTCACTGAGGGGTAATAAATAGGGAACCCCATAATGCCCTGTATACAGTGTGTGCAGTTATTTTCCAGAGTAAATTTGCTTTTTAAATCAAATTAAGAGGTTTCTAGAACCAAGATTTCTTGAATGAGTGAACTGTTGCTTGGAAGTCATCCCGGCAGAACCTCACCCTACTAGTGAAATATTGTGCTATATATTCCAGCAATTCTGACACAGATTTATCCTCAGTAATTAGTATCTTCTGGCATCTCCTCTCTGCTCCAGTCCAGCCGTGTATTTTAATGTGCGCTTAACTTTGAGCACATGAGTGGTCCTGTTGACTTCTGCGGGGGTAATCGCATACTGAAAGATAGCATGTGCTTAGGAGGATCAGGCCCCAAAGTAATATCCAACCCTGTAAATCCCAACAAACTTTGTCCTCCATAAAGTTGGGGTGGAGAAACACTTCTTAAACTATCAGTGCCAGGTTGAGTCTTAAAGCTTCAGACATTTTAGTATAGCACTGAACCAAAAGCGTTGATGTTTGAAAAGGCCAGCTGCACAGAGTAAATGGTTTAGTGATATATTATTTAAACATACAGATACAGTAACCATTCAATCTGTATCATTGTAAATGAAAATTTTGTTGATTCAGTTAAGATTTTTGATGCCATATGTGTGAAGGATTTATCTGACATCTTATTTATAGTAATAAACCTTATTTAACCCTTCCCATGCCTGGTAATTATTTAGATTTTTTTTTAAAGAAGTTACTGACAGCCAAAATGGCTCAACCATGTTTCTTCAGAAGCTGCCAGCAGCATTTGGTATACCAGGGCCCTGCGTAACAGAGGCCAAGTTTCTAATCTCTGCTACACTGGTGTAAATCCAGAGTAACTCCACTGAAGTGAAGTTTCAGCCGTGTAACTGAATCAGAATTTGGCGTAGACAGTGCTGGATGTGGTAACAGCAGCGCAGAATGTGATGACAGGGTATGTGGAATTTTGTGTCATCACTGTGGCAGTTTGGAAAGGAAGAGTTTGAGCTTTGGTTTTGAGTGAGTGTAAGAATTAAAGACTGAATCTCATAGACTCATAGGCCTTGTCTACACTACAAGACTATTTCGAATCAACTTAGTTCGAATTTGTGGATTCGACCTTATGAAGTCGAATTTGTGTATCCATACTAAATACACTAATTCGAATTTCTGAGTCCACATTCACGGGGCCAGCGTCGACTTTGGAAGCGGTGCACTGTGGGAAGCTATCCCACAGTTCCCGCACTCCCCGCTGCCCATTGGAATGCTGGGTAGAGCTCGCAATGCCTGCTGGGGGAAAAATGTGTCGAGGGTGGTTTTGGGTAACTGTCATCATTCAACCGTCACTCACAAACGCCCTCCCTCCCTGAAAGCGCCGGCGGGAAATCTGTTCGCGCACTTTTCTGGTCGGTTACAGCGCGGACGCCACAGCACTGCGAGCATGGAGCCCGCTGCGATCATCGCTGCACTTATGGCCGTTGTCAACTCCTCGCACCTTATCGTCCACCTGTGCAACAGTCAGCTACTGAGAAATCGGGCGAGGAGGCTCCGGCAGCGCGGTGAGGAGAGTGGCGCAGACCTCTCACAAAGCAGGGTACGCCGGGCAGTGGAGATCATGGTGGCAATGGGTCAAGTTCATGGTGTGGAACGGCGATTCTGGGCCCGGGAAACAAGCACGGACTGGTGGGACCGCATAGTGCTGCAGGTCTGGGATGACACAGAGTGGCTGCGAAACTTCAGGATGCGTAAGGGCACTTTCCTTGAACTCTGTGACTTGCTGGCCCCTGCCCTGAAGCGCCAGGACACCCGGATGCGAGCAGCCCTGAGTGTGCAGAAGCGAGTGGCCATAGCCCTCTGGAAACTTGCCACGCCAGACAGCTACCGGTCAGTAGCGAACCACTTTGGCGTGGGCAAATCTACCGTGGGGGTTGCTGTGATGCAAGTAGCCCACGCAATCGTTGAGCAACTGCTCTCAAAGGTAGTGAACCTGGGAAATGTTCAGGTCATCATAGACGGCTTCGCCGCGATGGGATTCCCAAACTGCGGTGGGGCTATAGATGGGACTCACATCCCTATCCTGGCACCGGCCCACCAGGCCAGCGAGTACATTAACCGAAAGGGCTACTTTTCCATGGTGCTGCAAGGACTAGTGGACCATAGGGGACGTTTTACCAACATCAACGTCGGGTGGGCGGGCAAGGTTCATGACGCGCGTGTGTTCAGGAGCTCTGGTCTCTTTAGACTCCTCCAGGCAGGTACTTTCTTCCCGGACCACAAAATAACGGTTGGGGATGTGCAGATGCCTACAGTGATCCTCGGGGACCCAGCCTACCCGCTAATGCCCTGGCTCATGAAGCCCTATACAGGCGCCCTGGACAGTGAGAAGGAACTCTTCAACTACCGGCTAAGCAAGTGCAGAATGGTGGTGGAGTGTGCTTTCGGACGTCTCAAGGGGAGATGGCGGAGCTTACTCACTCGCTCGGACATCAGCGAAAAGAATATCCCCGTAGTTATTGCTGCTTGCTGTGTGCTGCACAATCTGTGAGAGAGCAAGGGCGAGGCCTTTTTGTCCGGATGGGAGGTTGAGGCAAATCGCCTGGCTGCAGTTTACGCTCAGCCAGACACCCGTGCCGAGAGAATATCCCAGCGGGAAGCGCTCTGTATCCGGGAGGCTTTGAAAGCAAGTTTCCTCGGAGATCAGGGTAACCTATGACTCTCCACTTGCTTTCAAGAGAAACTGACCCTGGGCCTGTGTCAGTTTGTGTCGATTTGGATCTGCGGCTACATGCCTTGTTCTCCAAGTTTCCCCCACTTCCAAAGCACGTTTTTAAGCAAAGTAATTGTTACACTCATTATTAATAAATCTTTCTTTTACTTTGCATTTCTGTTCTGGTGTTGAGACATGGACGCATACTGTGCTGGGCACGGTGTGCACTGACGTACAGACCGCTTCCTCCATAGAGGACTGACATCCTCCTGCTCCTACATAGGTCTCTGGGGTGGGGGACGGATGACAGTGGTTCTGCATGAAGGGGAGGGTTTGCAGGAAGGGGCGAGTGGTGCCTTCTTTGCATAGGGGTTTGGATGACGGCAGTGGGCTGCGGGTTTCTGCGTGGGAAGGGGTGATGGGTGTGGGAGAAGGGTGACTATCTGTCCGTGGATGAGGGCTCTGGTTGGGGCTCAGGGCAGCGGATAGGCTCGTGGATCCGTTGCAAGTGCATCGTAAGGGCAGCCTGCCTTCACAGTAATGGCGTGACAGGCGCTAGGACCCTGGACAATTATACACATTACGAAATGAACAGGGGCAGCATACACAACACAGAATGACCCTGGTGCCTACTGACTGCAGTGTGTGTGTGCCCCGCAGTTGATCCTTTCCCCAAGTCTGTACCCTGGTACTGTAGGCTATACCGTGCAAGTATGAAACCCCTGTCCACCCCATACACCGAAAAATCCTCTGACAGGAAAGACATGACGGAAACAGTGATTAACAGCAAACAGCTTTTATTAATCTAATAAACAGTGGGGGGATGAACCTTGGATTTGGGACTGGCTGAGCCTATAAGGGAAGCACTTCTACAAATTTCTAACGTGAGAAGTGCGGGGTACACGGCCGCTCTGCTCTGGTTCAGTGACAGTTCTCACGTCCTCTACCACCCCTCCGTCTTGTACTTTTGGGTGAGGGGGGGCCAGGACTTCTTGGCTGGTGAGGGCGATTGCAGAGACACTGCAGGGGGGCCCTGTCCTCCAGCCTGCGGTCCTGCAGGACATCAACAAGGCGACGAAGCGTGTCCGTTTGTTCCTTCATGAGACCAAGTAGCGTTTGGGTGGTCTGCTGGTCTTCCTGCCGCCACCTATCCTCACGTTCCATGAGTGTGCGATGCTGCTCACATAGGGTCTCCCTCCAGTGTTTCTGCTCTGCAGCCTCTGCTCGGGAGCAGACCATCAGTTCAGCGAACATGTCGTCCCTAGTCTTCTTCTTTCGCCGTCTAATCATTGCCAGTCTCTGCGAGGGGGATGCCTGGGCAGTCCGGGAAGGACCCGAAGCTGTGTGATGGGGAAAGTTAGTGATTTCCTTGTACAGATACATTTTCGCGAACAGTGAACACCGTCTAGTCAATTTCCATGAAGAAGACCGTACCGGACAACAAGTGTCACGTGGTCTCCAGAGAAGCACAACATTTTGGCCTACGCTCTGATTGGCTGCGCCATTGCACAGGAGAGCGGAGAAGTCGGGAGAGAGAGCAGAATCCCTCTAGCAGAGAGTCCTGGTAAGCCTTACAGTACATTATGCTTATCAGTTAACGGATAGCTGTGCCGTCGTGCTAACGGCAATCTGGAAATCAGATACTATGACCCTTTTGCAGCCACTCCCGACACTGCAGGGGAAAGATCAATGTATGCTTTTCCTGTGTGGCCTACAGCACGTGGCTGCTAAGCGCGGGGCTTTGTTATGCAAAGTATAAGTAAACCATTAAGAACAGTAACTATTCGCTAATTGCCCTAATTAGATGCAGCACTTCAGTAACGAGATTACCCTGAGGCGTGTCTCTCGAGTGCAGAAAGAAAGGATGTTAAGGGAAGCACTTCACCGACCGGGACCCTACGCGGCCATGCTGGTAGAGGCGATGGTTCCCCTGTATCTGAGGATGTCGTGGCGTGGAAGAGTGAGCTTCACCGGAGGACCAAATAGGGCACCTCTTCCTCGAAACCTCCTGCGGAGGGTATTTGAGGAACTGTTTGAAGCATTTGTGGAATTGTCCATGGAGGACTATTGTTCCATCCCAATCTGTGTAGACCTACTGTTCGTTTAGTTTCCCTTTAAAAAGTTTTAGATATAGTATTTATAGATAGAATTTATATTTTTGGTATACATGTTTTCGAGCAAATAAATATTTTCTTGTTTATACGACTTACCGCCTGATCCTTCCCCTGACTCTGAGTCCGGGTTCACGGCCGGTGAGGGTTGGTAGGGGATCTCTGTGAGGGTGAGGAACAGATCCTGGCTGTCAGGGAAAGCGGCATTGTGTTCGCTGTCGCCTGCGCCTTCCTCCACGGACCCTTCGTCGTCTTGCCCATCGGCGAACATCGAGTAGGAACTGTCCTGGCTCACTATGCCATCCACTGAGTCCACGGTCAGTGGTGGGACAGTGGTGGCAGACCCACCGAGAATGGCATGCAGTGCCTCGTAGAAGCGGCATGTCTGGGGCTGTGCTCCGGAGCGTCCGTTTGCCGCTCTGACTTTTTGATAGCCTTGCCTCAGGTCCTTGACTTTCACGCGGCACTGCATCGCATCCCGGCTGTATCCTTTCTGTGTCATGGCTTGGGAGACCTTCTCGAAGGTCTTTGCATTACGCTTGTTGGAGCGCAGCTCCGACAGCACAGACTCCTCGCCCCACACAGCGATCAGATCCTGGACTTCCCGGTCTGTCCATGCTGGGGATCTCTTTCTATTCTTGCATTGGGCTGACTCCTCTGCTGGAGAGCTCTGCATCGTTGCAGGTGCTGCGGAGCTCGCCCCGATGTCCAGCCAGGACGTCAGATTCAAAGTGCCCAGACAGGAAAATGAATTCAAATTTTCCCGGGTCATTTCCTGTGTGGCTGGTCAGAGAATCCAAGCTCCGACTGCTGTCCAGAGCGTCAACAGAGTGGTGCACTGTGGGATAGCTCCCGGAGCTACTAAGTTCGATTTGCATCCACACCTAGCCTAATTCGAGCTAGCAAGTGCGAATTTAGCGTTACTCCACCTGTCGGGGTGGAGTACCAAATTCGAACTAAGGATCCCCCTAGTTCGAATTAAATGGCTTCCTGGTGTGGACGGTTGAGCGATTAGTTCGAATTAACGCTGCTAAATTCGATTTAAGATCCTAGTGTAGACCAGGCCATAGACTTTAAGATCAGAAGGGACCATTATGATCGTCTAGTCTGACTTCCTGCACAATGCAGGCCACAGAATCTCACCCACCCACTCCTGTGATAGACCCTAACCTATGGCTGAGCTATTGAAGTCCTCAAATCATGGTTTGAAGACTTCAAGATGCAGAGAATCCTCCAGCAAGTGACCCATGCCCCATGCTGCAGAGGAAGGCGAAAAAACCCCAGGGCCTTTGCCAATCTGCCCTGGAGGAAAATTCCTTCCTGACCCCAAATATGGCGATCAGTTAAACCCCGAGCATGTGGGCAAGACTCACCAGCCAGCACCCAGGAAAGAATTCTCTGTAGTAACTCAGATCCCACCCCATCTAACATCCCATCACAGGCCATTGGGCATATTTACCGCTAATAGTCAAAGATCAATTAATTGCCAAAATTAGGCTATCCCATCATACCATCCCCTCCATAAACTTATCAAGCTTAGTCTTGAAGCCAGATATGTCTTTTGCCCCCACTGTTCCTGTTGGAAGGCTGTTCCAGAACTTCACTCCTCTGGTGCATTCAGCTGCCTTTGCTGCCTATACTAACCTTTCTGGTGGTTTGCATAAATCTTGGTAAGAAGAATCGGACTACGAAGCTTTCTCTCACTTTCTTCAGACTCACATGGTATTGTGTTTTCTAGTTGAAAACTTGATCTGTATTAACCTCTTCAAATATGCTTTGTGTGTATGTTTTTTAACATAATATCTACAGTATTTTAAATGATTGGTGAAGTTATTTTCTTAAATATTCTCAGGATTTAGGCCCCAGTTCAGCAGGGTGTTTAAGCACATGCCTAACTTTAAGCCCATGAGTAATCCCACTGATATCAATAGGGTACTTGTGCTTAAAGTTAGGCATGTGCTTAAGGACTTTGCTGAATTGGTGCCGTAGTTGTTTGGGGAAAATGCCACTATAGTTCTAATTTATTTGGTTAATAAAGTATCATGGGAAATGAGTGACACTTGTAAGAGCCTATCTTGGGAGAGATGGGAATGAAGCCTGGTAGATGTGCAAAATCAAGATTGGCACTTGCTTCTGCATACTGGGATGTTCTGTAATGTGTTCTGCGTGTAATGAATCAGGCCCTGAATTGTTAGATACAAATAGTACTTGAGAGAGGATGGCAACAAGGGGGAGGATAATTTTTTTTTTAAATGAATCCCCAGATTTTAAATCAGAAATTTAGTTCCTCCATCCTGGGATGGCACGGGTGGGGGTCTCCAGACACAGAGTCCTCATGACTTTGCTCCAGTCTCCAGGCAAGTCTATAGCTGTCATGAATGGCTGAGATGTTGGGCAGGGAGGAAGGTTGCTACACTGCACAACCTTTGAGGGGGTATAAGGCAGGAAGAAATTGAGATATCTCTGGGAGTTCTGTAAGGGACTTAAAGGGTGCTGCTGCCCCAAAAATGTGTCCTTCCCCCACCATCTGGGAATAAACAAATAGGAACAACATGAAGTTCATGCAAAAATCTGTCTTAAAGCAAAACCTAAAATAGTTTATCTTAAATGATCGAGGTGTTACATATACACAGACCCGTAAGCTTAATTTGAAACCACATCAAAACTATTGATCATTCAAATGGAGAATATGTTTGCATCAAGAGGCACCAGTGGTCAAATACAAAATGTAGGTAACTAGGCAGGTGGCTCATTTCCAAGTTACTTGATTAGACAAATTGGGTAAGTCAGGTTCAGTGAGAGCGAGTTCGTTGCCCTACAGGTGAGACGTGCATCTCGCTAAGGCTCCTCCCACTTCCCCAATTGTTGTTCATGAAGCAGAGATAATGCTGATAGATAGATTGCATGTTAAAATATACAGCTTACACTGATAGCTAATTGAAGTGTTTTAGGCAAAATCTTAGACTGGTGTTAAATTAAAATAGCGTTCTGCAGGTTCTGAATCAGTCTGTCTTGTCTCACCTTTAGCCTTTACCTGTTCAGTATAGTGGTTAGGCTGACATACATCAACCTGCAATAAGAAGAGTGTCTTTGCAACAGATTAGATTGGTAATATGTGGAGCCCCTCAAATAATATATTCATCTATCTAGGTACGTATATGGTTCCTATCATAGTATCAATTCACTTTTATATTTTTAGGATTGCAGTTTCACTTGTATAAATCATGTTTTGAATGTAGTTGATTTTGCAACCAGGAGAGTGCTGTTTTAATGCAATACTAACTGAAGGCATATTTTTGTGTATGCTATTTTAAATTATAACTAGCTGATGTTATTTCCACTTTATTTTGATTGCCTTATTCTGACTTCATCTTTGTTTAAATGTATATAATTATGAAGTTATCCTAACTATATATTTATGAGGATGTGTAACTTGAGATACTGGAGAGTATCTTTTTTCCTCCCTCAGAGGATGAGGGAAGGTCTTTGGTGAAGAAGGATGATCTGTATTAGGATCATCTGCATCTTTATTGCGTGCCAATGGAGATATAACTAGATATCTTCACTGCCTCACTCCTAGAATACTTGTAATCCCTTGTGACTCTTAGTGCCAACTGGCCAGGAGTACAGAGAGGTTGTATAAGGGCTACAGGGGTCTTCTGGTTCTGTTGGATACATTCTAGTTCACCAAAGAGTGTCATATGAGGTCTTAAGAAGAGCCAGTGTCATGCTGGTCATCAGTATTATTGTGAAACGTGTATACCAATGGTATGAAAGACATCACTATGTACACTGAAAATTATGTTCTTAAAGTCTGTGGCCAGGGACCGGTCTCCAGGAAAGGTAAGAAACAGGCTTTCTGTCAGATAAGAAATGTTTATCTGGAAACATGTTGTATATTTTCATGCTGGGTCTCCTCTCACCACTGTGAACCGAATGCTAATGAAGGACTGTGAAAACTTCAGAAAGATAAAAGTAACAGGAGGAGGGGATGTGATGCACATCAAAGATTTGATCTAGTATAGTTGGGGGGCAAAGAAGACACTCTATCATCCTTCACATAAGTAGTAAATGGACAGTGAGTTTGCTTCATGAAAGAGGGGTCTCAGCCAGGCTTGGTTGAAAACTCTGGAGAGAAATTTGGGTGAGATAAGTTTCTTTAGACAGGAGGTAATTTGTTAGTTAAGTTTAGTCTCTAGAAGCATGTTATGATTTTGTTTTTATATGTAACCATTCGTTTCCAATGTTCTTATTCACTATCACTTGAATCTCTGTTCTTTGATGATAAATTTATCCTTGTTTTCACTATAAATATATCTAAGTGCTGTGATGTTAATCAAACTGATAATCCTAAAACGAATCTTACAAGCTGGTATGTTTTGTTCCTTTGTGAACAGCTGGTCTGGTAATTCTGTGAGTGCCCAGTGGATAAGGGGCTGGATGCCACAGGAAATGTTCTGAGGACTCAGAGGTTGGTGTGTGCCTATTGCTGACCCATACAGAGAAAGCAAGCCCTGTGGGGGCCTGGCAGGTAGTGTTTGTGTTGCCAGGAGGCCGGTGGTTTCAGGGAGTTGACCCATAGCAGGCACAGACAAGATTTCCTTATGCTAAGGGCAGGTGATGGTGAGGTGCCTCTCAACCCTGAATACCTCTGGGGAGCATCACAGCCTCCTCTTTAGGAATACAGAAAGCTAGGATTTGCAGTACTCCACCAGATCTTTAGTCTATAAGCTCTGTTATCTTACCTCTGAACTTGGCCAATGTCTGATGCTTCACAAGAAGATGGAAAAAACCCCATAGTGCACCTAGCCAGTTGTGAAATACTAACAGTGGGGACTGCGAATGGATGCCTTCCTGAATGGTCAGTTTATGCCCCGAGGGGAGAGATTAAATTATCCTTATTTTAGCGTGAATCATTACAAATTTTTTATATTGGCGTAAAAGTATCCAGCCTCTTTTAAGGTCCGGATACAATTACTGACTTCTGTGACTTTGCTGGGACAGTGAATGGCTGAATCCAGTCCGTGTGAAGGGGTATTTCCTTGTATTAATTCTAAATGATCCTACAGCTAATTTCACTCTGAGACCCTCTGTTTTTAGCCCCTCACACCTGAACCAGAGCAGCATCCTGCTTTCCTCTCTGTGTGTTCAGCACAAAGTCAATTCGCATTTCAAGTCATGAAATAGCTGTCTCTGGATTTAAAATATAGGTGTTTTTATTGTCTTAAATAATACATACAGTAAAATGTATGTAGACAGGCACACCCTGGCTCTGCTTGAACTAGGATGCTAAAAATTACAGTGTGTCCATGGCAGCACGGGCAGTGGCTTGGGTTAGCCACCCAAGTACAGTCCCACCTGCCACCCTGGTATGCACTCAGGCAGCTAGCCTGAGCCACTGCGCAGCCACTCTGCCAGCATGTTTTGTCTACCTCACTTGGGAATACAGGCGCCGGCCCCATCCGCACTCACCCTCTTCTCCCAAGGACCCTGCCCCACCTCTTCCCACCCGCTTCCGCCCCCTCCTCTGAGCGTGCCCTGTCCCTGCTCCTTCCCCTTCTCTTCCCCCCACCCCCCAGCATCTCCTGCATGCCGCAAAACAGCTGATCGAGACAGGTGGCAGGCAGTGGGAGGGAGGAGGAGTTGATCAGCTGGGCCGCTGGCGGACAAGAGGAGGAGTGGGAGAGCTGGTGGAGTCAGCACCTATGCTTGGGAAGCACCCTCCCCACTGCTGTGTACCCCTCCTACACAAACCCACCTCTTAATATGCGGCAGCATGTGCACTCCTCTATGAAAGCCTCCTTCCCTCCAGAGGGAACCATTGCTCACCTTCCTGCTGTCCCGCTGGGATAGCTCATAGCAGTGGTAGCACAGTCTTTGCATAGAGTGTCAGGCGTACTCCTGTCTTTGTCATGTTTCATTTGAGGTTCAGCTTCATCAATGAAAAGGTTATCAGCAGACAGATGTTAGACATTTCACTTTTCCCTAAACAAGCCTTGCTGTTTGGGCTGTCCTTGAATTTATCAGTATCTCTTAACATCAAACAAGGTTAAGTTGTTTACTCATTTAGAAAGATTTCTGTTCTGTGGTTCAGCTTGGTGCGAAGCTTACACACTAGCTTGAATTCTAGCAGGAGACAGTCCCCATTTGATAGAGTTAACATCATGCCAGAAAAAAAACCCAACGCTTTTCTCCGGTGCAATCTGCAGCAACTCCGAATTTTAGCAGGATTACTGTGCCCTGGTGGGTGGGAATGCAGGAGATGAATAACAAGCATAGAGAGGTTAACAACTTTTGTGGATGGGATGGTGAACATGCAGAATTTTTGAAGGCCTCTCCCAAAACAAAAACAAGTGGCCTTAAGCCAAAATCAGAAACACTCTGCTGTGTCCAAAGGTCAGCCCGAAGGAGGCCTACACGAGAAGTTATCTGTAATTAATGAGGAATGGTTTCTGTTCTTTTCTTAAGAGTAGTCACCTGCACAAACTTTCCATGTAGTGCTACTGTTGTCCTGTTTGTGAGGAATTAAGGGTACATTTGGGATTGCAGCAAATCTTGACCCCCTACAGAGCCGAGCCGTGTGGCTCTGATGATGTGGAGGAAGGGGCTCCTTGCAGAGAGAGATTTGGGAATTGGATAGAGACATACATGGGCAGGAGTTCAGGCCAGGACTGGCAGACCAATTAATCCCCCCATGAGAAGGCAGAGGTTGCTAGTGCTGACATCTCAGATTCATGACATTTACCCTCCTATCTGTTACCAGATTTGCCCATTACTTTGAGGTATGCTCATTTATTAGGGTTGCTGTTCTTGGGGGCGGGGGGGGGAGTGTTCTGTAATTCTATCAATGTACTGCTTGTGTCACATGTGTTCTCATACGGAGTCCTGCTTCTGCACGTTCCGTCCCAATGGAGCTATCCTGCAGGGCTGGGTTCTTCCAGCCCCAGAATCGGATGAACACACGCACACCCCACACATATTAACACAGCGCGTCTGAGAGGACCAGGTTAATCAGCACTCCCAAGCTGGCCCTTTATATGTCCTTGGTCTCAGCAGGCTGGGTCAAGCAGCACGTCCAAGCTGTCACCCTTATATGCCCTTGGACTCAGCAGGCTGGGTCGAACACCACCTCCAAGCTGTCACCCTCATATGCCCCAGGTTCAGCATATCCCTATCCCCACTTTCACGTTACAATTGTTCTGGTAGTAACCCACTTGATGAGCAAACCCCAGAGGATTTTTGGGCGCTGCAGGGATCTTTAGCTTAGGCACAAGGAACGTTGCTGCAGAGCAAATGAGGAAGCCAAAAAACACCCATGAGGGGAAGAGAGAGAAAGAGAAGCAGCCAGCTTAACCATGAATATTGTTGCCAGGTAATAACCATAGGGGAACCAACCAAACAAAACAGTTATAATATTAAATCTAACTTAAATTTGATTATAAAAGTCATGTTTAGAAAACTATGACTGATCACACAAATCAGGTTCAGAAGACTATACTGAGAAAGAGAGAGAGCTGGGTTCTCATCACTCCATGAAGCTTGAATCAATCGGGGGTCCCAGGTGGTGGTGGTAGCTGAGGGTCCGGAGTGCTGGAGACAGGCAGAGCCCCCAGCACAATCAGTCAGGAGAAGATGAAGTCCCAATGGGACTGATGGAGATTTTGGATCCAGGCATCAGAGCACTTACTTGAGCATGGGTAGAGGTTTTGTAGGGAAAGAACAATGGTTGAAGGGAGAACACTAGATTTGTTTGTGCATAAACTGATGACTCAAGGGAGAATACCAAAGTTGTTTTGTTCAGGCTAGACAATAGGAACTGATCATTCCTATGGGTGGTGTTCTTTCGAGGGAGCTCACAATGCAATTAGGCAGCTTCAGTGTTTTGGATACCAATAAAGGATTTATTCCTAGAATTGGTCTGATAAGCACTGAGCTGGGTGTGTGCAGGCGTGGGTTCATTAACATCTGGAGCAGAGATCCCCCATCATGCACTGCTTCCCTGCTTTTCTGGTCCCAGAGTTCAGTGCAGTTCTTGCTTTGGAATCTCTGTTCTCCATTCTGTATGCTAATGGAGATGCCTCCCTGTCCCATCTTCGATGCAGATGAGGCTAGGGGAGTTTCCTTAATCCTGTCACCCTTCTCTGGAGGGGTTTAGGTGTGTCTCTTCCTACCTTTTCATTGCTTTTTGTAAGCCTTTCTTCTGATCAGCTTTGGTTCAAGCAGAGGCTGGGAAGCGGGAGGTCTTTCGTGAGTCAGACAGGCTGGGTACTGTGCCCTGGTTCCCCAAGAACATAGAACTGCTAGGTAACACATCCCCATCAGCTTTTACTGTATAGCTCTTGGATTTCAGTTCCTAACCATCCCTAGCTAGCCCAAGTGTAGAACAGAGACAAGTGAGGCAGCAAGATGGTATTCCCCTCAGGCAGACTAAGTTTTACAGGGGAAAAGGGGGAAATGTTGTCCAGCACAATGCTAATGTAAAAATCAGTAGCTGAGCCTCTGGCTCTGGACTCTGTGTGTGTGTGTGTGTGTGTGTGTGTGTGTGTGTGTGTGTGTGAAAATTCTCACTAAACTGCAGAGTTCGGTAACAACAAACCCACAAATCCTTACTGAAAATAAATGTGTGGAGTGACAAGGGGAAGTTCATTGAACCATGGTCTGAGTCCTGCTGCCGTGCCAAGGTGGGGCCGTTATGGGCAATGCCACCCCCCTTGTGGGCTGATGGGGGAGCACTACGTCACTTTGTGGTTCCTCCACTGGTACTCAGCCGGGCCCTGGAACACAACTAGGATATGAGCAAATGGCCAGTGGTGCAGGTGCTCCTCTCCGTCACCAGCGCTCACTCAGCTGCATGCCTCCCCAGTTCATGCTGAACCTCCTGAGTGAGGTTCTTCTGTTCATTTCTTTGATGCAGCATCCTGGGTTCTTCTTATTGTTATGATGTTACTTTCGTCATAGAGTCACTAAAAACTGTAGTACCAGATAATCAGCATTGTGTCTTCCAGCCATTCATCTGGGTGAAAGGTTCTAAACCCCTAGTAACCTTACTGAATTAAAGGGAGTTGCTCCAATTTTACACTGGTGTAACTGAAAGCAGAATTTGGGCCAGAAAGAGTGCAAAAAAATGTAGTGAGGTAAGATTTAAGTAGGGTTGCTGCTATTCGTGTGTTATGTTGCAGGGCAAATAACCACAATACTATGATGTTGTGTTACAATGTTGTCATGTTGCTAGGTTACAAGTAGTATGGAATCGAGAAAGAAGCATTCCTTTTTTTCTCCCTTTACCTATTCGGATTGGTGTGTTGTAATTCTGCAATGATAATCCTAGCCTAAAATCTGGTTTTACAAGCCTAATTGTCCCTCAGAGTTTGTGTGTGGTGCATATATTGGCTTGTAGCAGTGGCATTATATAAGTGATCCCAATACCAACACTGTAAAGAGGGGTGGGGGGAAACGTTAGGAAAGAATAAAATGATTCACTAGAATTCCCCCCCTCCCCCCATGGACACCTGAACAATAGATCAGTTTTTATTTGGAAAGCCTCAAGATATCAAAGGATTTGTGTGTCATGGTGTTACAGACCAAGGGGGTTGAACAGCTCTAAAGAATTCAGTCTGACGCATAGTGTCTTGTTTGTTTTGCAAACTTGCCAAAAGGCCCTCTTTCCATTACTTTTTCTAGCATTGTGTGAGGCAGATTCTACAGATGAAATGTCTGGCAGAAATATTACGTCGCTGCATTGATCATGAACATAAGAACGGCCAGTTCAGACCAAGGGTCCATCTAGCGCAGTATACTATTGTCCGACAGTGGTCAATGCCAGGTGCTTCAGAGAGAACGAATATAACAGTGAACAATCATTGAGTGATCCATCCCGTCATCCACTCCCAGCTTCTGGCAATCAGAGGCTAGGGATACCCAGAGCATGGGGTTGCATACCTGACTATCTTGGCTAATAACCACTGATGGACTAACCTTAATGAATTTATCTAATTCTTTTTGAACCCAGTTGTAGTTTTGGCCTTCACATCATCCCCTGGCAATGAGTTCCACAGATTGACTGTATATTGTGTGAAGAAGTACTTCTTTTTATTTGTTTTAAACCTGTTGCCTATTAATTCATCAGGTTACCCCTGGTTCTTATGTTATATGAAGGAGTAAATATCACTTTTTCTCCCACCATTCACGATTTTATAGACACCTATCATGTCCCCTCTTAGTCGTTTATTTTCTAAAATGAAAAATCCCAGTCTTTTAAATCTCTCCTCATACAGAAACTGTTCCATACCGTTAATCATTTTTGTTGCCCTTCTCTGTACCTTTTTCAATTCTAATATATATTTTTTGAGGTGGGTTAACCAGAACTGCACACAGTATTCAAGATGTGGGTGTACCGTGGATTTATATAGTGGCATTATGATATTTTCTGTCTTATCTATCCTTTTCCTAATGGTTCCTAACATTGTTAGCTTTTTTGGCTGCCTCTGCACATTAAGCAGAGAACTATCCACAGTGACTCCAGGATCTCCTCTTTGAGTGGTAGATCCCATCATTTTGTATGTATAGTTAGGATTTTGTTTTCCAATGTGAATTAATTTGCATTTATCAACTTTGAATTTCATCTGCCCAATCGCCCAGTTTTGTGAGATCCCTTGGTAACTCTTTGCAGTCTGCTTTGGACTTAACTATCTTGAGTAGTTCTGTTTTCTCTGCAAATTTTGCCACCTCACTATTTATCCCTTTTACAGATCATTTATGAATATGCTGAACAGCACTGGTCCCAATACACATCCCTGGAGGACCCCATTATTTACTTCTTTCCATTCTGAAAACTGACCATTTATTCCTACCCTTTGTTTCCTGTGTTTTAACCAGTTACTCATCCATGAGGGGACCTTCCCTCTTATCTGTGACTGCTTACTCATAAGAGGACATTCCGTCTTATCCCCTGACTGTTTATATCGTGTACTTAAATCAGTTTGCCTACAATTTGTTAAGGGCATAAGGGGAACTTTCTGCTACTTCCTGGCCTTGGATCACTAATCCCCATATCTAGCACGGCATGTGAGTCTGCTCTGTTTACACACACATTTATTTATTTATTCCTTATTCATTACAATGTTCTAGTGGAATTGTTTACATCTTCGAGACTGTAATTCCTGCTGCCCCTAACGTGGAGCTGTACCTTAAAGTCACAACTGAGCCTTGTATTTTGCACAGAATAGTGTGTGTGTGTGTGTGTGTGTGTGTGTGTGTACACACATAAATATAGAATAACAACAATTACATTCAAATCACAGCAGCAGAAAAGCTCTCTATTCAAATAAATAATATTTTTTTTAATTGCCTGGAGTTTTCTGCTGCTGTGACTTGAATGGAGTTGTTGTTGTTTAACATTTATATTGTGGTAGCACCTAAAGGCCACAGTCAGGTTGGTCCTCATTGTGCTAGGCCCTGTACAGACATAAAACAAATGACAACAGCCCCCACAGTCTCAGGAAAATGAAGCCTAGGGGTGCCAGCTTTCAAAGAAAAATACACTTGCCACATGAAGAAAAAATATTGCTACTGAGAGGTCATTTCTTCTTCCCCTGATGAGTTTAGTGGCTACTTAAGTGTGTTTGTTGTATAATGCTGTGATTCTAGTTTTAACTGTGATTTTTCAATAGTTTTCTTCTTATATGTTCATTAAAAACCAGATAATTATGAGCCTGGTATTGCAGTTCTTAAAATGCATGAGGAGCCCCTTTGAAGCCCACTGGCGGTCCGGGTAAGTAAGAGGCTCTTTGCATTTGTAAGGAGTGGAGCATCAGGCCCATATTCTCTTGCTCTTTGAAGTACAGCAGAGCAAATTCTGTTCTATTTAAGGCTTATAATAATGGTAAATTCTTTATATTTCATTCAGTCATCAATGTTTATAGCTTTCAAAGCAGCACAACCAAATGATATCTGTATCAGCAAATATACATACATCTCATCATGCTACATAAACTATAGTAGCATCAGGGATATCTGGATCAATAAGGCACACCACGTTGTCAAAAAAGTATCCAACAGGCTTAATGAACTGGAATCCTCACACCCCAGTACCCCTCGTGCTGGCTTCAGACACCCCCCATATCTCCCAGAAGAACACAGTTTCACTTTGTTTCCTCCAGTCACCCTCAAACCAGTCCAACCTGCAGTATGGAGCTGCCAAGAGCCAGATTCTGAACTCATACTTCTATGCACACAGCCCCACTGATTTCAATGACAATAGAATATTGTTACTGCATGAGATGGGGTGGCAAAATCTGGCTGTAACATTCCACAGGTGAAATCCTGGCCCCATTGACAAATGGGCCCTATTTACCCCTGGAAAAATGCCTATTGACTTCAGGGAGGCCAGGATTACACCCTAGGTGTTCAGTCTAGAGGTTGTAAGCCAGAGACACTGAACAAATGCTCTTTCACTGTTTATCTGTTGCTGAATTCACTCTGCCTCTGGGGCATGTGACATAAATGGTAGAACAGGGAAAGGTCACTCTGCCTGACATGCCTGTCTCTTCTCAGTTCATTTTAATCCCACCTTCTTCCTTTATTCCAGTAGTGTCAGTCCCATGCTCATGCAGGAACAAAGGTAAATGCTTCTTATGGTCATCTGTACCCTTATTTTATCTACTGTAGAAACCTAGATCATGCCAGCTTCAGGCCTTCTCCCGTGCCTGTGCATACACGTGGTGAAACAGTGGCCAAGTGACGTCAAATTATACCTGCCTACAGTGGAAAATTGAAAGCCTGAGATTTCCCTTTTTAGTGACCCCCCTCCACTTCCACACAGGCCTGTACCGGTATACCTGGGTTTCTCTTTCCACTGACATCTCAGATACATTTACAGTTTTCATTTTACCTGAGGAAAATAATAATGCTCTATGAGGCACCTCACTAATCCCTGCCTTAGTCTGAGGAGGACTCCAACAGCCACAGGCAACACAAGCATTCCCCTCTCAGCCCATGCAGGCTTGGCTGTCTCTCTGCAGGTAACCTCCCCCCGCCCCTCTAGCATTCTGAGCGTGCCCTGGGGTGTTTGGTCCCACTTGCACTGGACACTCAGAACTTCCAAAGAACCGGTACACACCAGCTTACCAGTTACTCCTCAGGATCACCACTCTGCTCATCACACAGCACATAGATACATTTACCATAAAAAGAAGAATTGTGTTTAAAAAAGAAGCAAGATTTGAGAAGAGGCAAGTAGAATGAATGGAAACAAATGGTTACATATATAAAATAAAATTATAACATGTTTTCTAGAGTCTAAACTTGCTTAGATAGTTATTGTCATATCACATAGAGCAAAAGCTTACCCCAAATCCTTCCAGTGTATTACAGCCAGACTTGGCTGTGGTCTCACAGTCATGAGATAAATCACGCTGTCCCCTTGCCGCCTCAGTGGAAAGATCCCGTCTCTTTGCAATCCCAGATATATCATAACAGTCCTTTGATCTTATTTGTAAACAGGACACCCTCTACTCATTCTTCTTTCCTGTGGCCTCCTTCTCTTGTTGACCTAACAGTCTTTTAATTTGTATCTGGCTCCACATGCAGATAGGTTTACGTTGTGGGACACAAAATGCACAATATACAGTTGACCAGACACAGAGAGAGAAGCATGTCCTATCCCCTGCCTGAACAGAATCTCTCCACAGCATGTCACCTCCTGGTGACCTACTTTTACCTTCAAGGCTTTGAGAACTTAATTTCCAGTATAGATACCTAACATCATAAATATTACTGATATGTACATTTCATATTGACTAGGATGACCAGTGCATTCCTGGTTCTTGGTAAAGACCTCACATGCCACCTTTGCCATGCTTCTATGTACACATCAGACCCAGAAGATCCCTGAAACCCCTGTGCCCTCTGCCAGCTGGCACCAAGAAGTTCCTGGGTCACATGCCCCCTTTAAAGGAATCCAGAGGATGGTAGGAATTGTCTCCTGTGTACCTGTTGGAACAGGACCTCTCCATTGCTCCTCTACTGTCAATTTCATACCAGCCCCAGCACCTGCAGCTGCATCACCACCACTGGTCCTGAGATTTTGAACAGTGTTCTGACAGCTTAAGAAATTCCCCAAAAGTGAGAGTCACAGGCCAAAAGCCTGAAACTAGGTAGATGTGAGTGCAACTATTATGATCCTTTTCATAAACTTATTCATAACCAATTTCCAGAGACATCTATAATTCTCTCTTATAAATCTGAGAATCTCTATTAGAGCACCTATTATCTTATGCAGGTATATTAGAGACACAGAGTGCGTGAGGTTATATCTTTTATTGGACCAACTTCTGTTGGTGAGAGAGACAAGCTTTCGAGCCACACAGAGCTCTTCTTCAGGTCATTATGAAATGACCTTCAGGGCCTGAAGAAGAGCTCTGTGTAAGCTCAAAAGCTTGTCTCTCTCAACAACAGAAGTTGATCTAATAAAAGATATTAGCTCACCCACCTTGTGTCTCAGAGATATATTGTTGTTATTCAGAACAGACAGGAGTGTCTAATATAAATTCATGATGGTTAAGTCCATCAATGGCTATTAGCCAGGATGGGTAAGGAATGGTGTCCCTAGCCTCTGTTTGTCAGAGGATGGAGATGGATGGCAGGGGAGAGATCACTTGATCGTTATCTGTTAGGTTCACTCCCTCTGGGGCACCTGGCATTGGCCACTGTCGGTAGACAGGATACTGGGCTGGATGGACCTTTGGTCTGACCCAGTATAGCCGTTCTTATGTAACAATCAGGGTCCAGTCACCTCAAGGGGAGAACAGAAGGTTTAAACCCCCCAAATAAGCAGCTAAATCAACTGATTGTATCCAATGCTATTGTAATACAGATCTGTCTCATCTTACACTGGGGTTACGTTCCGCAGTCAGCACTGTGGCAGAGCTCTGACCTTGCCCTGTGGGTCCTGTGCTTCTAGGCGGTTTATGCTTAGCCTCAGTGGCTCACTGTGACCCTCCACGTAGCCCTTCTCTCTCTAGGGCCAGGGTTACAGTCTGAGCCCTTTTCATCATAGGCCTGCAAGGAGGTTGGTGAGAGAACTCCCACAGTCTCTGTTCAGCCTCCTGTCCTGATAGGGACCTGACTTCCCCTCCCAGGAGCTGTTCCTGTAGTGGTGGGTTGGGGGGAACCCGGGCCCGCCCTCTACTCCGGGTTCCAGCCCAGGGACCCTAATGGTAGCAGTTGTTGGCAGCCAACCTTTCACTGCCAGAGTTGCTACATTTCCCTAGGCCACTTCCCCACAGCTCTCCTGCTTCTTCCTTCTTCACCCTTACCTTAGGGCTCCTTTAACGATGTTTTAGGGTGTCTTCAGTAACCAGCCCTTCAGCCGCACTTCCTCTCCTCTGGCTCCCTGACTCCCCTGTCTGACTGGAGTGAGCCCTTTTTATAGTATCAGCAGGGCCTTAATTAGAGTCAGGTGGTCACATTAACTGAATGGCCTCACCTGACTCTTTACAGTTTAATTAGAGTCAGGTGTTCTCATTAGCCTGGAGCAGCCCCTGCTCTGGTCAGTCAGGGAACAGAAAACTGTTAATCCAGTGGCCAGTATATCTGCCTTCTGCTATTCTGCTGTACCCAACTGGCCTGGGTCTATCACAGCACGTAAAGCGAAAATTGCGTATAGTCAAAATTACATTGAGTGTAATGGTGAGCAGAATCACCCGCACTACAGAAACAGTATTTAAATTGTTATTTTTCTCTTTTTTGTTGTTGTTTTCTTGTTTTTGCCAACCGCGTAAAGCTGAAATCACACATGTTAAATGCGCCTAAGATGCGAAAGACCTGTATAAACTTTATACCTGTATAGCTATAAACTACCTGTATAGTAGTGTCAGTATAAAGTATATAGAGTAAGGTCTTTTATGAAACCATGTGCTGTTCTGAACTTGATGGTTGCTATCAGATATGTATACAGACTATGGTTATAAATGTATGTATTTGTGTATATAGAAAACTGTACTCCTAATCTGTGGGGCAGCTTCAGCTCCACTTCACAGCAGGGTGGTGAAGCAATCAAGAAGGGAGAAGCATCTCCCAAGCCAGATGTTTACACACCGCCAACTTCAAGTACCCCTCCATTATCCAGCCCAGGAAATGACACTGAGGGACCATTAGAGTAAATGTGAAGACATTGAATCAGTTGAGAATTTCCTCACATTTCATACTTATTGCGAGTGAAGAAAAATACTGCAACCCCTTTTAAAATGGAAGGGGTTTGAAGTGAAATCCATCCAGAAACTGAGGGACAGCCTCTAGGCGGGAGGCTGGGTGTGAACATTGGTGTCGTCCCTGTCCCCCATTTCCCCCACCCCCTGATAGACAGGAGGTATGCTGGGAAACTGTGCAATGGCAATAGTTAAAATCCTTTTTTCTAATACAAGTTATCTACTATGGAAGTGTAAAGTCCGAGGATGCGACTTTGTTTAGTTTCTGTGTAATCTGCATGTGTTTGCTTCCCCATATTATTTCATTTTTGAATCTGGGGGTTTTCTATTAAATAAACTCTTGTTTTTTATTCCAAGCGGGTTTCTGGTATATAAATTGTGGGGAGCCAAAGTGATGCGATAACTGGGGGACTGGTTTCACGCTGTCAGGGGTGACGAACCAGAGGGGAACTATCTGAGTATCTGGTAGTTAAGAATTCGGAGAGCACAGATACGGGGAGACTTGGGACTAGAAAGGCTGTTGTGTCACCCTCCAAGGGGTAACTAGGCTGGTGGAAACCAGAGTGAGACCTTGTGCTTGTGGGCAGGATACTGGTGTCAGGGATCTGAGCCATAGTAACACAGAATTAAGACACTTTAAGGTTACAGGGCAGGCGGTGACAGAACCCCTCACAGGTCTGGGTGATTTCAGAAACACACAGTGGCTTCATAGCAAAAGTTTTGGCAATAGAAAAATATAAATCCCTTTCCTCCCCAAGTAACTGGTGTTCCATATGTAATTACTTAAAGAAAATCCATCTTGTCCCTCCTTTTACGCCTAATTCCTGCATGACTGCTATCAGTTGCTGTCCCCAAGAACTAACATTTTTCCTATGTTGTAAAAATATTTTTCTTTCAGCTCCTATTTATACTTCCTAACCTTTCCGGTCCAAATTTCCCATTTGGATGTGTGTGCGTCTCACCTGTCCAAGTCAGTGGGAGTCATGCATGGACATATGAGAGCAGAATTCATCACTGAGGGATTTTGTCCAAAATTAAATCATACTATTTCTGAGCATCCTTGTCAATATATTTATCCTGCGGAGCAGACATGCAATATGTATTGACATTAACTGCAGTTTAAAAAAAATGAAGTATGAGCTGTCCTAACAGATTTTAATTCCGTTGCTAATACTTCCTATCTTTTACAGTCTATTTTTCCTATTGATCTCGAGGAGAAATAATTAATTTGTCTTTTTGTCATCTATGATATCCTACCATCATGTAGAAAATAACCTTCCAGTGATTGCAATTACCTTCCTTTGGTTAATTTCCTTAATAATCAGCTGACACATCTTTTCAGTCTTTATTTGTTTAATTGTTTTCCTTTAGTAAAAGGTTTGGTTTTTATGTATTTTATACAAATGTTTTGCAGCCTGTCATTCTTTGTTATGTATACACTATTCTAACATGGCTTTCTGCTACAAATTAGCTGGGAAGGTTGCTGTGCCCTTCTTTCATTTTCATTTTGTTCTTTCTTTTCCTCTCTAGATCACAAAGTCCACGAGGGCAGGATCTGTACAGGAACGCCTCTTGCCACAACCGGAGTTGTCGGATGGAATTCCTCAAGTCCGCCTCCGATTAACTGACAGTAGTGCATGTTTGGAGGAAATGGATTTACCAGATGAAATCTCTTTCATTAACAGTGCTGCATTCTTCTCCAGGTTAGTGCTCCTTTCTTTTCATAAAATACATCTGTGGATGTGTTTATATTCAGAGTACTAATATATTGCCAGGACATAAAGCAGGTGTGTAGCTTTGTATCAGTATTGTAAATGCTGCTGATGCTCCATTTTTAATCTTAAAGCAGCCAGTTCCTTTTACATTAAATAGGGCCTGCGTCATGTTACCATCTGCATGGAATAAAACATTATGCTACATGCCTAACTAAGCAAGAGCACCATAATTCACCCAGATTCCCAAATTCCCAAATGCCCCGACACTCTTTGAAATGCGGTGTAAGACATCCATGATTTAAGACTAATGTATTTCTAAGATACTAACTGTGAACTATGGAAAATATTCAAATATACTCTTAAGAAGAGGATACAGCCATTTTTATAATATCTACAATTTTATGTTTCATAGGCGGGGGGGCAAGTGGGGCAATTTTCCCCGGACCCCGGAGGGCCCCCCACGAGATATAGTATTCTATAGTATGGCAACTTTTTTTTATGGGAAGGGGTCCCCAAAATTGCTTTGCCCCAGGCCCCCTGAATCCTCTGGTGGCCCTGTTCATAGGCATGTGGGGGCAATTTTTAAGCACTCCAGTGGTGAGCCAGTGAAGAGGGAAGAAGGGTAGTTTAAAAATACTTTTTAAAAAGTAAAATTTCTCAGCCATACTGTAATAAAAGGGCATCAATTCATTTTTTGCTTTTTTCAGTTTCTTACGGTAAGTTTAATATTGAAACAAATTTCACTAAGTGATAGAACTTAATCCCATATTGCTTTCTTGATAAACCATTACCTGGCAATCCAACTCTTTTCTTTATTTATACACATGTTCATGCACACATGTGCCTACTCTTATGGGACCATAGGGCTAAATTATTAAAAACATGCATGCTCCAAATGGAGTAGTGTGTGCAAACGGATAGATGCATCTATAAAAAGAACACACACGTTTGTTCCCCATAAAAATTTGCATGTGTATAAACCTGGCCTGTTTTGTAAAGGATTGTGATCGAGAAAGCTGTTACACATTTGAAACTGTGTTGAGAAATGTACATGTGTTTCTGGAATAACTGAACACACAAACTGATGGAAGGTTGGTCTTGCCGCAGGCTTCCTATATGACTTTAGTCTTGTGACTTAATCTTTCTGTGCCTGAGTTTCTCTGTTAGTAAAATGGGATAATAATACTTACTTGGCTTATAGGAAGGTTTTGAAGCTAAATTTAAAGTTTTTGAAGTCACCCTTGAATGGAAGGAAGTACAAAACATTATAATACTTTAAAAAAGTGGTCAATATGGTGCCGTGGTTTCTGAGGCTGCTGTGTAAATGTGAGCACACTGAAAATGTGTGTGTATATGTACATTATATATTACATCTGTGTGTGTCTGCGTGCGCACACACAGGATGGACGATGCTCTGGGAATCAATGAGTTCTGTAGTGCAGTGGTTCTCAACCAGGGGCACAGAGAGGTCTTCCGGGGGTACATCTAGATATTTCCCTAGGTTTACAACAGGCAACATAAAAAACACTAACGAAGTCAGTACAAACTAATATTTCATACAATGACTTGTTTATACTCCTCTCTATATACACTGAAATGTAAGTACAATATTTATATTCCAATTGATTTATTTTATATTTATATGGTAAAAATGAGAAAGTGAGCCATTTTTCAGTAATAATGCTCTGTATTTTTGTATTTTTATATCTGTTTTTGTAAGAAGTTTTTAAATAAGATGAAACTTGGGGTTATGCCAGACAAATCAGACTCCTGGAAGGAGTACAGTAGTCTGGAAGGTTGAGAGCCACTGGTGTAGTGAACGGGGCTGTGGTCTGTAGGTCTCCTGTCTCAGCTTGTAGAAGTTGGAAGATGTGCGGTGAATGAGGCATCAAACTGCAGGAAGAAATAGGATGGTCTTGTGGTTAAGGCTTTTCAGTGCTATGATGCACGTTGAATGCTGTGATACATGTTGAATATTGTAGAATTGAATTCTGTCTCTGCCTCTACCACGGAATTCCCGTGTGGTGATGAGTAAGTCAGTTACACTAGATTTTTCCCAGGTGGTCACCAGTTGTGAGTTCTGCATTTTCTGGGTGCCCAACTTGAGACCCTAGGGCCTGGTTTGTAGAAGCGCTGAGCACTTAAGCTGCAGCCAAGTTCAACAGGAGCTGCCCCTTGAACATATAATGAGCTATAAAAATGCTAGGTCCTCTGAAGAATTATGCCCTAAGCATCTCAAACTGGGCACTACTGACCTTAATATCTACATGCCTCAGTTCCCCATCTGCGGGATAGTATGGTGGAAATAAATTCATTAGGGTGTATGATACCTTCATATGGAACAATGAGGATAAAAAATATGGAATAGATGCCCATTTAGTGAGCCCATTCCATTCTGTGCACTGAATGAGACCAGGGTCCCATGGCAAAAAAAAGATATTGAGTATGTGATCATATAATTAAAGACTGTATCATAATGTGTGCACAAAAGCAGCCAAATTAAAGCTGCGTGGCAACCTTAATTCTGTCATTTCCTAACCTTTGAGTGCTTGACTTTGCTAACTTGATGTTCTTTTAACATAGATTTTGTGTGTAATATATACAGATACACATATAACAATCATACTCACCTACTTTGTAAAGCACTTTGTGATCTACTGAGGAGAAGCACTTATAAGATTATGTATATTGTGCTGCATGACTTCTGAGCTCTCCTCTTCATTGAATTATATTCAAAACATTCCTTTCAAACTGAGGCAATTTCAAGACAATTCATCTTCCTTTAGCACTCCTTGAACTTTTGAAAATCCCTTTCCCCAATGAATGACTGATTGTATCAAATGTCTAGGGTAGGGGGAAAGGGGTTGGGCTGATTTTTCATAAGTATCACTTACTGCTTGCATAGATACAGTCTTAATTAGAACAAATTATGAGCTACCTATGAAATGCCAGGGCCTAGTTCAGAAAAAAGTTTTGCTTTTATGTGCTCATGTTACTGAGGATAGCCTGTTTGCAAACTCAGATTATTGATCTGAAGAAATGGATGGAGAATGTTGTTCTTTTCACAAAAGTAATGTTAATGATGTGGCCCTGGCATATGCACAATACACAAATACTGTGGCTTCTAATATTTGCAGAGCTGGGGGAAGTATTTGGAATGGAAACAGTATTCCTGTACTGTACTCATTCTGCCATTGATGGTTTTGTGTTGAGAGGATCATGGTTGCAAGCAAGGTTCCTTCTCAATTGAAAGCATGCTCAGCTGCACCCCCTGCTGGCAGCCACTGCACATTGAACACTGCCTACTGTGTTGTGAAGCTTCCTTAGTAGTAGACATCTCCCCTCCACTGGAGGTTTCCTCTCTTGTTGTCTGAGGGAGGAAGGGACACTAAGCCTCCCCCCTAACCCTGCTTCTCCGCAGGGAAGGGTCTTCTGGAATTACTGGAGGAAGGGAGCTATAAAGCTCCTGCTCCTTTCCATAGGTCCTATCCTCCTGTGGCTGCCACTAGTAACAAAAAGAAGCAAGCTGAACTGAGGAGGGGAAAAAGTTGGTTCTGTGGGGGGAGAGATGGAATGTGGCAAAACAAACAGAACAGAGAAACCCATTTTTTGGTGGTGGTGGTGTTCCAGGCTCTCTTCTGTTCTAGTATTCATCAGACAAGGCTGCCCAGTACCTGTCTGGAAAAACATTCACCTAATTATACCTCCTGTTTGAGGCATTCTCCCTCAGACATCGAGCACATTAATCCATAGTAATTTTTCCCAGAAGCATAGTCTTGGCTCAGCTTTCTGTCGTGGTGGGCTGTCAGATTTAACCATTTGCCAGTAATCTCACCTAGTAGGCCGCTGCCACCACAGTTGCAGCTGCCGGAAACTGTTCTACAATGGTGCTCATTGTTCAGCTTGAATCATTAACTGGAAAAGGGACACACTTCTTTCGTTTGAGTACAAATGAATTTTGTAACTCTTAATTGGTGTAATTTTTCCAAAATCATTTTTGGTTTGATTTTTGAATTCCACTAATAAAGAAGGTTTTCTTTAGATTGGAATCATAGTAATGGGTTATAACATTGAATATGGATCAAGAATTTTCAACTGCACTTACAGAAAGAGTCTCTAGGAAGAAGAAAAGGAGCCTTAGATTGTTTGTATTCATGTTTTGGCAGTATTTAGAACACCACTTCAACAAGTGTTATGTTGTCATTATACAATATACTTGTAATTAAAACCCTAAGTATTAGGTACCAGATACAGTGTTCACTGTTGGCTGTGGAATGGCTTATTACCCTTTCATGTTAAAAGTACAGTTTGTCCCTTTGCAGGTATGATATTATTTATTCCAGGGTATTTTTTAAAAAAGGTTCTGCTGTAGTTTCATTGATAGGAAAATAATGTAAGAATATAAAAACAGCTATACTGGGTCAGACCAGTCCATCTAACCCAGTCTCCTGTCTTCTATCAGTGGCCAGTGCCAGATACTTCAGAGGAATGAACAGAACAGGGCGCTTATCAACGGATCCATCCCCTATTGTCCAGTCCTAGCTTCTGGTAGTCAGACTCTTAGGGACACCCCATAGCATGGGCATGCATCCCTGACCATCTTGGATAGTAGCCATTGATGAACCTATCCTCCATGAACTTACCCAATCCTTTTTTGAACCCAGTTATGCTTTTGGCCTTCACAACATCCGCTGCCAATGAGTTCCACAGATTGACTGTGCGTTGTGTGAAGAAGAACTTCCTTATATTTGTTTTAAACATGCTGCCTATTAATTGGGTGACCCCTGGTTCTTGTGTTAAAATAACACTTCCTTATTCACTTTCTCCACACCATTCATCAATTTTATAGACCTCAATCATATCCCCCCTTAGTCATCTCCTTTCCAAGCTGAACAGCCCCAGTCTTTTAAATCTCTCATATGGAACTGTTCCACACACCTAGTCATTTTTGTTGACCTTCTCTGTACTTTTTTCATTTGTAATATACTTTTTTTTTGAGATGGGGCAACCAGAACTGCATACAGTCTTCAAGATGTAGACATACCATTGATTTACCTAGTAGCAATATGATATTTTATCTCTTATTATCTATCCCTTTCCTAAACGTTCCTAATATTGTTAGCTTTTTTGACTGCCACTGCACCTTGAGCAGATGTTTTCAGAGAACTATCCTCCATGACTGTAAGATTTTTCTTGAATGGTAATTTAGACCCCTTCATTTTGAATGTATAGTTGGAATTATGTTTTCCTATGTATATTACTTTGAACTTATTAACATTGAATTGCTTCTGCCATTTTGTTGCCCAGTCACCCAGCTTTGTGAGATCCCTTTGGAATTCTCAGTCCACTTTGGTTTTAACTATCTTGAGTAATTTAGTATTTTCTGCAAATGTTGCCACCTCCCTGTTCACCCTCTTTTTTCCAAATCATTTATGAATATTTTTCATGGCACAGGTCCCAGTACAGATCCTACTATTTACCTCTCTCCTTTGTTTCCTGTCTTTCAACCAGTTACTGATCCATGAGAGGACTCTCTCTCTTATCCCATGACTGCGTACTTTGCTTAAGAGCATTTGGTGCTGGACCTTTTCAAAGACTTGTACACTATATCCACTGGATTATCCTTGTCCACATGCTTCTTGACACTCTCAAAGAATTCTAATAGATTGGTGGGGCATGATTTCCCTTTACAAATTTAAATATGCAAAGTATTGTTTGCAGTCAAGGTATATTGCAATGCAGAAAATATGTATTTTGCCGTTTCTGAAGTCCCTGCCCTACACCATGTTGACTGTTGCTATAGAGAACAATTTTATGTTGAGGTTGATGTATTTCTGTATGTATAAAAAGAGATAATTTTGTCTTTCCAAAATAGGTGGAGTACTGTTTGTACCAGCAATCTGTGCCAGTACCTAATGTAAATGTTCTCTCAAGAATTTCATCATCTTTAAAACTATTTGCTAAGGGCAAAGTGCTTTGCATTCAGTAGCAGAAAACACAACTTTAAGCCAGGCACTGTGGAAGAAGAGGTAAAGTGAATAAACATGCGCACACACATTTTTGTAGGACTTCTCCCATTTTTGAAAGTGTATAGGTATAACTGCCTGTCAGAGCTCTACCAGCTAGAAAAGAGGAACATGCATAAGGATCTGATCCAGCAAAGCACATGCTTAACTTTAAGCACTGGTCCCATTGACTTCATGGGGATTAATTGTATACTTAAAGTTTTGCATGGCTTAAGTGCTTTGGATTGAGGTTCAAATGGATTTTTTTTTTTCCGGAACAGGGTGCGTGAAGCTTATTCAGTCACAAAGGAGGAAAGGCCTCCTTCTGCCAAAGTCTGTAACACAAAAGTTTGATGTTTCATGTGCCCAGATATAACACTAACAGAAAGCGTAATGCTTTCTACAGCCCAAAGGTAAGAGTGAAAAATGCTTCCCACAGCCAAAGCCCAAGGTGGGAGCGTGTTGTGTTGAGCAAAGGTCCTTTCCAGATGCTGTTTATATTCCTGTAGAGTACCAGATGTTTGCTACCTACAGACTTGTTAGCATCACCATCATGAATCCCCTGCCAATTAATAAGGCTTTGCTGCATATCTCTCGTAACCATTGCATATTGATCTTGATATCATATCCGTTCTTGATCCTGGCAGCATTTTCAAGGACATCTGCCTATTCTGGGAGATTAACACCCTATTTGCTAGACATAGCCATTACACACAGGCTTACCCAGCTAAGAAGTGTTTTTCCAGATACCTGCCTTATCACCAATTTACATACTCAGGTGGTGGGGGAAAAATCTGCAGGGAAATTGAAAGAAAAATGACATGCAGATTCCAGGACCTGAAATCTTAGAGCAGCCAGTCTGAAGTCACTTGGGGATCAGAAAGTGTAAACTAGCTTTTGGAGTGCTTTCCATCCATTCTCCCCTTGTGTCATAGATCATAAACTCTTGTTTATGGCTGCAGTTTCAGCTACCGCGGGATTTGCCAGCAGAGCTACCCTGTAGTAGCTTTCCAACCTTTGAATGTTTTCAAAGGGAAGCTTTGTTTACTTCAACATTTCTTTCACAAAGTAACTTATATTGCCTCTTGTCCTAATTCCTACCATCGTATTGGTCACATGCTCATATGTCATTAAAACAAGGTGTGGGTTTGTGTACATAGCTGCACCCTGTTCTTAAGGACGATGTTTGTGTGTTCGAGCTGTAAACTGCTGAGGTGTCAATACGTATATCTGTGCACTTTAAAATATGTACATAATATAAACACTTGCCTTTTCTTTTGCTGGCTTCTGGCTTTCTTTTTAGCAACTCTCCTTTAAAGCAACACAAGCAAAAACTTGTCATTGTTCTGTGGTATGTGATGTGATAAGAACTTGATTTGTTCTATCAGCAGCAAGTAATCAAGCAGACCTGTTTTTTTCAGTTTATCTGGGCATTACATTTGGTACATATTTATTACCCAAACTAACAACTTCCCTTATCACTCAGGAGCCTCTGTAACAGGCTTACATAAGGGATCAGAACCAAACAACAATCCCTGCCCTTGTGAGCTCTCCTGAATCTTGGAGAAAGCTGCTGATTTCTCAACAATGGAGCAAAGATTTAGGGTGAGGTTGATGATAGAGAGTGGTAAGTTCTATGGGACAAGGAATATCTTCCTGTATGTCTGCACAGTGCCTAGCACCTTTGTGGGGCTGTAGTAATATCCTTAATAAATAATGAGTCAGTGAGGTACTCGTTTTCATTTAATCGAGATTTGTTTTCTCTGTGTCTGACTCTCTCTGTGCTTTAGGCTCTGTTGAGTTAGTTTTTCCAAGCTGACTCACTTAATTTTGAGAGTACATTTGTCTCCACCCTCATATGCAATCAATGCCCTTCTTTCTTGCATTGAGAGACCTTGGCAGTATGAACTGTTACATAACGAGTTTTCAAGAACTATATTCTCCCAAGGCACAGGCAACAAAGACTATTGCAATTTATGTTTTTCGTCAGCTTAGGTGATTGTGATCTAGGAATTGGGTGTGGTCTCAATTTTCCCTTTGTTGTCCCTTGGCCATCTATAATCAGGTCACCTTGTCAATTAAAATAACATGTGAACACATTATTTTTCCTCCTGTAATTCACCTGGTTTGATTGGGGGGGGGGGGGAATTCAGTTGCCCACCTCTTCATCAGCCCAGGACAGGTACATTGCTACCTCTTTGGGCTTAGGGTGTGTATGCTAGACTCAAAACACCTTACTATCAAGCCATCTGGGCATTGGCACCTTCTTGTTTCTAGCAATCATATTTTTGTCTCTGCCTAGAATTTCTCTGGTGACACAGTGGTGGCTGGAGAGCTGAAAAGCATTCTAAATATAGTGGTCTGAACGGTGCGTCGTAAGTAGAGGTTCAACCAATGGAAACAGCAAGAGTTCTTGATGGGACAAAGAATTAAGAGTTGTACATGTGAGAGAGATCACCAGTTGCACGTGTGAGACTGCATTTGATTGACTCATCTTTTTAGTGGCTGATCTGGAAAAAAGATTCTTCTTTCATTTTGTGTGCAAAGTGAACTTTTTTTCCTTTGTGTGGAAAGTGTTGTGGGGACTCAGGGACTATAAGGGTCATTCTACACTGCAATTAGACACCTGCAACTGGCCTGTGCCAGTTGACTTGGGCTGGGGCTGCGAGGCTGTTTAATTGCTCTGTAGACTTCCAGGCTCAGACTGGAGCCTGGGCTCTCAGACCCTGTGAGGTGGGAAGGTCTCAGAGCTCAGACTGCAGCCCAAGTCTACGCTGCAATGAAACATCCTGCAGCTTGAGCCCCAGGCACCCAAGTCGGCTGTCCCGGGACTGCTGCATCTTGTTGTTTGCCTCGTAGATGTAGCCTCAGAGGCTCCAACAAGCATGTCATCTTAAGAATGATCATAGAATCAGAGAATATCAGGGTTGGAAGGGATCTCAGGAGGTCATCTAGTCCAACCCCCTGCTCAAAGCAGGACCAATCCCCAACTAGAGCATCCCAGCCAGGGCTTTGTCAAGTCTGATCTTAAAAACCTCTAAGGATGGAGATTCCACCACCTCCCTAGGTAACCCATTCCAGTGCTTCACCACCCTCCTAGTGAAAAAGTTTTTCTTAATATCCAACCTAAACCTCCCCCACTGCAACTTGAGACCATTACTCCTTGTTCTGACATCAGGTACCACTGAGAACAGTCTAGATCCATCCTCTTTGGAACCCCCTTTCAGATAGTTGAAAGCAGCTATCAAATCCCCCCTCATTCTTCTCTTCTGCAGACTAAACAATCCCAGTTCCCTCAGCCTCTCCTCATAAGTCATGTGCTCCAGCCCCCTAATCATTTTTGTTGCTCTCTGCTGGACTCTTTCCAATTTTTCCACATCCTTCTTGTAGTGTGGGGCCCAAAACTGGACACAGTACTCCGGATGAGGCCTCACCAATGTCGAATAGCGGGGAATGATCACGTCCCTTGATCTGCTGGCAATGCCCTTACTTATACAGCCCAAAATGCTGTTAGCCTTCTTGGCAACAAGGGCACACTGTTGACTCATAGCCAGCTTTTCGTCCACTGTAACCCCTAGGTCCTTTTCTGCAGTACTGCTTCCTAGCCATTCGATCCCTAGTCTGTAACAGTGAATGGGATTCTTCCGTCCTAAGTGCAGGACTCTGCTCTTGTCCTTGTTGAACCTCATCAGGTTTCTTTTGGCCCAATCCTCTAATTTGTCTAGGTCCCTCTGTATGCTATCCCTACCCTCCAGCGTATCTACCACTCCTCCCAGTTTAGTGTTATCTGCAAACTTGCTGAGGGTGCAGTCCACGCCATCCTCCAGATTATTAATGAAGATATTGAACAAAACCGGCCCCAGGACTGACCCTTGGGGCACTCCGCTTGAAACCAGCTGCCAACTAGACATGGCGCCGTTGATCATTACCTGTTGAGCCCGACGATCTAGCCAGCTTTCTATCCACCTTATAGTCCATTCATCCAGCCCATACTTCTTTAGCTTGCTGGCAAGAATATTGTGGGAGACCATATCAAAAGCTTTGCTAAAGTCAAGGAATAACACATCCACTGCTTTCCCTTCATCCACAGACCCAGTTATCTCCTCATAGAAGGCAATTAGGTTAGTCAGGCATGACTTGCCCTTGGTGAATCCATGCTGACTGTTCCTGATCACTTTCCTCTCCTCTAATTCTTTATCACAGTTGAGGCATAAAGAGCAATCTGAAATGAAACTCATTCCACAGTTCAGGCTTTTCCTCACTGAATGAGAGGATTGTTTTTTACTTTCTGCTTTTCCCTGGTGGAGAAAGCCTTTTCATCTCATGAGGCCAGAGAGAACTCCTTACTTTGGTGCCTGAGGAGTCAGATGGAGTAGTCAGGCTACATTTCACCTTAATTAAATTGAACTTCACTCCTCCTTGAAGATTTTGGAGGCCTTTTCAAGCATGAGGGATCAATGGGCTCTTGCACAGAAGAACAGGCAGTACTCAAATGGCTGATGAAGTTTCAGCCTATGCTTGAAAAGTCAGTTGATTTTTAACCGTGACACCTAGCTGTCCATCTCTGCACATCCCCAGCAGTTCATTATAAACAGATAAAATTGTCAGTTCAGAGCACTGACCACTTAATGTTTAATTCTCGAGAATCAGTGGGTCCTTTTCTATTTTATTCTTGGTGTTTTCCCTAACATGCTGGTTGCATTGTTCAGCGCTGAACAGCAGGATTCCTTTTCAGACATGAATATACCAGCTATTTTTGCATTTGAAGTTGTGTGATTTTTTTTTTCATGTTGTGCTTTCCAGAGAGCATTTTCCTTAACCATCTCCAGTAAAAACTGGTATAAAAGGTCACCAGTTCTGAATCAGAATCATGTTTTTACTTGTCCACTTTCCCCAGTTCAGTGGCAAGAAATGTGGTGTGGAATGTTGTGTGCAGTGCAGTGTTTGCTGAAGGAGTTCAACTATGATTTCCCAGGACAAACAGATATTTTTAATCAAGGTAGTCAGCTAGATGTCTAGTGAAGAGAGAGGTTAGAAGGGTAGGCTTGTCATTTTGCTTGTATCTGTAATCTGAGCATTTTCAATCCTGTAAAATCCTTCTCCCGCATGGCCTAAGGAAAAACAGAGTTTTATTTTTATTTTTTGTAAGTGATTTGGGTACTGAAAGGGTCTGCTTACCCACAAGTAGTGGAATCTGCACTTCACTGCATCAGCAGCATGCCTCAAACTTGACTCAGAAGGACCGCTGGTTTAGGGGTCAAAAAGTAGTTTTGTCTCCATATCTGTTTGGTCCCTAGTCACTCTGTCAATTGTGGTAGCATGATTTGAGTGCTATGGTGCTGTGGATCACTGGGGAACTCCCAAATGTCTATCTGTTGTTAATGACTTCCAGTCATTAATGACTTGGCAGAAATCTGACTAGTGACCCACAGTCAAAAGGTTCTGTTATCCCATTGCCAATTCACTGAGTCAACCAGGCCTCTCATGATTTCTGTACTTGCTTATTTTATTTTACTCCATCAGAATTTTAGGATGAAGTGGGTATGGATTAATAAAGCTGTGATTTTCTAGTGAGTGAATGTTAAAATGATATAATACATAGGTTAAGAAAAGAGTGTCTATACATATGGGTATAATGCTTAAATTATTGAAAAGTACAAAGGTTGGTTTAAAAGTAATACAATATACATAGTACATAATCAGCAATAACCCAAATAAGATTAATAAATGTAAATAACGATACAATTTAGATGTACCCGAATACTCGGATGCTAATATCACTCATGAAAAGTTATACAGAGAGTTGGTTGCAGAAAGCAGGGTTGCCCAGAGGATTCCGGGGGCCCGGGGACTTCGGCGGCGGGGGGCCCCGCTTCGGCGGTAAGTCGGCGGCGGGGGGTCCTTCCGTTCCGGGACCCACCGCCAAAGTGCCCCAAAGACCTATGGCGGGGACCCCCCTCCACCGAATTACCACCGAAGCGGGACCCGCCGCCGAAGTGCAGCCCCCACCGTGGGTCTTCGGGGCACTTCGGCGGCGGGTCCCAGAACGGAAGGACCCCCCCGCCGCCGAATTACCGCCAAAGACCTGGCTGCACTCCGGCGGCGGGTCCCGCTTCGGCTGTAATTCGGCGGCGGGGGGGGGTCCTTCTATCCTGGAGAGGAAGGACCCCCGCCAGCGAAGACCGGGAGTGAAGAAGCTCCGGGGGCCCGGGCCCCGCGAGAGTTTTCCGGGGGCCCGGGCCCCGCGAGAGTTTTCCGGGGGCCCGGGCCCCGCGAGAGTTTTCCGGGGCCCCTGGAGCGAGTGAAGGACCCCGCTCCAGGAGCCCCGAAAAACTCTCGTGGGGGCCCCTGCTGGGCCCGGGGCCTGGGGTAAATTGCCCCACTTGCCCCCCCCCCCCTCTGGGCGGCCCTGGCAGAAAGCAAATCGATGACTGAGTGAAGATTGTCCCTCAGTAATTGAGAATTTAGGATAGGTTGTCCATTAGAAAATACAATCCATGGGGGAAGTATTTCAGTTACTTTCCCAATTGCACTTCTCATTGGCACTCCAGCTCATGTCTCCAGGTATTTCCTGATGTCTGGTGATGTGTTCTAGTTAAGTTACTGTTAGAAATTACCCAAACGTAAATTGATTATTATTGCTCTGCATTGCGCACCGTTGATTCATGCAGCATTTTGCAAACACATACCAAAAGAAGTTCCCTGCTCCAAGATGCTTACAAGCTGGAACACTTATTCTTCTTACCATGAATTGTTTACCTTGCTTTGGTTGTTGGTATCATGAGACTCTATGAAGTGATTGCAGACTATTTTTAGAGATGTAGTTGCCCCTCTGGGCAGCTCTGGCTTTTTAAAATCTAATCTAATCAAGATTTTAAAAATGAGTGGCTCAAGTGTTCATATCATTGCTATGTCTAAACATCTATTACTGCACAGGCCTGGCATGTTGTCTGGTCATTTCAGGAATTACTAGTTGCAGTGGCCAGTACCAGATGCTTAAGAGGAAACTGTAAGAAATACTGCAGTAAGCAATTATAAAATAACAGGTCTGTAGGGAAAGTTTTCTCTTAAAGCCCTCATTAGTTTGTGATCATCTTATGCCTTGAAGCATGAGGGTTTATATCCCATCCAAACCACTTGGGATTTGATTTTGTTGTTTTAATCCTTTCTATTGTAACGCTGGATGTTCTTGTTATCTATGCAAATGGCCGGGCCTTTTCTGAATCCATCTAAGCTCTTACTCTCAGTGAGATCTTGTTCACTCATAAATTGTTCAGAATGGTCACTTCAGAATGACTAGAGCATCCTCTGTCTCAGATTTCAGAGGTAAAGTGTGCTCTTTCTGCAATGCTCGCAGCCTGTATCAGCCTGAGAGCTAAGGATCTAATGTGAATCTTAAATACTGGCCATAACAGTGAATGGCTCTGATTAATACACTGCTGAGCTGGCACCATTGTATTCAGCTGTGCAGGAAAGCACCGTTCATGTTCGTAATGTGATAGGTTAGGTAAACTGAAGCTAGGGTGCAGCAGAAACAGCCCACAATTTTGGGTTCAGAGAGCTAAAGGCAAACAGGATTCTTGCAGTGGGGGTTTAATACGTGTAAGGCCTTGTCTACACTGGCACTTACAGCGCTGAAACTTTCGTTGGCTGTGTAGACATCAAAGGGTTTCTCACAGCCTACATCTCCCCTCCTCCCAGCATTGGTCTGACTGCCAGTTCTGTCCAAATGCAGAGATCAAGTTACTGTCTACAGCTCACTCTTCTCATAGTGCCTTCCAGCAGAGCCTGAGCCCAGTCATTTCCTCCCAACACCCCTGTCGTGAACCACTTGACTGCCTGGTAATTGCTTCAAAAAGAGCATTCCTTTGTAGTATATCATTTGCTCAGGAAGAGGCGCTCACTCTGGAGGGTATTATACCACCTGCCACACAACCCATCTTAGTCAGAGTTCACTTCCATGACTCTGCTGCTTGCATTGGAAAATGATTGAGAACAGTGGATTTTTGTGTGATTTGTCTAAAACTTCTTGTAAACAGTTTCAGCTCATGCCCTTCCATACTGTGTACTCCAGAGTAAACAACGTGCTGTAAATACACAGAGCGACGGATTAGCCTTAAATCAATAAAAAAGACATTTTTGTAGGGTTGTCTCTTTTAATTCTAGATGGAAATGAAGATTGGACGTTTAAATGCGACGTGTATTTGTCAGTGTTTGTCACATCAATTAAAAAAAAACCTGTTTGTAATTGTAACTGTTAGGGCTTGATTTTTAACAATGGGAGCTACCGGGTGCAGAATAAAATCTGGCCATAGAGTGGACTTTTCCAAAGCGCTCAGGGTTGTTCGAACTCTGCTCCCTCTGAAATTAGAGGGAATTTTACAGTTGTCATTGCTAGGAGCAGAGTTAGGTGAGGAGCACGTGCAAAAATCCCACCTGCAGCAGTTAATATTCAAAGTGTTTTGTCATCGCAAAGGCAGGCAAAATCAGCTCACACTAGCCAATCAATGTGAATGTAGCATTGCACTCAGAGATGGCATGGCGGGGGCTGACTGAGGCAGAATTATCCTGCTAGCTCTGACGGGGAGCTTACATTGCAGTGGCTGAAAGTATTTGCTTACCCCGGCATTCTGCCAGCTCTAACTAGCAACCAGAGAATGGCTTTCCCGTCATCATGGGCTCACCCTTATCTTGTCTTTCCTCACTATCTTTGGGAAAGCTGCTCTGTCTGTGGCACTATCCTCACACAACCTCTGCATTCCCCAGCCACTTTGTAGCTGTCCCTCGTGCTCAAGAAGGTTGTAAAAATGGTTCAAGGCCTTGTCTGCACAAGCATTTCGCCCAGTGGTAAACCTTCCCCACCCCAGAAGGCATAATTGTTCATTATTTTCAACCAAAATTGATGTTAAATCTGCTTAATGTTAAATTTGCTCTTAATCTGCATGAAAAAAGTTTGTTTTTAATCTTCCTTGCCACTGCGCTGGAGGAGTAGTTAGCTTTCGATCTTGAAGTGTCATACCGCTATGGGATCTTGTGTGTTGTTTTATTTATTTGTATTACATTGTTCATTGACACCTGATGGCGGGGAGGGGGCAGGGGGACGGGGTCCTTGTGTCAGAAACTTAAGCAGCCACCAAAAGAGGGCAAGCAAATAACACAGTCATCCGGGGGGAGGGGGGGATCATATCCCTGAGATTTCTGGTTCGTTCAGGGGAGACTGTCTCTCTGGGTGCTGGTTCGAACTCACCTGCCTAGCTCAGAGCAGGTCTACACTACGGGGGAAAATCGATATAAGATACGCAACTTCAGCTACGTGAATAACGTCCTATTTCCAGGTGTTTACCGTAAGTTTGTATTTATCTTTCGCTGTTTCTAGGGCACCTAAATGGCTAGTAACATTATGTATTTTAACTGACTGCTGTGGTATTCCTGTTACTGTAGCAGAGCATCAGGTACTGCGGTGAGGGGGCAGGAGTAGAAAATGAAAACGGGAAAAAAGCAAACCCAGAGCAGGCCAGTGGGGTCATGTGTATTCCTCAGGTGTGTCAATTGAACCATTGCATCATTTGCAGACATTCTCCAGGTTTCAGCCTCCCCAGGCACACACATACCAAACAGCTCTCAGAAACGTGCTCCCTCCCAGGAGCAGCTCAGTGCAGTGAGAAGAAAATAGGAGCTGGAGCTAAACTGCTCTTGCTGCCCTAAACCTGAGTCCTGCAGCTCCACCCCTTCCATCAGTGGTGCCTTCTTGCCCAGCCCCAGCGTGGAGTGTGAAGAGCTGCTACTGGGAGCAAGTCTGGAGCCCCACACTTCCTCCAGCACGAGCTAGGAACTGCTCACACCCACATCGACCTGACCCTCTCATTAATCATCTGGAGAGAGAGAGCCTTCTATATTGTCACCAGCTAGGGGAAACTACCAGTAGTCAGGGGAGAGCTGCTCACTTCTGGAACCAAAGGAGCACATTCCCAACAGGCTACTTACCATCCAGCCTACCACCAGACACCCAATACATTCCCCTTCATCCAGCCAGTTTCCACAGGATGATCATCATCGTTCACCACCACTACTACCATAAGAATCAATTGCCTGATGGGCTGACACCTTAAGAACGTCTATGATGTGTTTTAGGAAGTATAGTGGGTAGAGAGATATGAGGTCCGGAGCACAAGGGAAGGAGTGAGTGTTTTGTGAGTGGCCTGTGTGTCATGATTGTGGGAGTTATTTTCGGAATGGGAAACAGTAAAATGGATGAAGTGTGGGGGGGGAGGGCAGAGAATGTACATGGATCATCCCTGAAATGGGAAGTTTTAAAATTTGTCACTAATACTTGCTTTTACTTGGGTGTTGGATACTTTTTTCCCCACTGTTTTTACAATGCAGAATTGTTAAAGTGTAAGTGTGTGTGTGTGTGTGTGTGTGTGTGTGTGAGTGAGAGAGAGAGAGAGATGTGAATAGTTTTATAACATTATAATCATTTTTAGAAGAGCGTGATGTGAGAAATTTCACTAGACATGAACATACAGGGACTTCATCAGCTTGCAGAGCTAAGGAAAAAGCCCACTGTTGAAAAGACTTGTGCAAAACCAGACTTTTTATTTGCTTGGTGTCCTGTATTCTGGAACTTGAACTGAGTGGTGCAGAGGAAGAACCCAGTGAACTTTTGTACCATATGTCTTATCCTGATCCCATGGCACATCGACTGGCACAGTCATTCCTTACGTGATACGTTCCTGGAAAGCCCTTTAGAAACCTATTCCTAGTCCTCCTCTTTCTCCAGCAGGGAAGCCAAGAAGGAACTTCTGTGCCATCTCATGAGGTGATAGGCCATTGGAACAAATTGAAGCAGCTGATCTTGTGTGTGGCATCCCCTCTAAAGGACATTGCTTCTTTTTCAAGAATAGCAGTGGCATCTAATCTGACACCCCTGGGAGAGACTGGAAGAGCTCTGGATGTCCGGTTCTATGGGAAATGTAGCTGAGGACATAGTTATAGAATACAATCAGTAACTGACAACCCCAGGGCTGACGTGGATGCTTTCCTGCTGTCCCAGGGAGTTAAGGAACAATTATGTAAATTGTACAATTTTTTTAGCTCTCTGTTGAAAAGGAATTTCAGCTCCTGCATTTTCAACAAGGACCAGCAGAATTGCAGGAAAAAAGCACTTCATATTCCCCTCCTTTTTATCCAAGGAATTATCCTTTTATAGTCTTTAGTCATCAATGCAGAAAATAAAACCTGACAACATTTAGCTGAGGTTGGCTTATTTTTCTTTTGGACAAGAGGGAATCAGTTAGTGACGTTGGGGAAATATATAGATGGTTAAAGAAATCCCATCTCTGTAGCTTATCTAAAGCTCAGTCTTCTCCTACGTGGGCAGCTGCAAATGAGTTTCCAGTGTAGGGGCAGTCTGCCAGGTAGAACGCCTATGCATTGTTAAAAGCCACAAAGGTCACAATGCGGCTGTAGACATTATGGAGGAGCACTAGCCCGTCCTTAGTTAAGGTAACAGCTATCTTCTCATTAAAAGCTTTATACAGCTTTCCAACAAGATCTTTTTATGGCACGGTATATGTTTTGTGTGTCTGAAATCTTTGATATGTGCATTATAGGCCCTTTAGGATAACTCTTTTCTCTTAATTTCCTACTTTATACCTTACATGTCTAGTAAATCTTACTTCATTTAGTAATTTACTCATTATACACTTATTTTCATAATCCCTTTTAATACGGACCTTAAGTAATTTGACTGGGTTTTGTTTCCACAAGTACCATGTTTTAATTATTACTGGACTTTGATAAAAGGGGACAGCCATGTCTTAGTGATATACTGTAAGCATCAGATTTGAACTATTGTCAATTTCTGGAACCATAGGGTCACAGATGCCGACTTTCCAAAGTGTCGGGGGGTGCTCGACCCCAAGCCCACCTCCACTCCACTCCTTCCCCCAAGGCCTCACCCTGCCCCGCCTCTTCCCACCCAGGTCTGCCCCTTCCCCGAGCACGCCATATCCTCACCCCGCCCTCTGAGCCTCCTTCATGCCACGAAATAGCTGATTGCCATGGGTGTGAGGCAGGGGGGAGGTGCTGATCCATGGGGCCTGCCAGTGGATAGGCTGCACTGGGGGGCATGTGGGGGAGCTGATAGACTGCCAGTGGGTGCTCAGCACCCACCATTTTTTTTCCTTGTGGGTGCTCCAGTCCTGAAGGACCATTTTGAAGGACCATTGTGATCATCTAGTCCAGGGGTTGGCAAGAGAAGTGGTGTGCCAAGTCTTCACTTGCGGTAATTTAAGGTTTTGCATGCCAGTAATACATTTTACATTTACAGGGGCCGGCGAATGGAACCCCAGGCCAGCAGCAGCGGGCCATAGTAAATCAGTTCGCGTGCCACAGGTTGCCGACACCTGATCTAGTCTGACCTCCCTGTGTAAAACATGCTTTAGGGCTTCCATTAATTAATTCCTGCTTTGAATCGAGTATCTGTGGTTAAACAAGAGCATATCTCTTAGTAAAACGTCCAATTATGATTTAAAATTTTCCAGCAATAGAATTTCCAGCAATTTTCCAGCAACTTACCCTTGGTAAGTTGTTTCAGTGGTTAATTACCCTCATTGATAATTTTTTAAATCATATTTCTAATCTGAATATGTCTAGCTTCAGCTTCCAGCCATTAGATCTTGTTATACTTTTATCTGCTAGATTGAAGAGCCCTCTTTTTTCAAATTTTTGTTCCCCATGTAGATACTTAAAGACTCTGTTCATCAGGTCACTCCTTAATCATCTCTTTGTTAAGCTAAATAGATGGAGCTCCTTGCATCTTTCACCATAAGGCATGTGTTCCAATCCTTGAATCCTTTTTTGTTGCTCTTCTCTGAACCCTCTCCAGCTTACCACCATCTATCTTGAATTGTGGACACCAGAACTCGACAGAATTTTCAGTAGCAATTGTATTGTGCCAGATACAGAGGTAATATAACCTTCCTACTCCTACTTATACCTCAAAGGATCACATTAGCCCATTTAGCCAGTGTTGCACTGGGAGCTCATGTTCAGCTGATTAGCCACCATGACCTCCACATCTTTATCAGAGTCCGTGCTTCCCACGATAGAGTCCCCTGTCCTGTAAATATGGCCTGCATTCTTTGTTCCTAGATGTGTGACTTTGTTTGGCTGTTCTGAAATGTGGTTGTGGTTAGACAAACATCCGTCAGAGATGGTCTGGGTTTATTTGATTCTGCCACAGCACAGGGGGATGGACTAGATCAGTGGTTCTCAAAGCCAGTCCACTACTTGTTCAGGGAGAGCCCCTGGCGATCCAGGCCGGTGTGTTTACCTGCCATGTCCGCAGGTTTGGCCGATCGCTGCTCCCACTGGCCGTGGTTTGTCGCTTCAGGCCAATGGGGGCTGCAGGAAGCGTCACGGGCCGAGGATGTGCTGGCTCCCCCCTCACCGCGCTCGGGTTCTGCAGCTCCCGGAAGTGTGAGCCGCTGCCGCCACCGCCTCTCCCGCAGCTCCCCGCCTGCCGCTGCCTCAGCACTCCACGTGGACTTTTGCCTCCACGTGGAGCCAGCGTCTGACCAGCATGGGCATGGTAAGGGGAGTCCCGGGGGCAGTCAGGGAGCGGGGGGGAGGATTGGATGGGTCGGGAGTTCTAGGGGTCCTGTCAGGGGGCGGGGAGTGGTTGGATGGGGCGTGGGAGTCCCGGGGGTCTGCCTGGGGGCGGGGGTGTGGATAAGGGTTGGGACAGTCAGGGAACAGGTAGGGAGTAGGGTCCTAGGGGGGCAGTTAGGTGGGGGGTGGGTTTCAGGAGGGGGCAGTCAGAGAACAAGGAGCAGGGAGGTTTAGGTAGGGGGTGGGTAGGGTGACCAGACAGCAAATGTGAAAAATCAGGACAGGGGGTGGGGGGTAATAGGAGCCTATATAAGAAAAAGACCCAAAAATGGTGACTGTTCCTATAAAATCGGGACATCTGGTCACCCTAGGGGTGGGGTTCTGGGGGGCAGTTAGGGTGGGGGGGTCTCAGGAGGGGCAGTCAGGGGACAAGGAGCAGGAGTGGTTGCGGGCTCTGACGGGGGCAGTCGGGGTGGGAGGTGGGAGGGAGTAGATGGGGATGGGGCTAGGGCAGGGCTCTCCCCTCTTTTTGATTGTTGAAATATGGTAACCCTAGGTAAGGGGGGAACCGGGGGGCGCATGGGGGCTGGCGCCCGCATACATCCACTGCAGCCTGCAGGAGCCCCTGTGGGGGGGGGGGTGCCGGGCCGCAGCCTGGGCAGGAGGGGTGGGGGGGGTCACGGCTGCTCCCCGCTAGCGGCACCACCGCCTTTGCAGGGCTGCTGCCTCCTTGCACCGCGCCGGCTCCTCCATGGCTGGGGCTCGATGCTGCCGCAAGCAGGACACTCTGGCTCTCCGGTGCCTCCGGAAGGTGGCTCCTCTCTGCTGAGCTGCTGCAGCGGCCCAAGCCCGGCAAAGCCAGTGAGTGGACTCAGGGTGGGGTGGGGAGGGCTCACGAGGCGGGATGGCGGGCTGTGCACCCCACAGGGGAGTTCAGGGGGTGGGGAGGGGGAACCTAGTCTGGGGAGCAGCCCCTGGGCACTGCTGGCCCCTGGGGTCTATAAAGGCTTGTTGGGATTTGCCCCTCAATGAACCGATGTGCAGCGGGGGAGGGGGGCACAAGGTGGAAGTTTTGCCTGGGGCACAAAATATCCTTGCACCAGCCCTGCCCCGGGGGTGCGTGCACCCCAGGTTAAGAACCACTGCACTAAACTGATAAGATCTGCATTTTAATTTAATTTTAAATGAAGCTTCTTAAACATTTTAAAAAACTTGTTTACTTTACATACAACAATAGTTTATAGACTTATAGAAAGAGACCTTCTAAAAACGTTAAAATGTATGACCGGCACGTGAAACCTTAAATTAGAGTGAATAAATTAAGACTTGGCACACCACATCTGAAAGGTTGCCGACCCCTGTATTAAGGCAATGTTTAAGAGGCACTGAACTGATCTTTAGCTTTAACTAAAACTTTCATCAGAACAGTCAGGATCTTATTTTTTCAGTGGGTATCTTACGTGTGTATCACAGTGAGGGGAGGCACTGGATAATTGCTATAATGCTTTTCAAGTGGCAGACACCGCCACAATCCTTATAAAATCCATTAAGTAGATCAGTTATTTCCTCAAGCTCCCCGTTCTGTGCGGTTCACAGTTCCTGGTCTCTTGTCTTTTTTCATACTGTGGGGAAAAGTACTTGCTATGCAGTAAAGTGTTTAAAGTAAAGAAAGAGGAGAAAGCAACAGTACAATAATGATTGCCATGACGCTTCCTATCCAAATCCTTACGTTCAATCTCTAAACATTGATTTTTGGGAAGCTGAGATTATTTATGTGTGGTCTCAGCCAGTGTCTTTTGGGTTGTTTTTTTTTTTAAAGAAACCTTGATAAAAGATTATGAGTGCAAGTTGTTCAAATTTGGGTGCTAATATGAATTTAGATGCCTGCTTTTAAGTAACCCAGTTGGAATATTTTGGCCTCAGACACTTTTACTTTTTTCACTCATTTTTTGTTATTTATTTCTGATAGCGCATACAATATGCTAGGAGCGGTATAGGTACAAAAGAAGACCCCTTCCCTGCCTACACTAGCTAATTTCTATAGTGCCTGTCATCTTTCTATGCAAGTACACACACCGTTGTGTATGAGAGTAGGGGTTGTATAATAACAATCCCTTCCTCTTACATCTTTTCAGCAGTTGCTCTCAAAGTGCTTACAAAGGAGGAGAGTATTATCCCCATTTTATAGATGGGTAAACTGAGCTTTGGAGAGGTGCTGTGACTTGCCCAAGTTTATCCACCAGGCTAGCGGCATAGCTGGAAATAGAACCCAGGTTCTCCCATGCCAAAGCTCTGTCCATGTAAGAATGAGGGTTGATTCCACTCTGGGCCCTTCCTGATATATGGTGGGGATAAACCGTGGGCTAACGTTCTCCTGAGGTGATGATGCCATTTATCCCAGGATAAGTACGCAGCTGCTGAAGTGTACTCCCCCTGCGGACAAATTAGTTTTGCCAGCCTAAGCAATATAAATTTGATAGAGAAAACGTGCATAAGAGAATTTTTTTCGTTTAGTCTTGGAAACAGATTTAACAAGTACAGACAACAATCAACAACAAAAAGTATGTGAAGCCCAAGTTTGACATGTGATAAATAGCCTCAATTATGCGGGAGCATAAGTTAAAAGTATGATTGGGGGGACAGAAAAAAATCTCTGCTACATTTAAGATAGCGAAATGACTTCAAATTAAACATGCATTGTCTAGTCTGCTATTACTATTACAGGTAGTTACTGTTAAAGGAGGACTACATAAAGAGTTCATGGTCTGTATAGTGTATAGTGAGAAATTACTCGTATTGAGAGATCAAAGATAAGGGAATTTTGCACTGGTGTAGCGACACAGATGTAGTGATAAAATCCCCAGTGACGCGCTGCGCCAGTGTAAATGCAGGTTTGCACTGGTGCGACTTACCCCAATTTGAATAGCAGATAGTCCCAGCCACAGACATGGCTGACCTCCGTCCCATACAGTACTTTTTTTTTACTCCTCTTCACATTTTCCAATGTCTACACCATTTGATTCTTAAAGCTGCCTTTACTCCAGAAATAATTCAAGCCCTCGGAAAGCAGGACTTCTAGCAAAAGGCCAGCAGTTATGTTTTTCCATCTTTGATCTCTCTGCACTTAATGGGCATTAAAGTTTCATGCCAGTGAACGTGTGGGGAAACATGAGCCATGATACCATGCCGCAGACTTGGCATTGTAGAAATGTTAAAGACGCAGCTGAGGGAGGGGGTGCGGGAAGCGAAGGCCCCTTGAAGGGAAACACCATGGGAAAAAGGCACAAAGAGGGTGACGCTGAGTTTCATAGAGCGCATTAAGGACTAACAACTAATGCTCGCCAGAGCCCTACAACTTATTTTAGAATAATGCCAGGAATGGTCCTTCTTTTCTGATGCAGATTTCCAAGTTAAAATCTTTTGGTAATTATCACCTCCCCTTTCATCTGAAAATTCTCTGCAATCAATAGACTTTTAGGTAAATTTTAGTTGATTGTTTTTTAAGCTGATTTAGCATCCTGATGGCAATACAGTAGAACATCAGAGTTCTGAACAACTCAGGAATGGAGGTTGTTCATAACTCTGAACAAATTGCTATGGTTGTTCTTTCAAAAGTTTGCAACTGAACATTGACTTAATACAGCTTTGAAACTTCACTATGCAGAAGAAAAATGCTGCTTTCCCTTTATTTATTTAGTAGTTTATATTTAACACAGTACTGTGCTGTATTTGCTTTTGTTTGCTTGTCCCTGCTGCTGCATGATTGCATACCTCCAGTTCCAAATGACATGTGTGGTTGACTGGTCAGTTCGTAACTCTGGTGTTCATAACTGAGGTTCTACTGTACCCGGATTTATAGAAATATACTATGGCAATAATTGCTGTTTTATATGAAAAATAAGGCATTCCCTGATAAATATCAGGTGCATTTAATATCAAGTCAGGAAACTATATTATACAAGGGTTTTTTTTGGCTAAAGAGCAATTTTATATACAAGATTTTTTAAATCGTCCTCTTTTGTGTTGTACTTGGTTTTAGATAAATAAAAACACATTTAATTTAACAGGAAACCATGGAGGTTTATGTGTTGCGAATAGTCACTTACTTAGAGAGAGGTCAGATAATAACACCAAAGATCTGAGATGGCAGAGAAGCGTATATTAGCACGGCTTGTTCTTTTTTAAAAAACAGCATCACGTTATAATGTGCATGGGTGTGATTGTTATGCAACAGAGCGCTACATCTGAAACAATTTACAGAAGCATTGTTAATGACCTTTCAGTGAGCCTGTCAACGGTAGCAAGCACTAAACAAACAGCTTAACACACTAAAGCAGAGCCACTTCTCAGTTTATTAGCCTCTTTTATGTGTTTCCATGACACGCCCCCTACTGTTGTGTGTCTGCAGGACTGTCCATTGTTTTTGTTCGGTTTTGTTTTTTAAATGCAAACTCTTCCTTCTCCTGCTGTGAGGGACCAGGAGGTGCAGATTTTAGGCATCCTTGTCTGATGTCTGGCAAACCTCTGCTAATCCATGGGGGTCTTTTGGTTCTCAAAGGATCTGACTGCTCATGACTAATTCATATGACCTACATCCACATGGAAGCTTTAAACATGTAGTTAACAGACTCTGGCCACTGCTTCCCCTGAGTCTGTGTCTGGCTCCTCTGAGCCTTAATGTCTCTTAAGGCTGATGCTGTCAATGTTGATATTAAATCAGGGTTACAAGATGGGATTGGAACCACTGCGTTAGAACCCGCCCATAGATCATTAGAATTTTAGCTCCTACATGGGAATGACCAAGGGCATTATTCAGAGCACTGTTTATGCCTTCCTTTAATCTGAGATCCTTCCCATTTTCAGTGAGGAAGATGGCAGAAAGCTTCCCTATTCAGCTAGCAAAATCGTTCATTTCCAAGGAGTAACTTTTGCTGCACGGTGGGTTGTTATTTATTTTAGATGTGGCAGCAAAGTCATTGCTCATTTCCTGGGAATTCTTGGCCAGTGCGTAATGCAGGGATGCCAGAAACTCTCTGCGTGCCTGCCTCAGTGTTCCTTGAATGCAGGATCATGTTCCAGGTATCGGAGAATTTGCTTTCCAAGACCCCAGTGTCCCAAAACAACTGGTTAATGACCCCACGCATCCCACCATTGGTGGTCCCACCCTGTGCCCCCCAGCTTTCCTCATCTTGGAACATAAAGATCGAGGGTCAGGGTTTTAGACTGCCATTGGCAGCAGCTACAGAGGATGTGGAGGCAGCAGATTTTGAGGGCATCAGAAGTAGGATTGCCAGGTGTCCAGTTTTCGACCAGAAAGTCCGGTCGAAGGGAGACCTGTAAGGTGTCCGGTCAAAAGTTCTGACCGGACACTAAAAGTCCAGTTACCACTTGCAAGGGCACCGAAACAGGGGGATTGCTGCCTCCAAATGCCACCACCAGCCTTCCCCCTGCCAGCCTGGCCTATGGATTGGGAGCAGCACAGGGCGGGCACCGGATAGTCAACCCACGCCAGCCCCTTCTCTGCCAGGGCCACCTCCTACCTGCAACTCCTGGGCAGGCAGGCAAGCAGGCCAGGCCTTACCAAGCCTGGCTCTGCAGGCCACAGGTAAGTCCTGAGAGGGCAGGGAGACTGCAACCGGTGGGGAGGGCGGGGGGATCAAGCAATGGGGTGGGAAGGTGTAGCGTCCGGTTTTAAGAAATTGGAAAGTTGGCAAACCTAGTCAGAAGGGGCATATTGGGAACATCAGTAAAACGAACCTGTGCTGTTGCTGCAGCGCACTCTCCCTGTACCATTTGAAATGTACAGTCCCTGTCCATTCTCCTCCGCTGTCCGGAGCCTGGCTTTGTGTTGTTAAATACCGTGTCAACTATTTATTATTTATTTGCTTTACGCCAGTGGCTAGGGGCCCCAGCTGAGATTGAGGCTCTGTTGTGCTGGGCCAGGTACATACCCGGAGTCAGAGCCAGTCGCTGGCTTGAAGAGCCTAAGATCTAAATAAAACAAAATCCATATAAAGTATTATTAATAGTATAATCACCTTGTTAAAACAGATTTTCTCAGATCATAGGTGCCGACTTCCTCTCTACCTGGGGGGTGCTCGATTTCCTCCTCTCCCAGCCCACCCCCACTTCACCCCTTCTTCCAAGCCCCCCCCACCTCTTCCCGCCCCCACGCCACCCCTTCCTCAAGCCCCATCCCCACCCGCCTCTTCCCCCAAGTCCCCAACCTCGCCCTGCCTAGGTTGACCCGATACCAGGTGTGAAAAATCAGGACAGAGAGCTGGGGGGTAATAGGTGCCTATGTAAGAAAAAGCTCCAAAAATCGGGGTTGTCCCTATAAAATCGGGACATCTGGTCACCCTAGCCCCGCCCCCTCCCCTAGCCTGAGCGTGACCCGTCCCTGCTCCTTCCCCTCTCACCCGGCGCCTCCTGCATGCTGCGGGAGTTCTGCGGCGTGCAGGAGGCGCCGGGAGAGGGGGGAGGAGCTTGACTGCCGCTAAGTTTTTTCCGTGGGTGCTCCAGGTCGGCGCCTATGACTCAGATCCTCTGTGTGGTTGGGGAGGAGAAATCAAATCTGCAACCCCATGCTCTGGGTTGTCCCTGGGCCTCTGACTGCCAGATGCTAAGACTAGATGACAAGGGATGGACCACTTGATGATTGCCCTGTTCTGTTCATTCCCTGCTATTCAGTAGGTCTATCCGGATACATGGATTTTAAAACCAGGATAGAAGTAGTAGAGTAGAATACACGAGTCAGGCTAGCGAGATATTACTTAAATGAAGGTTCTGTCTCTTTGTGGTGTGTATGAAAGATCTCATGGTATTTTTCATAAGAGTAGGGAATGTATGCTGTGTACTTGGTGAGAATTTCACCTCCTTGCACTTTTGTGTAGTGTGATGTGTGCTTTTTACCCTCAGCGTCAGAGATGGCTGCATTTCAGAGATGTGTCTAATTACTAAAGCACTTTAGGATCTTTTTTTATATCAACAGCAGTCACTGTATATACTGTAAAATATTAGAAAAAATGTACAAGTAATTAGAATATCTGCTCAATTTTATTGCAAAGATTCAGTTATTTTGATGCTTTTTCTATATAATTGCTGAACACTGAAGGATGTTTACATTAGAAAAAGCCACTGGGCCAGATTCAAACCTGATGCAACTCCACTGAAGTTACTAGAGTCGTACTTGCTTATACTAGGTTTCAGTTTGGTCCATTGTTATTAAGAGACTGATTTCTGGCATTAAAGCTTATGCTCTTTGGGGCAGGGACCATATTTTTGTTGTGTTTGTACAGGCCTTGGTCCATGACAGCGGTTCCTTGGCACTACCACAATACAAATAATAAATGGTGGTCATTATTAAGGGTTAGGGAGATCACTTTGGGCTGGTTCATTCTAAATGTCTTTAGAAACATTGGCACACATTGCTGAGGAGATAGCAGTGATTCCTTGAGAATCCCTTTGCAGCTAGTAGGTGTCTAAGGGAGACAGTTTGGTTGTATCTCAGTCTTATACCATTAGTTCAGTTCACTAGGACGCACAGCTCCACCATGGAGCTGTCCGCATGGCTGGAATAGATCATTGTATTTTTGATGTTTCTTAGTCACTCATTTAAAACTCAGGATGACATTTTTGAAACACAAATAAACTTCTAGTTCAGTAATGGGGAATTAGGCAAGAGGCTTTGCTCAGTGTTTCATTAAATTGTATATGTGCTGTAAACAAAAAGGATATAAGTTTGGCATCTTGCTTAGGTATGTAGCATTTCCAGTAGCCTCTAAGGTTGGGTCTGTGCTAGCAATTTATGCCAGTACAGTAGTGTCGATTCAGGAGTGATGTATATAAAAATGACATTTCTATTCTGGCAACAGCTTTAGTGTAAATGAAATTATACCAATATAACAGTACTTCTGCCACTGTAGATTATTTCTTTCGGGAAACTGGTATAACCTCTACCAGCAAAAGCACCCTTTTGCAAGTATAAGCTGCATCTAGACTAGGAGGGTTTGCTAGTATAGCATCCTTTCTACTGTAGACTAAGAGGGCCTAACCTGGTTGGCCTTTATGCACTACATTAATATTATTATTAATTATTTGCTTTGTGGTAGCACCTACAGACAGTAACTGAAATTAGTGCTCTCTGTGTTAGGTGCTGTATATAGTTAAAGAATAACTGAAGTGCGGCTACTTCCCATGTTTTGCCTGTTCTGAGGACAAATAGATTTCAGTCACCAGGGCTTTCAGTCTGGCGCTTTTGACTTGCACAAAATTCACTTGAAAGAAAAAAATCTCTTCCACTTAATGGCTCAACAGCTGTAACTTGCATTTTCAGTACAACTGGATTCAGATCTCCCTTGGATTATGTTTAAACCCCCAAAGCTACACATTTTTTTTTATTTTTTCACTGTGACTCAGGACCCATCCAATCCCTTAGTCATTAGAAACCAGTTGTTTTTCCAACTTGCTTGGGTTTGACATTCATTGATTGTGTGTATGTGGCTGGCTCCCAGTAGTTGGTGGCACCTCTTTGATTATTAAGAGCAAGACGCAAGGGGTTGCATCAAAAGATGTTCTGTTCTTGTCCTCCCCCAAGAAGCGAGAGCTACGTGCCTGACGTGATGTCACAGGTCTGGAGTCAGTACTGCAATCTGCAGCAGACATGCCTGCAGCAGGATGAAAACAAATATCGACAGGAAATAGAAGCAGGCATGGCATGCACAGGGATCACGTAGAATGTTTCCCCTAGAGAAACTTCTTGTGCCTTTTCGCGTAGTCACGTCAATTTAAACACACACACTCTCTCTCTCTCTCTCTCTCTCTCTCTCCTGCTGATGATAACTGTGTTGTTGGGTTTTTTTTAATCTTGCTGGTGATCTTAGTCTGGTTGACTAGCAATTACTTCCTCGTGTCAATGCAGTTTCTTACTGGAACCTTTTGTCTCCTTACGAGGCTGCGTGTACTTTTCTCAGGAGCAGCCATTGGTTGCGTGTCCTCTGACTGTCAGCCTCAGCAGTGGTATCGTTGTTGGGGAAAGTTTCAAGTTACCAGGATGGCAAGCCCACAGAAGAGGAGGAGGTAGGCAGACAGAACTGTTGCAGCTGCTATTCCTGATTGGCTAGATGCTTCAGCTGCTTCTCTGGAACAAAAGGTCAAAGAGTACTGCAGCAGCAGCAGCATATTGTAGCACAGTGAAGCAGCAGATAAGACAGCATTACTTTTACTCGGAGAAGTTTGGAGAGGGTACAGTACTTCGCTAGCTTCCTTGGGTGATAGTAGCTTGCTGTATTCTCCAGTGAGTTTTCTCTGTGTAGCCTAGTGCAGTGGTAATCCCGCGCCTGTCTCTGTGGCTAGCAAATAGGAATGCACTGTTGGTAGTGTGAGAAGACCTTCACTGCAGAGAAAAACCGGTTGTGGAAGAAACAGTTGTATGTTACCAATATAGACTTTCATTTCAGGAATGGCTTGTGAAATCATGCCTCTGCAAAGGTATATTGCTGGGTTTTTTTTACTAGCTATTATTTGGATTCATGTAGACATTAATCAGTACCAGGGTTGAAGTGATGCAATGGCAGTAGTACTTGTGCATTGTAATAGCACTGTATATTATGTATGGATGACTTTTTTTCTGACAGTTTACAGGATATCATTTTCTTTTCATTGCTGAGCGAAACTTGTGTAGTTGTTTAAAAGTTTGTCTTATTCCTGATTAGCTCAATGTAAAATACTAGACTTGCCTCCTTAACCTCCTCCACTTCAAACCTAGTTGCATATTCTTTATAGCAAATAGCTGAATTTCTAGAATTCCTGAGGCAGGTTTACAGGATGTGTCTGACCAGCTCCTTACCGGTCCTTTGGAGCATGAGAGCCACATCTTTGCTTTGTTTTCTGTGTGAAGGTTTCAGTCATAAGTGCTGGAACTAAGGGTGCGGGAGGTGTTGCAGCACCCCCTGGCTTGCAGTGGTTTCCATTATATCCAGCGTTTACAGTTTGGTTCAATGGCTCTTAGCACCCTCACTATAAAAACTGTTCCAGCGCCCCTGATTTCAGTGCTTAGTACAAAAATGACCCCATTCCTTTCCGGGGAGCCTACCATGATGACACAGGTATTTTGAAAGGGCACTAAGAGATTTAGATACCCAAATCCCATTGACTTTTAATGGGATTTGAGTGCTTAAAAGCCCTTTTTGCCTTTGTAAATTTATCTCATATTGATTGATAGGGGTTTCCCATCCCTTTCCAGTAATGTATAGCTGAAGTGCAGGAATGAAGAATTAACAGCTGGACTGACAGAACACAACTAGAGATGCCCTGATCCTCTGAATACTTTCACCCAGATACATGTCAGGTGTAATTCTCCTTTGTAGTTGCCTTAGAAAGGGGGAAAGATAGCACCTGGACACAGAGCTCCTTAGCACTGTGTGCTGATGTGTGCCTGTGCTAAAACAGTGTAGGGTAAACTGCTACTGGGCTCTTAACATGGAAATATATAACCAGTTAGGGGGAAATGTAATCAATCCCTTGATTGTGTCATTATTAATATTTTTGCTGGTTGGTGTGTTAATTTTCTAAATGTTGTGTTTGCCTCCCTCTTCAATAAAATATGGTGAATAGTCACCTTCAATGCAAACTAAAGACCAGTAAATGCAGTAAGTGAGTGATCATGCTTTTTCAACATTGTTCTAAGGAGTTAGCGTTGTTATTTTAACAGCTTCTCTGAAGTTGCTGTATGTTCTTTGCAATGATAAATAGTAATTGAATTTGATGTCCAAATCTTATTGCCCTGATCCTGGACTCAATGTACTGTGGAACATGGAGAATCAGTCGTATGCAGGCAGCTCTGTTTTGCAGTAATGCAGTCAAGAGGCCTTCATGTTGATGTCAGCAGAGAAACAGAGATACTGCCTGTGCCTTACAGGATCGAATATTCACTGTGCTGATTTCAGTTCCAAGATACTGTCTCTCTCACTGTCAGAACCAATGGCTGTTACTGTGTTCCCTGTAGCAGCCTCTTGACCGTAAAGGTGTGCTCTGCTGGGGAAAGTAGCTCTTATTCACAGGGCTGCCTTGACTATGCTCCTTGTTTCTGTTAGTTGAAATGATTAACTTGAGAGCAATTATAAATGCAATGTATTTGAACAATAATGCAGTTGATTAAAAAGGAAGCTTTTTTTAAATTCTTAGTCGGTGATGAAACTGCATGTTGTGTAGAATCATTTGGGTTTCCTATTTTAAAGTAACAGTTTAGAATAGACACATGAATATTGTATCTCCTTGGTTTCTACACCCCCCTAATTTCCCTTAACTAGGCAGATGCACATAAAGTCCTGCGGGCACCCTACAACATCACTCTCTCCTAGAACTGCCTAACCTAATATCGTCTTTCTATGCTGTCTATGCTGTCGTTTCACTGCAGAAAAGGGGTGTGTGTGAGGGGGGGGAGGTTTACAGTGGGATCCTTGTGCTTTACCTATCCTGTGTCTTACCTATCCTAACGGAGACAAGGCACCGGGTGTTGACCTTGCTTAGTTTACTTCGTGATAAAACTGCAGTGCCTTGGCACCATTAATACTTTGCAGCTGGAGAGCTGATGTGTGTTACAGTATCCTGTGGTAAAACATAATTTTTTCAGCAGCGAAGACAGAGCCTTAGATTCCTGGGTGCACTGCTCCCATTGGCTTATTTGATAGGCAAGCTAATGACAACTTCAAGTGCTACTCCACAGACTAGCAAATGGAAGCACTTGTACCATGAGCTTCAGGGCTTGGCTACACTTACAAATTTGCAGCGCTGCAGCAGGGTGTGAAAACACACCCTCTCCAGCGCTGCAAATTGCGGCGCTGCAAAGCGCCAGTGTGGTCAAAGCCCCAGCGCTGGGAGCGCGGCTCCCACCACAGGGAGGTGGAGTACAGCTGGTGCTTTGACTACACTTAGCGCTTCAAAGCGCTAAGTGTAGCCACAGCCTTAGTCCCCTTCTCCCTTTTCAGAAAACAAATCTCTTCCCAGCAACCACCAAATTCTGGCCTGAATCCTTCAATAAGATCTGTGTGGATGGACCTCTGCATCGTGGACCGGGGCTCATAAGCACAAAATAGATTGTAAGGTCTTGGGGACACAGACCATCTTTCTGTGATGTGTCTGTGCTATGTCCACAACTGTTGTTCCTTGATCTATATCTGAATCTAGCCCGAAAAATCAAAATATTTCATTTTGTTAATGACAAAATGAACCATTTTAATACTTCTGAATTTTTGTTTTGTTTTCATTTCAGCCGAAGCATTTTGGCAAAATAGACACATGTTAGCAACATGTTTTGGTTGACCCAAATCTCCATTTTTCAGCCAAGAAAGTTTCAGCTGAAAAATTTGCCCAGCTCTAATCAAGATATTCATGTAGGGGAAGGTCTGTCTAGATATCACATAATATTATATAATTATGTATGCACATAACCATGTGTACTGGACATATGCATTTCATACCTTATATAGATGTTTATCTAAGGAATGGTATGTGACTAGGCATGCTGTCTTTGTAAGAGAGAAACACAGTATGCGTGCCCAGGACGCACTTTATTGTGGCACATGAGATGGAATGTTGAGTGCAGCTGGTACTTCACTGTTCCCAAAACACTTACCACATTCCTGTTTTTCAAAGTCAGCATCAGTCAATGACATTTTTCATTTCATTTAGTTAAAACAGGGTTTCTCCAACTTTGGGGTCCTGACCCACAGTTTGAGAACTGCTGAGTTAATACATTAAGTATTCTTCTGAATAACAGTAACATCATTTTATTAAGTTATCTTATTAGCAGTACTATTGACTCATATTTTATCTTATTTATTCTAGCTGAGTGTATGTATCATATTACAGACGTCATGAGGCTGCTTTTGCAAAATGTACCTGCCACATCTCAGGCTCAAGGAGCTGGCCGTTAAGCGAGCCATGTATGTGATTTAGATTCTGTGTGCAGTCCAGTGACCTCTAATGTTTTTACACTCTGCCAGAAATAAACAAATTGGAGGAAGGAGTAAGAAAACCATGTCAGATATTTTTAAACCCTTTTATGGGCTGATGAGTGTGGCTAATGATTTCCAACTGGGTTGCTGGTGATGCCGAACTCCCTTCGTTCCCAATCAGATTGTTTCATTTACGGTCTGTTTTTATGAGTACAACTGTATTTTAGCTGGAGTAAAACGTTACTATTCTAGTTTGTTTTCTTCTTGTTGGAACTGTAGTCAGGTTGTTTATTTTAGCTTTTCTTTTTCAGAGCAATGAGCAGCTGATCAGAAAGTCATATTGTAAGATAAGCCTGATGAAATCATATTGATCCTTTGGACTTCTGTATCACCTTTCCTCCAAGGAACTCAAAGTGCTTTACAAACATTAGTGAAATAAGCTTCACAGTTTAACTCTGGGGGTAGGAGGTTGGAATTATTAAACCCATTTTACAGGTAGGGGAAACTGAGGTACCGATAATAAATGACGTGAGCAAGGTCAGATATGAAGGCCACGACAGAGCCAGGAATACAGTCCATATCTCTTGACTTCAAGTCCCAGGCCTGATCTGCTAGCTCTGTGACTCAGTGCTCGCTGAAACCATTGAATGGGAGTCTTTCCATTGACTCCAATGCGAGTTGGCTTCCAGCTCCTAAAGTGCAATCTGATCTGTAAATCTTCTCATGTATTAAGCTTTGCCTCCAATTTTTTTTCTGTGATAAATATTCTGGATGTGATAAACTTTGTGAATGAAATATAGTATTGTTAACTTGAGCTATCTGTAACCATGTTTGATCACTTTCTCTTGCCAGAATCGGCAGATTAGAGAAGAAAATCTAGTTTTTTATACTGAAAGATTGGGCCTCTCAACAATGTTCACTTGACACCCATCAACATTTTAGAAGCAATCCTGAAACAAAAAAGCCTGCAGTTATAGTCAGTTTTGTTCCATTATTATGCAAGGTGTGTGTGTAAGCGATTGTACAACTTGCCACTGTTAAATTCTAGGAAAGGGTGCAACTTTGGCTGGAGTACACTTGGAGTCATTCCTTCCACCTCTTTCTAACCTATTTTCTGATTTTATCCTACTGGAGAACGTTGCCAAACCGCAAATAAGGAGACAAAATGCTGCCCTCTCTTTTTTTTTTTTTAATCATAAACCTCAACTAATTTTAATCTTAAAAAAAAAAAAAGGAAGGAAGGAACAGGGTCGAATACTATTTACAGCAGCTTACAAAGACAAACCTATCAATAATATAACAAGATACGAGAGGAAAATAATTGTACAGAATTCCACAATCATAAGTTTCCACCACATACAAATAAACAAAGTTAAATGTAAATATGGACTGTAGTTTGCAATGGGAAGGGGGTGGTTCCACTCTGCTTATCGTGCTATGTTATAATTAGCGCTAGAGTTTTGTCACAGACATTTTTAATAAATTTCAGAGCAGAGGTGTGAGGAAAAAGATAAGTCAGGGAAAGTGAGGAGCAAGGAGTCCATAGGGGGGTGTTGGAGAGCAAGCTCACCCACACTCACCCTTCTGTGATGGCTACTGCCTCCTGGGACTCGGCCTGGCTCCCTGCTCTGGGTGTTGGAACAGGGCCCACATGGTCACAGCACCACTCCATCGATGGAGACAGATGGGCCAAATCTGAGTGGCATTGCAATCCCATCCGCTAGGTCACGACGCCGATCAAATTTGGCTCATTGCCCCTCTGTCTCCATCTACGGAAGGGTGGACGCGCCAAACCGGAGTGGGCCAGGTCAAATGCCTGGAACGGGAGCCAGGCCGAGCTCTGTGGGATAGGAGGTACTGCTGATGAGTCATGGACTTCATTCAAATTCACGGTTACCTTGAAAACTGTGACCTCTGCCCCAAAATGGTAGCCTTATTAAATTAATGTCTCTTTCCACACCGCTGTTTTGTAATGAGAGAACACCGGCAAAATATACAGCAAAACCCTGGCCAGGCTGAAGGAAGTGTCACTGCTGTTATTGAGTCTGCAGTCCTTCATCTCCTTGTCCTCAGGAATCAGTGTATATTATTCAGGCAGTGCACATGTAGATACTTAGTAGTGGTTTAAATGATACATGCATATACTGTATAGTGGCTTTCTCTAGGGTTAAAAGAGAATGACTTCCCATTATAGACTTGGTACTGATGCCTGAGTCTTGTTGTTGAGACATAGGTTAGCTAATAAGACCTTCTCAGTGGTATGACATACTGATTCTGCACATTTCTCTTTTTTTTGTTATAAAATTGGCCATTTTTTTAATGCCAGATAAATCAGTGCTTTAATCAACACAGAGGCTCACCCACGTTGATATCTAATATGGAGATCTCATACTAAGAGGTCATCCTGCCTTCCTCGCAGCCTGCAGTCATACCCCCACAAGCCATAATCTTACAAGCTAAGGCAGGGTCTACTTGGGTCAACCCTTGGATGAGACACCTTGAGAGAAAAGCTCAGGTTTTGTGGAACATAGAGTAGGAGCCTCCTCTGGACCTTCTAAGTCAATGCCAAGCTGGTCGCTGAAATATTGTTAAGGGCCTTTTAGATTATATATATATGTGGCATGGGTCTAGAAGAAAGATAACTGTTATTGAATAGCTGTCTTAATGCTTTGTTGCGTAGGCCCCAGTCAGTAAAAGTACTTATTTTCCTAACTTGATTTCAGTGGGATTGCTGACATGCTTAAAGTTATACACGTCCTTAAGTACTTTACTGCATTGAGGCCATTGGGAAGAGAAGTGCTACAGACATAAAATCTTTCTGAAATTTGCTGGATATGAAAGTTGATCTTTAGGGCATCCACAGAACTAATGAAGAGCACTGGTCTCTGTTTAAAAAAAGTCAGGACATGCCAACAGTTACTATACAGTGGTTTCTGAAATACCACAGCACCCCCTCTGTAATTAAAGTAGGAAATCACAATGATATCTCTTAATAACTGAAGTAAACGTTGATTTTTAATGGTGACCACTCAGTGTGCTGAAACAGCTGTGTTACAACATTAAGTTAAACTTGTTTCCTCTTATTTGCATAAAGGAAACTGGATTTTATTTCTACTAGTTATTATGCCTTCTCCTTTCTTTTTTTCTCCATCACCCACCTCCGTATTATTGCTAATGTTTTTGGTCTGCAGCTTCTTCTCTTCAAAGAACCTGAAAGAGCCTGATAATATTTCTCATTAGCAATCCTTCCCTTTCGCCCAGGGTTGTGGAGGAGGGGAGTACAAGGGAACAGTTGTGATGTTAAGAAATCACATGCAATAAAGATGAATCAGGTATTTCAATCTTGCACCTTTCACTCAAACCACATCGGCTTTAAAAAATAATGGAGTGCTGAAGAATCTGTGGGGAAAACTTATACATTTGGTGCAAAATACTACCATACCATAAGATACCGGCTTTTTGTGAGGACTGTTTGTTTCCAATAACTTCATTACGAAATATTCTATAGAGATTTATAAATATTGAATATCAAAATAAGCAAAACCAAAAAGTGCCACTAAAATCTTTTGCAAATGAAAAGTGTTGCTGTCTCTTACACATGTAGATTAGCCTGACATGCTCATTCTGAATGGAAGGAAGAAAACTAGACTGTGATGCCTTTTTGGTCTCAGAATAGCAGATCTCCCAGTTGAGCCCAAAATAACAAAACCTGTTTTAACATAGATACCAGTAGTAAACTGATACCATTGGCTTTTCCATGGCTCCTCCGTTTGGCTGTATTAAAAGTAGCAACAACATTATTTCCATAAAGATAGTGTTGTGACAAAAAATAAATTGATTTACTTTGCAGTCCAGAATAGCTTTTTGAAATGCAATGGAGAGGAAAGGAGAGCCTTTATTTTTATCTAACTTTTGGGGACAGAACAAACATGCAGTCTATGGCATGGCCGTAGGAAAACATGACCTTGGATGAGTAGCATACCCTGCTGATGTCTAGCTTCTTTGTCTCCAGTGCAAAACACTGACCTTTCAGTCAAAGTACATTTTGAACTATTCTAATTTAAAACAAACGAAGGATTAAAATAAAGGTCCTTCCCAGCCTTTGTAGAGCTCCCATTCTGACAAGGGTGTGGTTGTGGAGAACTGTAGCCAAGGACAAGATTGGCCATTTGGCATCCTGGGGCCAGGATTCCGGGATATCCTGGGATGGAAAGTTTATCTGTCCTCAGTACTGGTTACCCTCATTAAAAACGATCAGTCCAAATGGACAAGAATTAGCTCAAGCTCTGGGAAAGGCTCGCCTGTTCTCTTATTTTATCCAACAAAAGATATGAGGAATATTTAAAAAAAAATGCTCTTCACTGAGAGCATGAACACAGGCCAGCAGCAAGTACAGCCTACCTGTAATGACCATGTTGCAAAAGGAAGGGAAATAGCTTCCAGGATAGATACTCACAGATGCATTGGCTGTGAATGTTTGGCCTTCAGCCAGAGGCACAGTGGAACCTTAAGAACTTGCCATATGATGGCGGGAACATCTTTGGGGAGCCAATGCAGTCCACCCTTACGAAGGCCCAGGGAAAGCAATGGTACAGCTCTGTATTTTATAAGCATTCAGAAATTTAAGTTCACACACTCTCTCTCTCTCTCTCTCTCTCTCTCTCTCTGTGTTGGTCAGTTTTGTCAGAAAAAACAATAACCATCTTCAGACTTGACCTGAGTCAGAGTTCATGAATACATCCCTTACAGTGTGTTACCTGCATGGCACAGTTCCTGCCAGGCTATTGACCGCTGGCTAAATATAGTGCAAGAGTGTTGTTTTGGATTATGACAGTGTATCAATAAACAGTTCAAACTTCATGGATGTTATTGAATTAAATATTATCTTGTTTTATTCTTTATGGATAATGCTTTGTGTGTTTTCCATAAGAAAAATATTTGCTTAAAGATCGTGTCTCCTATTAGGTGTTACAACAGCTAGGGAACATTACTGGCATTCTCCCAGTCTTTCAAATAAGATTTTTTTTCATCAGCTCAGTAGGAGACCGGAATTGCAACATTTCTTTAGCAGCAAGGACAACTAAAGATAAATGCATTGAGATTATTATTTTTTTTTTATAGCAGCAAGGACATGGTCAGGATTTAGATGTTGCTGAGGGGTGAGTGAGAAACTGCCTCCTTTTGAAGGATTGTCTGAAAGTGCCATGCATGTCTGTTCAAAATCCTAATTGTGGGAAACATATACCTGTCTGGAGCAGAGTTAGTCCACTCTGCTCCCCAGTCAACTGCTTAGCCATGCCAGTGCATGGCAGCTGAACAGACAACTATTAACTTAAATCACTTCTCCCCTCCCCATATATATTCAGTGCCTTGTGGCTGTAAATAGTGTGTAACGTTTAACAGGGAGGTGGGAGTGGAAAATCATAGTTTACAACCGAAAACCCAATAGTTATTATTTTCTACGTGTGTTCTGTAGTTTACAGAAGGACTAGCAGGTTCTAATGGGTGAATATTCTTCTGAGGACTATAGAAGTCTAGAATATACCAGAAATTAACTTTAGAATTGCTCACTCATTCTACCACTGTGCAAGCAGTTGACTTGGTTTTACAGTGGTAAGTGCTAAGTAATCCTTTCTTTCTGAAAAGGTCCTTGTCGAATTCCTATTACACGGTGCAGTCCACTTAAATGTTTAAGATTTCTTAAGGACTTCAAGCATTTTGTTCAGGGCTGTGTTCTGAAAGGTTGCAGGGTGAGGAACTCTTTTTGCTGTGTGTCATTAATGATGGATCCCTCCGAACAAAATGTTTCCCTGTGCCAGTCAGCGATCTTTCTTTTAGGAAACATCTTTAGTGTCGCTGGCAGTAAAGGAGCCTTGTGCAAAATACTTTTAAATCCACTACCATCCTACTTTTATGGCATAACGACTGGAAGATAACCCTTTATGGTTTAAATCATATTGGGGGAGGGATAGCTCAGTGATTTGTCCTGCTAAACCCAGGGTTGTGAGTTCAATCCTTGAGGAGGCCACTTAGGGATCTGGGGCAAGTCCTGCTAGTGAAGGCAGGGGGCTGGACTCAATGACCTTTCAAGGTCCCTTCCAGTTCTAGGAGATTGGTATATCTCCAATTATTATTTATTTTTTATTATGTTTATTGGTTTGTTTTTTATATCTCGCATCTGATTTTTCAAAGCATTAAAGTAGGTAGGAATTGGTTTAAAAGCTCTTGTATGATGCTCCCAATTCTGCTCGTGCTACAATTTGTGTGTTTGTGTAAACAAGGTGTTACCTTACAGCAGCAGGCTACAAAATGTAGTTTTAAATTTAAAAAATTTATATATGGGAATTTTACTTGGATTTTCAGGGGGCTTGATGGTCTAACATCCGATTTTGGGAATGCCTAGGTTACATGGAACCAGTGGTTCAAATCTGAGCATGGTTTACACAGGTCTTCAACCATCCAGTGCACAGTAGATCAAGTGACTAACATGCACTTGTCAGGGGGAGGATGTGCTTTTTGGAATAGATCTTAGAAACGGAGAGAACCTGCTCTTTGTGGATATCAAAGCACCATAGCATACTTCGTAAGGTTAGGGTAACACCAGTGTTCCTGTCCAAAGTCTTCCCCTCTCCCTGTGAAGGTGCTGTGACATGATAAGTTGCCACCATTCATCCCAGAGGTGGGTGTATGTTAGTGCTGCTGGGTATAGACAGTTATAAAGCATTTAAAGTTATTATTTAGCCTGTGAAAATTCATAACTCTATAAGCTAAATGAAATGGTCCCCCCCCCCCCGCCCCCGACTAATGCTGTCAGAATAGTTTTTCTTCTGGTTTACTTTGCAAAAATATCTAGTGGTGAATATGTTTGTGTACATATAAAATTTGTTAAATGGAACTCATAATGCAATGATTTTACTAGCAATCAAATGAAAATATGATAACTGAAACAAACAGCAACTTCTATTAATGCTACCACTCCAACAAACCCATCAAAAAAATCTAGAGTGGATATCTATATCAGAAAGTCATTTTGACCTTTTAATGTCATTGTAATGTTTTCTGTGACCTGGGAACTAACTAGTAGCCCTAAGATAGGGGAAGACAATGTGTGTGGTTGTGATGAAGTTGGTGTCTGTTCTAGACAGAAAGGCATTTTATGTTGTCATACCAAATTACACTGATGTTTAGAAGTTCTGACAGCACTGTGGATTGTTCGGCACTTCGGCTTTATTTTTTTATGTTCTGCTTAGACCATAGGGACTGTACTGGTATTCAGGCTATAAGTAAAGCTGTTATGTTATTGAAGTGTAATGAGTAAATGATGGAAACTCTGCCTCTGGCCTTATGAATCATAAGAAACGTTATTGATTTAATAAAGAATGTGCCACAGATTAATATACACACATAAGGACTGCGTATGTTGTTGTGATTAGCTTCTTTCTGTTATAAATGCTTGTCTTTGTAGAATGTGTTATGTACACACATGCTGTAGTTTGTCTTCTACAAAGCAATAATAATAATAATTGGCACTTACATGACTCTCTTTTAATTCTTCAGAGTACTCTACAAGCACTAACTATTGCTCTCAGTACTCCTGGGAGGTGGTGTTATTCCCACCTTAAACACAGAGTTGCTAACTAAGCCACTTGACACAGTTAGCACAGAGGAGCCTGATTACACAGCACCTCTGAAAAGTGCATTGTGTGCTCCCCTTTACAGGAACAGCTAAACCAGCCAGTGCAGGAGGTGGGGGAACCACTGCACCTACCCTCTCTTCCCCCTCTCCCTTGCTCACCCATATAAAGTCGAGCATAATCTTGCCCAAGCAATGTAGAACTAATCTATGGATATGAACAACAACATTTCCATGGATGGTTGAATTGTTGGATCGGTTAGACGAAGGGGAATGCTGCAGAGTCATTGGTGTTGCACGACAGAGGAGTCAGTCTGGGTTTTGCCAGATCTCATAACTTCAACAGTAGCCTCCATTCCCTTCTCTGTGGTATTTTATGTTGCCTGAGAATTCTAGACCACTGAGGAACCTAAAAACACAGGTGTTTTCTCAGAGAATGGAGCCGTCATTTCATCATGAAGATTATTTAATATCTAGTGACACCAGTATCTGTCATCTTGTCTAGACATTTCCCTTACTTGCACTTCAATGGGGAATGAAGAGGATAATGCAGAAACATGCTTGTAGTACTCTCTCTATGCTGGCGTGATTTCATTCTGGTTTTTTTTTTTAATTGTTTATGGATACATTTGGTGTTCATTTATGGTGGGGCTGTAATTGCATTGGCTAGAGTCAGTAAATACAACCCGAGGCAGATTTTGCTTACGAAAGCTGTATGTAGCTGGCTCTGGGTCAAGTTCAACTCTTGGATGCTCAGACAGCTTCCGTTTGACTCCACAGGGAGTTGCTGATGTATGTCAGAGTACAGTGTTTGGCCCTATACCAACAAATCCACAGAGACTTTCTTTTCACGTTTACTCTGTTCTTAAAGATATGTACCAAGATACGTTTGTAAATGTACGACTTTACACTGTTTAACAACTCAGACCAGTCATGGAGTTGGGGTAGGTGTTTTGCTACTCCTCAGTTCTGGCCTAGCTTTGCTCCCATTAAAGCCATGGGAGCTTACCCAGACTGCAATGAAATCTAACTCAATTAACTCAGTGTAAGCTGTGTTAGGCCAGCCGTGTGTAAACGTAAACATCAGCAGTACTTTTCATATAACAAAGTCAGTTTCTCTCTTGATTTATCTGATAAGACCCAAGTCCACGGTGCTGTATTTCCCTCTCAAGAGCTGATGATATTTTAAGGGACAGGGAGCCACTGCAGCAGGATCAGTCTCCTGGCCACACACTGGGCACAGCTGGCAGGGGCTGCCTGGTTGACTGCACTTCCTCACTGGGTGAGGGGTGTAGCTAAGCTACTACTTAACCCAGCAGCAGCCAGAGCTTGCTTGGCTGCTCCACACATTCCATGGTCCTGCTTCCTGTGCCTGTTCCTTTCCCATCTGTTCTTGTGCCCACTGCAATACCTGCCCTTCTCCATCCTTGACTCCCCTGGCTCTGCTTCTCGCCATATCTCTGGCTCACCCTTTGGCTGTGGCATTCAGCTTCTGCTTCCCAGCCATGCTCCCGGGTGTGTCCTGAGGTCTCGATTCTTGACTCTGGCTCCACGCTAACCTCGAGGCCTGGCTACCCCCTGGCTCTGACCATTGGGCATGACCACCCATGTCCTGGTTGTGATCTCCTGACATCAAGCTTCTGAAACAATGGAAAGACTATAAATGCTCTGTTTCTAGTGCACATGAGTTTCTCAAATCTTTTACTATGATTATTTATTTTGTTTAAAATAATTTATACAGACCCTGAAATTTACACAGCTCTTAATGGGCCTGATTCACAGCTCACTGATGACATTGGAAAGACTCACTGATTTCAGTGGTCTTTGGATCATGTCCTATATGCATATAGAGTAAGGCAAGTTTCTTGCCCCAAAGACTTACAATCTAAGTGCCTATCTACCCTATGCATCTGACCATAACATTTATTTTTGTATGGCTTGATTAAGGAAGTTTGTGTTCTAACACTGCGTTTGTATGGTGGCTAGGAGATGATCATATAACCATGTTGGAGGAGGGTGTTACAATCTGTGGATAGGAGTTGATAATACCAGAAACAGTATTTTCCTGCACTGTTCAATCTGCTTTAGAATCTGGAGATCCCACTCCTGAAGTGGGAACACTGAATTGCTGTTCAGTGTCTTGACTAGGTATGACCTAGACAGCAACACAGTTCCTTGAAATGAGTCTCTAATCTTTTTTTTCCACGCTACAAATAGTAAACATGTAGACACTTCTAACTGTTCCCTGACACAATTAGACTTCTAGGCCCTGATCCTACAAACACTTAAGTGCTTAACTTTACGGTTGGAAGTAGTCCTATTGGCTTGGACTATTCGCAGCAGGAAAATTAAGAACATGTGTAAATGTAAGTAGGATCAGGGTGCTAGAACAAACGGGCCTTTAAACAATACAAAGGCAAAACACTGAACAACACTTCAGAGAGGAGAATCCTTGAGTGCTAAATTGATTCTAATTGTCAGCACAGTCCTTCAATCAATGGAGTCGGACCTGGGCTGAATTTGGCCAGTAATCTCAAATCAGGGACTCAGTGGACTCAAGTCAAGGAGGAACTGCTTTTTTTCATCTGTATTTATTTTTAAAATGATTGAGTTTTATTGAGGCCTGACTCACCACTGTGCCACTCCGGTTTTATACCAGTGCAACTCAGTTTCATTTAAGTAGAGTAAAACCAGCATATTGCATTGTGAATCAGGCCTGGAATTTTTCACTCTTCGCATACTTAGTTACTAAATTGGCATCTTAAATGTTTTTAAATAATCTTCCTTGTTTAACAGAAGCTTTTCTGTTTACCTTTACTAGCAGGTTATTCAATTCTGGATCTACGCGAAGCAAAAGGCCCTGTTATTCTGTTGGCAGAATTTCTATATTGTTGCTATGGGAATAGTCCCTGAAGTGCTGCAGAACTGCAGTGACTCTGGACAGTTCTACAGCAGATTGTTCCACATTCATGATCACTGGAAAATTAGTTGGGATTTCATGACTTTTAGAACTATAATTTAAAATTCCCTTCCATCAGTTATTGTAGAACAAAATACATGCATTAAATATAGCCTCTGGGCCAGACACATGGTGTTTTATTTTTATCTTGTTTTTGAAAGAGCAAATGTTTTGCTACAAATTAACTTGCAAATAAAGAACAGAACTACATACTAACTTCAAAAATGTGTTTTATTTTTAGTTCCCAAGAAGATGAGCGGCCCATGTCACCCTTCTATTTAAGGTATTTACTACTCCTCCTTTTGGTTGGTTTCTCTGTGTGGGAAGGCCTTGATATTTTAACATAATGTTGGGGATGATGCCGGAAATGTGCCAACAGTCTCTAATCAAGTCTGAGATTATTGTTTACTGTCACGATCACCTCAGCAGCCAGTGGGGTGGGTGAATCCTCTGAGATGTAAAAAGATGGAAAGCTTGTGGGCGTGAGGTTTGATTTAACATCAGACTAGTAAACTTTTCAGTTAGCGGATGAACTTGATTTTCATGTTGCTTACATAACTTCATTCATTAGATAGTATTCATTATAAACAACTCCTACTGTACAAGCTCAATGGCAGCTTTGCCACAAGCCCTGATTAAGAGACAGCACATAGTTACACTGCCCCAGAAATCAGATTGAAAGTTAGCAGCCATGCAGTGGCAGCTTTCCTGCTAGTGCAGGAAGCGAGTGCAGGAAAATAAGAAAATGCCTCACTTCCAAACATGCCTGTTCAGGGGAGAATTACCATCTGTCTGTATGAGAAAGAGGCTTGTGTAGGACTCAGAGATCTTAAAAGGTGTGTTTGGGGGGTGGTTTATTGATTGTTATAGCGGTGGAGATATATTTGCAGATTGCTAGGTAGCCCACAATTTCAGCCCATCACTCCAAGCTATGTCTCTGTCTACCCCTCTGAATAATTCCCCTCCCTCTTTGGTGTTTACACTCTGATACTGGTAGACTCTCACTGTATTTCCCCCTTCCCCTTTTAGTTGTTGCCTAGAAACTTCACTCCTAGCTCTCTGTCAGAATTACCGATTCCCATGTTTCTCCCTCCCATTTAGTGTACGTGTTCCAGATTATTTTTCCTTATCTTACATTTTTCCTTGTGGAATCTCTTTTTTGTTATTTTCTGCCCATATTTCTAACCTCTTTAGTTTCCTTTATTGTTGTCTCTGTATCCCGCCTGGTGTTTGCAACTCTACCCACTTTAGCATCATCTGCAAATTTCATTAATGAAGATGTAAGTAAGATCAGACCCTAACATCGATACCTGTAGCATCCATGCTATGCAGCTTCCCCACATCTCATTGCATTTTCATTTCTGTACTACGCCTTAATGCTGTGTTTTATTTTTACTCTAAAATAGACAATTCCTTGTAGATATTGTTACAATAGCTAAAAATAAAAGATCATTGGACAAAAATTGAAACAGATATACTTCCTTCTAACTAACCCTGGAGGTTGTGGTAGGTGGAGGGAATATAATAAGGACTCTTACTAATTATGTACCGTACTGTTTTCCTTCGAGTTTCCTTTCTGTTAAAAATGAAGTGTATATTCCTTTAAGATCAAACTCATGAAAGCATCCCTATTCAGGAAAACTCTTAAGCCTGTACTTTTCTGAAGAGGGATGGACTAAGCACATGCCTAAGTGCATTCCTGATTTGGGACCTAGTGAGAGCAGTGACCTCCCTTAGAGCAGAAATCTCCTGGAAAGAACATCCAGGAGAATATCATTTGAGCTGGAGTGATCAAGAGAGATTAGGATGGATGTTTTGAGTGGAGTTATTGATGAAGAATCAAGAAGCCTATTAGAGGGAAGGATGGACTCTGTGGGATTAGAGGAACAGTATTTCTTAGGAGGAGGAAATTAGAAAGATTCAAGTGGTCTCTTAAGTATAGGTTTGGCTTTAATGGGAATGGATGAGAGAGCTCTGAAGGGGGGGTGACTTCTATGGGATGGGAAGATGTACTTTGCAAATTTGAAGAGGAGTAAATGAGAGCCAATAAGTAGTTTGAAGAAATGGCAAATAAGAACAAAGAGGGGGTAGCACACCTTGTGATATCAGCCCTCGTGCCTAGCTTGTTTCTTTTGTAACAACACTGAGAAGCAATTACTGTTAAATAAAACCAACAGCTTGTAACTCTTGCTGTTATTTATCATACATCAGAAATGCGTAAATGTTAGGCTGGGTGCCAGGTGGAGGTGATTTGGCAGGGGAGCCAGCGCAGGCTGGGCAGCGGCTGGTGCTTTTTCAGTTCAGACCTCCTGTGGTGGGTGGCAGATTTTCCCATGTGACTTTTACCATTTTTATTGCTGCTCCAGGGAAGCAGATGACATGTGTTGTAATCAACTTTGTTCCGTGCAAGGGGCCGGGGGAGCCCTTTGAATCAGTGCATAAGTCTGTCTGGTGGTCCATTTTATTTGCCCTGGTTTGCTGTTAACCAAGCTTACGTAGTCTGCAGCCTTATTCATGTGATGCAACAGTTGAATAATTAATGTAAATACATAGGGATGTGGGTTGCTAGGCGTATAGTTGTTTCTGGGTTTGTACTGTAGTACAGTAATTTCATGCAGACCGTTATGTAACAGGCTGGTTGGATGTGAACAAGAGCTGTTCATATTCCAAATGCTACGTAATACTTGGCTTCTGCCAACTAGCAGAACATTCTATCACTTTTGCGAATGTCATGATGTTTTTATTAAACTCTTTTACTTGATTCTGTATTTCATAATCCTTGACTAGTGAGAAACAACTTTATTTTCCTTGATCTTACTTCAAACAAACAAAAAGAAGGGCAAGAATTAGTACTTAAATGATGTTCCACATGTTATTGTGAATCAAAACTGTTCTTAACCCACTATTATTAAAATATACTAATAAAAAAATCCATCTTTGGGGGATTTTACTGGCAACGGGGGAGAATACAACTCAAGTAAGCCTGATCAAGAAGATCTGGTTCATTTGCTCAGCGGTGCTGTATTGAATACCTTGCAATGTGAATATTACAATAATAAAAGAAAAGGAAAACCTTACTGGCGATTGCTTGTCCTAGAAGTCCAGGTCTGTTGCATCTTACGCGCATTTAACATGCATGATTTCCACTTTACACGGTTGGCAAAAACAAAAAAGAAAAACAACAATTTGAATAATGTACCTGTAGTGCGGGCGATTCCGCCCACCCTTACACTCAATGTAATTTTAACTATACGTGATTTGTGCTTTACGCGCTGACTGCGGAACGTAACCCCAGCGTAAGATGCGACAGACCTGTTCGTGCTTGAAGGGTATCTGTGTGCCAGAATGTCTCATAATGAAAGCCATGTGAATGTTAGAACTGAAATTGTTACATAAGACAGAGTGCTCTGGACCACTTAGCTTATACAACAGGAAAGCTAATGTCAGCTGTGTTAGATAACGCAGTTTCACATACAAATAGCAGCTGGCAAAGTCAATTCCAAGTAAGGGCAGTTGTGCCCAGCCTGGTGGGGATGAACTAATGGAAGGTAATAGTGATCTGTGGTGACGTGTATGGTCTAGAAATTACACTGTCATATAGACTGTTTTTAAAGAAATTTCTCCGTGGGTATATCCTGACGTAAACCAAAGGAATGGAAAAAGAAAATAGCATGGTTCATGAGTTACTATTAATGGGCTGCTTTGAGATGCAGGGCTATCTCACTAATGAGTACCATAGCCTCAGGAACTAGAGGTGCGGGGGGTGCTGCAGCACCCTCAGGTTTTACACGGGGTCACTGGCCATGTGCCCGGCCCCCCCACTCTCAGGACTCTGCTCTCAGGATCCGGGCCGCTGGCCCTGAGGCCGGGGCTCTGCAACTGGCCCCGTGCCTGTCCCCAGCCTTTGTCCTCTGACCCCATCCAGCCCCCCCCCCCAGACATGTCACTGCTCCCGGCCCCAGCTGTGGGGTGCGGGGGCACAGACAGGGGTGAGGGGTCTGGCTTTCAGCACTCCCCGCTATTAAAAGGCTTCCAGCACCACTGATGAGTACTGTATTGAAATGGTACCATGCCCAACCCAGCTCTTACTGAAGTGTGTGACAAAACTTGCATTGACTTTGGGTCTGGCCCTGCACACACTGCATTCATACATCAGGTGGTTTTCCCCAGTGTTATCCTTGTGTTTCTCCTTTCAATCCCATCGTTCTCTTTCTTTGTGGTAATGCCCCTCCCTCTCTCTCTCTCTTTAACATCTGTCCCCTGTTACACAAGAGAAATGGTCTTATCAGTGCAGCATTACTGACAAGAGTCTTAGCCTGTGTGGTGCGTATGGGCAAGTCATGCAGTGACATTTACTGTGTCTATTCTGATGTCAGCCTTTCAGGACGACATTGAAAATCTGTTTGTAGAGTTATTGGCTGTTACTTAAGGGGCTGATCCTGAGAGAATCAGAGTCCTAATGTTAGCTAGTCAGGCCCCTTTGAGTGTTGGGCCCTTTTAACAAACAAAATGTTGCTGGGCTGGTGGTTCTGTGCTCCACTGCATGTGCAGTAGATGAAAGTGGTAGCGGGGAAAGAAGCCTGGAGTGTAGATCTCTGTATACTTACTGCTCCACTCCAGTAGAGTTCTAGCCTTAGCCAGGGTACTTGCATCACTCAGATATCTCTGCTTTGAACGGTAGGTGCCAGTGTGCACCAGCCACAGGAGATTATACCAGAACAAGGGATAAAGAGAGGCATATATAAGAAAAGCAAAGGAGAATCGCTATTCTTCATAGGATTCATTTTTCCTGACATTAAGATAACCGTGCAAATACAATATACCACATTAAGGTAAGGCTAATTGTGTTGTATTTGAACTTTCAAAAATATGAAACTATTAAGAGAAGGTTGAAATCAAGTCCATACCATGGTTGGACATAGCTAGGCATTTGCAGCACATCACCATTTTCAGATTTTATATACAAAAAACAATCCTCTCCTGCTTTGAAGATTTGTACATCAAATTACAGCATGAAGCAAATTTCTTATAATGGAATTGTAACTTCTAGGCAAAACACAAGGTATGTTACATACCTTAAACTGTAAAGGAGAAAGCACCTAGCATTACGATTCTGGATAATAAATAATTTTTAGACCGATTCCAATGTCTTCTAGTTCATTTAAACATTGAAAAGTCCCATTGTTAAACCAGAGGAATTATGTACCAACTAGACTTTGGAATTGTTCTGTTTTTAAAAAGCTCTAGAAACTGTTTTCATTTGCATTTTTCCTCAAGCAGCCTTGCTAGAAGAGTGAACTTGTTTGCCTCTACTGTAATTTTCCTTTGGTTATCATTTTTCATTTACATTTTCTTTTTGAACATTTTGTTTCTCTGCATAAAGGATGTGCATTATAAGTAACCCCCTGTGCAAATGATAGCATTAGTTCCAAGTTCTGAGCTCTCCATAGCCTGAGACCCTGGTAATTATAGGTCATTACTGATGGCCAGAAAGCAACACTGTATGCTTTTAAAATATTTTTAATGTTTCAGATTAAATTTATAGATGTTTCCATGCTCTTTTAATGCACCTTCCCTGGGGCAGAAGGGAAAAGCCAGTCGTGTGCAAGATTATAGTATGGTACGTTCTGACTAATTCTAATTACAATTCTTAATATTTGACAGTAATACATTTTGCTCTGCAGTGCCTCTGTTATTGCAGGGGAGATGGGGGGGAAGGTTTTCAGTTCCTGAGTAACATCAATCATGTGGCTAATGCAATAATAGGTTAATGATATACTCTGCACAAGGTGCAGATATTGGGAAGTTTAATTCAAAATCATGACAGGGTATATTCAGTTTAGATTAAAAGACTAGTATTCATTAAAGAGGTAAAGAGTTGTGGTACCCAAACTTTTCCAGTTGTGACCTCTGTGGAAGCCATGACAAATGTGTGAGACCAAGTGCAAAATGAAATCACCCTCATTTGCACATTTTTGGTAGCTTTATTGTAGCAAAGGACAATAGGTGAAATTCTGGACTGTGCCTCTAAGAGTGTCTACACTGCAGAAAAAAGTGTGTTCTTAACTGGGGTTAAAATAGCAGTGAAGAGAGGGAGACTTGGCTTTAAACTCAGGCTAACCGTGTGAGTTAAAACCTAGAGGGCAGGGCTCCCTGGGGTTGATCATGAGTTAAAAGCCAAGTTGCTGGGTCTTTGCTGCTAATTTAACGCAAATTAGTTAACCTGAGTTAAGAACACACCTTTTTTTTTTTTCCAGTGTAGACTTTCTATGTTTGTGTCTCTTAGAGAACTTGTAGACCAAGTGGGGTGTGGCTAAAGTGGCTTAAGCCACCTACGAAACCTCTAAGTCTTGAGCTGCCCTGGGAGCTGAAGAGGACTCTGGCATAATTTAGACAGCCCTGAGGCCCTATCTAAGTTATGGCTGCTTCCTTGGGCTGCCCCTGCCCAGAATCTCCACAGTACTGTGTGCTGCAGCCCCCACCCAGAACCCCCCTCCTGTCTCCATCCCCCTTTCCCCGCAGGCCCGTTACTCCTGGCCTTGTAATGGGGGTCTCAGAGGGCAACCTTATGGCTGTCTTCTGCGGTGCTTACATTGGAGGGGAATCCTCCTCAAGGCAGAACCAGGGTTTTTAGGGCCCATTTACACCACTCCAGCCCTTTTACCTGGTGTAAAGGTACCAGAGCAGAGATGAGAATTTCACCCTGTATTTTTACCTTGATGACTTACATGTAAAATCATACTCAAGATCTTTTAAGATAGATATCCAACCAGTAACTAGTTATCTCGAGATGCATGCCTCTCCGTAGCATTGCTGTGTTCAGTCTGCCTAATTCTAAGCTACACTGATTGTAATTTCCAGCTTTCAGTTTATTAGTGTCAGAGTTTCTTTGCAATATTTAAAAATAACATAAATAAACAAGGAGACGGAGGCAGAAACGATCGAGCAAGTGATGAAGGCTTTTTCTTTGCTAACAGATCCTTTGGATCAGATTCTCCTCTTACATCAGTTTGACCCCACTGGAACGCCATTAATTTTGTGAAGTTACTCCTGTTTTGCCCTTGGGTACAAGGAAAATCAAGCCCCTTACAATGAACGTGCCCAGCTTTGTAATATTTAGGTGAGATTGGAACTAATTCTAATAAAAACTGGTCTATTGAATGGTAACAGAAATAAATCAGTCCACTTGCCTAATAGGCCTAAATGGAACAGTATATACGACCTCCCGCCTCCTTTCATTGGAGTTAATAGCAATGGGAGCTGGGGTTGCTCAGTACCTGTAAAAGTCAGATGCCCATAACTAGGTGCCTAAATATGAATTTGGAGGCCTACCTTTAGGCACCCAGGTTTGAATGATTTGGCCTTTATGTACCATAGCTGGATATTGATGGTTTGCCGGGAAGTGAGAGGGGGCAGATGGGGGGCGGAGGCCAGGCTGTTTGGGGAGGCACAGCCTTCCCTACCCGGCCCTCTATACAGTTTCACAACCCCGATGTGGCCCTTTTTTGCCCACTCCTGGCTTACACCCAGCTCCCTAGACTTGCAAATAGTCTCATGGACACAGCCTCTGTCAGGTGTACCCTTCACCTCAAGGAACGTCTCCCATGCATAGGAAAAAATGATTTACTTCATGGCCCACATCCTCCAAGTCCCTGTCCATCTCGGACAACAGATGCTACATTTTTCTAGCACTACTCCATTATTACAGACTGCCCCCCTCAGGACTCCCGACCCATCCAACCCCCGCTTCTTGTCCTCTGACTGCCCCCTCCCGGGACCCCCACCCCCCATCCGACCCCCCCACTCCCAGTCCCCTGACTGCCCCAACCCCTGTCCACATCCCCGCTCCCTGACAGGCCCCCCTGGGACTTCCTGACTGTCCCCCCTCCAACCTCCACCCCATCCAACCGCTCCCTGTCACCTCACTGCCCCCAGGACCCCCTGCCCCTTATCTAACCCCCCTGCCCCCTTATCATGCCGCTCAAAGCAGCAGGAGCTCTCAGCCCCGCCACCCAGCTGGAGCCAGCCATGCCGCCCACGCTGCCCGGCAGGAGTGGTGGGCCAAAGCGCTGGTGGTGCAGTGCACTGAAACCCCCGGGGAGGGCGGACAGCGGGGGAGGGGCCGGGAACTCAGGGGCCGGGCAGGATGGTCCCGCGGGCCAGATATAGCCTGCAGGCCATAGTTTGCCCACCTCTGGTGTAAGCTAACACTGAGGCACTCTGGTGATTCCCCCGCTAGGGAAAGAAGTATGAAGGGGTTGTGGGAGCAGGTCAGTGAGGGGTTGGTGTTTAAAACAAGACTTTTGTCAGGAATTTGTGGCCTTGGCTGGTTCTGAGGGAGCATGAAGTCCCAGAACTGGATAACTCTCCAAATGATGTCAGTGGGGCATGGGGTGGAGCAGTAGAAGTCCAGTATAATGTAATGAAAATAATCGACTGTATATATCAAGGCGTCAAACACAGAAGGAGAAAATTATTAACCAAGCCGGACATGAGTTCACATTGTTTCACTGATTTAATGAACAAAGCTGCTATTTAGAGGCAATTAATTACGCAGTAAGACATGGCAAGTAATGTGTTTTGGGCATTCATAGCATGCCTTTGGGTGCTTTGTGAAGCATGAAGCTGAGGACCAAGTGACTTCAGCCACCCAAGAAGTTCAGCAAACCTCTAGGAATTTGTTACCAGAAGTGTTTCTTTGCTGTTAGCTTTTTGAGAATTTCTCATTAAATATCTCCATGTATTTACTGGAGGTTATTAACATAGGCAGTAATACACACATACCATTTGTGCCTAACATTCTAAAGCTATTTCATAATTCTGTTTACTCCATCAAGATATTTTTTTTTAAATGGCCTAACTTCCTGGCTAATGGTACAGAATAGAACCAATTTGGCAGTGCGTTTTAATTAAGCTTCAAACTTAAATAGCATGGAAAGCCAATTACTGTGGAATTACAAGAAATTTAGTGTATCTGAAAACTTCCCCTTCAAAATCCCACTATTATTGAGAGACAGGCCCAGTAAAGAGCATTAACATATCACAGGACCAAGAAAAAGTTAGTTTCTAAATTTAAAAGGGCTAATGAAGCTTTTTTTTAAAGTACTTTCTCTTCACGTGGTGGTGGGGTGGGGTTGGGTGGGTGGGTGGGGGTGTATTTACGTCATGCTCTCTATGTCCATGAAGTAATTTTAAAATCAGTATTGTATAGCTCTCAGATAGAACCTACAGTCCCTTAGTAGATATTTTAATAGCTACCCCAAAATAATTGCCATATGTATATGTGTCATTAGAAAATAGCAGGTTTAATAGACTTAAAACTGAATCAGTGTTGATGAGGTCACCTTTGTTATGGGTTAAAATCACTACTCAATATATGTGGAAGTTATGAAAATGTTAGGAATTTTATGCGCTGTTTTGCATTTGATTTTTATTTACTTTTTTCCTGGAAGAAGGAACTGCATGCTCTAATAATCCTTTCTCCCCAAGTTTAAATGAAGTTAAGTGATAAAAGGCAAAAAATAGTTTTAGGGAATAATAATCATTCCCCCATAAACCTTCAGAATTCTGCCCAAACCGTGAAATATCAGCAGTAAACAAATGGAAGGAAGAGCTCAAGACTACAGTCATGAAACAGGAGTTTGCATTTTTACACAACAGTAATTTTGCTGGAATTATATGGCATAATGTGAAGGAAAATGCTGTTTTCTGAGTTTAATATCCTCTTAAGTGTCCTTTCCTTTTCAGACCCCATGTCTTTAAAAAAAAAACACACAAAAAAACCCACAAAAACCCTGAAACAGAAAGCTTATTAGGGATGGAGGACGAAGAGAGATGAGATAAAGGGCAAGTGAATGTGTGTGTGTTAGATATCAATATTTGATATGTGTTGTATGTAAATATTAGAAATGAGGAAGTACAGAAATTTGATGTAAAGTTAAAGTACAACCACACTTGTGGCAGTTACACATTTGTGAGAAATTACATGTATTATGCAACTTTGTGTGTGTGTGTGTGTAAGGGTAATATTAAATACAATAAGATGATACAAATGATAAATGTATTAATTAGAAATATACAACTGTATATGTATTATTATAGGTATAACATCCATGTATACATGGAATAGACTGCCAAATATACATGTGCTTTCATGGTATGTGAATCCTTTGAGGAACTGTGTCTGGGGTAGAAGTCAGATTGCACAGGTGAAGTCATAGTTGCAGGGAGTGGCATGTGTGGATGCACTGCACTAATTTACACACACCAAGCTGGTTAGTGGGGATGCACTGAATTCCTTGCAGCATGCTGGCTTATCTACAACATGTAGGCTTGCAGTAGTTCTGTCCTCTAGACCTGTAGAGACGTGTGCTGTTGTGTGGCTTTCCTAAACTGATTTTTGTGTCACTTTTATTTTACCTCCTCACACCAGTTCAACTCCCTCTCCCTACCACTTGCTACCAGCGAAGCGACAGTGTGCTTGCCTTCTGAGGAGCATGAGTGCTCCAGCCTTTCGGCTGGCATCAGGTCTCTTCAGGGAAGCTACAGTGGTTTGGTGGGAGAAATATTAAAGAGAAAGGATAGAAGAAACCTTAGTACATTGGCCAAACCGGACAGTCTCTGCGCAAAAGAATAAATGGACACACATCTGACATCAGGAGTTATAACATTCAAAAACCAGTGGGAGAACACTTCAACCTCTCTAACCACTCAGTGACAGACTTGAAGGTGGCAGTTTTGCAACAAAAAAACTTCAAAAACAGACTCCAAAGAGAGACTGTTGAACTCGAATTAATATGCAAATTAGATACAATTAACTCATGCCTAAACACAGACTGGGAATGGTTGGGTCATTACACTAATTGAATCTATTTCCCTATGTTAAGTTCTCCTCACACCTTCTATGTGTCATCTTACTTATCACTTCAAAAGTTTTTTTTTCTCCTGATGATAGCTCATCTCAATTGATTAGATTCTTCCTGATTGCATACTTCCACCTTTTCATGTTCTCTGTATGTATAAATATCTCATGTCTGTGTGTTCCATTCTATGCATCCGAAGAAGTGAGCTGTAGCTCACGAAAGCTCATGCTGAAATAAATTTGTTAGTCTCTAAGGTGCCACAAATACTCCTGTTCTTTTTGCGGATACAGACTAACACGGCTGCTACTCTGAAACCTTAGAAACTGTGATTGGTTTAAAGTAATAGAGCAATTGTTGAATCATCAGCAATTAAAGTTTCTGAAAGGACGCCCCTTGCATGTATAGATTAAAAGCAGTAAATTTCTATTAGGGTGGCACAGTAAACCTAGAATTCTGGAGTAAGACTTTCACAAGTCCCTCTTGTAATCTAACGTAGGATCGATGTACATCTGAGTACACCAGGCAACCCTGCTACTGATCCTCTTGCTGATAAGAGGATAAAGCCAAATGGAACATTTAAGCTAATTTGTTTGATTTAATTATTATTGTTGGCGTGATGACCAGGAGTGAAATCTCACGTGCCCTCTTATCTGCAAAGCTGAGTCAACACATGGGGAGCAATCTGATGCTACATGAAAGGGGAGGGACTTTCTTTAGCCTAATCTAATCTGACCCTGCAGTTAGGGAGCAGAGCAGTAATGGCCATGCGGGATGGCACGTCACCTTACTTGAAAGTGCTTTGAACAGTAAGTGGTGACAACTAGAATTAGGTTATTTTACCTCTTTCTGAGCCTGGAGTCAGACTGAGAGGTAAACAGAGAGGAGAGAAAATATACTTAAAAAAAAAAAGTGGAGAGGGAGCCAAGAACATGAAAAATGGGGCGTTGGGGAAGGGGAATCTGTGAAGAGGAAATATGTTTTGCCTTTTTCCTGATGAGTAGTTGAAAACATGTTAAGTCACTTTATAGTGTGTACGTTTTGAAATCTTGACTCAAAAGAACAGAGCTCATTTGATTAAACTAAGTGTGATCTAGGGCTGCAGAATATTCAGGCGGAGAAGAATCATAATGTGCTATAGCTAAAATACTTTCCTTTTTACTGGTCTCTTGGTAGTAAATGACAAGCAATCCAATTCTGAGTGTACGAGCCTGGTGTAAATGTGCGTTCTAACAGTGTGAGTCAAAATTCTGAGGGGGTCAGAAGCTTGTCATGTGCGTATGTAATTCTAGGACATGAATTCCTGCTGACAGATCATACCTTTAATTAATCTAGTAGATGGTGGAGTGTCTTAAGAAAAGGCAATGAGAGAAGAAAAGCCAACATTGTCCTTCAGGTGTTAGAACATAAGAACGGCCATACCGGGTCAGACCAAAGGTCCATCTAGCCCATTATCTGTCTACCGACAGTGGCCAATGCCAGGTGCCCCAGAGGGAGTGAACCTAACAGGCAATGATCAAGTGATCTCTCCTGCCATTTGGTAATTAGATCTTTCTTCCCTTTCCACAGTGCCCATGTATCCCAAGTGAGCAGTAACATTCCTGCTACTGGAGAGTAAGTGACTCTGTTTATTTTTAAGTTTTGTTGCTATCACTTGTTGTCTATTTAAGGTTTTAAAAATGTTATTCTCTTATTTTTCTGTAATAGCCTAGTATTGTCCAAAGAAAAGTGCATTGTGTATAGTGATCATAAACCACTTCCTCTCAAATAAGTGCCTGGGTGTCATAGTTCCTTGCTTTTTTCCCACACCCATGGGATGTTGTGGTTATTATGCAACCACAGAGATTTCAAGAAGCACAACCTCGCTGTGCTGTAAGGCGTCTTCTTACCTGCCTGACATTCAAGTCCCAACTTTTGGCGTATGGACTTACTCTTGCCCTTATATTACACGCGCGCACACGCACGCACACACACTTGGCAAAGTTAAAATACGCTTTTATGATATTGCTAATTTTTTTGAGGGTTTACAAACTCAGCTAACAATAATTAGCAACAAGTTTATAAACTCTTCAGTGGCCTCGTGGCCCATGTACAGGTTCACATTCATAGCCAACACGCTCATAATTAACCATCAGATTCTCTCAATAAATCATTTTCGTGCACTAAATGTTATTGAACATGAATGAATGAAACAAATCTGGAGTTTCTAATCAAACCTTTTGTGAGCCATGATGTTCCAGAGAACATAAGATTTTTTCAAAATATTGGGGGGACAGGGAGAGAAATTCCTTTTTTCAAACTGTCATGTATCAAAAATGTTTGTCTGATATATCTCAGTCTTTACCTCCAAACCCTCCTCTGTCACAAAAATAAGCAGAAGAAATTGCAAGGAAAAAGGAACTTTTTTCCCACAAAGTGAGAATGGAAGGCTTCTGTTAGGTTTACAACAGAAGCAGTCTCACAACCTTATCTCCAGTGTCACTGCAGTGACTCCATCACTGTACTGAAGTGAATAAAAGCTCTGTTGCTCACAGTAGTTCTGATTCCAATCTCACACCAGAATCAAACAGGAGTCGTTCCATTGAAATCAGTGAAGTTGCAGCAGTGTTAAAACAGCATGAGATCAGAATTGGGCATATATATATATATATATAGCTGAGTAAAGTTTATGATGAGTTGCCCTACTGTATGATCAACATACTTGTGAGAAGGTAGTCACTCCTCATTCTCACAGATGCTACCGTTTCTTATATAATATAGTTTCACCTGGGCACTGTAAGGCTGCTGGGCATTGTCAGATTTGACCTACTGGCTTTGTTTTGTTACACAGACAAGTTGTACCATCCAGATGTTCTATCTGACTGCTCTGGTCTTGTGAACAAACAAGGAGGGTATTGAATGCCATAATCTAGTTTAAATAAGAATGGTTTCCTTGAGTTTTATAGCTGGCCATGTGAAAAAAATACAGTGAATAACCATTTCACATAAAAAGATACTTTTCAGAGCAGCAATTATAGCTAAAAGAATATTATCGAAATGAAAAGGGGCCTCCTTTGAATTGATTATTGGCATTGGCATGATTTCTGTTGAAAAATGTGCAAATGTTAGAATGACTTCCGTGTGTTTAGGAGGAGATGGGCAAAGGCACAGTGAACAGTTGCGTGCCCAGGTCCCATTTCAGTGCCCTTTGTGCCTTTGAAAATCTCCCCCTTTTGTCAGTGATGGTGGAGATACATGATGAGTGTAAATATGAATAGCATTCACCCTGATAACCTGTCTAACCCTGCTTTCAGTAGCATGCCCTTAACATACCTTATTAAAGAACTTGCTGCACACATGTTCATGGCCTTTATCTATAGGTCACTTACGGTCCTAACTTCAAAGAGCCTTTCCTTCTGGCAGGCCTTTCACAAGCTCCTCTGGCAGTCAGTCACCCCAAAAGGACGGGGGCAGGTTAAAGAGGAGTCATATAGCCCCAGCCTCACATTATCCAGGCCAACAGTGCTGGTCAGGTGCAGTGAAGGGAGTGCACTGCACCATTGGAAGTGGAGGTGCAGCAGGAGCGTTCTGCCTGTGCACCAGGGAGCTGTGAGAAGTGGTGTTCCCCACCCATACACACCACTCCACCCCCTGTGTGGGTCAGTACATGAAGAGCAGGTGAGAGAAGGGATGACGCAGGGCCATTTGCACATATTTGCGTCATGCATGCACCAGCTATCCAAACCTAAAGCAACTCCCCTATCCTGGGTTTGTTTGTCGTGAGTCACCCAGCATGAGGTGATTCTTGTTTTGCCCGAGGTGTATCCCTCTTTCCACCACCACCCCCCGTTTTCCCGCTCTCTCCCCAAAAATGGGAGTGAATTTAAAAACACACACTAAAAACCCGTAGACCCTGTTATCTTTGTATGGATTGTCTAATCACTTGAATCTTAAATTCTCGTTTCAAACTAAAGCTCTTCGTGCGGGGTCTGTTAATTCGGGGGGGCTCCAGTTAGGCACCTTCGTAAAAATGGACTCATTTACAGAAATATTGAGCGGCCATAACAGCCGTTGATGGTAATGGGAGCCGAGAGTGCTCAGGGCTTCTGAAAATTGGGTCACTTTGTTCTAGGTGCCCCATTTTAGTCACCCACATCTGAACAATTTAGCTGATGTCTTGCCATGTGTCTGTACCATCCTTAGCATGTTTTGGACACTACTGCAGTTATTAAAAAATTGTGACTTTTAAAAAGGGAGAGATTTCCTGGTAAGTTTAATTGACCTTATTTTTCATCTTGACAGATATTTAGAGAAGACGATCCGCTCAGCAGTGGAACAGCATCTCTTTGATGCTCATGGCTCAGGTGGGCAGAGTTCAGAAGACTCCGAATCAGGAACATCGTCAGCCTCTTCAAATGTGTCCACCAGGCAGAGGAGGCGGCATCACAAAGAACAGGATGAAGGCCGACGAAGCAGAGACGTGTATGTTCGTGATTTCTTTTCCATTAAAAATTATATTTAGTTGATAGCATCATAATCACACCCATTAAATAGGCAAGACTCTGTCAGTAGTTCCGTTATTACAAGCCTTGGCCCCAGTTCTGCAACTGAGAGCGTACAGAGTGACTGCTGCACCTGTGCCAGGCTCCATTGACTTGCTTGGAGCTGTGAACTGCAGAACCAGGGCCTTGATTTGTGGTCGTTTCACAGCGGAATGGGCTAAAAGTAGTGTTCGGTTTTTGTTTTAGTTGTATGTATCTGGAAACAGTAACACTCCTGAAAAAATCAGTTTGGGCATTTGTAACTTAATACTGGACAAAAAACCCTTTCAAATGCTTTTGTATAACAAGAAAGATACAAAATTTGGACCAAATTCTAATTTCACATGTAGAAAGACAGCTTCTGTTCAGATTTTGCAATGCTCCGTATGTGCACTTGAGAGAAGAATGTGCCCCTTTTATTAATAAAAAATAAACTACTTTTGTCTAAATGGTTATAAGACAGATCAACCGTATTTTGAGACAGCTTTTTTTTAAACGCCTCTCAAGGATTAGTCATACATAGTATTCCTACTGATAACATACAGCATATAATACAGATGTGTCACCATTGCATTCTGAATAGAGGTGGTGTTCACGCACAGATCTAAGGATTTTTTTTTTTTTACTGAAAGGGAAAATGTGACCTTTCCCCACTTTTAGCAAATAAAAAGTATTTTTAAATGGGCAAGATGTTTGCACAGTCTAAACTGTTTCAAAATACATATATGGAAGACTGAATCCCAAGAATGTGTATTATGGGTGTGTGAGGGGAAATTGAAATATTTCTTTTTTTTTGTAGGGCAGTAACTGAGTACAACTGTATACTATGGCCAACATTTTCAAACTGAGACCCTGATCTTGCAAACATTTACGCGTCTGTTTAACATTAAACATATGAGAAGTCATATTAAAGTTAAGCATGTGCATATGTGTTTGCATAATTGAGGGCCTAAAGTTAGACTCTTAAATACATGTTATAGGTGCCTTTATAAAAATTACCTTATTTTCAGAGCTGCTGAACACCAGCAAATCTTACTGAGCTACAGGCCTTAGTATCTTTTAAAATCAAGCCACTTTTATTTAGGGGGCCTAACTTTAGGCACCCAGGCTCAAAAATTGTAATCCATACTACTTGACATCCAGGAATATAGACATCCAAGGCCAGAAGGGATCATTGTGTTCACCATTGTGTATAACACAGGGCCATAGAACTTCCCCAAAATAATCCCTAGTGCATGTCTTCTAGAAAAACATCCAGTCTTGATTTAAAAATGGTCAGTGATGAGAATACACCACGACTTAGGGTAAATATGGAATGTTAACATAGCAGAGAAATGTAACTGCAGTAAAAGCATTTCTGACTGGCTTTTCAGGTAAGTAGGTCAGAGGCGGGCTAGCGTACGTGTTTGGCGGCATATATAGCACTGCAGTTTTTTCTGCACAGCCTCTGCATTGCATTGTATATTTGCCGTTAGTGCTTTCTAGTCCATTTAGCTGCTAACTCTTCAGTACCGGATAGACCCCAAAGCCCCAGACATTAATTTAAAGCAAATCAAAAATCCTAACTTAATGGCACTGAGAAATCAGGTCATTTCTATGGTTTCATAGACATAAATTGTCCTGGGATCTGTTATGGGAAATTGTGAAAATTGAAAATTTCATTTGAGATCTTTTTGATTTTGGCTGGCTTGATCTTTTTGCTGTCTGGACACAGATCTAAAGACGACCCATGGTGCTACCCAATACAGTGGCAGCATACAGCTGGGATAATATTTATGGCATAAACATATGCAGAGGCTTACATTTTGCACACCACATGACCTACCATCTAAATGTAATGAATCACATCTCAGTGGTTTAAAAATAATAATTGCACCAAGTTAAATGGGTCTGATAGAATTATAGATCTCTGGATAAAGCCTCTGTCATCTACCTTTTCCAGAAACAAAACATAGAAATGACTTGTGACCTAGAAAATAACTAGAGCGTTTTTAAAAAATCTGAGTACTTTCTCCCTCCTGAGGACTAGCCAACACTTTGGGGCCAGATTCTCCTCTCTCATTTACCCCGGTGCCACTCTAGAGCAACTTCACTGGTGTTACTGAAAGCAGACCTTGAGCTTTGTACCTCTCTGTACAAAACTGCTGTGGATGCTGACAGCTGTTACCCTCCATTCCAGCCTTCCATCTCTGGCAGGATAGATGTGCTTATAGCTGAAGGGAGCACAGAGGTTGGGAGGAAGGAAATACATATCGATATACAAATAGAAGAAATACAGTGATGTCTGTATTTTTGGAAGTGTCTCTATTATTGCACATAATAGAAAAAACCTATTAAAGAGGGCAGAGGAGTGGCCTTGCAGAAGAACGACTGCAGGGAAAGGGAGCTAGCGGAAGATCTCCACCCTCCTAAACGAGGAGGCAAAGATGAGCATAGATGACATTTCTGGAAAACACACAGATCTGACTAGACAAACAGGAATTTATCGCAGTGTCTGATAAGAAGCATTTAAGCAAGCTAACACATTTCCATGCAGCACAACAAATCACACACTTCTCTATCACAGCAGTGCAGTTATTGTTGATGAGGCACTTTAATTCCCATCCCGTTCTCTGTTACTGATCACTCTCCCACCCCCACCCCCCAAAAAAGAAAAGGAGTGTACAGTGGAAATGCCTCGTGTGTTCTTACCCTGCAAACTTGGGTAAAGGGATGAGTTACAGTAGGTTTGGGAGCCATGCCCAAATTCTGCTTTCAGTTTATACCGGAAATTATTACAAGTTGTTTGGTGGGTTTTTTTTAGCAACTAACATTTGTCTCTGGGAAAGTTAACTCTCATAACCTTATAAAAATAACTAGTACATCCAGGGGCTGATCCATTCTTTCCACTGACTTTAGTGGGAGTTGGATCAGGTCCACAGTGTTGATCACCATGTTTTCTCATGCTATGTAGTACACCTGTTTTTAACTCCTTGTTGGGGTTTAGGATGTCGCAGCCTGTGTGTGTTTCTTGCAATAGGATGAAACGCAGATGGGGTTTAAGAGACAAATCCAGAACTGCACCAGTCAGCATAATGCATTTCTCTGCCAGTAGCATAAATGCAATAGGATTGTGTTTTTAAAAAACAGTTTTGTTGCAATGTTATTTTCCTTCCTCAGAGAGGTCATCAACAAAGAAAACATTCCTTCTGGATTCGGAAACCTTGAAGATTGTATCCTGACTCCTCAGGAAGTAGAAAAATTACAAGAAAACAACTCCGGGTATATTGGAGAAAGGAATAAACCAAAACGGCAGAAATCCAGCACTAAACTTTCTGAGCTCAACGATAACCAAGATAGCCCTGTGGTAAGCGAACATGCCATACCACTTGCAGAGAGGGTCAGTATCATGTTGGGAAAGAGCATCCCACTCACAAGCAAGCATCACGCTTCTCCACTGCCTTGTACTTTGTGTAGCCATTTACAAACATGTAATCACTTGCACTTTGCACAGCTGTAAATGGCTGATTAGGGCCATGGAGAATCAGGCCCTACATGTTTAACAAGTGCATTGTGGTTACAGAAGGGCCAAATTCACATTTTGACCCTCTTAGTCTACACGTAGCTATTTTTGTTTTTAATAAAGCAAAACAATGTGGTTTCAAAAATAGAGTAAGGAAGTGAAATTTGTCCCCAACTCTGCAAGAGTTTAGTAGGATTGAGACCAGCACCTCGCAGGTTGGACCAGCAGCTTGTGTGTGGGGGTGGGGGTGGTGTCTTTTTTTAAATTCTGTCTGATAGTTTTCCATCACAATGTAGCTCATCAGCGTGTTATTTGTAGCGAATGAGTGCCAGGGACATTATGAGTGGGTCAGTTTGGTGGTTGCCCTTCCTCCCAGCAGCAGCTGCACTGCAGTGGTGCTGTATGCATACACTCTGCAAAATGCTTTGGAGTCCTTTAGGATGAAAGGTGATCAGTCTAGATACATCACACCTTCTGACTGCAAATGCACCAGTTATGTTTGCAATGTACCACAGCCTACAGAAGACACGGGTTTAAACTGTGCAGCGTTTTTGTTTTGAATCGCAGCATGTTTGTGATCCCCGTTTGACCTTCCCAGTAGAAGACAGTTTGCCCACAGTGACAAACCGCAAAAATTGCTGATGCAACATCTCCTTCCCCCTATAGCCAACACAGGCACCAAATGTGTTAGCAGTTAGAACCTACAGGGTCTTTCAACTTGGGCCCTTGATAAAGACAGGCATGCAATGCCATATGGTACCTGGTACATCACAAACTTTTAGCACCATTGATAGCATTACAATACCCTGAGAAAAGAGTGGGCTTTGCCAGCTGTGGAATATTTTCTCTGGTTGTTGTTGGTTGAGTTCCAAAGTCTCCTATAGGTGAGTGCCTGTGAAATGTGTTAGGTTTGTTTTGAAAAAGTACATTGTGTTCTGGCACACTTGTTTTAGATTACACAACCGTGGTTATTTATCAGTCTAAAATGTACACAGATACCAATGAGAGAATGAGTTGGGTTCTTTTGTGTGCTAGATAGAAATGGTATTGATAACATTAAGGAAAGAAACTGAGAAATCATAGGCTCCATGTATTAGATTTAGCACGAAGCATCAGTAGCCTATTGCATATAATAGACATTTAATGTTTGCACCCTTAGAGCTGCTGCACGAGACAGATTTCAGCATTTGGTCCAAGAGTGCAAGTGGCTCTTTTGTGGGTGTTCCGGAGGTGGGGAACGTGCAAGGAGCCTCCCCCATCCAAAAAAGACCCTCTTGTACTTACAATTCCAAAGTAACTGGCCAGAGTAGAGCTAACTGCCCTCTGGCGGCAAGTACTGAACATGCAGTAGCTTCCCTGTGGGACAGTATGTGCAGTTGCCTCCTTTCCTCCTCTCTACTGGAGAAGACCGCATCATTTTCTTTGGTGGGGGATTCTTCTTCTGCTTCCCATTACTGTGTTAATGGGTGGTACAGTGACCATCCACAGACATTGGAAATATTTCTCCTTTTCTTTTAAATAAACATAAAGCAAATTAGTTTCTGCAGACGTGGAGCCATGTCCTGGCTCTGGATACACATGAGGAACTTCCACTGAAGTGCCACGGAGAGCCTGATTTGCTTTTACACTAAGGCCCTTTAATACCACTCTGGCAGTGTAAAGGGGCCTGAAAGTGGAAGGACATTACACTGATATCCCCATTCAGGCCCCTTCACTCTGCCAGAGTGAAGTGTAAATGAGAATCTGGCCCAGAACGTGGCCTTTAAGAAGGAAAGACCTGCCAAAATACCTACTTGACTGATACCTTGGGGTTGAGGGGTTGGGGAGGCTCTAACCCAGTGGTCTCCAACCTTTTTACGCCCAAGATCACTTTTTGAATCTAAGTGCAACCCAGGATTTACCCTGCCCCTTCCCCGAGGCCCCGCCCCACTCACTCTATCCCCCCCACCGTTGCTTACTCTCCCCCACCCTCACTCACTTTCAGCTCTAGGATCGACCAGTCAATCGCGATCGACCACTCTCAAATGAAGGGCCATCAAATTGCATTGCCTATAGCTTCTCTGTCCCTTACACATTTCCCTTCTGTGGCCCTTCTCTGAACTGTGGATCTGCTGGAGGCCGGGATTCGTACACTGGCTGCACAGATCCTACCTGGAGCACACCTATGAGACGTGGCCAGGCACGTTGTCACCTTGTGTGGTGTGGCTGAAAGTGTATCTCCGTGGAACTGTCAAATGGAAACAGGAGGAATATTTCTGTGACCGTTTAAGGAAAGCACAAGTCAGAATGCACAAAATACACATAGTATAGGATGCAGCTGTAGAGAGGCAGCCTCTGCCAACAGGACATTGCCCAGGAACTTGCTTGGAAAATAGATAGGAGAACTGCATCTCCCATCATACACAGAGCATGCACGTATACTCGTAAGTTACTGCTCCTGTGGGACCCTAAGATGTAGCTTGAGCTGGCATGGCGACTGAACTCTCTCTTATGAATGTGATTTATTTCCTATTTGTATTGCAGTAGTGCCCAGAGACCCAGCCAGGAAGAAGGCCCTATTGTTCTTGGTGAAGTATAGATACATAGTAAGGCCTTGTCTAAACACTGTTGTCCAGTTATATCATTATAGATAGATAGATATACCAGTATAACCTTCCGCGTGGATACTCTTATTCGGGTACATGAGTGACTTTTTTTCCAAATGATGTAAAGTAAACCGAAAAAGGCACTCTTATACCAGAATTAGGGTGTCCACATGAGTGGTTATACTACACTGGTATAACTATACAGATTGAAGTTCCTACCTTAGCTTATCCCAATATAACTTTCCTCCGTAGAAAAGCCCTAAGAGACAGTTCCTGCCCCAGGAGCACTCAGGCAACATCCTCTTTCCCATTTTCTCTTAACTCTTCCCACCCCATCAGTGAAGCTTGAAGTGGTTAGTAGGGAATTGTGTGGGAACTCTTGTCTTATCTGCTCAGTAGCATCTGACCCAGAGTGTGAAGGGACAGTCAAAGAGAAATCCTCTTCAATTAACCCTCCTAAGCGAAACCAAATAATAAACATTAAAACTTGTTATGCCCCGTTTTTATTTAAACTGCTGAAATTCAAGATGACCAGGCATAAAAATGAGATCCGAAGAGGCTCCGAAGGCAATGCTGAAGCATAACTAGACTGTGCTGATGGAATCGTGTAGCCAAAAGAACACATCTGCTTGGATTTTAAAGAGAAGGGAGTTCCGCATCATGAACGTCTCTGAGTGCTCTGGGAATTCTGTTCTCACGTAGTCTTGTTCAGGAACTGCACTCTGATGCACTGGCAGAGGGCTTTTTCTTCTATTTAAAACCACTGAAGGCTGCCTTCCGGGAAGGAGACATATCCAAACATAAGAACTGAAAAATTGTACTCGCATGCATGAAATGGCCATATTCAGCGTATCTAGTAAGAGACTATAGGCGATTTTGAAACATGCTTCCAGTTTGAAAGAAACTCCGTAGGAAAACAATTTTCAATAAGCAGACACTCAAGTGTGTACAGGACTTGCTCACTTATGTCTGCTTTCCCAGTCCCTCTTATTTATCGGTTTTTATAGGCACTATAGAGGTGAGATATATTCAGCAGAAAGAAAATGAACTGCATGAGTTGCTTACAAGTATAGAGTATGTGACTTGACCTTGAGTGATGGAAGGTTAAAAAAAATTCTGATTCATTCAAATTAAGGATTAGATTTTCACATCAGTTACACTTGTAAAATCTGACTTTTGTATCTTGTGTTCATAATTAGCCATTTGTATATGCCATTACTCTGTATGTGCTGTGTGTCCAAAATGTAGGTCTTTTTGTGCACCCATTTTTTGTCTGGTTTTTTGGTGCTCCTTTTAGAATTTAGCTTGGAGGCTGGTAAGAGACACAAACAGCCTTATGGTCAGTGGCTGGGATAACCAGTGTCTAATGAAATCATGTCTGTAAAACTGACACAGGTCATTTATAAACCTTTTTTACACAAGCGAACCAGGATAGACCAGAGTTCAGATTCTTTTCATAATTTTTCAAGCTTGAGATGAATGACATCATTAATATTCCTTGTAGCTGGTGACCAGAGCAAACCTCAAATCAAGATTGTGTAATTGATTGTCCTGTATTCATGTTGTTGTAGTTTACGTAACCTCCATGTATATAGTAATCATTTTTCATCCTTAGTCTCTTCCTCTTTCAAGAAGAGGCACTTTGATTCTTCCTGAGTCAAACACAAACTGTGCTGTCATTAAAATGTGTTTTGAGGCAACTCTATTACTTTGGTTGCTTTCACCTTAAAATTCTTGATATGAACGTGATTTAGTGAGTAAAGCGTAGGATTGGCTGGTGGCAGATGTCTTGGATTTTGTTACCAGCTCTTCCACAGCTTGTTAAGAGATTTGCCCTCCTCTTGTTCTTTTTCCCAGTCTGTTAAATGGGGGACAGGAATCCTAGCCTCACAAACTGTTCTTTAAGGGCTTCTTGTGACGGGCACTTGTTTTAGTGCCACGCTGTTGTTTTTGGTGCAGGAAATTGATAGTAAAGCATGGTTTTTAAATTGTAATTGTATGAAAGACCCGCGACTGTCCCCTTGTTCTATGTAGTACTTGGTTTGGATATGGTGCTGTAATGACCTCCTGCATTATTATTCCTTTTATCTAACTTTTTGTCTTAATATTTGCTGTGTTACAGAGTATGGAAAGCTTTAGCTCCTCAAGGCCGATAGCCAGAGCAGGACCTGATGACATGGAGGTTTTGTCTGACGAAAGGTGACTTTTATAACTTACGTTCTGCTCTCCCAAGGGGCTCTATGTGATGTGATTGTTGTTTCTTAGGGCACGTCCACACCGCAGCTGGGCGTGTGCTTCTCAGGGCAAGCAGATGGACGCTTGCTAGTTCTGCTCAAGCTAGCTTGCTGAAAATAGCACTGTGGCACTAGCTAGCCACCCCATGGGTGGGTGTGTACTCGGGCACTAGCCTGAGCCACCCCTGTTACCATGGCTACGCTGCTCCTTTTAGTGTTCTGTCTCCCTGTGCTGGCAGGCCTGCTCCCATCTGCTGTACAGACAGACCCTCAGTAGTCCATGGGGGTGACTTTCAGTTTGCTGCAGACAGGGCCGGCTCCAGACCCAAGCGCGCGCTTGGGGCGGGATTCTGCCGGCGGGATGGCAGGCGGCTCCGGCGGACCTCCTGCAGGCATGACTGCGGAGGGTTCGCTGGTCACGCGGCTCGGGTGGACCTCCTGCAGGCATGCCAGTGGATGCTCCACTGGAGCTGCGCCCTCCGCAGGCACGTCTGCAAGAGGTCCCCCGGAGCCGCGGGACTGGCGACCAGCAGCCGCGCCCCCTGCGGCGTGCCGCCCTGCTTGGGGTGGCCAAATTCCTAGAGCCGCCCCTGGCTGCAGAGGGGCTTCATCATCATCACAGCCCCACATTGGGCTTGTATAGAGAGGAGATAGGCTCTGCAGGAAGCCTTGGCCCTCTCTTGTATAACAAAAAGGGGCTCGGCCCCCATGCCACATAGAACAGCATGGAGGGTAGGGAGACGGGCAGGCCAGGAGAAGGGCCCCAGGATCTGTGTTTTCATGGGTACTGTAAACTCCAACACCCCCCCAAGACAACTGCTGCAGAAGGGCAACTGACGCACTTTAGCCCAGATCCCTGCCCCCAAGTTTGGGGATCCCAACCCCCTTTTCTGCACTTCATTTTCCTCCCCCATAGAGCCTAATCACTCAGCTTTGCTTGAGTAAGGAGAATTTTACTCCATCGCTGTATTTGTGAGTGTGGGGGTTGTTGGGAGATGTGAATTTGTTTGGATTAAGGGCAGAAGAATTTAATTCTATTATATTTTCCACAAATAGCTTCTAAGAGGAAGCAAAATGGATGGGATAGCAGCTTAGAGTGCTGTGACACTGAGTATCACATATTTACTGTATTTACAAGCAATAGCAAGCACACTCCAATCCTTTTAAAAGAGATGGTATTGGCAATGGGAGCCAAAGTATAAAAAGTGGAGGGTACAAAAGTTTGTTTGCTTTCACTATGAGACAGTCTGGTTTATTTTTGTTTTTTCTTTTTTCTTTTTTTTAAATAGCAAAGAAAATGAAAACGACGATATGTTTTTCAAGCACTCACAGGTTGGTATCTTCATATTTTTGAGATTTGGCCCTGGGCAAAACAAACAAAAAAGTTCAATTTTATAGAACTAGCCGGTCAGGAAGGTAAATGCTTCAAATGAAACATTGTAACTCTGAGGCAGCGCCCTGACCTCCAAAATGAAGTTTGCTTTGTTTTTCTCCTGGATATAATTGAACAATGAGGCTTAAAACATCTGTTCCTTTCCCCGTAACCCTTACTTATCAAAAAAACAAAAGTCACTGAACTCAGCAGTTTGACATTGAGTTCCATACAGATCCTAGTGAGCAGGGCATGTGACTGATTAGTTCACCGTGTACTGAGATTAACTTTGCCTCTCCTGGTTTTTTCTGAAATAATTTTGGTCTTTTATATATGACTTCCCATTGTGGTTTCCTAATCTTGGTGGATAAATTTTCATGACGCTGTCTGATGCAAATTCATTTTTTCCCCTCTTTCTCTCTTGGGGATGGTGACTTGAGGGAGGGAATTGCTTATTTAGAAGGGGTCTGTTTCTGCCCTATGCTAATCATTTTTCACCCTGGCTTCTTGCCAGTGACTCTGTAACTATTCTAAGAAATGTACCCTGAGAAGCCAGCTAGATATGGTTTAATTGGAGTTTGAGCTGAAACGCATTCATGCCATCTTTTTACGCCACATTTCTTTCCCTGTGGTTGTGCCTGCACAAGACTTTTTTTCCCTTAAAGATGCAATACGACCAGTGCAGCTCTGCCGGTAAGTGCCATAAAAGGAGTGCCAGCGTAAGTAGGGCTGCCGGCATTTTAATCACTGGTTCATTTAGCACTGCTCAGCAGGTCTAGACAGCACAGCAGTTAAAATGCCACTGGAGACTTATCTGCACCAGCGCCCCTTTAGTTACTACCCCTGTTGGAGCTGCACCAGTGGCAGAGGGAGATTTTAAGAGGGATGGGGAAAAGAAAAAACTATTGTGGACACGGGCTGTCTGTATTCCACATGATGGGTTGGAGGTGGAAAGGGGTATTGCAGCTGATATTTTTAAACCCATCTCTTTGCGCTGTTTAAAAATAGTTGCTGCTGTTTTGTTGATGTTGCTAGACCCTTTGATTTCCAGCAGTGGTACTCTCAAGAAGCAGGAAGGGTAGGGAGAACTGGAAGTGATTGTCTGAAAATGATGAATCATTGGGCTCAGTGTGGCCCTGTCATGGCATGTTGCTACAGAGGTTATGCAGGCCGTGTTTTCAGTGAGGGAGGTGGCATTGCCTTAAGACTCAATTTGTAGCTTTGCCACAAGCTCTCAGCTTGACCAGAGTTCACCCTGTGACTAGAAATGCAGTCTAGTCCCCAGTTCCCCCTGGGCTCTAGGGAGGGAAACAATCTGTGACAGCCCTGCACCAGGTACAGATAACTCCACGCTGGCTCAGCTGGGCTGGCTAGCACATTGGCACAGGGATAGAGCCCAGGCTTCAGCCATGCCTTTCTCCTACCTCTCCATTCTGTGTGGGAGAGGACACAGGGGTCTGCAGAGGCTGCTGTCTCCAAGCTCTTGCATGGTATGGACAGTAACTTCTAAGAGCTGACCCTTGGATTTCAAACTAGTTTTGTTTTGTTTCATTTTATTTTAAAAAATCTGGAATATTAAATTATGGTTTCAGAATGAACTTCTCCGTATAAAGAACTTAAAATTCAATAAGAAAAGTGTAGCATTAACCCTGAGATCGCATTATATAGGAATTACAAGGTCAAGAAAATGTTGCATTCCTTCACGGTAGTTTTACATTCCTTGTGCTTTGTAAGCCTGTTGCTTAGGGGAGCTTAAAACATACCTTTTGTAACAAACAACTCATTGACTAAAAGTGAAAGACTTTTACTTACCCTTCCACCCACCCACACCACCTCCAGTATAAGGATTTTGAAGAAGATATGAGGAGCTTGCAAGCTGAGATAATTGAATAGGCATTGGTTGTTACTCATACAGTTTTTGGTTTGCACTGGACCCTGGATGCAGGCATGTAGAGTCCCATGTATTCTGCACTCCTGGAGCATTGGAATTTGCTAGGGTCCATCCTTTGCTGTAGAAACATGCTCCAGAATCTAAACTTTCATTTAAAAAAAAGGGGGGGGGGTCCTAGCACTTACGGTTGCGAAGAAAACCTTTCCAAACTGGAACTGAATGTAACCAATGTAAATGATGTCTGTCTGGGTCTGCATACACCCTGAAACAGTAGCTCTCAGAGGCATGTAAACTGTTCCCATTCATTTCAGTGTTGACCTTGAAATGTAATGATGCCAGTCTGTTCGTCAGCATATTAACTGCTGATCATATTGACATCCAGCTGATGTGCTCATTCCACAAACTAGAATGGCTTCCCAGACCTCCCCAGGTCTTAAAAAAATAAACGGGTGTGGGGGCTTCAGCTGCAAAAACCTCTCGCTTCCACCTGCCAATGTTTATAATACAGTTAATGCATTTCCAGTATTCAACTCTGCAGCACATGAAACATGTCGAGGGTTGAGTAAAATAAATGGAATTTAATGCCAGATGAACTAACAGAGGGTCCTGTCAGGTGGTGGTATTTCCCCCCCAGTTAAATCACTGAAATCTTTAGGTTTTTACATTTATGCAAAGCTGCAAATGATTCCCCAGATGCAGTGAGATTTGCATAATTCAGGGGGTTAGCCACAGAATGGATAGTGGCTTGCAGCTCTGGGAAGGTGTGCCATGTTTCACAGTTCTAGTGGTTTGTTAGTGGGAGAGTCAGAGAGCCCTTTAAAACAAACACAAAAGAGATTTGGATCCACTTCCGACTGTCAGTAGAATACAGACTCTGAACTCAATTCCTAGACGTTTCTGTTTCCTTCTAACATTTTGAGATGGCTGAGCACATTGTCAAACACACTTCAGAATAAGAATCACAACTTTGTCTCTGTTTAGACAGCACCTAGTACACTTACTGCAACCAAAACAATAATCACTGTCATCATTCCCCAGGCAGAGTTAAAATAAGCATAAAAGGTTACCTCTGCTTTGTTGTTGTCTTACCCATGAAGCACCATGAATGAGAGAGATCCGAATCTATGTCAGTCACTTCCATTCTGGCTCTAGTACCAGCATTTCAACGATGGCGGTGAAATATGCTGCTTGCCTGTACGTAATCTTCCATCCCTAAAATGAACAGCTCAATAAAGGACGTGATTTTTTGAAAGGGATCAGAACCTGGCCTTCTATTTTGCAGCTCCAGTTTTGCCAGGCACAAATAAAGCATGTAAATATCAGCCTACCTGATTTATTGATTTAGTCATGTAGTTAAACTCTAGGTGGCATCAATTGCAATCCCAGTTATTTGCAACCACAATATTTGTTCCTACAAAATGTAGCTGTGAACGGTTTCTAAAAATCATATCCAAAGTGTCTCATTGTAAGATTTTGTTGTTGTTAATGTTACTAGGATCAATGGTATGTCATGACTTCCGGCTAGTAAGATCAGTACAGAGTTCTTTAGATTTGTGAGGAATGGTAATATATTGACCCCTGAAGCATGCTGCTTCCCATTTTTTCTGTTGCTATTTATACTTCCAACTCAGCTTCATAAAGGCTGGAAGCCAGTTGCATCAGGCAACCAAAAAGAAAATTGTTGTCATTAAAATAGTGAACTATCCATGGAATTGTAGGTTGAGATTGTTAATTCTAATGCATTAGGTTACACTAGTGCACATCTGTCTTCTTGTCTCTCTTGGGTTTATGCCACCATTATTCTTCAGAATGCCTAATGGTTTATTCATAGTATTAGGAGCTACATGAGTGAGTAAGTAGCCCATGCCCTCAAGAACTGAGAGTAACTGATTGTTATAACAGGACAGATCCATTTTTAAGCAAGAATTTCAAATATTGCAATCAGCTAAGTGAACTCAAAGGAAAACACGTCATTAAGTTACTATGTCAATGGAAATATTTACATTGGGGTGAAATGTACCCATCTGGAACATACATTATATCTGCAGCAGATATAAATGTATCCAGAGTCATGATGAATCATGAAATTATAAGGTTGTTTGGGAAAACAGTTAATCCTGTAATAAGTATAAATGATGGTAATAAGGTAAATTACTTTTTCTGGTTGCTGCCTTCTAAATGCTCCGTTTATTCCTGAATGTTCTGTTAGCTGCTAAAGAAAATAGTTTGGTTTACTCTAGTTGCTGTAGAAACTTAGTATGTTTTTCCCCTCAGATGCTTTTATTAATTACATCACTTTGAAAGCTCATTGCAGGATTTTCAGTCTTAAATTAGTGTGATGACAACACGAGGCCAGATTATAAAATGGTACAGTTTGTCCTTTAGGGAGTGGATAACAGTGTTTGTTTCTGCCCTGTCATGAATCCTGTTGTTGTAGGAGTCTGCAATCATTTAAATCTCTTCAGAAAAAACAAAACAAAACACATTTTTGTTGAATGTAAGGAATGTGGGAAGCAGCTTGTAAGATATCGGGTAGTAAACTGACATTTGTGCTCATGATACACACACTCTAGTGTTGTCAAGTATTTCCTTGGTGCAATGTAAAACAGGGAGAGTTAAGTTTCTAATTCATGGTAATATCAGCTAGCATTGCCTTATTATGGTTAAATAATGTTTAAAAAAGCTAACCTACCAAAAAGAGAAACAAAATGTAAAGTTATACAAATGCATTACATAGCGGTATTTATAAATACCAGGAACTTCAGCATCAAGGTTATAATTTTTTTTTTAATCAAGATGTCATGCATATTCTCTGAGCAATTTTCTCTAACGTCGAATATTCATTGCTATGCTGAATACAGTAAAATTGTTACTCCTTAGAATATTGTAAGTAGGACACAAAATTTGTATGTGATTTAGGGACATGCATGTAGGCAGTGTCAATTCTGACAGCTCATTCTGTGCAGCTTTGAAGTGTGGGCTGGATCCAGTGTCACTGTCTGTACAATGACAATTCTCTTTAGAGTCAAGTTTTTTGGACACACAAACTCTCAGTATAATCATTTGTGCTACTCTGTATCACTCACTGGATTGCTAGAAGGTCTTTTTGTTTGTTTGTTTGTTTTTGACATTCTGCTTGTCAGTTACCTACTTCACTATGATCAGTTAAGAATAAACGATGCTTACTGAAATCAAGTATTATGTAACAGTTTATGTATATATCTGAATGCTCTGTGTTGGTATAGGTGTATATACATACATACGTGCTTTACTTTCTCTTTTCTCTATCTGCCCCCCCCCCATTCTGAGTAGTTCTGAAGATCATTATTCAAGACTGCTCAGATTCCTGTGCATTAACAGCCCTCAGGGACAGCTCCCCTACTTTGTCAGATAGTGACAGAACTATTCAGGAGATCAGAAGGTGATATACACTGTGTGTGCACACAGCATATATGCTGTTATGCACACACACTTGCAGTTTATCTGGAGTGAGAGAATAGCAGTGATTTCTGCATGAACACGCAGCCTATGTAGTATTCAGTGAGTGAATAATAGTGAAGCTAGCAGCAGTTGCTTCCTGCTAGATATAAATTATGGATCACTTACTTGACAGCAGGTTGTGTGCTTTAAAAAAAAAAAAAAAAAAAAAAAAAAAAGCTACTTGCTCTTTCCCTGCATTTTTTTGGCTTTTTCCCAGGGTCCGCATTACTTCCAGCTGCGATGCCAAACCCTACTGCCGTTTAGATTTGCGCAACATTGCTTTAATGCCCAGAGCTCCTCCATAAATAGTTCTGCTCTCCCCACGCCCAGCTAGCAAACAACCACAGGAAATCAGGGCATATGTGCAGCCAGCACAGCTTAGCTGGCACTAATTGATCTGAGCCTTGCACAGCCTGCATGAGAGCATTTGTGTATGGGGCCTGCGCTTCTCGCTCTCCAGAGCTGCTGCTGCCTCAGGAGCAGCGACAGCTGCTTTTAAAAGACACCATGTTGCTGCTGTAGCCTTAGCAACAACAGCGGCATTTTTGTTGACGTTCCAAAGAGTTTCACTTCTTTAAGGAAACGCACCCACCCTCTCTTCCCCCCTCCATCTCTGTTCTTCCCAGTCAATGATTTGAGGCGTTTTTCAGCTGCATGCAGTTGTCTGGACAAACAGCCTCGGGAGCTCCTTGTGGCTTTCCAAACAAGGAAAAGTTCAAGGAAAGCAGATGGACGGATGTTTTTGCCAGTGTGAGTGACCAATTAGCATTTTGGGGTCACTGAACAGGGCATTTAGTTTCTGGAAACATTGTGGACTGTTTGTTTTTGATCTTTTAGCTTAAAGGAACACACTTGTTGCTGCAGCTATAGGTATTTTTCACCTCCCTCTGAACATTACTTTTTTTTTTTTTCTGTGTGTTTGGGATTATAGCAGATTTCGAGCATGAAGATTCAGGAGCACCCGAGCATCCCCGATACCAAATTACAGAGGAACCAAGATGCTGATGGTCAGGAAGATAGCTTCGTCTCAGAAGTGCCTCGGCTGGACTTGACAACCCTGTGCGATGACAACAGCTGGGAAGGTACAGTTGTGTGCTTGCTGTATGAAACAGAAAGAGAGAGTGAGGGGAACATGAGTGGGGTGGGCGTATCTTTGGGCTTATAGTGCCTGGCCAAAAACAACAGGAAATGTATTTTTATCTGGAGTCTGGAGAAACTGGAAATGGAATACTGGATTGGTGCCAAGTCTGATTGTAATGTAGGGAAAGGCGGGAGAATGTGTTTGCTCCTTTCTTGCAATGATTCTTCCTTTCTGATTAAGAATTATTCTTTTCATGGTGTTTTGCAGCCCAGGCTAGTGAGGAGCTGGATCTTACTTAAGCAAAACTGAGTATTTTATAGACAAAAGAGAATATCTGCTTTCTCCTGTGCTTACCCCTCTCCACTCACACCCTACAAAGATATGAAAATCAGGGTTCTATTTCCTGTCCTTTAGTGGTCCTTAGGGACAGTGCTTCCCTAGTCTGTGTTATACTCCGTGTAGAATTCTATTCACCAGGTTAAAAAAAAATGTTAAGTTGCTTGCAGTTCAAATATCTTAATGCTCTGTCTTAGTTCGGTTTTCCAGAGGTTTTTTCGCACTGACTTCGTTAATGGGTTACCTATATTCAGATGCACTCAACGATCTTTTCAGTATAGTGCTTTGCAGAGATTAATGCAGGAGTTGTTTGTTTATTGTTTACATTGCATGTAAATAAACACTGAAGTCATACTCCTGAGTAATTTACACCATATACGCTGCATGTTTGTGGCGAGGGGAGCCACTTGCTATCATTAGCATTTTCCTGTCAGCAAAATGGCCAGGCATTCTGATCTATCCCAGAGATGCTAAGGGGCCAAGTGGCTAAAAAAAATAACTTTTTTTTGTAATGCATATTTGTTGAATTACACATTTTGGGCCCAATCCTGCGAGATGCTGAGCAGCTCCACTGCCACTGACATCAAGAGGAGTTGAAGACGCTCAGCATCTTTTAGGATCAGATCAATTATGATTCCTGCCTATATCCTTTTCTCCAGTGTGCAAGTGAGTGTGCTTTTGTTGTTAGTCCTGAAACTTGGCAGGCGTGGATTGGGAGGGGCTTTTGGTATAGAAAAAGAGTGTTTAAAAAAAGAGACAGAGAGAGAGAGAGAGACAAGCGTGTAACAGGCATCTGCTACTCTGGAAAACAAAACCTGTGAGCAGTGCAGCATGTTGACAATGGACAGGTTCTTTGTTCCTGGTTCCACAGCCTACGTGACACATGTCTTCTGCTTTCCATGTAGGAGGGACTAGTGATGACAGTGTGGGGCAGGGCAGACCAAACCAGTAGCAGTGGGTGCCCCTGATTCAAGGTCAGGCCACCAGCTACCTTCAGTGGCATTGAATTTCTCCACCCCCACCTCCAGCCTGGGAATTCCCTAGATGATATCATCATGTACAACGCATCTGATTAAAGGGCAACACGTACTGCAAGGAAGTCTCCCAAGAGATCTCTGATTCATTATATTTTATTGGGATTCTAATTAGCCATAACCTGAAGGGTTTGGACAAGCATAGGAGTTTTTGTGTTTTTAAAGGTGACAGAGGCAAGAATCACCCCTGTGTATTCTGCTGTCACTTGCGCCTTTTGAAATAAAGATTATTTTCTTTCCTTGATTCCTGCACTTAACTCCCATTGACATTAACGGAGTTCTGTGTATGCCTCAAGGGGAGAATAGACTGATAAGCTTGTCTCCCAGAAACTGCCCCACCTTGTGATACACATTTTAGTTCTGATACAAAGAACTTTTCTAGAGATGCTCTGACTTGCATAAGGACTCTGGACCATTTTCATGAAAATGAAAGGAGTGTATGTGGGTGTGTATATATATATTTTTTAGAAAGCACTTCTTTCAGACTGTTTTTCTTCCTCCTTCCTGTTTAAAATACATATGTGACGGAAGAGGAGTTTGGCAAAAGGGACAGCCAGAGCAGGTGAGACACGTGTCAGTTGTCTCCAAATGCCACCATTTTGTAGTTGCAGTACGCGTGGAGCAAAATGGTGGCTTCTGTGTCTTGGTGAACAGGAGACTTTGAACCCATTTCAGCTGTGAACATGTAATCAGTCTGGCAGTGGCTAAAAAGAGGAAGATGCTAGCCCAAACTCAGACATAATTTCCACATCTAGAGCCAGATTTTGTCTGTGAGATGACTCGTAAATCACTGCTCACAGATATGAGTAAGGGGTTCACAGTCTGGCCCCTATTCTTACGATCTGGGCAGTCTGACCCGCATGGCAGTGTACTGCATGTCCTCCCTCTTCCTCTGAATTGGCACTGCAGCTCTGCTCACTTCCATGGTAAACAGCAAAATCTTCCAAATTCAAATACAGTAACAGTGTTCATCATTGTATTCTATTAAATTCTGGGGTAACTGAGCTCAGAAGCTGCCCTTAAAATCAGTGAAATGGCCAATTCCTTCGGCAAGCAGCTGAGGTTGTGGTTTGGACTGCCTGTGAAATTCTAGCATTGTGTACTCCTGATTGTATCCACTGTTAGGTATTTAGAAGCCACAGAACAATGGGTTTCTGGTGGAGCGACTCATAATTGGCTTGTGAACACAAATTCAGTAGCTGAGGTTCCCTTCTCCTCCAGGTATCACAGCCTCCGATTAAAATTCTTAGGAAAGGTCTGAGGGGAAGCAGATATGAAAACAGTTCTACAAGATAGTCTTGTGTGGGGAATGGCTACTGTTCTCTTACCTTTACACACACAGACTAAATCTCATCATATTTAAACCACAATGTCTTAACGCACATCAGAGTCTCTCTCCCTCAGGGGATTCTTCCAGGCACTTCACTAGAACCGAGTATCTTTTGGGGGTGGAGACATAAAGTAGCAATTATCCAGCCCACCTGAGATCAGCATCAGGTTAGAAATGTTCATCTTTGGGACCACTGCGACATGGATAACTCTGTGACCCCCCCCCCTCCCGCCCCTCTGTGCTCCTCGCTCTGATCTAAGTGGTCTACGGAGGTGGCCCACTTGTTGGCAGCTGGAATGAAGTCAGATTTGGGGCTAGTCTACACGTGGAGTTGTTGCTGATTAACTCTCTATATGGACAGGCCCTCACACACAGAATGGTCATCCCCACATGGGGTGACATTTGTTCTGTCTGCATAAAGACTGACTATTTGGGTCCTATGCAGGAGGAGTTTGGGGAGGTGTAATCCCCCCACGACCACCACCACCCATATACACACAAGGGCTACCATTCAGCTGGAGTAGCAGTTGCAAACTCTCAAGGGCTGGAGCCAGTGGATCTGCATAAAAAAAGCTCCTGATGTGGGCCCTCCCTGGACCATCCCCACATAGCTGGCACACAGACCAGTCTTGTGCTACATAGGGTACGTCCCCACTACCCGCTAGCGATCGATCCATCGGGGATTGATTTATCGCGTCTCGTCTAGACGCAATAAATTGATCCCCGCCGCGCTCCCCGTTGACTTCAGAACTCCACCAGGGTGAGAGGCGGAAGCGGAGTCGACGGGGGAGCCGCAGCCGTCGATCCCGTGCTGTGAGGACGGGAGGTAAGTCGAAATAAGACACGTCGACTTGAGCTACGCTATTCTCGTAGCTGAAGTTGCGTATCTTACATCGACCCCCTCCCCTAGTGTAGACCAGCCCATAGGGTGTGCACAGGCACTCTGGTGCCAGCCCCTTCAGGGCTTAGAGTATGGAGGGCCTCGCACCGGCCCCTTGCACCAGAATGAATTTCACTGTGGTGCCCATAGGCATTGAAAAAAGAAGCTATCGCTCTGCAGAGGTGCCATGATTTTATAGGATACATTCAGTTGACACAAATTGAGCGGGTTTTCTGTTTCTGCATCAAATGCTAAGGTGAGGCACGGATAAAATGCATTTCATAAAGAGAAACACTGGCCCTGCAGCTCATCTCTGCTGCCTGTAAATGGGTTCTGTACTGGGCAGTTTGTGACTGCTAGGGTAGCCTGCAAAGTTAGTGAGTCTGTGCAGGCTGGCAACAAATAAAACAGAGCGTTTCCAGAACCGCTCCCATCACAAAGGATTTTAATCTAGTCCTTGTGGATCATGTGGATCAAAGTGCCAGGAGTGGAAGGGACAGCCTGCTGCTTTCATAGTCTAACGTTGCTTTGCAAAATTACCACAAAACTTTACTAGCTTGGGCCCCAAACCCCCTCCCCCACCCTTTACCACAATGAAAAAATGATAGTGAAAACAACTAATGATATGTAATGTTCCCACTTGCCTAAGGCTAGGCATGTTTTTTTTCAATGGGAAAGTGGAATATTGCTGGGTTGACCCAAATTGACTATCCCTCAGTTTGCTGTCTACTTTGCCTTATTTATCTTGCACTAGCGTATTAAAACTAAACTTTAGCCCAGATTTTGTAATAAAAATCTTTTATAAAACCCACAATCAACAGCAGTGTTTTCACCTTATTTTTTTAATTACAGTGAAAACAGGCATTTTTAAACAAATAAGCATTCTCCTGCAGTGTTGGAAACAGAAACATTGCACCACTAAGAACCTGAAAATGAACAACAACAAAAAATCAACAAAGGGCATAAATAATTACCAGTAGATTGGGTTTTTTAAATTCATTATTTGGTTAATCAACAGTGTTATTAAAAACATATTTAAAGGGACTTGTTTTTAATGTAACCAGTCTAAAGGTGATAAATTGCCTTGTCTTTTCTCACTGTTATAAACAGAAATGAAATAAATGTAATTTTATTCTATTTGGTCATTTCTCCTCACCATATAGTTACTTGCAACAAATAGTACTTATATTTTTATCATCATTTATTATGATGATTTATTATTGTGTTAACAAAATATAAACATGGGTACATTAGGAATAGTGTGAATTTGACTTCTGTCAAATTTTTTTTATTCCCGAGCGAAGATGTGATGATGCTTCACTAGGGCTATATATTATTTTGATATACTAAGAGAGGCCACAGTATAAGAAATTTTTTAAAAATAAAAATAGTTATTTTCTCTACTGATACAACACATTTCATTCATTATAAAACTAGTATGTATGTTACACTTTAAAATTGTATTAATTAATTTTAAAAGATCATTTTAATTCCTTTCATTTTCTTCAGCGTTTTCCAATGAAATTTAGGGCAGCATCCCAGCTGATAAAACTTGATATAGTTCAGTTGCTTCACCAGTTTACACTATCTGAAAATCTGGCCTTCATGTTTTAGTCAGATATCTGTCTCCTTTAAGAAATACTGGTACAGTACTTTAGATATCATTGTTCAGTGTATGAACCCATTTTGCAACTGTATTTGCATCTGTATGCATAGGTATTTTACATATGCTTAGGTGATATTTCGTCCTGCAGAGGACCACATGAATTTTTTGAGGGTAAACAAAATAAAAATATAAAAAATTCCCTATAAGAGGATAACAGCTGGTCTTGAGATAACCATATTCATTTATTCAGCCTAGAGACCACTACACTGCATTCTCCACACCTCTTGATTAAAATACTTTTATTGTCAACTGAAGACCATCATTTATCCTTCCTATGGACATTTATTAAAGAGGTAACATGGTAACATATATATGTGCACCTGCATAGTTGCACACGTGCACAACAGGTGGCTGAAAGCTTCAGTGGCAGGTTAGTTGTGGGACTATGAAAGGTAATATACCAGTATTGAAGAGGAGAGTGAAGGCTACAAACATAAGTTTGCCTTTTCCACACAAACTCGGCAGAGGCAAGGCTAAAGGAATTGAAATGGAAGTTCCAAACCAACAAATAGAATGTTCATACATAGACACTCTGAAGTGTTTACACCCATGTGCACAATCTCTAAGTAATTTCTTCCCTGTGTTTATGCATGTCCCTTATTACTGAAGAGTGAAAAAAGATATCTTAAAATAGAAGTGCTCTGGTTGCTTGTTAGAGGCATGGAGAGACTCCCCTATGGAGGAGAGGTTGACAAGACTGGCACTGTTTAGTTGAGAGAGAAGGTGAATAAGAGGAGACATGATAAAGGTATTCAGATTAATCAATGGCTTAGAGAAGATAGAGCACTCCTATTCACCTTTTTACTCACACAAGGACAAGGGACATTCAGTAAAGCTGAAAGTATATGTAAAAGTGAGAAGAGAAAATATTTTTAACACAACACATAAATAACCTGTGGAACTTACCCAGTGCAAGAATTTAGCAGGTTTCGTAAAGTCTTAGTTGTTTATATAGGTAAGGAGAGCTTCCATTATGAGAGTGTTACATTAGGTAAGATAAACACATAAATAATACAAATCCTTATGCTTCGGGCCATAAGCCAACCAGGGACTAGGAGGAACCTTCCCCTTTGGGTCAGTTATTCTATAATTGTGCGTGACAAGGAGCATTTGGCACTAACCACTATGGGAAATGAGATACTGGACTAGTTGGACCATTCATTGATCTGATTCCATACAGCAGATTGTGTGTTCCTTTGCTACTTGCTCCGTTTCTGTTCAGGCTTTGTTATTATATACCACAAGTGGAACAACTAACCCAAAGAGTCAAGACCTCGAGGAATGAAAGTGGGAAATAGTCAGTTTTCTGTAGCTGCCATTTGTTCCGTCCAAGTTTCAAACTTTCTTTCCTTTTAGGACTTCCTTCCTCTCCCCCTTTCTGACCCATTCTCCTTTAGAATGTACATTTCAGCTTTTCATCTGTATTTGAAATTAATAGTGGTACCGCACATGCCTCAGTCACTGCTGACTGTAAAACCGCTTATCTCCGAGCCCTCTTGAGTCATTGTGATACTTCATATGGTACCTGATATCTGGAATGTAAATCTACCTCAGGACAAAGTCACATACATCTTTGTTCACAGGTTGGGTAGTAGCTGAGTTTGTTTACTACTATATGCATTCCTTTTTGCCCTCATTTTTTCCCTTCTAAATCCCAGCAAGGCATAATGCTAATCCCACTGACTGTAAATCACCCAATTACTTGTTATTTTAGAAGGTCCTACTCTAAAGTTGTTAATTCTCCATGATGGGAAGAGGGATCACTGGAAGAATTATATGAGAGTAACTTGACCAGTGAGGGTGGGGAATCAAAGGACATTAGTTTCCACATTTCACTACCACAGGGTCTCAAAAGACTTTTCTGAAAACATTGGGCTGTGTTAAAATTCAGGGAAATAGTTGGACTCTGGAATGTGTATGGCTCCAAATCATCAAAGTTTGATTCAAGGGTTTGTAGATTGTGGGTTTATTTTTTAACCTTAAACTGCTGTATTTTCTCTCTCTTTATTATTGGGTTCCTTCAGGGTAAGGCAATTTAGAAAACATTTGCTGCAGAGATTATGCAAGGGAACTGAAGTTTACATATACATATACATATATATAGGGCCCTACCAAATTCAGGGTCCATTTTGGTCAATTTCACAGTCATGGGATTTTTAAAATAGTAAATTTCATGATTTCAGATATTTAAATCTGAACTATCATGGTGTTGTAACTGTAGGGATCCTGGCCCAACTCTGAAGGCAGCAGCGCAGAAGTAAGAGTGGCATGGTACGGTATTGCAACCATTACTTCTGCCCTGCGGGGGGGGGGGGGGGGGGGGCGCTGCCTTCAGAGCTCGGCACCTGGCCAACAGCCGCTGCTCTCCGGCCCCCCAGCTCTGAAGGCAGCACAAAAGTAAGGGTTGCAATACTGCAACCCCCCTACAGTAACTTTGCGACTCCCCCAACAACCCTCTTTTGGGTTGGGACCCCCAGTTTGAGAAACGCGGGTCTCCCCTGTGAAATCTGTACAGAATAGGGTAAAAATAGCCAAAAGACCAGATTTCACAGTCTGTGATGCACTTTTCACGGCAATGAATTTGATAGGGCCCTACATATATATGTATAAACTAGTGGTAACATGATGTACACGTGTTGTGGTTTAAAAAAAATTACACATCCATCACAGCTGAATCAGTGCATCTTCTCTGCAACTGTGGTCCTTTTGGGCTTTTCTGGAGGCTGGCCACAAGTGAAAGTTTGCCTTTTCCATCTCAGAACCCTAGAGAAGGGCCATTGTGCGAATACCACCTACCATTCCTTCAGGAGTGACTTAACTTTCTGGGAACAGCATCAGTCTTTGAGGCAGAGGGGTGCATCTAGCCTTTGATGCATAAATCATGTAAAACACTTTACACCCCATTGGGTGCTGAATTGAGTATCCCTTGAATTCAGTAATGCAGAGGACAGTGGAGTACCTTAAACCTATTGGGCCATACGGTGGTTTTACAAGAGGATAGGAACACGGAAATGTAACATTATGCAGTAAATGGAAGTGCTATTTTTCAAAATTTACAAAATAAAAAGGCCTGATCTCTGTCATTGGTATAAGATCAGGATCAGAGCCTGTATCCGCAGGAAGCAGATGACTCTGTAGCTGTTTTAAGGCCCTTTCCAATGATTCATCACCCACTATTTGATGTTTTTTCTAACTTTATTTGATTTCAGAACTTCTTGTTAGAATTGCATGTTCAAAGCACAACTCTTAGATCGTCTAATCCTGTGGTGCTAAGTAGGAGCATGCAAACCAGCTTAGTAAACGATCTGAACAGAGAATGTTAGACCCCTTATGGCATCTGGACAGAGTGACCACGGGATTTAAATGATTTTTTTCGGTTTGTTCCAGTATGCTAATCGGCATTCCCAAAACAGATTTCCCTTTCTCACACCCCCAGTCTTCCGAGATGGTTACATTTACCGTCAGCCGATTAATTCAACCCGTGGATGGGAGATTTATTAGCAGTGCTAGTGTGAGAGAGACTGGGTGGCTCCAGGTGTCGTCGTTATCTTTTAACATGAGAATAATTGAGCCTGAATATTTTATTGTTGTTAACACTTTTACAGCTGTAGTAGGCTAGGCACACCACAGCACAAAATAGTAAGAACTGAACCATGCTCCCTTGAGATAAAAATCGAGTGTTAGCCATGATGCAGTGATTGAGGGTATCATAAAGCAGGGAGGGGATAAGGTAGGGAAGGATGGGGGGTTTACAACAATGGGATCACCTTGTTAATCATTTATGGCATTTGCACATCTTGTGAATCAATTGATTCCTCCTGCATGTACTGTTCTGCCCCCACTGAGTTACCTCCTTTATACCTGAATATATTCAAGTCTGTTCAGTTCCTGCCCCAAAGGTTTGGACAGCAAAGGGGGAAGGTGCTGTCAGGTTTAGTGTCTGTTGGAATCAATGAGCAGTGATGACTGGCCAGATTTAGGGCTTAGTTCTCCCCTGCCTGGCACCTTGTGCACCTGCCTTGCAGCATGCTCCCATTCCGACCTGGTAACATTTCACACGCCTCCTGCACTCGCTTTGCGCACAAGTAAAGGGTGACCATGGGTGCCAGCCAGTGAAGAATCAGACCCTCTCTCTAAAGGAGGGGGAAAGTTGAGACAAATATGGCTTTAAAAACTGGCCCATGGCTGTGATGATCATTGAATGCATTTAGAATAAGGAAAATTAAAGCTCATGTTCATTGAGTGGTTTCAATTGATTTCCAGAGCCCGTCCCAGCTTTCTCCTCCAGGGAACGAGATGGCTTAGACTCCGACGAAGCTCACCTGTCCCCACAGGCTGGAGGTCTAATTCGCCAGCTTCTGGATGAGGACAGCGATCCAATGCTGTCCCCTCGTTTCTATGCCTATGGGCAAAGCCAGCAGTACCTGGATGATACAGAAGTGCCTCCCTCCCCTCCTAACTCCCATTCATTCATGAGGTAGGTGGTGGTTTCACAGCGGCCATCTGAGCTGCAGGCTTTGCTCCCAGCACTGCCCAGTAGCAAGGGACTGCACAGTGGCAATGAGCAGCATCTCGTTTAGCAAGATAATGCCATGTAACCCGATGTGTGGGTGGGGCTGGTGATCCCCACCGACAGAAGCCTCCTCGCTTGCTATTGCAGTGATTTCTAGAAGTGGCTTCCAGGTTCATGCCTGAATACCCAGGATACTTCTGTCACAATAAGGAAGCTGTCATATCTTGCTGCAGTGTGTCTGTCATTACAGAGAGGCAGTGGACGCCTGATTGGATTCCCAGCTCTGCCATTGACTCTCTGTGTTGCTTTGGAAAAGTCACTTAACTTTGTGTGCCCCAGGTTTCTTCATCTGTGACATGGGAATAATGGTACTTACCCTCCTGTGTAAAAGGCTTTGAGGGCATCCTCAGATAAAAAGCACTTGAAGTGCTAATGATGCCCAGGTAGTGGCATGGTGAAAACTGTGTTGTGATCTCCTACATACTGGTCAATATGTATTTTAAGGGATTTATCATTTGGCCATACAAACTTTCTCCCTGCTGAAACGTGGTCTGAGATTAGAGGGTTGTTTTTTTTAATGGAAATAATTTGGACTAGGAGTGTGGAAATTCTGGCAAAGAATGGCAAAACAAATGTAGACACCCCCCCCCTTTTTATTACCAGTTCCACGTCATATCAATATATTGATATTTTTAAATTCAGTCTGAACAATAGCACATCACAAGCTCCCAATGGTAGCTCATCCCAGGTGCTGTTACTCCTGTTCTAGCATGAGGGCTAAAGGTGAACTTGAGCCACTGCAGAAGTATGAAATACCCTGGAAGTAGCGATGCAAGAGGAGTGGCTCATCATTGACATTCAGGTGTTTTTATTCGGAGCTCCTGCAATTTGGGAAATGTTTAAACTCTGGACAATGAATAATGTGAGAATATTCCCTCACCTCCCTCTCAGCCTCCCCAAACTCCCCTCCCTTGCAGGAAGCCTGGCTTCTGGAGGGAGGGCCAGTTACCAGTTCTCCATCACGTCTCTGGAGTTGGCCAGCTAATCTTCAGGTCTTGTACCTCATTTTAGAGAGCAAGTTGGTGGGCCTGCTTTCTCCTAAATTCCCTGCTTAGTTTCTTCGGAATCGCAGCCAACGGTCAACCTACTCACCTTCAACCTAAAGAGACTTAACACCCCATTTCTTGGTCTCACTGTTGCTTGGATGCTAGCCCTTTAACTACCAATTCCATCACGCCTGAATTTGGCTTCATGATGTCCACGGGAGTTGAATGTACTTACAATCAGCTGTAATTGACCCTCTGTGCATGCAGATGTAAACTGGCTGCTTGCATAGGATCTGACTACATTCTGTGCTCCTTATAGGAGACGGAGTTCTTCTTTAGGATCTTGTGAAGATGACCGAGAGGATCTGACACCTGCACAGCTGACCCGGAGGATTCAGGGGCTTAAGAAGAAAATCAGGAAGTTTGAGGACAGATTTGAGGAGGAGAGGAAATACAGAGTAAGTTCTTCGCAAGTGAGCGTATGTAAGCAAAGGAACAGAGCCCAAGCTGACAAGGTCTTCAGGGGAGATTTTCAGATACAGCCTGAGTACCAGGAAACAGAGGGAGGTAGAGCCGCCACACAACCAATGGAAAGCACATATTCATGTGTTAGCACCGCCAAGCGAATTCCCTTCCAAAGCACTAGGTGCTGGGAGTACATGCAGGAAGTAATCTAAGAAACTGGTAGGATTTTTATTACCTGTTTAGTAAATCTGCCCAAAGCTGGGAATTGTGTGAGAGAATGGCTAAGTTAAACCTCTTATTGATTGACAGTTGGGCTGATGGGATGCACATCGTGTTTTAGTGAGGTTCTCACTCTGGGGAAAGCAGTAACTCCAGGGTACTCATGTACTCGGGAGGGATGGGGAATGCGCTCCTTGACTCTAGTTCATGCACCCTTGCAAAGTGCTGCTGAGCAGGACATGTGAACTGTACTCCAGTCACTGCTGATGTTTTCTTCTGAGGCACAGGAAGCTTTCTAAGGGAGAAAAGATTCACACACCCCCACATTTGCTAGTGATTTAACCAGAAAAGGTTAGTTCTGAGACAGTCTTGTCTGTGTTAGGAAAAGCTGGCACCAGACAGGAAGAGCGCCCTCCTGCATTGTTTGGCAGCTGCTGCAGATAGCAGTGATGATTCAGTGTTTCTCCTTTTACAATATAGTATCTTGTGCTTTCCACGTTCAGAGTGCTTTACACATATGAATTAACCCTTCCAGCGCCCTTGCATGAGAGTTGTTATCCATGTTTTACAGAGGGAGAAGCTGAGGCAGGAAGTTTTAAGAAAGTAGCCCCAAGCCACAGAGGGTCTTAATAAATAGAATTGTGATTGGAAAGCAGAAGTTCCTGGCTCCCTCTGCTATGGCCAAACCTCTGCTGTAGGCAGTAAGCCTGTTTATACAGATCTTGGTTTGAGGTTCTCTCCCTGCTCTCTTCAGAATGATTTCACTGTGGATTTCTGTTCTCTTCCTCTAGCCTTCCCACAGTGACAAAGCAGCCAACCCGGAGGTGCTGAAATGGACAAATGAACTGGCAAAATTCCGGAAGCAGCTTAAAGGTGAGTAACTGGCAGGGGGAAAATGTCCTAGATTGACTTTGACCTATCTTGAAATGCTTCATGGAGCTATTATCCAGTAACTGAAAATATTCTGTTTTTTCCATCCCCATCCAAAAAAATCCATCTAGAGTCAAAACTAAAGATATCGGAAGAGGATCTGGCTCCTGTGATGCGCCAGCGTAGCAACACGCTCCCCAAGAGCTTCGGGTCACAGCTTGAGAAGGAAGATGACAAGAAGCAAGATCTGTCCGATAAATCTGCAAAACCTGCAGTGGAGGTGACCTTAGACTCCATCCAGAAGAAGCTGCAAGAAAAACGAGCAGAGACGAACCGGCCTGAGGACATTAAGGTACAGTGCATGCAGGTCAGGTTAGATGTCAGGACTTCAAATACAGTCCTGTAATGCACAGCTGTATGACAGCTTCTGAAATCCATGCAAGATCTTGCAAACTGCTGAGTTTAGAATCTAGTGATATTGATATATGTATAACATACAGCGTTTTTAAAGTAGTTTTACTTTTCACTGGAGGACTGTAACATACATTTTTGTCAAATAATCTTTAATTATGATACTACATTGGTTTTACTTAGTCTTTCTTTCTCTCTCGCTCTCGTTTTCCTGTGGTATCTCTCACCAGAGGTTTGAAGTATGGAATTGATCATTTAGATTCTCAAAGAACTATCCACACTGAATTTCATAATGGATTTTGTTCTTTGCCTCTCCCAGGTTCCAAGAAGTGTTTGAGGTGCTTTTGTTTGTGGGTCCCCCCTTCTCATGTTTGGGTTTCCCTGTCTTCTGTTATGACGGGAAGGTTTAGGCAAACCACGTGGGTCTTTTTGCACTCTCTGAAGATGGGCATGCTTTGGCTTAGTCTTATCTTCCCTGCTAGCTCGTTCAAAGTCGGTCGCCCTTGTCTGAGGGCACTTTATCTCCACTCTTAGGAGTTTCATATCTGGCCCTGTTAGCTACATGGTTGTCTTTGAGGGTGATTGGCAGAGAAGCGGTCTCAATCTGATGTAGCTAGTTCCTGAAATGTTGATAGCCTTGTACATTAAGGCCTTGAGTTCGCTGACATGTCAACTAAGCAAAACCTTTTTTTGAAAAACAAAAATGTAATCCCTGACGACGGCTTTTAGAAAAGGTGCAGACAGAATTCTCTCATCGCTTTGGATTTGCAGGACAAAAAGCTGCAAACTGAGAGATTTCAAAAGTGCTCGTTCTGTGTGGGCTACTGTAATATTGGGTGCAGTGATGGGACAAGAGAATGAATGGTGTTGGATTCGAAGGGCAAGTGTCTTGTGAATGATTTACACTGTTATGTCCTCTTACTTCAAAATAAACAATAAACTTTAACAATTATATAGCACTTTACATTTTCAAAGCACGGAAAAAACTAATGAATCCCCTTGATGAACACACAAACCCTTACCCCTGAAATCTAAATGGCATTTAGCTGTCATTTGTTTCCATAGCACATAACATGGGTCCTTTATGGTAACGATTTTTTAAAGTGCATCACAGGATAAGGGATTCGGGGAAGTAGTGGCAAGTATTGCAGGCTTTATTGCAAAATAATGTGGCTTAATCGTTCAAAGTACAGTGTGAATGCAGATAAGGCTAAAGCTCAGTGTTCTCTGAGTGCAGAAATGTGACTTTTTTTTCTCTTCCCCCTCCCTCCATCTTTTATATAGGACATGACTAGAGATGAGATATCAGCTGAGAAAGTGGCTCTTCAGAAAGCTCTCTTGTATTATGAAAGCATTCATGGAAGACCGGTACGTACAGCCGCACACGTGTAAAATAGTTGCTTGAATTGTCTTCGCCTGTCATAATTAACCTCCCGCCACCTTATAAGTACACTAACACCCACGCGGGTGGGGAAAAAAGCGCAGTGATTTTGTTAATCAGTCCCAGCCCCTTTACTCGGTGCAATCACTCATCTGGTGAGAAGTGCTTTTAGTCCTGCATTAACTGCAAAGTTTGGTGTCTATCAGAGCAACAGGCTCTTAATTATGATTGGTAGCCCTGAGCCTTGTCCCGGTGGAGGCTGGCTGGATGTAAAGGGAAACTCATTTGTGACGCTGATAATATATGAGAGAGCAAATTCACATGTCACCTTTCTGAGACCGTTGTAACAGTTGTTTAAACAGCGCACACCTCTGGTAAATGCTAACGTTTTCTAGTTCCACTTCGCCTGCCTTCTGCTGCCAATGTATCCGAAGGTGCCAAGTTGGCAAATTCTCTCTCCCCTTCATTGTGCTGATGCTTTGGAGTCCCTGATCCCTTCTTTTCCCTCAAGCCTGAAATATTTGCTTCTCGGCCCGTTGTTCTAAAACTATTTACTTTAATTTCCCCCTCTCAACACCATCTGCATGGCTGCTCAAAGGCCACATGATTATTACTGCCTACACTCAGTCATCTAGGTAATAGACTTCTATTACTGTGTAAGGCACAGCAACAAACCATTCCAGGGAAGTGATTTATCTTTCCTGTCTCCTTTCTGAGTCTGGATTCTGCTCTCACAGTGATGTAAATCAGGGGTAATCCCCCACTGAAGTTAATGAATGTACACCCATGTAAAACCAGTGTCAGGGCAGAATCTGGCCTGTTGTTATAATATATTTTTCTTTGTTTTTTATTAGCATAACTGCTTCTTAATTTTTTTAAATTAAGCTACTTTTACAACCCAGCAAAACAGAACCTAGTAGCAAGGAAGTCTACAGCTGACCAGCTTTCCTGTTTCCAACTACTGGCTTTACTGCTGTGGAAAAGTACTGAGAGATCTAGGATAATGTGGACAGTTGGGCCACTTAAAATAAAATAAAAAAAACAACAAAAATCAGTGGCGCTTAGATTTATTGTGTAACTGGGTCTGCACCGGTGTCAGATGTGCCTGCAGAGGTAGGGACTGAACAGCTATAGTTAAACCAGAGAGTCTATTTTTGCAGAATTCCTGGAGCCACTCTAATGAAGCAAGAAATGGTCTGTTCTTCATTAGCTGCTGTTTGCCACGTGGCGTGGGCCTGGAATTTCGACCAAAGGCTCCGTTATGCTAACTGCTTTTTTCATAGAATTGTAAGATTGGAAGGCCCCTCGAGAGGTCATGTAGTCCAGTCCCCTACGCTCAGGGCAGGACTAAGTATTATCTAGACCATCCCTGGCAGGTGTTTATGTAACTTCCTCTTACAAATCTCCTTTGAGTGAGATTCCACAACCTCTCTAAACAATTTATTCCAATGCTTAACCACCCTGACAGGAAGTTTTTCCTAATGTCCTACCTAAACTGCCTTTGCTGCAATTTAAGCCATCAATCCTCAGAGGTTAAGAAGAACAATTTTTCTCCCTCCTCCATGTAACAACCTTTTATGTTCTTGAAAACTGTTATCATGTCCCCTCTCAATCTTCTCTTTTCCAGACTAAACAAACTCAATTTGTTCAATCTTCCTTCATAGGTCATGTTTTCTAGACCTTTAATCATTTTTGTTGCTCTTCGCTGGATTTTCTCCAATTTCTCCACATCTTTCCTGAAATGCGGTGCCCAGAACTGGACACAATACTCTATCTGAGGCCTAATCAGTGCAGAGTAGAGCAGAAGAATTACTTCTTGTATCTTGCTTACGACACTCCTGCTAATACATCCCAGAATCATGTTTGCTTTTTTTTTTGCAACCGTGTTACACTGTTGACTCATATTAAGCTTGTGATCCACTATGACACCCAGATCCCTTTCCGCAGTACTCCTTCCTATGCAGTCATTTCCCATTTTGTATGTGTGCAACTGATTGTTCCTTCCGAAGTGGAGTACTTTGCATTTGTCCTTATTGAATTTCATCCTATTTACTTCAGACCATTTCTCCAGTTTGTGTAGATCATTTTGAATTTTAATCCTATCCTCCAAAGCACATGCAACCCCACCCAGCTTGGTATCAGCCACAAACTTTATAAGTGTACTCTCTATGCCATTATCTAAATCGATAATGAAAATATTCAGAGATACAGATAGGGACCACACATCTGGAAGAACCTTTAGTGACAGGTAAGGAGCCTCCATTTCCTCTGCACACTTAGGGATTCTTTTTCCCAGTCCAAACCTTATATATTTTTATTTTTTACAAAACATGGGAGTTTATCCTCTTTGAAGTGGCATTAACTAACGGTTCGGTTCTCTCCCGCAACAGGCACCTTCTCATGTTGTTTTCTAGCCTTTAAGGACAGCATAGTCCAACAGCAAAGCAGTGCCAGGGCATTCTACCCATTTTTGGGTCCCAGCATAGCCTAGGCAGGGAGGAGATGATCCTGATTCACCACTGCATTACTCCATTTTGTGCCCTTGTAACACCATTAAAACCATCTAGTTACAGACAATAGTTCACAGTTTACAAGGCAATGCTGACTGCACCAGCTAATGAATTTAATCACATCAGCATGAAACCCAATGAAGACAGTGGTGAGCCTGCCTTGCGAGTCCTGTAAATGGGTGGTGTATCTCTGGGCTCCGTACTGCTGGTTACATTCCTCCCTTCTATCCAAAACACCCAACCAACCCCCACAAAAACACCTTGGGGGGGGGGGAACCTATCCTGAAAAGAATCAACCTAAAACAAAACAGCAAAAAAGTAAATTAATAAAATCTAAACTATCCGAAGCGCACACCCTACCCCAAGCAGAGTTTTTACACGAGGGACTTTTCTATTGCTATCAGTTTTACATGGAAGGTACCCAGATACTACCGTGATGAGCAGCACTTTAAAATCCTAATGTCGGTAGATAGAAATGACATCACAGTCCGTTAAAGGCCCTGCCCTAAGAGCCTCCTAATGTAAACTTAGAGCCAAGACACAGTGGTGAATAAAATGAAGAGGATAAACTACATGGTCATGTGAAATATTCTACTTGTTGTTTTCCAATCTCACCCACAAGATATTAAAGATACAGAAACCCGTTTAAGCAAACGATTCTGTAGAAGTGTAGAGCTTCACTTTCTCATACACCCCTCTTAGCTAGTGTCGGTTTAAATCTCCCCCTCTCCTCTCCTGCATTCTGCCCAGTCATTACAAGGGAGTTTTACTCCCTAGCTTTGTTCCAGAAGATGAGCTGGAGAGTAAAATGAGCAATTCTATGCTAACAACTTGCAGGCAGCTTAGGGGAGAAAGTGCAGAGGCAAAGGAGGGTCATTGCAATGTCATTTTACATAGGGGCTGTAGATCAGCATGCTTGGGGAGGGGCCTCCAAGGGAAGGCAGTTAGTCATCACAGCTCCTTTCCCTTGTTCCTAGATCAAAATGATCACCCTGTTCTGGGATCCCAGACACAGGACTGTGGGTGTGAGCCCTGTGCTTTTGGCCACGAGTACAGAAGTGGTCACAGACACAGACTGCCTAGTGTGTGTGTGTGTGGTGGGGAGGGGGTTGTGACGAGGACAAATGAATACTAGCTTGAGCCTAAATGTCTTAACCTCCGATTAACCACATTACAAAAGCACCACACAGCTGGAAGTTACGCCAAGGATTGGAAGAGCAGGGCTAAAGGTACACTGGCAGGTCAGAGTGGCAAAGTTCATAGAGTATCAGGGTTAGAAGGGACCTCAGGAGGTCATCTAGTCCAACCTCCTGCTCAAAGCAGGCCCAATCCCCAGACAGATTTTTACCCCAGTTCTCTAAATGGCCCCCTCAAGGATTGAACTCACAACCCTGGGTTTAGCAGGCTAATGCTCAAACCACAGAGCTATCCCTCCCCCCATACTAATATCAGGACCATTGCCGTTAGCACACCGTTCTTTTGAACCCAGATAAATGAGGGTGCAGGAGCATACATTACAGACCAGAGTATCTGCTGCCAGCCTCATGGTCCCATTCTTTCTTGCTTTTCAGGTAACAAAAAATGAGCGCCAGGTGATGAAGCCTTTGTATGACAGGTACCGCTTGGTCAAACAGATCCTCTCCAGGGCCAACACCATCCCTGTTATTGTGAGTACAGCACTTCTCTAGGGGGGGTTGCTTTGGTTTGGTGAGGGAGCTTTTTTGGCGGGAGGAGGACAGGAGAATCACACGTCTGCACAGTTACAGAGGCCCAACCTCCCTGGTCACCAAAGAACCGAGTACCTGAACGACTGCAAGTCAATCATACCACAGCAGCTGGGACTAGTGACGAGCTGGTCAAGGACTCCATTGCCCCAGAGCTGGATGTCGAGCACTTTTCACCTTCTGGTGCTCCTCCTTCCACTGGGTTGCTGTTGATTTTTCATTACATGGTTTTTGACTAAGGCCTCACTTCCTTTTTTCCCCTCAACATCATAGACTCGGTGTTGGTTACTTACGTTGGCAGGAGTAGAGACTTGTGTCTTGCCTACGCTGCTGAGGAGCTCAACTGCACCAGCAGCCATCCTGCCCAGTTTGTCTGAAGGCGAGGACAGGACAGGCAGTCTCCCAGTCCGCAACACTTACTAGCAGTATACACAAATGGCTGCTGCTGCTTTCTAAGTTGATGCAAGGAGTGCTACCACTTCCACAGAGTCCCACACATCTGTCCTGCAGGCCCATTGTCATCAGCTCCATGGACATGCTTTTATCTTCAGTGACCCAAATTTGAAGCTCCTTGCGTCACACATCTGGTATTGCGCTTGTCACTGGCCCTAAAATTATTGTACTATAAAACACATATGCACACTCATTTCACCCTGCCAGTGAAAGTAAGCTGTTTTATATTGGTTTCTGCCTGCTCTTTGTTTCACGAATGATCCTTTGTCCTTTCACTATTGCCAGGCCATGCTTGTGTCTTGGCAGCTGTTTTAACAGGGTGTCTGTTCAGAAGAACAGACCAGCGAAGTGTTACTCAGAGCAGTCAGACACACTGGCGAGCACACTTTTCTGGGTGTTCTCGGCATGTCCTGCTGTATTTAAAAAAAAAAAAACTCCTGGAATCACTATTATGATTAGTCCCCTGTGTGAACTAGATACGTAAGGCTAGCAAGTAGAAGGAAGCCATCCAACCCAGCAGCCAGCTTCTCCAAGTAGCTCAGTTCCCATTCAGGCACCAAAATGAAATGGCCAGAATTTCAAAAGTGCTCAGTCAGCCCCCAGCAGCTGCCATTGAGAACAATGGTGCATGTCTTTCCCCTTTCCCCACCTCTCTGAGAACAGTGGGAGCTCCTGGGGGCAGAGCACCTTTGCAGATCCAGCCATGTCAATTAAGTGCCTAAATGGGAACTGAGTTATTGAAAGTCTGGCCTCGGTCGTGAGTGCTGAGCGCTTTTGAAAATCGGCCCAGTGGAGTTTTGCAGGGCATACAGCGTAGCTGCAGAGAGCCACATGTTGTCTTTATACATCTATGGGGTTGCCTTTTTTTTTTCCCCCCCCTTCCTTAAAGCATTTATTTTCCCGCTCATGCACAGCTCGTCCTTCCATGCATAGTGTTGTGTTTGCCTGCACTTGGCACTGATGTCCATTGCTAAGCAGCGACTTGAAAAAAAACAAAACCTTTCTCTGCTTCAAGGTTTTCGCCAGAGGTTTTTTTCCTTTTTAAGAAGCAGTTTTCTTATGATGGTCTGGATGAGCTAAAAGAGTCATGGAGATGAGAGGAGAGCAAGAGAACAGGTGGTGGAGGAGAAAGGGGTTCACAATGTAACCTACTTGTTAACACCTGTCACAGGGTTCCCCCTCCAGCAAGCGGAGAAGCCCTTTGCTGCAGCCAATTATCGAGGGCGAAACAGCTTCCTTCTTCAAGGAGATAAAGGTGAAGACCTCCAGCTGCTAACTAATTGCTCAGTCTGCATCAGTTTCCCCTTCCTGCCAATAACAGAGATTGATTGATTTTTTTCATTAGTATTGATTCTTTGCAGTGTCGCCAAAAAAAAATAATCAGTAGCTGCTTAAGCCTAGCCAGTTTTGAACAAATCCCTCCTTTAAGTTACTGCAGATCAGCCTACAGTATTTCCTTGGCTTTGTGTTTTTCCTCTCTACACGTATTTTACTTGGTAAAAACTTCACGATTATTGGTTGCACCTCTGCTTTCTTTTGCTTTTGAATAGTCCTCACCAGTTTTTTGCTGTTCTTTTTCTCGCACCAAAGCTCTGATGCTTTTATGCCACACCATGGCTGGGTTGGGCTTTCCCAGAACATGAATAGGTTATAGCTAGCACACCCATATAGCTTATGGACATTTACCCACCCCTGTTCACCTCCTGGCTGTGTTCAGTTCTTATTTTACACTTTGAAACTACACTTCTCGAAGCAGAGTAAGTACAGCTTAGTTACGTTAGTGAATATTTGATCTGGTTTGTTTGGCTGGATTTTTTTTTTTCACTCTGTGCAGCCATGGGTTGGTATTTCTCAGTGTTAAGCACTGATGTGAAAACATTGGGCCAGATTCATTACTGCATGTACCTTAAATAGTTAACGCCCTAGGGATTAATTTGGTCCATATTACTTTTGTCCAAGAAAGGTCCAATCACCAGCACCATGGGGCTTAGCGTATGACACAATTATCTGCATGCTTTTTATTGCCATCACAGTATGAACAAGAGAAACATGCTGCAGTGCATTCTGATTTCATGCTCATTTCTCTGTTAACCATCCAAAACTGGGTAATATTGCAGATACCATGAACTAAATATTCTTTAATTATAATTATTGCAGGCTAAATATTAATTGCATATATGAAGTACATATGAATTAAGGTGAAGTTACAATATCATACATGTTAAGTGGCTGTGTGTTTACATAGCTGCTTATCCCTCAGTGAATTGTTCTTAATATTTAATAGATAATTGCTGAACCAAGCCTGAATTAAGGGCCCTATTCTTTTAAAGTGTCCTCTAATTTTACACCACCAATTTTGCGCTGCGATTTCTTTCCAACTCCAGGTGTGATTGCAATATGTGTAGACATACCCGAGCTAGCTTTAATCTAGCAGCATGGGTACCAGCAGTAGTGACGTTGTGGCTATCTGCCCAAGGGCTTGTCTGCACTTAACACACTCCAGCGGCAGAGCTGGGTCGCAGCCGCACTTCAGTGTAGACCATACCTACGCCAATGGGAGGGGTTCTCCTATTGTCATAAATAGTCGACCTCCCTGAGAGGCCATAGCCAGGTTAATTCATTGGAAAGTTTGTTCACTAGGAAAACTGATGCACTGTAGTATTGGGTTTAAAATTGTGTATTTGTAATTGTATATTTTAGAATGTTTTAAGGTGCTGGGAGCTCCAAATAGATGCCCGCAAAGATGAAAAAATAACTAAAAATTAATGGATTGCAGCTGCAAATAGTCACATGTGGTTACAGTCTGATTGGCTGCAGAAGTGAATTGATTGTGGGGACAAAATTCGAGGCCAGGTCGAGGCCCATTTAAAATCATGCTCCTACGTGTCTGTCAGCCATTTCCAGTTGAATTCTCACTAAAGAGCCTTCCGATTCGCTCCCTTCAGTTCAAGGAGCTGAAATCTTTGCGGATGGTCTGTGACTATAAATTGTAATCTGAGGCACTAATGCCCCGGACAAGTGACAATTCTGTGCTGTGTCTGATGGTGTCTGGTTCCAGTTGGCAAAAGCTAGTTAGCATGTTTTTGAATCACACTACTCTTTGGCAGTCGTGACAGCGAGTACAGTGCAGTTAGAAATGGAAAAAGCCACCTGAACTAGCCCCACTAGGATAGACTTAATTGACATAATATCCACAGCCCTCTAGAGGGGGAGGGGTCCGAAGTAATCAGTTTTAAAATTTCTCTCCCTATGGCAAAGGAGAGTAGCAGACACTCCCAGACATCTGAGCAGGTGCTGTTGTCACCTTCTGCGTTCTTCATTGCTTTTATCATAGCACATAGGTCTAGTGTGCACAGCACCCTGTACCTGAATGCAGAAACCCACGCACTGCTCTATGAATTAGCCAGCAGGATGAGGTGTGAGAACAGTACACAACCGAAGGCACTGGCAGTCATTCTTCCTTGGCCTAAGTTTTGTAACTGGCAGTGATACTGTGCCATGGTCTGTCTCTAGAAAAGCTTTAAAATCTAATCATCAGAAATCACGTTATCTTTTACCTGTTCCCTGCTGTTTTCCTTCTGATGTTTTCAGGTTTCTGTTTTTATTTATTTTGTCCCTGGCTAGCCAGTGGATGCTACATCTGTCGTCATTCTCAGTTTGTGGCTTCAGATTACATTTCCCTGGGAAAGGCCACTGACCTCATAACCGCAAGACTACGGGCAAATCCAGACCTGGTATATTCTTGGCCATTTACACATTATTGACCTCAGTGGATTCCGACCTGAGTACACAAGCTCTGAATCTGGCTCTGTTGCTTCCTTACTGAATGAAGCAGAAGGAGATCTAGGTTTGAAAGGGAGAAAGATCTTATAGAAACAATTGAAATACTAGCAAAGGGAACACAGGAGAAACGGCAAAGGCAGTGGCTCTTTTTGGCCCCAATTCAGCAGTGTGTTTTAGCATATATCATTTCCTGCAGGACTTCATTGGGACTGCCCAAGAGCTCATTACACCTAGAGGTGTCCGTCAGTACCTTGCTGAACCCGGCGTGTCAGTCCCTGTTTAAAATATTTCTTACCTATCTTATTATTTATTTCTTTTATCTCATTTGCTGTCCCTTGCTACCTATATTATGGCATACAACTGGCTTACAGCAACTTAGCTTGATGTGAGAGGAGGACAAGGCTCAATTGTTTAGAAGCCGGAACAAAGTCTGAGCAAATAACTCAATCCCAGAACAGGTTCCTCTTTGGGAGCGCCAGGTTGTGGGTGTGTAGTTGGGTGTGCAGAGCCCTTCACATTGTATAGCCATAAACAAAGGGAGCTTTCACTTAGCCGGGCCCCCAAGTGCATCTTGAAGGAGATGCTCTCACTAAAGTATTTCAGCTTTTTAATGTTTAGCATGTAATTGAAATTCTGGGCTGAGTTCAGTGTTCCAGTTTAATCCAGATAGACAGTCTAATTCTTGAACGCCTCCATTGGACTGAAATATCACAAACCTTCCCTTTGTAACTCCTTGTTGCAACACAAATCAGTCCTTTAGCTCTCTGGTTCTGACAGGTTCCTTGCTGTGTTCTATCCTCACCATATGTAAAAGTTATCGGCAACATGCCAAGTGCTACAGAGCCTTTGCGAGGCATCCACCACAGGAGAGGTTTCATGCAAATTAACGTGGCAGCTTGTGGATTTGTCACAACTAAATTACTGATGGGCTTAGGTGTGGAAGACGCTGGCACCATTGAGACATTGTGTCCAATAGTTGTCAAGTTTGGAAGTACTTGTAGCATAATCAAGAATGCTGTAAACAAATGAACAAACAATAGCAGGCTGCCAAGAATTCTGATTTTCCTTCATCATGGTGATTCTGCCGCACTTTGTCTCACTAACAAAGCTGAATTTGTGGTGGTGGTTTCTACTAATAATGGGTAGGGGCTCTGTGTGTGTGTGTGTGGGAGGGGGGTTACTACTGATACTTCAGTGCACTGTAAATCTTAGAACAATTAAGGTGATGTCTCTGTCTATTGACCGCTTTCCATATCTGTAGCCCAGTGCTTGTGGTGAAAGAATATAATATGTGGGTTGTGTCTGCAGAGAGAAGTAGTAACCTCTTGTTATGAGGGCTCTGTCTCTCTTTCTGTAGGAGGAAGAGGAGGGTTCCGACGAGGACAGCACCGTGAAACCAGATTTCACAGTCACCCTGAAACCAGATTTCAGCGTGCGGAGTTTCCTGGATCAACTAGAAGATGAGGCTGATGGCTTCATTTCTCCAGTGGATGATAAGATGCCTTCAAAGAGCAGCCAGGACATGGGGCTTTCTACCCTCCATGCTGCTTCTGTGTATGTCAGGTTTCTTGTACTATACCAAGTGTGGGCCTAGATGCAGCAAACCACAGCATGTGCTTAAATCTCATTGAAGCCAAAGGGACCTTAGCACATGGTTAAAGTTAAACACATGCTTAGTTGTTTTGCTGATCAGTGATGGGACTGTTCACATTCTTAAACTTAAGAGTTGTGTCAATTTGTTAGGGAGTGTTTGTAGGATTGGCTACATATATTTTGGTAGAATTACTCTACCACTCCCGTTTTAATTTTCTATGTAATTTCTATATCTGTACTTTAACCCTACAGGCCAGAACTCTTAGAGCAGCTCCAAGAAGTCAGGGAAGAGAAAAAACAGATCAGAAAAAAGTTGAGAGAATTTGAAGATAATTTTTTCCGAGAAAATGGAAGGTATTTCATTTCTAATTCATCCATCTATCTCTATAACTACTGCCAGTAATACTTACTGAGAGCAAAAGGCTCTGAAAATAGAAAGTGCCCTAGGTATGCTATCAAATTAATCCTCACTTTGTTATCCTCAATTTGTTGATAGGGAAGCTGGGATACAGAGCATCTGTTCCAAGGCCAATTGAAGTCACTAGGGGTATGTCTATACTACCCGCCGGATTGGCGGGCAGCATCGACCCCCGAGCGCTCTCTCGTCGATTCCTGTACTCCGCCGCCGCAAGAGGCGCAGGCGGAGTCGACGGGGGAGTGGCAGCAGTTGGCTCACTGCAGTGAAGACACCGCGGTGAGTAGATCTAAGTATGTTGACTTCAGCTACGTTATTCACGTAGCTGAAGTTGCATAACTTAGATCGACCCCCACCTCCCCCAGTATAGACCAGGCCTGAGAGTCTTCCCGTTAATTCTGTGAGACACAACACATTGAGGTTAAGAGTAAAATTTTCAAAAGCACCTAAATCCCATGAGAAGTTAGGCTCCTAAGGGACTTCGGGGCTTTTGAAAATTTTGCCCTAACGCAGCAATGGAGCCAAGATGAAAACCCAAGTGTTCCAAGCTCCCTCTCATATGCTCAGAGTAGTAAATCACATAAACCATAAGATAAAATCTAGAGCCAACTCATGGACTGACTCCTAGGAATGTAATTCTTTGGGACAGAATCAGGGCTTTGGAGCGGAGCCTGGAGCTGGAGTGCGGCGCAACTCCGGAGCAGTGGAGCTGCAGGTTTTTGCCTGGAGCTGGAGCAGAGCTGGAGCACAGCTCCAAAGCCCTGGACAGAACAATAATCTTGTCTGAAGGGACACTATAGAAATGTATCTCTCTATCCCTCCCTCCCATCTTGTGGTCAGCGCAAACACTACTTTGGTACTTAATGGGTAATTCATGGAATAAATTAATGTTCAATAGCAGCACAGGAAAACAATGCAACAAGAGGTGTAATCATCTCTCAAAAAGAAATGTGAAACTCAGTAGTTAAATGCGTGTGATTTCTTGTAACGTATTGTGTATATGAAGAGTCTATTCCATATCTGAGTCTCCATAATGAGAAATAACATGCTACATCCTAGACTTTAGAGATTCTGGATACTGAAAATACGTGCTCTAGGGGGAAAGATGGTCCCAGTGAATGCAAGGCTAGGCCCACTTTGGGGAGGGGCTCAACTAGGCTGACCAGACAGCAAGTGTGAAAAATCGGGACAGGGTGGGGGTAATAGGAGCCTATATAAGAAAAAGCCCCAAATATCGGGACTGTCCCTATAAAATTGGGCCATCTGGTCACCCTAGGCTCAACTGACATCATAAACCCTACGAGCCGAATTTTCTCCTTGTACGAGCATGGTTCCCGTTGGCCTCAGTATAAACCAAGTGCATCTGAGTGGAGAATTTGACCATAAGCATGCAGCTCGAGCACTCGCTCTGTGAACAGCATCAGAGCTCAGAAAGTTAATGCCCCTGGGAATTCACTTCAGTTGCATCGGCTGCTGGTGTTTGTGTGTATATGTACACTTGCCCATGGGCATATATCTATGTAGCATGTGAGCTGATGATACCCATGTGATAAATTCATCTATTTATGCACCTTTGACAACCTCGCCAGCCCTTTTGTCCCCTGGCTCAGCACTCTCAGAGACTTTTTCTAACATGCTGAATCTCTGCGCGGCTTCAAAAAGGACCCGGGGTTAATCTACAACAAAAAGTTTCCTTCTTTCTATAGTCGCAGAAGTTTCTGCCCAAAATGTGTGGCCTGGATCCCAGGATGGGCAGTGTTCAATCTTGCTCCACTGGCAGATGTATGGTCTGATATCTCATGACCCTCCAGAACTAGAAATGGAAGCTTTTATACCTTCGGAAACGGGTACCCACTCATAATAGCTTCTGTTATAGCCAGTGAGAGCGTTTCAATGGAACAGGAAGCTGTCATAAGACATCATAAGCTGAGCACTGTTTGAGATCGGGGGGGGGGGGGGAAATAGCATAACTGGCTCTGATACAAGGATGTCAATATGTTTTGACTCTAGAATAGCATCAGGATCACTTTCAGCTTTGACACAGAAATATGCTGAGTTTCACCCCCCTGTTATTCGGTTAGGTTATGCACCTTTTTTTCCTTTTGTAGCTAACTAAAAATGACAAGTAATGGAGACGGGGGGATAGCTGGGGAAGTAATGTCCTGCCAGAAAATTCTCACATCTCCTCCTTGTTTCTGTTAGAAATGTCCAGAAAGAAGATCGTACTCCCATGGCTGAAGAATACAATGAATACAAGCAGATTAAGGCAAAGCTGAGGTTGCTGGAGGTGCTGATCAGTAAAAGAGATATTAGTTCCAAGATTATGTAATGAAGCTGATCGACTTCACAGAGAGGCTAAGAAGAGACCGAGACAACCAGATGAATGCATGAAGGGTGCAGCAGGAGCCCGACAATGAGGGGCTTAGCAGCTCCCCAAGAACTGAAAGGCCATTTTTAGAGGTGGGAGGTGGAGGAAAGGTGGCTTATCACTCTCTGCACTCGGCGTAGTCCATTGTGCCACCAGGCCAGTCACCTAGACTGGGGTTGCCAGCAAGAGAGAGGTGATGCTGTGCTCAGAGACGGCGCCGAAAGGGTCCTTAGCTTTGATTCGCTTACCAATTCTGTCATGTTTAGAATATCAGAGTCAGATTACGTTTTTCCAGCGAATCATACTGAGAGGCTGAGTGCTATGAATAGTGGTGAATCGTCCAATAATGTCCTCTTCTTTCCCAACCGAGTGCCCTGTCCAATGGAAAGTGACACACGGTTCCTGCTGTCGGGAAGTCCTGAGGCTGTTCTCTCTTAGCTACCATGACAGTGAGCTCTGGCTCCCAAATTACCTGTAGGTTTGGTGTTTGGGAATTGGGCCTTTTCAGTTACCCCACTGAGTGCTGGAGAATTGCTATTAATCAACGCCCTGCCTACTGCGTTGGCCTTCAGTGTGACTTTTCCCAGTGTTTGATTTTCTTACATGTGTTTTCTAGCTGTCACTTCTGCTTAGGTAGATGGTAGCTGCCTCTGATGATAAAAGCGCTGTCAAAGGAAGTTCAGCAATACGCTTAGTTGCCGGGTCCTCTTAGCTGGCATTTTGAATTGTGACACTGGGACTGTGGTTGGGCATTTGGATCAGAGTGGAGGTTCTGATGGCAGCAGTCAGAATCCTATTGGGTTTTAGTAGCTGAGATGTTCTATTGAAATGAACATGCTGCTCTGTCACTACAGCTGTCCCAGTTCAGGTATCCGGTAAGCAGAGTGAAGATCTGTCCACATCAGCATAGACAGACCACCAGTCTTTCAGTGTCTGATACTGACATTAAAGACTGAGCTGGACAGTCCATTCACATACAGTGCACACACCCTAAACTTTTTTCTTTTGTGCACCTAAATGGTAAGACCACATGGATTGCAGCACTAAGTGTGAATTGCAGAGATGGAGATACAGAACACAGTGAATTCATGATCTTTTCTTCCCGATGATAATTGCAAATATAAATACTTTGGAGGAGAGAGGATGCTTCAGGAAATGGGAAACTTTGAGCCAGATTCTGCCCTTGGAAGTGTGAGAGTCTGAGGTCAAAAGTTGGAACTTAACACACTCAAATCAACATGAACAATTTTCAGAAAGGAAAGCCTTGTTGTGAATGAATTATAGACAGGTGGTTTAGACGCTTATGTTAGACATTTGCTATTTTGAAGGGAAATGAGCTAAAAAAAGGGTGGAAGGCTCTTCTTTCTGTCATGCAGAGCCATTGGGCTCCGTTATTTCCTTGTGTTACCCTCAAGAGCGTCAACGTGCAGCTTCACACAGCCCAGGGAGAGGCCCCTAGTTGGAACTAGAGTAAGAATTCTGACTTCCCAGGGCAGGGTTCATCCCTGCTGCATGTAGATGGAGCAAGCCAGCATGCTCCCTCCTGCATACTGATCCCATCAGTGAGCCAGTGTGGAGGAACAGGGCAGTGATATTGAGTGCAGGGATTGCAATTGTATTTGGCGAGGGGGTGGGAAGCCTGCCTGTGCCCTACCCCATGCTTACATACCAGGCCAGTCTGGCTCCAAGATACGTGGCAGTTCCTGTTCCCTAAGCGCATTTCCCCCACGTTGCTATGTTACATTGACTCTTGCCACGATAGATACAGAACATCTACAGCGTGTTTCAATAGCTTCTGTATCTCAAAACTTATTAAAAAGAAATGTGTCTCTCTTCCCCATCCCTGAGCCCTGGCAAGGTTCTCTAGAATGTCAGGCGTGGGACAGTGCCCGGGAGAAGTAGTACATTAAAGATAAGCCAGCGCCAGTTGGTAAGAAGTAGTAGAAGTTGGGTCTTTTCTTTTGCTAGTCACCAAATTCATTGTACTTAGGGGGATTTTCCAGGTGGTTCTTCATCGATCACAGAATTATCCCCTCCATCTAGAAGAAATAACAGAAGTAGGAGAGACTGAAGCCTATATTTAAAAAGGTAGCCTAGTTTTTGGGCGCCCAGCCTAGGGCCTGATTTTCAGCAGTGTTGAGCACCCACAGCTTCCATTGACCTGGGAGTTGTAGGCACTCAGCACCTCTGAGAACCAGACCCCATAGGTGTCTGTACCTGGGTACACACTTGCAGAAGCTACTTTTGAAAATGTGGGCCGGATTGGCTGACTGCAGTCCTCTTTCCCTTCTGCATGCAGGACGTCTGAGAATTCCAGCAAATAACAGTGGTGCCGTTGTCCTCCAAACCAGCTTTATGCCCGTTGAAAGGATGAATGGGAGGGTTGGGTATTTGGGGCGTAACTGTTTAATAGGACAGTGATGATATGTCACAGGACAAAAATGGCTGCTGGGTTCCTCAGAAGTCAGTATTGCTGGCTGCCTTTTATACGGTTAAGCCCCAGTTAAATGAAGCACTGAAACCCATGCTTAACTTTAGCCATGTGTCAATCCTATTGAAATAAGCGCATGCTTGAAGTCAAGCCTGTGGCTGGTGTTTTTGTGAGTAGAGGTGGACTTAAGCACAAACTTAAATACTTTGCTGAATCAGGGCCTTATCTCCTTAATACCTAAATTACAGTGGCTGTGATTACCTAGCCATCAGTGTCCATAGCCTTCATGCAAAACTCCAGAAGTCACAAAGACTACATTTTGTTGTTAAAAGCCTGCTTGAACTGTGTACTGATAATTAACTGTTTTGTTGCCCCGACAATTCTTGACCAACAGTACATAGCAAAATATTTTGTTTTTAAATTGTTAAGACTGTAGGGTTTTCTGACTGCCTAGCTACTGTTGTTTTCATGGCACATTGCTATGATTTCAAATATTTTATATAAATGATAAGTATAATGATGCACTTTAGAGAGATTATATTTTTAAAGTTTGAAAGCTAATAATAAAACCGATATAGCCAAAATTGTACTCTAAAAATCCTTGTCTAGCTCTCTCTTCTTAAAAGGCTGTTCTTTAAACAAAAACATAAAATGAATAGCACCAGTTGAACTTAATTCCATGAAGTCTCTGTATCTCCTGCAAACTGATTGAGTTTGGTAGAATTTACTGCAATTCACAAAATAGCCATTCAGGTACTGATCAACCCCCACCATCTCCAAAAAAATAGTCATGCAAAAATCAAATTTTTTCATTTCAGGTTTCCTTTGTTATTTCACTTACTGCAGGCCCTTGAGTGTACAACCCAGTTTATATTGCTGTTTACATGAGAACGTTTGAATGCAAGTGAGAGTGCTTTTAATAGGGGTGAAATGCTGTACAAGTATCTGCTTCAAATAAAATGAGTAAGCTGTTCGAATAAGACAAAATATACTTCCATGGCAATAGAACTTGTAGTGTGTTCTCTGGTGGCATTATGGCCTGTTTGGTAACTGGCTTCGCATGGCCTAGAATGATACAGGCACGTGTCCTTTTTGTTTTTTCAGGAATGCGTGGTTGTGTATTACCGAATGTGAACATCATAAATGACTGAGGTTTATTTAATGGTGATGATGATGATAAACAGGGTATAAATATAATGATAAAACGAAAAGAGTTAAAGATGGCAAAAGCTTGTAATTTTCACAGGTAGCATTTGCTTTTATTCTGTTTACTTTGGCGTAAACACTCAGTTAATAGATGTTTATATTAAATATGGTGTAATTAAAGCATCTTATATAACTCTTGATTATTCTGTTAGAATTCAGTTTTTATTACATGTATGTGCAAAAATTCGTAAGTGCCATCAAGTCATAATAAAAGCCTTTGTGCCTGAGAGGGAAAAGCATAGATTAGTGACATCTCAGCAAGACTTCTATTTAGGGGAATGTTTGCAAAATGGTAATTCAGACACACTGGAAACAGAACAGAAATAGAAGCTTGCTTGGATAAATCACTGAGAGTAAGATCTTTCAGTCGATGCCTGGTTCTCATGTCTAGGTCGTAATGGAAGTAGCTGGTTAGAAGTCAGAGAGGGCTTTATTTGCAGCCTTGGTGTAATATTGTTTAGGAACAGTGTTTGTTAAATTTGTGAAGGCTCCTAGTACAGGAGTTCACATGCTGCGTGCTTGTAGCATGGATTTTGTCAAACACTAATGCTTTGCAGGCAGTATGCAAAGTTGTACTGTTGACTTATTCCCGTTTTCCGTGCCCCAGGGAACTCACTACGAGGATCCACAGCAACATCTGGGTTTCTTATTGATGTGGGAGAGAAATTGGGTTGGAGGCCAGTGATTGCAGGGGAGTGGAATTTGTGCACCCTTGTTCATCCTAGAGAGGAAAGTAACTTTGCATTCTGGAATTGTTGCCATTTGCAGTAGTTATCTTTAGCTATGCCTTTGTGCTAGTTTGGGGGATCACTGCACATGGTTAACAGCCGCTGCCTGTTTGCAGCTGCTAATGTTGTGAATGTCTCTCATTTTTTGTATATTTCAGAAAGTAAGAAGCACTTTGCTACAGTGGATGCACTTAAAAAGTGCTGTCTAGTTGTTGAGAGATTACTGGCTCTAGCAGTAGCCTGTACCTCGGATCATTGTTAGAACTGGCAATATCTGCAGAACAAGAAGGAACCTTTTAAGTGCATTGACTGTATGCCCACTTCCTGCCAAAATCCTTGCAGTGCATTTAAATGCATAACATTGACCGGTTCCTCTTGCTTTTCCCCTCAGGGAGTCATTGGGTTATTGAAATGCCTGTGCCATGTGTGACCTGATCCTGCTGCCACTAGAGTCCACAGCATGTCCCTTTAAATTTCTCTCTTAGGAAATGAGGAAAACTAAGCAGAACTAACAGTTTATATATTTCCTCTTCCCCCATCAATAATAATGGAGCTGTAATTGTCAGTTAGGCCAACCAAAAATGCATTTACCCTCTGCTGTCAACCCTGATGGAAAATGCAAGGTAACCCGTAGCAGATTGAAGTGGAAATGTAGAGGAACTATGCACAGCATTATATTCATTTTTCCAAATGTTGCAGACTGTTACATTTGGAGGGCAAATTAGATAGACAAGAATGTGGTTTCACCAGAATGACCTCTGACCTCTTTTCTCTCATACCCTATTTCTACGTGCTTTTTATAGGAAGGTACTAAACAAAGAAGGATGAGGAAAGGCCGCATTCTTTTGAGGCAAATAGATTTCTGCCCCTGGAAACCATAATTTGCAGTGTATAATACCTCTTTATTTTTGGACATGAGATTGGTAAGTCCTCTACCGGTTACCTTATTAGCTTTATCCGTGAAGGAACCATAGGCTGTGGTAGCCTTACACTTTGATGTATCGTTGAAGTATCTTGTTGTCCTTGGCAAAAAGAATTGTAAAAGTTCTTGGCCTTGTACAGCTAGAGGATCTGCACATCCAAGCTATTCATGATGGCATGCGGGCATCAAACTCTGTCCAACCTGTATATTATCTGTTCTGTATGACACAGGGTATTTAATGCTTGCTACAACTTCGTATGTTCAAAGTATTCATTGTGCCTCTCTGTGGACATCTGCATGCATTGGTGTAAACCATCTTCTATTCTGTGTATATGTATATACATAGAGAGGTATATATTTACACAAATGACTGTGCATGTGTGTATACAATTTGATTTTGGAGGTCGGAAGCCAGTAACAGCCAGATGTGTGGCTGGAGAAATCACTTTTGCAGACTTCATTCTCTGTATGAAAGCAACTCCATAACCAGCTCATGCAAATGACATATTTAACAAATAATGCAATCTTAGCCAGTGTGGGCCCGGTTCTATGTTTACATGATTTATGTAAGCAAATTTAATTTGAATCTACAGTGTCTTTTTTAATGTGAACTGATTGACAAATGTTCTGTGTACATTTTTGTACATGATTGTATTTTGTATGAAACAAAGGAAATAAAACTATTTTGACTGCAGGTCTCTAGCAATCCTTGCTATCTGCATGAATTGCTGACAAAAGAGACTGGTGCAACAATCAACAGGGCTCAGTAACCCTCATGAGGGATCTGGCTGGCAAGGATTAGGGGTGAGGAGAGGAAAAAGCAGCTGCACCCATCTCCAGGGATAGAATACGGTATCGTTCCGAGGTGAGGGCCTTGCTATGTTAAGTCCTCAACTAGGGGTGCGAGGAAACTGCCCTGCTAGTCCCAGACACTTGGCACAGATCACCATGGCCGGAAATAAACGTTAGGTATATCCTGCTTTGGGAGTTTTTGCTGATTTGGTAAAATAAATCTGGATCATTTAAAGGCAAAATATTTGCCCTGCAAGAGTGTTTTGCTGAGCTTTAGGCTGTCTCACCTGCAGCAGGGATGATTTAGCAATATCCAGAGAGAAGTGCGCACCCCACGAGAGGTGGAGAAATCGCCCCACCTGCCTTTGAATTTGGTGAGAAAACATTTACAAGAGCCCCCTTCAGCCCATCCCCTGCCCCTCCGATATGTTGTCTCATAGGGTACACAGGGAGCTTCCTTACAGAAGTCTGCTGCAGCGAGAGGGGGATGCCACTGTAAAGTGTGCAGGAAGATAAAAACCAAGATGCGGGTCATGCCAAAGGCATCCGTGTTTCCAAGTCGCACCCTCACCTCAAAGCTTTTATTTTTCTGCAAACAGAGGCAAACTTGAAGCCATTTTGAAAAGACTCCAGCACTTGCTCCCTAGCGGCGAAGTGATGGTGTGGGTATGGCCCAGATTCCCAGTTTAATTGCATTGCAAACTCCATCCCTGTGTGGCTCTCTGGGATAGGGACTGGTGCACTTGTTTAAAACATCTGTGATCCTCTAATTATCCCACAGATTCCTTTGATCTTGGAGCATTAAAGTGCTGACTTGCTGCCAAGTGCACATGTCCCCCTCCTTCCAGGCTGCCGCCCTCCTTCCCGTAGTGGAGGAGTTCCACGCTGTAAAGCTTTGTGAGTTTCTTACTCGGGGGGGCGGGGCTGGAAAGCATCTGCCGCTCTCAACAATGCAGGATTGCTGCCAGTAGAAGTCCCTCCTCCCCATCCAAGTTCTCTCTCTTGAACAGACCTGATCACGCTAACTCCTTTCAGAGCAGACTCGGGAGCCAGGTTCTCCTGACCCAGCATCTTGTCTCCCTTTGAGGCTTTAGCTAAGCTCTTCTTACTCAAGCAAAACTCCCATTGGTACAGTAGAACCCTTATTTAGCACCCAATCCTGAGACAGGCAGAGCTCTCTTGGAACCAATGAGAGATGCTTGCTCTGGTTGGGACAGGCTGCACTAGCTGGAAGAATGAAGCAGCCACGCAGAAGCCAAGTGTCATCATCTCTAAGCACTAGCATGAGAATTTGCAACCTAAGGCTAAATGAGCAGCACTTGGGAGGGCTCTGCCTGTGATTGGAGCTTTATTGGCAAAGGAAATGGGGTGGGAGTGGGAGAATCTGCCTCTGGTGTGCTGGAGCCATAGATAAACAAGATTGCAGGCTCTAGAGCTGTGACTGGGCTCCGGCACCAGCACTCAATTACATAAGAACGGCCACACTGCTTCAGACCAAAGGTCCATCTAGCCCCGTATCCTGTCTTCAAACGGTGGCCAATGCCAGGTGCTTCAGAGGGAATGAACAGAACAGGGAATCGTCAAGTGATTCATCCCCTGTCACCCATTCCCAGCTTCTGGCAAACAGAGACTAGGGACACCATCCCTGTCCATCCTGGCTAATAGCCATTGATGGACCTAGCCTCCATTAACTTATCTAGTCCTTTTTTGAACCCTGTTACAGTCTTGCCTTTTGCAACATCCTCTGGCAAAGAGTTCCACAGGTTGCCTGTGCGTTGTGTGCAGAAAGGTTGTCTTTTGTTTGTTTTAAACCTGCTGCCTATTATTTTTATTTGGTGACCCCTAGTTCTTGTGTTATGAGGAGTAAATTACACTTCTCTGTTTACTTTCTCCTCACCCATCATGATTTTATAGACCTCTGTCATATCCACTCTCTGTCATCTCTTTTCCAAGCCCCAGTCTTATTCATCTCTCCTCACATGGAAGCTGTTCCATACACCTAATCATTTTTGTTGCCCTTTTCTGTACCTTTTCCAATTCCAATTTTATTTTGTTTTTTGAGATGGGGCAACCACATCTGCACACAGTACTCAAGATGTGGGCATACCATGGATTTATAGAGAGGCAATATGATATTTTATGTCTCCTTATCTATCCCTTTCCTAATGACTCCCAACACTGTTAGTTTTTTTGACTCCCACTGCACATTGAGTGGATGTTTTCAGAGAACTATCCACAATGACTCCAAGATCTTTCTTGAGTGATAGCAGCTAATTTAGACCCCATCATTTTTTTTGTACAGTTGGGATTATGTTTTCCACTGTGCATTACTTGGCATTTATCAGCACTGAATTTGAGAGACGCAGCTATAGAAATGCACGGTTGTGTCATTGCTCCGGCTCAAGTAAGGTAAGGGAAAGACTAGGAAGTGGATACTCTCCATCCTTCATTGAGGTAAAGTGGGAACATCCCGGCTTCCTGAGCTAATGTGTGCCAGGCCAGGGTCTGAATCCCATGGGCTGTCACACTGGGACAAAGCACAGTCATCGGACAACTGCCTGCAGCTCCATTTAGCTGCTATAAGCCAGTTTTCATCCCAAGAAATGGGATACAGCAGGATCCCTTTCATGAAAGTTTGACCCAAATACACCTTGCTCTTGCTGTTGTGGGGACATCAGGTGCAGAGGGACTCTGCTGTGGATTTTCCAGTGTGCCTGGTGCTTTGAAGTAGCATAACAAACTAGATCTCTTATTCACCTGCAGAGTTTTAGAAAAGGGGAGGGAGTGGGGCCTCCGGAGCTTCAAGACTCATGGTCAATCTTGGATTCACGTGAAGAGCAAAGCTAGGGGAAGCCGCCGGTTGTCGTGTGCCCCTGCCAGCAGGGCCAGAATTTACGAACTCCACCCCCCAGTATGTCCCAATGGGAGTTGCTGGGGCTGAGTACCGACCCCCGGGAGCCTACAGCCAGGCCTGAGCCCCTCTCCCTGTAAGAAGCTGTGTGATTTCCCTTATGGGCTGGAATTCAGCTGGGGCAATTCTTGTTGCGATGTTTGTTTCCCGGAGTCGAGAAGTTCAGCTGCATTGGGACCTGGCTTAGTAAAGCCAGAAAATTGCATGCAACTCCCCTGGGATGAGCCACGGTAGAATTGCCTTTGAAAAGGGTCAAACCCACACGTGACGGGCGCTCTCTGCCAAGGTAGGGATTCCCCTCTTTCCACCCACCGTGACACTCCTACTCCCGGGGCTCAATGGCACATGGGAGACTGCAGCCGTTCCAAAGTCCAGGAGCTGAGTCGGGGGGGAGATCGGTTTCATAGCATCCTCTGGGGGAAAAAATCACATGCTTTTCAGTGCTAGTTCCAGGGTGACGGGTCAGGCTCAGCGCTGCAGCCTGGAAACACATAGGAGTGAGATGGCTTCAGCGGTTTGTTTGCAGCTAGAAAGAGCCAGATTCTCCCCTCAGCTCCACTGGGGTGAGCCAGGAGTCATCGTGGGTGAAGTCACAGGGGCAATACACCAAGGCAAGAGCTATCAGGCCTTAGAGCGCTCTCTCCGTTCATACACGATGCCCATCAGACACAGAGCACCTGGGGCAACTTCCCTCTCAGGAACGCAGGAATTGCCCGAGTGGATCCAACCAGTGATCATCGCGCCCTCTTGCCCATCTCCAACAGTACCCAGTACCAAATGCTTCAGAGGAAGACACTGCACTAGGCAGCGATAGGCTAACTGGCTCCTTCCCCCACCCCACCCCCTGAACAATTTCCTCCTGAAAGCTAGATATCAGGTTATGTTAATACTCCTATTTGCGTAAAGTATGGAGGCTCCAGTTACTGATATAAATATCCAATCCTGTTTTCATCTCTGCTAAGATCTTGGGTAGCAATGAGTTCCCCAGGTTCATTGTGCAAGAGCGTAGTTCTTTTGAGCAGGGCTGAACTTGCCACCTTTTGCATCTGTTCAATCTGACATTGTTCATGTAGCAGGAGACAGCGAGAACAGACGTGTCCAACCTCCCTTCCCTTGAGCAGTTCTGTCTTGCAGCAAGCACAAAGAACGAGTTCCTAGAAATAGTCTCAGCATTGAACTCGGGTGCTGCCTGGGGAAGAGACTGAGAAAGTCCTTCTGAGAGCATGGACATAGCATCAGCTTTCAAGCTAAAGCCTTTTCCTCCTCCCATTCCCCACTCACCTTCTCTTCCTGTAGTGACCACATTTTCCAAAGCCTGAGAACCACACTGGAAGTTGAACACCAACCTACCTTTGAGGACCTGGACCTGAGCCACCAAGAGGAACACCCTGTGACTTGGGGTGCCTAGGGTAGCCCCACTGAGAATGCCAAGGTCAGGGCAGGTGCCAAGAAGATGTGCAGATTCTCCCAAAACTAGGGGGTTGTGCTCAACTAGTCACAAACTGTGCTCCTGCTCTCCCACGCTCATTATCAAGAAGCTGAAACAAGGAATCACACCTCCCTCTTTAGTGCATTGCAGTTCTCTGGCTCTCAATCAGCGCATGGGTCCAGTAAAGTGAAGAGGTATTTAAAACCTCTGGTCATGATACAAAATCTTCTGAACCCCGAAGGGCCAGCCACATTACCAGGTCAATATTAATTTGGATCTTACCCAAAATACCATGCTGCTGGCCAATCCTTTAGTACCTAAAACTAAGGGTGTATTGGAAAAGAATGAGAAGAGAGGAGTTAGATGGTAAAGCAATCAGATACGTAAGTAAGACTTCAGAGTCCATATATCAGGTTCTTAGCAGTATTGGTGAGTTTGCTGGCTTGGAGAGTCCCTCTGAAACAAATCCAAAGCTTGGATGAGTCATTCAGTCCTTTGCTCAGCTTCCAGAGAAGTTACTGCAGTGGTAAGAAGCAGGATTGAAGACAAAATGGAGCAGCAGCAGCTGCCTCTTTATATCCTTTGCCATGTGGTTTGTACTTCCTTTGTCCCAAACACAAACTTCCTGCGAAAGCAGAGTCCCCTGTCCACAGGCATGTCCCTACATGTCCTGCTGACTCAGGTGTATCCCTGCCTTCTCTCAATGTGTTCATTGTACAGCTGGTCGCCTTTGCTAGGCCATCACGCTGGCTAGAAAGTGCTGATGCCAATCTGTCTGGGGGTGTCACCCAGATACACAGCACAGCTCTGAGATACAGATCTGCCACACACATTTATAGTGCGCCATACAACGATGATACAAACAAGATTATCATACTTGGCAAATCATAACTTTTCCACTGCGACCTTACCTGGCATATTTTGTAATATTGGTATCAACAGTATTGTAAATGGTCACCCCTATTCCACACAGCATCACCCACCCCTCTTGCAGTCAGCTGCCACCACGTCCACAAAGAGGTTCATCCTTTAACAAGTAATTGGGTATTTGGGCGTATTGAAAACAGCTCCCCAGCCACGCCTAGCCAACTGTAGAGAAATCAGAGCCAAACCCCTTCAAAAAATAAAATGGAGGAAGCGCTGGTCCCCTCCTGCACTCCCCTGTAGAGCAACCACCTATGAAAGCAACTGAAAATAGTTATCCCAAGCTCCAGCATCAAAAAAGACACAATGCAAGGATTTCTCTGTGCACTTTATCAATGCTTTGAGCAGCTTGGCCTTTTCCGGGTTGTAATGACAGAATCAGCACCCAAAAAAATCTTGGTGGGCATAGGGTTGCCAACTGTCTAATCACACAAACCCAAACACCCTTGCCCTGCCCTGCTCCTTCCCTGAGGCCTTACCCATGCTCACTCCAGCCCCCCTCCCCCTGTCACTCGCTTTCCCTCATCCTCACTCACTTTCACCGGGCCAGGAGCTGGGGTACAGGATGGGGTGTGGGTTCTGGGAGGGAGTTTGGGTGCAGGAGTGGGTTCAGGGCTGTGTTAGGGGGTTGGGGTACAGGATGGGGTGTGGGTTCTGGGAGGGAGTTTGGGTGCAGGAGGGGGGCTGGGAGTTGGGGTGTGTGAGGGGATTCAGGGTGCAGGCTCTGGCTGGATGGTGCTTACCTTGGGTGGCTCCTGGAAGCAGCAGCACATAGGGAAGTGGCTTCTAGGCTCACAGGCGGCCAGATGGCTCTGCACACTGCCCCTGCCTGCAAGTACTGCCCCCACAGCTCCCATTGGCTTCCCCATTCCCAGCCAATGGGAGCTGTGGAGTCAGCGCTCGGGGAGGGGGCAGCACATGGAGATCCCCTGCCCATGCCTCTGCCTAGGAGCTGCTGCTGGACACGTTGCCACTTCCAGGAGTGGTGCGGAGCCATGTCAGATAGGGAGCCTGCCTTAGCCCCGCTGCACCACCTGACTTTTAGCAGCCTAAAAATCTCCTGGATTGGCTGCAGGAGCCTCCAGGAGATTGAGCCAGCAGAGAACATTCTTCCCCTCTGCTGCAGGGCCTGTGGCCTGGGGAAGTTCTCATGTGCCCACAGCCTGGCACCCTAATGAGCTGCTATTGGGACTGGACCCTGATACTCACACCACCATTTTACAGCATTGCTTGTGCACTGACAGAACAGTACCCAGAGAAGATGACAGTAATAGGCACATACTTAGCCCCACCCTTCTGCAGCTCCCAAAGCACTGTACAAAGTGGAGTACAAGGAGAAGAAAGATGGCATGGAGGTTAGCTGGGACTTCTCTGCAACATTAGACAAGTCTCGCTCTCTGCCTCAGTTCCCATCTATAGAATGGGAATAGTACTACCTCTCTCGGTCTTGACTATTTAGGCCAGGGCCCAAGCGCGTGTTTGGGCGGCATGCCGCGGGGGGCGCTCTGCCAGTCGCCAGGAGGGCCGCAAGCAGGCTGCCTCCAGTGGACCTTGGTGGACCAGCGGCCCCTCCGCAGGCACGCCTGCGGGAGGTCCACCGGAGCCGCAGGACCGGCGACTGGCAGAGCGCCCCCCGTGGCATGCTGCCGTGCTTGGGGCGGCGAAATCAGAGCCACCCCTGATTTAGGCAATATGTGCTTTGGGGGCAGGGACTCTCACACTGTTTGCTTGGGGGTGTGTGGCTTTAGGTGCTCTCACCACATAATTGAGTTGTCTGGTCCGTATTACTGATGCAGCTGAAGGGAAGCTGACAAACATGTCTTGCTGATGCAGGAGGGAAGCCATTAGTTATAGCATATACCCATAAAACCATTTGGTGTAGAGAAAAAGGCAGAGGGGAGAGAACTTATAGCACCATCAGCACTTCCACTGAAGTGAGCAGATTCTAGTGGAGTGAGGAAGGCATCCTTTCCTACCACGTCTCTCCAAGCTGAAAGCCCACACAGAATATTTCCATCCCTCTTCCACACCTTCAAACAAAGGGAGCTAATGCTCAGGGAATTAAACATCAAATTTATTGCATAATATCGAACTATGTACACACACACATAGAAAATAAACATTTGCTATAGCTGTATATTTGTCTTTAATGCTGTGTTATAAAGAGGCTGACAGGCTACTAATGTAGCAATCCGCATTTTAAAAAAAAAACCCATGCCTACAACCTTTTGTTAGAGAGGTGCCAAGCTCAATACTACATATCAAACAGGGGACATAAATAGTGTATGTTCTATACATATGTCCATTCTCCAACAGATTTACACCGCTTCTTGGAAAATGAGAGATTGTTCACCATTTTAACTGATCATGGAGGGGAAAAAAGAAGGCTCACTAATCTTTTGAGAAATGGATGGTTAATTCACCCTCTTACCTACCCAGAAGTGTTAATGTACATTTCAAATGTGCTCAACAAAAGCTTCATAACAAAGATTGCCTTTAAGTCCCAGCATTTAATAGTAACACAAAGTGGCAAGTAGACAGTAGAAATGTTGCACTGAACCCACCCACCCCCGACTCCAAACATATACGAGCCTGGGGATTTGATTTGATTCTGATTTCTTGGAGCTGCCATCTCACATTTGATCAGGATCATTTGCCTTAGAGGAGAGAAACTAGGACTAGGTTAAGTCTACTGTAGAGTTGTATATTGCGCTTCTATATTGGTAGAGGTTCAATTTGGGAAACCAATTTCTAAATTTTGTTCTGCCTCAGAACTAAAAAGAAGTGACCTAGCCCCCCAAGAGAGCCCTCTCAAAAGGCTAAGCAGGGAGATACGAGCAAAATTTGAGACCAAAAGCAAAAACAGAGAATCCATAGTCTTGTGCAAACAAAATGAGTGTGGGGTTGGAGACAAGCATCACAATAGTGCCCCCACCCCAGTACCCAACTGTCCTGCAGAGAGGAGGGTAGTGGGCATGAGATGTAGCAATTCTATGCAAGCAAGAACCAGCTTGCATTTGGAGGGGAGGAGAGGAGAGGAGTCAAGGAGGGAGAGGTGGATAGTTTAAAAAGAAACCACCATTTCACCCACTGCCAGAAACGCCAGGAGCAGCAAAGATCAAAATAATTAAGATGATTGAAAGAAAAAATGGGGGATGAGGGAAGAAAATTGCAAGCAACTGCCAGTGACAAAAACAACTAACCAAAACAAGTCTGAACTGATTTTGGTTGATGGGTTCGAGACTTCAGTGCACACGTTCTCCCTGCTAAAATCCCAGAAAGAGTTGACAATGTCATGCTGGGCCTGTGTGTCCCTTCATTCTAATATTTTTAAAAAACATTCTGATCCATTACTGTACAAAAATAAAAACCTGCTCCATTGGTTGTGTCTGTTTCTGTCTCTTGCCGATCAGGCCAAACTAAAACCCTCGTAGTGGTCGATGGCTTGTGTAAGCCGCACGCTCAGGGTCTCCTTGCTGCTGTACTTGGGCAAGTCGAGGAGGTTATAGCAGGTGTGAGCCACGGGCAGGTACTGCTCCCCACTCGATGTGGACTGGATGATGATACGTAAGCTTGACATGCCATAGATAGGGATGCGGTCGCTGCCGGTCAGGAACACTAAGAGAACAGAAACAAAACACATAACTTTGAGAAGGCAGCTGCACACTAATGAAGGCACCAACACTAGAGAACAAATACTGTCATCAACTAAGAACCCACTTGAAATTGTTCGACACTGACCTCGCTGTCACTCCCACCACATTCAGCCTGAGTGTCTATGTCCTTGGATGACCTCCCTGGCTTGAGTCTTACCATCTATGATATCTCCATGACCCCAGTTGCCTGCAAATTCATCCTCAATGACCTCACCAGACCCCAATTACCTAGAAATGTTTCCACATTGACCTGTGAGCCCCACTACGTACAGCCGGAGTGTTTGTGGCCTTGGATGACTTCCTTACCTTAATCCTCACACTGATTGAACTCTTCATGAATCCAATTGATTGTAAATGCATCCTTGGTGACCACAGGTGACCACAATTGCATAGAAAGTATCTACATTGACCTGTCTGTGAACCCCACAACATTGAGCTTGAGAGTCCCAGTACTCAGACAACCTGCATAGGCTCAGCATCATCCTGATTAAACTCTGCATAATCCCAATTGCTTGTAAAAGCATCCTCAGTCACCCCAGGTGACCCCAATTCCCTTGAAAGTTTCCACATGGACCGGGCTGTTACCCTCACTACATTGAGCTGCAGGGTCCATGTCCTCAGATGACCTGCATGGTCTCCTCTTCACCCCATTGCACCTTGCACGACCACAATTGCTTGTAAAAGCATCCTCAGTGACCCCAGCTGACCCCAATTGCCTTGAAAGTTTCAACAGTGACCTCCCTGTGACCCACACTACATTGAGCTTGAGAGCACGTGTCCTCAGATGACCTGCATGGGCTCATCCTTACCGTGACTGAACTCTGACTGACCCCATTTGCTTGTAAATCCATGCTCAGTGACTCCAAGTAACCCCAACTGCCTTGAAAGTTTCCACATTGACCTGTCTCTGACCCCCATTACATTGAGCTTGAGAGTCCATGTCCTTAGATGACCTCGATGGTCTCTAACTGAACTCTGCATGACCCCAGTTGCTTCAGAAAGCATCCTCAGTGACCCCAGGTGACCCCCATTTGCCTTGAAAGTTTCCACCCTGAACTTTCTCTGACCCCCCACTACATTGAGCTGGAGTGTTCGTGTCCTCAGATGACCTATGTGGTCTCATCTTCACCCTGATTGAACTCTGCATGACCCCCAATTGCTTGTAAAAGCATCCTCAGTGACCCCAGCTGACCCCAACTGCCTTGAAAGTTTCAACATTGACCTGCCCGTGAACCCAACTACATTGAGCTTGAGAGCACGTGTCCTCAGACGACCTGCAGGGTCTCATCCTCACCCTGATTGAACTCTGCATGACCACAATTGCTTGTAAATGCAGCCTCAGTGACCCAGGCTGACCGCAACTGCCTTGAAAGTTTCCACAATGACCTTTCTCTGACCCCCCCCCACTACATTGAGCTTGAGAGTCCGTGTCCTTAGATGACCTCTAATTGAACTCTGCATTACCCCAATTGCTTCAGAAAGCATCCTCAGTGACCCCTGGTGACCCCAATTGCCTTGGAAGTTTCCACATTGACCTGTCCGTGAACCCAACTACATTGAGCTTGAGAGCACGTGTCCTCAGATGACCTATGAGGTCTCATCTTCAGCCTGAATGAACTCTGCATGACCCCAATTGCTTGTAACTGCATCGTCAGTGACCCCTGCTGACCCCAACTGCCTTTAAAGTTTCCACCTTGAACTTTCTCTGACCCCCCACTACATTGAGTGTGAGCGTCCGTGTCCTTAGATGACCTCGATGGTCTCTAATTGAACTCTGCATGACCCCATTTGCATCAGAAAGCATCCTCAGTGACCCCAGGTGACCCCAATTGCCTTGGAAGTTTCCACATTGACCTGTCCGTGAACCCAACTACATTGAGCTTGAGAGCACGTGTCCTCAGATATCCTGCAGGGTCTCATCCTCACCCTGCTTGAACTCTGCGTGACCCCAGTTGCTTGTAAATGCATCCTCAGTGACCCCAGCTGACCCCAATTGCCTTGAAAGTTTCAACAATGACCTCCCTGTGACCCCCCACTACATTGAGCTTGAGAGTCTGTGTCCTTAGTTGACCTCAATGGTCTCTAATTGAACTCTGTATGACCCCAGTTGCTTCAGAAAGCCTCCTCAGTGACCCCAGGTGACCCCAATTGCCTTGGAAGTTTCCACATTGAGCTGCCCATGAACCCAACTACATTGAGCTTGAGAGCACGTGTCCTCAGATGACCTGCATGGTCTCAGCCTCACCCTAACTGAACTCTGTATGACCCCAATTGCTTGAAAATTAATCCTCAATGACCCCAGGTAAACTTAACTGCCTTGAAAGTAGTTTGAGCTTTAGGGTCTGTGGCCTGAGATGACCTGCATGGGCTGATCCTCACCTTCAATGAACTCTGAGTGACCCCCAAGTGCTTGTAAATTCATCCTGAATGACCCCAGCTGACCCCAATTGCCCTGACAGTTTCATACATTGACCTCTGTGACCCCAGACTACATTGAGCCTTAGGGTCTGTGTCCGCAGATAATCTCACTGGCTTCGTCCTCATCCTGACTGAACTCTTCATGACTCTAATTGTTTGTAAATTCATCCTCAGTGACCCCAACTGCCTTGGAAGTATTCCAAATTGATCTGTCTGTGACCCCTACTACATTGAGCTTGAGAGTCCGTGTCCTCAGATGACCTGCATGGTCTGCTCCTCACCCTGTTTGAACGCTGCATGACCCCAACTGGGGATGAATTTCTATACAGTTGGGATCATGAAGGTGTGAATGACTGTTTGTCTGAAGGCAGTGAAGTCACATGGGGCAAGGAAGTAATGCTAGATAAAGTGGGGGGTTACATAATCATCAATGAAGAATAACGTGGAGGAAACAGGGGGTCACTCGGGGTGTGCCGAACAAGAATGGAGCACACAGAAGAACAGAGAGAGGGTGGAGGGAATGGGGTCATGGTGGGTCAATGAGGAAACATTTGGAGGCATTCTGGGTCATGGACTGTATGACGCTGTATGAAAGCAAGGCACCTATGTTTATAGTACTATATTATCACTGATGCTCAGTTGTGATAAATCTTGTATGTTGTGTTCAGTTATAATCTACAAAGTAGGATTATCCTGTTTAGCTGGACGTATCGTCATTGCATATGAAGTTATGAAACTTTGCTATGTGCTTATATATCTCAAACCTGTTGTTTCTGGGTAAGACAGATTTACACCTAGGCTAGCCAGCCTACTTGATGGCCTATTACAGTCAAATCAGCTCTTTCAGGGACCCCTTCTGAGGCCTCTTCAGGAGCATGCAGCCAACGAATGCCTCATGATTCATCAAAGACATATGACCCAGGCCTCCAGGTTTGTGTCAATAACTTTCCATGCGCCTGGAGTAAGAGGTATACATTGCAGACTGCGACATCATTCTTTGTCTTCATTCCTGTTCCACATCTCTGGGCTACAATTTCTAACAAAGGGAAGCTTTGAATAAAGGACTGGTGACCCCAACACTTTTTGGGTGATCCAGAGAGACTTACTGCAAACTAGCATGTTTAACAGCACTGCTATTACCCTAACAAACTCAGAAATCAACTGTAACATATATGATTGATTTTAACTTTGTAATAAGTCATCATTTTTTTTAAATTAACTTTTAGCTTTTCATTACCAGAGGATTGGCTACAAGTGTGGTCTTTGGGTAAGACATGAGCTATATATTGACCTGGGATGTGTGGCTGGTTCTTTGGAACTGTAAAAAGTGAACATGTGATGGTTTTGGTTTTAATAACCCCACATCACAAAAATCCAGTTGTCTGGGTGGTAATAGGGGCTGGATTGCCTCCAGAGGACTGTTTTGGCTCCTTTTTATCTAGTCTAATTGATACAGGTGCTCACTTTGGTACAACGTACATCACTTAGGGGGTGTGAATAATCCACCCCCTGGAGCAACGTAAGTTACACCAACCTCAGTGATGGTGTGGACAGCACTATGTCAGCAGGAGAACTTCTCTCACCGACATAGCTATCGCCTCTCACAGAGCTGGAGTTATTATGCTGACAGGAAAGCTCCTTCCTGTTGGCACAGAGCACCTTTGCTAGACGGCATCAGTGCAGCTGTGCCGATGTACCACTCCCAGTGTAGACTAGCCCTCCGTCAGGTCCATGCAGCCTTGAAGGACTTACAAGTGTAATTGGTGGGACAACTTGACCCAGAAATTTAGAATTTATAGAAACTCTTTACAAATGTAGGACTGGAAGGGACCTTGAGAGGTCTTCTAGTCCAGTCTTCTGAACTCATGGCAGAACTAAGTATTACCTAGACCATCCCTGACAGGTGTTTGTCTAACCTGCTCTTAAAAATTTCCAATCACGGAGATTCCACAACCTCCCTAGGCGATTTATTCCAGTGCTTAACCACCCTGACAGTTAGGAAGTTTTTCTTAATGTCCAACCTAAACTTCCCTTGCTGCAATTTAAGCCCATTGCTTTTTATCCTATCCTCAAAAGATTAGCAAGAACAATTCTTCTCCCTCCTCCTTGTAACAACCTTTTATATACCTGAAAACTGTTATCATGTCACCTCTCAGTTTTCTCTTCCCCAGATTAAACAACCCAGTTCTTTCAATCTTCCCTCATAGGTCACGTTTTCTAGACCTTAAATCATTTTTGTTGCTTGCCTCTGGACTTCCTCCAATTTGTCCACATCTTTCTTGAAATGTGGCGCCCAAAACTGGACACAATACTTCAGCTGAGGCTGTATCAGCTCAGAGTAGAGCGGAAGAATTACTTCTTGTGTCTTGCTTAGTACACTCCTGCTAATACATACACTCCCGCAACTTACTTTGACAAAAAAATAATTGATCACATCAGTCCGATAGTAATAGATGGTCTTTTTGTGCATGGCAAACCTTTTCTGTCAGTTCAGTTGAATCTACCGTACCAACTTAAACCTGGCATGATGGAGGTTCGAGTACTTATGGAAGCATGTACTATAGTGAATGCTGGTTTAATTTTACATTTGTTAAAGATATAAATGGTAGTTATTATTTTAAGTTAAATGTAAGTCCATAGAAATGTGTTGAATCACTTCTTTTAAGGGCTCGTCCATTAGCAATCACAAAGTTAATACTACTTTTGCTCCTAAAATTATTCCTTTGCCAACTCCTAAATCATTAAAACAATTGCCTGTTGAATCTGCAGGAACTATCCAAATGAAGGTTGACCAACCCACCAGAATGCTCCAAAATGCTCAAGTTAAGGTAGTGATGCTGATGCACACAGTTGCTCTAATAGTTGTAATTCAAAGCATAACCACAATCTTGATGTTGGGCCTGTTATTTACTTTGGCATTTCAAATCAATATGGAAATGGCATTAACCAAATGGGAAAGGAAAAAGCAGTATGAGGATACTCGCTAAAATGTGGGTATGGCCTGACACTAGCTTGGTAAAATCTGACAGTGAGCCAAGAGAGATGGATGGCTATGGAACTGGAGAGCCCCATACAGGCTGCACCCGGAGATGCTCTTGAGTCCCTGGGGTGAGGCACCTTCACCCCTTTCTTGTTTTTAATGTTTATCTTTTTAGTATGTATTCTACGTTTTCTAGCAGCTGAGGGAGCCAAGGTTGAGGCAGGTCTGGAGATGCTATGTGCTGTCACAGGGTGCATGTGTAGCTTAGATCAATGGCTCTCAACCTTTCCAGACCACTGTCCCCCTTTCAGGAGTCTGATTTGTCTTGTGGACCCCCAAGTTTCACCGCACTTAATAACTACTTGCTTACAAAATCAGACCTAAAAATACAAAGGTGTCACAGCATGGAAAAATCTCTGACTTTCTCATTTTTACCATATAATTATACAATAAATCAGTTTTGTATCTCAATATTGTCCTTATATTTCAATGTATAGTATATAGAGCAGAATAAACGAGTCGTATGAAATTTTAGTTTGTACTGACTTTGCTAGTGCTTTTTCTGGAGCCTGTTGTAAAACTTGGCAAATATCTAGATGAGTTGATGTACCCCTGGGAAGACCGCTGCGTACCCCTGGTTGAGAACCACTGGCCTAGAGTATAGATGGGTGTGTTAAGAGCGTCTCTGGGTGGCGTGTGGAGCAGCAGGGACAGACTCTAGCCCGAGAAACAGATTAACCTGACTGCAGCTGGCACGCCTTGCCGCACCGCCCAGCAGGGAGTGAGATTTTACTTACCTGGTGTAGTTGTACCTAGGATCGTATATTTAGATCCTGTTGTGGTTTTCAATAACTTGTTAAAACCAGCTGGTCTCTCTCAAACGTGACTCAATTGCTCGGGGGAGGAAGGGCAGTTCGTAACACTACATATGAGTGTAGGTGCCTAACTTTAGGCACCCAGGTTTGTAACTGTTGGCCTTTTCCTTTCTGTCCCCACTGCCAGTTCCCCTGTTACACAAAGACTTACCCAGACCCTTTCAGACCTGGGGTGGGGGGAGCGCCGAGGGCTGCAGTTATTATTGTAACCAAGGCAAACATTGCCCCTGCCCTTTGGTAACAAAAATGAGAGAGGAACAGGAAACACAGGGAGGGAAATGCCCTCTGCAACCAGCAAGAGCCCCACAGGGGCTGTGCATACATGTGTCACTTGCCCACTTCCATCTGGCTCCCCGGGGAAGCTGTCCCCTCTTCCAAGCTGAAACGATGACATCTCACAAGGGTCTGATCATTTGAAACTCACTCTCTTCCACCTGCGTTTTAGTTATTGCAAGAGGAGGAGGAGGATTTACCCTGAAACCATTGATATTCTTATCCTATAGGCCCTGTTCTCTGCTGATGGCGTCCCCAGCCTCCTGCCCAGCTGGCCCTGCAGTCAATGGCGTGACGTCAGCAAGGAATCTGGCCCTGTGATGTTGGATTTGTTAAAAGGAATCAGCTAAAATAAATTGACAGCAAATATTTCCAGGCTTGTCCCCTCCCCGTGCCCCGTGCCAGCTGAGCAGTGGGCTGGTGGCTGCCTGCCAAGCAGAACTACCACAAAGAGACTGGACTGGAACATGCAAAAAACGCCACAAATATGCAGCTTGGCCTCTGTCATGTGAAAATAACCAAGGGCAGTTATAAATAGCTGTTGTACTGACCTTAAACAATAGACTCCCAGACTCTAGCTCAAACCCAGATCTTTCATATGCAGCACCCCCGGATCATCCGCTAAGCAAGCTACCATTGCAGGCAAAGAAACACTCGCTCATTTCAATGTTAGCCTGGCAAAAATGCTGGCAGCTGGACTGCCCCCCGTGTGAACCTCAGCACAGCTCTGGACACAGATATGTGCAGCCTTCAGAGCAGACCAGAGCGCTGGTTCCGTGTGGATCTCTCGCTGGCATGAACTCACTTTGAAGGGTGGCGGTACAGCTTTGCGGAGAATAAGAGGGCATGGGAGGGAGGAGGAAGGAAGTGTGCTGGCAAAGGAGGCAGCAAGCACTGGCAAGAATGCACAGCCTGGGGTGGTGCCCACGTGGCGTGTAAAGCATGAGCTGACAGTGCTCTATGGGGACCAGGGCCCAAGCGCTGCTGAATTCAGCAGTTTTACTTTGCAGACTTCTGCATCTTCACTTCTACACAAGACCAAAGAAGGGGAGAGGAAGAGTTTCCCCCTCTGTAACAAACCCCTCTGCCTATGGACAAACCAAATCGTCTGAGAGCCACAGCTCGCGGAGTTCCAACCACTAGGTAAAGGATTAGTTGAGGAGTCCAGCAGCAGCTGGTGGGACATGGAATGCCACACGCTATAGGGTGGGCTTTTCACAAGCATGCAGGAGTGGGCCCAATCTGGCCCCACTGAAGTCAGCGGGCGCTTTACCATAGACTTCAATAGCAGCAAAGTTCGGCCAACGTTGAGTGCTTTGGAAAATCCCACTCTACTGCCACATTTGCACAGGCACTACAAGAGGCCTACCCAGGAAGCCAAGGATCAACAAGAAAGGAAAGCTGAGACCATCAGAGAGGTCCCTGCAGAGAAGTGGAGGGGAGGAAGGGGATGCTGTATAATCACTGCTTGTTGTTTCTATTTCAGCTCCCTTCTGGCCCTCCCATTGCACCTGCAAAGCCCTTTGCTAAAAGCAAACTCCATTTTTCACCACCGTAAGAGAAAGAAAAGTGGCTGAGCAGGTTTCACATGGTAAATCTAACACAAACCATGATTCTCCTGTTACCCGGGGTGCTGCACTGACACACAGGAGCCTCAAACAGCTTGTAATCTAAAACCCACCCTGATTTCCCAGGGGGAAGGGTTTTCACAGTGCTTGGAGGGCAGAGAGAGCCTTTTCACAGCTCACAATCCTGGTGTTTCATTTTCTTTCCCGTCATCTGGCCAGGGAGCCAGCGACTCAGCATGCAACATTCCAACGTTCCCCCCTGCCTGCAACAAGGCCTTTGCTCCAGCCTCAGGGAGGGAACATCTCTCTTCTCTACACAGCCCAGGGCACTCAGACAGCTTGCAGGAAGGGAGCAGGAGAACAGGGTAAGTGACTCAGGAAGGGAGTTCACAAGCAAGTCCTGGATGTTTAGTTAAAAGGAAGGGTGGCCACTGAACCAAACATCAGGCTTGGAAACTCAGAGGAGCTTGGCTACACACGCTTTTTGTACCAGTTTAACTATACCGGTTTAGAAGCATTAAATCAGTGCAATCCCCGTGGCATGGAACCAATTATACTGGTATGAAAGGGCTTACATCAGTACAATTGCTTCCACACTGGGCTTTGCACCAGTGGTGTCTAAACTGATATAGATACAGAACAAGAAGTGTGAGGAGAACAGCCCCTACTAGTACCCAGTGGGAGAGGTTTGGCTAGGATGGTAGCCAGGAGATGAGGACAGGCCAGAGGGAGAGGTTTACTCATGTACACCAGTGGTGCAGTGGGTAGAAGAGGAGCTGTGGCACGTGTAGAGGGAAGCCATGCTAGGAAGGCAGGTTGTTCGGCCAGAAGAACAAGCAGCCTCCACATGAGGAAATCAGGGCCTTCTCTAGCCATAGAAGAGGGGAAGCTTCCACAGCTACATCTTATCAAATATTCACCAATCGCTCTGCCATGCTGATTTACAAGATCATCTACACATTGATCCACCAAGGGAGACTTGCCGCAGCGTTTCCCCTTAAAGATGACATTTGTATAAAAAACAAAAATATCCTTCTCCTGGCCATACCACCAACAGCTTAGAAACCCAAAACATTGGAGGTGCTGGGGAAAGCTCCATGTTCTACAGGATTCGTTTCTATCGCCCAGTTTTCTAGCATCTCAGCCCAGGGCTCTGGCGTAATTAATGCCACTGGAAAGCAGGACCGTTAACCTCACCAGGTTTCTGTGGGACAGAGGGCCATCTGGGTGCTGGCGGAGGGACCAAGGAAAAGTTTGGAAAGAAGAACGTGTGACGAGAAGAAAGGAGCAGGGAGGTGAAGTTTTGGTGACCTTGAGTGAAAATGGCAGCTAATCCCTAAAGGTGCCTTTGAGAATTTCACCCTCCGCTGATTAGAATGGTACCAACTATTGTTGTTATTATACTTGAAGGAAACTAAAGTTTGTCTGTTTTCTGTGCTCTCCATTGCCCCTGAGGGGTCAACAGCAGCAGGGACCAAAGCTGGGACTTCTGGATCTAAAACCAAGAGCCTCTACTACCTGGGCTAAAAAAAGACACAGGTCTGTTGCAGAATCAAATCTCTCTGTGGCCCAGACACTAGAAGGAGACAGAGCTGTGCTGTCTAAGCAGGGATTATGCTATGGTGTGTAGTTTTCAATGACTCCTTAAAGAGATAGTTGTGGCGAGTCTTGCACCTTAAGGAGCAGATTCACACAATGTCAAGAGGAGTGACGGTGGACAGGACCCGGCAGCTGAGCCAGGCTGGTCGGTCTCATGGTAGGGTACCTGTTATATGCATGGTTTCATTCAGCTGAGTGTCTGCTAGTTCTGTGTGAACAGAAATGAGCCACACCAGGAACAATACTCTGCCACTGAATGGCACAAAATGAACCCAGAGTGTCTTAGAGTCTGTGCCCTGGCTCCCCAGGCAGAACCAGGTTTTCTGGTTTTTAGTTTCAGCGAGGTCTTGGGAAGGTGTTCCCTGAAAGTCAAGGTGTGATACAGATACACAGACTTTGGGTCCTGATCCAGCCTATGTCCATTCAGGAAGATATTGAACTGTTTATTGGCCTTGGTGTGGCCTTGATGTGGAAGCAGCTGGAAACTGTGTTTTTGGTATGAGCTTTAAGTCCTCATCTTTTACAACAGCAGGCCATCTCTTTCATGTCAGCATTCAGAACTTCTCCTAGGTGACTGAAATCCCAGTCCCGTAGTGCCAAACAGCTATCATCTGCATCAATAAAATGCCTGCCAGCGGCATTGGGAACAGGGCCAGCTCCAGGGTTTTTGCCGCCCTAAGCAGTGTGGGGGAAAAAAAAAAAAAAGCCACGATCACGATCGGCAGCACTTCGGCGGCAGCTCCACTGTGTTGCTTCATTCTTCGGCAGCAATTCGGCGGCAGGTCCTTCCCTCTGAGAGGGACTGAGGGACCCACCGCCAAAATGCTGCCGAAGAGCCGGACGTGCCGCCCCTCTTCATCAGCTGCCCCAGGCACCTGCTTGCTGCGCTGGTACCTGGAGCCGGCCCTGATTGGGAAGGTCAATTGGGAAGAGGTTGAAAAGTGTTACTGCTAGAACCGAGTCCTGAGGTAGACCATTGTTTTGGGACCTCCAGGAGCTGGTCTTTTGTCCAAGTAGACCTTGGAACAGGTAGCCTCTCTGCAACAGTTCCACAGCTGTGACAACCCACTTTGGTAGGACCAATGACAGTCTGTACAGTAGACCTGTATACCAAATTGTGCCAGTATTTGATGACAATTATGCAGCTTGATCTGAAACCTGCTTAAATCTACACTTTGGATACCGTCAGTGGTGGAGACAATTCGTTGAAGGATAAGCCTATCAAGTCATTTGCACACACAGCTTAGCAAAGAGATGGGCTGGTAACATATTGCAGTCGCTAGTGAGGTTTTGACAGGGCTATTACTTTTGCTCTGCCCCAGATCTTCGGTATTTCATTCTCCTGGATGGCTCTAGACGGAAAGATGGCTAGCCATTTTCTGCTAGCTTTTACCAGGTTCTTCAGGAACTCGTGGGAGAGGTTACCAAGCCCACAGACGTTACCTGTTTTCAATTTAAATTTAATCTGTGGTGAAAGGCTGGAGGTCTTCTTTGGTTTTTGGTATGCACTGTTTGTATTGTCACTATTTCTTCTTTACCCCTCCATCAAACATTTTGTCCTTATCCGCATTTGTAACATTTATCAGGTGGGTAGCAATACTCTTTGCAGAGACTGCATAAAGGTGCTGTGCTGAAGGCTTCTCAGCAGCACAACACTTTTCTGATGGGGGCCCAGGATTTGCAGCTGGATCTCAATATGTTTCGTTCCTCAGTTCCTCTCACCTTGCTCTTCCAGAAGCATTCAAGTTGTCCAAGAGATGTGTGGCAATGCCTGGGCACCACACTCTCCATACTGCTTGAGAAGGAGTTCTACACACTCCTCAGGTAGGCAGGGAATGTACGTCTCTCATAGCAACCTTTTGGAATTGACTCCATGGCAGCTTCATATATGGCTTTTATGAACCACATGTAAGTGCAGCAAAGAATCCTGTGGCACCTTATAGACTAACAGACGTTTTGCAGCATGCTCGGGGGTCGCGTAACTAGTAAGTGTCTTCAATGGAGATATTGTGTGGGATACAAGTGACGTAGCAGTCAGTGAACTGAGTAAAGCTCGGCTAGTTTGCATTCTAATAATTCCAGTGAGGGCTTTTATTGGTGCTCCCAACAGGTATGATTACTTCAACTTTGATAAGGACCAAATGATGTTGACTGTGTGGAAAGTTTTTCAATATACTGCTTACAGCTTGAAATGAATGACTGCCTGTACTGATGGTCCAGGGGAGGCCAGGGAAATAGTCTTGTTTCCATCTGGCAGAATGAAATGTACCCTGTTGTTCTGGATATTGAATGAGGTGAAGGTCATGGAGTGAGACTCAGTGAAAAAAGTCAACTCCATTTTGATCAGACTATCCATATCCCAGGGGCTAGTAAAGTCTCCAACATAGATGGTAGGGTGTGGGACCCTAAGAGCCTGGAGTAGGCCGGGTGACTTGTACACATTTGCCGCTCTGAAATGACCAACTCTCTCAGTATCACAGAGGTCTGAAATAGATGGGAGAGGTTCTGTGCCAGCAAGATTGGCTCTAACATAGGCAGCACAGCATATTTACTATGCCGAAAGTCACTCAAAAGGTCATAACCTTTGATGTTAAGGCAGCTGGCAGAAAGAGAGATGAAGTGTCTCCTGGAGGCAGATTACAACTGTGTTACGTTTCAGCGTTAGGGACTAGAGACTGTAACGTTTAGCTGAAGGATTTTCAGGGATGGGCCAACCTCCAAAGTCCCTTGATCATGGTTAAGGTCACTGAGTTCACTTGAAAGTCCATGCTGACCAGGACTGAAAGCTTTGGAAAGCTATTTGCAGCTTTGGCTTCCCCTGCCATAGCAGGGTATTTACGCGGTATACAGCGGGAACATAGCGGCATTATACTTCCCACCACAGAGAAATTACTGCTTTTTGTATTTTCCACGCCTTCTTTGGGAATGTGTCAAGGGAGGTGTGAGCTGTGGGCCTTTTTTCTTTTTAAGAGCTCCAGCTGTCAGACCTGGGGCTTGCGTAGAAGGGCCGTGCACACCTGGGAGGTGGAGCGAGGGGGGAATAAAGGGGACAGCACAGTCAGAGCCCCACTGCCTGGGCTCGGGCTCTCCTTTTTCCCCATCCCCCTCAATCCCTCTGCCCAATCCCTCCCCGGGAGGTGGCGGCGTGGCTCCAGCAGGCAGCTCCGGGGTGGCAGCAGCAGCACAGAAGTAAGGGTGGCAACGGCGTGCAAAACTGGCTGTGAAAAGTGATATTGACAAATACCACTTCTCAGATTGCCACCCTCACTTCTGTGCGGCTGCTGGCGTGGTGCTGCCTTCAGAGCAGGGTGGGAGAAAGGGGAGGGCAGGAGCGTAAGCGACTTAAGACACAAGGAAGGGGCGGCATAGCCAGATAAGGGGACTATGGGGATGTTTAGTGCCAAGCTCCACATGGGAGAGAAAAGGAACAGGAGGAGAAAGGCAAAAGCTATTCTGGCCGGTAGTTCTTATTTAAGACACCAATCTTTCAACTCTGATTGTGCAGCAAGAGTCAGTGCAGCTACTCGAGAGATCACCAATATAGCTGAGGTTCAAATCTGGCTCTACAATTTCAATGCCACCGCAAGATACTTACATAGAAATTTCTTCTTCTTTTCCATGGGAAATTCATGAAAGGTTTCCCAGAACATTCTCACTGTTGGGTGTGTCGCGGAGTAGTCCCCCTTGTAGATGGCACACTGTTAAAAGAGGCACAAGCTTTTTTCTTATGAGAGAAAGTGATGGCCCACAACTAACCTCCGCTTCCTTAGAATCCTAAGCAGGAGGTATTTAACTAATAAAATGCACAGTTTAGAAATTCAAGAATAACTGCTGATATACTTATAACACCATGCGTGGTAATTTACTGTCTACAGCAGTGGTTTTCAAACTTTTTTTCTGGTGACCCAGTTGAAGAAAATTGCTGATGCCCGCGACCCAACGGAGCTGGGGATGAGGGGTTTGAGAAGGACTCAGGGCTGAGGCAGAGGGTTGGGGTGCAGGGTGTGGGCTGCGGGGTGCAGCCAGGAATGAGGGTTTCAGGGTGTGGGAGGGGGCTCTGGGCTGAGGCAGCGGGTTGGGGTGCAGGAGGGGATCAGGGCTCTGGGTTGGGGGTGCAGACTCTGGGGTAGGGCCAGAGATGAGGGGCTTGGGGTGCAGGAAGGGGCTCCAGGTTTGGGGGGGTCAGGGGATTGGGGTTCAGGAGGGGGTTAGGGCTCTGGGCTGGGGGTGCAGGCTCTGGGGTAGGGCCAGGGATGAGGGGGTTGGGGTGCAGGAGGGGGCTCCAGGTTTGGGGGGGTCAGGGCTGGGGCAGGGAATTGGGGTGCAGGAGGGGTTAGGGCTCTGGGCTGGAGGTGCAGGCTCTGGGGTGGGACCAGGGATGAGGGAGTTGGGGTGCAGGAAGGGGCTCTGGGTTGGGGGGGGCTCAGGGCAGGGGCAGGGGATTGGGGCATGGGGTTGTGGCATGGGCTTACCTCAGGCAGCTCCCAGGCAGCGGCGCAGCAGGGGGGCTACGGCAGGCTCCCTGCCTGTTCTGGCACTGCGGACCGTGCTGCACCCTGGAAGCAACCAGCAGCACGTCCAGCTCCTAGGCGGAGGTGTGCAAGCGGCAATGCGTGGCTCTCGCCCACAGGGACTGCTCCCCCCAGCTCCCATTGGCCGGTTCCCTGGAACCGGCCAATGGGAGTGCAGAGCCAGTGCTCGGGCAGTGCGTGGAGCCCCGTGGCCCCCCGCCTAGGAGCAGGACCTGCTGCTGGCCGCTTCCAGGGCACAGCGTGGTGTCGGATCAGATAGAGACTAGCCTGCCTTAGCCGAGCAGCACTGCCAATGGGACTTTTAACGGCCTGGTCGGCGGTGCTGACCAGAGCTGTCGGAACCCAGTGCCTTACATTCCGCGACCCAGTACCGGGTCGTGACCCGCAGTTTGAAAACCACTGATCTACAGCACAAGCCCAGTACTACTTATAAGGTGTGGAAAGGGGAAAGAAACTAGCTTACATGCTTGTACTTAGAGGGTACAATTCACTCTCATGCAGAGGGGCAGCACACGCCCTGTGTACTACGCGAGTTCCACTTCAACTCTTGGCCTTCTCCTGCCCTCTCTGCCCCAGGGTGAATTTCCCCGAGAGAGGGACCAGCTATGCTGTGTTCATATCCTCCACTGAATCCAGACTTCACCCCTAAACAAAGACAGTGCAAAGCCTTCTCTTCCTGCCTGCCTTTGTCAGTGGCAGGAAAACTTACCGGCGATAATGACTTTCAGGGGACTCAGGAGAAGGTGCTCCAGTGAGGAGAGACGAGGAAGTTCCCATTAGAGGTTGAGGCTCTATTCTGTCCCTTAGCAGTTGGCATGCAGTGTCCGGATCATAGGCATACTTAATTCTACCCACATGATAAACTATCTGCTAGGTACTAATGTGGCCCCTATTACCATCATATCTGAGCATCTCACAATCGTCAATGGGTTTCTCCTCCCAACTTCGACTGTTAGGCCAGGCAGTGCTATTACCCTCTGTTTACAGATGTGGAACTAAGACAGTGAGAGACTACGTGACAAGCCCAAGGTCGCACGCGAAGTCTGCGTCAGATTGAGGAACCAGTCTCCTGAGTCCCAGACTAGCACCCTAACCACTGGACCATCCTTACTGGTTTCTGTGCCCATCAAGACAAACAGAAAAGACGCCCCACGGCAGCTTACCTCTTCCAGTTCCTCCCAGTTGTAGTTGCTGTTCCCTACTATCATGGCCCTCAGCTCTGAGGGCTGGAAGAGTTCCAGGACCTTCCCACCACACACCTTCAGGAAGCCGGTGGAGAATTCGATATACCACTCATGGACTGAGAGATTGAAGACGTAATTCAAGTAGGCCTCAACAAATTCCTGCCTGGTGTATTAGAGAAGGGGAGGGGAGAGAGAGAAAAGATTGTTATTCACATTGCTGGGTTTTATTAAAACTGTCAGGAAGTGACGGTTCACGCGGTGGGCTGGAAGCTATAGGGAGACACACACGCTCAGTCAGGTTTAAAAAGGGGACTCCTGTGTATTAGGAATAAAATGGACACGCTGTTCAGGAGGCCGGAGTGAAATGCTTCCAGTCCGCCCCATGTCTCAAGACCTCCCCGGTAACGGCACACACGAGTGTAAAGAGTCAAAGAGCAAGTGGCACCGGGGGCCTGTTTGACCCAATGGCAGTGGAGAGCTCCTCAGACAGCACATGCTGCGCATTATGAATACAGACCCACTCAAGGGCAGAGCATCCAGATGCCCAGAGCATCGAGGGCTAGGAGTCAGCTGAGCCTTTGGGAGCTGCTGAGTTGTGGAGTCCTTTTCCTGGCTGTGCACATTACAGCTGATGTTCCACTAAAGCGGAAGTTACCATTAGGCCTCCATAGGACACACCAGCGCCTCAGCACAGCTCTCTCAGCCCTATGTTTAAGACGTGCATGAAATAACTTACTGCTCCTTTCAGCCATCCATTAAAGTGACTAGGGAACAGGGGCGGGAGGGGGGAAATCACTCAGCACAGCATTTCCTGCTTTCTCTACACCGACCTGCTGCTTCCTGATGCCCTGAGCTGATGCTCTCCTCAGGACTGGGAGTCAAACCAAAGGGACAGAGACCATGGCCAAGATTTTCAAAAAGAAGAGCCTAAGAAGTCTATATTTAGGCACCTGTTGGACAGAGCTCACTGGCAACTGCTGGATGCTCAGCACTTCAGAAGAGCCTAAACTGGAGGGCCTATTTTAGAAAGTCTTGGTCTAAACCTACAATAACCTCCCTCTCTTTCCCATTAACACAGGCGCTGTGTGTGCTGAGGGCTGTGAAGGGAAAAGATACAAGGACATTCTAGAGTCAGATACCTCCAGTAACAGCTAACCTGTGTAACAGACAGAAAGCAGCGAAAGGCAAAGGACCTGATTCTTAGTTACACTAAGATCTCATTACACCACTCTGGCAGCGTAAAGGAGCTCGGAAAGCGCTAGAAATTATTCCCTGAGACTATCCTTGGCACAAGGGCCTCCATGGTCAATGCAGAACTGGTGTCAGAGCTGTAGGCCAGCCCTGCTTCCACCCCTAATGTATGGGGTACGCTGAGGGCAGGCTGGAGGAAGAAGTCGGAGAGCCGAGGGCAGGAGGGTGTTGTGGATCAAGTGCCTCATGCTACAGCTATTTCTGACTTTTTAAGAATTCATAGCGGGCCCTGAGAAGCAGAATTGAAATTTAAGTCAGCCCAGACGTTGCTCTAATTTACACAGAGGGCCAGGCAGGGTGAACGAAGTGACTCAGTTGAAGTGTTTAATCCTACAAATGCATGTGAGACTTTCTTCATTTAAAAGATGCTAATATGGTTAAGTGAACTCATGCAATATTAGAGACTGCCAGTAGAGGGTGCCATGGTTTCTATATAAGGATTAAGTTAAGAGAAGGCTCATCTAGGAAAGATTAGAACTGGGGTCAGCAACCTTCAGCACATGGCCCGTCAAGGTAATCCACTGGCGGGCCATGAGACACTTTGTTTACACTGACCGTCCGCAGGCACGGACCCCCACAGCTCCCAGTGGCTGCAGTTCGCCATTCCCGGCCAATGGGAGCTGTGGGAAGCAGCAGCCAGTACGTCCCTGTGGCCCGCGCTACTTCCCACAGCTCCCATTGGTCAGGAACAGTGATCCGCGGCCACTGGGAGGTGTGTGGGGACCTGCCTGCAGATGGTCAACGTAAACAAAATGTCGCGCTGATGGGCTGCGTGCCGAAGGTTGCCGATCCCTGGATTAGAATAAAATATTAGGGTATTTCCACACACAGTTTTTGCTCCAGCTTATTAAATTGGTAAACAACCCAATGGAGTCATCCTCTTCTTTCATATGGCATTTGAAAAGCAATTGGCTGGGATTATAGTTGAATCTTGAGATTCAAAAGCCACTCTAATGCTTTCGTGGATAGCTGGGTGGGTCCCCCACTGTACATGTGAATGGGATAGTTGTCCGTGGTGGGTCACAATTTGTTGATTCTTTGATTTTCCATTTGCAGAGGAGATAGCCACACCTTCCATGCGTTGTCCGAACGTAGCTGAGTGCAGTCCGCTGCCGATGGAGTTAAAGTGATACGGCCCTACTGTGGACGCAGTTATACTGGTGTAAATGTGCTTATAAGGGTATAGCCTGTCATAAGCACCTTGATAGGGTATAACTGGGTCCACACAACAAACGGGTTATACCAATTTGAGTAAAATGGTTTTCTTAGCGTTCAATTGGTGCAAAAAACTACACAGACCAGCCCTAAGAGAGCTTGGCAAGAAGCAGCTGGCTTCTCCCGGCCTACAAGAACTACACTGTTTTGCTTTGGGGGTGGTCAAGAACAATACTGGAATAAAACACAATGTCCTGTAGCCTTTGGCACCAAAAGCCAGAATCTTGCGCCAGGCATCATTATGACTCCTCCACCTCTTGCTAAGGGCATATTTATTCTCCACCCTCCTCCCTCTCCGCACTACACTTTGACCAGAATACTACCCAAATGCCTAATTTCACACGAACATTATTCATGCAAAGACCCAGCAATATTTCCCTTTAAAGCTGTTTTCAGTACATTGCGGTGTATTAGCCCTACAGTAACATGGCAAACTAAGAGACCAGCTCAAGCTTGTCTGTGGGCTGCTCTTTGGGATGTGGGTGGACGTGACTTCCCCAAATTCTTCCAGCAGTTGTTTCTGCGTGACATTTGGTAACAGTTCACACTATTGTTCGTTTGCTAAGCGAGTCAGGAAATGGAGCAGAGTCCAATAGACAGAAAGCAGAACACAATCAAAAACCAAAACAGTGACCTCCCAAAGAGTGGGAGAAAGAGATTCTTATATATGCTCTTGGGTAGCATGCACAAGGGAAATGTGAGAAATTAAGAAAGGAAACAACAGACAGAGACATGAAAACCTGAAATAAGGAGACGGGGGAGGGAAATTTTGTTATCCGGTGTGCGTCTTTTATTGCTGTTTTCTTGACAGTTGACTGAGCCCTTGGAGAAATTCCCACTGATAATATCAAGACACTAAACACTGATCTGTTGCCCAACATCCCTTTTCTGCCCTTGTGGCTTCAAAAGAAGTTGTTTACATGAACATTATCTGGAACATTGTCATTTTGATGTAAAATTCTACGAGGCAACTCTGAGAAGGGAACGCTGCAGATGCTTCACAGTTTACTTTTCCTTAAAATTATACACCTATCCAGTATACCAATATCCAGGAAAGCAGTACTGAAGTATGAAATACCTACGGGTGTGCATTCAGCAGGTTATTGGGATAGGGACTGCCTCCAAAGCACAGAGGAATGGAGCGGAAAATCATCAAGCAATGAAACCCTGAAGAGTCACTAGTTAACCAAATCCCATTTCATCTGCACTCCGAGGAGCATGTTGGTGTTGTATTTGGAACAATAATGGGCAAGAAGTGTTATTTATTTAGTCCAAGGGGCAAACTAACCATTAGTGATGACAGGTGACTATGTGTAGCCAGCTAGGCTTTGGCTAGACTAGAATTTAGATGCTAGCTCAGGTTCGCTAGCACAATCTGTACCTTCAGAATTCTAGTCAAGAGAAAACAGTTCTACTGCCGCATTTGCTAAACTGATTGAGCTAAAGTCTAGTCGAGGCTCCTCCTTCTCTAGAGTTTTTCAACCTCCAGTTCATTAACACATTTGCAAAGACTAAACTGGACACTCCCCAAATGTTTGTTCCAGGCTGCAAACATCTGTGCTTGACCCTAGGCCAAGCTAACATATACACTTCTTTCCCCAGGGCAGACGTGTCCTAAGGTTTTGTCTTCACTGCAGAAAGGTGCATTATTTACATCCCAGTGGAGAAAATGCATGGATTTTTTTTTTTTACACTTCAGTGTAATGGAGCTAGGTATACCCTACAGCACAACCATCCAGGATTGACCTCAGTTAGCTACTTGGAGATAAACACTACTGCACTTGGTCTCCATTAGGATTTTACAGTGGCAAAGTCATCTTGAGATAAAAAAATACTTTTGCTGTAGTGATGACATATCCTAAGATGTTTGTTATAGTGTTTACTGAAAGTTCAGCCTACAGACAACTCTTTCATTACACCAGTCTTGGGGCTACAGATTCTGCTTCCCAACTCTTTGAGAAACAATCAGATTAGAAGAAAAGGACTTCGTCAAGTTTGCCAACTTCTTGAAGATTGCCAATGCCAATCCAAAGACATGCTGCTGAGTAGTCACTGAATCACACTGTTTCACTATCACAAAAATAATTATGTGCCGTTTCCAGTAAAAACGGTCTTTGTAAAAATCCGATTACAGGATTAAGAGAAGAAAACAGTTTAATAGCTGAAAAAAAGAAAAAAGGTAGGTGTGTTGATTCCAATCCAAGGAGCTGGTTCAAATTGAAAGGAATTAATTACTATTTGTGTTACGTAGCACCTACGGCCCCTGATCAAGACCCCACTGTATCAGATATGCATAAAAATAGATGGCTTCTACTTCAAAGAGTTAACAGTAAGCCTGCTGGTCTTAACCTCATTCAGTAAATTTACTGTCATGTACAGTATCTGTCCTGCAAAATCTCAAATTAGTCTTCAAGGATGAAAATCACTCACTCAGTGCCCTATACACTATATAAGCAGCTGATCATCATCATCTAGCTCCAAAACCATAACCAAGACCTGGTGTTATTGCTTATCTCAAACAGCACCTCTGGGGTGCAAGATGTTGACAGAGGGCACTGCCTTAGGCAGTATTCACGTGTTTGCCTAGGCTCTCTGCATTCATATTTGGGGGTCCTTCCTCAGCTTCCACTTGGTCATACTGTCACCAATCTTTGCCACTCCAGCTCTTACTCAGTTTAGAGCATACCAGAGTTCTCCTTCTAGGTCAGTGCGTGAGGACAGTTGTTCTGAAGGAGCCAGGTTCTCCAGGATCATTAGCCTCTCTCACCATTTTGTAATTCTGTAGCCTTCCACAGTGGTATTTTGTGGTGAGGAATTTTCAGAGGCACAGCTCTTTCTGGGCATCAGCCTCTTGGGTGGTGGAATGTGTCCATACAATGAGTGTCTTGGATCATGCATCTGTTTTTGTCTCTCTTGCCTTCCTACTGAAAGCATTGAGCTCACTGATGGTGGTGCAATCACCGCAAGTCAGTTTCAAAGTCCCTGTGATGATCCCACAAGATTGACTGAGATCAGTATCAATTTTGTGTGTATGGCTCAAGTGTGACCATAATGGTGTACAGAACTGCTCAAGTGAGTAACACAAGGCAACACTGGTTGCTCAGAGTGTTTTGGGACCAGCTCCCTATTTTGTATTCACAATTTTTTTTTAAGTACACAGTTCCTGGAGTTCACTTTCCTTTTTTAACTTCTTAATGTGATCTTTGTATGTCAACATTCAGTCTAATGTGACCCCCAAGGTACAATGGATATTTATAATGCTCAAAGATTGTACCATCCCCGATATCTGGATTTTTCTCTTGGTCTGAAGGTGTTTCAGATGGAAGGCACACACTTGTATCTTGTTAAAACTAACATTCAGGGACCTCGCGCAATGGTATTCTTGACATATGCCCAGGGAGTCAGTTAAAATGTGCTTGATGTCCTCAAATATTTCCGATTGGGTGGCGATGCAAAGATCATCTGCATAAATACATCTTTACAAAATGGGGAATTCTGGTTGGTAACTTGTGTAGGCATTAAACAGCAAGGGTGCTAGAACTGAACTTTGGGGCAACACATTCTGCTGAGTTCGCCATTTACTTTTCTAACCATCCATCTCAACAGAGAAACATCAATTCTCGAGCAGAGAGGAGATGACCTGGACCATCTTATTATTGCTCTAAATTCTTGCCAATTTCAGAAGAAGTGAACAATGGTTTACAGTGTCATAAGCAGCTGACAGACCTATAAAACACTACCCCTGTAATTTTGCAGGCTTCAAAGCCATCTTCGATTTATTAAGTTAGGTTTACAACTTGGCCACAGTGTAAACATCCTGGGCAGAAATCAGCTTGGTCATCAAGCAGTTGCCCTTCAACTAAACTATTCTAGTTATATTCATCAGCTTATATAGCTTGTACGTTAAGCAAAATAAGGATACTGGTAATACAGTAAGGATACCGTAATCTTTGCATAGTTAACATCTTTACGTGGTTTGAGTAGTGCAACCACTTTGATCTGTCTCCACAGCCTGGGTATCTGCACTGTCTCCATACAAGAGAATTAAAGAAATCAGGTAGATACTTCTGTGCTCTTGTGCCCCAAGTGTAGTAATAGTCCATTAGATACACCATCACATCCAGCTGCCTTTACACGTTTCAGAGTTTTCATAGCTATCGTGAGCTCCTCAGTATTGAGCTGCTCACTCTGGACTTTGCTTACTGTGAGGAGTGAGTGAGGCTCCCACTTGATTTGTTTTGTTTCACGCTGTGTTTTGTGGGCTGGGTTCCTATTTAGGATGAGTTGGTGTGTCACTTGGTTGGGACAGACTGTGGCAATGCGCTTTGGTTGTTGTCCATCTGGGTTCAGCTTGCGAAGGGTGGTTCATGCTTTTTTGCTACTGTGCCACAGGTTTGTTGTTTCAACTATCTACCACCAGCAGTTGCACCACTCCTTTCTCATCTCTCTCACAAGCATTTCCCCAAGCCCAATGGTTTCTTCACTGAATTGTCAATTCTGAATATCTTTTATATTGTTGGTGGGTTTCTTCTGAAAAGACCATACATATAATGTCCAAATCCCCTCGGGATGTTCTTTGGGCAATCTTCCACACCAGCAAGACAAATTCTCCAGAGTTCTTGTGTGTCAGAGTACTAATACAGATGGATTCATCCAATTCAGAGGCAAAGTCTTCCCAGTCAGCCTTTTTGAGGTTGGATCTCGGCAAGTACTTTGTTTTCCTGGGTTGTACTGCAGCCTCTGTTGTGACTTGTACTGGCCTATGCCATGATCTTGGGATTGCTGCCATGACCTCCCTTCTGAAGTTACCTGCATTTTCAGAAGTGGCAAGGGCTAGAAATATCCCCTTGTTCCATCACGCACTTTGGAAGGAGCATTAGTCCTGGGAGGTCATACAGCAGAGTCAGGTTGTTTGTTGCTGCCCACTTCCCAACGTCTTCCCCATGGTTGTCATTGCTGGGGTGTCCCCAGATGGTTCAGTGACTGTTGAAGTCGCCTATGAAAAGGCATGTTTTTTCTGTCAAGTGGAAGTTCACGTGTAACAGAAACTACTGCTATTTGGTCAAGTTCAGCCATGATACCCTGGTCTTTCACAACAGTGTTTTTCATCAACCTTTTATCACATGCAAGTATTGTACTGCCATAAATGTTGCATTCAGCATTCGTACTGTGGAGGAAAAATGGTCTGGGGCCTAAACTTTGATTAAGTGTACCTATATGCATGCCAGGGATGTTTGGGGCTATTCTCTCTCTCTCTCGCAGGCAGACGATGTCTGCTTCTGTACCAGGCAGAATGGCAGCCTTCTCTGCAGAAAATCCCTCCATCCTGGAAAGGACGATTTCAAGTGTCGTCTTTGGCTAGGGCCGTTTATATCGATGTCTATGTCTTCTGTCCCAGTCTTGAGGCGTGTTTTCGGATTTGGTCTCCCCCATAATCAGTTGCAAAGGGAGATTAGCAGCTGCATTAAGGGCTCAAGTGATGGATAGGGCCTTATAGGGAGAGTGCAGGTGAGGTGGGGTGAGGGGTGTGCACCAGGTCTTAACAATGGGTGGCAGGAAGTTAAGCTCTTTTAAAAATCTGGGCACTTATTCAAGTGCCGAAATGGGACCCACTGGGTCCTGACATCTTTTCAAAGTCTGGTCCAACATTTCCCCTGTGTTAACCTATCTATCCCCTGTCTCAGTTCGTTATCACCCAGTGCCCACTGACGTAGGGCATCACCAAAAGAGCATTTCAGTTGAAATGGCTTCTCAATTATAGTAACTCACCTGTTGTCCTTCTGCACAGTAATTTTGTCTCCTTCTGGTATTAGCTTCTTCTGCTCTGTCACGCCATAGCTTTCTCTGCATATCTATGTTAAAAAAAAAAAAAGGGCTGTTTTTCCATTCTGTGTGCCACCATACAAGCTTGCAGAATGGGTGCAGGGTTCTTTTACTCGCTCCAGGTAAACTGCGTAGCTACTGACACAAAGGGCGAGGGAAGGAGGCTGGAAAAACAGATACAATGAGTTAGAGAGAATAAAAAAAAATATGCAGACACCCTTCTATACTTGCATCATTTTTCATACTCAACATTTGCTCTTAGATCATGATTTGCAATCAAGGCCAAATGCAAACCTGGAAGAGAACCAACTGCATGTTGAAAAACAAGAGATTGATAACCGCTAAAAATTACATTTAACCAATGCCATGTGTATTGGCACCAACGAAGTCCCCTTTGAATAACGGCAATGCAGGATGCTCCATTAATCTACTCTCACAATAGATTACCAGACCATTTGATAAGTCAGATGTGCTACTTTTGTCTGTGTTTGTAACAGAGCTAGAATGCCAGCGGTACATAGGCACTCCATACATATTTCTATTATTTTAAAGTGTCTCATGGATAAAATATTATGGGGCAGATTTTTAGCCAGACAGCATAAATAAGCCACAAAACAGATCTCCTTCAGACCATTTGGGGAAAATTATGAATCCATTTCAAGGCATCAACACAGCAGTAAAGATGTCCTTTTGCCTGAAGCCAGGCACAAAAGTGCTTGGGGGAAGTTATATAAGGTTATTTTAACTGTTCATTTTATAGGCAGATGCGATCAGTGCTATCGCCTCCTGACTTCACCCTGAACGGTAGCACAGACCTGTGTGTGGCTGTGTTAGACCCAGAATTGGTTCGCTCTAGAGCCAAGATTTATAAGACAGCTTTGTTTTAAAAGCCCTCCCTTATCAAACAAGACGAAGTGTAGCCTTCTCAGAGCACACTGAGGTGGGAAGGATTTCTTCACAATACTCAACCCAATTCCTGGCCATATCAGCTCATATCAGAGCCCCTTGGGAAAGGAGCTTTCGTGTCTTCTCGCTAGTAACAGGTGTGCTCAGATGTTGGACTAATGCATCCATCTCCACCCCAGACACTCCTCTGTATAAAACAGGAAGGTGATAAGCACCTACTTGTAAAGTTAGGGCCTACCCAGAACATCCTGTTCCAGGTGAGACCATTTCAGCTTGAGGCCTGCCAGCGTATTGTAACTTTGAAGTACACGAGGTGCCTCTAGGTGCATGTCTTCAGACTGAGCGACCAGGCAGAGAAACCAGAGAGACTCTCATGGATTTCCACCCCACTGCAGAGGCTTTCGATTGCATTTACTGGCCGGGAGAAAATGTTTTGGAGCCTCCCTATTTCAGTCTGCTAAAGCCAGTGTCCTAGTGATATAGTGCAGCATTTGGTCTCAAAGAAGGTCTGACACAATAGTAAAATATTGTTCACTGTAAATGTCTGAAGTTACAAAAGGAGTCTGCACTGTTTACCAATAACAGCATGATAGAAGTGTGCAGGAGGTCAGACTAGAAGATCATTATGGTCCCTTCTGACCTTAAAGTCTATGAGAAGGGAGAAAAAAAAGATGGGTATGGGGTAACATTTTCAAAAGCAACCAAGTGACTTTGGAGCCTACACCTCACTGAAAGTGACTGAGACACTGGTTCCTAAGTGCCTAGGTCACTTCTGAAAACGGGAGTTGGGCACTTTTGAAAACTGTACCCCCTTAATCCACTTAGCAGCGCAGTCTTCTTGACCATCTACACAAGAACAGCAGAATACCCGCAAGGAAGTTTAACATTTCTGCAATATACAGCACGTATTTTATGGGCATGTTTGGGTCTAACCCACAGCACCCATGCATATCTATGGCCTCTGCAGGCACCCACACAACAAATCACGTCACTGAGAAATGGTATGAATTTGCCTTACTGTAAAGTTCAGGCAGAAGGTTTCTTCTACATCATCCCCAGGATAATCTAAAAGCTGCTGAAGACTCCTATGAGACAGGCGGGAGAGGGAGGTGAAGGAGACAAATCAGATATCCAAGAGGCAATACTGTCTGTGCTTTATGTTTAAAGGAAAAACCCCAGCAGTGAAAGTAAATAATGTAAGTCAGAGTAACAGGACAAGATAGAGAGAAATGCTGGGTTGCGTAAAGGAGCACAATGACCTGCATTCCCATATACGTGTGTGCTTTGTTATACATAGAATAAAGGCCGCACTACAAATTCTCAATCTAGTCTGTGTCTGACAAGAACAAGGATCCTGTTTAGTGGCCCAGGGCTTGGAAAAAGCATTCGATTTCTAGCTCTGAAGGATAACAAAGATAGGCGTGAGGGCTGCAGAAGGGGGGGGCATGTCCATAGCCCCCTTTTCTAGAGTCTCATTGATGTCTCCCAAAACGTGGCTGCAGGACTCCTGTATATTCCTGGCCCCTCGCTTTGCCCCATCAATTCTTTTTTTAGATATTGTTCAACTCTGAGCTAAAAAAAAAAAAATCACATAGCAATCGATGTCAGATGATAATCAGACCAAGAATCTCATGTGACCTGAACCTTGCAACCTGTCAGAGCTTGGAAAAAACAACGCTCGGGGAGTAACTCTTCAGTTTCCTTGTGTTCAGAAGCCATTTCTCCTGAACATTTGACTGCCTTTCTAGCCAGTTATCGTCACAGTTGCTCCGACAGAAATCAGAGCCCCATCCGCCAAGCAATGAACAGATGGCAGAGCTTGTACGGTGGAGAATTTACAGTCTTAACTGATGAGTCAGACCAAGGTTGGAAAGGGGAAACAGAGGCAGAGAGAGGCGATGTCACTTGTCCAAGGTCACCAAGCAGGTCATCAGCAGAGTGGGGACTAGAACCCAGATCTCTTGAACCCCCACCTACAGCCCACTACATACCTACATAGCTGCTGAAAGCTCAAAAGGACAAGCAGCCTCCCCCATAACTCCACTCCATTCTGGTCCAGATTCAGTCAGCCACTTATGCGTGTGAGGGGGAACACTGATTTCAATGGGACCCCTCAGGTGCTTAGAATAAACATGTACTTAAGCACTTTGATGGATCAGGGCCCCTAGAATGAACTACTTGATCAAGTCAGCAGGTCATTTATTTAACTGACATTAACCAGTTTAACATACGTTGTTCTCAGATGAACACCTTGTGGGGACTGGGAGGGGAAGAAGTCAGAGCAGCAGCCTAGATAGTCCTTCAGCATTTTACCTTCCTTCTGTAGGGGACAGCTCCTTTAAGTCTTCCAAGCAGGGCTTCACATTCAATAACTTCTTGTACAACGCCAACGGGAAATGGAGGTCTACCACAGTGAAGTTGTATATAGCAAGTCCACATACTATGCCGATCAAGTGAAACCAGTTGTGCTCTACAAAACACTTCAAACACACAGGGAAGTCACAGTTAGAACAAAATTCATTGTGCAGCTTCATGGAACGCCAATGTATCTTCCCCCTGCAGATATACATATATTGCAGCATCATGATTTGGGCTCAGACTTTCAGCCCCCAAGCAGCTCCCATAGAGATGTGGGGCCTGTCTGAAAATGCAGTCATTTCAGTTGGTTGCCTCAACGGAAGCTGGGCTCTTTTGAAAATCTGGCCTTCAACTGTGAGCATCTGAGCCGAGACTGTGCTCCTAGACTGTTTGGACAGCACCTCCCACCCAGTAAATGGTACCGTAAATCATTATTAATAATTTTATTGTTAATGAACTGGCCCCAGATATTCAAGAGGGACAGATGTAAAAATATCACTTGTACGCTCCAATCCTGCCATGAACTCCCTGCGAGCAGAACCCCCAGTCCACACAGAGCTCACGGCAGGATTGGAGCCTCAGCTGAATCACCACCTTAGACTGTTACAGCCGAATTACTTTTAATCTATTATGCCTTTTGCACATCCCTCAAGTTGGATCCTAACAAAAGCAGAGCCAGGTTCCCAGGCCACAATGTTTCCGTTCCAAATACTGCAGGACAATGTTTCAATCCAAACAACAAAGCCTCTTTTCATTTAAAAGTCATGCATAATTGCACTGTTGTTCAGGAGCACACAAGTAGCTATTGCTGTGTTTCACGTCCATCTTCACTGCTGTTTGGTTTGAGATTTGTGCGTCAGTGACAATAGTGTTGCACATATTTTTGAACTTTGCAACCATCTGAATGCGATATTTTCATGTGTATACTACAATTATTCTTAGCACCATCTGATTTGCTGTTTTCACAATGTTAATGTTAACAATTGCAGTGTAATGTTATTTGTGGGTTACAAAATGTAATGTGCTGTTTTCTCGCTTGTAAAATTTCAAGTTTAAAAATAATCAGATTATTTTAAGAAACCACCACACATACTAGAACTACCCAACAATGCAATTTTCAATTTTGCAGTCAAGAAGAGAGAGTGGACCGTCTCTTGTATAATACCTGACATTCATTCCACACCACTCAAAACACTGTTTGGAGAGGTAGGCAAGTCAGAGTAATGGTGCTATTTTAATGGTTAGATCATGGCTCCCTGACACTGTACATTAAAAAGCTCAAAGCATGAATGAGATATTGTAGTGTATTGATTATGATCATATGAAGAGCAGGGGATGCACAGAAATTTAAATTGGATTAGAAGTCTGATTTTGTACATCCCCAGTTTATAGCTGAAACACCAAACTATCAAATCAAGCAATGAATACACACCATCCAATTGCTCCACACTTATCAATTAGGATCATGGGGAAAAAACGAGAGGAAGCTGACTTTCTCTCACATAGCTTTTGTCACTAACTTCAATGTAGCACGTGTGCGCAAACAGTACAGACAGGTCAGCGACTCACCGTATCTGAAAACCACAGCAGGTTCGATTCTGGATAGTAGGTGAACATTCCATAGATGGGATTCAGGAGTTCTTTTAGCAACAAGAGAAAGAATTCCTTTGTGACCCCTCCAGCATCAACAGCCTCCTCGCCATCAAAGATCACCTGCCGTGAAAACAGGTAACTGATCAGGATACCGAATGTGACTGTAGATTACAGGCATCCGATTTAATCACAGGTCATGCAAATTAATAACTGTAGCATACAAAGCTGACTTCAACAACGGGACTGTTTCAGTGCTGGGGGAAGTGAAGTATTAAGAAGACTTTTTTTTTTTAATGGATGATTCAACATTTCGCGCAAGAAGGAAACGTCATGAATAATAAGCTGCTCTGCGGGTAACAGCACAGCCCCCCCTCCTGTATGTCCCCCTTCTCTCCCCCTCCCCCCCGCGCCCCAGTAGGAGGGCCATTCTCCTGGTCACAAGTGTTAGGGGACTGATACCAGCAGCTGCTGAACTCTGCTGCATCTTCTCAGACATAAAACACATTCCTTATTAGGTGACCCAGTCTAGTTCTTCCTGCAAAACGGCAACAAGACACTGCTTAACACTGTATAAAAACAAGATACTTGTTCTGGGGTTTGTTTTCGCTTTGGTCTCACATCCCCCTCCACACCCACCCATCCACACACATACAGTAGCCACATCAAGGGGGCCCTCCACAGTGGATGCCAAACCTCTCCCTATGGCTTCTTTTATCTGGTCCTTTTACAATGAGGGAGAAGCCCATAGGTATTGAGCCAACCAGTCCCAACAAAGCCTGCTGATCAGGAAGGAGGCAGACTCATCCCCTCATTGGTTAGATGAAGCCCTGCAACCAGTTATAGCTGTGGTGGAGTCCATATACCTTATTATGAGTCCACTGTGTGGGTGGCAGGGATTGGGGGGGGAACAGTTTTCCAAGAGAATTGAGAAGGAAACAAGGAAAATCAGGCAGATTAGGGAAAAAACTCCTGAAGGATCTTACTTTCAGAGGCTTTTTCAAATCGATATCTGAATGAATGCTCAGCTCCCTCAAAGCATCGCCAACCAAGTTGCTCCTGCGGACGTGAAGAACTAGGAAAGGGCTTCTGGCCAGCAGAGGCTCCAGAGTGAGAAGCATGAAAACATTCTGCAAATTCGCTCCATTGATCGCCACCTATAAAGCAGCACAAAAAAGAGAGAGACTGAAAAAAGCAGGGTACCCTGGCACTATTTATTTCCTGAGTGGAGACAGTCGTACCACCACCCCCTAGTCTGTGACCAATCCTTGGTATTCCTTCCTTCTGCCTCTTGTTACACCAGCATCAGCCATCTGATTACTGTTGAGGGTGAGACCCAGAGGATTCACTACAAATACTCTCTTCACAGCAGCACAGTGCTCATAAATAAACTGCCTCCCAGAAGGCTAAAGTCCTTAATATACAGAATAGATGCAACATAGGAAACAGCAGTTCAAGCTGGTCCCACGCTACCCAAACAACATGCCTTGGTCATGACTTGGAAGGACTTTCTCAAGGAGCGAGGTGGTAGTTTAGTTTCTGTGGATCATTCAGCTTTTAGCCTCTGCACCGAGTAGGGTTATCACTTGGCCAGTATTTGACCGGCCTGTCCATATTTTTTTTTTTAAATGGATTTGCCAGTTGACAGAAAAAAAATGTAATCTGCTGGGTTTTTTTTATGTGGGTCTAAAGATTTGCATCATCACCAAAATACACTGGGATATCTAATGTTAAAAGTTTCTGTGTCCAGCTAAAGACGATGCAATATTCTCACTTCCGTAGTTTAAGCAGTAACAGACCAAAACTGTTGAAAATACAGCAGCCGTCTGCCCACCAATACCCAAAAGCACTGTGTGTGTGTCTGAGAGAGGGTTTAAGTCGCTGTAAGTGGCTGTTGAAGGGTGGGTGGGTTGCGGAGTTGCCTTGTGGTTGGGGGTTAAGGTTGCGACAGACTTGCCTTGGAGGTGCCAATTTATTTAGTTTTTTCATTTCAAAGATGGTAACCCTACCACCGAGACTAGAGTCACCTCTAGTGACAACTGCGGTGACCGTTTTTCATTGTGTGGGAACCCGTCAGCTAGGAACTAGACTCTCTTTTCACACAGTCCGCATAACAGGCATCAGATGGTAATGACTTTTGGACACTAGCAATCTGTGCTACATTTTAACAAGTGACTCATTATTAATGACCCTCTCCACCCACCCTGGTCCTCAATGAATGTCGATGGAAATGACCCCATTGTTCACACACAACGTTTTTACATTCACAAAGATAACCGAGGAAAGCTAACTAGTACGTGGCATCACTGCCATCTACTGGAAGGGATGTATCAAACCTGACCAACCACAAGCCACTGTCCTCCGTTAGAGCTCTGGATTCCATTCCCTAGAGTGCACACGTGTGGTTTAGCTGAGGACCATGATGCTGACTCGTGGCCACAAATTCGATGCAAATTGGTGCTTGATCACGTATACTACGATAGAACCCAGCACTACGTTTTTGAGAATCACTCACTCAACATCAGGATCTCCAGGCGGAAGCCATATTTGATGCCACCCACTTAGTGGAACAGAATGAAAATCTCACATTGTTCAATGTATTGCAAGGTGCAAATCACAATTCTGATCATGGTGAACCTCGCCTAGTGAAATAGCTCTATTTACATAAAGGGTTATTGTACAATAAGGACTTCAGCAGTGCCTCAGTGGAATCCAGTAGCAAGAGGCCCTTCAGATAGTTAATCGTCGTGAGATGGCACATAACTACACTAACGATGAAATCCTGCCCATGTATAAATGATTAGCAAACTTCACCTAAGTACGTGGGAGAAGGCAGAAGAGAAGACTAGGAACAGGCAAAGTGAAAGAAAGGAGAGCTGGCTACCTGCATCTGTAGTTCAGCATCCGTCTGTAACATTTTGGTCTTGGCTTGAGCATTGAAGATGAAAGGATAAGAACAGAGTGTTACAGCATCCTAGAAGGAAGAAAGGGAAATTTCAGTTGCTGTTTGCGACTTGGACAAGCACTTGTAAAGAGAAGAGTCATCAATTATTTTTTTTACCTGCATGATAGATGGTCTTACTTTCTGTGGAAAGAGAGAAGGGGAAAAAAGGTTAATTCTTTTGGTTCGATATTCCATGTCTTGCTTTTTCGGATGGACAGTTCAGAGGAGATCCAACTCCTCTGAACCTCGTATCTTCGGGGATGAAAACCCCAGCTTCTTCCTCTTGGAGGAAGAGAGACATGGTGAGTGTCACTTCTGAGCAGAGGGCCACGTCAAGGCTTATATGGCAGAAAGGCCCCACTTAAATCCCAAGTGGTCCATAAGCCTTGAGCTAACCCTATGCACAGGGGTGAATTTCACCCCCAAAAAAATCAACAAAATCAACTCATTAACTTCTTATTACTTCATCTCTAGCTTTGCTAGTGGGACTATCTCAAACAAACAGGTACTATTTTAAGCCCACAACTGTGACAACATTAAGTTCGGTCAATTCCCAAATGCTACAATTTTCATTTAACACATTTATCCCTTTAACCAGCTTTTCATTCAATTGACTAAGTTTTACTATTACAGAGCTGCCGTATTGCTCTGATCGCATCTCATCACTTTGGCTAAAACAAGCCTAGGATATTACAGTATTACCGTACGACTGAAAGGGGGTGTCACAGCTGGCCCGGTAGAGTGTAGTCTTTATTCTCCATAAAAGTAGATGAACAACTCTTAGTCACAACCATCTTTTATTATTGTGGCCTCCCTTGATATTTTTGTTCTCTCTCATTCAAAATTTTGGTCATAGTCATTATTAAGACTAACAATCCCTAGCGTCTATATCACATTCTCCATTCACAGGTTTCACAGTGCTTTACAAAGGAGGCAAATACCATTACCTCCATTTTTGGAGATGGGGAAACTGAGGCACCAAATGATGAAGGAACTTTCCCAAGATCACCCACCAGGTTACTAGGAGAGCCTGGAATAGAACCTGATCTCCTGAGCCCCAGTTCAGTGCCCTGCTCATTGGCACGACAATGTTTCCTTTTAAGGAGCCGCATTATATAGCCAATGATCACCTTATTCTATAATACCTAATATCTATAAATGATAGAAGTAAAGGGTGAAGAGGTGGTGAGGTGATATCTTTCATTGGGCCAACTTCTGTTGGTGAGAGAAACAATTTTTTGAGCCACACAGAGCTCTTCTCCCAGACCAGAAGAAGAAGCTCTGTGTGGCCCGAAATCTTGTCTCTCTCAACACCAGAAGTTGGCCCAATAAAAGCTATCACCTCACCCACCTTGTCTCTCTAATATCTTGGGACCGACATGGCTACAATAACACTGCCTGGAAGTTAAGGGTAGAAGTTATATTTTTATTATATATGAGCTGGTTCCTGAGGTTCTGATTTAACTAAGAAGATCAAGTTAAACAGTGACTGAATTAAGCTGAAGGCATAACACCACGTTAGTGAATTTTAGAGATCATTTAGGAGACATTAAATATATATTTGGTAGCTTTATTCTTCTGATGGCATTGTTTTAAGTTATCTTCATCGAGCTAGTAAGTACCCAAATCAAAGACGGCTTACCCACATATGCTCCAGTATTCAATGTATTACACCAACCAACAATCATTATTAGTAGGGATACTGAAATTTATAAATCGCACTGAAGAGGTGAAGATGGACAGCAATTTCGTAACTCATTAAAACCCCTTACCATTCCTGCTTGATGCAAGAACCACATAAGATAGTCTTCTTGAATGTCCACCAAGTTGGAAATCTCCGGGATATAGAACGTGTCATATTCCACATGTTTAACTTTCAGATTCACCTGATTAAGAAAACAAAAGGCTTAAAATTTCAGGGTATATGCACTTTTCCCACCTTTAGAAACACACAGGCTCTTTTTCTTTACTGGGGGCTCCACACATACTCAGATCTGCCTGCATAAAGCAGCTTGCAGGATTGGGCTAGCTTGCCTTTATTAATATTCACTGCTTTGTATTATATTCAGCAGTAATGCAAAAAACCTACCAGCCTGTATCCTGTAAGACATTAGCTTCAGCAAGTTAGCATACGGCTTGAGGCCTATGCACTTTGAACAGATAAACTTTGCACAGATAAACAGCCCAACAGAAAACCCCAAGTATTTGGGGAGCTGAAAATAGAGTTTAAGGGGAAGTTCTGACCACAGGTACATGAGTCAACCACAATAGTGTCCTGGCAGCAAACTGACGTACATAACAGGTACATGAGATACATCTAAGGCTAGCCTGCTTGCTTGCCTATATCTCTTTTCTTATAAGTTTCTTATTTTCTTATGGGTTTGACTGTTTTATTATAACAGGTGTATGGATTTCTATTAGAGTATATTTTGGATGTAACACAAGAGACCTACAGGCCACATCCTGTATGTTGAGCTAAACCAAAGTTAGCATATATATGTTTGGGACCTTTCACTTAGATGAACTAAAGCATAAGGTCCATATAAAGGCCATATTTAGGCTGGCACAGGGGCTTTCCTAAGTTCATACCCTTCTAAACTTAACAGGTACACCACAACTTGGAAAGAACCGAAAGAACCGGTTAGGACAGAAATAACAAATGTGATACCTAATCACAAAAGGGCCATGGTAACGAACTGACGTGTATAATAATAAGTGAAAATAATTGATATGCTAGCCTAGAGGGAAAAGACACTCCAACATTAGTAAGGTGAGTAAATACAAATAAGGAAAAGGGGAAAATCCCCTACTGAATATGCATCAAATTTAGCGGCGCCAGCATAACATATTATAAAAGTGGCATCCCAGCCTAGGGGTAGTAGGAGAAGATGTAGTCCTTGGGAGGTGCCAGAATGATGGCCACTGGTAATGATGAGGAAGATGATGGCTAACATTTCAGGTTGTTCTGCAAGGGATGCTGTGAGTGTATGGATGTGCAGATGTATATTCTGTAGTATCGCTATCTACCTTACTGAGTATTAATACACTCTATTTGTAAATATAAAAGGTCCTATAGTATGAGTGTTGCAACTGTGCGCATCGGGGTTCCCAACTATATAATAGTTTAAATAATACTTGGGGCAAGAACCTGTTAACCCTCAAGTGATCACTGGGGATTCTTACATAATCAATATAATTAATATATAATCTAAAGATCAGGCAGCAGTCCAAAAAGAGCATTTGCAAACAACTGAGGTGCCTCAGATTTTAGTTTGCATCCAATAAACTTGTGTCATTAGTTACAGTGCACATGGAAAGATGTTAAAATACAATCAAGAAACAACTCATCCACTTATGTACAAAAAGATTTTAAACTTTCCTGTTGCTTTGTGCTACTGGTATTTTTAGAAAAGAACATGCACACCAAGAGAGTGTGTGAGTGTGTGTGTGTGTGCGCGCGCGCGCTTTGCTGGTGGGGTGTTCTACCGAAGTTCAGCTATTTATTAAATTGTTTCAAACAAATTCTTATAAAGTTAAACAATGTTGCCTCAAGTTCAGGTGATGCGCTAACATTCTCTTTCCTTGGCTGCCATTACAAATGTCTGTGGTAGATGGTGGTGTGGGTCCTCAACCTGGGGCTTGTGAATTGGCATCACGGGTTGCGACTGCCCTGCCCTTCCCACATTGCTCAGGGAAGAGGGATTGGCATGGAAAAGGTCAGAGAGCCCCTGGACTATGACACTGTACTGTTCCGAAACACACATGCTTGCCTCTTACCTTGTGAAGTTTCTCTAGCAGTCTGAGAGCAGCTGTAATGTAACTACTGAACAGGACAGGGATCAATAATGTTTTTCTTCCATTCAGGAGATAAACTACCGCGCCTTTATAGAGGTTCACTAACCTCAGGAAATACCTTGGGCATACTTGAGACCACCAGTTATCTACAGGGGGAAAAATATATATATATATATATGTCAATATTGTTATTAGAGCACTTGGTGGTAGCAGGCATTATAGTGATGGAATCTGAGAAAAAAGTATTGTAACACTATACAATATATTGTATCTCCTCTCTCTGTTTCAAAGATGGGCTCTGCAGTTTCATTAAAAGAAGCTCTGAAAAATGCAAGCACTGACACAAATGATACCATATATATGTATTTGTGAAGTGAAGGTTGTAAGCAAGGACTCCTTTAAGCAGCGGAGCTGGGGGAAGTTTCCGCACTCCAGCTTGGCCATTATTTATATTCCTATTCGTTAGTCACATGTCCTGTATTCTGAAGAGCAAGTGACAACCATGGCTCAATAGCCCCGTGTAATGGGGCAGTCACCCCGCTCCGGCTCGGAAAGGGTTAAAAGCCAGCCCTTGGAAAGGGAGGGAGGCTGATTGGGTAGGCAGCTGCAGATGTGGCCACACCCAATTAGAGTCCAGCTCGCCCTGATAAAAGGGCTGGGAGCTAGGCAGGAGGAGTCTCACTCCAGAGGTGGGGTGGGAAGGACCTGGCTGCTGGCTAGAGGAGGGTGTCCTAAGCAGAGCGGTGCTGGGGAAGGGCAGGCAGAGCTGGGGAGTTCTGGCCAGGCGAGTCCCCAGGCTAAGGCCAGGCAAAAAGGGCCTGTGGGGGCAGCCAGGCCAGGAAAAGGCAGTAGGTCCAAACCCCCTTGCCAATGATGAGCGGCCATTTCAGTTTGCCCCTGAGCAAAGGGGCTAGATGAAGACTGGCAGTGGGTCACTGAGGCAAGGAGGGCTTAGGGGTTTGGGGGGGGGTCCCCCCAACCAGCAGGAGATGCCGTGGCAGTGAGTGCCTGCCAAGCTACACCCAATGACTGCCAATAAGCTAACCCCCTTCCAGAGGCTGTTCTAGACCACAGAGGGGCTGTTCCACGACCTGTCCAAACCCTCTTCTCCTACGAGACAGCATAAGTGTCACGCCCATGAGTGAATCTCTGGGTACTGGGAGACGCCGACGGCAGAATTTAGGAGCCACAATAACTCCCATGTGCCATTTCCATCTTTAAACAATACACTCCTACCCCCCCCCCCGCAATTACGCACAGTGATCTAGATTCCAGTTCCTTCCCAAGAGGCTTACGGGGAGAAAGCAGGAGTCAGCCCTAGGCAGCGGTTTGAACCCAGGACAGCTCAGGGGATCCCTTCCCTCCACCCCTCTTTCCTTTGTTAGCCACGACCAATTAGCTCAGCAGTAATCCCCCTGTTCCCAGCAGTGGTAGAGCCCACATCGATTTTTTGCAGGATTCTGTTACCTTGCTGAGAACCCCATCATGCCTTCTTAAATGAAGGAGAAACGCTTGCCCCTCTGCATCACTCCATTCCCCTGCCTGGCCCCTGTCACTCCATCTGCCTGAGGGTTTTCCCCTCTCTCTCCCCGTGCCCCATGAAAATCCCATCAGTGTTTAAGGTCGGCCCACACCACCTCTTTCGAGGGGGAGATCTTCTCTAGCCAAAGGCAATACCCCCAGCCCAGCCTCTGCTGGGACACTGCCTGTCAGCTTCTAGCACTGCTCTGCTACCAACACTGGACCACGACCCCAAGAACCAGTCTGCCTCTATATTTTGCGAAAAACAAAATAGCATTTAGAATTCAACCACTAGGAACTAGCCACTATCTGGGGATTTACCCCCTGGAGATTTTAATATTTAAAAAAAACTAGAGGCTGGCAGGGAGGAGTATTAGCACCCTGTTCAGTTCTAGACAGTCACAAACACAATAAACTAGGATTTCTATAGAGAGTGTTTCATGGACGAGGGACAGCTGGTGCTAACGTCTCTATGAACAAAGAGAGGAAGGGTCAAGTATTTGAATCTCAAACCAGCCATCAACGGAGCACTGTGAGTGACACTCAGTACCCGCCTAACTCTGCTATCACTGAAGCCAGCAGTAGCTCAACAGGAGAAGAGTTTAGCCAACACGGAGCGCTTTTGAAAGTCCCAAGTCTATGTTTTGTGAATGATCTCCCCCTAGTGCCCCAGACTGATGCTAAAGGCATGACGCAGAACAAGATGCACCCCTACGAAGCTCACCCCTTACCTAATACTTTGCTGGGGTTGGTATCCAGTCGCAGAATGGCCATCGCTAGAGGAAGCGTTAACGTTATGTAATGCTTCGAGTCTTGAAACAGGGGGAATTCAGGGAGAATCAGGTAGATTCTCATTGCCTCAACATCTGGTGGGGAGCTGGACAGCTGGGGAATCAAAAAGCTTTCAAAGCTCTTTAAGATCTGGAGGGAAAAAAAGGACAAGAGAAGTTAACTCAGCCTACATCCCTGAAGAACAAGAGGAGGCTGGCTCAGTGCTCACCTAAGACCACGCTGTGTGTGTCACATGTGCGCATCTGGCACATTTGTCTCATTACCAGCTCTTCTGTACTCTGCTGTGTAAGTGTCAGTACACTTAAGGGTCTAAAGATAACTCACTAAAGCAAGGAAGTACTTTGTGAAGGCTGAAAATCCAGGCTGACATTCCCATTTGTTCTCTCAGCCTGCAGGGTGGACTCTGGGAGTGAAGGGCAGCAGGAGGAAAAAGGTAAAGTGATAGTAATTTAATCCATTGCTTAAGCTTTTGTGCTCTTTAATCTGACACCGATACTAAAAATCCTTATTGCAGACCTGAGTTCCTGTTCTTTCTATTCATTTTTGTTACACTTTATTATTATAGTTTTGGGGGTTTAAGTGAGCAACGTCACACGCCCCTCTCCAAAAAACCCTCCTCCATTTGGCTCTGTTGAAATACAGTATTTGCTAGGTGGCGAGTAGACAGGTGTGTACAGCAATATCCTCTTAAAGCGCATTCATTTTTAACCCACACAAAGACTACAGCATCGCTGTACAGAAACCTAGAGGCCGCAGTGTAATGCAACACCGGAGAACTGTTGTTCCATTTCACCTACTGCATCCAAAAACGCATTAAAAGAACATTGAGGGTGCGGAGTCAAGCTCTCTAGTTAGGAAATGCCCCTCTTCCCCTTGTTGCTACTGCCTCTCCTCTACCCCCTCCTCAGCCTTCTGCTCCTCTCCCTCTGCCCTGCATCTCCTTTCCCTGTTCCTCAACCCTCTGCATTTTGAGTCGGCTCGCAGCATGGTCAGTCACTCCCTGGGGATGGTGCATGTGCAGTCTGGCTGGCACGTAGGAGCTGTGAAAACATCTCTTCGGAGAATGTAGCTGCCCAATTCTAACAAGTCTCTACTGAGCACATGCAAACAGATTTTTTTTCAGGGGCTTAAAATTTGGGTAGATTTTCACCGGGAGGGCAGATGACTCATCTCTGACACCCAACCAACCCCCTTGCCAAATATCAAGTCCTTGCTTCAAAGCATTGAGGTGCTAAAGCTTTTCAATGGAACAGTTGCAAGAATTTTTTTTTTTAACGTGGTCAAAACAATGTATTTTTCCCTAAGCTCAGTCTGAGAAACGGATGAGCAATTCTAGCCGAAACTTTCTCAGAAAAGTCAGCCTGAAGTGGACAGCCAGCCTGGAAAATTTCAGCTTGAGGTTACATTTAGCAATGTTACAAGCAGCTGAAAACAAGGTCTTATAACTGGAAGTGTTGGGCAGCCGTAACGACAGGTGCCGGTACCTGTGCTGCCTATAACAAACGGAGTTTCATTATACGGAATCCATTGTAAATGGGATCCACTCTGCATGCAACAAGGATACAATGAGTCACGTTACCCACAACATTACTATACAATTCAACACACCTAGGTGGTCTCTGCTCTGGGGAAACAGGTTAAAAAAGCAGGTTAATACTGAGGTGCAAGATGACAAAAAATCTAACAGACAAGGCAATTAGCTAATTTAAGACTGCTTTAAATACTTCACGCATATTAAGATCTATTATTCCCTTAACTCTAAAAGCAATTTTTAATTAACATGCATCGCTATTAAATTTAGCTCAGAGAAAAAAATCTCTCTTTAAACAGGCCATTGATAAAGCCCAGAAAATAGGTAATAATGAAAATTAACTTTTACTCTATCATCACTATAATAGCTAGAAGAGTAGTAAATGTCTGTAAAAGCAGCAAAGAGTCCTGTGGCACCTTATAGACTAACAGACGTTTTGGAGCATGAGCTTTCGTGGGTGAATACCCACTTCGTCAGATGCATGCATGTGTTCACCCATGAAAGCTCATGCTCCAAAACGTCTGTTAGTCTATAAGGTGCCACAGGACTCTTTGCTGCTTTTACAGATCCCGACTAACACGGCTACCCCTCTGATAGTAAATGTCTGTGTCCATAAGTGACACAAATGTATTTCGGGGGGGGCTCTGAAAAGGACCATGTCCTACAAGTCTTAGTGAACAAATCCATCCATCATTAACTAACGCTGCACTAGAGAGTATAATTGCCACTACTTTTTAGAAATAAAAGTAAAATGTTCTGGCTTATATTGCCTCTTGCTTACACCAGTGTGAATCAGGAATAGCTGCGCTGAAGTCAATGGAGTCACTGGTGTAAACAAGAGAAAAATTAGGCCCACTATATGTAGCCATATACCTATATCTAAAGGGGTCTCGTTTCCTCCGAAAGCACATACAACTCCATCTCCCATTAACATCAGTGGGAGAACAGACCTCTAAGAAGTGCAGTTACTCTACAACTCCTGAAAATCTGACAAAGTTATAGCAAAATGTTCGTATTTCTCACCAGAGCATCATCAATAGTTATTACAAAGACTGTGGGCCAAATCCTCAGCTGGCGTAAATCAATTTAGGTCCACTGAAGTTGCCACACCAGCTGAAGATCCTACTTTGCATTAACGGCAGAGACCCAGTGTGACAGACTGAATTTTGTAAAGCAATGAGTAGCCAAATACAGACGCATGCAAAACTAAAATTCCGCATCACAAGATGTACTTGTGCAGTTTAATTTCTATGTGACGTTTCATAACGTCTTAGTAAAAGTTTTGTGCAGTAATAAAGTCCTAGTTACACCACTCTATTATTCAGTCTTTCCTAAAACATTCACCGAGATATGAATTTACAGGTGCAAGGGATTAGCAAGCATCTGCTCTGCGTATCACACACACACTTAATTGCAAACACTTTTTAAAAACAATTACAGGGCCAGATTGTCACCTGGCGAAGATCAGTGTAGCTCCATTGAGATTACTAGAGCTAGGCTGATTTACAGTAGTTTAGGACCTAGCCTGTAGCTTTCAATAAAAACTGTCTCACATTTTTAAAATTCACACACACACAGAACACTCTGGCAACACTATGAAACAGTCGTTTTTTTAAAATACTTATACAACACCTTTATACCTGGTCTAACAGGATGGAATGCTGAGAGTTCATTAGCTTCTCAAACAACACTCTGGTGGAATTCAGGTCAATTCCTGGGATTTTGGGGCTGGTTTTAAAATGTTCATCGATCCTAAAACAAAAAACAAGCCCCAGACAGATGTGAGTATAGGAAAGATATAAGATACACAGGCAAAGTGCACCAATGGGGAACGGGTCTATAGACAGAGAGATAACAAGACTTAGAAAAACTGGAATCTTTGGCTAAATACAATAGTGCAAGATAAACTATTCCTTTTATTGTACTCCCTCTGGGTCCTAATCTGGGAACCAGATCCCTGCACTGAGTCCACTGATGTTAGTGGGATTGCATATAGGCCAAAGGGTCTGCCCACACAGATCCAGTTGCGGAACTGGGACCTAAGCTTGAAAAACAGCAGTCCTGCTAGATGTGGAAAAAGTCCCTATGATGGTCCCCTGGGAACTCAAGTTTTTTTTGTTTTGTTTTTTTCCAGGAGAGGGCGGACAAAGATGTTGACTGTGGTTAGGGCCACACAGTAGAACTTGGAATGGTTTTCAAAGGAGATGAGGCTGGGTTTTTCAAAGTAGCCTAAGCAAGCTAAACCCCCAATTCCCATGGGCTAACTCCCTTTGGCCCCTCTGACAACCTCACCCTAAAATCTTCTAGTCCTCCAGCTAATCAAGGACCCAATCAAACCCCCAATACAGTTAAGAGGAGTCTTTCCATGGCCTTCAGCTGGTGTTGGATCAAGCCACAAATCCTTTTCTTTTTCGGCCTGACAGACATCTTTGAATGCAAAAGGCTGCATCTCACTGGAAACTGCCCAAGTTGAAGAGACAGACGTCAAGCTTGCAGAGGACAAGCAGGCTAACGGTTTGACTAGGTCCTGGAGCTTCATGCAATGCACCTGGTGAGTGATCTGACCCTGCATCAGGTTTAATGGTTTGTATCAGATGCCTACAGCACAACTCTACGCAGGTAAAATAGCCTGTACAACTTGCAGATGGCAGTAAAAAGGCAATTTTTACAACTCCACAGATCTCAAGCATCAGCACCCAGTATTTCCCCAGATCACTGTGGGAACCAGCCAGCCTTAACCCTGAACAACGCTAGACGCTCTCAGAAAGGAAAGACACCTATTAAATATGTACTGAATTTGTCAGTTTACTGCTGCAGCCTGTGATAGGATGGCTATTATTAGCATAACAGCGCAGATGACGGGGCTGGAAAGAACTCCCATGAGTCCTATTGTGCAGGGAGGCTCTCGCTGCAATGTGTGGAAGCAGCACACAGGAGCAATGATGACAGTGTGCAAGTCGAGCAGGCATAGTAGGCAAGCAGGGTCTCTCCCCTTTGTCCACGCCCAACGGCGCTACAACTTGACTAAGTTCCAAGATGGACAGCGCATCAGAAGTAATGCTGTAGGGCCTATTTCTCAAGCATATGAAGATTTTTATATTTTTCATATAAAATGACACATTTAAAATACAGTCATGCCCCATATTATGAAGGCTATAAGCAATCACACTCCAGGATTGATGTGCCGCTTGGGCACAGATCACAGCCGTTTCCATCAGCGTTAGTTACTGTTTCAGTGTATGATACCATTAATGGTTTTCCAGTTTTGGAGGGGTATCATGTCAGGGTACCCCAACCACAGCTACACCCAGCTTATCTTCCCCATTCAAATGAGGTTCTAGAGTTAGTAAATAGAAGCATTTAAAGTTTAAAAAATAGAATATTTTAAATAAAAAATGAATTTACACCCAAAGACCCCCAAAATGACTGTAGCCTTCTCAGAGAGCCTGAGCTGAAGGCTTCACACCACTGGAAGATGGGAAGAACAAATGGTGTTTTTCTTTCCTGTCTGAGCTGCTCTTGCCCGGTATAACAAGTCTTCCTTCACCTAATTGCAGGCCATGACTCATCATGTCCCCATAAAAAAAGTCGTCAACGTCATCTTATTTTTATTACCTCCCAACAATTTATAGCCACAGTAGTCACAACCCACACCCTTCCCAACCCACCCTGGTCTTTCCACTGAGCTGTGCGTGTTCACTTCCTTTAGCCTCCTCCCATCGGTCACACCCTCTAATCCAGGGGTCGGCAACCTTTCAGAAATGCTGAGCCGAGTCTTCATTCATTCACTCTGATTTCAGGTTTGGGGTGCCAGTAATACATTTTAATGTTTTTAGAAGGTCTCAGTCTATAATATATAACTAAACTATTGTTGTATGTAAAGTTAATACGGTTTCAAAATGTTTAAGAAGCTTCATTTAAAATTAAATTAAAATGCAGAGCCCTCTAGACCGGTAGCCAGGATCCGGGCAGTGCGAGTGCCACTGAAAATCAGCTTGCGTGCCGCCTTAGGCACCTGTGCCATAGGTTGCCAAGCCCTGCTCTAATCCTTTATCCATCTTTGTCAGCTTTCCTTGAATTATCTCATTTTCTATTGGTCACTTTGATAAAAACGAGAAGCTCAAAACTTTCCAAGGATGACATCATCAAATTGGAATTGCTTCCTCGTTCTTACAGGGCCGCACCTGTACTCACGCCATTCCACCACAAAAGCACATATTTCCCAATAGCAACATGTTGTGAGCTTGGGCCTACTCTGCTATCAGCCCCAAACCTTCTCTGTGTTATTGCACTGAAAGTGGCAGTCTCACCCAGCCCATATACCCACTGTCATTCTCACTTCACTTCACCTCAATAGGCCAACTCTCTCCTTTAGAGTATATTGTTTTGATGACTATTTCCTCAGATAGAAAATAATCATAACTACCCATAGGGTCCCCCCAATGTCTTTAAGTCATTTAAGCAATGTTTAATAAAGCAATTCAAGTCTGGTGAGTTTCACTTTGATCCCTCAACAGAAACAGACACACTGACTAACAACACACGCACAAGTCTTTTTCTTAAGCAATTTGTCTTCCTTTACCAGCAAGTCACAAATCTGCCCCTAAACCTCTTGTCTACATCTATCCAGTCATCACTCTCTGTCCCACTTTTTGGCCTGATCAAAAATTCTTTAGTCTCACAGCCCACTGCAGCAGTGAAGAAAGTAGGTGACTCCTACTTTATCTCTACAGAATAGCAAGCACAAGAAAGCCATGATTCTTGACCCCATTTGGCTACTTACTTCTTCTCCAGGAAGCTTCCATTCCAACAGGCAGCCGACGACAATATCTGCACAACTTCACTGCTTGGAGGGGGAAGACAAAAGGAAACAGGGGTGCTAATATGAACAGATGTCATGCTACATGTCTGCATATCTCACTTGCTCTTTTACCAACAAGTCTAGTTGTTTCCCTTCTATCCCTTGTATGCGAAAGTATTATCATCACCGCCCCTGTATTATAAGTGGGAAGACGGCAGGGCACAGAGGTTTAGAGACTTCCTCAAGGTCACATGACAAGTTTTTGGTAGAGATGGGCTGGCACTACCTCCTTTCACTTACAATGCTTTCCCTAGGGCACCCACATTGGAGAGGGAAGGGATTTTTAAATCAGACTGTTCAAAATTCCTTGCTTCTTTTCGTGAACTCCACTCTTTTGTTAAAAGATTCTTTCTTTAGAATCCAATGCCCCCATCCCTTCAGTTAGGGTCTGAGAAAGCTCTGACACATCTTCCTGGTTTTGCTAGGAAGATCTGACCTGAGATTCCTGATATAAATTATGAATTGGTGCTGGTTTAGACAAAAAGAGAACATCCCAGGTTTCAGAATAAACAGTAACTGAAGTTCAAACATAGTGTGTGTGTGTGATGCATAGAAATTCTGCTGAGACTTGGGTGATGCATCATTTGAGTTCAGCCTTTAGATTTCTATACCACTTTCAAAACAAACTTTGTGCAATAATCAGAGTAGACCATGAGTAGTGAACTGTACCTAAATACGTTTTGTTTGTTTGTTTTTAAAAGGGTTGTATCTGAACAAAGTTTCCTAAAAGCTGAATTCTCACCTACTGGCCTTTCCTTTTGATATGAGCGAGACCCAAACTAGAAAATGCTGCTAAGTTCTAAAGCACAGATGCCAACAAAACAATTAAAGAAAAGCTTGTAAAACAAAAGTGGCTTGTCCAATAACACCTACTTGACGGAATTAGAGCTGTTCCGTTCTAATAGCTTTTGTTTCCAAACGTCTATAGTTTCATCATTTATTAAACAAGTGTAACGTAATTGATTTATGGTCCGGAAATCATCAGCAGGCAAGGAATTCTGTGAGAAGATACAGATCTCAGGATTTAAGGAGAAGACACATAACACGTTTCTTTGGGGTGGATTGATAATAGGGCTGCCGCACCATTTACCATCCCAAAGGCATCTCTCAACCACCTCCAAAGGAGAAGATACTCCCAAACAAAACTAAAAAGGGAAAGAGGGAAAAGAAAAAAATGGAGAATTTGATTTCTGACACCGTGCCAAAGGCCATTTCAAAGTCACCACTGACCAGTACAGATTGGGTGGACTCAAGGGACTGGTTTTATAACAGTGACTGTGTGATTTATTATTTATATAGCCCCAAAAGGGTGCTTGACACTTTAAGGCACCCATCTCTGAGGAAATGAGGGGGAAAAAAGTCACCTAAAGCCTCCCCATCCCCTGCCTATCACCACTGTAGATCTCTATATTTGGTGGTCACAAAACTTCATGATGAGCTTATGTTGGCAGACCATCAGCATGCTCACTGTGTGGCCCTAAGCTCACCAACCACACAGCAGGGACCCCCGTTCTACAACTGACAAATATCCCTCTTTTGAGTTTGCACAGCTGCTAATCAGACAGGCTAACCCTGCTTCCTTTCAGAACTGATGCTACCTATGTGAATTCAACAGCAAAGTAAGAAGAGACACATTTCCCCCCCTCCACACACACAGACACCCTCTTGTAGAGAAGAGACAAAGCATTCTTTGCTTACCTCAGATTTGGAGCAAAGTACAAAAGTCCGGTCTCCTCCACAGAAGATGTGTTTAACAATGTGATATTTAAAGGCATCTATTGAAGAAAGAGTTACAATCGTGCTACAGATCGATCAACACAAGTTTCCTACTTCTTTCAGCTATGGACCTATATTGCCTCAGGCCCTCTGCACCCTCAACTCCGACTGAGGTCAATGGGAGGGAAAGCATTCATCACCTTGTTAGCAGATGCCCTGGGCTTGGCCCTTTAAAATAGAAGGGGGCATAAAGACTCCACTTTCATATCAGAAAAGAAACATCATGACGTGCAAGAAACACTCTTTACAAAAGCAGCAAAGAGTCCGGTGGCACCTTATAGACTAACAGACGTTTTGGAGCATGAGCTTTCATGGGTGAATACCCACTTCGTCAGATGCATGTAGTGGAAATTTCCAGGGGCAGATATATATATATGCAAGCAAGAAGCAGGCTAGAGATAACGAGGTTAGTTCAATCAGGGAGGATGAGGCCCTCTTCTAGCAGCAGAACTAACCTCGTTATCTCTAGCCTGCTTCTTGTTTGCATATATATATCTGCCTCTGGAAATTTCCACTACATGCATCCGATGAAGTGGGTATTCACCCACGAAAGCTCATGCTCCAAAACGTCTGTTAGTCTATAAGGTGCCACAGGACTCTTTGCTGCTTTTAGAGATCTAGACTAACACGGCTACTCCTCTGATACTCTTTACAAACCTCACCTATTTGCAATTAGTCACAATTAAATGCAATTGACCATCCCAACAACGGGGTGGGGTGGGGCGGGGCAGGGAAGGGGGGCTATATAGGAACTTAGGCCCAGATCCTACAACTTGAGTCAGACAGGTGGTCCCTAGCACCTGCACGGAGCCTACTGCAGGATCAGGGCCTATATTTTTGTATCTTTTGCCACTGAAGGCAATGGTTAAAACGCTCCGATTTGAATGGCGCAGGATCAGCAAGTAAGTGACACAATGTACGCATTCCAAAGTGTTTGGCCCTGTTCGCTAGAACTGTCTAACTAATTCTGACAAGAATGATACTGGTATTTAAAACTAGTTGTCTTGGCCAAAGCTGTGACGACTGTCTCAGATCTTGTTATAGCTGTGAATACTCCTAATGTCATGCTGATTTTCACATTTATGAGAATTTCCTATTTATCAAGTGAAGAGCACTCTTTAAACAGTGAGACCTGAAATGTAGGGTTTGGTTCATTTTTTAAAGTCCTTAAAAATGTTTAATATTTTTTTCTGCTCCCTTATTAATATTTACAAAACCTGACTATACAAGACAAACCAGTAAAACTGATTATACACAAAGTGCTGTTTAATGGACAGAGTAATTAAGCTTTAAAACACAGGAAAAAATATAATTGTGTTAACTTATTTTTTAGTTTTTGTAATCCTACATGTTACTTGCAGCTTTAGTCGGTGGTTTTCAGACAGAAATGTGATTTTCAAGTTGATGGCCTCTGTTTAAATAAAATCCTGATACAAATAGCTGAAAACCAGAAATATTAATTGGGATAAAGAAAATCTGGTATTACTTTAATGATAGCAATGAGGGGAATATAAACTTTCATTGTAAGTATTCTGAGATGGCACAGGGCAGGGTCCATTTTAGTTAGGAAAAGTTTTTATACCTAGATTTTTAGAAATCAAATCTGAAATTACATCCAGCTGCTCTTGTACTTAGATTCAAATGTTATGAGCTGACTTCAAAGTTAATTTGTGACCACTTGGATGTCATCACCCCTTTCAGATGAACAGGAGATTCGTTCCAACAGAGGAGCACGCTTGGCCAAATTTATGAACTCAGGCCCTGACCCAAAGGCTACTGAAATCAACGGGAACCTGTCCACTGACTTCAGTGAGCTTTGGATCAGGCTTTACAATGATAAAGATCAATCCCCACCCCATGTTTTACCAACTAAAATTACAGCTACTTTTGAATTTTAAAATAAAAGCTGTCAATTATTTTGTAATATTGTTATAGAGAAAGCCAATATGATGTCTATGGAGAGAAAAGTCCCCATTCCCTAATTACGATGGAATGGTTTCCCAGCAGTCAGCCACTGAACAACTCATCAGTGTTTCACCAGTGGCACAGAGTGGCCCAGTCGAAGGCTCAGCACTGCCATGCAGAAGATGAGAAAGGCACAAATTAATTCCCAGAGTCCTCCCAGTTATGTGGTTTTGTTGTTTGCAGTTTCACTCTAAGGCTATGTCTATTTAAAGTGCAAACTGTCCCTTTTTTGCGCTAAAGCCGTGGGAGCGGTTAATGAATTTTTGCACCAAAACAGGAGCATTCAGCCATGCTAAAGTGCGACAGAATTCCCTATGCTAATGTGAGGAATGTGGATACCGAAGACAGATGGGACACAACTGGAGCCCTATGCACAGCACAGTGTGAAAACACCTTCATGAGAGGCATACAGCTCTTCCCACTGTTCTTTTTGCGCTGTTGTGAAAGTGAAGACACGTTCTACCAGTGTAAACACGTTTTGGCCTCCAGGAGATATTCCATAAGTCCAAAAGTGACCATTCTGGCCAGCATCTCTGCTGCTCTGACGCCAGGTAAACGGACTCTGCCCCTCCCGCTGTAAGCCCCAGGAAGTTTGAAACTCCCTTTCCCTTTGCTTGTAGATGTGGCGGGGAAAGCAGCCAGACAGCAGGGGGGGGTGTAAAAAAAAAGCCACAAAAGAAACAAGGCAGTAATGGGGCTGCTGGGACATGAAGCAGTAGGGTGACCAGATGTCCCGATTTTATAGGGACAGTCCCGATATTTGGGGCTTAGTGTTATATAGGTGCCTATTACCCCCCAGCCCCGTCTCGATTTTTCATACTTGCTGTATGGTCATCCTATGAAGCAGTGCAGCATGGGTGGAAGGGATAGCTCGGTGGTTTGAGCATTGGCCTGCTAAACCCAGGGTTGTGAGTTCAATCCTTGAGGAGGTCACTTAGGGATCTGGGGCAAAATCAGTACTTGGTCCTGCTAGTGAAGGCAGGAGGCTGGACTCGATGACCTTTCAGGGTCCCTTCCAGGTCTATGAGATAGGTATATCGCCATATATAGATGTCATTGTTATAGAGGGACACTGAGCAGGGACCCAGAATGCCTTCCACTCACCCCCTTCCCACAAGACTTATCGAGAGAGCTGCACTGTGGGATAGCTGCTCTCTTCTGCGATGGAAGTGCTGCTAGTGTAAACACTCTCTGACACCTGAGGAATTAAGCAAGTACACAAACCAGCACTTTACTTTCACTGGTTCCCTATCACCAGTGAAACTTACAGCGCAAAAACTCTGCAAGTGTAGACATACCCTTAGTCAAATGCAAAATGTCTTTAGCTCATTTCAGCCTGTGCTTGTCTCTTTGCGATGCTACTCTGTATCACACACACAAACAGAACACTTACCAGCTCTACCTGCGAGCTGACCATTGTGAGCCACCCAGTGACCTTTCACTGGAGATGGGCATTTAACGTTGCATATGTGTCCAGTTCCCAGCTGGCCTTTTGTTCCGCAGCCGAATGCATAGATCAGTCCTGAAGAAGGCACAAGGGCTAGAGTGTGCTGTCTGCAATGAAGACAGTTGCAATGTTTGTGCCAAGTTTAAATAATATTTTTTTCAAAAGCAGACTAAAAACTAGCTATGAAAACTATGGGCCAGCACTTCAGCTGGAGTAAATCAGCACAGCTCCATTTACATCAATAGCAGATTGCTGATTTGCACCAAAACAGGAGCATTCAGCCATGATAAAGTGCGACAGAATTCCCTATGCGGATACCTAAGACAGGTGGGACACAACTGGAGCCCTATGCACAGCACAGTGTGAAAACACACTCAACCTTTCTCCTAAACACACCTGGGTTCATTCCTCAAATGTAATGAGTTTGCTGGTGTTGGCCTCGTCATTGGCAAAGGTCTGCCACATCACAAGGCTACTACAGAATGTAGCATTGCTAACTTTCTCTCTCTCAGCAAGGCTGGAAATAATTAGGGTGAGGAGAGTGCAGCTAGAGACTCCGACTTTGAGGCCAGATGGGACCATCATGATCATCTAGTCTGACCTGCACATTGCAGGCCAACCAACCTCACTAACCCACTCCACAATAGGGCCATAACTTCTGGCTGAGTTACTGAAGTCCTCAAATCTTGATTTAAAGACTTCAAGTTACAGAGAATCCACCATGTACTCTGGTTCAAACCAGCAAGTGACCTGTGGGCCGCCCCCTGCAGTGGAAGATGAAAAACCACAAGGTCTCTGCCAATTTGACCTGTCAAAAATTCCTTCCTGACCCCAAATATGGTGATCAGTTAAATCCTGAGCATGTGGGCAAGACCCACCAGCCAGACACCTGGGAAAGTATTCTCTGTAGTAACTCAGAGCGCTCCCCTTCTAGTGTCCCATCTGTGGCCATTGGCGGATGGGTCATATGCCATTGTAGGCGATCTCATTTCACCATCTCTTCCATAAACTCATCAAGCTCAGTCTTAAAGCCAGTTAGGTTTTTTTGCCTCCACTGCTCCCCTTGGAAGGCTGTTCCAGACCTTCACTCTTCTGATGGCTAGAAACCTTCATCTAAAGTCAAGCCTAAACATATTGATGGCCAGTTTGTTCTTTTACCAATATTGGCCCTTAAATAACTCCTCTATCTTCCTGGTGTTTACCTCCCCACCCCGATGTTTTTATAGACTGCAATCATACCTCCCCTCAGCCTCAGTTTTTTAGGCTAAACAAGCCAACCTCTTTACGTCTCCTCTCATAAGACAGGTTCTCTGTTCTTCTGATCATCCTAGTAGCCCTTCTCTGCACCTGTTCCAGTTTGAATTTCTCTTTCTTAAACATGGAAGACCAGGGTTCCACACAGTATTCCAGATGAGGTCTCACCAGTGCCTCGTATAATGGTAATAACGCTTTAGGATCCAGTTGGGCTGTTTTTGTATAGGGGGATCTTACACAGCACCAGGCCATAGTATGATTAACAGCCCAAATCAGAACCAATCTCATTTACAGAGAACATTAAAATTCAGACATACAAGAAGCTATAACCTAGTGACCTGTAAGTGTGGTCTACAAGGCAGAGAGGTATCTAACCCCTCCATTTGCACCTGAAAAAATACAAGGGCAGTCATCTGGGCTATCCTCCACAAGATAGGAGTCATCCATTCCACACAGTCACTCACCTGCCACAAGCGATCTGGGACACTTCGCTGCCCATTAGCTCCAGAACCCTCCGGGGGTTAACCTCATCATTCATGGAATCGTGGCCAAGCTGCCCACAGGAACCAGCACCAAACGTGAACACGCCTCCACTCTGTTAGCAGAAGAGTAGAGGAAGGGTTGTTTGGTGATTAATCTTAGAGTAAAGTAAAACAAGATTTCGTACTTAAAGACAATCATGCTGGGGCCAGGAGAGAGAAGAGAGGTGCAAAAAGCCACATGGTTCTTTCGTGATATCACCCAGAAAGCTAAACTAAGCAAACCCAGTAAGTAAGAAACTAGTAAGGAATTCCTGGATTGATTGGTGCCTTTACCTTTGTCAGAACGGCTGTATGTTCTTCTCCACAGCTGATATAGACAACCTTCTGAGTCCGTAAGAGCTTCACGTGGCAAGGGGACTCTCGGTCTGCATTAGAGACAATGGGAGCAAAGGAGGCAATTCATCGATAAGGTGCTGAAGTACTTGAAAAACTCTCGCAGCCTGATTTTCAGAGGCGATGAGCACTCACAACTCTGACATCAGCAGGAGCTGCAGGTGCTTAGCAACTCTGAAAAAAATCAGACTCTTAAGTGTTTAAATAGCATTTTCCATCTCCAAAGCTTAAGAGCCCTAACTGGAGCCACAGGAGGATCCAGCCATAGTAAGCAGATGAGCAGCTAGGTAATATATTGCCAGAAGACCATGTGAGACAGAGTTAAGTTCTGCAGAGCTGGGAAATCCTCAAGGATAACACTGCAGGGGACACAACGGTTAATTCTTAAATGAGTCATTTACATGAGAGAAAAGTTTTAGATCTTATAAAAAAACACACATGAAACGCCCCCGACACACCTTTTAAAAATGTGTTCTGCCATTCCTCAAAAGAACAAAAATAAAGGAGATACCCTAAAGCATTAATCACACACCACTATTGTTGAGAGAGAAACTTAATAGCTACAGAAGGCAAGCTCTGTGACTGTCTTTTAGCGCAATGGAATGCTCTAGGAACCCTGCTCCATGGGGTTCCTAGGAACAAGAATGGCCGTACTGGGTCATATCAAAGGTCCATCCAGCCCAGTATCCTGTCTACTGACAGTGGCCAATGCCAGGTGCCCCAGAGGGAGTGAACCTAACAGGTAATGATCAAGTGATCTCTCTCCTGCCATCCATCTCCACCCTCTGACAAATAGAGGCTAGGGACACCATTCCTTACCCATCCTGGCTAATAGCCATTCATGGACTTAACCTCCATGAGGAGCTACCACAATGCTAATAAATAATAATATGGAATGGAGCAGTGGCTCTCAAACTTTTTTACTGGGGACCCCTTTCACATTGCAAGCCTCTGAGTGTGATCCCCCTAATAAATTAAACATGCTGTTTAATATATTTAACACCATTATAAATGCTGGAGACATGCGGGGTTTGGGGTGGAGGTTGACAGCTAGCGACCCCCCATGTAATGACCTCGTGACCCCTTGAGGGATCCCGACCCCCCAGTTTGAGAACCCCTGGAATGGAGGATTGACCTGCCTAGACACTGCAGCAATTCCCCAGCACTGATGAGACTGCGCGCATATGGCATTGTGCAGGTTAAAGTCATACCTTCAACATTCTTTGCACATTTTCTGTGTAATTTTAAAATACAGGTTTGTATTAGTTAGGTGAGCTGCTAAAAGCTGCAACTTCCACTTACATGTATGTGAAATGTGGAGCAAATTCATGGCTTTATTTTGCAACATATATAAATATTATGCATAGATCATATTTTGCAATCTACATTATGAAAATGCAGCATATTATAAAAGGCTGTATGTACTGTATATACACACACTTACATACATGGCAAAACAGAATCATCATTAACTTACCTGCATTGCACAATCAATAGCCTACCTAGTAGTTAAAACATGTATTTAAAGCCACTCAGAAAACATTTAAAGAATGCTGACAGGCTCATCTGCACCTGCAGAAAAACCCCTCTGATATATACACCATACTGAAAATATGTTAACAACAATACCAAGGTGTTCGAGGCTAGGATGGACATGACATTTGCTTTTCTGAAACTTATCCATGCTGCAGACTGTTTGGAGACCAGGCTACACGCAACTTTGGCTAGCATGGCTGTCAGGGGAAAAAAAGAGTCATTGCCCACATGCCACCAATAAACAATTTTACAATACTGTGATAATGTCTATTGCTAATCATTGCAGATTGTATACCTGCTGGCTGCTAGCTTCAACCAACCTAGGGCCGTGATCCTGCAGGCTGTTCCACATGGGTGGATCTCAGCTCCTCCGTGGAGCCCATTGACTTCCACAGGAGTTACATATGCTCAGTGCCACTGCAAAAACAATCAGACCACTGATTTAGGTGTCAAAATACAGGCACCCAGAAATGTTTGGCCACTCTCTTTTTGACCTTGCTAATTCCTATTTACATCTGCAGAGAGTTTCCTTCCACTGATGGTATAAAAGGCTCATGGACCCTTAGGGAGGAATCACGTTTCCGTGCTCTCCTCTATAAGCCACTTGGTAGAATGATGGATTATTACAAAAAGCAAAGCCATGCTCAGCAATCAGCTCATCCTTCGTTGTTAAGTGTTCCAATACCTTGCTCGTCACTTAAGCCCAGCTGTCCTGAGTTGTTCCTCCCCCAGCCAAACACAGCTCCGGAGAGAGACAGGGCAAAGCTGTGAGCTCCGCCGGCAGCAACCTGAGCCAAGGGGATCCCATCGAGAGATGTGATGCGCTGCGGGCTGGTTTGAGAGGGGCATTCTTTACCCAGACCCAGCTGGCCATAGTTGTTCTGTCCCCATGTGAAGAACTGGCCGTCTGAAATGAAGACAGACAACTGAAGTTAGTAAGTAAAATCTGCCCAACATCAAAACAAATCTGATAAGCCTGAATAAGAAACACTGCTTTGGGCTTCAGTGCTACTGAAGGCAGGAGTGGTGACGAAGACGCTACTGGCTACAAAAATGTGCACTATGGAGCTACCAGGTAAAATAATAAATAAAGTGTGTGATTGAATTAGGAGATTCAGCAGATATTATGGTAAAACAGACAGCAGACTGACAGAGCGGAAAACTACCATGGCTTACACGCCGCTAAATAGAAAAAGACACATGTTCTGCATGCTGAAGAGAAGCACCCAGGAATGCTTTTCCCAATGTCACAACGACTGTAATCGTGAACTTTTTTTTTTTTTTACACAGAGACTGAAAGACTTAAAAAAAAATTCCAGCTAATAATAATAATTGTAGATATACCAATCTCCTAGAACTGGAAGGGATCTCAAAAGGTCATCAAGTCCAGCCCCCTGCCTTCACTAGCAGGACCAAGTACTGATTTTTGCCCCAGATCCCACTCAAGGATTGAACTCACAACCCTGGGTTTAGCAGGCCAATGGTCAAACGACTGAGCTATCCCTCCCACTCAGCTGCCCTACAACGGTTAGGCAGCTGGTGTGCTGAGACCATCACTTTTCTTTCTGACCAGAATTCTCTCCTCATGTCCTTGGGCTCCCTCCACCCGCTTGTGGTCTCCAGCGGTTTTCTGCAGTTCATTGCAAGCTCCTTGCGCAGCGCTGTCTCTGTGTTATGTGAGCACACGGAGCATAACACCACGGGGCCCTGGCCTCTAAGCACGACCACAATGCAAATATTATCATTAACAACACAGACTGAATGTGACAGTACCTGCCGCGAGAGCTAGGCAATGCCAATTGCCACAGGAAACCTGCAGTATCGTCTGTTGGTTCAGTTTCTTTATTAACCTAAAGAGGAAAGGTTATTTTAAAAAGTAACCACGCGCACACACACATACACACAATACTATTAGACAGAACAAGGAGTAAGGGTCTCAAGAGACAGAGGGGGAGGTTTAGATTGGATATTAAGAAAAACTTTTTCACTAGGAGGGTGGTGAAGCACTGGAATGGGTTACCTAGGGAGGTGGTGGAATCTCCTTCCCTAGAGGTTTTTAAGGCCCGGCTTGACAAAGCCCTGGCTGGGATGATTTAGTTGGGAATTGGTTCTGCTTTGAGCAGGGGGTTGGACTAGATGACCTCCTGAGGTCCCTTCCAACTCTGATATTCTTTTATTCTATTATTGGAGTCCATCACATCTTGCCAGCGCACGTGCTCATTCTAACCCAAAACCAATATTTTCCCTGCAACATGTTTCCCCTACAGCGATATATAGTTCTAATTTTGAGATTACAGTTACACCCATTCGGGATACAAAGCAGTGGAGCGGCTAAAAACATCCCTGGACAGTAGAGTAACACCACAGACTTCAACTAGCTTTAATAGAGCCAAGCTAACTTTTTCAGTACAGCTGAGCTCTATCATTTGTAGATTACTTAGAACAGCTGGGTCGCAGTGTCTATAGTGCTAGCCTCTGTCAAGCAACTGGTGTTTGCCAGTGTCAATGGGTGGGATGTGCAGTTTCTTTCTGTTTACTAGCTTAAGGTCTTGCATGGAGAATGGCATAAGGCTCATAAGGTGCAGTTATTTCTTTGAAACACTCAGAAAATGGCACTGAGGGGGTTTCCATTTTTGCTTCCATGATTTTTGTATAACTCTGCTCAATTTACAAGAGATGTTTTCCTAGCAGCCAGTACCATAGAGTCAACCTGACATCTGCGAGCCAAGCTGGATTCCTTCAGATCAGGCATCATCAAGATTCTGAAACTGGAACTTCATTAACAGTTTTGCTCATGATGCACAACCTAGAAGAGCTTTCAAGGTTCCTCTTCCATCTCTGTATTGGCTCTGCCAGGCTTCCAGGAACAAGTAACAGAGAAAGCATATATCTGCCCCTAAAGTAAGGCGTTCTGACTCAGTAGATACAGGGACTAGGTAGCTGGATTAAGGTGATGTTTTTCATCATTTTTCAGATGATACCAAGCTTATTATGCTTTTTAAGACTTTCAGCACTTTGAAATGATAGGAACCAATCAGATTAAACAAATGTAAAAAATGTCAGCACTATCTAAAGATTTCTGAGTAATATTAACTACAGTGCTGATATGGGCAGTTTCATAGTTCCTTAATGAACTGTGATGTGCCATAAACTCAACTAAGTAAAATGAGTGACTAGGCAACGCTGCATAAGGTTTTCAAAATCACAGTGCTCCTTCATACATCCAAGTTTAGTTCTCTAGTCTTGAAAGACAGATCCCATAGCACAAGACTTTTTAGGGAGTAAAAGGGTGGTTGGGTGCCAATCAGCATTTTCATTGCATCCCAACTCCTCCCCACGTCTCATACAAAGTTCTAAAATATTATGGCATCAGAAAAAAAAGTACCTGCTAATTTACGCCCCATTTTTCCTCCTGAGAAACCAGAGTGCAAGGTCCATTTCGTCTGTGATAGCGTAGTATAATGCATCGAATTGTGCAGCAGAACTTAACAAAAACTCATCTCTGGACCAAAAGGGATGAATGACTTGCAAGGTCCTTTGCTTGTAGTTTTTATTTTGTTTAAAATTTCCCAGGAATTGATTGGTGTATATTACAAAAAATTAAAAGTGAAAAATCAGTGCAAAAAATTAACTTCTGTTTTCAGGGTCAAAATCAGGGTTACTAGGGAAGGATGAGAGGACAGAAAAAAAGGCAATAGAGAAAGTAGGAAGAATATTCCTCACCCAGAAGGAGAGATGGTGACTCAGTAACCTGGGCGGCCCATGTTACTGAGTCGCTATCTCTCCTACTGGAGAAAGCAACTGGGTCCAGGGAGTTCTGGCCCTTCTTTTATGAGTACTTGAGCACACGTGTATACATGTGCATGCGTATCTTCCACTACATTGCCTCACTCTGACAGTCTTGCATTTACACTTAGACTAAACCGTAATTAACATAAATAATGTAATGGATTGGATTTTCTTAACTTAATCCACATTTTCATGTACCTGAGTGGTCCAAAATTAATTTGGGGCGGGGGGTGGGTGGAAAGAAGAGAAGAAATCAGTGGAAACCAAATAGCTTTTGCAAAACCTGAGATTTTTTCCAGTAAAAACCAAAACCAAAGGGCTTCGATGACTTGATAACCAGAATAGGGATGGGGAGAAAAGTCCTGCCTTTACTACTCTTAAAACAAGGAGGGCCACTGAAGTTCATGAAAAGACTCACACAGGCCCAGGAAAAAGAACTAGAAGATCTAACTTTATACATTGCATGTGAAAACTTTAGCATTTGGTTCCTGTAAACTTTACCTTGGTACTGCCACAGAATCTTCTCTAGTCGTGATCCCGAGCTGTCCATCACTACCTGCACCCCAGGCAAAGAGCTGGCCGTGCTCACTGAGTGCCACACTGTGAGACTCCCCGCAGGCAACATGGACTATGTGCTGATCTGCCAATGCTCCAATTTGCTCTGAGGAAGACAAGAAACCCCCTAAGCAACAGGGCAGCTCTCATATTTCTGCATGGACATTACAGCCCTGTACATACACCACATATCCTCGGGTATAAAGAAGACATATGTTTGTACAGGACCTAGCACAATGAAATCCCAGGCTTGGTTGGGAAGCCCACTACGCACAAGTCGAATACAAATGATGATACAAAAACTGAATTACCCCTCTGTTTATGGTGATTACCTGCCCCCCATCGCCCATGGTATCGGATCACCTCACAACCGTTAATGTATTTCTCCTGCACTGTTTCACAGTCATGTTGCATCTGTGACCAACACCCACACGGCAGCAGAGAGATGCAAAGTTTCCGAAGAGCTCAGTAACTAGCAGCTTCCGCTGTGGCACGTGTCACCCAATTTTCAGGGGAGCTCAGTACTCAACGTGCTGGGCTCTCTTGAAAGTCTGGCCAAAACTGTGTCTGCTGAGATTTTTGAAAGTCTAGCCTGATGTAGTGTTGTAGTGTGCAAGTAATGTGCATCAAAGCAAGTGTAATTAAGGTACAGGTGCAGGGCATGTTGCAGTTAAGTATTTAGGGAGCTAATAAAGCGAGTTAGTCATGAACTGGACTGTCCCTGCCTGAGGCTAGGTCTACACTGCGGGGGAGGAGGTGTTGACCCAAGATACGCAACTTCAGCTAAGATTTACCTGGCTGTGAGGATGGCGGTGAGTCGACGGCAGAGTGATCAGGGATTGATTTTATCACATCTACACTAGATGTGATAAATCGATCCCCGATAGATCAATCACTACCCGCCGATCTGGCGGGTAATGTAGACGTACCCATCGACTGTCTCACTCAGCTCTCTTGTGAGGAATCAGTGAGTGACCTAGCAGGCCCCTCCAAAACTCCTCACTCCTTCCTTCCCTACTTCACACATCTTCCTAATGTTAGCTCCACTGCTCACCTCTCTTCCCTACTCATCTCCTGGGACAGTACCCAGCTTACCAAAGCTGAGCTGCTAGAATATCACATAGTACCAAGACTGAACCAGGCAGAAATCAATCAGCCCAATTAAATTACTACAAATTATAACACTCTCTCATGTCTGCATTAAACAGTGAGTACATCAAGAGATTTTACAGAGGAGTAAAAGTCAGTCACTCTGCCATAAGAATATTGTCTGCAATTAATTTTTCACTACTAAGTCACTCTATGTATCTGAAATAGCTTTAATGTTATTGTAGCATCAGCGATCAAGGCACTTTCATTACAAGGGTGTTTTTTTAAGTGCTTACTTAACTAAATGAAAATTCCTGTCTTGCAATAAGCTGGCACATGTTTGGTAGCAAAACTTTCCCACCAAATCAAAATGATTTTTAATTAGACAAAAATTAAATACAGATGGAGGTTTCAGACTGGACCAAAAAAGCTTTGCTCTGTCACATGCAAGCAAAGGATTCATTTTCATAAGAAAACCAGGTTGCCTATAGCAGGAGAGGGAAGGGAGGGGAGATTACATTCTATGAAAATAGTGATCGGTGCTTAGTAACTTAGTTTCTGTAACTTTTTCTACCTAATTTAAGATTTTCACCTTCTCTCATAACAGTAAGGGTGGACACATGTAGCTCAGGACTCAGTTGTCAAGAGCAGCCATGTAAGTTACACACACGAGACCAAGGTTTGGGCCGTTCCGTGCCCAACTGCAGCACTCTGTGGCCTGTTCTGTGCTATTTGCCTTCCAAGGGTAGCAGTGGGGGCAAAAGACATATCTGGCTTCAAGACTAAGCTTGATACGTTTATAGAGGGGATGGTATAATGGGACAGCCTAATTTGGGTAATTAATTCGTCTTTGACTACTAGCGGTAAATATGTCCAATGCCCTGTGATGGGATGTTAGATGGGCTGGGATCTGAGTTACTACAGAGAATTCTTTCCTGGGTGTCTGGCTGGTGAGTCTTGCCCATGTGCTCAGGGTTTAGCTGATCATCATATTTGTGGTCAGGAAGGAATTTTCCTCCAGGGCAGATTGGCAGAAGTCCTGGGGTTTTTTTCCCTTCCTCTGCAGTGTGGGGCACGGGTCACTTGCTGGAAGATTCTATGCACCTTGAAGTTTTTAAACCATGATTTGAGGACTTCAATGGCTCAGACACAGGTTTGTTACAGGAGTGGGTGGGTGAGATTCTGTGGCCTGCGTTGTGCAGGTGGTCAGATCATAATGGTCCCTTCTGACCTTAAAGTCTATGATTCTATGATTTAGGTGGCCTGTTTTTACAGGCAGGCTCCAAGCACGTAGCTGCTGCCTGGGGGTACCATGGATGGTAAGAATAGGTCATTCTTGAGCACACAGTGATACACTGAAAGACTGATTTTGGTTCTAGTTCTACCAGTCTCTTCCTTTTAGTGGCCAGACAATTAAAAGAGGATGTTAGATCATCTTTCGGCTCAAAAGGTAGCGTTCCTGCTTTAGGATCTGAAAGTCCCCAATTAAAATCCCCAGCTGGAAAGGAATCTTCACAAGAAAACAGAGTGAAGAAATGTCAAATAAAAACATTCCTTGCATTCATGAGGAACTGGCTTTTGTTACCTTCTTAACTATAAATTGCAGCCCACCTCTCATGTTACCTTAATTGGGCTTGCTGTGATGCACTTACCCATCTGCTATTACAGGCTGTGCAAGGTTTATTCAATATACTCATCACAAACCCACAGTTTCAGCCTTTCCCAAGTCTGTTCTCTGCACATAATGCTCTGCTTATAGCCAAGAGCTCCAAAGGCACAGCCCATATGCTCTGTACAGGGCCGGCTCCAGGCACCAGCAGAGGAAGCAGGTGCCTGGGGCAGCGAATAGAAAGGGGCGGCACTCCGTCCGGTAATGGGGTGGCACGTCCAGGTCTTCGGCAGCGGGTCCTTCACGACATCTCTTCTTCTTCGGCGGCACTTCGGCGGGAGCTCAATCCTTTTGTGTTTTTCTCCCGCCGCTTGGGGTGGCAAAAAAGCTGGAGTCGGCCCTGGCGCTGTATTAGCTACATCCTCTTCTGATTGGAACCGAAGTTTAAGCCACACACACAGTGCTACTACATGCAATGCACTATGCTATAGAATCTACCGCTTCCCTGTTAAACAGTACAAAGTGTTACAGGCAACTGGCAAATACTTCCCTAACTCATCCTCCATCACCCCCTCACAGAGTGTAGAGGACAGACAGTTTAAATGTCTGATGCACGTTTACAGGTTCCCATAGGCAATGGCAATCGATACTTGGACGTCAGTAACAGGCATTACCGGACTGAAAATACGTAGTGGAGAAGGGTGTGGCTAGTGCTTTTTATCCCCACTATCTTGTTTTTACCATATTTGCTGGAGATTCATAGGCCAAGCTGAGATAGTTTAATGCACCCAGGAACTCACAAAGGAAAATGGTGTGAATCCTTAGAGAATGGGAAAGTGTTTAAATATCAAACCAATTACGTTAAAGAGTCAACCTCATCTGACAGCTCTGTAACTCCAAACTGAAAGTGTTTATAGAAAACACACCCAGTCACAACCCTTCATTTCAGAGAACAGCCGCGCCCCACTGCAGCATCTGTGTTCGGAGCCAGCGTGCCAGCTGGGAATCCCTGAGGGAGTTTTTAAATGTAGCTCTTCGGTCCACGGGACCACTTTCATCCCTAGCTCCCGCTCACCCACTTTTCCTAGGAGAAGGTAACAAAGTTTGATTTATTTTAGGGTCGTCCTCAGATTTTTCTGAATACAAATTGGACCCTGTACTTGGTGCAAGGTCTGTCCCAAGAGAGCTAGGGGTAAAGGTGGCTTGGCTTCCAGTGTACATTTAGAGCATCCCCAAGTCTGCTTTGATTTATTCCTGGCAGTGGCCCCAAGGGGCAATTTTAGCAACCGGCATGAAGAGATGCTGCAGCCATGCTCTCTGCGCAGGTGGAATTCCCAGCTGATAACATCCCCCAGCTTTACAGCTCCTTTGCATCAGTGGAGCAACACAGATGGGTTAGTATAATGGTGAAGAGGCCCACTGTCTTCAAGACAGTTTGACTTCGCCGTAGTCTAGCAGTAATACCCAGTTCTGGTAACTGGGACCCCTACATTCTATTCTTGACTCTGCAGCCTTGGACAAAGGGAGCCTGCTCATTGGCTTCAATGGGAGCAGAGATAGGCCCAAGCTGAATGGGAATGAAAATACCACCTTCAATCGCTGAGCCTTGGTTCTCTCTCCACCCGCCCCATCTATTAAACAGGGATAACATCTACTCCCCAAGGTCATGTGAAGCTTATTTGTAACACACTGCGAGATCCTTGGAAGCAAGGGCTTATTAGAAGTACAAAATTTTTAGTTTCTCATGTTGACCTGGCTGACATAGTCGATTTAATTTTTTTTTTAATATTTCATTTAACTATTTTAATTAAAAACAATTTTAACAAAAACAAACCTGATATAAAAAAAATTGAATGTTTAACTAAATTCAAAAATTCACATGCTTGTTTTGTTAAAATATTATAGCTTGCTGTTGAAGAACAAAATCCAGAAGGTCGTCGTTTTAGTTAAATAAAACAATTTAAATGTCTGTCTGGTGATGTTCTCCTCCTAATACAGCATGGCAAGAAAATCCTCCAAATATTAATGATTAACCTGTTGAATTGGAGATAGTTCCCCTCCCAATGACTTCATAAATATCTGCTTCAATTACCTTTGGTAAATGAAATAACCAATCAATCATTCATTTTCTGATATAGCTGTAAAACTAATCTGAAAAGTTTTCAAAATAAATCACTTAAAAATTTCTAGTGAGTACCTTCTAAAAATGAAACCCACATCTATCTCTGAGTTGTGAAGAATATGTACTAAGGTTATAACAACCAACAAGAATGCACTTTGATGTAGAAATCCATGATTAAATTGAGTCTTCCTGACTAGTGATTTAAATCATGATTTAAAATAAATTTGATTTAAATCAAATCCACCCTGATTGTCTGCATGCAAGATAAAACCACTGCACCATTAATCAGGCCTTCCTTTTCCAACACATTTCCTAGTCAGGTGGTGTTCCCTTTGCAGACACAAGAGGCTCCCTTTGGCATTTGCAAGACAGGTTTTCACCAGATGATTTATTATACATATAGTACGTATAGCACCATAAGCAAGCCTAGTACTGCACAGATATAGAACAAAGTTACCCCGAGATCATGCCATCTAAATGTAACAAATATTATGTATTGAGGCTGCACTGGCAAAATTCGGATCTGGAATTCTCCACTGATGGTGACAACTGGTGGAAGCTTCAGTACAGACAAGGTGCAGGCTTTTCCACCACAGGGGAGTGACCTCCCAGCTGAGACACCACACCTCCTCCAAGGCTTGGCAGTAGCAGCTTTACACTGTATATTAGGTGAAACGACCAGCTTACTGCCTGAGGGCGATGAGTACTGCTCATGGTATATCTGACAGCCAGTGGTACACAGGGCGTGTATGGTCCCATACAACGCCCACACCCCACACCAAGAAAGTATTAAGGTTGCAACTCGAAGCGCTCAAAAGGCAGGAAATGCCAAAGTCGGCCAGTGCAACTCATTTTGCCTCCTTGCACATAAGCATTATGACGATATTTAATTACACGATCAGACGCCATTCACTCCCCAGAGGTCCTGCAGAAATAACAGCACATGACTGCACAACAACACGATAAAAAAAAGGGGGGTCAGGGACTCCAACAAAACAAGGCTGGGAAGCAGAGGGTTAGGGTGTCTCCATAACACACACTAACTTTTAAATCAAATCCCATTTTCAAAGTACCCGGTGGGATGAGTCCCCATACATGTCACCCTCCCCCCAGCACGTTTTGGAGGATGCCACCTCCCATGCACATATGAAGTCACTCTATTTTAAGGCTGACAGCAACCACACACCTTGACTCAGCCAATTAGAAAAGTAACCTTTGCAGTGCAGAACACGGAGGTGGCTGTGTTGGTCTGACTCACAGCAGCGTGGATGAAGTCAACCACAGTGATTCAGGATCTGTGGATTTTGTTCCAGAAAGAGCTGGATAATTCAAATATCAAGATTTTTTATAGCCAAGAAGAAAACCTAGTTCCCATCTCCCCGGTCATCAAGGCAGTAAGCAGCAGAATCCCTAGCTGACAACAGAAAAAAACACCGCTCAGTTAAGCGACTAGGGTTGCCAGGTGTCCAGTTTTTGACTAAAAGTCCAGTCGGCGGCACAGTGGGGCTAAGGAAGTGAGGCTCCCTGCCTGCCCTGGCTCCTCATGGCTCCCAGAAGCAGCCAGGATGTCCGGCTCCTAGGTGGAGGGGCAGTCAGGGAGGCTCCGCGTGCTGCCCCTGCCCTGAGCGGCGGCTCTGAAGCTCCCATTGGCCAGGAACTGCAGATCTCCCAGCCCCTCCACCTAGGAGCTAGACATGCTGGCCCCTTCTGGGAGCCACCTGAGGTAAGTGCTGCCCAACTGGAGCCCGCACCTTGAACCCCCTCCCACACCTCAACCCCCTGTCCCAGCCCTGAGCCTCCTCCAGCACCCAAACTCCCTTAAAGAGCCCACACCCCTCACCTCCTCCTGCACCCCAAGCCCTTGTCCCAGCCCTGAGCCCCCTCCTCCACCCCAAACCCCTCATCCCCGGCCCCACTCCAGAGCCCGCACTCCCAGCCAGAGCCCTCCCACCCTCCAACCCCCTGACCCAGCCTGGTGAAAGTGAGTAAGGGTGGGGGAGAGTGAACGATGGAGAGAGGGGGGATGGAGTGAGTGGGGGTTGGGCCTCTGAGAAGGGGCGGGGCATCAGGGAAGGGCGGGACAGGGGGTGGCGCAAGAATGTTCGGTTTTGTGCGATTAGGAAGTTGGCAACCCTATAAGTGACTAGGGACATGAAGGAGCGTAACAGGCTTTGCCTGAAACATTCTACTCTGGTTGCTTGTGGGAAAGGTTTGATTGACTCACTGAGGCAGGTGGCTCATTACCTGTGGATACAAGGGATATGGGGACTGGCTCAGGGGGAGGGGGGGAAGCGAGGGTCATTTACGATGTGGGCTGAGCAGCTTGAGAGGAATTCTGGGAGCAGCCAAGTCTGGGGAAGTTTGAGCTTATTTATTTATGTTCCCTGATTGCTGTTTTGTTAATAAAGCCAAAACTCAAATGGGTAGTTACTAAAAACAACACTGGCGAGTCAGGCAATTCAGAATTAAATTTAAAACTAAATGTTTTCAAAAAATGGCTGAACTGGCGCCTGTAAGGGTACGTCTATACTACCCACCAGATCGGCGGGTAGTAATCGATATATCAGGGATCGATTTATCGCGTCTCGTCTAGACGTGATAAATCAATCCGCGAATCGATGCCCATACTCCACCTCGGCAGGAGGAGTAAGCAGTGTCGACGGGAGAGCCGTGGCAGTTGACTCGCCACCGTGAGGACGGCCAGGTAAGTTGAACTAAGATACTTCGACTGCGTAGCTGAAGTTGCGTATCTTAGATCGATTTCCCCCCCACCCCCAGTGTAGACCAGCCCTAAGACTGGAGCAGGTAACACAACAGTTCAATTAATTGTCATCAAAAGGGCTCAAAGGGAAAAACCTACCAAGAACTCACTCTCCTCATCACACTCTGATCACCTTTCCGTGGTCTGTCAGCACCACCCACATCATCTGATCAGTTGCGGTCTCTACCACTGTGTTATCTACAAGTATAATTGTTAGCTCCTCAGTTTGTTATTTATAACATCCGCAAATCAACATTCACACTAACGGTGCTGTAAAGACCAACACGACTTTAGGACACTCCCTGTGTTTACAAACTAATAACGATTTCCTTGGCTGATTAAATGCCAGTGGACTTATTAGCCTAAAAAGGGGAGAGGAGGTTAAGTTTAATTTTATTACAAGCATGTTTTAGTCTCTCTAATCAGTTTTTCTTCACTTTCCCCATTCCTTTATCTTCTCTCCCAAGCCCATCCTAGAAGACAACAAGGCTCTTGTTATCCCCCCAAATAACTGAAACATGGCATTTGTTCTTCTGAACAGCACTACGAGTGAAGGCCTTTAGATTGCATGCTCTTTGGGACATATCTCCCAATACGATTGTACAGTACTTGGAACAACAGGGCCACCTATCTTGACTGGGGTCACTGGACACTACCATAACAGAATCAACTCATTTCGGGAGCACACTGCGTGTTATATAAACCTTCTGTTTCTGCCCACATATCTAACAGAGTGGTAGTAGAACAGACCATTTCATCTCCCATCCCACAACAATCCCCAATATCAGTCATTAGCCTGCCATTCGATAACATCATTCGGACCTGATGAGGAGACTGACACTGCTGATCTCAGCATTGGCCATGCCTGATCAAAACAGGCATACAAATTCCAGAAGCCTCGATGGAATTTCTGGAAGGCAAGGTAGGGCCTGTTCCAATCTGAATTGGAGTCTCTTGTGGACAAAGAGTCGGAATCAGATATTGAGAACAATATCAGTGCTGAATACCAAGCTTACGGCAATAAAGTTCTAGCCGCTACAAAGAAATACAAAGCTTGGGATTTCATCAACAGTTCCTTCCTGGTTGGTCATCTGATGCAACCAGACTATATCATGAATTTAAATCTGCCAAGAATGAACAAGAGGTTTTCAACAAAAGTACAGACAAGAGCAATGGGAAAAAACACTGTCTTCACACATTGTGATCACAAAACCTGGAAAACTATTCAGAGACAGAGTGGATATTCCAGTCTGGGCAAGAAGGAACACCCAGTCACAGCAAACTCCACTGCATCTCAGCTGGTGGCCAATGGAAGACATCCTAATGAAGACAAAAGTTTTCAGCCATGCAGTTCAAATGATGGTTGTGGAGAGATAGCAGCTCTACGTGTGGAAACAAACCTGATGACTCCTTTCTCTGATCAAAATCAAGATCACACATCAACTGCAGACTACCAAGGCTCCTGGTGACATCCACAAGTTCATCCAATCATCAAAAGCAGGCTGCTTTGTTTTCTGAATTGTTGTACTTAGGATCCCAAAAGTCTGGTGCAGAGCAGAGGTCATAGCTGTTCCCAAGCCCGGGAAATCATTGATAAACCTGAAGAGCTACTGACCAATTTCTCTGCTGTGTGTTACCTATAAACTGACAGACTAATCCTGAGGTGGAATAATAAGGTAGTCGATCTCAGGACTTGTCTACACTACCTGCTGGATCGGCGGGCAGCGATCGATTTATAGCGCTCTCCTGTCGACTCCAGTACTCCACCAGAATGAGAAGCGCAAGTGGAGTTGACAGGAAAGCATCAGCTGTCGACTTACCGCAGTGAAGAAACCGTGGTAAACAGATCTAAGTATGTCGACTTCAGCTACACTATTCATGTAGCTGAAGTTGCGTATCTTAGATCAACCCCGTGCGGTAGTGTAGACAAACCCTCAGCTGCCTTGCATTCAGGCTGGATTCAGCGGGGACAACGCACGCAAGATCAGGTACGTTGTCTGACTCAAGACACAGAAAATGTGTTTGAGTCAGGAAAGAAAGGTGGTGTAGTCTTTACCTGATGGCAGCCTAGGACACTGTGTGGCACATCGGGCTGATTGCCAAGCTCTTGTAAATTATTCTCTTTCTTTCTTGGCCAATGGTGCGGCTCATTTGAGAAATTATTAGTAACTGAAGATTCATTCTGCAAGTTGGGAAAAAAATCAGTCACCTTAAAATGTCTCTGCAATGGCCTTCCACAAAGGCCAGTTTTGGCCTCCTTTTTGTTCGCTATATACTCATGCAACCTTCCTGAAATGCAGGCCCAGAAGTATGCGTATGCTGATGACATTTGTATTGCAGACACTGGAAATGATTTCCATAGCACTGAAGGGAATCTCAGCCAAAACATGGTATTTTGACCACTTATTTCCAACAATGAAGACTAATCCTTAGTGAAAACAAGGCAGAACCAACTACTTTCCATCTAAACAATCGTCTTGCCAATCAACCCATCTATATTGGTGTACAAGGATGGTTATTGCCATTCTGACCAGTTGTCACATACTTGGGAATAAAACTAACCGTAGCCTGACATACTGGCCCCACCTGGAACACCTGAAAATGAAGGTCTCTTCTCATACTGCCTTGATATGAAAACTATCAGGAATTTCCTGCAAAGCAGACCCTTTGGGCCTTCGTACCTCTGCTTCGGCCCTGCTGTTTGCTCCAAATGAATACTGCTCTGCGGTTTGGGGGTAAACAGTCACCGCACACAGCTTAATCAACACAGAGTTGAAGTCAGCCACTAGTATTATTAAAGGGTGCTTGAACTATTCACCAACCTCCAGCCTGTATGTGCTAGCACACGTAGCTCCACCAGACCTTCAGCGAAGATGCCATTCCTGTTAAGTCTGCCTGGAGAACTGCGACAGCTGAAACCAACCTGTTACAGCTCCAGAAGACCGACAGCCCATTTTTCAGACAGGAAACGACACACAGCACCAACTCAAAAGTCCACTCATATTCAAAGGAGGAATCCCACCCCTGCAGACCGGGGTGTGCCGCTATGGCTGATCTCTCAGCATCCTTTCCTATGGCAGCTCACACACTCTTGGACAACAGGGTTACTGGCCCTTTACCGTGCCTGGATGATCAGCACTGGCCAGGGAGCTGAAAGCTACACTCTTATTGAGTAGAAGCATCAGTGGGAAAAAGAGAATAACACACTAAGTAAATTCAGGAATCTCCCTCTGCACCCACCTCCTTCTCCACTTGATCACAGATTAACAAACTACTCTCTGGCTCAACCAGGGTTTACCAGCTTTGAAGGCTGGATGGACATGTAGATTAAAGGGATCGGACATTAACACTAACATCATCTACAGCTTAAAAAAAAAAAATCACAAGAGCCTCTGTCCATGTACTTCAGTCAAGTCATTGCCCAGGAGGGTGTGTTATGGGGATTATTGAACACCTTCCCCACAGTATCTGGTATTTATCATTGTGGGCGCCTAGGTACCCAAGCTGAAGGACCATTGGTCTGCTGTAGGATGACAACAAAGAGAACAATGTTCCATGGCAGGGGAGTGGGTCTTATCTCTGTCACAGGTTAGACAAACCTGTCAGGGATGGTCTAGGTTTCCTTGGTTCTGCCTCAGCATAGGGGCCTGGACTTGACTTCTCGAGGTCCCCTCCAGCCCTGCATTTCTCTGATCATTTCTCTTAGAGCTGGTTCCCTCCCCCCAGTGCAATCCAGATCACTTTCACAAATACTGCTCAAGAATATCCTACTACTAAGAGGGCAGGGGGATTGAAAGCAGCATTTCAGACAGTTACTGACATTTTAAAATGACTTAAGTAACCCTCAGCCCTGAGACAGACTGATGTCATTTACACACACGCCGAGTAATATGAGACAGTTCCCTGGTGTGGATTGGCATTTACTCTGACCCCGGTTCATGAATCGCTCGGTTAGCTAAATTAATGAGAAAGCGCACTCCAACCAAATTGTTGCTTTAGCAAGATACGTAAGAGAAGAAAGTGGTAGTTTGAGGAAGTGTAGGATGTGCAATGAGGCAGTGATTTCACAGCTCCCAGATAGATACAGTATGAAAGCAGCTTGCTGTCTCTGGAACCATCTAGTTAAAAAAAAAAGGGGGGGGGGGGAATTCTTGCTGTAGTTCTTGTGAATATATTCAGGCTGTTTGGAGAAAACATCAAAATGCTGGATATTCTGCCATTGCCATGGGGCTAAAGTACAAATGAGTCATAAAAATATCCCAGCTAGAACACAGGCATCAATGCAGAGTTCAGGAAAACTCCAGTCTTCTCCTGTCAACATAGTAAAAACATTGTGAAGTTCAAGGCTAAGCAATTCAGTAATTTAATAGTGGTTGTTCAGTAGAAAAGCAGCAGCAAAGCATAAAGAAATATGCTCCCCAGCATCAGTGCAGGAGTAAGGCCAGGAAGCTGTAATGATATTACATTAAAGAAACAAACAGAATAATTTAGTTTTCTTTGTTTGCACAACATGCAAAGGGCATTCTAAGAAGAGGAGAGAGGAGTGTTTGTAAGCTTCCCTCCCTTAGACAGGTGGTTTCAAGGGTAAGCCAAGAGATAAGACAGAGCAGCCTTTCACAGCCGCACTGTGCGTTACCGAAAAGGAGGGAATGCCAGATCCTCTCAGATGCTGCTGCGAACCTTGAATTGGTCTGAGCTTTTCTGGTTTCCAAAAAGAGACCTTATCTAGAAGGGAGCGGCTGGAGTGAGCCAACTGATTATCTTGACGAGAAAAAGCGCTTTGTTCGTGGTTTGAGTGGAACTGAGGAACTGTAGAATGCGGGTTTACATCCGAGGTTCCAGTTGTTGGAGTAATTACCAGGCCTCTGGGACATTTCATGTCTTGCCAGAAGAGAAACAGCAACAAGCAAGTGCCAGGTGGATTACAATTTCCCCCTAACTTGCTAGAATCTGTCCTATTGCTCCCTTAGCTAAGAGTTAAAATTCGCAGCACTATTTTCTTTATTGTCTCACTGGAAAAACAAAATGAACTTTAATAGGAGTTTATACACTTTGGGCGGGCGGGGGCGGGCAACTAGGGTAAAGGGGACACATGATGCCAAAATTAAACAATCAATCAATTATGGGAGGGGCATGTCTTACACGAAGGTCGCTCAAGTAAAAGTGTGTTGTGATTGGGAATGATGACCTGCAGGTGTCCATACAGGGGTAAAGGGGTTGGACTGTTTTCTGAAGGGAGGTTAACTTTTTCTGTGGTGGCAGAAGAAATATTTCTGACCGCTTTAAGATACTTTTCCATCTGCAATCTCTGATTCTCAACAAGTTTAGTGGTCCCAAAAGGGTTTGTGCTGCTCTGCTCGGGTTTCCCTCGCCCAGAAAAGTCACGCAGGACAAGACCGTAAAATAGGAGCATCCTCTGATTTGACAACTGACTCCTAAAAGCAGGACCGCTGTGTTTCTGCTGCAGAGAGTGCAGAATGGAGAGTCTACAGGGGGACCGTGCGTTATTCCCTATGCACTGTGGAGTTCTATTTTGCAGTGCAGAGGAGACACCAGAGGGCTTGGAGGCAGGGCAGATACAAACCAGGAGAGCAGATCTGCCACAGGCCTAAGGAAGTGCACTCCTGCAGCTCTGAGCTGTGCTGACATTTCCCGTGTCGGCAGGGGGAAGAATCTTCCACATTCCCTTTAGCTCCCTCCTGAAAAGCCTCTTCACTCAGGCTGCATGGGCGGGAGCACCAAGCCCAGCAGGTCACTGGTGCTTAAACTGCCTTTTTTCCCTCTCTTTCCTGTTTCAGGTTTGTCTTTCTGCAAACAAGAAAGGAAACTGACGGGGGAGAGGGGAGCACAGCTGCAAACCAACCACCCTCCCAATTGTGCCACTGCTGCCATCCTGCCAAGTGGCTCTCCAACTTACCCCATGCTCACCCAGTCCGTACAGTCACCACCCCCGCCTTCCCCCAGGCACCGCTTTCCATCTGGGACCTGCTCCCTCCCGGGGCTGCTTCCAGGGAGTGCAACGACTCCCGTTCACGCTCCTCCCACAGTCTAAATGAAGCAGCCCTGGCACAGCTAACTCCTCATCCAGCTGCAAGAGGTTAAGCGGGGACCAAGCATCCGCACAGCCTTTCCATTCAAGATACACATCTGTTAGCAGGGTTCTGGTGCGAGCACTGAGATTTCCGGACACAGCTAACCGTGTACTGGAGTTTAGAATGAGTGCAGTTCAATTTGCAGAGTACAGGCCATCAGGGACAGAGAAATCCAGGGGATATGGATCATTCTGTGGATATTCCTACAACTCTCCAGAATCTTTTTTTTACATATCAGCTTAATTACATGTCAAGCCCCCAGGCTGCGTCGATAGCCTACACAATGCAAACTGACGCACTGATGCCTTGTCGATCTGCAGCTCTACAGGCAATGGTGGGGTAAGGGAAGCACGGTTTTCTTTGCTTCCTGTTGCTAGAGGAAAGGTGCAAGCTTCCTTCTCCATCCTACCCCACCCCACATCTTAACATTATAGGCTTCCTGGGACCTGGCCCATTTGAAATAGTGGATCCTTATACGACGTGAGGACCAAGGATCCACAACGCCAAATGGAGCTGCTGGTACCATACCTCCAGGTACAAGGAAAAAAACCTGAATAATCAGAGCCTGTGTCTTTTAAATGGCTTAGCACACGTCTGGTGCGGCACGAATAATAACACAGCATACCATATGTTGGGATGGTGCCCAAATGGTGTGGCCGTACTGAACGAACGAAAGAGGATTCAGGGACCAAAATCTCTCTCTTAGCATCAGGCAGATAGCAGAGGTGAAACTGACTGGCTCCATGCTGCGGGTATGATCAGTACTGATCTTTGGGTCAGCAAATATGTCCACTTGAAAGCAAACAACATGTGCAGAACATCCTGAGTGGAGCATGGGCTGACCGGGGCATCTCGACCCTGTTGAAGGCCATCACACAGGGGGCTGAAGTGAAGGATTGATAAGGGAGTGAATGTGGGTTAATGTTCAGTTGGCACCACTTTGCAGTCTCCTCCTAAAGTATTAATTAGGTAAAAATTAGTAGCCACACCCCCACTGGGGATGCTTTTAAGACATGTGACTCCTTTGAGGAAAAAGAGTATAAAAATCAAGCAAATTAAATTAGTGATGGGGAATTTCTTAATTGACACTTAAAGAAGCAAAGCTGCTAGACAGAGTAGCCCAAACTCTGCTCCGTGGGCTCGAGTAGGACTGTGAGCCAGAGGAAAATCCGAGACAGACCAGAGAGCTGAGGAGACCGGACCTGGAGAGAAGAAATCGTCCATAGAAGTTGGTAACCACCTTCTCTGTTTGCCAAGCAGGAACTGTGTGAGGCTAGCACAGGCCTGTTTGTGTATGGTTGTGAAAGAGAGGCTCGCTAAGAGGAATGTATCGCTCTTACTGTATAGTTCTTTAATGTCTAACATAGGAGTTATGTGCTTAATGTAACCCTTTACCGCTTGTGTAATTCCTTCGCGAATGAACTGCAGTCTATGCAAGTTAATTACTGGGGACCTTTCAGTAATCTGCTCCACTGGGAGCCATTGAAGATCCATTTGGGGTCGTAGCCCCATGGGGCCAACACCATACACCCAGCAAGAACCCTTGCCTAGTGCCCCTCAACCTGTTCTGACACTTCCAGGCAAAAGCAACTGCTGTTGAAGCGACATGCCCCTTTCGGCAGCCGCACGAGCTGTGGATCACGCTGGGCAGCCAAGGTGAGACTGGACTCTAAGGAACCCAGGCCAAAGGAGAGAGAGCTTCTACACCCATGGGTGACTCAGTCGAAATGTACAAATGAAGTCTTGGGGAGCACATTTACATCTACTCCAATAAAAAGTCATCATGTGAAGTTGGAGATGTGTCAGACATTAAACTGGTAACTCTCGGGGCGGGGAGGACGGGGGACGGAAGAGAAGAGCACACAGGGGAGGAAATATACCCTGTCTTTGCAGAGGGTCCTTTCAATGGGGCTCTTCCACTTCTAACTGCTCTGCTCTGCCTATTCTGCACAAGTGGTCGAATCAGGGAGAAGGGAGTTAGCAGAAAAGCAGAAATCTCTACAAGTTCTACTCTGACAGCCTAGCCCCAGCGGGTCTGATACCCCAGACTGGAGGGAGGACCAGAGTCCAGCCTGTCAGATTGGGATTTTACCTGCTGTTCCTGTATGATTTTTGTATTACAGCCACGTGCCTGCCTGAGGTGACGATACACCCCACCTCTTAACTAACCACTTTCTGAGCCCTATTGCATCTCCAGAGCTGCTCTCTGAGAGTGCGGGACACTCATCCAGGAGGAGCTACCTGAACACACAGACACCCTACCGTCTGATGTTTAAGGACATTGACAGAAGGGGGCGTTATAAAGTGACCATCTGATTGATGGATGCACAGATGTGGGGCAGGAGAACACACTAGTCAGCTGGAATTAGGAAAGGGACAGAAAGTGGGACATTCAGAAGTGCTCAGCGCTGGCCTAACTCTGCTCGCATTGAAGTTGCTGGTGAAACTTCCATTGATTCAATGGGAGCAGAGTTAGGCTGATGTGCAGCGCTGTTGAAAGTCCCACCCAGAATTTCGCTAAAGAGCAGACGTCACCAGGGGAAGGAACCATCTTGGACGTGACGACAGGATGGCACGATCCCAAAACGCTACTGGAGGCTTTTGATGCAGCAACTGCAAAAAGCTCCCACGGGGCGATAAGGAGGGGGAATGGGAATCTCCCCTTAGAGATGCAAACCGTTGGGGGCCTGATCCTACCCCACCGACGTCACCGAGTTTTTCCCCACTGGCTTCAGAAGGCTCAGGACCGCCGAACGTTCTCCCTGTTCTCTGAGACAGCAAAGCCGTGTGGTAGGGCAACGTAAACCTTTCCACATTCCAGGTGGGGCTTGGCAGCTGCTCTTCCAGCCAAAGCTGCCCGGGAGACACAACAAATCTGTGTCTATCCTCTGGCCAGCTTGGGTTCAACAGCCTCCTAGGGGACCCTACCCACTTCTGGGGGTAACCCAGCCAGCCACAAACCCACTGGCATAGCTGGGATCACACACTATTTGCACTGCTTCAGCCACAGCCAGGTTGTGCCAATAAGCTAACAGGAGTTTGGGTACATATTGGGCCCCAAAGCCTAGATCAATGGAGAGTGCAGTAAAGTAACAGCACTGGCAGCCCTTTCCAGCAACGCTCAACAACTGGCCACCCGACTTCCCCCGCTGCTTTCCACCCTGCCCCCGACCACACACATGCAGGTGCTAAGATCAGAAGGGGACACAATCCCTCTCCTGCCAGCAGTTTGGGACGCCAGCGAGTATACCCATTCCGAAGCTCCCCTCACTTTGAGCAGGGGGTTGGACATGATGACCTCCTGAGGTCCCTTCCAACCTGATATTCTATGAAAGCGAAGCCTTATTTATGGATTCACAGTTTGCTAACAGAGAGTAGGACAATAAGCCAGGTCTTTCCGATGTCTAGCCATAAAAATCCAGGGGTGGGAGGGCAGCCGGAATACCCAGTTCCTATCGCCCCTACTCACAAGTTAAGCTTAGTAACTTGGGCCCTGACCTTGCAGGCAGGCCTCCTGCAGCCAATGGAGCAGCAGGCTGGGAGCCTTCAGGAGCTTTAAAACCACTCTCACCATTCAAACTCTTGTATGTGTATAAAGAAACTAGGAATCAGAGACGGGAAGATGCTTTCCTTTCTTTTCGAGTACTGTGCTCCTGAGCATCGCCAGCTACCTTTCACATAGTTAGCACTAAACCCTGGAGAGATGCGACCCAAAGCACTGCTTTGAACCATAGCATGAGCGACACAATGACTTACAAATGACACTGAAATGCTCTCAGAAAGCATGTGGTTTGGGTAACGTTTTCAAAAGCAATTAAATATTTGAGATAATCAGCAGTAGGAGCAATGGCTCTGTGGTTATGCTGGAGAGGCGAACTTGGGATCAATCCAAGGGCTTCCTATCCCATCCTCCCAATCCCACACTGCAGCCTTGGCAAAATCTTTATGGGAAGCAGCATGATCTAGCGGACAGAGCACCATACTTGGATTCAGGACAGCGGGATTCTATTCTGAATGCAGACACTGGTATGACCTAGGGCAAATCACCTGACCTCTTTGTGTCTCCGTTTTCCCTCCCACCTTTGTCTATTTTGTGAATTTAGACTGAAAACTCTGTACAGTCTGTCTCTTATTATGTCACCATATAGTACCTTTGCATAGAAGACCCAAGCAAGGTCAGGGTGCCATTATGTGCAACAGCAACACAACTAATCAATAAGATCTGTGGGAAGAAATATTTGTATCCAGCTGAATAAAAATGACCCAAGTGGGCACTAAGCCACACAAGTGTGTGATTTTTAAATTTTAGTCTCTGATTCTCGGTGGGATTTTCAAAAATGCTGCAGTCACAGAGGAGCACAAGTCCCAAAGTCAGTGGGATTTGTGCTCCTAAGTGAGTTAGGCACTTCTGAAACCCCATCCTCCATAAATAACAAATTGAAAAATAAGTTGTAGGACCAAAGGAATTGCAATAGGACAAGGGAACTCAACCATTTCCAAGTCACCCGCCAACTTTTTTTTTTTATTTGGGCCACTCCCCCTTTACAAAATGAGTGTGGCTCTTTGTTTTCTGTTTTTATTTTATTTAATTTGTTTTTTGGGAATGTATCCGTGTTTATTACTACGGCAACAAAAACAGGTAAAAAAATCAGTGGAAAAAGCAATTCATAATTTTTCTGGGTAACTATGGGGGTTTATTTTGGTGGCCGGAAAGACTGGGGGGGAAAGTATTCAGTAGATGAAAGCTTTGATGAATGGAATTCAATGTGGTTTGCTGCAGAACTAAAACCGAACTCAAAACACACCACCACCTCTGAGTTTAAGAAACCAATATACCTCTACTCCCCAAATAAAACTTTTCATTTCAATAAACAGTTTACTGTTGCAGACTTAGAACTATTAGGCCTATAAATACTTACATTTAATAACTGGGCCACACCATCTGCAGCACACACACAACTTCATCCTTTTCTCCTGGTTTTGTTTTTTTTTAAACTTTTGAATACGTCCTTGTGTTCTGAAGCATATTGTGACACAGATTTTTGTTGCCTTCCCATTTTAGTGTGTCAGAGCTTTAAACCGTTATCTGCTAAAAAGTTCAAATGTCTCTGTGGCTGCTACCCGAGCTACTGTGGATAGGCTGCTATTTATCTACCTCAATCAGAGCTAGCGTGAGTATGAACGTGTGAGCAGGGGAATCACACCTCTACCTCGCAGGGCAGAAATAGCCTTGACCTGGATTGGGGATGCCTGGGAGGGAAGTGTTGGTTTGGAGTTGTTCTTTTTTTAAACCGTTTAATATTCTGTTTTCAGTGAAAATCACAGCCAAGAACTCCAGCTCTTTGGACCACACTGGAGTGAGAAAGATATAAAGCAGCTCCAAGCAAACTGGGATGTTACTGTTAGAGAGATCAGTTTTATGAAGGTCTGTAACTCCTTCCAAAAAAATAAAGGTAAGGGGATTGACTCACCCTTGTGGGCACATGGGAGGGGAGGGGTTGAGAACCCACAATTTGTACACACAGGCTCTGCTGGCTAACACAGAATGGGGAGGCAAGTTTGTGTGTGTGTGTGTTGGGGGGGGGAATACCTTGTTCCAGAGGTGGAGGGACAGGGACAGACTGTGGCACAGATTCTTCTGAGAATCCTGTCAGATGGGGTCCCTACCCCACACAGGCATAGAAGGGGTTAATCATGCCCTGCCCCAGAAGGAGCAATGGAGGTGAGTCCTTGTGTGAAGCACAGCCAATCAGGGAAGAGTTGTAGGGAGCAACCAATCTGGGCCCAGCAGGCTCAGATAAAAGGGAACTGCAAGGCAGAGTAAGATCAGTTTCTCTCATGGAGCCCAGGGAATAAGGGCTGGGAGAACTAAGCACCTTGGACAGAGCAGCTGCTGGCAGGAACCAGGGAAGCAAGATGGAGCTCCTGGCTGGCTGCTGGGACTGAGCAGCTGAGTGCCCTGAGGTGAGGGTGAAGAAGGTGCTGGGGTCATGGGGAAGTGGCCCAGGGAAATAGAGCAGCCTTGACGGAGGGCACAGAAGAGCACAGGAGACGGCCCGGGTCCCCACTACTCGCCACTGGGGAAGTGGCTGGACTGTTGGACAGTGAAACACAGATGATGACCTAGCTGGAGTCGCAAAGAAGTCACTGCACTTCTGGGAGCTGAGAGGAGCCATAGGCGGGAACAGAGACAGAGTGCTGGTGTGCAAACCACAGATGTGAACGTCGGCCTCGAGCTAATCCCCAACTCGATCAGGAGGAGGCACCAGTCTGGCGATGAAGCTGTACCCCGTGACACCCTGCTACAGGGTTCTCAGAAGACACCCTCTTGTTTCCCACCTGTCTAAAGAAACCCTGCTATCAGCAGCTGTGCTAAAAATAGGCTCACTCCCACTAATAGCAATGACCAAGCTTCCACTGATACAGGAGCAGGAGCAGCCCCCAGGGTTGCTCCCAGCAGGATGTCAACCCCTACACTAATGAGACCTTTGATTCTGGGGAACACAGTGAAGTCTGAGAGGCAGGGGAGAGCCCTGTAACTAACAGCCTTCCCTTGCTACAACGCTAAGAGAAAGCAAGTCACATTTACACAAAGTAGGAAACTTCTGCCCCAGATCGTCTATGCCCGTATTGACGCCTCTACCATTGTGCAGTGCTTCGATACATCATGGTTATTTCTCTCCTCACCCCACCGTTCTATAGGTATAGATTCCAATGACCAAACCCACCTTATTCAGCACCCTAATTCTATACAACTAAGCATGCCCGTCAGCTCCAGTCATTGTTGAGTCACAAAGAACTCATACAAGAGTTTTCACATGAAGAATCAAACAAACACGTGCCCCACCACTGCAGCTGGTGTTTGAAGTAGCCAAAAAAAAAATCCATGTACCTGGCTTGCTTCCCTCTCTCTGATGGCCTAGCTGTCCTTTGGTGTTCAAGCCACAGGTGTAAACTTCTCCATTCTCCAGTAAGAAAACAGAATGGTTTCCTCCACAAGCCACCTCCTTGATGTTTCGGTCGTGAATGAATCCATACACCTGTGGCTCAGGGATGATTGCTTGGAGATTGCTACCTATCCCAGGTTGGCCAAAAGACCAACATCCCCAACATAACATTTTCTCTCCCTTCAGCAAGTCATGTAGCTTTTTCCTTCCTGGGGAAGAAGAGAAATGAAAAGTGATGAACAAGTGATGCAACCACATCCTGTTCTCAGAAGGACGCGGAACCAACAGAAAAATATTTCCTGTCTAATCCCGTCATGTCTGTGTATTTGCTACATGGATTCACCTTTAACCCTTACCAATAAATAGGGCATTAGACAGTAGAATGAGGACTCATGGGCTCCACTCCCCGCTCTGCTATAGACTCAGTGTGTCACAGCTACTGTGCCTTATTTAGCTGCCCAGGCAATATATTGTAGGGATATTAAAGAAGGTTTATATTAAACATGGTTTATATGAGAAATGATTTATTGATTTATTGTTAATTAATACTTTATAACTTAAGGTTTATGTTAGAAGTAAATTTGTGATTCCCAACATTTAGCTTCTAACCTGCAAGCCACCAGCTGTGTCTGTGTAAAGCCTGCTCAAAGAGATACTTGGTATAAAACTTGTTAAGCTCAAAGAAATACTTTGTATAAAACTTGTTAAACATTAATTATCTCTAAGTAAGCCAAAACAGCAAAGAATCCTGTGGCACCTTATAGACTAACAGACGTTTTGCAGCATGAGCTTTCGTGGGTGAATACATCTGATGCATCTGAAGAAGTGGGTATTCACCCACGAAAGCTCATGCTGCAAAACGTCTGTTAGTCTATAAGGTGCCACAGGATTCTTTGCTGCTTTTACAGATCCAGACTAACACGGCTATCCCTCTGATACTTAAGCCAAAACAGTAGCTGTTATAGTATATAGATAGAGACCCCCACCCTCTGTAAGTTTTCATCTCACTTTATCTTTGCTTGTTAAAAGACAGGGAGTCTCACATAAATTGGTAACACCCCAAAAGGTAAAGAGACAGTGAAATAGATGTGATTAAGATAGAGAATGTATGTGAATGCATGCCTAGTTTAAACAATGAATGAATGGTTAGGGAGTCACCAGCCTGAAGAATTCAGTGTCGGCTGAAGAAGGTGTCAAGTGGGATCAACCAGATGACCCCCGGAGGGCAAACTGGAATCCACCCACCACACCTCAAAGGAAGGAAAAACAAAACATCTAATAACATGGAGCCAGCCATCTGCTGATTGATTTAGCAACAGCAAAATGAAGCAACTCTCATGAACTGACATAGGAATAAATTCCTATAAAACTGGACTCTAAAGACTGAGGACTTTGAGTCTATGGTTCTGCTGCCAGCCTCCAGGAGCATCAGATGCATCTGACACAGACTCAGCTCCATCCTCATGACCAAGATACCTGGCCAGTAACTTGGCATGAGCAACATCTAGGCTGGTAACTATAACATCTATACAGAACCTGAATGAATGATTGTGTGGATGAATATATGTGTGTGTGTGTGTGTGTGTGTGTGTGTGTGTGTGTGTGTGTTTGTATAAGGAATAATTAGTAATAGAAACAAGTAGGAAAACATTGTCTTTTGTTTTGTTATGGTATTTACAATAAATGTGGCATCTTTGCCTTATCCCTCTTGATAAGATCCTGCTGGTTTTTATTATATTGATATAACAATATAAGATGAGGATATGGTGCTTACTTTTTAAAGTGTTTTGAGATCTAGCAGGGAAAAGCACTATACGAGAGTGCTAAGTATTGTTATTTAGACAAAACTATTCTTCCTCTGACCCTTAAAAACCCACTACAATGTTCTAAACTAATGGCTCAAAACACAGCAGGGATAGCTCAGTGGTTTGAGCATTGGCCTGCTAAACCCAGGTTGTGAGTTCAATCTTTGAGGGGGGCCATCAGGGGCAAAACTCTGTCTGGGGACTGGTCCTGCTTTGAGTAGGGCGTTGGACTAGATGACCTCCTGAGGTCCCTTCCAACCCTCATATTCTATGATAGTGCAATGTTTTGGGCAATTACAATAGACCACCTTTTCAAAGGATGACATCTGCAAAGAAGTTATTTGAACAGGTCCTGATTAGATTGATCTCAATTATTTACAGGGTACTGGCCACGTGCAATACCATAGTACACTACTAGCTGAGAAATCCAGGCAGAGAAGGGATTTGCACTACTGAGCATAACCAAAACACGTTTGTGTGTGCACACACGTCCTCCCACCCACCCCATGGCCATGAAGTGTCCAGGAGAAAGGATGCACCATATATAATTCCCATGGAGCATCACAACAGTAGTTTAGCACCTAACAGAGCTGTACAAACAAGATACTGATGTGAAGTGACTTGCCCAAACCTGTATACTAGAACACCTGGCTCCCCCCCCGCCTCTGTTGGGTCCACTAAACCATCTAACAGACAGCACCTTCTGAGGGAACAGTAACATGGGACAAAGAAACAAAGATAGACAGAAGAGGAAGAAAAGAAGAAAACATGAAGTCAGCCAGTACTTGACAATGCCATAAGCCAGGGGTGGCCAACCTGTGGCTCCGGAGCCGCATGCGGCTCTTCAGAAGTTAATATGCGGCACCTTGTATAGGCACCGACTCCAGGGATGGAGCTACAGGCACCAAATGTCCAATGTGCTGGGGGGGGGGGGTGTGCTCACTGCTCAACCCCTGGCTGTGCCACAGACCCTGCCCCCACTCCACCCCTTCCCACGCCCTCCCCTCAGCCTGCCGTGCCCTCGCTCCTTACCCCTTCCCCCCAGAGCCTCCTGCATGGGAGGTGATCAGGAGGTGCAGGGAGGGGGGAGGCGCTGATCAGCGGGGCTGCCGGTGGGTGGGAGGTGCTGGGAGCGGGAGACATATTACTGTGGCTCTTTGGCAATGTACACTGGTAAATTTTGGCTCCTTCTCAGGCTCAAGTTGGCCACTCCTGCCAGAAGCCAAGCTCACTCCTGGTTTATACCTGGCAGCAGCAAGAGGAACAATCTCTCATTCCAGAAGAAGCGACTGTGAGACTTTTTGTAAATTCTCCCATCAGGCCTAATCTCAAAGTATTTGGGTCATTTGTTAAAACATGTTGCACTAACAATAAAACTCCACCCCTGAAGCCTCAGCAAACTCCTTTGGCTGCTCTAGGAATACAACAGGACTGATTCAAGGTTACTGTTTTGGGGGAGGAAGGTGAGGGGGGAAGAGAAGGAAATAGCCTGGGGATCGAGGCCCTAAACATTTGAGTGATCATCTCTCACCCTATCTTGGTTGAGGTCAGCTGAGGTGACCTGCTCTCAATTCCACTAAGGCAGGACTGAGAAGGGTGGAGTTTTCTCCTGGAATGGGTATGGGAGAGTCCCTTCCTGGGGTTGCTTTAGAACATGCTGCAAATCCCATTGGTCTTTGTTGGCCTTTTTATTTAAACTTTCAGGGCTGTTCCCTCCCAGCCATCCCCCCGCCCCCTCCAAATCCACCCATGGTATAGACTAAATCCTCTGCACCAGTGGGGAACTGCTCCTTCTGAACAGTGAAAGTCGCCTGTCAGGATTCCTCCTGTGCCAGCTGACAGGGCTCTGTCCACCTGTGCAAATTGATTCTTCCATGTATTTTGGGTTTTAATTATACTGGACATAGATGCCGGGTGAAAGACAACTTGCACAGTAGCTGACACTAAAACAGATCCCAGCTGATACGCACCAGGCAGTGATAACTAAGTGCACCACAGCAGTTCCCTAAGAACAGGCAATACTGCAGCGCAGTAAAAGTGGTGTGCGCGCATTTTTGATGGTTTGTTTTTCAAATGATATCTACTTGTAGTAAACTCACATTCCCGCTCCAAGAAGCCCATCATCCAACCTCTGGGTAGCAACACAGCCAGTGCGATCCAGAGTGAGGCCACAGCTTCAACGTTCGCTCTGGGACATGACTCTCTTCCCAGCATGAAACCTGCTTGACAGCTATCCACACAACAGCAGCCCTACATGTCCAAGTCCAAAATCTGTGATAGTGAAAACAGGTGCTGCTCCACTGACTGTAAGAGTCGCACCAACATTAAATTTGGTCTCCAGCATTTGTTTATACAGGTAAGCTACGTTGATTTCTTACAATATATTAGCTATATATTAATCTTCTGGGTGTGTATATAGGAGCTGGATACACACACACACACTCCGCTCCCCAAGAGTTGCAGGGCTATGGTTTGGGGAGAGCTGGCTATTTTGTTTCCAGCTGCTAAAGTTAAAAATAGATCGAATAATTATTTCCCCTAATTTAATTTTCCATGTAAGCAATTGCAGCAATTGCCACAGGGATGGTAAGTGATTGACAATTGGAGAGAATGTGGCCACCAAGAGCATCTCTTAAAACAGGATCCATGCAATGAAAAAATTTGAGAACCTCTGTAATATAAATACAAACTAGGGTCCAGATTTTCAAAGGGCCTCAGCCCCCATTTAGCCCCATAAATTAAGTGGCCAGGTTTTCAAGTGCAGAAGAACCAGCAGCTCCTACTGAAAACAATGGGAGATGCTGGTGCTGAGCTCTTTTGAAAGCATGGTGGTATAACTGACCACAAACATGAGTTTTCTAAACAGTTTTTAGGAGGGCACTGGAAAGGGCACCTTTGTGTCTCTCAAGCTTTTTTACTGACACTTCCCAGGAAGTGCTATATTTGCAGGAAGCAGAACAAGACACAAATGCAGCATCTATTTGAAAGAATGACAAATCAGAAGATTTTCCAAAGGTCCCGTAAGTCCCGGCCTGTTACTGCTTTATTTCTAAGATGTGCATTTTAAAGTTTAAATTAAAATTCTTTGTTTTTTATAAATGCATTACGCAAGAATGCTGCAAGTTTTGTGTGTCGTATGTTCAAATGGGCGCAGTGTTTGCTGTATACTTATCCACAAGACTCAAAATGGAAGCTTCCTGCTCCACTGCCGATTCTATTTAAGGTTTTTACTCTTCCTTGCCATTAATGTCGTGAGTGGAAACTTCATGTTGTTTTGGGAGTTTGAGTCTGAAAGCTCTATTAAAAAAAACTTTGGCCTTGTCTACACAACACAGTTTTGTCAACAAAAGTCAGCTTGTGTCGATAAAACAATGGAGGTGACCGCACCGAAATGCTCCTCCCACAGATGTAACTCCCCTGCTACGCCGACATAATAAAACCGCCTCGACGAGCGGCTCAGAGCTTTTTGCGACGCAGTTAGAGTGACGCAGCGCCAGCATAGCCCTGCGGTTAGTTATGTCACCCTAATTGGACATATGTCCCTCGGCCCGTGCCGCTTCCTGCAGCTCCCATTGGCCTGGAGCAGCAAACCGCAGCCACTGGGAGCTGTAATCAGCTGAACCTGCAGACACGGCAGGTAAACAAACCGGCCCCACCCACCAGGGGCTTTCCCTGAACAAGCAGCGGCCCTAGTTTGAGAACCACTGCGGTAGTGGACTGTTTTGAGCACTATCTCAAGAACTGGCCCAATCTGATGACAGTTTGTGAACAAAATCGTGAAAAAACGGATGGCACTGTCACAGCCAAAGTTCTCAACACTGGGCTTCAGAGAAATGTTGAACACGTGCTGAGTACTCTGAAGCCTATTTCCGTAGCCTTGAAGAAAATGCAGGGAAGTAGCTGTTTTATTGCTGACACTGTTGAAATTTGGAAGGAACTGAGTGAGATCTTAAAAAGAGATATATTCAATGACAGAGTTAAATTACAAGCATTAAAAAAAACAAATGGGACAAGCACTATCTCCAGCTCATTTTCTTGCAAATATTCTCCATACTCAGTACCAGGGTCAAACCTTAACTGCTGAAGAAGAGGAGCTGGCTATGACATGGACATTCAGCAATCATCCCTCCATAATATCAACTATAATAAACTTCAGAGCTAAGGGCGAACCGTTCAAGAAATATGTTTGCTGATGATAGGGCTGCCCGGGGTGGGGGGTCGGGGGAAGTGGGGGAATTTGCCCCAGGCCTCGGACCCCACAGAGGCCCTGCAAGCCCTGCCCTGGCGGCAGTCCAGGTCTTCGGCCGGCATTTCGGCGGTGGGGGGCCCTTCAGTCGCTCCAGGTCTTCAGTGGTGGGAGGGCCTTCAGTGCTGCCGAAGATGCGGAGTGACTGAAGGGTCCCCCCACCATCGAAATGCTCCACAAGCCCTGGCCCAGCGGCGGTCCAGGTCTTCGGCGGCGGGGGCCCTTCAGTCACTCTGGGTCTTCGGCAGCATTTCAGCGGCGGGGAGCCCTTCAGTTGTTCCATGTCTTCAGCAGCACTGAAGGGTCCCCCCCGCCGCCAAAATGCCGCCGAAGATCCGGATCATCGCAGGGTGAGTACAAGAGCCGCAGCTCTCCCGCTTTACCCCAGACCCCCTGAATCCTCTGGGCGGCCCTGGCTGATGATGTTTTAAAGAAAGTCACACCAGTGAACTGGTGGAAGTCACTTAAGGATTCAGAGACTGTTGAAGTGATAATCTCACTTTTAACAGCAGTAGCTTCTTCTGCCAGTATAGAAAGAATATTTTCTTCCTTTCGACTAATTCATTCCAAATTGAAAAATCGTTTGGGACCCGAAAAAGCAGGAAAGTTTGTTTTTCTGTTCCAGATTATGAACAAACAGGAAAATGAAGGTGAAGATGACTGAGTTAGCTGCGGAAGCCAATATTTTAAGTTTCTCATGTTGACCTGGCTGACATAGTCAATTTAATTTTTGTTTTTTAAATATTTCATTTAACTATTTTAGTTTAAAACTATTTTAAACAAGAACAAACCTGATTTTAAAAAACTTGAATGTTTAACTAAATTAAAAAATTCATATGCTTGTTTTGTTAAGATACTATATGTTTGCTGTTGAAGAAAAAAATCCAGAATAGATAACTTTGTTGTTTTAGTTAAATAAAACAGTTTAAATGTCTGTCTGGTGATGTTCTCCTTCCAACACAACATGGCAAGAAAATCCTCCAAATATTAATGATTAACCTGTTGAATTGGAGATAGTTCACCTCCCAACGACTTCATAAATATCTGCTGCAATTACCTTTGGTAAATGAAATAACCAAACAATCATTCATTTTCTGATATAGCTGTAAGACTCATCTGAAAGGTTTTCAAAATAAATCACTTTAGAAATCTATAGTGAGTACCTTCTAGAAATGAAACCTACGTCTATCTCTGCATTGTGAAGAATATGTATTAAGGTTATAACAACCCACAAGAATGCACTTTGATGTAAAAATCCATGATTAAATTGAGTCTTCCCGACTAGTGATTTAAATCAATTTGATTTATATCAAATCCACCCTGATGGGCGGTGGGTGAAGCTACTGCTTGGCGAGGCTAGCTCTCCAGCCCACCAATTCTGCCTGTGGCCTCGCCCATACTCCACTACTGTACCCCAGACCCTACTCCCATTCCCCACCCCCCCCGGCTCCGGCCCCGCCCTCTCCCTACTGTCTCCCTCCTCTCTTTCCTCCCCCACCCTGCTCAACCCCTTTCAGCCAAACCCCTGAACCCAAATGAAGCAAACGACATTTGAAAACAAAAAACACTCTTCTGCAATTTCTTTCTAAAGAAAATGGAGCCTGTTTTCCACTGCATGCCTGATGGTGAAGACCGTACATGCAGAAGGTACCTAATTAAAAGCACTAAACTTGGGAATAAAAAAATGTCGGTCACAGGTTTTCTGATATGCCCAGAAGTTTGTCCGAGATTTATTTGCAAAAACTTTGTAGTAAGGGTGAGTCAGCTGTCTTGCTGATTACAACATTAAATATTATGGAATACATGATGTAGCTCTCCTCTGTTTTACATTTTCTTAATCAGTATTTCTAAGCTTATTTTATATTTTTTAAATGTACTCTTAAGCCTTCATAAAATAATCGTTCAGATTACTACATATTTAACTCACTGAAACAAAGACATTATTTTAAATTAATCCATCACAGAGGTTTAGTGTGTTCATAACAATGTTCACTGCTTTTAGAAAAAGGAAACACTAAATTACTTTGTTGATCTCCATAACAACAGACATGTTTATGAAATTTCGCCAACTTTAAAAAATTTGTCTCCAAAGATTTTAGCCATAACAAAGGATTTTATATTTTACTAGGTACTGATTTTGCTGGAGGGTTCTCTTAAAACTAGTTCATCAGATAGTTGGAAGTAAAGAAAGGGAAACTCTTTGTCCAGCTACCTGGAAGGAAAGGGGTGTTGTCCCTTTAAGGGCTCTCTTCAACGGGGGTGGAGGTGTGTGAAGGGAGAAAGGGATGGACAGAAAGGACAGGAAGACTTTGGAAGCAAGTTTTTTTTTACTATAGTAATTAAAATTAAAATGTGTATTTTAGATAAGGGAGGTCTTTTGAAGGCTTTATTTAAAAAACTATATGTCTGAAGAGCCAAGCATTTAAGGCTAAAGATGATTGTGCATCTAAAAATCTATGCAAGGATTTTTTAGAGATGTGATTTTATAATCTTCATCAACTCACGAATGAAATATTTTAAAGCAAATTTTAAACAAAGGTCCTGTAGACTAACATGTTGTGAGTAAAGGGCGAAAAGAGAAACCAGTATACAGTCATGCACATCTGTTTTGCCCAGTAAATTCAGAAACTGACCGTAGATACCTGTGGGTTGGCGAATGCCCATTAAATGGCTTCATTACCCCTTGAATGGCTCTTTAACCGTTTCAGTGTTGTGCTAATAGGTCTAGAAGGCTTTTTCACTTTTAAGTTACTAGATCCCCTCCGGAGTCAGAGTCATCCGGCCGCAGCAGCTGGCTGTGGGAGTCTGCAGGAAGGGTCAGAACAGAGATGCGAAGAGCTGGGAGGGTGGACACGAAGAACCAGGGGTGCCCCAAATTTTCAGGTGCCCTGGGGGGGTCCCGTATTCTGCGTATGCCTAAGGATGGCCCTGTGTCTCACAATGCTCATCCTGACTGCTGTGGTCAGCAGTTTGAACTCCATGCCCTGAAGGTACATAGGTATGCGCCCCTCCCTCTTTTGAAGCCTGGGAATTTTTAAAATTCCTCTTCCTGTTTGCTCTGCATGGACCATGCACACAGCACCTTCCCAGCAGACCATGCCGGCTTTCCACAATAAACGCACTCCCAGAGCTGTTGGATCTGCTGGGTCTATGGCAGGGGTGAGCAAACTTTTTGGCCCAAGGGTGGGTGGGGAAATTGCATGCAGGGCCATGGATGTAGGACTGGGGCAGAGGGCTGGGGTGCAAGAGGGGGTGCAGTGTGCAGGAAGGGGCTCAGGGGAAGGGGTTGGGGCACAGGAGAGGTGCGAGGTATACGAGGGGGCTCAGGGAAGGGGGTTGGGGTGCAGGAGGGGTGCGGGGTGTACGAGGGGGCTCAGGGAAGGGGGTTGGGGTGGGGCTCTGGCCCGGCGCCACTTACTTGGGGCAGCTCCGGGGTGGCAGCGGTGCACACCGGGGCCAGGGCAGGCTCGCTGCATGCCTGCCCTGGCCCTGCGCCGCTCCTGGAAGCGGCCGGCACCATGTTCCTGCAGCCCCTGGTGGAGGGGGCACAGAGGGCGCCGCGCGCTGCTCTCGCCTGTGGATACCTCCCCCCAAGCTCCCTTTGGCTGCGGTTCCCTGTTCCCGGCCAATGAGAGCTGTGGGGGGCGGTGCCTGCAGGCGAGGGCAACATGCGAAGCCCTCTTCTCCCCCTCCCCTAGGAGCCACAGGGACGTGGTGCCGGCCACTTCCTGGAGCGCCACGGGGGTGGCAATCCCATGGGCTGGATCCAAAGCCCCAACAGGCCAGATCTGGCCCATGGGTCATAGTTTGCCTACTCCTGGTCTATGGGGTTGTAGCTTCTCTCCAGCTGTAGGAACTTTGATACCTACAGGCTGATTGTGAGTGGCATGCAGAAGAAGGGGCATGCAGCAGAGCCTGTGCATCTACACAGTGGGGACCCGGCAGAAAAGTTTGTTAACATACACCGAGATGTCCCAGGAATCCTCCACAGAGATGTCCAGGAAACTTTCCTGTAGGTATTCTGCAATCCTCTGCCAAAAATTTCTTGGAAGAGCTGCCTTGTTTCTTCCCACTGCTGTACGAAACTTTGCCGCACCACATGACAATAATTTCTGCAGGGACCAGAGCGGCACATAGGCGAGCAGCATACAGAGCTGGTCTGAAGCCACACGCAAGCAGGAGATGTACCCTTGCATCTTAGGTTACCCTTAGGAGTGAGATATTGGGTTCGATTACCCTAGCCTGTGGAAAACATTACCAATATTCAGAAAAGTCTCCCGTGAGGCTTCTAGTTACTCCCTTTGGAAACCACCCAGACCCTTAGTCCATTCTTTCCAATACTCCCGCGCCTCCTGCCGAACTCACCGTATTTGGGGCTTGCGCTGACCCATGTGCTACCCAAGAGACAGTGAGAAAGAGGTGTGTGTAAATGTTATGATTCACAGCTGTGAGCGCACTCACAAGACTGTCACTGTTCATTATTTCTTTGGTTTCTGCAGATGTGCCCTTGAGGACCCACTCCTCCACACCGGTGAAGCGCCACCGTAAGATAAGGCAGCGAACTAAGAGGAGTAAGGAGGATATGTTTCGTCAAGTGCTGCAGTCAACAGATACAGCACATAACAAAATAAGTGTGTGGAGGGAGACAAGTAATGAAAAACTCAGGATGGATACCCTGGAAAGGAGATATGGGCAGGAGCAGATGATGAAGCTATTGGAGGACCAGACAGAGATGCTCAAGTCCCTCATCACACTGCTGTCAGAGCACATCCATGCACAAGTCCCCCTGCAGCTAATACAGAACTCCATTCCATGTCCTCCCCAAAGTCCCCACCACATTCTAAGCATGTTCCCGGTCCCTCACAGTACACCTTGCACTCAACCCCGAGGGACTGGTTTCACAGTGAAAGTTGGAGTTACACTCAGCTGTGAGAGCCGTAACTGAGACTGTTCCTCATTTCCATGCCCCTAGTTTGACAAAAAAATTGTGTTTTGTCCTGTTATTAAACTTTCTTCTTTGATACAAATTGACTTTTTATTTGTGTCATACACACGTTAGTCAGTGCTAACATTTAAACACAGTGGCTAAAGGCAGGAACATTTGCTCACTACATTTAAAGCTCAGGAAGCAAGCACTACAGGGACCATTCAAGGCAGCAAGTAAACAGTGCCTGGCCAAATGCTTAGACACATTACTGGGAATCATGGTCAAAATGCTCTTTCAAGGCCTCCCTGATTCGAATAGCCACACACTGTGCCCCTCTAATTGCCCTGGTATCTGGCTGCTCAAAATCAGCAGCCAGACGTTCAACTTCAGCGCTCCACTCCTGGGGAAACTTTTCCCCCTTCACTTCGCAAATATTATGCAGAATACAGCAGGCCGCAATGACCATGGGAATATTTTCCTCATCGAGGTCTAACCGGCCAAAAAGGCAGCGCCAACGACCTTTTAATCGGCCAAAGGCACGTTCAACGATCATTCGGCACCTGCTGAGCCTGTTGTTGAAGCGCTCCTTGCTGCTGTCTAGTTTCCCAGTGTAAGGCTTCATGAGCCATGGCAGCAAGGGATAGGCAGGGTCTCCCAGGATCACTATGGGCATTTCAACATCCCCGATTGGGATCTTCTGGTCTGGAAAGAACGTCCCAGAATGCAGCTTTCTATACAGTCCAGTGTTCTGAAAAATGTGTGCATCATGCACCTTCCCTGACCGCCCTGCATTGATGTCAGTGAAACGGCCCCGGTGATCCACCAGAGCCTGCAAGACCATCGAAAAGTAGCCCTTTCGGTTGATATACTCCCTCGCAAGATGGTCTGGGGCCAAAATTGGGATATGAGTTCCATCTATTGCCCCTCCACAGTTAGGAAATCCCATTGCCTCAAAGCCATCAATTATTTCCTGCACATTACCGAGAGTCACGGTCCTTCGTAGCAGGAGGCGGTTAATGGCCCTGCACACTTGCATTATCACAGCCCCCACAGTGGACTTTCCAACTCCAAACTGCTTTGCGACTGACCGGTAGCAGTCTGGAGTTGCCAGCTTCCACACAGCGATCGCCACTCGCTTTTCCACAGTGAGGGCAGCTCTCATTCTGGTATCCTTGCGCCGCAGTGCTGGGGCAAGCTCCGCACACAGTTCCAGGAAGGTGGATTTGCGCATCCGAAAGTTCTGCAGCCACTGCTCATCATCCCATACGTGCATCACGATGCGATCCCACCACTCAGTGCTTGTTTCCCGAGCCCAGTACCGACGGTCCACCGCGTGCAGCTGTTCCGTGAATGCCAGCAGCAATCTTGAATTATTTGTTTCCATGGCAGCCAGCAGGGCAGGCACCACCGAGTCATTCTCTCTTTCGCAGTTCATGAAATAATGCAGGACCAGCCGTGTTGTGTTCATAACGTTCATCACCACAATGGTCAGCAACTCAGGATCCATGCTGTTAGACAGAGATGGTGGGTGCACAGTTTACAAGGGCTGTTGAAAAACGGCACTAAACGAATTTGGAAGCCCATGGAATGATGGGATGGAAATAAATGCATCATGGGATGGCGAGCATGCCCCCCCATGATGCATCACAATCCATTCCCAGAGCTCCCAGAGACAGAGGGTGACAAGTTGTACAGTGGGATAGTTACCCACAATGCAACACTCCCTCTGTCGATGCAAGAGCAACGACTGGGACACGCTTCACTGATACAAGGAGCGTTGTGATGTCGTGCACAACCGATGTAATTAAAGCGGCTTATGATCGTCAACATAACTTAAGTCGACTTAATTCTGTAATGTAGACAAGCCTTTATCCTGATGACCACCATGTGGAAATCTTCCAGGACAGGCAATAGGTAAAGGGAAAATATATATATATATGCCTAAGTTTTCAAAAGTGATTAGTCATTATGGGTGCCCAACTTGAGACACCCCTAGGACATGGAATCTGATTTTTCCAGAGGTGCCATCCTGTGAAAGTGAAAGCCCCCAAAATTGTCTAATATGGCAGAGGCAACATGTAGTGGAGGCATGTGGGGTCAAGTGCCCCTCCAGATTGGCCTGGTGGGGTGGGAGAGGGGCTCTGTCCTTCTCTCCCTGTGCCTCCCCCGGCATGTTCGACCGCTCTCCCTGGCAGCAAGGTGGGGAGCGAGACAGAGTTGTTTCTGAGAGCGCTTCGCTGGGAGGCAGCGGTGGCTCACTCCAGGCCCGGGCTCAGCTGCCGGGGAGAGGGGCCGAGCATGTTAAGGGAGGAGGGACCCGTACAATACTCCAGCTGAGGCCTCACCAATGCCGAGTAGATCTTAACAATTGCCACCCATGTCTTACATACAACACGCCTGGTAATAAGCCTCCGACTGCCAGATGCTGGGATGGACGGTAGGGAAATTATCAAGTGATCCATCCCCTGTTCTGTTCATTCCCTCTGGGGCACCTGGCATTGGCCACTGTGGGTAGACAGGATACTGGGCTAGATGGACCCTAGCCAGAGCCCCTGCACTCCAACCCTCTAACCCAGCCCGGAGCCCCTTCCTGCACCCTGAACTCCCCATTTCTGGCCCCACCACCAAAGCCCGCACCCCCAGCCGGAGCCCTCACCCCCTCCTGCACCCCAACCCCCAATTTCATGAGCATTCATGGCCCATCATACAATTTCCATACCCAGATGTGGCCCTTGGGCCAAAAAGTTTGCCCACCCCGGGTTTAGCACAAGTAGTTAACACGTATTCTAAGAAACCACTTAAGACGAAGTGTCCTATTACCACCCCTGTAGTCATAGGACACTAACACCTTTTTGTCCTACACAACTCTGCATCTAACAAACAGAGGTAGCTCTTTTTATCAGCATGGCATCTAATAGCCTCCTCATGTGATTATAGGAAGTTATTGTTCCAACCAACCTCAAAGAACTAGAAGCAAAAGCTATTGCTATAACCACACCACTCTGGGAAAGTGAGTGAAAGTAAACACAGCACTGTACTCACAACAAACAACGCTCAGTGCTGAGCACTCCCGAAACACCTGATGGCTGCCAATTGGCGGAGCATGAACAAATAAACTTTTCCTTCATTGTTATTCACTGGACTGCTGTGGTAACTAATGTGCTTCTTCTACTGACACTGCCCCAATAATTACAGAATTTACCAAACGGTCCCTTCGCTAAGCCCCTAGTCCAATGTTTTTTCTCCTAACGGAAATAATTCTTGTCCCAGAGACCCTCGTTTTGCTACAACTCGACGTTTGAGCTAAATCAGGACAGGCAGCAAAAAGTGGAAGGCTTACAAGAACCGTTCCACGTGTGACAGAATGTATGGCACCTTCACTTCTGTTGTAAGGTAAAAATAAAGGTAATAATTAGAGATATACCAATCTCCTAGAACTAAAAGGGACCTTGAAAGGTCATCGAGTCCAGCCCCCTACCTTCACTAGCAGGACCAATTTTTGCCCCAGATCCCTAAGTGGCCTCCTCAAGGATTGAGCTCACAACCCTGGGTTTAGCAGGCTAATGCTCAAACCACTGAGCTATCCCTCCCCCAAGCAAAGTATCCTCAGCTCGTGGGACAATTTAAACAACAATCTTCCCAATCCCTATTTTGTAGCCCTGGTAAGGACATTGTCCCTTTTAACATCTGGTACAGGGGTCGGCAACCTTTCAGAAGTGGTGTGCCAAGTCTTCATTTATTCACATTAATTTAAGGTTTTGCGTGCCAGTAATACATTTTAACGTTTGTAGAAGGTCTATTTCTATAAGTCTATAATCTATAACTAAACTATTGTTGTATGTAAAGTAAATAAAGATTTTAAAATGTTTAAAAAGCTTCATTTAAAATTGAATGAAAATGCAGAGCCACCCCAGACTGGTGGCCAGGACCCGGGCAGTGTGAGTGTCACTGAAAATCAGCTCGTGTGCCGCCTTTGGCACTTGTGCCATAGGTTGCCTACCCCTGATCTAGTATATAAAGGGGAAAAAAGAATGTGACTATATCCCAGAAGCACGGTGCCACTACACGGACACCTATTTATGGGGCTAACAGGGCTGAAAGAGGAAACTGGTACTGAAAATAAAGTTGAAATCACTGGACTACAGAAATAAAAATCCAGTCGACTTCTTAAAATTCTGGGATGTGAGTCTTTGGCAAAGTGAAGAAGTGGTGGGTGAGTGAATGGGTCAGATGATCACCTTGGGACCACCTTTGTCCTAGCCTGCAGGAGCTCCAGGTACAACACCCAATTCCAATTTCTTTTGCTCGCCACACCAGGAGGATTCTCAGTCTCTGGAGGATGGGCGGGGTGAGACGGAGGAACTGCTTCACATTTTTCCCACTGACAACCCTGCCAGCTGATCAGGTAGGAGCATTGACACACTTTTAAGTGAAGTCTCATGGAGTCCTCAGACAGCTTCTGACACCTACATAATCACAAGCCTCAGCATCAACAGAATAGCTAATGAGGCTCTCCGAGGTGTCTGCCTGGGAGGCCAACCCAGGGACGGCTCATTTACTGGTTGCTCTTGGCCTAAGACCTGCAGTAACGTTCCAGTGGAGTTCTCTCTGAGTTAGCTCTGTCATTTTCAAAGGCAGACCCATGCCCTTGGCCCCAAGGAGCACAATCTAATTTCAACACAACAAGTGAGGATCATAAGCAGGCACAAGGGGAAGGTCAAGATGACAACAGCATCATCATTTCAGTTACATGGGCACATCTTGAAAATATCGGCATCATCGATTTCTGTCTCATCTCATTTCTTGGAGACAGCATACAGCACATGATGCCTGGACATGAGCCTGCAATGTACCAAATGCTTCTTAAAGGACACTGAGCACCCTCAATTCCCGTTCTTTAATGAAAGCAGAGGGTGCTCAGAACTCCTCCCCAGCACTTAGCACCCTCCAGGATGATGCCCTTATCTACTAGTCCAGGGGTCTCAAACATGCGGCCCGCGGAGCTCTTCCCTGCGGCCCGCGGAGCTCCCCAGGGCCGCCCAGAGGGGGGGCCAAAGGGGGCAATTTGCCCCGGGCCCCGGGCTCCGCAGGGGCCCCTAAGAGAAAAGCGGAGGCTCCCGCCTCCGCCCCTCTCCTGGAGCCTTCCCCCCCCCCTTACCCCCCTTACCCGAGCGCGTCTCCGTCCGAGCGCCTGAGCCCCGCCCCGAGCCGAGCCGCGTGGGGAGGGGGCGGGGCTGGGAGCTCTGGGCTGAGCGCTGCGCTCGGCGTGGAGCTCCCAGCCCCGCCCCCTCACCACGCGGCTCTGAGCGGGACGAAGCTCAGCCCTCGCCGGAGACGAGCTCGGGTAAGGGGGGCGGGGGAAAGCGGGAGCCGCCGGGGCCGGGCCGGGGCCTGGGTGGCAGGGCCGGCTCCAGGCACCAGCCGAACAAGCTGGTGCTTGGGGCGGCAGATTCCCAGGGGCGGCTTCCCGCCAAATCCCCCTTTCTTTTTTTTTTGCTTCCTTCCTCCGCCCTTGCAGGTTTGTTTCTTTTGGTTCGCTGCTCCGGCGGCCCTGCAGGGGGCGGCGCGCGGAGGAGGGGAGCTGCTGGGAGCGGTGCCAGGTCTGCAGCCAGCCCGGCACGCAGCCCGGGTCCTTCCCTGCCCGCCCCCCGGAGCGGCGGGAGGGGCCGCATGGCGAGCGCCCCGCGTAAGGGAGCCCTGGCCGCCCCCCTTCTCTCTCTCCCTCCCCCCAGCTGGGGTGTGCGCTCCGCTGCCCGGGGGCTGCAGGGCTGGGAGTCCCCCTGCCCCCCCCCACCCGCTGGGGTGCGCGCTCCGCTGCCCGGGGGCTGCAGGGCTGGGAGTCCCCCTGCCCCCCCCCAGCTGGGGTGTGCGCTCCGCTGCCCGGGGGCTGCAGGGCGGGGAGTCCCCCTGGCCCCCTCCCCCAGCTGGGGTGTGCGCTCCGCTGCCCGGGGGCTGCAGGGCGGGGAGTCCCCCGCACCCGCGCTCCCGCCGCCCCGCAGGGATTCTGTTTTGTTTTGTTTTTTCTTCCCTTCGCCGCTCTGGGCAGCCGGGCAGTTTGTTTTGCACCCACCCGCCCTTTGCTGCTCCAGCCGGCAGGTTTGTTTCACACCCCCCCCCCCCACGCTGCTCTGGTCGGCAGGTTTGTTTCACACACACCCCCCGCTCCCCCGGCCGGCAGGTTTGTTTCACACCCCGCCCCCCCCCCCGCTGCTCCGGCCGGCAGGTTTGTTTCACACACACACACACACACCCCCCCGCTGCTCTGGTCGGCAGGTTCGTTTCACACACACCCCCCGCTGCTCTGGTCGGCAGGTTCGTTTCACACACCCCCCCCCGCTGCTCTGGTCGGCAGGTTTGTTTCACACACCCCCCCCCCGCTGCTCTGGTCGGCAGGTTTGTTTCACGCCCCCCCCCTCCCCCGCTGCTCTGGTCGGCAGGTTTGTTTCAGGTCCCCCCCACTTGGCTGCTCCGGCCCCCGCCCCTTCATTGCTACGACCGGACCGGCCAGCAGGTTGGTCCCCCCCCTCCCCCCCCGCTGCTCAGGCTGGCTGGCAGGTTCGTTCTCCCTCGCCCCTTCGCCGCCCCGGCCGAGCGGCAGGTTTGTCCCCCCACCACGCCCTCCGCTGCTCCGGGCCCCCGTGCAGGTGGGTTTTTGTTTGTTTGTTTTGTGCTTGTGGCAGCAAAAAAGCCAGAGCCACGGAAACACGCCTGCTGCCCTAAGGGCACAGACTGCCCCCCTCCACCCCGCCCAGGGCGGCAATTCGGCGCGCTGCTTGGGGCGGCGAAAACTGTAGAGCCGGCCCTGCTGGGTGGGAAGCGGGACCCGCCGGGGCCGGGGCCGGGCCGTGGGGGGGGGAAGGGAAGCGAGACCCGCCGGGCCGGGCCGGGGGGTGGGGAAGGGAAGTGGGACCCGCCGGGGCCGGGCCGGGGGTGGGGAAGGGAAGCGAGACCCGCCGGGGCCGGGCCGGGCCGGGCCGGGCCGGGGGGTGGGGGAGGGAAGCGAGACCCGCCGGGGCCGGGCCGGGCTGGGCTGGGCCGGGGGGTGGGGGAAGGGAAGCGAGACCCGCCGGGGCCGGGCCGGGGCCGGGGTGGGAAGCGGGACCGGCCGGGGTGGGGAAAAGAGGGACCCGCCGCCGCCGAAGCGCAGCCCGGTCTTCGGCGGCGGGGGGCCCCTTCCGTTCCGGGACCCTCCAGCCAAAGTAAGTCGCCCACTACATCGACTTAATAACCCCACCTCCACGAGAGGCGTAGTGCTTAGGTCAATGCAGTTAGGGTGACACAGTCTGTGTAGACACTGCATGACTTACATCACTTGTAGGCTGTCAGCTCCATGCGGGGCTCACAGCCAGAGCCCCCACCTCTCCCCACCCAGGGCTGACAACCCAAGCTGCAAGCCCGCCCCCGGCTTACAGCTGAAGCTGTGAGCCAGGGAGCGCCCTCCTCATCCCCCAGCGCCGAGATCTATGAGCCCCACAGGGGGCCCAATTTCACAGCAGGGAGCCTACCAGCAGTGAAATTGACATTCTTGTCAGTTTCACTGCTGCTATTATTTCACATTTCCTCTCTGGCTCTGGCTGTCAGCCCGGGGTGGGAGGATTCCAGCTGTGAGCCCCAGGCAGCTGCCAGTGCCCCACCCTCTGACTGTCAATGCCCCACTTCAGTCAGTGCAAATGCTCCTGGTGAGGACACGTACCACTGGCAGGAAGGCAGGTGGGACACCAACAGCCAATGTAATTACTGCAGTGGCTGTAAGACAACCTACCATTCCTTGACCTAATTTTGTAGTGTACACAAACCCTAAATATCATGATCACTAGGATGGGGAGAATGCTTTAGAGAGCAAAATGCTAGTTCAGCTGATTATTTTAGTCATTTAGAACCCCAGAGAGAATGCACTAGCTATATGCTTTAGACTTTTAGAGGGTCAATGAAGGTGCTTCTTTGTTTGGGGGACACAGCCGCAAATAAATTGCCTACAATGCATTTAAAAGACTGAGAATCCATTTTTCTGGGACATCTGCCATGCCTTATGCTGGATGGAAGCCAATTTTTGTTCTTAAAAATAAATCATATGCAAATGGACATCGAATTAGGACCCAATCTTGCCAAACACATAGCTTTACTCAGGAGAGTAGTCCATTGAAGTCAGTGGTACTACTCACACGTCTAAAGTTATACATGTGTGAAAATCGCTTGCAGGATCCTCGCCTGTGCAATTTTCTAGAGTATCTTAATGGTACTGTACAGGCCATTAAACTGCTAATAGTGATTTAAGATTGTCTAGATGCATGAATTTTTCATCTACTACAATTTAAACTCTTTGCATATATGCAGACACATGGCACTGAGGTGTGCAGAAGTACAGTATACTCCTTTGCAGAGCTACACCCCAGGACCCACGTTTATAGTTCCTGAGACTTTTTCAACCACATATAAAAACCCTCTTATTAAAAGCCACTTCTCTATCAATGTACAGGTAGGCTAGTGTATTAACTTTACTCTACTATACTGTAATTCCTAAAGGAGACCCAAATATCTGAGTCACCACGCAGACCCACTCACTATTAGCATAAACCAGTTTATCTTTGACCTCATTATCCTCGGAGCCCAGGGGGAGTTCGGGAATGAGGCTTGCGCACACACTCTCACACACACAAAGGTATATAAGCCTCATGCTCTGGCTGGAACACGTGGTCTGCTTTTCAGATGCTGCCGCTGAGCTCCTGAGGCTGACTGAGTCGGGGTTGTTTAGCATCTCTGAAAATATCAGGCCAAAATGAAACTAAGAATTGGTCTCTGCCCCCTACAGAGAGCCAGCCAGGGAGAGAATAAGATGCTGAAATGGGTAAAAGGATAAAGACTTAACTAAGCAACATCCCTCTACATACATTCCTGGAGGTATCAGACACAAGGTAAATAAGTAAGATCTACCCTAAATAAAATGCAGGGTAGATCATTTGGAACTTGACAAATTCTGCCGCTGCTTCGCTAATAAAAATGGGCACTTTGCAGTGTGTATCAGCTGAGTTGTGAGAAAAACCACAATTCCAGGAGAGCCATGAAAGCCCCACACCACCCAGACAAGTCCTTTACATGCACACCCCCTATCTCCCAGGAAAAGCCTGGATGCTAATGCTGCTAACCCTGGCAGGCTGCAGAGAAGAGAAGGAGCCGCTTGCAAGAAGCCGCCTACCACGGATTAGAAGCGTTATGCTCTTTGCTCGCTCTCCTCGGCCGCTGAGTCCATAGCTCACCAGTCCCTGGGGGCTCACTGGAAAGTGAGCGGGTTTAGTCTGCGCCCAGTTCCGTATGGCTGGGCTGGGCTGGGCAAGGGCATTTTTTTCCTGGCCCTTGTCACTTCATGCACAGAAACGTGGAAGGGGGTGGGGGGAAGCCAGGCAAACCTGCTTGGACCTCTGGCTAATACAAGCCAGCAATAATCTCCCTATCTCCCGCCACTGTGGACACAGGAAAGCCCCGGGCCGGGGCGGAGAGCAGGCTTGGGGGAAAGGGCTCACAGGGGCGTCACACCCACTGCCCCCCCCCCCCCCCCCCCGGAAAGCTGAGCGCGGCGGCTCTGCCTTCCCCGCTGCCCGCCGGGGGGAGCTGAAATCCGCAGCAAGCCGGGCTGGGGTCACAGCGGCGGGGGGCTGCAGCGAGCGAGCGAGCGAGCGCTACCCACCTCCGGCGGCGGCGGCAGCTGCTCCCCGCGTTCCGTCCAGCTGCGGCGGCACCTCTGGCGCGGGCCGGGGCTTCGCCCTGCGGGTCGCTCACGGGAACCACAGTCAGGAAGTTTCCCCCGAGCCCTAGCGAGGCAGCAGCCAGGCCGACATCCGTGACGGACACGGCGCCACGTCCAATGGGAGCCCCAGAAACGCTCCCGCCTGCACCAATCGCCATGGCCTAGAAGGGATCTGGAAGGGCGGGGCCAAGGCCTGGCTGGGTAGGAGAGGAGGGGGACGGGGGAGCAGCGCGGTTTGTTCAGCCTGGCCGCGCTGGGGTGGGCACGGAGGGACAGCGGTCGCGCTGGCAGCGGGACGATGTTCACAGGGCGGCTGCTCCGCCTGCAAGTGGGGAGGAGGTACATAGAAAACGGTCTGAGCTCCAGCATCTCCTCCTAGGCTTTTAAATGGGTGAAATAAAATGCCAGGAGGACAGCCAGCGTTCTGGTGTCAAAATGAGAGTGTCTGGGGTTCACTCAGGAGAGCGAGAGAGAGAGAGAGACTACATAGTATAGAGCTGATATCAAAGGGACAAAGTGAGAAATCGTGTGATAAATATTATAGATCTTTTCCATTAAATATGTGAAAAGACTAAAGTTACAAAGTCCAGCACTCTGCAGTTGGGAAAGGCCAGCATGAAGGTTGCCTGTGCAACCTAAATTCACCCTCCTTCTGCACGTGCATTATGATACAATCAGTAATTAAACAATCATGCACTACGCAGTGTAGTTGTGGCTGTGTTGGTCCCAGGATATTAGCGAGACAGGGTGAGGTAATATATTTTAGTGGACCAACAACTGCTGGTGAGAAAGACAAACTTTCGAGCCACCCAGAGCTGTTCTCGGTCCAATAAAATATATTACCTCACCCACCTTATCTCTCTATGATCCTATACTGGTTTTTCCCACGGGACCCCTACCTCAGAGTGCTCACTGAATGAGCCCCTATTCGAGAAAGAGGGCTGGATAACTACACTATATGTGATAAAAAACGAGTTTGGTGAATTAGGATGCCCCATGGCACCAGTCAGTTTGGTGTTTTTGCAAAGGATCATGATGTGTAAAGATCATAAATGGCTATTAGCCAGGATGGGTGAGGAATGGTGTCCCTAGCCTCTGTTTGTCAGAGGATGGAGATGGATGGCAGGAGAGAGATCACTTGATCATTGCCTGTTAGGTTCACTCCCTCTGGGGCACCTGGCATTGGCCACTGTCGGTAGACAGATACTGGGCTAGATGGACCTTTGGTCTGACCCGGTACAGCCTTTCTTATGTTCTTATATTCTTATCACAGGGGGTGAATCAAACTTGGCAGCCTCATTATTTGCATAATAATCACAAAAGATTGCTTGTTTTAAACAGAGGTTGCACTGATTTCATACAGCTTGGCTAACATGGGGACTGTCCACCCCCATGTGCAAGGATACGGCACAGGCAGGCAATACCTTGCACAACACACTGCATACAGCTTTTAATTTCTTGAAAGTAAAATTTCTGATTGTGACAGGCAGGTTTTCATGAGCTCTCGAAGGAGGCATTTTTACAAATGCACTGGGGAAGATCTCTGTCTTTAAATGTACCTGCTGCTGCCAGGTCAAAATTGTCCTGGTGTGCGGCCCAAGAGAAACCGGAGGGACAAGAAATCTCCACCCATTTCATCTCAAGGAGTTTACTGCAGATTGCCCCCTGAATAGAATGAGTGAGGATGTAGAGGCCACCCAACCCTGGGCATTTGTTTGAAGCAGCAATAATTCTGCCATGGAGCTCTGCTGCTTACGTCTCCTCTGCTGAGAAAGAGGTGAAAGACAGAGTGACTCCACCCCTGCTTCCCCCATAAACCTGGCAGATCCCCATGGAACTCAGGTGGTGGGATTTTGTGCAGGATCTCAAGAAGGGGGATGATAATGATAGAATTGGAAAAGGTTCAGAAAAGGACAACAAAAATTATTAGGGGTATGGAACGGCTGGGACTTTTCAGCTTGGAAAAGAGAAGACTAAGGGAGGATATGATAGAGGTCTATAAAATCATGACTGGTGTGGAGAAAGTAAATAAGGAAGTGTTATTTGTTATTTATTGACTCCTCATAGCACAAGAAATTAATAGGCAGCAGGTTTAAAACAAACAAAAGGAAGTATTTCTTCACACAATGCACAGTCAACCTGTGGAACTCCTTGCCAGAGGATGTTGTGAAGGCCAAGACTATAACAGGGTTCAAAAAGAACTAGATAAATTCATGGAGACTAGTTCCATCAACGTCTAGTAGCCAGGACGGGCAGTGATGGTGTCCCTAACCTCTGTTTGCCAGAAGCTGGGAATGGGTGACAGGGGATGGATCACCTGATAATTGCCTCTGTTCTGTTCGTTCCCTCTGGGGCACCTGGCAATGGCCACTGTCGGATGACAGAACACTGGACTAGATGGACCTTTAGTCTGACCCAATATGGCCATTCTTATGTTCTAAGCAGCACTCCCTGTCTTTTGTGCTTTCTGGGGATAATCAGTAGTAAAACTCTCACTGACTTCAAAGCTGAGCATGTTTGAAAATGTCACCCTGTTAGCAATCACACCCAATCCTGCATACAGCTAATGTTTAACTTTAAGCACATCAGTAGTTGTATTTAAAGCAATGAGATTACTGAGATGTGCAAAGTTAAGCATGTGCATACATTTTTGCATAATTGTGGCCTTTATCCATAAATAAAAATATTTTATTCAAGTGAGGTTCACCTTTTCTCCATTTCTGTCCAAATATTATTTTTAGTTGTATGAGCATGAAACATCACTTCTTTTATAACAATATCATGTCAAAGTGATTATTTCCCTTTTTTATCTTATAATTTTTGGAGTCTTTGGAGACATTTGGTAAAAAATATTTGCCCTGAGGCTCAGATTTTTTTTTACCATGTTTCAGCCCAATTGTAAATTCGGGGAGGGGGAAGGGGGTTCAAGTGAGAACACAGCTATAACTAATGCTGACTCATTTTCTGATTTTAAATGGTTGTGCAATATTGCTCTGGGTTATCTAAAAGCTGCTGCGTTCTTCCCAAAGGGTAATTGCATTTCAGTCAGAGGTGAAGGGGTCTATACTTTAGAGGCCAGGTTCCATAGTCTTTTTTCAAGTCTGGCTCTCAATATTAAAATCACGACACCACTTATGTGCCACTTACGGTATCATAATAAATGTTAGTGTTTGAACAGTGACACACATGTTTGCATGGGCACAAAAGGAGGCCCCTTTTGGAAATGAGGCCCAATATCTATAGTCTTTCTTTCCCTTCAGTGTCCAGGGTTCTATATTGATGGAGTTCAATCCACCCTTATATGTTGCATTTAGCACACTTATTTTGCTTAAAAGAATACCATCAACTTAAAAATTACACTGCTGACTGAAAATGTTTCATGTACTGTTATTTATAGTAATCTAGAGGCAACTTGTAATAAGGGATTAGAGGAAAAATATATTTCTCTTTTTATTTATTGCTTTGTTGACTTTGTGATTTGGAAGCACTTTGTGTTTAGTCAATTTCTGTGTTTTTCTCCCATATACTGTCAGTTTCCTCTGTTTGCATGGGTCTTTGATGGAGCTATAAGAGGAGAAAGAAAACACCAGAAGTATAGGAAAATGTGATTATAAAACCACAACATTTGTGAGAGGAACTCAAGGCAAATGTAACACCTGAAACTATTTTTAAAGTATGTTTTTAACTGGCTAGGTTTCAAGTTGGAGATCCTTCAAAGCTATTGCAGTACCAATAACTAAAATAATAAATAAAATAATCTCTCTTCCCACTGCTCTTCTTTTTACTGTTATGTTCATATATTTCTTGCATCCTGACCTCAGGTTTCCATGTGCTGCCAATTTTCGTCATCTGGTTTTTCAGTCTGCATATGACAGGCTGGTGAGTGTTGACTCACTCCCCTTCTCTTTGGCATTCCTATGCAATTACTCAACAATGAGATATCATGGCATGTGTATACATTTTCTACAGCACAAAATCCAGGCCTGGTCTACACTCACCTTTGTAGTGCTTTAGTTATTTTCAAAGGTATTTAGGCACCAAAAGATGCAAAAAAAAATCAATAGGCATTAGGGTCCTAGGCATTTTTAAAATCCCACTAGACACCTATCTGTACATTAGGTGCCAAAATACCATTAACAATATGGTCGTTAATAGTTTACTATAGCCTCACTTGAGTGAAGAGCAGTACACACTGTGAAATGTTTGACTCTTTTTTTATATTTCCACATGTAATTCTGAAAAATCAATCTACATATATTGGATTCCGGCAATGCTGGTCATTACAGAGGAACCAGACCTTGACTCAGGGAATATTGTCTTCAGCAAGCTGTGGGTGTTTCCCTACCTATGAAACATAATTAGCAGAGCTTTCTGACTATCTCACTTCTGAAGAGATCATGCAGCTATTACGAACATGAACGATTAAAACATTACAGTGATGCTTTTAAATGTAAGTATGCAATGCTTTTTAGACAGCCTGGTTTTCAGACAAGCTGAGGTAAGGTGACCAGGGACAGTCCCAATATTTGGGGCTTTGTCTTATATAGGCACCTATTACCCCACCCCACCCCACGTCCCGATTTTTCACACTTGCTGTCTGGTCACCCTAAGCTGAGGGTAGGGATACTTGACACAACCATCAGTTTAAGACAATGCATTCCTCACTGCAGCCAACTAGCTCTGCAGATGGAATGCTGGCCCAGAAAAGCTAGTTACCTTGGCCTGTTTTTAAGAGGTCTGGAGTTGAATCCACAACTGAAGAGGGGAAAACTGATATTGTCTAACACATCCCAAGGTGGGGTTAATGTTCCTAATGCAATTTAGGCCCAAGAAAGATGATGAGGTAGGAGCATTCATCTATTCTGTAATAGGTAATTAGGTATCTATCTTCAGTGTGTGTTTCAGAGTCCAGTGCTGATTGCACTTTTTGTGCATGGTATGAATTTTTAACTGTGACTTCTATTTATGCATCTGAATAGCACTACCCCTCTTCAAAACACTTCACAAATAGGTACTAAAGTAACCCTCTAAATCCCCATGTGAAATAGGAGTTATTATAGAGGAAATATGCTCCTTCAACAGTGGGACAGCCATTAACGACAGGGAGATCTCCAAGATGCTTCATTTCTACTGGCTACCAGTTTCTCAAGATGTAAACTGACTCAGAGGCATATGGCAGCTCCAGGTTTCGAATGCTGCTGTTTTTAGCTGCCATTCAAAAGCTCCAAGCCCTAGACCACAGTTCTCTTTAAATACCATTTCAGCTCACTATGTTCTTATCCATGTGAGTCAATTAGAGTCTGGACACCTATTTTCCAGCCTGGAGGGGAAAAGAGACTGACTGTATATGAGAGTATGATTACAGATACTCCAGAGCCTGGGTACTTTTGGCCAGACCAGCTTTCTCCTACCATACACGATACCAGCTTGAGTAATAGCTGATCCAGGGCTGACCTCACTGTGGTGCAAACCACCACAGTTGTCCGCACAAGTGGACAATCGGATGTGATTTCTGTCCATTAAGGACTGTTATGGGAGAGCTGTTGGAGACGTCTGATTTCAGGAGGCAAGCAGGTGCTGTTCATGTTTGGAGGGAATGATGTTTTTGAAAGGAACTGGTGGAAAATAATTGTCTGGGGCTGCTCTAAAGCATATTAGGGACTTGGCCAAGGCAGATCCTGCCCCAGCATCGGGGAGCCACAAACATCTTTTGTGCTCTTCCCTCTGCTCTCATGGTTTGTTCGGCCCCGTTAAGAATGTGACCTTCCATAGTTTGTGGAATGTTCCAGTTTTCTATTTTTGTACCTTTTGGCTCATGTTGTCTCAATGGTGATGTAGAGTATCATATCTCTTGACCCAGGAATTCATAGCTGCAGGCTATATTTTCATGCAGATATAGCATTGGTCTGTGATTGGTCATTATTACTTAGCAACATAGGAGATGTCATACCACATCAAATCTTCTGTCGCTCCTTCAACAGTCACTAATGCCTAATTCTTTAGAGGCAGGCCAAAGCAAAGTAAAAATACACACAAACCTAACCAAAATGCTCTTCCTGGTAGCTTTATAGCTATCTGGGTAATCATTCAATGCTGTACGTGGGGTAAGTTCCTTCCTGACTACTGTGATGATCAGCTTGCACCCAGAAGCATGACATTTGATTAGCAGATCCTCAGCTGGTGTAAATCAGTGTAGCACTATTAACTGTTGGTTTACACCAGCTGAGGATCTGGCCTGAATCCTAGCATGCAAAGTTAAGCATGTTATTAGTAGCCAAACAATTAGCATGATTCTCATTGCTGTTACTTGCTAGTGGTAGCTACTGTCCTTTCAATATGAAAACATAATCCCTGCCTGGAAGAGTTTACAATCTGAGAAGCCACGTGACCAAACAAGGGAGGGGAGAGGAACAGCCCTGTTTTAAATCCAGTTTTTAGTGCCAATTGCACAGAGGTGCTGGTTAGCCAGATGATCAGCTTTCTCAGTATGCAGCAGTAAGAGAAAAGGTGCCAGCGTTCGTGTAGTATCACTTGAAGGTAATATTAAAATAATTCCCAAAACAATGTATGTTCGTACTCCCCAAAAATCAAGCAGAAAACCGATCCAAAAGGAGCCTGGGGCATTCTGAGACCTTCTTGCCAGGAACCATTGACACAGCTGGTGAAACTGTTGAGGTCCACAGTGCAGCTTGCAGGGGGCAGAGCTTTTCACCAGAGGACTCTGCCCTAGGGAACTGACTCCTGGAAGAGATCAGAACAATCCCAAGCTAACGAAAGCCCGAGCTACTGAAGACATGAGACTCCCAGCTTCCTTTTCTAAAGAGCAGGTTTCTCTAGCACTGGGGCTTCTGAGAAAAGCTCGAGAATGTGACCTGTGCGCACCCTAAAGACTCAAAACCTGAAGATAAAGAAAAATTATCCAAATTGTTTTTACTTTAAAATCTCATAATTTATAAGACAATCATTATTTTGTTGGGTGCAGGGAGCTGACTCATTCTCCTTGAATATTTGGGGATAGAAATACTGTGTATGTTCTGATCACCGCATAATTCCCATCTCTTTGCATGAGCTTTGCCACAATGGAGGACTGAAAAACATATGAGCCATTTCACAGGCAGAAAAGGAAAACTTCAGACAAATAAAAAAAATCCATCCAACCAGGTAAGAGTAGTTCAGCACAACAGCAGCGTCTTCTGTAGTAAAATCAATCTGATCTTTTATTTTGTACCAGTGCTTAGGCAGCGTGATTGGATGTTTGATAGATTGACAGCTAGGTCATCTATACTGGCACAGCGTACGTGTCATGTATTTTTACATTTTATTGGTTTGTCTCAGATTAGTCAGTTCACAGATTTCTTGCCTGCTTTCCTCCTTGCTTGTCATTTTCATCCCATCTTCTACTAGCTTTTTACAGAAACATCAGAGCACCAACATTCGTTAACTGGTATATGCTAGAGGGCAGATTCTCTTGTGCATTCTGGCCCCTTTGCTTTTTCTCTGGTGGTACACAAAAGGCCAGGAAGCAGCCAGATCTGGCTAGCTGAGAATTCCTGCAGAATGGGGGAGAAAGATTTGTGAGGGGGCCCGGATGTACAAGAGTGCATTGAGCTCCAACTGCTGCAGTCAGCTGACATAAGTTAGAGCAGCCTAGGTGCTGCTCTAACCAACCATGGGTTCAGATCTACCCTGAGACTCAAGGAGCTGCCCCCCCCTCTGCTGTGCCACACAGAAACTCAGTGCAGCAGAGAATTTGGGCCCCTACGTTTCCAACAGTCTCTGTCCTCTCTTGTTAAAATTAATATTATTTCTTGTGTCTGGTGGCTTACTGTCTGTTTTTGTTTTTAAAATTTTTTATTTCTTTATTTAGTCTCTAATCCTGGGAATTATTTCCCCTTACAGTATTTTAGCACATAAGTGCACAGGTCTTTTCTCATCCGTATGGTCCCTGCATTGTCTCAGAAGAAATAAGACAAGCCTTATATTAATGTTGGAACAGAAAGGTTTTAGACCTGGAATGAAGGCAGATTAAAAATTTCTATTATAGTTCTGGTAGATGGTCCTTGGCAGACATGCACTGATGTCTCTAGTCCCTGGAGGAATCTGTCAGTCAGTCAGCCAGCAAGTGACTCAAAGTCAGAATGACCCAGAGTTGGGGGTGGGGAATAGCCTGAAGGCAGAACTCTTGATCTAATGGGAGAAGATGCCGTCTGACAAGCCAGACATTATTCACCCACCATCCATAAACATGCTTGTGTGGGAGTAATAACCCTGAGCTGACCATAGAAGTCTCTTTGTCACTGGAGGGAATGAACCAATTTATGTGTTTTTCCTGTATTCCTGCCATGGTTTAGCTACCTCCTTTTGGGGGACATTTACCAAGAGTCCCGGGCTGTCATGCCTGTATCCCGTGCAGGATCTCCAGAGCAAGGCCGAGGTTATGCTAACCAGTGCTACAGCTGTAGTTCTGTGTGCAAGTGGTCCAGTGGCCCTTTCCTCCAGAACATCCATTCCCCACCCCTGGCTAAACCTCTTCACAGAGCACATCTCACACCCTTTGGCTTATCTTGACCTAGAAACTTCAAGGAGATTTTGTTCTCAAAGGATGCCTGACAAAACTAGCTCTTCCTTCTCTGCAAACGGCATTAGGGCTTCTTTAAGTGTGACATTCAGATAGGAAGAGGAGTCTCAAAAACACTTTCTAATGTGGGTTTCATACACTTTCTCTGGCCTACACAGACTCTCTTGAATTAATGTCTTAAAATAGGTTCAGCGCCTCTGGATTGTTTTGGGGTTTTTTGGTAATGTACCCAGGAGCTGTAATATAGACACAACTTGATGCCCAAAGTACTGCTTGTGAGGGAGTCTATTTTTATAAGATTAGGGCTTATTTGAGGATGAATTAAAAATAGCCTTGCAAGTTACTCCAGGCTTTATCTCTCATGCCCAGTTGCATCATACAAGATGGAGGAAATTCCTGCAGGCTGCAAATAAACCAATAATCATTTAATCTGTTCTGGGTTACTGTGAAATCCAAACAGAAAACCTCTTTCGTATAGTTGCACAGTACTTACAATCACTCAGAATTTCCAAGCCCTAGTGTAGAATCAGAAAATATAAAAGGGAAGAAACAAGTAGATCAGCGGCAGGCTGGCCCGGGGTGGTGCTCTGAGCTGCCGTGCAGGAAAGCTGAGTGGGAGTCCCAGCTCAGTTAGGATTTGGGAATACGATATTGCAGGACGTTCATCCCAATTAAATCTCCTCACTACAGTGAAAGAAAGTGCAGTGTATAAAAGAGGCACAGGGTCCTGCTGCCTGTTTCATCACACACTTCCACTTCACCCCCTGCAACACCATGGCAACCTATCTCCTCCAGGAGTGACAGAGCCAGAGACTTCAGCTGCTGCTCCTCTCTGAAACTCCTGTAGAGGGTATGTGTGGGAGGAGGCATCACAACATATGGCACTTGCTTTGCTTTGGCCTACAGTTTTAGGAGGAAGGAGCAGGATGCCAAAGAGAATAGCCAGGCCTGCCCGGCCCACAGAGAAGTTTCTGTGGGAATCTGGAGCCATGGGTAGAGCCGGTGCTCCCCTGTTCACATCCAAGAGTTTAGTTTCCTCTGCACTGACAAAAGGAAAGGGAGTGTGGGGCCAGACTTATACAGGAATCACCTCACTTATCACTGAAATGCAGCTGCCTCTGGAGCAAAACATAGGGGTTGTGCAGCACACAGCAGCAACACAGAACAGTTTAGGACAGGAAGTGAAGAATACTGTATCTAATGTTTGTCCTAGATTTATATACGAGTATAAAGCAAACATCTCACCATACAGCAACGGCCTTGACCTGGCTCACTAATGTAATAGGAAATTGGATCAGAAACATAATTATGCTGCACATAATGGACTTAAACACTCAGCTCAGCCTTCACTTCCTATTGTGACCACTTCTCAAAATGTGCTTTACGAAGAGAAACCCAAGGAAACACAACAGTCCACCGGCAGCTGTACAACAAAGAAAAACACTGTCAGCTGTAAATATGGAAGACTATCGTCATTTATTTCAAAACAACATTTGGCAAAAGGGCCAGTAAAACACTTTCTTACACATGAAACTTGCTTTAGCTACCTGTCCATTGACATATTCAACAATGTCTAACAAACATATGGTACGCAGGGTAAACAATGAGCATTGTTGTCGGACAGTGAAAAAGATGCAATATTTATATGCTTTTTACAAGAAACAAAACTATACAGAAGAATACAGAAGTATAGTCTGCAGTGTTTACAACCTTGCATAATGTTATCAGTGTTGGGCCTTAACTGTGCAAAGTACGGGCATCTCCCAGGGCCCACCAGGAAGCCTGCATAGATCCACTCACATGGAGTTGGACCCTAAGAGTTTAACTTACGGTAGCAGTGACATTTATTTAAAAAAACATCATGCTTTTGAAAATGAAATCTATTTGCTTAGGACACCACACACCCTCTTTAAAAAGCTACTTACAGTAAAATAAGTTGGGAATGCAAGGCCCTTGCATTAATGTTTTAAAAATACAGCTTTTAGCAAAGCCTGGAAATGACTGACAGAATATAAAATATTTGCCATGTTAGGTCCTGATCCTGAAAACTCTTACTTAGGGGAGTCAAAAGCAGTGCTTGTGAGAGTATGGACTGCTCAGTCAAGTACGAATTTGCAGGTTCAAGCCCCCTTAGGTAGTGGGTGAGGCTAGAGAACTCATCACTAGTATATCTGATCAGTGGAAATTTCATCCTCCTCTCCCCTTGGCATAACTACTATTAAGAATGCATTGACAGCGTGCTTGGTTCTATACAAGATACAAAGTATGGAGAATCTCTGCCCCAAAGACCTTACAGGCCTAACAAAAAAAGACACAGTGAAGACAGGATGCATTGGGAAACCTATAGGAGAAGTGTTAATTCTTATTTGTTAATATTATAGTTGTTGACTTGCTTCTCGAGGTCACCATGTGAACACAATTCAGGCTTCTGCAACTGGCAAAGATAGTGACTTATTTTGCCGAGTAATCAGGCCCATGTCAAATAAGAGCACTGTAGAGTTAGAGTCATCACTGTCTTTACCAACCCCTCCTACCAGCATCTAATTAACCTCTTTTTCGCTGAATGTGGAGACAGCTTGATATGCTGGAGACTTTCCAAGTGGCCACAGGGAGTCAGTTGCCCATTTCCCATTAGAATTCATTGGGAATTGGGTGTCTAGCTCCCTTAGGCTCCTTTGAAAACCCCAGCCAGAAACATCTGTGAAGCAGCAAGATTCTTTTAAATACTGGGAATGTAGGAAGCACGAGAGTTAAAACTGGGAGGGTGATTTTGCCTAACACAGCAGCTCATTAGGTAGCACTCAAGTTAAAAGTACCTATTATATTATATATATATATACACCATTATATAATTAATTACAACGTTTTCTTTAGATACATATTAAGGCTAGGATTTGCAATGGAACCTAAGAGACTCATTCACCCAAATCCAAATGAAATTCCAGGAGAATTGGGCATTTAACTCCATTACGTACCTTTTAAATTCCTATGTAGTATATATACACCTGTCATATCACAAAATCAATCTCTCTCTATGGCCTGGTCTACACTAGGACTTTAATTCGAATTTATCAGCGTTAATTCGAACTAACCGCTCAACCGTCCACACCAGGAAGCCATTTAATTCGAACTAGAGGGCTCTTTAGTTCGAATTTGGTACTCCACCCCGGCAGGTGGAGTAACGCTAAATTCGCACTTGCTAGCTCGAATTAGGCTTGGTGTGGATGCTAATCGAACTTAGCAGCTCCGGGAGCTATCCCACAGTGCACCACTCTGTTGACGCTCTGGACAGCAGTCCGAGCTTGGATTCTCTGGCCAGCCACACAGGAAATGACCCGCGAAAATTTGAATTCATTTTCCTGTCTGGGCGGTTTGAATCTGACGTTCTGGTTGCACATCGGGGCGAGCTCCGCAGCACCTGCAACGATGCAGAGCTCTCCAGCAGAGGAGTCCGGGCAATCCCAGACTAGAAAGAGGTCCCCAGCATGGACTGACCGGGAAGTCCAGGATCTGATCGCTGTGTGGGGCGAGGAGTCTGTGCTCTCGGAGCTGCGCTCCAACAAGCGGAACGCGAAGACCTTCGAGAAGGTCTCTAAAGCCATGAAAGACAAAGGATACAGCCGGGATGCGATGCAGTGCCGCGTGAAAGTGAAGGACCTAAGACAAGGGTATCAAAAAGTCAGAGCGGCAAACGGACGCTCCGGAGCCCAGCCCCAGACATGCCGCTTCTACGAGGCACTGCATGCCATTCTAGGTGGGTCTGCCACCAGTGCCCCACCAGTGACGGTGGACTCCGAGGACGGAATAGTGTACCGGGACAGTTCCCCCTCCCTGTTCGCCGATGGGGAAGATGAGGAAGGGTCTTTAGAGGACGGCGCAGGCGACATGGAACCCACTCCCGCTTTCCCTGACAGCCAGGATCTCTTCATCACCCTCACAGAGATCCCCTACCAACCCTCCCCGCCCGTTAACCAGGACTCGGAATCAGGGGAAGGATCAGGCGGTAAGTGCAACACACGTATAAACATTTATTTTTTATAACATTGTTATAGAAAAAATAGAAACAGTATTTACAAAATTCTAAATATTAAACTATAATATATATTAAATTATATGAAGAGAAGGTCCACACAAATGGACTTTAAGAAATTCTAAATATTTACAAATTAAAACATTCTAAATATTAAACTATAATATATATTAAACTATATAAAGAGAAGGTCCACACAAATGGGGATAGAAAAATAGTCCTCTAGCGACATTTCTACGAAGGTGTCATTCAGTTCCTCGCAAAGCCTCCGCATGAGGTTCGTCGGAAGAGGTCGCTTGTTGGGCGCTCCGTGGAAGCAGACTCTTCCACGCCAGGACATCCGAATATAGAGTGGAACCATCGCCTCTACTAGCATTGCTGCATATGGTCCTGGTCTGTGCAGTGCGTCCCGTAACATGCGGTCTTTCTGGGCACGAGTGACCCGCCTCAGGGTGATCTCGGTCTGCAAATACTGCATCTAAGTAGGGCAATTAGTGTAGTGTTACTATTGTTAATGGTTTACAATTAGGTTGCATAACAATGACCCTCGCCTAACAGCCACGTGCGAGAGTCCACAGAGAACAAGCATGCATTGATCGTTCCCGTGCGCTGGCGGGAGGGGCTGCTAAAGGCTTATCCTTTCTGCTTTGCACATTGCCTTTAGCAGGAGAGCACAGCTAACCAGTAACTGATAAGCAGTATGTACTGTAAGGCTTACCAGGACTTTGTGCAAGAGGGATGCAGCTATCTTTCCTCGCTTGTGCGCTCTCCAGTGCAATGGCGCCGCCAATGAGAGCGTATTCCGAAATCTCGGACTAGTTCTGAGATCTCCTGAGACTTGGTTCCCTCTTTGGTCTTGTTAACTGAAACTGACTAGACTGTGTTTACTGTTGGCAAACATGTATGTGTTCAAGGAAATCACCTACTTTTTCACATCACACAGCTTCGGCTCCTTCCCGGACTGCCCCGCCATCCCCCTCGCAGAGGCTGGCTCGGATTAGACGCCGAAAGAAAAAGACAAGGGACGACATGTTCCAGGAACTGATGGCCAGCTCCAGAGCGGAGGCGGCAGAGCAGAGACAGTCGAGGGAGAGCCTGTGTCAGCAGCATCGCACACACCTGGAACGGGAGGATAGGTGGCGGCAGGAAGACCAGCAGGCGACTCAAACGCTGCTTGGTCTAATGAGGGAGCAAACGGAGACGCTCCGGCGCCTTGTAGATGTTCTGCAAGACCGCAGTCAGGAGGAGAGAGCCCCCTGCAGTGCATCTGCAACCGCCCTCCAACGCCAAGAAGTCCTGTCCCCCCCTCACCCAAAGTGACAAGACGGAGGGGCGGTAGGGGCCGTGAGAACTGTCCCTGCACCGCACACCGATAATGTTAGAGACAACTGTCGCGCTGTAAATTTGTACAAGCTCTTTCTTTACAGCATCAACCAGTCCCAACTCCAAGTTCAAACCCCCCACTGTGTATTACATTATTAAAAGCGGTTTGGTGTTACTGACTGTTTCCGTCACGTTTCTGGTGTCAGAAGACTGTCTGTTGTTCTGTGGGGGGGGGGGGGAATTGTAATGTCACTGCATAGCCCACAGTGCCATGCTACAGACTTGGCTGCAGGGTCAACTGCAGGGCACACACAGACTGCAGTCACTAGGCACCAGGGACAGTCTGTGTGGTGTATGCTGCCCCGGGTCTTTCCTTGATGTGTATGCTTGTGCAGGGTCCTGGTGCCTGACATCCCCGAATGTAAAGGCAGGCTTCCCTTCACATGCATTTGGACCGTAGTCACGATCCTCCCCGGTGCCACGAGCCCCAAAAAGAGACCTCATCCAGGGGCAGATACTCACCCTTCCCCCACACCCCTCCCCCCTTCCAACGCCCAAACCCACAGCCGTCATGGTAACCCCTATCCAAGGACAGCACCCCTCGCCCCTTCCTGCAAACCCACCCATCAGTGCACACCTTAACCAGCACAGAATGCTTCCATGTTTCAACGAATAAACAGAAATGCAAAGTCAACGAAAGATTTATTATTAATTACTAAAACATGTCCTTAGTTTTAAAACGTCCTTGGGAAGTGGGGAAAACTTGGTTTATGATCAGGCTCTCTTAAAATCAAGTGGACAGTCACAGGTTACCCTGCTCTGCGAGGAAACTCGCTTTCAAAGCCTCCCTGATGCATATCGCTTCCCGCTGGGATATTCTCTCAGCACGGGTGTCTGGCTGATCGTAAACAGCAGCCAGGCGATTTGCCTCAACCTCCCAAGCGGCCAAAAAGGTCTCGCCCTTGCTCTCACAGAGATTGTGGAGCACACAGCAAGCAGCAATAACTACGGGGATATTCTTTTCGCTGATGTCCGAGCGAGTCAGTAAGGTCCGCCATCTCCCCTTGAGACGTCCGAAAGCACACTCCACCACCATTCTGCACTTGCTCAGCCGGTAGTTGAAGAGTTCCTTTTCAGTGTCCAAGGCGCCTGTATAGGGCTTCATGAGCCAGGGCATTAGCGGGTAGGCCGGGTCCCCGAGGATCACTGTAGGCATCTGCACATCCCCAACCGTTATTTTGTGGTCCGGGAAGAAAGTGCCTGCCTGGAGGCGTCTAAACAGACCAGAGTTCCTGAACACACGCGCATCATGAACCTTGCCCGCCCACCCGACGTTGATGTTGGTAAAACGTCCCCTATGGTCCACCACAGCTTGCAGCACCATTGAAAAGTAGCCCTTTCGGTTAATGTACTCGCTGGCCTGGTGGGCTGGTGCCAGGATAGGGATGTGAGTCCCATCTATAGCCCCACCGCAGTTTGGGAATCCCATCGCGGCGAAGCCATCTATGATGGCCTGGACATTTCCGACAGTCACTACCTTTGAGAGCAGTTGCTCAACGATTGCGTGGGCTACTTGAATGACAGCAATCCCCACGGTAGATTTGCCCACGCCAAAGTGGTTCGCTACTGACCGGTAGCTGTCTGGCGTGGCAAGTTTCCAGAGGGCTATGGCCACTCGCTTCTGCACAGTCAGGGCTGCTCGCATCCTTGTGTCCTGGCGCTTCAGGGCAGGGGACAGCAAGTCACACAGTTCAAGGAAAGTGCCCTTACGCATCCTGAAGTTTCGCAGCCACTCTGTGTCATCCCAGACCTGCAGCACTATGCGGTCCCACCAGTCTGTGCTTGTTTCCCGGGCCCAGAATCGCCGTTCCACACCATGAACTTGACCCATTGCCACCATGATCTCCACTGCCCGGCGTACCCTGCTTTGTGAGAGGTCTGCGCCACTCTCCTCACCGTGCTGCCGGAGCCTCCTCGCCCGGTTTCTCAGCATCTGACTGTGGAAGAGGTGGACGATAATGTGCGAGGAGTTGACAACGGCCATAAGTGCAGCGATGATCGCAGCGGGCTCCATGCTCGCAGTGCTGTGGCGTCCACGCTGTAACCGACCAGAGAAGGCGAACAGATTTCCCGCCGGCGCTTTCAAGGAAGACAGGGAGGGCGGGATTGACGGTTCAATGACGACACATTTTTCCCCCCAGCATGCATTGGGGGGAAATCCCACAATTCAAATGGGCAGCGGGGAGTGCGGGAACTGTGGGATAGGTTCCCACAGTGCACCGCTTCCAAAGTCGAAGCTGGCCCCGTGAATGTGGACTAAGAAGTTCGAATTTGTGTATTTAGTATGGATACACAAATTCGACTTATTAAGGTCGAATCCACAAATTCGACTTAAGTAGATTCGAAATAGTCCTGTAGTGTAGACAAGCCCTAAATATATATACACACACACACACACACACACTTTATAACTATTGTAAGAGATTATGCAGGGGAAAAAGTCATTTAACCTATAACAATAATAAATTTTTGTTTGGTCAATGTTGCATTTGGTTAGTTAGTTCAGTGTCTTTTTACAAACCTGTTCTACAATGTTAGGTACTTTGCAGGCCTGAGAATCACCTCCTTTGTTAAAGTGCAATCCCAATGGATGAATGAATCTGAATGTTTTTAAGGTGCAGCATAAATAAAAGACAGGATTTGGTGGCTTCTCCCACAAGAGCTAAAAATACAGACTATTGCAAGTAAGACATGAAAAATGTTTTTTAAATTGCTTCTTGGCCCCAATTTATGATAGGCTAAATTTTTCATAAAACTCTAAGGCATTCAGGAACTTTTCCCGAAGAATCTCTTCATTGCTGTATCTCGGGAGCATCAAGACGTGATAGCAGGTATTGGCAACAGGATGGAAAAGGTCTGGGTTTTCTTTTTTAAAGTCTGCAATAGTGAATTGAAAATGTCTCATCCCTTCGGCAGGGATTCGATCCGTTCCTGTCAGAAAAGCTGAGGGGAGAAAAAAAAGTCAACAAGATACAGACAGAAAACATACTAAGATAATATTATTGCAGAGTGGGGTCGGGGGCAGAGAATCACAAAGTAAATATACAGGTAATTGTATAAGCTATTTGTTCTGTGTTTTTTGTTTTGCACTTAGTGTACTTGAGTATTTTGAATCCTTTTACTTGCTGACTTATAATGAGCATGATCCCTTCTTTTCTTTTTTAATCAAAAAGATTTTTTAAGTTAGAAATGCTAGGCTAGGCTTTCTGTGTTTAAAAACTACGAACCCGATCCAGCAACCTTCTTGGATAAAGCAGGGACAACTTGTGTCAGTAAGGACCACTCACATAATTAAGGACTCCTCTTAGGCCCCGACCAAGCCATCTCTTTTGTGCCCCCTCCTTCTGAGCTGTGCCACAATTTCACCTCAACATTTATAAAATTAAATACAAAAAGACACACAGGAATTGCTATCTATGGTTATCCCGCACTAAGGTACTATGGCGATATATGTCTTGAAATACCTTGGAGAGAGAGATTAATTAGTAGATCTAGTAGAATTTCTGTCCTGTGGGGAATTTCTGATATTTTGACATTTGTTGTCATCCCAAATCAGGAAAAAAAGTCCAAATTTCAATTTTTTTCATGGACTGGAAAGTTCATAAACATTTCAATTACACATATTGTTCAACATTTTCAATCAAAATTAAATGTTTCAGCACTCTCAAATTAGAAACATTTCATTTTGGTTTGGTGAACCAAAGTAAAAGGTTCAATTTTGACTTGGTTCAACATTAATCTGGGGCCTTCCCAAGCTGTCACAGCACCTCATGGGAGTTGTAGTGCTGGTGCATAATGCCCCCATTCTCCTCTATGGACGAGGCTCCCTGGCTGGACTGCATCTCCTATGAAGCATCACAGTCTCCCCGCTCGTTGAACCATTATGGTGCATCATGGGAAATGCAGTCCAGCCAGGGAGTAGTTGCCCAAAAAAGAAAATGGGGGCATGGGGCAACTGAACTACATATTCCATAATGCTCTAGAGCTGCTTAGTTGAGCAGAGATTCATGCTGAACTGACCTGAAACTAAACCTTTTTGATTCATTTAAAAACATCAAAATGTTCAATTTGGGTCTACTTGACCCAAAACATTTTGTTCAGATTTTCCTGGAAAATCAAAGAGTATCAGCAAAAATAAGTTTTGCCTGGAAAAATGGCATTTTCTGGTGGAAAAAATATTTTAACAGAAATCTGCATCCCAGCTGTACTAAGAAATCAGTTAATCCAATCAAAGAGGGAGCTGGGGGGAAAAGTCTTGACTCCTAGTCCTCTGCTCTAACCACTAACAAATACTTCTAAAATATTTCCAGCAGAACTACCTGATTTCTTGCTGTGGTTGTAGCTCATTATTCTACTAGTATCCAGTGTCACATTCTTTCATTTATATCCCATTGAAGTCAATGGGGTTACACTATGAAGAATTAAGAAATAGATATTCTTCCATTTAGTCAAATACTCTCATGAGGTAATTGCTGTGAAGCTAATCAAATACCTCCTGCCTCAGCTGCATGCTGATTCATGACCCATCACCTCCACTGGTTATATTTTAGCTTTAGGTGGAATAATATTTAGTGCATTATTTAAAGTGCCTGTTTCATTACCAAGAAAATTCTTCTTCTTTTCTTCTGGGAGTTCATGAAACACAGTCCAAAAATTCTTGATGGTTTGATCAGACTTTTCATAATCTTCGTACTTTGTATTCTGTCAAAGAGAATAAAAATAGCCCTGCCCAGTTAATCTACAAATATAAGACCGGAAGACACTTTGCTAAGTATTAGCTAGACCATCCTTGACAGGTATTTGTCTAACCTGTTGTTAAAATCCTTCAATAGTGGACATTACATAGCCTGCCTAGGTAATTTGTTACAGTGCTTAACTATCCTGACAGGAAGTTTTCCCTAACGGCTAACTTAATTTTCCCCTGCTGCGGTTTAAGCCCATTACTTCTTGTCCTGTCCTCAGTGGTTAAGAAAAACAATTTATTAGCCTCCTCTTTGTAACAACCTTTTACATACTTGAAGACTGTTATGTCCCCCATTAATCTTCTCGTCTCCAGACCAAACAAACCCAATTTTTTCAGCCTTCCCTCAGGGTCATTTTGTTGCTCTCCTCTGGATTTTCTCCAATTTGTCCACATCCTTCCTGAAGTGTGGTGCCCACTACCCAGAACTGGACAAAATACTCCAGTTGAGGCCTTCTCAGTGCTGAGTAGAGTGGAAGAACTACTTCTCATGGCGTGCTTACAACACTCCTACTAATACATCCCAGAATGATGTTCACTTTTTTGCAACAATGGTACACTGCTGACTCATTGAGTTTCATCCTATTTATTTCAGACCATTTCTCCAAAAGATCATGTTGCATTCTAATCCTGTCTTCCAAAGCGCTTGCAACTCCTCCCTGGTTGGCATCATGCACCAACTTTATAAGTGTTCTCTCTAAGCCCCCACAACATACTACACAAACTCCAGGGCCCAACTGGGGGAGGGAAGGACTTGGGGCTGTGGGGCTCAGGCATAGATGTACTTTGTCTTCTATTTTGGGTGGGCTGGGGCCAGTGGGGGTCGAGACAGCTCCACATGGTGGGGTCCAGGGAGGGAGCGCAACCTCCACCCCCTGACTCACCTCAGCAGTGCCACCCGCCTGTCTGGGTTCGGGTGGGAGAGGGTGCAACCAAAAATTATAACGCAAAAGTGGGGGGCTGAGGTCAAAAATTTTGAAAATAGCTCAGAGTGCAGGGAGGGGGTAGCTAGGGGCTGCGTGTGGGCAGGGGGTAGCACAGGGTGCAGGGAGAGGGGTAGCTAAGGGTTGTGTGCGAGCAGGGAGGTAGCTCAGGATGAAACTCAATGACTCAACAGTGTACCACTGTTGCAAAAAAGTGATCATCATTCTGGGATGTATTAGTAGGTAGCTCAGGGTGCAGGCAGGGGGTAGCTAGTGGCTGTGTGTGGACTGGGGTAGCTCAAGGTGCAGAGAGGTAGCTAGGGGTTGAGGGGTAGCTCAGGGTGCAGGGAGGTAGCTAGGGGCTGTGTGTGGATAGTGGGGTAGCTCAGGGTGCAGGGAGGTGTAGCTCGGGGCTGTGTGTGGACGGGGGGTAGCTCGGGGTGCAGGGAGGTGTAGCTTGGGGCTGTGTGAGGACGGAGGTAGCTAGGGGCTGTGTGTGGATAGTGGGGTAGCTCAGGGTACAGGGAGGTGTAGCTCGGGGCTGTGTGAGGACGGAGGTAGCTAGGGGCTGTGTGTGGATAGTGGGGTAGCTCAGGGTGCAGGGAGGTGTAGCTCGGGGCTGTGTGAGGACGGAGGTAGCTAGGGGCTGTGTGTGTATAGTGGGGTAGCTCAGGGTGCAGGGAGGTGTAGCTCGGGGCTGTGTGCAGACAGGGGTAGCTCGGGGCTGTGTGCGGACGGGGGGTAGCTCGGGGTGCAGGGAGGTGTAGCTTGGGGCTGTGTGAGGACGGAGGTAGCTAGGGGCTGTGTGTGGATAGTGGGGTAGCTCAGGGTGCAGGGAGGTGTAGCTTGGGGCTGTGTGCGGACGGGGGGGTAGCTCGGGGCTGTGTGCGGACGGGGGTAGCTCGGAGTACAGAGAGGTGTAGCTCGGGGCTGTGTGCAGACAGGGGTAGCTCGGGGCTGTGTGCGGACGGGGGTAGCTCGGGGTGCAGGGAGGGTGTAGCTAGCGGCTGTGTGCCAGGAGGGTTTCCCCTGTGGTAGCTGCTCCCCGAGGGCTCTGCCAGCCACGGAGCCAGGTCCCCCAGCCCAGACGGCTCTTACCGGCTGCGTGAGCAAAGGGGGCTGGGAGCTGAGGAGAAGCTTCAACCCCCTGCAGCAGCAGGAGACAAGGGAACGCCTTGGCTACCTGTGCAATGGCACCAGCCAGAGCAGCAGCTGCCGCCACCAACCTGTGTCCCCCGCTGCGCCCCCCAACTCTACCCATGGGCTCAGGGCTTCTGCCCCATGGACAGTACCAGGGCTTGGGGCTCTAGCATTCAGCCCTGCTGCTCCCATCTTCAGCCCCGCGCAGGGCAGGGGTGGAGACAGGGATCGGGGCTTCAACCCAGTGGCAGGTGCTGTGGCTCGGACTCTGGGTTTTAACCACAGCGTCCGCAGCCCTCCTGTTGAGAACCGCTGCTCTATGCCATTATCCAAATCATTTATGAGGATATTGATTAGAACCAGAGCCAGGAGAGATCCTGCTGGACCCCACTCAATATACCTTTGCAGCTTAATTGTGAACCATTGATAACTATTCTCCATGTACTCTTCTCCAACCAGTTATGCAACCACCTTATAATAGATTTGTCTAGGCTATATTTCTCTAGTTTGTTTATAGGGTCATGTGAGAGAATATCAGAGGACTTATTAAAGTTGAGATATGTTACATCTGCTGCTTCCCCCCTAGCCACAAGGCTTGTTACCTTTTCAAAGAAGGATATTAGGTTGGTTTGACATCATTCATACTTGATAAATCCATGTTGACTGTTACTTATCACCTTTATTTTGTTTTAGGTGCTTACAAATAGATTATTTGCTCCATTATCTTTCCTGGTACCAAAGTTAAGATGACTCGTTTATAATTCCCTGGGTTGTCCTTATTCCCCTTTGTATAAATGGGTACTATATTTGCCTTTTTCCAGTCCTCTGAGATCTCTCTCGTCCTCCACAAGCTCTCCAAGATAGTTGCTAATATCTCAGATCTCCTCAGCCAGTTTAAGTAACATAGGATGTATTTCATCAGGCCCTACCAACCTGAAACCATCTAACTTGTCTAAGTAATTCTTAATTTGTTCTTTTTCTATGTTAGCCTTAGATCCTACCCCATTTACACTGAAGTTCACTATGCTAGTCATCCAATCATGGCTAACTTTTTTGGTGAAAATTGAAACAAAAAAAGCATTTAACATTTCGGTCTTTCCCTTCTTGTTGAATAATGGGCCTGTTCTCGGTCTTCCTCTTGCTTCTTTACTTGTAAAATGCTTTCTTCTTGTTCTCTCTCTGTTCCAAGCTAGTTTAATCTCATTTTTTGCCTTGGTCTTTCTAATTTTCTCCTTATATTTTTGTGGTGTTGGGTTTTTATTTTATATTCATCCTTTGTAATTTGACCTAGTTTCCACTTTTTGTAACTCCAGTGGGTCTACTTCCTGATTGCCCCCAGGTTGTACTACATGGGGTGCAGGGGCGGCTCTAGCCATTTCGCCGCCCCAAGCATGGTGCCGGTCGCCGGTCCCAAGGCTCCGGTGGACCTCCGAAGCCGTGGGACCAGCGGACCCTCCGCAGGCACGCCTGCGGGAGGTCCACCGGAGCCGCCTGCCGCCCTGCTGGTGACCGGCAGAGCACCCCCCGCAGTATGCCACCCCAAGCACATGCTTGGCGTGCTGGGGCCTGGAGCCGCCCCTGATGGGGTGCCAGGCACAGTGCCACCAAATCACAATGAAAGTGTTTACACCTACTTAGCATGGGTACAAATGACTACATAAGGTGCAGAGTAACAGAGAACTAGATGAATTTAGGCCATTGGACTTATTTGCTACGATGGATTCCATTTGGGGCCATCTCTTCGCACAGCACTTCCACCCTCCCACATACAGGCCCTAGCTGCCAAATTCAGATTTTTAACATCCCTGCACTAACACAGAAGTTCAGAGCATTCTAAGCGAGGGCCTGCCTCAACCAGCTCTAGAGAGGGGAGTGTAGTACATCTCAGATCCAGATCTGGGTATGGATTTCTAACATGCCCACTTCGCAGCTTGAAGTTGGTGGGAGGGAAGGACTCAGGTCAGATCTGAGGTATTGCTTTAGGCCCATCTCTAATTCTTCTCTTGTGTGTTTTTTTTTTTAAATCTTAAGAAGTGGTACCAGGAAAACCGAAGGGGCCTCTTTCATATGGGGCAAATTTCCAACAAGAGTGTAACAGGTGCAGCTCTGAAAATTGTTATTAGTATTTGTATGACAGTAATGCCTAGAGACCCCTGCCATGACTGGGGCCCCACTGTGCTCGGTGCTGTACATATGCATAGTCAGCAGAGGCACCACTCTTCTACTGTCTTACTTTGAGTGCCCAAAGCATGCTTGGTGCTGTATGCTGCAGCATGGACCTCCAGATCATGTTTCTTTGGCTACAGAGCACTAAAAATGAGACAACAGCACAACCCAAAAGAATTTAAAGGAATATCATCAACCTGTTTAGCTCCAAAATGACTAGTAGCCACTAGGAACAATACATTGGGGCACTGGTGTGAACCAAAGTGAAAATAGGGTGACCAGACAGCAAGTGTGAAAAATCAGGACTGGGGGTGGGGGGTAATAGGCCCCTATATAAGAAAAAGGCCCAAAATTCGGGACTGTTCCTATAAAATCGGGACATCTGGTCACCCTAAGTGAAAAGCCCCTCATCTCTTACCAGGCCCCTGAACCTCATTCATGAGGTTTGTACTCAACAAAGAACAAAGGCAGAGAACCTATATTCAGCAAGTAAAGCAGGCGCATGCTCTGCTGGACTGCATTACCTCTTCCAGCAGCTTCCAGTCATATTTTGTATGTCCACGGAAAACAGTCAGGAACTCGATAGGAAGGAAGAGCTTCCACTTTTTAGCTGGACAGCCTCTTAAAAACCCACTCCTGAAATCCTCAAACGGCTTCTTTACCGATTCATTGAACACATAATTCACGTATGCATCAACGTATTCTTTCCTGCAGAAATATCAACCGAATGCTATTGAGTTCTTGCTTTTAGTGAAACAGAGTGAGACTTTAAAGGGGAAACCTGGAATAGTTCATTCCTGAATGTGGCCTTAATCCAACACATGCAAGAACCTTTGTGCACATGTGTAGCCATCCCACTGAGTTCAGTAGGGTTACTTGTGTACATAAACAAACAGTAATGGCCACTGCAAATGACCGTCAATTCACTCACCCCCATGAATGCATTTTCCATGCTATTTTTATACATTATAAGGTCATACTTATTAATTATTTATATTCTAGTAGTAGCCAAGGGCCCCCGAGTAAGACATGGTAGGTATTCCTTATTTTGTGCTATATGCACATTTATGAACACAGATCCCTGGTCCATGTTCTGCTGTTTTACTGTGGTATACATCCAGAGTAACTCCCATTGAAGTCAGCAGAATTATTCTGGATTTACACAGGTTTAACTCAGTTTGAGTCTTCTTTTTATTTGTGATAGGAATAATTCACTGGAATGGTAGCTCTATACCTTCTACCCATTTTAAACATTATAAATAGGGCTTTCAGATTCAGAGATTTTAAGCCCAGTCGGGACCATTTCTGATCTTCTGCATAACACAGACCAAAGACTATCATCTCCCAGTTACCCCTGTGTTGAGGTTATCCCTGATACACTGTAAGGTTAATGGACTTTTACTTCCAACTATCTTTCTGTCCTATGTAACAAACACTTCGCTCATCAGAAAAATCTTACAGTTTAAAACCAATATATATATGAATCTATGCCTCTTCCAAGACAGAAACTAAAACATGAAATGCTTAAAGAAAAGTGTGTGTGTATGAGAGAGAGAGAGAACGAACTACCTGTTATGCTTTGTGATTGGAATGTCTGCACCATTTTCTTTAAGTTCGATGGAAACTATAGATCCTCCTTGTTCCTTCATTATCTACAACAGTCAAAGGCAAAGTAAAAAACAGAATGCTGGCTACACATGCCATTCTTATTCTTTACACAGAGCCTGATACTGCAAACACTTATCAAGGTGAGGACTTAACTTATATGATCAGTTGTGTTGATTTCAGTGGGACCACTCATGAACCAAGTTACTCTGTGTATAAGTGTTTGCAGAACTGGGCCCGTAAGTAGGATGATAATGGCTTACTGTGAAATCGATCATCATGTTCTCAAGGATGTCATCATAGTCTTCATCCAGGATTTCTTGAAGATTCCTGTCAGACAAGAAGCAATACGGAAATAGACTCTAAATAATGTTGTTAGTGCAAGCTAGCAAAATATTTTCTAATTCCGTATATATACACATATTTTATGTCTTACACCTTATCTAGCACCGTTCATTCCGAATGACCCGCAAATTGGTCTACAACTGATCCATAAACTTCAGGCCTGATCCAGCAATGAGCTTCATGTGGCCTGAGCAGAGCCCCCCTGACTTTAAAGGAATTCCATGCAGATGTATGGGTCAGCTTGCACCCAGGTCATTGTAGGGCTGGGGTCTCGGACCTCCATGCTACAGTTACATATGCGAATAACCTTACACACGTGAATAGTCCCACTGACGGTTAATCACACGTGTAAGTGAGTGCAGAATCAAGGCCTGCGGCTGCTATGTTTACTGAGTAAAGAGAATTCCATCATGGACCAGGGGGATGGTAGAGAAGAACTATTTTGTAGTGCAGAGCGGCACCACACAGCAATTTAAGACAGGAAGTGAAGATTTTTTTAGTAATCTGGTTCACTGATGTAATTCATGCTTTTCTTGTTTTTTTAATTTTTGTGTGAAGCACCTAGTTGCCATGGTGATAAGTGCTGTGCAAGTTAGTGAAATCAGAAGTGAACCAGCAGGGGGAGGAGGTTGGGTAGGCAGAATGCAAGTAACCAAGTTGGAACCTGTCCAAGACACTGGAGTTAATAGACATGCTATTAAAAAAACAAACAAAATAAATTGCCATGCAATCTTTGTGATCCTGGCCTCTGACTTCTCAGCCAGAACGAGCACCACAGTATCCCCATCTATGATGATAGGACATCGGTTCAAAATTGAATTGAGGAGAACGCTATTTACTGAATCACCACCACCATCTCCTGCTGTACATAGCTGAAATCTCTTATTCAAACCCTAACGCAACCAAAGCTTAGTTTCTCAGATCTGACATGATCACAGCATAGAGAAATACTTCTGTTATACTAACCATTTAAGTTGGTTAAAATTGAATCACAACAGAAATATATAACCCGCCAATCAGGAGACTATTAGATGAGATGCATCTTTGTTTCAGCCAGGTCTAAATTATAGCCAACAACAGTCTTAGGCCTTGTCTACACTGGCAAGTTTTGTCACAAAAACTGCCATTTGGCAACAAAACAACAAGAGCACACACACTACAATGGGACTTTTGTCAGGAAAAACACCCAGTTTTGGCAACAAAAAACTTCCACCCCTAGGAGAGACTTTTGTCTTTTCCCCTCCCTTTATTGTCGACAAAGAGCCAGTGTAGACACTGCTGCTTGTTTTGTCAACAGAACTGGCTTCAGGCAGTATCCCACAATGCCTGCTCTGATTGCTCTGCTCAGTGTTTTGATCTCTGCTGCCCTGCAGGCATGCGCCCCTCCCTTTCCAAAGCTCCAGGAAGTATCTGTGTGCTGCTCGTTTGGGGAACAAAGAGCAAATCATTGGAATGCTCCTGTTTGCCCTGCGCTAGGAACACAGCAGCAGGCAGACTGCTGCTGCAGGGGGAGGGGGGCAGACTGCTGGGCTGCTTTGCCATTCCTCAGCACGGGGAGCTCACGTGATGCTGCTCTCGGCAGCTGAGGGGGCTGTGGGAGAACTCGGAGAGAATCCCAAGATGCCCAGGGATCAGCGCTCGTCCTTCCCACAACACTGCACTGTGGGATACATACCCACGGTGCATTGCTCACCCTGTCGATGATGGTGTCCCCAATGCGGACATGATCAGTCAACAGAGGGAGCAATCCACTTGCAGGGCAGACGTACCCTGAGTGTCTCATCTCTGGAGCATGTCCATGCCCTAGAATTATCATATCAAAAGCAGTATGGTATTATAGGTTCATCGAAGGCATGTACTTGAATAACTGCATTTAGCGGGAGACTGCCTCCCCCACTTTTATTTCATGGCACAAAGCTTGGGAAATTGTTTCATCATACCTCCCTTCTGTAGGCGACAGCTCTTTTAAATCTTCTAGAGTGGGTGGAATATCCAGCAACTTTTTGTACAGAGCTAGAGGGAAATGAAAGGGAGCGATCTTCATGTTATACAGTGCCATTCCAAATAGAGTGCCAATCAGGAAAAAGGTGTCTTCGCTTCCTGGTACCTAGTTTAAAAAACAAAACAAACCCCTTATTACTGACTTTTTATTATAGTGGGGAGGGAGTGTGGCTAGAGGCAGGGGACTGGGCATCTGGATCCGTGAATTGTATTCATCATTCTGCTGCTGAGTTCTTGGGCAACTCACTTACATGTTCTCATAGCTCATAACCTGCAGCTGGGAGGTGTGATTACAGCATATGTCGATACACCTGAGCTAACTTTGATCTCACTAGACCAAAGCTAGCCTGAGTATCAACAGCCATGAAGCTGCAGATGACACTCACTCAAGTATACACCCAGGGTCCTGGGCAGACAGGGCTAGTCCGTGCCACTGTGGCTTCACTGCGATTGTTACTCAAGCTAGCTTCAAAAGTAGCTCATGTTTGTCTCCATGTCCTACAATCACACCTCCTGATTGCAGAGAACATGCCCTAAGCATAAAGAAAGAAGTAACTGCATCCATACAGAACCCTATGCCTGTTATTTAAAGGAGCAAGCATTTCTGAGGCCCAAAATATGAACTGGAAACTCCTTTAACTGAGAATCTGGTTGTTGGTGGAACTCCAGGATTTCCCCTAATGGAGGCTGAGCTTGCTCAGTGGAATCTAAGCACTGCGCACAGGGAGCCCTGCAGCATTTCTGTTTCTCACAGAAGACATGACCCAGAGGATGACCCAGTTCATAAAAACGTGAAGGGGGGTGACAGTCATATGGGGAAATACCAGCTAGGAGACTTTTATTTTGAAAGTGAGGTGAAAAAATAGTATCATCTTAATAACTCACCTGGGAGGGGAACCAAATCAGCTTGGAGTCCTCAAAACGTCTGAATATCTGTGCTTCTGGACAACACAGTTCCCTTGTAATGATAGTGAAGAACTCCTGGGACAACCCTCCATCATCAATACCTTGTTCTCCAACGAAGTGCACCTGAATAGCCCCAAAAGACCCCAACAAAATCACTGCTCTTGTGTCCATACTGAAATGATCATTTGCACAACTCCTCCCAGCACTAGGCAGTTACTCGGTCCCTGAAAGCTGCAGTGAGCTTGACGCAGGTGCAAGGGACTGTCAATGCATATGAAATTGCAGGATTGGGGCCTTTGTTTCCAGAAGTGGCAATAACAAACTGAATACCCATAACTGCAGCGGCTGTTCAGCATGAAACGCTCAGTGTGTTTACCCTTGAATGAACATTGTCTGTTACAATGGACAGGAGATAGAAGGAGGAAAAGGTATAAGCAATACCACAGTGTTGGCAACGGTCATAAACTTGTTGTGAGTCTTGTGCTAGCAATAATAATTTTGGGGGCCTGACTCGTGATTTTTTTGAATGCTTGAAGTTGGCAGTACCGGTACCATAATCTGACAAATTATATCCTTATCCTTAAATCCAAAGCTCTAATTCCTCCCCTGCCCAGTTTTCACAGGTTACTTTGCTTCACCAATATTTGCTTAGTGCTGTTGAAAGATGCCAGACAGACACCCACTTTAATGACGATAAGCCACACCTGAATGTTAGTATGCATGAGGGGTGAAATCCTGACCCCACACTCCCATTGACTTCCATGGGGACAGGATTTAACCTGCAGGATCTGTATCACTGTTGGTCTGCAACCTGTGCAGTTATTTACACCAGGGCCCAGTGGGTGGAAAAGGCTATCCTTCTGACTTGGTAATGTTCTACACTCACTTAGCCTTGGAAATAGTTGTCTCCTGCTTAGTCACACAGCGGGCACTGTGCATAAAGCCACAGTGCAAATTTGCCCCTTTCAAGAACAATACATTCACTTACAGAAAACACTACTGGTAGTTTTATAACATTGCAAACCATAGAAACTTGAGCTTAAACCTTATTTTATAAACAGCATAGCACCATCTAGTGGAAATCAGTTGCTACTACCTAATTTTAATGCCATGAATTAAATATTACCCGTATCTGCATTAAAACCCCTGATATAACACACATGCATACACAATGCCATTAAAATAAAATTATATGCATTTACTGTTCTGCATCATTTGTATAGCGGGTCTCAGAAAACTTTATACTCCCCAAATGTGGATTGCAGTATAAAGCTGTAATTCCTTCTTGCCCCTCTAGCGATAATAATAAATCACACGATCTTTTGGGTCATGGTTTCTAATAATCTCAGAACCCCTGGATAGGGATAATTACCCAGCTAGGAGTTGCCTGAACAGCTAAGCCTGACTGTTGTGTAAATAAATGTAAAAGCAACAAAGAATCCTGTGGCACCTTATAGACTAACAGACGTTTTGCAGCATGAGCTTTCGTGGGTGAATACCCACTTCTTCAGATGCAAGTCATCTTGCATCTGAAGAAGTGGGTATTCACCCACGAAAGCACATGCTGCAAAACGTCTGTTAGTCTATAAGGTGCCACAGGATTCTTTGTTGCTTTTACAGATCCAGACTAACACGGCTACCCCTCTGATACTAAATAAATGTACTACTTTGTTAATTTAAAATGAGCATTAGACATTCTTATGAAAAAAAAATAAGAGCATGTGCAGCAGTCACATAGGCCCCAACTTGTAAAGTGAAAAAGAATCCAAGGAAATGTCCCCAGGAACATCTGTAATAAATTCAGGCTCCCACTCCCATTATTCTGTGCTCTCTCATGCCTGATACAGTCTCTCTCTCTCTCTCTCTCCAGTCTTCTCTTGCAGTGTGCTTTCTTTGAAGTGTTCTTTCATTCTATTCCCTAATGAATTTTTCTACTTCTCCAATATACTTCTCTACTCCTCCAATCTCTCCCCTGTGTTCCCTTCCCCTCTTTGCTCCTCCACTTCACCTCCCAGTTGTGTTTTGCTGCTCCATCCCTGTTGTATCATAGCAGCAGTAAATAGCATGTGGAAAATGCAGTGGCCGTGTCCACATTTGAAAGCACATGTGGCTTCAATGTGCTTCAGTTACCTATTACTGAAATATTTTGTAGAGTGCCCTCTTCTGGCAGGGCAGCTCTGTGACATCAAACATCAAAGCAAGTGCTGCTCTGTCTGGGGCATTTGCTGACACAGTTTGGGGAGTTTAGATTTTTTTCTGCATGTCAGCAGGTATTCGGGTCAAAATACGGGCTATGGGGAAGCTCACTTGCCAAAATGTAATATTTTTTGTCTTATTATTTGTATGACATTAGACACTAAGTATTTGGTATTTTTGTTTGTTTTTCTTTCTTTAGTTTTTTAATTGAGTTTAAAACGCCCTAGATTCTCTTTTTTCCAGTTTCCCACTGGAACCATTTTTTCCTGAGCAAGTGATAAATCTCTGAAAACAAAGGTTTAGAGCAGTCAAGCTGGAATATGTTGAACAAGTGAGATTTCAAAAGAAATTCCAATGTCCCCCTGAAATCAACTCAACAAATCCTTTCCTCATCACAGTGAGCTTAAAAATAAAAATAGACTAAAAATTAACTCCCAGCAAGGGAGTATCCCGAACCCCTCCACATGAGTACAATTTGTCAGCTCTAGGGGAGCTTAACTTTTCCTATAGGTGCACAAATGGCTGTAGCCTCAGGTTTTAGACATGGTTGAACTGCTAAGGGAAATGCTTAGAATGAGATTAAGTATCAGGGGGTAGCTGTCTTAGGTTGTATTCACAAAAACAATGAGGAGTCTGGTGGCACCTTAAAGACTAACAGATTTATACTCCTCCTTGTTTTAGAATGAGATTAAATTACTACATCTGTTGATCCATTAATCTATTAGGGTACTGATGTAGTACCTCCACCATAGTATCTGAGAGTCTCCAAGTATTTAAAAAATAGTAACCACAGTTTCTGCATTCCAAGCCATAGGTGAAATAGCTTAATTAGCCGATAGTGTGGCGAGCCAAGTGAAAGTGAGAACTGAATACATCTAGCTTGGGCTGAAAGGAAAGATGAATTGCTATCAAGGAAAGAGCAGTTGCTATAAATAACACAGCTCAAGAAAAGCAGGGGGGAGTGGGGGTATGGCTGGGACAGCTGAGAGCAATGCAGCACGGGCTGATGACTAGGAACTCAAGTGCAAGCAGCCAGGCTGCCCAGGGACTCTCTCCTGCCAGCACAGGAAGGAACTAGTTGCAGAGGGAGGAGGTTGGCCTGTGAGTCAGCACACAGCAGCAGCAGCAGGCCTGGGGGTGGCTGAGCAGGACCATGCGAGGACGGTCTGTGAGCAGGTCCCTTGCCTCCGTGCTGCTGTGCAGGCAGCCGCAGCCCTTGGGAGCAGGCGCTGCAGCTGCTGCTAACAGACCGCTCCCGGGTGCAGCCCGGAGACGCGCCTCGGACAGGCAGAAGGGCCAGGAGCAGCCCAAGGCCTTCGACCCGGCTCTGCTGGAGTTCCTGGTGTGCCCGCTCTCCAAGAAACCGCTGAGGTGAGGCCAGCCTCCTTCCCCTCGCTTGGGTGCAGAGCGCTTCGGGGGCCCTAAGCGTCTGTTAGTCTATAAGGTGCCACAGGATTCTTTGCTGCTTCTACAGAACCAGACTAACACGGCTACCCCTCTGATAGGGGACCCTTGTGATCATCTAGTCTGAGCTGCTGCACGATGCCGGCCACAGAACCTTGCCCAGTAATTCCTGCCCGGGGGGAATATTCTCTCCTCCCCCCCTTCCCACAACACACCCCGCTCTGAACTTCCAGAGTTCAGCTAAGTGCCCCCTCCCACACCCCCTTCTTTAGAGAGAAGATTTTAACCAACAGTGACAATTTTGCCTGGAGGCTGATTTCAAAGCAGGAGTGAAATTTCACTGTCCTGGTGAAAAGCACAGCAACAGCCTTTCATCACAAAAGGAGCGGGTTTTAAAATCAGCCATAAAGTTAATCTGAACGAGCGCCTACGCCATCCAAGGAGTAAATCTTGGCAGGTCACTCACTTCCAGTTTTCTGCAGCTATTCATTAACTGAACTGTGTATCTGCAGGGGGGAGGGAAGCAAGTTACAATGGAAGAGAGAGAGAGAGAGAGTGTGTGTGTGTGTGACCCATTCACGCTCTCCCTCCATTTTTAACCTATTTCCCTCCATGGGCATGCTATTCATATCTACTAGAATTAACTGAAATACAGCAAAAGGTGGGCACTGAATGTAACCTCTAGGGTTCATGACAAGCACATGTGCTCTGTGGAAGCTACAGTTTGCCATAATTTATATTTACACCTTCTCAGACACACAATCAAAGTACCCCGTGAATAGCCTTGAGGACATAATTGTGAAGTACAACGGAGTTGAATGGCATTTTCTACACAAAATCTTAGTTCTCAGCTGCAGTGCTGTAGGGTGCCCAAGCACTTAAGGAGAGTTTTCATGTTCATAATTTAAATGTTATAAATTTTGTAATGAAGAGTCACACCCTGCCTCCATTCTAAATAGTATCTTTATTTGAAGGCATGATTTCCTGCTCTGAGAATGTGTCCTGGCTACTTTCTGTTACGATAATTCTACTAGTTCCATAGTTTCCAGCTATATACTTCTGTTGAGATGTTTGTTTCAGTTGTCTTTCACCCTCCCTCCCATCCCTGCACTTTTTTTTTTTTTTTTAAATTTAACAATCCAGGTCTTTGTATCTACTGTTCAGTTTTTTAAATCTTTTGACCAGGTATGAAGCATCCACCAATGAACTAATTAACAAAGAGCTGGGCATCGCCTATCCAGTCATTGATGGCATTCCTAATATGATCCCTCAGGCTGCAAGGATGATTGACAGAAAGGCCCAGGATGAGGAACCAAAGCAAACCTAGATAGCTGTTATCATTAAAAACAAAACCTGAAGACTAACCTGCGCCTACAGTAACTAGGGAGGAAAAATGTTCCTGTCGCTGCCTACACTAACTGTACTTGTTCCACTGTTGTCCTTAGCTGGTCTGTTTTATTCAGCCAGTGTGGATGAAAAGTTCCCAGAGGGCTGCACCAGCACAACCAGCTTGTGTTTCTACAGTCTGCTGCTTCCTGTTACCATACCGGTTTATGTGTTCTTTCACCTTTGGACCTGGATGGGTATTAAACTTTTTAGACACAACTAAGGTGGCAAAAGCTTGGAAGGCACCACAAAAGTAGACTTGCCAACCTTGTGGCCTACCCGCACCCTAATATTATATCCTGTGCAATTGCAATGGTCTCCTAGCATTAGCGGTGGTCTTTATTAATCTCCCAATGACACCTGAAAATGTAACTTTCTGCACAAGCCTTGATGCACAATGGCCTCATTACTGCTGAGAGAGATCATTAAACAACATTGTCTCTTGTTCCTCCTCCGTGTCAGTGTGTCCCATCAAAACCCAGGGGTGTATTGTAAGGCTATGCTATTAGCCCATCAAAGGTATTGTGTCTCTTTGCTAAGAATAAACATTGTGCACTGATTGAGATGAATTATTTTAAATAGGTTATGGTGAGTTTCACTATGCCTCTTTCAAGGAGCAGCACTGTCATTCAGTAATTGCCTTGGTGGTTTGAACTGATGTCTGCAGTAGAATGCATTTGTCTTACTGTGCTATGGAAATAAAAAGTATAATACATCAAACTTAAATCCACATGTGCTTTGCAGACTCTGTACCAGGAGCTCTTCGGTCACTACTGAAATGCAGCCACATTGGAGGTGGCATCCATTTATGCACCTGTAACGCTCTAAGTCTAATTTTAGATGGGGAAGTGAAAAGTAATGTCGCTATTTAAATCATAGGGGGAATGAAGACAGCATTTGTCATTACTGAAATAGGCATTATGATGATTGCCAGGATAGCAGAACTGGCCCAGCTCCTCATGGGATAGTAGCCGGGGAGGATCCTGGAATCTGTGCCAACTGGCAATGGTCCCTACCAGCTGGGGATAGCAGTGTGGCATGCAGCAACCACACCCTCTCCCCAGCCCCTTGCCAGATCTATGCTGTCTGGGGAAATGCAGTACAAAGGGAGCAGAGCAGGGCTCAGAATCTGGCCTGGTAAAATATCCACTGTTTGCTGTTAGATCTCACTACAGGATTATAGGGGCATATAGGTTTCTGTTTTCCAAACTCGTATTAGCACTACCCAATGGAGTACTCCTTCACGGCTAGGTCACCTCCTCATGGCTGCTGGGTAATCTGCTGTTTGTGGAAGTGGTGGCCAGGCTAACCAGTGTCTGGCCAACACAAGTCATCTCCATGACCAGCACTAGGGGCCAAGAATTGACTTGGCCACAGAGACTAACTGCTGTCCCTATTGGAGATGGCCTCCTGCACACCATGGATGAGATGGCATAGCATGGGAGATGACTGTATAACTGCTGTCTCTGCTGTACCATCATGTAGTTACAAAGGAGGCTTCAGTTTCCATTTATGTTGGTCTGGCACCAACTATAATGAAAAAACAATTGGATGGATGAGTGAATAAGGTCCTGACCTTGCAGGAAATCTGGGTAGAAAGCTTAATGGAGCTCTGCATGGGCCCAGGATCAGGATCTGCATAGATCTCACTACAGGATCATAGAGTCATATAGGCTTCTATGTTCCAAACTCATATTATCAGCACTACGCACTGGAGTGCTCTGGTTATCATATCCACGCCACGAGAGACAGCAAATGCAACAACCCTTGTTACCCAATTTTTTTTTCTTTTGGTGGTGGTCCTTCCCTGCCAGCAGTTCCCACCCTGCGTCTACCTCAGCAGTGTGAACACGCAGGTTCACTCTGCCTTACAGCATCGAATGCCCTGCCTACAGCTTTGCTTCATTAAGCAACACATCAAAAATACTGCCCTCCCAGATTATAACTAGTTGCTTTTCCCTAGAGCATCTTATTACTGTCTTCTGATTTCTCAGTAACTAAGTCTTTAAGAATATTTACCTGTAGTTTGGTTTGTTTATATATAAATTCATGTATGTAAACTACCATCCAGTTAAATACAGACTCTGTGAAAATGGGATAAATATGCTACCTGATTCCTCTCTTCCTCTTTACCTCATAGTGCTGGGCAGTGTCATGGTTTGCTGTCATCATGTGCTTTATCCAAAGGGGTGCGGGGGGGCGGGGGGGGGGAGGAGGCCAGCTCTTGTTTCCCAGAGTTAGACTTGAGGGGCAGGGAGGTAACAAAGAATGAATCTGGTAGACTTGTATTCTTTGATTTATTGCTGTATTTGTTCTGTCAACTTGTACCAGTGACTCCATCTTACTTAGGGTCATAGTAGTTAGTTATAGACAAGACCCACAGATCACTGACTCCATCCCAATGCAAGGAATAGCTTCCCCCTCCCCATTAGAAGACATAACCAATGTTAACCAGCCCCCACAGGGCTGTCCCTAGGGGGCTGCGGGGCCCGGGACATAAGGGCTGAGTTTCCAATCTGCCAGGGGGGAGGGCGCTCTGACCAGGCCCCGTCCCTGTCCCTTCTGCCCCACCTCTTCCTGCCCGGCCCACCTCTTCCTCACCCAGTTCTGCCCCCTCCCCTGAGTACGTTGCACCCTCACTCCTCTCCCCTCCTGATGCCACAAAACATCTGATCCGCGGGTAGGTACTGAGAGGGAGCGGGGCCCGCCCGTGGGCAGGAGGTGCTGGGGGGGGAGGGGAGAGTAGTGCAGAGAGGCGTGAGGGGAAGGTTCTGGTAGGGGGCTCCTCACCCCTGCCCAGCTGCCGCTCGCCTCCTCATTCGCCTCACCTCCCCGCTGCCTCCTGCGGGGACCCCAGCGGTCACCCCGATTCACCGTACCCAAGGGATGGCTCTGAGTGCCCATATATGTGACCAGCCAGAATCACAGGCTTAGATAGGCACTTTGCAGGAACATATATATCTCACTACCCAGATAGGTATCCAGCACACAGATGTTACTCTTCAATTTTAACATGGAGATAGATATTTGTTACTGAGCTGTACATGGAAGCACATTTCCAACCTAAGCTAAAAAGTTACATAGGGAGAGTTTTCTGCTCCTTCATCCTTACCCTCTTGCATTTTACATCACGGTGGCAATGGTATGCATAAGGACAATTTGTACATGTACGGTCTAGCTCATGCAGAGGAGTCACTTTTGCTACCACCATTCTCTGTCTCAACATCAGAGCTGTCTCTCTCTGTCCAGTTGGGAGCTCCTGTTTAAGTTAAGATGGCTGGCACTGGTTGGCTAAGGGCTGTCTCCATGGTGGGGTAATGCCTTATACGTGGCTGTGCTTTCTAAAGCGCACAAATGTGTTGTGTTAATTGGTCCCTGTAGACCCTGCTTTTGCACACTAACGGTTCTCTTGTAGTGCACTTTAACACTGTCGTTTCAAACATAACTATGTTGAAGTGCACCACCAGGGAGTACCCAGACTAACTAATACGCAACACATTCCTGTGCTTTATAAAATACTCCACCCCCGTAGTGCGCAATACCACACCATGTAGATAAGTCCTAAGACTTGGTTCTCACCCGTTCACTGGGTATTTGTATTAGCCACTTGCTTTAATCTCACAAAGCTTAATTACAGGGATGCCAAGAACGAGAAGTTAATTCTAGCCCACATGGAACTTGCTTTTAAGTAATTTCCATGATATTTTTCCCTTCTTCATTTTTAACTGGATTTTAAAATGCCTGCTGAATGCTGGAAAAATCTCTTTGTTGGTTATTAGCTATATTAAAGGCGAAGTACTCTAGAGCAATATACTCAGAGGTAACAAAATAATCAAGCTTGATTTCTTACTTTCAAGAATTTCTCAAATGTTTTAGGTGCTGCGCTCCTTAAATTCTGCCACACATCATCCACAAGGTGTGCTCTTCTGATCGCTAAAAACCATGGCACCAGGAAAGAGTTTTCCTACAAAACAGAATAGACAATGTGTTACAAGCTTTACATTCTTTTGGTTTTTAAATTGTTTAAAAAAAACCTCATTGACTTTGGCAATACGTACGTTATATATCCCGAACAGAATTTGGCGGTCAATGTCATAAACCACAATCTTATCTTGCATGTCAAAGATGCAAGGATATGCAGTCAGTTTCAACAAAGCCCTCTGAAATGACAAGAAAGTTTCATTTTCAATTAGGAAAATGTATTTAAAATATCACTGCGATAAAGACAAGCTGGATTGTCAGTTGTTCCTCTGTCATGTTATGTACATAAGGCCGTATTTTTAAAAGGAACGTCCAAAAGTGAAATCCCCCATTTGTCTGTTAAAATGGCCACTTACAGGTTCTGTTCCCTACTGTGAGTACCTCAGCTCTAAAGCCTGATATTCTGCACCCTTGTTCACAATGCACCATACCTCATTACAGAAGTAGTCCCATTGAAATCAGAATCAGGCCTTCACATTTTGCATGCTCAAATGCATGGTTTTCACTTGCAAACTCGGTACACTTCGGAAAGCTGCTTTTGAAATTTGGGCCTAGGCATTATAATTACAGCAATGAGCATGGGCAGTAGAAATTCCCAGATAGCTTATACAGATTCAGCATATTTTCTTCAAAATCTATTGAATTTTTGCAGAGGTTTTCAGCTCCCCACAATTCTGTTTGTCGCTACTCTTAAATTTCAATGGTAGCTATCATTAAAGGCATAATGATGAACATTCCAAAGCAATATATTAACCAACAAAAGGAGACAGTGAGTGTAGGTTATAAACACAAGGGTTGACTGATATTTGTGGATTTCACCTAAATTGCAAAATCTGAAAACAACACCCCAGTCTTTGAGACTGGACCATTTTATTAATAAATTTGCAGCAAATGTGTGAGAAATGCTGCTGGTATGGAGACATCTGAATGGTTTGAGAACTGTGCCACTCACTATAGCAACTATGCCTACTCAAATATTTATTTGGTAAGTTACGGCAGGAGGTTTCAATCTGGTATACTTCCAAAACTATTGTGGACAGGCTGAGCCTGCTCCTGTCATTTGCTGTGTGTGGGCCAACCCTTTTATCATCATGGAAACCCCTTGAAATCAACAACAAATTAGAAGATTGGGGCTTTAGGAGCTAGAAAAGATAACCGTCCAAGAGAATGCATGGATGAAAAAAATTACATCCCTCTCTTGGTTATCTCACCCCAGCTGCAGAGCAAGAAAGATAACAGCATATAAGTTTACACTAGGAAGGTCTAGAAAGAAAAATGTAGTGCTTGTATAGATTTCTAATGAACTATTATACTGTGCAGAACATCACAATGTTTCTCTACCACTGTGGATGAGCTCTTATTAAACTGCTGTAACACAGATATAAAAACCGGAAATATTAAGTGAGTGTTGAATACTCAACACATGAACCCATTTTACACCTTTTTTGGTTTTAAACAGAGGTTTACAATTAAGTTTTATTTGTAAAAGCTGCTGCAAGAAGAACACCCAATATTTCCCTTCTCCTGATGCCCTAGAGGATGGACTATCTCCAGCCCAGCGTCTCCTCTTGTAGGAATTGAAAAGGATAGTAATTCTTCCCTGTCAATCCCTGAACCTGTACGCTATAGAGATGCTGGGGGGAGTCAGACCCCAAACCCATCTCAAAGAAAACAGGTCAGGAAAGGGTATGTGTAGGGCAGGAGGTGTGGGGCTCAGGCCAGATAAACCTTTAAAGACTTAGGCAGACGTTTATTGAAAAGACTAAAATCCAAACCCAGCTTGAATTCTGGTGGGTTCTGTGTTCCAACCAAACATTTTGCATCACTGTGTTTCTTATGACTAATTTTCACTCAGAACCATCTCTACTAACGGTCTGGGATTTTTTGGATGACTGAGTGTTCAACAAGAAGTACATTTTAATGCTAATGTCCAAAGGCCAATTTCTAATTGGATATGAAATATAGCTTACCGTTTCCAAACGCTTTGAAATCTCGTTTTTGATCCGCTGCTCAAAAGTCTAAAAAAAGAGAATAGGTGTTTTAATAGCACCTTTCAAACTTCAGATACTGCAAAGCACTCTACAAAAGAATGAGTTATGTACCAGTAACGTGAACATCTGGACCGTTGAGTAACCATTGCACAAATTTAGCAAAATGATTCATCATTATAGGTACCTTTTAGGAAATATTCAAAAATAGATATTATACAAAATAGTCTAATTCAAGATGCCACATCAAAAAGAAAACCTGGTTACTAGCTTCTCTACTGAATAGGGAAAAACCTCAGCCAGTGTGTTCTTTAGAAATAATACCGAAGCAAACACTACTCTCCCCTCCCTTGCTCCCTTCTCTTACCTTGTTAATTTCATTATGCTTCATAATACACTGTTTGTCATTTAACCGCAGTTGCAGTGTAATCACACTGCTGTTTTTTTATATGACTACTTCATAGAACCAGAAGTTGAACTATATGACTGAACTGCTTATCTAAAAGCATCACTGCAATGTGATTAGTCACTGGATTAGAAAGTGTAACCAGAAGATTTTATTTAAGGAGGAAAAACTACAGTAAAGTGCATTGTCCACATGATGAACAATATTAGGCAATAACTGAAAATACATTATTTAGAATAGATTTGGAGTTCAAGAAGAGGAGGCAAATATTCTATGTCCCTCCCCTCTTCCTCCCCTTACTTTAGATATCAGCAAGTCTGGTTTTCACCAGTATTTAAATGATAGTGCATTTTGACTTCTATGACTCATTGCTGGATAAGACAAGATAGTTTTTTGTTCATTGCTAAGAACATAAGAACAGCCATACAGGATCAGACCAAAGGTCCATCTAGCCCAGTATCCTGTCTTCCGACAGTGGCCAATGCCAGGTGCTTCAGAGGGAATGAACAAAACAGGACAATTATGAAGTGATCCATCACCTGTTGTCCATTCCCAGCTTCTGGCAGTTAGAGGCTTATGACACCCAGAGTATGGGGTTGCATCCCTGGCCATCTTGGCTAATAGCCACTGATGGCCCTATTGTCCATGAACTTATCTTAAGGTATGTCTACACTGCCCACATTACAGCGTGGCCGAATATCCACCCCGAATGAGCAGTGGTAGCTTTATCGCCGGGATAAAGCACTGTCTATACTGGCACTTTTCTTTTGTCAATCAGGGGTGTGTTTTTTCACACCCCTGAATGACTAAAATTTTAGCGCTGAAAGTAGCAGTGTAGACACAGCCTAATTCTTTTTGAACCCTGTTATAGTTTTGGCCTTCACAACATCCTCTGGCAACGAGTTCCACAGGTTGACTATGCGTTGTGTGAAGAAGAACTTCCTTATATTTGTTTTAAACCTGCTGCCTATTAATTGGGTGACCCCTGGTTTGTTGTGTTATGTGGTGGGGTAAATAATACTTCCTTGTTCACTTTCTCCACAGCAGTCTTGATTTTATAAACCTCTATTATATCGCCCCTTTGTCATCTGTTCTCCAAGCTGAAAAGTCCCAGTCTTATTAATTTCTCCTCTTATGGAAGCTGTTCCATCCTCCTAATCATTTGTTGCCCATCTCCAATTCCAATACATCTTTTTTGAAACAGGGTGACCAGATCTGCACACAGTATTCATGGTGTAGGTGTACCATGGATTCATATAGTGGCATTATGATATTTTCTGTCTTATCTATCCCAGTGGTTCCCAAACTTGTTCTGCCTCTTGTGCAGGGAAAGCCCCTGGCGGGCCGGGCCGGTTTGTTTACCTGCTGCGTCCGCAGGTTCGGCCGATCGCGGCTCCCAATGGCTGCGGTACAGCAGCTCCCATTGGCCTGGAGCAGCGAACTGCGGCCACTGGGAGCTGCAATCGATCGAACCTGCGGACGCGGCAGGTAAACAAACTGGCCCAGCCCGCCAGGGGCTTTCCCTGTACAAGCGGCAGAACAAGTTTGGGAACCACTGATCTATCCCTTTCCTAATGGTTCCTAACATTTTGTTAGCTTTTTTGCCTGCAGCTACACATTAAGCAGATGTTTTCAGAAACCATCCACTTTGACTCAAACATCTCTTTCTTGAGGGGTAACAGCTAATTTAGACCCCATAGTTTTGTATGTATAGTTGGGATTATGTTTTCCAATGTCCATTACTTTGCATTTATCAACACTGAATTTCATCTTCCATTTTCTTGCCCAGTCACTCAGTTTTGTGAGATCCCTTTGGAACTCTTCACATTCTGCTTTGGACTTAACTATCTTGTGTAATTTTTCATCATCTGAAAATTTTGCCACTTCACTATTTACCCCTTGTTCCAGATCATTTATGAATAAGTCAAACAGCACTGGTCCCAGTGCACACCCCTAGGGGACATCACTATTGTGGAAGTAGGGAAAGAATTAACAAGGATTTGAAGGGGAGCTTAATGCATGTCACTCAGTTAGCAAGAGTCAGGCTCGTAGTTAGCAAGAGTTAGGCCACACTGTAACCCTAATGACGTGAGACTTGTAGAAGCGAGGATGGTGTGAGGCGAGAGGGAAAGAACTGTGTGAGAAGTTATTATGACCTTGCAACTGACCAAATATGTAGACTGGCGTCTCCTAGAAGTGAGAAAAATAAGATAGCAGGATGGCTTATGTATAAACAAAATGCAGTTGTTGCTCATTATTGTCTGTATTATTGCTTGTTATTGTCTGTAACAAAGGTATAAATGCTTGCTGTAATTGTTTACCTGTTGAGAGACCTGTCCGGGACTGGGGCAACCCTGTGTCCTAGGGCACTCCCTCCCTCTATTGTAATTACTGGAGAAATAATAAAGTATTTGATTTTGCTGCACCCAAAAAAAAAAAGCGAGAACTGAGTTTTTCTCCGACACTATCTACCTCTCTCCATTCCGAAAACTGACCATTTATTCCTCCCCTTTATTTCCTATTTTTTAAACCAGTTACTGATCCATGAAAGGACCTTCCCTCTTATCCCAGGATTGCTTACTTTGTTTAAAAGCCTTTGGTGTGGTACCTTATCAAAGGCTTTCTGAAAGTCAGCATACATTATATCCACTGGATCACCCTTGTCCACATGCTTGTTGACTCCCTAAAATAATTCTAATAGATTGGAGAGGCATGACTTTCCTTTACAAATGCTATGTTGACTCTTCCCCAACAAATTGTGTTCATTTATGTGTCTGATAATTCTGTTCTTTACTATAGTTTCAACCAATTTGCCTGGACTGAAGTTAGGCTCACTGGCCTGAAATCGCCAGGATCGCCTCTGGAGCCTTTTAAAAAAATTGGTGACACATTAGCTATACACAAGTCATCTGGTACAAAAGCTGATTTAAGTGGTAGGTTACACCACACTTAATAGTTCTGCAATTTCATATCTGAGTTCCTTCAGAACTCTTGGGTGAACATCATCTGGTCCTGGTGATTTATTACTGTTTAATTTATCTATTTGTTCCAAAACCTCCTCTACTGACACCTCAGTCTGAGACAGTTCCTCAAATTTGTCTTCCTTGAGTGCTCTTTTAAGCAAGTTCATTGTCCAGTGGCCCCACTGATTGTTTGGCAGCTGTTTCTGATGTACTCAAAAAACAATTTGCTGTTAGTTCTTGAGTCTTTGGCTAGTTGTTCTTCAAATTCTTTATTGGTCTGTCTAATTCTATTTGACTTACCAGAGTTTATGCTCCTTTCTAGTTTCCTCAGTGGGATTTGACTTCCAATTTTTAAAGGATACCTTTTTGCCTCTAACTGCTTCTTTTACTATGTTGTTTAGCCATGGGGGTACTTTTTTGGTCGTCTTACTGTGTTTTTTAATTTGGGTATACATTTAATTTGAGCCTCTATTATGGTGTTTTAAAAAGTTTCTATGAGGCTTGAAGACATTTCACTATTGTGACTGTACCTTTTAATTTTCCTTTAACTAGCTTCCTCATTTTTGTGTAGTTCCCCTTTCTGAAGTTAAATGCTACTGTGCTGGGCTTCATTGGTATTTTCCCTCCTGCAAGGATGTTAAATGTAATTACTTTATGGTCACTATTACCAAGCGGTTCAGCTATATTCACCTCTTGGACCAGATCCTGTGCTCCACTTAGGACTAAATCCAGAATTGCCTCTCCTCTTGTGGGGTCCAGGAGAAGCTGTTCCAAGAAGCAGATATTAATGGTGTCTAGAAATTTTATCTCAATATCCCATCCCGAGGTGACAGATATATCCAGTCAATATGGGGATAGCTGAAATCCCCCAATAAATATTATTGAGTTTTCTACTTTTGTAGCCTCTCTATTCTCCTAGAGCATTTCTCGATCATGATCACCATCCTGGTCAGGTGGTTGGTAGTATATTCCTACTCCTATACTCTCGTTATTCAAGCTTGGAATTTCTATACATAGAGATTCTATGATACAGTTTGATTGATTGATTGATTACTATATTTGACTCCATGCTTTCTTTCACATCGAGTGCCACTCCCCCATCAACACAATCTACTCTTGTCATTTCTATATATTTTGTACCCTGGTATTACCATATCCCATTGATTATCATCATTCCACCAAGTTTCTCTGATGCATCAAAATCTTCATTTAATCCTTATTTATCCATATCCTCATTTAGTATCAGGCACTCAAATTCACCCATCTTAGAATTTAGACTTCTAGCATTTGTATACAAATACTTATAAAATTTGTCACTTTTTAGTTGTCTGCCTTCATGTGATGTAATTGAATGGGACATTTTTTCATTTGACTGTTTCTCTTCAGTTCCTACCTGTACTCTATGAACTTCTATCCTCTCATCTTTACTAGGATATAGAGAATCCTTGTTAATAGAGAGTCTCCTCTAAGGGATGTCTCAGTCCTCTGTACCTGTCGGCCCTCAGTCCTTCCCCCCAGCTCCTCTACAATCTTCTCAATTTTACGCCAGCAATCTGGTTTCGTTGTGATTTAGGAAAACCCATCTTTCCTGTATAGGTTCCTCCTTTTCCAAAAGGTTCCCCAGTTGCTAAAAAACTAAAACCTCCTCCCTACACCATTGGCTCATTCATACATTGAGACCCTGTAGCTCTCCCTGTCTAGCTGGCCCTGCACGTGGATCTGGAAGCATTTCAGAGAATGCTACCATGGAGGTCCTGGTCTTCAATCTCTTACCTAACAGCCTCCATTTGGCATCCAGGATCTCTCTTCTATCCTTCCCTATGTCATTGGTACCTACATGTACCGCAACCACCAGCTCCTCCCCAGCACTGCACATAGGACTGTCTAGATGTCTGGAGAGATCCACAACCTTCGTACTTGGCAGGCAGTTCTCCAGGTCATCACAAACCCAGCTATCTATATTTCTAATGATCGAATCTCCCATCACTATTAGCCATCTCTTCCTAATAACTGAGATTTCTTCTCCCAGAGAGGTAACCTCAGTGCAAGAGGATACCGTGACATCATCTGGAAGGAGGGTCCCAACTATGGAATCATTTCCCTCTGCTCCAGTTTGATGTTCTCCTTCCCCAAGACTTTCATCTCCCTCAACAGCACAGAGGCTATCAGATTGTGGGGAAACTGTCCAGGAAAATCTCATTTATGTCCCTATCTGTCTCCCTTAGCTCCTCCAGTTCAGCCACTCTGGTCTCCAGAGCCCATACTCAGTCTGTGAGGACCATGAGCTCCTTGCACCGAATGCACACATATGCCACCTTCCCACAGGCAGGTAATCATACATTCAATGCAATTAACTGGATAGACCCCACTCTACTGCTGGACTTCTGCCTGCATTCTTTTATATTCCTGCAGCTTTTTTGGGTGGGGGAGTGTTTGTTGGCCTAAACGGAGAGGGAGAGTAACCCTGCCCCCTAGTTAACAGATCCTAAAGGGCTTAGGGATCAAAGCCTCCTTAAGACGCTCTCAGCCTTGCTGAGCAGGCCACTAGGCTCAGCACACCGCCCTCCAACAAACCACACAGCATACTTCAGTCAAGCAGCAAGCACACAACAAATAGACATCAAACGCTGAAAACTAAGAGCAAATGAGACTCAAAACCAAAGTCCGCTATTAGATAAAGACAAGAGAGACCTCAAGGATGAAGTTTAGACCCGGTCTATGCTGAGGATTTCAGCCATCGGTGCCAAACCATGGATGTAGCTGAACTAGTGCAAACCCCTAGTATTGATAGCCACAAGCAGCTGTAATCGGCATGGGTGTACCTTTCCCTTGCATAGTGCAAATCATGGCGTATAACCCACTATCTATGCTAGGGGCAGCCCTGATGCAGCTGTATCAGTGGCTAGTCAGTGATATATTGAATCAGGGCATATTCTCTAAGGAAGACAAGACCCGATTAAATCTATGGCTAAGAAAAGGTGAAAATCTATAAAACAGCCTCATGTAACAAACACTTAACATTGTGTGCAGAATTATAGCTGCTAGTTAGACATAATGAATACACATCCAATCAGCATGAGACCCAAAGTCATACCCGATTCTCCCAGATGTGATTTCTGCATATTCCAATATAAGACTGATTTAAACTAAAGCAGTGCAAAGCCCTGTGTGGACACTCTTGAATCAGTTTAAAAATGGCTTATGTCAATTTTAATATCATTCAAAAATGGCCTTTGCACCAATTTAACTACAAGAATCGGAAACAATGCCTTTGGTTAAACAGGTGCAAATTAGTTTGTAGAGCGGGTCTCAGTAACAAACAAAATCTGGAGTGAAAATTTGTTTGAAGTTGTTATGTAGCTCCCGTCCATGACTCAAAGGAAATTAAAATGTTCTGTTGGCTTCCTGGTGAAAAGTTTCAAAGGACTGTATAAGAGTCCATTAATTCTGAATGGATAAACCCCAAAATAAGAAGAAATATAATGGGCCAGATCCTGGCTCCCATTGCAGCTGCTTTGCAATGACTGGCCGATGGATTGGCTACGTCAGGCACGTGGGAATCTCCAGATCATGTAGCACCAATGTTTCCTCCTATGCTAACTCTGCTCCCAAGCCTCCAGTGAAGGGGGGATGTGGCCATGGAAAAGGAGGTGTAGCTGGGGGGGGTGATTGCACCCAGTCGATCTCTGACTGCCAAAACAACCTCGGATGTCATGGGCGGCTGGCACAACTTAGAAGAGCCTTGCTGTTCTGAATGGTGTAACGGGGCCAGCCTAATGCCCAGTAGCCATGGACCGGAGAGGATGTAAAGCTTTCTGAGCTGCACTGGGGATAGAAGAGCTGGACCCAAGGATTTGGCCCCAATATCTCTAACTTCCTGAATAACAACAAGAAAATACATTGCAGTTTTGGAAAGATGTTCTACTTACTGGTCCTTCATCCAAATCCCAATCCTGTCCCCAAATCATTTTCACTTCAGGTACATAGAAGTTGTTTTCTTGTATTTTGAAACCAGCACTGGAATTCACCTGCATCAATACGTACAGTGTTAAAAGGAAACAGCCAGCGGATCCTATGAGCTAGGAACACAATCTATAGAACAGAACTATATTGCAAATGTACCATAGCACTTTTCACAAAGGAGCAAAGTACATGGGCAGAAGTGCAAAACCAATACAATAAACAGAACCCTACAGCTAAGAATCGTAGTATACTCTGTGCATTAATTGAGAATTCCACGGGCCTGATTTTCTTTTACACCGAAGCTCCTTTACACAGCTCTGGCAGTGAGCACATATTGCATTTATACTCACGTAAGGCCCTTCTTTACTACGAGAATGGGAGAAGGGGCCTTAGTGTAAATGGGAATCAGGACCTTTGTATTACACCGTATCTTAGAATGACAGTGTAGATTTCCCAAGGGAGACAATTCTACCAAATGGGGATGAGAGGGACAAAGAAAGGCCTTTTACTTAGACGTGGCAAATATGGAGAGACAGGGGAGGAATCAGAAGAAAAACAGATTCTAATCAGGTCAGTAAATAAAAAACAAGCAGAGCTAATTCAAACAAATCCAGGGCTTCCAGCAAAGGTATTAGCTTAGGGTCCCCATGATTTAAGGCCCAAGATTCAGTGTGTAAGTTTACCCGAGTTCCCTCCAACTTCCCATCTGCCCCCAAATCCTATGCCAACGATGGTGCAAATCCAGTGGAGGTGCTCAGAAAGTCGTGTGTCTGGAACTGGTGCATGGGCTTGTTGAGAGAGAGTTAAGAAAGTGGTGGATGAAACGGGAAGAGGGGGTGAAATCTGTGATGCTGAACATCCAGGACAGTAATAAAAGGGGAGAGAACCCCTATCTCTCCAGAGGATTCAAGTTATTATGACCTCAGAGCAGCTGATCAGTGTGAAAAAACTTCTGCAGCATTAGAGTGCAACCAGCAAACATCACACTCACATTTCAACCTGCCTCTGGGGTGGGGCCCACAAGACATGGGGCAGGCCCCTAATGGAAGAATAAGAGGGAAATAGAGTTCAGCCTCACTGATTGCAGACCCCTATGCCGGTTATTCTTGTGTAGGGGGCAAATGGGGCCTGGTAATGGGGCAAAGCAACATTACAGTTCCAGTCTCTTCGCACAGATGGGACAAAGTGTATTCTGCTCTGTAATCAGCAATTGTACCTCAGGTACGAACAGGGTGACCAGATGTCCCGATTTTATAGGGACAGTCCCAATATTCGGGGCTTTGTCTTATATAAGTGCCTATTACCCCCCCACCCCTGTCCTGATTTTGCACACTCGCTATCTGGTCACCCTTGGTATGAAAGCCATGTATTCATAAATTCAAGAAATAAATACATGAAAAAATATTCGAATCATATGTGTATTTTCTAACCCACCAGAGCCAAATGCTTTCCTACCTGGTAAAGAATCTGCAGCATTTTCAGAGTCCTATTCAAGTGTGGTTCACAGGTAACTTCTTCAGAGTTTCTGGCTTGCATGATGAAAAGACATAAATTGATTCTGGAAACCCTTTGATATATGCTCACTAGGTCCTTGAAAAAGGATATTTCTAGATTTGACCACAGGGATTCTGTAAAGAAAACAACTGTTGACATCTCTACCTTAGACAATATACAAATAGACCTTAGTAAGATCTGTCCTTTGGACAACAGCAGTTCGTTTTGTTTTTAAATGAACCGAATAAAGCACTTGGTTTTAAACTAAACTAGTAAATCTCACACTCATATAATGCTCTTATCTGTAGACTGCTCCAGACAAGTTATCCCTTCGCATGTATTTCTGCATAAGCAGCTTGTCAAAACCCTTTTCCATTGTAGAAAATATCTGGGATGAAATCCTGGCCCAACTGAAGTCAATGGAAGTATTTCCCCCATCCCTCCCCAGAAAGTGCTGAAGAACTCAGGTGATCCAGCGGTACTGCTATAGGCCTTACCAAGAACTTTCAGATCTTTTTGTTGGAGACTCAGGATGGCTGCTGCTAGCCGATCAAGAAGACAGTCAGACATGTTATCCTGCCCCCGTAAAAGGACAGGAATGATCAGGTAGAGCCTGAGAGCTTCAGGTGAGCTGGGAGAGGAAGACAGCAATGACAGCAATTTCTCAACTGCAGAGATCATCTGGGGGATTGAGGGAGCAAGGGGACAAGAGAAATTAAAAAATGCTGTGGAGTTTTGCCATAATTTATTACTTATAACAGCAAGAATAGCAGAATTCCCAGTTTCACGTCCCATCTTCTTTCATACGCTGAACTGGGACTCAGGAGATCTGGGTTCAATTCATGACTTTGCCACAGATTTCCTGTGTGACTAGGCAAATCACTTAATCTGTCAGTGCCTCAGATTCCCCATCACTAAAATTAGGATAATAATAATTCTTCCACCCTTGTCCATATGCCTGCCAATTTAGAGACAGTAAGCTCTTTGAGACAAGCACCATCTCACACTCTGTGTTTGTATAGTGCCCAGCACAACGCACACCTTCTGCACCACCGTTTTGCAGATTGATCAATTTCACTTCTAGTCAGTTTCCCTTTCCGTTTCTGTTGCTGTAGCAGGGAGAGTTTGAATTAGGAAAACAAGCTTAGAACCAAAAAACAAAACAAAACAACCATGAAAACATTACGTGAACCTCAGTCATTACATGGCCTTCATCGCCATAATATCTTAGCAACTTCTAATTTAATACAAAGAAAGAACCACAAATGAAACTCTCTCTGCTCCACTGGAAGCAGCTCTGAGAGGCAGTAGATTTGGTTTTTTCCTGTTTATGGTAGAGTCTATAAAGCACTTGAAAAACCCAGACCTACATTTTGTCAGCATCCCTTTGTGAAAAAAAAATGGGATGATCCAAAGCTACTGGGTATCAGTGTAACAAGTATCATTTCTACACCACTTCTTACCTCCTGGAAAACTTTTGGTTTCTTGTTCATCTTCTCATAAAAAAGAAGCACTGCTGACATATCCACACCTGAGATTTCTTTGGAGGTTCTGAAATGTTTGTCTCTACTGGAAGGGAAGAAAAATCAGGGATGTGAAAGATCTGCTCTTCTGCTGTGTATTACTGGCTAAACTTTGAAGCATTTTAACACTCCTTGGGTGTGAAGGGAATGTACATTCTGAGAAATGCTTAACCCTAATTCCAATTACTATAATTATATTCTGCCTACCAAGAAATTCTCACTGCAGCATCAGTTGAATGATATTCCATACTCCCTGTTCTAAACTCTCACATAGCGTGGCTGTGTGTTGTTAATCAGCTGCTTGCCATATTCCACCCTACAAGTGGTTGCATTTCAGTGCTGGGTAAAGTAACATTTATGAAATGATTTGGAATCCTTCTGGGTATAAGATGCTATATAAATGTAAGTTTATTAACAGTAAATGTTAATATGTGACAAACCTGGCCGATCTTCATTTTGGGTAAAGTGCTTTTCTCACATCCACGTGATAAGCCTCCACTCAGAGCCTTTGCCCTCTCTACATTAGTGGGAGATGGGAGCATGCAAGGAGAGCAGAGTTCTAAATCTTGGCCCCCACGCAGGGCCGGCTCCAGGCACCAGCTCAGCAAGCAGGTGCTTGGGGTGGCCAAGAGGAAGGGATGGCAAGTCGGGATCTTCAGCGGCGGGTCCCTCGGTCCCTCTCGGAGGGAAGGACCTGCTGCCGAATTGCCGCCAAAGAAGAAAGCGGCATGGAGCAAAAACCCTGGAGCCAGCCCCACCCCCACATCCATATTTAGGCAACAAAGTGATTAGATTTTGCAAGTGTGCTGAGCACCCCTAGTTCCCACTGACCTCAATGGGACCTGGGTTTGCTCAGCACCTTTGAAAATCAGGCCACTTATTTAAGTGCCTAAATGTGAATTTCGAAGCTTAATTTTAGGCACTCATTTTTTTTAAATCTTGGTCAAGATCTGTTATGTGGATCCAGAGGAGAATTTTAGCCTTCCCTTGAAAAAAAATTCTATAAGCTTCTATTTTACAAATCCAGATAATCCTAGCAATCTCTACATTCATTGTGATGTAGCTACTTTCTGACTATTTATACACAGCTGATGTACTATTTTGTTTTCAAATTCGTGCACTCTACCTTTTGTCCAAGAAACTTCCATTGACACAAGCCTCAGATGAAAAGATCAGCCAAATAGTCCTGTTAATTTAAAAGAACAACAAAAACAACCCAGAATCAATCATTCCAACAAAAACAGCAGCAACAGTCTGAATAAACAGCAAAGATGTGTACAAATTGGTTTGTGATTTAAAGATGCCGGCTGTTCTAAATGCCACTTTCCTTACCACTTACCTTAAATTAAAAATACTTGGAAAATCACTGAGATCCAAATTAGCCATGTGAGGATAGATTTTCAAAAGAGCCAGTTTTTGAAGTACTCAGCATGCATAATTGGGGCCAGACTTCCCGAAAGAAAGTCAGCTCCCTTTCAGGCACCTCAAAAAGGCGAGATTTTCAGAAGTGTTCAGCATCGCAATGTACCAAGTTATGATGAAAATCTGCCCACTTATTTCTGTGCCTAAAAGAGAGCTGAGCATTTCTGAAAATTGGGCACCAATTGTGCATGCTGAGTCCTTCTGAAAATTCCAGCCAAGCTTCTCAATGGACTTTGCATCAGGCTCTTTTGTTTTAAGGCCACCACGCTTTGGGGTTAAGTCTCCCCCTGGATGTGCGCTCTTAACTCCCAGTAACACTAGTGGCATGTATATATTTGCAATAAGAGGAGGATACACTCCTAAAGCTGGCCGGAGCGTCTCAACCTCTGTACTTGTGAAATGTCCACTTCCATCTTTTTGCAAGAAAATGGTGACCAAGGGCCAAAACACTAGAGCCCTTGTTTCATTAATGTGAGTTTTGCCTGAGCAAAGACGCAGTAAAGCGTTGCTGGACTGAGTCTCAAAACAGCAAACAAGCAAATAGCCAGTTCTGCGTCTCTGCCATAGTCCTTTTAATTACATTCCTGACAAGATTTTTTGAAAGGGAAGAACATTACCAAGAAAATACAGTGTTTTGAACATTTAGCATTTACAGTATCAATGGAAAAACCCACCGGGGAGCTGACTTACTTCTTTATAGTCTCCCACTGTTTAGGATCCGAATTAGAAATCCATTTATCCACCTCCTTGTCTTCTGCTATGGCAGTTCCGTTCAAAGTAACATATGGATTCTGTATACAAGGGGCAAGAATGTCAATGAGGTTAGAAGCCCAGTAGAGGAGACTCTGGTTAGCTAGGATCACAGCCAAACTGGGAGTGAACAAATGGGCTTCCAATCAGTAGACAATACCACAAGCATAAAATACAGAAATGATGTCATGAGAGAGAGCGAGATTTGCTTTTCTGACACAATTTGGGCTCAGTGTAGGGATGGAGGGAGGTGGGGAGCGTGCTGTGATTTTGGAAGAAAAACCTATCATGGGTCTAGATGGCAAATCCAAATTCATATGTGGCTCAACAGCAGCAAAACAGAAGCCTTGGCCATGAACCACATAGTTAAAAACATACCAGATACTTTGCATACCTTTTTCTTCAAGCAAAGCACAATGCTTTGGTTTCCTCCCGCAATAATTTGAATCACCTTTTCAGAGGTACTGTTTCCTGTGAAGGGATAAAGAAGAAAAGCATGAGCCAAAGAACAATCCCTTATCTTTAGAAAGTTCAGTGCCTGGACAAGGCATATAAAAACAAACCTTAAAAACTAATCAAAAGCTCCCAGCCTCAGAAGTGATTCTATATAACATTTATTTATCATGGTGAAAACAGTAAACGTATCTCTGATGGGATCAGCCAGCAGCGTGGGGACACTGGAAGAGGGTGGCTGGCCAATCTAAAAGCAGCATGCAAGTTCCTGCATCTTCTGGTTGGCAGGAAGAAGCCAGCTGTGGAGAGCTGTGTTTGTCTCTAGTTCATGGAAGGTCTTAGTTCCAGATCTCCAACACAGAGGCAGAGCTTCTTCCACAGAAGCAGAGCTTCTTCCACAAAAGAGTGGTTATCAAGCCTGAAGAGACCCAAGGAAAGTCAGAGTCTCCTAAATACAAAACTCAGAGGAACCCCATTTCTGAGAGGGGTAAAGCCTGCCCACTGCAGGTTAACCTGAGTCACCTTAAGGTTATAATAAGCCCATAAAGGGGGAGTCTGTTTCCTTAGTTGCTTTCTGTACAGTTCTTGTGGTGGTATCTAGCTAGCGTTCCTCATTATTTTCCATATTTTACTTTGTTACTTGTACTTTGTTGTTAGAAAAGTGTGATATAACGGTTTCCAACTGTCACTTTGTAATATGGTACTTTTTTTAAATAAGGGAATATAAAAAAGGAATAAGAAGCTAATTTTGATCTGCCCTCAATATCACTGCATGTTTACCCAATATATGAGAGAGATCTGGATATATCCCAGATGTCCCAAACAGCTACAAACCTAGGAGCATGGAGGGCAACAGTGAAAAACTATTGCTATAATCCTCTGAAGAACTGCCTAGTTATGGCCAGGGTGTGCTGTTGAGAAGACATCTGTCCTATTCATTAAAATTGAGTTTGGTACCAGAGTCAATGGCTCTTCACTAGCTTGGTTTCCACATCTCTAACATTACTAGACTCAGTCAGTGCCTCATGGACAAGACTAATTGAAGAGGTTTAAATCTGAGTTTCAGAATAAGGTGTGAAGTAATTTAAAATGACTTAATTAAAAAAAAAATCCAGCGAATGAGAATGCACAGCACATCTAGCTAAACACCAATAGGTACAATGATGTAAGCAGCTATTAAGCAACCCTTTAAAGGCATGATGTTCTTTCTACAATTGCATTGCATCATAGAAGAGGCAACTGAGACAATTAAATAGATTGAACAGCACAGCAGTAAGAGTAGCCTGCAGTACATTGCCTGAAGAGGAGAAATACCAGAATCCACAGTTGACCCTTAACATCAATGCCATGGCTGCTCAGTTACACCCCCTGCTGGCTCGCTGTGGTGTAGCCAGCACTCCCTGCCTCAGGTTCCTTCCCAAAGGTGGTCTCCTTGGCTTTCCAGGCACCTGGCTGTGATGGAGATGTGGCTTAACTTTCTGGCCAAGTGACAAACAAACCTCACTTGTTCCAGGGTAGCAAAAGTCCAAACTAAAAACTCCCAAACAAGCAAAAGGGCTTCTGCCCTTCAGGGCTTCCCTTCAGCAATGCCCTCCTGGCCCCATTCCCAGCCCCTTTCTGGGCTAACGTTTGAGAATATAGCAGCCTCTGGGATAGAGCACGCGGCCCCTAGACTTGCTCCCCTGGAGTACCATTTCCCTCCAAACCTCAGTTCAGGGCCTTCCTCAGGTGCCGACTCCCTGTGGTTCCAACTCAGCCAGATCTCACACAGCCCTTTTAAAAGGACCAGGTGTTCACTAATCTATCACTTGACCTCTCCTTAGTCCTGCCCCCTCAGGGTGGGAAGCAGCTAATTAATTATGGTGGCACAGGTGTGGTTGGCCCCCAACTCCCCTTAGAGGGGACAGTTACCCGGTGACAGCTTATTTAGACATCAGGCCGAGAGGTAAAGAAGATACCAGGGTAACTGTTGCTTCAGGCAAAGCAACTCTGCCGGAATGTTTTCCCCCAGAGTCCTCTAGTACATTAGTCATCAGGGAAACCACTCATTTATTCAGGCTAGGGAGAAAGATGGCAAGTTTTGCCTTTGGAAGTGAGTGTGATTCTCATGAGTTTGCCCAATTTGAAGGAGAAGATAGCAGTTAGTGACTTTATCCTGGCAGGAGGTTCCCCACACAAATATCTACTTAGTTCTTCTCAAGTGTTTGTAAGGTCAATCATCTCAATTGCTTTCAGGCTGTCCAATGTTTAGGCACAAGTCTCCTTGTTTCCAGCCCTCTCTCTCCCTCGCTCTTGTCACTCCACTCCTTAAACAAAACGTGTTTTTCATTTTAAAAAACAAACTCCTCCCTAGTTTGGACCTAAAATAACAAAGTACAGCTCGTAAAGATCTACTGTGCAAATTACCCTGGTTGAGTTTTCCACCATTCACCCAGTCTGAAGGTAATTCGACAGGCAGTGGTATCAACTGATTAGATGTGTCACGATTGCCCAGCTGCCCTTCTGCTCCACAACCAAATGAATAGACTTTTCCCAAGGAGGGGACATAGACAAGCGTGTGCCATCTGTTCAGAGAAGGAAAATGGACAACGTAAGACAACTTAGGATAATACACACAGGCACATTTTCAGAGCAGTACATGGGGGAGCTTCCCATTAAAGTTACTGAGAACCATGCTACAGAAGCCTTCCAGTCAAATTTGTAGGGCATTCCTTACAATAAGCATGGAGAACGGAAAGAACAATGTGTGCATCTTTAGTTAAATGAACACGGTTCCGCTGCTTCCAGATAGCTTTTTATTTTCTAATTTTGAACCAGTGAGAATTACAAACAATAGTGTTCTGCATTGATATTTTTCCATTTGGCAAGCATAAATATTTTCCGTGGTTTTAGGTCTGATCCAAAGCCCACAGGAGTCAACAGGAGATTTTCTGTTGATTCAGTGGACATTGTATCAGGCTGTTAATGACTGAATATAATTTCATAGTTTCCATCATTCACAGTTAGAGTGTAACTGCTCAGTAACACCCATTTTCCCATGTTGTACAGGGATTGACTGGAAATTTTGGTAGATTTCGTCCCTGTTAGGTAATTTGATGGTCTTTTTCTGTTTGACACATGTATGTATTCTTCATCACCTGGTGAGAGCAGCCAGGGATTATGGGTACAGTATGATTTTTAAATCTGCTCATGCGATTGGAGCGGGACTTTGTCCTCATGAAGCTCAATGGAGGGCAGGGTCTGTGTGTGGAAAAGTTAATAAATAAAACGTGTGTCTGGTCAATAGTCTATCAGCTGCGAGCCGTTAAAATAAGAGGAGCTGAAAAAAGTGAGTCCGAGATTTCTTTTCCTAACATCCTCCTGTGCGTCCCAAAAGCTTCGCTAAGTTATCTCCTTGTCATTTTAAAGCTTCAAGGACATTGCCATTTCCTACCTTCCGCATGCTATCTGAGACACCCTTGCTCCAAACAGCTCAGTCACAATACGAGGTGTCAGCTCATTCCGGGTGGAGTTGTGACCAAGTTGCCCATAATCTCCAGCTCCAAAGGTACACACCAGCCCATCCTTGGAGAGGAACAGACAGACATGAGGGTCATGTAATCTCAAAACAGCACAAACTATTAAAAAATGGTAATTGCCAACTATGGACCAGATCCCGCGAATGCTGACACAACTTCACTCATGTGGATAGTCCTGTTGATTATCCAGATAAGACATTAGAGAGACAAGGTGGGTGAGGTAATTGCTTATGTTGGACCAACTTCTGCTGGCAAAAGAGAGGAACTTCTGAGAAGCTGGTCCAACAGAAGATGTTACCTCATCCACCTTGTTTCTCTAATATCCTGAGCTACAACTACACTACATATAAGTCAGAACATGCTACAGACCATAGATCAGGGAATGGGTGATGCAAATACAAATTGAATAATGCTAATGTAACGCCTGATCCTGCATTACCTATACACGTGAGTAACTTTACTCCTGAGCAGGGGTGGCTCTAGACATTTTGCCGCCCCAAGCACGGAGGGTCTGCTGGAAGCCGCGGGACCAGCGGTCCCTCCGTAGGCATGCCTGCGGGAAGTCCACCGAAGCCGCAGGACCAGTGGACCCTCCGCAGGCAAGCCGCCGAAGGCACCCTGCCCGCCACCCTAGCGGCGACCGGCAGAGCGCCCCCCGCGGCTTGCCGCCCCAGGCACGCGCTTGGAGCGCTGGTGCCTGGAGCCGCCCCTGCTCCTGAGAATAGTCCTATTGCTTAAGGGCTTTACTCGTGTGAGTAAACTTAGTAAATAAGTTGTTGTTGTTCTCAGTCATGAGGACACTATAAAAACCATCAAAAAGTAATAATGTTTGGTCATCATTGACAGTTGAACTGCGTGTTGTTAACATTGCCTTGAGACATCCAGTCTCCATGTACTTGGGTTGAAAGTTTCAGCTTCTGCCAGACACTACTGGAATGTCCCTTTGGTTCTTTGATAACCCACGGCTGAATGAGAACAACAACTCATTTAAAGTTCTGCAGGAATTTAAGTAGACTATGGTCCTATAAAACTCAGTTAGCAACTGCCAGGGGCCAGCTTCACATTCCCATAAATGTAAATATTGCCCTTGCAGGGAATCAACACTCTACTAGTTAGTGTATCATCTCTGTTGGGCTCAACTTCCCTTGTGTTCTGTGAAGTGAATGAATTCAAATTCAACCAAACCTGTGAGAGAACGGCAGTGTGCTCTGCACCACACGAGATATACACAGTCTTCTTATGTTCTAGGGCTCTAATGTATGAAGGGTAATATTTGTCTGAAAAGAAAAACAATGTAGATTGATGACATTGGTAAATCTAAAGCAAATAAAGGTCTAGGAAAATACTTATAACCATCCTTGGAATTACTTCTTAAAAAAAAAAAAGAAGCCTTTTTCCTGTATATAGAACTTGCTTACAAGGCTTATTTACATTCCATTACAATGCAGAATGCTTCATAATACCCTGGCAAGTTTGTTTATTTGGTTGTTTTACATATTTATGTAGTGAGAACTAAGAATAAAACCTGGGCCAATATTCAGACCCGAGGTCCTTAAATTAAGCTTTTACATCCATATTTATGCACCTAGATAAAGTAGCCTGATTTTCAAAGGTGCCGAGCACCTGTAGTTCCCATTGACTTTTGTGGGATTTGTGGGTGTTCAGTACCTCTGAAAATCAGGCCATATATATATTTAGATATGATTTTATGATCCTAACTTTAAAAATCCACCAACGTTTCCAAATCTGGACAGCTAATTTTCTCTCACCTTGTATTTATAAAATCTATGAAACAGAAAACTGAAGGAGGGAGGCTGCAAACTACTGGCAGAGCATAATGCGATCAGGGAGAGAACTTGTAGGCCCGAGCATCTTATGAGCCCATGTTATCTGGGTGGGAGTGTAAAATGATTGATTAGTCCTCTGGAAGTAAAACACCAAACTCCCTTGTTCCAGCTGGCTTTTCCATGGGCAGTAGCAGATCAGGGCAAACTAGCAAGTGGAACACCAATTTATCTGCATTTGCTGTTCCCAGAGACACTGTCAGACATCATTGCTCTGATAGTGGTTGGCATCCTTAATAGTTTCTGTGTCTGTGTCAAGCTCCTCTGTTAGGAAAATATCCTCCCCGCCTTACTTTTCATGCTGCTCTGTGTCTTTCCTTACTTTCTATATCTCCAAGTCCCAGCTGTCCAAAATCGTTCTTCCCCCACGAGTAAACAGCTCCTGAGAGCGACAGGACAAGGCTGTGAGTTCCTCCTGCAGCAATCTGAGCCAGCGGGATGCCTCTGAGCTCCTGCACCAGTTGTGGTTTGTTGGTAAAGGCAGTCTGGTTCCCCACTCCAAGCTGACCATGCGAGTTCTGTCCCCAGGTAAAAAGCTCACCTCCTTAACACATGAAAGAGAAAAAAACCATCACAGTTTCAAACATACAGGTTTCCACCTAATGGGCCCTCTTACTTTCACACCAGGGACCCGAAGATTGAGCCTAACTTCTTTATATATGAATCGAGACCCCAGTTAATACTCAGTAATGGCAGAGATCCCGGACGCCTCAGCTCTGGCTTTCAGGGGCCCACAGCGAGGTTAGCCTTGGGAGCAGCTGGAGGAGGTGGTCCCAAACCAGCCTTCTCTACCTTTGCTCCATAATGTTTTATCAGTGCAGGATTATGTTGCATCATCACATTATCGAATGATGTCATCACATGCGGAGAAGGGGTCAGGCAGTAAAAAAGCAGCGTTTCCACAATGGGGACATTAAATCAGTTCAGGACTCGCTGGATCTGGTTCTGACTTGTGAAAATCCGGAGTGTGCCCTAAAGTTGTGATGGGTCGTAACCCTCCCTGCCAATCTGCAATTCAGACCTTTCATCCATAGATCTCAAAGCACTTTATCAGCTCCATTTTACACATGTGGAAAGAGCGAGAATAAAGTTAAGTAACTTGTCCAAGGGCACACAGCGACTCACTGGCAGAGTCAGGAATAAACCAAGCATCTCCTGACTCTCAGCCCCAGGCTTAGTCTACGAGATGTAGCCGCCCTCTGCTATCTACTAAGGATCCAATCCTGTAATCTCTGCTCTGGAATAGCCCCATCAGAGACACGAGTAGCCTTCTTAAACAATTTTAATGGAAAAGTGGCACTTCTATACATTCAATATTTTAAAAAGTGAAAAACCCTAATTAATAATTTTGACATTTATAGAAATAAATAAATGATTCACACAATTTTAATATGAAGAATTAATTATGACTCAGAGTAGGAGCTTTTTTTTATTATTTCCAGGAACAAGTGACAGGAAGAAATCTGATAGGAAGTGGTATGACAACAGCCCCATGCTCTTTCATCTAATGTTAAATGAACACACACTGTCATTTGGAGAAAACCAAACGAACATGCACAGTCAGAGAAGAGCACAATTTGAGACATACAAATTCATGTAAATATAGTGAGAATTATATCTATCCTAGGTATTTACATGGCCCCATTACCATAGTATTAGAGCACATCCCAGTATCATGTATTTATCCTCAACACTCCTTTGAGGAGGGCAACTATTGAGGGTAACTATTGCTCCTAAGTTACAGATGGGGAAACGGAGGCACAGAGAGAGACTCTGAGTTTTGCTCAAGTTTTTTCTGGCAGAATAGGGAATTGAGCCTAGGTCTCCTGAGTTGCAGACTACCGCCCTAACCACTGGATCACCCTTCCTCTCTGGCCCTTGTGAAAACAGTTTCCTATCCAGTATTTACCCTTTCATAATAATTCAGTAACTAATTGTGATGCTTAAAATTTTAGCTCCTGAGGAGAGGGTTGCAATACTCCAATTTAATAATTTAGAGGAAAGCTAAGCAAAGAGAATACCTTTAGACAGTGCCATGGAATGATGGTCCCCACATGCGATCTGGACAATGTATTTGTCTCTTAATTCTTTCAGCAGTCTGGAAAAAACACACACAAAGTGCTGTGAATCCAACATAAATGATTCTAATCTAAATCCAACAAGAGCCTGCCTGAGAATCTATTTTTATCCTGTTCTACCACTTTCAGCATGTTGGACAGTCTCGATCCTAACCTTACTCACCCTGCTTCTGCCCAGGTGTAGTTCCATTGGCTTCACCTGAGCTGATCCAGATTTAGACCAATGTGAGCTAGAGTAGGATCAGGCCTTATGGTTACATAGTTTTTAAACTCTGACTGGGGCAAGGTTACAGAATACATCACACAGGTGATGGCAGTGTACTGATATGAGTCAATTAATACAGTTCAGTCAGATGCTACATGGTCACTTTGGGCCCAGTTCTCCCACCCTCACCACACTGAGCGGTACCTCTACTCCACAAGTAGTCCCATTGAGACCAGTGGGGCTGATGGAATACGGTACTGCTTGATGCTAAGGGAATCTGGTACTCAGATAGTCCATTTCGTCTGGTACCATTAACAATCCTCAATCGTCTATTTCTTGCTGAGTTACAAAAAACAAAGTAGGCTCCAAACCTGACTCTGCTCCACCCCCCTCCTTTATAACAGGAGCAACTCCTGGTCCACTGCTGTCATCCTTAGGAGAAATAGGCAGGCACTCATATGCTGCTTGTAAGTACTGCTATCCTCAAACATGCTCAGTGCACTACAGTGTAATCACAGGAGTCTGCTTGGGGTCGCGCATCCCTTCCGGTGACGCTCAAGCCTCGTTCCAGTGTGGTTGGTCTTTCAGGGCATTGACCATACTTTCTGTATAAACAAAGCTACCCCCTAACTTACATTTTAGACCCATGTTTTCTTTGGTTGAAAAACAAACTCTTTCTTCCCTAGGCAAAAGGGAAACATATCCCCAAATACCCCTCTAATTCAGTCTCTGCCACTGTGCACCATTGGCTTACTACACCTCTACCTCGATATAACGCTGTCCTCGGCAGCCAAAAAAATCTTACCACGTTATAGGTGAAGTCACGTTATATCGAACTTGCTCTGATCCACCAGAGCGCACAGCCCTGCCCCCCCTGGAGCGCTGCTTTACTGCGTTATATCCGAATTTGTGTTATATATCGGGGTTGAGGTGTTCTACCGTTCCCTACTTCCCTTCCCAGTGGCCAGGACAACAGTGATGGATGGGTTCCTTCTCCTGCCCTGTCATTATTTCAGGACCTCCCTCATCTATCCTCCTCTGAAGACCATTCCATCCTTCTTCTCTCTCCCTGCACTCTCCAGCTGGCTGTCAGTTACACCGGGCCCCGCATTTCCTGCTAAACTGTCCCCTCTTCTCTCAATCCCTTACCCTTATTTTGGGCTACTTCAGCCCAGATCTTTCTCTGCTTAAGTTCATTATTGGACCCTCAGCTCTGGACCATCTTCCCCCCATTTTCGGTCTCTCTCTGAACTTGGTATTCACCAAACACTGGTCTCGCTCTCTAACCATCATCACCATCCCCTGAGACATTTCCCACCTCATCTCCGACTTATTAGCTGTGGCTGAAATGCTGTGCTCAGAAAGCTTTCCATCCGAGGAGAGAATAAGCATATGAGCTGCTCCACAGTCCAAGGAATGCACCCTCCTGTCCTTTCCGGAATTCACGCATTCTGCAGAGTAAATGAAGACAGAAACCCACCATCATTTTGAGACACTGAACATATTAAAAGCTACCCAGCAATGTCACACTATGTTAATGATCCTCAGCACAAAGCTTTGCACATATGCATTTACTGGTATGTGGCCACTCTCAGGCACACAGTTCTCTCCTAGGTGGCATGCAGGGCACCCAGATGACCTGGATGTAGTGGGTAGCGTGGGCCATAGGTTTCAGTAATGGTCGAACCTTACTCCTCCCCGCTCCGTGTAGTGGTGTGTTCTAGTGCAGCCGTGCAGTTTGTACACCCACCGTCCCTGCCTCCCCAACTTCCCCAGCCTTCCCACAACACCCCATAGAGAAAGAAACACTGCAGAGCTCAGTTCTGTGGCTTATGGAACCCACGGCAGGTCCACTTTGCTTCTCGTCTCCTGAATGCAGTGGAATGTGACATGGCTAATAATAAATGATGACCTGATTTTCAGAGGTGCTGAACACCCAGATCTTCAGCAAGAGCTACGAGTGCTCAGTTCTTCTGAAAGTCAGCCCAGCAGATGATCACAAATGAAGGAGTTTTAAACCACTCTAATTTGCTTGCCACTGTTTTTTCTGGCTGTTTGTCTTTATTGCACATCCCTCAGTCTAGATAATGGAAAACAAACTAGTCAGTTTCATGGTTGTATATAGCCGAGCTGTCTGTCTGGATCTCATGCCTGCTGGGGTTCACCATCCTGCAGGAAAATGGTTACATCCATAAATAAAAACCTGCATTAGTGCAACAACAAAAGAAATCATCAAAGCCTTTCTAGTCAGCTTAGATTTTGTAACTCCTCTTCTTCTTCAATAGTATCAAAAAGGGAGGCAAAAATTAACCACCGTCCCTTTAAATTCGATTTTTCTAGCCTATAGGTCAGGGGTAGGCAACCTATGACATGGGTGCCAAAGGCGGCATGTGAGCTGATTTTCAGTGGCACTCACACTGCCCAGGTCCTGGCCACCAGTCCGGGGGCTCTGCATTTTAATTTAATTTTAAATGAAGTTTCTTAAACATTTTAAAAGCCTTATTTACTTTACATACAACAATAGTTAAGTTCTATATTATAGACTTATAGAAGGAGACCTTCTAAAAACATTCAAATGTATTACTGGCACGCGAAACCTTAAATTAGCGTGACTAAATGAAGATTCGGCACAGCACTTCTGAAAGGTTGCCGACCCCTGCTGTAGGTCCTCTTCTCACAGACTCTATTCCATTACCAAAATAGGAGTGTCCCCACTAAATCCCTTGAACTCCATTCTTATTAGACTTGGACTCCTGCACACAGGAGTCCGTGTTTGTTTGTTTCCAAAGAAACCCACCCAGAAGGGTGAAAAGGGGAAGATGATTATCCCTGGACCCTAACAAAGTCAATAGTTTTTATCTAAAATTGGGCTTTAGCGCAGCAGCTTTAACATTCACAGTATATAACAGAATCTCAGATACCTGTAAGTGTGCAACAGATCTTGACACCATTTTACTAATCCATGCCTTCATTTGCCTTATCATGTAGGCATTACTGCTCCATCAGTTATGATCCTCTCATTCAAATTTATCTTAAACTAAATCAACATGAAGCCAGTCATCAGGGCTTACATTTATGTGCCCAAGGCACTCAGATCACTGAGAAGTCAAGGAGAGCCAAGTGTCTGTAATAACAACAAAATCCCCATTTTTCGGAGAGAAAGGGCTATTCCTCCAGCAATCAGGAGGCGTCTGCAGTGCAGAAGTGAGCACTTCACCCATTATTTCCTGGCAGCTGTAGGTTGACAGGCAGCCTGACAGGCCCCTGAGTAACACTCTGCTCAGCCTCTGGAATGGAAACCGAAACTGGTACTTGGTACACAGAGAAAGGAAACTGCTGTAGTGAGAAGAGAAGTAAGTGATAAGACAGAAATAAGAGTGGCAGCAGGGACTGGGGAATTGGACTTCTGAACAGCAAGAGTAGGCAAATCACAAACTGCTTGGCGGTTCCTGTGAAAAATCAACCTAAGTCCTAAATTACTTTGGTCTCCTGCGATAAGTTTATTTTAAAGAGGAAGACTATAAACATATTAATGCACTGTCAAAATAATGTATCACAGAGTCACAGCAGAGGCACCTTCCATTTCTATCACACATTTAACTCTAAACGAGGGGGTTGGATTTGGGTACGACAACAAAAAAGAAAATGTTCATCTACTGGTCCAGATTCTAGGCTGCTGGAAAGCTGTGAAATCTCTGGAGCTCTGTCAGTTTACACCAGATCAGAACCTGGTCCTTGGGCTTGAAAAACAAATACTCACCGGGTTTTCTGTGTTCACCCTCTTTGCCAAACACGAGAACGCTCCCATTTTTCTCCACGACCGCTAGGGAGCTCTCTTTGCAGCTGATCTGGCAGATTTCTTGCGGGTGCTTCTTGAAGAAGTTGGGGTGGCAGGTTGGTTTTGGGAACAGCAGCAACGAGGAGGATGCTACCGCTGCTGGTTGAGGCGGTGGTGACAATAAACGCGTTTGGCTGTCGGCCTGTTGCCTGCCTGTCTGGCAGCCCCTTGGCATTTTGTTAGATTTGCTCTTATTCTCCAGCTGCGTTCAGCACTCCACAGAAAGCCAGCCCCGACACACGGTATTGTGGAAACAGCTCCAGATGCAGCAAAAACCAGCTGACAAACACAAAGTCCACTGGGATCCACGTTGGAAAGGCTGCGTCTGTCTCTCAGCTTTTGCTTGTGGCAGTAATTGGAGAGAGAAAAAGGGTTTTTACTCTAAAGATTTGCAGAAGAAAAACAGAACCGGGCAGCCTAGGGATTTTTTTAGCTCATAAAAAAGTTCCTTGTATGGCTGAAGCTCTGGTCCGATGCCGCCTTCGGTGTGAATGTTGGTGAAGAGAAGGGAGGAGGCTACAGGTTTAAATCTCCACCAACTGCTCCGCCCTTCTGCCTGCTGTGAAAGGGAGAGAGCCAGGAGGTGTGTCCCTGCAGGAAATCGAAAGTGTGCTGCTTTCCCGAGCCCTCTGCTTAGCGGGGAGGGAAGTAAAACCTGCTCGTCACACACACAGAAGCAGCAAAGGGCAGGGATTTAAAGGCATCAGTTAATGAAAAGAGAAAAACTCAGAGCTTCTTCCATTGTTGCGCAATGAAAACTTGAGCCGGAGTTTCTTTAGCTGGGTGACTGAGCGGATCCAATTCATTCTCTCCAGCAGAGACAACCAGTCTGTTATGGCAACGACTCAGTGACCTGCATTGTGTCAGAAAATGCAGCCCTTTGGGACCACCCTGTTGTAAATTTGGACATTACATCGGTAGTATTTATCGCTCCCCCTTCCTTTCAGTTAAAACAACCATAAGAAAAGTATCATCTCTATGTGCCTGGTGCAATTTCTCTCATGCCTCACAAACAGCATCCCCTGGAGCAGGGATGAGAAGCCGAACATTCTTATTTTTTTCATCTTTCAGAAGTTTTAACAGATCCATACAGCCATATTCAAATACAATGACAAAGAAAACACAGCAGGAGTATGGATTTAACAACAACACAGTATGAACTATTCATAAATACTCCTGGCCTAAGTGTTATAAGAAAAATAATTCCCTAACCACCCTACCCACCCCGCAAAAAGGAGAAGCGTCAGAAACCCAATGTACCTGGAAACAGTTTGTAACACTCCCATGAAAGACCAAGTGTCTTGATAGTTGGTTCTTGTATCTCCATAGATTGTCAGTTTTCCCAGGAGGATGGTGTTAGTTAGCTGTCAGCCAATCAGAGAATGTTGGGGGGGAATAGCAGATTTCCATTTTTGTAAATTGACTCTTTTGGCCTCTCTAAAGTGCTGCAGCAATCCTGTTTCCTGCCATCGGGGGAACAGGTAGATTTTCTAGAATGTCCCAAACACAGAGGCTTGAAGTAGGGTAAACCCCTACCCCAGTCACCTTAGATAGAGAACCACACTCTTTCTTCCAAAATGTAGATATACTTTGACATTCAAAGAATGTATGAGACAGGTTTGCACAGGTGCTGTCACATCTCCAGCAGTTACTTATGCAGGGTGAGGACAGCTTTATGCAGTTGCCCCGGAGTCCAGTAATAGCTAATTAAAATGTTGTTCTGAAAGAAATGCAAAAACAGAGAACTGGATGCTCTCATATATTGCGCCAGATATTATCCCACCTGTCAGAGGAAAAGGAGATGTTTAGCTCCTCCCATATTTCTTTTATGGTACATCCCATAAAGTTGTAGGAGAGGAGACAGTATTTGTATTTTCTTTTAACAAGTTTGTAATGGAGGTTTCAATCATCTAAAGAAATGTAGGGTCTCTAAGCAGATGTGTGTTTAACTCCCATCTTGAGCATCTTGTAGCACTATAACCAATATCTATGTGAACAGAAATTGGAGCATGATCAGAGATGATAATATTACTGATTTACACCTCTACAAGCTAGTACCTTAGATGATATAAAAAAAATCTAATCTGGAATAGGAGGTATGAACCATAGAGAAATGTGTAGTTATCCTTTCTAGGATGCTTCAGACTCCAAACATCCATTAGTCCACTATCTTTCAGCAGGGATAATGGATAGCTTGCAAAGGCCTGAGATTTTTGCTTAGAATACAGAGATTTGTCTACAATATCGGCTATGACACCATTCCAATCTCCTCCTGGTACCACTGGGACATCAGTTCTGTTGGAAATAATGTCATTTTTTTCTGCGATAAAGGGTGCATTCTCACCAGTAGGATTATATACACTCCCCAAAATTAATCACTTAGCATTGAAAATGCCTTCAATTATGATGTATCTGCCCTCTGGAGCCACTCATGACAGAATATATTGAAAAATTAGGTTCTTGTGGATTAATATCACTACTTCCCTTCATCTGGAGTTGAAAAAGGAGTGATATTCATCTTCCCACTCAGTTTTTTAATTCTGTCTGCATCTTCATTCCTTAAATGGGTCTCTTGAAGGAAAACTATGAGACATCCATTTGATTTTAAGTGCCTCAAAGTTTTACATCTCTTGGAGAGTTCATTAAGCCACTGTGCATTCCAGGAACAAAACTTTAAATAGGGCTCATGAAAAATCAGTGATTGTTCAGCTGCTGGTTGATGCCCAATAGACTCACAGCCTCCAAGTGCCTCTCCATAAAACAAAAACAACACCCCATGCAATCCTCCATCCCTGTAACATCGCAGATTTCCTGCACCGATCCTCCCTTCCCCCATACACAATACAAATTAAGAATCTGCCAGAATTATACCTATATTTACCAAAATACCTACATGTGCCAAGATCATGCTGTTAGCGAGATCTAGTTTTGACTTCTGTAGTCTTTGCCAAGCATCCAATGGGATATTGAAGTATTTCACGGAGTTTGTCATCTTTGTTATGAAGATCACAGTCTATTTGAGGCTGTATTTAATACCTGACCCCGAGAGAGCTCATTTGATGCCATTAAATGCTGCTGTCTTCTTGGTTAAATTTGCAGAGAAGTCTGGATACAAAGAAAATTTAAAATCCTTATACTTGAGTTCCTTTTTGCCTAGCAGCAGACATCAGCTTAACTTTGTCATTAAATCTTACCAATTTAATGATGATGGGTCTGGAGTTATTATTGTTCTCTCTCCTTCTGGCTCCTAACACTTGATGGGCACTTCCAATCTCTAGGGGAGGCAAAATGGGACCCAATCCCATTACCTCAGAGAGCATGTTCTGGAGAAAGCGAATCATGTTTTTCCTTCCAGCCCGCCAGAGATGCCCAGTAACGACAAATTATTCCTGCATGATCGGTTTTCAAGATCTTCTTGTTTCTCCTCAAGACTGGTTAGTCTTTGCCTTAAGGAAATGTTCTCTGTTTTAACTTCCTTCAGTTTTATGCCAGTTTTTCATAGTTCATTTTCTAAATAGGTGAAACAAGCTTTCACTTCTCTTGGATCTTTAGAGAGCTCATGTATATCTTGAGATAAAAGATCAAATATGGTAGTTCGAAAGTCCCTCAGAGCTGCCGAGTTGTGCGAGAGAGACTGCTTCGTTTCCTCAGCCTTCTTTCTTTGGAGACTCAGGCTTGGCTCACTTGGTGTTTCTATTTGTCCTAACAGGATCCATAAAACACAGCAAAAAGGGTCCCCCTTGTTTAGTTAATACATTTCTGACAGAAAGTTATTGTCTAGATACCTGGGAGCCCTTAATTGACGAGGATTAGTGTGTGGAGATTTAGGATATCTGGAGTCAGGCAGTCATCTTCTCTACAAGTCAAGTGAACCCCTCAAGATGAACATTCTGATGGATGAAAACTTCCAGCCTTACTTCACTGACACCTGTTCTCTGCCCAAGGCAACTTCTGAAAGATGGCAGAGACTTGACTTAGAAAATACAGCCCCTGGGCCAGAGCAGAACACACAAACAAATGCTGTTTTTGAGTTGTTTCTCTAACACTGTTCAGAAACCAGACCAGGCCAGAGAACAAAGTTTGATGGAAGAAGTGTGTGTGTGGGTATGTGTATGTGATGTAACTCAGAAGTTTCTCTCATCCATCTGAAGTTGCATTTCTCCCCACCTCCACCCCTCAGCCCTGGAGTTACAGTTTATGAAGGACGCATTCGCCCACTGATTCTCAGCCTCAGTCCAGTGAAGAGCAATTTTTAACAGTTGTCTCTCCCCCATCAGAAAATGCCACCCTTCTGCAAACAAAGAGAATGTTGTGTTGACTATTAAACTTCTAAGATTACAAGCAGCACAGTAGTAATGCCTATAGATAAGGTTCACTTAACACTATAATGTTATAACTCCCAGTTTCCAGAAGATAATCTTTAAACTTTAGGGTGTAAATTTTTTGTGCTTTGTGCCTGTCTCAGGTTGAACTTTTTTGAAAAGTCTGATCAAAAACAGTTCATCCACTTGCAGGAATGAGGTCAATGAACAATATGTGAATATTGAGTTGTCCTGCTTTTTCTTTTAAACAGTTCTTGGTCCTCAGGGTAGGGAGCAGTTAACAGATGTAGCAGAGGTGATGTGCCTTTTTCTGTGAAAATGTATCTATTTCGCTTAATTATACACCATCGAAAACTGCCATTTGTGCATCCGCAATATGACGTTGTTCATTATTTCTAGAAGTTCAAGATCTTGTCAAAGTGCAAACTTTTTACTAAGCCTCCTGCATCATCTCTAAGCAACTACGTGAGTGGAAATAAATGGGGGTATTCGTGATTAAAGTCAGGCAGGTGCTTAAATGTCTTGCTGAGTCTGGGCCCAAGCAGGAAGTGTGACTACCTCTCCTCTCCTTTATATTCTCTTCCATTACTAATCCCTTTATTTTCCCCAGGTCCCTTCCTCAGATGTCCATCATGCATACAATACAGTCCGGTCATTCAATCCTTTTTTTCGCTAGAGAAATGCCTACAGGCCCAGATGATTGACTTCCTTACTAATAAAGACAATGTGAAGACTGAAGGAAATAAAAATGGGTTACAATTTTATTTGACGTGACTTTCATTAGCAAACTACACGCAACTAGCAGTCAGGCCAAGGAAATCAGACTTCTGTGCTGCTAAATACCAAGAAAAAAAAAAAAAGGCCATGTAATGCAATTGCTTTCTAAGTAGATCTCATTGATTTCAATGGGGAGTTCTACTTAAACATCAGTGATATAATGTGGACCTAAAAGTTTACATTGTCTTTATCTAAATATAGTAGAAAGACCATTATTGCACAAATATTACAGAACTTTATCCCAGCAAATGTATTTTCTTCATTAACATTCTTTTCACCCTGCTCACCCAACCACCAAATAGGTCAGAATCATTTACATGCAATGAAGTGAGCTGTAGCCCACGAAAGCTCATGCTGAAATAAATTTGTTAGTCTCCAAGGTGCCACAAGTACTCCTGTTCTTTTTACATGCAATGTCACTCTTACTACATTGTATTGAATAGTGTTTGCAAGTTGCTAACATCAAAACGAGGCCAGGCAATTTTGACCCTTAAGACGCTACCAAAAAAAGAGTAGGTCAAAATTGCTTCAATAACTGGCAGAGTTGTCATGAAGCTAGTGAAATTTGACAAACAACTAAAGTTAAGGTTATAAACTGGAACTCGCTGTTTGATCTGCTGGGTGCAGTAGACAGGCTATAATTTTGTAATTAGTTTTCAACCTAAGAAAATAATTCCTTCGACACTCATATTTTATATATATTTTTTGAAGTTGTCTTTTAGCAGGGTTAATAATACTTGATCGTAACATATACAACTACTCTCTATTCTTCCCATATACTTCAAGACAATATTTTATGGAGTTTCTAATACAAAATGTATATGCTGAATGGTCAGAGAATTTTTTTAATATGAGATTTAAGTGATATAGCAGTAATTTAATATAGTGTGTTGGTTAGATGCTTTCAATATATGGCAGTTAAATTCTCATCCTATAGCACTACAGTTTTAGATTAGCGTTAGAGCATGCCACAGTTTCTGTTATAAACCCTATTTTAAGTTATGCTCTACATTTTTCTGCTTTGCTGAGGCTTAGTCAAACCATTAAATTTATACAGATATTATTTGGGTTTAATCTGTTTCTTCACATTAGTGAGACCCTGAATAATTCTGACACTCTTGAACAAAGGGGTTTGGGAACTGCCACTGAAGATTTAACACAAAAACAAACAAACCCATTTTTGTAAGTGGTGTTTAAATTATTCCAAAGTTTTTCTCCTGTATGCGGAAGAGTCTGTACGACTGGCCTGATTCCAATGGGAATTTTGGAGGAAGGAATCCAGGATCAAGAGACAGCATTTCTGTTTCTGATGCATGTTGTGCATATTTGTGACTCAATTTTTGCCAAACCCCCGATTGTTCTCGATTGCTAGAAGCAGCTTCTCCCGGAGTTTTTCTGTTGTAGAATACTGGGGGAGGATCAGGATGTGATAGCAGGTCTGTGCTTCAGGGATGTGATCTTCAGACATAGTCATGTGTGGGTTGAATTTTATCTTTATACAGTCCATTCCCATTACAGGGATCCGGTCGCTTCCTGTGAGAAACACTACAGAACAGAACAGAATTAGATTTCAGCTGGAAGAAGAGTTAGAAGTATGTATTTCAAGTTACCTTTTATAAAGTGATGGACATTTGAGGAATATTTACGATAGCACATTTCATATAAACTTATCTCCAATAATGCTTTGCAGAATGGTACAGTTTCAGAATGATATTCAAATTATTTATATAGCTCCACAGGCGTGACTAGCACTTTAAAGGCAAACAGATAGACTGTAAGCGTCTCAACTGCAGGGACTTTGTCTAAGGTCTTGATCCTGCAAACATTCATTCAGAAGTCATTTTTACTGCACAGAATCTTTGGGCACTGTACATGTCAGGACAGACTTTGTAGAACCCCAGAGGAGTCAATTCTGCTCATGGTAACTACTCTATTTTGAAAGATTTTTCATTAGTTGAAGTTTTGGGAGAAAAACTCTTCTGTTGGTGGACATGATACTCACAGAGAAAGCCCTTCTTCTGTGCCAATGTGAGCTCATGGAAAACCTTCCAGAACATTTTGATGGTGGGATGTGATGGAGTGTACATTCCCCAGTAGACTGCATTCTTCAAAATGGAACAAAGGAAAAATGTTTACTCTAAAGAAGTGAAACTCAGTGGATAAATCAGAATGATATTGGAGAAGATTCTTTCCCCTGTTCCCTTCATACCTTTTCAAATTTGTTCCAGTCGTAATTAGCATTTCCAATTGCCACCTCCATCAGTTCTTGAGGCTGGAAGAATCTAAGTATCTCTCTGTCCAGGACTTTATAAAATCCCCTCTTGAACTCCTCATAAATCACCTCCACAGATTTGTTGAAGACGTAATCCACATACTTGTTGACAAAGTCCTTCCTTCACAGAACCAAAGAGAGACATTGGTTAGCTCACACACAACATTCTTCTCTTCATACACATAGGACAGTAAATATATTTGCCTGGTCACCTTGCTTCTCACCTCACAGCAATACAATAGTAATAAGAATAGCTTTTATTCAGATACAGTTTGACACACAATTTTTTCCTGTAATTTTTTTTTAAAAAGTGTTTTTCTCCTTGTTAGAAAGACTGACATTCTTTGACGCTAAGGAAGAGGGAGACATTCATTTAATGGCTCAGATAATAGTTTCAAAAGATGGTTATAAGAGAAAAGTTTCTACCGAGGTTCTAAAAGGAACTAGGTAAGTTCATGCAGGATAGGTCCTTCATGGATATTAGCCAATATGATCAGGGATGAAACCCCAGCCTCTAGATGTCCCTAAGCCTCTGGCTGCCAGATGCTGGGACTGGACAACAGGGGGTGGATCACTTGATGATTTCCTGTTCTGTTCATTCTCTCTGGGGCACCTGCCATTAGCCACTGTCAGAAGACAGGATACTGGATTAGCTGGATCTTTGGTGTGATCCAGTATGGCCGTTCTTATGTGTTGTGTCCCAGGGGTAGGAAGTACTTTAGAATCTGACCCTTCAAACATTTATTGCTGGATTTATTGCTTACTACTGCGAACTGAAATCATGATAGTCCCAGTGACTACTCATGACAGTAAGAGCTACACTCAGTACTCACAGATCTGGCCCTGAGTTTGTAACAAAATGGCAAAAATTTCATTAGGGATTGTGTCCTCATCGGGAGCCTGAAGTGGGTAAAGTCTCAACAAGTGCCTTTAGACTGCCCGGTTCTAGGGAGAGAGTCCCAGGACCATGCAATTGCACACACGCATTTGGGGAAAATGTTGGTGAGTCTCTCACAGACACGTGCCAAAGGAGGAGTTGTTTTAAATCAGTTATTGGGTGACAAGTCAGGGGTTCACATAACCTCACTAGGGAGAGGAGTCTGGGACTGAACAAAGGAGACATGTAATCACTCCTAGCCTTCCAGGCAGAGAGGATGGGGAGATGGACGGAGGCTAGCTCAGGTCTCTATACAGGGGTGTTTGTAAGTGTTAAGCTTATATTTTCCTGTAGCTTCCATCTTATCCCTGCTCTCCCAGCTAAGAGGGTTTGCCTCATTATCATTGGCATGGAGGTACTGAGAACAGCAGTACGTAAAAGGACACTATTGTAAAGAGTTGGGCAATTGCTCTGACTCTGAGGCCTGGTTGTGAAAGGCCCACCAGTTAGAATTAAATAAACCAATCTGCATTAAGATACTTGTTTTTGTTGTTCACAGCTATGGAACTGCCATCTGGAATCAGGTCTACTTCCTTGTTGTCCCACGACACCTGAAACCATGAAAACATTCTCGTGACAAGAGGCAACAATCCAGGCAACCTTCTCTCCATTAAACAATTCCCTACTACGGTACTTGAAATCAATATGGCGGCAAAGTTTCCCACTGGGGTTGTGTGTGTTACAGAAACCTTTAATCCAATCACCTTCAAAACTGCACTCGAGTGGCAAGAGAGACTGAGGGGCCAGCCTGGTGCAAATGGGACCACAATTTCAGTGACTTCCTGTAGCTATTAAAAGACATGGGTGTGTCAGTAATGTGCACAGGTAGAACTCTTATACACCTCTACCCCGATATAACGCGGCCCGATATAACACGAATTCGGATATAACGTGGTAAAGCAGCGCTCTGGGGTGAATCGGGCCTGCGTAGTCCGGCAGACCAAAGCAAGTTCGATAGAACGCGGTTTCACCTAGAACGCGGTAAGATTTTTTGGCTCCCGAGGACAGCGTTATATCGGGGTAGAGGGGTATGTCAGTTTCAGATGGGTGTGTTTCTAGGCATTAAAGGAAACATGAAGATTTCGGTCCTCTTTTTTGCCTTTCCCATCTCCCCTTCAAGCTCAGGTCTCCCCTATCATAAACAGAGCTTTCGCTCATTGACGGACAGGCCAGAACGGGCTAAATTCAACACTAGTGAAGTCCATGGAATTGCATTTGCTTACAACAAGTCAAGATCTGGCCCCCTGTGACTGGAAGAGACCAGCCTCAGAGCCAAAGGGCTCGTCGCTCCAAGAAGAGGCTATGATAATTAAAACAAAATCAGTTAGTTCCTACAAGTATCTTATTTAAAGTGGGGTTTTCATTTTCAAAGATTGGGAAGCAGGGAAAATAATGTGTGTTGCAGTAGCACGTCAGAGCCCCAGTCACCGACTAGGACACCATTGTGCCAGGTACTGTACAAACAGAACAAAAAGATTGCCCCTGCCTCAAAGAGCTGATAAAAAGACACTCTAGACTTGCATTCCCATAGTGGCTTATTCTGAATTTCCAAAGGGAACAGTCATTGTCTCCCAAACTGGATAGCATGTGGGGGGGAGGGGGAAATGAATAAGCGACTGAAGTAAGTTCATGAAAAGTTTCCAAATACCACCTCAGCAGTGTAAAAGCGCCCAATCCACCGTGTGAAGCGAAGAACAACATTTCAAAAGTGACAACAATTGTAACTACTGTAGTGCATAGCAAATGAAACGGACATGTATCGTAACGGCTTCCAGAGGTACTCACACAATAATGTATCTGAAGATTCTCTTCAATATCATCATACTCATAATCTAGAACTGCCTGCAAACTCCTAAAGGAAAAAAAAAAAAGAGAGACCAAAATATACTTATAAGTTGTTAGATGACAGACCACGTGATAAATTACCCTGCATTGCGAGTAGTGAAATCTCAACCATTTATTATTGATTTGTAATAACTATGAGCCATTATGTTTAATGTACAATTAAAAAATCAATTGATTGTTTGTAGATTAAATTATGCTAACCATAGTAGCAAATACTATAGTTAAACATATTTCCAGTCGCAAGCAACAAAAAATAGTAAATTCTGCATTTATGGGTAGAAGGACTGGATACACATCAAGGACAAGAGCCACCATGAGAAGTTTTGGGCTCAAAAACCAGTAGAAAATCTACACCCACTTCCCCCATCTCTGCTACCGTATCTGCCACAGAGTTCCGTCCTTCTCATCAATCTCTGTCTCCCTTCCCTCCTGCAGGTCAAGCCGGGAATTTTTTGTTTTCTCAATATCTGTCCAGGAAAAACCTGTATCTCAAGGCTGGTTGTCCCATAAAACATATGGTATTTCAACTTCTTAGAAGTCAAAATGAGTTCTATGTTATAAACCATAAGTTGTTTTGCATGCAACCAGCACTTGTATGTATGTTTTATTGTCCAGCACAATTACTAGTAACTGTAGTTTGTCTTTTTTTATTTATTTTTTCTTAACACTGAATCGCTGGGCTTTGATGACAACACAAGCTATTCAGGCTTTGCTCTTTTAGTTATGCTGACATCCTCACAACAGCCAATGTATGTGGTATGCTGTATTTCACAGCTGCCTGTGCTACATTCTCTCCTTCTGTTCCAAACAGACAGCAGATAAGACGTAAGGTAGGACAGGGTGTGCAGCTGTCTGACAGATCTTTACCGTTAGGGCTTTGTGTGGCTCAAGGTGCTACTGATTCCCTAAAAAAAATGGATCCAGATGTACTCAACAATGCATCTCCTCCTGTTACAATGCATGGCCTTAATCCCCACATCAAATCACAACCAACAGAAAGGTACTACAAAAATAGGCAAAACCAGACAGACAGCCTAGTACGAGGGTGGCCAAAGTGTGGAATGCTACAGAGTGGGTCATAGCAGCCCTCATTCTTAATGTGGGCCCAGAGAGTGGCGATGACGAGACTGCAGATAAAACTCAATTTGATCAAGACTGCAATCCGCTCTATTTTAAGAGCAACACTGCTGCTGGCAAATTATTGCCAACACGAGCCTCACAAAGGCAGCTTGCATGACCCTGACACAGAACTCACGCACAGAAAAATAATAGAACATTTGCTACTCTTATGCTTCCACCTATCTATGTTCTTACATAGCCCCCACTTTAACCTCAGTACCTGAATACCTCACATATATTAGCCAATTTATCCTCACAACCCCTTGGTAGGGAAATGTTAATCCCATTTTACAGACATGAAACTGAGACAGAGGATTTAAGTGACTTGCCCAAAGTCACACACAGGAAATCAGTGGGAGAGCTGGAAACGGGACCCTGCCTCAAGTCCCAGGTCAGTGTCCGAACCACAAGACTATTCTTCCTTCCGCCACTCTACAGACAATATAGTGAATGTCAACAAACTATCCAGCCCGTTCATATACATGTGGGTACATGCACAAACTCCTTTAGAGATCCAGCTGGAACCAATAGCTGAAATCACTTACTTCCCTACTACAGGACTCAGCTCTTTCAAATCTTCGAGGGAAGGCTTCTTATCCAGAAGTTTCTTAAAAATAGCGAGTGGGAAAGGGATGAAGGCAATGATCCGGTTGAACAGGGACAGCCCACACAGGATCCCAAAGAGGAAATACTTTTTCTTCTCTACCGAAGGCTGAAAAAAGCCAAGTGTTGAAATATTATAACTGGAGAACCAAGTAAGTAGTAGGTCATGATGGAACAAAAAACAAACAAACAAGCCAGAACGGAGAGATCAGAAAGACAACATTTACATACATCTTTTGGTTCATTTTTGAGCCCTAAAAAGGTTAATTACAGAATTTTTTATACTAGTTGGATCACGTCAAGGTCAATCGATGCAAAATTTAACTCCCTCTGCAAATTTTTTAAACATTTTTGTTCTGGTAATTAAGAAAAAGCAAAATCAGCAAAAACAGAACCTATCAGTCATTTAAGAAGAGCTGAAATTATGTTTAAAGAAACCCCACCAGAACCTTCTGATGTTCCCCAAGGCTCCAACCCTGCTCCATTCAAGTCAATGGCAAAACTCCCACTGAAAAAAAAAATGGGAGTAGGACAGAGTCCTAAGTAGTGGTGACACTTGGAATAAGAGGTCTGCTCCTGTTTTGAAGCCCAGTCCAAGGTCCACTGAAGTTAATGAGACTCTTTAAGGAGGACTGAATCAGGCTACTGATAAAGACAGGGCATTTGGCAACTTTGGGGCATGCATTAGCCACAGATCTGCCATCAGTGGATTTCATGGACCTCCTGTGTCTCACTGGGAAATGTGTTAGAGGTCTCACTCTGTGCCTCATCTGCAAAGGATAAGAGTCTGTTACAGGCCCACCGAGTACACCTTGGCTCTTTAACTCAAGCTGTAGCAGTTCATGCTTTTAATCCCCGGTGCATCCGCCAAGATGGTGTGTGTCACACTATCATTTCACAGAGTGCAAACCAAAGGCAATTGAGCAAAATTATGTTGAAAAGCCCTCTTTTAGACTTAATTTGCTGCATTAAGTCTTCCCCTTTTTTGTTCACATTCATTTGGAAATTGGGGAGAAGGAATTTACCTTTTTTCTTCCCCCTCCCTGACAAAAATAGATTTTGCTGAGCAATAAAACTCAATTTCACAATGGAGTAAGGACACAGAATTAATTGGGTCACTGCCGTATAAAGTGTACAAAAGCAGCATATGACCCCTTGAAGAGTTGCTACTGGTTGTAGGAATTTAATTGTTTTTGACTATGCTTGTAGTTAGCCTGGGAACACCAGTCATTCAGAATTCTAGAACCATGGAACTGGTCCCCCATCTGACTGCATGCAGCTCACCTGAACTCTCAGAGATGCACTCTGATGATCAGTTACAATTTGTTTACTAATGGAAAGTTTCAGTATAGAGAACAGTAATCCACACACTGCTGTGGTCTGGCTAATTACTGAGGTTAGACAGAGACTATAATCTGAGTGGTTAACATTCCCTAACTTTATTTCTTAGAATTGCCAGACCTGGATCAGAAGTCCCGCTAGTCAGAAGCAGTAAGAACCCCTACAGGAGGCAGAAGTGGCATAATCTGCCTCTCATAAAGATCGCATCCTAATCCCTAATATCTAGAGAATGACGTAAAACATGAGGCATGAGATTTTTATCCCTTTAAAAACTATTATTTGTACTATAACAACTCTGGATAAACTTGTAATCCATATAAATGTCCAGTCCCTTTCTGAATCTAATTAAATTCTTGGCCACAGAGAACGACATAGTCTAATTATCCATTGAATGGAAAATTATTTCCTTCAATACTTTTCAGTTTCGTTGGACGTCTCCTTGTTCTTGTGTTGTGAGACAAAGACAACAAAGCTCATGACTTATCATGTATAGAGCATTCACTGATTTATGTGCTTTAATCATGTCCCCTCCTATTCAGCTCCTTTCTATGGTCAACTAAATCCCAGTCTTTGCAATCTCTCCGCGTACGAGTTTTCCCATGCACCCAATCATTCTCTGAACCCTCTCCAATTCTGCAATATAAAACACCCAGGTGGAACAGACCCTCTCCTCTGGAAAACTGCCCAGCCTTCCAAGACCTCCCCTGCCGACTCCAGCTACTGAGCAGAAGGTAAGGAAGCTTGGAGTCAAAATTGAAATTACTTCCTTTGTCTCTTGACCCTGAATGGCTTGAGCAGATTCTGACTTACGCTGGTAGGAAACCACATTGGGGACGCAGGGTCACAGTACACGAACATCCCATACTGTGGATTCACCATCTCTTCAAATAGGTACAGGAAGAATTCTAACGTCACTCCGCCTGCATCCAGGCCTCTCAACTCCCCTTCAAACTGCACCTGCAGAAACACAGAGAAAGAGGGCTAGTCTTCGTAGCCATTGTTCCAAAGTCATTGCAGACTACTATTCCCCCAGAAACGGAACAATCAACGCCACATTCATCCCTTAGTGCTGCAGTCAAACTACTAAGTGCAGCGTATGCACAGCTTTAGGGCTTGAAATAATCAGCCCTTTCCAAGACCAGAGCAGGAACAACTCTGCAAAGGGATGATTTGGGAAGACTTCATCATTCCTGCTCTTACAAATTGCAATTCTCACCTCTCTTCTGAGCTCTGACTCACCTCGTTTCCCTTCTCTACCTTCTGAAAAATGATGTCCACAACACACTGCTACAGTGCACGTTATGTCTGCTTAGAGACGCACTGCTCTCGTTTTTTCCTCTCAAGATAAGCTGAAGTTGGCTTTTGAACTCGCCAGCCCTCTGAGGTCCCATGACAAAGCAACAGACAAGCCACGCCGAGTCAGCCTGCATTCTAATGAAGAACCACAAGCTGCGGTGTCATACTGATCCAAGGGCAGGAAGTATTAATAGAGAGGGGTAAACATTCACTGTCGTGCAGATGTAAGACCACAACCTTGCAGTAATTGATCTTTGTTAATGGGGGGGATCATATGGTTAAAATCTCAAAACCCTGGTTACAATTTTCAAAGCTGTCGAGGGTAACCAAGCATATAAATCTGCCTAATGCGTTGAAACCGATCCTTGCTAATTGGCTAATTAGACACCTAATGTAGCTAGAGCTGACCAGAAAATGTTTTTTCTTCCATGGAAAATCCTGAGTTTTCATCAAAAACTGAAACTACAATGTTTTTGAGTTTTCACCCAAAAAGTTTTCATTCCCCCACCCCCAACTAAAACATGACATTTCTGTGGAAAGCAGGCAATTTTCAGAAATAATTTCAGGTACTTGAGAGGCAGTTGCAATGGAAATTTTTTCAATCAGCCCTAATTCCAACCAGCTATACAGTTTCTCTCTAATTTCCTTCATATTGCTAAGTAGGAAGAACATGACTGGGCACCATACCAACAACTGCTTTTTCAGGACACTGTCCTCCACCAGACTTAGTTTACGTAAAGTATCTTCAACCAGGTTGCTGCGTTTAACTTGCAGAGGAAAAACAGGGAACTCAGGAAGCTCGCCCTTTCTCAGGAGTTCATTCTGCTTCAGTATGACTTGGGCTTCTACCTTCGCACCCTAAAAAATGAATATATAACTATATTTCCAGCATCTTGCCTGAAAAAAATACTGCACGGATAATGGGTAAAACATTTTTCCCCCTATGTGACAGTTGCCCAGCTCTAACCACTAATTTACTGCATTGCACACCCATTTTCTTTCATTTGAAACAAACTGTGTTAGAAGTAAGTGGTATTCACGTCATACAGCATAATTAGAACTTCTTTTATAAGGAGAGTTAGATAAAAATGTGAATGAACTCCATATCAAAAGAGTCATTTTCCAGGAAAACATGGCAGAAATGACTATGGCAAACCACTGGATTTATGGCTTATTGCAACAATCTATAACCCACTAAACGCTCCCCTGCCCCGCACGGCTCCCATGACTGGAGGGGTGTTAACTGGACACTTCACCTGGTATGGTCCCATGAAATGTGGTAACTGCTCATGCTAAAACTGGCCTCCCTTGTATTTAGCGCTGACACTTTGCATACCTTTCCCCAGAGCTCGGTGTAGCTTGAAAGCTTGTCTCTCTCCCCAGCAGAAGTTGGTCCAATAAAAGCTATTACCTCACCCACCTTGTCTCTCTATGGCAAACCAAAACACCCATTGGTAAAAGAAGACTTAAGTGATGTTTAAAGGAGTCACTTTTGATGGTCAATTGCAAATTCCGTTCTTTGTTACATCAGAATGGCCCCAAATCCTGAAATTCAATCCACAGGGGCAGAGTCCTGAGCCTGGTCAGACCCCATCCCCCACCCCCGGGGAGGCTGAGGGTTCAGAATGCTGACACAGTGTGGCACACTTAATAAGATCTAAATAATTCTCATTTAGGTGGAATTACTCTTCTCCTGTAGGGAAAGCAGGAAGGTGCCGGCTGAGGCTCCAGAAGCCCTTTGTTAAAATTCTGCCACCAAACCACAGGGAAATTAGAACAATTCCCGCCCCCCCCCCCACCACAACTTATAATGGATTAAATTCCACTGAACTGCAGGTGTATTTTCAAATAATTGTCCTGGGAGACAGTGCTCCCAAGCTCCACTGCAAGTTCTTTTCCTCCCTCCCACCCCAATCTAAAACCACACTGCCCCATGTCATGTTACAGAGTCGATCCTGTTAGTATATTATCTGAACAACCAATGCCATTTTCTCCAAGAACAAAATATAAACATCTCCAGCAAAATACTCTAGACTGGCATGTGATAGCACCTGCTGGGTCATGCAAATCCTTTACTTAGGCTATGGCTACACTACAGCTTAAGTCAGTATAAGTTACGTCGCTCAGGGGTGTGAATAAGCCACCCCCATGAGTGACGTAAGTTACATCGACCTAAGTGCTGGTGTGCACAGCGCTATGGACATAGCTACTGCCACTCGTGGGGGCTGGAGTCGTTAAGTCGACGGCAGAGCTCCCTCTCGTCGGCATAAGACTCTGCACTAGCAGCACTACAGCTGCACCACTGTCAGTGCTGTAGTTTAGTCACAGCCTTGGTTTGGGGGGGAAAAAAAGTGAATAGATTCTAAGTCCTTCACTTCAGCACATGCTCCTGGGGTTGAAACACCACAGTAGATTTGTGGTGCACAAAAAACAAACAAACCTAGACTGTTTCTCACAGTATACAGAGACCGGATCATACCTCTTGCATGAAAATTGAATCAAAGTGGAACACTTGAGTCTTGGAAAGCAAGTTGAAGACAAAAGGGAAACGGCAGAATATGACGGGAACGTCGTCTTCATGACACGAATTCTACCAATGAGAATGGTACATATCTTTTGAATACTTAAAAATAAAACAGGTAAGTCCCAGTTTCCGCACTCTTAACTCATTGATTCCCTCTCTTCCCTGCCCCCACACACAAAGAAGTGGCACTGCAAGGCTGCAATCTCCTTCCCCTTCTTGCCTGGGAGACAATTCTAACAGTCTCTCTACCCCTTTGGATTAGCTGCTGTGCATCACGTGCAGGTCCTGGGGCCCATTTCCCCCACCAACCAGGTACTGCAACCAAACCCAGACTTAAAAATCAAAACACAGCTACAATATGGAGTTAATATTAAGGTTAGACATTTCTGAGGTAGGCGACAGGGTGTAGTGGTTATGACGCTGGACTGGGAGTCAGGAAACCAAGGTGCTATTCCTGGTTCCGTCACTGACCTACTGGGAAAGTCACTTCAAAGCTCTGTGCCTCTATTTCCCCTCCCATGGTTGTGTGTGTTTCTCTATTTAGACTGTGAGCTCTTCTGGGCAGATGCGGTCTCTTGCTTATCAGCTGTTCAGAGCCAGGCCCAATCTGGCCCTCATCTCAGCTGCAGATGCTAGGTGCTACACTAATAAGGAGCAACTGCTGTCTTTCAACCATCCACTGTCCTTAGAAACTCTGGAATAACCAGGAGACGGTACAATGTCATACTTACAGCTGTAGCTTGCCATGAGCGCCACCTCCCTACGTCGGTTGGAAGGATAAATGTTCCGGAGATTTCATCTATGTAAAAATTGCTTAACTGTAGTGTGTAGTTAGCCTTCCTGTTTGCCTTGAAATGGAATAAAATTTGGGTTAAGATGCACGTGTTGGCTTAGAACCAGTGACGATTCTCTATGCATTTATTCAGACTACACATGCTTACCCTGTACAGCTTTTCAAGCACTTCTAGGAGCGGTTTGGTGTCCCGGCAACGGGGAGTGGCGTAAAATGGCAGCTGAGATACTACAGCCTTTTTGAACATCTGTACCACAGTGTCCAAAAAGGATGCTGACAACGACATCCAGCATTTTTCTGAAATATGAGGGGAAAATATTCATGTAAATGAAACTCCCCTGCCAAAAAACCAACGAAAAAAAAAATCTCTAAAGAAACACACACATCCCAGCCTTCCTCCATGTAGGGATATTAAGGAAGGTTTATATTAAACATGGTTTATATGAGAAATGATTTATTGATTTATTGTTAATTAATACTTTATAACTTAAGGTTTATGTTAGAAGTAAATTTGTGATTCCCAACATTTAGCTTCTAACCTGCAAGCCACCAGCTGTGTCTGTGTAAAGCCTGCTCAAAGAGATACTTGGTATAAAACTTGTTAAGCTCAAAGAAATACTTTGTATAAAACTTGTTAAACATTAATTATCTCTAAGTAAGCCAAAACAGTAGCTGTTATAGTGTATAGATAGAGACCCCCACCATCTGTAAGTTTTCATCTCACTTTATCTTTGCTTGTTAAAAGACAGGGAGTCTCACATAAATTGGTAACACCCCAAAAGGTAAAGAGACAGTGAAATAGATGTGATTAAGATAGAGAATGTATGTGAATGCATGCCTAGTTTAAATAATGAATGAATGGTTAGGGAGTTACCAGTCTGAAGAATTCAGTGTTGGCTGAAGAAGGTGTCAAGTGGGATCAACCAGATGACCCCCACCACCTCAAAGGAAGGAAAAACAAGTATCTGAGGGCTTGGCTACACTTACGGTTTGCAGCGCTGGTAGTTTGCAGCGCTGGTCATCCAGCTGTATAGGAGCAGCGCTGGTGTGTGGCCACACTCACAGCTACCAGCGCTGGTGTGTGGCCACATTTGCAGCATTTCCAGCGCTGTTGGGAGTGATGCATTATGGGCAGCTATCCCAGGATTCAAGTGGCCGCAACGTGCTTTTCAAAAGAGGGGGGTGGAGTGGGCTCTAGTGTGACAGGGAGCGGGGGGAGAGAGAGAGTGGATTTTTGGAGCCAACACTGTGTGTTAGCTTCCTGACTTGAAAAATCAGAACATTTTTCCGACCCTTAGTCTTAACTCTTAATTGCAAACAGCCTGCAGGCAACAGGACTCCCCCACTGTTTCCCTGCCTGCCTCTATTTGATTGTTTACAGCCAGGTACAGATGATCACACAGCAAACAGGAGCTTTGTTTGTTTTTTAGATAGCAGCAGCGGCAACGGAGGAGCTCCACAGAGCTCGTTCACAACAGGGAGGAGGATCTCATTTGATTGTTCACAGATTGATCACAGCAAACAGGAGCTGATAAACAGCTCCGGTAGAAACGGAGCTCGGAGCTCCGGAGGTTCACAACAAAACAAAGAGAGGCTGCATAACAAAACAAAGGGAGTAATTTAGTTAAAAGCATTCTGGGATATTTCCTTATTCCCTGGAGGCCAATAAAAGCGCTAGTGTGTGTCCACACTTGATGAGCAGCGCTGGATCACCAGCGCTGCAATCGCTACACCCCAACCCGGCCAGGTGTACAGCCAGCGCTGCAGCCAGGGAGTTGCAGCGCTGGATGTGCCTTGCAGGTGTGGACGGTTACTAATTGCAGCGCTGGAAAGCCTCTACCAGCGCTGCAACTTGCAAGTGTAGCCAAGCCCCGACAGAATGGAGCCAGCCATCTGCTGATTGATTTAGCAACAGCAGAATGAAGCAACTCCTATCAACTAACATAGGGAAAAATCCCTATAAAACTGGACTCTAAAGAATAAGGACTTTGAGTCTATGGTTCTGCCGCCAGCCTCCAGGAGCATCAGATGCATCTGACACAGACTCGGCTCCATCCTCATGACCAAGATACCTGGCCAGTAACTTGGCATGAGCAACATCTAGGCTGGTAACTATAACATCTATACAGAACCTGAATGAATGATTGTGTGAATGAATATATGTGTGTGTGTATAAGAAATAAGTAGTAAAACAACGTTGTTTACTGTTGTCTTTTGTTTTATTATGGTATTTACAATAAATGTGGCATCTTTGCCTTATCCCTTTTAATAAGATCCTGCTGGTTTTTATTATATTGGTACAACATCCACAAACACACCTTTCAGCTTGCATTCTTATGAATGATACATGATTCAAAGTGTTTTTTAATGCAACATGGTTTTGGAGGGAAACAATGCAGCCACTAAATGCAATCAGACACCATACTTCAGCTATTTACACCCACTCATATAAAACACACATACAGAACAACAGCAGATGAGAGAAACACCAAGCCTAAACGTGAACTTATGACCACTCCAGACCAATAAACAGTCAGAGTTCAAGGGTAATTTTCCTAGCCCATCAAAGGCTCTTGTCACCCCTCTCTGAGTCCCTCTCCACTGGCTCCCTCTATTGTTTCAAACATATGTTTCTTGTCCTTAATTTCAAGGCCCTTCACAATCTATCCCTACCCTACCCTCTCATTCAGTATCAAAAGGTTGAGTCCTGCCTCCAAATGGACCATGATGCCAGCCTCCACTGTCCACTTGTTAAACTTTCAAACAAGCACCTTCATGTTTCTCCCACGCTGCCCCGAAAGCTTGGGAGTGCTTACCATAAACATCCACACAGCTACCTCATTACCCTCCTTCAAAACCCCACTGCCAAGATGCCAATCAATCCCTGACAACAACTGGGCTACTGGTGTGCTGATACCACTGCCTATCACGCTGATCAATACTATCTCATTGTTTCCTATGCTCTCCAGTCTGTCTGTGTCCACCTAATTTATCTGGTCTTATAATTAGATTGTAAGCTCTCTGGCGCAGTGACTGTCTTTTTGTTCTGTGCGTACAGTGCCCCAGGGACCAGGAGCTTCTGGGTCTAAGATTTCTAGGCCTGGTAGTACAAACAACAACAAGAAAGGGAGCCCACTGGTTGTTTAGGATGAAGGTGGAGATATATGGTCTGTGAGTTGTGGAAGAGATGCACATGAAATTGAGAAGAGGAGCTGAGGAGTACAGTGTAGATGGAGTGTAGAATATTTTATTTCCTTGCTTTTTAGGGTTTGCATTGATTGACTGTATAGTCTAGCACCTTTGGATCTAACAAAAATTGTGTGAGAGAATAAATCTCTCTCACACACACGTCATATAAAGATTTTGGGAAAGCAGCACTATCCACAAGTAGTGAAGTGAAGAGGCAAAAGTTATCACTGTGTATGTTTGCACCAGTATGTTAACCAGGTCCTAAATGAAGTCGTTTTAAAATGTGTGCTGCAGTTACCATCTCGGGCAGTGGCTTCTCCTCATGCTCAAAGTGAAAGAACCTTACCCAGTATGTTTGAGGAACGGTCACTCATGCTATTAATGGCCTGCGCAAGTCGCATAACAAAAGGTTCCAAGTTCTGTTCTTTGTACATCACAGAGCATTCTGGCAGGAGTAGGAAAATAGACAAAGCCTCACGATGAGGAGAACGCAGTGGAAGACCAGGAATCAGATCCGCCATCAGATAGTAATTTATCTGTATGCAATAAAATAAAATAAAATAAAGGTGGAGGAGAGAAAGCACTCAGAGAATGATTTGCAGTGCCATGTACGGCCAATACTTTCTACCTGGCATAATGCTGGACTTGAAACTTTGCAGAAGAGTTTTGTATGTAGAGTTTAAAGCATTCAGTGCAGTCAGAGTTCAGATGTAGTTAAAATAAAAAATAATCTGTTATAAAATAATAATAATAATAGGAGATATACCAATCTCCTAGAACTGAAAGGGACCTTGAAAGGTCATCCCAAATGCCTAAACTATCCAAATTATTTGGAATTTGTGCTGCTGCTCTGTTTCTTGTCTACCCCCCAATTACAAAGTCACGGCGTTAAAAGACAGAAATACTTTTGACATTATGCCACACGCGAGGCGATTTAGACGTGGGATAAAGAGTTGTCCCCGTCCTCTCATATACTTGCCAGCTACCTCTTTTTTATGTTTAAAAACAATTCCTCATACTTGGGAGGTGAAGACTTTGGGAGATGAGAGGTTTAGGGAAATTAACGGCCTATCAGGAGAGTCCATGTGTTAGCATATCCAAGTGCAACGCATCACTGCACAGGGAGCAGTTTGGATCTTACGCTTGTCCTGAGCAGCTCTGGCAGATAGCAATACAGACCCTGCATGTCTTCCCCAAACACACACAGAAAAATTCCCTTGCAAGTTAATTCATTAACAAATTAATCAGTAGCAACCGGTGTGATGAAGTGGGAATTTACTTAATGTTTTGTAGGAATACTGTGTGTGCCTCAGTTTCCCCTATATGTTGCAAAAGTATCTAGGTGGTGGGACAAGGGTGGGTGATCGTTCAGAGACCCTAGAGGGCAGCTGTGACTGCCGCCTAGCACCCTGGGCCCAGACAATGGATAGACACTCTGTGTCCTGGCAACTGATAGCCGGGCCCCACGCTCTGCAAGACCTGGAAACAGATCAAAAGACGGAGGAGGGGCAACTGGACATGACGGAGGGTGGGCTGCGGGAAGCGAGTCACTCTCCTGGTTTGGAACATGGGGGGAGAGCCCAGGGTTCTACGGCTCCCCAAAATGGACTTTGCTGAATCTTCCTACTTTCTGTGCTAAGAAGATCTGTTCTGTGCTGTGTTCCAGATGACTAAGAAACCCTTCTGTTTACGACGCTGGCTGAGAGTCATTGCTGACTGCGAAGTTGGGGATGCATGGCCCCTGACGGTGTGTGGAAGGCTTTCCCAGGTCCCCTAGTCACTGCAGGGAGCTCACAGCATGAAATGGGTGCTGAGCACTGCAAGATCAGACACAGGAGATGCTGAAGCCAAGGAGTTGTGCTCTCGTGAGTGTGCACCCTGCGGGGTGTCATGCTACAAGAGGGTCCTGTCTCAACTTCATTCAGAGCAATTCCAGAGTACTGAGCCTGTGCACCCCGACGCCCTGTTAAATTAAGTTATACCCTGAGTGTAATTTGCACAAAAACTTGCAAGATCTTTTACCTGGTTAACAATCCACTCGTTTTTGGTTAGCTCATCAAATACGTCCCTTGCCTTTTGTAGATCAACACCAATACAATTTGCTTCCAACGCAGAGCTGAAGTGATTAGGAAAAATATACATCTCATTTTATACAATAAAGGAGGAATATACCTGCAATATACCCCAATGGATACATTTTGGTCTCAGGGTTGTTGTTCTTTTAAAATCTTTTCTGGAAAACGCTCTTTCCCCTTTAGCAAGTACTGATTTTTAACAGGTTCTTCTTCAGAATTTAGTGCTGTGCAATGTGCTAAACTGACAGCCCTAGAAACTGACTCTCTCTGCTAATCTACAGGATAGAGAGTGGTAATGCAAGCTTCCCCCAATGCTCAGTCAGCGTGCCTCGACCAAGCATCACCTGTCAGGTGGAAAGGGACAGCTGAGGATTTGTGCCCATTCAATCCCTGGTCACTCTGCTGAGACTGTTAAATAAAGAGGGCCAGTTCCAGCTGTGACATGGACAAGGGTCCACTGTCTGGGAAGTGACCTAGGACTACCCACTCAGGTCACACTGCCACCAAACAGCCCACGTGTCAGTCACTATTTTAATGAGCTGGATTTGAACCAGTGACGCTGTAGGCTCACAACACAATACCAACCCTGTCCCCTAAATCAGCAAAAATGATATCAGACACCTGTGGGTTGTTTTTTTTTTTAATATAAACAAGCTTAGAATTGCTGTAGCTCTGTAACAAGCCCCGAAGGATTGTTGTTTAGCCTTCGAGCTGTAGAACTGCGAAGTGAAGTGAAAGAGTACGAGAACACATCTTAGCTCAGCCGGCAGCTTCTTTCTGCAATTCTTATTCAGGTCTTTTAAAATGAAAGCCTTAGGAAACTCAGGTAAATTCCAAGGGCTAGATCCGCCCTGCCCAGGGTGAAGGAGTGGGAAGAGGGGAAAGGGAGCATTTTCCAACACACCCCTAAGCACACTCACAAACGAATGCTGAGGAGGCCAAACAGTAGACTGGCCAGCTGACAAGCATGGTCTGGCTGGCTAGGGGTATGGCTGGGTCTCTGGCTGCCTAGTGCATATACTGCAGTGTGTAGCATATGCTAGAATGGGTGCTGGGGATTCAGCGTGTTGAATAGTGTTCCTTTGTTAAAGTAGCAGCAGAGTATCACAACTGCATGATCCCTCTTTGCTACCTGGCACCTTCTTGTCCCACAGCAACATGACGGTTATTCAAACTTAAAAATGGCTGATACCGCTCTGCTTTAACTCCCTTGCCACCCCTACGCCCGGCAGGTACATCTTCTGGAAATGGGCATAAGGTTTTGTCTTCATAATTTAGTTGACTTACAATTTTAGCTTCTTGTTTAAACTTTGCAAAGAATGGCATTGAAAATATCACTTACCTGGGTTTTAAAAAACTTGCACTTAAACAAGCGGGAGAAGAAAATATCACGGCTATTTCCCTACAAAAGGCACAATAATACAAGAAAGTAGGCATTAAACAACTATCCCACCTACTAGGTCAATATATTAGCGCTCAGACATTTACAAGACTGAATCTTAAGCAATTACTCTGTTATTTTAGCTATTAAAAGAGCACGTTTGTTTCTGTCTTATTTGCATGATGAATTTTCTACTGCCAAAAGATGCTCTCTTAAGATATGTCATTTAGAGGAAGATAATGTTTGCTGCAGGATTTTTATTCTCTCTCAGGGCCTGATCTAAAACCCAGTGAAGACAGTCTTTCCATTAACTTCAACCGGTTTTGCATCAGGCCTTTAGAATTTAATCTGACTCCAAATGAAATGAGAGGGTGTCTTTCCAGTCAGTTAAGGGTCTGCTTCAATTCCCATTTAGCAGCAAACAGGTCTCTGATGATTCAATGAAAAACAATGAAAGAATTGAGTTCAGGAACAGTGTTTAAGTCAGGGCTGGTTGTCATCAAAGAGCGTTCATACAAGGCTGGCTAAATTGTAGGATAGCCACGTTATAGGCTAGCTATGGGCCTAGTAGCTTCAGTAAAGGCAGTAAAACAGACCCTACTTTTGTTTAAAGTTTATGAATAAACATCGACTATAGACATCGACTATAAAGATGTCTAAAGACAAGTCTTCATATCCCATAATGTAGAAAAGTGGTAGACAGGAACCTTTTAGCCTCCTGGGATTCATCAGTGCCAACTGTCACTGCCATCCATTTATCTATCAACGTCCTGTCAAGCCTGCTAATCTTCTGCAGGGTATCTGCGGGAGAGATCCCACGTGCATGCTCAAGATCCTTAAATAAAACCAAAAAGCAAAGATACAACAATAAAAGATTAAGTTCAGTAAATGCATATGATTGTATATAAAATTATAAACCACCACTGCAAACAGGCTTTTTACAAAGCAATTGATCAAATCTGCTCCCACTTTTGCTCAAAACTGAAGACCCTGAATTTGCATTAGGCAGGTAAATGCAACAGGCAACGTGGAGAAACTACCAGGTCGCTAATCTTGTGATACTCTTCATGACATTAAAGTAGATTTATTTTATGTGGAAGGCTATAAAGTAAAAAGGCAAAACAAGATGCGAGTACTACCATGATAACCCTGGTTCTTCCCAAATTGAAAAGAAAATTTGTGTTTTTATTTACATCAGGGGTCGGCAGCCTTTCAGAAGTGGTACGCCAAGTCTTCATTTATTCACTCTAATTTAAGGTTTCACGTGCCAGTAATACATTTTAACGTTTTTAGAAGGTCTCTTTCTATAAGTCTATAATATATAACTAAACTATTGTTGTATGTAAAGTAAATAAGGTTTTTAAAATGTTTAAGAAGCTTCATTTAAAATTAAATTAAAATGCAGAGCACCCTGGACCGGTGGCCAGGACCCATGCAGTGTAAGTGCCACTGTAAATGAGCTTGCGTGTCGCCTTTGGCATGCATGCCATAGGTTGCCTACCCCTGATTTACACTTTGTAACATACTGGGAGGACAAACAATAAACATGTGCAATTCTCTTGGCTTGGATTCTGAAGCAGAAGAAGGAGATCATCATTACTAACCCTTAGAGATGGGACCAAACTGTACCTAGGATCCCTCACAACTTAATTTTAGCTCCTGAAGGTCACCAATTTTCCTCTTCACAGTATCCCTTATCATCTATCCAACAGTTAGTAAAATGAAAAAGGACACAGGTTAAGGTATATTGTAGTAACAGTCTGAAAGCTCCTGCATTGATTCTCTATGCCAACCAGTTCTTTGAGATAGCAACCAATTCTAAAACCAGGCTCCCATTGCAGTCAATGAGAGTTTTGCTATTGACCTCCATATGAACCAGCCCTAGAATAATCTGCACACAATTCTAGAGAGGAAGAAGGGTCAGTACAGGAAGAGAGCCACTAACTAGGTTTTGAAGATTAAAATTGTTAAATTTGGGGTGGGAAGAGGAGTTAGGGGACCACATAGTTTCCTACCAACCGCTGTGGGTCTCCAGATTCGCTTTGTATTTATGGATTACACTTTCTGGAGATTAAAGTGAACTGCTTGAGAAATCCTTGAGCTGATGACTGGAGGATCTTCTCTGCTCAGCTGGCTCTCCAAGCCTGAACCAGGCAATAAAGATACATGAGCTGTGTTCTAACTACTAAATGAAAACTTCCAGTCTCGCCTGGACCTCCTCCTGCTCCAACAACCATCACTTAGTTCCAAACTATTTCATTCAGCAGACTACCAGGAAGGGCTTTGTGATGACTTATGGTTAACAGAGCATCCATGGAGAACCACTATTCTCCACCAAAGGGCTCAAAGCCATAAATCATCACTAGTCTATTGCTATGGTTAATTAATGTTTTTACAGAACGCTGAAGATGTAAAAGCTCAGTATAAATACCAAATATTATCATCAGCCCATACTGCAGCTCTTCAACCTCAACTTCCTCCTTGCGATATTATGGTCAGAATTATACCCACCACTGTAACTCTGTTCTTTCTACCGTTCTGTGTGTGCTAGGTTAACACTGGGTGATTTACTCTTGCAACACAAACTTGTTACATATTTCCTTTAAAAACAACATTGGCTCATATACTTGAGTATATTTAAGGAATGGATTTTCCTTTCTTAAAACACTGTGTCAGATCCTCATGCCAAATCAACGAAGTTTCATTGAAATCAATGCAGTGACCACCATTGACAGCAGCTGAGGATCTGGCCCATAACATTTGATTTTAGAAAAAAGTTACTAAGAGCAAATATTAAAGTTGCATAATACTTCCCATAAAAAAGTAGTAAGAATCTTAATTAAGACCTCTAATGCCTTCATAGTTTACAGCCAGCAAAACTGAAACTTCACAAGGGTATGAACTTGGGGTCAGGGAGGTGTCTGTTGTGGGCCCCATGTAAATCTGTTCAGATTTGGCTGAGTTATAAACTGGATATTACCATTTTCTCCTCTGTGTTTTGCTAACTATTGCTTGTTCCTGGCAAAAACTGCTGCCATGTTATTGCTTCCAACCCGTTCTCCATAAACACGACATATCTACTTTAAAATAAATAAAGCTTAAATTTGCTAACATGCTAGTGACACACTGCTTGCAATTCCGCCCACTATCATTGAAACAAATGAGTTAAATGAAATCTACAAGACGGGATATCACTACCTGGGACTGAAGAGTACTGACGAAGTTGACATACGTTCCAGCAAAAATCATTTTCACTTGGACGCCCGACAGATCTACAAGAATATGAATCAGATCAATCCCAAATCCTCAATTTCTACTGCTGCTATTTATGCTGCTACTTTGTTCTCTTGGGCCTTAGGCACTGACCCACAGCCCACTGAAGCCAGTGCAAGTCCTTCTATTGACTTCAATGGGGTTTTGGATCTGGCCTCAGACCTGCAAGTTGCTAAATGCCCACAGCTCCCATTAAAGTCAAGAGAATGGAGAGGGCTAAGAAATGCCCAGAAGCTGCTCAGCATGTTACAGAACTGGACCCTGGGAGATGTTATAGAAAAATACAGACAAGAGGCACAACATTTTACTCCCCCATATACTTTCATCGTATATTCTCTGTTTCTTGGAAATAATTACATGACAGTTATATTCCAGTGAGGGTATCACCTGTTTCTTCGTAGCCCATGTTCGTGTTAGATTTATGGCAGGAAGCATGAGGGCTTTATATTCCTTCTAAATATAGATATTCTCATATCATCTAATATTACTGGTGCTGTTTTTGTTATTTAAGGAAATGTCAAATCCTTTTTTAAATCCAATTAAAGGTCTTGACCTCAGTTATCTCTTATGGCAAGGAGTTCCATGGATTCATTACACATTGTGTAAAAACAAACATCTTTCCACTTATAATCAGTACCGTTAGCTGAAACCAGGCTGCTGATGTCAAAGTTCTGCGTCTGCTCCCCTGGGTTATTGGCTGTTCCATTTTCAATGTGTCTTTGGGGACCACGTCCAAAAGATATAACCTGCCCAGGAGTAGACATGTAGACCAGGGTGTGATAGCTGCCAAAGAGAAGAGAGAACATGTTACAAATCTGTCCCAGAAAACTCTCGGTTCTCCCTTCCAGTCAATAAGGGTCAGCTGATGGTAAAGCAGGGTTATAAAGGCACCTGTAGAAATTCACTAGGATATCTAGTGGTTGGAGCACAGGACTGGGAATGAGACAAGATGGGCTTTATTCTTCACCACTACAGACCGGGTGAGCTTCGGGAAGTCACAGTCCCACTGTAACTCAGTGTTCCTATCTGAAAAGGAGGGTACTACTACTTAGTGACCAAGGCTTATTTGACTTCAGCTTGGCCCTTGATTTGCAAAATCATTTGAGATCAATGAAGAGCAATACATACACTATACATAAATGCCCTGCCTTATTTTATTTCATATTACAGTATGTATCAGACCTCTGAACCCTCTAGAATTTGCTATATAGAGACCATCCACAAAAAAAATCCAGACAGTAGAACTACCTCAGGAGTGTCTAATCTGCATATGCAAGTTGTATTATAATTATACATTAAGAGCCAGCTTTACTGGAATATTCTGAATGCTTTGCATCCCTCCACTGATGCAAAGGAGCAAGAAATCCAGTTTCATGGGCCAGTTACAGCTGGGTTTACAGCTGCTTACTGTTAATGAAGGAATGAGTGCCAAGCAGTCAGAGCATACCATTGAACTTCACCCTAAAACTCTGTTTCTACCGGCTGCTACAAACACCTAATGTGTCCGTGTTCTCACAGAACTGGAGGGTAACTTCTTCACTAACGGCCCCTTTGATTGTAACTGTACAATTTTAGCTTTATATTGAAGCAGTTATTTGCTTTTAATAAGCACACACCTGGTTAAAAAAAATACCCAAAATTGTCTACCTTCCTTTAGAAAACAATTTTGTTTTCCCTTGCAAAATGTGACTATTATGAAAAACATATGAGCTACAGTATACACCTTCCACATGCCAAATGGGAAACTGGACCATCTAGCCATTCGACCTTTTGAGGACCAGGCATCTGGGTTGAAGAGCGATGTCCCAGCTGTCCAGCACTGTCATCTCCAAATGTGAACACACTGCCATCCTGTTGAAACAAAAGCAAAATTTGATTCCCATGGTTATGGGACTTTCACCTCCTATTTTTTTTTAACCCCCTCCAACAAAAAAGAAGAAAACTTGAAGACTGTTGAAAGAAGATGATGCAATCTGGCCATACACAAGTGAAACCAATGAAGGATCATATTCACGGTGGGCATGTAACTAATCCAGTTTGGGCCATCAGCATGGTTTGAACCTGGGATTTCTCATACTAAAAGCATGAACCTGCTGCTTGAAGTACAGGGCTAAGTTCCCTGTATGGAAGAGAGAGCAGATTCATAACCCTCTTGTAAGTAGCAGTCAAAGTAATGGGGTCTCTCACACACACGCACACACTCAGCTCCCCATCCCCCCCAGGGAAAAGCAACCTGCTGAACATATGGACTGGCTGGTTGGAGAACATTTCTATGTCAGAAGTAGTGCAGGGATGTAGCTTTTACTTCATGTGCTTTCCATTTATTTTTGATAATTTTTCAGAAAACAGCTTTTGGTATTAGAAAAAAAATATATTCAATTTCTATTGTCATTAGTAGCCTTTGTCTAGATTTAAAGTAAAAATTTTTAAAAAAATTTCCAAAATACCACCGTTTTCCTACAGAACAAAACCTGTTTACATTTGTCATTACATCTGTTTGTACATATTGGAATAATGGTTAATAACTGTTAATTTTGGGATAAAGAGTAGCTATAAGTGGGGTGTTTCCAACAGCTCTGTTTTGGGAACAAATCTTCTTGAATTATCCATTGATAATGGAGATTTTCATGGTTATATGGTCAGCACTTTGGGCCATATCCTACTTCCTGTCTTCCTCATCTGCGTAGTCCCATCATAGGTTTGAGTAAGATGAGCAGAATTTGGCCCAATCCTACACTCACTGAGGTCAAAGGCAAAGTTTCCATTGAATATAATGGGAGCAAGACTGGGTCCCATAACCTTAAGCTGCCCTTCTTCTGTTTCATGTAAACACTCAACAGGAGTTTCCAATGCCAGAGACTGCAGCAATGTCCAACCTGGACGTCCTTGAGCACATAAACATCCCAGAGACCTCAGTGAAAGTTACAAGGCTGAAGGTCTTTGCACAAGAGTAGCACTGCCCAGATCTTCTAATCCCTCCGACCCCACCCCCAATCAAACAAAGGCCCTTAAGCCTTGCTGTGCCATCATACCAACTAAGCGCGCGCGCCCGCACACACTTATTTTTCGACTGTCATGGCCTGGCTGTCCACCACACAGAAGGATATGGAGCATACCTGGGTGAGCACTGCAGTGTGCTCATCTCCACAGCTGATATAGACCACGCCAATAGTCGTCAGAGCAGCTACCGCATACGGTTTGAAGACTTGCTCTGTTGGAGAAGCACAGATTCCTATAGCATGTGAAATGGCTTCTTTCCTTTCAGAGCACCATCCATCAGATGTTGGGTTACTCTAACCCTGCTTTTTAGCATCTTGCCCGCTGAGATTTCATATCATCTGACCATGATTATTTACAAATATTTAAAAGGGAAGGGGAATTTAAGGGCAAAATGAGATCGTCTGTGCTTTACTCGCCTCGTATTTACATACACACCTACTATAGCATCCACTAGTGTAAGGAATGTAAGTGCTTTGTCTGGTGAGCAGTAGAAACAGAAGAGTTTTTGCTCTAGGCCATGCTGAAGTTGCATTTGAAAGCCATCAACCTGGCTGTAGTTTTTGTCTTTGTTTTGGATTTATAATCCAAACAGATCATAGATTTGGTTCCTGGTGGGAAATCTTACAGGCTGAGCAAGAAGCCCAAAGGGTGCTTGAAGATGCTGGCTTAAACATCCAGACTGCCAAACAAAACAACCCGCCACCCCAAACCTCACATTCCATACAGGTTAAATCTGGCCTAACAGATTCTCTGAAAATAGTGAACCATCAAACTTTCCATCCAGACAGAAATTGCATATTGTTAGCTTGGCCAGAATTTTATGCGTATAATACTATCACATAACTCTGCTGGTTTTTATACCATCAACTTTCAAATGAATTGGTCATTCTCTCTGGTTTCCAAAGATGCTACTGTCTCCACAGCTGCCGGAACTGTGGGCCCATTATACAAGCTGTGAATATGTTATGGTTAGAGCTGGCTGAAGAGAGTCAATCATCTCATCTTTTCCTGTCCAAACACATCATTTTCTCCAATTTAATTGCTGTTCACATGATTCACTGAATTTCAGTAAATAGTTCTTACATGGTATCTTGTTTGTAAGGAGGACATTGAAAGAGTTCAATGTTAGAAATTCAAGCTGTTGTGATTGGCTAGTGGTATGTGTGACAGTCTGTCCCCTTATGTTCACGCCTTTTAGAGGATTATGGTAAAATTTGTACCAAGTATGCATTGGGAGGTATCATTTGAAAACACAGGATTTGCTGATCATTATTTGTCTTGGTAAAATGTGTGTGGCAACCCTGGATGTAAAGATTCCACTGGGTGGTATTACTGAGACATGCTGCAACCTGTTCTGAGGAGAAGTCACAAACCAGTTCCCCAGAGACAAACGGCTAGCCAGGTGTCAACAAGATCAAATGGACCCTCAGCTGATTAAGTGGCCACTCTTCCGCAGGAGAGAGGGTGTGGACAAAGAATTGACAAAGCAGTAGGTTGAGGTTCCTGACACAGACTTTCTGTCTCTTGAACATCAGCTGGAGGTGATTCTTGTGAAAGAGAAATGGCTGGAAGGGAGAGAGCAGACACCCCAAACCACCTCTCCCTTTCTCTCTACTCTCAGCATCTACAACACTTGAAAAACAAAGGAAGCAGCATAGGAGAGGGATCCTGACTAAAGGATTCAGCCAGTAAAACGGTTGGAACTTCTGGTGAGAAAGACCTTTGCTTTGAATTCACTTAGCTTGTTAAGTATTAGTTATGTTTTACCTTTTATTTCTTTGTAACCAATTCTGATTTTTATGTCTTATTACTTGTAATCACTTAAAATCTTTCTGTAGTTAATAAATTTGTTTTATCTAAACCAGTGTGTTTGGGAAACTTCATTTGGGAGAACAGGATTGGTGCATCTCATATTTCGGGGTGGCCAAACTTACTGGCCCTCCGAGCCACGTACAACAATCTTTAGAAGTTCAAGAGCCGGGGCACACCTGCCAGGAGCCGAGGGTTGGGGCTTCAGCCCCCTCCTGCTGAAGTCCTGAGCCCCGGCAGGGGCATCCCGCAGGGCTGAAGCCCTGAAACCCCTCCTCCCCCGCTGGACAGAAGCCCCTCCCCCACCACCGTACTGCAAGGCGAGGTCCTGAGCTTCTCCCCCCCATCTCCAGTCTGGTAGGTGGAGAACGGGAGAGATTCGGGGGGGCTTGCGAGCCGCACTTTAATGGTAAAAGAGCTTGCGAGCCAGTTTGGCCACCCCTGTTATTCTATTAATGAAATAACAGACTTTGTATGAACTTGTATTGTCCAGGAGGGCGCTGGGCAGTACAAAACGCACATTTTGGGGGAAAAGTCCGGGACTGGGAGTTTGCTGGTATTGCCCTGAAGAGTAGTTCATGAGTGGCTGGCTATAGCACTGATATGGTATAACTGGGAGTAACCTACATGCGGGAGGCTGCGTGTGAGCAGACCAGGAGTGGTTGCTGTCACGGCGAAGCAGTGAGAAAGGGACTCCAGGTTGGAGAATTGAAGGGACACAGCTGTCCATCAGTCCAGATTGTACCCTGGGTAACGTCACAGTACGTTTCTGCTCCCTCTTTGGGTAGGTACAACTCTTACAATCAGGTTTCCAGTGTCAATAGGAATTCAAAATGTGTTTCCTGCAAACATTCTGCCATTTTTTGCTTAAAGTTTGCTGTTCTGGTGATTTCTCCCGCCAATAAACTCATTTGATACAACATGCACAGAAGGCAAACACAGTTGGTGCAAATTCATTCAAACATTTACGTATCCTTTTCCCCCTCATATTCATCTAGTTCTAGTCATGGTTCATTCTAGTGAACAGTCTAAGTCCATCCCATTATCTCAGGAGAGTCTATACAACAAGAGGAAATCTGGAATTAAGATGGTGTTTCCTTGAGAAATGAAAGGATAGAGTTACCTCTTGTGTTAGCGTGGCTTAATCCCAGCTGCCGTGCGTTGTTCCTTCCCCACCCATACACAACTCCCGAGAGAGACAGGGCAAAGGTGTGTCCCCCGCCGGCAGCAACCTGAGCCACGGGGATCCCGCTGAGAGACGTGACATGCTGTGGGCTAGGCTGGGAGGGGATTTCTTGTCCCAGGCCCAGCTGGCCATGGGTGTTCTGTCCCCATGAAAAGACTCTGCCATCTTTTTTTTTTTTAAAGAAAGAGAGAAACAAAGTAAAAGACAACACACCTTCAAGCGACATGTTAATTAACTAGCTCACTAAGAGCTGTGAGAAATTATGCCCTTGATGTGAACTTGATGGCACAGAGGGCAGATTTACCACTCAGTCAAGCCACATAAGGGTGAATTCTACGCTCACTAACCCACACACCACCCCAATGACTGTGGGGTGTCATGACAACTAAATTTGGCACATACCCATTATTCCTCATGCTTGTGATTTGGCAGATACCTGGAGCTGCGTGACACTGTGCTGACAGAATAATTTTACACAGCTTGTGTTTGTAACAAACTGAAATTAGTATCTGTAGTTTCCTAATCCATCCAAAGCTGAGGAGTCAGGTAGTCCTGTATGCTCACAGAAACTGTGTTACGTTTTTCATCTAACAATAAAAAATAATGAATGGAAAATACTTCTCAGTGTCCCCTTCTACTAGTAAAATGCCAGTGAACCTGTGTAACAAAATAACATACCACCCTCTTAACATGACACCTTATGCCAAATGCATATATTTAATGTAGTGCTCATGACAAGTGCCAGATTGACAGCCCTGGAACCCAGTGCCTTCTGTTTAGCCACAGAACAAGTACAGAACAGGCAACAGCAGAGGAAGATTCTTCTCTGCCCATCCAACCATCAGTGCTGGATGTAAGAAGCCTCATTGCATGTAGCAGGAACTGTGGTTCGTCACTAGGAGAAGAAAGAAGGGACACGTTCATCTCTTTATTATTGAAGATGGATCTTACCTATCAAATGAACAATTCCCAAAAAGAACGTGGGGAAGATTTTTGACATTTTCTTATCTAAATAGCAGTTTTGAGAAGGGTTGCCTTCCCATCACAGACAACACCTGACACAATAGCTAACGCTTTGACAAAAAACGTTACGAGCAGCTCCTTTGTGAGCATAACTAACCAATGGGTAACTTGGCCCCACTGGCCTTTTTCAGAAATGAGGTACTGGGCATTATTTCGGCTGGAGGAAAAACAGAAAAAGATAAATTGACATTTCTCGCATCACACTGATTGCTCTGTCTCGTCTATTAGACAATAAACTCTTTGGGGACAAGGACTGCGTACTACTCTGTGTTTGCATCATACCTGACACAATGGGGCTCCATTCTAGGCTGGTCCATAACTACCGTTAACAAGCATGATTAATAATAATAATTCCTATTAAAGGAGTAATGGATAACTTAACATCTGACTTGCATATAAATTAACTGCACCAAAGAACAGAATTGCTTGCATTGCACTTGGGAAATAATATAAAAATGAAACGTGTATTACCTTGTGCCAGTGCAACCGAGTGAAAGTGTCCACAGGTGACTTGTATTATTCTGAGAGTAGAGAGACCATCTATTTTCCTGTAGTAGATAACAGGACAGCCAAGTTAACCTGGCTTCTAGATCACATGAAAAACTCAATTATGTTTCAGACAACAGATGATGTAATACCTAAAATATTAATATTATAATAAATACATTATATTTTAATGTTATATAATGATAACACTGACTCTGCACAGTCTCTGTTTTACCTTTGCCTGGTCGTTAGCCAGTCAGAGTTTTCTGCAATAGGTTGTTTCTCCGCTACTTAGAATATCTGCACATAAATGTGTCATTTGGACTCTGACTTAATATGCCCTGTGCTTCAGTTGTCTATTATTCACACCGAGGTGAACGTGCACTGTATTTTGACACTATTCAGAATAGATTCTTACACATCCACTGCAATGTAACTTTTTTTTTTGACAGCAAAAATATCCATATATAAACATTGTAGCTGGAGAGCATAGCTACAGCTAACGTTAAGGTTCCCCAAACATGTCCATGCTAAGAAGGACTTTTGCCTAGAACTTTGTCAAATTTTCACCTAGAGAGGGTGAAACTTTCTGGGTCTGGTTTCTTCCTAATGATGAACGTCTTTAGAAAGCTCAGGCAAATATTGTTCTGCTGTTTGTTTTACTACAAAGACAGGGTGGGAAACAGAAAGCAAACAAATTTTAATAATGGAGAAAATGTTCTAAAGTTGTTGTTTTTTTTTTTTTTAAGAACTTTGGTGTCTTAGCAGTTTAGAACAGAAACTGGAAATTTAGCATGAAGATTGCTTATAGGTCAGATTTTTTGGTAATGAAAATCCATTATGGATTGGATTATGGACCACTTGATGATTACCTGTTCTGTTCATTCCCTCAGTGGCATTGGCCACTGTCGGAAGACAGGATACTGGGCTAGATGGACCTTTGATCTGACCCAGTATGGCCATTCTTATGTCTGAATTTTAAGGGTAAAAAAAGCATGCTATATTTCTTAATTATAAAAGCTTCTTTTCTAAATAGCACTCTCTGAATATACTCTGTTGTTATTGCTTATGCATGTAAAACAAAGTTGACTGGTGTTTTAGATTGTTCCAAACGTTTTGAAAAACCCTATCTGCTCTACACACTTCCTTGAGGAGCCATGTTTGATATGCCATAAAGTCATCCAGACTGCATCTATTCCATGTGCTAAATTCCCATTTCAGTCTGTGTGCAGAGTGCTTTTAAGAATGGGCCCAATATTTTTCACTAAATCATTTTCAAATGTGAGTTTTAATAAACTGCTTACAATTTTCTCAACCCCATGCACAACAAGCCGATAGAAAGGGCATGCATGGCAGGGTGGGGTGAGGAATGAATAACTAACTAAAAATGTTGTCTTACAAGACTGAAAAACAACATTACGAATGGGTAAAGAAGTGCTAGAGTTTCATCTGATATAGGATGGGAGCGTTTTGTTCCTGAGTTCAGCAAGGCCTCAGAATTTCATACGCCAGCGAAACCACTCCTCACGTGACCAAAAAGTCATGGTCTGGTCAGGATGATTCTTCTACAGTGGCGTACAGATGTTAGCGACTATTTTACAACATTCACTGGCTTTTTAGAACTTGATGTGCTGAGGAGCTGTTTGCATCCCTGCTGGTGAGGAGAGGTCTAGTGATCTCCTGCTGGGAAGCAAAGTAGGGGAAGGAAAGAATTAAGGTCAGGGAAAGGGCAGGCACCGTCCTCTCACAAGGATTCCCCTAGGGAAGTGCAGCTTTAAATTGGTCATGCCCCCATAGGACCATCCCTGAGCCATCATTGCCACATCCCCTTCCTGGCAAGCAACACCCACTTTCGGAGCTTCTCTGTTTCGCTGCTACCCTCTTCCCCCCACCCACCCATGCTGGTGAAGGGGAGGTTCTAGCGGGCTGACTTCTCTGCCACCTGAGGCAAAAGGAGTCAGAATCCAAGCCTAAATCTAACTCTGAACATTACAGCAGCTCCGTGAAGGTCCCAGAATAGCTTTGTGTTACATGACGTGCACTGGCTTCTAAATGACAACAAACTGTAAGCTCTAGACTCTGGAATTTTCGGTGCAACATGCAAGAGAGTGGAGACCTGTTCCCACCCTTCTTGCAGAGCCTAAACTTTAGTCAGGATTAAAGGGAGCTGAAGTAGCTGACCTGGTCTTAGATGTATCTGACTTTGAGGGAGGAGGAGGCGGGATAAGGGAAGAAGAGGTAAACGACAATTCTCCTTCTACAGGAAAGAGAGAGACAGAAATATACTTGCTATAAAAATAACGAAGGGTTTGTGTTCGTACTGTTCGTGCTTTACATTTCTGGTATACCATTCAGTCATGTCATAAACATGTCAGGTGCAAAATGGTTAGAAAAAGGCATATTTGGCAAAGCAATGTAACTTGCATTGATCGGACATTCGCAGTGGGGGATGCAAAACAAATGTCATTTACAAGAACAACTAACAGGATTATGTGAAATAAATACATGTATCCCCTACTTTAACCTGTGCCTGCACCACTGCCCAAAAATTGCAGGGGGCAAATTCTGCTCTGGCACTGACTTCCACTGGAACACTTATGCCAGAGCTGAATTTAGTCCCATATTCACAGATGAGAGCATGTACTGATATTTATAAATAAATCCCGTAAATGCACTTAAAAAAAAAATCTGAAATCCTCAAGCAGTTTTCTCTCCATGCATGCTGAAGCCTACATCACCCCCAATATAGTTAGCAGAAACATCTCTTCTAAACAAGCTGCAAACAATTCAGGTGATGTTGAACCACTGTCTAATCTCTCATTTATGATAAAAGAAACCATGCAGAGACAAAGTTAACTTGTGGATGAAATGCTATGTTTGGGTAAGTAAAGAACATGCTATGTAAGAGCTGGAAACCACGCACAGCATCTTAATACTCTTATACCTTTTTGAGACAACTACATGTGAGATTCAATGCCCTGCAAACTTCCCCCAAAACTCAACTTTTCTCTCTCAGACCTTCCAGTTCGAGTGACCCAGGTCAAACTGGGCCAGATTTTGTAGTGGTTTCGTGAGGTGCACGAATGGGGACCATACTGTGAGTCTGAAACATTATGCTTAAATGGCTACTTACTTTGGGATTAAACTTTGTTCCTTAAATTCTCCCGTGCCCAGCTGGCCTTCAGACCCAGCTCCCCAGGAGAAGACCTTTCCTCTGTTGCAAACAGCCAGTGAGTGTTCCTTTCCACAGCTCACATGAACAATAATCTGTGCTTCTAAAGCTTGAATTTGTTCTTTTTGGTGGGGGAAAAAATGTTATTCAGAGGTTACAGAAAGAAAAAATATATACAAACCATACCTGCCAATAGCAAAGGATTAGTCATATAGCAACACTCAGCTCCTGGGGGAAGAAATTCACATTGACGATTCCTCCCACTAATTAAGAAGTAGCATAAATAGGCTCTAAATGGAGTTTCCTTCCTCTACTGGAAAGATCAGAGCTGAGACAGGACCACGAGTGTGTTGGTTAATACAGAGGAAAAACAACGGCATTCTCAGTTTTCTAACACTTAACACTAATGTGCCTCAGGGGAAAAAATTATGGCAGTACCACAAGAATATAAGAGAACTTTTATACTAAAGCAGGGGTGGCTAACCTGAGCCTGAGAAGGAGCCAGAATTTACCAATGTACATTGACAAAGAGCCACAGTAATACGTCAGCAGCTCCCCGCCCCCGCTCCCATCGCCTCTCCCGTACTGGCAGCCCCGCTGGTCAGTGCCTCCCCCTCCCTCCCGATCAGCTGTTTCCTGGCATGAAGAAGGCTGGGGGCGGGAGCGAGGGGGAGGAGGAGCGAGGGCACGGCAGGCCCAGGGAAGGGGGCAGGAAGGGGTGGAGTGGAGGCAGGGCCTGTGGCAGAGCCAGGGGTTGAGCAGTGAGCTCCCCCCGGCACACTGGAAAGTTGGCGCCTGTAGCTCCAGCCCTGGAGTCGGTGCCTATTCAAGGACCCGCATATTAACTTCTAAAGAGTCACATGTGGCTCCAAAGCCACAGGTTGGCCACCCCTGTACTAGGAAACATTTAAACACATCAGCCTAAAATCTGAATTCACCTTTCCATTTCTCTTCACTAGGTTTGCTAATTACCAATGTTATTGTACTTTGACTTGAAAAGATGGGTTGTGAGAACTTTTTTTCTTCTTTGATGCTGGAAATAAGTCATAAAACCAAATTGTAGCACTAATTTTATTGATAAGAACAGACCATGATCTCTTTTGTACAGAATTATGACTTCAGTGCTTTCTGAAAAATCAGAAAGTAGGCTGAGATGGACAAAGCACGAACATTTGAATAGCTTCAAAAATAGTAAAAAGAGAAAGGAAGGGAAAAAATTTAGCCAAGTAATTGTCTTTGTGTAAAATTCTATTTTTATCCAAACTTACAGCAATGAGACAATCCTTCCACTGCCCTGATTTTGAACCTAAAACTTAGCCTTGCCTTTATAAAACTGTTATAACCTGGTTGGAAATATCTAGATTCAAAGTATGTATTTTTAATAATATTAAAAGAATACAATTCTGCTTTAGCTAGGGCTTTGATGATCAAGGCAGCAAGCGGAGAAATAAGCAAAGGAAAGAGAGAGGCTGGTAGAGAACTGTTAATAGAGAAAGCAACTGCTGTAAAGCAACTGCTGTAGAGCAACTGTTTTGTTGTTGTTGTTTTAATACCAAAATCCTGTTTATTTGGTTAACGTGCATGTCTGGAGCCTGTTAATGCCACTGGAATGGATGTGAAATAAACTGGTGGGCCTCTTGGGGCCCCCACCACTGTGCCGAGATGTGTGTATCTGGGGGGCTGCCCCCTAACCCCCACTGTTCTGGGACATCTATGATTGGTCACATTCCAGCCATAAACTATACTAGTAACCGGGCGCTACTAGAACAATGGCTGCGGCCCTCAAGACAGTTTGTTCACATTGACTGTCCGCAGGCACAGCTGCCCGCATCCCCTAGTGGCCACAGTTCGCTGTTCCCGGCCAATGGGAGCTGCGGGAAGCAGCAGCCAGCATGTCCCTGCAGCCGGCGCCGCTTCCTGCAGCTCCCATTGGTCAGGAATGGTGAACGTGAACTGCGAGCAGCCGTGCAAATGGCCAGAGGATTACCCTGATGGGCCGCACGTTGCCCACCACTGATCAAGGGTGTGTGATCGTTACAGACTCGTAGAGGGCGGGTGTGACTGCCGTCCAGCTCCCTGGGCCCAGACACTGGGCAGACACTCTGTATCCTGGCAACTGATGGCCGGGACCCCTCTGCAAGGAGCCAGCCGAAGGAGGTGAAGCCAGGTGACCAGTCTGCCCAGGAAAGAGACAAAGGGCAGAGGAGGGGCAACTGGGTTGAGTGAGGGTGGGCTGCTGGAAGCTAGTCAGTCTCCTGGTTTGGGACCGGGGCAGGGAGGAGGGCCCAGCTCTCCCAGACATGCTGAATCTTCCTACTTTCTGTGCTAACAAGGTCCGTTCTCCACTGTGTTCCAGACAACTAATAAACCCTTCTGTTTTACAAGGCTGGCTGAGAGTCACTGCTGACTGCGAAGTTGGGGGTTCATGGCCCTTGGGGGAGGCATATAAGGCTTCCGCAGGTGTCCTGTTCAGGTGGACTCATTGCGGGGAGCTCAGGGAAACAGCCAAGGAGGCGTGCCCTAAAGAGAGTGTGCCATGAGGTGTAGTCACACTATAGGAGGGTCCTGTCTGAATTTCATTCAGAGCAGTTCCAGAGTACTGAACCTGTGGGCCTGTGACAAGCACATTTCCTTATCTTGTTGGAAGCAAAAGGAAGTTCCTTGGATGGAGTCTGTCAGTCAGGGAAAATGCACTGTATGGCCACTGGGGTACAATTAAAAGGGGTTCCGTAAATTGAGCAATTTCTCGTTGGAGTCTGTTTTTGAAGCTTTTCTGTTGCAAGGTTGAAAGGTGGCAATCTTGCAACAGAAAAGCTTCAAAAACAGACTCCAACGAGAAACTGCTGGACTTGAATTAATATGCAAACTAGATACCATCAATTTAGGCTTGAATGGAGACCTGGGAATGGCTGAGCCATTACACAAATTGAATCTATTTCCCCATGTTAAGTATCCTCACACTTTCTTGTCAAACTGTCTGAAATGGGCCATCTTGATTCTCACTACAAAAGTTTTTTTCTCCTGCTGATAATTGCGCATCTTAATTAATTAGCCTCTTAGAGTTGGTATGGCAACTTCCACCTTTTCATGTTCTCTGTATGTGTATATCTCTCCTCACTATATGTTCCATTCTAGGCATCCGATGAAGTGGCTGTAGCCCACGAAAGCTCATGCTCAAATAAATGTGTTAGTCTCTAAGGTGCCACAAGTACTCCTGTTCTTTTTGCGGATACAGACTAACACGGCTGCTACTCTGAAACCTTCCATAAATTGGTATTTTCTTGCTTTTCGGGAGTTGTATTAATGGGGGGGGGTGGGTGTTTGACGGGGGGATGCCAACTCAACCATCCTTAGTTCTTTTCAACAAAAGTTTTTGCTTCTGGAATATTATTAATAACCTACATCTTGTGGCATCATGGAAACAGTGAATATACGGGAAGATATGGACAAGGCAAGTGGTATCTCACTGTATTTACAAGATACAGTAGCCCACAAAACTGAGTTTAGAGATTTGGACACCACAGCTGAACCGATTTTTTCCACAAATTGAAGTTTGGTAATAAATATTTTAAACATTTCAAAAGCTTATAAACAGCTTATTAGGTCTCAGTGTGGAATGTTCTACACCCTCCTTTAAGAAAGAATGAAGTAGATAACAGCTTGGTACCAAAACAAATTGGAAACCACACCAAAGCAACAGCACTCAAAAGGGAGGATTCCATGTAGCAATTCATGTGTATTCAAAATAACATTAAACTGATTTTTTAAAATCTAATTATACAGAAAGCTAGCCACCGGTTTAAATACATAGCCCCTGCTGTGCAGAAGTGTGCAGAGCAGCAGAAAAGCCATGCAAAGAAGATTGCCTGCAGTCATGTTCTTCCATATGGGATGATTTTGAAATTCTGCAATTTTAATTATTTTTCTAGACACAGAGTTTAAAGACAGAAGGGTCTACTAGATCATCTAGCCTGACCAGGCCACCCCCACCACCTGCACACCAAACCCAACAACCAGACCAAAGTATTACAGCCCACAGCAGATGAGGCTATTCTATGCCACATAGAGAAAACAGAAGGGATTGAGCCGCACCGATGCCCGAGGCTCCTGTAATGGCAGGAAAATGATTGAGATATACCCAGATAATCCTGGCAAGTGACACAGAGATGATCCATGCTGCAGAGAAAGGCAAGCGCCCCCCCCGCCCAAGCCAATGCCAATCTGATCTGGGGAAAATTCCTTCCCGACCCCACATACAGTGATCAGTTAGAATCACCGAGCACCTGAGCAAGAACCAGCCAGGCAAGCGCCCAAGAGAGAGAACATTCAGCGCCACATCAGAGCCCTGACCCACCTCATCTAGCATCACATCTCCAACCACGGACATCTCTGATGCTTCACAGGAAGGCGACAAATAAACCACCAGCCACATAACCTTTGCTTAGTGACAGCACTCTCTTTGCAGAAAGCGTGACTCATCTTGTCAGGTTGCACATCACGCAGACAACACCAGGACACCAAATTAGGCAGTGCTTTATTTAAAATAAAAAAAATGCTCGTAGCCAGAATACCATGAAGAAAACAAAAAATATAACGGCTCAGATTCTGTGCCGAGCCTCCTGTAGGCACTGTAATTTTAACGAAAATTACCTGCAGGCTACAAGTTGCGCAAACACATAAGTCTCTCTGCAGGAGCAAGGCTTGTTTGTACCGATATTGATTTGCACTGATCAAGGTGGATAAAAATCAATTTAAAAAAAAATAAAAAATATCAGATTTTTTAAAATTTAAATTGGATTTTTTTGATAAAATGCTTTTTGGGGGAAAAAACCTATCTAAGGATGGGTTTAATTAAGATACATTATAGCTCAAATATATCTCATCATGGAATAGGGATTATAAATTCTAATTCTATAGTATGAAACTATATTCATGTAATGTTTAAGGAAAATTTTGTAAATGAGTTCCCATAGTTCATGGATTAGGGATCCAATTTTATGGGGTTCCACAGGCTTCTGTAGAGATTATTTAGGTTAATCTTTCTATCTACCCAATGGGACTCAGCGCTCAGTCTAGACCAGGGGTCGGCAACCTTTCAGAAGCAGTGTGCCAACTCTTCACTTATTCACTCTAATTTAAGGTTTCCCGTGCCAGTAATACATGTTAACGTTTTTAGAAGGTCTCTTTCTATAAGTCTATAATATGTAACTAAACTATTGTTGTATGTAAAGTAAATAAGGTTTTTAAAATGTTCAAGAAACTTCATTTAAAGTTAAATTAAAATGCAGAGCCCCCCGGACCAATGGCCAGGACCCGGGCAGTGTGAGTGCCACTGAAAATCAGCTCACAGGCCGCCTTTGGCACCCGTGCCATAAGTTGCCTACCCCTGGTCTAGAAGATACCATCCAAGATGCTCAGTTTTGCAGTTCTCAAACTGTGGATTTGTGTCTCCAGAGGTAACATGCTTGTTAACAGCAAAAATGTTTTTAAATAAATAAATAATATATAGAGATGAGGAATAACAGGCCTCAACTCCATTTTCCCTCTGCAAATTTGTGTACACAGAGTCAATCCCTTAACTCTCTCTAAAAGTGCAAACTTTCAAAAAGTTCAATGAACAGAAGATTGTTGGGAGCGGAATAGATCTGGACAATGAGAAGAAGTCTGGAGATAAATGTGAGAAGCAAAATATTATATTTATATTATAGTTTGCTTTTCAAGAAAAAAAATCCAGAATACTTAACGCTGTTGTTTTAGTTAAATAAAACAATTTAAATGTCTGTCAGGTGATGTTCTCCTCCTAATACAGCAAGAAAATCCTCCAAATATTGGAGATAGTTCACCTCCCAATGACTTCATAAATATCTGCTTCATTTACCTTTGCTAAGTGAAATAACCATCATTCAGTTTCTGATATAGCTGTAAAACTCATCTAAAAAGTTTTCAAAATAAATCACTGTTTAAAAATGTATAGTGTGTACCTTCTAAAAATGAAACCCACCTCTATCTCTGAGTTGTGAAGAATATGTATTAAGGTTATAACAACCAACAAGAATGCACTTTTATGTAGCAAACCATGATTAAATCCAGTCTTCCTGACTAGTAATTTAAATCAATTTGATTTAAATCAAATCCACCCTGCACTAATATTGATTTGCAGGTGCAGAGAGGGCTGTCACCTTCTCTACCTGCTTTCACTAAACTATTTGAAAAACAACAAGGTGGCACCTTAAAGACTAACGGATTGATTTGGACTAGATGATCTCCTGAGGTCCCTTCCAATCCTGATAATCTATGATTCTATGATTTAGGCATAAGCTTTTGTGGGTCAAAAAACCCCACTTGGTGCCGCTGGACTCCTTGTTGTTCTGTGGCCACAGACTAACAAGCCTAGCCCCTGATCCTAGTGTCTCGGACAGGTTTTAGAGTAGCAGCCGTGTTAGTGCCACAAGTCCTCCTACTCTCGCTGAGTTACTACTGGTGGTGAGTGGCGCCAGCCAGCCCCACACAGGCAGAAAGCAGAGCAGCAGCTGGGGCTGGGTTTCGCCTCTCAGCAGCTGATTGCCCCCACCAGGAAACCGAAACCGAAAGTAGCAGCGACCTGGGGGCGGAATCCGAAACCTGCAGCTGGATCGGCAGGAGGGAGAAATAGAAACTTACCAGAGCGGGGGCGGGCTCCCCTCCCGGGGCGGCTTTCCCAGCCGCTGCCCACACCCAGCGGAACCCACCTCACCCCCGAGCCCTGCCCTGATGCCGGGAGAGCTCCAGCCCCTGCCATGCCCAGCGCCCGGGGGCAGGGAAAAGCACCGCCCAGCTCCCCTGCTGCACCCAGCTCCCCGCATCGCCCCATGCACCTGGCCCGGCCCCGTCCCGTCCTCCCCGCCCCGGGGGCGCCGGCCCCGCAGCCCCCCGCCTGGAGCCCGGCACTTCCCAGCCTCTTACCCGGCGTGTAGCCGCCCCGCTGCCCCGGGCGGAGCTTCCTGCCCAGCTGCCCGCGGGCGTTGGCCCCGCAGGAGCAGACGGTGCCGTCCGGCCGCAGCAGGAGCGTGTGGCGCTCCCCGCAAGCCGCTTCCAGCAGCGTCCAGCCCCCGCCGGGCTCGGGCCCCCGCCGGCACCGCACCGGCCCGCCGGCTGCCGCCTCGCCCAGCCCCAGCTGCCCGCAGGCGCCGGCTCCCCAGCAGTACGACATGCTGGGCCGGTGGCGGCGGCTGCTGCTGCTGCTTCGCCCGGCCTCTGCCCCGCCACCTCGGGGGAACCTGCCTCCGCCCTCGCGTGTCAAGCCGGCCCCTTTCCAGCCTGCCCTGCCTTGCAGCTGGGGGGAGGGAGGGCGGGAGCTTTCCCAGGGCCGGTGCTTCCATTTAGGCGACTGGGGAGCCAGGATTTGGGGGGGCGGCATTTTGCTGCCCTCGGTGGCTGGGGGTCCTTCCGCGCTCCGGGTCTTCGGCAGCAATTCGACGGGTCCTTCACTCGCTCCGGGATCTGCCGCCGAAGTGCCCCGAAGACCTGGAGCGTGGAAGATCCCCCCGCCGCAGAATTGCCACCAACGACCGGGAGCGCGGAAGGACCCCCGCCTAGGGCGCCGCTCCTGAGCTTTCCCTGCCGCCCCTTCCCTGGCATTTCTGGGGGCGTTTGAGGAGAGAGGCACCCAACTCCCATGGGATGGAGACACCCAACTGCTCTTTGTGCCTTTGGAAATCTCTCCCCTAAGTGCCTTTAAAGTGTGTGTATAGAAACAAAGCCCTAGCCCCGCAGTCTCCCCCAAACCAGAAAACAGCCCCCAGCCAACTAGAGGTAACAGAATCAAACTACTTGCCCTTCTTTGTCGACTAAAAGCATTCGGCCCACCCTGCTCCTACAGCTGCGGCCATCTGGAGTGCCACTGATTCGCAATGGGCTTTGTGTGGGTACAAGAACCCCACCCACCTGGAAGCAGCTGCAGGAACAAAGCCTTACACTGGAACTAAGGCCACGTCTACACTACAGAGCTTAGTCGGTGCCAACAGAGCCACCTATTGCAGACACAGCATAAGCCAGGAGAAGGATGGATGCATGTGGTTTGATCCTTGTGGATGAGTAATCTGCGTAGTTGAACACGCACACCAGCATGGAGCTATCTGGAAGTCAGCTGTCTGCCTACAAGGATCAGTCTGTAGTACTGTAGGCATTTCAGCCAGAACTGCCTAAACGGACTGGTTAGGGGTCTGATCGTGCAGATGCTTAGCGTGTGCCTAGTTTCTCTCAAACCGTTTCAACAATAGGTTCTAAACTTTGAAATTCATCCTCCTAGTGGATATCGCTATGCTCACAAAAGTTTGTAGGCTAGACCAGGCCGACACTCTGTTAAGGGAAGCCATGTTCTCAGCTGGCCAACTTCAGAGAGGTTCCACATTTTTGCCAAGGAACTGAGGCTAATCAAAGCCTAAATCTTAAATGTTAAGCACGTGGGTAATTTACTCACATGAACGGTACCATGGAAATCAACAGGATTACTCACATGGGCAAAAATTACACACGTTTAAATGTTTGCAGGATTGGGGACCTGACTCTAGTAGGGATCTAATCCTGATGTGATTAAAATGGCAGAACTTTCCTAGGATGGATGCAATTATACTGGCATAAGTGTTCTGTCTGTTACTACTTGGAACCACTTAAATCCTACTTTTTGTTTTTAATAAAATCACTTTTTACTTATTAATTAACTCAGAGTATGTGTTAATACCTGGGGGAGCATATCTGTGCATTCTATCGGTGTTATAGAGGGCGAACAATTTATGAGTTTACCCTTTTTAAACTTTATACAGGGTAAACCAGATTTATTTGGGGTTTGGACCCCATTGGGAGCTGGGCATCTGAGTGTTAAAGACAGGACCACTTCCCTTAGTTGCTTTCAGGTAAACCTGCAGCTGTGGGGCAAGTAATTCAGACCCTGAGTCCATAGGCGGCAGGTTCGTATAATTTTTGGTGGGGCCCAAAATGGTGCCGCCCCCCCCCGCGCTCTCAGCCTGTAAACTGATATAAAATGAAGCTACAATGCGTCAGCACCACAAGATTACAAGGGTCAATTAAAAGTGGAAAGTCAGAAGCAGCACTTGTCTATTAATACCTAATATACGGTATTAAATTTTGTTGCACCTGTTGTGACAAAGTGGGAATGTTCTTAATGTTTTCTCTGAATACTGTGTGGGTGCCTCAGTTTCCCCTGCAAAGTGCCAACTGACGGTGTTGGGGACAAAGAGATCAGGTGGCCTCCTTGTCCGGAAGAGACACAAAGGCCAGATGAGGGAGTGTCAGTTTGGAGCTGGCTGGGGAAATCGGGAGAGGCCCAGAACTTGGGTCTGGGCTCCCCACCCCACAAGATGGACCTGACTGAGGGGTCCTGTTTTCTGTACATACAAGCTCTGTTTTAGACTGTTTCCCTGTCATCTAATAAACCTTCTGTTTTACTGTCTGGCTGAGAGTCACATCTGACTGCAGAGTTGGGGTGCAGGGACCTCTGGTTGCCCCAGGACCTGCCTGGGCAGACTCGCTGCGGAAAGTGCACAGTGTGGAAGGGCATGCTGAATGCTCCGAGGTCAGACCCAGGAAGGTGTAAGCTTCTTGCCCTGGAGACAGTATGCTCAGACAGGAGGCTCCCCCAGAGTCCTGACTGGCTTTGTATGGAGTTGTTCCAAAGCATCCCAGCATCCCCTTCCACACCATGCGCTTCCCAGAAGTCTGCACAGGCACTGACACTCCCTCCTCTGGCCTTTGTCTCTTTTCCAAGCATTAGGAGGCCACCTGATCTCTTTGTTCTCCAACACCTTCAGTTGGCACCTTGCAGGAGAGTGGCCCAGGCCATCAGTTGCCTGGAGACAGGGTGTCAGCCATTCTCTGTGCAGACAGCATCACACTGGCCCTCTAGGGCTTTACAACAATCACACCCCCTTATCCCACCATCTAGAGCCTTAAGAAATGCATTGGGGAAACTGAGGCACACAGACAGTATTCAGAGAAAACACCTGCATACGACCAGTTACATACTTTGAAGGGTGTAAAATAATCAAATATTGTGCTAAATACAATGATACTCCAAACTGACCACCAAATTTAAGTTGCATGTTTTTCCCCTCAGGTGAGGGTTCTGGGGTGGGGCTGGGGATGAGGGGTTCACAGTGCAGGAGTGTGCTCGGTGCTGGGGGTGCAGGCTTTGGGGTGAGGCAGGGCTGAGGATGAGGAACTTGGGGTGCAGACAGGCTGCCCCAGGGCTAGGGCCAGAGAGGACTCCCCATCACCACCACTGGCAGCAGCAAGCTCCAGGGGAGGGACCCCTCCTCTCCCCCTGCCCCCCACAGCACACTCACTCTGCACCACAGTCACTGCATATGTTCCTTCCTAGGGCCCCTCAGGTCCAGAAAGCCCACTCACCTCCCCTGTGATGGGTACTAGGGGGTGGGGGTTGCCATCACAGGTGGCCTTCCATGTTGCTGCCCCTCACCATAACTTCACTGTGGATGGGGCTGCCCCTTGCCCAGCATGGGGCAGAAGTGGGGTCTGCATGGTGATGGCTATGGGGCAGGGGAGCAGGGTGTCATAAAATTCACCCAAGCCCCAGCTGCTCAGGTAGGTCTATGAATCCCCCTCCCCCATCTGCCCTGTGGTGGGTGGGTGCTGGAGGGGAGGGGCACTGCCTTCACATATGGCTTCCTGCCTCCCTGACCCCTGCTGCAGCCTGCAGCCCCTCACCGTAGCTTCAGTGGGGGGGGGGAGGGGATGGCATGGGGCTGCCCCTTCCCCAGCGTTGGGCAGGAGTGAGGGCTGGGGGGGAATCATAGGGTCAAACACTCACGGAAGCCCAGGACCTGCTCAGGTGGGTGAGGTCAGTCTCCGAGTCCTGGCCGGAAGTGCCCTTTGCATCTCCTCCTGGTAGGGGGAGGGGAGGGATGCCAAGCATGGCACAGCCCCCTCCCCCGGCCGGTGCTCCAGCAAGCAACAGCAGCCGGCAGCAGCAGAGGCAACAGGCAAGGCAAGGGAGAGAGACATGCCTGCGTTTAAGCCTCCAGCCTCCAGGGTGGGGCAGAGGAGAGGGCTGCCACCAGCACGGCGGGGCGGGGCGGGGCGGGCCCCCCTCCCCCTCCACTCGGAGATGGTACAGTCAGCAGCAGCTTGCACTCACTGCTGACTGCTGAGCGGCAAGGAAGAGACTGAGACACGCAGACGCAGCTGCCTGCGTTCAGGCAGTTAAGCTCTCTGGGGCCGGGCGGGGCGGGGCGGGGAGGGGAGGGGGGAAGCTCTCCAGCCCTGGCGGCGGCGCGCTCCAAGCAGGGGAGAAAACATTGGTGGGGCAGAGCCTCTGCTTGGGATTTATTCCTGGGGCTAAAGCCCCAGAGCCCCATATAAGTCGGCGCCTATGCCTGAGTCTGTGGTGGAACAGACAGGAGTGTCTGGCTCAGCAAGACAGGGTGCTGGAGTCCTGAGCTGGCAGGGAAAGCAGGAGCAGAGGTAGTCTTGGCACATCGGGTGGCAACTCCCAGGAGGGTTTCTGTGATCCAACCCGTCACAATCACAATAGTCCCTTCTGGCCTTGGAATCTATGAATGTCAGGCAGTTCTCACAGTGCAACTTGGCTAATTCATAAAGTGGACTCAACAGCGGACAAGAGCTTCAGTGTTTAGGGTCAAGATGCTGATGATTTCCAGAATGTGTTCTCATTGATTGCAATGTATTATAACGCACAGACTAACTTCTGTTTGAAAGATGATTTGAGTCAGAGTAACAGTCCTCACTTGGGGTTGGTCGGGAAGTGTGGTCTAGTGGTTGGGGCTATGACCCATGCCCAGCAGAGGGATTGTTGGAAGAAGAGCCTAGGCCCTCCCACTCCACTAGGCTCCAAACTAGGGTCTTTTGGGGCTACTAGTGGTCTGGCATCAAAGCTGCTTAAGGCTGCCCTCCCTGAGCCACTTCACAACCCCCCAGGCTAGCTCAGTCCAAGGCTTCCCCCCTGCTGGGGTCATCCAAACCAAGGATTACCAATGTTGACTCCAGGATCCATATGTGGGGGAGAGGAGAATGCTTCCTTCTCTGGCTGTTTCTGGGGTGGGTCCTCCCTTCCTTCAGGGAGGGCCCTTTGGGGCAGTTATCTTAGAGATCTCAGCCTTCCCTTTGCTCTGCACTGCAGGAATCACAGGTCTGCCCCCAAATGAGCTGTTTCCCTCTCTTTTAGTTCCTCTGCCACATGGAGCATTTGCTGCAGGTGTGGCAGGGCAGGGCTGGCTGGGCCCAAAGTAATTCGTTAACCCCTTGGTGCCCAGTGTGGGGTTTGTACACCCCATCACACACAATCTAAGGCATGTTTTAAAGTGAGTTTTTTTAGCTGTTTATGGAGCCATTTGGTCACACGGACTCCTTTCTGATACATTCCAGCTCTTCTCTCTTTCCTCTTCCCTGAGCCCTTTCCTATCACAATCGCACAAGATGATGCATCGTGTCACTTTAGCCCACGACATGAACACTTAGGGTGACACACAATCACCAGAACTGGTGAGCTCCCACACTCCCTTTTGGATTTACTTTATCACTAGCTGAGAGCAAGAGAGCAATCCCTGTCCTGCAGGCCCAGAGCCAGGCCCGGAAAAAGATTATCTGACTGTAAAAGTGTGTAGCTGGATCACAACTGAGGCATGTTTAAAATCACTTCATAATGGTCTACTGAAACATGCCTTAGACTCTGGCTCAAATCATCTTTCAAACAGAAGTTAGTCTGTGCATTATAATACATTGCACTCAGATGAGAACACATTCCAAAATAATCAACATCTTGACCTTGAACACTGAAGCTCTTGTCAGCTGTTGAGTCCACTTTATGAATTAGCCAAGTTGCACTGTGAGAACTGCCTGACATTCATAGACTCCAAGGCCAGAAGAGACTATTGTGATTATCTGGTCTGACCTCTTGTGTAACACAGGCCCTAGAACTTCCCTGAGTTAATTCCTGCTTCAAGTCTAGTAGCTGTGGTTGAACTAGCACATATTTTTTAGAAAAACATCATAACGCCAAACAGAAAAACATTTATAACAACGATTCAGTGTTGAAAGGAACAGATTGACTCTAGCACCTGATCAGCATCACTGGTGATATTATTAAGGAAACTCTGTCAACTTGAAATCTAGCTCATTTAAAAAAAATATATTGAGTAGTTTCAGATGCTATTCCTGTCCCTGGCTTCATCTGACAGTTTTGTGGTTTTATAACTTCATTTTCCTATTTTCAACATGTATCGTCACTCACCTGTTACTGTGTGAAAACCCCAAAAGGACGAACTGACTAATCAAGGCTGCACATCAATAATTTTGGCTTCCGTGGGACAACTCATATGTACACATCTATTCTTGTGCTCTAGTATTTGCAGGATCAGGGCCTTACAGTTTATACAGAGGAGAGAGAGTGAAACTGACTAGGCACAAAGAGCTACTGAATGCACAAGCTGAAAAAAAAGGAGGAATTATATATTTTTCATTATTCCAGTCATTCTTGATGTTACTTGCAACAATATTAGTAAAACATTTTTGGACAGAAGTGTGATTTTTAAGTTGATTGTCCAGAGTTATTTTTTAACCATAACTGCTATTTATTGTTGGGTTTTGTTCTGCCACCCATGACCATAGTATCTGCGTGCCTTCCATGTAAAATCAATAGCAATTGCAAAGTCCCATGTGGACTTCATGGAGTCTCTGGCACTTCTTCCTTTTCAAAACTCTGCTTAGGACCGGTGTGGGGATTTTTTGGGGTGGTGGTGGGAGAATTGGTAGAGTTTGAGAATGAAAGGGGTGTTTGAATTGTGAGCATCACTTTGGTCTTAAAGAGGAAGGTTTTGCAGCATTTTCTAAAGATGGTCAGCTGCTGGATTTGCCCGATCTCCTCTGGAGGACTGTTCCGTAGCTAGATCCTCTTGATGGAAGATACTTTGTCCCCAACTCTCACATGTTTTGTCCTGGGTGTTGTGATCTGCATTGTCCCAGAGGAGCGCTGATATCACAGTGATTCATAGATGGAAATTCGGTCTTTGATAAAGCTGGGGCTTGAGGTATTAATTGCTTTGGAGATTAGAATCAAGGCCTTAAACTGGTATGGGAAACTTACTGAGAGGCAGTGAAGGGACCTATGCCTGGGCTTGATGTGCTTGCAGCAGTGTGAGCTATAGAGAAATTAGACAGTCACTTTCTGTACTAGTTGGAGAACATGCATCATCTTCACATTCAGCTCCGACACAATGAGTTATGAGGTATGTCTATGCTGCAATCTGGGTATGTGACAGCAGCATGTGTAGACATTCCCAAGTTTAGTTTTTTCTAGCTAGCACAAGTACCAATGACAGGTTTCAGAGTAGCAGCTGTATTAGTCTGTATCCGCAAAAAGAACAGGAGTACTTGTGGCACCTTAGAGACTAACAAATTTAGTCACTAAGGTGCCACAAGTACGCCTGTTCTTTTTACAAGTACCAATAGCAGTGAAGCCGTGGCAGCACGGACTTTGGTATAGGACAGCTACCTGAGTAAGTACCCCTTCACTGCTATTGTACTTGCAGCGATCTAGATTGAAGCTAGCTCAGTTATGGCTGCATGTGCCACAATCACACCTCCAGCTGCAGTGTAAACATACCCACAGTAATCCACCCTGGAGATAACAATTGCATGGAGTACTGTGGGTAGGGCCTCATCTGGGAGGAAGGGATGGAGTTTCCTGGCAAGCTGGAGGTGAAAGAAAGCATTTTTGGAAACTGATGCTACTGGACTAGCCAAGTATAGTGAGGCGTCAAACAGGGCCCATAGGCTTCGCACCCCTCTGATGAACGCGGGTTGTGTGCCTTTGAGGGCAGCTGTTTGATCTTGGCCAGCTAGTTCAATAACACGCTTCTGTAAACAATTAGCTTTCTTCTTTCAAGCCCTTTGGATTTATGTGAGCAAGCTAACAGAGATTACATCAAAACTGACATTGTTCCCTCTCCTTTACATTAGAACAGATGTTTAATAACTAATTGTATTTAACAAAATCAGGGGCTAGTCGGACACATAATTTGGTTATTGTTCTTTCTTTTTCACTGTATTCCACACACACAAAAGTCATTTTAGGGAATAAATATTATCCCTGCTATATGACTGGAGCCAAATAACCTATTTTATGTCGTAAGGTTACTGCCCTTACAGCATTGTTTCCCAAGAGTGCGGGATGCACCCTCCTGGCAGGGCATGGCAGACTAGCAGGGGGAGGAGGGGAAGAGTTGGGACGGAGCTTTCAGCTGTTCTCCAGAACCTCAGCTTTCAGTTGTTTTAAAAAGTAAGTCTCTAGTTATTCTAGTTGTGAAAAAGAGCATGAAAAATATGGCCCGCATGTAAGTGATGTGGTAATGTCTGCCTGAATTTGCAGAGGCTGAAACAATAACTCCGACATGTGACCTGCCCCATTCATTTCAATGTTGCCTGCTAACTCAGATACCAGAGCTGATACTTTAAATGTCAACATTGTAAATGTTTGTGGAGCTTGTCAAAGCATGTAAGACAACAAAGGAAGAGACCCGAGGAAGAGCTCTGTGAAGCTTGAAAGCCTGTCCCTTCCACCAATGGAGGTTGGTCCACTAAAAGATATTACCTCGCTCACTTTGTCTCTCTCAGGAAAGAACGGGTCTTATTATAAGGAGCTACACCAGTGTTTCCCCAGGTGTAGGGTGCACAGAAGCCTACCTGGAGATGAATACATATAGTTGGTTGGTCTTTACTAGTACATTGCAGCATTCTGAGGTGGAGGGCAGAGCTAAGAGTTATTTTCCTGAAAGAGGGAGTTGGCTTTCAAAAGTGAGGGAAATGCTACCCTAGAGATTAACTTTCCAAACTATTTTGGAAGGGCTTAAAGAGTTGAGTAATCAAGTCAACTGTCTGTAACTCTACAGTGCCTCAAGTGTATATCCGTGTGATCATCTGAATCATAAATACAATAACCAAGAAGTTTGAACAGAAAACCCTGATTGTTGTTGCGTTCCCTTGCCATGCGTTGAAGAGGATAAGATGATTTCAAGGCCTTCAGTGTCTCGAAAAGTCACCTGTGCACAAAACCAGTGCTGCAAGGCTTGAATCTCAAGGTTACTTTACTTAACTTCTGTTATTATCTAAGTCGGTTGATATACATGCCTAGATTCTGCACTGCTGCCTGACTAGACTTCAGTAGGTTTGTATGCTCAGTTGTAGTTTCAAACTGTTTCACTAGATGGCATTGCACATCAGAATGTACCCATCCACAGACTGGATCACTGTAATATTGCATCAGCTTTCACAACACTGAAGCACCCAGACACGCAATTGATAGTTGACATAAGTTTTATCTTCCCTGAGGAAGAAATGTTCTTCATTTTGAGTAGAGCTATGATGATTCCTTGAACTGGAATATGTTTATACACAAGTCCTCCCATGTCCTTACTTTATGGATCCCCACAGGCCTGGAAATATAGAGAGATTAGATACTGGAGTATGTTGTTCCACTTAGATTATGAAGAATTTTTAGTTCATATTCAAATGATTAGTAAAATGTTAGTTGTCTTTTAGACTGTCCCAAAGTACTACATAATAAAGTTTAAAATAATCCATTTTTAAAACTATAATTGTTTTAATTTTTAAAGCTATTTTTATCTCATGGAGGAGTCTGACCCAAACCCCGATGTTCAAACATCCCAGAACTTTGGGGCTGTTCAGACCTCAACCTTGTAACTCAGGCCCATCTTTGTGTTATACAGTCAGACTCATTCCTTAGCGTCTGAAGCGTGTTATCTGTTGAAACTGACGCTTTCCATTTCAGCTTTCTCCTTGTCTGTGGCATTCGCTGCCTTTGAGATAATTGATACTCAAGGTCCAGCTGCTTTCAGCAACTCATAGTTTAAAACGCATGCACGCACCTGCACACCACTTTATGATCCTTTACAGCTATTTGAATATATTTCGGGGTTATTGTTGTTAAGTTATCCTGTTTTCTTTGAGTTAGTGGCGGCAGCTATATAGAGACATCAGACACCACAGTGTAGGCTGATGAGAGATACTTCTGGATGTATTCTGTAATCAGTCCGTGGAATTTACTACCATAGCAAATCACTGAGGCAAACAGTTTAGTGCTGTAGCTATGGGGTCTGGAATATGAAGAAGTATATTATTAATAGATTTTAGGGCCAGAAGAGACCATTATGATCAGCTAGTCTAGTGTTTCTCAGCTGGTGCTTGTGACAACTGGGGGGTCACAAAGGTGTTAACATTTTATTACAATCCAAAGCAAAGAAAATCTCATTTCCCAACTAGTCACACACTCTTACCCTTCAAGATCAAGTATTCCCTCTCAGCCTCTCCACACGCTCACTCACTCACTCTCTCTCATACACAGCCTATCAATGTTAACATTGCTAAATCTTTTTGTAGCCTTATTTTTATAGTGCACATAATGGGGGAGTTGTGAATATTTCTGACTTCAAATAAGGGGTCATGTGCCTGAAAAAACACTGAGAAACGCTGATCTAATCTGATCTAGGCAGCTATAGTAAATGTAACCAGGGCAGTTACGCTAAGCTCAGACGTTGGGTGAAAATGTATCACAAGGAAAATTGGCTATCAGACTTCAGGATACAAGTTGATCACTTGCAGAGAGGCGTCAAGGAAAGTTTCTTCATGCAGTAGCATTACAAAATTGTCTAGATACAGTCACAGGGTGTTTGGCTTCCTCTAAGGGAAGATGTATAGGCCACTGTCAGAGGCAAGATACCAGACTGGGCAGAGCAGTTGTCTGTTTTAGAGTATGTTTACACTACAGGCAACACAGCGGCTGTAGTGTAGATACTTTCTACAATGAGAGAAGGGTTTTCCCCCTCACTGTAGTTAATCCATCCCCTCAAGAGGTGGTAGCTAGGTCGAGGGAAGAAGTCTTCCTTTGACTTACCACTGCCTACAGTGGGACTTAGCTTGGCTTGACAATTTCTCTCAGGGGTGTGAATTTTCCACATCCCAAGAGACATAGCTAGGCCAACCTAAGTTTTAGGTGTAGACTGGGTCTCAATGTGGCAATTTGTACGTTCCTATAAAGCTGCAGCTGAAAGTGTAGATGACAGCAGACATTGGGGCTTTTCAGTCCTAAGGATGTCAGAACTCCTGGTTTTCATAATCACTTTCAGTTAACACATATTAAGAGTGTGTCTGGGGGTGGGGGGATAGGATGGTTAAGTTGTGTTGGTCTCATGGCTGGTAATTAGTTGATGTGTGCTAAGGTGGTAGGAGCCATGCTTCTGTTTTGGCCTATTTATATTTTATACTTCCTGTGCTTGTGTTTTGAAATGCACGTCGCAGGTGCCAAGAGCTTTGGATGGAGTTTTAGGGTGGAGTTTCTTTTAGAAAAAGAATACAAATAAAATACGGTAGATGCATTGACTATAATAAGTAGCGGAGGGATAATTCTCAAATATTTTGGTTACACTTTATCATACAGTGTCTAATTATACAGTAGTTCCATGGAATTACAGTGTAATTGCAGTGGTTATGCTCCTTTGGTAACTAATTGCCCCAAATTCATATTAATGTAGGTTAGTGACATGACTGAATTACTAAATACAATCTTTTTATACTCCAGGTGCATTATCTACACTGGCTTTATGTTATAGTTTCTCTCAGTCCTGTGGGCTTACTCATACTCCTAGTCATGCCAATGGAAAACTCCCATTGATTTCAATTAGTGTTATTACAGGTATTAAACCCCAGACCTGCACTCTAATGGCAGGGATACCACAATGTAATGTCAGCCTCTGTATTATAAATTGTAACCAATTCTTTTTCCTTCCTTTTCTTTAGGTGTCTAATAATAAATTCTGACCCATGTTGCTGTTGTTCCATAATCACATTGAGCCTGAGCCTGCATCCTTCACTGACACCCAGTTTATGGACAGCTGCTCTTAGTATTCCGAGCTCTGTGTGCTGATCATAGCACAGCATCCATTAAAAAAAATAAAAATCGGAGCTTCTCCTGAAGAAACATTACACCAGTGGGAAGGCCTAATGGCTGGGCCAGACAGGCTCCGAGCAGGGGACACTCAGGCTGGGGGCCGCCCCGTGGGGCACACGGAGACACCTGCAGGTGCCGCAGGGTGGCCGCCCCCCAGCGCCGCAGCTGGGGCTTGGCGATGCAGCTCAAGCTGCCCAGAGACTGCGGCAGGGCAGCCAGAAGCAGCAGCAGCGGGGCCATAGAGGGCATGGCACTGCCATACGGGGACCGCGTCCTGCTCTCTGGGGCTCTGCTCCCTCTGGGGCTGCCCTGCCCCGACTCCTCAGCCCCCTGCCAGGGCAGTCCCCCAGCTCTGCCCTCCCAGGTCCGGCCGGTCCTGGAGGCGGGAGCCCTGGCTGGAGGGACCCTGGGCTGAGGCGCGGCCCGCTGCTTACCCCAACCCTGCCAGAGCTGGACCGGGGAGAGCGGGCAGAGTCAGCACTGGTGGGGGGAGCCCAGGGCTGAGGTGGCAGGGGGTGCGAGTGGGGGAGGGCACTGGTGAGGGGCCAGCTCTAGGCTTTTGCTGCCCAAAGCAAAAAAAAAAAAAATGAAAAAAAGATGGCTGGAATGCCGCCCCTGAAAATGCGCCGCCCCTGAAAATGTGCCGCCCGAGCACGTGCTTGGTTTGCTGGTGCCTAGAGCCGGCCCTCACCCTTCCGAACGGCTTAGGAGCCAGGGCTGTGTTTACAGTGACAGCAAGCCAAGAGGAACAAGAAGGCCTCAGCAGCACTTTGAAAACAAATACAGCTGGAAAAAAAATAAGTCTGCTTTGTAGCTATCGGGGGTATTATGATAACGTTAGTTACACACAGGAAAGGAAGGGTCCTAATTTACCTCCTTAGCATCACAGTGGCTGACGGGGGAAGGGGGACGTGTCTGTTAACAGTACACCAGCTTGATTTCAAGAGCTTTATGAAAAGGATTTGGCTATTAGGAATGGAAACATAAGATACATAAGAACAGTCACACTGGATCAGACCAATGGTCCATCTAGCCCAGTATCCTGTCTTCTGATAGTGGCCAATGGCAGGTGCTTCAGAGGGAATGAACAGAACATAGCAATCATCAACTGATCCATCCCTGTCATCCAGTCCCAACATCTGGCAGTCAGAGGCTTTGCCATCTTGGCTAATAGCCATTGGTGGGCCTAAAGGAAGAACCCAGTTAAGGGAACATGCTATTTACCCAAATTCCCCTGTCACTTTTAACTGGTAATGGAATTGCTTTTCACTTGCTTTCCCAAGGGGATTGTTCAGTGTTGCTGTTATGACTGCTGCATTTTGGTGATGGGTGAGTATTGTATAAACACACAATAAGAAACAGATGCTGTCCTGCAGAATTTCCAAACTAAATAAAAAAGACAGTGGGGAAAAGAGCTGAAACAAGCAGAGTGAAAGCTGATAAACATCTTAGTGTTACTGTTTGTGTTTTGTACACTGTAGATGGCATATCCGGATGCAGGACTGAGGCGATATAGAATCCCACTGAAGCCAATGTTGATGCAGGATTAGGCTCCCAAGGACCAGATTTTTGAAGGTACCTGGCCACTGTAAAAGAGTGGCCTCCTCCTGGGCACCTCCTCATGGCAGCCTTACTAATAGCCCCTTGCCTCAGTTTCCCTCTTGGATAACCCAAAGGACTCCACTTCAGGATCTTACTTAAACAATTCTCCTCCTGGGGGGCAGTTTCTTACAAGAACATTGTGCAGATAGGCTATAACTAAAGTCCCAGAACATCGTTCATATCACCCCAGGGCACATAGTCCTTGTTCTCCCTGTACCCCCCAGTATCTACCCCCCATCACAGCTAGGCCTTTATCCAGCCTCTTCTCTCTCTCTCCCAGGACAGCCACTGCCGGGAGGAGCAGGAACTCCCACTCTCGGCTGGGAGCATGCCTCACTCCCCCAGCCATCTCACTGCTCCTCAGGGTCTCACACTCCAGCAAGCTGTCTCCACCGCTCCCCCTTCATTCAGCCCCCTCTGGCCCTTGGCTCCAGCTTAGAACCAGCAGGCGGCTCTCGCTGCTGCTCCTGCCTCCAGCCCTCTGCAGCCCTAGCCCTCTGGGTTGGGGAAGGTCGGTCAGCCAGCAAACCCCTCTTGCTGCTCTCCTGCCGTCAGCCCTCTCCCAGGAACCAGCTTGTCTCTGGCAGCTCCCATCTGCTGCCCTTCTCCTGTCAGACGCCTGACTAACACAGTCTGCTCGGACGGCTGAATGAGCTTCTGTAACTCCCCAGGTGCTGTCTTGCCCTCTTAAGTGGCCCCACCCGGAGCCCGTGGACTGAAACAGGAGAGCTGAGCCCAGTTTCATTTAGTGGGCCCACTCTTACAGCCACTAGAAATGCCGGCTAGGCACCTAAATCCTATTAAATCAATGGCAATGCTGCTCTGCCTGCCTCCTCCTCCCTTGGGCCCTGCCTCCCCCTGCTTGGGGGTGGCCTCGCCGCTCGCCCCTCCACGGACTCTGGTTCCAAAAGCAAGATAGGCAGGGGAAACCCCTAGTTTGTAAGCACAGTTTAAATCCCACTTAAACCCTCAATGGGACTCGAGCAGTGCATAGGCTTTGCACTGGCTTTCTGTGCAGGACTGAAAGTCACCCCGTATTTTTAAAACAGTCCATAGCATTAATGAAAAGTCCATTTCCCACTGTAAAATGAGCCTTTGTACATTGCAAACTGCACATCTAAACAGGTTACTTATCTGTATAAGAGTCCATGGTTGCTTTTTACACACCCTATTTAATGCTTTCTGCATTCTCACCAAGACATTAATGAAAGAGGGAGAAGAATGTAGAAAACGGTCAAGGAGGAATTACTAGCTCCTGAGATAATCCAGCCGTGTTAGTCTGTATCCGCAAAAAAAACCAGGAGTACTTGTGGCACCTTAAAGACTAACAAATTTATTTTAGCATGAGCTTTCGTGAGCTAAAGCTCACTTCTTCGGATCCATCAACTTCATGAAAAAATCTGAAACCTGTCATTATGCAAGGCACTGCATTTAGCCGTATGGAGTGGAAATCCATCAACTTCATGAAAAAACTCGGCTATGCATCCGAAGAAGTGAGCTTTAGCTCACGAAAGCTCATGCTAAAATAAATTTGTTAGTCTTTAAGGTGCCACAAGTACTCCTGGTTTTTTTTGAGATAATCCAGACAGTGGCCAGGCAATGCAAAAATGAACGTTAATAAGTAAAGGAAGCCATTTACAAAAGGCCCCTCTTCAATCAGAGCAGAATAAGGCAAGCTACAGTGGTCAGTCCTGGTAAGGTGGATGGGGAAGGAATGCTACCAATATGGTGATTCAGAGAAAAGGCCTTTCAAATAATCTTCACAATCATTAATTTACTATACCTCATGCAGAGTCTCGGCCTGGCTGAGGTCAGTGGGAGTTGCAGCTGCTCAGCAGCTCTCAGGATCAGGATCACAATGCCTTTTATTTTCACTCTGTGGTACATCTACTGCAAATTAAAGGGGTAGTTATAGTGTAGTTAGTCACAACTCTTAATCCATTACAAATACCAAGTCATGCCAATGTGCACATGTGCATCTGGGATATATTCAGCCATTCTGTTTTATTAGCAGCTTTGGAGATGCTTGAGCATGTGAGGATCCATATTTAAAAGATTACAGAAAGGGAAAACAGTTAGCCAGAGGCTGTGAAGTGCTATAACATAAGCTACAGCTACACCTCAAATTAAGGAGTATTTATCTCTCTCTCTGAAGCAGCTAATAAAACAGAAAAGCTGAATATATCACAGGTGCACAAGTGCACATTGGGATGACTCTGAATTTACAATGCATTAAGAGTTGTGACAGGCAAACCTAAAAAGGCTCAGAGTTTGGCTTATCAACATTACCCCAAACACCGCAAAGCTGAATCCGTTCTACCTTCTCTGTCAGTTTGTCTGTCCTGTCTCATCTATCATGTGATAATAGGGAAACCAGAATTACAAGCAACCACAAAAGGATGGCACTATCTGTATTGTGAGGCCAGGGCATGGATAGGTGGGGATAATGTATCAATGTGTTTTTTGAATGGAAAGGGAATATGTCATGAGACCTTAACTAACATATCCCGTGAACCCTTACTGGGCTACTTGCATGAGTAAGGATTACTCAAGTCAGTTAGCATTTGCAGAATCAGGCCCTAACATTTTATAACCACAAGATCTAGACACTAACAATGTTATCTTGAGTGTCTGGCAGTGGTTGATGTGAGGCTGTCTTGTCTCAGCCCGATTTGATGTTCTCTCTCTCCAGCCAGAGTTACAGGCCAGCACAGTTCCCAGGATGGTCCTAAGCCCTAGCAAGTGACAGAGCTCCCATACATTCCAAACTCTGTCCATCATTAATTGTCCAATTTTCTTTGGGCTGGTCTACACTAATGAGGTAAGTCGATTTAAGCTACACTAGTTCAGTTACTAAGTTACATAACTGAAATCGAACTAACTTAGGCAGGGCCGCACAGCGGATTCAGGGGGTGTGACGTTATTGATATAAACTGGGACCATATAGAACATGGTTTGCATCCAAGGTCCTGTAGTGGCACCAAATCTTATGTAAAGGGGGTCATATAAGGTGTCTAAGACCAGGTTGTGGGTTGCTGGTTATGATTATGCTGTCTATATGTATGTATCCTTTTGTAGTTGAAGTTATGAGTATTGAATCTATACTGTCTGTATTTCAAGTTTGTGCTGTGTTTTTGGAAACATTCCAGACAAGTTGGTGTTAGCTCTGCCTAGCCTGCTTGATGGCCCATTAAGGACCATCAGCTACACAATTAACCCATGGAGAGAAGGCAGATATGCCTTGTAACTCAGCAAATATGCAGGTACTTGCCCATGTGACTCCAGACTCCATTTTGCTGTAATTTTCCACAGTAAGAACAAAGAGGTTCTTACACCTGAAAAAGCCTATATAAGGCTAATGCCTCATCTCCATCTTGTCTTCAATCCTGCTTCTTACCTCTGGAGGGACCTTGCTACAAACTGAAGCTCTGCACAAAGGACTGTTGACCCATCCCAGCGGGGGATGTTCTCCAGAGACTTGATTTAAACCTGCAGTTTACTCCATCACTGCTACAAGCCTGAACTAAGAACTTTGCCATTTCTGTATGTAATTGATTCCATTTAACCAATTCTAGCTCTCATCTCTACCTTTTCCCCTTTATGAATAAACCTTTAGATTTTAGATTCTAAAGGATTGGCAACAGCGTGATTTGTGGGTAAGATCTGATGTGTATATTGACCTGGGTCTGGGGCTTGATTCTTTGGGATCGAGAGAACCTTTTTCTTTTATTGGGGTGTTGGTTTTCATAACCATACATCCCCAGGACGAGTGGCACTGGTGGGGATACTGGGAGACTGGAGTGTCTAAGGAAATTGCTTGTGTGACGTGTGGCTAGCCAGTGGGGTGAAACCGAAGTCCTTTTTGTCTGGCTGGTTTGGTTTGCCTTAGAGGTGGAAAAACCCCAGCCTTGGGCTGTGACTGCCCTGTTTAAGCAATTGGTCCTGAATTGGCCCTCTCAGTTGGGTCCCGCCAGAACCGCATTGTCACAGGGGGCCTGGGGCAAAGCGGGGGAGCAGACATAAAAAAAGGCGCCACCTGCTGCGGCGCTTGTACTCACCGGGCAGCGCTCCAAGTCTTCGGTGGCGGCGGCGGGTCCTTCACTCGCTCCGCGTCTTCGGCAGCACTGAAGGACCCACTGCCGAAGACCCGGAGCAAGTGAAAGGCCCACCGCCAAAGTGCTGCCAAAGACCAGGACCACCACTGGGTGAGTCAAAATTAAAAAGGCGCCTCTAGCCAGGGAAGGGATTCTAGGCCAGGGCTTGCGGGGTCCGGGGCCTGGGGAAAATTGCCCCACTTGCCACCCCCCCTCCCCGGGTGGCCCTGAACTTAGGTTGACTTACAGTGGTGTCTTCACCATGCTATGTCGATGGCAGACATCTCCCATTGACAAGCTTCCACCTCTGGGGGAGGTGGAGTACGGACATCGATGGGAGAGCGCTCTCCCATTGAGTTAGCGTGTCTTCACCAGACCCAATAAATTGACACCGCTGCATTGATCATAGTAGTGTTGATTTAGCCTGTAGTGTAGACATGGCCTTTGTATGTGATACAGGGATCTTCCAGTAGGAGGGTGGAGTAGTGTCCTCCTAGCCGTTTTCTTGGAATTAAATCTTCCATTCTGCCTGAAGGATTGCATGTTTTACAGACCCTGAAAACGAGGATCCTGAGAGTTGGGGAGAACAGGGAGGTAGTTATTGTCTGAAATCAGCCTCCTGTCTTTACTCTTCTTGCCTATTTGCAGAAATAAATGCTGGAGTACAATTGCACGACTGAAGGCTATGGTTAAAATCCTGGCTCCACTGAAGTTAATGGCATAACTCCAACTGGCTTCTGTGGAGTCAGGATTTCGCTCTACTTCTTTTTAGGCTATTTGCATGGCTTGTGAATCTCCTTTAGTTTATGGTAACAATGCTAGTATGTTAAATTGTACACCTGTCTCTGGCTTCCATTAACACAATGGGACCTTGAGTAAAAAGTAACAACTTTAACATAATCAGCATAAGTCCTTAACAGATATTCCCTTGAAGGTAAATCCTGGCCTGCTGATGATCAAGATGTTAAGGGGCCAGTGGAGGAGTCCATTGGAAAAGTATTTACTGTTTCCCTGAAATTCACTCAAGACAATTTTTTTTCCTCACTCCCAATGTTTGTTGCAGTGACTACTGTAACCCAGGGAAGTACTATTATATCTCAGTCCACTTGATACTAGTGTATGTGTTCATTGTGAAACCTGTTATAGCTTCCTTAAATAAAACCCAGCCCTCTGGCGTGGCTTTGAAATCTACACATCCGTAGTTTTCATTGACTTGAGAGACTTGAGTAGCAACATGTAACTGTTGAAACAGCTTTTGCTACAGCTCAATAAACTTTATTGGCATGACAGGACATTGCCAAATGTTATTGAAATTAAATGCACTATAATCACCTAGCTAGGAGACGTTTCACAGGGATAGCATAACAGTTCCCTTCTAATTCAGTGCCAGTATGCCACAGAGTGAGGCTATTGCTTTAACTTCTCTCAGGGTTATTCTCAATTTTTCTTTCTCACTTTTAAAATTCCTTAGCTACTTGAGAGCTGCTTTGTAACAGGAAGAGCTAAAGGGTTGGCATGATCTTTCGCTAGGGTCCCTAGATTTCTGGAACTGTGCAACTGAAAAGGATATAGTTATTTTCTGCTAGATCATCTGAAGTCATTGCTTGCCTTTGGAAGAGACCTGCCAACTTTCAGAAACCAGCTTCAAATATGAAAATAAAAACTGTTTCTATGACTTTCCACTCATAGGATGAAATCCTGGGCCTTAGGATTGGCATCCAGGGACGAAGTAGTTGGAATTTAGGGGGCCGGGACTTCACCCACAATATTTCAAAGTTGGTTCTCTCTTTGTACTGAAAAGTTTGTGTCCAATATGCCATCTTTTGGCACCATTTGGTACATACCATCAGACATTCCCTTGTGGAATTTAGGAGTGAAAACAGAAGAATTCTATAGAAATACAATAGGTTCTGTAGAAATTACTCTAAAATGTACAAAATTTAATAGAGAATTGTGTCTGTTTAACCATTTAAATAGAATTCTGGTGTAGAAAGATAATTTTCTCTTAAATTCTATAGAATGTTTCAAACAACCTACAGAAAGGTTATCATTTTCTATTAAATTGTATAGGACTTTTCCATAAGATATTTTCATTTCATTTTAAAGAAGATTTGCTTGGTATTATTAAAATAACAGAGAGAAAGAAGCTGCAGCAGTCAATGTTACCAGTATGATAAGAAACCACAAAGCCAAGTGGGTATGATTTAAAATAATAGGCCAATCGTTAGCACATTTTAAATGACTGTGTTTGTTCAGCAATGCTGTATTTCCTTCCAGCTTTTAATGTCAATATTGTAAAGTGACAAATCACTTAACCAACTTGAATATTTCTAACAATCCCTCTGGTGTTTTAATTTTCATTCCAATGACGACATCAACAACACCACAAATTTCTTGTGGTTAAATAGAGATAAGGTGCAGTAGAATTCCAGCAATACTGGATTTAGAAAATGAGAACTTGGGGAAATGAAGCTTTAAACAAAATAAATGCCATTCACCGATTATCTCAAAGCACTTTGGTTGTGCTGATGTCATTAAGTACTATTATCCCTATTTTACAGGTGGGAAAACTGAGTCAAAGAGTTTTCTTTTTAAAAGTTACTTGTCCAGGAGAGCCAGTGGCAGAGCCAGGCACTGAACCCATATCCCCGACTTCCAGTCTCCTGCTCTAGTATGTCTATTGTTAGTTTACATTGTCTTACTTTGTGTTACAGTAGCATTCAGAGGCCCCAGTCAGGATCTGGATGCAGCTGTGCTGAGCACTGTACAGATACTATATCAAAACAACCTTCCCCCAGGTGATTTGCTGTGAGTCCCCCTATCTCTAAGACATCTCTATGCCTACTTGTTCGAAGCAAACATGCATGTGCCTACTACACACTTTACCTACTTATTAGGATCATGTTGTGAATACAGGCATACCCAAAATGGGGTTTCCACTCTGAACTTTTGGAACCCAGATATCCCTTTAAAATAAAACAACTATGAACCACCCAGGCAGATTTTCTACCAGCAGTTCAGGATTCTTTTAGGCTGGGGGGAAGATGAGGGAAAGGGCCCCCATTAGGTTGTTTTTTAAACTGTGGGGGTTTAAACCCTGTATAAGGAAGAGAAAAATTTGCAGAAGGCTAATATGCAGATCCAGGAAGTTTGTCCAAGTATCTGAAATGAAGACAATTTAACCTTCATGCAAAGCACCACCATATTACTTAATTACACAAGCACACAGCTATAAATATCGGCTCTGGCTTGGTAGAGGTATATGCACCCATTTATCCATGCAAACATCCACTTACACACAGAATGATTCAAACATGCTTACATCCATACAGTAATAACAACACATACACCAATACTCATTCTAGGGTTTCTGATGCCCTGGCAAACTGCAAAACAGTCACTAAGTATGTTTATCTCCTGGCTAACTGCTGGTTCTGTCTCTCAGGTAGACCTGTGTATACGATACAAATGGTAATACATACCTTCAGTCTCAAATATCTGTACATACATTACATACCTGTAAAAAGCCCTGGATTTTTTCTTTAGCCGCTCCAAGCATCAGAGATCATTAGGTTACTTATGATCGGCCATATCAGCTAAAATGTCATCTGAGATGTGTGATGGCCAAAAGCAGGAGAGGAAGTATCTATGTGGAATACTACCTGCTGAGTGACATGTGAAGCTGAGTTCAAGCTGATCTCCAGACATCAAAGTTCCTTCTGGAACTGTCCTGCCATCGGCTCCTCAACTTACACCTGTGTAACCCCATCCCCTTTCTAAATGGGTTCAGGGCAGAATAGGACTCCTGGTCCTACTTACAGCATTAAACCATATGCAGTTATCCATTTGGTTATCCACCATGCTGAGTGCGGTATTACAAGAAAGGAACAGTGAAATGTCGCTTCCTCTTAGGTGAAAAGCAGCAACAGTTTTGTCCTAGAAACATTTGACTACATAACCAGCCTTTTTTTTTTTTTTTGAAGGAGTGAAGAGGAAAAATAACTCCTGCATATCAAGCTGCAGGAGGCGTTCCAGGAGAGAAGAATGCAATTACTCACATTGGAAATTGTCCAGGGTTGACACCTCTCTAGTCACAAGAATGCAAGGTGGTGCAGGAAATAGTGAGTCAGTCACACGCTTCCCTCTGAGTTAACTGAAAGGAAATTTTTTCCGTAAACACCTGCTCAACCAGTTTTGATAGCAGCACAGCTCGGTACATTTACCAACTTGTATAATGAAGTGGAGTCATTCAGGAGCTTGAAGTGGCTCTGACTCTAAGGCTGGTTTGCTCTGAGCTTATAGATAATTGTAGCAATGTCACTTGGACAAAGAGTCTACTGTGTGGCGCAAATTCTCCAGACAGACCCAGGAGAACAAGGTAAAAGTATGGAGGTGGGAGGCTTGCAAAGGTGGCTTTGTGTCTCCCAAGTACATCTGGTTCTCTGGTATAAGTCAGAGCAACCTGAAGGCACCTGGGGATCTGCAGGATGCAGCGACAACCCAGCCATAACCCTTTTCGCTGGCCATGTCTCCTACCCCAGCAGCTGGAAGGGGATACGATAGAAGAACTGCTGGGAACTCCTTCCCTGGTCAGACCTGCTGGCTTTCAGGCTGCTTTGAGCACACAGAACACAGCTATAGTGCACCAGAGACTCAAGACCCTTATCCCCCATAGTTAATGTTATTTCTTACCTGAAATTGCAACAACCACCCAGTCAATCCAATCATAACAATATACTACTTCAAACCATTTGTCACTGTCAGGCTACTGAAACCTATATTAAACTATAAGTCAGTCACAATACTAAATACAACTATAGAACCGAAAATGTTGGTTTAGGTTCTATTCCCCTATTTATTTTCCAGCTATCCACTGTCCTGGTTCAAATCTTTCTGGAATGTTTTCTTTTAATTCATGAATCTGATAGCGATGCAATAACTAATTTGTGAAGATGACAAGAGACTGTTGACTTCACATGTTAATAACACAAATCTAAAAACCTTAGTAGCTTCAAAATAATGTTAGATATTTCTTGAAACTGCCATTTTTTTCATTGATTGTCATATCAAATCAATTTGATCCATTCCATGTTATAAACATGCGCACACACACTGAGCTATCAGATGTATTATAACTTAACACTGCAGTTTGCTTTTAAGTTCCAAAGGAGCGGTGAGTCATGGGCTAGAATGTGCATCAGCAGCTGAAGTGTCAATTAATTGACAGGCTGAATATCTTAGTTTTCTGAGGGCAGATAATCCCAACTTCCATCTCAACACTTAGATAAACAGATCCCTGTGGTGCCCAGTCACTGTTTGGGCTCCCTACATCATGTTCCCTTTTGTAGAAGAAAGAAGAACCACACTGATATGACTGTCTGTTGAATCTTACACACCCCTGGGAACAGGGGAGCAAAGTGAGCAGTGAATCTGACCAGCGAGCGGGCAGGCCCTAAGCATAGTTGACAGATGATGCAAGTTCTTCCTTAACATTTCATCAGGGCCTTACATCAGCCACATCATGTACCAGCAATGCAAGCAACGGGCTGGAACATTCCAGCTTCTGTGTATTGTGCTAGTCCTAGATACATGGCTGTTCGGCTTCACACTGCCAAGCAACCTGCAGCTCCTAAGCTCCCTGGTACTTATATGGTTTGAGCACTGCAGAATCTTTAATGTCTGACAGGGCAGTTGTTATTATCCCCGTCTTACAGATGGGTAACTGAGGCAGAGAGAGACTAAGTGACTTTCCCAAGATCATACAAGAAGTCTGTGGCAAAGGAGGGAATTGAACCGAGGTCTCTCCCTGGCTAGATCCCTACCCATTGGGACATTCTTCCTCTCAAAATCACAAATGACCCTACAGCTGCATGTTTTCATCATAGCAGTTCAAATAGGACATTCAGACAGAGGCTTTTCATTGTATCTAATGCAGCAAAAAACACATCTTAAAGGGTTAAGACTTTCCCCCTCACTGAAATGTAACAAGCTAGTTTGGGGCAGTCACAGGGTGATTGCGGCTGGAAAAAAATTCCACATCTCTGTGTTACTTCTTTCAAGGACTTGATAGATCAGCCAAGAGACTTCCAGTAAATGCTAGCTCTGTGCTGTTCCCAATATCCAGTGGTTTAATGGGCGAGAGAAACATAATCACTCAAATCTCATGATCTAAGATTTCAGCAATTAGAGATTTAGGCTCTCTCACAATTCCTATGCTGGGAAAACTCCCATTTAAGTCAAAGGAAAATTTTGTCATCCTATGGGCTGCAGGAGCAGGCTCACTGGACCTGATACAAACCCCATTTAAGTCAATGGAAAGACTCTTGTTAACATCAGTGGGCTCTGGATCAGGCCTGTGATAGCCAGAAAAAATTATATTTTGAAGACTGCAGAGTTAGTTTAAATCTCTGTATATTGCCAGGCCTTATCTCTAGGTACTTCCTTATGCTAAAAGCAGTAAGCTTGGACAATTCTAAACACAAGTTTTTGAATAACTCTGATGGGAAAGCGCAAGATATTGACTTTGTATGGAAACCATTTCTGGAACACTGAGAGCAATAGAATTATATTAGAAAATGCAATAACTACCCACAAAACAACACTAAGGATGAGAGCAGGGGATATCTATATCGAGAGGACAACTGCTGCAATACCTCGCCCCTTCTCATATTCTGTACATATTCTCTTGTCTTGAAAACACTGAATATCACATGTTCTGTGTAGCATGAAGGACTCAAGTGTTCTGCTTTGGTTATTCTGAGTGCATTAACTTTAGGCTGTAAAATTTCATTTTGCAAACCATGTAGCACTGATGCCATGTGCTTTTTGTTTTCCACAAACATGTATCCTATGCCCCAAATAGAGCACATTGCAAGTCTAATCTTGAGATGACAAAGGCATGAAGCACCGTGACAAATTTCACATCAGAAAGAAAAAGCTGCAACCTTCTAAGTAGATGTAGATGAAAAGCCTGCCCCACAATCACCCAACAGCTGGGGATTAAACCAGACTCCCCAAGTGAGTAGCAAACAGCAGGAAAATCACAAAGATAGATACAATCCTCCCACGTTTTTCAATTTCTTTCCACAAGCCACCAACACATCCCCTCTGTTTGAGCTGAGCCTCAGACTGCTTGCTTTCATCCATGCCCCAGACCCTAGGGCAGCACTCAGCTGAAACAGCCGAGCTGGATGAGACAGAAACACAAGCGCGGGTGGCATACACATACTGAAGATACCACAACCTGTGCTTCCTCGTTAAACCTCCTAGCAGCCGCAACTACATGTTAAACAAGAGGCGAATAGAGGGGGAAATATAATAAACGTAAAGAGCAGAGCACATAGAGGTCAACAAAAAAATAACTATTTAGAAAAGACTGTGAATTACGCTCAGTTAAGAGCTGTATGTATATGATACATCTTTGAACAAGAATTGCAAGTCACAAGCATGTTCCTTCCCAGGGTATATGAATGGGAAGAAAAAAAAGGTTATTTTCTTTGCACTCATTGGATGAGAAGTTGACCAATAGCAATCCAAACCAGTGCCTACGCCCATCTGCATACAGTTTCATAACAGGGAGGTGTGTGTGTGTTTATATGGAAAGAAATCAGGCAGGCAGTCATCCTTCATTCCATAACCAAGTGCATTACACTCGTCCCTACTCTCAGTACTTTAGCATCAAGTTTGGAGCTGGAAGCAGAGGGAGCAGCTTTGCAGATGGTTTCGCCTGTGTAAATCTGGAGTAACAGCATCGAAGTCAGTTAGGTTACTCCAGATTTACAAATGCATCACTGAGATCAGAATCTGGTCTATTGTATTTCAAGTACATAATGCTTAACTGATGCTTCGATTCAACACAGCACTAATTTATGCTGCTTTACAGAAATGACCAACGTTCAGGGACAATTTCAACTCAGTTAAAATGCTATTCAGGGAGAGTGCCAAAGGCACATAAGGTATCTTAGGGATAGGGGCTTGCAACACAACACAAGTCTGATGACAAATACATGATCTCACCATAAGGGTATTATTACTAAGTATCAGGCCAAAGGCTAAATGCTGTAACTCACCTGAGAAGTGCCAGTGTCTATCAGAACACATGGCTTACTTAGATTGTCTCCTTGGTATCATATGACGGCCCTAGGTTAATTTTATTTTTATTTTTGAGCACATGCAGTGCTTGTGAAATGTATCAGAGTGACAGCCCTGGAGAAAGAGATCTCCTTTATCCACCAAACCAGGCACAGTATGGGTGGCAGCTATACACGCTTTGCCCACACTAACCTTCCACTGTGATTTACATCTGAGGTGGAGAGGCCTACTCGAGGGACAAGAGGGCAAATCAGTTTCCAATACATTGGTTTCACTTTGTTGAATGCTCTTGGCACTACCAAGAAGAGAAACAGTTGTTTGATGGTGAGTGCTGGAGTGTGACTATCTCAGTTCCCGTAGGCCATCAGATGATTTTTGGTTACTATTGACCTGAGCTGGATCTGAAGTGATGACACGGAGATGTTACCTGGCTCCACACTCTATTACCAATCCTAGAGAGGGCAAACAAACAGTCTTGCACTGGCAGGGGTGTAGATGAGATGGCCTAACAGTGTAATCCCTATGATTACATTCAGATTACATTACCTCTGAGTCTCTGCTCTGATTACAGACCTAATACAAACTGTCCATGGAGATTAAAATACATTTTCCCAAGTTTCAGTGCAGCCTGTAGACGTGAGCCATGGGTCTGGGCACTTATTACTGAACTGACATGGCACCATTCAAATCCCACTCTGGACAGCTTGGCTTGTTCCCTGAGTAAATGAGACAACGCGATTATGTGTCTAGACTCCAAAGCACTTAGAGCAGAAGGCAATGTGAACGAGGAGGGAAATAAAAAGAAAGAGACAATTGCAGAAGAACTTGAGTAGAGTGCACTAAGGAAGGATGGGAAGAAAGGGGAAAAAACCAATGTGGGGAGAAATGGGCAGAGACAATAATGCAGGCAGCGAAACACAGAAGAGGAAGCAGAAAACAGAAAGTAAGGTGGAGAAAATGAGAGGAAATCTTGCAGGAAGAGGGAATCATAGTGAAGAGGGGCTGCTTCTGGAAAAGCAAATTCCCCTGTCATGAAGAAACAGCAGTGAGAGGAAGGTCCAGATCAGCTCAGCATTGCTGACAGGAAGTGTGGTCTGGTGGATAAGGCCTGGTAATGGGAGTCATGAGAGCAGAGTTTTCTTTCCCGCTCTGCCCGTGACCTGCTGTGTGACCATTGTACGTTACTGTGCCTGCATTTCCCCTCCCACCTTTTGTCTGTTTAGGCCCCTGTTTAAGTCACTGGGACTGCTGACAAGCTCAGGGTTAAGCAAGAGTTTTACTGGATCAGAGACTCAGGCCTTTGAACAGGTAACTGTCTCTCACTCAGTATTTGTTTGTACAGTGCCTAGTACAAAAGCGCTCCAGCGTCCGTTGGGGCCCTCGCTGCTACTGTAACACCAATAATAGCCTTTGCGTTTAAATGTTAACCCCTTGTTTCTCATCACTGAGAGGGCCCTGCACCACTTGGATCCATTTCAGAAAGGAACCCCTCCCTCCCGTCAGGAAAAATTCCAACTCTTTTTAGGACTCCAGAATTAGTAGTTTCCAGAGAGGGTTTATTTTCTTTGTGTTTGTCATAAATAAACAGATCAGGGTTAAGGTCTCTTTTACCTGTAAAGGGTTAACATGCAGTACCTGATAACCACCTGACCAGAGGACCAATCAGAGACAAGATTTTTTCAAATCTCTGTGGAGGGAAGCCTTTGTCTGTGTTCTTTGTTAGAGAGCTCTCTTTGGATCTAAGAGAGGACAGTCATGTCTCCAAGTTCTCCTGGAGTAGTTTCTACTATTTAATAGTGAGACCTATGACATGGTGGGCAGCGGTGAGGGATTTTTCTGAACCAGACAGCCATTGCTATTCTCTTCTCCTAAAGCAGGACTGCAGGTTAGGAGGGAGAGAGACCCCGAAGGCAGTTTTGAAGCAGTTTTCAGGGTTAGAAGGAATCTTCAGCAAGTTTGGCTGGAGGGAATTAGTTTTTCTAACCAGGCTTTTGTTACAAGAAACACCCTGCTGAGAGGGTACTTAGCAATTGTGAGAGATTTTCTACCTTGGAAGCCAGGAGGGGGAGATTTTTTCTTTTGGAAACAGATTTTCAGCTGGGTTTAGCTGAGGGAAATAAGGTTTTCTAACAGGCTTTGTTAGGAATATATTTTTTTTTCTTCTTTTCTTTTTTTTCCTTTTTTCTTTCTGTCTGCTTAAAAACAGCTAGCAAAGAGGTGTAAGTTTTTCTAACAGGCTTTGTTAGAAGGACCCCACTGTGAGGTACTTAAAAATTGCTAAAGGCAAGTTACCAAACCAGATTTTCTAGTTTCTTGTAAGCCAGCAAACAAGCAAACACCATTTGCAAATCAAAAGCTTTTGTTTCTTTCTATTCAATCGCGAATAGAAAGGGGTAGGAATTGGGGTAAACAATTCACTGAATGCAGAGGGGAGTGGCCAGCACCAGAAAGCACAAAAGACATGAGTACCAATCAAACAGCTAACCACAAGAGAGAGCTGGAGAAGCAACAAGCCACAGAAGCTGACCACAGGAGGGCGTTGGAGCTCCAGAGGGAGGCCCACCAGCAGGCCCTGGGATTAGCAAGAGCTAACCCACATGTTCCAGCCAACCCTAACAGTCCTTCTCCAGGCACTGTTCCCCATCCCAAGAAATTTCCCACCTACATGGCAGGTGAGGACACTGAGGCCTTCTTAAAATTTTTTAAAAGGACCTGCCATGGGTACAGCATCCCAGAAGACCAGTACAAGGACTGGTCAGGAAAGTGGACTTTTACTGTCTATGACAATTATTCCATCCCCATGCTACGGGGGGAAAACTTGGCCAACCATGTGCAGCTGGCCAAGAAGGGGGAGTGGTCACCCGCAGCCAGGCCAAACAAGCAGGCACTCCCATCCCTGTTCCTGAGCCATCCACCAGGACCCCGTCTGTGTTACCAAAGACCCAGACAGAGGTGGTGGAACCGAATCCCATGCCAACAACTACAGCAGCCATAGTACATCCAGTCCCAGGACCGGAACTGGAAGAGCAACCAGCGGCAGAACCAGCGCCAGCACTGACGCCAGCGCTTGCAACTCCACCGCCAGAGGGCGCCAACGGGCCTGAACTGGCAGAAGCAGCACACAACTCTACCCAAGAGGCTCAGCCAGAGCCTAAAATATCACCTTGTGCGAAGAGCGGTCCACAGTCAATGAAAACAACCTCATCACCTACATCGCTTCCAGAGGGACCAAGCCCAAGTCCACAGTCTACGGAGGAACTGGTGTCTCCAGCCTCAAGGGAACAGTTCCACACTGAGCAGGAAGCCGATGACAGCCTTAAGACAGCTTGGGCGGCGGCACGGAGCAACCCACCGCTTCTCAGCTCTTCTAATCGATCCCAGTTTGTTGTAAAACAAGGACTTTTATATAACAAGATTCTTTCTGGTGGACACCAGAAAGGCCAGCATCCTCAAAAACAGTTGGTAGTTCCAACTAAGTACTGGGACAAGCTCTTAAGCTTGGGCCCTGACATCCCAGTGGGCATTCTGGGGTCAACAAAGCAAAAACAGGTTAAAAAATTCCTTCCACTGGGAGGGGATGGGCAAGGACGTTGCCAAGTATGTCCGGTCAAATGCATACAAAGTGTTCTTCAATGTCAAATATCTTGTTGTTTACATACATAGTAGTATATGTAATAGTGCATGTGTTTTGTTAATCTGTTTATTTTACAGTTCTAGGAGGAAATCACCACCAGTAGTTCCCACTGTTGGCGATTTGGGGGGGCGTGTCATAAATAAACAGATCAGGGTTAAGGTCTCTTTTACCTGTAAAGGGTTAACATGCAGTACCTGATAACCACCTGACCAGAGGACCAATCAGAGACAAGATTTTTTCAAATCTCTGTGGAGGGAAGCCTTTGTCTGTGTTCTTTGTTAGAGAGCTCTCTTTGGATCTAAGAGAGGACAGTCATGTCTCCAAGTTCTCCTGGAGTAGTTTCTACTATTTAATAGTGAGACCTATGACAGTGTTGCTTAAAGAAAGGTTCAGTGAACACTAGTGCCACAGTTGTAAGATTTGCTAGGGTGGATTCAATTCTGAATGCTGACAAGGATGTACGTCTTCTGGAAACCACATAACATTCTGACGGGTCTTGGCTGCTGCTATGCCTATCTAACTCTTGTTTTACATGCAGACGGATTCTTTTAGAAGGCTCTTTGGCTGCATTTCTACCACTTGGAAACCAGAAGTGAATACATTTAGTAGCTAAGACATACTATTATGATGGAAGTGCTGATTCTGTGGCTGACGCTAGGCCTGTTTAGCTAGACACTAGAGGATTTGGAACAGGGACAACTGACATTCAAGTGTGATTCAGAGCAGAGAGTAAAGCTGGCACTGCAGAAGATGATGATACCCATGGGTATTTCTGAAAGAGTAAAACAGTTGCCTTGTGATGACTTTGCACATATACCTATATGGCCAAGATCTTCCTAGTGATTTTGGGTGCTTCAGTTTTTGGGTGCCCAATTTGAGACACCTTAAAGGGGGCTAAGTGCTAAGCCCTCTGAAAATTAGGTGTCTCAAGTTGGGCATTCCAAATGATTAGTTTCGTCTGAAAATCTTGTTCCTATATGTAACGCCACTTGCTGTGATGAGCCTGCCAAAGTGATGGGATTTGGATGTCAAAGCAAGACACAAGGAAAACAATGGCAGAGGTTACACTGTATGAAGTACTAATACTGCAGGAATCTTAACCAAATAAAGAAAAATCCTATGTGCTTTGAACATTGAATAAAGCTGATGCTGCCCTTTCTTCAGCTTCATCAATGATGCCAGATGATTTCCGTTCTCTTGATTCCTATTGTGAAGGCTCTCTGATCTGAGTAGACAGGGTAAGGTTAATGGGAGGATTTATTTCAAAAGCTTTTGCAATTAATCTCATCGGATTCTGTGCCTAGTCAAAGATTGCATTTTGGTGGCACCATATGACACAAGAGTGACCTTGTGGGATGCGTTACCTGAAGATGAGTCAGCTCTTTCCCTACAACCAACTGCTTTGGAAGAGAAGGGTGTACTGCAGAAAATCCACCTCTCTTTCCTTCAAATAACCCTGAAGGGGAACATCTGAGTAAACAATAACTGGTCTTTTTTTAACTAGATGAGACTCTCTTTCTTTAGGGCTTTATTATTTTAATCTATTGCCATACGTGACTTATGATTTTTGTATTACTTCTTCTCCAGAAAATGAACACAAAATGGGGCAGATTCAACTAGTGCAACTATATTCTCTTTGGTGGAGTTACACCAGTGATTAACGTGATTCTACTCTTAGCTATAGTAAAATATGTATACTAGTAACTGGTTTAATAAGCAGTTATTGGGCCAAATTCTTTGCTGGTGTAAAATGCACAAAACTCCGTTGAAGGCAATGGAGCTGCACCCAATAAAAAATATGGCATAGACCACTGACTTCTTGTTTCAGTTCATTTCAGAAGATGTAGCTCATGGGACAACACATCTAGCCAGGGACAGCTTTCGGCACAGTCTAAATTGGCAGCTACATAGGTGCCACGTTCTAGGGAGGCACACAAGGTGGCCCTGCTTTTGATGATGACAATGAATCCTTCTGCCAGCCCATCCTGAAGTGCTTGTTCCCTTCATGTGCTCCTCTTCAGCTACTCAAGTTCATGCTGCACAGACCAGGAGCACAGAGAGTAAATGGCTGCTGGGAAGAGTGTTGCCCATGTGTTATAATTATTAAGATGTGTGGCAAATAGCGAGGGAAGTTGCTGCTTGAGAGGACTGAGAGCTATCAGCTATTGGTAGGATTGCCACTACTGATTCCCAGGAAGGGGTGAAGAAGAGCAGTTGTCTGTTTCCCCATTGGAGGAGAAAAAGGATGTGGTGTTGGATTCCCAATTTCCTGGTGGACAGGAGAAACCTGCTGAAGGCTCCTCCCAGAAGAGATTCCCATTGTGGTATGATGAAGCCCCAGTGACAAGCTAAGTCCCCCACAGAACTTTGTGTGCCCTGCCTGGAGGTAAATGATCAGGGTGACATGACATGAACATGTAGAAAGACAAGGTTCCTGCTGCAGAGTCCAGAATGGAAGCCGTGGAACTTGTGTGGGAACCTGGGGCTGAGGGGAGGACCGGGGCATGCTGGGGTCACGCAGAAGAGGAAATGAAATAATGAGTCATTGCCAACTAGCGACTGAATTTCAAGCATCCCTCTCCCCGTATCTAAAGCTACACACCTGATCAGTCCAATGATAGCTGCCCAACATGGGCCAAGGACGCAGAGATAGGAAGATAGGACAGGTGTAACTTCCGTGAAGTTACCCATTCAGTATTTACCAGTGGCTGCTGATAGAGAGAGCTTTTAAACAAATCCCCTGGCCTTGGAGGCCCTGAGATTGGTCTAAGTGCCATAGAAACCAAACTCCCTTACAGAAGCATGCAGAATGCAAGGGGAGCCAAGGACCAGCTAAAGAATTTGGGAGCTTGTAACAAGTATTGCCTCCCTGCATAAGAACTGGGTCCGACCAAAGGTCCATCTAGCCTAGTATCCTGTGTTCCAACCGTGGCCAATTCCAGGTGCCCCAGAGGGAATGAACCGAACAAAGGATCAAATAATCCATCCTCTGTTGCCCATTCCCAGCTTCTGGCAAACAGAAGCTAGGGACGCCATCTCTGCCCATCCTGGCTAATATCAGGTCCTGAAAGGGTCAGTGAAAAATGCAGCCTTCCAGTATCCTGTGATCAACTTTTGGCAGAGAAACATTTGTTTTTTTCCCCCTGGCACACATCACACATAGGCACATAGTGTTGTTGCCGTCAGCAAGATGTGTTGGAAACTTTGTGTACCTGATTCTGTCACACTACAGATGAGATTCAAACCAATCATTTGAGTGACATGATCCAAGGTCAGAGGTGACTCTCATACATCTTTTTCCAAGTATCAGAGGGGTAGCCGTGTTAGTCTGGATCTGTAAAAGCAGCAAAGAGTCCTGTGGCACCTTATAGACTAACAGACGTTTTGGAGCATGAGCTTTCGTAGGTGAATACCCACTTTGTCGGATGCATGAGACGACGAAGTGGGTATTCACCTACGAAAGCTCATGCTCCAAAACGTCTGTTAGGCCTGGTCTACACTAGGACTTTAATTCGAATTTAGCAGCGTTAATTCGAACTAACCGCTCAACCGTCCACACCAGGAACCCATTTAATTCGAACTAGAGGGCTCTTTAGTTCGAATTTGGTACTCCACCCCGACAGGTGGAGTAACACTAAATTCGACATGGCTAGCTCGAATTAGGCTAGGTGTGGATGCAAATCGAACTTAGTAGCTCCGGGAGCTATCCCACAGTGCACCACTCTGTTGACGCTCTGGACAGCAGTCCGAGCTTGGATTCTCTGACCAGCCACACAGGAAATGACCCGGGAAAATTTGAATTCACTTTCCTGTCTGGGCACTTTGAATCAGACGTCCTGGCTGGACATCGGGGCGAGCTCCGCAGCACCTGCAACGATGCAGAGCTCTCCAGCAGAGGAGTCCGGCCAATCCAAGAATAGAAAGAGGTCCCCAGCATGGACAGACCGGGAAGTCCTGGATCTGATCGGTGTGTGGGGCGAGGAGTCTGTGCTGTCGGAGCTGCGCTCCAGCAAGCGGAATGCAAAGACCTTCGAGAAGGTCTCCAAAGCAATGATAGAGAAAGGATACAGCCGGGATGCAATGCAGTGCCGCGTGAAAATCAAGGACCTGAGACAAGGCTACCAAACAGTCAGAGCGGCAAACGGACGCTCCGGAGCCCAGCCCCAGACATGCCGCTTCTACGAGGCACTGCATGCCATTCTCGGTGGGTCTGCCACCACTGCCCCACCAGTGACCGTGGACTCCGTGGATGGCATAGTGAACCTGGACAGTTCCTCCTCGATGTTCGCCGATGGGGAAGATGAGGAAGGGTCTGTGGAGGACGGCGCAGGCGATAGCGAACACAAAACCGCTTTCCCTGACAGCCAGGATCTCTTCATCACCCTCACAGAGATCCCCTACCAACCCTCCCCGGCCGTTAACCCGGACTCTGAATCAGGGGAAGGATCAGGCGGTAAGTGCTAGAAACATGTAAACATTTATTTTTTATAAAACAGGTATAAAAAAATAGAAATACTATATATAAAATTTTCAATGAAAAACTATATGAAAAGTAGGTCCACACATATAGGGATTGAACAATAATCCTCCAGGGACAATTCAAGAAAGGTCTCATTTAGGTCCTCGAAAAGCCTCCGCAGGAGGTTCCTGGGGAGAGGTGCCTTGTTGGGTGCTCCGTGGAAGCACACTCTTCCGCGCCAGGACATCCTTATGTAGATGGGAATCATCGCCTCCACAAGCATGGCCGCATATGGTCCTGGTCTCTGCAGGGCTTCCCTTAGCATCCGCTCTTTGTGACTCCGAGGGACCCGCATCAGGGTGATCTCGTTCATGAAATGCTGCATCTAATTAGGGCAATTAGTGTATTGTTACTGTTGTGAATGGTTGACTTTTACTTTGCATAACAATGACCCTCGCTTAACAGCCACGTGTTGTAGGCCACATAGGAAAAGCATACATTGATCTTTCCCGTGCACTGGCGGGAGTGGCTGGAAAAGGGTCAGAGTATATGATTTCCAGATTGCCTTTAGCGGGAGGGCACAGCTATCCATTAACTGATAAGCAGAATGTACTGTAAGGCTTACCAGGACTGTCTGCTTGACGGATTCAGCTGTCTCTCCCCACTTGCCCGCTCTCCTGTGCAATGCCGCAGCCAATGAGAGCGTATTCCGAAATCTCGAACTTGTCCCGAGATCTCGTGAGACTTGTTGCCCTGTATGGTCTTGTTCAGAGAAACTGACTAGACTGTGTTCACTGTTCGCAAACATGTATCTGTTCAAGGAAATCAGTTACTTTTCCCATCACACAGCTTCGGCTCTTTCCCGGACTGCCCCGGCATCCCCCTCGCAGAGGCTGGCGCAGATTAGGCAGCGAAAGAAAAAGACTAGGGACGAGATGTTCGTGGAACTGATGGCTTGCTCCAGAGCCGAGGCGGCAGAGCAGACACAGTGGAGGGAGACCCTATGTCAACAGCATCGCACAGACATCGAACGGGAGGATAGGTGGCGGCAGGAAGACCAGCAGGCGACTCAAACGCTGCTTGGGCTAATGAGGGAGCAAACGGACACGCTCCGGCGCCTTGTTGATGTTCTGCAGGACCGCAGGCAGGAGGACAGAGCCCCCCTGCAGTGTATCTGCAACCGCCCTCCCCCGCCAAGAAGTCCTGCCCACCCCTCACCCAAAAGTACAAGACGGCGGGGCGGTAGGGGCCGTGAGAACTGTCACTGCACCACTGCATAGCGCTAATATACAACACACACCTCTCACAATATACATTTGTAGAAGTGCTTCCCTTACAGGCTCACCCAGTCCCAAATCCAAGTTTCATCCCCCCACTGTGTATTAGATTATTAAAAGCTGTTTGCTGTTATTCACTGTTTCGGTCACGTCTTTCGTGTCAGAGGATTTTTTTTGTATGGGGGGGGGAGGGGATTTATAATTGCACGATATAGCCTACATTACCAGGGTACAGACTTGGGGGCATGATCAACTGCAGGGCACACACACACTGCAGTCAGTAGGCACCAGGGTCACTCTGTGTGGTGTATGCTGCCCCGGGTCATTCTGTGATGTGTATGCTTGTCCAGGGTCCTAGCACCTGCCACCCCCTTAATGTTAAGGCACGCTGCCCTTACCATGCACTTCCACCGTAGCAACGAGCCTCTCCGCTGCCCTGAGCCCCAGCAAGAGCCCTCATCCACGGACAGATACTCACCCTTCCCCCTCACCCCTTCCTACGCCCAAACCCGCAGCCCACTGCCGTCATCCAAACCCCTATCCAAAGAAGGCACCACTCGCCCCTTCCTGCAAACCCACCCCTTCCTGCAATCCCTCCCCTTGATGCACAACCACTTGCAACCGTCCCCCACCCCAGAGACCTATGTAGGAGCAGGAGGATGTCATTCCTCTATGGAACAAGCGGTCTGTACATCAGTGCACACCGTGCCCAGCACAGTATGCGTCCATGTTTCAGCAACTGAACAGAAATGCAAAGTAAAACAAAGATTTATTAATAATGAGTGTAACAATTAATTTGATTTAAAACGTGCTTTGGAAATGGGGGAAACTTGGAGAACGGGGTATGTAACCGCAGATCGAAATCGACACATACAGACACAGGCCCAGGGTCAGTTTCTCTTGAAAGCAAGTGGAGAGTCATAGGTTACCCTGCTCTCCGAGGAAACTAGCTTTCAAAGCCTCCCGGATACACAGCGCTTCCCGCTGGGATATTCTCTCGGCACGGGTGTCTGGCTGAGCGTAAACTGCAGCCAGGCGATTTGCCTCAACCTCCCATCCGGACAAAAAGGTCTCGCCCTTGCTCTTACAGAGATTGTGGAGCACACAGCAAGCAGCAATAACTACGGGGATATTCTTTTCGCTGATGTCCGAGCGAGTCAGTAAGCTCCGCCATCTCCCCTTGAGACGTCCGAAAGCACACTCCACCACCATTCTGCACTTGCTCAGCCGGTAGTTGAAGAGTTCCTTCTCTCTGTCCAAGGCGCCTGTATAGGGCTTCATGAGCCAGGGCATTAGCGGGTAGGCTGGGTCCCCGAGGATCACTGTAGGCATCTGCACATCCCCAACCGTTACTTTGTGGTCCGGGAAGAAAGTACCTGCCTGGAGGCATCTAAACAGACCAGAGTTCCTGAACACACGCGCGTCATGAACCTTGCCCGCCCACCCAACGAAGATGTTGGTAAAACGTCCCCTATGGTCTACCAGTGCTTGCAGCACCATAGAAAAGTAGCCCTTTCGGTTAATGTACTCGCTGGCCTGGTGGGCTGGTGCCAGGATAGGGATGTGAGTCCCATCTATAGCCCCACCGCAGTTTGGGAATCCCATCGCGGCGAAGCCATCTATGATGTCCTGGACGTTTCCCAGAGTCACTACCTTTGAGAGCAGTTGGTCAACGATTGCGTGGGCTACTTCAATCACAGCAACCCCCACGGTAGATTTGCCGACGCCAAAGTGGTTCGCTACTGACCGGTAGCTGTCTGGCGTTGCAAGTTTCCAGAGGGCTATGGCCACTCGCTTCTGCACACTCAGGGCTGCTCGCATCCGGGTGTCCTGGTGCTTCAGGGCAGGGGACAGCAAGTCACAGAGTTCAAGGAAAGTGCCCTTACGCATCCTGAAGTTTCGCAGCCACTGTGATTCATCCCAGACCTGCAGCACTATGCGGTCCCACCAGTCCGTGCTTGTTTCCCGGGCCCAGAATCGCCGTTCCACACCATGAACTTGACCCATTGCCACCATGATCTCCACTGCGCGGCGTACCCTGCTTTGTGAGAGGTCTGCGCCACTCTCCTCACCGCACTGCCGGAGCCTCCTCGCCCGATTTCTCAGCAGCTGACTGTGGAAGAGGTGGACGATAAGGTGCAAGGAGTTGACAACGGCCATAAGTGCAGCGATGATCGCAGCGGGCTCCATGCTCGCAGTGCTGTGGCGTACGCGCTGTAACTGACAAGAGAAGGGCGCGAACAGATTTCCCGCCGGCGCTTTCAGGGAGGGAGGGCGTGATTGACGGTTCAATGATGACAGTTACCCAAAACCACCCTCGACACATTTTCCCCCCCAGCAGGCATTGGGGGCTCTACCCAGCATTCCAATGGGCAGCGGGGACTGCGGGAACTGTGGGATAGCTTCCCACAGTGCACTGCTTCCAAAGTCGACGCCAGCCCCGTTACTGTGGACTCAGAAATTCGAATTAGTGTATTTACTGTGGATACACAAATTCGACTTCATAAGGTCGAATCCACAAATTCGACTTAAGTAGATTCGAAATAGTCTTGTAGTGTAGACAAGGCCCTAGTCTATAAGGTGCCACAGGACTCTTTGCTGCTTTTTCCAAGGGAGCCCAGAGACAAATAATTTGATTTTGCAAACAGAGTGAATTATTTATTCTCCACAACAATAAATAACTAAGATGCAAAATAGTTCCTGTCTACATCCTGAACGGCTCTTTGCACTCTTCTTAGGGTCTCCGCAGCTCAGAGTATGCTGGATGCAATTTGCCCAGCCGGATCTCTGACTTTTAGCCACTAAGCAAAGGAGAATTTAATCTTCCACTGGTCTCCTCTCCAGTTTCATAAAGATCCAGGCACATCCCACAGCCTTACACCTAACCCTGCCCACTCCCATTGGGGCCAACAGGGGGTGGGGAGGAAATCTGCTCTCCTCAGGGATAGGACTGCTGTCACCCACTTCATTGCCAGGCAGGTTAGGGACTATGCCTGACTTCCCCCATCCCCCCTCCACACTGGTGTAAATCAGGAGTAACTCCACTGAGATGTGGCAGGAACAGGAAGTAATCTCACTGAGCTAAGTGAGAGCAGAATGGGGCCCAAGGAGAGGGAGAGGGAAGGGGGCAGAAGGAGGCTCGTTCGGTTTCCCAGGCGCCATTGGCCCTGGCAGAAGGGAGGGCGGGGGCATGCCCGGCCCCATCTGTGGAGCTATTGGGTAAGGGAGCTGCCAGCGTGACGGGGAGTCAGGTTTCCTCCTTTACTTGGGCAATTGCCGCAAAACATTTCGAGAATTTCTCCGAGACGGCTGCGGGAGGAGGATCAGTCGGTCCCGGTGGCTTCGTTCGGTGCATTGAAAAGACGGGGCGAAACAGCCTTTTCCTTAACGCGGTCCCAGCCAGGTAAGAGAGGGGCTGAAATTATTCCTCCATCCTGGCTCTGAACCTCCCAGTTTCCTCTAATCTCTCTCTGTCGCGGCTTCGTCCTGCTGCCGCACCTACCCAGCCCAGTCTGCCTGGGTCTAGGGTGCTCGCTGCTTCGGAGAAAGGGACAACGCCTCCGACTGCCATTGCATCAGACTCGCCCCTCGAAGTGCGGGCGGTAACACGAGCCCTGCCTGTTAACACGGCGCGGATCGCGGTGCGGACGCTACATGCATGTCGCTGCCTCTGCCCCCCGGGCAGTGAGCGGAACGGACAGACCGATCGCGGTCCAGCCTTAACTGCTTTTTTGTTCGCTTAAAAATAAATGGGGGAGTTCTCCTCGCCCGCCTCCTCTGGTGCGTGGGGAAAAATAGCATCTCGCTGCTGCAGGGAGCGTGCATCGCGCGCGCCGCGCGGCGTGTCTGGCCCTGGCTTCCCCAGCTGTGCACTGGGGTGGCGGAGGCACCGCGCCGCGGCGGGTTGCTGTTCTGGGAGCCGATCGCCCCTCCCTGGGGGTGCGGGGGGTGGGAGAGGGGAGGCGGGGAGAAGGGCCGGGTCCATTCGTTACCTCGCTGGCTGCGGGCACAGATGGCGCTGCCCTGCAGCACCAGCAGAGAGGCGGCGGCGGCGGCGGGGAGTAAAACCCAGCGGGTTCTAGAACTCGGCCCGGGGAGTTCTAAATTCGGAGGGGGAGGTTCCTGATATCTCGCCGCTGCTGTGCTGACCCCGACGATGGGCAGGGGGAGAAATAGCAGGAGATAGGGGCGCGTTCCCGCCTCCCTGCAGCAAGGCAGCTGGGCCGGGGGTGGGTCCGCTCCGTGTCGTGAGCACAGGCCTTGCCGCTGCCAGCTCTTCCCTGTAGGGTCTTGTCACTGGGGCTTGCGCGTTTGCCAAAGTAGCTTCCCCTACTCACAGCCCCCGGCTCTAAAAACAAATCAATCCACTATCCAGGATCGGATTCCCACCCGCCCTGTTTATTTATGGTTTGCACTGTCAATCACAACTGTCTGTGGTTCCACACACCCTCCCCCCCATAGCAATACCATTCTCCAGTCAGTGCAATTGAAGATTTGGAAAACGGTTTTGATAATGGACTAGCCCTAGCATTGATGCTGAAATATAAGAATAATATTTGGTTTAGCCCCCAGCAAAGAGGTAGCGGTGATTTAACAAGGATGCACTATTGAGTCAGTGAAAGTAGATTGTAAATGCTGGTTCGTAACCTACATAGTTTCTGTGCCAGCAGAACTTGGCTGCTGCCCTTGGTATCTGCCCCTAGATTAGACACTTGACAAAAGGTGATTACTGACGGTCCTTGTGTAGAAAAGAGCCAAATATCCACATCCTGCAAAAAAAGTCTCAGTAATGGCACCAAAAAGGGGAAAAATTTGGACATTAAAAAAAATTAGTTTTTTATTTTTCTGGATTTGTAGTAGGGGAAAGGGAAATGAAACCTGCTTTTCTCTCATTTGTCTCCTTCCTTGCAGATAAGCATGCTGCATTGTAGGAAGAACAATTATTTTTATTGCTGTAATTCTCATAGCTCTCCAACTTTATATAGTCGTTGATGCTGGCTCCCTGGGTAATCACTGTTCTCCTGGAGCGTGGCATAGCCTCACTGTTTACTCATGCAACAAAACATCTTTTTTTAAGAGCAGCTCAGTTGTAATCCAGGATCCATTTCTCAGAATTGTAAAAGGATTTAGACTCAGGACATGAATTTCCACTGTAGCATTTAAATTAAAAAAACCACACAACTGTTCAGTCTGAAGGGTATAAAAATATAGATTTGAGTTAATAAAAGGCATTGTTTAAATAAGATGTTTCATGTTTCATTTAAGCTACCCTGAGAAACATCAGGTTTAGAAGCAAAAGCATCTGAGAATCAAAGTTAGGGCTTGTCTACACTTACTGGCAGATCGACGAGTGGCGATCAATGCTAAATCGACTGCAGATTGCTCTCCCGTCGACTCCTGTACTCCACCGGATCGAGGAGAGTAGGGGGAGTCGAAGGGAGGGCGTCGTGTAGTGTGGACCCTGTAGTAAGTAGGTCTAAGCTACGTCGATTTGAATTACGCTATTAACGTAACTCAAATTGTGTAGCTTACATCGAATTTCCCCTGTAGTGCAGACAAGGCCTTAGTTTTCTTCTTTCCTCTTTCTGTGGGCCCAGCTGACGCCCTGCTGTTCTATGGGGTGAGGAGAGCCCCACATACCCAAAAGACAAGAAAGGAGGCAGGGCTGTGTAAGGGAAGCATGTTGCAGTTCCCCAAGGAGGTATTGCATTGAGAACCTCCCTCCCCCCAATTTACTGGAGAGCGTGGTGGATTCTTCATCATGGCAATGTTTAAATCAAGATCAGAGGTTTTTCTAAAAGATCTGTTCTAGGAATTATTTTGGGGAAGTTCTATGGCCTGTGTTGTACAAGAGGGCAGATTGGCCTTGGAATCTATGAGTCTATGTTGGGCGCTCAAGCAAGAAGCTCCTTCCTCTACCCCCAGTGTTGGGCTGCGCCATTCCTCCCTGCTGGAATAAATGAGGTCCAAATGACCCCCTCCCACTGTAAGCCTGAGAGAGAGAGTAAGGGGGGGGAAGAGAACCTGGCAGAGTTTCCCCTACCTTGTTTCACTGGGGACTTGTGGGCTGTCCTCTCTGTGAATGCATGATCCAGAGGAGTCGGAGCCAGAGCCATTTGCATGCTTCCATGCCAGCTCTGGCCTCCTGGCCACCCCTCCTCGCTCACATTGAGTCTCCAGTGGTGCTCTCCTGTCAGGGAAACGTCAGCTTCCCCCAGGGCTGTCCTTACAGAGGGGAAGGTTGGTTCCCTCACTGCACTGGGGGCTCAGTGGAAAAGGTAAGGCCACCCCACTGGCTCTGCTAACTACCTGCGGAACTCCGCAGAGATGGTGGGGGGCACAGTTGTATCTGCTCCCACTCCTGGTCACTCCCCATCTCCATTTACCAATGTAGAGAGTGCTCCATGGGACCTGTGGGGACAAAGCGGGGGGGACTGCTGCACTGACAGCTCCCCTTCCCCTTTCTCCATAGGATAAGAGAGCTGCATGTGAAGGGTCCTTAGGGCATGACCTAGTTCTCGGTTTGATTGTTCCATGGGGACGATACCGCTCAAAACTAAGGCTCTGATCCTGCAAACACCTGTGCATCTGCTTAACTTTGAGTATGTGAGTAGTTCCATTGACTTTAATTGGACTCTTCATGTGTTTAAACTGAAGCACGTGAATTCTCACTTGGAAGATCAAGGCTATATGGAGTGCTTAAAAATACTTGTTCTGGTGTAACCAATAGCTTTGTTGAAATGCTCAAAACCACTCTGTCTAAAATAATTGCTGATTATTTGTACATGTGAAATAGGCTAGAAATGTATATTTAAGTTGGTCATTTCTTTCTTTGTAAAAATGTAAAGCTTCTTAAGTTAATCTCTGCCTGTTATTTATTGTATAAGCAAGAGGATAAGAAGGTAATACACCTCTACCTCGATATAACGCCACCCGATATAGCACGAATTTGGATATAACGTGGTAAAGCAGCACTCCGGGGCGTGGGTGGGGGCAGGGCTGCGCACTCTGGTGGATCAAAGCAAGTTCGATCTAACGGGGTTTCACCTATAACGGGGTAAGACTTTTTTGGCTCCCGAGGACCGTGTTATATCGAGGTAGAGGTGTAGTTCATGCTTTTTTTTTTTTTTTTGGGTCTAGGTAAATGCAGTTTTTTTCACACAATATTTTATTCCTCCCTTATAAATATTAAATACACAACAATTTCCTTTTGGTTGCTAGGTAGTCCTGATCACTGTTGTGGCTGTTGGCAAACACTCAAAGCAAGGTCACTTTCTTCTTTGTACATATATATTTGTGCAGTGTCTTAACCCTTTGGGGACGGCATATATATATATATACGCACACACACACACACACACTCTCTCTCTCTCTCTCCTCCACATTTCTTTGGGTAGCAGTCTGAAAAATTCCACTATTCCAAGAATAAAAGTCATCATGTGAAAGGGTCTTTGTACAGCTAGACCTATTGTGGAATTTTCGTTGGATAGTATGTTCGTAAGATTACATTCGGTAACTACTTTCATAAACCCAAACATGTACAATTTACCTGATCAATGTAGAGTTCCACTTAAAAAGAGTGGCTACTATCTGTAGCAATCTGAGGTGGGCTTTCACTTTAGATACATGAAGAATACTTTATTCTTGTCCAACCATCTTGTTTTTCCCAGCAGTCATGTATTGCCAAACAACCTTGCTGTATTTTTACGTACAAACAAACATGTCTTGTAAACAGTGACACTGAAGTCATGTGCTGTGGCAGAATAAAGCTTGCGTTCCTGTATCTTTTGTTTATCCCCCCAGTTGTCAGTGTTTTATACAAATCTGGAGGAGGATTAGCTTTTGAGATATGAATTTGGTGGAAAATGAATGTTAAATGGTTACTTGAGCGTTAGAATAGTGCTCTTATTCATGCTGCAGTATTGTGAGCTCTGAGTATAGCGAACACTTGTGTTCCTCTTGCATCAAATCCACACTTGGAAGTGAATCCCAAAGCCACTCCTGTATTTCAGTTTTCTCATGCTGTACAAAAGGATGTTAACCTACTGAAAAGGTGAGTGAAGGTGACAAATGGAAAATAATAGTCCATCTGTGTGACCCAGGATATTACTGAAAGGATGGGATGGTATAGGGTTATATGGAGAGGAATAATAAACTTCAGATATTTGGACATCTGGCTTTAAAATATTGAAATATCTATATTCTTTACAATCTCTAATCTAGCTACCCATTTTTACACATTAGGCCAAAATCATCCATAATGCAACTCTAAATTGGCTTATTACAAATTACTTCACAGCATGTTTGACTTTCATCACTTACTTATACAAATGGTAAGAGTAAACATTCCTTTCATCAACCAAGAATTGTATTAAAGATAAGCTAAGCGCAGCGAGGGAGGTTGCCCATCCAGCCTTCATTTCTTTGAGCTGTGAACAAGTTTAACGTGCACCACCAGAAAGCACACGGTACAGCTATTTCCAACAAAATTCCTGCTTATTGAATTTCCTATGATTGTAGGTTTGGCAAGCGCAGAGTTTTGATTAGGATTTTTAAAAAATAACCTTGCACATCTCCGTATACAGAAGTATTTCAAATGCTGCAGATAAAAGCGTGATCAGAATATACCTATAATTAGTGACATTACAGCACACTGTTGGCAACAGGCCAAATGTATAGTATCTCTAATGTAATTCTGTGGATCCTTGTGCCTTGATTATTACTCAATGGAATCTACCTGGAGCCTGTCTGTTTTCAATCCCTTTATGTTAAATAAAGTTAAATAAAGTGTTATGGGTAACAGATATATTTTAGCTGTCCAGTTTTCATTCATTTTATTATCTCTCAGAATCATCATTGGGGTATTTTATTTATTATTTTATTTATTCTGAGATAATGACTGTTCTGTTTGATTTGGGAAGTGGTCTGGACACCAACAGATACATGAAAACAGGTGAGAACTTTCTTTGTGTTATTTGAGGAATCTAATTTAAACGTCAAGTAGCACAGAACTCCAGAGGAAAAAATTATTAAGAGTGTACTTGGGCAAAGTTATCTATGAAAAGAGAGTGTGTGAGTTCATAGAAATACTTTAAAGAGGGTTCTTAAATGAATTAATACAAAACTGTCGCTCCCAGAAGAAGAGGGAGCGTTATGATTCAATTAACTGATCTGTTCTGGAAAATATTGATCAGGCCCTGAAAAAAGTACGTGATGCCCAGTTCTGGCAAATTTCATGTGCTGGCAACTAGATAAAAAAGTGGAACTCTGTATATTTCTATTTTGTGTCATTTTAGTCTGATATTCTTTACTTCCCTATAGAGCAACAATGCAAGCTTTTCAGCAGTTGCACGATCTGAGGTAATTTATAATATGCTCACTCTCATCACGTTACTGTGTGAGTTGTGATGGTTTTCTCTGAGCAACCAAGCAATAAAGTCATGTTCATTTTATTACAGCTGGTGGTCAGCAGCAAATGATCAGCAGAAATGCATCATCCAATGCCTTGTTTTGGGCTATTTGCAATACTGTATATTTAAATCCCACCTGTGGGCTAGTCTGAGTAAGATTATTTCTCAGTGAATCCTGCAGATGGATCTTTCCAGCTGCTTCTGGGCAATGCTGTCCACGATTAATGATCTCCGATGGTGAAAATGTTTCTTGGGTGGTATAACTTGAATTTCCCCTTTCTGTATTTCTTGTTTCCTGACCAGTTCTCTCGTTGTCCGTGAAGACATTCCGGAAGCTGTATATTGATCTTTCATTCACTGCAAAGCTCTGTGGAATCAAGTTATGTCAACAGCTGCTTTAATTAATTTGGTTAGAAATGGAGGGTATCAAGTGAGAAGGAGAGCGCTGCTGACATCCCTCCTCTTGCAAGACGACAAACGCTTGACTGCCGTGTGCCAGAGCTCCACCACAGAACGCAGGGCTTCCCGCTTCGATCCAGACGGCAGTGGGCGTCCAGCCACGTGGGACGCTTTTGGTATCTGGGACAATCGCATTGATGAGCCCATACTCCTCCCACCCAGCATAAAGTATGGGAAGCCAATTCCCAAAATCAGTCTGGCCAAGGTGGGCTGCGCAAGCCAGATTGGAAAGCGGAAGGAAAATGAGGACCGGTTTGATTATGCTCAGCTGACAGATGATGTCCTGTATTTTGCAGTGTATGATGGGCATGGCGGGGCTGCAGCAGCTGATTTCTGTGCTAAGTACATGGAAAAGTACATTCAGTACGTAAGCAAGGGTTTGATGCCTGGCATTTGGTTTATTATTTGCATTACTACTAGTGTCTACTAGGTTAGGGCCCCCTTGTCCAAGGCGCTATACGAACACATAGTAAGACACAGTCCCTGCCCTGGAGAGCTTACGGTTCAAATGGACAAGACACAGAGAGCAGGAGAAGGTAAATATGATTATCCCTAGTTTAGAACGAGGGGACTGCAGCAGAGAGAGACAAAGTGAGTTGCCCACCATCACATAGCGTAATTTTGATCATTGAAATATAAAACTTGGTGGCACTTCTGTCTCACTGTTCGCCTCTTGTTTCTGGAGTCGAGAAGGATTCCCCGGTGCCAGAACAGTGTCAGAGATTGGACATTGCCATGATGAGCAATTTGTTTTTTACCCTTCTGAAGTATAGAAAAGTCAGGTCCTGTGGGCACTCGTAGCAATTAACAGAGGGTAGGTAGTGCTTCCCTCCTCTATTCGCCTATGGTGAAACTTCCCCTGTGCAAAGGGACAACGCAAGGCTTAAGTGGTCTCAGTCCTTACATGGATCTTTTGCACTGGGGAGGGTGGGATTTTACCCACCAGTCCCAGTCTAGTCAAACCCATTGAATTCACTGGGGATTGAAGGTGCACAGCATCCTCCAGGGTTGGGCCTGCAAAGAGCATGTGGGAGTTACAGGTTGCAATGCCTGCAGTACAGGTGCAAGGTGTACCACTTGCACCACTCCATTTGCATAATTAAAGTGGCTTAAACGAAGGCTGCATACTTTCTACATAAGCCAGGATTATGCAACAATTAAAAATCACCAGTACTGAAGGTCAAATTCCCTTATATCAGGAGGACAGGGAAGAATGCTAATGGCTTCCTGTTACCTCAAAAGGATGATATAGCGTGATTCAACTTCTGTAGTGGGAAGACAAGCCTGTGGAAACTGCTGTAGATGGAGAGGTATCTTTGTGGAAGAAGTTGAACCTGTCTTTATTTTGTTTCCAGAGAATTCCTTTCTCAGGAGAAGAATTTGGAAACCGTGTTGACCAAAGCTTTTCTAGAAATAGACAACGCATTTGCGAGGCATGCTCACTTATCTGTTGATGGTAGGTAGAACGACTGTATCCTACTTTGCAGTGGTGGGGGAAATGGTTTTAGAAATAGCTGCGGAGGTGTTTTGTATTAATAAAATAGGTTGGATATTGAAAGCAATTTTATTTAACACAAGGATTTGCATTCAGAATTTCTTGCAAATGAAACAACTGGCATCAATCACGCTTGAGCACTTCAGAATGAAATGATATGAAAACCCTCTCTGAAATTTATCTGGGGAGCGGATATGAGTCTGAACTTTTGCCAAACATTCCACTGAGCTTTTATCCTGTCAAATAGCTTATTTACCAAATGTACTATACGCTACAATGGTTCATATTTAGTATATATGTAAACACTGTATGATGGGAAATTCACTGTCACCAATTTAAAAAAAAATGCTGTTAATTCTGTAGGTTTTAGAAGAAACAGTGTCTAAATGTTCCCTCTTGGCTCTGCTGCAGCAATTAAGTAACAAACTAGGTTCAGAGAGATTAATATGACAGATGCTACTGCTATACAAATAAATAAATAATGTAGCGACGTTTCACAAAGAGAAGGGGACATAGTCAGTAGGGAAAAGTATGCCCCAGATCCTCAGCTATGTCAAGCAGCCTGCTGCATGCCTCAGGACGGCTTGTGTATAAAGGTGGCATTAAGCAATTTTAGTATTCCCCAAATCCTGGGCTGGCTGTGTGCTGAGTTATTGCACTAGCATATGTGTATGCTGATTGCCAGTGGCCCAAGGGGCTGTTAGAATATCTGGAGCTTGCAGGAGCACAGGGAAATTGGCCCTGAGAAGTTGGTGTCACCAGAGGGCTCTGTGACAATGGGGTGCTACTCCTGTGGTTGGCTAAGCCCATTTTACAGCCATGTTGCACTTAGGGTGACCAGACAGCAAGTGTGAAAAATCGGGACAGGGGTGGAGGGTTATAGGAGCCTATATAAGAAAAAGACTCCAAAATCGGGTCTGTCCCTATATAATCGGGACATCTGGTCACCCTAGTTGCACTGCTGATCCCATTGACATTAAAAAATGCCAGCACATGCTCTTGGTTTGCATTGAAATGTTCCCCTTTGCTGTTTGCAAGCCAAACCTTACTGTGTTGTCTAGTGTGTGAAAACTAGAACGTGAAACTGACTGACCCAGTTTTTGTTCAAACTGAAGTACAAAAAGTAAGCAGCATGAATGGATAAACAGAGACCCATTTAAAAAACAATAAACTAAGGTGGTATTTACTGATTTAAAAGTGATTTTTAACCTGATTGAAGAAGCAATACAAAATAATTGGCATTACCCTTTTAGTAACCTCTGGTTATTTGAACCTGACTTTGGGGAGTGAGATGAAGAGTTAAGTCACATATTTTAATTTGTGAAGTTAGAGTTTTTACCGAGGGGGTAAGAATGAGTCTGCCTCACACCCACCTGAATGATCTAAAGTGCTTCCGTAGGAATGGCTTATCTTGAAGGCCCCTTGTTTTATTTGTCAAACTATGCTCCTAAAAGAGCTTGTTTAGAGTGACCCATTTCAATGGAAGTTTATCGTGTTCACAGCAGCTCCATGAGGAGAACGACAGTGTAATGAGAGAAAACAATGGTACTTAAAATATGATTTTGTTATGCTGAAAATAATTACAACATTTAGTACTTAGGTCTTATTGAATTAGCTAAAGAGACTCTGTAATCGACAGGCTGTGCAGTAAGGGTGGGCTTTCAAAATGCTGTCTGGGATTTTACTTTGCAATTTTCACCATCTTTAACAGGAGCAGCATGGCTAAACCACTAGGCACTACTCTGAAAACGCCCCCATTAACTTATTAGGAACCTGATGCTAATGCTGGTAAACTTTGAGAACAGCTAAACAAATGCAGTGCCGAGACACTGGGTAAAATCTTTTCACTAATACAGCTCAAGCGTATATGAAAATTAAGCAGAGGTATGTTAGTTTTCATGAGTAATTTCATAGAATCATTAAAATGCAGGGCTGGAGTTTAGCAGGTTACAAAGCCCAGGCCCCTGTGCTGAGGCAGAACCAAGCTAATCTAGACCATCTCTGACAGGTGTTTGTCCAACCTGTTCTTAAAAACCTCCAATGACGGGGATTCCACAGCCGCTCTTGGAAGCCTATTCCAGAGCTTTAACTTCCCTTATAGTTAGAAAGTTTTTCGTAATATCTAACTTAAATCTCCTTTGCTGCAGATTAAGTCTATTGCTTCTTGTCCTACTCTCAGTGGACATGGAACCCCTCTGTAGAGACAGTCATCAGGAAGTGGTATCCAGATGTGAAAGGGCTTCATTCTGCAGGGTGCTGAGTACCTCCTTTGAGGGATTGACTGCCCTCAAGTTGTTGTAGAAGCTAGGAGGAGCTGAAGGCCCTCAGCACTCTTTGCCAGGTGCTGAGCAGTCCCTGAAAGCAGGCCATAAAGGAGTGGAGTAATGGGATGTAAAGACATAGACAGATACCAGTTTATTCATGTAATTAACTCTTTGCATGTGTGGTGTTGAAAACTGTAAATATTTTTTAGACTGTTTTTGTTTGAAACGTTAAATAAAATTGAACTGTTTTTCTGATGAGGATACATGCAACTTAACTGCACTGTCGGGACAGTTGGTTAGCAAAGCTGCAGATTATTTTTGGCTATTCTAGATGTGATAGAGTCAAGAGTGTCACCAAAGTCTCTTGGAAACAATGGTCCTGGAATACTGGCTGGTCAAGACATGTGTGATGGCACCCAAGCCAGGTCTTCATATTTAAATCCTCCCTCATGCTGGGTATTGGAAGACAATAGTTCAATTAAATGTTTCTGATAGGTGACTCCATCTGTTGATTCCTTGGGCTGGTGGTCTGTACCTCTAATTTTTTTTTTTTTTAAAGTACAGTGGATTTTTAGGATGCTGGAGGCCTTGATACTGCTAACACCTGCAAACTAGTCAATGGAACTACACACACTTAAAATATATATATATATATATATATATATATATGAATGTTTGCAGGATCTGGGCCTCACTGGGCAAATCTCTGTCACTAAAACAGTAGATAATCTGGGGAAGATGGAGTTTTTTAAGTTGCTGTTTAAAAAGACGATCTACTTAATTATGGCAGAAATTGAACAATTTGTGCATTCTTCAAGGAACTGTGGTCCTTATTTTTAAATCACTCCTTCCAGTACTAAAATATTTTAAAAAATATATAAAGTAACGCTTACATCAAATTTCCAGTGTAAAAAAAGCTACACATTCAACACTACAGTGCTGTGTCTTCTGTGCAGCACATAGACTGATGGGTTTTATGGGCTCTTTAGGAAACACAGGATTTGCCATACTGGACTGTGGTCCATCTAGTCCAGTATCCTGTCTCTGACTGGGGCAGTACCAGATTTTTCAGAGGAAGGCATAGAAACCTCACAGTCAGCACATGCAGGATAATCTGCCCTCCCCGTTAAGGCTCCCTCTAATCCCTAACAGAGTTTGGCTTAAACCCTGAAGGTTTAATAACTCTTTCAAAAATGTATGCTCGCATTAACTGTTATAACTGGAGGTTCTTACTATCCGTGTACATGTCCAGTCCCTTTTTGAATCTTGCGAAGATTTTATCCTTTGTAAATTTCGGTTCAGAGCAAAGTGCAATTAATGCAACAAGCTCCTTCTCCCACTAATTTGGATCAACGACCATGTTCCCTACAAGCAGGGCCAGCTCTAGACCCCAGCGCGCCAAGCATGCGCTTGGGGTGGCATTTTGCCGGCAGGCGGCTCCGGCGGACCTTCCGCAGTCATGCCTGCGGGAGGTCCACCGGAGCCGTGGGACCAGCGGACCCGGTGGACCTCCCGCAGGCATGACTGCGGAGGATCCGCTGGTCCCACGGCTCCGGTGGACCTCCCGCAGGCGTGCCTGTGGATGCTCCACCGGAGCCACGGGAGCAGTGGACCATCCGCACGCACGTCTCCAAGAAGTCCCCCGGAGCCGCGGGACCGGCGTGCTTGGGGCGGCCAAATTCCTAGAGCTGCCCCTGCCTACAAGCATGTACAACTTCAAAGTTTGTTACATTTCTGATCTAGATAGCTCGACCGTGTATTTCTTAAAATGTGAAAAAGCTGCCTTTTTCTCCCCATATCAGTGGCCCAGAGCTGAATAAACACAAACTTTTTGAAGAACTGAAGCAGTACCAGTTACTTTCCTAACGATGGGGCTTTTTTTTTTTTTTTTTTTTTTTTTACTTTCTCTTTTGGCCTTGTTTCTTTGGGGATAAATCCAGGGTCCTGCAGCTTTCCCTGTCCCCACAGTGCCTCTCTCTGCCTTGCATCCTCCCAGCTGGACTATTCTGCTGGCCCTGAAGGGAAGCTCTCCCAGCCGCCAGCTGAGAGACCCTGATTTAGCATGTGAGGGAAGACCCTTCATGATGGATCATTTTTGCACATTCTCAACCTTGGACTGGTGCTGTATGTCCAAGGTTTCTTGATGAAAACACTGCCACCAACTCTCCTGACCTGGCCTAGGACAGCCATGTAAGGTGACGCTATTGCTTCAGTTTATTGAAAGCCAAGTCCAATACACAGTGAAGACAATAGGAATTTTTCCATTGACTTCAGTGCTCATTGTATCAGACCCTAATCACACTGGCCATTCATATCTAGAATAGCCATTTTATTGAAGAAGGTTGGTTGTTAGTTGATGTATCTGTATGTGTTGTTTGGGGCACTCTTGAAATCTTATTATGCTGCACAAATAGTGAAGGTCTTTTTCTATAAAGAGAATAAAATACTGAATCAATTTTTTTTTAAAGTTACCATTCAAAAACATGACTATTCTTTTAAATATGTTAACCTGCAACACTGAGGAAAAGAGAGAGCTGCTGTATATATTATAGTCATCAACCTAAAAAGTTTGAGTCTTGGTAATGGTACTTGGTTATTATCTAATCAAGTTAGAAGACTCTTAATCTAAATATTTTCTTAAGTTTTTATCCACATTCAGTGTTCAGAGGGTCATGACGATCCATGAATCTATATCCAATGGCTATAAAGCTGTTTATTTTTAGCAGTCAGTTTCTTGGAACCTTTTTGTTTAGAAATGAAGATTGTAATCAGGTTGATCCATAGACTGTACTTGAAATGCTCTTTAGAACATCTATCTTTGCCAAATATGAGCTGGCTGGGCATTTTCCATTGATTTGTTTGGTCACCCAATACTGTTACAGAAATACTTTGTGGCTTTTGTTTAGGCTGAAGCTACAACAGAGGTGACACACCGCTGTAGTGAAAGTGTAAGGAGGAAAATCATTGTGAAAAGTGAATCTATTTGAGACCATGTACGTCTTTAGACAAGACTGAGGCATGGTCAAATTGGACATTATGCATTGTCATAAGACTTCCCTATTCTGTCACACCACTTGTGAAAAGCAGAGCAGGCAAACCCAGCGTGAATACTTCCCCTTGCTTTGCAGCTCTTATTCTGTCATCCCCCGTGTTGCAGGTTTGTTTTGTCTGAACAAAATCCCTGGGTGAATTTCCTATTTGCCTCTGTGTACGTGTTATTTGTGGCAGAGACTGTACCTGGTCAGCAGCTCTAGAACTGGAGGCCCTGGACACTATATGCTGGGCTTCAGTGGAAAGAGAGATCTGCTTAATTTTGTCCCAGGTGAAGGAGTCCGGCGGTTCCTAGCCTGGACTACTGGAAGGTTCCCACATCCTCTTTGTCACATTAGTTGAGATGACATGCAGTAAAAATTGTCCAGTGAGTGTTAAGAACCTATTGAAAGATCTTAGTTTTATAGTGATATTATTAGGAAAAAGTGAAAACTTTTTTTACTTTTTAATTTTTTTAAACGTTAAAACCAATGTATGTGCTGATGCAGCATATCTTTAAAGTGCTAACAAATAAATTAGACGCAATAGTAGTAAAGCACTAGAAATTTGATACATTCACAATTCCTAGATTTTGGAACTGTGTTAGTGACCCAAATGAGTCTGAAGCCCCCTTTAATTTAATAAGGGCCTGATTCTTCCTCCCTTACTCACATTGAGTATTACCTTCATGCGTGGTGTTGCTGAGAGCAGAATCAGGCCCAGCAAAGGGAGCATGAGTGGCACTTATATTTCCAAACAATGATGTTAAGCTTTTGTTTGGTCTATAGGTATTTGTAAGGTGCCTGTTACTATGTACCTACTACAGCTTTGCCATACATATGTCTGGCTCTTCAGTAATACCCCTAGAATTGGTACTGAAGGTTGATTTGATTTTTTTTTAAATACTCAAGAGTATTTGGGATGTGTGTGTTTGCTGTGCCTTAAAGAGTTGAGGCACATCCCCAAATATTTAAAGAGTCGCAAGAGAAATTTGATAACTTGTGCAATAATTCTCTTGTATGCCTTCTAGAATATAGCATTTGATACTTGGCATTACAGTTCCAAACGCAAGGAATGATATCAGAGGCTAGTGGCAACTCCTCATTAGTTTTTAATTTCTAAACAAAATACATTTAGCATGAATTAAAGATAGTTTTATGTAGGCTTTTCATTTCACTTTGCTTTAACTGTCTGGTTAAAACAGGTATTTTGCTGGCTTTACTAAAATATCTGATTTCACTGCTAAATTTTAATGGCGTATTTTTAAGCATGTTTCAGAGTGGGCCTGCAGCACACTAATTCTTGTGTGGCCTTCTAAAGTTGGAAATAAAATGCAAACACTTCATTAAAAAAATTAAAAGCTACAGCCAGCTTAGTGGCTGGAAAAATCTGGTTTTGCTTCCTGTATCTGAGCCCCAAAATAATCAAAGACTGATACAAATTACAGTGGAGTTGGTTGAGACGTATAATGATGGATACTTTGTTTGAGGACATAATTGATAGAGACTTATTGAACCAGGAGACTTCAGTGCAGTGGTAATACCTGTTTTAATAGTACTGACGGTCTAGTTTAGACTGTTTTATGGATTTGCTTTATTTTTTCATTTGTCAACTCACACTGTTTTCACTCTACAACAAGGCTCAATGCATCTTTAAACCTTGCCCACATGAAAAATTCCTCCCACACACGTTACAAGTCTTAACTCCTTCAGAGGTGCTGAGCGCCCACAGTTCCAGTGGATGTTGACTGGAGCTGCCAGTGGTCAACGCATCTGAAAATCATGCTCTGTAAATATGACACAGGCTGACTATGGAATGTGCTGAAATCTGCAACTCTCATTGACCACAATGAGAGTTAGTAGGTGCTTAGTATCCATCAGGACCAGACCCATAATGCATTAATTGGTTTGGGACCTAATGGGGCAACTGGAGATTGCCCTGGCAGGGTAGAATCCCTGAGTCTCACAAAGATGGATTTGCCAGCTCCTTGTGACGCCCCCAGTCAGTCAATCCCCAGATGCACAGTTAGACTGTGAATAGGTGTGGGCAAGACTGAAGTCCATATTCTTTAAGGAAAAGGAGTGGTTGCAGGAATATCTTCAATTATTATTACTTTCTCATTTGGAAATAGAGGAATATAAATGGGGATTTGGATTTCTAGCTTAAACCAACAAAATACCGGCTGTAATTTTTAAAATCTGTTTTTAAAAACTAACAGTTGAAAAGAAAAACCCAGAATAATGCCTGGTCCCAAGCGGTCTTTCAACTGAATTCACATCTGCAGTAAATTCTAGGCTGTACCTCTTCCTGCCCATGCTTTCCTCTGCAGTAGCTCACCGCAGAAGCATGTGAAGCAGCTCTCTCTCTGTCATAGTTGCATACGCTGTGTGCTCTAGCAATAAAGGAGGAGCTGTTCTTTTAAAAAAAAGAAAGTAATTCTTTTAGCTTTGGGGATTTACTTCATTGCTAATGAAACAACTGGTCTGTGCTCAAACTGGTGCAGTCACAATTCATATTAACCTACCAAAATGATTTTTCCCAAGGATGTTAAAGCAAATGAGTATTTGAAACCAGAATCCCTAAATATAATTGCATTAGCTAATCCATTCTAATAAAAAAAAACAACCCCCCAGCTCCGAGCATGTTGTTCAACCCACAAGGGATAGTGGAAGGGGGGGAAGGCAGTGGAGGACCTGTCTTGCACTCCATTGCACTTTGTGTAGTTAATTTATACCTGGGTAAAAGGCCACCACCAAGGCAGTTGGTGGACTGTGATTTAGTAGCATTCCCAGCTGCTTTGCACCAGTATGGATTACTGCACAGGGTGCCAGGCAGGGCAGAATCAGGTCTGGAGCACATCTGGTCTCTAGTCAGGGGCCCTTCCAACAAATTGAGTGGCACGGAGAGCTCAGAAGGGAGTCGTCTCCTGCACAGCTAGGAAAATACTGGATGCAACATTGGCCTGTTGGCAGAGGGAGGGAAATGGTCAGATCATAGCGACTCTGACAGGACCTGGAGCCTGGGGCTAGGAAGGAGATGTAAAATGTCTCTTCTTTCAAAGCATACACCCAACTCTCATTAGCATTGCTGAATTACCCACGTGCATCTACAGGAGGAAAGCTCCGCAGTGGGATTTATCCTGACTGTTTCCCATGTAAATCACCCAAGTACATTCCAATATCTAAAGCTGAGGTACTGGAATAGAAAATATACTTGCCACAGACCCAAAGAGCAGCATCCCCCCGACACCTATTTATCACGTTTGCAATCTTTGCATGGAGCCATGTTGTTGCACAGAACACCTTTACCTCCCCCTCCCATGCATGTTCCCCCCCCCACTGTCCATTATTTTCATAGCTTTAGTTGCAACTTAAATCTAGTGACTGCGTAATTTAGACCACACATGTTTTTGACCATTAAAACCATTGTTCTGTTATAAATGCAGCAACGCTGCTGGACAGTCTTAAAACTTCTCTCTTTTATGTGATGTTTGTAGCAACCCTGCTGAACGCTGGGACCACTGCAACAGTGGCCCTGCTGCGAGATGGTATTGAACTGGTTGTGGCCAGTGTCGGGGACAGTCGTGCACTATTGTGTCGAAAGGGAAAGGCCCTAAAACTCACCATTGATCATACTCCAGAAAGGAAGGACGAGAAGGAAAGGTACAGCTCAGTTATGCTAATAACATCACTTGGGACAGCCTTGGTCAAACTCTCTTGGCTAATTTTGTTCTGAGTAAAAGGGAATCAAACTAAATAAATAGGATCAGCTGGTGTAAATCAGTGCAGCTCCTCTGAGGTCAATGGCACTAGGTAGATTTACTGGGTCTGGGGATCTGGCCCAAAGCACTTTACATCTTGAAACTCATCCTCACAACATTCCTCTCTAGAGATGGGTGCAGAACTGAGGCTGGAAGGTTAAGTGACTTCTCCAAGGACACAGAGATAGAGCCAAAATTAGAACTCGTGCTCATGTTCCTTGCCCAGTACTCAGCCTCCTAAACCATATCCCCTCCTGAAGTCCTTCAGAATAGAAGTCTGACCTCTGTGAATGTCTCTGGGTTGGGCCTCCATATCCTTCCCATCCCTCTGCATGGTATAATCCAAGCTAAAGACACTGGCAGGAATTTTTCACCTTTTATTGTTGGTCTGAGCTTTATTTCATATTTTCCTTCTTCTATTTTGTGTTTTGGACAGGATAAGGAAATGTGGTGGCTTTATAGCGTGGAACAGTGTGGGTCAGCCCCATGTGAATGGTAGACTTGCAATGACACGGAGTATAGGAGATTTGGATCTTAAAACCAGTGGAGTAACAGCAGAGCCAGAAACTAAAAGGGTTCAGGTAAGAGGGGATTAATAGGGGACATTGAACCTGAGCCTTTGGAGCCTGTAGTGTGCACAGCATGTGTGTCTAGCAGTCAGAATGCCGCTGGGACCTTTAGTCTGACTGTGGGCCAAGTTCTGATCTCATTTATGCTGTAGTCAGGGGGGGTCATTCCAGCCTGACACTGAACAGCATCTGGCCCCAGTAATAAATGTTGATTTTAAATAGCGTGGTTGTGTGTGTGTGTGTGTGGTGGGGGAGGGAATAAAAGCATGACAGCCATCTGTTAACTGTCATGAGTGTTGTGTTTTGTTGAAACTAGTTATATGCCGAAAGACAAGTGTCACCTCAGCAGTGGGGTTGACATGTTGATTTTCACAGGTTGGTCCAGAATTTAAATAATTTTAAAAAATAGCAGACGTGTGTGTTTTGCACACCTCTGAGGGGGGAAATACAGGAGATGTGTCAGTGACACATTTTATTGGGGCTCCACAGTTGTTCAGCATATGAGGAAAAATGAGTTAGCGTCTCAAAATCAATTAAACGGCTTTCTCAGTTTCTGCCCCCTCCTCCCCACCTTTCTATCCTCACCTAAACTTAATCTTCTCAGTATCTCCTCCCTCACCTCCTGGTGGTAAGAGTCAGAAGCTGAGGGGGTCATATTCGAGGTGGGCCAATATAGATGCTGTTCTTAGGGCAGTTGCCAGAGCGAGGGCAGAGCACACTTCCCTATTAGACCAGACTAGATTATCATAATGGTCCTTTCTTGCCTTAAAATCTGTAATAACTGAGGTTGTTCATTGGTAACTGGGTAATACACCGAGCTGCCGGGCTTTTGGCCTCAGTGTATTGAACCCAGGACAGGGTTCTTACCAAGCATTGGCAGCACCCTCAAGTGATTTCCTCATGATGTTTGGAATATGGCTCTCTTGACTGTTTTGTGTGCCAGGGCTTTAAAGCAATGTGGTGACATAGTTAAGAGTTTTGGTGCTGTTGGTATCACCCATGTAGAAAATGGAGGGACATGCAGCAACAACAGGAAAAGTCTGTTGTAACAAAGGAAAAAAAGTAGAACTGTTCTGCCCTGCAATGATTTATTTATAAGATGATTTATATTGTGCGGTCTAATTACAGTTGCATCATGCAAGCGATAGCTTCCTGGTCCTTACTACAGATGGCATTAACTTCATTGTGAACAGTCAAGAGATATGTGACTTTATTAACCAGTGCCACGATCCCCCGGAAGCAGCCCATGTTGTGACTGAGCAGGTATGTTTGGCTTTGGGCTTAACTAGTGCTCTGTTGATGATGCAGGGACAATGCAGTTTAGCAGGGAATAGAGTGTGCAATGCTGAATATGCTCAGACTGACAGATCCGTTGCAATGCATAGATGATATTATGGCAGCAAATTGGCACCAATTGAAGTGGGATTGAATATTTAAGAAATGTGTTTTTTTCCCCCCAAACACAGGCTAAAGTTGGGGGTGACACCTGGGGTTCCAGGCATCACCGCACCTCGGGGGTGGGAGCCCCTGGCAGAATTGCTTCAGTGAATCTGCCAGGAGCTGGGAGGAGACAGGTGCTGGAGACAGAGGCTCTCTGGAGGCCCGGGGTCTCTTAGATCTGTGGGGCTGGATACTCGCCTTCCTTTGTAAAACATTTCAATCTCACAGATAAATAGTACTTTCATAATAATACTTATCTCTTCTAATGATTTATTTCTCTTCTCAGGCGATACTGTATGGTACTGAAGATAACAGCACTGCTGTCATAGTACCATTTGGAGCGTGGGGAAAATACAAAAACTCAGAGGTCAACTTCTCATTCAGCCGCAGCTTTGCCTCGAGCGGAAGGTGGGCATGAGGACCTGCTGGAATCAGATTTACTGTGCAATAACCTGTATGTCGCATGCTACAGGAGAACACATCTTGCCCATTTATTTTTCTCCCACTATTGTACAAAGTAGTAAGCTTACTGCTTTCTGGGTAACAAACCCTAATCATGCACATGTCCCATTTTAATTGATGTTTTCAGATTTTAGGCAGGTGTTCATTTTACTGACTTTTTTTGTTTCCAATCCCAGAAGATGATGGGTAGTCTTGTGCAGATGGACTAGGTGCAGGGCAGTAATCAATACATGTTTTGTTGTGACTGATTTATCTAGTTCTCTGTGAAAGATTGATACGCTGGATAGACTGAGCCCTGTGCTCCCCCCTGTGCACAAAACACCCAAACACGTAATCATGAGGAGACAAAAGGTGCCTGTTTTGTCTTCCACTGTGTCACAGCCACCAAAAAAGTCCTTCTGCGCTTCAGGAGAAGCATGTGAAAAATAGTGGCTCGGCTAGAGAGGATTCAGGAAGAGGTTATTCTATGCAGCAAACTCCTCTGACACATTAGTGTAAGTTTAGCCCCAAAGTCCTGTCTAAATTAATGCTGCTAAGCAGAACAATATCTTGACCTCCACGCTCTGCAAGTCGAAGCATGTGTGCAGGCCAGGAGCCAAACATGCATGGCAGCCAAGGCAGATATGCTGCCACTGGGGGCAGAGGGGATTCCCTACAATGGCCTGGAGTTTGTGAGGTCTCTGCTGTCCTACGTCTCTGGCCAATGTGGGATTTGGAGGCCACATTGCAGTCCTCTTTGTAAACCCCTGGCACAATTTCACTGAGAAAAACATGAAGCTGGTCTACAGGGGTGCAAAAAGCTGCGTATTTTTCAAATTAAGGGGCACTGTAAATTTGAATTCCATTTCTTAATGATTTAATTTCTAACTATTCCATTTGCTAGTTGAGCTCCCTGGAAACAGTGCAACAGGAATGTTTTAATTCTTTTAAAAAATGAGTAAGGGCTTTTGTGCTCTCCAGAAAAGCCAGCTGTTAGTTGACTGTGTACAGGATGCCATCAAGTGCACAAAGTAAACTGGAAAAAGGGGAGTGTCCTGAGGCGCTGAACTGGTACCTCCTCCTGATCACTGTGGGGATTAGCTCAAGGATGACATCCCCCGTCCGCGGTTTGCACCCCGTCACTCTGTCCCACTTCGGCTGGCAGCCTCTCCAGGAACTGCCACGACCTCTTCATTCTTGGCCCTCCAGCCCTGTCCCTGCCTGTGTTTTCCCCTTCCGGGAGCCAGTACCTTGCAGCCCATTCGTCCACCCATTTCCATCAGTGGCAAATGTGGGGAACCCAGACCCATCCACTACTCCAGGTGCCAACCCAGGGACCCTGTAGTTGGCAGCCACTTGCTGGGTCCCCTCTGACTGTTCAGTACATTTCCCTGGGCCACTTCCCCGCAGCCCCAGCACCTTGTTCACCTTTACTTCAGGGCCCTGCTACTCAGTCCCAGCAGCCAGCTAGGTGCTCCCTCACTCCGGTCCCTGCCAGCAGCTGCTCTGTCCATGGTGCTAACGCCTCTTTTAGCTGCTAGGAACCCAGTCCTTACCCCTGGAGCTCCAGGCCATGACTGCCCAAATCTTGCCCCGCAGCTTCTTTTACATGAGCCCTGCTGAGCCCGGATTGGTTGCTCCCTGCAACCCCTCTCCGATTGGTTGCAGTCCGTTCAGCCACTCTAGGCCGCTCGGAGGCCTCCCCTCCACTGCTCCCTCCTGGGGTTAACCCCTTTCATGCCAGTGTGGGATAGACACCCCACCACAGGAAGAAAGACGCTTCTTTTGTTTTTAACTCATTTTTTAGCCTTTTTTAGCCTTGGGTATTGCTTGTAATAACAGTAGCTGCCAGATTTTCAGACAGAAATATTATTTATTTATTTCAAGTTGACAGCATCTCTTTCTTTTTTCCTCTTCCATTTTTTTTAATGTGGAAGGGGAATATGGGAGTCAGTGTCAAATTAGGCACAAACGGCCAGATTCTGTTGACTTCTGTGAAAGGCCCCAGTTCAGGCCAGCTAAAGATCTGTCCGAGAGCACCCAGTTCTGTTCTCACTTACTCCATTGTAAATCAGCTGCACAACTCTCCTGACATCAACAGAGTTACACTAGTTAGACACCAGTGTAAGTAAAATCAGGAAGAGTGAAATTGGAGTTGAGTTCTCATTAGTTTTGCCATCATATTTTTCACATTGGACCTGTTTCTGGCAAGAAAGATTTTAAAATGAAATAAATCACCTGAGGGAAAATTCTGCTGAGCTGCCTGGTCAAACACTTATTACAATGTGAATCTTGACACTCTGTTACTTTAACCCTAACCCTTCCTGTGCCCAGGCTCAAACTTGTACAGCCATTCCAGATGTTTCTGTTTGCATATATTTAAAGATGCATGAGCATCCTTTAGGCAACTATGCTTAATATTGTACTGAAGTGCTTTGCATACAGAAAGTGTCCTGCTTGTCTCATTATGCAGTGTATTATATGGTGTAAATAATATTTATATTGCTTTTATAAGTAAAGAGTTTGTGAAACAATATTTGTAAATATATATATTATATCCAATGCTATTGCATAGCTCACTGGAATGGGTGTATATTAGTGTTTTACAATTATAATCCCTCCCTTCCCCCAGCTCCCATTGCTGAGGGTTTGGCGTAAGATTTTTGCTTTGGGTTACGGGTTTGTGTCCGAAGTCCTGGGCCCAGCCCTGCTTCTCCTGAGTTGCCAGTAGTGGGAGTAAGAACAGGTTCTCAGTCTGGAACAAATTGATTCCCCAATAAACGTGGGTTGGGTCTGTATTTGATGTTGACAAAACACTTCTTCCCTTGAGCATTTAGGGTGAACTGGCCCCGCTGAAGTCAGTGGGAGCTTTGTCATTGCCTTCAGTGGGGCCATCTTTCCACTCTGCGTCTCTTTGTGCACTTCTGGGACTCAGCGGTTTATTTCAGAACTTTAAATGTGTAGGCCTGAGAGCAAGGCTTTCAAAGTGGCTATTGCATGTATAGAGAAACTAACCACAGGACTCCGGCTAAAGTCGTTTGTTGAGTATCCTAGATCCATAATACACAGATAGGCCACATCTTTCTATGGGTACTACAATAGCCTCCACTCACAGTGTATGTCTGAGAGCTGCTTTGTGAATGCATGCCACTGCTGATAAAGTGGTGAAAAGAGAACAAAGTGCTGCAGTGTGCAGTACTACTAGCTTTTCTCCTGCGACAACTGCAGCCTTGGTAACGATACAAATCTGATGATTTCCACTTACTCCCTAGTGAATGTTTAACCACATGACAGAACCATCCTTGCCTTGGTACAAGTAGCAGTTTGTTTTCAGGAGAGGCCTGGGAGTGGAGCAGCTGGGGTGGTGGCGCAGGCACCAAATGAGAGATGTGCATTAGCAGAACTGTTTGGGAAGAGTTTTGCAGAAGGTCCATCGACATTTTGCCTCACTCCAGCTGGTGCTTAGTCCCTCTCTTTCGTGTGGTCCATTACCCATGTATCCGGTCTGAAGGCACCTCAGAGACGTAGGCTTTTAGTAGCACATGTTCGATGTATTTAGTTCCGGTTTTTGTTAGTTTTCTAATATGCTCAAATTGGAGTAGTGCTGGCCACTTTCTGAGCTGAACCCCTCTATCGAATGGCTGGTGGGTAATGAATAATACCGTACCTAGAGCGTCTGTGCGACAGTTAATAGGCGAGTAACTCAAAGAGTAGCTTGAAGATGGGGTTTAAGTATGACCCCTAACAATATTTCAAGTGGAATGTGAGTTTAGGTTCCTTAGGGTTTTGCTACATCACTGTCCTATAGCCTGTCACCTAGTTTTATAGTGAATTGGAGATTGTTGAGTCTGTTGTCGGGCTGTCCTCTCATAGAGAAAGACTTAATAATTTCTTACCATGTTGGGAAGGAAATAGTCAAGAAGGGGATATGATAAAGCTCTACAGAATGTGTGGTGTAGAGGGGCTTAGAGCCTGTCAGAGGGAAGGAAGAGGTGCATTCTGATAGTGTATAGGGATCAAATTAACAGTCTCCTTCTATCTTTTAGCCAGCTATCTGCTTATGTGGAATATCAAGGTGTCCAAGTCAGACTCAGGTGTTTCTCTACGTCCAAGACGCGTTTTAAAACAATACATTCTAGTCTGTCAGCCTCCTGCTGTCTCTGGCAGCTCCTAACACGTACACAGAGAAACTGGTCTTAAGCCCCAAGGGACCAGCAAAAATCTGTGGCCTAATAGAAGGGATCTTTTAAAATGTAGGAACAAAATTGATCTGAAAATCTGTGCCACTGTAGTTACAGTGGCCTTTTATGACAGCAGTTGCCTATTGTAAGAGGCTTGTAGTGCAGCACTAACTATATATACCCAAACGTTTTGTGAACTGAATTAAATGGAATCTCTGGTGTTTTTACCTCATTTTCATCTATTATATCAACGGACAGGAGGTTGCTTTTGTATTACAAACTAAACTGTCTCTTAGAGGTGAACTGCAAAGCAGAGGATTGTTTTGCTCTTCACTGGTTGTCTGGGCCCAATTTTGATGCACGTATGCATGTTAAATAGGGCTGAAAACAATTTCAGTAGAGTAGGGTGCTACTCCTTGTGACTAAGTGTATCACAATCTAGCCCTTAGGATGCAGAAAGACTGTTTCAGTATTTTAAAAATTATACACGTAGTGATTTATTTTTACTATGAAGATTAGGAGAGTTCTGTTTGCCTCACTCTTCTCTCTTTGCTGGAGGACCTTGGCAAGATCTTTGGAGAAGCTGAGTAGTGAAGTCACAAGAGTAATCCAAGCTACTGTTCTTTCTCCTCCAACTAAGTGGAGAATGAAATGCTGATTCTTAGCTAGGGATGTGGTGAATTCTCCCTCACTTGCAGTGTTTAAATCATGTCTGGAGATCTTTCTAAAAGAGAATGCTCTGGCTCACACAGAAGTTATGGGCTTGATGCAGAAGTTGGGTGAAGTTCCATGGTCTGTGAAATACAGGTCAGACTAGTTGATCGTAACAATCCCTTCTGACCTTAAAATGTATGAATCTGTGAATAATCATGGAGTAAAATTTGTGGTCAAAGTAATGGTGGTGGGGGAAACAAAGTACTGAAGTTGCTGCTTATTATGTGTTTGGGGAAAATAAGGTCTGGGTGAAATCCTAGCCCTACTGAAGTCAATGGCAAAACTCCCACTCACTTCTGTAGGGTCAGGATTCCACCCTCTGTCTTTTGGTAGATGGAAATGCTATAATTAAAGGCTTTTGATTTTTCCAGTTAATACAGAACTAGAAAATAATTTATATCAATAAAATGGAATAACGAAGATTAGTTCTTCATCTTTGACAAACTGTTTGTCACCGATAGTTAGATAAATAGGTCATTTATCCAACTAGCTGAATGTACTGTATATCCACTGTACAGGTGTGTTCCTTGCTGCTGAAGCTGCTATGCCTCAGCACAGAGGCAGCTACAAGGTTTCCTCTTTACCTTGTTTTCAGTGTGGCAACTTTGCATGTCATAACTCTATAAATGCAAAAGTACAATTGTGTAAACTTGTTACATAGTTTGCCTTGGGACTACTTAGATTCTCCATGGTTCGATGTACATATTTGGTGTAATCAAAATCCATAATTCATCTACTACTTAATTTGAAATGAATGTTCTGTTTTTTAACATGTGTTTTTAACGAAGCAGCTGTACAATGTGAACAGGCTAAATATGAATGCTTAAAGGATCTTTTAATAAAGTTTTTGCGTCAAGAGCTGTCTATTTTTTCTTCCCCCAACATTTTGTGATCATGTGGGTGGTATTCACATTTTTACTGTTCTCCCTGGTCTTTCCTTGACTTCTCTCCATCAGCTGTGTTGGTGACAAGAAGAAAGCGTGGGTTTTACTTTTGTCATACCTAATAGTATGAAACAGGCTGGTTTGCCATCTCATTGTTATATTTGAGGTTGCGCTCTTGAATGGAAGGCAAGGATTGTGTCCACCTTGGACCAGAAGTCCCGTCGGTTTGCTGGATCAGAAAGGCGGCCCAGAGACAGTTTAAACTCAGGGTGTTTATCCACAAATCCTCTCTCTGTCTGGTGGTCCTTGGAGAATCCAGTTTGAATGAGTATAGGCGCACCTCTTCAGGAGGTGGTTTCAATACAGCTGATAACCAGAGGAATTATGTTAGCATCCCCTGAAGTACATACAATGCCACAATCACACATATATAATTGTGTTTTTAATACAGTGGATCCCCAAAGGTATTAACCCTAACTCAGTAAGGTTTAACTTAATTCAATAAAGTTTATATTAATTCCATAAGGTTTGCCCAGGACATTGTCAGTCTATCTTATTCTCCCTCTCCATGAGCCTCTGCTCTCCAGGGAAACACCAATGGGAGTAGCTTCCTAACCAGCTCCCCTGAGGAGACTGTCCTCAGCAGCTTCCTCTGGTATGGGGCTTCCGGCTGAGCCCTCATAAGTCTTTATTAGGCTCAGAAGAATGGCCACGCTGGGTCAGACCAATGGTCCATCTAGTCCAGTCTCATGAGATGTCTCGGAAGATCTGCAACCTTTGCATCTGGCAGGCAATTTACCATGCAGTTCTATACTTCTAATAATCAAATCCCCCATTACTATTACCTGGCTCTTCCTAGTAACAGGGGTCCCTCCCCATGAGGTGTATCCTCACTGTGCCATCATCTGGAAGGAGGGTCCCAACTATGGGATTATTTTCCTTTGCTCCAGCCTGATGTTCTCCTTCCCTGAGACTTTCATCCTCCTTAACAGCACAGAGGCTGTCAGACTGGATGTGGGACCACACTACTGTGTCCCTGAAGGTCTTGTCTATATCAGTCTGTCTCTCTTTAGCTCCTCCAGTTCAGCCACTCTGGCTTCCAGAGCCTGTGCTGTGTCTCTGGGGGCCCAGAGCTGTTTGCACCAAGTGCACACACATGCCCATGAGGCAGGTGATAGTGCATGCTGCATTCAGTGCAATATGCTGGATAGCCTCCATGCTGCTGCTGGACTTCTGCCTGCATTATTTTTACTCTTGCATGTTTTGATCTTGGAGGGGGTTATTGGCCTTACCTTAAAGTATGTTTGCTAGATGTAGCTGCCTCTTGCAATTCCGGTCTAAATTCCCATATGAAACGCCCGTGCTGCACCTGTTTGCTAGCTCCTTCCTTAACTGCTTAGGGGAGTCTGTCATGGGTAAGCTGAGTGCCCGACCCCATCAGGACCAGCCCCTGTGACATAACAACTACTAGGTTATCTCCATTGTACACATCAGAGTGAAGAAAATACCCAGGATACAGGACTTGTCCAAGGACACACACACACATTCAGTGACAAAGATAGGGATTCCTGAGTGCAAACCTACCGCCCTGCCCCAGGTTTGATAAATGGCTTTGGTTCACTTATGCTCTGATCATACAATTGACAGTGACTGGACAGACTTCTGTGCCCACACAGAGGCCCTAACGGAAGTCAGTGGGTGCAGCAGTCCACTGCAGGATTGGGACCCTAAGTTAGTCCTTGGATGTTCTGTTTGGATTTCTCTATCGCTTTTTTTCTTTTACTATTTTGTCTTGTTTTGTATTTTGTTTTGTTTCAATACATAAGATTAAAAAAACGAGGAAAATGTAAAAGCTCCTTTCTCTCTTCCTGAAAGAGTCTGTACAGTTGGAAGTAATTCTCTTCCTGAGCCAGAAGAGCCCTGGGCATTCAGCGCTGGAGCTGACTTCCACTTCTGAAGATATGGAAAAAAGCAAAGTAGAACATGTAATGAAAAGGAAATATTTTGGTTTCAAATGACTGGTTGGATTCAAAACTTCCAACCGACTCTCCACAACAAGGCAAGGTAACAGTTCAGGAATACAATTCCCATGCACAGTTAAATCTGCTACCATTACCATTCTTAACTGATTTCAGTTTTTATAGCTATGTACACCTGTACTCAACCCCTCTCTTATATCCTCCCGCCCCCCGAAGGAAAAACCAAGAGAAAAAACTCCAGGGCAGATCCTCAGATGGTGTAAACTGTCATAGTTCCCTAGACCGTAAGCGATGACAATTTACTGCTGCAAAGGATCTGCCCTTCCATTTTAAGCAAAAATTCAAGTTAGTCTTATTATTAGTATCTTAGCTTCAATCAGCTACATGGCTCAGGAGCCATCTCACCCTTCTTCATTGCACCAGATGCTGGTAGGATTACATTGCCTCATCGCTTATCAGTTATGTTATTTATATGGTGAATTCTTTAGCCCAGACGTCAAGCAGAATAACTTATCAGCCTTGCCGTTGCTGGTCTTGCCTTCAGCACTTTCACAGTAGCCAGGAAATTGCTGCCAGGCTCCTCTGTAATGAGGGTATTTGTCCTGTAATGAGTGTCCCTATGACCTGCTGGTTTCTTTGTACCTTCTGAAGGGAAGGAGAGTGGCTGTGTTCCAACACCAGCGAAGTGGTTTCCTGCCTGGCTCCGACGATTGCAAGAATCGGGGCAAAAGTTCATGAAAAGGATCTTAGGACAGAAGTCAAGTTAAAAAACAACAACACTTGGCTCTCGTGTTGGCTGCAGTGAAGTTGTGTTCCTTATATGGGACTGTATCCTCTTCCAAAAGGGTTGTGTAACAAGACACCCCCGTGGCAGATGCTGGAACGAGCCCCTCTTCTCACATTTATGCCAACGGGTCAGTATCTCTCCCTATCTGAGCTACTCGACCTTTCGGCAGCCTTCCCCAGAGAACAGAGCAGTCTCTCATTCTGTGATCACGTAGACTACAATATTAGCAGACTGCCAGTGCTGGGGATACTGGTTAAGGGGGAATCTCCCCTTCCAGTAGAATGCTTTTCCTGTAAATACACGGGACAGGTTGAAAAGTCCTTAGTCTGTTTTGTTTAGCGAAAGTCCTCCTGGTAGGAGTTGAGCTGCTGGGGTCCTTCACTAGCCTTGCTTTCCTCCCCCTCTCACTTTCCCAAGTTACTGTGTCTCCCATGTGTGGCAATGATCACATGGCTTTGTGTTATCTTCTGTCAGACCAGCCAGCACTGGGTCATGTCCTTACTCTTCTCTGGGCTGCTTCACTCCTGAGCCTATGAGCCTCACCAGCAGCACTGTCCCACCAGGCTGTGGCCAGCCCAGACTGCACACATGGAACAGGGTTTGCTTTAAAACTCAGGGTTAATAGTTCTCCTCCTTCCGAATACTACGTGCTTTAGGCCAAAATTCTGCCAGACTTACACTCCAGGCATCTGCATGGTAATGCCATGGGGCTTGCACTGGGTAAGTCATTTGGCTTTTAATGTAGCAATCATGTTCTGCACTCAGAATGGTGTGTGAGGCCTTTATTTCTTGCAAAGCAGCCGCTATCTGCCTTTCTGATTGTGGGAGCTCCCTCATTCCCTCTGTTTTACTTGGAGTGGATGCAGATTTCTAGGTCCTTTCCCTGCCCTCTCTCTTTATACCATTTAATTTTGTCAAGCTATTTCTCCCATCTGTTTCATTCTCTCTTTATCGCAGAAGGGAAAGATCCTGTCAGCAGGGCCGGCTCCAGGGGTTTTGCCGCCCCAAGCAGCTAAAAAAAAAAAAAAAGCCGCGATCGCGATCTGCGGCATTTCAGCGGGAGGTCCTTCGCTCTGAGCGGGAGTGAGGGACCCTCCGCCGAATTGCCCCCGAATACCTGAAAGTGCCGCCCCAAGCACCTGCTTGATAAGCTGGTGCCTGGAGCTGGCCCTGCCTGTCAGGGATCCCTTCCCCCGCCCCACCTTCTTTCAGAGGCCCTGCTTCAGATTAACTATTGCTGGCTGAGGAAGCTGGACACGGCTTCTACCTGAGCATGGCCCTTCATCTGACCAGCAGGCTTCATGATTCTGCAGCGCTCCTACCACTTTCTGCAGCGCTGCCACATGGAACGCAGGACCGGACTGGCTCTTGGTCTAGTGGGCAAGCAGCACTTTGCTGGTGTGTTTCCCTTGCCTCCACTGCTGGGGAAGGGACTCTGCACCCTGTGGGTTTTTGTTTGGGGTTGTCTGCTCACTTCTCTGAAGCTTGCTAAAAGGGAGGATATTTCTCCCCCCGCCCTCTCTGTTACACAATGTAGTTAAGCATCAAGTCTTCGAATCTTTTCAACAGTGGCCAGAAATTCTGTCCGCTAAATTAAAAGGCAAAGGACTTATCGGATAAGGAGCATTACTCCAAAGCGTCTCAGTCTGCAAATCAGTTCTTATGCCAAGAGCATGAGCCTGGCTCAAAACTCCTTCACCAAAGCAGACATCATTTTGCTTTAAACATTCCCTCTAGTTAACAACTCAGAGCCCCAAATTTACTAGTTGAAGACTAAACAAATCCCCATGTTGTCTGATGGGGCTGCCTGGCCATGTTACCGGGTGTGCAAAATAAAGGCCAACCCCCATCGCTCTTGACTTCATGGAGAGCAGGATTGGGCCCTGTGATGTGTTTTGGGTGGATGGAGAGGAGGAGTATATATAAAACCAGACATTTTCCGATTGTATCAAAAAATGCCAGTTAGCCAAATCTTTGTTACTTTCCTGTTCACTTGGTATTTTTAATTCACTGGGCAGCACAGTATGGGGAGGTGGTGACTAGCTCTCTGTGGAGAAAGAAGTGGTTCAGGACTATTCAGAAAAGCTGGATGAGCACAAGTCCATGGGGCTGGATGCGCTGCATCCGAGGGTGCTAAAGGAGTGGTGGATACAATTGCAGAGCCATTGGCCGTTATCTTTAAAAATTCACGGCAATCGGTGGAGGTCCCAGATGACTGGGAAAAGGCTAATGTAGTGCCCATCTTTGAAAAAGGGAAGGAGGAAGATCTGGGGAACTACAAGCCAGTAAGCCTCACCTCAGTCCCTGGAAAAATCATGGAGCCGGTCTTCAAGGAATCAATTTTGAAGTATTTTGAGGAGAGAAGAGTGATCAGGAACAGTCAACACGGATTCACCAAGGGCAAGTCATGCCTGACTAACCTAATTGCCTTCTATGATGAGATAACTGGCTCTGTGGATGAGGGGAAAGCAGTGGACGTGTTTTTCCTTGACTTTAGCAAAGCTTTTGATATGGTCTCCCACAGTATTCTTGTCAGCAAGTTGAAGAAGTATGGGCTGGATGAATGGACTATAAAGCTGGCTAGATCGTCGGGCTCAACAGGTAGTGATCAATGGCTCCATGTCTAGTTAGCAGCTGGTAGCAAGTGGAGTGTCCCAAGGGTCAATCCTGGGGCTGGTTTTGTTCAATATCTTCAGTAATAATCTGGAGGACGGCGTGGATTACAAACTCAGCAAGTTTGCAGATGACCCTAAACTGGGAGGAGTGGTAGATAGGATAGAGAGGGACCTAGCCATATTAGAGGATTGGGCCAAAAGAAATCTGATGAGGTTCAACAAGGACAAGTGCAGAGTCCTGCCCTTAGGATGGAAGAATCGCATGCACCGCTACAGACTAGGGACCGAGTGACTAGGCAGCAGTTATGCAGAAAAGGACCTAAGGGTTACAGTGGATGAGAAGCTGGATGAGAGTCAGTGTGCCTTTGTTGCCAAGACGGCTAACTGCATTTTGGGCTGTATAAGTAGGAGCATTGCCAGCAGATCGAGGGACGTGATCGTTCCTCTCATTGGTGAGGCCTCATCTGGAGTACTGTGTCCAGTTTTGGGCCCCACACTACAAGAAGGATGTGGAAAAACTGGAAAGAGTCCAGCAGAGAGCAACAAAAATGAGTAGGGGGCTGGAGCACGTGATTTATGAGGAGAGGCTGAGGGAACTGGGATTATTTAGTCTGCAGAAGAGAAGATGAGGGGGGATTTGATAGCTGCTTTCAACTACCTGAAAGGGGGTTCCAGAGAGGATGGATCTAGACTGTTGCCAGTGGTAGCAGATGACAGAACAAGGAGAAATGGTCTCAAGTTGCAGTTGGGGAGGTTTAGGTTGGATATTAGGAAAAACTTTTTCACTAGGAGGGTGGTGAAGCACTGGAATGGGTTACCTAGGGAGGTGGTGGAATCTCCTTCCTGAGAGGTTTTTAAGGTCAGGCTTGACAAATCCCTGGCTGGGATGATTTAGTTGGGATTGGTCCTGCTTTGAGCAGGGGGTTGGACTAGATGACCTCCTGAGGTCCCTTCCAACCCTGAGATTCTATGATTCTATGAATTCCCCTAATTAGGTGTTGGTGAAAGACAGGCTGGGATGAAGGACATTTCTGTAGCCCAGGGTATGTCTATATTGCAAAGAAAAACCTGTGGCACTGAGTCTTGGAGCCCAGAACAATTGACTCAGGTTTGTGGGGCTCAGGCTGCTGGCTACAAATAGCACTATACAAGTTCAGGCTCAGGCTAGAGCCGGGGCTCTGAAACCTGGCATGGTAGGAGGGTCTCAGAGCGCAGATCGAGCCTGAACAGCTAGACAGCTAACTTTAGCCCGGCAGCCCAAACTGAAGTCTGAGACCCAGTGCCACAGGTTTTTCCTTTGCTGTGTAAAAACTGAGGCACTGGACGGGGACTCAGGAGATTTGGCTTCAGTTCCTCGCTCTGCCACAGACTCCCAGTGTGACCCTGGGCAAATCACTCCATCGCTCTGGCCCAGCTCCTCAAAGGATCTCAATGGAAGTTAGGAGCCTCAATACCTTTGAGGAGCTGGGCCTCAGTGCTTTAGATTCACATCTGTAAATAATACTTCCTTCCTCCCACCCTTGGTCTTGTCTATTTAGATTGGAAGCTTTCCAGGTCAGGGACTGCCTTCACAATGGGTCCTGGATCTCAGTTGGGGTCTCTAGGTGCTACAGTAATACAAGTTATCAATCATCATCATAAGGCTTAACAGAAAAATGAAATTAAAAAACCAAGAGTTCAGTCATTTGTCTGCTCCTGAGGTAAAGCCTAAGGGTCTGTCAATACCGCAATCACAAGAGGTTACTACAGCTATGTAGATACACGCCAGCGAGTAACAGAGTAGTGAAGCCACAGTGCAGGATAGCCACCCAAGTAATTACCTGGGGTTCTGGGCGGGCTTATACAGCCACACTGCTGACTGTGCTGCTGCAGCCTCACTGCTCTGGGACCCGAGCTCACTAGATTAAAGCTAGCTCAGGTATGTCTATATGAGCTGCAGTCACACCCTGTGGTGGCAGCTTCCTGCTCAGGGTGGGGTCTAAGTGGGGACTAGCTGGTTTTTGCTCCTGTGACTCACTAGCACTCAGAATGAATTGGTAGTTTGCAAGGGCATTGGATAATGCATCATCCCTTTGTTAGTAATATAATGCAAAATATTTTAATACTATAAAAACCCTGCAATTTTCCCCCTTGTGAACACTCAAAGCCAAACACTGACCACCTATATAAGGGACAATGTTCTCCAGTACTCTCATAAAGCAGCTACTAAGACACACTCGGGAAATTTGGAAAATCTGTTTAGCTTGAATATTGAACTGAATGAGATTCTCCATTATAGTTCACAAAAGGCCTGGTGTTACTTTGATTCCGATAGTTAAGAAAACACGTGATAGACACATTGCTAGAGCTCTAGGTTACTCAGTGTTTGTATAGTACCTGGCACAATCATAATACAAATAATTAATCATCATCATAATACTAAATGGAAAAATGAAATTAAAAAACCTCAAGAGAGCAATTATTTGTCTGCTCCTGAGATAAAGGCTAAGGGTCTGTCTGTACTGCCCTTCATATAGACTTACTTGCAGTCTATTAACATGCAGCTTGTTTTAGGTAGGGACAAATTTTCAAGAGTGATTAGTACACAGCATGCACCCAACACACAAGGGTGAAGTTTGCTGAAGAGTTGGCCACTTATTTTGGTCCCTGAATGGAAGCTGAGCTCTTTCTAAAAAATCCAGGCATTGATCTGGGAGAAACTGCAGGAATCTCCTTCTGGGATGGAGCAGGCTATGGAAAAGCCAGAGGTAAAAGCTGGTGCACTTGCAATAATGCATTGTTACATTCCAGGCCTGGTCCCGGACCTCTAGCGAAGCAGCTGGTTTGCTTGTGTGGGCTCAGCTGTTGACACAGGGGCGGTGTTGAATTTTGGAGCTCACTGTTCTTGTTTCTTTGCCCATCCAAAAATGTTATGGGGAAATCAGCCAAAGTGTTTGTTTTCCACAATTGCCTCTTTATCTGACCCCTCCCCAGCACAGCCTGAAGGGTGCCAGACTAACACAGGCCAACAGCTGATTTGGCACAGGGACTCCAGCTATATTTATCTTAATGTCAACACCACTTGGGGTGAGGCTGCTCCTTTCCAATCAAAAGACTTGCCGTGAGCCCTACCCCCCTTGCCTTCTGCAAGCTGTTTGTGGCACCTACTCTGAGTCTTCTCTGGAACCGGTGCATAAAGCAGCACAGCCACAAGGAAGGCTGAGTTTTTATTTTGAGGACGAGTTTGCTACGGATCTGTTTACTAGTCTGCAATTAAGCCATTTGACCCTTGACTCTAAAGTGAGTTTTTAAAACCCCAGGGTGATTTTACATTTTAATGAAACAGAGTTTTTGAAATATATTTTGAGCGGGATTTTCCAAATGGCCATAGGTAACCAGGGGTGTGTGCAGGAGGTGTACAGATACAGGGACACATTCTGGTGTGCACTGCGGCCGTACAGGAGCTGCAAAGCCAGTATATCGTCTTACCTCAGGCCTTCCTTTTAGAATGGTCCTTCACACACACACACGCACGCACAGTTTAGGGAAGGGAAGAGGTGTGGCGGAGCAAACCAAATTCCAGGTATGCTGTGCTGCTGGCTAGCTCCTGGGGAGTCTTTGCAGCACAGTGTAAGTTAGAGCAGCCCCTGGCCTCTGGTCCCCACATGACTCCAGAATCCAGATGGTTCAATGGCACACAGTCATCTTTGTCCTCCCTCCATCTTGGGTTCAACTGAGCTCAATTCCTCAACTATCAGCTGTTGTGCTCAACTCAGGCTCAAGCAGGGTTCCTGTTTTTAAAGGGGATGGCCCTGGCCAGGCATCCACAGGGCATGCAAAGGCTGAAGGAAAGGTGTGTGCCTGTGAGATCAACAAACAGGACTCATGTTCACAGCTGCATAGGGAGAGGTTATTGGGAATGGGCTACATGAGGCATAAGCCCTGGTGATGCAGGTTAGAAGATCTCCAAGCCGTCTTTGAATGGCCACAGGGTCTGCCACAGCAGCTCAGAGGCAGCCACTGAGAGAGGCAGGAGTGGAATTAGGCAGGATTTGGAGGCTTGTTCAGCTGGGAAAGTACAGACAGGGATTTAGAATTGGTGATTAGGAGGGCAGGGAGCCAGGAATAAGCAGTAATGCTATATCTGATTGCGTCTCTGAACTGGAGAGAGGAATTAAGAGGGAGGAGCATTAGAGACACTACTAGAGTCAGCTGCATCAACACAGGCTGTTTTGGGGGCATGTCAGTGACCAGGCAGCCTGAGCAGTGCGCTGCAGTTAGGAATTGCTCATTGTGAGGCTGTGTATTGCAACAATACATGAGAATCTGTGGTGGGAGCTGGTGCCTTTATAACTGGCAGCAGGTGATGCATTAGTCCCAGTAGTTTATTCTAGTGACTCATTCTGTGCATGCCAGGCAGGCATTTAAAGGGGCTACACCCTCCCATGGTATCAGATGGTGTGGCAGATGAGACTGCTCCTTAGCACTTCCCACAGAGCCAAACATATCCTCAAACAGGAGGAGCTCCCTGCCTCAATCCACAGGTTGTGGCCATAAGCTTGGACTGAGTCTATACCCAGCTCAGTAACAAGCTCAGTCTTTGGCAGTCTGAAACTTAAATAAATAAACATAACTCCAAGGCAAACACCTACCTGCAGCACCTGACCTGACCTGACCTGACCTGACCTGGCCCTGGGGTTCTGCGTGATCACGATGCAGCTCCTCCTCAGTCCCAGTCTCACCCTTCACTGCCCCGAGAAGACATAGGCAAGCCTTCTTAACTGGCCTGCTGACTCTTGATAGGGCAGTATTTTTCCTGGCCCATCTAGGCCTCTGGAGGACTGTCTTGTTGGTAACCCAGTCTGAGCCGATTTTCTTTGAGCAAGTGGCACCAGGGTTCCAGCAAGGGGCAGAGAAGGCCTGATAGACCCAGTCACAGATGGCCACAGTGATGGAGGAGCGCCATGAGGCTGCAGACCTGGAGCTTGGATTTACAATACAAGCACTGTAGTGTCTGGGTGGCGGTACTCCAGGAGCTAAGGAGCTATTATAGACACGAGCCTTTTATGCACTCTGGGGGCAAAGACCTACCTCAGGAGGGGCTGCAGCCTGGGGCTTTGTTTGTAAGATGGTCAAATGGTTTTCTTTTCTTTCATGGCCCAGAATCTAGGGAATTGTCTTTATTGGGGTGAGGCAAAAACTGTGCCCTGGTGGGGTGAGCTCACTCTGAGCCAGTTCTCTTTTTCCCCTGTAACTTCCAAAGTGGCATTCTAGGGGTGTGTGTGTGTGTTGGGGGGGAGATAAGTGATGGCTGTAGTGCCATGGAAGAGTAAATTGGAGTCATTTATTTGGGGATGGCTCACACCCTGGAGGGAGCACAGCGAGGGGGAACAGCTGCAGACCTCTGCGCTCTTGACAAATGTATGCCCATGAGGACAGCTGACTTATTGCCTGGGATGTTAACAATATTGCAACTCACCCGGAGCAGGGGGCAGATTGTCACTTCAGATAGCCCTTCCTAACATTACAAATCACTTCGCTAGTCTCTTCTCAGTTCATTTATTTATAGGAAAGAATCAAACTTGGAACAATCAACCCTGTCAGGGTCCATTAAAATCTATATTGTGTTAGCAATAATACCTAAGTCTTACATAGCATTTGTCAGCTGGATGCCCCAAAGCACTTATAAAGGCGGGTGATCAATTTCATTCTATCCTGTTCCGGGTCTTACACTGTGTCCTTGCCAGATGATGTACAGAGGTGCATGCAATGGATAAACCCTACACAGCACATGATATAAACTGATTCTACATCGTAAGACTCTTCTTAGAGCTGAGCAGGCTCCTCAGGGTGGACACAGCAGGTATTGCTTACTCCATTATGGATTAGCTGGCTGCTATACATGAGCTGAGGGTACATTTCTGTGTCAGTTTCATCTCCCTATTTTCCAGCATCACCAGCCTTCACTGGACCTGAAAGATACTAAATAAATAAAAGGCTTGTACAAAACAGGAACTCATAGTCTCATGCTTCACGCCTGGTAAGCTGGGCAGGCCAGAAATCTGGGTGCTGGGCAGTTGGGAGCATGGGGCTGTGCCCTCAAGAAGGTCTTATTCACGCCTTTTTATCTGACTACCCTTTTTGTAGGTACCAGCAAGACAATTCTCCGTCTATGAAAGTAAACTCCAGTTAGGTCTCGGTGAATGCCTTCCCCAAAGAGCAAAGCACACTGCCATCACATGAAGAGACAAAAGGCCAGATTCAACAATGCATTACAACTGGAGCTGCGCTTGTACAGATCTGGTATATTAGAGTAGTGAATTAGGTTCTGAAGGTACCGTATCTTTGGAATATCCAGTTGCTAAAAGCTAGGAGAAGTGATTATCTATCAAAGGTGCTTATATGATGCCCATTACTGTACTATCTGGGCACCTTGCTGTCTTTAACATATTTAACCTCACTACACCCCTAAGCGGTAGTGTAGCAGGGCGGACCCTGCTCCGGCCCTGAGGGCTTGGAAAAGCAGCCTGGCAGGGCTTGAGAGCTGCGGCTGGAGGCTGGGCTGATGGGGAAAGTGGCTGCAGCTGGGGCCACGCCCCAAACTGAAGCCCTGGGGCTTATAAGAAGCAGGGAAGCCAGAGCCCAGACAGTCTCTCTCTGCTTCTAGAGAGAGATGGGCCTGGCTGCTTAGGGAGCTGAGAAGGCACCTAGGGTGAAGCAGGGCTGGGAACAGGCTGAGGAGCTGGGGAAGCTCCAGCCTGGAAAGCCCCAGGCTGCAGCCTAGCTATAGGGCCAAAGGTACTGGGGGTTGCAAGGGACAACCCAGGGGTAGGACAAAGCAGCAGGTCCAAACCCCTTTGCCTGTGATGAGTGGGCTGATACTGCAGTCTGCCCCAGGGTGTGGGGCTAGACCATGACTGTCAGTAGCCACTACTGAGGCAAGGCGGGGATAGTAGCGTGGGGTTCCCCTGGGAGGGGGAGACCCAATTAAGGGAACAGGCGGGTCACCAGCCTGCCGAGGGAGCTCCAGGGCTGGACTGAGGGACATTCTGGGACCAACCAGCAGGAGGTGCGGCAGGGGTGAGTACGGCCCGTTTACAGGTAGGAAGTACTAATATTCCCCTTTACAGATGAAGAACTGAGGCACAAAGATAAACTTCTTTAGCATCATCAGTGTGTTTTTCTCTGAGGCGTACACAAAAATAGAGATAGTGATTGCCTCAAAGTGCTGGCAGTCTGGAAGACAGACACAGAGAAGACAGGAAACCCTTGGAAATCCAGAAGAGGCGATACAAATGGTATGAGCTAATTATTACTTATTAGATAAATGTTATCAACTCCCTTTTGATGGACATTCTGGGAGAGAGCACAATGTTAGAAGGAATTTGAGGACCCAATTTAACTCCCACTCAAGTCAATGGAAAGTCTGCGATTAACTTCTGTGTGATTTGGATTAGGCCTACGGATCCCATTTCAGTGGGGGTACTTAATAATAGCTAACTCTTATGCACATGCCTAACTTTAAGCATACAAGTAATCCAGCTAACATCAATGGGACTGCTCACATGCTTAAAACCAGGAACTTGCTTAAGAACCTGACTGAACTAAGGCCTGAATGAGACAGGATATAGAGTATCAGAGGGGTAGCCGTGTTAGTCTGGTTCTGTAGAAGCAGCAAAGAATCCTGTGGCACCTTATAGACTAACAGACGTTTTGCAGCATGAGCTTTCGTGGGTGAATACCCACTTCTTCGGATGCAAGTGGTGGAAATTTCCTGGGGCAGGTATATATAAGCAAGCAAGAAGCAAGCTAGAGATAACGAGGTTAGATCAATCAGGGTGGATGAGGCCCTGTTCTAGCAGTTGAGGTGTGAAAACCAAGGGAGGAGAAACTGGTTCTGTAATTGGCAAGCCATTCACAGTCTTTGTTTAGTCCTGAGCTGATGGTGTCAAATTTGCAGATGAACTGGAGCTCAGCAGTTTCTCTTTGAAGTCTGGTCCTAAAGTTTTTTTTGCTGTAGGATGGCCACCTTAAGATCTGCTATTGTGTGGCCAGGGAGGTTGAAGTGTTCTCCTACAGGTTTTTGTATATTGTCATTCCTAATGTCTGATTTGTGTCCATTTATCCTTTTCCTTAGAGACTGTCCAGTTTGGCCGATGTACATAGCAGAGGGGCATTGCTGGCATATGATGGCATATATTACATTGGTGGAAGTGCAGGTGAATGAACCGGTGATGTTGTGGCTGATCTGGTTTGGTCCTGTGATGGTGTTGCTGGTGTAGATATGTGGGCAGAGTTGGCATCGAGGTTTGTTGCATGGATTGGTTCCTGAGCTAGAGTTACTATGGTGCGGTGTGCAGTTGCTGGTGAGAATATGCTTCAGGTTGGCAGGTTGTCTGTGGGCGAGAACTGGTCTGCCACCCAAGGCCTGTGAAAGTGTGGGATCATTGTCCAGGATGGGTTGTAGATCCCTGATGATGCGTTGTAGGGGTTTTAGCTGGGGACTGTATGTGATGGCCAGTGGAGTCCTGTTGGTTTCTTTCTTGGGTTTGTCTTCCAGTAGGAGGCTTCTGGGTACACGTCTGGCTCTGTTGATCTGTTTCCTTATTTCCTCGTGTGGGTACTGTAGTCTTGAGAATGCTTGGTGGAGATTTTCTAGGTGTTGGTCTCTGTCTGCGGGGTTAGAGCAGATATGGTTGTACCTCAGTGCTTGGCTGTAGACAATGGATCTTGTGGTGTGCCCGGGATGGAAGCTGGAGGCATGAAGGTAGGCATAGCAGTCGGTAGGTTTTCGGTATAGGGTAGTGTTGATGTGACCATCACTTATTTGCACCGTGGTGTCTAGGAAGTGGACCTCCCGTGTAGATTGGTCCAGGCTGAGGTTGATGGAGGGGTGGAAGCTGTTGAAATCGTGGTGGAATTTTTCCAGAGTCTCCTTCCCATGGGTCCAGATGATGAAGATGTCATCAATGTAGCGTAGGTAGAGAAGGGGCGTGAGTGGACGGGAGCTGAGGAAGCGTTGTTCCAGGTCGGCCATAAAAATATTGGCATATTGTGGGGCCATACGGGTGCCCATAGCGGTGCCACTGATCTGGAGATATATATTGTCCGCAAATTTGAAATAGTTGTGTGTGAGGATAAAGCCACAGAGCTCAGCAACCAGGTGTGCTGTGGCATCATCAGGGATACTGTTCCTGACAGCTTGTATTCCATCAGTATGTGGGATGTTTGTGTAGAGAGTCTCTACATCCATGGTGGCCAGGATGGTGTTTTCTGGAAGGTCACCAATGCATTGTAGTTTCCTCAGGAAATCAGTGGTGTCACGGAGATAGCTGGGAGTGCTGGTAGCATAGGGTCTGAGTAGAGAGTCTACATATCCAGACAGTCCTTCAGTGAGAGTTCCAATGCCCGAGATGATGGGGCGTCCAGGATTTCCGGGTTTGTGGATCTTGGGTAGTAGATAGAATAACCCTGGTCGGGGCTCTAAGGGTATGTTGATTAGTTCTGGTGTTAGTGTAGGGAGTGTCCTGAGTAGATGGTGCAGTTTCTTAGGGTACGTTTATACTTACCGCACGGGTCGACGCGGCGAGTTCGACTTCTCGGAGTTCGAACTATCGCGTCTGATCTAGACGCGATAGTTCGAACTCCGGAAGCGCCGCGGTCGACTCCGGTACTCCACCGCGGCAGGAGGAGTTGGCGGAGTCGACCTTGGAGCCGCGGAGTTCGCTTCCGCGGCGTCTGGACGGGTAAGTCATTCGAACTAGGGTAGTTTGAATTCAGCTACGTTATTCACGTAGCTGAATTCGCGTACCCTAGTTCGACCCCGGGGCTGTGTGTAGACCAGGGCTCAGTGTATTCCTCAGTGGGATCTGAGGGAAGTAGCCTGTAAAATTTAGTATTGGAGAGTTGTCTGGCGGCCTCCTTTTGGTAGTCAGACCTGTTCATGATGACAACAGCACCTCCTTTATCAGCCTCTTTGATTATAATGTCAGGATGGTTTCTGAGGCTGTGGATGGCATTGCGTTCTGCACGACTTAGGTTGTGAGGCAAGCGATGTTGTTTTTCCACAATTTCTGCCTGTGCACGTCGGCGGAAGCATTCTTTTGGTTATAATGTCAGGATGGTAAAGGAGACTCTGGAAGGAGACTCATGGGAAGGAGACTCTGGAAAAATTCCACCACGATTTCAACAGCTTCCACCCCTCCATCAACCTCAGCCTGGACCAATCTACACGGGAGGTCCACTTCCTAGACACCACGGTGCAAATAAGTGATGGTCACATCAACACCACCCTATACCGAAAACCTACTGACCGCTATGCCTACCTTCATGCCTCCAGCTTCCATCCCGGACACACCACAAGATCCATTGTCTACAGCCAAGCACTGAGGTACAACCGTATCTGCTCTAACCCCGCAGACAGAGACCAACACCTAGAAAATCTCCACCAAGCATTCTCAAGACTACAGTACCCACAAGAGGAAATAAGGAAACAGATCAACAGAGCCAGACGTGTACCCAGAAGCCTCCTACTGGAAGACAAACCCAAGAAAGAAACCAACAGGACTCCACTGGCCATCACATACAGTCCCCAGCTAAAACCCCTACAACGCATCATCAGGGATCTACAACCCATCCTGGACAATGATCCCACACTTTCACAGGCCTTGGGTGGCAGACCAGTTCTCGCCCACAGACAACCTGCCAACCTGAAGCATATTCTCACCAGCAACTGCACACCGCACCATAGTAACTCTAGCTCAGGAACCAATCCATGCAACAAACCTCGATGCCAACTCTGCCCACATATCTACACCAGCAACACCATCACAGGACCAAACCAGATCAGCCACAACATCACCGGTTCATTCACCTGCACTTCCACCAATGTAATATATGCCATCATATGCCAGCAATGCCCCTCTGCTATGTACATCGGCCAAACTGGACAGTCTCTAAGGAAAAGGATAAATGGACACAAATCAGACATTAGGAATGACAATATACAAAAACCTGTAGGAGAACACTTCAACCTCCCTGGCCACACAATAGCAGATCTTAAGGTGGCCATCCTACAGCAAAAAAAACTTTAGGACCAGACTTCAAAGAGAAACTGCTGAGCTCCAGTTCATCTGCAAATTTGACACCATCAGCTCAGGACTAAACAAAGACTGTGAATGGCTTGCCAATTACAGAACCAGTTTCTCCTCCCTTGGTTTTCACACCTCAACTGCTAGAACAGGGCCTCATCCACCCTGATTGATCTAACCTCGTTATCTCTAGCTTGCTTCTTGCTTGCTTATATATACCTGCCCCAGGAAATTTCCACCACTTGCATCCGAAGAAGTGGGTATTCACCCACGAAAGCTCATGCTGCAAAACGTCTGTTAGTCTATAAGGTGCCACAGGATTCTTTGCTGCTTCTACAGGATATAGAGTATCCCATATTCTCTCTTTACAACACAGGAAACAATATTTTAAGAATAGTGTCCAGATTTCTTTTTTTAAATTATGATGATATTTTGTTACACTATAATAATGAGTTCAAAGTCAGAGACAAAAGCAGTAACATGAATACAATTACAGCATTCTGCACCGCAAGCGTAAATGGACAAACAAAAGACATAAGATGCAACCGAATAACATTATTTCCTTTGGTTCAGTCAGATTTTCATTCAAATTTTGTATTACTTTTTCAAGACGAGTTGTCAAATCCTTTGTGCTTTGTATAACAGTCAATGGGATTAAGACATTTTGATGCCTTCCTGTGTGTCAGAGCATCAGCCTTCCACCTGCTAGCTGACTTGAGGGGAAATATTTGTTGTGAATTCACAGAGTTTAAAAGTAAGGGAGATGTTGCAAAGTAAGGAAGACATTTCCAGTGAAAAAACGAATTATTCTGGGGAAAAAATGAGGCCATAGAGCTGGGTACTCTGGCTCTGCCAGGGGATGTTTGGTGCACATCTGGGGGAGGGGCCTTTAAGACATCTTTGTGTACCCCCATCCTGGTAAAATCAGGCACTGGCATGGTCAGGGGCAACTGAAGGCTGCTCTATCATGCACTGGCTGGTAATGAACTGGCAACCTGGATCAGCTAAACACAGGGTCTCCAGTCACATCACTTTTCCCTGGCAATACCTTCAGTGCTGGGGACTAGGCGGGGCTACCCTAATGTGCTCTATCACGCCTGGAGTCCTAAATGAGGGACATCCTCTGGTGACTGAATCTGTGGGGTTTGGGGCTGAAGGCTGGTTGATGCCACTGTCAAGGCATAAAGACCCCAGAGTGCTTCAACTGGAGTTGTGGGTGATCAGCACCTCTGAAAATCAGGAGTCTTGATTAGATGGAGAGTGGGGGAAGGAGCAGGGTGTTCTGGGACTGGCGAATTGAGAACCTGGTTTACAAAATCAAAGAAAAAAGATCTGCTTTACAGAAGTAGTTTGCATCTCATTTCATTTGGCAAAGAACTCAACAATTCAGGAGCTCAGTGCACACATGGGAGATCAGTGTAGTAGTGTGTCCCTGAAAAGAAACTACGAAAAGAAAGAAATAGCCCCATCTGCTGGTTGTCATGAGAAACTGTAGTTTTGCTTTGTAGAGCTCACAGCTGGAAACAGAATTGGAAACAGCCTAGTTCCAATCCTTTGCTTGTCAGGCAAACTGCCAATATCTACAGAAGCACAGACCCGCTTCCCAGTCTCTGAGCTACCATGTAATTAAGCAATCAATTTGCAAACACTTAGAAGATAATAAGGTGATAAGTAACAGTCAGCATGGAGTTGTCAATAACAAGTTGTGTCAAACCAACCTAATCGCTTTCTTTGACAGGCTAACAAGCCTTGTGGATGGGGGGGAAGTGGTAGATGTGGTATATCTTGACTTTAGTAAGGCTTTTGATGCTGTCTCACATGACCTCATAAACACACTAGGGAAATACAACCTAGATGGAGCTACTATAAGGTGGGTACATAAGTGGTTGGAAAACCGATCCCAGAGAGTAGTTATCAATGTTTCACAGTCAAGCTGGAAGGGTATATTGAGTGAGGTCCCACAGGGATCAGTCCTGGATCTGGTTCTGTTCAATACTTTCATTAATGATTTAGATAATGGCATAGAGAGTATACGCATATAAAGTTTGTGGATGATACCAAGCTAGGAGGGGTTGCAAGTGCTTTGGAGGATAGGATTAAAATTCAAAATGATCTTGACAAACTGGAGACAAATGCAAAGTGCTCCACTTAGGAAGGAACAATCAGTTGCACACGTATAAAATGGGAAATGACTGCCTAGGAAGGAGTACTGCAGAAGGGGATCTGGGAGTCATAGTGGATCACAAGCTACATATGAGTTAACAGTGTAATACTGTTGCAAAAAAAAGCAAACATCATTCTGGGATGTATTAGCAGGAGTGTTGTAAGCAAGACACAAGAAGTAATTCTTCCGCTCTACTCCACGCTGATTAGGCCTCAATTGGAATATTGTGTCCACATTTCAGGAAAGATGTGGACAAATTGGAGAGCAACAAAAATGATTAAAGCTCTAGAAAACATGACCTATGAGGGAAGACTGAAAAAATTGGGTTTGTTTAGTCTGGAGAAGAGAAGACTGAGGGGGGGACAGGACAACAGTTTTCAAGTACATCAAAGGTTGGTATAAGGAGGAGGGAGAAAAATTGTTCTCCTTCACCTCTGAGACTAGGACAAAAAGCAATGGGCTAAAATTGCAGCAAGGGAGGTTTATGTTGGACATTAGGAAAAACTTCATAACTGCCAGGATAGTTAAGCATTGGAATAAATTGCCCAGGGAGGTTGTGGAATCTCTGTCATTGGAGATTTTTAAGAGCAGGTTAGACAAACACCTGTCAGGAATGATCTAGACAATACTTAGTCCTGCCTTGAGTGCAGGGGATTGGACTAGATAACCTCTTGAGGTCCCTTCCAGTCCTACACTTCAATGATTCTATGATAAGTAGCATTTTTGTGCTTTCTTCCATGCTACTCCTCATGCCTGGGAGAAGCTCCCCACAACCATCTGCAAAACTAACTCATTATCCTTCTACAAAACCCTCCTTACAACTCTCCTTTGCTATGATGCCTACAAAAAAATTCACAACAGCTAGGCTGGTGGTGTGCTGAGACCGCTGCCTAACATATGGACCAATATTGTCTCATTGTTTCCTTGTACTCCCCCATCTCTCTGTCTCCATTTCTTGTCTCTTGTCTCATACTTAGGTTGTAAGCTCTTTGGGGCAGGGACTGTCTGTTCCGTGTTTGTACAGCACCCAGCACAATGGGGTCCTGATCCATGACTGGGGTTCCTAGGGACTACAATAATTCAGATAATATAAATAATTCATAATGCGATGTTCTGACATGGTAAATCACTATTTGTGAACAAACTGAGTAAAAGAAGGTTGGAAAAAAGAGAGAATCACAAGTGTTTTGAATGCAGAGAAAAAGCCAGCAGAGAACTAAAGAAACAGACCCAAGAGAATTCCCAGAGTGATACAGAACATCTATATCCATAATTAGGAGATACTGAGAGCTCAGAGATCCGTACACCACTTTCCCTCTTAAAGACTTTTGCCATTTAAATGGAATGGAGCCATTTTATTGTATAATAGCGATTTTTCTATAATAGCTATGTCCATGCCTATAGGTGATGAGCTGGCCTTGTAGATTTTAAAAGGCTTTAGCAGGTTAGGCTCTGGCTAAAAAAATATAGAGAGACCTTTTGCTCTAAGTAGGGTCAGGGCTGGAGTGAGCTCCATAATGCACCTACCTCTGTGCTAACAAAGCTCTGGCGTTAGTAATTTCTCCCAACACCCACTCAAAACTTGGCTCACCACAGAGTACAGTTTCAGAGAATGAAGGGGAAGTTTTTCTCTCTCTGGAGGGAACATAGAAAGCGAAGGAAACGGTTCTTTGATTTCATTCTTAGCAACCAACCACTGTCTGTCAAGGTCTCCATCTGTTAGGTCTCTTCATTTCCCTGATCCCAAGTCACTGCAGTATCAATGTCAAACTTTGAGCTGGCTTCCAATTTAAGAGTGCTGAAGCTTTTCCTGATCAGACTGAGGGATTGCTGTCTATTGAGCCCAGGTACATCCATTATTCAGGACTGCTGCATGCTATTTACCTTTCTAATGTCAGGTCAGTGTTGTGGCCTGTGCAGAATAACTGTGTTTCTTTAACATCTCTATAAATAAATATAGATACAGGAAAAAAACATGGCTGTTAATTGCACCAATAATGCTGAAAACATGAATTCTGAATTCAAACCTTTTTTATCTCTGAAATAAAATGCATGATGAAGTGCTTGTGCTTGTCTGCATTTTCCCTACAAAGACATGGTCAGATGTGTTAATTTAATACTTATATTTGACCTCAAGAGGACACACAATTCAATTAAAGGAGAATCCTGGCTCCAAAACAGAAAGAAACAGTAGAGTAAGTACCCTTAGCAGCACCATGATATCATCATTCATTCATCAGCAGCTCTCAGACCTGCTCTAAACTTCTTTATTAAAGAGCACGGCGCTGTGCTAATTAAAATGTGTGATGACTGTAAAATTGAAGCTAATATAAATATGCACAGAAATCTGGCATTATTTGTTTCTAAAACTGTTCCCCAGCTGTCCCCGATGTCCTTTCTTCATGTATCTCTTAACCCTTTTGTATGTGTAATACTCAGATCTGTCTTTAAAGATATGTATATCAGTGGCTCTGTATTTGAAGGAATCCTGCCTGAGGTTATAATACTTCCTATTATATATGGACCTAAACTAGAATCCCCTGAATCCAAACCCCTGAATTTTGGGGATATTTGGGACTGAATATGAACCTCATCCTATATCTACAAGGAGAATGGACTGGAATCCCAGTCTGAACAATCCCAAATTTCAGGTGAGCTCAGATTCAGAATCACCAAGTCTGGGAAGCAGGCTGCAAGCAGCTAAGGGCTGCAGGGAAGGAGGACTAGGAAGAAGCTGCTGCTGTTTCTCTGCTAACAGATGAACATCCAGAAATTTGATGGAAATCTGCTGCTGCTGGTGTTAGGCCCTCCACTCCCAGGCACTCCCTGATGGGTGACCCACACAAACAACAGCAGGGGAGAGAAAAGTCTTTAAAACAAGTTAAAGATGCAAGGGGGAAAAAAATATATCAGTCATAGTCCTAAAGTGCAGGTATGTTAGAAAATGACTGGGATAGAAATTTTTTAAAATAAAATGTGTACTGTCCCTTTCATCTTTTCCGTTAGTGAAGTCTCCCGGTGAATACGGTATTAGTTGGACAGTGGGGTGTAACTACCTTTCTGTGGCTTTCTTTCTAGGGAAGCCAGCCAGCTGGGAGTAAAGATAAGATAGGCAGCATGGAGAGGGGTGTTGCAAATGACACGTGACAGGAGGCCTCAGTGTTTGGTAAGCAATATCTTTAACACCACAACTGAGGGATGTGACTTTCAGGGTCACTTTTGCTGCTGCAGTTTTTATCTGTATCGTTATTTTCATGCTATATATGAAATGAGGCTTAGAAACACCACTGTGACGGCTTGTTTCCCCTTTACTACTGATTGCTCTGAGCAACTATTTGGGGGAGTGATTTTGAGGGGTGAGGAAAATGTGCACCCCAAATGAACAGTGGGAAATCTGGCCTCTGAGTGTGTGATGAAGAGTCTGATTATAGGCACAATCCTGCAAGCCACTCAGTGGGAAATCAGTGGGAGTTGAGGGAACTCAGCACCACTTATTTTTGTCCTTACAAATGTATCCAATGTGAGTGCACAGATCAGAACTGTGCTATGCATCCGAAGAAGTGAGCTGTAGCTCACGAAAGCTCATGCTGAAATAAATTCGTTAGTCTCTAAGGTGCCACAAGTACTCCTGTTCTTTTTTCTTAGATCAGAACTGATTAGCCAGTTTCCCCTTCCCAGTTTGATCACTGACTCCATTGACTTCAGTGGAGTTACTCCTGATTCATATCAGTGTAAACAAGCCTCATGGCGTCTCCCAAAGTCCACGGCAACATACTTCCAGTCCTGCTTATTACCGGCTTATTACCACCACATGAGTGAGCCACTCTCCTCCCTCTGCCAAGTTTTCTTTTTTTACTAACTTCCAAAATGCAGGGCATAAGTAAAGGCAAACTGGAGCTCTTTGTATCTTTAACTAGACAAAGATTCAGGAATAGTGAATGCGGTAACAGTGCATGCAGGATGACCTGAGAAGGTTCAGTGTCAGGGCATGTTTGCCAAACAATATTGTGGCTACATAAGACAATGACCTTTTATAATAGTGTTAAATGAGACATGGAGGCTGCTGAAAAACTGTTATGAAACATTGTCTAGCATGACAGCATCTGACACAGAGATGAGAGAGGGCTTGTTCCCTCTCCCCAAGGGACTATTTAAGGGTACGCTGGCTCTTAAGACCCCATTCCCCTGGTCATCTGGCCTTTGTGCTGTGGTGCTGGAACTAGGGGTGCTGCCACACCCCCTGGCTTGACGCAGTAATAACACCAAATACATTATTTCCACCATCAGCATGTCCCAGCATGCCTGCCTATGCCAGCCACTCTTCAATCCCTGTCTTGTAATCCTCCCAAGGGCTTGACAAAGTACAGAAAGTCCAGTCCCTTTTAACTGTTTCCCAGCAATCTCACTCCACTCCCCATGGGTTTCTGGGTCTGTTTCTAAAGCAGCTCCTTGCCAGCTCTCTGCTGGGGAGCTCCCTTGCCTCTCTGACAGCAGCCCACTTCTGCCTGAGCTGCAGTTTCTTTATCATGGCTTTTGATAGTCAAATAATGAGCCACAGGTGGGGGAGTAGTGGTTCTGGCTATTAACTCCTCCGTGGCTATTGCAGCATAAGGTCTATGAATGCCATCGCAAGGGGCCATGCCCTGCTCATCTGACTCATGCAAGACTTCAGCAGGAGTTTTATGTGAAGGGAACATGAGTAGGCCAGGTCCAAGGTCTGTTACATGACTGTGTTGTGCTGCAGGAGGAAACAAGTTTGCTGTGTAATGGAGCTGGCAGATGATCAGAAAGTGCTGGTCTGAAAGGTCAAACCCTTTATGTAACTTGTTACTCAAGTTTGCCATCTGTTTTTATGATATGCTTATATTCTTAGAAGTATGTTTTTATTGTTTTACGAGTGTCATGCATTCCTAGCTGAGAGAACAGCAGAGCAGTTCGGCTTTCTAGCGTTATACAGAGAGTTGTCACTGAGGGCATAATTTGAAGACTTTGGGGTCATGACAAGTGTATCTGAGGACAACACATGGTCAGCAGAACCTTTGCTAAGGATGCTGATGCTCAAAGATGAGCCCAAGCTCTGTTTGCAGGACTGGCAGTCAGAAAAAATATCCTTTCATTTGTAAATTGAGCATATATAAAGGGACATTATAGAGAGACGCTAAGTAATGAAACTGGACAATGCCATTTCTGCAGTCGCTATTTTGAGCAGAACAGCACTATGGGCCTGATCCTGCAATATTCAAGTGAATGGGAGTTTTGACATGGATTTCAGTGGGGCCTTTTGACAGAGCATCTTGAAAAATGTGTAGACTCTATTCTGGCTGTCTATGATTAAATGACTTATAATCAAATGTCTTTCCAGAATAGTCTTCACTAAATAATAATAATAACAGCAACAAGAAAAGAGTCTTACTTGGGACTGTTGTTCTTCAGTTTTAGTGCATGCATCTGGGAAGGGCCAAGAGAAACTGAGGTTTGCCAGCTCCATTTTTTTCTCTTTTACCTCAACCCCAGCATAAATCATACTAAAGAGTGGGGACTGTCTAGGGGGTGGGTGTCGGGGGGCAGGACTCTGGAGACTGTTCCCCCTCTTAGTCTGAGAAAGCCCAGATTTGGTGACCTTCCTGGCATGTTGCAAAACGCATCAGTTTGATTGGGGTTTGGAGAGGGCTGCAGATATATTCCCAGAATGAAGAAGAGGTGAATAGGAACTTTTTCATAGGTGGCTGGCTGGCTGAGTTCCTGGCTGATTGATTGTTTAATGCTGCTGGGTCCATACTTAATATTGATTGAGTGCTGGAGGGCCTAGAGCCTTCTTTAGCTATCTTTTTACAGAACTGTTTACATCAAAATGTATATATAAACTAAAGAGTAGAACAGGTGAGAAAGGTATTGCATGCATGATGATATACCCATGTGCCCAAGATGTGTATATATATATCCAAGAAAGCTGGGCATATCACCAAATCCTCATTTTCTTGACTGGATTGTTCTTCTTGTAGAATACTTTATATTAACTTAAAAGTAAAAATGTCTCTTTAGAAAATTTATAAATCTTATCTAACATCTCAAGGGCTGACAGAAGTCCCTGTTTTTGTTTCTATTTTAGAAAGCAAAAAAGCATTCTTACTGAAAAAGTCCCTAGTTTATTGTGTGTGTCATACCTTCAACAGAAATGATTTTAATCAATAAACTAATTAAGGGGCTATTAATCTGGTCAAAGAGCTTGATAATAAAATTCAGATGAATAATCTCGGAGTAGTGGCGCTCCTTGAATGCTTTGAAAATATGGGCAAGTAAACCAGCTAGTTCGTCCAAGTGACTTTCAAACATGGAAAGATACCCCCTGTATCTGTAGGTCCAGCCTAATCACTTACGAGACTCCTTCTCTTAGGGATTCGACTTTGAAGCAGAATATTGAAGAACTAACTTTTAAGGACATGGCCATATTTCTTGGATGACACACTCATGAAGGTAAAACAGAGATGATGTTTTAATATTCTGAAGAGCCACCTTTGGAAACTCAAGCTTAGTTTTGCAGTCATCAATCAGGCAAATCTGATCACCAGGGGCCTGCTCCTCAGCCCAGACTTGTTATCTCAAAGGGGAGCCAAGATAACTCTAATTGAGTAAATGGGTGTAGGTAACAGAATATAACCAAGCCCCTTTTTCTCAGAAGAGCAGACCCGCCCTCTGCCGTATCTGTCACCGGTGGACTGGTGTAGATCTCCTTCCCTCTTCCCTATGTGGTGCACAAATAACAAAGATTGACCAGAAATAAGGATTAAACAATTGGTAAGTGTATTAAGGGATAAATTACAGAAAAGAGAAGGAATACATGTAAACAAGCAATAACTACCCGTATATAAACAACACAAAACCAGTGACACAGCAGCTCTTCCTATGAGCATAAAGCTCAGGCCCAAAAATACAGAACTCACCCTGGCAATTGAAAATGTAACCCCAACTAAGAAAACCCTAATTAATTATGTGTCACTATATTCCAGCACTTCCGTGGTGACAGTGAAGTCCAGGACCTCCACTCCATGGGTAACTAGAACCCGTACAGGAGGAGCACTGAAGAGTCCCTCGATGACAGTTGGGATAGAAGAAACGGACCGAGAACCCTTTAGTTGTTGATGTTCCCAGGAACAGGAGCAGGTAAGGTGGAATGTGTCATCCTCTTTCTTCTCACTTTAGGAGTAAATGGTATTCTTCGATGGTGCACTGGTGCCATGAAGACCCAAGATGGACTGCACCACCAGTCTGTGATTACAGTACTTTTATACAGTTTGTGGCGGGAAAACATGGTATGATCCTAGGAAAGGTGGGAAACAATCTGAGGTGGCTTGGCCTTGAGATTGCCCACAGGAGGGAAAAACCAGTTTAATCCAGTTACATCCAGGCCAAGCTGACAGTGCATAGAGGGGTCACAAAATGGAGTCACAAGATGACAGTTCAGACTCCATCTTGGTTTGCTGCAATAGCATTAGAAACTGATTATTGGGTCTAATACACACATGTAACTTAATAAACCATGAACAATAGAACATTTCATACCCAACAAGCTAAGTCCTCTCTGTACTGCTTTGGTGGCATAAAGGGGACTCAACTGAAGGGGCAGTTGGGTATTCCTCTGTCACAGGAGAATCCCTGGTGGTGCAAAGCCAACATAGGGGGTCTTCTAGAGTGAGACCGATGTGGTGGCTTGAGGAGGTGTGGCCCAAGCATGCTGTGCTCCAGTTATCCCTTTCAGTGTAATGGCCCTTAGGGGACTGTTCCTGCCAGTTTATGTTAGAGCCAGGGACGGCTCTAGACATTTCGCTGCCCCAAGCAGGGCGGCATGCCGCGAGGGGCGCTCTGCCAGTCGCTGGGAGGGCGGCAGGCAGCTCCGGTGGACCTCCCGCAGGCGTGCCTGCAGAGGATCCGCTGGTCCCGCGGCTTTGGTGGACCTCCCGCAGGCACGCCTGCGAGAGGTCCACCGGAGCCACTGGAGCCACCTGCCGCCCTCCCGGTGACTGGCAGAGCACCCCCCACGGCATGCCGCCCCAAGCACGTACTTGGCATGCTGGGGCCTGGAGCCGCCCCTGGTTAGAGCAGCCCTGTAGCCCCAAGGTTCTGAGGATGCAGAGATGAAACAACATGGAGTTTCAGTATACCTGAGGATCCAGTCCTGGATCTGGAGGACCGCATACAGTCTCTGAAAGAAGTTTGCACCATTTGACCCACACATTTCACCAGATCAAGGAATTGACAACAGGTGTCATTTACAGGTGCTATTGCACCGGTCCTGGAAATGTTTAACCAGGTTTGTGCCAATCAAATTTTAACCCTGGTTTCTGAAATGCTATTGAACATAGTTTGGCCTTGTCTACACTTACAGATACAATATGTTCAGCACTGGGGAAGAAGGGCTGGTAGATTTAGAATAGGGAAAACACCCCACAAGAAGTTGCAGTCAGTACCATGTGCATTGTGGGCACATAAGAAATACTAATAATTAACCCGTTTGGTGGAATCTTTGTAAGTCCACAGTTGGTGGCACTGCTGTAGTATGTCAGAAAGTCAACACTGGCAGTGTCTTTTGTTTGGTGGTGTGTCCCCAGGCACACTGCCACTGGCAGTGACTGAGCTTGGGCACAAGACTATGTGTGGAGATGAGGTGCTGCAGAACTCCTGCTCCGATGCACTTTAGTTCATTTATGGCACCCTGAGCTAGAAAAGCTGAGCTGCATGTGCCTCTGCCCCTGCCCCTGGACTGGGAGCCTCTCTCATTTCAGCAGCAAAGAGGAGGGGAGGTGACTGTCCTTTGCAAGACTCTGTGGGGGAGGGGAAGGAGGGGTTTCCTGTAGATTAGCCCTTGATACTACAGAAAGCCTAGTGAGCCACTGGTGAGACTTCACCTTCCTTTGAGCTGCATAAGAGGCTGGGATCACTGCTGCACTTGCCACTCACCGCTCTTCCCCTGATTCCAGCTGTGTCTCAGTACCTGTCTGTATCACCCGTAAACTTCTTCACTGCCACTGCCTTCTGCACAGACCAAGATCCACTGGGTAAGTCCACTGGGGCATTTCAACCTTATTGATGGAGTTATATATATTTTTAAACTGTCTAATCTAGTGACTGGTTTCCTTCCCTGTGCCAGGGAGAGGAGAGATGAGAAAAACAATAGTGGAAGAGCTGTTCTGCCACCAACTAATGAATTAGATTCTGAAGCTGGTTTGGCCGACAGTGAGAGAGAAAATGTTTTGTGATTTGCCTGGAGTTCTCCACTGCATTTAATTTACCTGCAAAATTAGATGTCCAAAATAAGAATGTAAGACTGATGGCTGAATGGTGAAAGAGCTCAGGAACTAGAATATGGAGAGGGAAACAAGTATATTACTTAGAAATTTGGATGTATGTCTATGTACCATATATAATACACAAGAGCTCTTTTATCCAAACCTGTTTAGTACATAATACCCTTTTTTCTGAATCTAGGTTACACATCCCCAGGTATATCAGTTACCTGTTAACATACCTGATTTTCTGAATCCCCTTTTACACAAATGGTTTTAATTTCCCCAAAACATTAATGAAAATGAGGATTGTGCCATGTATAAATCCATATATACCATACCGGTTTCCTGTTTAAATATATGCGTATGTACATACATATACCTGTCTGTGCTCTGTGAACATATGTAATAAAGCATTGTATAAAGCATAGGATTTATATATATGTTTCATGTATTTGTATTTATATAGAGAACTAAAATGCACAGCTACAATATGTTTTTATGGAGGGTTTCACCTGACAGTTAAACCTTTGTACCCATTATAAATAAGAGAAGTAACAGTTTAACTAATGAATGGCTGGCAGGTTTACAGGATGTTGAAAATTAGGATTTTTTTAAAAGGCCTGATAATGAGTTTTCCAAAGCATGGAAAGCATGAACACCAACGAGAGTTGATTTTGTCTCTAAAACTATATATTCTTAGTTAATTTTAGCTCTTGATGTGTTTGTTTGAAGAGGTAAAATACCTAGAATAAACTGGTTGGTCTTTCGAAAACCAGTTAAAATATGTGTTGTTGGGTTTTGTGATTTGTAATTGCATTACTGAGTTACAAGCGCTCTTCCTTTATGATTTAGAAAACTTGTCCAGTGCCAGTTGCTTACTGTAGGAAATTGCTAAGACAAGAGTTCACATCATCTCTTTGTCAATATAAAATATCTTAGGCTGGCAAACATTTTTAGTAAAGTTGCTTTAAAAATCTCAGGCCTGGTTCTGCTGTGGCTCATGTTGGTTTGATAGCCATATAATGTCACTGATTTCAGGTAAATGACTCCTGATTTACCCTGCTGTATGTGAGAGGGGAATCAGGCCTTTGGACTATACAAGTCAACATACAATGCACGAGAAAAATGCCTGTATGCGCCCCAATTTACACACTTAAGGTGTTTTCCTCTTTGGGGTTTGAAAATGTTATTTAAGTTATGGCATCTATGGACAGAAAGATATGATTTCTTTAAAGAGGGCATTTTTAGTGTTCAGTTAGAAGAAAGATTAAATATTAAGATCCAATATTTTAAATGTATTCCAGATAAATTATTTTGTCTCCTGACTTGGTAATATTACTAATAGTTTGAGAAAGGTTATGGATACTGAACTTCTGCCTTGAAAGGATGCAGTGGAAGGTCTGAAAGCAAGAATCTTTCTTGAGGATAGGCTTAATGGGGACAACCTGGTTACACAGAAAAATGGAGTAATGAAATAAGTGGAGAACTAAAGGTCCAGTACAGTGTTGTGATAGAAAATATGGTGATTTTATCTATTGTGTGGTCAGCCATTACTCACACAAACAGGGCCGCCCAGAGGAATCAGGGGGCCTGAGGTAAAGCAATTTCGGGAGCCCCTTCCATAAAAAAAAAGTTGCAATACTATAGAATACTATATTCTTGTGGGGGCCCCTCTGTGGCCCGGGGCAAATTGCCCCACTTGCCCCCCCCCCCGGGCGGCCCTGCACACAAACCCCTAATTGATTGTAATGGGATTGAAACATCTGTAAGGGCTGCCCTTATATTAGTCCATTTATATCATTACATCATATGAATACAAGTCATCAGCTTGCTACTGTAAATGTGTTCAATTAGGATTTTTTAGATTTATTCTGGGATCATCCATCAAGGATGAAATATTAGTAATCCATAGACGATATTGCTGGGACTACGCTGCTGCTTGATCCAAAGAGTTTCCTACTGGGTTTTTCTAAATTAGGTGCTGGGGTAAGAAGAATTAATGTCGTTGATGACTTACTTTTTGATAGGAAGGATGAGTGTTAGAGGAAGATTTTTTGAAAGAGAACAAGTACAGCATGTACCATTCATGAATAGCTCACCGACATGGGCAACATTTCAGTTACGGAGAAAATAACTTACTTTAACCAAAGTTGATATAATGATGATATAGTCCCCTTCGTTCATCATACTGGAAAAATACTTCTGAACACAAACTAATGTATTCTGATTATTTACTTATAATATGTTGATGCCTATACACGATGATGTGGCACATTATTTTATTGGATATTTATCTGTCCATTAACATCTAGAATAGATGAGCAAATGTTTGTAGATTTTTTTGTGAATTGGAAATGGAATTTCACTACACATACATTCATTTGATTTATATTTTCTTTGCTATTTCTTTGTTCTCTGGCTTTTTACTCGCAAAAGGACTATCAAATCAGATGCAAAATAACATTACACAAACCTTCCACTCTGAGAAAACAAGTAATAGTAAAGCATGTTAACAACCTTTGCTCTTTTCTCAAAGCAAACATCAAAAGGAACATGCCCATATCTTTTCATGGTTAGGCTTACTGATTTATAAAAATCTTCCTATTCCTGAGTAAATATTAACTATATAATCGCTCCCTGAATGTTTGCATTATTAATAGAAAAAATACTAAAAAACAAAAGCAAATGAAAAGTCCGCCCACCATGCATAGATATTATATTACTGCTGCTAGTGGCTCATTGCCTTTTGGCACAAGATTAGAGAGACACCAGTTTCTCCCATAGGGAATTGCTATAATGGAAGATTTGTAATGTCAAGACTCAGATGAGAAGAGAGGCGGGTAGTGCAGATTTTAATTTATGACTGATACATCACCTAGAAGAGCAAAATAATTATTTTTTAGAATTAAGACTTAACAATTGTGTGTCAATTGCAATAAAAGTATGCACAAATGTAGCTGTTCAAAGTCACTTCTTGTTAAAAAAGTTATCTGGAACAGTGCTTTTCTCTGCTTACCTTATTGGAGAGGATCATTTGTTGTGTTCCTGGTTAACAGGGGGTTTATTCAACATGTCACCAAATGTTTCACATTTTGTTTTCTTATATTTTTGAGAATGGTGTTGAGAATGTTGCATGATAATTAAAGCAATATAAGCTCAGGAAAGTCAAATTTAAATTTAAGGGCAGGCCAAATTCTAACTTGTGCTTCAGTCACTTTGTGCCATTCTGGCCACACTAAGGAGACCAAGATCTATCCTAAACAGGGCATCTGTGAATTCATTTGATGTAGGGGGAATTCCTGATATGCAGGAAGTTGGTTTAGTTTGCTATATGCCACCTGGTGGAGAAAGGGGTGTTCCCAATTGGCATGGCTGATGCCAGGAGGGAGGAGTCTCCTTAGTGAACTGCACTTCTGCTCCTAAAACGATTTTCTAATTTTTTTGTGGTATTTTTATTTCCATTGCTTTGTAACAACATGAACTTTCATATCACAAAATACTTTTAAGATCTTCTTGTTGTCCTAGTGCACTGGAGAGATGGGGAGAGTGTCCTCATCTTCATAACATCACTTTAAAAAAGGTTACCCAAGAGACAGAGTATAAATGTATTCCCAACTATGAAGAACCCTAGACCTCAGTACAGCCAGGCCTCTTTGGGTGTCATTCAAAAAGACATCTGTTTCAGCCACTGGCAGCAGCATCTTTAACAAACAAGCTGCACTTTATATCTCTGGTTTCAGTAAAGATTACAAGGCAGCCAATGTGTTGTCAAAGCTTCAGGAACACAACTATGTGGCTTATCTCTCAAAAGCAGCCCGTTGGGTATATTATCACTGACAGGGTGGCCACTACTCCCTCTGTTAATGGCTCTACTGGTTTCTTGACAAACAGCAACAATATCAAATAGTTTCTTAGACTCATAGACTTTAAGGTCAGAAATAACCATCGTGACAATCTAGTCTAACATCCTGCACATTGCAGGCCACAGAACCTCACCCACTCACTCCTGTAATAGACCCCTAACCTATGACTGAATTATTGAATCAGATCATGGTTTAAAGATTTCAAGTTACAGAGAATCTACCATATTATACTCGTTTAAACCCACAAGAGACCCGTGCCCCATGCTGCTGAGGAAGGCAAAAAACCCTCAGAGTCTCTGCCAATCTGACCAGGAGGAAAATTCCTTTCCAGCCCCAAATATGGCAATTAGTTAGATCCTGCTCATGTGGGCAAAACCCTCAGCCAGACACCTGGGAAAGAATTCTCACTAGTAACTCAGAGCCCTCCCCATCTTTTCTTGTAGAATATCGGAAGGATCTGTGCCCAACATGGATTGGTTAAGGCCCAAAAATTAAGCTGCTTTGAGGAATTCCAGATGAAAACAATTTAATCAGGCATCATATTAACCTATCCCAAAAGGCATCAGCCTACCTGCTTACAAGAAAAGAGCTGAATGATAGGGTGGAGAAAGAGTCCTATAACCCTGAGAGCAAAACGTAGCATGGTGGGTCTTATTTTAGGTCTACTGCCTTGAAAATGTCCCTTTAATAGTGGAAAGATTATAGGAGACAGGTGTTATGTACAGGGGCGGCTCTAGGTATTTTGCCGCCCCAAGCATGGCAGGCAGGCTGCCTTTGGCGGCTTCCCTGCGGGAGGTCCCCGGTCCCGCGGATTCGGCGGCACGCCTGCAGGAGGTCCGCCGAGGCCGTGGGACCAGCGGACCCTCTGCAGGCATGCCGCCGAAGGCAACCTACCTGCCTCGCGGCGACTGGCAGAGTGCCCCCCGTGGCTTGCCGCCCCAGGCACACGCTTGTCGTGCTGGTGCCTGGAGCTGCCCCTGGTTACGTAATTTCAATTTTGGAGGATCCTACATCAGTTTATAGTAAAACCAGAATAGAATAAATCTAGGGTCAGCTTCTGTGTTGCACTGTGGCCTCTTTATGCAGTTTTGGTGGCATAAAGCAGCTAGACACTGGGCAGAACAGACCCTGCCCAGTGATAAAAAATAAGATAAGATAAAAAAGACAGAGAGATGTCAGAAAGACTCTGTGCTACCCCTTTGCCACCCTTGGTGTGGGGAAGCACTGGAGCATGTCAGGACATGTCAGAGGAGGAAGGAGGCATAGCTGGAGTATGCTGCACTCCAGCTAGTCATGGTTGTGGAATGGTCTCCTGGGGGCTGTAGTAGCTCCAGCTTGCCAGGCTGAGCACTTTGTACCTTCTCCTTACCCCAATTCCTGCTACGAGTACAGCTGGAGAGGAATGGAGAATCTGGTGCCTGATGGGGATGATCATTCCATTCCAGGTGCCCTATTTCTCAGTGCCGAAGTCTGGATCACCGACCTACTCCTTGCAAATAAAATAGATTGGAGGGCTGATGAAAATAGATGATTTTTTAAAATAAAGAATTGCATTTTTAAATTTAAAATCTGATTATTTTAATTTAAATTGGATTTTGAATGGCAATTAAATACGGGTTTATTTAAAAAAACTATTTAAAATTAAATTTGAAATTGGATGTTAAGGCCTGAACTTATTACAATCTATTAAAATCATTTAAATTAAATACAAAAATAATATTAAGCAGTACATGTTTGCTGCCAAGTTTTAAAGGAAGTCAAACCACTGAATTGGTGGAAGTCACTGACAAAGCACCGGGAGCCAGAGTTTGTTGAAGTACTAAACCATCTTTTGATAGCAGTGACCTCTTCTGCAGGTGCAGAGAAAATATTTTCTTTAGTTCTGTTTATTCAATTTCAGTACAATGACTAGTTCATTCAAAGTTAAGAGACTGACTGGGACCTGAAAAAGCAGGAAAGCTTCTTTTCTTCTTCCAATCTATGACTAAAAACTAGATGTGAGAGGGTGAGTTCTACTATTTCTAAAATCTTGAAGGACATGATAACGGGGAACAATTGGTTCAGTTCATTAACTACACATTATATAATGCTTCCTTTGCTATATAAATTGGTTAGTTTGAAATGCAAAACATGCTTTTGTAAACTTTTGGTAAACTTTTTTTTCTTATGTAACATTGACTCTTAAGATAAATTGTTTTTATTAAATAAATCTAACTGCTGGTTGTGCGCATTTTTAATTTAATTAGAATTTCCATCCATCCTTGACACAAATCACAAGAAAAATATTTATCGTTATCTAATAAATGGGAAATGCATCATTCACCATTTTCTAACAAAATAAAAAATGTAAAAATTAAGAATATGAATAAATGTAAATTAAGCTATATAACTGAATAAAGAAATGTGTAAAGATACAGTGTATCCTCCTGGTTAGCAAAAAAGAAACATCAAATTTTAATGTCTAGGCTATATTTAGTTGCCAGTCAACATGTTTGAATGGTTAGCAAGTAATAAAAATAATGAATCAGGGTTGTGTAGTGAAGGAGACTGCTCTCTGCAGGACCCCTGTCTCTTGTTGCAGAAGCTGGAAGGTGCGTGGTAAACGATGCAAGGGATTTCAGGAAGAAAAAGGGTGGTCTCATGCTTAAGGCAACTGAGTGTGGCCGTGGAGACAGTGCTGCAGGAACTAGGGGTGTTACCTCACCCTCTGGCTTGAAGTAGTCATAACAAACACCAAATACATGATATCCATTGTTTCCATGATCAGCACCCCCCACTATAAAAATTGTTCCAGCACCCTGGCCTGGAGAACTGGATTTTATCCCTGCCTCTGCCACAGTTCCTTATGTAAAGCTGGACAAGTCTTATAAACCGGATTTTTCACAGGAGGCCGCTGTGTGTCCCTCATTTTCTGCATACCTGATCTGAAGTTCTTGGGGTCTGATTTGCAGAAGTGCTGGGTACTCACAGCTAGAACTGAAGTCAATGGGAGCTGTGCTCTGAACATATAAAGTGCTGTAAAATGTTCACTACGCTGAAAACTCAGGTCCTAGGCTTCTCAGCGTGGGCACCCAAACTTAGTTAAAACTTTTGACAATTTTGCCTTTAATCTCTGTGCCTTAGTTCCCCATGTATAAAAGGGAGCTAATACCACCTCTTCTCACAAGGGTGTGGTGAAGAAAAAATAATTGATGACTCTTGAGCACTAATATACTATGATGAGAGTACCATAGAACAGCTCATGAGGAAATTCTAATTAATAGTTTTATATTCAATGGAGGGTTTGAAAGTCATGCCTTTAACAATGAGTATAAAAAGAAATAGAAAATAGCTACTCATTCAGTGAGCCTCATTCATCATGTGCACGGAATAAGGCAGGGGTTTAGTGGGAAAGAATAGTATGCAATCATGTCATTAAAAGGGACAGAATTAAAATTACACAGCAACCGTAATCCTTACATTTCCTTACTGCTGAGTGTGTGGCTTGGCAGTGCTAATGTTCTTTTAATGTAGTGTTTGAGATGTCATTTTATAATCCAGCACACGGAAGAAAAGTTAGGAAGGATTACTGAGGAAGGAAAAGTGTTGAGTGGGGTTCACTCTGAGTATAATGCCCACGTTTATTGGAGGGTACATACAGTATAAACTAAGTTGGCTGCATTACATCTAGGGTGGTCTTTCGTCTCTCCTCTATCTATGATACCTTTGTTAATGTTTACATTTACAGAAGTGGAATCCTACCAAAATGACAGACAACCAGTCAGACATCAGTATTCAAATGTCAAGTACAAATGGCCTCCCCAGCAGAAAAGAGTCCTCTCAAGACCCATCAGTCAGCAGAGGAACCACTGTGACCTTTCACAACATCTGCTACAGAGTGGAGGTGAAGAGTGGCTTCATATGTTGCCGAAAAACGACCGATAAAGAAATTTTGAAAGATATCAAGTACGTATTTAAACTTCTCTGTCATAGAGTACATGTTCATTTGATTTCCTTTCTTGACTGCTAGGTTCAGATAAGTCACTGAGCCATGAATACCTGTGTAATAATAATGTACAGAAATTGGTCAAGATTTCAAAAAAATGGGGGCTCAAAGTAGGCTCCCAAGTCCATATTTAGGCACATAAAAAGGTAACCTGATTTCCAAAAGTGCTTGCATCTTTGAATTCCCATTGATGTCAATAGAAGCTGCAGCATGTTCAGCTCTCTTGAAAATCAGGCCATTTTCTCAGCTGCCTAGATGTGAATGTATGAGCATAACTTAAGGTATTTTTAAAAACCCTGTCTCTAGCTTTGAGTAAAAACTCAAGACTTTAAAAGTAGCAAAGAGTATTATTCTGTAACTAGAACAATGTGTGTGAGAGTTTGGGTGCCCACAATTTTATTGCACTGTTTTCTATTACAGTTATTGCTTAGTAACTGCATGATACCGCTCTTGTTGTCAAGGATCCCTTGTACAGTGTTCGCCAGTTTCCAGTTAGATAAGTCTGAACTGCGTGTCATGAAAGTTAGTTGTATAACCTGCCATTCCATGATGTAATTGTAGTCAGTTCTCTAATTTCAGCTCCCAGAATGCATGAAAGGTTGGACCTTTATCTGTACCGCTCTTTGCCCATACAGCATTTCTTAATACACCAAGCTTTCCATGCTGCATAAAGTGAATATATCCACCAAATGAGAAATTTTAAATCCTTATTCTCTTACAAGAGTCCTACTCCAGTGTAACTCATTTGATTTAAACAGAGTGCAATGCTAAAGACTTAGATGGTCACAGTTTATAACCAGATTGCTGAAAGGGTACACACCCTCATGTGTGTCAGTTTCTCAAAAATATCAATTTTAATACCATTCCTACTAATGATAAATTTAGTAGGTGCAGGGACCCTTATACTTAATACAATTAGTCCAGCCCTTGTATTTCCTTTCTCAGTCAAAGCTCCTATTGACATCAACGACAGACTTGCCTGAATAAAGACCACAAGATCCTTCTCATGTTCAGTAGCAACAGTCAGCCGGATCTTATTTATAATGGACATCTTTAGTAATGACTCAAAAATTCTCTAGTCTTTTAACTTTATACCCATTTTAATTTTAACCTGACGTTGCTCTGTGGTTCTTGGAATTAACGTTTTATCCAACAGTTAGCTGGAAAGACAATATTAAATATCTTTGACATTTCCCAGGGCAGATAGAGTCAGCTCACACAGATTTCCTCACATGATTGGTGGGTCTTTGTATTAATTATTCACAGTTAGACCACAATTACTTTAATGTGATTCCCATGGTGCATTCTAAAGACCTTGGAAGGTTTGCCAAACATGGGTATTTAAGAGGAATCAGGTGATGATGATTTCTTACATTGTGAGGTTGCGTGTTGTGTTTGGAAGTTTGCAGGTTTTTTGAATAATAAAATTGAATCATAAAATTGCTAGTGATAAGTGAATGAAGCACAGATAAAAAGTATTTAGAAATCTTTATTAATTATTAACAGCTTTTACTGTTCCTGGGCTGAAGGTGATGGCTTTTTCCATTTAAGTTCTCTGTTGTTACAGAAGAAATTTGATTGGACATGATCTGTTTCCTGGGTGGCTTTTAAAGTGTGGAACCTGCTTCCTTTGGACAATCCCCTTAGCCCATCTCTGCCCAATTATAAGCATGACTGAAAACATTTCAGAGTTGTTTTCTATTTTAATTCCTGTTGGTCCCTGTGTACAACTCCCTGCTGCCCTTTACTTGGTCTTTAACTATTTTTGATGACTGTTATAATGTAACTTCATTATCTAATTACTGTACTTTAACTGTTTAAGCAGAACACCCGGACATTTTTTATAGGGGAAGGGGGAAAGCGGTGCCTTATGAAAAATAATAATTATAATGGATCGCAGACAGAGGGAAGTAACCAGAATCCAATGACACGAGGCAAGAAATAGCAATCGGGCATTGCCATGTGTGGAAAGTGTTGACTCACCATTAATTAATAATTGCAAAGGGAAATACTGATTGTGAGGGAGCCCTCTACCTGCCTGGTGCTACTTCAGACATTATTAACTAATAATGTTCATATACGTCAGTCGTATACATCCCAGAGTGGAGTTTCTTGCCTGGTCAAAAATCTATTTAGTTATATATGAGAAGCCTACCCAAAGGAAGGTTTATTCCAGGTGACTTGCAGACATCAAAAGATTCGCCCCTCACCAGTGAAAATACTCTACTCCTACATTCTGGTTAATTAATTAATTAATTTTTAAATCCTTGTGCTGAGACTGAGAGGCTAAATCTTCTCAAATTTCCTTTATCCAAAGCCATCCCTGCAGTTCTGCTTTCAGGTCATATCCAAAACTGGAAGGGGCCTATTTTCTCTCTCCAGTTTCTATGCACCCAAAATTTTATGTGAAGAGCTCATAAGCTTCCAGTACCCTCTGATTTGAAACTAAACCTCTGATAAATTGTTTATTGTTAACTTTTATTTGTTATTGTAGCAATCTCCATGTGGTAGGCACTTTGCAGACCTGGAAAAAAACCAGTTCTCTGTCTGAAGATCTGACAAACTACATTAGACAAAACACAGATGAAAGAGCGTGGGAAAGGAGTGGACTACAGTATAGTTAAAGTTACTGAGTAGTAGTGGTTCAGACATGACTTCTTAATTACAAGGATATTTTTTGCCCATTCCAAATCTCAGATCAGATAGATACTTTTAGATCCTCTCTGCCAGGCCTCTGATCTGATGCAGATTTGTGCTACTTCTTGGACTACGAGTGAGTTACCAAGTTTCCATTACTTACCACTCAATCAGCTAGTTTTGCTTTCTTTGTACTTGTATCTGTGAGTTCAGTGCTGCCTTTCAAAAGTAGCTACCTATACTGTATATATAAATGGTTGTTTGTGCAGCTCATTTTCCAGTTCCACAGTCAAACTCCCACTTCAGTGAACAAAGCCTGCATTTACACACACAGATATGCATTTGCACATGCAAACTGTACTTAAGTGCATAATGCTTGTCTGCATGTGCAATATGGGGGCCAGCTGTGAGACTTTGGCCCTTACCACTAAATTTTTCATCTGTAACAATGACCAAAAGAAGGGAAGTGTTGATCATAATCTAGGAAACTACACAGTGTAAATAGCTCCCTACTGTGTTTTATTGAAAGAGTTGCCTCCAAACAAAATGACTGGTAACCCAAATACATACCGGTACTCAATACCATTTCCTGCTGGCTGCTGAGCCTGAGATAGTTCTTTCCATCTGATGTAGAGTCATTAAGTCAGGTTTCCAAGTATTTCTTTAAATATAGATGCCTTTCCTACATGACAGATGCCTCTCTTACCGAGGGATGGCCAGAGATCCATGCTTGCTATGATTGCATGTATTCTAGAGTATGTTTGTGCTTAGTATGGCTATACATCAACATATGTCTTGCTATTGTTTGATAAGTATAGTTCCTGTGTTGTACTTTTTAGTTAACAATATTGGATATTTCTTTTTATTTTAAGTTAGCAATGTAAACTAAACAGGAGTCAAGTCATTATTTTATGTAACCAACTAGCTTCATAAACCTCAAAAGGATTTGATGCAAAATACATTTCTGAAAATTAATAGAACTAACCTGTAAATGAAACAATGAATGAGAAACCTCTTGGTTTTGTCTTACAGTGGGGTTATGAGACCAGGACTGAATGCAATTCTGGGACCCACTGGAAGTGGCAAATCTTCGTAAGTGTTGAAGCAGTGAAAGGACCTGTTTTACTTTATCCATGTGCCTCACCAAGAGGAATCATACCAACAAGAAAATGCACCTATATATATATTCAATATTTATGAACAACACTCCCAGGGCAAGATTTCAATCTTAATTCCACCAGAGTAAATCTAAAATAAATCTATGGATTTCAGAGCAGAATTTGACCCCAAGTGGAAATTTTATTTAAAAGTAACAAAAAAGAAAAAAAAAAAGAGCCAATTTTACTAATTTATTAATATTAATTTTTTTTAGTAAATATGCTCCCCTTATACATCAATCTACAGTACAGCAGGAGGCTTATTTTACTGAAAAAAAGATAATTCTGTTCTCTGAGGCGCTTTTAAAAAAATATGAACTATAGTAAGTTGCAAATTTTCAATATGGGAAAGCTTGTGCACAGCCGACTATATACTGTTAACTGTATTTGTCTGCCAGATTTGCCTTTCACTTCCCCCAACTCCTACAGCTTGGTGAAAATGTACACTTCAGAGCTCTTTAAGGTGATGGACTTTTCTTCTTCTAGGCTATTGGATATCTTAGCTGCAAGGAAAGATCCTCATGGGCTGTCTGGAGATGTTTTGATAAACGGAGCTCCTCAGCCTGCCAACTTTAAATGTATCTCTGGATATGTGGTACAGGTAAGTCAGTCTGCAGTGACTGCATCCGCCTTTGTCGTTTTAACATCCTCTGGGCCAAAATGCACCAGAATTGTCCAATATGAGGTAACTGCAGCAGCTGACTTGTCAAAACTAACCCAGGATATAATTTAGAAACATCACCCATTATAGTTGAAAATGTCAATGGGATAAGCTGATTTCCATTTCCAGGATTATTCCCTGAGCTTCCGCAGGCAGTAGGGACCTTCCACATGTGGCTCTTCCCCTGCCCATACAGAATGTTGCTTCCACAGCACCATTGCTCTGCCCATAGAGCTCCACTGAGTTTAGAGGTCAAGAGGGGCTGGAGCAGTGGAGGCTCATGGAGCTGACCCCTCCACAGCACCTTTCACTGCAGAGTACCTGGAAACCCAGGGAGAAGTTTAAACAGCTTGGAACTGTACTATGTCTGACTGCTACTGGGCATCTGCAAGGAGACCCAGCCAATAACAGCACAGTTTCTATTGGTGTACAGTTTGCAAGGGGAAACAAGGCCATTGGAACAGCAATCATCCCTGTAGGACATCATCTGTTTCCATATGGAAAGAGGCTCCATTCCCTATGGAACCTTTGGATCTACAGAGGTGGAAGGAGGCACAGCCTCTCAAATCCACAGCCCTTCTTAACCCCCTACTACTATAGGGGACTGTCTCCAGAAAAACTCTGCAATGTGAACCTCACTGAGTTTTCTCCCTCCCTCCCCACATCTTGTCCTGTGGGTATAACTCTGAGAGTGGGTTATCTGGCCCTATATTATAATTTATTTTCTATCATAGCATGCAGCTACATCTCACATTTTGAAGGTTTGACAAGTGTGTCTATATTCTGAGTTGATCTTTCTTTAACACTGTTCTCTGAAACAGGTCAGAATTCTAACTCATGCAGAGACCTGAGCCTACAAGAAGGTATCAGAAAAACACATCTCAAATTACAGGCATTTCCCTTCCCTATCAATTGGGTGGGGGTGAGTCTTGAGAAATGCTACAGGAAATGTTTAAGCCTGGTAAAGGAATATTCAATTTTACAATTGTTATCACTCTGCTATCTGGCTGCTTTTCCACAATAGGGAGGGCATGACAGCCCACCAATGTGCTGGAGAGATTCTTTGGGGCCACTCCTGCGAGCCTTATATTAAAATTCTACCACCAAATGAAAAGGAAGTTTGGGATTATTTCCCCATCCTTTCTGGATCCTAACCAGAGTTGATTTTACCAGTCGGGTTCATAAAAATGTCACCAGGGCATCCCCCCCACACTTTTACAACAGACCAGATTTCTCTAGGTGGATTGGGATTTTCAAAAATTGTTCCCTCAGCCTCCTCTGCAAGGTCATCACTCCATACCTCCACTTCATGCTCAAAAAGTTGGACACAGCTCTCCACTACCACTATGGTCAATACATTTTTCAAAGTTAAAGTTTTCCACAAATGTACAGCTCATAAGCTTGTTTGGCCAGAGATGACACCTCCTTCCTTAGGTATGAGAAAGTGTTTTTGCTTCAGTGGGAAAACAAATGAATGGATTCCCCCCTATCTCTTGCCTATCTTCAGTGCAATACTTATGGTTAATTAGAGGCTAAGGGAGAGAAATTTTGAGGGAGACCCCTGTTAAAATATGGTCAGTCCATCACTGACCCATACTCTCTCAAAACAAAGTTAGTAGAGAGCTGTCTAAACTTTTGTATGATTAAACATCAGATAAAAAGTCATTCCCTTTATAAGCAATAAACAAAGCCCAGATAAATTTCCTCCCTTACTTTTCTCAGAACAAATCAAGAAAACCCTCTTCCCCACTCCCCATAATCTAATTCCCCATACCACCCTCTTCGTCCTCCTTTTATACACAGCAGCTGAGGCTGCTAGACTAACGAACTCAGCTGCATCTGCTCCTCAGCTCCCTTTACCCCTTCACAGTCTTATTCCAAATCTCCGCAGCTCTGACAGAGAAAACAGTGGCTTGGTCTTTGCTGTACCTGGGCAACAGCAGCTCATATGTCTAGCGACCTTGCTAGACAATGTACCTCATCACAGCAGATAATGCTTCCTAAATAGCAGTGGTCTCTTGACAGGTGTACAGCTGAAGGAACTGAATGCTTGATTGTGGATCACAGTAAATCAGTCCCTTTTATCCTTTTTAATTTTCTGTATCCTGTCCTAAGGGTGACATTCTGGTTTTCATAGATGTCACATAATTGACTGACATGATTCTTCACTTGAACTATCAGTTTTAAGTTGTTCTGATCTTATAAAGTGAGAAGCTCTAAATTCTGTCTTTTGCTTTCTCTATCCACCGTGTGTGTCTCTCTCTCTCACACACACACACACACACACACACACACACACACACACACACACACGTGTTCCCTTCACATGTAATATATTTCTTCCTTCCCACCATCTCCTTTTCTCTTTCAAATTCAAAATGTATTTGGCACCAGGTTTCCCTACTCCATCAGTAGTGATTTGGCACTTTCTTGGTTCCTGGCTGCCTGCATGGTGTTTTCCCTTAAGCTGCTGATTCAGATCCAAGAGAGAGACTGCAGATGGGAGTTGCATCAGTTGTCAGGGCCACCTGAAGCCACAGAGTATCAAGGAACAATGATGCATCATGTAATGGGCTCCTACAATGCATGTATTTAGTTAAACAAGTACTGATCCAAAGGAGGTAGTAGGACTGAATGTATCCACACAGAGCTCCAGTTTGCATTTGCTTTGTCAATAACCCTTAGCCCCTACATGTTCAAAATGCTGCCCATACAATACCTAATAAATAAGTATTATTATACCCATTTCACAGAGAGGTAAACTAAGACAGGAAGGTCAAGGAACTTGCCTGAGACCATCTAGTCAACAGGAGTTGCTAAATCCCACAAAGTGCTGAATACCGTGACCCTGATCCAGCAAAAAACACTTAAACATTCACATGCTTAAAAAATGAAGTGTGTGTTCATTCTCATGAAACTACTCCTGTACTTAAAGTAAACATGGAATAATTGCATTGGGGCCACAGTGCTCAGTATGGGGCATAATCTAGCCCTGGTGCATTCAAACTCAGTGCTTCCTCACTCTCTACACTAGGCTCATTCCTCCTGGCCATGCTGCCTACCCTCTGCTCTGGTAACCTCAAGAGAGGATTCAGTTTAAAATCAGCAGTTTCACAGCACTCCATGGAACTGTTCTCACAACCTTTCTGCACTTGTTAGTTTTTGCTTAGCTGTGATCTGCAGTTACCATATCCTCAGATATTTGAAGAAAGATTTTATTCACATCTGTAGAAAGAACTCTTTCCAGATACTGATTCTGCAGGGTGCTGAGTGCTCTCAACCTCCATTAAAGACAATAGGAGTTGAGGGCACTATTTCCCAGAGGTGATGCTCAGCACCTGGGCAGGACCAAATCCAGAATCATTTTGTTGACAATTTTCAACTGTATTAAGGAAAAATCTATGTTTGAATTTTTCGCTGTGTTGCCATTGTTTAACTGCTCTGCAAAACCCTCTGGGCAGGGAGACATTTGGACAGTGTATATACATGTGTTGATTTATTGATATTTCTTCTATTTGAACATGTAGGATAGTCCCATGTTGCCATAAATTGCACAAACATGCAGAGACTAGTATTGAAAGCAAATATCTGATGGGATGTTCAGGTTTTGAAGATCCAGCCTATTTGATTCTAGCAGCTGTCACTGCCATACAAATGCACTCTGCATGTAAAGTATGCACGTAAGATGCATGTGCAAGTCCCAGAAAAGGAAACATGAAGAATGAACATTAAATATGTAATTTTGTTTACTTAGGATGATGTGGTGATGGGAACCCTGACAGTAAGAGAAAATTTGCAGTTTTCAGCAGCACTCCGGCTACCCACATCTGTGAAGGAACGGGAAAAGAAGGAACGAATTGACCAGATCATCAAGGAACTGGGTTTGACCAAAGTGGCAGATTCCAAGGTAAACTGTCATATTATGGTGCCCAATTAATGGCAAATATTAAATAATTTTAGACGATAAAATAGCTCCACTTTAGCAGGGGTGTTTTTGATTTAGTGGCTTATTCTAATAGCAGAAGAACTGATAAACTCCAGCACAGCTGCCTGTTCCCATAGTATCAATGAAGATAAAGGCTTGTTACTTCTGTGCCTATCCTTAAACTATCAGACACAGGACAGTGGTTACCAGAAGGAGGAAAGCAGGTGACCCGAGTGTCATGAAGAAACTTAGATTTCAGGGTGAAAACTTTTAAAGGGAGGTGGGGAGGGGCTTCTTTCTGCAACTTTCAGAGTTGCTCTATTGCCTTACACAATGTCAATCATTGAATCCATATTTGAATCCATAGTCATAATATAATCACCCAGAACTCTCCCAGAAGTTAATGTGCTGTTAAAGGCATTGGATGTTCTTTCTTGAATACTTTGAAGTCAGACAAAATGACACAAGCTGCTTGTTTTGCACTAGGTTGGCACCCAGTTCATTCGTGGGGTTTCTGGGGGAGAGAGAAAACGGACCAATATTGGAATGGAACTCATTACTGACCCTGCAGTCTTGTTCTTAGATGAACCAACTACTGGATTAGATGCCAGCACTGCCAATGCTGTCTTGCTGCTCCTGAAAAGGTGACTGCAATGGAATCACTGGGAAAGAACCAGCTTTGACAGAAATGCACTCCATAGATCTGCTGTTAAAATGTAGTTAGAATAGTTAACGTGTAGTTACTATATTGTTGGGCTTGTTTTATTCCTTTTTGTACCTTGCACTGGATTCTTGAACAACAGGTTGAACTGTGTTTATTTACTGATTTGTATTGGAAGGAATTTGAAAGAAGAAAACTCCACACAGAGCACAGATATTTGATACCTCTATTATTTTCCACTTTACATTCAGGATGTCGAAGCAGGGGAAAACAATAATATTTTCCATTCATCAGCCCCGGTACTCCATATTCAGATTGTTTGACAACCTGACATTATTGGCTGCAGGAAGAATGCTGTACCATGGCCCTGCTCAGAATGCCATTGAATACTTCAAATCTATTGGTGAGCTTTCTTCTGGAGCTTCAGTCACAACAGTGGACACTGAAAGGAACTTGCTTAAAATGCAGTTGTTTTGAAAAATGACTCAGTAAAAATGACTCTTGAATCATGGGATTCAATGGTTAATGTGCCTCATTGTTTCCTATACCAAAACATGAATTTTTTTTTAATATAACAGTAACATTAATGCAAAGTTGAAAAACCAAGCACTCAGAAATCGAGAAATGCAGAGTTGAGGATGAAGGCTAAACCTTAACTGTTACCTTCTGTGCTTATTAGTAATTCCTTTAAAAGTAAAAAGTAATGCATGTTATATCATAGTATTTAGTTTTGTTATATGAATTGTACACTAAGGCTCCAATTCAGTAAAACACTTAAGCACTTTACCCATAGACATGTGGGTTCAGTAAATCCAAATGATTAAACCTGCCATAAGGAGAAGCAGAAAAATTACTTATCATTAAGTCTATTAGTACCAGCTGATAGGTCAAAATAGAATTAGCAACAACAGACATGCAGTTAGAATTTGGAAGGGCTTATTTGTTAGTTGTCACCTTTGGATATTTTGAATTCTTACAGCTTTCCATTGTGGTGTAAGTTAGTACTCAACATAAGTAAGGGTATCATAGTCTGGCCTATGGTATATTACCTCAAATGCTTTTCCATACATGTTACCATCTGTAGAATGACTTGCTTTAGAGAACTAACACTGTTTCCCTGTAGGTTATGAATGTGAGCCATACAACAATCCTGCTGATTTTTTTCTGGATGTCATTAATGGAGACTCAACTGCTGTGGTATCAAGCAAGGCTGATGTTGATCTAGGTATAAAACTGAAGTTCTTCATACAGTAAGAAGCTGATTTGCAGGGTGACAAAATGTGTTTTGGATTTAACCACTCTGACTCTTTCCTCAAACAGTAAGGACTGCTCTGCCAATGACTTCAATAGCAAAACTCCCATTGTCTTTCATGAAAACCAGATCCAGCGCCCTGTTGTGATACAGTAGTACCAAAAACCAAAATTCGATAACTCTTTGTAACTATATGCTTTGCATGTGTACTTAATGCATACAATATTTGTCACGTTATTGGACTGATTTTGTTTTTCCATTTCTGCAGTGGTAGTTTGTTGCTCATAAATTCAGCTGAGATAATCAATCATTAGTATCACTTTCTTCCGGGACTGGACCATAGGTGGTTATTGTAATCACATTAACACTGCTATAAATTGTTCTACTACAACCCCATGTAGGGATTGATTCTTTTTAATCTCAACAAAATTATACAGTGCGAGGCCCGCTCTACACACAGACTCTGTACAGCTATAACTATTTTAGTTAGGGATGTGATTTTAAAAAATGAAATAACTATATTGGTACAACTCTTAGTGTGGATGCAGTTACTCTAGTATAAAGATTACTTACATTAGCATAGTTTATTCCCGTATGTAAAGATGAACAAACTATATATGGGTATAAGTACTTCTATACCGATATAACTGCATCCACGCTCCAGGGCACTGTACCACTTAACTATGCCACTGTGATTAAAGCAGTACAGCTTTTGTGCGCAGACAACCCCTAACTTTTGTGAGGAAAAGGTTATTTAAGGAATGATTGGCTGTGAGACCCTTCATTCCATGTGGTAAATCTTTGTTACTGAGAGTAAAATTTCTCATTTGCAGGGAGTCCATTTTCCCCTTTGACAGCCTGATCCAAAAGTGACATCAAGGGAAAGACTCCCATGGAGTTCAATAGATTTTGGATCAGGCCCTATATGCACACATGCTGTAGGAGGAAAACATATCCCTTAAGAATGAAGAGACTCAATCAAGGTTGCAGAATGATCCCTGCACAGTATTGGAAGAGTTCCTCAGGGACTCTCCTTTGCTTTCTGTTGAATTAAAGTAATTGCTAGTGGGTTTTTTTGCCCTAAACTAAAAAATGAATATTGTAGTTTTCAGAGACTATAACAAACAAGTGCCTGATTCTGCTTCATTGAATTCAATTGGAGCTTTACCATTGACTCCAATGAGTGCAGGATCAAGCTCCAGATGAGGAGGGCGAGTTCCCCGACACCAAAAACCTATACTGTAACAATCCAGAATTGAATTAATCACAAAACAAAAAACAAAAGTGCAAAAATAATAAAAGCTGCGGTATTTTCAATAAATAAATCTGAGTGTTAGCATATTAGTGACATTTCCGCACTATAATATAAAAATGAATTCACCATTGGCCAGGTGTAACTGATTTAATAATGGTTTAAACAAACCATTATTAAAGTACCAATTCTGCTGCACAATGTAGATAAAATATAAAACTTTGGCCTATAAGATCTAGAGAAATCCCCCCCTCTGCCCATGCAATTCTTGTGTTTTATCATTCTAATCATGAATTGTTTAGAAGATTTATTTATTTATTTATTGAGTCTTTCACACTTGGTAGATTTGAGAAACCAAAATGAATGCAATGATTTCAAACTGATATAGATCAACCGATTCTGGTGAACAGGCAGATATAGCCGTAAATTGTATTGTCTGATCGACAACACAGGGACAGATTCTCTCTGGCCCTGGAGGTGCACAGTATTTTGTATCTCATACTTCTAGACTGAGTGGAATGTATTAATTTATCAATTATAATGGCCTATTTAGTTATCTCATTGCTTAGTAACCAAAACTCTAGCATAACTCTTTGGGCTTGATTGCTGGAGAATTACTTTTTTCTATGAATTCAATAAAGGTAACCAAATATTTTTTCTCTTTAACCTGAAGATAACATTGAAGAACACATCAACCGTGATAAGACTTTGGCAGAGAACTTAGCAGAGCACTATTCCAGTTCCACCTACTACAGAGAAACAAAAGCAGTATTACAGAACTTTTCTTTGGAGAATAAAAAGAAAGTGAAGACAATTTTCAGACAAATTACATATACCACTTCCTTCTTTCATCAGCTCAAGTGGGTGTCGAAACGCACATTTAAAAACTTGATAGGCAACCCTCAAGCCTCCGTAGCTCAGGTAATCATAGTTAATATAACAGTTCTAAGTCCAATTTGATTTAGAGACCATTTATATTTGAAGATGGGCTAGGCACATTTTTGCACCTGCAAATTATTGGGCCTAAAATTTGCATCTAAAACAGGGGTCAGTATCTGAAAATCTGTGCCATAAAATACTAGGCTAAATGATCCCAAATAATCAGCATGACATGGACATGCAACAATTTATTAACTTACATTTACCATTATTTTAAGTGTGTGTGGGGCCTGAGTCTCCTCACACTTATGTCATTAACGACACAATTCTGCCACACTGACTCACAATAAGTAGTACCTTACCCTGCAAGTAGTCCCCTGCAACCATGCCGTGGTACACTGAGAAGTTGATCCTCAGAATCTCATCCTCACCTCTGATCTGTGCACTATGCAAGTCATCTGTACGCCAGGATCTGGCCCACTGCGTTCTTTTTTTTTTTAACAAAGGGAAAGTAAATTAACTCTCAACATATAATTATGTCCTAGTAGCTGAGTCAAAGAGAGTCTCATGGTCTCCTAATATATATATGCAACTTCACATAACGTTGAAATGGCTACACCTGAGGACCATGATATGTTATGTAAAATATATGTAATACAAAACATAGATTGGATGTAGCATGTCTTAAAGGAGGGGAAGCATATTCTATAGTGCAGAGTCTACATGACCTTCTTAACATTGCATTTTTGGAAATTCAGCACAGTATAATAATGTTCATGGATTTTTAAAATCTACAAGTTGCCTTTAAATAAAGAATTTGTTATTGATTTCTTCTGGGGAATAAGAAATTAGGAAATAACATTTATCGTCTTGATCCTGAGGTCCTTAATCCAGCAACACTCCCCTTTGAATTTTATCTGAGTAATACGAGAGGAGATCGAACCCATAATAACAGTTGTACACTATCACCGTTCTAAATTATCTGGATTAAGAAAAAAACATCTTGAGTAAAATAAAATCAATAGCAAAGGGGAAATCGGTTCAGAATCCATCCAGTTAAAAGGTTTTGAGTGTGTGTATCTATATCTGTATGTTGATAGTATGGATATCTCAAATAATTGCATTGCAAAAGCTTGACCTTGTGACAAGAATTATGCTTACAAGAGCTTTCTAATACTCCAGGGTTAATGGTCCTGACTTTTTTCTCACAATCTTTTCTAACTCCCAAACCTCATTAGGAATGGATTTCAAACACAGTCTATAAATGGTACACAGTTCATTAAGCCACGTTTGCTAATCCTCTCCAAGTTGGTCTTGATATGATCCTTTTTTCCCCACTACAATTGGCTTAGTGGCTGAATTATCCCTGACATTTGGTCCTTTCGGCAGGTTCTTAATGATATGGTACCACGTATCAAATGCTTTACAGTGTTAAGACTCATGCATCCCTCATGCTTAACCATGACTGAACTGCCCGATACCATCATTTTTGCTGAGATTTTCTTCACTTCTGCTTAGTCTTAAAAAATTGTGACATACAGATTTAATCATCCAGATTATATCACTGGATTCACTGATAATTTTGCTATTGAAAAAAATTCCAAGTTGCGTGTTTCAATTTACACAGAGCCAGATTCTGATACCCTACTTATGTTGAGTAGCATTTACTGCATGAGTAGAGTTCTGTTTAGTGCAAAGCTGTAAGAATCTGGCCCTTAGGGTTAAATCCTGCCCTTCTTTAGAGCAAAAAGGGTACCAGCAGCTCCAAACCAACAATCCACAAAAGCCAGCATGCTAGGTGAGGTCAGAGCTGCCTAAACTAGTCAATGGGAGATACTGACCAGAGGCGGGAGTCCTCCCCAATCTGGAAGATAGGAACCTAAATCCAGGAGGCAGAGAGGGGCCTAGCTCTATTTAGTAATCCACAAGTGGGCACCCATTATCTGGAGTCAGTCAGCATAGCTACCTAAGGCATTTCTTGTGGAGATAGTTAGGTACCTGCTTCACACCACCCAGAAACAGCCACTGGAGGAAGTGGAGATGGTGCTACTTTATAAGTTTCAGTCCACTGATTAGAACACTCACTTGGGATGAGGGAGACCCATGTTCAAATCCTCCTTCTCTGCCAGAGGGGGAGAAAGGATTTGAACAGCAGTCTCCCACCTGTCAGAAGAGTGCTCTAACTACTGAGCTATGGAATATTCTGAGGTGGGGCTCCCTCAGTCTCTCTTGCTGAAGCTGTTCCACTGTGGATAAAAAAATGAAAGTGTGATTAGGGCAGGGGAACTGGACCTGGGTAGGTTCCCTAACCACTGAGTCATCGCCCCACCCCTTTTCTGGCCTAATGACTGCTCCACTATGCATAAATACTTAAATAGTCATAGTCTGGGATTTAGGCATCTAAGTGCATTTGTGGTTCCCACGCCGAGTTTTTGCATGCTCTAGACCAGGGGTAGGCAACCTATGGCACGTGTGCCAAAGGCAGGGCCGGCTCCAGGCACCAGCTAAAGAAGCAGGTGCTTGGGGCGGCCACTACCAAGGGGCAGCACTTGGGCCGCTATTGGGGTGGTATGTCCGGGTCTTCAGCGGCAATTCGGCAGTGGGTCCCTCAGTCCCCCTTGGAGCGAACGACCAGCTGCCAAATTGCTGCTGAAGAGTGGAGTGGTGCAATCGCGCTGCCGCGGCTTTTTTTTTTTATTTTGCTGCTTGGGGCGGCAGAAAACCTGGAGCCGGCCCTGGCCAAAGGCGGCACGCGAGCTGATTTTCAGTGGCACTCATACTGCCTGGGTCCTGGCCACCGGTCCGGGGGGATCTTCATTTTAATTTAATTTTAAATAAAGCTTCTTAAACCTTTTAAAAACCTTATTTACTTTAGATTCAATAGTTTAGTTATATATTACAGACTTCTAGAAAGAGGCCTTCTAAAAACATTAAAATGTATTACTGGCACGCGAAACCTTAAATTAGAGTGAATAAATGAAAGACTCCACTTCTGAAAGGTTGCCGACCGCTGCTCTAGACCTTCTCCATCTTCCCATCTCTTATCACCCTCTATCTAGGTACCATGAGTACATTTCTTTTCCATCTGTATTCACCACCTAAATATTTTATGTAGTTTTTGCAATTTTGAACTTTAAAAAAAAAGTTCATTACAATACAAATTTAAATTGTAGTTCTCTTTGTTAATTATTTATTTTATTTTATTTTAGCTGTGTGTTACAATTTTCCTGGGACTAATTGTAGGTGCCATTTTCTTTGGGATAAAAGATGATCTTACCGGTGTGCAAAACAGGTTAGTCAACTCAGGGAGCGAATCTCAACGGGGCTGACAAAACTTTGCTGTTACCATCATAAGATAATGAAAATTTTTGAGGCTGAAAATGAACTTTTCTTGTCTTTTGTGAGATACCATAACTACCACTTTAGAACAAATGCATACCTGTAAATCATAAATTACAAAATAAGCACCGGTCCTGCCATGAGCTCTATGTGGCTAGATCCCTTCACCTGCATGAAGCTCATTGTAGACTCAAGGCCTAAGGACCCATTTCTGCAACCCTCACTCATGTTGTCTACTACCTTGTGCAAGTAGTCCTGGTGAAATCAGTGGGGCTACTTGCATAGTAAGGTACTCTGCACTGCAAGTAAGGGTGGCAGCACTGGATCCTAAGTTTGCAGTGAAAGATTCCTGAAAATTATACAAAATATTCAAAATGCATAACTGTACATTAATCACTTCAACAATTAAACAAACAGTATCTGGAAAGACTTCCCTGAGGTAAAATTCAAGGGCCAAATTTTTCAGACTTTAGTTGCCTGAAGTTAGGCAACTAAAGCCCTGATTCTGCAAGCACTTATACACATGCTTAACTTTACAGAGGTGAACCTAAAAAGGTTACTTTAATGTGTGAATGACTGGGGCCTAAATTTCTATTTGGTACCTAAATAAAAGTGGCCTGATTACCAGAGTGATTGAACATCTGCAACTGTGGGAGCTGTTGGTAGTCAGTACCTCTTAAAATCTGGCTATTTTTATTAAAGTGTCTCAGAATCTGTGTATGCCAGGGGCTTAAATTTGGCATCCATATTTGACAATTTTTGCCTTTCATTTTTGCAGGTAAACCCATCTCCAGTTGCTCATAATTTTCTCAAATTCCTTGTAGACTCAAATTTTTGAACTCATATTTGTGCTCAGTCTGAAGGTGATTTAAACAAAGTATTGAGTAAAGTCAGTCAAATCATTTTTCATTCATTTCATTCTGACAAGCAACAGATGTCACCCACATATTCCAGTCATAAACATTGAACTCAGTTAGCTCAAGATTTGCTAAAGCTTCAGTCTTAGGGCCAAACCTGCTTCCGTTGAAGTTAATGGAAGTTTTACCATTAACTTAACCAGGAGTGGGCTGAGTCTCTTAACTTGTTTAGTAGATCTCACTGAAACTTAAAAAATTATACAACTATGAAGAAAAATGGTTTAGCAGTTTGAATGAAGATGGTTTAAAACTTTTCTACTTGTTTTCCCAAGCCTATTTTAAGGACACATTTATTCAGGATTCATGTGCTAATGACATCTCACTTAATGACGCCTTGCTTCTCTGGTGATAGGTTATTAAATGTTGTGAATTAGTTGAGTAAGCCAACAAGACAAAAAAAGCATAATAAAATATACTTTTTCCATTTATATTTTGTAAAGAAATCTTAGTTATATAAATCCATCCTACAGTTTACACCTTTAAATCTCGACTGAGAAATAAGGAGAGAAACAGACAATTTGTGCATGAATTATGGAGTATGTGGAGTAGCAAAGCACATACTAGTGAATGCCAGTAGTTCTTTGGAAGAGTTTAGACATAGTCTATTATAAAAACTACTGAAACTATATTAAAAATAACTAACTGAATAAAGCACTTATGTAGCTGATTTTATAAGTGTAAATATTTGTTTTACCATAGAATTGGAGCAATGTTCTTCGTGACCACCAACCAGTGTTTCAGCAGCATTTCAGCTATTGAACTTTTTATTGTGGAAAAAAAGATATTTATGTAAGTAAAGCTTGATGTAATGGGTAACACTGCTTATTGTTAGCGATGCTTATTCAACTGCTAGTCTTTTTTGTTGCCTTACTAAACTGTCATTTAGATATGACAATTTAGTTATTCAGACTGGTCAAATTATTCACTGCAAGTAATATTCATTGCAAACATTTTTTTAATCTCGTTTATGAGTTGTTTGCAAACCAATTATCATTTCTTTGGATGGTTTTGTCCATAAATGCTAATAGTTTGGATAAATACTATTCACTTCTGTTACCAGAATCATATGGAGTTGATACTAATTGGATACTTGGAACGTTACAGGCTTTATGAGTCACAAAATGAGAGAATTACATATTTCTGTAAGTTAAATGTATTTTGATGATGTAAGATGTACACTAAAGACTGTGGGCCATACTCTGAGAGGTTTGTGTACAGCAATATGCATGTATATTTGCATATGTAATTATAATGACATCTTATTGGCCATTTGCATGTGTAATTACAGTATGTGCACAAATACAGTCTTATTTTTCCATCTGGAATTGCATGCATGACTTATCAAAACCTGTCCATATGTGAAAATGATTTGATTGCTTTATAATTGATATAATCTGTAATATGTTGTATATATTTCTCTGTTCTAGACATGAATATATCAGTGGGTACTACAGAGTGTCTGCATACTTCATCTCAAAGCTAATGGCTGATCTAATACCCATGAGGACTTTACCAAGTATCATCTTCACCTGTATAATTTATTTCATGTTAGGCAAGTGCCCTATTCACAAGCTGCATTAAAACTAAAAAGAACATTGCTTCAGAACCAACAATGTACACTCATTTTATGCCTCTGTCAATCATTTCAGGTATCCAGGAATCTTCCTTCTTCCACTTAAAAAAAAATCATTTTCTCTGTTTAAACTCCATGTACCAATGTGGCATAATTTCTCTTGCTTGATGAGTGAAATGTCATGAGATTGCCATTGGTGCTGCTATGCAATTTGCTGGACTGGGCACACTTGCAAAGTTTCAAGCATTCGTCATAGTCTGTGATATGTCCCATCTGCACTTTTATTGGAAACGGGTTTAAGCATCATTCCTAGATGGTTCCATCTCGCTAATTTCCATGCCATTATCTTTTCTTTTAGTGACTTTTAATCATTCTAGCACAAAATATTTTTCATTACATTTGGCCCTGCTGATAAAACCCCCTGTAAAAGAAAAGTGTGATTATAAAAACTCAAGCTCCTGGGAACTGATATTAGCCTGCTCTTTTCAGTCGTTTCCCCTGGTAGTAAGGACAATTTTAAAATTGCAGACATCCATTTTAGACCATTCATGCAATTTCAAACACCATGCCTGCTACACATTTCAGGAAGGTCAGATTGAAATATTTAATGGAGCAAGAAATTCAGACAAGAAACTTTCAGTATGTTTCAAAACTTAATAAAGAATTAATAATAAGATGTTAGCAGACCAAGGTGCAGGAACTAGGGGTTCTGGGGGTACTGCTGCACCCCCTGGCTTGAAGTGATTTTCATTATATACAGGTTTACAGCTTAGTTCAATGGCTCTCAGCACCCCCACTATACAAATTGTTCCAGCACCACTGTCAACAGAATGCAAGTACAGAACAAAAATCATCACTTGCTCTAGTCTGAGTTTTTCCCTTAAAGAAACGAGACATTATCGCACTATTAGGATATACAGACTACAGAGAGAATGTTTACATGGCTGTGAAACAGGGGCGATTCAGAAACTAATGCCTAATTTACAGCTGCCAACAACCCCTGACTCATGAGAGTCCCATCCCCAATGGAAACGGGTGAAATATTGGATATTTATTGCATGTGATCTACTGCTGTATGGGGTGAGGCATGAGCTGCTTCTTGTTCAGTTTTTCTGTGGTGATAACTTGAGCCCTTAGTTAATCAGGAAGTCTCCTCCTTTATCTTGGCTTGGCTGAGACATGTTACAGCTTTTTCTCCCTCCATTTCATTGAAAAAGTCCATTACAATCCCCCATCTCCTTCCACAAATACTGTATAAACATCAGTTCTATTCTAGACAAAATCCCTAGTCTTTGTGCCCATGGGAGTCTGAACTTCTTTTCCCCAACTGGCAAGGCATAGGAATTTGGGACACTGATCCTTGGGCCTTGCAGCCAGTGATCCAAAGTGTATGGTGTGGTGGTGTAAAGAGAGCAGATTTCCTTGAATCAATCCTCCCACAAAATTTATTCTAATAAGTGGGGCCAACTACATACATTAAGATAGTACACATTGACTATGGTACAAGTTCTGACAAAATTATACTAACAGCCTTCTTGTTCTGCTCCCTAAGGTTTGAAGCCAAGAGCAGATGCCTTCTTTATAATGATGTTTACTGTTATGATGGTATCCTACACGGCCACTGCTATGGCGCTAGCGATTGCAACAGGACAGAATGTAGTGGCTGTAGCTAATCTACTCATGACCATCTCGTTTGTTTTTATGATTGTGAGTAGCATTATTATGTTTTTATTTATTTAGACGTAAACCCAAGCAACTGTGAAGTTCAGAACCAGATTGAGATCTCAATTTGAATTCTGCAAAAAGATCAAGAATCTGGGGCTTTCATGTTCCACTTTGTCCCAGTACATACATTAACCAAAATTGCAAAGTTCAGGCTTGTTTCTGAACTTCTCTAGAAATTTGGGGTTAAGGTGGGTTTTGGATCTGATGTTCTAGTTAGGGCCAAGTTTAGTGATGAAAATAATTGGGAAGAAGAAGGGAGGGATCATGCCACAGCTAAGAGTGGATGTGGCATGGTGCATGATGCTCCATCTGCTCTGCAACTAGTGCATAGTCCCCTGTAAGACTGTTGCAGCCAGCATGATTTAGAGAGGACCTTAGCTGATCCAGGGCTGGGGGAGCAGAGAAGTGGCTTAGACTCACATTTCCACTGCTCTCCTCACCTGAGCCAAGGATAAAGTCCCTTAAATTATGAGACCACTAACTTACTAACCATCAACAAGGAACCCAACTATCTATTAATAGGCCACATACAAAAGAGATGTGAGTTGGCTGCAGTGCAGTGTGGATAGAAGCATGTCCAGATTTCCACGTGGGGAAACGCCGCATTGGACAGCGATCTCAGGGCCACTTGAGGAAAACTTTTTCCGAACATTCTCGGTGTGGCTCTTCAAAAGTGCCTGTCTGCCTTGTTTTTGTCTAGTTGCCATAGAGAAGCAAAGGCAGAGTTTGGAGAATAGAAAATACAATTTCATATTATAAAAACCGTAGCTTAGCAAAAACCTGATTTGGGGTTCTTCCCTAACAACTAAAAGCATAGTACACCAGCAACCATCCTCTATAGGAGTTTACTTGTGTGTTCTGACTGGAGGATATGAACCCCTTATTATCCTCCACTGTAATATGACCCAGACTTCTGTATAGCATATAGACCTAATGGGAGTTACTTGTGCACATTTGATTAGTAATGGTGACTCTGGGACTTAGATGTTTTATTGTGTCTTTACGGTCTACAGATTTTCTCTGGGTTGTTGGTAAATCTTACAAGCGTCATGTCTTGGCTTTCCTGGCTGCAGTATTTCAGCATCCCTCGATATGGCATGACAGTAAGTGCTATGTTTTCCTGTGCATTGTGTTTAGAAGTATTTGTCAAAATGGACCATCTGAATCTGATGGGAGAAATGAATCCAGGTATCATAGATTAGTGAGTAAAGAGCAAGTTATTTAAACATATGGAAATTAAAACTTGACATGGCATACTTTAGTCAGGTATCATGAGGCATTTATGGATACAGCAGCTAAAAGTGATTGTAAGAGGTTAAGTGTCTCCTATCTGCAAACAGTTCAAATGTGCAGAGATGTGCAGGTATTTAAATAACTATATATCTCAGTTATAACTATATTGGGATACAGTTTGCATAAAACACTATATAAAATGAAATAGTATTGTATTACTTAAAAGAAATTTGCTGTCTTTCACATAGTTGCTTCAGTCACAGAAAATATTTAGCTTTTTTAAAAAAACTGAAAGTGAATAGGTGGAATCATACGAGTAATTGCAGGAGGTGGACTGGATAAGAGTTGGATCTTTTCCATCTCTAACTACTATGATCTTATTTTTAGGAAGCTGAGTCAGTAATGCAGTTATGATGGAAAATATGGAGTCTTTTGAAAGCGCTGGGTTAGACAGCTGCTGTATAGATGACCTCTGTCATATGGGGTGCTGAATAAACTATAGTCTTACATCATGTATACAACTATACTCTTACAACAAAATCAGCTATGCCACTGTTAGAAAAGATGGATTTGTCTGAGATCATAAGCTATGATGCCATAACATTTTTTAAGTTAAATTTGATTTTTAGTAAGTATCTCATCCAGTTGGTTTGTCATCTCTTTAATAGTCATTCAGTTTTTTTCTTTTATCTTAAAAGGCTTTGCAAATTAATGAATTTACTGATCTGAAATTTTGCTCTGGTATCACTAATACAAGTCAGACTGATACGAACTGCACGCGGGTTAGCCAACCGTAAGTATATATTTTGCATTAAAATGAATCCCACTACTGTACAAGGCATCTACAAGACTGCAAGCGTTTTTTTGAGTGCTCGAGAATTTGACATGCATTCACCTCCTACAGTAGGATTCTTTACAGTAATATTTCTTTAGTATTAAGAAAAAAAGCATTTGCGTTTGGTTTTTTCCATTGTATGTGCTAAGATAACATGCTATAGAGGCCATTAGCAAAACAACCAGTAAAGGTATTCATAGCAATATTGATATGCCTTTGTCACTTTGCATTCATTATGTCTATTAAAACAAAAACACTTTCCCCCCCCCCCAACAGCATATCAGGCAACCTTGCAATATCTACTCACCCACTCTCCTCGTAGCCTCTCCTGCTACAAAACTATTAATCATACAACATGAAAAAGAAAATAATAAATTGAAAAGAAAATGATCTCTTATCTTGGGTACTTATATGATCCCCTGACCATAGTATCTGACCACTTCACAGTCTTTAATGTAATTATCCTCACAGCACCACTGTGGGGAAAGGAAGTACTATTATCCTCCATTTTACAGACTGGGGAGGCACAATGGGTATGTCTACACTGCATCTGGGAACAAGCCTCCCAGCCTACATCTATAGACTTGTGCTAGTGGGACTCATGCTAGCATGCTAAAATTAGCTGTGTAGACATTGCACCTGGGTCTCCCAAGCATGGAAGGGAGGCTTGAGAGCCTGAACAAAGCAACATCTACACAGCTAGTTTTAGCGGATTAGTATTAGCAGGGCTTGCGCAAGTCTGTGGACCCGGACTGAAAGGCTCATTCCCAGATGGAGTGTAGACATATCCAGAGAATAAGGCCTGGTCTACACTAGGAAACTAGGGTGGTATAACTATGTCACTCAGGGATGTGAAAAATCCACCCTGATTGAAGCAGTTAAACCAACTTAACCTCCAGTGTAGACAGTGCTAGGTTGATGGGAGAATTCTCCTGTCAACCTAGCCACGCCCCCCCTTGGGGAGGTGGAGTACCTATGCCATCGAGAACCTCTGCCGTTGGGGTAGTTAGTGTCGTCACTGAGGTACTACAGTGGTGCTGAAGCATCACTGAAGCATTTTAAGTATAGATGCACCCTAAGTGACTTACTCAAAGTTGCACAAAAAAGTTTGTGGCAGAACTGGATATTGAATTTGGGCTCTTCAGTCCCAGGTTAGCACCCTACCCACTGGACAACCCTTTCTGGGTAGTTTAAATGTGTGTAAGGTGTTGTAATCTTATCTCAAGTCAATCAAGAGAAGAAAAAATGGAATTTAAATCTTTAGGTTCTGGGGGTCAGGAACTCCTGACATGTGAAATGTCTCCATGCATTTTTCTTAAGACTTGGCTGCTGCAAAAATGCCTTTGTTGTCATGTGGTATTCCAGCTTAAATGAACATAACATAACAGACACCTAACAAAGAATTCACTTTTTAAAATCTCTGTATGTATTTGTAGGTATTGTACCGGAGAAGAATATTTGAAAAGCCAAGGCATTGAGGCAACTTCCTGGGGCCTGTGGCAGAATCATGTGGCTCTTGCATGCATGACATTAATTTTCCTTACAATTAGTTATCTGAAACTGCGCTTCATGAAGAAGTTATCTTAAAACAAAAAAGTGTAAATAAACTGTAATTCACACTGTTTGGATAGTTTTATAAGTTAGAAAACTGACTTGATTTTTAGTTAATAGTACTCTTTTGTATCTTACCTCTTGCCTCAAAATTTAACAAAGTTAACAAAAATCTTCAGCAATACTAAATATTCATTGAAATGCACTTTTTGGAAATGTACAGTATGCCTGAATTTTCTTTATGGTCATGAAATGTACATATCAGTATTCATCTCGTCATTAGACCAATTGTAAAGGCAATTTTTTACTGCATGCTATTTGTTAAAATACAGAACAATTATGAAGTGGTAATAATTAATGGCTCCATCCACAAAGAAAAGGTTCCATGGTTGGACTTATTTTCTTAATTTTGCACATCCAGAGTGATACTCTGACCCCCAAAAAATAATCTATTTTTAAAGTCCTGGAACACTAAGTTAATATTTTAATATTTCCTATTTCCCTCCTCCACACACACTCCACCACATTGTAGTCATCATATTTGCCATGGGCCAGATTTTGCCTGGCCCTTATATGGTTGCATAGTCGGTGGTGAGGTGGGGAAGGCTAAGAAGCTGCCAACCTTTGTGTAGTCTGCATAAGAACTAGGAAGAATTGTAGCCCCTGTGGTTAGTTGGGGCATGCTGGGAGTGTCTTATTCCTTGGGGTGCAGTGCCGCAAAAGGAGAAACAGGCAGAAGGTGAGGTTATGGCTTTGCCCCACCTCTCACATCTGCTCACTGGTCAGATGTAAAATCGGTTTGCATGGCTTCGGTAATGTGGAAATATTTATTGCTGAATACAAACCTTAACTATCATGCATGGGAAAATGTGCATTAAAATATACATGCCAAATATAATGTATGTTTTCTTTGCACAGTGTTTCAGTTAGGAACACAGAAATTACCATGCAGCAACAGACCAGTAATCTACTTTGGTGTCCTAGCTCCACTGTGAGATTTTTTTTAAAGTAATAATTTTTTGGTTATTTTTATTTGTCTTCTGGTTTCTGAGCTCTTAGGGTGAATTTGCTTCATGTTTTCAAGCTTTATTCTGTAACCACGTGGGCTACAAACTTCTTTGAAGTGAGAGCTGAGATTCTCATGTAATCTCTTGATTCCAGCCACTGAGGGTTTAAGGAAAACACTAAGCATCGCCAGACTCATGATCAAATAGTGAAAGCTGGCAACACTGCCTTAATAACATACTACAGCTGTAATACATTAACATGTAGTCTCTACAAGTAAATAAATTATCACTTTATGTTGCATTTTAAATTTCCTTATGTGAAGTACCTCCTGTTTTTGTGTTATCTTTCTCAATGGTGGACAGAAAAGGTTGTGTCTGGGGCTTGAGAACATATGCATTGTCATTAGTGAAGTGTCAGTAAAACACTTTTTGAAAAAATTGAAGAGCCCTTTTATATGCACGTGGGTTGTAATACACTGCAGCATGGTTTTCCCTGAAGTCCTAAAAGCTGGTATCCCGCCATTTTTAATTTTCTTCTCCATGTATTTTCTTTACCGAAATCCTCCCTCTTCTTTATTTTAGGTTACTAGCAAAATAAATCAGGTAAGCTGTAGTTTTAAAATTTCCAAATGTTTCAGACCTTTGTTGTTGACATTAATTCTATTTATATCGTAGCTACTGCTGTTTCCTAAAGTCATGGGGAGAAACCCAGTTAACGTGTGAATTCAAACCATAGTGATGTAACAGATAAAATATAATTACTGTGTATTTTCTACCAAGGCATTTATCAAAAGTATGAAGCCATGTTTCATAACTGATTTTATAACATGGTTCGTAATAGTGTCTGATGGATGCTGGTACAGTGATGGTTCCTCACTGTGCCACTATCCAATATACTGACATTCTGACTAGCATAGAGATCATGCCTGTTTACTTCATTCAATCACAGCAAGTCACTCCTGGAAAGTACAGTCTTTTAGAAACACATTTGTGCATCTGTGAATAAGCTGGTTTCTGAATGGTTGAAATTTTATTTTTAACCTTTTCGGGACATAATGGTCAGTCACACAGCAATGTGAGTGGCTGACACAAATTTTTGGGTGGTAGAACTGATTGTTAGTTATTCATATTATGTATGTTTGTTCCATTAATTAAAATATAAAATGTACCTCTTAACAGTCATTGAACTGATTCCAATAATACTATGTACTATTTGATTCTTGTCTTCCTTCTGACCTGTCACAAAATAAGCTGTTTTGTCACAATCTCCAGTGAGATATCTGAACTGTACAGTATATGCAAATGATATATTCCTGTATAACAGAAGCAAATTTGTATGTAACAGTGATATTTATTATGCAAATCTTCTAAAAATCATCTATCACAGTCAAGGTAAATGACCATCAAAGTAGCCAATAGCTCACCAGAGCCATGGCCTTAAAATCAACAGGTTCCTAAGCAAATGGTTTGTACCATGCTCACAAATAAAGCCTTTATCTGACTGTGCCACTGATTTTAGTGCATTATTTTCCTAGTCCCTCTTTTGTTGTTAGAGCCAACCATTTACACGGGGTTCTTGAAATTGGCATCACACATCTATAACTGGGCAATATTAAAAGGAAAATATTGGATTTTATTGCACAGTTTTCCAGGATAACCACATCGATACCCTTGGCAGAATGTATTTTTATATATAAAAATAAAGCGTCAGTGAATAATGTCGCTGTTTATTTTTAAACTTTTAGGGGGGGGATTTTGATTTCAATGTTGTCAGTTGCACAAGAAGCGCCTGTACTCGACACACTTGCGCTCTCTTCCTCAGGCGCTTTTCTTGAGCGGGGGAGGGGGCACAACAGACGGCGCCAGTGTGCGCGCACGGAGCAGAGAACAAAGGACGAGGCGGCTGCGTCCCTGGCCGGGCCGTTGAAAGGGGCGCGCGCTCCCAGTGGCAGCCGTTAAAGCCGTTACTCTGCACGCGCGGGGGGGGGGGGGGGAGGGGAGAGACAACTGCGCGCGGGCGAGAGGGGCTGCCTGAGAAGTGAGAAGGGGGGAGGGGGATGGGCAGGCGCGAGCCTCCCAAGCCAGGAGCCGCGTCCCAGCCCATCAGCGCGAACCGAGCACCCGCCACCCTACTTCGGCACGTGCCTGCCCGCGCATCCTTCTCCCCTGCCCATTGCTGCGCAGGCCAGTGCGGGGCGGTAGCAGGCGCTTCGCTGCCGCAGGGGCCGGGAGCGGGGCCGGGATCCCAGCAGCAGCTGAAAATCCAGCCACGACTCCCCCGTGAGCCGTGCAAGGTAAGGGTGACGGTAACTGTGCTGCGGGGAGAGGGGTTCAACCCCACTATTACACACCTACTACAGCCCAACCATGTACCACCCCCCTGCACTGCAGCCAGCTCTACACCTACCCGTGTACAACCCCTATCTACACCCTGCTCATATACACCTACACCCCATCCGCACCGCAACCATCTCTACACCTACAGCCCAACCATGTACCACCCCCCATCTACACCCTGCTCATACACACCTACACCCCATCCGCACTGCAACCCTCTACACCTACAGCCCAACCATGTACCACCCCCCATCTACACCCTGCTCATAAACACCTACACCCCATCCGCACTGCAACCCTCTCTACACCTACAGCCCAACCATGTACCACCCCCCATCTACACCCTGCTCATAAACACCTACACCCCATCCGCACCGCAACCATCTCTACACCTACAGCCCAACCATGTACAACCCCTATCTACACCCCGCTCATACACACCTACACCCCATCCGCACTGCAACCCTCTCTACACCTACAGCCCAACCATGTACAACCCCCCATCTACACCCCGCTCATACACACCTACACCCCATCCGCACTGCAACCATCTCTACACCTACACCCCAACCATGTACAACCCGCTCATACACACCTACACCCCATCTGCACCGCAACCTCTATACACCTACAGCCCAACCATGTACAACCCCCTCTGCACCGCAACCAGCTCTACACCTACCCGTGTACAACCCCTATCTACACACCGCTCATAAACACCTACACCCCATCTGCACCGCAACCATCTCTACACCTACAGCCCAACCATGTACAACCCCCCATCTGCACCCTGCTTATACACACCTACACCCCATCTGCACTGCAACCATCTCTACACCTACAGCCCAACCATGTACAACCCGCTCAGACACACCTACACCCCATCTGCACCGCAACCATCTATACACCTACACCCTGACCATGTACAACCTGCTCATACACACCTACACCCCATCTGCACCGCAACCAACTACACCCCACCTCATACATACACATCTACACCCAAACCTTATACAACCCATCTACACCCCATCCAAACCCCTACACCTCCATTTATACCCCACCCCATCCATCCATACTTAAAGTCCCCATCTACACCTACACCCCACCCATACACCTATACCTACCCCCATACACATCTATAACCCAATTTGCACTGCACAAATACATACATCATCCTACCCATACACAACTGCCCCCCCAATTTACATCTACATCCCCCACCCATACACCTCCCCATCTACACCCCAACCACATACAAATATCCTTTCAGAGAAGTGACAGAGAAACTAGATAACCCTCAGTCCCTTTATAGAAATGTTTTTAGTTCTCATTTAAAGTAAAGTTAAACAATAGTAAATATTGTGCAAAAAAATAGTCTGTATGAAAAGCACTTCTGTAAGTACATTATAAATATAAATATATACTCAAATCACTGAGTCTTTATAACTCTTGGTTTGGTTGATTTATTTTTAGTCTTATTACCCTTTCATTTCTTTACATTGATTTTATAAATCTATACCTCCCCCACATACAATCTAATATTTTTTGTCTGTAACTGTGTGACACTTACAAACATAGTCATTGCACTGAACATTATGTTGTCTAAATCATTAATAAGGCCCTACCAAATTCAGGGTCCATTTTGGTCAATTTCATGGCCAGAGGGTTTTAAAATTGGTCAATTTCACAATTTCAGTTGTTTACATCTTGAAATTTTATGGTGTTGTAACCATGGGGGTCCCAACTCAAAAAGGCACTGTGGGGGGACTTTGCAAATTTGTTGTAAGGGTGTCGCAGGATTGCTACCCTCACTTCCATGCTGCCTTCACAGTTGGGCTCTGAAGGCAGCAGCAGTGGAGCTTCCTGAAGAGGGAGGAGGCTCCTGGAGGTGGAGAGGAGTCTGATCTCCCCATTCTGCTAGATGTGCCCCAGCCAGGAGCTCCTATCTGCTAGTCTGCACAGGCTGGAGAGGGACAGGACTTGCTCTTCCCCTGCACAGCTCCTTGTCGGGGGAGATCAGACCCACCTCTGGGTACTTCCCCTGGCTGCGGGAAGCTCCATGGCTGGGCAGCAACCCCAGTGCTTCCTGCAGCTGGAGGAGGTTCCTGCAGGCATCTCCCCCTTGCTGTTGGGAGCACCAAAACTGAGGGTTTATAGCTGCTAGTACCTGCCAGTGGTGGATTAACACAGGGGCCCTGGCCAATTTCTGGGTCCCTGGAAAAATGGGCACCCTGAGCCCTGGCAGAATCCTTGGTGGTGGAAGCCCCAAGCCCAGCTCTGGGCTGCCTCTGGTGGTGGGTCTGATCTCCCTACTGAGAGCGGCAGTGCAGGGGAAAGACAACTGTCCCGGCCCAGCCCGGCCTGGACTAGGAGCCTCTGGTTGGTGCGCTCCCGGCAGCACGGGGAGATCAGATTTCATGGGGAATGACTTATTTCACAGTTCGTGACATATTTTTCACTGCCGTGAAATTGATAGGGCCCGAGTTATTAAGTATAATATAAAAGTGGACAAAGTTAGCCATAATACAGGTGTGGTACTTGTCTTGTCTCTTTGTAGGCTCTTGTTTGCATTATATTCAAGTTACAATATGAAAAAGCAAAATATTGTATCTTGTTTAGTAAAGACTGAAAGTTCTGCTGTTGCCTTCTTTCCAGATATGTAACTTTATGGAGATGATTTGTTCATTGGTGGGTTCAAAAACTGAGTAATGCTTTGAGGAAAAGGCTAACAGGTAAATAGTAGTTTGAAGGAATTGGGCTTTATTTAAAAAAAAAAAAGACATAATAGTGTCAGGAGGTATTTATATGTCATTTCTCGGATAATGGCATTCAATTTTGGTATGCTGTGGTTGACTGAAATCTTCCTGTTATTATATAGTTGTTTTTTTTAAAAGAGGAATTAATAGGATATGAGAATGTCATGAATGTTACCATACATGTAGGTTTCTTCCACAACAAAACATTAAAATTATATTTTAACTACTTGTTTCTATTGATTTTTTTATTGTGAATAAAAAAAATTAAAAATAGTAACTTTTACTATAATTATTTTTGTTATAAACAGCAGAAACATCCTTCCAGAATGACAGAGAACCAGCCACACAGCAGTATTCAGATATCAGAACCAAGTACCAATGGCTTCCCCTGGAGAAAACTGTCCTCTATAGAAAAGCCAAAGTTTCCTGCAGAAGCCACTGTGACCTTTCACAACATCTGCTACAGAGTGAAAGTGAAGAGTGGCTTTTTATATTGTCAAAAAGCCGTTCCTAAGCAAATTTTGAAAGATATCAAGTATGTATTTAAAAAAGGTCTAGCGTATGTTGTTTGTTTTCTTTTTCATACAACTTAGTCAACAACCTCATGTCAACATCCATCAGATAGATTCAGGAATGATTGATAAAATGACTGTAAAAACCCAGTTTTTGAATTCACACTTTATATGTTAACTTTAGTATAAGTTTATAAAACAGAATTAATGTGATATTGATACATTTAATACATGAGGTTTACAACATCAGTTGTGTGTTATTTAAACTTAATGCTGTACTGATATATTATTACTTTTCTAAATGTTGTATAATAATTTGAAAGAAAAAAAGTGAAGAAATTATCTGAACTGGTAGTTTAGAACCCTTATATAGAAGCGTTGACAGTTCAGTTGTAATTTGTGATTCATATTGAAATTCTGATGTATTTGAGAGTTTGAAAATCACTTTCCAGATGCTTAACTCAAGGCCTACCTTAGTTCTGATGGCAAAGAGATGTCTAATCACGTTTGTGTGCAAGTCACCAGTTTGTAGGCATAAACTGTAAATTCTCAGGAAAAATGTGTATAGGTATGCAATTGGACCTGAACTTTGGGAGAAAAAGAGAAGCTAAAAGTGTGGGGTTTTTGTTTTTTAATTTGTTAGTCTCTAACGTGCCACAAAGACTCCTCCTTGTTTTTTGCTGATGCAGATTAACACATCTACCACTCTGAAATATAATTTAGTATTTCAAAACTAAAAATACTTGCTAGAAGATCATTAAATTTTTTATAATTTTGTTATTTCACATAGCTGAGGAACATCACCAGTTCCCAAAGGATTTGATTTTTACAATACCACACACACACACAAAAAAAGGCCTTCAAATTAAGTGAATTAATCTACAAATAGAACCATGTATTCAGGAAGTGTTGCTTTTGTTTGCAGTGGGATTATGAGACCAGGTCTTAACGCAATTTTGGGACCCACTGGCAGTGGCAAATCTTCGTAAGTATTGAAGCAATGAAAGGACTTGTTTTATGTTATCCATATTCATCACGTGGAAAAACCATGCCAAACAGAAAATGTGCCTGCATAATTATAGTACGGATGATTAGGAACACAAGAGCCAAGTGTTCAAATTGGCTTCAACCCAAATTCTTAATATGCCCCAAACTGTATCTTTATCACCCAAACGACAATTCAGATTTCCATGCTCAAAAATAAAGTATCTGGAGTTCAGCTACTTGATTTAGGAGTACAAACTAAATTTGTGATGTAAATCTAAATTTTGGAACCTTTTCCAGCTGGCATAAATTGCAGTAGCTAATAGGCTGCTCAAACCTTTGCCAAGGCCAGCACAAAAGCTTCCTAAAAATCAGGGAGCCCTAACTCTGACAGTCCCACCTCTGCTTATTGAGTGAGCAGATCTTGTCACAGGAGAAAAGCTGGGCTTGCATTTCAGCATCAAAATTGTGCGCACAACACATTTTGTTAACTGGATTTGTATGCCAAATTTATCTTCTACCTACTCCACTGTTCAAAGATTTCCTCTTCAGAACCCTTTTGGGAGCCTGATTTTTCTTTTTCTAGGCTATTAGATATCTTAGCTGCAAGGAAAGATCCTCACGGGCTCTCTGGAGAGATTTTGATAAATGGAGCTCCTCGGCCTGCCAATTTTAAATGCATCTCTGGATATGTGGTACAGGTAAATGAGCCTGCAGTTACTGTCTGCCTTTACTGTTTTAACTTCCCTCCAGAGAGAGAGGGACAATCTGGATTAAAACTAACCACTAATTGATTCATACAGACCTGTGATGAGAATTATGGTATAAAATTTATTGACAAAAGAACCTGATACAAAATGTAGAAACCAGTGTAGTGTTTCTTACTCTTTTTCTAGTGTCCCATTTTTTGATATTTTTTTTTCTATCGTAAACAAACACCTCATGTGACATTTGATAGTTTTTCAATTTTCTACTACACTTTGGTTATTATACTGGATCTGACTGAATTTCACCTGAATTTGAATTTATTTTCATTGGCCTCAAAGACTACAATAAGATGTTAAAAACAAAGAAAATCTTCTCTTATTTTCAACCCAATTGTTATGTTTCTAATTGTTGCTGAAAATTTGCAGGAAAATGACCTGCAGTTAGAATCATAGAATATTAGGGTTGGAAGAGACCTCAGGAGGTCATCTAGTCCAACCCCCTGCTCAAAGCAGGACCAACACCAACTAAATCATCCCAGCCAGGGCTTTCTCAAGCCGGGCCTTAAAAACCTCTAAGAATGGAGATTCCATCATCTCCCTAGGTAACCCATTCCAGTGCTTCACCACCCCCCTAGTAAAATAGCGTTTCCTTATATCCAATCTAGACCTCCCCCACTGCAACTTGAGACCATTGCTTCTTGTTCTGTCATCAGCCACCACTGAGAACAGCCTAGCTCCATCCTCTTTGGAACCCCCTTTCAGGTAGTTGAAAGCAGCTCCCCCCTCGCTCTTCTCTTCTGCAGACTAAATAACCCCAGTTCCCTCAGCTTCTCCTTGTAAGTCGTGCCCCATTGTTGATTCTTTCAGATGTGTCTACTTTACATTTATTTCAATATTATTTTTATTACAGTATTGTCTTGAGGTGTCAGCTAGGATAAGGGCCCAATTGTATTCGCTTTTTACAAAGTTATTTACATTACAGTTTTTTCATTTGTCCTGTTATTACTTTTATATTCAGATTTCTGCTTTGCTCTTTTTGCCTCCAACTGCAATGTCCTAGAGAGAGCTTAGGGTATGTCCACACTGCTACTGGAAGGAAGCCAACTAGCTAGTGTAGGCAAACATGGTTTTATATGATCTAGTACTAGGAATCCAATACAGTAAGGGTTTGGGCTTCTCTTTCCACAGACCACAGCCAGGCATTCTCCAGTACAAGTAAACAGACCACTAGAGGTTGAGACTTCTCTGGGCTGGGGAAGCTCCCTAGTTCACTGGCACAAAATCCCTCAGTACAGATACCACCGTGAGAAGTTAAACAATGTTAATATGATTTCAAAAGTAAAGAGAATTTAATTGTAAAGGTTGAGGCATATATCTGAAAAGACTTTGCTTGTTGATGAAAGAAGCTCTGTTGGACTCTTGTATCAAAAGTATCATATTTGTGAACTTTGGTCTTGTTCAGTTTTCCCTTCCTGCAGATGTTAATGCTTATTCGTTACAATATTCTTGCATGGTATAAATAAAGGAAAAATTAAGCTTGAAACTAAAACTTGCTAATATTTTTGTGTCTTGTAAGAATGATGTGGTTATGGGGACCCTGACAGTGAGAGAAAATTTTGAGTTCTCAGCTGCACTTCGATTGCCAAGTACCGTGTCTGAACAGGAAAAGAAGGAACGGGTGAACCAAATCATCAGGGAACTGGGTTTGGCCAAAGTGGCAGATTCCAAGGTACTACACATGGCATAGCATGACATGGTATTTAATATTACCAAACAAAAAGCTGAGGTATGAGACAGTTAGTGTTGTAATTACATAACATTTAACAAACCAACCTAATTAGAATGTTGCAGTTACAATCAGCAAACATTTGAAAAGCAGGAAATGCAGAGTTAAGACTACCTTAAAAGTATACTTCTACCCCGAAAAGAGACTTGAAAATGGCATTGTGATGTTCTATACATAGTATCTCAGTGATTTCTATATCAAATGTATTCAATTTACAATTCAGAAAGTGTTTTTTCCTAGCTTCCATCTCTGTAGTTAAACCCTGGGTTCTGTAAATGAAGCTGAGTTGTTTCTTTCTAGCACTTTATCATGAATAATAAAGATTCTGCATATCAAATGATGCCTTGTGATACTTCGAATGGGGGATATACAGATGTCACTGATTAGTTGAGCAAATGGAAGTTAAATAATTCTGTTAAAAGAACAGATGACATCTCAGTCTCTCTCATAGGAATAAAATGCAGTACAAATTATTTTTGTCCTGAAAGTAATCAGATATGACTTTGCATACATGCAGGGAGCTGATCTGTGGATTTAGAAGGTGCATTTTTCATACTCACTTTTCAGAATAGAATTGCACTTTGCTCCCCAACATCCCACCATTTGTGGCACCATTCACACACACTAAATACAAGTCTATATGTATTTTTTAATCCTGAGGTGCTTAAAAGTCCTGGGGATTAGCAGCATAGAGACACATTTTTCTTGTTTTAAATTTACAGCATTCTAATAAGGCACTCTTTAAAAAGCTACCTTGGTTTACCATCTTAACTGTATTTTAATTTTTTTGTTAGAAAATTGGTTAATTTTTTCATTTTTGATGCATTGCTATCATTTCATCACTAAATCATGTGAATGTGTTTGTTTCATATAAATATTGGTTTCTGATCTAACACCTGAAGTTGGCTCTAATATTTTCCAGGATTTTGAGAAGGTTAATAAAAATTAGTTAATTAAGAAACCTCCTTTTAAAGATGTGATGCTTTTTTTGCACTAGGTTGGCACCCAGTTTATTCGTGGTGTATCTGGGGGAGAGAGAAAAAGGACCAATATTGGAATGGAACTCATTACTGACCCTGCAGTCTTGTTCTTAGATGAACCAACTACTGGATTAGATGCCAGCACTGCCAATGCTGTCTTGCTGCTCCTGAAAAGGTGACTGCAATGGAATCACCGGGAAAGAACTATCTTGTCTTTGATAGAAGTGTATTTTATATACCATATCTGGAATTAATATATGTTTAGGAATAGTCACAGCCTGATGTATTGGTTTATGATTGGGTTATTCCCATGTAAGGGAATGGAAACTGCAGGCTTCCACAAATGGAATTGCCTTCTAATTCTATCAGCTAGTGGAGTGCTTTAGCAGTCATCCCTCCCTCTCTGGCTCAGTGGGAGGCCACACAACCTCACTACATCACTGGGATGCTGCCCCTATTTCAGGGGAGTTGTGATGCAAGTGGTGGGGGCAAGGCCTCTCTGGCAGGATAGAGTAGGGCAAACAAACAGTCTCAGGGATCCAGCCCTCAGCCAGGACAGAGGAATCAAATAGTCTTAGGGAGTTCAGGCCTTCAGGCAGGGTGAGACACCAGACAGTCTGTCATCCTCGCGCAGGCAGATGGCAGACAAATGCAGGCCCCTTGGCCTAAGGTGAAGAAGCTGCCACCCCACGGGTCCCAGGCCCACCCTACTCCACCAGGTCCTACCCCAGGGCCCTAACAGTGGCAGATGGTTCCATCACGGGGTCAGGGGGGATCCAACCACAATACACTGACCTGGATTCAGGCAACAATACAACTGGACCATAGCTAGGGTGTCCAGACAGCAACTGTGAAAAATCAGGACGGGGTGGGGGGTGTAATAGGAGCTTATATAAGAAAAAGACCCAAAATTGGGACTGTCCCTATAAAAATCAGGACATCTGGTCACCCTAACTATAGCTGGCTGTCCCTGGGCTACTTTCTGCTTGCCCACCATCATGTACCTGCAGCTCAGGGTTGTCCCTGGTCTCTTTAGGGTATCTGGTGAATGGCAGTCCTGGCAGCTCTTTGCCTGGGTCAGTCTCCTTCAGCAGCAGGGCATGGCAAGGTGCAACACAGGTTTCAGGGAGCTGCAGCAGCCAGGAGACATTTGCTTCCTTCCCTGGCTCAAACTCAGCTGGGTTATAGGCTCTCTCTTTTATACTTCCTGCCCCACCCCTTAGCTTTCAGCAGGAAGGGTGAGCCTAGCCTGGCTCCACCCACCAGGGATCACAGAATGGCTCCTCCCTCTCTGACTCAGTGGGAGGCCAGTCTGCCTCACTACAATGGGTCAGACTCTCTCTCCTGTCCCACAACCCCCACTGTGCCAAAAGGGGCAGGGAGTTTGGACCAACAAACAAATCCTTTTGGAGGATCTGCCCAGGGAAAGGAACTCTGATATAGAAATCTCCTGCATTCACAGTTACCTACCCTGCCAGTTCTCAATATCCCTAGGACAGCTCTCTGAATAATGTGTCATGTGTTTGGAGTGGGTGAGGGAATGCCACACCTCATGGAAGGAGGAGCATTGCTAGTTACTTTACACTTAAACGCTTCTGCAGTAATTTACATTACTTGGTCCTGTAGGTAGGGGAGGTTAGAATCTGGCCAAGACTCGATGCTCCCCACTTTCTCTTTATCCCACCTAGTAAGGGCTTTAAGATTTGGGCCTTTTAAACTTGCTTCTGCTTTGTTTGCTCCATTATATCGAATAAAACAATATGCAACTTATCCTAAGATGTTACAAATATTTGCACAAGAATTTATTTTCTATAAATCGCCCTTTGGAAAATATGTGGTCTTTCATCGCATTTCAGCTATCAATTCATCAAGAGACTAATGAATGTTTAGGTACACATCATGAGAATACTTCATTATAAGGGTATACTTTATGAATAATGGGCCAAATTCTGAGGTCCGTATTCTTCTTTGACTCAGTTTTTACTTAAACAAGCTACTATTGAAGTTAATGGGCACTTGCTTAAGTAATGATTGAGTACAAATTGAGAGAGGACGCCGGGATTTGATTTGATCTGTTTGTCATTACTTCACATTATGAGTGGTATTAGCCATTCATAGCAGAAAGAAAATATAAGAGAAAAGGAATGCTGTAGTTGCAGAGGTTTAATGCCTCTCCTGTTTTGTTTTTTTGCACTCAGGATGTCAAGTCAGGGGAAAACAATAATCTTTTCACTTCATCAGCCCCGGTACTCCATATTCAGATTGTTTGATAGCCTGACGTTACTGGCTGCAGGAAGCCTGTTGTACCATGGTCCTGCTCGGAATGCTCTGCAGTACTTCAAATCTATTGGTGAGCTTTCAAAGGGAGTTCAAGTCACAATGGTGGTCTTCCAGCACATTGTATTGATTTTGGCCTCTAGCCTTCCAGCACATTATACTGATTTTTGACCCAGATTCTCAAAGGTAATTAGGCACCTAACTCCCATTGATCTCAGGGGAAGTTAGACACCTAAATACTTGGGATGATCTGGGCCCTACTGTATAAGTAAGGAATGAATGACATCTTGTTTAACAATGCATTCGGTATTTTAAAAAAAGGAGCAAATATCATTTATTTAAGCCATGAATCCCTGTCACTGTGGCTTCTGAGATGATGGACTATGATAAAAGCTTTATATCCCAAGACCAAAGTGGGCAAATGCAAACATCAAGACTCATTATCTTCCTTTAGCTCTTGCATGAAAAGTGGACAGTAAGATATTAATACTATTAAAATATAGCAATTTTTAATATGTTAAACAACTAAATGTTTTCTAACCACATATCCTAATTCAAAAGTCTTAGCTGTGTTGTGAAATAATGTGCTTAAAATGTTTATCTGAATCAGGGGCGGCTCTAGGAATTTGGCCGCCCCAAGCACGGCGGCATGCCGCAGGGGGCGTGCTGCCGGTCGCCGGTCCCGCGGCTCCGGGGGACCTCTTGAAGACATGCCTGCGGAGGGTGTGCTGGTCCCGCGGCTCCGGTGGAGCATCCGCAGGTACGCCTGCGGGAGGTCCACCCGAGCCGCAGGACCAGCGAACCCTCCGCAGTCATGCCTGCGGGAGGTCCACTGGTCCCACAGCTCCGGTGGACCTCCCGCAGGCATGACTGCGGAGGGTCTGCCGAAGCTGCCTGCCGCCCTCCCGGCAAAATGCCGCCCCAAGCGCGCGCTTGGCGCGCTGGGGTCTGGAGCCGGCCCTGATCCAAATATTCCAATAGACTCTGTCAGAGCAGTTGGGGCAAGCATGTTCCAGGGTCAGTGGCACTCCGCTAATAACATCCTGCCTGTTTGTAAAATCCTGGATGTTTGTATATAAGGACTTTTGAGCAAGATCATCGCAGCTGATTGCAGCTGCTAAGAATGCATATAGAGAGAGAAGTTGTTCATTAGGTAGTTAAGTCCCAAATCTTGCAGAATTTGATACGTTACTATCAATACCTTAATTGCATCCAGAAATGAACAGGAGGAAGCCTTTTCAGACCTTGGAGAACTGATCTAATGTTCTCTGTACATCCTACCCTGCTAAATAAGTGAGCAGCTGCATTCTGAACCAAGTATAATTTCTAAATGGTCTTTATGGATAGCCCCATATGAAGCATATTTTAATGATTCCATAAGGAAATCACAAAGGCATGGATAATTGTTATGAGATTCATGAAAGAGAGAAATGTTCACAACCAAATGGAAAAAGACACTTGGCTACTAATGCTTCCTGGGAATTCAGGAGGAGTCAGGGATCCAGCAGTACACCGATGTTGTGAAAATAGGGACTAATATCATCCATACCAAATCCTTTAGATGCTTATGCCACCCTAAATGTATCACTGTTTTGTCTGGATAGACTTCAGACAGCTTAGTGTCTCATTCAAGCCCCTATTTTGGTCAGGCATTCGAAAGCGTGGTGATCATCCAAATCCAAATCTGAACTGTGCCGTCGATTCAACTTCCGTAATGGAATGAACCAAAATTCTGGAACCAAACACACATGAACTTTGTCGTTTGGGCCCATTCTATTTTTATCTTTGGTGAAGCTGACTTGTTGCATTAGATGGTACCTTTTGATGGCGGGGTGTCTAATTGCTTTTCCTTTAAGACAGTTTTTAATAATATTACCCTTAATATTACAACATATTTTTCCCAGCTATTGAATGACTTATTTTAGAGATCTGATATTACTTCTTTGCAGGTTATGAATGTGAGCCATACAACAATCCTGCTGATTTTTTTCTGGATGTCATTAATGGAGACTCAACTGCTGTGAATCTCAGCAAATCAGAATTTGTCAGTCAATACAATTTATCAGGTATGGGAGCTGGAGGTCAAGTGATTGTCCACACTGATCCCACTCATGATGCACATGCACCCCATGTGTGCGAGATCAGATTCTTTTTGAATAACAGTATCTGTTATGGCCACACCTGAACCCCTAATGACCTCTTGGCTATCATAGGTGAAGGATAAGAGGTGGAGTGGTTGCAGCTGTTACTCTGTTCCTTCTTAGTAACTGTGGTGCGTGCTGGAACACCTGCAGCATGTGTCTTCATGCAACATAGCTTCTCCTAACTCACTTTGTGAGCTCGTTTAGCTTTTTAAGATTTAATTTATTAATTTTTAACTTTATTGTCTTTGTTTTGCCTGTTGGGAGGAGGACTTAACTAAGAGCTTTCCAGTACCCCTCCTGTACCCAAGGGTATTCCCACATCATGCCAGATTCCAAGTCTCTGGGCTTCAAAACCTGCCAGTTGTGCAACTGTACCATGCCTATTAACAACAGGCACTCCAGATGTCTCACCTGCCTGGGAGAGGAGTACATACTGGAGCATTGCTCCAAATGCCGCTTCTTGTCTAAAAGCAGAAAACTCTTTTGTTTCTAATTTTGTGCCTGCAGTTACTTGTGGGTAAGATTACAGCTAGATTGTGATATTCAGCCTCCAAGATTTTAACATAGTTTTCAGCTTTACATTCTCAGGGAACTTCTTGGGGAGTTGCATTCAGAAAATATAAGGTCCCTGAGAACATGAAGAGAAACCTGTGTTATGGCATCTGAACCACACAGTTTATTCTGGGACATGTTTGGTTTGCCATTAGATATTTTGGACACCCTAGAAAAAATGCAGGAGGCAATACATGTGGTTTAACTAGGCCACAACTTCATTCATTTAAAATACCTAGGAGTATACCCAGCAATAAACTGTACAGTGCATGTCGTCATCATTTCCACGTGGTCCCCAACCTGGTCCTAGGTATCCCATTGCTGGGATTCTTCTTTGTGGCCAATATGGAAATAAACTTGATCTTTGAAGCTTGAATCCTGATCTGAATTGCTGTAACATTCTGTAGGTTTAGATGTGGGATTCTGGTTCAGCCTCGTCTCTATTTATGCTAAGAGATTTTTGAGGATAAAATGTAGCCCTTTCGGAGGGAAAAGAAAACTTCAGCATACCTAAACTGCCATGAACTAATTTGTGTCTTTAGCTTTCTACGGCTATTTCTCCTACAACAATATTTTTCTTTTTAATCTGAAGAAACCATTGAAGAGGACAGAGGTGATAAGACTATTGCTGAGAAATTAGCAGAGTTGTTTTCCAGTTCCCCTTACTACAAAGAAACAAAAACAGAATTAGAGAAGCTGTCTTTGAAAAATAAAAGGAAGATGAGTGCAGATTTCCAGAAAATCACATATAGCACTTCCTTCTTTCACCAGCTCAAGTGGGTGTCCAGACGCACATTTAAAAACTTGATATATAACCCACAAAGCTCCATGGCTCAGGTAATTTTAGTGAATCTTTAAAACATGAACAGTTATAAATATAGGTTTCTTTCTGAAGATGAGTTGGGTTGAAATATAAAATGTTGGCTTCTAATAATTAAGAAATAAGAGAAAAAACTTCCAATTGATTAGCCAACAGTATGACTTTAAACAGTCTTTCACACTGTGGAAATCTTTACATAGTCATAGATCAGGCCTGCACAACTCGTAAAGCGGCGAGGGCCATATTACTCCAAAGAAAATAGCTGAGGGCCGAACCCCCCCCCCCACCAGCGCCGCCCAGCCCCGCTGAACCCACTGCCCAGCCCTGACCCCTAGCTCCGAGCCCAGCCCCTGAGCCGAGCACCCCCCTGACCTCATCCACCCGCAGCCCTGACCCCCTAGCTCTGAGCCCAGCCTCTCTGAGCCAGACACCCTCCGACCCCCAGCTCCAAGCCCAGCCCCTCTGAGCTGGACACCCCCTTGACTCCAGCCCCTGCGAGCTGCAGCTCGAGCCCAGGCCGGGTGCCCCTCCCCTCACTCGCAGTTACTGGCTCTCCCTTGTGCCCAGTGCCTCCCATCTCAGCAGCCCTGGAAGTGACGTACCCGCTGTACGCCAGGTGGGGGAAGTGGGAGACGGGGTAGCGGGAGACCGTTTGGGCGGTCGGAGCGCAGTGTGAGTGCGTGCGTGCGGCTATGAGATCACCCCGCGCTCCGACCGCCTGTGGCACTTTTGCTAATTATCAAATACAGTAGAACCTCAAAGTTACGAACATCAGAGTTACGAACTGACCAGTCAACCACACACCATTTGAAACCGGAAGTACACAAATCATGCAGCGGCAGAGACCAAAAAGAAAAGAAAAAAGCAAGTACAGTACAGTACTGTGTTAAACGTAAACTACTAAAAAAATAAAGGGAAAGCAGCATTTTTCTTTTACTTTTCATAGTAAAGTTTCAAAGCTATATTAAGTCAATGTTCAGTTGTAAACTTTTAAAAGAACAACCACAATATTTTGTTCAGCGTTATGAACATTTCAGAGTTATGAACAATGTCCATTCCCAAGGTGTTCGTAACTGTGAGGGTCTACTGTATGTGATAAACAAAGGTGTTCTGTTACACGGTCCAACATCTCTTTATATTTCATCATGCAATAAGGTCAGAATGCTGTCTGTTTGATAACATTCATTTCCAAGGCGGAGGATTGTTTTTTTCAGAAATAAATGAGATCTTGTAATCGTAACACAGACAAAATTCCTTTTGACTTTAGTGAAAATAGGATCAGACTCTTTGGGCCAGATCATGCCACCATTACTTATGTGGAATATCTTATAGTCTGCATTTGGTCCCCTTGATTCAAATGGGACAATTCAAGGAGCAATGTACTACCCAGTATGAGTAAAGGTGGCACAGTCTGGCCACTAAATTGTCACTCTTTGTAGAGCCTCTGTAGATTTATAGTATAATTGTCTTTGAATTGTAATGATGATGATGATAACAGCAATATTATTTTACATTTTCTTGATGTCATATTGTGGGGTTGAACTAGGATAGATCATATCCTATCATATCCCTTTTCTTACCTTTGCTTAACATGTACACTTCTGGAGCAGCAAATGGAAGGATTGATAAACTATTTAGAATTGATAGATTAATGACAACAAATGCAGTAATATAAATGGTACGCACTGATATGTCCCACCACTACTTTGGCCAGATTCAGCCTGATCCTTACAATGGTGTCCAGTGAAAAGAGGGGAGCACAAGAAGCCTTCCCTTCCTCACTCGTTTAATCCATATAAGGATCAGGCAGAATTGCAGCCCTGTAAAGTGGGGATTTCAGGGACTGCTCCCATGTTACTCCTATTCCCAAAAGGGTGAGGAAGGACAGATAGGAAGTGAGGCCATGGCTCTGCCCTTTTTATGCACTGACCAACAGTGTTGGGCAGCCATGCAGGGGAGTAGGCTTCGCCCTACAAAGCACAGAAGTATTGCATATGCAGAGTCTGTATGCCCAGGAGCTCCAGTACACATTCTATCTGAATGCCTTTTTGTGCTCTCATTGGCCTACTGCATCTCTGAACTGTGCTTAAATGCATGTCAGCATTGCTCTGCACTGAACTGTGCTTAGATGACACAGTCAAACCTTTGTGAGCATTTTTCAACAATGATGCAAACATTTTCCAAAAGACTATGATCACCAGCATACGGGAGATCTGTTCAGAATCTCTCTAGTTAAAAGGTTTTTGGATGTATATCTGTATGTTGATATTATGGATATCCCTAATAATTGGTTTGTAAAAGCTTGATCTTGTGACAAGAATTATACTTTCAAGCTTTATAATACTCCAGGGTTAATGGTCCTGACTTTCTTTCTCACAATCTTTTTTATCTCCCAAACCTCATTAGGAATGGATTTCAAATACATTCTATAAATGGTGCACAGTTCACTAAGCCATGTTTGCTAATCCTCTCCAAATTGGTCTTGATATGATCGTTGTTTTCCACTACAATTAGCTTAGTGGCTGAATTATCCCTGACATTTGGTCCTTTCAGCAGGTTCTTAGTGATATGGTACCATGTGTGAAATGCTTTATAGTGTTAAGACTCATGCATCCCTCATGCTTAACCATGACTGAACTGCCTGACACCATCATTTTTGCTAAGATTTTTTTTTGCTTCTACATATTAAGAAATAATCATGTACAAATTTTCATCATTCTGATTATGTCATTAAAGCCATTCATACTTCTTTATCTGTTGGAAAAATTCATGTTTCTGTTGGCTTAAAACTAACAATAATTGGATTGTTCTGGAATCAAGTAGGCTTTAACATCCTTTCTATTGGGCTTTACTGTCAAATAAATTATTAATATGGTTCAATCCCCCCCCTTAGATCCATTATTGAATAGACTTAAAAATACACCCCTTGTTACAAACACAAAGTTGCTACTTTTAAAAAAAATATTGTTTGAACCTAGCATTTGAAAGAAATAATAGTTTAGAAGTGATTTCTTTTCTACTTTATCGTTTCAGTACAAAAGTGAAGGAGGTTTCTCTTTACTTCAGCAATGTCTCTGCTCCCTCCTCCACACTTAGTATATTAAAGATCCCTTTGTTATAGTTATTAAACTAGTACTATTTTTGAATATATTTCTTTGAGCTGGAAATATTAGAAATACACATTTTGTAAACCAAACTCTGAAAAAAAATTTTTGTATAAAAGATGAGGTTTATTCTCACTTTGGTTTGTATTATGTTAGGAGTTTTTGTTACCATTGTTCCTCATCAGCAGAGCAGGGATACTAGTCTTTATCTAGTACAAGAAAGCCTTTGTCAATCTTAAATTCTCAGTTCTGGGCTCCTCGAATATGAAAATTCTCATGGTTTAGTGGCTGAATTACCACCCTTCAATCAGTCTGATAGCTCCTAGAATTTCCCAAGTACCAGCTGTGTATTTAAACAAACATTTAAGGCTCTTTTAAAATAATATCAACAGATAAGACATTGAACAGACAAAGGGCAACTTGTTTTTATGGTATATTTCTAGAGGGGCTGCCTTAGCGCTTCTTTGAAAGCTAATGACTTTTGTGAAGAAATGCATTTGACGTGTTGGGGGAACTGATTGAAAAGTCCTATTGCCAAAGCAATAAAGGATTAAAAGATGGAACTATAACTAATGCCAATCAATATGCTTTTATCAAAAGTTGAGGAATGTGCTATCATGCTTTGAGAAGGTTTAGAGTTTGGTTAGGCTGCTGCACAGCCATTATAGATCACCTTTTTTGTGCCTTTTTCCAACAGTTTCCTTTGTTCAGGACCTGACTCTCTGGCCATATTCCTTTAAAGTCCCATCTCTTCTGGGAGAGGACTTCTACCTATGCTCTCATCTGGGCCTAGTTCCTCTGACTGCCCTGTACTCTTTCTTTTAGTCTCGTCCCTCAACTTGATCACATCCTCCCGTTATTCCAGGTTAGGTTAACAGAGTTCTCAGGCTCCCTTAAACCCTATACTCAGCCAGAAAGGATTCATCTATGCATCCCTTCACAGGTTGATAAAGATAATTGTGTTGATGTAATAGACTTCTGTAAGACATTTGACTTAATATCACATAACATTAAGGTTTAAAAAATAAGCACTATAAAATTATTATAGCACACACTAAATAGATTAAAAACTAACTGGTAGATTTCAAAACATAATTGTTAGAGAATCACCAACTGGGGTGTTTTTACTGGGATTCTCCTGACCTCAATTCTTGTCTCAACACTGTGCAAAAATGTTATTAATGGCCTTAATCATTCATCATGAAGTTTGCAGATGACAAAAATATTGGTGGACTGGTAAATGACAATGAGGAGAAGTCACTTATACAGAACAATCTGGATCACTTGGTAAGCTGGGCACAGTCAAGCAACATACATTTTAACAGAGCCAACTGCAGGATCTAGGAACAAAGAATGTAGACTATATGTATAGGATGGAGAGTTGTGTCCAGGAAAGGCGCCTTAAAAGGACAGATGGGTCATGAATGTGACCTCACAGTGCAGTGCTATAGTTAAAAGGGTTAACAAGAATCTTAAATTTATAAACAGGGCAATATGGAAATGGCATTGTTGAGTCCATAGCTGGAATGCTATCTCCACTTCTGGTATTAATCATGCAGAATGTTCAGAGAAGAGTCACAAGAATGATTCAAAGTGTGAAGATATCTTATAGCTAAGAGCTTAAAGTGTTCAAGATGCTTAGTTATTGAAAAGAAGGTTAAGAGGTGACTTGAGCACAGACTATAAGTACCTACTCAAGGAGAAGGTATCTCCTACTTGTGATTGGAACAGATATCCAAGGAAAGTGGTGGATGTCACCGTGTCTCAATGGGTCACAGCTGAGAATACCAGATTCAGGACAAACTGCTGGAAAATAGGGCAGACTCACCCTCAAACTAGTGGGTATTCTTCCATAAGATATACCAAGCCAGTAACAAAAGTAAACTTCTTTCTCACCACACTGGTTAACAGGAAGTCAGAAATGCAGTCTCCTTAGGCATCCCAGCCCTTCTTTCACCACCCAGACACCAGACTATATGATGTGTGGTTATTTAAAACCATTTTCATCAAAGGGTTCTTCTAATCCCACATAGCCAGGTCAATATATAACTCAGATCTTACCAAATAATCGCGCTGTTGCCAATCCTTTAGTATCTAATATCTAAAGGTTTATTTCTAAGAGAAAAGAAAGAAGGGAGAGTTAAAATGGTCAAGGAAAACAAATACATACACTTATTGCAAAGTTCTTGGATCAGGTTTGTAGCAATGATGGAATAAACTGCTGGCTTGTAAAATCTCTGGCAACTTCCAAAAAGATTGGAAGGTCCTCGGCCCATTGTTTGGAATGCTCCTTTTAGTGTAAGTCCAGAGATCAGAACAAGAAGGAGTCCAAATGGAGATGCTTCCAGGGCCTTTTATGCTTTCTCCCATGTGGAGGGAAAGCTCTCAGTCTTAGTTTGTGGAAAAGTACAGGCACAAGATGGAGTCCAGGGTCACATGAGCTAGTCACATGCCCTTGCGTGTTTTGATGAATCATAGAAGCATTATTACCCCATATTCTGGCTAAAATGTCATCAGAAAGGCATATTGAGGGGGGGATACATTTTTTCTGTGGCCCATTCACAATGTGTTAGCTAGACTGGATGCCAACTACCTTGTGGGTGTTACTCCAGGAGCAAACAGATTTGAAATACAGATAGATAGTCAATATTCATAACTTTGGTGAAAAAATGATACATGCATACAAACAGGATAATCATATTTAATAGATTGTAACTTTTCCATTGATACCTTACATGACATACCTGGTATAAGATTTGTTGTATTCATATAACAGCGAGAATGATATATATGGTCATATTATAATCATACATCACAATGAATTATTCATTACTTATAATCTTTAAATCAAGATTGGATGCCTTTAAAAAAGTTACTGGGTTTGATGCAGGAATTTCTGGGTGATATTATATAGCTATGCAAGGGATCAGACTAAAGATCACGATGGTCCCTTTTAGTCTTAAATTTATAAATCTATGAAAGCGTTAACCATAGATATATAGAAAGCAAGTCTCCTTGTAATTTCCATACTATATTCTGCTCTCTTTCTGTTATAGAGGAAAGATAATCACAACTTAAATATTTGTCCTGACTGCAAATTCCCAAATAGATACAAATAACCGTCAAAGACTATGTTAAACTCTTTATTTAGTTGACATCTTAGAATGGTTGATGGCAAGCGTCGGATGCCACCCAAGAGAGCTCTCCAGGAAGACATAATTGCAAATTTGTCAATTTATCTTCCTATATCATCTGCAATGAGTGTCACACTTCCTTTTTTTTCCTGGTCCACAGATGCACTTCAGTTTTTTGTAGCTGCTATTCATGTTGCTTTCATCTGCAAGATTCCAGAATGCCAACTATTTTCTCTCATTGCTGTCATAGTTTTTATTGCAGACCTGCTTTGGCTACTCTACAGATTTTCTATACTGATCTTGTAGCTGATTTTTGAGGCAACAGTGAATGAACCAAATGTTTATTTTCCAGTAGGGAGCATATCTCTGGATCCCTCTCATTAAATCAGTTTTAATATCTCTTTGAAGCAATCCTACCACCTTTGAGCTGTACAGTAGCTAGCCATACATCTTCTACCATTAAATTGTTTATAGAAATTGCACAAATAAAGTCTAAGAATTTATTACAATTTGTTTGAACAGTGATACAAAAATTCTGTGTTGATGTATAATTCTTGTTGGTTATAAAATCACATTACTCTGATCAGAACGTAGAATGAAAATAGAATACAATAAAATACTGTAGAGTATTTTGTAAAAACATTTTTGTCACTTCACTAATGAGTAATCGCTGTTGCTGTTTAGTTAGGTTATTACTATAGTTATTATAATTTTCAATTATAATTATCTGTAATAAAATGCAAATTCTTACTTGCTTTTTCTTTCAGCTGTGTATTACAACTGGTCTGGGAATAGTTGTAGGAGCCATTTTCTCTGGAATAAAAAATGATTCCAGTGGCATTCAGAACAGGTTAGTAAACATGGGAACTGAACATTTTAATAGGGCATACAGATCACACTGGATAGTTCATTTTGTTTAGATTTTTACTTAGCCTCTGTTCTTGTGCTAAAGTAAGCAGACAGCTACACACTGTAGAAAATAAATTACATTTTTAAGAAGTATCTGTGAGAGCGGAAAAATAGTGTTTGTACCATGGTAGCATCAAGAGACCATAGATCAGGACCCCACTGTGCTGGTCACTGCACAGTCACAAACAAAAAGACAGTCCTTGCACTAAGGAGTTTAATAAGATCCATAAGGTTATGTTACATGGAGCAGTACCTAGGGTATATACAACAAAGGGAGTTGATGGACTACATGGGAAGCAGTTTCCACCTGTCCTCAGCCAGAAGTTTGACTATTTTCTAACGTAAGATCAAAACGTGACTATTTCCGGTAAACAGTTAATTTGCTTCCTGCATCTTTATTCCATTTTCATGTAGTAACAGTATACCCATCTCCCTCTGATAAATGTTCTGCCTTCCTCATTAGCTAAAAAAGCTATGTGCATAGCTAATTTTCTTGCTTTTGTTTGTTCTTTCCATAGAGTTGGTGCTTTATTCTTTTTGACCACCAATCAGTGTTTGAGCAGTGTTACAACTATTGAACTTTTTGTCACCGAAAAAAAGATATTTATGTAGGTAAATCCCTATGTAATAGAAAGCATTGCATGTTGTTTTATTTGATGCTGTATCAGTTTATCTTTAATTTATACACTGCCCCTTATCTATCTATCAGTCATCTTTAGGGTCTAGTGATGAATTTGTTACTGAAAGCACAGCTTAGCATTTGGTCCTAAGATAGATGTGGACTATCCCAGCTCTTTCGTATGGTATTAACTCAAAAGTTTAATGAGAATGAGCATTGATAACTGTCTGCTTGTCATTTTAACAGAAACTATTCTGGAGCCGGAGGCAGAGCTTGAATAGATTACTACCACTTTGTCCTCCACAGTATTAACCCTAATTACTAGTCTCTCTCAATAGAAGTATAGCCCCCAAACCAGAAACTGGTTATCATTGTTATACGTTTAATAGATACGGTCAAAAACTCTACTGCCAGTTAGTGTAAAAGAAGTCAGTTTTCCCATCTATGATGCCAGCAATCTGGATTTCAGGTAATTGATTGTCACAGCTGAGGAATACGGCATTGTTAAAGTGTGAGAAACATAGAACAACTTTTAAAGCTGTGGTGGTGTTCCTGTTTCTTGACTGATTAGGCAAAATGCCTGTCTTCAGGAAGAGGGATTGAAGAAAGTCACGGGCTATAAATTTTCCATGAAGATGTAGCAGTTTAAGGAGAAGCAGACTATAAACAGGATTAGGGGAATTTTAGGAAATATTTTTTTTTCCCTAGGCCATTCAGGCCCTGTCACAGATACCATTTAAGAAAAGTGAAGCTACTATAAGATTTATTGGCTGGATGCAGAATTTAAATACAACTTTCTCTCGCCACAATCAGCTGCTCACATGTAAACTAATCAAATGTTATAAAGTTTAGAGAAACAATTCCTTGATATTTTAAACACGTGTTTCTTAGAAATGCTTATTCTAGGGCAGTGATTCTCACTCACTATAACTGGCTCTGTGGATGAGGGGAAAGCAGTGGATGTGTTATTCCTTGATTTTAGCAAAGCTTTTGATACAGTCTCCCACAGTATTCTTGCAAGCAAGATAAAGAAGTATGGGGTGGATGAATGGACTATAAGGTGGATAGAAAGCTGGCAAGATCATCGGGCTCAACAGGTAGTGATCAGTGGCTCCATGTCTAGTTGGCAGCCAGTATCAAGCGGAGTGCCCCAAGGGTCGGTCCTGGGGCTGGTTTTGTTTAATATCTTCATTAATGATCTGGAGGATGGCGTGGATTGCACCCTCAGCAAGTTTGCAGATGACCCTAAACTGGGAAGAGTGGTAGATAGGATAGAGAGGGACCTAGACATATTAGAGCATTGGGCCAAAAGAAATCTGATGAGGTTCAACAAGGACAAGTGCAGAGTCCTGCACTTAGGACGGAAGAATCCCATGCACTGCTACAGAATAGGGACTGAGTGGCTAGGCAGCAATTCTGCAGAAAAGGACCTAGGGCCTACAGTGGATGAGAAGCTGGAGATGAGTCGACAGTGTGCCCTTGTTGCACAAGAAGGCTAACGGCATTTTGGGCTGTAGAAGTAGTAGAACTGCCAGCAGATCGAGGGACATGATCATTCCCCTCTATTTGGCATTGGTGAGGTCTCATCTGAAGTACTGTGTCCAGTTTTGGGCCCAACACCTCAAGAAGGATGTGGAAAAATTGGAAAGAGTCCAGCGGAGTGCAACAAAAATGAGTAGGGGTCTGGAGCACATGACTTACGAGGAGAGGCTGAGGGAACTGGGATTATCTAGTCTGCAGAAGAAAAGAATGAGGGGGGATTTGATAGTTGCTTTCCACTACCTGAAAGGGAGTTCCAAAGAGGATGGATGTAGATTGTTCTGAGTGGTAGCAGATGACAGAACAAGGAGTAATGGTCTCAAGTTGCAGTGGGGGAGGTTTAGGTTGGATATTAGGAAAAACTTTTTCACTAGGAGGATGTTATATACCTATCTCATAGAACTGGAAGGGACCCTGAAAAGTCATCAAGTCCAGCCCCCTGCCTTCACTAGCAGGACCAAGTACTGATTTTGCCTCAGATCCCTAAATGGCCCCCTCAAGGATTGAACTCACAACCTTTGCTCAAACCACTGAGCTATCCCTCCCATTGGTGAAGCACTGGAATGGGTTACCTAGGGAGGTAGTGGAATCTCCTTCCTTAGAGGTTTTTAAGGTCAGGCTTGACAATGCCCTGGCTGGGATGATTTAGTTGGGGATTGATCCTGCTTTGAGCAGGGGGTTGGACTAGATGACCTCCTGAGGTCCCTTCCAACTCTGATATTCTATGAATCTTTCCACACTACTGTACCCCTTTCAGGAAACTGATGTCTTGCGTACCCCCCGAGTTTCACCTCATTTAAAAACTACGTGCTTATAAAATCAGACATAAAAACACAAAAGTGTTACAGTGCACTAGATGGGCCAGATTAACTCTTCTGTGATTTTGTGGGCCCCTGTATACAAGTCTTTTTCCTAATTTAAAACAAAATGATCACAATTATGGTATCGAGGCTATTAACGCTATACTAAACTTGCCTTTTAATAAACATAAAGCTGTTCTGTGCTTACATTTTAGTCTTAAAACATGCAGAATATAGTTAAGTTATTTCAAAATAGCCTACTTCTTACCTTAGAACAGCTGTTACATTACTTTCTTTCTGGGAGCGAGTTAGATGCAGGGGGGGATTCTGACCTGGGGCAGAGGATTGGGGTACAGGAGGAGGTGTGAGGTACTGGCGCTGTCCAGGAGGCGCTCAGCAGGGCTCAGGCAGTCTGCCTGCCTGCCATAGCCCCACACCACTCCTGGAAGTGGCCAGCTGCTGGCACATCTCTGCACGCCCTTGGGGGGAGAGGTACAGCGTGACTCCGTGTGCTGCCCCGTCCGCAAGCACTGGCACTTGCAGCTCCCATTGGCCAGTTCCTGGGGCTGTGGAGACGTGCCAGCAGCTGGCCGCTTCCAGGAGTGGCGTGGAGCCACAGCAAGCAGGCAGCCTGCCTGAGCCCTGCTGCGCCCCTAGCCCGAGGCCCTGGGATGCAGCCCCTAAAGCCCCTGCGTTAATCCGGCCTTGAGCACTATTACTGAAAAATTGCTTATTTTCTCATTTTTACCATATAATTATAAAGTAAATCAATTGGAATATAAATATTGTACTTACAATTCAGTGTATATTATATACAGCAGTATAAACAAGTCACTGTATGAAATTTTAGTGTGTACTGACTTCCCTTGTGCTTTTTATGTAGCCTGTTGTAAAACTAGGCAAATATCTAGTTGAGTTGCTGTATCACTGCAAGACCTCTGTGTACCCCTGGTTAAGAACCACTGTTCTAGGGCACATGTAATAAAGTCTGTATCCACAGTGCAGTCGGTGGGCTACCACCCTCAGTATCAAAGTTTCTGAGCTTTAGCCTAGAGCCCAGCTAGCTCAGGTGTAAAGTGCTACCAACTCGCATAAGATGTTTCTGTTTGTGGACAGGATCAACACCTGAATAAGAGACTAAATTAACTCTGCAGCAAAGATAAGCGTAAACAGGCTTTTCGCTATTTAGTCCCACATGAAACTCACAAGAGCTGGTCCAAGAAGTACCTACAATCAAACCACTACTAAGTCATAGTGACGACCAAAATAATTAAACTGACCATTTGTAGGACACGGATCATACCAAAAACTAGCACTGTGATACTAAACTTGAGCAAGGAGGTTTTTGGGGTTGTTGGGTTTTTTTTTGGAAAATTAAGAAGATAATCAAAAAGACTCTAAAGTCAAAATTAAGGGATAAACACACTAGACTCAGCATGGAGCTTGCTTAAGCAGTTCATAATTCACAGAACCGATGCATCTCCCTAACTAAAAGTAGTACCACGAGGGCAAGAAAAAAGCAGTATGGTCAAATGGCAAAGTTCAAGAGGTTATTCAAGCTAAGTTAAGTATGAATCAAAAAATGAAAAATGAAGAGAATAAAGAGGAGCATAAACTATGGAAGATAAAAATGTAAGCTATAACTAAGGAAGACTAAGAAGGGTTATGAAGCACAAATAGCTAAAGACATAAAATAAAAAAAGGAAATATGTAAGTATATCTCAGAATCAATGAATCCACTAGACTGACAGGAAATAAATGGAACAATTAAGTAATACAAACACTGCAAAGAAGTTAAATGATTTCTTTACATCTGTCTTCACCGCAAAGGATGGAGTACGGTGTTCAGGTCAGCCAATCTCAAAAAGGGTACAGCAGAAATAGAGTGGATTCAGAGAAGGTGACAATGATTTGAGGCACAGAAAGAGTTTCATATGAAAATAGATTGAAGAGAGTGGGATTGTTTAAATTAAAGATCAGATGAATAATATAGTGCTTAACTAAGCTACAAAATAATGAACAATAAGAGAAGCTCAATCAGTAATCCTGTGTACCCTGTATTATAAGGTTTCAAGAGCTCTTTAAAGTGTTTGTTAAAATGTAAGTTGGTCACTATAGATCATGGCAGGGATTTAGGTGCCCAGATTCTATTAAAATTAATGTCTGTTGGGTGTCTAACTCCCTTAGGCTGCTTTGACAATCCCAGCCTATATCGCTTCATTGCTTTATTAATGAAATATAATCTGTAATATACATATATATTTCTGTGTTCTAGACATGAATATATCAGTGGTTACTACAGAGTATCTGCATATTTTTTCTCAAAGATAATAGCTGATTTAATACCCATGAGGACTTTACCAAGCATCATCTTCACCTGTATAAATTATTTCTTAATAGGCAAGTATCCTATAAAAGAAAGCTGCTTCAAAATGAACTATGGTCATTCACTCTTTCCTTTGGCAAATAATTCAGGTATCCACAGGTGGTCTGTTTGCACGTCTTCCTTACAGGGTCCTAGTCCCATTTTTTATTTTTTCCCTCTCTTTAGCATATTGCTTATAGAAAACCTTTATTCTGGGGGTAGGTTGGTAAATAGATTGTTTTGAAGCTACTTACTGTTAATACAAGTCTGGAAGTTAGCTTTGGTAAGCTTTTATACTGATTTATGCATTCCTCCCAAATTCTGTGTATGCCTTTTTATGATTTGTCTAATCTAATGGTTATGGAGCAAGAGACCCAAGAGTATTAATGAACTTGACTTTTCTACAAGTTAACTATGCTAATAAATTGATTGGACCAGATCTGCTGCCGGGGTAAATTGGGTAGCTTCACTGACATTACTAGAGCTACACCAGTTTACACCAGCTGAGGATCTATCCAGTTATTACTATTCATGATGATAAACAATACAGTACCATTGTGCAGCGCCTAACAGGGATTAAAAAGACATCATCCCTGTCTTGACAAGATTACAGTCTAATACGATCAAATCAGTAGGACTGCTCACCATGAATGAAAGTAACAAAAAATAAAAATCTTGCTCTAAATTAGGCAAGCTTAGATCAGAAGGGTATCAGACAATAGAAGGGGGCAGAGAGTAAACCACATATAAATGAAAATATTATAGTGATTTATAGATTCTGATATAAAGTATAGACCAGTAGAGTATATAGAGGAGAAGATATCATGAGAGTAAAAAATCAAGGGTGGAAAACAAGACAAAGGAGTGGGTCTTGAGCAGGCATTTGAAAGAGGTTGTTTAGCGTGCAGGAAGGGAGATGACCCTATTACTCCTTCCCTGCAGCTGGACTACTTTATTTGACTCAGCTTTAGGTACAATGGATATAGGTTTCCATTCTAAATGCCTATTATAATCCAAGATATTCATTTTCTTTAAAGTGGTGTTCATGCAGTAGGACAGAACACTTTATGGTTGATAATACTCCTTTTCTGCAAATAAAAGCAAACTATGTACTGTGGTACTACAAAAAGGTATGTGCATAAGTACACCCTAAAACCCTCATCTAGGAAAAGACAGACTGAGACTTTTTCCTCCCCCCCCATTTCTTAGGTTTCAAGCCAACAATTGGGGCCTTCTTTATCATGATGGTTACCCTTATACTGGTTGCCTACACAGCCAGTTCTATGGCTCTGGCTATAGCAACGGGACAAGATGTTGTGGCTGTCGCTAATCTCCTCATAAATATTTGCTTTGTTTTTATGATTGTGAGTGATACATTTTTCTGTTTTTTCTCTTAAATGTTTGTTGTACAAAAGAAATGACAATGAAATGCCATGTTTTTAAAAAATTATGTGTGCTTTGAAGCACATCAGCAGAGCCCTTGGGAATTTTAAGAATACTGTCTAATCCCTCCTCTTGATATCAGATCACATTATGAACACATCTCCTGTAAAGTGAGACAGCTCAAGTAAGCAGATGTAAAAAAAGCAAAGTGGCCCAGAGCAGTGGCTCCCCATTGCTTTGCAAGTGACTAGCATTTGATGGGTAAGATTGGTCTCTGACTCGTTAAGCGTTATTACCTCTGCAGAATTATATGACTTAGACTAGGTCTACACTGGGGGGGAGGGGAAGGGGCAGAGTTGAACTAAGATACGCAACTTCAGCTACGCGAATAGTGTTGCTGAAATCGGCGTATCTTAGGTCGATTTACCTGGCTGTGAGGACGGTGGCAAGTTGACCGCTGCTGCTCCCCCGTCAACTCCGCTTCCGCCTCTCGCACGCGGTGGAGTTCCGGAGTCGATGGCAGAACGATCGGGGATCAATTTTATCACATCTACACTAGATGCAATAAATCGATCCCCAAAAGATCAATCACTACTCGCTGGATGACATAGTCCCATTTAAGGGTATTTTGCATGGCCCTGGAAAGTATGGGTGTAACTGCTGGTAGTGTTGCAGGAGGGAGGAAAGCTTTTGGAAGATTCTGTGGAATACACCAGAGCCTAATCAAAGTCCTTGAACTCAATGATTGTTTTTGTCCCCCTCTGATATGGATTATTCTTACCTATAAAGAGAAAAATCTATTGGATTGCTCTTCCAGAGCACATTACGGAGCTTTTCTTTTCCAGGGCAGTGGTGATTTCTGCCAGCTTTGTTTATATTTTTTACCCATTGCCTCTCTTGACCCAGATTTAGGCCTTTTATTTCTATAAATAAGTCATGTCAGAGGTTCGTTGCTGAGGAACTGCTGGATTTCCTCTCGAGTTCTTCCTATTTTAGGATGTCAAAGGTTAGAAAAGGGAAGCTCCAACTCACTATAGTATGACTTGAGGGAAATTCCAGGCTTTCCTACTGCTGGGAACCAGAGAAAAGCTCATGTTCCTTAGAACTCTCATGCTTTAGGAGGAGGCTTAAGACCTGTGCTTCTGAGTGAAATCCTTTGTTTCCTGCCAAAAACCTAGTGATGGCCCAGCAGGCCACTATTGCTTCAGGTAGAAAGAAACTGTCCTGTAAAGATTCTAAGTAAACTTCTGCCTCAAATACAACTCCAGTGCATTTCTTCCCTTGGCTGTTCCCATGGAACAACCAAACATCTTGTGTAACAAAAGGTCTAATCCTGTTCCTATTGACAGGGAGCAGGTAAGGCCTACGGGATCAGGCCCATATTTAGGATTCTATATGCATCATGCATGTGTACATTTAACATTAATGGGAATTATTTCTGTACACTGAATAAGACCTGGACTACACTAGAAAATTAGGTTGTTTCATGCGGGGTGTGAAAAATCCAAATCCAGGAGCCATGTAGTTAAGATGACTTAAGTCCCTTCGTAGACAATACCAATAAAAGAATTCTTCTGTTGACCCAGCTACTGCCTTGGGGGGGTGCAAGGGAGGGAAGGACGGTTCAAGTGTAGACAAGTCCTAAGCATGTCACAATCTAAAGTGACTCAGGACTCTGCAAAATTCTCAGGACATACTTTTGACTGTTTCTTTACTGTTTGTAGATTTTCTCTGGCTTGCTGGTAAATCTCACAAGCATCGAATCTTGGCTTTTCTGGCTGAACTATTTCAGCATCCCTCGCTATGGCCTGACCGTGAGTGCTATATTTTCTGTGCATTGTGCTGGAAACACCTTTTGAAAGAGATCACCATTAGCTTATAAGAAATAATGTCAAACAATATTATTCCAGTTATAATTGGTAAATACAACTTACACAGATAAGTTCTCCCTGTCTCTTTACATTCTCAGTACTGTGCAGTAGGTCTCACAGTTTCAGATATGTATTGTAATACGAATTAGCATAGCTCAAGAAAATGCAGTCAATAGATAACAGAATCATGAATAGCAGTAGGACCAGAAAAAGATCACTCAAGTCATTGTGATTCTTTGCAGGTTGCAGAACTGCTCTCCACAATACATAATTAATACTAATGTAACTTAAGTATCTGCTATAACGGTGGTTCTCATTTCCTGTTTGAAGTATGAACAACTTCCTAACTCCTCTGCATTTTTCATTTCTTACATTTTGGCCATTGCTTATTTCATGTGAAACTGGATAATGCCCTTACTTTATTGCCATAACATTTTAATAATAGCATGCCTGGGTACCAGTGAGATATAGGTAATGCTGAGGTGGGCTATTTAAAAAACGGATTATGTCAATTTCAGCAATAGCTACAAAGAAGGGAAAAGAGCGGTTTGCTCCTCCACAACCAAAAAACAATAACAATAAAATCCTGTTTTTTTCCGCATGTCTTTCACCTTTTCTATTTAGATTGTAAACTCTTCAGATGAGGGACTGCCTTTACTGTGCCAGGCATATACAAGCACAGAGTGAGTCCCAATTTCAATAACGGCATCAGGCACAACTGTGACACAAATAAGTGCACTCCTTTCAAATGTTTATACAGATTGCTACAGTGAGCCCAGTAGTGCTAATCTGAAAGCTGTATCTCTGTTGCTGCTGTAGAAGCGGCCTCTTGTGGCTGATCTTTTGAACTATACACTTATGTCATATATAAGCATAATCCAGACATTATTTTCTGATTTTTGTGACCTGTGCCACAGAAATGATTTGCAATCCTGAACGCAGTATCTAAAAGATATTCTCTAGTTCAAACAGGAATTAATTTAGCGAACTTCTATGACTTGAGTATTACAGATGGTCAGACTAGATGATCACAATGGTTCCTTCTGGCATTATAATTATGAAATTTAGTAGAGAATACACAGTCAATCTGATCAGTGTTTTGGAGCTGGCAGGGAGGAAGAAAAAAAAAGAAGCGGTATGCCTCAGAGGCCTATCATATAAAATAAATAATTGAAAAAGTTGAAAGAAATAGATATTGTAGCTTATAGCATAAGATAAATGAGCCAGTAGTAGTATTTTAGTTCAAAGAGACATTTTTGCTCTGTTTCAATGAGTTTCCATTGTGCAAGTCTCCCAATAGCAGTCTGTGCAGCAGCAGGCCCTGTGCCTATGGCAACGATAACATCTGCACTTATGTCACAAAGGGGTATTTTCACAGTATTTTACCAATACTTTAAATATTATCTGAAAATTAGACTCAACTGTTTTCAGTGGAAGGATTTCTTCAACACCCTAAAAAAAAGCTTTGATTCCAGACAGTTTTTCCGATCTTGTCTTATAATTTTGATATATACTTTAATGGAAGCGTTTGTTGGTTTGTTTAGTATGTAGTAATATACTAAACCTGCTTAAAGGTTCCCTCTTGACTACCTAATATTTTTGTTTTTATCTTTAAAGGCTTTGCAAATTAATGAATTTACAGGTCTAAGCTTTTGCCAGAATGCCAATGTGACTGGGGTCAATGTAAGTTGCATCACTTCTAGTCCATTTACAATGTAAGTATGCAGTTATTATAAACAAGTTCTTGCAAGGAGCCCAAGTTCAGTAAACTGCCAAATTGAATTTGAGATTTTTTTTGTCATTGTTTTCCTGGTGCCTCAGCTGCCAGTGGGTCTGTGTTTTATAATTGAATACTTAGCCTCTGGAGCAGTCTCTGGTTTTCAGATATTTGGTGGTTCATTTCAGATAAGTCATGTAAAGCTTAGACATTTAAAACTATTTCAAGTGCTAGAGAAGGTAGAGGGGACAATTTTTAAAGAAAGCATTTGAGAGAACAGATTGTGATCCTGGAACAGTTTAAGATCTGTTCTTGAAACCCATATCAGGACATGGCAAGTTTTCCTGTGTAGAAAAGGACCCAACAGACTATTTTTAATGTGTGCTTTATACTTGTAATATTAATTTCTTATTGCATATGTAAAATTGCACTTTGAAGAAGATCTCATAGTTTATTACCAAAGAATAGTGAAGGGAAGAGGAATTTCCCTTCGCTTTGGTACTCTCTGCTAGGTCCTACTCAGCTAATCTTTTCAAATTCTTCACAAAGACTTTTAAGTTCAGATTTTTCTTTTCTCCACAAAATGCAGCATGCTAACTTGCAACATTTGCTAGCTTGAGGCCCTAAAAAGTATTACAGTCCTCTTCAGAGTAGAGTAACTATTTATGCAGGCTGATGCAAACTGAATAGCAAAGGTTCAAATTTGGTATTAGAGTTGAGGTTTGAACCTGTTTTTTTTCCTGACACAGGTTAACCTATCCTCGGTCACCATTCAGTTTGTTTGCATTGGACCAAAGCATTTTTCAGCAAAATTATGAAAACAGGCAAATTAAATATTCAGTTACAGATCTTTACAAAGGGTTAACTTTTTTTAAACTTTAATTTGTATTGACTAGCTGCACTGGAGAAGAATATTTGAAAATGCAAGGCATTGAAGTGTCTGCTTGGGGCATGTGGAGGAATTATGTGGCTCTTCTATGCATGACACTAATCTTCTTTACAATTGCATATTTGAAACTGCGCTTCCTGAAGAAGTTCTCTTAATTCAGCTGAGTTAACAAGCATCTAGTGTAGCACAATGCAATGCAGTTTTGATAGTGAATGGACTAAAAATGTTTTAACATTTTCAAAGATTACATTAAAGATTTTGATAACTGTGTTCAGTTTTTACTAATACTGCTTGCTACTGAGCTACATCTATTACAGAGGTCTCACGCACATGAAGACAGCAGAGGACTGTTGACAGCGTACAATTTAGGCCTGGGATTTCCAAGGACCAAGGAATGCTGTAGAAACTTCAGATCAGCAGTAAGGGAGATATAAACAGAGAAGCATCTTTGACATCCTAAGGTGCCAAAGGCTTAGTCTGCATTATTGATAGTGGCAGATAGCTAGCTCAAGAAAGCACTTGAAAAAAAAAATCTAAACATGTTTACCTAGAAATATATAGTTTAAAAAACTATATAAAGTGAAGTTGGATGAGAATTTAGTTTTCTTATCTAATGCAGATGCTTCTCTTTAGTGCAGAAGGGCAGGGCAGTAAGTGAAACTGACTAGGCCGTCAATTTCCTTTGGGTTCTACCAAACAGGAGGTTCTGCAGCTATATTTTTTTTAAATTTTAAAACAGTACGGGGGGATTGGAAGAAGGGGGAAGAGAAAAGCAACATGTCAAATACAGGACACTCACCATAATGAGACGGATTTAAATGCAGATTATTTTTGTCCATAATTCTCATACACATTGGTGGTTTTCCTATGTAAAATCTTTATTAGGAAGTAAAGTGCTCAGTATTATAGACCAATAAATCTTTGATAACTGTGGAAGACTTGCATAATTAACAGCTTCCTATTAAGACCAAATGTTAATGCAAAACTTTACACATACTTAGAAGAAACCCTTTACCCTAGAAACAAAGTAACAGTTACAAGAGAATCTAAACTTAAAATGAAACCATAATAAAAAAAATGTATAACACATTTGTCTAGTTGCCATGTACTTATTGCATGGCACATTGTCAACACACATGGATAGCCCATGAAAGCTTACAGCACTTCAAAATGAAGTTTGTTATTAAGTAACGACACGTTACAGATATACAGATGAACAAATATAGCTATGAATGCAAACATTTTGGTTTTCATAATTAACATACTAATAAAAGAAAAGCTTTGATTGATATTAGTTTAGAGAAAGGTACAATTTTAGGACACCACAGTGATAGCTGTAGTGTTTTGAAAAGACAACTTCACAAATGCAAATTTCCTTAGTTCTGCAGCATGATATTGCAGCAACATCCAACATGTCTTGTCTTTATAACAAAAGATCACTTTAACTGAGCACTAGCAACCTCTTTCCTGTGACGCCAAATTGTTTGGTCAGATAATTGGTTTTAAACGTTAACTACATGACATATAATACTGTATCTGGCATTTTGATATTCCTACGCTCCAACAGACCAAATGCTAACTTTCTAGAGCTTGCAAAAACAATCTTACCATATGTCAAACCATTAGCCAACTGACCCCTTGAAATATACCGCCTACACAGTAATGTAACAGAAGGTTTTGTATACTATTATTAAGGCTTAGATTATGTCATGGAAGTCCAGGATTCCATGACTTTCAGAGACCTCCATGACACTTTCCGCTTCAGCCCCATGGAGGAGGGCTGAAGCTATCAGGGACTCTGGTGCTCTGAGCCGCTGTGGGCTTAGGAGGGCCCACCACACAGCTTCCAGCTTCCACAGGCAGCAGGGGGACCCCAAAGCTGTGAGCCACAGTGGCAGCAGGTGCTAGACCTCTCCTCCCCTCGTGCAGCAGGACTCAAGCTTTCATCCCTCTGTCAGCCCCATTTTGTCAGTTATTTTTAGTAAAAGTCAGGGGCTTCAGGGAATTTTTGTTTATTGCCAGTGACTTGTCCCTGCCTTCTACTAAAAATAACTGTGATAAAATCTTAACTTTAACTATGATGATATAAATTCATTTGGATTAATTTCTTATCCACTTGGCAGTGGTGGAGCTTGACCGATAGTCTATTGGGAAATTTCAGCTCTCAGTAGGGGAGAAGTCCCTTCATCTAAGATGAGTAAGTTACTGAACATGCACTTTCTTGTAAATTTAACATATGAAAAGTTTTGTTTTTATCAAGGACAAGTGCTCTGGTGATATGGAATGCGTCTCAGATGACGCTGTAACACGACAACAAGTGCTGGTATATATAGATACAGGAAAACTGCAATATTTGGAGGTGTATTTGATTCAATACCAAACCAAAAATACTAACACAAAAATATAAGGTACTTAAGGTTAGTTACAGGAAACAATTCCTATATCACAACATGAAAGCCACCAGCATCAATAAAAAGGATACTTATCCTTTGGCATGGACATTTTCCTTCTTACACCCTACAAATCTACGCACTTAGAATACTGTGTATGTACTTCATCTGAATATTAAGTTTTCCATTCCCCTTTAAACCTACAGTAAGTCTTAAGGCAACTGTCAGCTTAAGTGAAGACTCCCATATTTCACTATATCTGAATATATACTACTATCAAAAATTGTACATATTTGCCCCTAATTCTCTGTATACCAAACTCAAATCACTGTCAGTGCTGTTGCTGCTTCAAAGCTCTACCGCAGTCCCAAATCCAGCAAGCCTTGTACTAAAAAGTGCTGATTATTCTAAAGACTACAATTTCGAAAGGATATAGCATAGTTCCCTACAGAAAAACGTGTGAATGCAGAAATATACCTTCAATTGCTCATGCAGGTCAGGTAAGTGCATACATAAGAAGCTAATTAGGCCCCTGCCTTTGAACTGGGATGAATACTTGCTAGAGCTAATCAGAAATGTTCAAAATGTCAATTTCTCTCTCCCCTTGCATCCCCCAAGATTAATTGATGTTTGTCACAACTTATCTAATGTTTACCTAATTTCTGCATGTAACTGTAGGAAGGGTAGGTGCAGTTTTGGATGCGGAGCTCAGAGGTCTTCCTTTTTGAAAATTTGGCCCTAAAAGCCAGCTATGGACAGACACAAAGACAACAATGATCACATTAGTTATGTGTAAACAGAAATTGATCCAATAAAAGATATTACTGTACCCACCTTGTCTCTCTTATGTGTAAAGAAGTTCCCAAAGAACTACTTTTAAAACACTAAAATATATGAAGTACTGAATATATGAAGCAACATTCCATATGTATCAAACTATTGCCTTTTTCCTCTGGCAATAGTGCACTGATATGCACTATTCACATAATTCTTACATAGGCATATGCGTCTACTTCATAATAAAAATAAACTAAACACGACCTTCTGTCAGAGGAAAAAGGCAATAGTGCACTGATACATAGGGAACGTTCATTTAAAATAAATTAAAGAAAATCTTAGCGCACTAAAGGAAAACTCCAGAATAAAAAGAAGATTGTGTTATTTGTTTGTAATTTGTGTTGAATATAATTAACAGGAAAAGCTATATAGGAAGTCACCTTATTAATATATTTTAGATTAGGAATTTAAGAATATTTCCCATTATAAAGCACTGGAAAACTAAGCATTTGAGTTGAGAAATTAAATGCATTTTTGGCTAACTATTAATCAAAACTTTTAGCAGAGACTTACTTCACAACAACTTTGAAACTAATTTCCAGCATTATTTAATGGGAAAGTAGATTCTTACAGTCCTATTTTACATAACCAAGATGAGCTCCTGCTGCTTAGCAAGCATTAAGATGGGAGTACTTAGAAAAAAAACCAACAGCTGCATTTACTGAATGAAGACAGGGAAACTGTAAAACCCTCTGGCACAGATCCTATAAGTGCAGCCACTTTAAGCAATGCTACTGGTGGATTATGGTCCTAAAGCCAGTGTAGGTGGCAACGGGAATCTCACCCTATTTAGTGGGGTAGGTAGGTAATGCCAACTTTACATCTGTCAGCTGCTGACACAGTGGTTGTAGATTAGATGTCCCTATGGCCTACTGATCAATCCCCAGGTGGGACACTGGGAGCTTTAACATTCATTACTGTTTTTGGAAAACAAATAGTAAATAGCGTATTTGCTGTTATAATACAGGACTGAAATTTTAAAACAACCCATTGACAAATAATATTACACATGGATGTTGCTCCCGCCATTCCCTCCTCCACTTCCATCAATGCCTTCTGTTGACTGAGAGGAGGATGGACGGGAACTCCTAGAACGCGGCTGGCTATTCAGTCCAAGTGGCGTTCCCAAGCGGTGGCTCATTTGGGAAGCTGTGTCATCCGATTCCCAACGCTCCAGTTCCTCCCGCACTAACCTCTCCATTTGTTCCCTGTGGATTTCATTGTCACGTCCCAATCTTTCATCCTAAATACAAAGAAAGATACAAACTCGCTGTGTAATCTTCCAAATTTGATTGTGAACAAAATCTGGAAGAAGGTATACAATATTCTAAAAGACATCGCAGATAAATTCATGCCATAGTGTGGCTTTGTACAAAACCAAGCACTGAACAAGAGGTAAAGGTACTGTTGTAGCAGCTGCAGAACAGTGACAAGTTTTTATACTGTGCCCATCACCATGGAATGACAGAGCCTTCACACAGTGATGTGTTAATTCACTATGATAACTAGTCTCTGGCTGGACTTTGATCAAGTGCTTGTAAATAAACCCAAAATGGAGTCTGATAGTCACTGGCTTAACATTGCTATGGTACCTACCTCAGCTATCACAATCCTATGTGTGAAGGAGTAGAAAAGCAAAGTAGAAACAAATGAGCTCATCATCTAACTTACCTGGAAAACAGCTCTTTAGTTAGTGAGCAGTCAACTGACTGCTCAAGTCGTATTGGGGGTTTCTTACCTCTGTAACTCCATCTAGCAGTCTTCCCAACACATCTCTCCTTTTCAGTTTGGCCCGCTCCATTGCCTCAAGCTTTACAATAACAGCATCAATTTTGGAAACAATACTGCCTATGGAATGTTCCATGCGATCCACTCGTCTCACCAACCTGAAGGCAACAGATATTTACAAATTTTAATGTTACTGACATTTTCAAGTCATTAATTTGGTTTTAGCTAATCGACTTGTAGGAAGTGGAAAGTTCATCAGGTGACATTTGTACAGTTTTTAGTAAACCTAAAAACCAAAATGACAAAGGGAATAATTTGTAATTTTCTTAGCAAGGGAGGGGGCGACGGCAAGTGTAAAACTCCTGAATTATGTCCTCTGATTTCCTTCTCTTTGGGGGATATCCTATCATATACACTGTACAGGAATGGAGGGCTGGGTGGCGCTCACTCAAGAGCTGGTCACTACCACTTCTGGTGTTTGCTACAGACTGTACAAGAGGCACTCTGCTTTCCACAGAGAAGAGAGTGCTACTTCCATAGCACCATCGGTGGAAGATTTTGGGCCCGGAAATGAATCCTAGCACGCTGTCACTAAAACACACATTGCTGCAATACTTTGAGAGAGAAGAAAAAAATAAGTAGAACTGTTGCTACTTCTTAAGAGAGCTGTGCATTCCCATGGTGAATGAAGGGTTCCATATTCTGGTCTGTATGTACTCTAACTGAGCTACATGTTTACAGGCTCACATAATTTTTTTTAATATATATAATATAACCATTTTCCACAATCATGGTCTACAGAAATACAGCATCTAGGTTTATTTTTTCCCTTGATTTAGTTATCTAATTACCCACCCCTCCTGTCAAACAAGTTTCATATAAAAGCTGGTGAACATAGCAGACAACCTTAAACTTAATGGAAAATTTTAAAGCAAGTAACAAGTGTTAATTATGCTGTAATATTTCTAATGAAGTTAATCCCATCCCAAGCAAATTAACTGATATGTTCTACATCCTATATGGGGATAAAGAAAATACATCTGACCCACAGGCATTTGATTGCAGACATGTTAACTAGTACAGTTTGGAATCATCACACACAGTTACTACTGAACAAGGAAGATGGTCAATCAGGTTCTAGCAACCTTAAGTCATAACCAGGGTGGCTCTAGCTTTTTTGCCACCCCAAGCACGGCAGGCAGGCTGCCTTCAGCGGCACACCTGCGGGAGGTCCCCGGTCCCACGGATTTGGCAGCTTGCCTGCAGGAGATCCACCGGTCCCGTGGCTTCGGCGTACCTGCTGCCGAATTGCCGCCGAAACTGCAGGACCAGCGGACCTCCCGCAGACAAGCCGCCGAAGGCTGCCTGACTGCTGCCCTCGCAGGGACCGCCAGGACCCCCCGTGGCTTGCTGCCCCAGGCATGCGGTTGGAGTGCTGGTGCCTGGAGCCGCCGCTGGTCATAACCCCTTCATTCATCCTTGCTGTGACTGGGGCCTATAGAGAGAGACCATTTCAGCCAAATATACAAGCATAAGTAATACAAATTCCTGCCAATCCTATTTGAATGTACAATAACTTCGATTTTCATCTGATGAAAGAAGAGCAGAGCTGGCTTTTAGAATTAGTTTAACATTGACAATGTTTCTTTCAGGTTGTCAGCCACTGTATGAGCATGGATGAAATTCTTCCACAAGCACTTGAGAGCAGAGGTGTTAACTTGGACTCTAGTGTGATATGGCTAATTCTTACAGTAATTATACAAAAGAGGCTCAGGGCCTGTCTACACAACGATTTAGTGCGTGGCAAGCCAGGATGTGACTCTACAATGCACTAGTGTCCTGCGCATTAACTGGGTGCCAGTTAATGCGCCACAGAATCATGATAGGGCTTGCTGCACACTAAATTGCCATACAGACATGACCTCAGTAGACACCAACCAAATTAAAGTAGGAAAACCCCGTATTTCTTTGAGTGTCCTCTGCATATTCCTACTTTTGGGCTGTGCCAATTGGTGCTGCACTGAATATGCAGATCCATCCTGAAGATCCCCAGTTACAGGTAAGTGACCTTCATTTTGCACCAATTTTTTTTGTGAGTTGGTTATTTATTTAAACCTGGGAGCTACTATTTCTTTTGTTTCCATTTTCATCCAGGATCTTCTAACAACTTTAAATACAGACAATAGATTTCAAATGATAAATAGCAATTTACACAGTTAGCTTTGTAACACATTTCTTAGATTTCATTTGGTTAATACCCAGAATTATATTGGAGGGCAGGATATATTTTAAAAACCCCACACGTTGCAGCCCTGCTTGCACTTACACTTGGAACTCTTCATATGAAACCCCACTAGAGCTGCTACCTCTTCTTCTAGAGCTGTGTCCACTGTCCTCATCATCATCCTCTTCAGAGTCATCCAGACTGCGAGGGAAGCTTCGACCACTCATTGGACGTGGTAGAGAGCTCCTGTCCAGATCCAGATCCTCCTTCATGAAAAACAAACGTTATCCATAGACTTTCACCGTGGACTGAAGGTCAAGGCTGCATGACCTCATTCATTGAACTACTTTTCACCCTTTTATAGTTCTGTTGGGAGTGAATGTTAGACAACCTAATAGATTAGTAAGTCCAATGAGAATTGGTGCTTAGAAACTCCATTGACCCAACTGATGGTGTTCAAGGTCTTCCAATTGCCCTAAAGGATGACTTACCCTCTCTTTCTCTAGATCATCTCTCATTTGCTGATGTTCATGTTCTGTCAATTCCTGATCCCCATCCTGGTCATACTTAGTAAATATTGCTTCAATCTCTGCATCCGTGTGACCTTTCCTGAAAAGATGATAAAATGGACCCCCTTTTTATTTGATGTTTTGCGAAAAATGTTGAGGGTGAGGGAGGGGGGGAAGAGACAACAAAAAAGTCTTAACTACAGCAAATTCTCTAAAAGCCAAAGAACATGCTTAATTCAGTTCTGCCTACAAGCTTTCCCATCACGAATCCAAGTCCACTAACCATGCTGGCAAAGCTTGGGTACATATCACCAACAGTCTTGGCCCCAGCCCATTGCTTTAGAGGTTTTTTTTCCTGCCTAACAGCACCTCTCTCTTTTCTCTGGATTGCATTTAAGACAGTTTCCTCTTATCCACATCCCTAGTTGTGACTAGCACTGAAAAAACAAAGAGAATGCAGTATCTCTGTCTGATCAACAGGAGCTCTAGTCCTAACTATCATCTGCATGCAGGTGACTCTGCAGACCAAAACATTTCATGAACTACCCCAGATTCTGCTTAACAGGCCAGGTGACAAAATGAAACTTTACGAGGCCCCATTTACAAGAGCACTTGAGGGAGAAAAGGTTCTTCATTTGCCTGTCTTTGGTACTAATGAGACAGGAACACATCTACTATAAGACAACCCCCATGCATCTTCATGAAATCCTGCAGGCAAGTCAGACTCAAAGGCTATTGAGAGATCTGGAAAAAAAATCAGCTTCCATCCATCACTAGATTGTTCTCTATGGATTTTAATACCACCTTCATACCATACATATGCCTAGAACCCCTTGTCAGAATGGAGAACACATGCTGAATCAAAAATGCAACTGAGTTGCTCAAATGCCAATTTCTAAACCTTCCAAAAATAAGAGGCAGCTAGAAAGAGGGCAATAGTTGGTAAGCCTTTTGAGCAGGGTCCTACTTAAATGCAACTACCATCTTTCTCTCCATGAATTGTTACCAATCCTCTTCAATAATGGTGCCAAAACTTCCCTGCTGATCCTCACTCACCATGAAGCGGAAGGGTCCAACTTACAGGTGGTACGATGCAACTAGCCAAGAAAAGTTAGTTACCTCACTCCAGCTCACACCATTAGCCATTATTTTTCCTCTTCCCCCACCTCTCTTTTGGGGGGGGGCGGTTGTTTCTGCAATGCCCTTGGACTTTCCTGAAACACTGCAGATTTTCCAGCACCCTATGTATTTACATAAAAACCCTTCTGTTAGATACAAAAGGAAGCGTAAGTTTTATTAGCAACCCACATGACATGGAAGCAGTCCTACATATTGTTTTTATGTGCATTAATGTACTTTAACAATGTTCCTCCCCCTCACACCCTACAGGCCTTGAGGAAATCAGAAAGAGTCTTTGCATCACAAGTCCCTTGGGAATATTGTTTAAGATACAAAATACTGGTTTCCTTACCCCTTGAGATCCTGTCGTAGTTCATCGAAGTTTAACTTTCCCCCACCTTGGCGCAAGTTCTCTGAAATGTCATCAACAGTAGTTTTTTTCAATTTAAGTTTAATCATGGCTTTATTGTATCCCTAACAGAGAAAATAAAATGAGAGAAAATAAAACTTTACTTCTAATGGCATATTTAATTTTGTTTTGTTTGTTGTTTCATGTAAAGAAGATTGTTTGCATTCCTGAATGAAGTCAAACCTCATTTAATATTTTCTGACAAGCACTGGAGGAATCATATAATCATAGGAATGGAAGAGACCTGGAGACGTCATCTAGTCTAGTCCCCTGCACTCATGGTAAGACTAAGTATTATCTTCTAGACCAGGGGTTCTCAAACTTCATTGCACCGCGATCCCCTTCTGACAACAAAAATTATTATACGACTCCAGGAAGGGGCACCAAAGCTTGAGCCTGCCCAAGTCTTGCTGCCCTGGGCGGCGGGTGGGGGGGAAAGCCAAAGCCCAAGGGCTTCAGCCCCAGGCAGGGGGCCAGTAACATGAGCTCCGACACCCAGGGCTGAAGGTTGTGGGGCTCGGGCTTTGCAAGTCTAAGCCAGCCCAGGCGACCCCATTAAAATGGGGTGGCAACCCACAGTTTGAGAACCGCTGTTCTAGACCATCGCGGACAGATATTTGTCTAACCCACTCTTAAAAATCTCCAATTATGGAGATTCCACAACCTCCCAAGGCTATTTAGCCCAGTGATTAACTTCCCTGACAGTTAAGAAGTTTTTCAACCTAAACCTTCCTTGCTGCAATTTAAGCCCATTGCTTCTTGTCCTATCATCAGAGGTTAACGAGAACTATCATCCTCCCTCCCTCCTTGTAACAACCTTTGATGTACTTGAAAACTATCATGTCCCCTCTCAGCCTTATCCAGAATAAGCAAACCCAATTTTTTTCAATCTTCTCTCATAGGTCATGTTTTCTAGACCTTTAATCATTTTTGTTCCTCTTCTCTGGACTTTCTCCAATTTGTCCACATCTTTCCAGAAATGTGGTGCCCAGAACTGGACACAATACTCCAGCTGAGGACTAATCAGTGCGGAGTAGAGCAGAAGAATTACTTCTTGTATCTTGCTTACGACACTCCTGCTAATACATCCCAGAATGTTTGCTTTTTTTTTGTGCAACAGTGTAAAACTGTTGACTCATACTTAGCTTGTGATCCAGAATGACCCCTAGATCCCTTTCCGCAGCACTCCTTCCTAAGCAGTCATTTCCCATTTTGTGTGTGTGCAACTGATTGTTCCTTCCTAAGTGGAGTACTTTACATTTGTCATTATTGAATTTCATCCTATTTACTTCAGATCATTTCTCCAGTTGGTCCAGATCATTTTGAATTTTAATCCTATCCTCCAAAGCACATGCAACCCCACCCAGCTTGGTATTGGCCACAGACTTTATAAGTGTACTCTCTATGCCATTATCTACATCACTGATTAAGATATTGAACAGAACCAGACCCAGAACTGATCCCTGGGGGGGCCTCACTCGTTATGCCCTTCCAGCTTGACTATGAATCACTGATAACTACTCTCTAGGAATGGTTTCCCAACCAGTTATGCACCCACCTTATAGCAGCTCCATCTAGGTTGCATTTCCCTAGTTTGTTTATGAGGTCACGTGAGACAGTATCAAAAGGCTTACTAAGGGCAAAATATATCACATCTACTGCTTCTCCACATTCACAGCTTGTTACCCTGTCAAAGAAAGCTATTAGGTTGGTTTGACATGATTTGGTCTTGACCAATCCATGCTGTTTATTTATCACCTTATTATCCTCTAGGTGTTTGCAAATTGATTGCTTAATTATTTGTTCCATTATCTTTCCGGGTACTGAAGTTAAGCTGACTGATCTGTAATTCCCCGGATTGTCTTTATTTCACTTTTTATAGATGGGCACCTGTGGAATCTCTCCTGTCTTCCGTGACTTTTAGAAGATAATAGTTAATGGCTCAGATATCTCCTCAGTCAGCTCCTTGAGTATTCTAGGATGTATATTTCATCAGGCCCTCATGGCCTGAATGGACAAGATAACCCAGTAAATCTGATTCGTGTCTCATTTCCCTGTTTCTATGAATTATGGTAGGCATACTTGCAACCACTGGCTAGGATTCTAAAGGAGCCTAAGGGATTCAGATACCCAACTCCCACTGAAGTCAATGGGAGTTGAGCTTTTAACTATGTTAGACACCTTTGAAAATTCCCACCCATAGTTCTGGGTGCAAAACAACATATTTAGTTTATTCATTTTGTAAATCACTATCTAATTTTGAAATAAATTCTGGGGATGCAATTTTGTACCACTTCATTCCAACAACGTAACACTTTCAGTTTTCTCCTCTACTTTAATAATCACATTCAAAACTTTAAAGTATGCTGGCTACAAATTTAGCCATTTACCTGTCCTGGGTGCTCCTAGGCAGAACCATGGCCAATGGGAGCTCCGGGGGCGGTGCCTGCAAGCAGAGGCAGCATGCAGAGCTGCCTACCGCACCTCTGCCTAGGAGCAGCCCTAACCCCATGCCGGCCCCACGCCAACTGGACTATAAACTGGAATTTCAATGAAGATCACAAATGCCGGTTTATAGAGCTTTCTGATTGGTGAAGTACAGGATAAAACAGCTTTTACCATACATATGAATGTGTGACACCCTGCACGTATCATTGTGCAGTAAAAAGTACTGCAAGTCAGAATTCAAAATAAAATAAAGTAAGCAAACTAAATCCTGACAGATTTAGAGGTTTAGTCTAATCCAGTTCCACATCAGAAATCTTTATCAATGCCGATTCAGCTACTCCAGTATATCACATTGAATTCAATGTCCCAAGTATCAGGTTACTAGAAACCAACATGAAGTTACATAATTCATTTTAATTTGTACTTAATTCTGACTGACTTGCCTTTACTGCCCATTGGGTTTTTTGCTTTATTCAGCAGGAGATTGGTTTGACTCAGTGTTGCCCATACAGCAGTTTAGTATTTTATACAGTAAACCAGGCAGAAATGAGCCTGGAATCTGGCCAATACAATGGCAGTATTTGTAACAAAACTTCTTTACCTTTTTGATAAGATCGGACAGTTCCATTTCCGCCTTCTGCTGGGCCATATCTGATTTGACCTCTGAATAAGTATCATTGATAATGGCCAAAAACATGTTCTGTTTAAAAATTAAATTTAAAAAATTCAGCTTAAAAAATACAATTCTAGAGTTTAACAGTGTACCTGACCATTACTACTACTATACCCTAGTTGTAGCAATCTCACAAATATCCTACAAAGTCCGGTCTATGGATGCACTTTTTTTTTTTTTAAATAAATGGGGGAGTGACCTTAGTTAGAAAGTAATATTGAACAGCCAAGATATCCCACAACAATATTTAACTGAGGATGTAACCAGTGAACAACATGGTTAATTGATTACTACTAATTATTATTCCAAATAGTTGTGGCAGTTAATAGTGTTCTACCTTGCCAGCAGTCTATCTAGGCACTCAGATATCTTCCTGTTACAGTTTGGCACACTTTCGTTGTACTGTTGATGGGACCCCAATCCTGCTCATGTCACTTGTCTTACCACAGCAAAGAATGGTCAGGTATCTCAGAGGGTTCTGTCCCATGAGATGCTAGTTCTCTTCTGCATTATATGCTCTCCTGTCCCAACTATCCTCTGCTAAGATGGTTTCAGACACTTGCCCAGATTTTCCCAGAAGGCAGTTATACACAAATTTAGACCACATGACATATATGCACTACAAACATAGCTGCACTATGGTAAAAGCTTGTGTGTGGACACAACTGTTCTGTTTTAACCAGGACAGATGACAGTGTAACTATCTGATTACAAATGCAGTTGTATTTTTAGTATAGAGCAGGTCTAAAAAAGCCATCCGCTACTGTGCACATCTATATTTCCCGAATATGAAGTTTGATAAGAATTTAATTGCTATATAAATGATATCAGGAAACAAAATCAACCATTTCAAATTGCTACATGTGTCAAATATTCAATTTATCAGACATACACCAAGTACTTGAAAGAAGCCATTACAAAGTGAGTAAATATATGTATCAAAGTACCAATAAGGCACATTTATGCCCAATAAGTGTCTTTGCACAAGTCTATATGAAAGGCATTACTAAGACTACTCTGAAATAAGTGTTCCATTCGCATGAAAAAAACATTATTTTTTTCTCTAAAGGGAACCTTGTGAGGAGCTTATATAGCAAGTCACTGGTTAGATTTCAGAAGAAATAAAATATTCTTGAATCAGGAAAACATCTGAAGGGCTGTGGCGAGGGCAGGGAAATGCAATGCAACTTTATTTTGAAAGATAAATAGAGTGTAGAGATGGGCATCTGTTGAAGGTTAAGTTCCCAGTTGTGTTGTAAGCTTACTGTCACCCAAAAATAATAGGAGTGAGAGATGTTAAGATGAAAGTAATTGAAAACTCAAGTGTGACACCTGCCCCCCTCCATAAACAAAGGCTTACATACCAAAAGAATGAAGAACATAAAGAACACAAATGTAGTGAAATAAATTGGTCCCAAAACTCTGTTAGCTTCTTCAACCTCTGTAAAGTTAAAGTCTCCCAAAATGATGCGGAACTGAGTAAAGCTTTAGAAACAAAACAAAAACATGTCCAGACGTTAAAACATTTTTTAATTCTGGCAGCAATTTGTGACATTTCACTTTATTTTGAGCTAAGCGTTTTCATTATCTAGTGGGATGGAGGGGAGAGGAAGTGTGGTAAGGGAACTATATTTTTTTGAATGATAGTCAGTTGCTGCGCTAATTAAATTTTCATGCCCATCACTAATGTCCTCACAGTCACAGTGGAGTAGAATCTAACTAAACTAAATTCAACCTCTCTTTACACATTATAAAATCACCATTATGCTGTACAACTTGGAATAATTACTGTCTAGTAAGCAATGTTTAACTATTAGTTACATGTTATCAGGATGTTCTGCAGTTTTTAGGGTACTATGCAATCACTCAGTAACTAAATGTATGTAACTACTGCAATGTAAAGTAACGAATCGTCAGTGATAAATTCTCAAAACCCTATGACTTCCACCTATTTGCAAGAGTTGCCCATCTCTTCAGATGTTAATAAAAAAAGTAGAAATCTTTATGTTTAATATAATTTTTGTCAGGACATACTTGCAGTTCTTAGGAAAATGATTTAATTTATTATATGCAATTGTCATATTTTGTATTGTAGAGTGACAACTTTTTTTCAACAAAAGTATATTGAAACAGTTTTTAGAAAGTTTAACCTACAGTTTTTAGAAATCCCATATACCTACAAAAACAGTCAGTTCTCTAGAACTTTTACATTTATCTGGGAGCTATAAAAAAACCTTCTGTCTTCGATGAGGTACCTGAGGTCATTTGCTGATGTACTGAAGAACTGTTTTTTATTATTATACTTACACACACTCTTGGAAAGTGCTGAAGTCATCAACTTGAGTGCCAAACACAAGGTAAGCCAGCTGAGCATATGCTAAGAAAATAATGAAAAACATAATAGCAAAGCCAATGACATCTTTGGCACAGCGAGACATGGTGGTGGATAACTGGTTCATTGTTCTGTTGAAGCTGACAAATTTGAAGAGCTGTTAAAAAAAAAAAGAGAAATAGATGTAAAATCAAGACAGACAACTACTAATGAATGAGCAGCTTTCCAACCTTTCACATGCAAAGTGTATTCAAATCTGATAGCACTTAATATTGAAGACACAGAAAATCAATCTACTTTTATTTTTAGAAATATCCCTTCTACCAAAACACTCATAGCTAGAAATGAGAGGAAAATTCATTGAGGGAGAACAAAATTTCAAATCCTGCTCCACTATATGCACACACTGGTTGTATTGCAGTATTGGGCTACTAATATTAGAACTATTTTGAAGGGGGACAAATATTGAACCATGCCTTCTTATGAAACCTCCATACAGGCTTGTTGGGTTTTTTGTTTTCTATTTAAACACAAAGAAATAGACAGTCAGGAATTTTCAATTTTTATTTTGTAACATTCACCATCTCTTGAGTGTAAAAACTGCACATAGTTATGCTTTGTTTTATACTTTATATCATAGTGGTAGAATACACAAGTCACTTGGTAGATTAAGAGTGAATTTGTGTTACTTCCTAAAGCATACAGAGGAATTCTTTCTCCACTCATCTAATGCTAAGATGCCCATCTATTAGATAGCTTCACCAGTTCATTAACAAAAAAGTTTCCTTCTCGAACTCATTACATCTAGAGGACAGAAAGCAAAGACGGACATGGACAGAAAAATCTATCATGGGGGAGCCATTCAAATGCCAAGATTTGGCTTTACCAGAGCACTTTAAATAGTCCCATGTAGTATGCATTTATATCTCACGGTTCCCTCCTCCACATCAAGATACACTGAGTTACTATCAACTTCATTTCCAGAAATTAATAGATCACTAAAATATTTTGGAAGCATAAAATGAGATCATAGGAGAGCCAGAGGAAATTTTATATACTTTATAACCGACTTCTTGCAAGGCGGCGCAGCTGTAATAGAAGTATCCTACAGCTAGGGGCAATGGAAATCTGTCAAAATAAGGTCCTCCAAAAACAGTGATTCCCAACCGTTTCACTCTGTTACAGCCCCCTTTAGAAGTTCTGTCTCTTACCAGAGGTACAGAAAGCAATGTTGCAGTGGCAGCAATATATGGTGCTACTTGTGGGAAAGGAAAGCTAGGAACATATAGAGTGGCAGTCCCACATGATCCTTCAGAAATCCTCCAGGTTGGAAATCGCTGCTTTAAAATCTAGTTATCTGAAGTGCAGTTCTATTCTGAAAAGTGACTACAAATATAGCACCTTCTTACTCAAAAAATTAGCTCTCTTGGCATATTCAGAGTTATATCGACTAATTTTAAGTAATACAAGTTAAATTGTTACTAGATTTTACTTCACTCCGCCCTGCTAAGCCTCAGGTGGATTCCATTCTTTCACTCATCAGCAGAATTGTTAACTTTAGTTCTGGTGAGTTGTACATGAGCAAACCCAATGAGGGCTGATTGTGACACCTGTGCAACCCTGAGGGCCTGATTCAGCCCAAATAAACTTTATTACTAGCAATTATGTGTGGAAAGATTAACCCAGCATGACTCTCAGATCCTAGGATAGACTGTCAGGGTTGAGAGTTAGGAAAGACCTCTTTTTTCTTGTAAACCAAGCACACATGCTGTGAAAATCACTGAAACACATTAAACATGGAACCCCATAGTGTCATTATTAGAGTCTATCTCCATTTTAAAAAAGTTTCTAGGTCTGTCAGTTGTGAAAATAGTTTCAGCATTAAAAACTGCCAATATTATCTAGCCTTTACCTAGAGAAATTAAAACAGCACAAGCAGAGGTATGAACTTGCTCCATTTTAAAGCTTAGTTATTAAATGGCTACACCTTTAGCAACATCCATAACAACTACTGGTTCAATGAAGCTAGTCTTCTTATCCTAAAATTCCATTCATCTGAGTGGACATTCCATAGAAATGGTCTGACACAAAACAGTTTTAAACCAGCTGCCCTAGTTTAAGTCTTTGCTGCTGGTATAATGTCAATTTTGACTAAATCATAAAAAGCCACAAAAAGGGAAGAAAACAAAAAAAGTGAAAAGCAACAAGAAAGACTCCAGGAAAGCAAAAGTATTATCATATTTAACGCTAATGAGTACATAGCCTCAACACAGCAGTCATGGAATCCATGTGTTTTAGAAACTATCCGTGTCTTAACATTGTATAACTTTTGTATATGGGTCGATTGATGAAAGGGCAACAGCTCCACCACGCTGGGAGAGAACAGGAACTAATTAGGCCTAGTGACTTGTCACTGGATCAAGGAATGACAAGACTAGACTGATTTTTTTCATACAATTTACTGTGAGCACTATTAGCATTAGCAATATTCACGGATTCTTTTTTCTAAAATTAGGTTTCAAGATTATAGTACTGTTTTCACTTGCACACAGTTATGCTTTTGGTCTGAAATTTTCCATGGTTAGCCTCAGCAGAAACGCGAGCAAGCCTGGAATGCAGTTGGTTGTTTCCAAGGTGCAGAAACAAATCAAAGATATTTCTTGCAGTTACATTAGCATGTGTGTTAAAGAGCTTCATTCCAATCTGAAGTATTAGGATTTACCTTAATCCAGACAAAAAACACAGTGACAGCAGCAATGTTGTTGAATTGTATTTGCCAATATGCCAAAGGTTCAAAATTGGGGAAAGCGTTTTGATCTTCCAGCTGCTTCTTCAGTAACATGTCCACTGTTGACCTTCTATATATGTTAATTCCTATAGCTGCTATTGATAGCTGAGTAGAAAAGAAATACATAAACAATAAGAAACACTTGACTGAATAGGTTTTAAATGCTACTACATAAATAGATTGCCACACTGGCTTTCCCAAAAAAACCCACAGTCAACACCTACTGACTAGATCCAGCCCACATGACATTTATTGTGGTCTGCAGGACATTCGGAATCAAAGCTTTCACTTAAAATAAAGTTTCTAGCCCTCCTGTGTGCCAAATACCTTCTAAACATGAGCATAGTTTAAATCGATGCATTAATGTCTGCCTAAGGCTGCAGACAGCCTGATACAATGAATCAGATCAACTACCCTGTCCCTATATTGATCATTTTAGCGGATAGACTGGACCATGGTTTCAGGAGTGAACCCCACTGGGATTGGAAAATGGGAATTGCTGGAGGGAAGGAAATGCAAAGAGAAAAGAAAAGAACAGAGGAGATTCACAAAGACGAGGGAGAGAAAGAAGAGGAAGAGAAACTAAGGGCAGGAATAACGGTGGCCTAAAGATGGAGCAAATTTTCTCACTGAGTGATGAAAGGCCAATAATGCACAGATCAAATAATGACTAACTACATGTTTAGCTACTATCACAATGGTCACCTTCCACCCTTGATCATCATCAAAATCTTTTAATGACATCAGTGAACACTGTGCACTGTGGGAGTATATAGTCCTGAATTTGTACCCTGGCCCATGGACCATAATTACACATAGAACTCAGCCCTCTCCTCTGAATGAGCTAGAGAACACTGACACAGAGTCTAGAATAAAAATGCAGAAGCTGCTGGCCCCTGGTACCAGGCTCCTTTCAATCGTTACATTATTGGTAAATGTTTTTGTATAAAGCGAAGTTGGCAAAACCCCAGCACAGTGGCCTACATCATGGATTACACAGGAGCCTGAAGTTCAAAACTCAGTTTTTCACCCCATACAAAGAGAACATTCTGTCTACTTTATCAGGAAGCCAGACTTGATATGTACTATATGGAAAACATGCTGGTGCAGGCTGCGCTGTGCAATCAACTACGCACTCTGACACTTGGGCCTGGCTGGCAAGTAGCAAGCAATGTTGTTCAGAACTTATTAGCTGGCTAAATATCTGAATAAAAACACTAGGATTTGTTAGTATTACTTTGCAAATACACTCAGACACCACACCCTCTCTCAAAGTGCCCAAAAGTGTTGGCTTTAAAGCAGAGGATGTTGTCACTGGAAAGGCACTCAAAAATCATTGCATCAGCTGGTATTTGATCTCCAGAAGTATGGGAGAGCCACGGTAACGCAGAATTTGTTATAGTTTCCTCTCCTCATAGCTGTCCCTGCAGCTTCACGAATCACTGGAAGGAAATTATTTCAAAATAGCTTTGTACAGGGAAGGAGGTTAAAAACCTGAGAGATGCTAAAAATCCCTCTGTACACAGTAGAATCCTTTCAGATCAGATCCTCTCCTAAAGATGCCACTGAATAGGAGAATCAAGGAAATTCAGCAAAAATATACATCATCATCTAAATCGTGATCCCCTTTCTCACACTGAATAGCATGTTCTGCCATGAGTAATCTCACTGAAGTCATGTCATTAGAATGTGGTTATTGTCCCCTTCAGCACACATTTGTCCCCTATACCCATGCTACTAGTGCTGAGTGCACTGAACACTTCCAGAAAAACTCTTAAAAGAAAGCAGTACAGTAATGCCTCGCTTAACATTGTAATTATGTTCCAGAAAAATGCGACTTTAAGCGAAACGATGTTAAGCGAATCCAATTTCCTCATAAGAATTAATATAAATGGGGGGGGGGGGAGAAGGTTCCAGGGAAATTTTTTCCACCAGACAAAAGACTACACACACACACACACAAACACATATGTATAAATTGTTTGTTACACACACACACACACACACACTCTCTCTCTCTCATAGAGTGAGTGTGTGTGTGTGAGAGAGAGAGAAATATCCCACCCTGACTTCATCATCTCAACCAAGCTTCACAATCATCATTGCTGTGTATAGTATTGTTTGTTATACATACATACACACACACACTAACACACACACACACTGTACACAGCAATGATGATTGTGAAGCTTGGCTGAGGTGGTGAAGTCAGAGGGTGGGATATTTCCCAGGGAATGCCTTACTGCTAAATGATGAACTAGAACTCGGCTAAGCCCTCGAGGGTTAACCCATTGTTGTTAATGTAGCCTCACACTCTACAAGGCAGCACGAATGGAGGGAGGGGAGACAGCATGGCAGACAGAGACAGGGAGACACACCCTGTGTGTGTGAGAGAGAGCGATGCGCATTGTTCCTTTAAATACGCTGACCCCACTCTAAGTACACTGCCTTTTTAAGTAGGCCAGGAAGCTGAGACAGCAGCCTCTGCCAACACACTCCCTCCATTCCGAGCCCTGTCCTGTCGTTCCTTCCCCCCCCCCCCATGGAAATAGGGTGAGCAGGGGGAAGGGGGACACCCTGACATTAGCACCCCTGTTCCCTCTCCCCCGCCACTACAGGGCAAGCAGGGGGCTCCCAGGAGCAGCTTCAAGGCAGAAGGCAGGAGCAGTGTGGGGAGGGACAGCTGAACTGCTGGCAATTGGCAGCTGCCGCACAGGGGACTTAGAGGAGCGGGGAGCTGACGGGGGGCTGCTGGTCCACCCTGGTTCCAAGCTCCCACCAGCTAGCTCCTGCAAGCCGAGGACAAAGCAGGCAGCATTGCACAATTTTAAACGAGCATGTTCCCTAATTGATCAGCAACATAACATCAAAACAATGTTAACTGGGATGATTTTAAGTGAGGAGTTACTGTACTAGAAGATCGTAACGATTCATATCCATAAGCCATTACCCACCACAATGATGAGGATATCAAGACAATTCCAGAGACTCCTAAAGTAATGCAGTTTATGGATGTGAATTTCCAAGATCTCTTCTACAACATAATAAAGGGTGAAGAGACAAAAGGCCACTTCACAGGCTGCCAAGAAGAAATCAAAAGTAGAAATGTAGTGGATAAGCTTCACTGGCTGAAACTGCCAAGATGTAATGAGGCCTCCAGTTGCTGGAAACTCCACTAATAACCTGCATTTTAAAAAAGAAAACAAAAATATTATGTTTGAGACATAGACCCTGAAAATTACTTCAGCAGCATAAGCCTGGACTTTTAAAATCTGTTAGCAGGAAGTTTTAAAAAAAAATCTAACAGTAGTAGAAAAACATTTTCATGGGTTTTAATTTTTAAATTTTTAGAGCTAAAATTATTAAGGATGGAAGTTGTTTGATTTAGAAATTCCTGTATGGTAACATTTTAAAGTATGTGCACAATTTTGCGCTCAGGTGACACACACAAGACATCGTATAAGGCAAGATTGTATGTATACAAATCCCTCATTTGCACATAGACATCTTCTGTTGCACTCACACTTTAAACTTTGGTCCCTACTGTCTGTACCCTGAGTACCAGGAGATGAAGTTGGTCTGTCTAGTTTCCCTTTCCAGGCTAAATGTAATCCAAAACACCTCAACCAGCAATTTAAAAAATGTTGGCCTTTTCATCATTGTAGGAGCTGTTACATGTATTATTAAGGATTTTTGTGTGTGCAACTATTTTAAGACTCAGCACTGTCCCTTTGGAACAGTGTCACTGATTTCAGATCGTTTTGCTAACTGCATTTATAAATATAATTTAAAGCAAATACTGGGTTTTTTTTAAAGTCATGGAAAAATCCTGATTTTTACAAAGCATCGTTATGTAGGACATCTTTCCGAATATAAACTTCCCATTCCACGTAGCTACAACGTTCCTTAACTCATTTAGGCTAAATCATCCTCACCATCAAAAAGATGCTCTCATAATCTGACCCAGGCTATACTGCCTTAGCTAATCTTTTTCAAACGTACAAAGTTTTTCTATATTTGGTAGCGATAGTGGACAGAAATACTGAACACAATGAGAAATTCATACTCTCTTTTCAAACAGGAGCTACTTAGGGGAAAAAAAAACCCTTTAAAAAAATTTACATTTCAAAATTGTCAGTTAGAAGGAAGTAGTACACAAGAGAAAAGTGGCTAGGCTATCTGCTGGACAGGATACTCAGGTGTCTTTTCTAGTGACTCCCTGAGGGCAGTAGGTGCCAACCACCTACAAGGGCTATCCAAATGTGAGCATTTGGGATAAAAATCATCAGCAATACAAATAACTCTTCCTTTTGCTGAAATGTTCCAAGAGGCTTTCATTTCACCTACGTAATAAGATTCAGTGCATATTGATCAATTCCCATGATACAAGATAAAGCAGATCCCATATCTACTGTTTGTGCAATGTCATTTGAGAGAACATACATGCTATCCAAAGTTTTATAAATACCTGACAATACAGAATAGATTGATGTTCGCATTGTACACAGAGAAATCAATAAAGGCTGCTCTGGTCCCTCTATCCAGCCACAAGTGTTTCTTAAGGTTAGCAATCTGTGCGGCTGTCTCCTCTCTGCTTCGTGACAGATCCTGATAATAACCAGCCCCACTGTATGAGGCAATCAACCCCCAGTGGCTGCTCCCATTCAAATCTTGTTCATTGGTGTAAGTCCAACTAGTTTAAGACAGCAAGAGAGAAATACATATGAAAAGAGTAATTAATGTAACAACACAAGCTTGATCACGTAAAGCAATTGGGATTTTTTTTAAAGAGCTATTAATAAGGAAGTTGTGGTATCTGTAACCTGGAAAGAAGCACTAGAGGGTCTCTTGATATTGACAGACAAAATTAATAGTAAAGATAGATAATGACAAGTCACAGTAAATTAACTATGTCTTGACAACAGAATACTCTCAATTGGCACAGGGAGTTGAATTCTCTTAGTGAAACGAAAAGCAGCATTTTCATATAATAATTTACAAACACCACTGTGAGGGAGACAAGTAGTATTTCCACTTTGTGCATGGGGAAGACAATTTAACCAAAGACTCAGTGAGTAAGCAGTAAAACCCAGAATTAGAAGTCGAGACTTCTGGCTTCAACTGTCTTCCTTAGATCATATTGCATTTCTAGGCAATGGAAATACCCGTTTGTAGCAGACTTGGATGTACCTAAACCAGTAAGGCCAAGAACAAAGTCTTCTACAGAACCAACAGACTGATTTCATATAGGTGGAAGAAACTAATTTAGAGTTGACAACTGTTTTAGATTTAACTGTAAAGAAAGAGTTTACATGCAGAACACGCAATAATTAAGATGTTGCTTTTGGAAGGTACCCGTTATCATTGGAGAATCAGCTAAAAACGCCCACAGAATTATAGAACGCACACTTGGCTATGTGGATGCGAGAGAAATACATACGCTGTTCCATTTCGGAGCCCAAAAGGAGCAGTATCTTCATTAGCAACAGAATAAACGTCATAGCATTCTTTAATTTCATCTTTTAAATCCTCAGGTATTGAGCATGACCCATTTCTCACTTTCAGCTGCCGAACACGAGGCACCCCCAAAAGCAGATTCTCGTAATAAATGAAACTTTTGTTTTCTGCCACGGTTTTATTGTTGTACCACATCTCCCAGTACAGACCATCCAGCAAAGGGCCTTCTGTGAACTGAGGAGGAAGAAAGAATGTTAGGGATGCTAAGTTCATTCAGAGCCAACACTCAGTATTTTTATACACCTCCACTCTTGCCAAGGATGTGTTTTATATTATGATTGTTAGTTTTTGTCTATTGACAGAAAAAATTCTTGCTACATAAAGTTACTTAGCAAAGAGTCCTCTGGCTAACTAAGTGTTGATGAGTTCCAAGGGAATTTCCCCAACCCACCATGATCAGAAGTATGATAGCTATGCTATGTCCACTGGGCAAAGGATTAAAGAGAGGAAGAATGAAGGATTCTGAGTTTTTAGAAATAGAGCAATCCTCTGTGGCCATGTCTGCACTAGGGAAAACATTCCCACTAAAACTATCATGAATTCAGCTACATGCAGCTCTCTTCTTCGCTCATATTTATGCTCTTTGCAGTTGAGAGTCATTAAAGCACTGTTCTGCATGTTTGATACAAAAATCTATGTGGCTGCTTGTGTTACAAAAATAAGAAATATGAAACTTAAAATATATCAAAATGACGTATGAAAAATTATTAGTAGGCTAAAATAGGTAAAATTTCCAAAAAGTGCCCAAATGACTTAGGAGCTTATCTTTTTTCAAAATTGACTTTGGCACTTAGGAGCCTAAGAGCCTTTAAAAGTCAGTCAATGGGACTTAGGAGCTTAAGTGCAAAAGTCATTTTAAAAATTTTTACTCGGTCTACAGACTAGTGTATTTTCTGGGAGATGGGAGGAATAAAAATAATTTTGGTATATTGAAATATTCTATTATTTTTAGTATATTAACTGCTCCTGAATACACATAGCAACCCTATGTACTCATTCTTGCACTGTGTCGTGCTTGGGCAGACTGCTACAGCCACACCCTGTCAATGCAAGACTACTGCACCAGCACATTGCAGGACCAGGACTGATAATGGCTCAGAAGGAGTGAAAGGTCAATGATCAGCAAACAAAGGCTCAAATGCCGCAAAGAATTATGCACGTAGTTAGCCTGAAACGCAAGTAGTACAGTAGAACCTCAGAATTACGAACATCGTGGGAATGGAGGCTGTTCGTAACTCTAAACAAAACGTTATGGTGGTTCTTTCAAAACTTTACAACTGAACATTGACTTAATACATCTTTAAAACATTATTATGCAGAAGAAAAATGCTTTTAGCATCTTAATTTAAATGAAACAAGCACAGAAACAATTTCCTTATTCTGTCAAATCTTTTTTTAAACTTTCTCTTTTTTAGTAGTTTACATTTAACACAGTACTGTACTGTATTTGCTTTTTTCTTTTTTTTCCGTCTCTGCTGCTGCCTGATTGTGTACTTCTGGTTCCAAAAGAGGGGTGTGGTTGACCAGTCAGTTCTTAACTCTGAGGTTCTACTGTACCAACAGGACTCGTAATAACAACACTTGATGTAACACACCTCAGCAACTCTACAGGTGTGTCACCTATTAGGTCAGTAATGTCCAGGCCTGATAAGTAACTGTATTAGTATATCATAACCAAATATATTCTCTCTCGTGACCTGAACTAAGATTTAAATCCAGGTTCTAGAAGTGAATCTAGCAAGTGTTAATCCGTTGTGACGTCTAGATTCCTAAATTCAACACTTGTAACGGATTACATTTAGTAACTGTGGCCTTGTCTACACTACAAAGATTTGTTGGTGTAGTATACCAGCAAACCCTCCTAGATGCAGCTTATAGTGACAAAAGAATGTTTTTGCTCATACAGCTTATTCCAGTTTGCTGAACAAAATAAGCTTAAGTAGCAAAGCACTTAATTGCACTCTGTGTATACTATGTCTACACTAGAGCTTTTGCCAGAATAAAAATGTAGTTACAAACAAAAAAAAAAATTTATTACATCCCCAGGCAACATTGCTGTACAGTACTGGCAGAAGTGTAGACCAGACCTAAGAGCATTTGTTGATTATGATGGTGAATTTAAGAGATATTTACAGATTAAAGTTGTGAGTCCAGAGGGGGAAAAATAACAAACTTATAGTGACAAGATAATTTTTTTTCCCTTCACCTTCCAGAAGTCCTCCATGGTGGATAAGGTTTTGAAATTGGTTTTCTCCATTTTCGATAAAGGTGTTTCCAGGAAGAGCTGTGACATTACCCTAGTGTAATAGTACATACTGGAACTCACCATCCCATAAGTCACTGCAGGAGACATTTTTTGGTAGGGAGGAGAAAAAGAGGAAACCAAGTTTAAAATGCTTATTTCAAAAACATCCAATTGTATTTTACACAGAAATGTTAACATTTCTAAATAGGATAAAACGTAAGGCAAGCTTCTCCCTATCACCAAGCCCCCAATAATCACCGTTAATCACTCTGACGTGATTTTATGCTATGTTTACGCAACAATTAAAAACCTGAGGCTGGCTGTGCCAGCTGAATTGGGCTCATGGGGCTGGGTTAGGGCTAAGGGGCTGTTTAACTGAGACGTAGACATTGGGGCCCAGGCCGGAGCCCAGACTCTAGGACCCTGAGAGGTGGGAGAGCCCCAGAGCTCAGGCTGCAATCCAAGCCAGCTGGCATGGGCCAGCTGCAGGTGACTAACTGCAATGTAGACCTACCCTCAGGCCTACATCACTAGAATAATCTCCTTTGAACCAGGCTAATCCTTCCAATGCTGGATGTGCTAGCTCAGTCAGATTCTGCTACTAGCATAGCACAGAACAGCTGAAAGACTGCCAAACTGCTTAAGCAACTGCAGGAGCTGTGTTCCATCGCCTTCCCTGTAGTAAGGTTGCGCTGTGGTTCCTGCCCATTGCATTTCTCCCCTAGCAGAATGATACCAATGTGACCCCTAGTCAGTTTTACCCTCTACTTCTACAAGCCATACTGGAGATGCTAAGTGCAGTAAAAGTAGCAGATTGCAGTGTTCTCTAACACTGCAGACTATTCATAGGGGAGGCAATGGTCACTGGCCACTCGTAGACATACTGCTTCCCCTATGCACCATTAGGAACGGACATTAAAAATGACCAAACTCCTGATTCAACAATGTATTTAAGCATTTCAGTAATCCCATCCCTATTCAGCAATGCACTTGAGCACATGCTTACTCATGCAGTTATTATATGCTTTGCTGCATAGGGATAGGATTACTCATACACAAAGTTAAGCCCACTTAAATGCATCGCTGCACTAGGGCTGCTTCTCCTCACTCCTTTAAAACAGGGCCATGTGCAGAAGCAGCAGCATAGGTGCCATTCTGGAGGGATGAGGCAGGTGGAAGGGTGAGGCAAGGAAGGCAAAAAAAACCCCAGAAAAGCTCAAATGAGGAGAAGACAGAGGAAAGGGACAGGATATCTAATAGCAGGGCATATCAGGAAAGGTAGAATTTTGGCCTATCGCTTATAGTATAATAGCATCTTTCCAGTTGGAGTGAACAGGGCACAGCCACCAGAAAAGACTGACACAACAGACAATTAGGCCCCCAACTTAAAGACTGCATCAACACTACAACAATAAACATAAGCACATTGGGAGATCCAGTTCTAGCATAGTTAAAGTTTCTTTCTTTCTTTTTTTTTTTTTTTAATCTCTCACTGTTGCATTTCCATTGGTGCTAGTATTGAAAGTCCACTGGGGTTTTTACCACTGTATCATCTAGACTAGTTCTGAGTAGGGTTAGATGACACAGTGATACAAATGCTGGTCCCACGTTTACATTACTTCACCTGACATACTAATGGTATGGTACTAGTGGCATTAAAAATTGAAGGAAAATACCAGAGTAGATAAAGAAGTCAGACTTGGTCTCAAAGCTACAACTTTATATTTTAGTTTAAAATTCATTGGCATTTTATTTGAGGCACTGAAAATATTAAATTGTGGATTTATTGCCAGTGCTAAAAATAAAGAGCCTAAAAAAACATGGCAGCTTTCCAGAATTACATTAACCGGCAGCAAGTAATTGTTTTGCTAGGCAAGTAAAAGATTTGTTTTATCACCACCACCATGAGGAAAGTCCGTGAATAGATTTTATGTTTAGGCTGGCAAATTTTAATGATTGTTTTGCAAGGCTGAAGTTTGGAGCAGAACAAGGACCCCCCACACCCCCACCCACCGTTTCCCTGCATTATGTTTGAACCACTAGACCATATGAAAACCCAAGTATCTGTTTTAGCCATTGCACATGCTATATTTGAATGAACTACTTTGTGTGCAACAGTATTAGAAATGAAACTCTAAAAAGATTATTTTTGAGAGGTTTTATTTTAAAAAAAAATTATATTCAGACCTCTAATAATTCCAAGCACTATGTAATACCATACTTATATTATTTCCCACAACCTTGGTCAGCTGCCTAAATATGTACCAGAAAGGTGTGAAAATCCTTAAAGTTATTTTGCCTCAATAACTAAGAGGAATCTGTATTTGAGTTTATTCTACAAACTAGATCATGGTGTATTAATAAAAACCTAAAATACTTTTGTTAAAAGTTAAAATAAAATCCTTAACACTTTCAGTGTTTAGATAAAGGAATGTTTTTACTTCTGATGCTTCCATTGTAAAAGCACAATATGCTAACAGCACTAATTCTAATGTAGAAGACCTCCCAGTATGTATTCTGAATATGATTCTAGGATTCTAAAATATCCTACATTGCACACACATTAATCTTCCCCCAAGGGATAACCACTAAAAGGAAATAAGATTATCTGTGTGTGTGTGAGATACATCATCACACATGGCTATAACAACACTGCACATAAAGAGGGAATTTCTCATAGCACTTTGGATGCTGTATGTTTAACCAGGTGGTGGGGAAAGGGTGATTACTATTTGCAGAGATCACAGCGTCACTGTTGTCTAGCTGCCTGTCCCCCTCCTTCCCCCCCCCAGAGAACCCAGAAGACAATGACATGGATATCTGGGTGTCTAGCACATAATGAACATGGACGGCTGTCCTCCCCCTCTGCAGGAAGCCAGCCAGTTCAGATCAGCTGGAGAACAAAGAGCTAAGGTGGATGGTCAGGGGACAATGTCTGTCTGGTAAGAGGAACAAAGGACTGAAGAGTAGGTTGGGTTAGTTAAGTGCGGTCTGCTGGAAGTAGGGGCACTTGTGGACCAGGGGCTGGAAGAGGGCCGTGGGCTCTAGTCAGACTCAGTTGGACTTGGCTGCAACTTTTCCACTCTCTATGCTAATTGAAGAACTGCTTATGCGGTATTCCAGAACTTTTACAAATCCGTCCGTTTTACAGTGCTGTCTGAGAGTCACTCTAGACTAAAGAGGTCGGGGTTGCATTTCTCTCTTTGGTTGTGCAAGTCTGCCCCAGGGTCCAGTTCAAGTGGATCCACCGAGGGGAGCTCTCAGAGTGAGGCAGGCATGCTGAACGCTCAGAAGTGCGGTCCTAGGAGGCACTGAAGCCAAGGGACTTACCCCAGTGAGTGTAACCCAAAGGGAGGTTAACACTCTAAAGGGGCCCTCCCTGGGACTGTTACAGAGCCGTACGAAAGCACCGGACCTGTGATAACTGTGACACCATGTTGGTTCCAGACAAGAGAGACAATGTGGGTTAGGTAACATCGTTTACTGCAACAACTTCTGTTAGTGAGAGAGAAGTTTTCAAGTTTACACAGAGCTGAAGAGGACCTGAAGAGCAGCTTTTTGTAAGCTCAAAAGCTTGTCTCTCTCACCAACAGAAGTTGGCCCAATAAAAGACATTACCTTACCCACCTTGTCCATCGTGTATTAGAAATTCCAATATCTGCCTCTTTGGATTTCTTTACCTTTACTTTTATGTAAAAGTAAAAGGTAAACTCCCCTATAAATAAGACTGATATCTGAGCATTTACTCACTATCTTGTGCCAATGTTTAGTACCACATACTTTACCCAAGATTTACGTCTGTGTATTAGCATGCATGAGGTGGCAAGCCTGTTTAGGACACTCAGTGTTATGTGCACATGGAGAGAGAGTCAAAAAATGTTAAAGAGGCTACCAGCACCAGTCTTTCAACCACTACGGGAACTTTTACGCTTAAGGATATCTGGTGGTGTCTTAGTTGATAAAAATCATACCTTTTCAGACACTTTCTAAACTTTAATTTTTGACTGTGATCAATAGCTCATGCCTTTCACTATTCGATGGCGTCAGATACACAGGATTTGTGCTATGCACCAGCTTTTAAACAGTCCCTTGGAGGAACCCTTTCAGTATGCCAGAACCTGAAAGGGGCATCAATTCTTCCACAAGGGTAGGCCACATGGCCTCAATGCCTTTAGGACTGAGGGAAGGCTAACACTTAAAACACTGCATGGGCACAGCTGTACTGATGCAGCTGTGTCGCTGTAGCACTTTAATGAAGACACTGTAGGAAGGAGGAGAGCGTTCACCCATCAGCACAGTTAAATCCATCTCTACAAGACGTGGTAGCTATGTCGGTGGAGGAAGCTCTCTCACTGGCACTTAGGTTGGTATAACATCATCACTCGGGTGTGGATTTTTCAGACCCCCGAGTGATGTAGTTATACCAAAGTAATTATGTAGTGTAGACCTGCCCTGAGCCTGCAGAATTCCTATTTCACACCATGAGACAGACCTCTGTTCAGACTTTTTGCCCTCTTCAGGGATCAATACACCTCAGCAACTATTTTCAGGGACATCAGCCAGCCTTTTCAAAACAGAGTAGGGTTTATTAGTCAACTGAAATTCACCAGTGGGAAGTCCTTTGTTAGCAGAGAGATGCAATGCTTAAGACATAATCCATACTGGCCAAACCAGGGTTCCTGGGAACCATACCAATGTCTGTTTCTATCCCTGTCTCAGTCCCAGGTGAGAGTGGCTGTTTCTCTCCCAAAGGCCTGCTCCTACCCTAACCTCCTGTCACCTTTTGGTCCATTGTCTTCCTCCTGCAGACGCAGGCTGAGTTCACATGTTCTGCCCAACAGAGTTTCCTGTGGATAGGTGGCAACTGTTCAGTCCTTGGGGTTCCCATTGTCTTTCTGGATCCTCCACTGATATGGGTCAGTTTCAGCCAGTCCTTTAAGGATGCATTCATGACAGCCCAGTTACATGACCTAACGCCCCGTCTCCTGTTCTCTCTCAAGAGCAGCTTTTTAACCCTTACATTCCATGTAGCAATACGAAACTGAGGCACACACAGGAATCATAACTATTACCAAAGTTCCCACTTTTTAAAAAGGAAGGTATTATTATTCTATTTTGAAGGTGGGAAAATTGAGGCAAATAGTTTGAAATGATTTTTTCCCAAGCTCACAAAAGAAGCCAATGGCAGAATTAGAAACAGAATCCAAGTATCCTAAATACCAGCCTCGTGACCTAATCACTAGACAACACGCCTACCATCCTGGGGTAAAAACCCTCACTGTTCACTCTTGGGTCACACAGCACAAACAATTAGTATAGAAATTTGAAAATTAATGGAAAATGGTACTTACAGACACACAAGACCACAAGGAAAATCACATATGTGATCAGTTCTCGTAAAACACTTTTCAGGTATCTCTCTCTGCTAGTGTTTTCTTCCATCAATCTTGTACCCCACAGACCTTTAAAAAGAAATATTTACATAAATGCACATAAGGCATCACACATTAGCCACATTACTGATATAATTGAGGCAAAGGATGTACAAGTTTTGTCATGACACAATTTTTGCTGCACATTCTTCTATAAGATTTTAAACTGGAGAAATGTGGGCTTGACAGATACATAAGTGGATACATAACTGGTTAAACAACAGCAAATAAAGAATAACTATTAGTGGAATGATGTCAAATTGGAAGGTGGTCTCAAGTGGGGTTCCACAGGGACCTGTTCTAGACCCAGTTAATTTAACATCTTTATTAATTATCTGGATATTGGAATACTGATCAAATTTGCAGATAACATAAAGCTGGGGGGGGTTGCAAACACTTTTGAAGGATAGAACTCAAATTCAAAGCGATCTTGATAAATTGGAGAACTGGGCTATAGACAAGAAAATAAAATTAAACAAAGACAAATGTAAGGTGCTACACTTAGGGAAGAAAAGTCAAATGCAAAAGCAAAAAATAGCACAAGTAGAAAATGGGATAACTGGCTTGGCAGCAGCACTGCTGAGAAGGATCTGGGAGTTGCGGTGGATCACAAACTCAACCTGAGTCAACAATGCAATGCTGTTGCAAAAAAAAAAAAAAAAAAGCAAATGCAGTTTTGGGCTGCATTAACAGAGATATAGCATGCAAGTCACGGGAGGTGATAGTATCACTCTACTCAGCACTGATCAGGCCTCAGCTGGAGTACTGTGTCCAATTTTGGTCACCACTATATAGAAAGGATGTAGAGAAACTGGTAAGGGGGTATGTGAAGGAAAAAGTTTGGGGACCACTGCAGTAAAGGCTTCAATAAGGCTTCCTATATTTCTTATTTTTCAGCGCAAGAAGGAACTGTAGTTAGGACATCTATTAATGTTTTAAACATTGTTGTTCCACTTTTCCAGAGCCAAAAATCTTCTCCATATCTACAGTTTCCATGGGAATCTGTGCATTTGTACTAGCTGAAGAATCTAGGTCCAATATTGGGTTTATGACACTAGCTTGCCTAAGAAGCTTTAGCATTCAATGCAAGAGTCCCTAACTGTGGGCTAGTCTACATGGCAGCGCTTTAACGAGGGGTGTAGCTCCCAGCGTTGGTGCACTGCCAACACTGGCGCTTTACAGCACTGAAATTTGCTGTGCTCAGGGTGTGTTTTTTCCACACCCCTGAGTGAGAAAGTTGCAGCGCTGTAAATTGCCAGTGTAGACAAGCCCTCAGCCTTGCTATAATCTCCCGAAGGGGATCAGAAAACAAAGGAAATTTTAAAAAACAGTGTCACCAAAAGGTCAATTGTTGAATGTTATCAGGACAGAATGCATTATCAATCATCATATTAATAACAGGAAAGTAATAAGGAACAGAGAGAAGCTTGGAACAGCTGTTGATGTTCAATTCAGAATTGCTACCTCCAGCCAACTGTTGTTTAACCTAAAAGCCAATATGACCTAAGTTTAAAGGAGGACAGAGAGAAAAAGATGGGGGGAATAAACAATCCAAATTTGTTCCTGCAAAGCTAAACAGTCATCATTCTCAGTTTTCAGATATTTTAAGTAACCAGCCTTAAAAATTCCCTTTAGCTCACTAGTGGATGGAAATAAAATTATCTGAGAAAAAAGTTTTATGTTAGAGATATCACAGTAATTTGGAGTCAAATTTAACAGCAACATGGAAAATTAAAACAAATGTAAACTGGACTATGAAGCAAAAATTTAATCCCAGCTGTTGCAAAGAGTAAAATCTGAAAGATCCAGCTGTTGAAAGGGAGCTTCACCCAGCAAAGAGAAAGATGATAAAAGCTACAATCTTCCATCTGCATGCAATGCTAAGGTTCATTCCAAAAGCATTAACAGAGTAAATATTTTTAGAAACCATTAAAGCACACCAATTCAAGACATTACCTAGCCACAAAGCCAAATAGGAAAAGACATTTCAGCACAGTGAGTAATAACTTTAGCATAAGCTTTCCTCTCAGTTTTCAGTCTTTAACAATCCTTCATTAATATACATTAATAAAAAGGTGGAATTAGTCCTACCACAAGGAAACTAGGTTTTTGGTTTTGTTTTGTTTTTTTTACTTTGTTCTTCAAAGCCAAGGCTGAAAAATTTACAGATAAGTGCTGCTGCAGTTTACCATATAAAATGCCCAAGAATGCCAAGTACTAGTTGTCAGTACATTAGTCACCAATAAGAAATGTAGCTAGCAAAATATTTGCTAACTGAAATTCTGTCATATTAGAGAAATATTGTAAGTCAGCACAGAGCAGAAAATTACAGCTCTGAAAAATCCAGCTCAGAAGTACATGGAGTAGGCTCACCAATAAAGTAAATCCAGATTCTATTGGCCATTATATTTCTTTTAGTGCCTGAGATTTTAGGACTGATGTAGCCACTTTACCATTTTACTAGTATATTATTCTAGATCAGTGTTTCTTAACCTTTTTGTGCTGGCGACCCACTTTGGACTTACAAAAAAAAAAGTGACCACCCCCACCAGAAAAAATTGCACCCCACTACCTTATGCTCACGGCTGAAACATGTACATTAATTTTGCAGGGCCCCTGGTGACACAGAGCCCCACGCAATTGCCCTGCTTCCTATCCGCTAACGCTGGCCTTGCTTGCGACCCCCCCAAACTTGTCCCATGACCACCCCCAGGCTTAGAAACATTATTCTAGATAATCAAGAATACTGCAGGTTCAGGGAGTCATTTTAATATAAAGATTTCACTGGAATCATCTCTGGACAATCAAAATTATCTCAATTCTAGCTATAATTTACCATTTTCAGCATCCCATTACTGACATACAAAGTTATTCATGAACTTTTGATCCATGCTGAAGTGAGCTACTATTCACTTCATCAAATTTTTATCAAATCCATAAACTAACACTTCTCTTTCCCACTTTCTTTTATTTGCCTGCAAGGCATATCCATAGATTACAAGAATTCAGATGAGGTGTCACAATGTGGTGATTAAAGGGAACTACAAAACAAAGGAAACTTCATCTCATATTAAAAATCTGTGCACAGAATAAATTGAATTTATTTGAGCCACACAGGTTTTGCTATATTTCCTTTTATTTTTAAATAGCTTGTATATATTTGGATTTATAAACAGAAAGGTACCTCCAAAGCTGTAAGCACCCTTAAGTTGTTTAAAAACACAGTTAAACCAAAACAAGCCAAAAGCAAGCTCATAATATATAGCAGCAGTTAAGCTATATAGCAAATCAGAAACATAAAACCTCACCCTCCCTAAATTTGCCATCCTCAAGCAACATCACCTACTCCCAAAACAAACATAAAAGAGGAATCTTATACATGTCCTGAAGTTCACATTGCTTAGTGAAGCATCAACTTCATGACTACTACTGTGACCCAGTAAGTGCCAAATGTAGCAGCCTCCTTGTTTAAAAAAAAAAAAAAAAAAGAGTAAGAACATTAAATTCAAATAAGAAAAACATTAAAGGAAAACGCTAGGTAGATGAATTTAGTATTCATGAAAGCGACAGAAAAACATCAACGACTGAAGCGAGGCCTAGCACAGAAGAGGAAGATTGATCTTCCCAGCCTGGCTCTACAAATATACCTCAGTCCTAACTAGCAAAATATCTCCTGACTCATTATTGGCCCTCTCTGTAACAGACAAACTGCAGTCATGCAAAGATCATGTGATGGGTTGTAATACAAAGAGCAGGATAAATTCAAAGTACTTTGTTTTGACCCAACTTGGAATTTGTAATGCAAGTCACCAGAGATGAAAAGCTACTGCACTTACCCACTCTGCCAATATATTGGTATACCAATAACCTCTACCTATATTTCCAAGTGCACTGGCATACTCTTTGTGTATGACTCAATGAATAATTGGTTAAACAGGATTTTTTTAGACAAACATAAAATTACTCACGATAGTTCAATTCTAAGCTGACTGTGAAGAATTACAAAGGGATATCACTAAATTGGGTGAGTGGGCAATAAAAAGGAAGATGAAATTCAATGCTGATAAGTACAAAGTAATGCACATTGGAAAAAATAATCCAATCATACAAACAATGATGGAGTCTAAATTAGATATTACCACTCAAGAAAGATCTTGGGAGTCACTGTAGATAGTTCTCTGAAAACATCTGCTCCATGTGCAGCGGCAGTCAAAAAAGCTAACAATGTTGGGAACGATAAGGAAAGGGATCGACAATAAGACAGAAAATGTGATAATGACATTATATAAATCCATGACACACCCACATATTGAATATTTGGTGCAGTTGTGGTCGTCCCATCTCAGAAGATGGGTATTAGAATTGGAAAGGGTACAGAGAAGGGCAACAAAAGTGGTTAGGGGTATGGAACAGCTTCTATACAAGGAGTGATAAAGAAGTGATTAAGCTGGGACTTTTCAGCTTAGAAAAGAGACTAATAAGGGGCAATATGATAAAATCATGAAAGGGGTGGAGACAGTGAATAGGGAAGTGTTATTTACCCCTTCGCGTAACACAAGAGCAAGGGGTCGCCTGTTGAAATTAACAGGCAGCAGGTTTAAAACAAACATAAGGAAGTACTTCTTTACAAATGCACAGTCACCCTATGGTACTTGCTGCCAGGGGATGTTGTGAAGGTCAAAAGGCTGGATTCAAAAACGAACTGGATAACTTTATGGAGGATATGTCTATCACTGGCTATTAGCCAATATGGTCAGAAACACAACCCCATGCTCCAGTTGTCCCTAAACCTCCAACTGCCAGAAGCTGGGGATGGAGCACTTGATAACTGCCCTGTTCGGTTTCATCCCGCTGACGCATCTAGCCCTAGCCAGTCATAGAGAGGATATTGGGCTAGACCAGCAGTTCTCAAACTGTAGGTCAGGACCCCAAAGTGTGTTGGGACCCTGTTTAAATGGGGTCACCAGGGCTTGCTGTAGACTTGCTGGGGGCCAAAGCCCAAGGGCTTCAGCCCTGGGTGGCGGGGCTCAGGCTACAGGCCCCCCGTTCGGGACTGAAGCCTTTGGGTTTCAGCTTTGCCCCCCTACGCACCCCACCACCCAGGGCTCGGGTTTCGGCCACTCCAGGGTGGCAGGGCTCAGGCTTCTGTCCCCCCTCTGAGGTCATGTAGTAATTTTTTTTTGTCAGAAGGGGGTTGAGGTGCAACGAAGATTGAGAACCACGGGCTAGACAGATCATTGGTTTGAGCCAGCATGGCCATTATGTTCTTAACCCATTATGACTATTACTTATCACTAGGGCCCGACCAAATTCATGGTCCACTTTGGTCAATTTCATGATCATAGGATTTTTAAAATAGTAAATTTCATGATTTCAGCTATTTAAATCTGAAATTTCAGGGTGTTGTAATTGTAGGGGTCCTGACCCAAAAAAGAGTTGTGTGTGAGAGGGGGGGGGTCGCAAGGTTATTGTAGGGGGGGGTTGCGATACCGCTACCCTTCCTTCTGCGCTGCTGCTGGCAGAAGCACTGCCTTCAGAGCTGAGCAGCTGGAGAGCAGCTGCTGCTGTCTGGGAGCCCAGCTCTGAAGGCAGAGCCGCCGCCAGCAGCAGCGCAGAAGTAAGGATGGCATGGTATGGTATTGCCACCTTTACTTCTGCACAGCTGCCTGCAGAGCAGGGCCCTCAGTCAGCAGCCACCACTCTCCAGCCACCCAGCTCTGAAGGCAGCAGCACAGAAGTAAGGGTGGCAATACCGTGACTCTTCTGCAACTCCCTTTTGGGTCAGGACCCCCAGTTTGAGAAACGCTGGTCTCCCCCCATGAAATCTGTATATTATAGGGTAAAAGCACAGAAAAGACCAGATTTCACAGGGTAGCGGGGAGGCATCAGATTTTACAGTCCTTAACGTGTTTTTTACGGCCATGAATTTGGTAGGCCCCTACTTATTACCTTCTGTGCTCCGGTTACCAGCTTATTTACTCTAACAATGCATCAGATACTGCAGAGAATCTTCTTAATCTAATGCTCTGGTTTGCGTGTATCAACGCTTAAAACAGACAATGCTTTTGCAGCATAACTGACTTCATATTTAAACATACAAAATCTTTTAACATAAGGTAAGTACTACATTTTCCATTCTTCAGTGACATCCCTGTTCTCCACGAAACTTCAAAAACAAGTGTGTGTTTTTCCAATTCTAGATTGAATAGTTCCTTAAATTATGCTGCAGTGAATTTCACTGGGCCTTGACATAAAGGTGTTCAGCTCATCTGTAGTAAGCACCCTTCAATCTGTACCTGAACATTTCAGACTTGGTCAAACAAAACCATTTTACTTCCAAAAGGGACGGGTACATTTAAGTAAATGTACTATCCATATATGCGGAATGCCCCAAGCAGCCAGAGGACATATTAAACACACTAGTAATTTAAAATTTCACCTTTTATTTTCTTATCTTGCAAAACCATAAAATGTAGGCCCACCAGTTTCCACAAAGCGTGCACTTTACTAGTGACATCACACCCAATAGCATAAAGAGAACTAAATCAGTCACCATTAGGCTGCATGCTAGAGCACCACACCAAGAGGATCAGGTGATTCAAGGTTGGCCTACACCACAAAAAAAAGGTAAATTTTAAATGACCGAGGTGCACCACCTTCCAATTGCTTATTTTGCCTGAGAAAATTGTGTTAGACTGATCTCCCTGACAGCCTGGCAGACAGAATCATATCTTGCAGTTTCTTCTCCTGACAACTTCTTCCTCTCAGAAGATGCTAATTTCACTTCAGGCTCCCTGTGGTACAAGTCAGTGGAAGGACTTGTCCAAAAAAATATTTCCACTTGTTCTAAAACCAGTTCAACTGTAGTACAGTAGGATCATTGCATATTTTAAAAAACAGATTTCCTGAGGGCATACAAACTGACAAAGTTTGAACTGTCCAGCAGGCAATGTCTTCCTTCCCCAGCGCGGAGTGGTCAATCATTAAAAAATTGTATTAAAGTAACTGGATAGTTCAGAGGACTAACAGAGGAATAAAATGTCTTTTTCAGCTAGTCGGGGACAAAAGCTGGATCTACACTAAAAGATGAACTGCTGCTGAAAGTGGTTTTTTGTACAGTCAATCATTTTCATCAACAGGTTCTACAAACCAGTATTGAAAACTGTTCTAATGCTAGCATTGATCATACTAGTATAGTCTTGACTGTTTTCAATACTGTTTCACATACCACAATTGATCCAACAGTATTAAATTAGATAACACCACATTGTGATCATCAACGTCATGGTTAGTATTGTGCCATCTAATTCAAGCACTTGTAGTCATGTTCAGACAATTTTATTAAATGTTGACAAACATGGGAGTATGGGAAACTTACTACAGCTGTCTAGGCTGTACCTGGTTTTTTTGTTTGTTTGTTTTTGTTTTTAAAAAGGACTTTACTTTCTACATCTGTCAAGCCAGCTCCTTTTCCAAGCACTAGCTATGCACATACAGATAACAGATTATATTAAAGGAACAATGTTAAAGGCTATAAACCCATCAGACAACAATAATTATTTTTTGTATACAGTAATCACTTTTCAATCTCACACCACAAAACAGGAACTTATTTCATTGTGCAATCTTTCACAAAAATTGATGCAGAGCGTGCATGCTGCATACCTGAAACAGTGCACTTTGACTTTCACATCCAAATAAATAAAAAAAATACAGTGCATTTATTTTGACATGAGATGGCTCAATTCACAGAACATTTTTACATCAAACAATTTTTTGGAATGTCATCGATAAATGGACAAACAACTGTCCGATTTGCAAACCTCAGGCCTGAAACTGAATACAGTTTGATAGATCTGTTCACTGCCAGTTTGCACCAGTTCAGATTATCCATCTAGCTGCAAACTTTATGGAAAAAGTGGTTCACTCCGTTCACCATTCACTTTTACGGTTACAAAGATTTTCTTTGAAATGAAGAAAAATCATGTCTAAAATACCGAAGCCTTTTAATTTTTACGAATATTGATGTTATGCAACTGTAAAAAACAAAAAAGAAAAACAGTGTGGGGCATTTGCCCATGCCTTCTCCCCCACAAAACTGGACCCCAGCGAGCATCTCTGCAATGTCAATTTTTCTTAGCAATAGGACTACAGTGGGCCACTGAGACTACCGTAACAAATAGATGATGTATATAAGCCAACTGTGTATCAACAGTGCCTTTTACTCTGGCAACTAATGACAACATTTGGCAGCTAGACAGCACTTCAAAGGACTGTACAAAAAGGTAATTAATCCAAACATCACCTCTGTCTGGTAAGTACCCATCAATCTGATTATATAGAGGGGGAGCCTGAGGCAGAACGACTTGGCCCAAGGTCACTCAGAGATTTGGGTCAAGATAGAGGGCCCTGTGCCCCCAGAAAAGGTCACATATACAGTTGCAAATTCTGGATGCAGCCTGACCTACCTTTCCTCAGTGTGATCTCTGCCCTACAAAGCATCCCCTGCAACTGACAACCTGGGAGGAGCAGCACAAGCAAGAAAGGCAAAGAGCTGGGGCAGTTTAAAATAAGGGGCTGAGGTTGTAAACAGAAGAATGAGTGTGTGTGGGGGAGGGGGAGGTCAACATGAGGGTGAAAGGGTCTAAAAGAGGAAAGAGGTTGAGTTCTACAGAGCTTGGGGGAATGGAGTATAAGGTTCCAAATGACAAAGACAAGGGGCAAGGACTGGAAGCAGGGGGGTGACTACGTGGGAGGGCTTAAGGGACCGTATGTAAGGAAGCTGGGGGGGGTCTCAGCTCATGGGACAGGAGGAGGGGGCAGAACATGGGGGGTCCCTGCCCACGGGGCAGGAGGAGGGGGCAGAACATGGGGGGGGCTCTGCCCCCGGGGCAGGAGGAGGGGGCAGAACATGGGGGGGGGCTCTGCCCACGGGGCAGGAGGAGGGGGCAGAACATGGGGGGGGGCTCTGCCCACGGGGCAGGAGAAGGGGACAGAACATGGGGGGGGCTCTGCCCACGGGGCAGGAGGAGGGGGCAGAACATGGGGGGGGCTCTGCCCACGGGGCAGGAGGAGGGGGCAGAACATGGGGGGGGGCTCTGCCCACGGGGCAGGAGAAGGGGACAGAACATGGGGGGGGCTCTGCCCACGGGGCAGGAGGAGGGGGCAGAACATGGGGGGGGCCTGCCCACGGGGCGGAGGGGGGCGGAACATGGGGGCCCAGCCCAGGGGGCAGAACCGGGGGGGGCGGGACGTAGAGCGGGGCTGGCTCCTACCTCGCAAGCGGCGCGCCAGCCTCTTGGCCCAGGCGGCCCGATGGGGCGGAGGGGCCCCGTCCGGGGGCAGGTGCGGGGCCAGCGGGTCCCCCGCGGCGGGGCTGGGACTCGGCACCGCCCCCACGCCGCGCTCCCCCCGCCGCCGCCGCCGCCGGCCGCTGTCAGCCTCCCCGGCCGGGCCCCGGGCGCTGCCGGCGCCGGGGGAGGAGCCGGCCCCGCGGCTGCCCCACTCCACGTCCATCTCCATCTGCAGCCCCGGCCCCGCCGCCGCCTCCTCCGGCTCGAAGCCCGGGTTGTCCCGGCTCCAGGCCTGCCGCGAGCAGGAGGAGGGCGGCGGCGAGTAGGGCCCGCCCGCGGGCTCCTGGATCCGCCCCAGCTCCAGCCCCGGCCCCGGCCCCGGCCCCGGGGCGCCGCCCGGGGAGGAGAGCGCGGCCCTGGCGCCCCCGGCCCCCGCCATCGGCCCGCTGCAGCCGCCCAGACTCCGCAGCCGCGGGGCGGGACCGCGCGGGGAGCTGCCGCCCCGGGACCCCCCCAGAGCTCCGCCCCCGGGGCCGGGCCGCCCCCCGGAGCCCCGCCCCGTCCGGCCCCCCGAGCCTCCCTCCCGCCTCAGACCCGCGCACCCACTGCCGGGCACCCGCCGCCTCCTCCCTTTGCCCGGCCCTGCCCCGCTCCCTCCCCACGCACCCCCCTTACACACCGACATCCTCCCTCCCCACCCACGTGCCCCCATCTACCTTTTTACCCCCCGCACCCTCCTAATCCCCCCCGCACCCGCATCCCCCGTGCAATGCACACGCCCCCGTGCAATGCACACGCACGCAGACCCACTCAGCGACCCCAAACACGCACATACCATACACCTACACGCATCAAAAATCATCCCCTGGGCAGCGCAGGGTCCCGGTCATTTCAGTGACCCTGTACTGACGATCTGTCAGTCGCTAATAATAAATCAAGATGATGATTTGCTCTGTTTGTCAGTATTTCTGTGACAGCTCCACCTAAAGCCATTCTTAGCATTTGGGGTGAGCCTACAATACAAGTCTTTGCCACAGTTCGGAGGTGCAGGAAGACTCCTGGTGATTATGATCACAAACACAGGGCCAGCCTGAGGGTTTGGGGAAAGGTTAGTGTGCTTATTCATTGGCTTATACCCCAAATTGAACTGACTCTTTCACTTGCTTCCTCCACCCCACCAAAGCTTTAGTCTGAGTGTGTCCATATGTACACGTGTCCCCTCTTCTCCCACAACTGTCTTCGCACTTTTTTCCGTGCTGCCCATTAGGCATGGATAGGGTCCTACCAAATTCACAACCATGAAAAATGCATCAAGGACTGAAATCTGGTCTCCACCCATGAAATCTGGTCTTTTGTGTGCTTGTACAGAGTTCATAGAGACCAGCATTTCTCAAATTGGGGGTCCTGACTCAAAAGGGAGTTGCAGGGGATCACAAGGTTATTTTAGGGGGGTCATGGTACTGCCACCCTTACTTCTGTACTAACCTCAGAGTTGGGCGGCCAGAGAGTGGCGGCTGCGGGCCAGGCAACCACCTCTGAAGGCAGCATCCTACCATGCCACCCTTACTTCTGCACTGCTGCTGGCAGTGGCTCTGCCTTCAGAGCTGGGCTAGCGTCAAAAGATGCAACTATCCTAGGCCAAACTATTAAATGACTCCCCAACCCAGCCCTTAGGGTTACGGAGGCCATCCAGGCCAGGATTCTGAAAGTAGCAGAGTGTCATTGTAAACCCTGTGCACTGTCCCAGTATTGCCTTGGCCTCCTGCAGCAAATGCCAAAAACACCTTATTCAGTTCTAGTGGGCAACACTAATTGTCTCACAGGTTGCGGATAGGGAAGGGGAGTTCAAAAATCAAAACACTGACTAAAAATACAATCTAATATTTTTGGGTTGACCTGTGGGGCTGGCAATACTGCTGTGCTCCTGCCTACAGCGGGCTGCTATTAGCTACCTGCCAGGAACAAGAGCTCAACTTGCCTCTTTGCCACTTGTTGCCCAGCTGTCTCTCTCCTGGTCTGGCTCTCAGGAAGCCTGTGGCTCTGTCGCAAGCATAATAATCCCCTTTGATCTGAGAATATTATTTCCTTTTTCCTGCAGACTGGCGATTCAACAGGGCAACCCAGTGCTCTGCAGTCTCCATTGCTTTCCACCCAGCTCAGCAGAGAGCAGGGGCGGGGCGGGGCGGGGCGGGGGGGGGGGGGGGATCTAGTAATGAGCCAGCAGGTTCATTAATTACAGGTCTTTATAGTAAAAACAAAAAATGTTGTGAGCATAGTTCCTGTGCTTTTGCCTTTTATTATAATTTTTCCCCTTCTCTCCCATTCTTCATTTGTTGTTTTTATTTTAGACTTTGTTTCTCTAGACCAGTGGTCTCCAACCTTTTTACGCACCGGATCACTTTTTGAATTTAAGTGCAATTCAGGATCTATCCCACCCCTTCCCCCCGCCCTGCTCATTCCACCCCCACCCCGTCACTCACTGTCCCCCATCCTCACTCACTTTCACCAGGCTGGGGCAGGGGGTTGGGGTGCGGAAGGGGGTGTGGGCTCTGGGCTGGGGCAGAGGGGTTCAGAGGGTGGGAGGGGACTCCAGGCTGAGCCTGGGGCAGGGGTGCAGGAGGGGGTCAAGCTGTGAGAGGGAGTTTGGGTACAGGAGGGGGTGCCAGGTGTGGACTCTGGGAGGGAGTTTGGGTGCAGGAGGGGGCTCCGGGCTGGGGCAGAAGGGCTTCCGGGAGCAGCACGTGGCCAGGGCAGGCAAGGAGCCTGTCTTAGACCCGTTGCACTGCAGGACTTTTAGTGGCTGGAGATTGCAATCAACTGGCAGAGACTCCAGGGTCAACCAGTTGATCATGATCAGCCAGTTGGTGACCTTGGCTCTAGACTGTGATTTAAAGGTTTTAGAACATGTAGAGAATGTCATTTTCTTGTCACAGAGTAAATATTCCTTATGGACACAAATTCTTTTAGCAGTTGATTAAATGTATTCCATACTGGATTAAATTTACTCATTCTGTACTTGTTTCAAAACAGAGTCAACACAGAAGTAATTTTCACTGTATTGTTATTGGCAAGACATGCACATAACAGAAATTAACATTTTTTAGCTTGAGTCATGCCACTAGAGGTAAAACTTGCAAGCTACTGACTTAGTTTGAAACTTCAAATACTTGTCAGACTTTACAATTAAAATGTGAAATGCAAAACAAAACCCAGGCCCCTTTTGAAATCATTTACAGACTCACTAAAGTGCAAATTTATTGCTGCCTCATGGAGAGTTTTTAGAATTCAAAAATCTCTTCTGTCTTTCTTATTCTGTCCTGGTTTAGCAGTTGTTACAAAGCAAAAATATGTCAAATTGTTTTTTAATGGCTGCTGAGTACAAAAGGAAAATACTAGTATGTGGATCCATAATGTAAATTTTACAAAGTCCTTGTATAAATAGGGACAGTTTGAGAAAAATCTTTGGGGGAACACATTTGTTTGTTTGCGTTACTAGGTAACATTACACATGACAAACTCCTTTTTGGATTTCTATCGGGAGGTGGAGACTGCCAATCACTGTCCTGGGTGGGATTAACACTGGAGTAATTCACTGCTTTGGCAACTGAAATGCCTCAGTTTAACATGCAAGACCAAAAAAGTAGAGATGGTAGTTTAAATATAGAAGGGGTAGACAGAAGGAAAGAGCTTGATTCTGCTCCCACTGAAGTAGATGAAAGTTTTTGATAGTGCATTCTTTGGGAGCAGAACTGGGCCCATAGTGGGCAGCACAGGATTTAATTTTAACTATATGTTCAATAATATTTTGAGGGTACAGTTAAATTATTTTGTAGTCAATTTCTGTGTGTGTGTTGTGGAGATGGGATAAATCTGAAGTCGTGACATTAGCAGCCAATGTGAGTGTAAATAAAGTGATGATAAGATTCCATTCCAATTTGTTCCTAAAGTAACGATAACTCTTTGTGATAATGGAAGAAGTCCCTGTTAATTTTGTATACTCCTAAAATTTGTGTGACTAAATATTGTTCATATTTTAGGAAATTAAAGTGGTAATGTTCATCGAAACAGATAGCTCCTTTTTTCTGAGCAAGAATTGGTGAGCTCAGTATGATGTGTAGTCTCCATTAATTACATTGACACAATACAGATGTACAGGGTTTTGTAGTTTTATTGAACTCACAAAATACAACAAAATATACACTGGAATTCTAAACCCATTAAAGTACAGTATCATATCAGGTAACATTCACTCTGTGTGTAAAACTATATTTGTCTTGCTTCTCTATATTTTTCTCCATAACAGAATCACAATCAAATAGCACAGTAAAATATGCAGTAGCAGGGCTTACATTTCTGTAATGGAAAGGAGAGCTAATACTGCATACTTGAGTTTGCCTGGTTAATAAAGCTGCCACTAACCACTGCTACAGCTAGAGATCAAAATCACAATGTGTTTACATTTGCAAACAATTCTTTAAATGAATCTGTTTCCCCTTCCCTCCCTTTTTTTTCTGTTTTAAAGAGTGACTTCATTGTCTTCAATGCTGTTATGGTCTTGAGTGTCTTCGGTGCTCTCAGAAGTTTGATTGCTATCATTGACTTCAGGGATACCATCAACCTGTTGCAGGTCCTCAGTTTGGGCCTGCTGCTGTTCTGTGCTTTCATTGCTCACGTGACTGTCTTCTGTGACATCAGGTTTGCTGTTGTCGCTGTCTGCCTCCACACTGTCAAGCTGCTGTTGGCTGTCGTTTTCCATGCTCTGATAGTGCGACCTGCTGTTGACTTCATTGCTGTCCTGCACGTTACTTTTGTCATCCAGTTCCACGCTAATGTCAGATTTCCCTGGCAAGCGGTGTGCAGCAAGTTGGGCTTCGGAGGAATCCACCTGCTGGCTTTCTGTGTCTGGTTTGCTGTCATCCTCCTCTGTGACCTCATGTATGACGAACTGTGCCAAACATAAAGGTAAAGCATAATTAATAGGCATCCTAGATTATGAAGAGCCAATGAATCACTAAACACTGCAATACTCCACCAAAACAGGGTATGCCTTTTGAGTTCAGGTGATCTTCAAGACCTATAGGTTATTGGAGGGAGGGCACGAGGTAGGAGGGGGAGCAGAGGAGGTACTGAGACTTGGCTGAGAGCAGCCTGCTCCAGGCTGAGGAGGAGGATCAGGGGGGTTCCTACCTGCTCTTAGGCCATTCCACCCCTCTCTGTCCCATTTCCTGCTCCCCAGCCAGATTCCAGGCCCTGAGACAGCTACTCCAGCCCCGCTTCCTCCTGCTTTCACCGCTGCACCCCCCACCCATGATGTGCACAAGTTTAGGCAGGGATCAAGCTCCCGAAATATTTCCATTGCGAGGGCGCTTGTCCTCCTGGTTCCACCTCCCCTGAGGTTATCCAGGTTCTGCAAAGCACTGTGTACATTTCCAGAGCTATAACAAATGTTTTATATAGCGCTATACGAAACATCAGTTCAGTATTGGCCTCGGCTCTCACACAGGATTATACCATGAGGCTGCTGGCCACTTGCAACAGTGGGACTATTTTCCTGTCTCAGTGCATATAGGAACATCATTCTTACTAACTTTAATGAGTTATGTATCCATAACAAGTGGAAACGCACCCCTCTAATTTTGCTTGTGACTTGTCAATCTCCTCCACAGCTAATGCCCACAAAGAAATTTCCGTTTTGAACATCATCCTCCATTTATGGTAACCCGGGAACCATTGCCAAATGGTATTTACCTTTCCTGCAGCTTCGTAGAGCTTGCTAGGCTTCTCCTTATGGTATACGTCTGCCAACTTTGCTTTTGCCTTCACTCTGTAGTCCACGCTGTCTCCTCTGCCTGAATTATCTCCTCTTGTGGGGAGGGCAGGAGTTAAAGGTGTAGTTTCTGGGGCATCAGTGGGAACACTGGTGACACTATCCTCATCTGATTCATCCGTGTCATTGGAATCATTATCATCATGATCACCATCATCTTCGTTACTTACACTTGCTGGCTCAGGCAGGCTCTAAAAAGCATAGGAACAATTTAATAGTGCAGCATGCCATTGCATTGTTATAGATGTGAGGTTAATATTATTACTGTCTCTCTCTGTGGCTCTCGCAAAGTGTATTACACTGTTGTACATTCTAAAGCTGAGGCAGACAGATAACATCCTACCATGGCATGGTAAACGTGGTAGCAACTCCAGGTTACTTCCATGATGAGCAGAGAGGGCAGAGCCAGGTAGGAAAGTGGGTGCTAATCAGGCAGAATGTAGCAGTATCTTAGAAATGAACTAGTGGCTTGGTGCACTTGGAGCAAAATGTGGAGAAGTGTGTGTGAGCGGTGAAGGGGGGGAAATCAGCAACTCTGTGATGTTCCCGGCCTCCTATGCTCCTAGAATCCGTGGGTGCTGTGGTTCTGGGTGGATTTCCTGGTAACAATTTGTCCAGAAGTTACTTCCAGTTGGCCCAGCAGTAACTGACTTTCCACAGCTACCGACACGCCTCGAGGGGATTTCAGCAAACACTTCTACTCCTTCCAGATAGGACAAGCGGGAGGGAACTACACAAGTAGATGATTGCAGAGTTTCCTAATCCCTTTGTGGAGGCAGGGGATAGCATGTGTCCTAAGGTTTGTCCTTCCAGTTTATGTATGTTTTAGTAGGTTTGTTCATTAATTGAGGTTTTGTCATAAACGGTTTCACTACAGATGCAGAATTTGTTCAGAGGCTGACATCCATCAAATACACACTTGTGGATCCCTTTGCTTTAACACTATGTAGATTTTTGGGGGGGATCTACTGTGCTGATTTCTTCAATCTAATTAGTAAATCAGATCCCATTCTCCCACGGCTTCAGTGGGAGCTAATTACATTTTGCAGCAGGAGAATAGAGCCTCGGGCTCTGTAAACTGCTGTGCAAACTATAGAAATCTGGTTGCTTTATATTTTATTGATCCTGCCAGGAATTTTGTTTTATTTAGGAACAGATGTCAGAGGAACTACTTTGGAAGAGAATGTTGTTAGAAAAAATAGATATTGGGATATGATTGCTGCTGTGCTGTATACAACAAGGCTTGAGGTCTAGATGAAGACTTACCTGCTGCTCAGTGTCCTCAACACTTTCGTCTGAAGAAAAACAGTCCTGCAAAAGAATATGAAAAGGAAATGTAAATGTGGAGAAACATATCTAATACAGCTGGTAAAAAAATTATGACAATTCTCACACAAAAATTGTGGAAACAATTCAAATGTTTTCGACTTTGAGAAATTTTGACCAGCTGTTCTAAAAATGGCAACAACAAGAATTGTGACACATTTTTGTAGGAAACTAGAAAAATTTCCACCTGCTCTAATTTTAACCTTCTTTGAGGTTTATTATTCTGGGAGATGATAGAAGTTCCACGCTTGCTATAGTTACCATTGTGGTAACTAAGGCTCTTATATGCTACCTTTCTTACTGTACACAATTTTCCTACCTAAGCAGGGTTTCTATAAATTTCTCTTCTAACCATTTCTGCAGGTAGCTATATAGTGTGGCTTTAGATACCTGCTGAGGTGGTACCAGAAGTTCTTGTGTTTGTGCTGGTCTCACACGTGATTGTGTATGCACATTCTGGTGGTGATGTCTGTGAGAATTATGGTTCCTGGAATCCTGGAAATAAAAATAAGAACCAAGGTCACAATTCAAGATGAAACAGATAGGAGCATATGACTTGAGGAGAACACAAATGGTGAAGCTGCTTTTCATGCACATATGGCATGTGAAATACCTGCTCTCTTTGTATCTCTTTTTTTTTTTAATCATTTACTAAGATGGAATAAAGTGCAGAAGAAGTCAACAATCCAAATATATATTTATATGTGAAAGGACATAAGATCAGAGGTGTGTCTGTACCAAACTCCTGGAGGTAAACATTCCTGAACCTTGTGAAGGTTCAGATCAGAATTCTGCAGCTGGTTCTTGTGTCAGTAATAATCAGAACACTCTCTCCTCCTCCACCCCCAGAACCAAACACCTCCTGGTTTTGGGGAAATTTGGATTTGGATCCAAATGTTGTGGGTTGCACCACTCTCTACATAAAATACATATAATCAAACAATGGGCTTAATTCTCCTGTCGTTTACACTGGCATAAATCAAAGTAACTCCATTGAAGTCAATGTAAATGAGAGGAGAATCAGGTCCAGTGCATTTATTAGCTTACTCATTCCAACCCTGCAGGCATGCTATCACTATTCCAGTTATTGGTCTGAGCCTGTACTGGTGTGTGACCTGATTACCTGTGGTTACTAGGCAATCAGTATGTGAGGCAAGGGTTAAGCATTAACTGGCACCTGGACCAATTTTGTCATTTATTTTCTAAAGAAATAAACAGAAGAGTCCCTTGCCCAGACAGGATGCTTTCTCTCTCAAGGTAAGAAATGAGAACGTCATTGACTGATACAGCTCTAAGTAAGGAGCCGCGTGGCACGACAATGCCCCAGTGTGATCATTAGGAGGCACAATCTCCTTCAGGGTATGTCTACACAGCAAAGAAAAACCTGCAGCTGGCCCATGCCAGGGCTCACAGGGCTTGAGCTGAAGGGCTGTTTCATTGCAGTGTGGACATTTGGGCTCAGGTTGGAGCTCAGGGACCCAGGGTGCAGGATGAGCATGCTTTCTGCCACACCTCTTAAGGGGTGCCACATACTCCCCATTGGGCACCTGCGGAGCTGCGTGGAGGGAGAGAAATTATGTCCCCACTTCCTCATTACCACTCTGTGCTCATTTGGGGTGGCCAATGCTTCAGATGCAGTAGAAGGGAGCCCTTACTATGCCTCGGCTTCTTCCCCTCCTTGAACACCTCAGCTGTAGCTAGTCATGTTCTGGACTGTCGGAGCCCAACTCTCTCTTGACTAACATATCTGGAGTCTCAGTGACTTCACTGGGGCGGCACAGAGTATAAGGGCAAAGTGTGGTGTGTGCTCGTTAAATCAGCAGTATCTGATTTAGAACTATTTGACAAATACATGCAGCACACACATCCAAATGCGCCATAAATTAACCTTTCCTTTGACACTATCCTATGTTGTGCAGAGCACCTCCTGGCAGGTGCTGAGTGCCTTCAAATCCATTCGAGCTGAGGAGGTGGAGTACTCCACAGGATCAGGCCTTTGGATAGTGGGCTGTTGTATACATTTATCAGACTGTTCTGTCCATGCATTTAATGTGGATCTATCTATTTTTGAATATGAAACTCATTCTTAAATACATTGTGACTTTTGCAAAATATTCTGCAATACATTTAATAGCATACCGTGGTGTAGTGCATATATACGGTAAATATACTAGTGAAACTTACCAAAACAATTTTGTTTTATAATGAGGTGTCCTTGATTTTAAAACTCATTAGTTCCACTTCTATGGTAACTTGCGAGATTCTGGGGTGATCTTACAGCATCAGATTCTGATACCCTTATTCATCCTGAGTCGTACCATACTCTGAGAACAGTCTAATTGAAATTAATGGGTCCATTCATGGAGTAAGGTGCTACTCAAGATGAATAAAAGTATCAGAATCTGGCCCACAGTGATTGGTGTGAATCAAGGTCATATTGTAACTCCTTTAAAAAAAAAAGAGTTTGAGTTTAAAAGTTTGTGATTAAACGAATGGATCTATAAAGATACGCAAGGGCATGTCTTTTAAAGGTATTAGGCCAGATAGCCAGATGGTGTAAATTGGCATAGTTCCACAGAAGTCAATGAAGCTACACTGATTTACACTAGATGAGAATCTGGCCATAAAATTCAAGTTAGGTAAAGTTTTGTCAACAGCTATAGTTATAATGAATCAGAAAGTGCAATTTAACATAGCTGAGGTGGTGACGCTTAAATAAGATGTAAAGGAATGATAGAGAAGTTGGATTGTAAAAAGAGCTTACATGGTTTTCTTCAGAGCTCTCTGAGATGGCACGACGCTTCAATTTATTCACCTTGAGGGGAAAAGAGAGGAAAGAAATTTTCAGTATACATTCACTGTTAATATATGAAGGAAATATACAACTTTTTGCTTGTTGTTACATGTCTGATATACTTACTGGTAATGCAAAGGCGATGCTGATGAGGCACAAACAAAGCACTGCAATCTTCATTGTGATATTTTACCTGGAAAAGATATTATAACTGTGAGTTGACAATACCAAAAAATTGCAAGCATACTATAGGCTTTTTGTTTCTCTCTTTGTGTTCCACTGTGCTCAGCTGAAGTTTCCGCTGAGGATTCAAACTCTCCATGCCAACTCTCTCTGTCTCTACACCCTCTGCCCTGTTCTGCAGGAGGAGGGGAGCAGAAGCTCAATCATCCCACGCCAGAAGAATTAGCTGTGTAGATTTTTAATTCATTACTGAGTCTCTACACAAGTGTTACAAGAATTTTAAACCTGACACTTCAAAGTGCTAAACCAGGAGCTGAGGATGGTCAGTCTCTCACAAAATGTAGTCCTGCAATCTGGTGATTTGAGCTAATGAGGGAAAAGCTTTAGAAATAAAAGAAAAATGCTGATAAAGGACCGATTTAGTTTCATACAAACAAAGAAAGCAAGACAATTTTTTTTGTCTCCCTTACAGTTAGTATAAATCTAGTTTTCAGAACATAATTTGAATTAAAGTTGCAATAAAATAAATACAAAAATCAATTTATACGAACAAAATCTGCTTTTTGGTAGATCAAGAATTTCCAGAAACTTGAAGCAAAGAGGCCATGTATCTTATTAGATATTGAAGGACAAATTAAAAAACAAAACAGAACACCCAACCAAACCAAAAAATGAAAAACCCCATGCAGAGTCTATGAGAAAAGGAAATTTGAGACAGAGATATTTGCTTTTAGGGAAGGAATACATTAGGTGTCCCTAAATCTCTGACTGCCAGAAGGTGGGACTGGACAACAGGGATGGATCATTCAATAAATTGGCCTGTTTTGTTCATTCCCTCTGAAGCATCTGGCACCCGTCACTGTCAGAAGACAGTATACTGGGTGAGATGGACCATAGGTCTGATCCTCTATGACAGTTCTTATGTTCTAAATAATGCATTAAACAGATGCTGTACTAGAAGTAATGAAATTTCAATTGTTATAAAAGAAAAGTAAAATATCCCATCCAGGGTGCTCATTCAAAGCCCTGCAAGTCTGCCAGAAGAGCGTGGCATGTGATGTGACAATGATTACATTTTGGCAGTACACTTGTTTTCAAGTGGCAGCTTCAAATTTCTAGCACTTGACTCAGTAGCAGGAATTTGTCACTTCCTCCATCCCTAAATGAACAAACAGATCTAAAATGATAATTTAACATAGTGTGCTGCAGCCCTCTTTAAGACAATTTTACTTCTCTGAAGGCTCACCCTTCAACAGAGGAATTAGAATGTTTTTAAAGTTGAACTAAAAACTAGACTATTTAAAACTCTACTGCCTGAGGTTCACATGAATAAAAACTTAACGCAGCACCAAATATTAGGTAGTGAAATGTGCATTTACCTTTCAAGGTGTCTGGATCAGAAGATTAGAATCTAAACTGTTGTTAGCTTTCACTGTGCAGCAGCTCAAGCCAATTTGCTCTGAAAGGATTCAGACTTCCTTTTCTCTCCTCTTCTACTGCTTGACATCTGCAACCTTCTGGAATTTAAATGCTGTTCCAGACATCAGCCAGCCAATCCCCTGGAGGTGGAAAGGATGAGGTCATGAGGTTTCTTGCCACTGTCCTGCCCACATTCTCCTACACTTCCTCTTTGGTTTTGTGGCTTTCAAAGCAAACAAAAGCTACTCTATGGTTAAAACGTTACTTATGTTCAATATCATTAACCAGTTAGAATACACAGCATTCAGTATCACGTAGGAGGACTTCAGGGATCACATATGTTCTACTTTTGTTTAAGGTAGAATCAACAGTTGTCCAGAAGTCTTTCATTCCTCCTTCCAAGCTTGGGAGACAAAAGCTCTTAGTTAATGTGTCATGGAGGATAAAAATCTGCCCTTAAAAAAGGATGGGTCAAATTCTGCTCTCAGTGATGTGTGTGTGTTACCCCATTGGTTTCAGTAGGATTGCACATTGGGCACTGGGAGGAGAACATGGCCCACTAGTTTTTGCATATAAATGATAGGGATGTTGATTTTTATGCAGAACTCCCAGCTGGTGTTCTGCTTCCAGAAAGTTGACAAGCAGGGTTGGCCCTAGAGTCACTGGAGCCCTAGGTAAAAAAAAAAAGGTTTTGCCCTATCTCCCATATTTCTCCCTGTTCTCTTCCAGCTACTCGTCTGTATCCTTCCCAGTTTCATTTCTGCTTTCAAGGATGTTTCCTGATGTCAATTCAATCATTTACATTGGGTACCTTTGGTGCCAAATAACTACATCAAAGTACTCTGGAGTGTAAGTTTTAAAGCAGGTGCAGTCGGATTCTTGGACATGTTTAGGACTAACGGCGCCCACTGCTCAAGAGTGAACTATAGCAGGGGTGGCCTTTGGAAGTGAGGGACCATGTGGATTGAAACTCCATAGTTGTAAAAGAGTGATGTGGTACAAGCCAATTGATGGTCTCAGTACTATTCCAGCAAAGCCTTCCTTAAATGTATTGCCCTAGACAGATCATGCTTAGTTTGTTGGGTGTTGAAGAATCACTAAGTACCCACTTTAATTTCCTCAACACAATAACTAACTTTAATTTGACACAGAAAGAAAAGTCCATGTAGTATTTTAGGCCTGGTCTACACTAAAAAGGGGGTTCGAATTAGGGTACGCAAATTCAGCTACGTGAATAGCGTAGCTGAATTCGAAGTACCCTAATTCGAACTACTCACCCGTCCAGACGCAGCGGGGTCGAACTCCGCGGCTCCCCCGTCGACTCCACCACCGCCGTTTGCAGTGGTGGAGTACCGGAGTCGACCGCGGCGCTTCCAGAGTTCGAACTATCACGTCTAGATCAGACGCGATAGTTCGAACTCCGAGAAGTCGAACTCACCGCGTCGACCCGGACGGTAAGTGTAGACTAGCCCTTAGAAAGCAAAACAGCCTTCTAATTTCCAACCTGTTGGGGAAAGGGCATCTTTCACTTTATCTCTGATCTCAGACAAAGCTAGATTGCATAATTAAACTAGAACATCAGTTGTGACGAGGTATCATCTTGCATCCGAAGAAGTGGGTATTCACCCACGAAAGCTCATGCTGCAAAAACATCTGTCTATAAGGTGCCACAGGATTCTTTGCTGCTTCTACAGAACCAGACTAACACGGCTACCCCTCTGATACTTGACATCTTTTGTCTGTTACCAAGCACTTCTAGTTAATAGGAATTTAGCAGGTACCCATTATTCTCATATAGTTAGCCCATGTAGAGCTGACTGGAGATAATGAACTCTTTTGTCGGATGGTTAGAAATACTGTGCAAAGCACAGCTTGAACATCAGGGAGGGATTTTCAAAAATACTCAGCACTAGCCTAACCTTAATCATTGACATTAGTAGGAGAAAAGTTAGATCAATGCAGAGAGCTTTTGAAAATCCCACACCTAATTTATGCATATGGCTGCTGCTGATAGCAATATATGGACCTTTGAAATATTGCTGTAGATTCCTAATTCACAAGTATGTTGTGAAAATTAATTCTTGTTTGTAAAGTGCTTTGATATCCATGGAGGAAAGATGCATTATAAGTGTGACCTAAGTGTTACCTGAGTAATAGTTCTAAAAGTGTATAATCAAACTCTGAACATATATGTCTAGAATGAATAACTTAAACACTTTGTAAGACTCTCCACTTCTGAAGTCAAGTTGCTGTAGTTTATAACTAATGTTTTCAATTCTGTGCATTCAGGAACTCTTTAGTCTAAGTACCTAAAAATTTAAACGAAGGATTACATGTAAAAAAGAAATAAAGAGAACTATATTGTTTAGTTTGAGATTTTCAAAAATAGGCACCTAAAGTTAGGCTCTGAGTGGCCTGGTTTTCAAAAATGCTGATCACCAGTGATTTAGGACTTTTGAAAACCAGCCCAGTTATTTAGGTATTTAAAGTGGATTTAGGAGTCAAACATTAGATACCCATTTTTGAAAGTTTCGGCCTGAATATTAATTAACTGTGAAGCTGGAAAAACTAGGTATTTATAAATATTAATTAATATTTCTTTGCACTTAGGGACTGGTCCAAAGGCCACTGTAGTGAATAGAAATACTCCCATTGACTTCATTTGACCTTTAGTGGGTCAGGCCCTTAAATAGCATAGCACCTTTAGTCCAAGAATAGCAAAACTCTCTACAAATTATTCTCACAATTCCCATGGAAGGCAAGTATTGCCTCTATTTGAGCAGAGCGAGAAACTGAGGCACAGAGAGATTAAATGACTTGCACATAATGCAGAGCAAATCAATGTGCAATCCTGTTTTAACCACTAGTACACTGCCTTCCATACTGAGCTCAGTGAAACCCACATTTTCTAGTTCATCCATTAATGAAGCACTGGAGAAACGAATACTACATTGCACAGAAAAAATAAATCATGATGTTTTGTTCTTCAAAACTCAAGTTTTCCTCTTTGTGAGAACCAATATTTGACCTAAGGGGTACCACATTATTATGCAAATTGCTTCAATATCTATAAGAGCACGAACTAACTTTCAAACCTGCTGAACACATTTTTACTTTGGTGATTATAAATTATTTATTTCTCTGAAAGATCTGCTCTAGGAATGATTCTGGGGAAGGTCTCTGGCCTGTGCTATATGGGAGGTCAGACCAGATCATCACAGTGGTCCCTTCTGGCCTTGGCATCTATGAATTTCACAAGCACATCAGCATAAATTGGTTGTGGAGCTCAGAAACTTTACAACTTTATTCACACTGCAGTTTATTCAGTAACCAGACATTTGAATAAATGACAATTTGGTTACTTATAGGTAATGATTTCTGGGGTATTTGTTAGAACACCATCTTCCAAGGGTTAACCGTATGACCCCTAATAGGGTACTCATAGAAAGTAGGTTATATTTCCAAACTACCACCAGATGGCAGTGCTTCTGAACACTGTTACAGCTGAACAGGCAGCCTGTTTCTGTTGTTTATGCAGATACTCAGGTTTATAGAAGTATTGATTTCGTAAGTGCTAAGGATCAACAGCGATGTTTTGCTGTAATCCAGGGACAGGACATAAAGTGACTGTCAGTAAACTGCTATATTTTCATGCAAAATCAGCTTATGTAAAGCTGTATTAAATTTAGCACTTGTCTCATGTCTGTCATTTGTGGTTACCCCTCAGCAAGGAACATAGTACAGTAATACCAAAGGTCTCCCTCCTCCGCATGGTGCTGCCCAGCTGAGAACTCCTATATGCTGAGAAACAGGTGGGTGCTTACTGAAAGCAGAAGCAAACTGGCTGCTAGAATGGAATGGAAGGATCAGTTTGCTATTTTTATTTACCATTTTAAAATGCTTAAATCTGGAGAGCACGAGTCGGTATATACAGGGGCAACATAAATAGCTTTCTGGAATCTGCATATGGTTGAGTTTCCACAAAGTAATTGGAAATGTGCAAAATGCAATTGTATGGGGATGCAATTAATTGCATGCAGGCAAGATCTGCTATTCACTTGTCTTGATACATGATCTTTTAACAACAGTTAGTTCCTTTTTGGATAACATCAGGAATGTGGTGTTAGACTGTTAAAGCATGGTTATTTTTCATTGTAGAAATCCACTATCAATGCTGCTATTTTTTTCTAAAATCATGAACTAGATCTTCAGTACAATGATAGGAGCTGACAGTAGTTCCTCTGGCCTGTGTGGGAAATTCCAATCTGCCTATAGATGTGGCCATTATCCGTCTCCCGCACCCCCACTCCCCACTGTCTTCCTTTCTCCTGCCATATAATGACTTCCTTCTTTTGATGGAGTATTTCCCATCAGAACTCTGGCTTACATGGCTTGTCTGATACTGTATTGTGCAGTATTGTGATCTGGCTATGTCCTGAGTAGTAATCTGTGTTAGCATCAATGTCATTCTTTTTTATATACCATTAAACTAGACACAACCTGAACGAAAACCTGAGAGCCAAATACACCCAGACTCTGGGTAGGTTTAAATCTAGATCTTGAGCTGAACTTTTCATCTTGAGCCCATCTCTCCTTGGGGTGGTTTATATGTTCTGTTTATGGAAGCGACAACATGTGGTTGTTTAGTGGAAGTCATCTCCTAATAAAGCTGGAGCAGAACTTATTCAGTAGGCTTAGGGTCACTTTGCAGTGGTCACTGAAAGTAGGAGGTTGCCTTATAATGATTTTTTTCATATTAGTTTCACTGTACTTCCATCGCATAAACACACAGCACATCTCCAGACTCAGTCTGGACCCCTTTACTATCCGACAGTCCCACACAGGCCAACTCCCATTAACTCAGTGGGAGTTTGCTTGTATGAGGACTATAGGATCACGGTGTTAGTAAAAGGTATCACTTTTAGTGAACATCTCTGGTTGTTAGTTTAGGAGGACAGCTCCAAATTTTTCATACTATAAACTATTATAAACTAGCCACCTGAGATAAAGATAATAGAAATCAGTTCTTCTTGCTTCCCGGTGTAAGTTCATCCCCCAGGAGGCTCAGGAGAGATTCTTCTGTCCTTTGTGAAGTATTGCATTAGTTTCAAAGTGCCATGTGGTTTGCTTTCATCTGAAGCATCAGATTCTGGCAACTGAAAGAGACAAGACACCACATCAGATGGACCAGCAGTCTGATTGTATATGGTACGTCCTTTGTTTCTACAATTTCATCTCATTTATTTTAAAATTAAAGCTCTGTTAACCAAAAAGTAAAACTACAGCCATTGTTACTTCATGATCCTGTAAGAATTTGGTTGTGTTACTGCAATGGGGAACCACCTAGCCACCAGAGGGTGCTAAATTTAACTAACAAAGCCATGTGCCAGACACCGCATTGACTTCATTGGTGACCTCTTCACTTGTTGGTAGACAAGATAATAACAGAACAAAAACAACGTGAAGCCCTGTTGGCTTGTGCCCCATAAGAAAGAGGAGGTGGGAGGGATAGGGAACAATGTCTTCCAGATGGAAAAGGACAAAACTGGGAAGGGCAGACATGTTACCTCCAAGTTTCTAAGAAGACAAATGAAAAACTTTAAAAAAATCACTTGGCAGTGCTCCTGTAAATAACATCTTTGTGGTCAGAACTTCCCAAAGAAAAGCAGGCTTAGTAGTAAATAGTGGTTTATATAAAAAACAACCAAAACCCAAAACATTTTTGCAGTGCATCTTGGAATGAGATGTTGCTGAAAAGTGCCTCAAAAACTGGACTTTTTAGCCTTATGTTATATATCCCAAATACCCCTGAATTTCCTGTCTAACAAAAGCCCCAGAGCAGGAGACATGTTCATAGTTACAGTTCACATTTTTGCCTTTGCAACATATATCTCCATATACTGTAACATCTGCTTCCATTTCCTGAAGAGCACTCTTTCTACTTAGTTTAATTACATCCGTGGTGGAGAGAGAAAAATTGGCTGCAGAACACTTTGGAAAAGAAACTGCACCAGTGATCCTTGTGTCTGAAAACACAAGCTTATTACATTCAAAGGTCAGACTTTTCTAATGTAGGTGCACTAAGTTAAACACGCAACCCCATATGTGGGTACCTAAATAGGGTGCTTAACTTTAGGTACCTATATTTGAAAATGTTGGCCCTAAATGTTAGTCTTTCTTTATATGCAACAATTCAATAAGTCTCATGATCCAGAATTTGGGTGTTGTTTTGACTGTCATGGTGGAAGCATGAACCTGATGCACATTTACACTAAAGTCCCTTTACACCATATAATTTACATCTTCTTTAAGGTCCTTCTATACTGCTAGAGCAGTAGGGGCCTTAGTGTAAATGAGAATGAGGACCCATATTTCTAGCATTACAAAGACCTTTTACTATCTGTGCAATAGACTATTAGAAGTAAATATTTATATGATGGTGGCACCAGGGTTGCCAATTTTGGTTGGATGTATTCCTGGAGGTTTTATCTCATGACATAATCTTCAATTAAAGATTAATCTTTAATTCTTGGAGACTCCAGAACACTGGGTTTTTCTTGTTAGCGTGAAAAAATACAGATTTACAGATCCTATCGTGCAAGTTTATCATCTTCTATAACAGGGATAAATCATGCCTGCAAACCATGCATCAAAGTCATGAAATTGGCTACACATGCAATAAAAAATAAGGTATTCAAAAGTTTAACAAAGAGGGAGAGCACCGAAGATGCTCCTTGCCTGGGGTGCCATTTGATCGAGGGCCGACCCTGGTTACAAGGCTGTCACATTCTCAGGCCTCAGAATGACCTTTATTAATGCAAAATGGCTACCACCAAGTTATGGCTAATCCTAAATGTTCAATTCAAGTGGACTTTATACTGTCTTTGGAGTAATTTGTGGTGATGACACGCAGTGCACAGTCATCTTGTGGAACTCCTTACCTGAGGAGGTTGTGAAGGCTAGGACTATAACAATGTTTAAAAGGGGACTGGATAAATTCATGGTGGCTAAGTCCATAAATGGCTATTAGCCAGGATGGGTAAGGAATGGTGTCCCTAGCCTCTGTTCGTCAGAGGATGGAGATGGATGGCAGGAGAGAGATCAATTGATCATTGCCTGTTAGGTTCACTCCCTCTGGGGCACCTGGCATTGGCCACTGTCGGTAGACAGATACTGGGCTAGATGGACCTTTGGTCTGACCTGGTACGGCCGTTCTTATGTTATGTTCTTATGATGTTAATATCCTGGGATCATGGGCCCTCTCACATGCAAGATCCATCACACTGCCCTATTCTTACTAGTAATAAGTAATCCTCGAAAGGTTCCGAGGGTTCAGTTCAGAGAAGCAGCCAAAAATTAAGGGAAAAGGAGTCTGCTCTGGGTTCTCAAATTTTGTAGCTGTGTGAACATCCTCCATCCCCATTCACTGTACTTCCTGAATCTCTAACTCAGGCTAAGCTCAAGTGGGGGTTCGAGGTTCCATGCAAATGCTTTGCACAAGCTCTAAATATTTGTTTCCTGAGTAACGTTAAAGCATTAAATAAAGAAATAAAAGTGAGAGAACAGGAAGAAGCTGGTTTCCTCAAAGGAAAATATTGCGTGGATTTAGAGGCAGTTCCATAACAATATGGGTGTCAGTTTCCCAGTCACTCCCTTCACCATTCCAAGCATGCCTGTGTGTCAGGCTAAACAACTTGTGAACACAGCAGGTTTTGTTTCACACTTATTCAGGGAATGAGACTGATTGCAATACATTTTCCAGAGCCTGCCTTTGCATTTTTGGGAAGGTCTGCTGGTTACAGCACTATGCACAGACCCTGCCCAAAGATCTTAGGAGATGATTATTTGGGAGACAACCCAAATTTAACAGAGTCATTCTGCATTAAAAGTGTCTGTATGTAATCTTTGATTCCATCCCTGCCCCCACTACAGAAACGGAGCCAAGCTGCTTGCTTCTTCCAAGCCTGAAGATCAGTTTACATTTTCAGAGCTCTTTTTAAGAGAAAAGATCTAGAAACTTTTCAGAATTTGAGAGCTGAGATTTTCTCTTGTACATTTCTAGCTCCACAAACCGGAGGTGCTGTGAACTAAAAGTAGGTCCTGGGTTTTGTAGGGCCCAAAGGCTGGCTCTGACAATGGCAGATATAGACTCAAGATGCCTGTGGTTTACTGAAATTTAATCCTGCTAAACTATTGTCCTTTGACATTTAATGCCAGCTACAAAAGTCCATGCAAGATATTTCTCCAATTCTTATGCCCCATTGACATATTTAATACTGCCCTCTGTGGAGTAACAGCTCAGAGATGAATTGGACTCAGAAATGTCAGGTTATTTTCAAGTCACTTCAGTTGCTAGTGTGAAAAGTGAGTCACCATATATTTCAGTATCTAATATGAGCTTTAAAACAACTGAAAAAAAATCTACATATATTTGTTTGCCCTGGGTGCAGTTTTTTGTTCCCATCAAAAACAAAAATAGGCAAAAATGTTCAAACCTGGATGCCTGAAGTTAGTCTGAAAATCAGGCAGTTTTCATTTCGGTGCCTAGCTATGGATTTGGGTGCCAAGTTTAAATGTGTTAACTTTATACATGAACTGGGACTCTGGTTCTAGTTTGCACTAGTATTATATATGAACTAGAATAGAAGACATGTTCCTGTTACCTGCAGGAAATTCCACATTCCCAGTGGGGCAATTGAGTATGCTGTTAGGACTCTAGGTATTGGATACCATTCGGGTCAAGTGTTTAAGAACCAAAGGGTGTAATCTTGCAGCATACTGAGCTGTTCCAGCAAGGTGCTGAGTGCCATCTGTGACAGTACCTCCCATAAGGCTTTATGGAAATATGCTTAGAATGTGTTTTATGCTACATATGCCATGTAACATATCTCCAAAAAGTTTATGATCTACTGAATGTATTAATCCTATTTGTATGTATATATCATTTTTGTATTCAAAGTTATGAACTTTATGAATGTTGGCTGTGTACTGGCTTGGTTTCTAAGGCCATGGCTACACTTGCAAATTTGCAGCGCTGCAGCAGGGTGTGAAAACACACCCTCTCCAGCGCTGCAAATTGCGGCGCTGCAAAGCGCCAGTGTGGTCAAAGCCCCAGCCCTGGGAACGCGGCTCCCAGCGCTGTACGTTATTCCCCACAGGGAGGTGGAGTACGGACAGCGCTGGCGCTTTGACTACACTTAGTGCTTCAAAGCGCTGCCGCGGAAGCACTTTGAAGTGCAAGTGTAGCCATAGCCTGAATAACCTTAGCAGAGCATTTGGTCAGTTCCTGGAGAAAGGAATGTTGAAATTAAGTACCTAATCAAGGAACACTTAAAGGACAATGGATCTTGGAATGCTCCAATCCACATAAGAAGTCTACTTGAGGACATTCAAGGTAGCATGTAAACAATGGATGCTAACTGTAAAAACCATGAGTCTTATATGGACATGTGACTTGCCCAGGTGACTCCTAAAATCCATCTTGGAGCTGGACTTTGCATAGGAGTGAGGAGGGGGTCTCCACCCACAAGAGAAAGTCTATTTAAACCTCTGGGAGACCCCTCCATTTGGTCTTCAGCTGGCTAAAGAGAGGAGCCATCATGAAGAATCCCCTAGCTACCACCTGAGCTGGAACAAGAGCTGTACCGGGGGAAGAATTGTGCCCAGGCCTGGAAGGGATCCGGTCTAAGGAAAAAACATACTGAAGCATCTCTGAGGGTGAGATTAACTGTATTCAGTTTCATTAGACATAGATTTGATCATTTTATTTTATTTTGCTTGGTGTCCTACTTTGTTCTGTCTGTTACTACTTGGAACCACTTAAATCCTACTTTCTGTATTTAATAAAATCACTTATTACTTATTATTAACTCAGACTATGTATTAATACCTGGGGGAGCAAACAACGGTGCATCTCTCTCTATCAGTGTTATAGAGGGCGAACAATTTATGAGTTTACCCTGCATACGTTTTATACAGGGTAAAAATGGATTTATTTGGGTTTAGACCCCATTCGGAGTTGGGCATCTGAGTGTTAAAGACAGGAACACTTCTGTGAGCTGCTTTCAGGGAAGCCTGCAGCTTTGGGAGGGGGGATGTAATTCAGACCCTGGGTCTTTGTTAGAGCAGACAGGTGTGTCTGGCCCAACAAGACAGGGTGCTGGAGTCCTGAGCTGGCAGGGAAAGCAGGAGCAGAGGTAGTCTTGGCACATCAGGTGGCAGTTCCCAAGAGGGTTTCTGTGATCCCACCCGTCACACCATTAGTGCCCACTGAAGTGAGCTTCTGATTAATCCCAAAGCGTGAGCACCACAGCAGATGTAACTCTCCAGAATTAAGGAAAGGCAATAGGACCTGTGCTCCTCAATCCTTTAGGTGCTTTGGAGAATCTCCCCCTAAATGAGGTCAGGGGGATTTGAGGACACTTAGCATCTTGCCAGAGCTGGCCCTAATTCCAAGAAAACTGAAGCTGGTTGAAAGTGCTAGGACTTTATTTGGAGTTGTTTTTTTCGAGGGGCGGGGGGAAGAGGAATGCTGGTGACATAAAAATTGTTTCCACCACCACACACACCTTCTTGAATTGATTTATTTCCCTCCTTTCAGTCCTTTGACATTTTCTCTTTCCACCAAGCACAAAAAAAAGGGGAATGATGGAATTATTTGCAGCTGCAGAAGTAGAAGGAAGGAAAGGGGTTTTCTTAGTCTTGTGAAACTGTGGAAAGTCACAAGATGTCTGTTTCACCGACTGCGGGAAACTTTTTAGCAGAACATGATGGAAATGACTCTCTGAGGCAACAGTGTGCCCACTCTCATCTGCACTCATCACTGCTGCCACCGCATGAAGGAAACCTTCAGCCCTCACACGGCCAGGAAAACAGAAGGGAGAAAAGGTAACAGGAGAGCATGGCAACAAGCAGGTGTAAGCGAAGGACTAGGGCCAACTTCTGTTCTCGGTTACACTGAGGTAATGCTACTGAGTGCACGGAGATCATGGCCCACGTTCTGAAGCTGTTGATTAATGAAATTATCCTTTTCAATCAGCTGCAACTATATTAGCTGAAAGCATGCCGCTGCTCTGTGTTTATTTTTAATTCCAGAGCTATGATACAAGACGTCAAGGGTGAGCAAGTCTACATGGTGTGCTAGGTCCACAGGTGTGCATTCGACCTTCTTCAAGGCAAAGGGTGTGATACATTTGTATCCACCATCCTTTAGCACATTACACACATTATACTAAGGCTGTAAAAGCATAGAGTCAGAAGGGACCGCAAGGGTCATCTAGTCTAACCCCCATGTCTACACTTAGGCAGGGTGTAGAGTACAGGTACTACATGTGTAGCTGTATGGTGCAGGGAATGGTTCCAGAAGGGGGGAGGCACCAGGCCACTGCAGTAGGAGGTGCTGCTTGGGCATGTAGCGAGCCCACGTAGGCTACATATTGTGGGGACCTGTGCTTCGCTGGCTTCACTGCTATTTATACCCATGCTAGCTGGGCATGCAGTGTCTGTACTCTACACAGCAGTGTAAGTGTAGACATACCCTATGTTGGTACCATTGTGCTATATGGCAAATTCAGAGCTCAGTGACAAACTCAAGATAGTTTAATCTAGCTAGTCCATGCTAAAGTCCACCATGTTGCAACTTCACTTCCTTCAGTACCCAAGCTAGCTACAATAAAGTAGCTCAGACACGTCTACATGTGCTGCAGTTATACCCCTGGGTTGTGGAATGGGCACACGCTCAGTGTGTGGATGAGTTAGTCTGCAAGGAGGTGCCACAAATCCCCTGAGGCAGACTTTTTCAAATCTTTTAAAATGTTCACTTCCCTGGTAAACACTTGGAGCTGGGAATCTGGAAACTTGGCCAGTGTTATGTAATTAACCTCTTGAACCCTGGGCCACATATCTGTCATTATCTGTACAGGAGACTTTTGTCTGCCATCCTTTCTGACCCTGCCACTATCTCTACAAGCTCCTAGGGTGGATTAAGGTAGTGGCATTGTGATAGGTTCAGGCTTGCTTGAATAGTTTGTGGTCTTTCCAATTAGCCCAGTCTAAGTTCCAAGTCCGGTTACAAACCCAGTAACCAAGCGACGGTTGTGTGGTTTCAGGTTTTGCCCAGCTCCAGATCTCAGCCTAGTGTTGTCTGAGGTGAACTGATGCAGCAGTGAGTCAGAAAAACATCAATAATCTGTTACGGGATGTGTGTGTATATGCGTGGTGGAGGAGTTCATGGTGAGGGGTCAGAGAGGAAAAGAGCCAATTGTAGGGTTGGGGGAGGAAGATTAAAGAGTTGGGGTTGGAATTGGGAGGAAGTATTTTTGCCAGGGAACTGGCCTGATTTTGTGGTGGAACCAGAGCTCATTGAATGAGTCCTTGATTTCTCCCTATCCCATCACCCTGACTCTGACTCACAAGCAGATTCTCTAATATTTTTTTTAGCTTAATGGTAAAGGGAGTATTTTGGATTGAAAAAGACCTGGAGAGAGGTACTGCAGGATTAAGCTTCAGTACTGAAGTTTGTTGATTTAATACTGGAGCTGAAGAAACAAGACAAAGTTATTATATTGGTGGAAGTGTCCATGACCATATTTTGGTTCTGTAGATTTTAAGTCAGGTAGGGAATCAGATCAGATACAGTAAAAACTATCCCAAACTCAGATCTGACTATGTTTCATACTGAGATTTAGGGAATGTTTAGTTAACTTTTTACATTTTTTAAATTTGCATACATTTCTTTTTCTAGGACAGGGCTGGAAGTAGAAATACAGACACAGCATGAATATTGGTAATATTTTGCCAAGTACACATGTCCCAGGAACTAAGTGTGAACTGAATCCAATGTACGTTAAGCCAAAATGACACCAGGCAGTAGAGCTGGCCAGAATATGGAATTTTTGTTCCATGACAAATTTTGAGATTTTGAAGTTAAAAAAAGGTGCCTCAAACTGGGATTGAAGAGTCAAACTTTTTACCAGGACTAGAATTCTGAAATATTTCATTTTGGAAGCACCAAGAAAGGTCCCATTGTCCGGGCTGTCCAGTTACCCAAGCTTTCGAGCTCCCCAGCTCCCTGGCTGGATGGCCGTGCAACTAAGGAACTGGACAGCCAGCAGCTGGTAAGATGGGAAGCCTGGAGCCAGGAGCCCAGCAGTCTGCCAGGTAGGCAGCTAGGAAGTAGGAACCAGACAGCCTGTTAATCAATCATTGCCCTGTTCAGTTCATTCCCTGGAAGCATCTGGCATTGCACTGGCCTCTATCAGCAGACAGGAGACTGGGCTAGATGGACCATTGGTGTGACCCCGTACGGACATTCTTATGGTCATTCAGGGAGCTGGGCAGCCCCCCAGGCAGAGAGCCTGAGTTCTTGGGAAGCTGGGTGGACTGGCAGGAAATCCACCTCCTCCAGCCTGCTTAGTTTCTGTTGAAAGTTTAGACAGAATCAACGCATTGCCACAAAATGCATTAATTCCTTCAAATCAGCACTTCCCCCACAAAACTATTTGGCTGGAAATATTTCAACCAGCTCTACCTGTGTGCAATACATTGCTGTGGAGGCTCCACTTTCCTTGCAAATACTCTTCAGTGGGGAAATCTTAGAGGAGAGTTTGTTTTGGGATGTAAAATTCGAAGATAATAGCATCCAGATTCAGGGAGAACGTTTTGCATATAATTTGATGCTAGCTATACAGAAAGATTATCGGTTGAGTATGTAAATATAAATTTGGCAGAGCAAATGGGAAACTGTGGTTGGCACATGTACACAGGGAAGGGAAATGAGCAGTAGATATACATTAAGGAGAGGAAAGGAAAACCCCAGAAACGTATTTAGTCACTAGGCTCTAAAGCAAACCATGAAAGAGACAGCCATGTATTGGGAAGCATTAAGTAGCTGGGAACAGATCACTGGGAGGCATGAGGTTAAATCAATGTGGCTGGCTGTTCATAGAATCTTATTTAGCACACTGAAGTCAAATGACTTCGCTTCACCCCTGGAAAATGTGACTAGAGATGGTGACAGGCAGTTTTTGGAAGTGACCTCTTTCCTAAAGGGAGAAACTTGTCCTGTTGAGCCAAAAATAAAAAGAGGACCTAATTCACATCTAAACAATTGGTTAGACAATGCGAAGCAGCAAGTGCTTTTGTTTTTAGAGCTGGGTTGGTCCCATCTCAGCCAGCAGAACAATAAGGATCCAGAGAGGGGTGAGCCAGTCTTAAAATACCAGCCTAATAAATCTGTTATAAAAAGGAAAAGATGGATACCTTGCTGAATAGTAGAGAGACAAGGCACGGTCATATCTTTTATTTGACCAGCTTCAACTGGTGAGACAAGCTTTGGAGCCACACAGAGCTCTCCTTCAGGTTAGAGGACAGAATAGTGTTGTTCTTATATGATGGGAACTGAAGAAGGGCAGCATTCAAACTCTGACACTCTCCCAACTGTGAACCCTACACCCTGTATTTGCTTTCTGGCCAAACTAGCTTTGCAGGCAGGGTCTATCCTCCCCTTTCACACTGTGGGGGTGACGGTCTCTGCATTGCCCTCCTATAGGCAGGTATGGAAGGGGCACTGACAGTGGGCTGGGGAGAGTGTCTGCATTGCAGCCCTGTTGCAGGGTAGTTTGTTCACCTGCAGAGAGCCCTGTTGCTCATGTAGCACATGCAAGTGAAGCAAAGCACCCTGCCATTTGCTCACATATGCAAAGACTGCTGGAAATTCTTTGGTCAAAAAGTTGGAGGCCGGACTGTGTCATGGGCTGGGAATCCCATTCTTACATGCAGCCCCTGGTTTTGGCCAAGTCAAATAGATCTTTCTTGTAGTATTTTAGCACTTCCACTTTCCGTCCCAGATGGAGCGAGGGAGTGCAGAGCCATGTGGAAATGAAACAAGTCCCACTGACTAATAGGAGCAGCATCTGGTCCAAAGTTCGCCATACTTTTTCAAACTTCAGAAGGGGGGCTTGGCATACCTTGGTTTAGCTCAATTGATGAAATGAAGCTGTGCTGACCTATACCAGCTGAGCATAGAGCCTCCTAGAGAGTTTTTGGTGAAGTTTCAGTTTGGATGAAAGAAGAAAACAGCCTGATTCAATCAGTCCTAGTGACAATACATGTGTGTCCTACTGTACATGAAAGGTTGGAACATAATATAGTGTAACCAGCTATGTGGAACCCACTGCAAAAATCACAGAGGTGTTGGAGACAGTGAGAAGTTACCATAAATCTATACACCAGGTAAGAGTCTGAGGGATCACTCATGACCCAGCAGTCTCATAAGCAACAATCTTTTTTTAAACAAACTTCTCACTCTTTTTTTACATCACAAGTTGATTGAAGTTTTCTGGTTGCATGTTTTATCCATGTTGTCCAAAACCTTTGGAGGCTGAGATATTATTGCAGTGCTTTACCAAAGGCCTGTTCCTAGGCTGATACTGGAATGAGACAGGAGAGTGCATTAGGGTCAGGAGTACTCATCTGTCACAGGCGGAAAGTGTTAGATGAATTATTCCAAATGAATTAATTTGTTCTTTGCATGCTCTAACTCTGTGTGCAGCTGAGTCATTACTTTGGCCAATATTTTTAATATGAAACAGCTGCAAGTCAAACTTAAAACTGCAAGGATTTTTTTGGTAGAATAAATTTATTGCTTGATCATAAATGTAAATTAGACATAAAACAAAGCAGTGTTGGTTTTATACGGTAATATGGAGGTCAAATGGGTCTCAATACAGATCATGGTAGATATGTCTGAATTACATATATGTGTGTTCTGTTTAGAAGTTTACTAAATAGATAAAATACTCACTGCCTACCTGAGGAGATGTCCTTAGGTGTAAAACGAATGCTGTAGGCATTTGTGTTCAGTTGCTCTGTATAGCTGTGAAGCCACTCTATTTGTGTTCTCTAACAAGCCTCAATGGATTTAAGCGATTCACTGATGCAAATTTTTGGAGTAAGTTCCCTTTCTTTCAACTCAGTCTTTAAAACCCTTCTATTACATAAGGCTGACAATGGCCTCAGCTGAGCACTTCTTTTGTAATTGCACTATATACCTGCTCATGCCTTTAGACTGGAAACTCTTTAGAGCAGGGACCTTGTCCTCTGTATTTTTTGACTACCATAAAGTCCTGACTAGATCTATGGCACTATATAAGTAATAGCTAATACCGATTTGTGTGACTTGTTTTTCCTTTTAACCAGCTAGTGATGTAACTTTATCAAAATTTAATAGCTGAGGTCAGATGGGGTTAGCAACAGCAGCTTCTGCGACTACATCCATTTTCGTGTGCTTCAAAACAAGGGCTGAGTAGCCTTTCCTACTGTAATGAAGGAACAAGTCTTTTTCACATGGGATATGGAGACCTTATCTAGCCAAACACATCAGCTCCTTCACTGAATTGATGTTGTTCGTTCCTTAGACCCTGTGATTAGTGTGCAGGGATTTTTTGGCATGAAGGCCAGTACTTTTAATTTGTTTGCAGTGGGGCTGAGAGACAGACGCTGATTTCCTCTGATGTAGGGGCATAGCAAGGTGGTGGCTGAGCGGGGACAGGCTCATTCTTTAGTCTTCTGAAGCGGTCTCCACCACCCAGGGCTAGCCTTACCATGAGGCGAATTGAGGCATCTGCCTCAGGTGCCAGACTGGGGAAGGGGGAACACACCACTAGGACCCAGAGTGTAGAAAATTGTGTCTTCTGCAGGTGCTATGTATTCTCTCTGCTCTAGATGCACAGAGATGGTGGAGTGCTGTGCTGGAGGAAGGAGAGCACAAGAGTCATACCAAGGAGGCAGGAGAAAAGGTGAGAAGGAATAACAAAGCAGCAGGAGCTACATGGAAAGAGAGGAGGAGAGGTACATAAGAGGCTCCTCTAGCACCCCCCAGGAGCCTGGACTGATTAACACCAGCTTCTCAGGGAGTTTCCTGCTGCTTTCCCTGAACTCACTTGAGGACAACAGGCAGTCAACTAAAGTAGGAGGAGCCAGTTAGGCCCTTAAGATGCTGATATCTTCCCTCACCCAGGCCCTGCTTATTTGTCCTCTTCAATTGAGTGTTGAGAGCCATTTATAGCTGGCACAGAACAGCAGTCATGAGTGAAAGAAGAAAACGCCCCTCTGGGGCAGCATTCAGAAAAAAAAAGCAAGCAAGCAAAGGAAGCTTATCTATCTAAGCAGGAAGGAGCTCTCCTGAGATACATAGACACAAATGTTCATGGTGAGCCTTCTGGCCAGTGAGAATGTGAGTGGTGAGGAGATGCCTGATCTTCCAGTTAGTCAGAGTGCAGGTGATCCGGGAGCTACTGAAGCATCCATATCTCCATCTCATATAACCATGCACATTCCTGAAAAAAAGTGTAGATCAGAGAAGAGTGTGGTGGAGGCGTAAGAAACAGCTGCTGCAGAGTTTAGTTCCTTAAGTCTAGATGATCCAGGACTGTGGACCCACTGGAGCAGTAGCCTGAGGGACTTCCTTGTACTGCATTGGCCACAGCAAGTGAAAAACTTCATGTTCCCCAAAGACAATGAAAATAGAAGTTTCCATCCAATACATTACTGGTGTGAAATCCACAATGGTGACAAAGTGGAGAGGCCATGGCTTATGTACTCAAAAACCCAGAATGCTGCATACTGTTTTTGTTGCAAACTCTTCCAGTCTAATGTTCCAGCTGCTTTGGGTTCTACAGGAACAAAGGACTGGAAAAATCTGGCTAGAAATCTGGCATGCCATGAGAAGGCAGCAAACCACCAGAGAGCATTCCATAGGTGGAAAAAGCTTGAAATGAGACTAAGGTTAAAGGCCACCATAGATGATCAGCATCAAGAGAAGATTGCATCAGAGTCTCTTTACTGGCAAAATGTTCTGAAAAGGCTCATTGCCATTGTGAGAATGCTTGCTACCCAAAACCTAGCACTGTGTGGCACTTCAGATCAGCTGTATGTGCCAAACAATGGACACTTCTTTAAAATTGTGGAGCTGATGGCTGAGTTTGATGTTGTACTCCAGGAGCATCTAAGAAGAGTCACTACTCAAGAAATATACACACACCACTACCTTGGAAAAACAATTCAAAATGAGTTCATACAGTTACTGGCAACAAAAGTCAAACAGAAGATTGTGGCAGATCTGAAGTCAGCAAGATATTACTCTTATTCTGGACTGCACACCTGACATCAGCCCTACAGAACAAATTACTTTAATGGTGCATTTTGTAACAGAACCTAGTGAAAATGTCCCTGCAATCGTGACTGTCAGAGAGCATTTTCTAGAATTTATTGACATTGATGATACTACAAATGCTGGTATGACAAATGTGCTTCTTAAAAAGCTGGAAGATATGGGAATTGTGATAGCTGACATGAGAGATCAGGGTTACGATAATGGTGCCAACATGAGAGGAAAGAACAAAGGAGTGCAGACACGGATCCGAGAGTTAAACCCTCGAGCTTTTTTTGTCCTATGCAGTTCTCATTCATTGATCTTGACGGTCAGTGATGCAGCATCAGCTTCTAGTGAGGCTGCTGAATTTTGTAATGTAATTCAAAGCATCTATGTATTTTTCTCTGCATCAACTCATCAATGGCAAATTTTGAAGCAACATCTGGAAACATCATCTGACACTGAAACCACTGAGTGCCACATGATGGGAAAGTCAAGTGGAGGCCATCAAGCCTATCAAACACCAAAGTGGGAAGATAGATGATGCCACAGTTGCCATTATAGAGGATAATGCTATGACAGGAACTGTTTGTGGGAGAATAGCGGCAGAGGGAAATGGAATCACCAGAAACATAACTCAGGGAGTGGTCCCATAGTCAGTGAGTTTTGCCTAGGAAAGCAGTCAAGGGTTTGGCCCTAGGTGGTGACTATTAATATAAGAAAGTCCACAAAGAACTCATCATGAATGTCCATGGAATAACCATTTGAACATTTCTGGATACAAAGGCTAACCAGATTCTGGCTAAGGATGGTCTGCAAAACAGACAAGGCATAAATATCTGCCTGGGACAAGCCAACCTCAAATACAATGTAGCATTATATTTTAACACCCCACCACCACCTCACCATTATACTAGTCTAGTCTAACTTGTATTAGACTAACTTACCATCATTATGGATACTGAAAGCAAACCACACACACAGGCACAAGATAAATAAAAGTAACCTGGCTCTGTAATTGAATCCCACCCCAGATAGGTTTTAATTATCTTCCCTTTTACTGGAAGTCCTGTCCTGTAGACCTAAGTGGGAAAATGAGATGCACACATGTGTGCAGATTGCACACTGGAGATACGCGAACCAGGGGCTATTTATAATGTGGCTATGCAGACATTACTAATTGAGGCTTAAGGTAGCAATTGTCCTAGGGTTATGTCGGTTTCACCAATACATCGCCTTCCTGACAATTGTCTGTCCATTTTGCTTTGTGCTGGTTTGCCTCCCATCCCCCCACAGCAATAACGTGAAAAAAAAGGGAGAGAATGACTGTTCACCAAGTTACTGCACACTGGAATAGCTGCTACACATGTGACAATCTTTGCAAGAGAGTTGAGTGTTGTCCTAGGGCTGCATTAGCAGTGCTGGAGGACCAAACTAATAAATCACTTAAACCTATACAATCGACACACACAGCATATAGATACGCTGCTTTTTAAATAGTGCTTTCATATAGTCATCAATTTTAAAGGCCCTAAGAGATCATCATCAAGGGTACGTCTACACTACCCGCCGGATTGGCGGGTAGTGATCGATCCCCAATTGCTCTGCCGTCAACGCCTGTACTGCACCACGGCGTTGACGGGGGAGCAGCGGCAGTCAACCCCGCGCTGTGAGGACGCAAGGTAAGTCAACCTAAGATATGTCAAATTCAGCTACGCTATTCTTGTAGCTGAAGTTGCGTATCTTAGGTTGATCCCCCCACACCCAGTGTAGACCAGGCCCTAGTCTGACATGCCGTATATCACAGGGCATAGAATTTCATGCAGTTACTCCCTATTTTACATCCAATTACTTGCATTTGACCAAAACATATCTTCCACAAAGGCACTGAGTTTTGATCTGAAGATGTAAAGAGACAGAATCTACCACTTCCCTTGGTAGTCTGTGTCCATGGCTAATCACTCTCCTTTCTAAAAAAAAGGAGTGCCTTATCTCTAATTGGAAGTTGTCTGGCTTCCAGCCATTGGTTCTTGTTATGGCTTTCCCCATTACATAAAGGAGACTGATAGTACCTGGTATTTTCTTCCCGTGAAGGTAAATTATACACAGTAATCAAATCACCTCTTGATCTTTTTGATAAGCTAATCAGAATCAGCTTCTTAAATCTTTTACTGGAAGATATTTTCCAACGCTCAAATCATTTTGGTGGCTCTCTTCTGCATCCTCTCCAACGTCTCAACATCCTTTTTAAAATGTTGACACCAGAACCAAATGCAGTACTCCAGTGTGGGTCTCTCTCACCCATGCCACATACAGAGGTAAGATCACCTCCCTCTTCTTACTCACTATTCCCCTGTTTATACATCCAAAGATCATGTTATTACCCTTTCCTCCCGCCCCCCACAGCATCACTAGCAGTTCAAGTGTCCACTATGACCTAAATCTTTTTCAGAATTGCTTCTTCCCAGATACAGTGCCTCATTCAGTAGATGTGGCCTGCATTCTTTGTTCACATTGATAAAAATATTGAATAGCATGGGCTGTAATACCGCCTCTGGGGCATGCCACTATAAACACATCCATTCAATGTGGATTCCCCACTGATGACAGATCTCAAGAAGCAGTTATTTAGCCAGTTCTTAATCTATTTAAGATATGCTTTATTGACAGAATATGGTGCTAATTTTATGTGGTTTGGTACTAAGTCAAACTCCTTACAAAAGTATAAGCATATTACAACTATGCCATTACCTTGATCACACAATCTCATCAAAAATGAAATCAGCTGAGTTTGACAAGAGCGATTTTCAATAAAAGCCATGTTGATTTGCGTTAAATATAGTCCCATCCTTTAATGCTTTGTTGATCGAATTCCGTATCAGCTTTTCCATTATTTTGCCCATAGCTGAGACAACTTATTGAGCAAGCTACTATTCAGCATGAGTAAGGGTGGCATATCCTGGCTCACTGATTTCAATTGGTCAGATTCTGCTCTCAGTTATAGTGGTGTAAAGCTGGAGTAACTCCACTGAATTCAGAATCTGGCCCGATGGGGACAACCCATGATGAAATGTCCTATTCCAAGTGAGTGAGAGATAACAGATTATGGTGTTTGTCTCTCCCTGTGAACCTTCACTATTCCAGAGGAGGGAGAGATTCTTTACCTCCCAGGCTGATTTTGAGAAGAAAACAAACAAACAAACAAACAAAAACAAAAAAACATGTGGCACACAGAACAAAATTCACAACTGCTATCAGAGGGTGCAACATTATTGCCTTCCTGTGCAAGAAGGGGAAAAGAATTGTCCAAGCTGGACATCCTCTATATGTCCCCCATCAGGTGCTGGTGCTACAGATGGTCCCCCATCAGGTGCTGGTGCTTCCACCTGCAGATAGGAAGGCTAGGACCCCAATAAATTCCCCAGCCAGGTACCAGCTCTTCCTGCTGCTCCCACTTCAGATTCTTCGGCCTGCTAAGGCCTCAATTCGCTAGGCAAAGCGGCGGGAGGAGGCGAGCTCCCAAAAGCCAGGAGAGGGAAAGGGAGGAGAACATTTTCCCTGCTTCCATGGTCTCCTTATACTCTAACTCCTGCCCACAAAGGGTGAGGTGTGTGAGACAGTAAGCCACTCTGTGACTCCCTCCCTTCTGGCCCATAATGCTAAGAGGGCATTCCTCTGGGGAACTGGCTTCACCCCTTATAGGAGTATAGCAGTTTTTCCATTGCCTCACTCGCTGAGGAGTAGAACAGCCTGGAAAATGGGATTTCAAGTATAACACCCCCTCCCAAGATTTTTCATGAGAGGAAAGGTTCTGAAAAATTCCACTTTGGGTCTCCCAAAGTGGAATTTTTGGCTTGTTCTAAGCCACAAGAGCCTCAGGGACTCATGGAACTAGCAGCTGTCTCTCCATGCTACCTCACTCCCCAGAGACCAGTCGACTTGGGGAGTCCAGCAACCCAAGGCATTGAGGAACTAGCTTCTGAAGGAGCTGCCTCCCCTCATGCAGCCCAACTCTCCAGGGAGCAGGCAACCCAGGGACATATGTCTGGGGAGCCAGAGGTGCCTGGACTGACAGGAAACTTGGTAAAGTTTTGATGGAATCACCATATTCCCAAGGGCTATTTCAATTCCATCAAGTCAGTATTTTCCAAGGGAAAAGTGGAAAATTTTCTGATGGCCAATCAGCTCTACTGAGATGTTGCAGGAAACATTCTGATTCAGAGGCACAATGCCTCTAGCATTCCCTCTAGGGTGGTGCAGCTGTGCTCTGCCCCTTCTTACATTCTATCAGCACACATGAGCCATAGATCTTTTAGCAATATTTGGCTTATTGCTGCTGCTGCTGCCGCCGCCGCCACTGGCTTTCCAGGAAATGTGTTTCTCCTCCATCCCCCACTGCCCTGGATGAATTCTGAGATCCACAAAGAACTTTCTTCTTCACCCCTTGTCTTTTTAAGAAACAGAAGACTAGAAATTAGAGCTGGGAAAGACCTTTTAAATCATCAAGTCTGTATCTCTGCTGATGCAACAGGATTACACACTAGAAAGTTGAATGCAGTGTGTTATTCTATTCAGATTTTTCTTTCTATCAGTCAAGAGGATAAATATGTCCAGAATCCCTCTAGTAAAAAAGAATTAGAATTAAATATAAAAGACCCTATGTGTCTGTCAGCCATGAATGTAATCCACATAGCACAATATATACACAAATTAAAAGTCTGGTTGCAAAAGTTACTCCACATGGGTGGACCCCTATCATCATGCAGAGCCCTGCTGAAGTCAATAGGGCTTTGCACAGTTACAGGAGTCGGCTTTCAGGGAGTAACTGACAGGATTGGGGTCTCAGGCATCAGGCCTGGAAACACTTTTTATACCTGGGCATAATGTTGCTCATGTAAGTAACTGTTTACAGGGTTGGTACCTGACACCCCAAATCTTCAAGCCTTTACTCATGCACTTAGATTACTGCTACTTATTGGGTCTACCCAAGTGTGTAAGGACTCTTCATCTGGCAAGATTGGGCTCCCCACTGAAAATGGATATCATATGAACTTTTAAACAGCGGTCAGAATCTGTATTTTTTCTTTACACAATGTTTAGGAAAGCACAACAAAAAGTGTTTCTTTGGTAAAATGTAATTAACAGAGTTTTCTTCCTGTTATGAGCTATAATTGTGAAAGTAAATTGAAGCATAAGAATGAAGTTATTTTGGGTTATGGTTTATGCATTTCAACATAATTTATAAAGTTAGGTTTGTTAAGAAAAAAAGCAAACGTCTCTTTCACTTCCTGTTTAAGTCAACAGTCTGGGAAGGGCCACCGTAACCTATAATGACAGTTTGCTCACTGGAAGAAACTTGTTTCACTCTGTCTATAAACGTAGTTTCAGGAAGATTAAACATACACCACCACAGGCACATATTGTGCTGTGATCCTTGACTCAACATGAACCGGGTAACCCAAACTCTGATCTCGAGTAATTGCAAAAGTTGTACAAAAACTTTACCCTCTGAGCAATATGCTAGTTCTTATGCATTGATATAGACAAACCCCAAGAGTATTAGTGATGGACAAACACAGAAATGAATCAGATTTTAGGGGGAAAAAATCATAGTAAGAGTTTGCAAAAACTAAAAAGCTAGGTGGGCAAGATATTTGCAATTAAATTTGGATTACTCAAAATAGGAACATTTTCCTATTCCCCTACATATTTGAAATTGATCCTATTTTCCATGAAGTTTTCACACTAAGCCCCCACATGAACAAAGCATTTAAGCAGATGCACAGCTTAAAGCCACTGGACTATTCACATGTATGTAAATGTGTGTTTGCAGGATTGGGACCTAAGAATCTGATCCTGAAAAAAACAAACAAGTTACTGCACAGGAGCCATTTTACTCAGATATGCAATTCCATTAGCTCTGGCTCACTTATATGCAAGAATATAATCGAGGCAGATAAAATAACCAGATAAACCATTTACTAAGATCTGAATTATTTCTTAGGGTTCTTCGAATATGCCGATAATGGGACAAGAATGATACAATATACTATAGGGCAGATACTAGCTAGTGTTAATATTCATAGCTCCATTGACTTCAGTATGTCAACGAATCGTATGTCCGATCTCATTTTTGTTACAAGTCTTTCTAAGCAGCTACAGTTTTAAACAATATCAATAGTGTCCTCTGTTTCTTTAGGTCATGATAGCTGTGTTTTATTTCACTTCTGGCTCTCATTCAGCAGAGATGGCAGTACGTCCTAACACATCACATATGCCGGGTGGCTGCATAAATAGCCCTCTCAAAGCTGGGAGGAATTTGCTTATGGGAGAGTCTCCATGTTTGGTTTTGTTCTATTCAATCTATACATGTTGGATTTACAAAGAGTTCCTTTGAGAAACACTCCACAGCTGGGAGCCTAGTTTCCCCAGGGAATTTGTAGCACCATGGGATGAAGTTTTGTTGTTGTTATTATGCACTCTGACTCTCTCTCCTCTTGCCATGGGAGCCTGCCCAACTCTTCCTGTGTGTCATATGTTTTCATGTCAGACCCAAGTGTGGCTGGGCAACCTTTCAAACTTCAGTGGGAAGTGTGTTGGATGCTGGCCAGTAGCAGCAGGAAGATAGAGAAGGTAGCAAGACATCTTTTAAACCTTTGAAGGCTCCAGTAGGTACAGGAGATTGGCTGACAGGAAGTCACGTACACCAGCCTCTCCCTGCCATTCTACTTACAAAGCATTCTTTAAATAACAGCAAGAAAATATATAGTCATGCTTTTCAGTCATGCTGGACTGTGGTTGAGTGAAAGAGTTTGGAACAAACAGGAACAACTGGCCCGAACCTCATACTCGTCCTCAAACTGAACCTCACTTTTTCTCAAGTGTTGTTTGGCTAAGCATCCTTTTCTTGGTTTCTTCTCCAAAGCCCTCCTTTCTCTACACCTTCTGCCAACCTCAAGAGCTCCCAACAAATGTTTGAATATCCCCTTCCTTCTCCTTGAACTCCGTCTTCCCCACCTGTTGCCGCCCTCCATTTAAAAAAAATTCCCTTCCAGGGTCTTGCACATTTCTATCATCTCTATTGTGTTCCAGGGCTGGCTTATCCTTTCAGATTTTTCTTGCTCATTTGCTCTCCTACCAGAGGAGTGAAGAATGTGCTGGCAGCTCTCTGACATGGAAACCCCAGAAAATATGAATGCTGAATAGAAAAGAAAAAACAAACAAAAAAAAAGCCCCTAGAGTTATCATAATGAATCAACTGTTGTGTGGGGGGTAAGGTCTTTGGAGCAGGGGCTGTCTTTTTCTGTATTTGTACAGTGCCTGGCACAATGGGGTGATGACCAATGACTGAGGGTTCCTAGGTGCTACTGCAATACAAATAGTAAGAATAGTAGTAATAAATGCAGAGGGCAGGGAGGGAGGTTCATGAGGCTGTGGACAGAAAGGATAAGAGACAGAAAGTGGTCACAGGCATGTTAGAGGTTGCAGGGAGAGGGTTGTCAGGCCCCCTGGAGTTCATCATGAGGGGGTTCTTTTAGAAGTGGTGAAGAAGCCTTGTCAAAGCAAGTTATGACAAACCATTTTAGTTAGCACTTGGTCCCTTGTGCAGATATAGTTTAACACCTTTAAAAAAAAATCACATAAACTGGGCTCCCACAGTGATTGGGGATATGTAAATACCCCAGAGAGAGTAAAGGTTGGCCCCTAAGATCAGGCTATATCTAGAAATTCACTTTCCAGGGACATATGTAGTTGCCTAGAAGCCTTGTTGTGCTAGGTACTGTACACACAAACCAAAAGACTATTTCTACTCAAAAAAGAGCTTACAATCTATGTGATGATATTGGTCTAAACGGGAGGATGTCCCCTCTTTTGTGACAGCATGAAATAATAATGCTAGAATGTTTCACTTTTCATGAGTCCTCAAGTGAACTGCACAGAAACAGGAACAAGAAGGAAGAATAAGGACTAGAGCAATATGTGACTGGGATATGCATAATTTTCCACTGGGCTACCCAGAATACTGGGTGCACTTGACATGATGGAGGCAGTCAGCTAGTTCTGTTTGAGGATTGTGAAAAAAGATCTGTGCCGTCACTGGGAAATAGAAAGCTTTTACCATTCAGAGACATGTATATAGATCTTAGACCTCTGATCATCATAGATAGATACCATTTCCAGAGATTCACATTCCCCTTTATGTATTAGCTTCTATATCTTCAACATAGTTTACAGCCTTGCATTCCTTTCCCCCCTTTAAAAACCAACAATCCCACCCTTAAATGCCAATTTTTCAATCCCTCGAACTGGCACTTGGTGCCTTCTTTCCATGTATGTTTCAACCTCCCTGAACTCATCTGCAAGCATCCTACCCTCTCCATCTTTTAAGCCCCTCTGAAAACCCACTTCTGTAGTACTGCCTATCAAGAATCTTGTTGATTTGCATTAAAAAAATATCTCTTTTGATCTCTCTTCCATGACCTCTGTGTTCTAACCTGCCTGTCTCTCTGTCCATCCCTGGACAGACACTGATATCCTTCATGCATGGACCACCCTTACCTGAAGGTCTGGAAAGTGCCTCATGTGTCATTAGTGCTACCATTTGCTGAAAGAAGTTATTTGCTATACAATGCACATTATAGCATGTGGAGAAATGTGATGGGGAATCCACTCACTGCCAGTCTGGCACCCCCTCCTAGCCATTCCAGAGATTAGATCAGGTCAACACCCTCTGAACCCCTTGGTCCAAGCCGGGAGTAACCTCCTGAACCCCCAACCCCTCATCTCCAGAGCCCACACCCCCAGACAGAACCCTCATCCCCTCCTGCACCCCAACCCCCAATTTCATGAGCATTCATGGCCCACCATACAATTTCCATACCTCGATGTGGCCCTCAGGCCACCCCTACTCTACACAGTAGTTAGGGTCTATTTCCTAAGCCACTTCCATATCTCCTGGCCTTCCCCACTCCTCTGGGTTTTCCAGTCTCTTCACTCTCAAAGGAGTAACTTTTGACAGCTTGTCTCTGCAGTCCCTCAATCACACCTCTCTTCTCTCCGGAAGTAGTTGTATACTTCTCCCTACTATCCCTTCTGTTCCCAGCCTCCTGGCTTTTGTAGAAGCCCTCCCTGTCTGTAATTAGCTGCCTCCAGCCTAAAGGTCCCTGTTTGTAGCCTAATTAGCTGATTGGGCCCACCTGGCCTAATTCAGCTCTTCCAGGGCTAGTGTGGTGAGCTCACACCATCCCAGAAAACCTTTGTACAGATGAAAACAATGAAAAGGACAATACCGCACTGGTAAGCACAATGATACTATACACTCTAGTAATAGGAACCCATATTAAAAAAAGCCCCAAATATCGGGACTGTCCCTATAAAATCGGGATATCTGGTCACCTTACCTCCACATGACTTTTAAGTGTTTGTCCCCTAATTAGGTGATCCTTATTATATTAGTGAACTGATATCAGGATGAATACAGTGCTTTTACAAAGTGAAGCTTGCTAAGGGTAGGTCTATACTTACCCACCGGGTTGACGCGTAGAGTTCGACTTCTCGGAGTTCGAACTATCGCGTCTAATCTAGTTCGAACTCCGAACGCGCTCCCGTCGACTCCAGAACTCCACCACCGCGAACGGCGGTGGCGGAGTTGACGGGGGAGCCGCGGACTTCGATCCCGCGGCGTCTGGACGGGTGAGTAGCTCGAACTAAGGTACTTCGACTTCAGCTACGCTATTCGCGTAGCTGAAGTTGCGTACCTTAGTTCGACCCCCCCCCCTTAGTGTAGCCAGGCCTAAGATATGTGTTTTCATGGAGATCTGATCATTATGTGTAATATTTGGGACAGTATTAGTCTCTGTAACACAGTTTGACTATGTGTCTAGTCTTCTCCTACCATGATGGGTAGTAAGGGATAAGACTGCTCCTTTTCTGAACAGGTATACACTTGCATTTCTGAAACACAGTCACTGTGTGAGCATATGAGAGTGCTGCCTGAATGCCCTCAGAACTGGCCTTCTGCCTGTGAAAAACTTGATCATCCCACTGTAAAACAAACCCTGGGCAGTGCTGGGCTGAGCCTGGCTGGCAGGCAGATTTCATCACTGTCGCCATGCTTGCCTGCTGTCTCCCTGACAGGAAACCTAGAAGGAAAATCAAATCACAAGCACATAAGTCATTTCCTTCCTAAAACCCTGGACCTTAGAGGCTGGGTTCTAGACAGCATCCTGGAGGGCTCGTGCTGTTTGTCATTGACTGAGGCAGATCAGTGGAAGGTTGCCGTGGTAACAGGAGGGCTAGAATTCTCCCATTTAGGAATAGCCCCCAGTAAGGGCCGGAGCAGAGCCACATTGCCCTACGGGGAGGCAAAATAGCTCCTGGAGCTCTGAGGCACACAGAAGGTGTATATTCACTACTACATACCCTTCGAAGATACAGCAAATTCCCTGTTGCACAGATGGCCAGTTCAGCTGGCTGATGTGCGGTGCCGGAGCAGCAATTCTGCCTGGTCCCTACATGAGCCACTCAAGAGAGAGGGATCTTCTTGCACTCTTCCCCACTGCACGCCCACAAAAAGGCCAAGCAGAATATGGGCCAGAATAAGGTCCCTGGGATCTGATATGTTATTACTCCTATCCTGAGAGGGGAGAATTGGGCCCTGGGAACTTTCTTTTCTCTGTCTTTACCAGTTTGATAGAGTCTAGCCCCATAAGGATATATTGTTGAGTTGTCCCGTTGCCAGATGTAATTGCTGTTGTGTGATATTAATGGGTGCATCTTGTTGACGTAAAATTTAAGAAAACTTTGTGTGTCTGTGTGTGCACGTACACACAGTTTTATTTTATGAATTTAACCGGAGTCTAGGACTGACTTAGGGTGGTGGCTGTTTATAAGTGACTATTGGTTGCCTGAATTTTATTAAATTATTTGCTGCCAGAACGGTACCTGATGCTGTCTGTGTTTTTAAACGGTCCACTGCAAATTTATAATGACTTCTGAAAGCAGGCCAGAAGTCTAAGTTAGAGAGAGAAAACTGTTTATGAATGTTGCTGTGGGCTATTAAACCATGCTAGTCCTTGAGACTGAGTGAGGTAAGGAATTAGCTGGACAGAAGGGAATGGGAAAGCAGCCGGCAGGGTATCAGAAGCCCTGAACTGGTCAGATCCCTGGGTGGCCTGCTAGAATGTCTCCAGTCCTGCAAGGTCCAGACTAACCACATATAAATAGTAATAAAATAGTATGTATATTATTGCTGTTTGTCACCATGAAATATTGCTACATACTTTGTAAATAAACTGCCTTAAACTTAAAGACCTCAAAGACTCAGTTTGGCAGCCTCATTCTCTTTCAACCTGTAGTAATACTGCTCTCTGCACACAGCCGTACTTTGCTTGTTTGAGAGCGTTCCAGACATTACCCTCCAGCTATTGCATTCTCCACCTAGACGTCTACAGGGTGTGATTAATCCCTAATTCCACCTGAAACAAGTTTGATCAACTTCTAGCGAACAATTAGGGAACTATGAAGGCCTAGGAAGTCACCTAGAAACTGTATGATTTGGCTTTATTAAATTTGTGTAATCATTTTAGTCTTTGTTCATCGTCTCTCTTCACATACTAGTTAGGTGGCTTTTGCTTTTTCTAAGAACTATAGCCCAGATTCCCAGCGGCGTTGCACTGAGTTTCTGCTGGGCAGAGTGTAAGTCAGGGTGAGGGGAGCTGATTTTCAAGGCACATTTGCACAGGCCCTAGCATAAGTTAGAGCAGCTTCCAGACTGTTGTAACCTATGTCTGCTGGCAATGGAGTGTACATCAGATGGAGCACGGCACGGTCCAACCGTGTCCCTAGCACAAACTTCCTTGGCACTCCCTGTACCTAGGGGGGTGATGGAGGAGGCCAGAGCAGGGTATGCCAGCTCCACACCTCCAGGTCAGGCAAGTTCTTAGCTGGACAGATTTGGCAGCCTTCTGTTCCTCTTGTGCTGCTAGAGAACGCACAAGTGGCATTCCCTATGTACAGAAACTCAGCATGGGCAAGAACCAGTATCTTAAACCTGAACGCTTAGAATTCCAGCTTACAGGAGCTTTTTTTGGATTTGAATCCCTGGATCTGACATGGGGTTTGGTTCTAGGTCAGATGTAAAGATGAACTAGGGCTTTTTCCCAGTTCCTGTACAAATGTGGCTAAAATCTTGCAAAACCAGCAGCTCTCACCAGGGCCAGCTCCAGGTTTTCTGCCGCCCCAAGCAGCAAATAAATAAATAAATAAATAAATAAATAAGCTGCGGCAGCGCAATTGCGCCGCTCCACTCTTCAGTGGCAATTCAGCGGCGGGTCTTTCACTCCAAGAGGGACTGAGGGACCCGCCGAATTGCCGCCGAAGACCCGGAAGTGCTGCTCCAATAGCAGCCAGAGGGCCGACCCTTGGTATTGGCTGCCCCAAGCACCTGCTTCTTTAGCTGGTGCCTGGAGCCGGCCCTGGCTCTCACAAGACTTGCAGTTTAGGGATGCTTAAATGAGGTTCCCTTTGCTGCACTTAGGCTTGGAAGTATTACATTTTTATTGATTACATGAAAGTAAATGTTGATTTCACTGTACAAACACGACCAGAAAAAATCTTTCCCATTGATAACAATAGAAATGTACAGGTAGGCAAAGTAAGAAAAATGCTGCTTGAGAACTTATGAGAGTTTGATTTAAGGATATTTGCTTTGTATATTTTACATGCAATGTTGACAATTTGTGTTTTAACGAAAGTGTTAACTTTTTGAATCTCTGGGTCTGTTGATATTAATTATTGTGTGACACCTCCCATAATTTCCTGAAACGGTGAAAATTTAAATAGTTAAAAATCTAAAACAATGATTAAAAATAAACATTGGTAGAATCCATCAAAATTATAAAAAATGAAAACCATATTCTGCCAAGCCTTAGTACAATGGAGAGCTGAGTCCCCTCATTGGCAGTGGTCACAGCACAGCGATTTCAGTGGTATTGTGAGATTTCAGCACTTTCAGATACAGTGAATCTGAATCCCAGCGCCAGACTTAATTTGGCCTCAAAGTGAAAGCCTGGAATCAGTCTAAATCTAATCTAAATATGGATCACCTCTCCAGCTCACCTCTCCACAAGCTCCATGTACATACCAGATGGTCCATCATCCTCAACACACTTCACTGAAGGCTTCAGGCATAGCCATATTCCTCCTTTCCACAAAACATCTTTCACATATCAATAGTTGTGGTGCATAGTATAGTTTCCTAGAGATGGGTCTGAATAAAAATTCCATGTTGGAACATTCCCAACTATTCTGAGTGACAGTTCAGATCCGATTTGGATTCTGAATTTCACAAATGGCCTGTATTTCTGTAATGGGCCAAAGTTAAACTCTGAATCAAGTTGCTCTCAAATTCCAGATCCAGGTCTGAATTTTGTAGGTTGGGCCTATCTTGTGAGTGGGTGGGAGCTAAGTTTGCCACCCATATCCCTGAAGAAGGTGGTCGAGTGGCTGAAGGGAATGCATCTCTCTGCTCCTTCGCTGTGGAATTTCATTCTTTGTATACTGAAAGTACAGTCATGGCTCAGATCTTTTTGTTAGGTTGATCTTTTTAAAATATTTTGCTGCCATTTTTTATAGCTTAACTGTGGCCAGTCCCCTGGGAAACTCACTGTGGGGCACTTTGGTCTTGCTCCTTGCCTGGTGTAGATTATCATTCGACCATTGATTTCAGTGGAACCATGCTGATTTACAGGATTTGCCCTCTGAATTAAAAATACCGTAGGGTGAAGTATGGCTAATTAAAAGCGATAGCACGAAGTCTCTTACTAAGTGCACTAAGTGGTAACGATTTGCTCTTTATTGCAGTAAGAGGAAGTGAAAAATTAACTGCGTCCTTCCCTCTACTCCCCCAATAGAATTCTACAAAATCTACTTTGAAGACAGATCAAAAAGAGTAAATTGGCTTTGTTTATGGACACGTGATGATGCCAGTCTGACTACACAGGAAATACAACTGGGTGAAGCAATCGGCAATAAATAGTGGAGTCTGTGTTTACAGGCAGGCATGGCACAGTGTGTGCCTTGTAAACAGCTGTGTCTGTCTGGGAATTTGTACCGCGCTCTGGGAACCAGAAAGTGACAGGGACCTCATCCTGCCGGCTGCTGAGTGCCATCAGCTCCTGTTAATATCACTGAAAATTGAGAGCAGACACCAGCTTCCATGTTCAGGCTCAAAGTGCAGTTAGTCTGAGAAGAAAGAGGGGACTAAAATACTGTACTAATGAGTATTCTGCATCACTCTGCTTTTTTCATTTAGGATGCAATAACGGTGGTAGGGTGACCAGACGTCCCGATTTTATCGGGACTGTCCCGATATTTGCTTGTTTGTCCCGCGTCCCGACCAATGTTCGGTCGGGACACTGGACAAACAAACAATTTTGCCCTCCGCTCCCGTGCACAGGCGGAGCCCGGAGGGGCTCTTGCCCCCCGGCCCGACTCCGCCCCTTCCTTCCCCCATTGGATCCCTCACCAAATCCCTGCCCCCAGCCCCGCCCCCTCACTGCCCCATTGGATCCCAAGCCGAACCTGGGGAGGAGACGCCCCTGTGCAGCAGCCTGGGCACACGGGCCATGGCTGGCTGGGGCCGGGAGCGCTGCAGTGCAGCGCGGAGGCTGCTCCAGCCCTGCAGTCCACGGGGCAGCATGGTGGGTCCAGGGGCAGCGCGGAGCAGGCAGGGCCTGGGTGAGCGGCGTGGCCCGGGGGTGTGGGCTGCCCGCCGGAGACATGTGGTGGAGAGGGGCTGCGTGGGCGAGATCTGTCCCAGGCGGGGCGGCTGGCGCGAGGAGCCGGCCAGGGTCCCCCGAACCGATAAACTTCCCCGACGCTGCTGGGGAATCCTGCGCCTCTCCCGCTCGGCTGCGCTCCAGCATCTTGCCCTGCCGGGAAGGAGCTGCTGGAGTGCAGCTGAGCGGGAGAGGCGCGGGGCTCCCCGCCTGCGGTGGGACGAATCTCATGTGCCCGGGGTGGGAGGCTCCGCGGGGAATGCAGTGCGCGCGGCTGGGGTGCTGTGTGCGATCCGGCGGCGCGGCTGGGTCCTGCTAATGCCCCCGGCCCCTGCAAAACTGTTTTTTTTTTTTTTTGCTCTGCCGCCATTTTTTTTGCTCCGCCCCTCCCCCCCCCCCCGTGTCCCGATATTTCATCCCTGTGATCTGGTCACCCTAAACGGTGGTCCCTTATGAATGACCTGAGAGTGCTCCTGTTGTGGGAGCAGGATGTGGCCTAAGCATCTCTAAAATGCTAGAGAGTCTTTATAGGAGAAAATCTCCATGGAGATACTCTATCTAGCCAAAGAAAGCTATTGCATGAGAAACATGTTCTGTAGGAAACACATTACAGAAACAGAATATATATATCTGAGATAGAAACTACTTTTTTCCCCTTGAAGGATATGCTTTTATTGCAGTGTTTGGTATATTCCTCTCTGATAAATATGGTTATGGTCCAAAGAAGGGCTGCCATTGACATCAGAGAGCATTGGATCTGTCCCTAAGTGATAAATCTTGCAGTTCTTGTGTTGCATCTGCCAGCTTGGCCAACACGAGGGATTGAACTGGGGTCTTCCTAAAAGCATGAGACGCTATAGTTGAGCTAAAGAGCCAAGCTGCCAAGCAGAAAGCTGTCATGGAATTGCATCCTCTGTGGATAGACACAGAGCGGGATATGCAATTTACACTGACCAGTTCCACTTTCTTAGGCAAAACTCCTGCTGTGATCCATGGAAGTCTTATATGAGTAAGGAAAGCAGGATTTGACCTTGATTACTATGGGCCATACTTTGAAAACCTTCCATGTGCAGAACTCCATTGACTTCAAAGAGCTTTCTGTATGCAGAAGACAGGCAGGATCAGGGTCTTAAGCAGGACAGTGACCTGACACTTTATTGCTCTTTTCATCTTCCAAATGCTTTATAAACATTAACTAGTTAACCGATCAGAAAAATGCTGTGGGAGCTATGAAAATTCCTTGAAATTCTCAATTGGGAGACTGGGTGCTGGACTATTGATGTTCCTGTGACCCTATAAGCCTGAAATAATTTAAATCAAAAGGTCAGACATTGTTATCCATAGAATATTTGTTGGAATATTATGTAAAATGCAAGTATCCCTATCATACAAAGGATATTTTTGGCCTAGTGAGTGTGCAGCTTTTAGTGTGGCTAAGACGATGCCATAAGAATCCATGTTTTTAAGAAAGGTTAAGGAAGTTTCTGCCTTTGGGAAGTGGGTGGGACTTTGAGAGCTTACAACTCTCTTCCAAATAGTGAAGAGGGTTGTCAAGTTTGATCTGGAGATGACACTTGCATTTCTACACAACTGTTCAGTTACATTCTGTAGCAATAGAATTTCTATAGAAAGAATTGCCTGCACACCGAACAGAAGAATGTTCCTCTTTTCTATGCAGTGTAGCTGTAGCTGTGTCAGTCCCAGGATATTAGAGAGACAACGTGGGTGGGGTAATATCTTTTTATTGGACCACCTTCTGTTGATGAGGGAGACAAAGCAAGCTTCCCTCAGACCAGGACATACCAACGCAAAGCCGCACCAGAGTCTGCCAGAAGATCAGATGCAAAACCTGCAGACATATCTCCACTGCTACAATGATCAACACCTCCCACAACACATGTTTCAAGATCCAGGGGTCCTGCACATGCCTATCACAACATGTTTTATACCTCACCCAGTGCACTAAGTTCCCAATAACAATGACGTGGGTGAAACCAAGCAATCGCTATGCTCTTGAATGAACTCACATGAAAATGATACAAGACAAAAACACCACATCACCCGTGGGTGAACACTTTTCACAGAGCGATCACTCTATATCTGACCTATCAGTCCTCATCCTCAAAGGAACCCTGCACAACACTTTCAAAAGATGAGCTTAAATTCATAACTTTGCTAGACACTAAAAATCATGGTCTTAATAAAGGCACTGGATTTATGGCTTATTACAACAATCTGTAACCCATTAACCCCGCCTTTTGTTGTATGACAACAGGGGTGTTAACGGGCCACTTCACCTTGAATTCTCCCTTAGAATATGTGCTAACTACTTATGCTAAACAATCTGTTCCAGCTTGTGTTTAGCTGTGACACTCTGAGTACCTTTCCCAGACCTGAAGAAGAGCTCTGTGTAGCTCAGAAGCTTGTCTCTCTCACCAGCAGAAGTTGGTCCAGTAAAAGATATCACCTCACCCACCTTGACCTTTTTTCTGTAGCATTTCTATAGATGACTTTTATAGCTGGTCCCTCACTAGAAATATTGTAGGACACTTTTATTAAGACCTTTATGGGCACCAGAGGGAAAGTGTTAACCAGCGTTGTTGTTGAAGGTTTACTCTACACAAATGCCTAGTCCTCACCAGCTGTGGAGAAAGTGCTAATGAGCACCAGTTAGTGTTGCACACTAACTGGCCCATGCAGACCCTGCTGGCATGTACTAAAAGTTTCCTAATTATTTGAAACAGGACTATATTAATGCACACTAGGGAACGTTTAGTGCATCTCAGCAGGGTCTGCATGGGCCAGTTAGTGTGCAACATGCTGGTGCTTAATAGAATTTACTCAGCAGCCAGTGAGGACTAAGGTGCCATGTGACAAGGCCTGGGTCTCTTTTTCGCGTGGGGAGGTGAGGGGCATAAATGCATAATTGAAAGCTTTCTCTTACATTCTCCAAATGCACTGGCATTTATAAGAAGTTGACAAGTGAGGTTGTGGCGTTTGATACCAAATCTGTCGCAATCTCACCTTATTTAGTGATAGATTTTGCTACAACATCATAGGTAAACTTGCTGCTCGTGAAAGCAGGTGACAGTCTGTATATGAGTACAAGGCAGCACAGGAAGGTACTCTGCAACCTTCCACACTGATCTCTGTTGAGACCTCTGGGAAATGGATCGACAATTTATGTACCCTCCCTAGTCCCTAGACCACCATTGAGGATAGGGAAACTGACAGTGAACAGCTGACTTCTACTTTCTAGTTGTGCTGTCTCCTGCCTTCTTTGTATGAGTTCAGTATCTGTTTCATGTGTTTCAGAACAGTGGAGTTAGGCAGGTGGGTGCAGGAGGATGTCTAATAGAGATAGTTGTCAGCCACTGAAAAGGGAAGAGCAGGGCAAATAAATGTATTTCTACAAACCATAGTTATGCTTGGCAGCTTACAGATAAAGGCAAAACCTTGAGGAGCTTGCAATCTGAATCAATCATAAGACAGTCTAAGGAGGGAGGATCGGGTGGATCAGAAAATATTGTGTGATATGGTTTGTTTAGCAGGCGTCTTATTAGCTCCAAATGGGTGTTTGTATTTTTGTATTTATACTTTTCATTGTTAATGTGCGTTAAAATTTAGGAGTATGGGGGCTAGATAAGAGGCCAAATCCTGCAGAACATACTCCATTCTTACTTGGACCAAACCTTCATCGACTTCAGTTCTGCTTAGATACGGACAGGGGACTTGCCACGAGAGCAGGAGTAGGTGCTATTGGTGGAAGTCTAGATGAAAGAAGGGAATTATGAAGACAGAGTGAGATTGCTTGGCACAATGGAGCTGGGGGAACTTTATAGATGTAGGAGGAAGCATAGGAAAGTCACAGTCAAGACTGAGAGAAGGCAGAGCTGTAAAAAGGAAAGTTGCCAGAGCTTAGATGTAGTGATATCAGTAAGGATGGTGTTTCTCTACTTCTGTAGTAGAAATCCAGACAGTAGGGAGCTGAGAAAGGTTTAAGGCAGGAGTCCTACAGTGTAGCAAAGGAAAAGGATAGTTTATGGGTACAGTATTGTCAACTCTCAATATCTGGTGTTTTACTTGACACCCCCGGTCCTGGAGCCATGTGACTGAGAATCTCAGTTTTCATTTTTGTCTAAAAGTAAGTTTCTACCCTCCCTTTTGGTTATAAAAAGAAGTGCACAAATATCACCCCACCCCTCGCCCCCATGTTTCCTGTAGGCTCAAAAACCAAATGGCAAATAAAAACAAACTCAAATATATTATTATTAATTATTATTTTAATCTCACAGATAATATTGTTTTCCTTACTCTATTAAAGTTCCTGGCTCACTTTTAGAAGAAAGTGACTTTTTCTGTGATTCTTCACTGTTGTCACATGAGCGTGATTACCAAATATAGACTATTACAATGGAAATACGACACATGTGTATGGTGAGTAGATACACCATTCAGTGCTCATGAGGTGCTGACTTTCTGTCCACCTGAAGGATTCAGTACTGAAGATTTGTAGCCATTTATTTGCTAAAATATGAAAGTAAAGACTATCTCCTCTTCATCATTACAATATGTGTGAGAATTCAGAAATGAGTTGAATTAAAGTGCAGATCAGAAAATATTAGCTTTGGCGCACTGTCCTGTGGGATTTGTCACACTGGGATCCATCCACTACAGTGATTCATTGTTATTAATCATTTACAGCCAGATAGCAATACCTTTACTCACCCTGAATAATGGCTTTCACCATAAGTAATTACTCGCTTTTGGAGTAAATCACTACTGAATGTGAGTAAGGATATACAGTCTGGCATATACGTTACCAAAGGCTCCAATCTGGATTGGGGCCTTGTTATGCTAGACACTACACAAACACAGAAGAAGAAATGCTGGAGAGCTTGCAGTCCAAAAGCAATCATGATGGTTCCTCTTGTGTTACGTCCTTATGCTTCCTTCACACCTCCTCCCCCCACACTCCAGCCTCTGTATCTAGTAGACAGACTTATTGGCAAATCAAGGTTGGCGTGTTTGCTGGGATAGGTGAATTAGCTTAAAACCCTCTGCCTGAATTCAAGTAAACAGATCAGATTCCATTGAGGTGGGGCTTCTGTGTCTGTGGCAAAATAGTAACGGCCTTGGCTTTCCTTTCACCTGTTTTTCTAATGACCCAGAGAGTTGGGAGAGGAAGAAATGTTGTCTGGTTTCAAAACCAAAGAAGTCTGAAAATGCTACAGCAGTGAGCTGTGACATGTGCACCCTTCAGAATGTTCCCCTGTATAGGAAAAATCAGAACATGTCAAACTGTAGTGACAAAGGTAACCTCCACTTAGCATCAGGGTGGCTGGTCTCAAATGATGACGCTCTAGTTTCCTGCCCAGTATATATTTGTCGTTATGTAACTACAGACAGGGGCTCAGTGAGTCCAGCTGGAGGTCCCCAATTCACGTCTGTGTTCTCCCCCTCCTTTTCCATAAATGGAGGCCAACCCCAAGCAAGAATGAATGGTTGCTCCTCTTTCAGTGTCTCAGGCTGTTGCTCCCCACCTCCTAAGCATTCTGTGGCTGACACTATGGAACTATCAAATCTCTGGTCTCTTAACAAGAGAAAAGTTAAAAAATGAGCCACTCCCAGGACTTGCTCGCAGGCACCACTGTGAGAGAAGTCACGGCACCCGTTCCCATCTTGCCTTCTACAGCCATCCAGTGCACTGGGCCCACCACACAGCTGATCTCTGCTAGCTCAGATATGGGCCAGACTGGAGTTGTATAGTTTGTAATAAAGGGCTGACACATAGGAGTGCTGGCAAGAAACTTTGTTTCCTGGTCACAATCCCATGACCAGGGTCACGGGTCCAAAGATTAATAGTCTTGCAACAATATTCACTGACTCCAGTGGTTAATAGTATATGGTTGAGCCCAGTGATGAGCTGCCAAAATCTTAACAACAGATTCCCTATAGAAAGTTCTGATTGAAGGGATGCGCCACAGTATGTATTGTGTGTACCTTTCTCCATAAGAAGTGGCAATGCATTGAGTTATTGGGAGTCATATTTAACAATAAAACATACGTCCGTATTTTCCTGGGAATTTTAGATTTTAAAAATTCCTCCCGGACAGGGATTTAAGAACTAAAAAGCCTGACATGTCCGGGAAAATATGGATGTATATTAACCCCACCTAAAGTTCTTTTTTAAAAAGATGGGCCTGAACTAGAAATGAGCTCCGTTTCACATGTGTGGGTCCCTGCCACACCCTGGGGGTGTGCTAGGGTGACCAGATGTCCCAATTTTATAAGGACAGTCCCAATTTCTGGGTCTTTTTCTTATATAGACTCCTATTACCCTCCACCCCCTGTCCCGATTTTTCACACTTGCTGTCTGGTCACCCTAGGGTGTGCATATGTGTGGGTCCCAGCTGCTCCCTGCCTCCCTCATTGAAGCAGGTGTGCAGGGTTACTGCCCTGGGAACTGTAGGGCACCAATGGATGTGGGGCTGGCTGCAGACAGGGGCGTGGGGCAGGGCTAGCTGGAGGCAGGGGGTGCGGGGCTGGCTGCAGGCAGGGCAGGGGGTGTGGGGCTGGCTGGAGACAGGGGTCTGTGGGGCTGGCTGGAGACAAGGGGGTGTGGGGCTGGCTGGGTTTGGGCAGGGCCGCAGGGGGGTGCGGCAGGGGTTGGCTGGAGACAGGGCAGGAGTTTGTGGCAGGGGCTGGCTGCGGACAGGGGGTGCGGGGCTGGCTGCAGGTAGGGCAGGGGGTGCAGGGTTGGCTGCGGGCAGGGCAGGGAGTGCGGCAGGGGCTGGCTGCAGGCAGGGGGTGCAGGGCTGGCTGCAGACAGGGGCTGGCTGCAGGTAGGGCAGGGGGTGCAGGGCTGGCTGCGGGCAGGGCAGGGAGTGCAGCAGGAGCTGACTGCGGGCAGGGGGTGCAGGGTTGGCTGCAGGCAGGGCAGGGAATGCGGCAGGGGCTGACTGCGGGCAGGGGGTGCGGGGTTGGCTGCAGGCAGGGCAGGGAATGCGGCAGGGGCTGACTGCGGGCAGGGGGTGCGGGGTTGGCTGCAGACAGGGGCTGACTGCGGGCAGGAGGTGCGGGGCTGGCTGCAGACAGGGGCTGACTGCGGGCAGGAGGTGTGGGGCTGGCTGCAGACAGGGGTTGGCTGCAGGTAGGGCAGGGGGTGCAGGATTGGCTGCGGGCAGGGCAGGGAGTGCAGCAGGAGCTGGCTGCAGGCAGGAGGTGCGGGGTTGGCTGCAGACGGGCTGGCTGCGGGCAGGGCAGGGGCTGCAGACAGGAGCTGGCTGCGGGCAGGAGGTGCGGGGCTGGCTGCGAGCAGGGTGGCGGGTACTCACGGGGAGAGCGGTTCGGAGCAGCCCGAGCAGGAGGACGCAGCCCAGGCCCAGCAGAGCAGCCGGGGACCCACCAGGCAGCAGCGGGAGCCCCAGGGCCAGGGGCCAGGGGAGCACCAGTAGCAACAGGGCCCGTGCCCAGGGCCAGGCTGTGCCCACATGGATCCCACAGTGCAGCGCCCCTGGCGGCCAGAGGAGGAATTACATCACTTCCTGGCCGGAGCCCATCAAAGCCGCAGCGTCCCTTCGCAGGGAAACAGGTTAACAACTGGTTCTAAAACTGCTTCAAAATTTAACAACCGATTTGCGCGAACCAGTGTGAACCGGCTCCAGCTCACCACTGCTTGAGCCTGTTGCCTAGAGGTCTGAGGTTTTCAGTATTCAGGCTAATGCCTGATATCTTCAGCCTCACTTAGAGAGGCTCCTTTGGAATGTCTTTGGGCTTTCCTACACTCCTCCTGAGGAGCAGCACTAGAAGAATCCGAATGCTGATTGTAAGCACTTTACTTAAAGCCCAGACACTACCTCAGTACACAGATTTGTCCATCATGATCTCTCCGTTGCCATTTTCTTTCAGAGGCTCCTTTCTCTTTCTACACACCGGTAGGAAGCACCAGAGCACACCTTGTCACGGATTAAACTTATGAGAGGAGCAGTCCTGAAGGTCATAGAAGAAGTCTGCACTGATGCTGGTGCTGCTAACATGAAGTAGTTAGACACACAAGGTTTAACACACCATCATGGGTTACTGAAACCCTCATGGGCGCCAGGAATAGCTGGCAAAGCTTGAGTTTCTCTTGATCCCACTGGAAGCTTTCCCTCCTATCTTGCTTTTCCTGTACTATGTAATCATTTCCAGAAAGAGCAGAGGGGAGAGAATCCGCTTAGACTGTTGCACAGAGATTTTGATCTATCTTTCCTTTTCTCTTTCTCCGAAATTTGCCCACTTTCAATTTTAACATTCTTTGCTGCTAGATTTAAACTTACATTATCGCAGACTGGTCTATGATCAGTTGAGTCAGTGAGTCTAAAGAAAGAGATGACTACATAATCAGCTGCTCATGTGATAGCTGGAGAATGTCTCTTCCATTGCAATGGTTTCCCTTCATGTGGAGGTGATTAATTGTTTCCACTTCATTCCCTTCATTCGTTTTTTAGCCGATCTGTTAATGTTTTTCAGTCCTAATCATTTAAACTTGATGCCCCAACCAAATGTATACTTGATATAACTGCACTGAATGCAGTAGTTATACCAGGGATACATTCCATCAAGACAGCTGCTCAGGCAGCTCCTAACGTATAGCAGATATTGTATAGGGCATTTTTACAAGATAATTGATTTAGTGCAATGTACATTGCTATGTGTGGTATTGGTGTGTAGTGGGCCAGCAAGCAAATTTATCTTTGTTTTTTCCTCTTGGGACCAACCTGCATCCTACAGCTTTTAACTCACATGTAAAGAAGTTCCAGCTTTTTCTTGAAGTTATAGCTAACAAGAATGTTATTTACATAGCAATCAATTTTAGGTGCAAGTGAAGAGGACTGTGATTCAATATTGTCTTAGAGTCACTGCCTGGAAAGGAGCAGCAGCAAAAAAGGGACGCTTAGTCCAGGAAATTTTGGATTGCTTAACTACTGTAAATAGAAAACACAAATATAATCCAGATGAAACTGATTCCTTATGATGCCTTTGTTCCTGAAGTATGAATGAGTCCTCCTAGTCAGGAGAACTCTGAGAGCAATGAACTGCCAACCCAGTAAGCTCTCTGACGTGCATCTGCTCTCACTCTTTATTATTGTCATTATTTGTATTACAGTATCACCTAGATGCCCCACCTGAGGCCAGGGCCCTATTGTGCTAGATGTTGTACATCTACCAAGCAAGAGATGGGCCCTGCCCTGGAGATCTTACAGTCTAAATAGACAAGACAGACAAAAGGTGGCAGAAAAGTTCTATCACCCCATTTTACAGTTGGAACTGAGGCAAAGAGAGATTAAATAGGTTGCTCAAAATCACTCAGGCAGTGTGTGGTAGAGCCAGGTATTGAACCCACATCTCCTGAGTCCCAGTCCAGGGTCTGAGTCACAAGATCATCCTTCCTCTCTTTTGTTTTGCTTCTGTTTTAAAAAGCGGATCCCCAATCCCATAAATGTAGGGAGAGCTGATATAAATAAACATAGAAAGAAGAGAAGATGGAAAAAAGTAAACTTGAAAAAAAGAGATTGCTGCTTACTAATGACAACTGACGTTTATTAAACATCTCTCATTAAACGATCCCCAAGCTTTCTACAAACTCTAAGTAATAATCTGCTGTTCTTTTCTGTAATATATTAGCAAAATATTAGCCCCCATTTCTCTGAGTGAAGGTGGGTGGGGCAGAGACAATGGGAGGGAACAGGGGAGGAAAGGACTAACAGGGTGCATGGATGTGAACAGGGTTGTAACCAGGGCAGGACGAGCGGGGCAGCTGCACAGGATGCAAAGTCACAGGGGCAGAAAAATGGGGCAGAGAAAGGAAGGAGAAAAATGGTAGAGGGCACAAATATGCAGTTGGGGAAACGGGTGAAGAGCACCAATATGAACGAAATGGACAGCAGAGAGGACCAAGGATGAGGAGACAGGAGCAGGGCGAGGGAGTAGCGTAGAAAGAAGGATGAGCGAAAACTGAGAATGAGGGTTGGTAGGAAGGTGGAGGGAGAGAAAACAATGAAGGTCAAAGTAAGTAAGGAAGAAGTTGAATCAGAGAAGGGGAGAGAAAGAGAGAGAAAAAACCTTTTAAAAGGGGATTGAAAACAGAGATAATTAGTCAGAGGGAAAACAATATAAAAGAATGAAGAAGAGACCCATCAAGATCTTGGATGGGGAAAGGAGTAACCACAGGGAGACTTTAAATGACGGCTGTTTCCCTGTACAGAAAGCTTGCTTTAGTCTGTGTTTTGAATCTGATTTCATTGTGGTTTTGGTGCTTCCAGTAAAACAAAATCGAAAACCTTTCCCAGCTTGTGGCTATGGAGGGGTGACACTCCTTTACTGGATCCAGTTCCCTTTAGACGCTATGTATCAACCCCATTTTCCTTCTGCAGTTCCCCTCACTCCAGTTCTCCAGCTCGCCATACTCAGGCCCTTTGCTAAACATTAGCCTCCTGCCCAATAGACTTTTATCCTTAAATCCAGTCCTGAATAGCCTTCCAAAAGACCTGGGCAGTCCAGACATCCCGAATGCTACTTGCTGACGCACCATTGACTAGTGACTGCTACTGCCTCATTGATTCTTTTCTGGCAGGTTCCCATGATCTTCCTTGATTGCGTTGCTCATAATTAAGCTTTTCTTCTCCCCCCATCCTTCTTCGCGTGGGTTTGATTTAATGATTAATCACAACACAAGAATAGCAGCAGGCTGTTCTCTTAATTTTTTTTACAGGTATGTGAGGAAAGGAGGTAGGTGGGAGTGAAACTATGAGCAGTTAGTCAGCTGAACAATAGCAGCAGCTAAACATGCGCTAGGATAAAAGTTCAGCCTTTGTCACTGGGAAGCATGGAAACAATGGAGGAGGGGAAGGTCACAGCTAGAGCGCCACAGAATCCAGTGGTTTCAGTTGGCAGGGGTCTGGACAAACCTGTTCTATAGCTTTGGTTTACGTAGGTTGGCACTAAGGTTGTGCAAATCCTTTGCATCAAACTCAGAATTCACATGGATGAGTTCCAGGTTCCCTAATATGCCTGGACACCAGCCCAAGTTCAGAAATGTTCTCAAACATCTGCTGCTACAGTTTGTAGCACCTGGCTCAATCCTCCTCCTTCTCCTCCTCCTCAGCACCCCTTGACCCACAGATCTCCCACTCACCATGTATTTCAGTGTCTTATGCCCAATGGCCTGCCATCTGTTTCTGTGCTGGGTTCTATCTATCACCTCCCTCAAATCTCCAGAAAGACACCATGTGGTTACCTCCATCACCCGGAAAGAGCTTCAGGAGAAACACCTGAGATGGTCCATAGCTGCCCCACCCCCCTTTTGGGAGCACAGAAGGCCCCTCTCTCAGACAATGCAGGAAAATTAATTCCATTACTGATTTTAGTTACTTCTCTAGTGAACTGCTGGGCAGATATGCCTTGTAATATGTAGATCTCTAAACCCATATTCTCTAGATTGAGATTAGATCGAGGGGACCACCGGCTGTGGCATACAGGGGGGACTGGGAAAGGCAGTTTGAAATCCATGTTAACAACATTCTAGATATAGGTTTTCTAGATTCAATAAAACATTTCAAGCCCTTAAAGTTTTCCATATGGATAAAAGCCCTCCCTTTCTTTTCCTCCCCCACATCTTTCCCAAGTATAATTCTCTCCCCACACATATACTTTCTATGAACTTCCTAAAGTCTGCAGAAGAGAAGCCTTGACTTGGTGGACATAAAAATATATGTGAAAGCAGGGATCCTCTCCTGCAAACCATATATCAACCTGACAACCATTTTGCATTCTGTCAAAAAACATGGAAATTACTAAACAAAAAAACCTCAGTTAATAATAAGGCTGAAAGTGTGTTCAGTTGAGTCCCTCTGATCCCCCACCCCCAAATATTACAACATCCACCCACCCTTAAGTTAACCATCTAAAACTTGCAAGTATATATGCAAAAGTCAAAATTACAAATTATTAGGAGATTATGAAATCCTATTTACTATTCAAGGGCTCCATTCCCAACCGACTTTGGTTGTTTTGATCTCTTGAACAAACTTCTGAAAATTTTAGTGGCAAACTTAAATGTGGGTGGATGATGTAAATCGGGAGGGGGGAGAATGACATTATTATTATGAAGCTTCCAAATATTCTAAACGTGGGTGGATTTTTTTTTTCAAGATATAACTTGTTGGTTTGGGTGTTAGCTGGACTCCACTTAAATACAGTTGCAACTGCAACTTTTTGCAACACTGTTTTGTTTAGGAATTTTACAGAAGTTCCCTGCCACTGGTACTGAGAGCCTCAATCATTGTCATAGTGCAACAAGGACTTGAGCTTAGTCAATTGGAGTGTCCCATGTATGTTAGATGAAGTCCCAATTTGGTATTTCCAAAACCGGAATCAGCCAGTCAGTCCATTTGAGGCAATACTGCCTTTGGAAGGGTCAACGCAATAGCGATGGATATGTGGATTAGTGGTAGAAAGGGCCCAGGCCTCAATCCTGAAAAAATGTGGTGCATGTGCCTCACTTTAGCCAGGTGAGTAGTTGCATTCATTTCAAGTTTGTAGGGCAGAGGCCCAAGTTAGGAAAGAGAGAGTGGACTGCAGTAAAGTCCTTCTCAAAGGATATCACAAAATTGCACAGAAAGCAGCAGTTACTAGGCAGTACATTAAACACTGGGTGACTGGCATGTACTGTACAGTTAAATCTTTCCCAGGTTTGCTCATTCTTTAACTAATATTTTTTCCCCTGGCATGGCATAGACTGGAGTTCTGAGGCACTAAAGATAACACAGCAACTTTCAGCCAGAAGGATAATAAGGGGTACTTTGCCATCACACCTTACTGACCGACTTACAAAGTCTATATGCCGTCAGAATTCATTTTACCTAGTGCTCTAACCCCTGGCTGGGGGAAAGGATGGCGACTGTTTAACAATACAAAAAAGTCATTTTCCCTCCCTTGGTATCCTGCTGTTAATTGATTTAACACTTGGTAAAGCATCGCCATCCTTTCATGCAGGGCCAGCTCCAGACCCCAGCGCGCCAAGTGCGCACTTGGGGCGGCATTTTGCCGGCAGGGCAGCAGGCGGCTCTGGCGGACCGCGAAGCCGCGGGACAGGTGGACCTCCCGCGGGTATGACTGCGGAGGGTCCACTGGTCCCGCGGCTCCGGTGGACCTCCCACAGACGTGCCTGCGGAGGGTCCGCTCGTCCCGCGGCTCCGGTGGACCTCCCGCAGACGTGCCTGCGGAGAGTCCGCTGCTGCTGCGGCTCCAGTGGACCTCCCGCAGGCACGTCTGCAAGAGGTCCCCCGGATCCACGGGACCGGCGTGCTTGGGGCGGCCAAATTCCTAGAGCCGCCCCTGCTTTCATGTATTTATACCTGCTCCTGTATTTTTTACTTCATACATCTGATGAAGTGGGTTCTAGCCCACAAAATAAAAGTATGCCCAAATAAATGTGTTAGTCTCTAAGGTGCCACAAGGGTTCCTCATTTCTTTGTTCAGCTGAAAGTGAAGAGGGAGTTGAATGTTTAAGTAGGCAGAATGCAGTTATCAATACACTGATGGGATTTGGTCAGACAGTGGCATAACACCTCCGCTCTCCTGGAAAGTGCAAAGGGGGTTTTAACCACTAGATACGGTCATGACCTTGTTTTTCATCGTCTTCAGTGACACATTGCCCTCCCAACACCATGCTGGATCATTGTTTCTGTAGACTCAGAAAGCCACCTACTGAATCCCAGTACCACTTCCTGTGGATACTTCGTATTTGCTTTCCAGGTCACCTCACCTCAGAGTACTGACCTGGCACAACCCTGTTGAGTTGATGACAGGGGATGAGATGACAGCATGAATTAGTAAGGCTGCAACAGCCCATTTAGGGAATATTTCCATGTGACAAAAAATATTTCCCCCTACATTTCACTCAGTGTGCTGGTGTTAAAGTGGAAAGAGGCCGTGTTGGTTTCCACCAGATTCCACCCCCCACACACCCTTAATGCACTTGTTCAGTTGTCCTGCTGAAAAAAGAAATAAGCTTAACATTCCAACCAAGGCTCTTAAAAGGCATACTTTTATTTTAAAAGAAATTGTGGAGAATTAAATTTCTTTGGCCCTTCCCGTGGAAACTGTGTGAGCGCAGCTCCAGTGTCTGACTGCAACAAACCAACCAAATGGGCTCTTCTCCTTGAGCAAAATTCTTAAGCATCCTGAAAACAGCTACAGAGACCCATAACTGGCTGGAAAGATGCTGTTTTTATTGCCTTACTATCAAAAGGCACGCATTGTATCTTTGCTTGAGCTTGGAAAAATCAAAGCTAGATCAGCTCCATGTCTCCCTTTAATACATTTTGACTTTTAAGTGACTGTTAGCCAGTATTCATGGAAAGAGGGCTTTGAACTCAAAATAGAATTTGCACCGGAAATTTGATTGGAAGAGTTATGCTTGTCCAATCAGGGAACAGAAACAACACTGTGTGATTGTGTCTATTGAAAACTGCCTAACACCTCTCAAATATGGAATATTTGCAGCAAACTGCTCACAGACACTCAATGGGCATTCTTGTGACACCGTATTTAAGAAATAATTTGAAATTATCAATAGCTTGACAAAATTGCAAGCTGCTACACAACAATGTGAAATCAGAAAGGAAAAAAGACAAAATTAATCAATTAAGATGTTGGCTTTGAATAGTTGTTACTTCACATTCATTTGTGATTTGGTAATTCTGCCAGGGACCTTTGCACAGTCTGTTCTCAGAGCCCAAAAGGTCACTCTGGGAGTTATTTTTGACTGAATGGGGGGAAGTATTAGCTGGTAATGCTACCTACTGGTTTGAGTATGAAACTTTGTGTCGGGACAACTGGGTTCCCTTCCTGACTCAACCATTGGATTGCTATGTGAACTTAGACAAGTCACTTAATCTTTCTGTGCTTCAGTTTGCCCAGGTGAAAAATGGTGTAATACTTACCTAGCCAGAATGTTGTGAGAATTAATGTTCATAAAGTATCAGAGGGGTAGCCATGTTAGTCTGGATCTGTAAAAGCAGCAAAGAATCCTGTGGCACCTTTTATACTAACAGACGTTTTGCAGCATGAGCTTTCGTGGGTGAATACCCACTTCATCGGATGCAAGTAGTGGAAATTCCAGGGGCAGGTATATATATGCAAGCAAGAAGCAAACTAGAGAGATAACGAGGTTAGTTCAATCAGGAAGGATGAGGCCCTGTTCTAGCAGTTGAGGTGTGAAAACCAAGGGAGGAGAAACTGGTTCTGTAGTTGGCAAGCCATGTGAATGTCTACAGAACCAGTTTCTCCTCCCTTGGTTTTCACACCTCAACTGCTAGAACAGGGCCTCATCCCCCCTGATTGAACTAACCTCGTTATCTCTAGCTTGCTTCTTGCTTGCATATATATACCTGCCCCTGGAATTTCCACTACTTGCATCCGATGAAGTGAGTATTCACCCACGAAAGCTCATGCTGCAAAACGTCCTTTAGTCTATAAGGTGCCACAGGATTCTTTGCTGCTTTTAATGTTCATAAAGAGTTTCAAAGACTCGTATAAAAAAAGGTGTAGAGATGAAGTTGTATTTATATGGTAATAACTTACTCCAAATGAATTAGGAGAAAGAACAGAACTGAAGGTGTCATATTCCATTGCATTATGACTGTGCTGGTAGAATAACTTTAGGATGATCTTGTGGCAAATGGACCAGACTGAAATTCAGGAGATTGGGTCTAGTTCCTGTCTTTGACACAGACTTCCTGTGTGACCTTGGGCAAAATGTTTTCTCCACCTGTAAGGAACGAGGAAAATAGCATTCCTTTGCCTCTCTTGTCAGCTTACATTGTAAACTCTCTGGGGCAGGGACTGTCTTTTACTATACGTCTGTGCAGTGCCCAGCACAGTGGAGCCCTGATTTTGGCTGGGGCCACTAGGTACTATTCTAATACAAATAAATAATATGCTTAAGTTGTAAAAAATCTATGCTAAAATATTTGAACAGGAAAAATATATACAAGCAAAATGAAAAGTTTACTTTTTCCCCAGAAGTGGGGGGAAGAGGGAGGAGGCGGACAATGGGAATAGAAAGAGAAAGTCCCAAAAAGGATGTGGTATAATGATCTGACCAAAACAAACAGTGTCCAACATGTGACGGATATGACAGATTTCACATTGGCAAAGGCAAATGGATGCCACTGTGGACAGTGACAAAGAATCATTACATGTTTTTGTTAGAGTTCTATATATGCCTTTTTCTGTAAGTTTAAAGAGGACCTTCTCTTCCAGAAAATTACAACTTCCTTTTGGTTTTTTGAACACGTCTGCAACCCATGTTTTCATACAGTCTGGCATTCTCATTCTCAGCCCTGATTAAACATTGAACATACAGAAGGTTAAACAGCATAGTGGTTGAATTGCTGGTATAAAAACAAACCTACAGATTTCTGATTCAAAATACCCATAAGCAACAACATATCGGATGCAACGTGGAGGGTGGAGGTGTTGAAAATAACCCAGCTGATACAAAATATCACTGACATAATATTTCATATCCTTTTGTTGATTTAACATATCCACATGTTCAGAGATGAGATAGGAGTCCCTTAAAATTTAAAGAAAAATCTTCACTGGATTTGTTTAGAAGAAAAGAGAGAAAACCAATTATGAACTTCACAATTTGTACCATATCAACTAATAAAAACAACACAAGGACCTGATTCAATACCCCTTGAAATCAATGGAAAACACCACAATATCTTGAATGGGCATTGGATCAGATCCCAAAAAAATGGTGGGAGCATACCCTATTGAAATGCTCATCAAAGGAATAATAAATTCACCCATATTTATAATGCAGCTTTAACTTTTCTATCTGAACAACGATAGTGATTGTCAGACACCTATTTAGCATCTCTGGGTTGATCCTTATTTTTTCACGGTCAGTACAATTTCCCTAGCTGTTATTTTGGTAGTAAAAATCCACCTCCTATCTGAAACAAAAGTAAATGTAACGTATATGACATACAAGTCAGCATATGTAGTTTGTAATGAGCTTATATGACCTATGTATGTCAGGGGATAGTCTCATATATTATAGTTCACAGACATATAAAAATGTGACAGATCTACTACCACACATGTCCTTTTTCACAAGAGTTGGTTTAGCAAGAAAAAGCAAACCATCCTGTATAGTCATTCAGTGTACCAAGATTAGTAGAAAGTGTAAATTCTACAATTGCATGAACTACATATATCACAGGTGGTCCAAATGCAGGTAAATGCAGCTGAGACTCACTTGTAGGATTTTATTGCTGGGAACTCAAATGGCAAGCAGTTTCTAATCATCTTTCATGAAAGACATGAGTTGAAGCAAATACTGGGCTTGACTCAGCGCTCCATTTAATTGACGTCAGTGGAATTACCCTGGCACAATACCACTGTGACAAAATGGAAATTAGGTCAACTATTTGTGTGCATTGCTTTCTCATTAAATCATTATATGAAACAAATTAGACAAATTAGAGGACTGGGCCAAAAGAAACCTGATGAGGTTCAACAAGGACAAGTGCAGAGTCCTGCACTTAGGACGGAAGAATCCCATTCACTGTTACAGACAAGGGACCGAGTGGCTAGGCAGCAGTTCTGCAGAAAAGGACCTAGGAGTTACAGTGGACGAGAAGCTGGATATGAGTCAACAGTGTGCCTTTGTTGCCAAGAAGGCTAACGGCTTTTTGGGCTGTATAAGTAGGGGCATTGCCAGCAGATCAAGGGACGTGATCATTCCCCTCTATTCGACATTGGTGAGGCCTCATCTGGAGTACTGTGTCCAGTTTTGGGCCCCACACTACAAGAAGGATGTGGAAAAATTGGAAAGAGTCCAGCGGAGGACAACAAAAATGAGTAGGGGGCAGGAGCACATGACTTATGAGGAGAGGCTGAGGGAAATGGGATTGTTTAGTCTGCAGAAGAGAAGAATGAGGGGGGATTTGATAGCTGCTTTCAACTACCGGAAAGGGGGTTACAAAGAGGATGGCTCTAGACTTTTCTCAGCGATACCTGATGACAGAACAAGGAGTAATGGTCTCAAGTTGCAGTGGGGGAGGTTTAGGTTGGATATTAGGAAAAACTTTTTCACTCAGAGAGTGGTGAAGCACTGGAATGGGTTACCTAGGGAGGTGGTGGAATCTCCTTCCTTAGAGGTTTTTAAGGTCAGGCTTGACAAAGCCCTGTCTGGAATGATTTAGTAGGGAATTGGTCCTGCTTTGAGCAGGGGGTTGGACTAGATGACCTCCTGAGGTCCCTTCCAATCCCGATATTCTATGATCTATTCTATGTTCTATGATCTATGTGAAAATTAGGTGTGGCCCTTGGGCTCCTGGCAAGTTACCCTCCTGCCACAAACTCTGGACAATCTTGTTGGACAATACTGTGTCAATATTGTGCTTTTATGACCAAGCAGGACCAAAAAATATGCCAGAGATGGACCAGTTCTGTGAGGTATTGAATATCCTTAGCTCGCCTTAATTTCAAGTGAAGTTAGAGATGCTCTCCACGTGGCAGGAGGCACTCAGCAACTTACAGAATCAGGCACTTAGTTGGCAACACTTTCTTGGATATACCTCCAGCATCCTGGGGGAATTCTTAAAGCCAGTTTTGAATGTCTTATAGATGGCTGGTTTGAGGTGGAGTTGGGCAGAATAAAGAATTGAGAAAATCTGGTTTTTAAATTTTGAAAATTAAAAATGTTCACCCTTTTTAAAAATCTGACATAGTTTATTTTATAAGGCATGGAAAAAGAGAGAAAAGGAACTAAGACGAATTCTAACCCATGTGAGGGACTTGCTAGACTACTTTATTTACTACATTCTGGTTAGGATAGAAACGTTGTATCAGATAATGAAATGAATAGAATCCAAGAGAGTTTGTACAATGTGTAAAGTGCCCTGTAATCCCTATAGAGAGAGAGAAGGATTTAGAAATGTAAGAGATTAATAATCTCTCTTATTCAAAATAATACAGTTTGCCCATTTTGGTATTCATTGAAAGATTCATTCATATATATAAATAAATAAAACGAGTGAATCAGAATAATAGGTTTCCAGTTCTATTGTTCATAGCAGCACTGCCACTGATGTCATCAGACCAACCATGGTGGGAGGTGAATGAAACTAGTTTACTGGCAGTGAAGGTGAAGAGAAATAATTGCTGCATTGTAATTAAAGATGGCATTTGGATAGTGAACGGGTCACTGCACAAGTCTCAAGGTGCCCAGTGACAGAACGGTGCCAGTTAAGGTTTGGGTAACTGGTCTGGAAAAATTACATATGACCACAGTTGCACAAGTTCCTGCTCCATTTTAATAATTGACCAGGTACCCTACTGGTTTAGTAGACAAAATAAGCCCTCGAGAAGCCCCAAGGGTTTTAAAGTGGCTGAGAAATGATTACAATGGTCATTTATATTTAAAACATGGAGTTCTCCATGAGAAAGGAGCAGTCCTGCACACCACTCTAGCAGCTGCTCAGCACAGAAGTGTCTGCAGAGAAGTGTCCTGATCAAACTAGACCCACACACTCAGGGCTTGTGGAATGCGAGCACATTAGCCAGGACCCCTCTCTTAGTGCTCAGAAGAACACTCCAAAGATAGCTTTGGTGCTGAGCAGGTGTGTTGGGAGGAGGAGTCTCTGTATGCTCTCTTCTTACCCTCCCGGCATCACCCCAGCACATCTCTATGGCACAGGACAGGATTTTGATCTGTGTTTGTAAGATTAGATATTGTTTAATAGTCAGTAACTGTGAAGAGATCTCAGGGCATGCTGGCAGTATCCAGAAACAGTTTGGAAAGATTTGCACAACAGGACAGAAATAAAAATGCTGTGGTAAACAGGTTTTCTCCAATTGTGATGTGTACGTGTGATGCCATCTTGACCTTGTCAGCAGAAGGCTATTTCCAGTGTTACTGGAAAACCTCTCTGGTCATGCAAGCTTCAAGGAAGCGTAGTTTTCACAGCTGTGACCGGTATGCCTACTTTTTTTAGGCAACTTCCACTTTGGGATCATCATGGAAAACATAGGTCACATTGCTCAAGTCTGATTCACATAACAAGTCATTTCAAACTTAATTTTCCTGTTTCTCTAGGATTTTCATGTCTGCTTTTTGCATTACAACTTTCGTGTGTGTTAGAAATGAGCCCAAATTAAAACCCTGGATCCAACATGCCCAAACTTTGGATCCTGCTGCTGTGAGCAGCTCTTTCAAAACAGGGGAGGTCCTCAAATCCCATTGCTTTTGATAGGCATTGAGGACGTTCAACTTTTAGAAGGCACTCAGCTTTTCACGGGCTAGAGCACTTAGTGAGGGATCACTGATTTCTAGTATCTAACAAAGATATTTCACTTTTCGGGAAAATTCCTTGCTTAATGAGTAACCAAGTGTCTTTGTTTAACTGTATCCTTTTAATTGTTTAAAACATAGGAATGCCCTAGAAGAAAAGTCTAAAATCATTTGTAATGCATGTTGGGATTTGGGGGCCACGAGCTATCAATCTAAACTGTTATAATTTATTGCAATCTGCATATCATTCAGTTGCCTTGGTTTCCCATTTGTAGACTGGAGCTAGAAAGTCTTTTGCAGTTTTGCAAGGCACATAGAATTTGGCAGATGAAGAGCTGAAAGAAGGCTGGCAGAATAGTAGGGTATCTTGTTCAGAGGGGGTGATGAGAGTTCCAGTTTTATTACTTTCAGTAGCACTGCCATTGACGTCAGATGAATGAAATAATTGTATGGGCAGCACAAGGAAATGTGTGCTGCATGCTAATTAACAATGTCATTTGGTTGGGTACAAATGCCAAGGTCCTTGATGAAAGAACAGTGCCAGGTAATTTGGGGTTACTGGGCTAATTGTTGTACCCCCACTAGCTTTTTCTTTCTTACTGCAGATCTTTGCTATGGCAGTGGGCTGGAGATGTGCAGTACAGAGCATATGGCAAGGGATGTGCCCTAGACTGTTCAGTTGTGGGCCACTCCAGGGTACGTCTACATTGCAATCGGGAAGCATGACTGCATAGGGAGACACTTCTGAGTTAGTGTTATAGACCAGGATGTAGACCTGAGATGTCACAGTCAGCTTTAATCTAGCTTTTGATTTGGATCCAAGCTAGCTTGAATAACAACAGTAGTGAGGCTGCTGCATCACGGGTGGTGGCCTGGGCTAGCCCCACCCACCCGGGACCCTAGGTAGGCACTCAGGTGGGGATCGGCTGGAAGGGACAGGCAAGGGGCCACACATCAAACAATGAGGCTGGGTCAGAGCCAGGACTGGTCATTGATGATTAGAGGCAAGATGTAAGGGCAGGAACTGGAGGAGAGGCAGGGATTTAACCTGGAGCAGGAGCGAAGGCAGGGATGAAGCAGGAGCTAGGAGCAGAACAGGAATCAGGAACAGGGTTGGGTGCAGGAAGCAGGCACAACAGGAAATCACCTTATTATTGCTCAGACAAACTTCCTGTACCTTCTTCTGGCTTAAATCGTGCGGTTGGACCAATTGGTGGAGGCAGGTAATCCTCCAATCAGGACTCCCATGGGTGGTGCCTTGGCTGAGCCTATAGTCCTACTGGCTTCTCAACCCACCAGGTTTCAGAAGACATTGGGTGAAAGCCAGGAGGCGGCAGTTGTCTGGGGACTCCCAGACCTGTATTCAAGACCCGAGATGTCACAGTCAGCTTTAATCTAGCTTTTGATTTGGATCCAAGCTAGCTTGAATAACAACAGTAGTGAGGCTGCTGCATCACGGGTGGTGGCCTGGGCTAGCCCCACCCACCCGGGACCCTAGGTAGGCACTCAGATGGGGATCGGCTGGAAGGGACAGGCAAGGGGCCACACATCAAACAATGAGGCTAAAACAAAAAAACTGAATAGCTGCTCAATCAGCCAGCACTGTCCGTCCTATGCACTGAATGAGGAAGAAGATCCTGTGGAAAATATATTGTGATCATGTAGTTAAAGACTGTATCTTAGTGCACATGATCAAGGGGTGCAAATGAAGGTTGCACAGGCAACCTTAATGCTGATATTTACTAACTTTTGAGTGCTAGAATTTGCAACTTTAATGTTCTTTTAGCATAATATGGAGGATGTAATATGAATACAGCCTCTAGGTCACCGAAAGGTGAGGTCTGAGCACGACTGAAATACTGGACAGTTCATTACAATATAAAGGGGAGTGGAGCTCTTCCTAAAATCAAGTGTTTATGCTCTTTTGACTGTGCCACGTACCACAGAGCTCCCAGGTCTCATAGACACTACTGGAGTTTTCAGAAAAACAGAATTCCTCCTACACATGAGGGTGTTGGAGGGGCAAATTATTCTGGTAGTGTCCAAAGGCCCCTGTGAGGATTGGGGCTGCATTGTATGGCCGTTGTACAAAGACAGATAAAGTGTCAGTCTGTGGGGTGAGGAGCTTTCAGGAGTGATGACAAAACACAACATGCAGGGAATATAAATGTACAAAAGCCAACACTGGAATGCCTGTCCTGTATATTAAGACTTAGACATGGCAGCCACTAGTGGCATAGGAAATGAAATAAGAAAAACAGAGTGAAAAATGTAAGAAAAGTGCATGGAGAAGTGGGTGGAGCTGTTGTGAGAATAAGCCAGATTTGTTTTGGTGGAGCTCTGACAAGCATGTCTCCTGGCATGTTTGTTGAGACATACTTGTCACATTAGTGGTGTTTGTTTTGATTTGAATTTGGTGTAGCGGGTCATAGTCTGACCTGCTTGACCTGCCAATCGTTAGCTAGCAAATACAGCAGCAGACCCATAAGATGATCTACACTGCGTAAATCAGAAACAGGCAGAAGTTCTTGAATCAGTTCATCCCCTCTGTATAATAAATTAAAAGGAAACACAAAACGGAAATCCTTGTTTGGTTTTGACGTCTCTATATATAGTTTTACAGCTCCAGGAATAAAACTTGCCAAGGAACACAGAGTGTTGGTCAGTATTTAGCAATGAGTGAACCTCAAAAGTCTTGGAGTTTGTGTTTGGTCCTGATAAACATCAACACTTTAAATGGTTATCAGAAATTCTTGGATCTTTAAACCTGGACTCTCTTGAGGAAAGGCTTCCCTGTGAGATTGCAGACCCAGACACAACCCAAGGGTGCGGAGATGACTACAAACATAAAATAATGGGGAGTAGTTAATTAAATTGTTTTCTAATCATATAAAAGGCTCACTTCAAGCTTTATGTGAAAGTTCCTTGGTAGGGCTTATTTTATCCATAAGCCCTTTATTTTAAAAAGCCCTACAGAATTCTATTATAATGGTCAAAAACACTAAAGTGCTAGTATTTCATTCTAGTCTATTAAGGTTCTCATGCTGCTGCAAGCTGTCGATGGCATCAAGATTATGCTTGGCCCTTATGTGGGTGCATAAGAGGTTGAGAGCATGCCACCACCTTCCTACTTTTCCCATGCAGAAGCCAGGCACAGTGGCCTTCCTTCTGCTCAGTGAGTGCATGAGGATAGTGCTATCAGCAGGACTAGCCTCTCCAAAGGAGATGGCGAGCAGGCCCCACCCTTTATGCATCAGTGAGCAGAGAAAGGAAATGGGCACTGCCCCCTTCAAGAGGGGTCTGTAGCAGTTGTGCAATTCCTACACGCCCCTACAGACTCCTGCCTTGTGTAGTCAGTTGCACCCATACAAAGAGGGCATGAAGTGTTACCAGAGCAGAACTCTCCATTTTCTCGGGTCAGTGGCAGGGTTTTTACTCCCCTTTGCTCAGGTGCAAATGCAGTGAAGAATCAGGCTGGTTGGGGAAGTGGTGTGTCTTGACCTCCAGTGCAGGTTTGTGCGTTAGAAGTGCAAGTAAGCCCCAAATGCAGAGGCCTAAATCCTGAGCTACACATCATTCCCTCTGTACTGCGCCTATCATGCAAAGGGACCAAAAAGCAGATGCATCTGCTTAGGTGGGGACTTCTCTACTGCCCCCTGGTAGGCTTTGCATATGACTTAGGGCCGGCAGGGTCCATGGTCAGAGTTCAGTGCATTGTGGCCGTCCCTGACTGGTGGAGTGCTCCTAGGTGGAGCCATAACCAGCCATGCATAGATTAGAGGCTGCTATAATATAGGTTGGGGCCAGTACTGATGCAGAACGAGTCTCAGGAACAAGGCATTACAATCAGGTGCCCTCCGCCCCTTCAACTGTGACCACAGTCTCCTGGGCATGACTGAAAATCCGAGCTTTAATATTTAACAAGAATATTTTTAATTTAGTTATTCCTATTAATAGTATACAATATGTATAGGTAGGTCTAAAAATACACTACGGAATTTCCCTACTGGAAATTCGAGCTACAATTATTCATCGGTCTTCTAGGTGTTCCATATGGCAACTAGATTCTGGAAGAGAGCAACGGGATTTTTTGAACTTTTGGTTTCTCCAGAGACTAGCAGAAGTATTGTAATGGACTCTATTGGAATTTCCACTAAAAATCTTACTCTGAATGTGCAGCATTAGAGATGGCCTGAATTGGATCAGAAAAACTGAAATACTGCTACACCTGGCAGTGCTAGAGGCCAGTGGGTATTAGATGTTATTTTAGGGCTTTAAATTTCTAACATGAAAAAGCATGCAGATATAATCACTATGCACCAGAACTTCAAGGTGCTGCCAGTGGGAGATGCAGGGCCTTGGCAACAGATACAGTTAAGTAGCACTGAATGAAAGGTAGATTCAAGTTTTCAAGAGTGCATAATGTGTAAATATCCTAGAAACTAATGAGAGAACATTATTTTTAATTTTCTTTTTAAGGAAAATATCCTTTAGCTTTCCTTCCAAGATAGAGTATTGTGCATCAAAGAATCTGTGATGAAAGCTTATATAAAATGAAAGTAAATGGTCTGTCCTTAATTCATGCATGAAAAACCCAAATTTGGCAAGAGTTTCAAATGCAGCTTGAATGAAGGTGTACTATATTAGGAACTACTTACTATTCCCACTCTGTGTTTTGTGGGGGCACAGAAAGCCTTTCCTAGAACTTTACAGAAAGAGGTCTGTTATGTGAATAGAGATTCAAATAAAACCCTTTGCTTTGAATGTTTCAGTTCCCCCACAAGATGGTGCCATGGTATTTCATATAATTGTCAACTAGCGGACTTTGGTTTTGATAGATCTGTATAATAATCTTGATTTGACAGGATTAGATTCACAGTGGCAATGGGTTACTCAGAAAGGTCACGTTTCTTTCTTTATAAAACTCCACATATTTTACAACATGCCTGTCAAGCTTTTACTGACAAGACATGATGGGAAATAAGTGAGATATATAAACTGTATCGAAAGAAAGGAGGGGAGACCAGGAAGGAGCCAGGATGATCTGATAGTCTCTCCTGGAAGGTGTGTACACATAACTTTGCTCTCTTTATCTTTCATTGTTGTAACCATTGTCTTACAGCAATTTGGGCAAGGGCATCTCCAATGACTATCTATAACAGTCAGCGAAGCTGAGTGCATCCTTTGCTTCCTTTGGAGCAGGTTGGGAAAGGGGAAAAAAATCACATAGAGGAATTTTGTGTTTACAAATTCCAAAGATGTCTTTTTGCTGTATGGCCTATTGGAGGTACTTCTACACCCTAAGAATTGAAGCTGGGTCTCCCAAACCAACACCTAACCACTGAACCATTCTTCCTCCCTTCCATGGCTAAACTCCATTTCGAATTATCAGTCTGAGATGGGCATTTCTGGCACTTGGCCTTTTTTAAAAACACCCTCCCTGACTGCTTCAAACCGATGAGCAAGAAAAGAATCCTCTGCTCCCTCACTGCCTCCATGCCCCACATGTCCCCCAGCGTCACTGGCAAGCACAGAGGGCTGGATTGCAGACTCTGCCCCTGGGAAATTAGTGTTGCCAACTCTTGTTTTGGCCCCTGCTGGAGCCAGTCTCGGAATGATGTGAGAAGCTCCAGCCTTCACGGGAATTTCAGCCCTGGCAGGAGGGAATAACCTTGTCTGATTGGCTGCCTTGCCCACTTGCCCGCCTCCTGGGGAAGAGCAGCTAATCAGGGCTGCTGGAGGAAACAGGCAGAACTCTCCCCCTTCCCCTTAGGAACCAGCGGACTTTCTGGGGGAGGGGAAGGGAAAAAGGAGCAGCAAGATCCCAGTGGCTCAGCTCCCTCCTCCCTCTCCTTTCCAGTGAACAATGCTCAGTCTGCCCCTCCCCATCCATGCAACACCAGGGCCGGCCCAGGGAACGGGCTGTGTAGAATGCCAGGAGGGAAGGGCAGAAGGGCACCCCTCTGCAGCTAAACCCCCACACCTGGGTGTGGATAGTCAAGAACCCGAGGAGCTGCAGGAGGAGAAGAGGTGCACTGAGGGGCAAGGGCAGCTGCAGAGGGACTGGGGAGGGGGGCAGGAGCACAAAACTCATTAGAAGTTTAGGGAGAAACTGGAAGCTCTGCACCATCAGGCAGCCAGCGAGATCCCTGGGGCCAGCATCGCCTCACGGTGTACATCTGGGACAGCTGGTGACATTGTGACTGTCATACACACACTGGGGGAAGGGCGGGGGTCAAAAATCAAAAGACAGACCAAAAAACAAGACAACTTTTTTTTTTTTTAAAGTCGTGGGTTTGGGGTTGGCAATACTGGGAAAGAGCCAGGTGTAGGCAGGTTAAGTTAGCAGTTACTGTATTTCCTCTACTGAATAGGGATGGCTGCAGAGCTGAGGAGACTGACAGAACCTTCAGCAGTTTTGAGGCATCTCGTGAAACCATTTTGTTTGCTGCTCCACACCCCACAATGTAACTGACTCGTGGTCATTTATCACACTGGTGTGTGCAGAGCCAGCCTACAGATTTTGGGGAGGGCTAGCAAACATGATTCTGTGAGGTGCATGTTGTGTATTTGGTTGTCATGGTTTTTGTTGCTATGGCAACTGAGTTAGATTATTATGGGTTAGCTCAGCCGGTTTCAACCAGCTGAGTGAGCTCTCTGTATATCTGTAAATAAAATGGAGGTTTTGGTTAGCTGCCTGCTCTCTGGCCTCAAGTGATTGCTTCCTACACCGGCTGCCCCAAGGATATAACAGTGCACACTCCAAATTTAACTGCCTCCTTTTACACACAAAGAGAGTCCTTGGCTCCTCCACGCTGCCCCAGTATTCTGTTGCAGAACTGGAGCCAGCTGTATTATGACAGGTGTGGCAATTGCCTGCACAATCCTGGACAAACATTATTGAATTACATGCACATATCTTAAGAGCTCGTTGTATTAGAAGTGCAAGTGTTTGTGTTGTTTTGGATTGGATTGTAACTTGCATAAGGAGACATGACTAATGTAAGCCTTGGGAAGTGTTACGAACATCAAAGGACTCTTTTCAACAATAGGCTGAGACAAGAATGAACTGTTAGTTGAGTAGATTTCCTAGGAAATACTTGGGAGGAGGGGACTGTAAATGCCCACCTCCAGACCTGATGTTTCAAACCTCCATCCTGGGAGGGGACCTTTGTCTAGGAATTAGCTATTCCCAAAATCAAAAGGCCCAAAAAGCATAGAGGAGGGACTCTTGGAGTCCCGGGTATGCTTGTTCTGAGCTAACAGCTGTTATGAACCTGTGATGACAGAAAACCCCCTTGGTGGGGTTTGAAGGACTGTTTGCTGGCCAGAGCCCTAAGGAATTGGAGTGATCTCTGGTAAGCTTATTAGCACGCGTGTAGGTTCTTTTTATAGTTTTTATGTTTTCTCTGTAATGCCTTTACCATATGAATACATGGGCTGGTTTAGAAAGAGCTGTGTGGTAACTTCACCGTGGCAGCAATTACACCCTTTACTGTCTCTGAGGAGAAAAGCAGAGCAGGCTGGCTTACTTTCCCCTTTGCTGGGGAATTCACAGCGTAGGCAGGGAGCTGTGCATCCTGGAAAAACCCTGGTCCAGAGGGAGAGAGACGTGTCTCTCCACACAGGCAAGATGATGGCTGAGGAGCCAGAGGCCTAACTGTGTCTGCCCTTGCTGGATCATGAGGGGGAAAGACAGATGCAGTTGCCCTGAACTGTGACAGTATGTTCTGTACAACCCCAGGAATGGTTTTACATTTTCAAATCTATTTTTGCAAGGAAAAGACACTTACTGGTACTTCTTTTCAGTGAAAGCTGAGTTTTTTCTTTACCTTTCTGGTTTTCTCCAAATCAGAAGGGCACATGCCCATGAACAGCCCAGAGCCTGAAGTCTGGCTCTGAACATGGCTCAGAGATGGTAATAAACAGCTGCAGGGCCGTCTTTGGGCTGTATTACAGTGCTAACTCAAGCTACAAAATATATAAAACTCACAGATTTTCTGTGGAAAGGGAAGGCCAAAGCCAGCTCTGAAAATGGCCTTAACCAGACTTTCTTGGATAGATCTCCAAAATGAAGAGCGTGTGTTGCATGTTCTGAGTTAGTGCTTCCTGTGCTACTGAAAAGGACCTAAAATGCATTCCCAGGTTGAAGTATAGAGGAATCTATCTATGGTCAAAGTTGTTGTGCTTTAACTTGCAATGCATTTGGATCCCTCTCAGCAGCACAAGGGTGTACACCGTCCCCTTATGCTCACCTGAAGCATTAACTGAGATGTTTCTAAATATTCTGGAGTCAATGGTACTGCTCCAGGTTCTAAGCATTGCATGTCAGGAATCAAGGCCAGGGGCGGCTCCAGGCCCCAGCACGCCAAGCGCGTGCTTGGGGCGGCATGCCGCAGGGGGCACTCTGCCGGTCGCCGGGAGGGTGGCAGGCGGCTCCGGTGGACCTCCTGCAGACGTGCCTGCGGAGGGGGCGCTGGTCCCACAGCTCCGGTGGAGCATCCGCAGGCGTGCCTGCGGGAGGTCCACCAGAGCCGCGGGACCAGTGGACCCTCCGCAGGCACGTCTGCAGGAGGTCCACCGGAGCCGTAGGACTGGCGACCGGCAGAGCGCCCCCCGCGGCATGCCGCCGTGCTTGGGGCGGCGAAATTGCTAGAGCCGCCCCGATCAAGGCCTGCAGAAAAGCCAGTCTCCAGGCAACCTAACAAGTGCAGCTAGCCTGGAGTAGGCTACTTGACTGGCGACACTTCCTGATTGGCTGGAAGAGTCAGCAGACTGCCTCTTAAACCCAGCAGTAGCAGTTCAGTAGATGCTCAGAACATTTGCCCATGGCTGTGATAGAGCCTGTTCCTACCTGGGACACAGCCTTGCCTTACTTCAGGTAACCTGGTTCTGACCCTTGGTTCTGAGTCCTAACTTCGGCTCTGACCTCTGGCCTCTGACTCTGGCTCGGACCCTTAGCTCCAATCCCTAACTATAGACTCCTGCTCTAACCACCGGTTACTGACACTGTGGAGCTGATTCTGGGCCCTGCTATAGGCCTCATTCTGGTGTCTGCAAAGGAGTCACAAAGGAGCAGGGGGAGAACCCTGACACATGGGCAGCATGGGGCCAATGCAAACAGCCTTAGTTACACTAGTGAGTAGATGCCTAGTGGGTCAAACACCTTTGGGACACAGGAGACGTGAATTCTATTAATGGCTGTGCCACTGACCTGCTGGGTAACCTTGGGGAAGTCATTTCAACTTGGCACCCCAGTTTCCCCATCTATAAAATGGGGATAATGATACTTTCCTCTCTTGTGAAAGGCTTTGAGATCTTCTGATGAAAGCACTGCTATACACAAGCTAGGTATTATTTTTATATTATTATTAAATAGCTCAGCCTCACAGACTCTGGTGTCAAGGGTGTGCCGGGGTAGGATCTATTGTCCAACACAGCAGGCCAGAATCCAGATGGCACAATGTAGCATAAAGCCATTCTTGCCCCCTCCTATTCCTGGGGCTGCATCCTCAGTGCTGTTCCTTTCAGAAGACACAGCACAGGATCTACCACTATGTTTTTCATAGTAAGTGTTTGCAGGATTAGGGTTCTTATATTATTCATTTTTTCAATCAGTGGTGTTGTCTGAAATGGCTTCAGAGGTTTCAATTGCTATTAGCTCCTAAACTAATGAGGAGATTCTCGTGTAATTTTTCAGAAAACTCCTTCTGTGCCCAAAGAGAGACATACATGGTATTATTCATGCATAAGAAGCAAAATTAATTTACACTTCAAATGCAAATGTCAGTTCAGCCTTAGCTAGCTGTTTCTCCATAATATGTGCACATAATGTTTTCATTTTAAAAGAAATAACTAAGACAGGAGACTTTCTTATTGCTTATTTAATTGTAACATATTATGCCAAAATATGGATATTTTAAGATTTTGCTCAACTACTTCATAACATATTTGACCTACAGCAAATCTATAAACTGCTTTCAAAATATGAAATGTAGTCAACCCTCAACCTATATATATTGTATTTTGGCTATGCTATTATAGTTTATAGTAGTGGCTCCCAGACTTTAAAACTTACCCTGCCATAACTAATAACTCAAAAGTCGTTGGTGTGCATATTTAATATTAATCAGTATAGTTATAATGGCTTCTTATTCCAATACTATAGTCTAAAGCAACCATCATGTCAGGTGATCCCAGCCCATGTCCTACTAGTAGTTCGTATCCCACTTTGACATTTCAGTATCACTTTCAGTGTGAGACCTGCTGGCTTATGGAACATGGTTCTCAGAAATGATACCTCAGTAAATGAAACGGTTCCTGTTGGCTAGTGCTCGTGAGAATAACCAGTCTCTTGCTCTGCCATCTGGCTATGGCTGTCACTCTGATTATTCTCAGCCGAGAGACCATATTCCTCATCCTGAATACCCTGAGCTGATTGGTAACTGCCAGGCTGATCATTCTGGTAATCCTCATAGGACTGGTGACTATCACTCCTGCTTGAATTTTGACTGTCAGACGACTGGCTTCTGTCATCATTGTTGCCATGAAAGCTCTTAGCTGACTGGTCCTTTTTATCATGACAAATGCCCTTTCTCCTTAGGCGTCTATCACTCCCTTGACATGCCTTGGCTGTGTATTGTCTGTCAGTTCCAGTATTGTTCTTCTTGCTCTTTTCATTAGTCTTTATAACATTTCCATCATTACCAAGGACATAAAAAGTATGAATTTCATCAGTTTTCTTAATTTTATTAAGATGCTCACTGTGATCTTGAGATGCACGGAGTCGAGTATCATCTTTGCCCCTAATATACTTGTGACTAATGTTTTCTGTCTTTGTAGTGGGAACTCTAGCGCTGGTCTTAACATTGGCACCATTTCCAGGGGCTTTACTGTAACTGGTACCTCTTTCTGTCAAATCATTTTTGCCATCTCTAAATCTAATCCCAGTAATGGTTCTCCCCTTTTCTGGAGCTTCTGTGTAACTAATTCCCAATTTACTCTCATAGGCATTTCCATTACTCTTGTTAACATCACTTCCATCTTTGTTGTGTGTCTCGGTGAAACCAGGTCTCTCCACATGACTACTAACGCTCACATTAATAATGCTCCTTTCACCTTTATCTTTCTTAAGTGATTTGGTGACATCAGGTTCCTGTATGTGACTGCTAACCTTCCTGCTAGAGATATTATTTCCACCTTTATCTTTTTTATGTTTCTTGGTGGAGCCAAGTCTCTCTCTCTGGCTACTAGCTCTCCCACTAATGTTACCTTCCCCTTCCTCTTTGATATGTGCTTCAGTGACATCTGGTTCTTCTGCACAACTACAAGCCCTCCCACTAAGGATATTAACTTCACCTTTTTTATGTTCTTTGGTGAAACCAGGTCCTTCCACGTGACTGCTAGACTTCCCCTTAATTGTCTTATCTTTGTCTGTGACTGGAAGATACGTGTAATCCTCTGTGCCTTCTGCGTCAACTCTGGCATCGGCCATTTTTTCTGGAATATCTGTAGAACTATTGCTGGTGGCAACATCCTCTTCCTCTTTGTCTAGAAAGCCTGTGTAACCACTTCCCTCATTGCCAGGTTCTCTATCTTTGGTGCCATCTTGGTCTGAATAACCAGGACTTTCTGGGTCCTGACTCATGCCTTTGTTTTTCTTAGAGCTATCTCTAGCACTATCACTGACCTTGGCTTCATCTTTTTCTCCAGTGACATTAGAACCAGTACTGTCTGGTTCATTCTTACTGGTTAGTCCAGCTCCATCTTTGTCTTTATCTTTCCCCAAAACTTCTGTATGACCAGTGCCCCTTGTATCCTGCTGACCACTACCTCTGGCATGGTGGGCATTAACAAAAATGTGGTCTAGAAAATCTAGGTCACCACTGCCCTCTATGTCAGCAATAATATTCCCAGTAGTAATCTCAGTGCCATCTTTGTGTATAATGACCTCTAAGTGATGATGGGTGTCCCAGCTGCTGGTGTTTCCATTAACTCCAATGAATTTCTGTCTGTTATCAGAAATGCTTCTGTTCTCGGATGTTCTGGCAATTCCATTTTCACCAATGTATTTCTGGTCTTCACCTCTCTCTTGGACCCTGGAGTCTTCTTCTGTAAGCTTTGTTAATTTGTCTCCGTTGTTAAACCGGTGAATAGAAACATTGCTTTTATTATTTTCCTCTTCTTTCTAAATTGTGGTATAAAAGTGAGATGGTTGATTTGATCAGAGAATATTCTTATGCAATATTAGATATATAAACACATTATATGTACATGTTTTGTATCTATTGTTTATCTATATACATAAACATACACACACATTTTTGTTGTGAATTTATTATCTGGATAGTACTGGAAACTGAAATAACATATTTATTCCCAGAACACATTCAGCACAGACAGTGGCAGTAGACTCTTCCACAATGTGCCCTGGTAATGTGCATCCAGTCTGATCTCGAGGCAAGGAAGGCATTCAGTCCTTCACCATAAAGGTGGGGACAAAGGGTGGATGGGATGGTCCTTTAAGAAAGTAGGTTCTAGCCCCACCTGGGACTAACCTTCAAATGAATATAAGCAATATATTGTGAGAATAGTAGGTGGGTGATCTTCAGTACAAATTAACCTCATAGTCAGTCATTTCTAGTCAATCATTGAACCACCGAGGCACCTATAAATGTGCAATGACTTCAGTACAATTACTCATGAGCTTAAAGGGTACAACACAGGGACTTAGTTGTTTGTAGTCTAACCTTGACGTCTGCATTTTGAACTTTACAATATGTTTTGCACAGGATTATTTTATATAAAATAAATAGTAATGTCATATGCTAGTCCTTGCATCTTGGCATTAATCAGTTGATTTTAAAATAAACAGGCACAGTACACTTCCATTCTTTCAAGTATCAGAGGGGTAGCCGTGTTAGTCTGGATCTGTAAAAGCAACAAAGAGTCCTGTGGCACCTTATAGACTAACAGACGTTTTGCAGCATGAGCTTTCGTGGGTGAATACCCACTTCTTCAGATCCATTCTTTGTGACCAATCTTACTTTCCACATGAAGCAGGTGTGATGTCACAAATAGAGGATTCCCTAATTCTTCAGAGGGCTATGGGCACTTTAAGGACAAAGATGGCAATAATAAATCACGAGCAACCAAAATATAACAATTGTAATCAGGAGAAATCAGAAAATGTAACAGAATCTGTTTAGAAAGAATTTTACTTAGAAAATTGCCTATGAAGTGTTGGCTACTCTTCAACCACTGGACTCCTAAGGACAATGTGAAAATTGTGGTTTCTTCAGTTGCAATTCTCCTATTCTGTTACCTACACACATACTAAAGAAATATCAATTTAGAGTTCTCTTACCTTTATCTGTGTCTGATTTTTTCGGATTGAAGATGCATACACATACTTAAATATATAATACCCATGCTTGAGATTATGGCCTCTCACCAGTATCTAGGACAACAGAATATGACTTTAAAAACTTAAATATTATTGAAGAAGTTTTCTGTTTTAATTACAGTTCAGTGCCTTCTATTTATTTCAATCAAGTCTGTTCCTATCACTTTGAATGATGTAAGTGACTTGTGAGATGACAGCCATATGACCACGAGGGGGCATATTTTGTCTTCTGCAGAACATCATTGCAGGATGGATAATAGCCATGTTCATCTGAATAGAGAATTATTTAGTTTATCTCTTTTTTTATGTATTTGTTTTCAACTCTCATCTTGTGCTTTCATTTAGAATTTGGACTTTCTCTGTTAGGCAAAATAAGAGTTCAGTCACTGGTGGTAAACAAACTAGTTAAATTTGTCTAAGATCCAAATTGATTGAAATAATAGGAGGAAATTACATGATTTTTAATATAAATAATTTAGGTCCTGTGAGAGGTAATAGGGTTTTTTCTTCCATTAATATTTATTTGTTTCTGGTAGTGCTCACAATGAGTTGTGACAAACACAAACCCTGTAGAAATACAAAAGAAGACACAGGGGCCTATTACAGGAGTGGGTAGGTGAGGTTCTGTGGCCTACAATGTGCAGGAGGTCAGACTAATGATCATGATGGTCCCTTTTGACCTTAAAGTCTATGGGTCTGAGTCCTTGTCTAGACAAATTTACTGTTTCAAAACAAGCAATTCAAGCTATATATTCAGCTATATGCAATTAATAATGCAGCCTTTACAATCCTAAGTAAATCTCCTTATCAACAACTAGGCCTAGGACCTCTAAAACCTTCTTCAATCTATTCATCTATGGTTCAGGAAACTAGTGCCTGGACTTCAACTATAGAAACAAGGTTCAGGGTGAACACTCTGTGCAAAACATTTAAGCATGTGCTTAAGTCCATCCCTGTTCAACAAAAGGGTTAAGCTTTAGTGCTTTACTGCTGAATTGGGGCCTGTATTTGTAGTGAAAATGGAGTGGGTCCATTCCTTTTGCTTAGGGACAAGATACAATAGAGTTCAGTGTAGAGAACATTTAAAGGTTGCAAATTTGTCCTGTCCGGGGAAGTGATAGAGACACTGGTGTCGGAACCAGGAGATCCAGGGAGCCATGTCCCAAGAAATATAAGCACAAAATTCATGTCCCCTGCAGATTCCCCCTCACTACCCTGCAGAATAATAGATTCTGCCAGGGAGGCACTGCAGTTACACCTTTCACCCACCAGGGTCTGCTGTAGCACCAGAAGAGAGGGCAGTTGGCTCACTGCCAGAGCAGCCAGCCATGGAGAGGGAGGGGGCACTTTGGCCTCCCCCAACCCCCACCCCACACACTTCTGCAAAGGTTCCAGCTCCCTTGGATAGAGACAGTTCTTGACTTTCGCTCTTGTCTGGATTCACCAGGATTTTTTCCCTTCCACCACAGATCTTTCTGAACTGGCCCTCCAATGTTCCTATACAACACGGTGGTCTAAGAACCCTGTGAAATTTCAGTCTCCTTTCCCAGTGCTCTCTTGGCTAACTTGAAGAAGAATACGTTTTTTCTAAATTCACATCCCCACCTTACTCCCTGCCCCATATCCACACTCTTACTAACAACACTTTGGGGAAATTAGATTTCTGTTAGGATAATAACTGAGTTTACCTTGTGGTGTTTGCTGCAGTTCTCTTTGGCTTTTCCAGAGTGTGACTGAAACGCCTGAGAGGAACAAAAGAGCAAAGCTATCAGGTAATGGGTTCTGTACTACAACTAAGGGATTCTTTACAGATGTTCTGAAAAATGTAATTTGCTGTAGTTAGACTTTCATAATACATTGTACTATCGTGCCCACGCTGCAACTTACAGCCATGATTTTGTTCCTGGCTAGAGGGTTGGCCCCATTAATCACTTACAAGTAACAACATTTGGTTTGTATCCACCCAACAACTTTTGTGCCATAATTGTGTGTTTGCATTCACAATAAACAACCTGCCTCACCATGTTTTTGAATGCATTCTGGGTGGCGAATCACACAGTACCTTGGGAGCAGTTACATATGCTTTGGAAAATGGGCAATTTATGAGTATATGGACCAAGCACAAGAAACATACACATGCAAATGACTGCTCTTCTGGATAGGAGACTTGCCATAGCATTGTGGAGACTGGCCAGTAGCACTGAGGGCTGCTCCCTCTCTGAGTTTGGGAGAGATTGTACTGGAAGTGAGAGTTTCAATAAGGAGAGCCCCATTGACTACTGCTAGTAGTTCTGTACTTATTTTTGTGTCCCCATACCGCTTTTGTGTTCCTATAGCGCTTAGGAGCCGAGTCATAGACCAGGATCCCATTGAGGAAGGTGCTATACTAGATGGGCAAGACTTGGATGAGATGCTCTGTGCCAGGTTATTCAGAATGTTAATTGGGGAAGGGAGGGGAAAGAGGAGTGAATTCTTGGGAGCAAGGATGTGTGCTTATGTTAGTTTGCCTGTCCTCCTGGACTAACCTGATGTCAGACAATAATTTCTTTGGGTGCAATAACAAATTAATTCTTATTTAACAGCATTCCTCAGTCTTTTTTAGGCATCTGACAGGATTTGATACAAGGGAATCTGACCAATGTTATGGGTGCTCATACGCATTACTGGAGTGTGACAGGTGCTAAATGGCTTTTCTGACACTGCCGGCTGCTGCAAAAAGAGGCCTGTAAAGTGCAGTGATGATGCTTCTTTTTCCTAATAACTGAGGGATAGCTGGTGGAAGTTCTACAAGTCTTGAAAGTCTGAGATGACTTAGCTGGAGTAAATCGGTGTAGCACCATTCACTTCAATGGAGCAATGCCAATTTACATTAGCTCAGACTCTGGCCCATGGTATCCATTTGGGAGGGAAGGTAGTGGGAACCATTTTTATTATATATCAAATGTCACAACAGGTGTCAGCAACTGGTGCAACTCCCTAGTGCTGAAAACTGCATACATGTAGCTAGGATCCTTCCATGTTTAAGACCATTGCAGAAACATGATTGAGCCATGTACAACTGGCTTATGATAGATTATGCATCAGGGATAGTGTTCCTATAAGGCAGGCAAAGAGTAGTGGCCTCATCACATGGGAGATGGCACCCTGAGGTGTCTGGCCACACACAGTTTTGGGAGGAAGGAGGGCTAGTCTAACCAGCTACAGAAGTCTAGTGAAGTGTGCCCATCCCTCACAGCAAAGTAGCCATGTGCCTAAATTGACTGCAATAAATTTCACAGTAAACTCCATATTGGGTGGAATTTTCAAAAGCACTCAGTGTCAATTAGCCTAACTCTGCTCCCATCAAAATCCATGGTAAAATTCCCCTTAACTTCAGTGAGAGCAAGGTTAGACCATTGCTTGGAGCGTTTGAAAATCCTTCTCATGCTGTTTAAGTACTTTAGTGACTACCATGTGGCACTTAAACTAGCAGACAAGGAACCCCCTTGAGCATTAGTTGCTGTGATTTTAACAATAGGTAGAAATCAAACTGACCAGAATGTATGAAAGCCGTTAATATGGGGTGAAACTACTGTAAAAAGGCAACTGGTAAAACAATTGTCTAACTACTCTCCTTTGTGTCATTGTACTCCTCTACATGGCAATTTCAAATTAAATACTGTCAAAATGTACCCATTTTTAAGTAAGTGGAAGTTACCTAGAAAAATGTCCCAAAATTTTGAATTATTCAATTACTAGTGAATATATTCAAATGGAAAAATGCCATAGATGATGAATAATTTGTTTGAAAAATATAATGGAATGCATTAAATAAATTATTGAGCGAATATTATTTAACCAGCTCTATTTGGAAACGGTAAGCACTGTAACTACCTTTGTCAAAATTCTGCTGTAACATACATCCCTCCCTCCAGGCAATCTGTTGAAGATGATTGGGTTGTACAGGGTATAAGTCAGACAGTAATTTATACATATTATGGGCCTTAATTCTACCCTAATAGATTAGTTCCTATCCTGTTCAACCCCATTAGGAGTTGCAACCATGTATTTAAGGGCAGAATTTGACCATGTATTTAAGACGTTGGGTTTTGCCATTATATTCCAAATATATTGTTGTTGGGAATAGTTCATGGCAAAAAATTACAAAACATTTTAAACACAGAAGATTAATAAACACTTTTATCTTAGTTTATCTTTTGTTTTAACAATATTTCAGGCCCACAAAATGAAAGGGATCTAGGAATTCACTGTAAAGATGTTTGTTCCATCTACCTCATTGTGATTAATAACTTGGGCATACTTCTTCAGCAGTTTGCCTTTTTATTAGTCTCCCCAGTGCTTATATAAAAAGCAAATGAGCCTGATCCAAAACCCATGGAAGTTCATGGAGAGATTCCTACTGACTTCAGTGGGCTTTGGATGAAGACCTGCAAAAAGTCTTGATCTGCAAAAAAATGACATTAACGTGATCTATTAGACAACCATGTTATGAAGTCCATTGTATTGCTTGGTTCACTTCAGTTACTGTGACTATAAAAAGCTGTGGCACTTAGATAGAGGCTTGTCATAAGAAAACTGGAAAAAAAATAATTTCCACCAGTGGCATTGAAACTTCCTAATATCTGCCAGGATATGGTCAATGTATGGTGTTTGCTTTGTTTCACAAAACGACTGAACGAACATTTGGAATGTAAAAGACACCTGCCAGAGTAGGTGTTTTCCCTGGTTCTTTGTTATTTTTTAATTTAGGAGCCCTACGAATGCAGAAATGGTGATGTAGGCAAATCCGATCCCTTCTGACTGTGCTGTGACAGGTTACTGTCTCGTGCCATGCTAAATATACATCTAGAAGCCAAAGAAAGAAATACTCACTGGTTCAGCACAGGCTACGCTAAAGAGACACAGACACAAGAGGGAAACTTTCATCTTCAGAGATTCCTAAGGACACAGAGCAATAAATTATTTGACACGTGTTTTTATCTCAAATATAAATTGTAGTATTCCATGACAATTAGTGTTGCATACAGGAGGGCAGAACTTCCTGAAACCTCAAAATGGGGCCTGTTTGAATTTCTTTTTGGGTGAGAGGGAATAAAAGAAGGAAAGTAATTAAAGCGTTCTTCCAACTGGCTTCACCTAGTTTCATTTTTCTAGAGCTGTGCAGTGAATCATCATAAGCACTATAAGAAGTGTCTGTAGGTGACTTACAGTAACTTCCTCAGAAGTAAAACACTTGCTCTGAAGACACTGGATGTCTGAGAACATGGAATCATGTAACAGAACATGGAATCATTCTCCCCTGAATCTCTGGTTCTCTTACACTCCAGAGCAGTAGTGACCAAAGGCAGTTCAATGGTGATTAACTTACCTAGATGTCCCTTATGTGCTCTGACCTTTGGTACCTAACCCTGCCGTGGCTCTGTCTCTCTCAGAGAAGCCTGTAATGGCAGGGTTTGTTGTTGTTTAAGAACAAAGTAATATGGTGTGTGTGTGTGTGTGTGTATCTTACAATGTGTAGTATATGTAGGGTGACCAGACTGCAAGTGTGAAAAATCGGGACAGGGGGAGGGGGTAATAGGCACCTATATAAGAAAAAGCCCCAAATATTGGGACTGTCCCTATAAAATAGGGACATCTGGTCACCCCAAGTATATGTCAGCTCAGTGTTATAGTAATATAGTTTTGTGTCTGACATTAAAGTTATTTCAGGTATTGTTATACACCCCTTGTTAAAGATCAGTTTTTATGGAAGAGGTTCTGGGGAATGTTGTAAACAAATAAGTACATTAACATGTGTAAGGAAAGAAATATAATCATAACTGAAGTAATTAATTTAGCATGTGCTTCATTATCATTCTAAATTAATCTATTGTAAAAAGCTTTCACTAATATTATCTCTTCTGAGTGCTGCTAATTGCTGGACCAAAACTAATAAAAGCCAGGTGCCAAGTGTTTGTGATATATGTCAATAGAAACACAAATAATTTATTAATGCTTGTTAGCATATTCCCTTTGTCCTGCTTGGTCATTGGTGGATTACACAGGTCTAGTCCATACATTATTCTTGTTACGGTAATGCTTATATATAAAACACCTGCAGAAAAACCATACTGTACCACTTATATACAGACATGTCTATATATTATATGCTGTTTGGCATGCATTAAGCAAATTATGCACTGCCTAGACTAAGTTCAGCTACTGTTTATCAGCTTCATTTCACTAGTCAATAGATTTATGCTTGCAGGGAAAAATTAAATGTTAAAAGGCAATAGGGCAGTGGGGCAAGGGAAATTACCTTTTTATCTTCAGAATGCAAGATCTCTTCAGCAGACTTTGTAGGCTTTGTGCACTTTGCTGAAATGTATAGTTTGTTATAATTTGCTGTAGCCAATCAGCTCTTGCTACCTTAGCACCAGCAAACAGTTTGTCAGAACTAGAAGTGCCCACAGATAACTGCGGGGGGTAATTTTACTCTAAAAATGTTTTTGTGGTAAAAGGCAGCTATCAAATGTTCCATCTAGTTGAATAAACGGAAAGTACAGTATATAAATATCTATTTTGAAGTTTAAACTGTTCAGTAATTAGGATAGATTTTAGGACTTGTGCTTCCACTTATGTGATAAGAGGTGTGTGGCAACTTTCAGCATGTTTACCACAGAAGATACATGGAAGGGAATGAAGTTAAAGACAAGGGAGTGTTGTCAAATGGTCAGAGCAGGAGACTGTGGGTCGGGCCTCCATTCTAATCTATTTACAGCTCTGCTATAAGCATGCAATGTTTGATATTGGTGATATCACTTTACATACCAGGCCTCACTTTTCCCATCTGTTAAATGTATATAATATCTACCTACTTTAGAGGGGTGATTTCATCACCTCTTCAGCCCTTTTAGATCCTCAGACAAAAACGCTATATATAAGAGAGATGAAGTTGTGCAAAAGTTAACTTTTTGTTTTCATCTGAAAAATGCTCCCCATTCCCAGTGATTTCACCTCTCCTCCAATTTAGCTTTATCTGCTATTTGGACAAAATGGCTATTTTCACAATGAAAGTATGTTAAAAGCGTATATTTATATGTCTCTTTGATGCAGCTGCTATGTTTATTTGATAAGCAGACTCATTTTTGCGCCTTTTAGCTTGGAAAAAGACCTATGTTTGCTTGAAAATTGGGTCATTGTCAATGAAAAATGGCCATGTTTTGCTTTTAAACAAAAATGTTCAAACCTTTGCAAAATGTTTCACAAAACTGTGTTCATTGTCAAATTTGTAACAAAAAGCACGAATTTTGAGTCATTTAGCTTTTTATTACATATAGTTCATCCATACAACCTAACCTTTTTTGTATATTGTTTTCATAATTTGTTTTCTTGATTTCTCCTCTAGTTGTTGAGCCTCTTCTTTTCAAAATTTATGCTTGTCCCAGTATTCGTGATTTCTTTACTGCTTTGCAGAATGGTTTTACTTCTTCCACTTTTCCAGAGGTCTTGGCTTGTTTGCACTTTTCCTATAATGTTCTTGTTTTGTTGCTTTTCCAGTTTTTCCCTGTTTGCTTATGCCTTCCAGTATCGCTGCATTTTGTATTACTGCTTTGAATATTTCCCATCTGATCTGTGATGAGACTTCTTCATTAGCACAAATGAATGGCCTGAAATACTCTCCAAGCGCCACATTGTATGCCTTCTTCACAGAGCTAATCTTTAATTTATCACGATCAAATTTAGTTCCATTTGCGCCCATCTTTTTCTTCATCTTTAACTTAATCTTTCCATTTGTAGTTCATGATCACTGCAACACTTGACATTTGTATGGAATCTGACATCCAACAGTGACCATCTGTGCATCTTACTGATAATGTGGTCAGTCTGGGTTTTTGGTTGGCCATCTAGTGAATTGCAGGTAACCTTCTGCATGTCTTTGTGAGGAAACCAAGCATTGCCAATAATCAGACTGTGCATCTCAAAGCACAAGGTAGAATCAACAAGACATACATTAAATGCATTAAAACTGCTGATAGGTCTCAAAATGTGAAGTCAGGGTTTGGTACTGGTGACAATCAAAAAGTTTACAATGGTGTGAGCGCTGCAGAAGACAGATGATAGAATGCCAAAGAAAATAATGCAAATGCAACCAAGGTCAGTCGGACCAAGAGACAACCACCGACTAGATGGCAGGATGTCGTATGTGGGGACATAACTTGACTTTAGTAATCTTATATCTTGACTTTAGTAAAGCTTTTGATACTGTCTCACATGACCTTCTCATAAACAAACTAGGGAAATGCAACCTAGATGGAGCTACTTATAAGATGGGTGCAAAACTGGTTGGAAAACATTCCCAAAGAGTAGTTAACAGTGGTTCCAGTCATGCTGGACAGGCATAATGAGTGGGATCCCACAGGGATCAGTTCTGGGTCCAGTTCTGTTCAATATCTTTATCAATTATTTAGATAATGGCATAGAGAGTACATGTATAAAGTTTGTGGATGATACCAAGCTGGGCGGGGGGTAGCAAGTGTTTTTGGAGGATAGAATTAAAATTCAAAATGATCTGGAGAAATGGTCTGAAGTAAATAGGATGAAATTCAATAAGGACAAATGCAAAGTACTCCATTTAGGAAGGAACAATCAGTTGCACACATACAAAATGGGAAATGACTGCTTAGGAAGGAGTACTGCAGAAAGGGATCTGGGGGTCATAGTGGACACAAGCTAAAGATGAGTCAACAGTGTAACACTGTTGTAAAAAAAGCAAACATCATTTTGGCATGTATTAGCAGGAGTGTTATAAGCAAGATACCAGAAGTTATTCTTCCTCTTTACTCCACACTGCTTAGGCCTCAACTGTAGTATTGTGTCCAGTTCTGGGCACCGCATTTCAGGAAAGCTGTGGACAAATTGGAGAAAGTCCAGAGAAGAGCAACAAAAACGATTAAATGTCTACAAAACATAACCCATGAGGGAAGATTGAGAAAATTGGGTTTGTTTAGTCTGTAGAAGAGAAGATTGAGAGGGGACTTGATAACAGTTTTCAAGTACATAAAAGGTTGTTACAAGGAGGAGGGAGAATTGTTCTTCTTAACCTCTGAGGATAGGACAAGAAGCAATGGGCTTAAATTGCAGCAAGGGAAGTTTAGGTTAGACATTAGGAAAAACTTCCTTACTGTCAGGGTGGCTAAGCACTGGAATAAATTGCCTGGGGAGGTTGTGGAATCTCCATCATTGGAGATTTTTAAGAGCAGGTTAGACAAACTCCTGTCAGGGATGGTCTAGATAATACTTAGTCCTGCCATGAGTGCAGGGGACTGGACTAGATGACCTCTCTCTCGAGGTCCCTTCCAGTCCTACGATTCTATGACCAAGTTGGGCTCAATGGAGGAACAAGCCATGGACAACAGTGAATGGCAACATTATAACTGCTCCCTGTGCCTGAAAAGATGGTCTGGGATGAAGAGAGAGTTCATCCATATCTAATGTAAACTCAAAATAATGATCTCTCACCTTCCTACAGACTCTCTTTAATATCACTCCTTACTTCCCTTTTCTTCTCTCCATTCATGGCTGTGCCTCTCACTTCCTTTCTCTGCATTTTCGTTGTTTGTTTGTTGGATTGTACTGCAATAATACCTAGCACCCTGAGTCATGGATCAGGGCCCCATTGTGCTAGGCACTGTGCAACCATAGAATCAAAAGATGGTCTCTGCCCAAATTGCTTACAGTGCAAGTATAAGAAATAGAGACTGGGGAGCCCAAAGTAACGATGAGACCCTATTGGTCAGCAAGAAAAGCAGTGGTCACGGCACAGCAACTGCCTAACCACTGTCAACCACTGGGTTGCTTATGTTTGCCGCTCCCCTTCACTCAGCCATTTGGAGTAATCCTAACCCTACCAGGCTTATTCACATCCTCCTGGGCTTTCCTGATTTTTCAAAACTGCAAAATTAAACAAAGAACTAGCCACTTGTGCGTGAATGACGTATTGGTGTGCAAAGCTGCAGGAATTTCATGCAGGAATTGAGCGTACAGTTGGGACACGTGGTTTTTGAAAATCAGAACTGTGTCACAAAGGCCCATTGGTGGTTCACTACTGTGTCAGCAACTCTTGTCAGGCCTGACATACTCAGTACACCTCACACGCTGGTCATTAGTGTCCCTGTGAAATGTTTGTAACAACTCAGTAGGTGAAATTATGGAGACTCTCTGGTATAGTGTCCTGGAGACTGTACACAAGGGTGACAAAACAGGTTTCTTCTATAAAAAGGGGAAATAAAATGTGGTGGCAGATGCCCCATCCAGGAAAGAGGGCTCTGACCTGCTGCCTCCGAGTCAGCCAGTGGGTAACTCTCCTGCAGCTTTGTAAGGGAAGTGTGTGACCCTGGACACTCCTGTATTCACAGCCTATTCTCTATTGTAATAATTTTTGTACACAATATGCCTTGAAAGGTATCATCTGAAAACTAATACCTCACTGATCATTAACGTTCTTGTGTGAGGTGCATACGGCGTGTGCATTAAGAGCTATATGCTGGAATTATGACTCAAGTGTGTTTAAAGCAGGCATGTCAGGAGATTTGCCCTAGACAAAGGACTGTGTATTCGATTCTCTGACCAGCATTGTGTTCGGACAAAGACAATGAAAGTCCATTTTCACATAGTAGGCAAACAGGTAGGGGTACAGAGTGGGGCTGTAGACAGGCTTCTAGACTCAGAGCTGCTGAACCAGGACTGTCCAGCACAACGGTACTTCAGGCTTGTAGGCTGGTTGTCAGCGTCCCTGGCTGACAGCTACAGCAGCAAAGTGTTGTAAAGCACCCATGTTGCAGGGCAAGTGGTGACACAAACCTTTGCCGGTCTGGATTGCACCCTGAATCTCGTAAGAAGGTCCTATGTGCCTCAGCCAAAAGTCCTTTCTTTGCCTTAACCACAGTACCATCCTTATCACACAATAGAAACTGTCAGGATGCAGTTATAATTTTACGGCCAAATTCTTTTCTTTGCTACACTTGTATATAAATCTGGAGTAACTATTAAAGACAAGAGGGATTTGCATCAGCACAACATAAAGAAGAATTTAGCCCATTGTATGCTTATTGATATGGTATGGCCTTGATGTACGATCATTTAACTTAGCAATGAAAGGTAATGTAAGATTTTCACTGACTCCATATTTTATAGGTTCATCTCAGTTGCACTAGGTCAGTGCCATATCTTCTTATAATGCCAGCAGGACAACTGTGAATCTGTTGATAAAGTATTCTCTAAAAGAGGGCCCTTCAATTATTCTGAGGCTGGTCTAGAGATGTTTTTCTATTTTGAGTCAATCACTTCCTCTTGCCAGTGTGTTTTGTGTGCATTTGGCATGGGGAGAGATAGGAATAAGTCAGTCTCAAAACACAACGAGGCAGATCCTGGTAAAAACTGATGTAGCTCCTTTGTCTCCAGTGCAGCTATGCTGATTTACACCAGCTGAGCATTTGATGCCTTTAGTGGAAAACTAGCAAGTGACATGGTATTGGGCAGATAATTTAAAAGTCATTTCTTCTTCATTACAACATGTTGGTCATTTTGGTTGCTTTAAAATTCATTTTGACTTTAATATAAACAATGGATAGACACACTGCAAATATATAGTATACAACAAAACTCATTGGATAATTCCACCTGACACACAATATTCCTCAGCACCAGGATTAAAAATCTACAAACCCCAGGAGCGTATATAATGTCCAAAAGCATGTCTTTAACAAAGAGCACATTTTAGTAGTTAGCAGTAATGCCACTCATTAAAGATGGGTTCCCCCCTCCCCTTTTTTTACAGGCATCATGTTACATTTTGCTGCACCTTCCTGAGAACGTTGAAAACAATTGCCATGCAGAGTACAGTATTAGCATTAACAAAATCAATCATGGTCTTGCTGTTCATTGATTGTAATAGTAATCATGGCCATATACATCATACCCATGCCCCTTGTAGTAGCCATATTCATCCTCATACGTTCTGTAGCTGTCCCCTCGGGGATACCCATTCTCCCTGCCGTCGTTATAATCTGTTTGGCTTTCGTAGCCATTTTCATAGCCCGTGGAGGTGGTTTCTCCATTTTCAGAACCCCACAGATCCCCAGGGGTGGTGGTGTCATAAACGCCCTGATCCTCAGTAGGCGTGGTGTCATCTGCCAGGGTGGTGATGACGATGGTCGTGGCTTCACTTTCATTCTCTTCCTCCTCCTCTTCAGCCTCTCCCTTGCCACCATTCCCATTCTCTGTGTCCGTACCATTGGTGCTCGTGCCATTGCCGCCGTTGCCGTTCTCATCCACTTTTTCAGTTTCCTCCTCCTCTTCTTCATTTTCCTCCTCCTCGTTTTCATCGCTGTCTTCTTCACCTTCAGAGCCTTCGCTCTTCCCGCCTTTTCCGGGAGCTTTGCCTCCCCCAACCTTGTTAGGGCTTTCACCCGTTTCAGCATTCTCGGGACCTTGGCAGTCTTGCTCCTGTGTCACATATGGCAAAATAGTTCAAATTTACAAAGGGATAAATATACAAGGGACAGATACAGTCATTCGAAAACTTTTAACGTGGGGCCAGACCCTGAGCTCTGAGAACTTCAGGCGAGGTGTGTCTTCCCCTAATGGACCACACATGGGTAGGAGGGAGGAAGGATTCCCTCCCGGCTTCTTGCATGGCCCATGGAAGGGGTGGTCACAGTTGCAACTCAGTCATTTGGGGGTGGGGGTGGTTCAAGAACTTCATTCCAAAAGCTTCCCCCACTCTAGGGGGAAATGGCTGGGAAGTAAGCAGAGGTATGGCTCTCTATTCATACCCATCCACAATGACTATTAAGCTGGCTGGCCCACTGGGCAGCAATATGACAGAGCTTTCAAAATGGGAAAGACAAAATTACTCTCAGTGCAACTGGGAACATGCAAAAGGCACTGTGCCTGTCTGAAAGGCACACGTTGACTCTTACACGAGCTCAGGAGCTGGTAATACATGGATGCAGACAGAGACTCCTTTCAGGATGTTTACCTCCCAGCAGATATAGCTAGGCATATCCTCCACTGGCTCCTAAACCCATACCAAAAAGCTGAATGTGCTCCAGACCAAGAAGCATTGAATACATACTGTATTTTATAGCACAGGTATTTCCCCCTGCTTTGGGAACAGAAAGACATTAAGGCACAGTAAAGCCTGCCTTCAGATTGTAAACTGTCACCATATATGTGTTTTGTACGGTGCCTACTATAGCGAGGGCCCTTACCTGGTCTAGGCCAATAGGAGCTTTTGGAAACATAAACACCACTAATGGTTAGGTCACAAACTGGGGTTTAACAATGGGAACCATCTAATAAAGGAGCTGAACTGTATTTAGTGGGCCTGTTCTCCAGCGTAAATCAGGAGTCCATTGAGTTACACCGGTGTAAAATGGGTGAGCAGAGATTCAAGCTCAATGTATTTTGGGATTCCTTGGGCCAGTCTATTGGGTTTGCGGGGGAGGGGGAGACAGCCTTTTGTACTGGCTTCATTGTATTTATAAGCTTAGTGGAGGGCTGCAAATATTACCTTAGGGATTTTGGTTTCTCCTTTACCAAGGTCTTTCTTGTCTACAGCCTTCTTTCCAGTGGGAGCCTCTGTAGTAGATTCTTCACCTCCATTCTCTCCATTATTTCCTTCGTTGGACTGCTCCTGCTGAGGTATTACATGACACTGGTCACAGAGGCTGTTTTAGTTTTGACAGAGATATAAAAATAATCTCATCACGTGAGCAGTAAACATTTCAATAGAGGGAATTGTTTTTCCCTTCTGTCCTTGCTCTGTCTGCCTTAAATACTGAAGGAAAGCACTTTTTCTTAGGAGCTTGCAGTGCCCATCCTTGCAGGGAAAACAAAGACTCCTGAATGTGTGTTTTGGCTGTGGAGTTCAAGAACAAATAATTTTAGAGCTCTGTTTTCAAAGGCTGCCTCAAACTTGAGTGTGCACGGTCATCTGCAAATCTAAACAAACAGCCTGCATGAAAATCCCATTATCTGCAGGAGGAAATGATTGTGTGAACAAAATTACAAGCACAAATTTAGTAATGAGGTGTAGAGGCTGCTTTAATAATTTCACCTTTAGGGGCACATTTTTTCTAGAAGAAGCCTGAGTTGGTGTGTTCAGCTACCATGATTATTTATCTACATTAGTATTGTGCACATATAACGCACAAGTAGCCATTTAGTAGTCACAGTTGCATGTGAAATTTTGTACCTCTATGCTTAGTGCTGGACTAGGGGTGCTGGGGGTGCTGCCGCACCCCTTGGCTTGAAGTGGTTTTCATCATATACGGGGTTTACTGTTTGGTTCAATGGCTCTCAGCACCACCACTAGAAAAATTGACCCAGCACTCCTGTCTCTATGGTAAAATGTAAGCCCTATGGCTAAACTGTTAAATCTGCATGTATGCAGTTAGTTGCATGTGCTAAAAAGCACATGCACTTGCAACCCTAATGTACAAGCAGTTACAGCTGTAGTGCATGTAGTAATTGTAATTACATAATGAGCAGTTCAAGTAAGACTCTGGGTTTGTGTGAATTTAAATATGCTACTTGACCAATGGACAACTGGGACCACTTCTCGTTTTATGTTTCTAGAGCTGAGGTTTTTTCACAGTGTAGACCATATCTTAATATAGTGATCCTCTAACTGACCGCTAAAATCCTGTTCACGATCACACAACATCCCAAAGAACTGTTAACTCTGCTCAGAAAACTGGGACTACTTTGGGTTTTGTATTTTCCCTGGTTTTTTTGTTTTGAGGCTTCAGTGAAAACCAAACTAGTCCCATCCTTCCTTTGTAATTACATGTCAGTGACTGAAGCTGAATGTTTTTGTTTTTGTTTCTTGTTTAACAAAGTATGTCATTTGAAAGAACCAAATTAAGCTTTGAAGTAGGGATGAGTGAACTTGTTTTGCCTAACTTCAAATGCACTCAAACATAGTGGGTTTGAACGTTAGAGACATTAATGAGTTTGCTTTCTGCTTTGGAGTAGCTCTGGAAAAGTGAGCAGATGAAAAAACACCATTGAGGAAATAAAGTGCAAAGTGGATCAGATTGTTGGCAAGAGTGAAAAAATATAGAGACACAATGACAAAGCAGCAGAGAGGGAAGAGTGAAAAATTGTAATGAAAAAATAAAAGTAATATAGGGGGCCCACTTCTGCCAGACTGACTTTTGAGGTTTGTTTTCTATCTCTAACACATTACTGTAAAACAGCTGTGTATTGATCTATTCTGGCTACCAAGAGGGCTGTGGAGGAAAAAAAATATTAAAGGTCTGGTGAGGGAGCCTATCCTTGGGGTGGAAGTGAAGTCCCTGGCTTCTGCAGGAAGTGGACTGAAGAGTTGGGTGGATAGCTTTAGTGCTCAGTTGAATGGGAGGGACATTTGACTTCTGAGGCTATAGATGGCTAGCTTCACCTGTTCTCAAGGCTGACATTGGGGAAGAGAGAAACCTATTTCTTAAATCATAGATAGATACATGGTGCTTGTGCTGGTTCCTTTAGTTAGCGTGACCAGACAGCAACTATGAAAAATCAGGACAGGGGGTGGGGGTTAACAGGCACCTATATAACACAAAGCCCCAACTATCGGGACTGTCCCTATAAAATCGGGACATCTGGTCACCCTACTTTTAGTAATTCCTCTTGTTCCTCTGGCAAGCCTGGCTTGATTTTTCTTTCTTATTTTTGCACACAGCCAATTATTAATGTTAGAATCTGTAAGAATTTCATAGATTTTCCCCCTATCTTCTGAGGACTGCCTTGTTTATATGACCAGTAGTACAATACTAAAGAGAGGAACAGTCTAATGTGATCACCTTCAACACACACTGCTCAGTATCTAAAGAGGAATCAAGGAAGGTGAACCTTAAATCTTGGGTTAATTTAGTGCCAGTTAAAACTTAAGTTATTTTCCACTCTGTTGCAAGAGCCACCCAATTGCATGATGTGGTTGTCTGTGTGGATAGGAATCAGAGGTTGTCATAGACCCAATAAAATAATTATTGTAGTTATGCTATTTATATAGCCATTGCTGAGGTTCTGCCTTTTCATTATAAATTATCTTTCTCTCCACTGCCTTTATGGCTAAAGCATGCCACAGAATTGTCTTAGCCTGGAAACCGCTTTTTAAAAAACAATAGAGAATAAAGTCAATGTTTCTTCAAGCCACTTTGGTTCACTTCAGAAATTACTATCCGAAACCTCAAGTCATGTAAACAAAATTCATAAGGAGATTTAAGAATTACAAGTAAAAGCACTTTAAAGGAGAAGTTAAAGGGTTATTTTTTGTTGTGCTTTTTTTAAACCAGCCAGGACCTGGTTTTATGCTTTCAGGGCTCTGGGTTTCTCCTGCCAGAGTTGTTTATATCACCAACACCTAAACAGTTTCAGCATGCAGATTCTGGCTCTGCTCCAGGTTGTCTGCATGTCATCAACACTTCCCAAAGGAAAGGCAGAAACCTGACTCTAGTCTTGGCAGGTAGATAATAAAAGAATTGTTTTTATATGACAGCATTATGCCTACAGATGAATACAGACACAATATACATGGTAATGCCCTGCCTTTTAAAATGTGGCCTCTATTTTTGTGGATACCATTTTGTGGATAACTGTAAACTCAAAGTTAGAGATTAAATGCTCACCTACCTGATGTCAATTGCAATGCACCCATAATTAACATTGTGCTTACCCGAACAGAGATCATGCTGAAGCCCTTTCCAGATAAGACTCATCTCTAAATACAGGCTTACATTTTCAGTACAGACTAATGGTTCTGGGTGTCTCAGTTTGTGGGTGTTCAACTTGAGAGACTTTCAAGGGGCGGGTGCTCAGCATGTTCTGAAAATCAGGCCCCTTTAAAACCTCTCATGTTAGGCACCCCAAAAATCAGTCCTCATTTTGGAAAATCTTAGCGGTGCTAGTCTATAAATGTTTAAGCTATTTGTGCTCCTCCTCAAGGGGAGGTATTTTGAAATATATTTTCTTCTTTTCTCTCAAACTGATAGGGCAATTTATTCGCCATCACAGTTCCGGTTTTGTCTTCTCTGCCAACAAAGATACCAATTGGGGAATAAATTTCAAATGAGTTACTCTGTTTAGAATCCTGGTTTGCTGACTGTGAGCACGAAAAGCCAAATGAATGGAAACAGAGCACAGAAAGCCCCACAGGACTGAGGAATGGACTCAGACTCAACAAGTCAGGATATCTGGGCCACAGCTACTAATACATGCTATGGAGGTGAGTGGGGGGGGGGGTAAGGGCCACTCTTTGTTCTCCTGCTTGTGGGGTTTCAATCCTATAGATTTGTGATTTGTATGGAAACTCTGGTGCCCTGTCTTGCTTACGCTTCTTCCCCCATTTCCCCTGTGCTGAGCTGCAGAGATCTTCACAGCACATAGGTTGCAGAATCTCTATGCAGAAGGCTGTCAAATAATTATTGCCTCCCGTGAAGCTGACATATAGATTTTTCAACTGCCTTTGGGTATTATGCATCCACGTAGCATGCCCCAGGATTTAACCGTAAGTATTTGCAAATAAAATTGCATGATTATTTTCAGTATGTAGATTTAGAAGTGTAATATATTCCTTTCCCTGGATACCTGTATAATTAACACCAATGGTTGATGTATAAGTGTGTGGAAAGCCAGGTAAGCACAATATATATAATAGCATCTTTGTAAGCCATAACAGTCATTCAGGCCAAAAATTCAGTGTTATAAATACAGTAGTCTCTAAGCACACATTGACCCAAGAGACCATAATGGTGGCAAAGAAGCTATTACTGCCTGTCCAGATCAAAATATGCATTTCCAGAAATAGTATTACACCAAATTACATGTTTACGCAAGAGATTATATCAGTTTTGAAGGAGCCAACACAATCTAGAAAGTAAATAGTAATAGGAGAGGATGCTTAACTCCTAGTACTGCAAATGCACCGCATGGTTATGTGATAGAAGTACTCTCTCTAGTCAATGTTCCCTTTTCTGCGTTGATGGGTTTGTTTTATGAGTTAACCCCGGGGCCACTCTTGTTTCTGGGTCACTTTGTTCCCTTAAGGATTAGGTTGCAGAATTCTGTGGTGTGCCAACAGGGAGAACAACTTCTGTGTCGGTAAAATAAGGACTGGTGAATCACCAAACCCAAGAACAGTACAGAAGATTGCATGCGGCTATACATACTGTCCCACACAAACACATACAGCCAAAGGAACTGGAGGTATGGCCAGATCCTCAGTTAGTGTGAATCAACAACATTACATTACTGTCAATGGAGCTCTGCAGATTTACATCAGCTGAGGATCTGGCCCATAGACTCTCTAAGGAAAGAAGAGTTTAGTTCCATAATTCTCTTGATCTAAGTGTAGAAAACCTAGTTCTATGGTCTAATCGTTAAGCAGGACTTTCCAACGGCTAGTGCCTCAGTTTATCCAGCTGTAAAAAAGCTAGTAACAATACGTACCTGTCTCACAAGGTTGTTTATAAAGTGCTGTTTTAAAGAGGTTCTTAGATGAAGGGCACTATCAAAGTGCTGAACATTATTAGCATTTCATCTTAATAGGCCTGAAGCAAGTCTGTTTCGGTAATTTTATCAAGCCCTGCCCATTTCTAAACCTTTGGAATCAGAAAGCCTGGACTGTGTCTCAAAGATTAGTCCTCCCCCCACCCACCTTAAAAAAAAAAGATGACTCAGGGCTTAAAAAACATAGCAGCAGTCCAGAATGGAAACCTGTGGGTAGTTAACAATCCTGACCATGATCATTCGCAGAGTCCAGACTATACAAAAATCCCCATTTTTTGTTTGATTTTTTGGTGCTACTTGGTTTATTTTGACAATGGCCATGCAAGTTACGTACCCCTTCTTCTTCTTCCTCCTCCTCCGAGCTGTCTTCTTCTTCTGAGTCACTGCCCTAAACAGAGGGAAAATTGTGAGCATTTCCTTTCCTGTGCTTGCAGAAAACTGGGGGGTGGGAAGTGTGTGTGTTTGTGTTTCTAAGGATTGCATATAAAGCACTGAAAAGATTCTACAGGGATAATTGATCTAAAAAAAAAAGGTATCTACAAGGTTAGCCAGACAGTTAAAGGATTCTGGTGACCTTATGATGGTGAACATGAAACTTGTGATGCAGGCAGTGGTGGAGAGTCAGGTGGAGAAGGGTTTGTCATGTCAGTGGAACCTTGAGAGGTGTGTGTGTATGCCACAGTTATACTGATTTTTCCACCAGCTTCTCAGGGGAGCATGTTGTACCAAAAATGGCTGATGTGGACAATGCCTTTCATCGGAAAGCACCAATTACATGCATGCATCCTACTGAACCAGAGTGACCTTCGGGGGGGGAGCACAGCCGCCAGCCAACACACCAGTGCTGCACAATGATTCTGAGCACTGATAAGCCCCGAGCCTTTCAAAAGGCATCAATAGGTCCTTCAAATTCCACAGGCAATAGACAGATTTTTAAAGTCTTGTCTGAAAATTTTGTGGGACTCAGATTATGTATATTGAGGATGGAGGGCAGGATCAAACTGGCCTACAGCTGATTGAATCTGTCCTCCTGAGAGACTAAACATTTCAAACGTGGTGTGTAGCCCATTAAGCCATCCCACTCGCTGGACTGAAAAGCTCCATTGCTGCTCTATGTGCTTCACCTCTCATTTTCATTGTAAATCTGCTTCTGTCTACAGAAAATCTTCTGCCAAATATCTTGCCTCTCCAACAACTTATCCTCTGTTATATATACTGCTACCCCGATATAACACGAGTTTGGATATAATGCGGTAAAGCAGTGCTCCGGGGAGGCGGGGCTGCACACTCCGGTGGATCAAAGCAAGTTCAGTATAACACAGTTTCACCTATAGCGCGGTAAGATTTTTTGGCTCCCAAGGACAGCGTTCTATCGAGGTAGAGGTGTACCATCAGACTCTCCCAGTAACCACAGAGATTCATGGAAAAGAATAGAGGCCTTGGACAATAAGCTATGGGGGGACAGAATCTTCCCTTTCCCCTGCCACCATTCAGTGCTACACTGTGCTTTTCCACCCTGGTTCAGCCAGTTACTTACACAGCACGTAACACTTTCAAAGCGCTGCTCAGCCATTACATTGATTTATGACAGTTGTTAATAGGCAGGCAGAAAGGGTACCAGAATCTGGCCTTAACTAATTTAGACTCACAGCCCTCCATGAGATAGGTATGTAAACATCAATTTCTGGATAGAACGGATGTGCTTTGAAATAGATGTGGTTTCGCATCATTCAATTTTTCACCCCAGGTGTAAGTAATGTTTTGACTGGATATCTTAAGAATTCTTATAAAGGCAGCAAACTTTTCTACTAATATTATCTGGGAACCAAAGCATCAGCTCTCCATACAGGGCTTTATTATGACTAATATTTCTGGAGATGAGGATGTAGGGAAATCCAGGAAGCCCACAAGCATTTTTGGCCTTGGAGCTTGTATCTTCTGTATGTTGACATTTGTGTTCAGCATAACTAGGGACTAGATAAGAGATGAGTTCACAGGACTGTCCTCTGACATTCTGAGTGAGAGCTAGAGATGGGCCCGCACAAAAATATATTTGTACCAGAGGGACACGCCAAACCACTGTGCTGCTGGGACATCATTTTCAGAAGCAAGACCATTTTTAGCTTCAGAGGAAATCTATGACTGTGCCTCTGCCAGTCAAAAGAGACAGATTTTGAGTCCATGAAAAATAATTTCAAACTGCTGGGGGATTTTTTTTTTAAAAAAAGCTTATAGTAAATTCTGCCATTTTTCCTATTTTCTCCTATTTTTTTCAGTTATAAGCAAAATTACTTCTTCCAGTGGAGTCTCCTTTGCTGTGTGATGCATTATGCAATTACATATCCTGCTTTCCTGTAACCTTGAGCCATGCCAATCGGTGCCATTTCCAGAGGCCATACTGAGGTAAATGATGTCATATTCTCGGCAGCACTGCCAGGCAGGATGCCATACGGCTATACTGGCCACAGTTCTGGACAGGTCTTTGTTTACTGCTTTAAAATGTGTGTAATTATTTTATCTTCTATAACAGTGAGTCTCTTTTTAAATGACATGTTTTGTGTCAGTGCCCCTCTGAGTCACACCAAATGTCTTTGGAACATGAACCTTGTGGGCGAGATGTTCCAAAGATCTCGACTTATTGGGGTGCTGAGCTCTTCTTTGTAAATCTGGTCAAAAGTGTTACAATGGGGGCGGCTGGGCGCCAGGCCCTTTTCATGACTGCCTTCCAGCTCCTTTCCACTGGCTCTGACAGCATAAAAGGCGGTAAAGATACTGTGGAGAATTCCTGGGGAATTCACTGGCTCTCCTCTGTTACCTGCAGCAGCCCCCAGCTCAGGGGTCACGTTGGGGGATGTTCCCGGAGAGAAGGAGGTGCGCCTGGGGCATTCCCACATCTGACTATTGCTGAATGTCAGCCAACCCCATAGTCAACTGCGCATAAGCAGGGCCAGCCCAAGGGGTGGGCAGCCAGGGTAGAGGCTCTGGATGGCAACTTCCAGGGGTGCCACATTGCTTGTCTCTCTTTTTGTTCCTGTTGTTGCTGCTGCTTGGCTGGTTGACCCAGCCATTTGGGGAGTTTTTTGTTTTGTTTTTTGTTTTAAACTCAGCCATTTGGGGGGTGCCAAAATTTTTTTTTGTTCTGGCAGCAAAACACTAAAGGCTGGACCTGGGCATAAATTAGCATGGCTGAAAAAATGGATATAACGGGCCTGATTTTCCTTTTACTTACCCCAGACTTACACTAGTATAAATTTGCTGACTTCAGTGGAGTTAATCCTAATTTACACCACTACAAATGGATCAGAATCAGGCTCAGTACATGTACACCACCCAGAAGGCCAGATCATCAGCTGTTGTGCATTGCTGTAGCTCCATTGAGCTACAATATTTAAAGCAACTGAGAATCTGCCGCCCGCCCCACCCTGCATCCCCCATAGGACCCACACTTGTGCCAGTTCAGCTTTTGGAGGTTTCTGTCTCTAAAGCATAGTTGGTATCATTTTGTTTTGGCTAGAGAAACATTTGGAATGAAATCTTGGTCCCATTGAAGTCCAGGGGATTTTTGCCATTGAGTTGCATGAGGTAAGGATTTCACCCACAGGCTTTTGTTTGTAAAACTGAATCAGTTATATATATAAATCAATATGAATGGTTCATTTTCTCCATTTAAAACTATAGAGAAAAAATTTCACACACCTAAAAGAGAATTTAAGAGATCTGCAGGATCTTGAAGCAGATTAGGTTCAACCATCTGAATAAGAATAAATTAGCATCCCTAATTGTCTTTGGAACATCCCAGGCCAAATTCAGTCCTGGTACAAATGAGTTATAACTCCACTGCTTTCAGGTGATGTTGACGAAATTATTCCTGCTTATGCCAAAACTGAGTTCAAATATATGTGAATTGTTCCAAATAACTTTAAATGATCTGGAATTGGCCATCATTTTTGTCCAATAGGTATTTAATTGTGTTAAGTGTATGGATCATAATACAACCGTCAATGTTTATAACTGTTAAGGAGCCAACTCCTTTTAAAAAGCTGCATTTACCTGAAATCTTCTCTGTGGTGGATACGCATAGGCATATCTGTAAAAATAATATCGATGTCTGTTCTTGAAAACCTAGCAAAAAAGTAAAAAAAACTAAATCAATTTTGGTTTTAGGGATTGGAGCTTAAGAAACAAGTGAGCGTAATTCTAATACACTAAAATAATCCAGCAAGGCTGATATCATACCGCGTTTTCTTCCGAGTCATCTGATTTCACTCTTCTATAGAAGCTTTTTGCCTGTTGGAAAAGGTCGTGTTAATGAATGGGTCTCCTACTTAAAAACAGCAGCAAGGCAAAGTCACTGGCAAGTGGTATTCTAGTGCCTCATCAATGATCTAGAATTGTTAGTTAGTTGTTGAAGCCACTTACTGAGAAAGCACAGGCTATTCCCAAAAGGCAGATAAAGATAAGTGCAGTCCTCATTGTTGTGTTTTCTGGAAGTAACAAGAACGGTAATGTTAGTATATTTACTTCACATTTATGAAACATCAGCACAGCAAGGGAGCTCCTGGGCTAATGACTTATGCAGTATTTTCATCCAGAAATACCCCAGTGACATTTAGACAGACACGTGTTCATGGAACATTCATTAACAAATCCTGATCGGTGACTATAGTTGCCATTTGCACCAAATAGTTTGTGAACAATGTTTAATCAGTTTTTTTCTTTGTGAACTAGTCCTTCGTTTGCATTGCATGACTAGGCTTCTAAGTCACATGGCAATGTTTCTGCTCCCTGACTGGACAACTCGATTTTTAAAACAGGAGACTAGTGAGTGGCGAATAGTGAGCAATTACAATGAATAATGTACATCTAGTTTGAGTTCTTGGCCAAATAATCCTTCATATAAGAATTCACAAAACCTCTGGGAATTGCACTCATTTTCACAAATAAACTGGCAGTTGTCTGTATCCTCGTGAATAATTCATAGGGTGACATTATGCAGATCAAGCTTGTCACATTAATTCATGAAAATATTAATGAGTCACTTTCTGTATTATTCAACACATTAGTCAAGAGACCACAGTAACACTAAGTAACTCTTGAGTGCAGGAAGTCAAGAATGTTGAAATTCCAGGAGGAAATATTTAGATTGGTAGCATGTAATTACCCACCCTGGAATTTGGCCAGTTCCTTGGGGTTAATTCCTCCATCCTTCTGAAAGGAAACTTTTATGATCTCAAGTAAATTTTTATGTTTGAAGGCACTTCCTGTATCACCATTTTCCTAACTTCAAGCTGAGGTTTCGCTATAGTAAGAATGCTAACGTCACCATGATTACGGCTGCCAAACGTGGATTTTCCTCATAGGTCTCCCTTCCAAGTAATCAGCTGCTCTAACCCTGGTAATCAGCTGATTAGCAATGAGAGTAAAGGTCACAATGTGGGCTTACATAGTATTTATGTTTAGAGCGCCTGATATTTGTATGATATTTAGACCCCTAAATCACCTGATCTGAATAATGGTCTATTGCACCTTTCCTCAAACTTGCTTGAGACCTCAGGACTTTGACAGGCTCTGGACATCATTTGCTTAACTTTTAGTTGTCTCCAGGGGGAAATAGTGGCCTGCTATAGGGTTTCTGAGGAACAGCTGACTCCGTTATCCACTGTCTTTGAGATAAGTGGCTAGCAGGTCTACTACCTCTTCAGCCCTGTCAAGTCCACCCAATTATGTCTTGAAGTGAAGAAGTATCTTCTTCCTTTGTCTATAGAACAGGACCAGGAAACACATCTCTAGTTCTCATTCAATTTTCTCTTCAAGTCCTCTAAACCTGGGACGGCTCTGAGAGCTGGTGGGAAATTGCCTTTTAGTGCTAAGGTAATGAGGAATCTTACCAGACTCCTACTCCTACCCACCCGCCTCCCCAGTAAAAGTAAATCGGAGAGATCTAAACACTAGGAACCAAATTCAGACATTGTGCAAGTGGGTGCAACTGCACTGTAGTTCATGACATTTCAGAACTTGCAGTGGTCTGATTTTGGTTCTAATGTGGTTGTCGTGGTTCTTCAATGAATTACAGATTTCTCTTTGGAAGTGGTAATAAACACAGATTCTGAAAGCAAAAATATCCATAACTTGCACAACTGCTTCTTTCATTAAGACACTGAGACATAAGGAGTCAGATGTATATCAGTGTAGCTCTGTAGACTCCAGTGGAGTTATGTTGATTTATACCAACTAAGGATCTGGTCCCAAACTTGCAAATTACACCTGTCCATAATATAATACCTAAAAACTCTGCTTTTGGGATCATTTCTAAAGTTTGTAACGAGAAATTGTATTAATTTTTTTAAGCTGTGGGAAAATCTGTTTCTTCCATTCTGCAAATTTCCCCCATGCTGTATTAAACATAGGTCAGAAAAAAGTCAGGAAAAATTGTTTTCTTACGTTGTTCAGTAGGGGTTTGATTATATTTCACTTATGAAATTTTTATTTGTTCACATTTTCTGTCTCATATTGGAGTGGTTGACAAGTTATAATTAGGTAGGGCATAACTTAGTTACCTTTTCATTCAGCTGTATCACAACAATCATGCTGTAAATTCATACCTTCTTTACAAAGTATACAAAGCAGAATTTTGCAATCCAGTTAGAAATAGAGAATCAACAGATTAGAAAAACAGGTGGAAAAAGTTGGTTTCAATTTATACAACATATAAAGAAATTAAACATAAGAAATCTTACCGGTTTGCAGTCCTGAAGTTTACAGGCTAGTTAAAAGAAGTCAGTGGACACAGATTTAATAGTTTTGCTTGCTCACTGTCATCCTACTGGAATATAAACTCTCTTTTTACCCTCCAGAGGCCAATCATCGCCTTGCTTGTGTGATGTCAGCAAGTGGACTCTCACCATAAACCCCCCCAGTTTCAACATTTTTCTAGACACAGATTCAGTTTATAAACATAAAGCTCTGTTCTAGTGCCAAGAGGGTTGTATAGTTTCATTTAATTAAAGGTCTTGTGTAAGATGAAGGGTCTGGATGCTGAGATGTATAATAATGTTCTGGATATAAATTAAAACAAATATTGGGAATTCTGTTTTAAGGGCTTTTTCTCTTTCTTTTTTGGAAAATGTTATATACAAAAGAAGTGGAAACACAACAGTCCTGATTCTCTTCTCACTTAACACCAGTATCAGTCTGGTTTATGGCTAGTGTAAGAGGACTATTAGGTCCATAGTGTCATTTGAGCTGGTATAGCTCATGAATATGAATTAAACACAGCATTTATATTATATGAAGCCAGATGCTCACCATAGTTCTGCTACTTTACACCTTTGGAGAACCTGGCCCATTTTACTGTTTTATAGAAAGAAAGGAAGAAAAATGTTACCATTAATAATCATTGGAACCCATACAATGTACATAGAGTTTTTCAATTCAAAGAATCCCAAAGCACTTTACAAACTATACACAGAGATCCCTAGACCCACTACTGAAAAGCAGTCACTTCTCGGGTGAAACGTGGCAATTGTTTAATGGCGTACTGCAAAGCTAAACAATTGTTTAGAACCTAATGTGAAGAACAGCATGTGCAATTGAAAGTACAGGGGAAAAGCTAAACAGGCAGAATGTAGCTATTCAAGTTCGAATTTGGTCAGGACACCAGAGTTAACAACCCTATCCTTGAAGAAATGCCTTCAGATCTATGACCACAAGTGGTCAGGACCTTAGTTTTATGGCTCATCTGAAAGATGCCACCTACTGCAGCGGTGTCCCTTAACACCATGCTGGGGCATTGGTTCATTACTGACTCAGAGGGTAAATGACCACCTACTGAATTACTAGCACCACTTCCAACAGCCCCTAAGTGTTCGTTGGTGGTCTTCCGTCAAAGCACTGTCCAGGCTGGATTTTACACTCATGAAGCACTTCAGTGCGTTGGCATGAATGTTGGCTTGTCTCTGAGCGAAGGCTAATCTTACAATGAACAGTGAGGAGCACTTAGAAGCTGACTGCCCTAACAGATGCTGATATCCCAATGTGGTGGTCACACTGTGTGGGTTGAGGTATCTGGAAAAGGGGGTACATTAATCTGTTTTAGTGCCAAGGCTTCAGTAGCAAAATACGGAGGGCTGGATTCTATAATAGGTTGTGAGGAGCTAAACCTGGTGGTTATTATTGATACCAGGAAGGACAAAGAGGCAAAGAATGAGAGTGTAACTATATGTACAGGGTAGCATTCAGTCATGTATTAGGGATGCAGTGCAGTCCTATTGGGTGACTTTTAGGGGAATTAGAGGGGTCAGGTATCTGCAGTCAGGAGGGTATTGCACACCACCAAAGAGAGAGGAAATCCTTGAACAATGGGCTGAGCTCAGACTGGAATCAAGTGGCAGGAAGGACTAGCTGACATTGCTTGAAGGACGGGGTTTTACTAACTGAATAATTAAGACAGATCTTTTTCTCTCAGGAAGTTAAGATGCTGACAAGGGGAGGCAATTATAGGTATGTTTGTTATCCCTAATTCTCCAGGGCAGAGCTGATTTTATACTTTTTGTGGATGTTGGGGCTTGAAATGTGCCCATTACCCTGGGCAAAGTAGACTAGCAATATTTGAAATGGACATCTGATATAGAATGAATTGTCTGGCCCATCCCTGGGTGTGTCTGATATTAGTTATCTAAGACAATGGCGATGTATGTTATATGTGCCCAAAGTGTGGGTGTGGATGTGCTTTTGTTTGCTCATTAGGGCCTTATTCAGGCGAAAGTCACATTCATTTAAATAATCATAAATACCAATTTTAAAAATTAAACCCTTTATTTCTTGGTGGGTTATAGGGGGATTTTTTTTGAGTAGGGCAAAGGGGCTGGTGGTTTTCCTTCACCCCTTGGGCTAAATCCAGGTCTGGTGTAAATTAGCATCTCTCCATTGTCTTCAATGGAACTCCACTAATTCATATCAGCTGATGATCTGGCTTCTTTTCTTTTTAATTTTTTCTTTCTTTCTTTATCCTTCCCTTTTTCTAAATCTTTTTCAACACCAGTTTCTCTTCAAACTGTTTCTTTAATACGTCTTTGAGACTTCAAAGTTTTTACCCTCTAAATCCATTCTCTTTTTTATCTCCGCAAAAAATATATTTCTTTATTTCGGGTCTTTTATTCTCTGACTTACTTTTCCTGTTGGCATTTTCTCTTTGATGGTGTGTCCACCCTGGGGCTGGCAGGAGTGATGCCCAGAGTGGGCAGACAGACTTGTGCTAGCTCTGTTTGAAATAGTGTCTTAAAAATAGCCATGTGGATGTGGCAGCTCAGGCTAGTGCAATGTTCACACTGCTATTTTGTCTTCCTGCCCTCGCTGGGAATCACACCGCCCAGCTGCAGTGTAAACATACCCTTGGGGTGAAATCCTGAGAGGTGCTGAGCACCTGCCACGCCCATTAAGTTGAGAGTCAAGGCTTTCAGATTTGAGGTTTAATAGGAATTGCCATTCTGGATCAGATCCGAAGTCCAGGTAGTATACATTTGTTTCTAATCCCCTCGTTCTTCCCTCTAGTTAGATGTCCCTTCACCCCTCCCTTCTGGATAAATTGTTAAATGCAATTGTTTAATGGGGCTGCTTGTGATGGTAGGGTGCTCAACAGTTCGGGGGGCTCACTTCTGGTTTTTCTTATGTTCCTAAGCTCATGCTTCAGGTTTCAGCTGGCCTCCTGCAGGGGTCAGGAAGGGATTTCCCCCCCACACAATGAATTCTTCGTGTGTTTTTTAATCTCCTTTTTCTGAAGCATCCTGGGGGCCACAGCTAGAGACTGGACATTGGATGGGGAAAGCCTGGGCTCTGAGGTGGCATCAAGTCTCCCCTCTCTCAGGTGCTTGGTTGGCTGGTTCTTGCTCCCATGCTCAGGGTCTAACTGATCACCACATGTGGGGTCAGGAAGGAATTTTTCCCAGGTCACACTGGCACTGACCTTGGGGGTTGTTCACCTTCCTCTGCAGCATGTGGCAGAATTACCTGGGTATATGTCATTTAATAATTTCCCTGCCATTGTGGAGGTCTGTTGCACCTGGGTCCCTCCTGTTCTCTGTCTGTGGCACATAATGGTCTAGTATGCTGTGAGCTGTAATACTTTGGTTTAGTTTTAGTTGTTCCATTAGCGTGCAGGTGCTGGGTGCTGATGGTGGCCTGTGATAGGCAGGAGGTCAGACTAGATGATCGGGTGGTCCCTTCTGGCCTTAAACTCTGACTCTCTGTGTATGTCAGTAGTGTAGATGCTCAAGTCCTCAGTTAGCAAACCCAGCATCTGCTAAGATGAGTTCTGCTAACGCTGCAATATAGTTATACCCTAGAACTCCCTTCTTTATCTGGGCCTGATCCAAAGCTTACTGAAGTCAGTGGGAGGGCTCCCACTGATTGCAATGGGCTTTGAATCAGGCTTCTTCTCCTCTGTTGCTGTCTCTCTCCCTTTCTACTTTCCCACACTCTCTTTCCCCAGCCTTCTTTTCCATTCCCTGCCTCCCTCATTTTTTCCCCTTTCATTCCTTTCCTCGCTCTCTGTGATTGGGCCAAAGGTGCTCCAAGACCCAATCTAGCCAAAGAATACATCTTTGTTCCACGCTGGGGTGGGGCAGACAGGTTCCTCATCTCTTGCTGACATAGAAGTTCAACTCCATCATGCAGTCTCCTTTGTGCTTCACATTTTGTTCCAGACAGGTTAGATAGATGCCCAGTTGAGAGCAGGGGCCATGAGTAGGAAAGAGCTGCGTGATCTGCCACTGAAAACACTTATAATCATCAGTGAACTGTAGCAATTTGGGTAACTAGGCCATTTCTCATATGGCCACAGACATCCCCACCCCCAGAACACTGATAAGGGAACTAGATATCTGAGGAACTACTTGGCAGAGCTGGCCACATTTAGAGGGGTAAACCAATTCATCTACAGTAAGGATCAATTTGAACAGCTGCCTGTCTCTCAGACTTGAACCCAAACTGTGCTCAGATCTGGGGGGTTAGATCAGGACCTTCTCTAATTCCAACTTTTGCCCTGCCGCACTTTGAAAACATAATGCACTAGCTACTGCCTGTAACTCTTATTTATTTTTATTTCAGTTGTGGTAGCCGTGAGGAAGCTAGCACTGCATATAAGCCTCTGGATAACTAGGTACAGAGTGGGAGCGCTAGTATAGACGCCACGGTGATGACACTGTGATGGATACTCTCCAAGCCAGCAAAGCAAACACCAGCGTGAATGCCACCTAATGAAAAAAAGCCAAAGAAAAGAATTAAATGTTCTGAATTCATGGCAAACTGGAAAGCTCCTTCTGACAGGAAAACCTAGATTATGTCACTTAAAATTCCTCAGTATGGTCTGTTTCCCTTGGGCTACGTTGTAAACACCTGGGTTGGAAATTAGGAAGCTAAAGTTTGGTTTTGTTTATTTTGGGTAGGAACATTCCTGCAAGAAGGTTGCTGGTGCTGGTGTTATTGTCCTGAGTCTGTTAGGTGAGTTAAGGTGCCCTGAACATTTTGGTTGAAATTTACAAAGTTGCCTAAAGGAGTTGGACATCCAACTCCCACAGAAAATCTATGGGAGTATGTAGACATGCGGACTCACCCCTGCAGCACCTCCTGCTGGTCTCTTAGGGAATTAGCTCTTTTCCCAGCCAGGAGCGCCCTCTGCAGGCCAGTGATCCGCCTGTCCTCTGGCCCCCGTGTCCCTCCCTGGACCCTGGTGCTCTTTTACCTGGGGTGCTGCCCCCTGGCAGTAACCCCTCAGTCTTAGGGTCTCCCCTCCCTGAGGAACCCCCCCCTCTATCCCCACCTCGCCTCAGTAATGGCTACTGCCAGTCATTGTCTAGCCCCCATGCCCTGGGGCAGACTGCAGTATCAGCCTACTCATCATAGGCAAAGGGGTTTGGACCTGCTGCCTTGGCCTACCCCTGGGCTGCCCTCTGCAACCCCCAGTACCTTTTAGCCCAGTGCTAGGCCACAGCCTGGGGCTTTGCAGGCTGGAGCTCCCCAGCGCTGCTCCACTCAGGTACTTTGTGTCTAGCTCCCTGCACCAGGCCCATCTCCCTCTACAAACAGAGAGAGACTGACTGGGCCTCTGGCTCACTGCCTCTTATAGGGGCCAGCTGGACCTGATTGGGGCTTGGCCACAGCTGAGCCTACCTTCCCTAATCAGCCCAGGCTTTCCTTCCCAGCCTCAGCCCTCTCCTGGGCTGTTTCTAACCCTTCAGGGCAGGAACAGGGGTCCACCCCGCTACGGAGTAGGGAGCGTGACTCTTTTAGGTGCCTTTTGAAAGAAGCAATTATACTACCCTGTTAATCTATCATTCCTTAAGAGTCATTGTCTTGCTAAACTTTTCCCCTATATTTTTACTCTCTCTTGAAATGCCAGTATGATTATTGTTGTAGCTCTTACATTACTTTAACTTTCTATGGAATATTTTACCTGCTTTTCCAGATTTTTTTACCTATACGGTTAAGGGGTTCTTGTATAAACCAGGTCCCATGAGCATGCTCTGTACCAGTCTGAAGCAAGAAGGTGAAAGGGACTTTGGATCAGAGACTAAAGACTAAGCTTTTCAGTTCCTTTCCAAGGACAGCTTATGAAATCTTAGAACATCAAGAAAACATCTTAGTAGTTTTAATTTTAACTCCTTATTTTCTGGGAAAAGGATATTCAAAGTATGCCTACATTAAAAAAAAACCCTTTATAATCAATTATAGCAAATTATCAGACAAGGATTGGAAGGCTTGTAAATATTTGCTATTAATGAATTGCAGGGAAATTGGTTACATTGTGATTTGTTTTTCCTATTTATGTTTTTTGACAAAATAGTGAAAAACTAAGCAGAAGTGACCTGGCCAGTACGAGCACAGAATATTGCCATGTTGTTGTAGTTTAATCATGAAGCAAAATTGAATGGGTTTTAAAGTAAGTGTCAGTAAACCTCCTAAGTATGTACAGTCATTACAATTCCATGGATATTGTTAAAAGAGCATCTGGGGAGACCGAGGGGAAAATTGTCTTCAAATGATCTGATAATTAGTGAAGATTGGAATGGTTAGGTGGTATTAAAGAATCAAAAGGGGCCACACTATAAAATGAAATTTGGGATATTCCAATATCCTCCTGAATAAGGGGCTGAACTTTATCGAATATCTAAACCCATTTCAAGGAGAAAGGGATTGACTGAGAGAAGAAACCCCAGTGATATTCTAGATAATCTCCCTTGCAATCTCAGAAAGGGTCAATGTTACTGATTTCATTATAGAACTGAACTTCTAGCTGTGACTCAAGTATTTTTGCATAATTGGTAGCGCAAAAGATGGGTCAGTTTCCATTTGGTACTTAAAGTGTTAATTCATTCCTTAAAAACGGACACATTCTACCGTAGAGCAACTCCACTAAAGGCAAGAAATCTTTGATGCATTAATAAGAAAAAAATTAAATGGAATGTAGACAATGAGGAAAAAATTGGAGCTGCCAAAGTTTGAATTAACAAGGTAAGAGAAAAGCTCTTTAAGGTTTTAAATGAGGCAACTTCATTTTAAACTGTTGATTTGCAAATTCCCGGAGAAACAGGCTAATCTTCCATTTATTTTTAGTAGGAATTTTGCTACAGTAATTATAGGACTAGAGTATTGCAACCCCAAGCATTTACAAAACACGAATCAGGCCCCAGAAGATCATGCGATTGGCTTAAAAATCATGAGGGTTTTTTTAATAATAAATTTTGGTTTCTTGTAATTTGCCTTCTGGGTTTTGAGTCTCTAAGGACTTGGGTCATGTTTTCAAGCTTTTCTCTGAAACCATAAGGACTAGAAGGTTTTTTTAAATGAAAACTGAGATTGTCACCTAATCACATACTCTAGATCTGGAGCTTTAAGAAACAAAGCAAATATCACAAAACTGGTAAAATTGTGTATTTTGGCAACACTTGGACTAAAGAATCAATTCCTTGGTGATGATTACTAATGTATAGAAGGAGTGTAAGTTACCAAGTTATGAAAACTGGCATGAGTTATTTCTGATATAAAAACAGGCCTTAGTGCAGGATAGTTAGGGCCTGTGTCTTAGGCCTTGTCTACACTACAGGACTATTTCGAATCTACTTAATTCGAATTTGTGGATTCGACCTTATGAAGTCGAATTTGTGTATCCATACTAAATACACTAATTCGAACTTCTGAGTCCACATTCACGGGGCCGGCGTCGACTTTCGAAGCGGTGCACTGTGGGAAGCTATCCCACAGTTCCCGCAGTCTCCGCTGCCCATTTGAATTCTGGGATTTCCCCCCAATGCATGCTGGGGGAAAAAATGTGTCGAGGGTGGTTTTGGGTAACTGTCGTCATTGAACCGTCAATCACGCCCTCACTCCCTCCCTCCCTGAAAGCGCCTGCGGGCAATCTGTTTGTGCACTTTTCTGGTCAGTGACAGCGTGGACGCCACAGCACTGCAAGCATGGAGCCCGCTGCGATCCTCACCGTTTTCTCCTCCTCGCACTTTATCGTCCACCTCTTCCACATTCAGCTGCTGAGAAATTGGGCTACTTTTCAATGGTTCTGCAAGCACTGGGGGACCATAGGGGCCTTTTTACCAACATGAACGTCGTATGGCCGGGCAAGGTTCCTGATGCGTGTGTTCTCAGGAACTGTGGGCTGCTCAGACGCCTGCTGGAAGGTAGTTTCTTCCCGTACCACGAAATAACTGTTGTGGATGTGCATTTGCCTATAGTGATCCTCGGTGACCCAGCCTGCCCGCTAATGCACTTGCTCATGAAGCCCTATACAGGCGCCTGGGACAGCGACAAGGAACTCTTTAAATACCAGCGAGCAGCGAGCAGCGTGACCTGTGACTGTTCGGTTTCTTTACAGAGAAGCTGAACCTGCCCCTGTTTCTTTACCCAGTTACTGTTGACTCTCCTCTTCGGTTAAATACCCCGTTCTCCCCGTTTCCTCCACTTCCAAGACACGTGTAAAAATAAAATACATGTCACACTGTTACTGAGGAGAGGTTTCTTTATTCATGACTTTTCGTTAAAGGGTCGAAACTGGAACGCAGACTGCGGTGGGTAGGGTGTGCGCTGATGTAAAGACCACCTCTAAACTCAAGGAATGACAGGCTCCTGCTCCTACAGCGGTCCGCATTGCCAGACTGCTTGTTTCAACGGAGCCTGCCATCCCTCCTTTTTGGGATTCTGTGTGCGGGGGGCTATGTGGCCTTGTGGCGGAGGAGGACGGATACAGATTCCTCTGCTGCGTGACTCAGCGGTCCACAACAAGGACCGCTGTATAAGATCTGTACCCGCCCTCCCCCGCTAAAAAGTCACATCCCCACCGCCCACACAGAACCTGGAAACCACCTCCCATACCGACCACGGTGCCTGCTGACTGCACTGTGTGTGTTACCCGCTGCTGATCCGGCCCCCGTGTCTGTACCCTGCAAAAGGTGCCTGTCCTATGCAATTAGCAACGCACTTCCCCACGCACCCCATTCAAACACAGTCTTCAGTGAGGAAACATGACGGAAACAGTACTTAACAGCAAAGTATTTTTATTACTTAAGTACACAGTTATGGGATGGGACTGGGATTGGGACTTGTTTGAGTCCGGAAGGGAAGGACTTATGCAAACGTAGGGTATGAGAGCTTTTGGTTACTTGAGCACTCTGCTGGGGTGCAGTGACAGTATTCACGGCCCAGGGCGGGCATCCTCCTGGTTATTTAGGGTGAGGGGGGTATGTGACTTTGTGGCGGGGGAGGGCGGTTGCAGAGATACTGCCGGGGGCTCTGTCCTGCAGCGGTCCTGCAGAACATACACAAGTCGCCGGAGCGTGTCCGTTTGCTCCCTCAGTAGTACAAGCATTGCTTGACTCGCCTGCTTGTGTTCCTCACGCCACCTCTCCTCCCATTCGCTGTGTGAGCGCTGGTACAGAGAGACTTTCTCCCTCCACTGCCTCTGCTGGTCCGCCTCAGCTAGGTAGCAGCCCACACATTCATCGAAAATCGTGTCCCTTGTCTTTTTCTTTCGCCGCCTAATCTTCGCCAGCCTCTGCGAGGGGGATGCTGTGGAAGGTCTGGAGACAGTGGAAGCTGTGAGATGGGAAACAGTTAGTTAATTCCTTGCAATGATACTTTTTTGCGAACAATTAACTGAGTCTAGGCTGTCTCTGTGAATTTTTTGTTGAGACCCCTGTGCCTGCTGTTGCACAAATCATTTGCGCGGTGGATTCTGGGTAAATGTCGCCAGTCATTCCTTCCTCCGGGAAAGCAAGGGCAGACAATCATTTCGATCACGTTTTCCATGAAATGCCCTGGCACACGCCATAGCGTGGCAACAATGGACCCTATTTTGCCTTTTGTGTATGTCACCGTATGTGTACTGTATGCCGCTGACAGAGGCGGACCAGCAGCGCTACACAGCAGCATGCTTATGCTTTTGCATGACAGCAGCGATGGTTACCAGGCATACTGCACCGTCTACCATACCATGAACTGGTAAGAAGACGGTAATAAGATGGTCATGGTTACCTGTCCTTTTGCACTGCGCCATTTGGTGCTGTCATAAGTGCCCCTGGTCGATCAGCCAGGGGCGCAAAAGCAAAATTTGGGAATGACTCCCCGAGTCAATCCCTCCTTTTTGGGTATCTAAAAATAGAATCAGTCCTGCCTAGATTATGTGCAAGTGTACTAGAGAACCACTGTATCATACAACCAGAGACCACAGCTGCTCTCTGTCCAATCCTGCATAAATTTTGAGCAGAACGCTATTCACAGGGTGTGCTCCTGAAACAACCCCAGCTGTTCATTCCGTTCTTCCCCCAGCCTTCCTGGGTTCCAATACCATTGTCCCCCCACTTGTGTGATGAAGTAATATAGAATGCATGAATAAGACACAGGTAGTCGTTTGTGAGAAATGAGTGGAAGGAAGCCTCCAGCTGCAATGATAGTCCAGAGATGACATTAAGGGGTGTGGAGGAGGGAGCCACTCATCCCTCTGCTAGTCCAGGGGCAATTGAATCTTTTCTTTACAATGAAGGGTGGGGGCTGATGGATCTCAGCCCCCTGTTGCAATGATGAGGACGGTTACCAGCCATACTGCACCATCTACCATGAAAAATTAGCAACAGGCGGCCTTGACTGACCGGTCCCAAGCAAGTTGGTACGGTTGTCATGGTTACCAGCCCTTTTGCACTGCCCCATGTGCCAATAGGCTGATGATGAGGATGGATTTCCATCGTTTTGTACCATCAGCCATCCATAGCGTGGGGGGAGCAAGGATGTTGGTGTTGAGTGCTGCACCATCGCGTCTATCTGCAGCATTCAGTACAGATACGGTGACATGTAAAAGAGTCAACAGAGGATTGTTTTCCCTTTAACTTCTGAGGGTCGGGGGGGTGCGTAAATTGCCGAGCTATGCCCCAACCCACCGCGGACACTGTGTTTGACCCTAGAAGCATTTGGAGATCAGCCAAGAATGCAAATGCTTTTCGGAGACAGCAGGAACTGTGGGATACCTTGCGTCCTCATTCCCCCCTCCCTCCATGAGCGTCCATTTGATTCTTTGGCTTTCCGTTACGCTCGTCACGCAGCTGCGTGCTGAGTCTGTGCTATGCCGTCTGTCCGTTTATTTATTAAAAATACTTTGGACCAGGCGTAACGTAACATTTCTTCCCCTACTTAGATGCAGGAGTCTCCGAGCGAGATCACCGTGAGGACGGGCACTGAAGGAGATAGAGAGCGCATGCTGCGTGAAATCTAGCATGAACCACGGACCTATGCAGCCGTGCTCTGGGAGGCAGTGCTCCCTGAATACCGCATGAAAGCCTCGCGCGGAAAAGTGTGCTATCACGGAGCACCCAATAAGGCAGCTCTCCCCAGGAACCTCCTGCTGATGCTTATCGATTAACGGCAGGAGAGCTTCGTGGCGTTCTCCCAGGAGGATTTCTGTTCTATCACCATATATACAGAGACCTCCTTTTCACACACTTCAGATTCCTGTTATATTAAGAATAAAAGTTAACATGGTTAAAGCACTTACCGACTGCTCCTACCCCTGATTCAGGATCCGGGTTCCTGGCCGGGGAGGGTTGTTGGGGGATCTCCGTGACGGTGATGAAGAGATCCTGGCTGTCGGGGAAACCAGCGTTGTAAGCGCTATCGCCTGCCTCGTCCTCCACAAACCCTTCCTCATCTTCCCCGTCCGTGAACATCGTCGAGGAACTGTCCGTCGACACTGTCCCATCATCAGAGTCCATGGTCACTGGTGGGGCAGTGGTGGCAGGCTCCGTAGCGTCCGTTTGCCGCTTTGATTTTTTGGTAGCCTTGTCTGGGGTCCTTGATTTTCACGCGGCGCTGCGTTGCATGACGGCTATATCCTCTGTCTGTATCATGGCTTTGGAGACCTTCTCCTAGGTCTTTGCATTCCGTTCGTTGGAGCGCAGCTCCGAAAGCACAGACTCCTCGCCCCACACACCGATCAGATCGAAGAGTTCCCGGTCAGTCTATGCCGGGTCCCTCTTTCTATTCAGAGATTACATGAACTCCTCTGCTGGAGAGCTCTGCATTGCTGCCGGTGCTGCGGAGCTCGCCCCGATGTGCAACCAGAACGTCAGATTCAAACCGCCCAGACAGGAAAATGAATTCAAATTTTCGCGGGTCATTTCCTGTGTGGCTGGGCAGAGAATCCAAGCTCGGGCTGCTGTCCAGAGCGTCAACAGAGTGGTGCAGTGTGGGATAGCTCCCGGAGCTACTAAGTTCGATTTCCATCCACACCTAGCCTAATTCGAACTAGCCATGTCGAATTTAGCGTTACTCCACCTGCCGGGGTGGAGTACCAAATTCGAACTAAAGAGCCCTCTAGTTCGAATTAAATGGCTTCCTGGTGTGGACGGTTGAGCGGTTAGTTCGAATTAACGCTGCTAAATTCGAATTAAAGTCCTAGTGTAGACCAGGCCTTAGAGGCCAACTCCATTTGAAGTCAATGGGAGCTGCGGTTACTTGGTAGCTCTGAAAGTCAAGGTCAGGGTGTGTCAAACTGGGCACCCAAAACCAGAGACCCAATTTGATAATATGGCTTCAAATCATAGTATTAGTATCCAGGAGAAGAATAAATTTTATTTATTCTTCATCATCTCAAAACCTAAACTCTTGAGACTTTACACCAGGATTTTCAGAGGAGCCTAAACTAGTACGTTCGGCACCTAACTTGAAATTTCATGGGAGTTGGACACCTAACTTGCTTAGAATCCTTTGAAAATGTCAGCTTTTGGGTCTTTCTCCACGTTACAACCTTTCCTCCAGATCTAAATGTTCATTATTATTCAAAAATGAACTTTCTTAGTCATTCTGGTGTCCAAGATTGCTTTCACCATGTAAACGAGTGCATATATACCCACTCTGCTCCCAAGTGGACTGTCATGGTAGCACTAACAGATATGTAAACTTTAGCCATTCATCTTAATGAAGTATGAATTTCAAAGCCTAGCGGAGACCCAGTGTGCTACTGAATCAACTTTAATTACAGGGCAGAGCTAGAGCTGTTTTGGGTTTTGATGGAAGCCTCAGGCCAGAAAAACCCACAAAATCAAAAGCAGACCCTGTTATCTGATGCCAGCTCAGCAGACTTAAGTAGGGAAAAAGCCAGGCATAGCAGCAGTTTTTCACCTTTTATGAAACACTAGTTCAACAGATGTGCCACTTAGCCTCTGAGTGGCAATCAATGTGCTGTTGCTGTGGTTTCCAGATGGTAGAACTGTATGAACATCTGAACATTCCCCACCCTTTGTTAAAAATGGAAAATTCTCAGAGGCAAATTTTTATTTTCCACATAATTGGTCTCAGCACATAGTGTAGCAAGATCATTCGTTTCTCATTCAGCACCATCAGGGTGGCTTAAAGGAGCTGGTCTTCCACAATCTACTCTGACAGTATCTTCTAGGAGTAGATAGGCAGCAATCTTCCCATTTCAGTTCAGCAGTTACTCCACTGAGGGCTTGCCTACACAGCGCTCCGCAATGCACACTAGAGGGGTGTGAATTCTAAAGCTCACCAACATGTTGTACGCGAACTGGCCCACATGGACCCTGCCAGCACAAATAGCACTGTACTCTATTATCATGCACTTTTAGTGTGCGTTGGCAGGGTCTACATGGACCAGTTAGTGCACAATGTATTGATGTGCTTTAGAAATCATACCCTTCTAGTGTGCACTGCTGCATCGTGTAGACAAGTCCATAGTCCCACTTTTTGGCCTCTAGTCTTCTTATTTGCAGTATAAAATGCTGCATTAGATTGATAGAAGCCATATAAATATGTTGCCTCTTCCTTTCTCTACCAAGAATTGATTAGCAGAATAACCCTCTCTAAGGTCTTGATTCAACAAAGCACTTAGGAACATGCTTAACATTGAGCACAGGTTTAGGTGTTTTGCTGAATTGGGGACTGAACTGCATATTCCTAATTCTTTTTAAAAAGTATATCTTAGCCCATTAATTTACATGTAAAAGCAAACAGCTTCCTGCAAAAATATTTGGCAGATAATGGCAATCAAGCTAATAAGATTCCAGTCCACATTATATGGCTTTCTAATAGTTTGGGAGCACTGTGTCTAATTAATTTTTATTGGGTTTCCCAGTTTTAACTTAAAAACAAAACAAACCCACATAGAAGCAAAAATCTGAGACTGGATTTGTATGAAATCTGCTCCCCAAATACAAAAATGTGCAATAGTAGCATTGTTAAAAAGTAGTTTGGTGGTGGTAGTGGAGCCCTGAAAGCCCCTCACCGTCCCAGGTAGCTCATCTCAGGGGTACCTATTCAGCAAAGCATTTTAGCACATGCTTAACTTTATGGTTAAATTGAATTGGAGCCAGGGAATGTTGGGATAATGGAGGGAAACAATTTTTGTATATAAATAAAGGAGCCCATTAAAAAAAAATCTAAGAAAAGATTTCTGGTGTCAAAATATGAGTCAGAATTTTTCTACAAGTAAACATCTACATTTCCACCATGCTCCAGCAAAGCACTTAGATAGCATGCTAGATTAGCATCTATGTTCATATTTTGGTCAAGAGGGCAGGAGAAGACGAGTGCCAGTAGAAGGCTATCCAACAAAAACAAGGGTTTTTTTTACTGTAATAGTGTACAGAATGGCCTAGCTATGATGGATTTAGCAGCCATAACGGAGAGATTCAGAACCAAAGTGCAAATAATTACAGAAATGAAAGAACCTGTTTGAACTGGTTGTACCTGGGCTTTAGTACTAGCAGTTACTGAAATAATAGCAAAAAAAGAAAAAAAGAAATCTACTAAACAGGAACACTGTCCTGTAAAATAAATATAATTTACCATCATTGTACATATTTTAATGGTTTAGGAAATATACATATCCCAGTTGCAAGTAATACTTTGAACATACACATTAAATACTCAAGTTATAGATGTGTATAGATTGGTGGGGAACATCATTAAGCAACAAAATCATTCATTTTAATACAATGATTTATTAGGAAAGAATTTTTCTTTGGCAGTGGAGAAGTAAAGAAGGCCCTTTAAAACAGAAAAATATACGGCCTTTGTGTTTATACGTACTCTATATTGACAGATTCAGTTGACAGTGTGAGAAACTCACAATGTCAGAGAAGAATGTTTTTCATGTGAGAGCTAGAGATGAGCCAGCACAAAAATATCCATGTACCCAAGGATACGCCAAACCACTGTGCTGCTGGGGCATCATTCCCAGAAGCAAGACCATTTTTAACTTGTGAGGAGCCCTCCTTCAAGCCTACAGCTAGTGCTCCTGCAACACCCTGCATTGCAGTTGAAAGAAGCATGATGCTGGGTAGAGCTGGTTGAATAGAGAAAAAATAATCTGTGAATATTTTTGGAAATGAATGGCAATATTGTACCATCTTAGTTCTGAATGAAAATCAGTGACACAATATGGTCCCAAAACACCAGGTTCTGCATACTGTGACTAGCGGCCTCATGTTTAACCCAAATAAATGTGTACGTCTCTAAAGTGCCACAAGGACTTCTCGTTGTTTTTGCTCATGCTTAACGTTGCTCTCACTGTTTGTCATGAAGCATATTTGTTACAAACTTGGTCTTTTTATTTTGGTTACTAAATTGTTTGTGCCCTCATCCTAATTTTCTTTTAAATGTATTAATTGTTCATAACTATTTGCTAAATAGTTTGGAAGAAAATGTATTGCTTTTGGGATGTTGGTGAGATTATTTGCTGTTCAATAGTTGTTAGTTGGGGTTGGTCACTTAAGGTGCATAGGATTGTTTCTGCTCCCTAAGTAGATGACTGGAACCTTAAAACAGGGGAATAATAAATAAAGCACTTTCCGTACAAATAACCAGTTCTAATTCTGTATCTGTCCCCTTCAATTTAATACTAAGCACCTCACAACCATTAATGACTTTATCCTTACAATACCCATCAGCACTTTTAGTTTGCGAAAATATTCTTCAGTGGGTTTTTGGGTGCTATTCCCGCCTCCCCCCCCACACACACACTATCACACCAGCTCTGGCCATAAATTTTATTTGTAAGGACTCACCTAGCCACTGGTGAAAGTTTAAAAAATGTTTAGCACACTTGATTATTTGATCCAAACTTGGATGGGTTTGGAAACTGAATCTGGATGTTTATGTTGACGGTTGGTCCCATTGCTATACAAAATCTTTACGTGAGCAATGCAGAATGAAATATAAAATCTTATACATGAGCAACAGAGAATGGAAAAGCAGAAGAGCATGAACTTCTTTCTGAGACTGTATAGACCTGATTTGAAGATTTTCTTCTTAGTCCTCCCAAATATGATTTTGGAGCTCCTTCTTGCACTGTCTCACTTGAACGTCTCCCCCTAAATCCTCCAGGTCAGACATCATGCCCTGTTGCTCAATTATTTCCTTATCGTCAGAGGCATTCTCCTTTAAGCATGGCTAAGGCAAGAGCAGACCTCCCACAGTATGTAATGATCCATGGCCACAAACACGCATGCACCAAAGACAGCTGCCAACTGTCTATTGGTGGCATCAGCAGCATTCACAATTAGTATCCTCAGCTCCATCACTACAAGTTCCTATGAGTTATTTGTTAGTGTATCAGTTATATTCCAGCAAAGAGCACTGATATATGTAAAATAAAAACTAATACCTTAAATACTCTCTTCCATTTTAGATACAGGTTATTCTGGGCTCAGAGCAAATCGTCTGGAGATTCTAAACTCACACTAACAACCAAGTAATTGTCCTTAATTATTCACGCCAGGGTAAGAGCCAACCCAAGTGCCTATTGTACATGCAGCATTACTAAGGGGCAGTGGGAGTCACACTTAACACCTTTGGCTCTCTAAGTGTATGTCATTGGCAGGGGTGGCTCTAGGTATTTTGCCGCCCCAAGCACGGGAGGCCGGCTGCCTTCGGCGGCACGCCTGCGGGAGGGTGCCCGGTCCCACGGATTCGGCGGCATGCCTGCGGGAGGTCTGCTGAAGCCGCGGGACCAGCGGACCCTCCGCAGGCAAGCCGCCAAAGGCAACCTGCCTGCCGCCCTCGCGGTGACCGGCAGAGCGCCCCCCGCGGCTTGCCGCCCCGGGCACGCGCTTGGTGTGCTGGGGCCTGGAGCTGCCCCTGCTCATTGGCTAGGAAATGAAAGAGGAAGCACCCCTAGGAAACTTAGTACAGTGAAGTGTAATGCATCATTCCACCTTCTCCAGTTTTCCCGGCAGGTTTCATTTTTAGAGCTCACCAAATAGTGCAAAACAGGTTTCACAAACACTTCGAATTCTGCACCGTTGTGCAGTTGTACAGTTGGTCACAATTTGCAAACATTTGTCTGATGGTATTTTTCTTCACACCCGTGTTTGGGGATTGGCTGCCCTTATTATGAATAGTATTATGATATTTGCATGCAGACCAGAGTATTCATATGTGAACAAGAATATTATTTGTTCTCCTGTTTAAAATGTTTGTCAACCAGTCAGGGAGCAGGAACAATACCGTCATTTAGGTGACCTACCATGAATAACAAATAGTTAAATTGAATAGTTTGTGGAAAAACTCTTAAGTGAACAATTGTTTACCTAAACTATCTGGGCGAATACTTATAAATAACATAGCAGCAGAATATAAGAATCGGTTTGTTAAGAATTTACAAACATTAAAGAGGACTAAATTTGTGAGTGCATGTTATTAGCAATGATTAACATCACCAGATCCAACAGTCATTTACTGATGAAATATTGGGTATAATGCATAAGCCTGGGTAGTATAAAAGATCATCAGTAACAATGGGATAATTCATGTGAAGTATTATAGATCAAAAGGGGATCCCTAATAAAAATTGTTACCATATCCTTGCCCATCATTAATTAACAGACATCATAAAAGCACAGGGTGGGATTTTCGAGTGCTTGGTGTTGGCCTAACGTTGTTCCCATTGAAGTAGAAAAAAGAAAGAAAAAATCTTACATTGACTTTAATGGGAGCAGAGTTAGATCAGAGTTGAGTGGTTCTAAAAATCCAAACCCTGCTCCCTCCCTTGAGTACATAGAAATCACAAGGTTCATATAAGAAGTGATTCTCCCCTATTAATAGTGAGAGTTCATTTTCTCTTCTTCAAACACTTGCCCACCATTGAAACCCCATTTGGGGATTACTAAGGTGAAGAATCCTAGCAATAGAAAACATACATGTGTAACTAGCAAAATGTTTTCGGGAGTAAGAAAGTATAAAGATATATTTTAAAATACTCTCCGGGCATGTTCATGGCACAGTATACATGAATTTAAACTGTATTTTTCCATTTCTGTTTTCGTATCTATAAATACATTGTATTTTTGCTGATTAAACATTTTAGTGAGAAAATTAGGGAGGGAAGTGGGGAAAAAATACCCAAGATGCTTCTTTGGAGGCATGTCCTTCATGTTGCCAAATAAGGAACATGAAGCCTGGTAGATTACTCCTATATGAAACCAAACCGTAGTAAATCATTGCTTTTCAAAACCATCCCTGCTAGTTTTGTGGGGAGAGCGGAAGGGTCACTCCACTCAGATATTGCTGCTACTCTGAAACTGGAGTTAGCAACACCCAAAAGCCCCATGCTTTATTTAGTGGCAGCTGGTCTCTCCAGTAATCTCAATGTTTGGTGCCTGAAAGGTGGCTGAAAATTATTGCCAGCGCTATAAATGTTAGTGTCTGGAATTGATAAACTCGGCAGAGCAGTAGCATGGTATTTTTTTTAATTGCCAAAGCTTTCTAAAGCTAAATCTAGGGTATCCCTTTTGGGGACACAGTTTGTATGTAGAGTTTTAATTATTATTTTTGTAGCATGGTGAAAGAAGAATGAATTTTTGTTCTCTGTGCCTCATGGCAGGTCAAGGCAGTGATTGTCATTTTGACAGCCTTAAGCCACTGGCTCTGTTATATGGTTGTGTTTCCACACCCTAGAGCTATTCTGAAAGGAAACCACAATTCCAGAAATAAGAAGAGAAAAGAAAAACAAACAAGCACTCATGAAAGTGAGAGAGGGTGGCTTGTTTATTATAATCATCTTTTTTAATATATGCTACAGATCTTTCACCTTTTTCATAGTGGTCTTTACAAATATAGGGCAGATTGTGAACCCCTTACTCAAATTCAAAGGGGCTGATCCTGAGCTGTTATAAACTGTCACAGCCTCATGGATTTTAAGGTTGTGATTATCTAAGTCTGACATCCTATATAGCATAGGCCATAGAATTAAATCCAGTTCAATAACGTATCAAGCAGTGACTCATTTGAGTAGTTTCACTGAAGTCCCATGAAGAACTGCTCACTTGTGTGAATAAGACAATCACAATCTCCCCCATCATTTATAGAAATGCCTACAGCAAATGAGTTCATCCACCATAACCAAATGAACTTAAATGGACCTGCCAAGGAATACATGTACAGTAGCTGAGTAACCGTGTGATCCTGTTCCTTTCACTGTTTTCTTTCCCGCCCCACTGTTACCTCTGTTGTTTGTTACTGTCACAAATTGTCTGTCAGTCACTGTCTGCCTGATGTCTAATTAGATTTTAAGACTTTTGGGGCAGGGACCACTGGCCTGATTTCCAGAGGTGCTGAGCATCCTCAATCCGCACTGATGTCAGTGGTAGCTGTTTGTAAAGATGCCAGATTGACAGCCTTGGATGTGATGTTTTCCTGACCTGGTAATGATTTCCATTTTTTTGTGGGGGTATATCCTGAAGACCGCATCTGTGCACCTAACTAACTGTCTAGTCAGCAAGAGTCCATTAGAAGAAGCCAATTTTACTGGTGATACTCACAATTTCTAAAAAAGAATGGCAACACAATCTTTCTCCAAGATCTAACTGCCTATACATTTAGTTCAACATCACTTGTAAGACTATCTGTAATAGGACTATGGAGAACTATTATATTAGAGACCAAACTTCCTCTGCCACCTCAGTAGTACAGTCCCTCCAATGTTGCTCCACTAATATGCCTCAATTCTGACCTATAGAGGCCAACTACAGCAGAGAATGTTGTGGTCATTACACCAACAAGCGTATCACTTAGTGCCACATGTGTTTTCTGTCATGTGATAGACTCAGTAGAGACCGAACTGGTGCTACCTGCTAAATTCACATATTCCACCAAACCACCCCTTTCTTTCTAATGCACGTCACCCTGGGACGTTCTAGTACTACAGCAAATAGATGAGGCTGAAGAGTAGCTGGAAAGAATGAACAGGTTACAGATAACAGTGATACGAGGCAGCAGTGGGAAATGCCTTTGACACAGCATGGTAAACAACAATCTTTCTTATAGCTCTGATTAAGAAATTACAAATGTGTAAAGAAAATTTGAAATATTAATTACGCTAAGATTCTGCAGTGCTAGGCTACAAGGCACAGTTACACAATGTCATTGAAACATTCTGGAACGATTTGAATTTGAAACAAATTCATCTCCAAGTGACACCCAAGTCACTGGGGTTGCACAGGTGTCAGTGAAAACAGAATTTGAACCACAGGCTGCAAATGGAGAAGGCAAATATGCTTGTTCATGCAACACAATATTCTCTTTCATTATGAAAAGCTTAACACTAATGAAATTAGGCAACCACCAAAGCAAATTATGTAGAGTCCTTTAGAAAGCTACAGTACTTATTCTGGAATACTATTGGAGAGGTATCTTTTCTGCTGTGGTTGTTACCATTTACCAATTTAGTTTTAGTTACTTGAATCATCGGAATTATTTTCACTGATACCTGTTTGTAGGCTATTTCTCTGTTTTGCCGGCGGCTGGTATCTGATGCCTTTGGAATGTCACTATTGACTTATTGAACTCTACTGTCTTGTTTCATTGGATTCACTGGAATTACTGGAGCTGATGGATTCACTGGAATTACTGGAGCTGCTGGATTCACTGGAATTATTGGAGTCACTTGAGGCACTGGAATCACTAGAATCACTTGAGGCACTGGGGTCGCTGGAGTCACTTGAGGCACTGGGGCTGATGGAATCACTGGAGACACTAGTATTCTGATGAGCAGATTTACTCTTTGATTCACTGGGAATACTCTTGCAGTGTTTTGGAGTGGATTGTGCAGAGTTGCTATTGCTTTCTTCCTGCTGACTAGAGTTAGAGTCAGCACTATCACCAGCATTACCTGGATCAACCCTTTGCATGCCTTCATCGTTAAAATAACAGTTGTCTGAATGATGGTGGCCATTATCCATATCCTCATCCTTTTCCCCTACATTAAAGCCACTGTCACTGTGGGCTTCTATGACATCTTGTTTGTCAGTGGAGAGCTCTGCATCCTCAGGTGCAAAACCCTCTTCTGCCCATGCTGAACCATAAATGCTGTTTTTCCCTGGCAAATGTTCAGATTGATTCTGTTCACTGCTGCGGTTTGTGTTCACATGAAGGTCTAAATGAGGATGGTTAATTCCTTTCCCTGTGCGGAGCTCAGCATTTTGATCAATGTTTTGTGTTCCCTGGGTATTAGCAGGGTCCTCAGGGGCTGGTTGATTATTGGATTTATCCTCATAAGCCCCCTGGGGATTGTTAATATCAATTGCAGACACCTCTCCAGTTTGATTGGGTCCTCTTGTATAATTACTGAATTTTGCTCCTTCTGGGTGCCCATCGTTTTCATTCTTGCCATTCTGTTGGTTCCTCCCAGCATTCCCAGAGCCATTGCTTAAGATTTCTTTGTTTGCATTAATGGCATTAACATTGGCAACATCTTCCACATAGCCACTTCCAAGCAAATTTATGCTTCTTTTGATCTGTCAAGAGGACACAGTCCAAACTATATTATGTTTCTAAAGCACAATGAAGGAATAGGATATCTTACCTAATGCAATAAAGTACCAGAGTACTAAAGAAAAAATCCACTTAAAAATACAAATTAATTACCATTTCCTCTGTTGGAAATGGAATAGTCACCTGCCAAATTACCAGTGTTTGGTGACAATCTATATCTTCTCTTTAGCCCTGATTCCGCAAATCCATCCCTGTTCAACAAAATACTGAAACGTATTTAAATCCAACTGACTTTAATGGGACTTAAGCACATGTTTGAGTGTTTTGCACCATCTTGCTGAACTGGAGTCTGTGTGACTTCAATTTACTTCCAGTAGCCAGCATTAAGTAAGGGACCAAATGGACTTCTCTTACAGTTCAGCAAAACATCTAATACTGTTGACAACAATTTAAAGATTTTGCAATTTCACTAATACAGTAGGCACATTGAAAGCACCAACTATTTATTTTTGCTTCAGATTAAAGTGAAAATAGATTTACAGCGGTGTAGTAGAGATCAGAATCTGGCCTCATAAGCCTGATCCTGTAGTCCATTTCCAGCTTTCCCTGGGTAAGGACTGCAGGACTGAGTCTCATTTTCTGAAGGCTGGGAAAATGCAGTGCAAAAGAAATAGTTTAGCTAAAAGGTAATGAAACCTGCCCCATTATCAGACAGGTAGAAGACTCGGATATTGTAACAAGGCCAGGTAAACCTTTGACCAGATTTTTAACACAGTCTCTTCCCTCCAGGAGTCTCTCCTATTGCCTCAAGAGGAGCAGCTTGATTACGGACTTATCATGTTTCAAAATTGAAAAGTTAAATTGATGTATAGTTAGAGATGGGAAAAAGCATCAATTGATTGCTATGCACATTTTTTTTTTGCAAAGAGGAGATGTTAGTAAAACAAAGCATCAAAAGACATTATGAATGCAAATGTTAAAATGTGCACCAGTCAGATAAAAATGAAAAATTCAGATAATTTTAAACTGTTTCTTTGATGCAGTAGATCAGATCAAGAAAAAAAAAGTTGTTCCTTTTATATTTTGCAAGCTGCACCAGATGTATTGTGTTATTTAAGAGTCTTAGGCAGAATCATAAATAATAATTTGGCTACGGGGTACAAAAGGGAAGCATAATCCAGTCAATTAAGTAATGACCATTTACAACTAGATCATGAAGTCCTTGTAATCGCCAACTCTCATTGATTTCAGTGGCAGCTAGGCTAATACAAGGGTCAATGGAGCACCTCTCATACACAAAGATGCAAATCACTGGATAATACCAATAACGCTGGTAGTGTTTAATGTTTGGGGGTAAGGGTCCATACTTACTGGAGAAGCAAAGGATATACCTAGCACACTCATAAACAGAAGCAGAGTATTCATGCTTGGGACTACTTCCTGCAAGAAATGGAAAGTATGTTATTTCTTATCAATGCCCATGAATATTTCACAATATAATAAAGCAATAATATTTGATCAGCACAGGTGGGCACTTTGTCAAACGTGTGTTTTAATAGAGCTGGTTGATTTATTCATTGCCGTAACAGAGTGGCAGAGCTCTCCTTTTCACCCACCCTATAAGCACGAGTTGGGACCTTACAGGGAGAGGCTGACTGAGCCCTGCTGGCTTAGTGAACCAGCTGTGGCTTGTTGATGTCGGCCTCCATTTAGTGGAAGTGGTTCTCTGGATGGAAGGTGATGGAACCTAGGGCTGAGAGACTGAAGCAAGGCTGAGGTTTATGTTTGGTATTATCAGAATGGTTGGACTAAGTAAAGTGTATTTAGATTCTGTTCGGAACAAGGAGGAAGCTCCGCGTATCTACCCCAATTCCAGTTTGAACTGTCTTCCAACGTACAGCTTAGGTCTCGTTATATTGGCTGTGTCTAATTTCAGTTGATGCAGGACAGTGTCTTCTTCATCATGCAGGCTAGCGGCATCTGAAAGTGAGTATTATTATTTTCTGTGGGTTGGGTTCTTTTCCCACCGTTGCTTTCTTCTTTTTGTCTTACTCCACCAGGTTTGCAAAGGGATACTGACAAACGTGGCAAATAATGCCCAACTGGCCTGCCTGGGATGAGCTCCTCCTGCTTTTTTATGAGTTTGGTCTCAGTTCTGAGATCAGGAACAGTCTTTACTGGTAAAAAGCAGAAGTGAAGCAGAAGTTTCACTTGTCATCCTGCAGCAATGTTGTCATAGTTACAGGGCTAGCTACACCTGACTCCCTTTCTTTGGTCTTTCTGAGTGCACCCGTCTCAGGTCTCAGGTCTCATTCCTTCACCTCTCTCAAGGTGGAATCCCACAGTTCTCCCACTCTTGAACCAGACCAAAAGGTTCCTTATTCTGTGTATTTACTGTGTTTACCCAGCAGGTCTGTTTGGGGTCAGTCCTGCAAGTCTTCTCTTTAGCTGCTTGTGACCAGCAGTGAATCCAGTAACCCAAAACCGTCTTCTTAAAACAAAGATTAATCTTAACAGTAAGAACAAAGCATAATATAAGAGAAATGGATTTATAAAACAACAAAATGTCTGTTTATGCATGTCTATTTTACCTGGAGTTCTAGGCAAGTCAGTTTTATCCCAGATCCTTAATCTCTGGGGATCAGGCCTCTCTGTTTCCTAAAAATAACTACCCCAGAAAGAGTCACTTTTTTTTAATCCATCCAAGTTTCTGCTCTCTCTTCCTAGGCTTCAACTTACTGCCCCAAACCAGTTTGGTGAGCTCTGCAGGTGTTCAAGCCAGGGCATCAAAATGAATAGCTCTTGTCTTTTCTCTAGTGTTTGTCGAGAAGTGTATATCAGGACCCAGCCTCGCACCTCCACCCATGTGCATTTCCCGACAATCCTGCCTTTGAATTAACTCAAACTAGACTGACAGTACACATTACCATACCCCAGTCAAGATATAATAGTCATAAATTATTACAGGCAGCTCCAAATCTGTCACATATGTAACTTGTGGTTTTCCATGTTTTCCCACAGACCAGTCATATACTTTCAGTCTCAATTATTTTGTTTTCCTTGATCTAAAATAACAATAAAGAGGAACAAAAGTACCGTCTCTGTGGGAGAGAACTCTGTGTGTGTGTGTGTGTGTGTGTGTGTGTGTGTGAGTGAGAGAGAGAGAGATCTGAAGAGGCTGCAGCAAAGCTGAGATCTAAATGGCTGTTGTCTCTGCACACAGACAAAATTCCTAGAAATTTAAAGGTGCAGTCCACACAAAAAAAGGGATCACAGCTACATAGCCTCATCCGCCACATAATTCATAGGTGGAGCCAATGTGTAGTTAGAAATGGACTCTGCGTGTGAGGACTGCTAATCTGTTATTTCTTTTCTTTGTTAGGCATTAGTGGTATTAGTACGAGAGCTCTGTTTGGCAAGTACCAGGCTGTTTACAAGAAGTCTCATGCAAATCCTCTTTGTTTCTCATGTGCTAGTCTTACAAAGCCTTTGGACAAGAAAATGCATTTAAAAAAATATCTTTGGGAAGCACCAGCCTCCTTAGAATGTGTCTAATTCCAAAAGGTCGCCTCTTTAACTGCAACGTTTGGGGCTGTGTGACATTTCTTACCTTTAACATTTACACGATGTTAATCTCCCATGAGTTTTACAATCTCAGAAGGAGAGCCAGTCTGCCGAATGAATGTATATTGTCAGTCGGCAACAGGTTTTATTTGCAGTGGGAGCATCTGGCATCTACTACTGTAATACTATAGTTAACTGATTTTGTTCTCTAAGGATACAGCACTGAGTATACAAATGTAGGCTTCAATTGTCAAGACAAGGTCTCAGGCCTGATGTGCCATCTGAGAACAAAAGAGCCACATCAGTTTGCCAGTCTTGGTTTTGTGGCTGGCCAAGTGATTCAGCACTGAAATGGGCCAAACCATGTTATGTATTTTCCCATTAACACAGGGTCCAAGTTGTGGAAAACCACAGGGAGGTGGAAAAACTCATAATAATGGGCTCGCCTCCCCTCACTGGTATTACTGCCCAATTCAGGAGGGAGAGAAACTTTCCTTATGTGGCTGAAAAAAGTACTCCTTGCTCTAACAAAAGAGTTAAAGCAGGGGTCGGCAACCTTTCAGAAGTGGTGTGCTGAGTTTTCATTTATTCACTCTAATTTTAGCAGGTCTCTTTCTAGAAGTCTATAATATATAACTAAACTATTGTTGTATATAAAGTAAATAAGATTTTTAAAATGTTTAAGAAGCTTCATTTAAAATTAAATTAAACTGCAGAGCCCCCCAGACCAGTGGCCAGGACCCGGGCAGTGTGAGTGCCGCTGAAAATCAGCTCGCGTGCCGCCTTCGGCATGTGTGCCATAGATTGCCTACCCCTGAGCTAAACCAACAATCTATATATCAGATGGTCTTGGCCTGGCTGTCTAAGAGATTACCAGGGTTGAGCGAATGGCCTCCTCTACTTGGTAAAGGCCATATGGCTCTGTGGGTTGCCACTGAATGAGGATGTTGTTAATGTCCTACTGTAGGTGCCAATCAAGCTGGCCCTCTCGTATCAGTATTGTTGAGGAATTTATGAAAGGGGTGCTGAGAGCGCCTAGAGGAGGTCTGAACCAGCCCAAAGAAAGCAGGTTCCAATCACCTTCTGGAAGAAACCCAGCTCAGAATATTTGAGTTGGAAATGTAATTATTTCTGGGTCGGATTCTCACTTCAAGCACCAAAGGACCTGTATCAGTGGTTTGTATGGAGCAGGGGTGTAACTAAGGAAAATCAAGCATGTCTGAGTTTTTTTGCACCCAGGGTCATCCAGCTCAAATAATTTCTAAAATTTGTGTCCCTTGTACTGGATGTCCAGGAGCTGAAGGGAGAGCCACAGAATCAGGTGATGTGGCTAAAGCCTAGTAATACAAGCCCACAGAACCCAGCGTTTTCCTGCTCTAAATCTGTGTGGGTGCTGAGGTGAGGGGAAAAATGGAAGAGTTCACAGCCAGCAACTGCTGACCCTGCTGAGCTTTTAGTGTTTTCAACTCTTGCAGAAGTTAGTGAAAAGTACATCATTAAAAATACTCCCCATTGTGGTCCAGACTGTGAACAGCCCTTATGCCAGCGCACAGAGGGTGGTCAATCACCTGCAAAGAATCAGTCACCTGCTCCGTCCGGGAAGCAAATTGAGCAGGGAGGGGTGGGTCATGGCTGCCCTCTCCCCAGGCACAGAGCCATCCTCATGGGTGATGCAGACTGCTCAGCCACTGTGAAATCTAAGCAGTCCCAGGAAAGACTGTGCAATCTGATGTACAATCTGCCAGTGCTCCTCCCACTGCGGTGTGGCTTCACCCTGCCCCCTACACAGGGCATTGTGCAGATTGCATCGCTTAATCTGATATGTCTGATGAATGAGCAATGGGATTATCGTCACCAAAAAGAACTCCTTTCTCCAGTGGCAATATCATTTTAGGTGTTACCGTCATACACATATACAAATAACACGCTGTAAGCTTAACCGAGGTTTAAACAAAAAACATCCTAGATACATTTCTTGGCATTTATATTTCATGAAATCAAAATTCAACTTGAGTTTTACCAGAAAACCTATTTTAAAGCTACCCACATACCTTGTTGGAGCAATGCGGTAAAGGATCTAGCAGAAAGTAACTCTTTTTAGGGATATTTTCTAAAGAACTTCTGAAAAAGAATCTTTCACTATTATAGCATTTATGTTCTTTGTGAATCAGCACCCAGGCATATGAGCCTAACCGGATACCTTGAAGTAATTTAAACTCTGTTCAAGTTTCCAAACAACCAATTGTAACACAGTAACTTAAGTATGTCTTCACAAAGTCTTAAACTAAACCTCACTAATCTCCCACAATAGAATCTGAGATGTAGTTACTTGCCCTTTTGTTCTTGAAATTTTTAGGCTACTTTCCAGTTAATTAAAATCTCCATTATAGAAAGACCTATGTGAAATACAAGTTAAATATATTTTTCTTGAAGATATATAGATACACACACACACCACATTATTCCCTGGCATTATGATTACGAGACACTTTTTTATCTATATTTTTCTGTGAACTATCCAGGCTTGTAAATGAAAGGTAAATTTTTTCTGACACTCTTAATCCTGCTGTGTTATCTTTTAATCTTCCCCTTAATAACCACTTGCTGAGTGCTAGTGACGTGATCCTTCCTCCGTCTCTGCCTCCTTCATTGTCTCCCTGTTTATTTTCAAAAATCCTCTGAAAACACCCCTCCTTTTCCTTATTTATACCTCATAATGTCCTTCTGCTGTTATGTCTAACTTCGTACATAATTTTGGAATAAAGTTTGTATGAAAGATGCTATGCAAAAAATAGTTTCACTGTATAACTTTATTTTAGTGCAAGCAACCAGCAAGCTGTGACAATTTGGGACATTTACTGATACATATGTGCCATTTCTTCATGTTATACAGGCACCGTGGGGCCCCAGTCAAGGGTTAGGACCTCACTTCACTAGGCATTGTACAGGAAGAAATTCCTTGTCTCGGACAACTCATAATCTATATGACAGGATGCAACTGGTGCAAGCAACAGACAAAGAAGGTGGGGTGAGTTGGAAGGATGAAGTAACAATAAGGAGGTACGTGTGTGCATGATGATCTGTATGACCAAGCGGACGTGATGAGATCTGTGTGTAACCCAATAACCTCTTGAAGCCAAGGGGATGCATACAGGTTACAGGGATCTCCTGTACGTACATTATAGTTCACCAACAAGTGCTATGTGAGGCCTCAAATAAAAGCCAATGTCATCATAGTAAAACATATGGATGGATGTTATACAAGGAGTTATGTACATTATACTGAACATTATGTTCTTTAGGTCTGCGATGAGGGGCTGGTCACCAGCAAAAGTGAAAAACTGCTTTTCCGTCAGACGAGAACTATTTAGCTATCTGGCTGTTTGCAAGGAAGTTAAGTACTGCATGGTTCAAATGGATCTCCTCTCACCAGTCTAAACCGGATGCTACTGAAGGATTGTAAAAACGTCAGAGCGAGAGAAAGGTAAATGGAGGAAGCAATCTGCAGGGGGGGACCCTATCTTGAGGTGCACATCAAAGGTTTGCTCTGTTATATTTGGGGGGATAAAGCAGGCATCCTGCCATCCTTCATCTAGGAAGTAAATAGAGTGTGTTTGCTTCATGAAAGAAGGGGTCTCAACCGCACTTGGCTGGAGAGAATTTAGGGTGAGACAACCTCCTGTCTAAAGAAGCTTAACTTGTTAGTTAAGTTTAGTCTCTAGAAAGTGTGTTATGATTTTGTTTTATATGTAACTGCTTGTTTCCACTTCTTACTCACTACTCCTTGAATCTCTGTTCTTTGACAATAAATGTATCCTTGTTTCACTATAAATATAGCTCGGTGCTGTGGCGTTAAGCTAAGTGCTGGTCCTGAGCTGAATCTTACAAGCCGGTGTTTTCTGTTCCTTTGGGAACTGCGGGCCTGGTAATTCTGCAAGTGTCCAGTGGATAAGGGGCTGGACACTGCAGGGAAGACTCTGAGGACCCAGGGGGTTGGTGTGTGCCTAAGAGAAAGCCCCGTGGAGGTCTAGAGGGGCTGCTTGTGCTGCCAGAGGCTGTTGGTGTCAGGAAGCTGATCCTCAGCAAGCACAGAAAAGGGCAATCCTGGGACCTCGCAACCTTGGGTACTCCTGAGGACTGTCACACTGTGGTTACACTGCATACCTGTTTGCCTCTGCATGCATTGTGAGTGCTTTCAATCTCCCCAGTGACCGGGTGTCTGGTATGACTGCCTGACGTGGAGCCAAATCATGCTCTTATGGGAGCTGTGACATTGCCATTCGCGTGGGCAGGATCAGGCTCTTAACGGGCACAGAATGGATTTTGACCCACATTGGTAAATGGGCACGCAAAATTGCCCAGATTTTTTTAAAAAGCTTTTGAGGCAAATGTAGTTCACATCAGTGCATTGATTTTAATGGGGGCAGCGTTAGCGTACAGGAGAGCAGAATATGGGGTGAAATGCTGGCCTCACCGATAAAACTGCCATTGATATCCAGAGGGTGAGATTTCCAGCCTTGGTGTTTTGTTTTGTATTAGGACAGGATTCTTGAAAAGGTTTTTCATTTTAAAATAGAATATTAGAGGTTTCTAAGAGTTTTGTTGAATTGAATCTACCTGAAAGATACAGAGACAAAGCAGTTGCATTGTCTCTGTATTCCTTACGGGAGTGAAGAACGTGTTTGACAATTACTGTAAGCTACGACTTGGGGCTACACAAGGAGAATATATGTTAAGTAAGAATTATTATTTATATTCCAGTAATGCCTTCAGGCCTCCATCTGCTAAGTGTAGTACGCCTAGTAAGAGAGAGTCCCTGAGCCTACAAGCTAAATAGACAAAACAGGCAATGGCTCAGAGAAAGGAAATATTATCCCTGGTTTACAAATGGAGAACAAAGCTCATTAAAGCCAATGGAAAGACACTCACTGACTTCAATGGACTGTGGATCAGGCTCAGAGAGATTAAGCAACTTGTCCAAGGTCACAAGGAAATCTGTGGCAGAGCCAGAAATTGAACCCCGCTGTTTTGATTCTAAGCCCAGTGCCGTAGGCATAAAACTCCCATTTCTCCAGTACTTCCAATACTGTTTTAATATAGTCACATTTCTGACTAAACTGCATTTTGATTTACACAACCCAAATTTTCTGAATAGACAAGGCGACGGGCATATGCCATTTGCCTGGTAAATGTATCCCTTGCGCCTAGGTCAGACATAAAATTGCTAAGCTGACATTAACCTTGGAAAAAATAGTTTTGCACATTATGCATATACATGTTCACATATAATAAGCACCCTAAAATTAAAGTAGTCATTATGCTATTGAAAAATGACAGTTTGGAAAGAATCCAGGCCATAATAAAATTAACGAGTGCTTTCCAGGCAGAGGCAGAGCAGGTTTTCAAATGGGAGAGGGCTGTTGTCACTGTTCAGTTATAAACTTTGTGCTTGTTTGTAGAGATTTAATCACTTATGCTAAAAAAACCTGTGGTTCTCGTCTACCTTGTATTTTAGATATAATAACATGGGTGGCAAACCACTTAGTAACTCTGCTATTATGAAAATAATTGTGGGAAGCAGCAAATTTACCATACATTTTATGTTTCAAAACTGCAAAGAATAAAATTCACTCACAGATTAAACCCGCTGCCAGTTTGCATCAGGCATAAATTTGGCCCAGCAATCTTCATTATACTTAGTACTGGTGACATTCATTCTTGTACAAAGAATAATCACAAGGTCTGTGCATCACTGAGTGGAATGTAGACCTTGTGTTGGATTAAAGCATGTAAGCCAAAATTTTCAAAAATAAGGAGCCTAAAGATAGACTCCTAAATCCATATTTACAAACGTAAGGGTGAGATTTTTCCAAAGCACCCAAGTGACTTAAGAAAAAATGATTTTTAATTTGTTTTTTGAAATGTTGATAATTTTTTTTGTTTTTCATAAAATGTTTGTCTTTGAGGGTTTTTTCTTCTCCAATTTTTTTTGTTTAAGAGAAGGGGAAAGCCGGGAACTCCTCTCCTCCCCCCCAAAAAAACCAAAAACCCAAACACTTATTGAAACATTTTTTTAAAAAGTCTGGGCTTTGAAAATAATCTGGTTTCTGTCAAACAAACAAAAAAACTTGGAAGGAAACTAAAATTTTCTATAAGAATTTTCATTTCTTTCAGAAAGATCTTTCTGGTCAAAAAAAACTTTTTATGAGGCAGCTCAAGGCAATCCTTCATTTCTGAGTGCACAGCTCTCAAGTGCTCGCGTAAGCACCACTTTTAATGTGCAGTTCTCCATCTGTGCAAGCAAATTCAGGGTTTGCTAGTGCAACTGATGCATGTACAAAGTTTACAGGTGAATGTTAGATGCCACCCTTTGAATATTTGATTATATCATGCAGGCTACATGATTGGGTCTTTCGAAATACGTGAAATAAGAAGTCTGTTGTTTTTCAAATAATCAGTTCTGTTGACTTTTTATCTGGGGCATAGTGCAACTGTTTTTCTACTATGAGGAAAACAGAGATGTATGTAAAGTTAAGTAAGAACCAGACCTCCCTGGTGAAAAGCAGACCTCTTTTATCTGAAGTCAGAAAAGTTCCAGCTATGTATAAAATGCTTGCAGCAATGGGACTCTTTGACTATATCACTGTATATGACTATACACAAATGACTTTTTTATTCAGCAGTTCGTTGATTATATTCTATTGTAGTCAAAACCTATGTTAAGAAGTCATAACTTATCTGCTTCAACAAAGGAAATGCATTTACTCTATGTAGTATTTTGCAGAGCAAGGCAAAAAAAAAAGTCCCTCCTATTCTTAACATGTCTCCTCACCCCCAACCTCTTGGCAGAAATAAATACTAGACCAAACATGTCTGGGATGCACAGTTTTAGAAAGCAGGAAGACAGCACAGGCAGTATGATAAAAAAATGATAGGGCTCAGTACTGTGTTTTCTGGGATCTTACAAGATACTTACACACAAACATACACACTAAATTTGGGAGGAGGATTAAACTGGGTTAAGCAAATAAACATAAATCAATGAAATGTACATGATAAGCTCCTCTGTTTGCAACATCACATCGCTTTTTAGGTTAAAGGGACACTCACAAGTTAAAAATCCTGGAGCCTGATTCTCCTTGCGCTTACTCCATTTTTACACCAGTGTGAGTCTGTTGATTTCAGTGGAATCACTCCTGATTTACACCAGTGTAAATGTGCAAAGAATCACTGGTGATGAGCTCAATAGAAATGCCTAAAATAAATCAATGGTTGCATGCAGTGTTGTCGTAGCTGTATTGGTCCCAGGATATGAGAGAGACAAGGTAGGTGAGGTAATCTTTTTTTAGTGGACCAAATTCTGTAAGTGAAAGCTTGACCCTTCCACCAACAGGAGATATTACCTCAGCTACCTTGTCTCTCTAAAATAAATCAATATTTTTAAAAAAGCAAATGTATTTACCTTTGTTAATAATAAAGCAGATATTGAATTAAAACGGCACCTTTTATGCTATTGTGTTCCCCCTCCCCCTTCAGTTTAGGCAGTGAAAATAAGCTGGTCAGTTTCACCTCTATTTCTGTTCAGGTTTCACTTTCTGGCTGTCATAGGTTTGCACAGTGCTGTAATGATTGAGTTGCAAACATGTCAAAGGAGGGGTTATTTGTTTAAAGTAGCTTTCCCCATTGGAACCGACAAAAAAGTAATGGAAATATTTCTCTTGGTTTAAACTTTTGTAAACTCTTGTTTTTTCAAAATCAACATCAACCGATGTCCCTTTAAATTCCCAGATACTATTTCTGGCTAAATCACTGTATTCAATTATATTTACAAGGAAAAAAAAACCCACCTAAAAAGTTAGAAAAATATTGAAAAATATATATGCATCCTGCATTCCTGCCTAAAGCATCAGGTACTATGTTTGCTAGATAAAGTAATAACAAAATTAGTCCTGAAACATAACGTACAAACACAAACTTTTAACAAAAATAGAGCTGTTTGCAAATATTTCAAGTTGTTTTTTCCATATGTCAAATAATGTGGGCACAGATGTCCCACCAGCATTCACTCAAGGGTGTGGATGTGGTGGCTTAGAGGAAATAACACCACAAAAACAAATCGATAGCCCGCCTCTAAAATTATTTATGACCATTGAAGTGGTTTTTCATGAAGAACTTCATGCTATTTTTGCCTATTTAACATCTTTAAATCTGTTAACATTACATACTGCGTGGCATAAGTGAATGATAAAGAACTGAGTCCCTATTAATATGGGGGTAATTGCTGATGATAGGGTAGGGAAGTTGTCTTCACACCTGCACTTTTACATACTTAACAGCATATCCCAGTGTTTGGGACAGCATTCCTAAAAGCAGTGCCGCTACACTGAGGTTAAAGGGACAGAAATCCACATTCACCAATGGACAACTAGAGACCACTCTCCTATTGTGATGATCTGTGTGTCATTAAGCAAAATCTCCAGTAATTTTTAGCCACAGAAGCCAGACCTTGCAGAGTCCATTTGCAGCAGTTGGCAGCAAATCAGTCCCTGCAGATTCCCAGCAACCACACACTAGGGATTACGGGGCAGATTTTCAGGAGTTCAGCACCCAGCAGCTCACACTGTGACACTTACAGCCAGATTTACAAAAGTACTCAGTCTCCCAATGTGCTGAGCTCAGTCCGAAAATCTGCCCACTTGCTTCACTGCCTAAGTGGGTGCTGAGCTTTTTTGAAAAATCTGGCCCGGATTGTGAATGCCAGCCCTGTGGGGCTTCATTTCCCCAAAACATGGTGCTGCAATCTGCAGTCAGCTCATCTTCCTTTGTCTGTCTCAGAAACTGGACTGAGCTTTAAGGAGGCGGTGGGAATAGAGCAGAGCTGGATCACGCTGACCCCCAAGTTTCATACTTTGCAGCTTCTCACCTGACCCCTGTTGAATCAAAAGTTGCAAAGGCACAATCTGCCAGTTCCAAACAGAAAAGACTCGGCTACTGTTTCAGCCCCTCAGTTTAATTAAAAATATGCTGCTATCAAACACAGCAGGCAGAAAAAACCCAACCCAATTAGGCAGTGCAAAGGCACAGAGGGTATGTCAGTGCTGTGATATAACGCCTGCAGATGGCCTGGGTCAGCTGATTTGGGCTCGTGAGGCTCAGGCTGGGAGGCTATAAAAATGCAGCGTAGGCATTCGGGCTCAGGCTCCAGCCCCAAATTACACTGTAATTTTATAGTCCCACAGCCCGAGCCCCATAAGCCCCAGTCAGCTAACAGAGGCCAGCCACAGGTATTTCGTTGCAGTGTAGACGTACCCTGAGTGGCCTCTGCATGACGGAGCTGCACTATACTCTTTCAATTGTGTCTTCATTTAGGGCCATGTGCTGCCATTGATATTCCGTGTTTGCTTAATGCAGAACTCCCACTGACATCAATAGAAGTTCTTGTCAGCCTGCCCTGATCAGAGAGAGACAGCCCTGAGAATGAAATAGAAAGTGCATATTGCAAAGGAAGTGCCTGAAATGTTTTATGAATCTTATAAACTCCTTCTGGCTGATTGTTATTGTGGTGTTGGCTATAGGGCTCGAAAGGCTTAATTCCAACAGCAGCTAATTGCTTATAGGCAGGAAAGCACACAGTCACTTCAGATAGTTCCATTACTTAAAAAAGATAATGAAGGTGTCATTCCCGTTGAAGTTTGCCTCTGACCATGCTGAGTTCAACACCTGGACTTGGGGAGGGGGGAAGCTAGGGAAACAAACTTTAGAGTGGACAAAACTCAGCCCCCAAAGGCACTGGGGTGAGATAGAGGAGCAGAAACTGCTGCAAAGCAGGCCAAATTCCACTTCCCAGAGGTGGGGGTATCCGAGGTAAAGCAAGGCCTACCTAAACTTCAGGTAAGACAAATATGGATGTAGACTGTTTATTGTGTTAAAAGCCCTTTTCTTGTCATACTGGGATTCTGCTATTAAGATTAAACAATACCTTTTTTTTTTTTTTTTAAAGGCTGGTTTGAGTCACTTTATTCACCACTGGTCAAAGCTCCCAAAGAGAAGACTTGCAGATGCCAAAGCCACTCAGGCCTGCTGAGTAATCACGATTGGTACAGAGGTAGCTAGGACCTAGTCAGAGGGCAAGTCTACACTAGGGGGGGGATCGATCTAAGATACGCAACTTCAGCTACGTGAATAGCGTAGCTGAAGTCGAAGTATCTTAGATCGAATTACTTACCGTCCTCACGGCGCGGGATCGACGTCTGCGGCTCCCCATGTCGACTCCGCTACCGCCGTTCACGTTGGTGGAGTTCTGGAGTTGACAGGAGCGCGTTCGGGGATCGATATATCGCGTCTAGATGAGACGCGATATATTGATCCTGAAAAATCAATTGCTACCCGCCGATATGGCCGGTAGTGAAGACGTACCCTAAGAGTGGGAGAATTCTACCTTGAAGTGGACTGTCACTCTGAAGACCAGAGAGAGAGAGAGAGAGAGGTCAAAAGTGCAGCTAGCCATATTGCTTCAATTACTAGAGAGCTTTGTTAGCATTTGTTTCGGGTGACCAAAGGGCAAGTGTGAAAAATCGGGACGGGGGTGGAGGTAATAGGTACCTATATAAGAAAAAGCCCCCAAAATTGGGACTGTCCCTATAAAAATTGGGACATCTGGTCACCCTACATTTATTTGTGATTTGTGCTTAAAGGCCCTGACTCAGTAGAGCACTGAAGTCCATGCTTAACTTAATGACAAGTGAGCAGTTGGGCTTCAGCTGCAGTTTTTCTGAGGGGAAGAACGGGGGGCTGCCTATTTTGGGCTTGATCCTGCAATCTTTACTTGGGTGAATAGTCCTACTGGACCCAATGGGGCTGCTTCTGTGAGCAAAGCTTACTCACGTGTTGTGTTGCCAACGCTCGCAACTTCATCATGAGTCTTGCAATGTTTGCTGTTTTTCTTGGAGCCCCAACTGCTTGAATCAGGAGGTTACATGAGACTCTCAGTGTTCATTTAAAATGAAAAAAGCACAGTAGTAGTAGTAGTTTCTACTCCCTCATAACAGAGGTGAAAAGCTTGAAAACATGAAGTGAGTTCACCTTAAAGGCTCAATAACACGAAAGCAAAGTTAAAGAACCTCAGATTTTCTTTAAAAAAAAAAAAGATTTTTAAGCCAATCTTATGATTTTGGACCTGACTTCTTATTTTTGAACATTTTGGGTTGCCTAAAGTGTGTGTGAGTCATGAATACAGAATGCGGCTCTTGGTGAATATCTGGCAAGGGTTAGAGAGATTAGCAGGGCAATGAAGGAGAAAGATCTCTTTGTGTTTCATTTACAGCCTGGTCAGAAGTGTGCTCTTTTGCCAATATTAAAATAGAGTTTAATAACGTTAAAATAAATACAATAAATAGCAACTTTGGAAGATCTTTGGAAGATCTTATTACACCTTCTTATAGTGGAGAGAAAAGGTGGTAGAGGGTGAAATAGTCTTGAATATTTCCTATATAAATAACTTCATTTTACTTGTTATTTACAGGGGGAGGAAATGGTCTCTGAACATAGACTGAGGAGCGTCATGTGACAATGGTAAGAAATCATAAAAAGAGTCACTTTCTTCCAATACTGTACAAGGAACTTTATTCTAATAAGGAAAAGAGTATTGCTCATGAAGGTAGGGTGACCAGGTGTCCTGATTTTATAGGGACAGTCCTGATTTTTGGGTCTCTCTCTCATATAGGCTCCTATTACCCCCCACCCCCATCCCGATTTTTCACATTTGCTGTCTGGTCACCCTACATGAAGGTACTGTATCTTTTCCTGCTTCACTGTAGAGCTTCTGCCTAGCTCTTTTTTTCAGGCCCTCCTGCTGCGGATTTAAAGGCACAGTAAACAGAGGTGTAATAGGGAGAGGTCTTTAAAAAAAATTGAAATCAAGTTGTTGGTTTTTTAAACTGCATTCCTGTGGTGTTCTGAAAATATAGCTCTGGGTTACAGGAAAAAAAGAGAAAGTGACCACGTTTTTAAAAATAAAAAAAGTTCAAAAACCCTTTCCCTATTTTTTGATGATGACCACAAGCCTGTGCTATTATGTAAGAAAAAAATAGAGCCCTCAGTGGGGGAACGGGGCGTATGTGACAGTCTCGGTGTGTGCTAAATCAGTTTGAAAGTTACTCATCCCCATTTAATTTTATCTGGCCACATTCCTGGCTCCTAAAAATACAGTTCCAGCTATGGTAGGGAAGCAGAAAGGTGACCAAGGGCAATAAAGCTCAGTTTGAAAACTGGCATTTTGATTTGACCACAGTATTGTGGTACTTGGACCATATTTAGAGCCCCGCGCACCAGAAAGGAGCTGCTCAGTGTTCTCCATTTCAGATGTAACCTGAAAAAAAGCGTAAGTGTTAGATGAGAGGCAATGACACAGGTGGGGAAGCTGGTTACCGTGCACCCTGCCATTTTGGTGTGACTTCATTACTGTGGTATAGTCACCACAGAGAGTCGCTGCGTCTCCTGCTCCGCTCCCTGAGATCAATATGCCACAGTAATAATGGTATTTAGCTCTTGGGGGGGAAAACAAATCTTACATTTTTAAAGAGCAGGGCCCAGTCCTGTTCCCACTGGAGTCCATGGAGTTTTTGCTATTGACCCTATGTCGGTTACCCTGGATGGATTAAATTAACGGTTTCGTGAGAGCCATTAAAAAATAGAGCTGGTCAAAACAATTCAAAATTCTTCAGCGGAAAAAAAGTTATCCACTTTTCTCCACAAAACCAGCATCCTACATTTTGACCAGCTATGGAGCTAGTAGAACATCTTTGCATTTCCACAAGAAAAGACCAAATTTTCTCAAAAAATGTTCCCATTATTCAGCTATCTCAAGTGAAAAATGGAAGTCGAGCAAACTTCTGAAATGCTTTAACTATCTTGCCAAACTTGTTGTGTTCTGTCATTTTAATCATTACACAGTTATTTCTTCTTTGATTGAAACCTGCATCTGAAAACGGGTGCAAACAAAAGGGTTAATCTTTGATTCTTCTTCAGAGAGCAAGAAAGGACGTAGAATTGTGGTGGGACGTTTGCTTTGTAAGAGGCGGTAGCAGAGGTAGTTAATATTCCAAAGTCTGAATACACTGTGGAGCAATTAAGCCCCAGTCCCACAATGGGATCCAATGGGACTGTTGAGTTTAATTGAATTATTCTGCACAGCACAAGTTTGCACAGCACAGCCCAGAGAGGTCTGATTTGATTACAAGAGTGTGGCATACATTTGCTGTCTGTAAATAAGGGGCCGAATCCTCATTCAAGCAAACCATCCACCGCAGGTCATGGCGATGGTAGACGGTGTTGCCTGAAGAAAGAATAGTCAGGACTATAGGATTTGACCTAAAGGACTTGAGTCTCCTCTCCCATTGGTGCAAACAAGCAGGAACTTTGTGGCAATCAATGGAGTTACACCAGTGTATATGAGAGGAAACCAAGCCCAAAAGATGGAAACTCCTTTAGATTTTGGGAGCAGTAGGAGAGAAATGACCTTTTATCTAATTGCATAATCTCATTTCTAAAGCACATGGCTGAGCTGTTCTGCTAGCTTTGGGCTGGCAGGCAAGGTATACAACTCACCTCTACCTCAGTCCTCCAGGAGTGAGGAATCAGGGAGGCAGGAGGATATAAAGAGTCCAGCCCAATGTTTTATCCTTAATGCCCCATAGTATCCAAATATGGTTCTGTTCCCAAGATCCCTAGGACAGTCACAGGTGTCATATAAAGCATATGTCTTATATCCCTTTGTAAAGGTTTTTTTTTTACAGTAATAGTCATAACTTGTCACATGACTGTTGACACAGAGTGATCTGACTGGCTGCCACAGCCCTTTGCCAACATTAAAGGATGTAACTTTTTTTCAAATACAGTACATGTCTTCGTGAAGGACTTTTGTACTGGATTCTGCAAGCACTTCCTGCCAGGTGTGGACTACTGGGAGTAGTGCTGACTAGCCTGAGTAGTTCCACTGAAGTCAAAAGTAGCTTTTAAGCAAGGAAATAAAAAGTAAACTTCAGTGGGACACTCCTAGCAATCAGTGCTATGCTAAGTAGTAATAAGGCTGGTAATAATACCTAGTTTTTAAATAGCACTTTTCATCAGTATATCTCAAAGCACTTTCCTAAGGAGGTGAGTATCATTACCCCTATGTTACAGATGTAGCATTGGCCCATTGGTTATCAAAACAGAGCAGTAGCATACTGAGGTGTGTATTTTGCTACCATCCTTCAATCTTCCTAATGAAATCTTTAACAAATATTTCCAACAATCATGCTAGGGTGCTTTTCAGCACTCCTTCAATAGTTTTGCAAAAATGGCTATTCTTCTTCTTCTCATTCTTCTGGATGAGAGCATGTTGGTTTCTTGAACCTGCTCACAAATTCATGAAGTATAAAGGTTTCAAAAAGACAGCCACAAAACTTCAGTGGTTTTATTAAACTCTCTTTTTTTGTCATTTATGAAACAGTTAATGTTATTCTCAGAATATAGGTGGATATGGATGAAAAAGAAGCATGACTTTAGCACAGTTCTCATCGGTAGGTATTCAGCATAGGCTCTGCTATCTTCAGTTGATGGTGCAGATCCTCAAAGCTGTATCCTCGTGTATAAAAACAGATAGTGAGATATTGTGGAAATCCAAATAAAGCAGCAGATCAAAGTTAATGCTCTTTCAGTAGTGTCTTGCAATAATTTATGGGGTACTTATCGCTTTTCTTATTCAAAGCAAAGTGCAAACAATCTAGTTTTCCCACTGTACCCTGGAGAGGCAAATATTATCCCTGTTTTAGAGATTGGGAGGTTTGCCATTATTATCCCCATTTTAGATGGAAGACTGAGATTTAGGGCTTGATTCTGTTGTCACACTGATATAACTCCACTCACTTCAGTGGGAATTATTCCCGACGTACAAGTGTAGAAATAAGAACGGAGTCGAGCCTGGAGATTTTGTTTGAGTTGCTTGGAGACACTAGGACCTAAAGGCAAAGGACTTGGGGTAAAACTCCCACTGACTGAAACAGAACCAGGATTCCACCCTAGGTTCTAGTAGTGGTTCTGTTCTGAAACTAAATTGCTATGTGAGCGTAGGCACAACACTTAGCCTCTCTGGGTCTCGCTTGCTCCATGGATAAAATGAAGAAATGATATTTATCTATTTCCAAGGGCTGTTGTAAGTCCTAGATAAATGATATTAGTAAGTGTTCTGTCCACTAAATCATATTCTACCTTAGAGCTTTATACTGTCACCAGTCACTGTATTATCTGGGCACCTTGAAGGAACAGAGGGAAAAGATGAGGCAGAGGACAGAAACTTACTACTTTTTTTCAAACATCCAAATACTTTGGGCCCAATTTTTAGGTCCAGCTCATGAGTGCTGAGTGGTAGTCATGTATGTGTGTGTATGACACAGTAGTTTTAAGCACCTTTTGCAATTCCCCGGTCCTAAGGTTGCTTTGTGTCAGGTTGGGCATTTTAATTAGGAAACTGAATAGGTCCTGCATACCCTGTTGCTGATTTAGAATTCCTGGGAGGTTAGACTCATTTCTTTATTAATGCAATTATTACATACATTTGGGAGGAATTCAGAACCCGATTCCTCTACCATTCCTTTCATTGTATCATTTTGCCCAGGCTTGTTGAAGGTGTTTACGCAGTAGGCCTATAAACTCAACTCAGTGTGCTTGCTGGGGCTGCATCATTTGATCTGAACAGCAGTGCCACTTGCTGGGTATCTGAGAAATCACAATGCAATTTCCTACACTGACATATTTCTAAATAACAATGCTAAAAAGTGGGCTGAATTCAATGGTTTCACCGAATCAATATTTTTTTCATTTTTCAAGGTTTTTAAACATTTTGTGGTTTTTAATACAGTTACACAGCATGTATCTTGAGCTACATGCTTAATTACTTGCCACCACTTATCGATGAGTCTCTTTTGATTAGTTCGTAAATAAAAAGTCAGATCCTCTAAAACCAGAAAGTCAATTAAGAGCTTTTTCAATGCTCGAGAGAGTATTTGAGTTCACAAATTAAGTATCATTTTTCTTGCTATAAATAGTTAAAATTGAATTAACTTCCTTTCTGGGCCTTTAATTTGTAGATCTATTCCAACTCCCAGCAGACATACCACTGGCTCCAGAGGAATTTAAATGCCATTGTATCAGCATGCATCTGTGTGAGTACATCTGTCCACTAATAATTCCTCATTGCCAAAACATATGAGTAAGTCAAGGTCTGTCTACTGTGCATCTAATACAAACCCACTGGACTAATGGTATGTATTTTGTTATATAAAGATGAAGAAATAAACAGTCTGTATGCTAGGTAAAAGAGTTAGGGCTAGAGTCACAAAGAAACTTAGGCACGGTGACGTTCAATATCCCCATGATGCCTAACTTTTGGGTGCCTGGACAATCATTGTGACTCACAGAGCCTGGGTTCAGTACCTAGGCTCCCTATACAATGAATAGGGAGAGATTGGTGCCTCACAATGGGATTCACAAAAGCCAGCACACTAGGCAGCTCCTAGCCTAAGATTGCCAATGGGATGTGTGCTAAGGCCCACCTCTTCCTTGGAGGTAGGCACGTAGGTCCCTGGAGACATCTTCCTGTGCTTGGGAGTCTCAGCTGCAATCCTTCCCTTTTGTGGGGCAGGGAAAGAGGACCACCTCCCAGGCTGCTCACATGGGGTGGGTTCAAGTGCCTGAGGGGAGAAGGGCTTGAACAGGGAACTATCCCCTCTCAGGTGAGTGCTCTAACCGCTGGGTTATGGGATGTTCTGAGGGGAGGTGGCCCTCAGTCTCTCCGGGTGAAGCTGTTCCATTGTGAATCAATAAGGGAAAAAATCATTGGACCATAGAGAAAGCAGCCATGGGAATGACTGTGTGGCTTGGTGGTTAGAGCACTCACCTGGGAGGTGTGAGACTGAGTAGCCAGCCCCCCTGCACCAATGTCTTTTTTAAATTATATATCCACAATGGAACAGCTTTAACAGGAGAGACTGAGGGAACACATCGCAGAATATCCCAGCACCCAGGGATTACTGCACTCACCCAGATCCCACTTCAAATCCCTTTCCCCCTCAGGCAGAGGAGAATCTGAATGGGAGGGAGGGCCACTCCTATCCCCGGTGAGCTCCATCACCACTGGGCTAAAAGTTATGAGGGAGGTCCACTGCCTCCCTTCCCGCCCGGCTGTTTTGGGTAAAATCACCTATAGGGGCCCAATCTGACAGGTGAGCTTTGAGCACACTTACTAGACTCAGCCCAGCAGGCAAGTTAGGCAGAGGAACATGCATCTTCCCCAGGTTTGTGCATCACTCTGGGGCTTAAGCATCTGGTGTGGGGCTGTAGTTCAGATACTCAGAGGCAGAAACTCAGGTTCCTAGGGAACATTTACTGACAACTTTTTAGGGTTTGGTGGCAGCTGAGTGGGGGTTTTGTTCATCCTTGTGGGGCCTGATTTGGAATTTAAGCACCTAAAGTAGCCGGTAGGTGCCTAAGTCCATTTATGAATCTAGCCCACAATGTCTTGCTTGCTGGTAGAAAAAAATAGTTTATAAGGTAAAAGGCCTTAGCCATTGATCTGATTAATCTCTTGTTGAAAGTCCTTATTCGTTGCTATGTTGCAGTTTAAGGCTTCTTACATTAAGTTGTTCTAAGAAATTCATAAAGCCTAGATATCACTTTAATGTTAGAACTCTGCACTCCCCCTAGAAATCTTTCCAGCGTCTTAGGGCCTGAGCCAAAGTCAGAGGAAAGATTCCCATTAACTTCAGCCAGCCCCCGGTACATAGTATGTTGCATGAATTCCAGCATTTACCAGGCATGTGTTTTATTTGTGTGTACCTAATCATTTCCCCCTACTATTTTACATCACTTCCCCCTAGACATGGGACTTCCACTGACTTCAACAGAGCCAGGATTACACCCTCTATCTCTTTCATAAAACAAACAAACAAACAAAAATTGAGATGCGGTTTTCAAACCTCCTCTGGATTGAATTGAAGATGGATTTTGATTCAACTTGAGAAGGAAAGACCAACATCCGCACACAATGTGGAGCTAAACAAAACACTCTTCCTTTTGGTTAGTATCAGAGGGGTAGCCGTGTTAGTCTGTATTGGTTAGTGTTCCCCATACACAGGCCCAAATACTCAGAGCATTCTGAAGCAAAGAATGTGCTTTTAATGAGTTAAAGGCTATAGAACTTCGGGTTGTATCAAAATTACTCTTATAATGTATTTTGCATTTAGCAAATAATTAGATTCATAGAATAGATTTTTGAGCCATCCTATAGAATTCTATAATGGGGTATAATTCTCTATTACACTTTATGGGTGAAATCTTGCCAGCAAGTTAAAGACATATGAGCTGGAAGAATGGACTATAAGGTGGATAGAAAGCTGGCTAGCTCATTGGGCTCAATGGGTAGTGATCAATGGCTCCATGTCTAGTTGGCAGCCGGTTTCAAGCGGAGTGCCCCCAGGGTTGGTCCTGGGGCCAGTTTTGTTCAATATCTTCATTAATGATCTGGGGTATGGCATGGACTACACCCTCAGCAAGTTTGCAGATGACACTAAACTGTGAGGAGTGGAGGGTAGGGATAGGATTCAGAGGGACATAGACAAATTAGAGGATTGGGTCAAAAGAAATATGATAAGGTTCAACAAGGACAAGTGCAGAGTCCTGCCCTTAGGATGGAAGAATCCCATGCACTGCTACAGACTAGGGACTGAGTGGCTAGGCAACAATTCTGCAGAAAAGGACCTAAGGATTACAGTGGATGAGAAGCTGGGTATGAGTCAACAGTGTGCTCTTGTTGCCAAGAAGGCTAACAGCATTTTGGGCTGTATAAATAGGAGCATTGCCAGCTGATCGAGGGAGGTGATCATTCCTCTCTATTCTGCATTGGTGAGGCCTCATCTGGAGTACTGTGTCCAGTTTTGGGCCTCACACTACAAGGAGGATGTGGAAAAATTGGAAAGAGTCCAGCAGAGGGCAACAAAAATGATTAGGGGACTGGAGCACATGACTTCTGAGGAGAGGCTGAGGGAAACTGGGATTATTTAGTCTGCAGAAGAGAAGAATGAGGGGGGATTTGATAGCTGCTTTCAACTACCTGAAAGGGGATTTCAAAGAGATGGCTCTAGACTGTTCTCAGTGGTAGCAGATGTCAGAACAAGGAGTAATGGTCTCAAATTGCAGTCGGGGAGGTTTAGGTTGGATATTAGGAAAAACTTTTTCACTCAGAGTGGTTAAGCACTGGAATGGGTTACCTAGGGAGGTGGTGGAATCTCCTTCCTTAGAGGTTTTTAAGGTCAGGCTTGACAAAGCCCTGGCTGGGATGATTTAGTTGGGGATTGGTCCTGCTTTGAGCAGGGGGTTGGACTAGATGACCTCCTGAGATCCCTTCCAACCCTGATATTCTGTTATTCTAAATCCTGCCTCCATTGAAGTCAATAGCAACACTCCCATTGACTGAAGTGGAGCATGAATTTCACTGTATGGTGGTGTAAAACGTTATGCAAATGTTTTAACATTCGGTTAAATTCCATGGGACTTTTTCACAAGAGACTACATGGGGAAAACCACTGATCTTTATACAGCAGATCTCAATGAGCTCTACACACAGTCCTGCACAGAGAAATGTTGGCACACCAGAGGCATGGCCAGTGGATCTGTGTTCAGTGGAGCTCCAATATTTCACACTTCCAAACTTTTCCCCATATATTCCAATGACGTTTCTGTGTATTTTCATTCTTTTCCAGAATTTGGCCCTTTTTTCTTAATCATTTTAGATCAGGAGACAAAAGTAGTTGGCGAGGCATCCATAAAACTCTGTTTGTAGTCCCGTAACCCAGATTCCATACCCCAATTCAGCAAAAAACTTGAGCACATGCTTGATTTTAAACATATGTATAGTCCCACTGATTTTAATGGCACTTTGTATGAGCTTAAAGTAAATTACATAGCGAAAATGCTCTGCTTAATCAGCAAATACTAACCCCATATCAAGGGGTCAGTACTCCACCCGTAATGTGAGCTCATTGTTAACAAAATAAGAGCTACTTTATTTGACATTGGCTTTTCATAATTCAGATTGCATTTGCAGATTGATTTGAATTACTGGTCTGTAATTTTACAGTTTACAGATGTTTCACCTAGAGGTAAAATTCATGCAGTTTCATCTGCTGGTATTTTACATATATTCCTGTCTGCATGCACCTGGAAACTTGAATTTAATTCCAGAACTCAAGGAGGATTGACTCAGGATGTCTCAGAACTGGAGCAATCACTGAATTTCAATATCATGTAAGCACGATACATCATCTGCGCTGTGATCAACTCAGAGTTTTACATCTAATTACAAAATTAATCCAGTTGATGTGCTTTCATTTAGGAAATGTGTCCATCCTGCAGGTCCTTTGCATTCAATTGCTTGCTGTGGATCAGTGTCATCAAGGCTGCTTAACTGTCCATGTTCTTTGGTACCACAACATGTATTTGCAGGGGACCCCCTCCCACAAACACTTGAACATGCTGCTGGGATTGAACAGGAGCATTCCTTGCCCTTCGTGAAGAATTTGATGTTGGGAATACAGCTATGTCAACATAGGTTTAAAGCAAGTAGGGAGGGACTGCCCGAACCTGCCCTCGGCCAGGATGCTGCAGCTGGGGAACAGCTCTAGAGGTAAGTTCCCAACATATTGGAGGTGGAAGAACTTTTACACCAGGAGACAAAAAGTAGTTGGAGAGGTATCCATAAAACGCTATTTGTAGTCCCATAACCCAGATTCCACACTTGTGTCCTGAAGTAGAAGATAGGTGAGAGACTGGTCAGACCTCTCAGCCTCCTCGCCCTACTCCCTTCCACCACTGCCAGCTCCAAGTCCAGCTCAGCCCCCAATCCTCCTCCCTGCAACCCCAGCACCCAGATAGACTCTCATTCCAACTCCCCTCCAGCTTCAGCACCCTTTGTTTGTTCTCCTTTCCCACCTCCTGCACCAGCACTAAAACCCGGCTGCATTCTCAGCTCTCCTTTGTCATGTTCATTAACCCCCCTTTCCCTTCTCTCTCCATTTTCTTCTGCCATCACCAATGTGTGGCCACATTTTGACTCTCCCTTCCTCCCAGCTTCCCCATACCACCTTCCCTCCACTGCCCCAGCCTTCAGAATGCTCCTGTCGCCCTCCTCCTCCCAGCACCAGAGGATGGGAGCAGGAGCTAGAAGGGCTGTCACCTTCTGTGCACAGGTTCGTCTTGCTCCTAGCACACCCATGTAGGTGCATGCCAAGAAAGCTCCACATCCTCAGTCATGTTCAGAGTTGTGCTCCCCGGGTCTTTTTACCTTCCAGTACTGGCAATAGGAGATTTCTGCCCTATGTGATTGCTAAGCTTTTAAATAATAATGATTGAATTCTGAACAGAGGTGGGTCAGTCAGGGTCAATGGTATGTGTATGTGTGCACACCTTTGAATACAGGACTGTCCTTGGTTTGGTCTAGCATAGAGACATCTGTACTCCCAGTGCATTTAGTGGAGGCTGCAGTGCTGACATGCTGGACATCTGAGAATGGTAATAGTGCATTAGAGAAAGATGATTAACTGATGTTGCAATAATATTCCACCTAGGATCTCTTTTTTAAAGTAGCATTTTGAAGAGGGATGCTTCAAAACGCTGGCCTCCTGCTGCAAAATCAGCACACGTACAGGGTATGAATCTGATCTCATTGGTGTGACAGCAAGTCAGAAATGACTCCACTGACTTACACTGGTATAAAAACAGTGTGAGATCAGAATCAAGCGCTATTTTTCCTTAAGTGGTTCGTCCATCTGAGTCAGCCATGCTGCATATGTTAAAGTTATCAGTTTAGAAAACTCTTTGTTTCTGCTCACAGCAGTTAGAATCCAAATAATTTTTCATTTTAATATAACTAATAGTAAAAACTCAAACCATGTGACTATTTAGTTGGTGTTTTTAATATTAATTAGGGAAGTCAAATAGGATTATTTTTAACATTGAAATAGTAATGCCATCAATGCAAAAGAATACAACACATTTTCTGTACATTTATTACAAAATATTCTGTACGTCCCATAGTGAAGTGAAACTTCATACACTGTACATGCAGTGACTAGCTGCTTTCCTTGTTGTGTGCAGTAGTGGCAATTAATTTAAAGGTCATTTGGACTGTAGTCAAATTAATTTATAGAAGTTGTAGATGCAAATATTTGTGTAATAAATTTAAGCATCCATTCTCTCCTTAATGCTCAAACATCACTCCCAACAATGTTAATGGACATAATGCAATGAATTATAGGAGAACGTAGACCCACCACTGTGCTAGCTTTATCTTCACCGAAAAATACAAGATTTTATTTTATTTGCAAACACTTCTTACTAATATTTAGCTTCTCTCTTTTTGTACTAATTCAGTTTTAGGATCATAAATCAGCTTCTCACCTAGATTTATCCTTTTCATATTTAAAGCATCATTTTTCATTTCATTTCACATTGGGCGAACACCAGCTGAAATAGTGAAACCCTACAATATTGTCATACCCTTATTGTTCACAGACTATTTCTCAGAAGGAACAGCTGACCTTCATACTGTCTATAGCAGGGGTGGCCAACCTGTGGCTCCGGAGCACATGCGGCTCTTCAGAAGTTAATATGCGGCTCCTTGAATAGGCACCGACTCTGGGGCTGGAGCTACAGGCGCCAAATTTCCAATGTATGATAGGATAACGGGTTTAGTCAATAGGTCAATAACGTGCCACACTGGTAATTAGTACAAAGGGTCAATGTTGGGATATTGTTAGCCTTTTCCAGAGGGTCTGGCTGGAGAGTCTTGCCCGCATGCTCGGGGTTCAGCTGATCGCCATATTTGGGGTCGGGAAGGAATTTTCCTCCAGGGTAGATTGGCAGTGGCCCTGGAGGTTTTTCGCCTTCCTCCGAAGCATGGGGCAGGGGTCGCTTGCTGGTGGATTATCTGCTACTTGAAGTCTTTAAATCATGATTTGGAGCATTCAACAGCAGAGTCAAGGGAGAGAATTAGTTCAGGAGTGGGTGGATCGGCTTATGTGGCCTGCATCTTGCAGGAGGTCAGACTAGATGATCATAATGGTCCCTTCTGATCTTGAATTCTATGATTCTATGAATGTGCTGGGGGTTGCTCACTGCTCAACCCCTGGCTCTGCCACAGGCCCTGCTCCCACTCCACCCCTTCCCCGAGCCTGCCGTGCCCTCACTTCTCCCCACTCCCTCCCAGAGCCTCCTGCAAGCCACAAAACAGCTGATCGGGAGGTGCGGAGAGGGAGGGGAAGGTGCTGATTAGCGGGACTATCGGTAGGTGGGAGGCGCTGGGAGTGGGGGGGGGGAGTTTATGGAGGGCTGCTGACATATTACTGTGGCTCTTTGGCAATGTACATTGGTAAATTCTGGCTCCTTCTCAGGCTCAGGTTGGCCACCCCTGGTCTATATGGTAAATAAATTAAAAGATTTTCCCTCCCCCCCACAAGTCATATATAGTTGGATTTTAATGTATATTTTAATACCCATCCTGGCAGTCATTGTCATCGTAATCACCAATGGGTTTGTTGTGATAAACATCAAGCACTAGCTTTCTGCTTTCAATTTCCATGCTCCTTGATATACTGTCATCTTCCTGGCTGGATGATTGGCTTGCACTGCGCTCTCTGGATTCACTATCTTCCTCTTCTTTAGATTCACTATCATTAGTTTCTGCAGACTTGCTGTCTTGGCCTCGCAGTTCTTCAGAACCGATGTCCTCTTCATTCGAATCACTGGCATTGCCCTCTTCACTGCTACTGCTCTCTTTTGAAGCACTTCTGCTCTCAGCCGATTTACTGTGAGATGGTCCGTCCTTATCTTCTTCTGATTCCAAGCTGTCCTCTGTGGATGTACTCTTCTCCTCTGATTTACTGTCGTCCCTTGTGTCTTCTGTGGATTCACTGTCACTTACTGATGTCTTGCTGTCATCCTCAGGGGAGTCTCTGTCTTCCTGCCCTTCTTTAGATTTGCTACCACTGTGTTCATTGGATGTGCTATCCACGTCTTTGGAGTTTTCCTCACTTTCTTCTTGGGATTCCTGACTCTCTTCACTTGATTGACTGGAGACATCCTCCCTGGAGCGGCTGGTGACATTTTCCTTTGACTGGCTGGTGACATCCTCTCTGGAGCGGCTGGCAACATGTTCTTCAGAGTGACTATTGTCTTCTGGGGACTTGCTGTCCTCTTTGGATTTGCTGTCATTGTGCTCTGCACTATCATCCTCTTCTGAAGTATCGTCACCAGTTTGGAACACGTGGCTCTGGGAATGTTTCAGTGATTTACTGCTGCTTTTCCGCTTGCTGTAGTGGTGCTCCCTACTGGTTTCTTGGCTGCTCTCTTTGGAATGAACAGCACCATGAACCATGTTGGAATTGCCACCCTCACTCTCAAAGATGGATGGGTCATCGCCTTGCATTCCTTCATCATCAAAATCACCAGTCTCCTCTTGGCTACTGCTAGCACTGTCACTGTCACTGTCACCTCGATTTCCTTTCCTGTGGACATGCCTGCCGCGACTGGCAACCTCCCCATTACCAAAGCCTCTGCTCTCGCTGCTGCTACTGCTGCTGCTGCTGCTACTGCTGCTATCTTTTTTCCCAATAGCGGTATCTCTATGCTCACCATCTCGATCTCCATCAACAACTGCATTCTGCTCATCTGTTTCAGTGGGATGAACAGTGTATCTAGGGTCTGCCCCCTTAACTTCTTCCTCATTATTTTCATTAAAGATATCATCTCCGCTGTCATCTTCCTCATCTGTCAGAGAATATCTTTCCTCGTCCCCCTTGCTAGAGTCAAAGCCGTTGGATTGATGAAGAAATCCATCCTTTTCAAAGTCATCCTTGTCTTTTGATTCTCTGCTGCCCCTGACATGGTTATCTCCATTGTCACTGCTGTCAATAGCAGGAATCTCGTTTGCATCCTCCTAGACATGTGGCAAAGAGAAATTATTGCAAACACTTCCTTGCTGTATTTTACAAAGGTGATTTTTTTTACTAAATTGTGTAGGCCAAATACTACTATCATTTATATCTGTGCTACTGCATCAACATTCATAACATTACATGGGTGTAGCTGAGAGCAGAATTTGGCCCAGTATGCCTTAAAATGTACATCTAACAAATTAGATTTCAAACCACCAAATAAAACAATATTGTTACTTCAGTTAACATTTTAGGAGTCTTAAAAATATGATAAAAAATTGCTGCTCAACTAGGATTCAATGTAGATGCTGTAAACAAGTAATCCACTAGTTTAAAACATGCGTCATCATTGGATTTATGGCAGGAAAGGGGTGAATTTTGGTTTATGGCATTACTTGGTTTGGGATGGCATGGGTCCATCACACTCACTATAAATAGAACATGATGTGATATAATATGGCTCAAGCCACAAAATTCTGATCCAGCTTTTGAAATTCTGGGTGTTTGGATACAGGGATTTGGTTTGTTCCATTTCTACATGTAATTGTATATGCCTTAATGTAACTACTATAATATGACATGCATCCGACGAAGTGGGTATTCACCCACAAAAGCTCATGCTCCAATACGTCTGTTAGTCTATAAGGTGCCACAGGACTCTTTGTTGCTTTTACAGATTCAGACTAACACGGCTACCCCTCTGATACTTGATACTACTAAATATGCTACAGTAATGGTCCACAACACTACATGCAGTGATCTGGCCCATTGCACCATTCTAAAAAAAGTCAGAACTTCCCCATGGACTCCATGGTAGCTGTTGGGTGCTGCACTCTTTGGAAAATCTTGACCAGTGTTGTTTTCAAATTTATAGTAACTGATTTCAGGCCCATTTGTGCAATTAAAAATGGGAGCTGATGAACTTGAGCTCTTTTGAAAATCTGACCCATGGATGAATATTGAGTTTTTATGCTTTTGACAGTAAAGATATAAGAAAATAATGGTTTCCATATATCCACAGGTCCGTTAGTTATCTGGACAACATTTTTCACGTGAAGGACTATAATCTAGTGGTGAAAAAAAAACAGGGATAGGGTTTCATTTCAGATATAATTTTACACAATTGTATATTTTTGGTTATGTTTTTCCATGTAGTCAAATTTTGTCCTATAAGAAATTTGCATCTGTGTGAATTTCAAATACATCCAATTTGTTTGTCTTTAATTGACACACTGATCCCATTACAAAGCCAGAGGAGTGATACTCTTCTTTTATTTCCCATACACTTACCCAAACCCAAATTTGTTCTCCAAAATTCAGCTCAGTTAGCACAATCCTCTGTCTCTTGACAACAGAGCCTGATCTGATTACAGTGCTAATTTACGGCAAATTCTCTGGGATGTGTTATGTGTAGCCCTGTGTTTACAGGGGATTGAATTCAGACTGCTAACCACTTTTTCTGCTCAGACAACTGGCAGAAGAATGTTATCTGCTAGGAAACTCAGCCTTATACCGGAGAGCTATGTCCATTTACCTGAGAGTTTTTCTCTGTTGATTGATCACCATGGCTGTTTTCATCTACTTCTTCCACATCATCAAAGTCACCAGAATCCTCGTGATCAGCCCAATTCTTATGCCGAACCTGCTTAATTCGGAAACTATCCTGTTCTTCATAGTCCTGAGTGCTCCTGGCATCGACATCATCTGGATGACTTTCAGAGCTGCTGCTAGAAACCACAGCTGGGTCATGGTTTTCTTCATCAATGTCATCATGCTCATCAGCATTGGAGTCCTCTCCTCCAGTTTCTGCACTACTTTTAGGACTGCTGTAAGTATCGTCAGCAGAATCTGCCTCCTCATTCAGACTTTCTTCGCTTATTGTGTCCTGTACAAAAAGGCAAAATTAAGGGACTTTGATTAAGCAAATGTTTTGTTGCAGTTTTACTGATTACATTGTAAGGGCCACATTGTGTCCACTGGTGTAAAATAAACTGCTTATTACTGTTTGGCTTTGGGTCAGGCAAGCAGTATGAAGACTCTTAATTACCAGTTCCTCTGCACTGCTTTTATGTATTTCTAATGAACTACATCTTGCCTTATGCAAGAAACCCCAAACATTTGGTTATGCTTCATCTTGCGGTTTTTATTGGATAAAAGAGATGGGTATATGGTGGCTCTGTTTTAGTAACAGCTCATGCACTTTGACATGCTCTGAGACTTTTTATACTCAAGTCATTTCAGTCTGAGTAAAATAAAGGAGTATTTTTATTAGAGCTGCTATGGATGCAGCTGGCGTTTCAAATGAACTAATCTGTTTTTTTTTAAAGGGATCATTAAAAATTATATTCAGAAATTATTTGGTGTTGTAATCTTAAATTTCATTGATAGAGATTTGCGAAACCACGGGAGGCTTTTGGGCTCAGGAAAACCAAAACCACAAGAGGTTTGGCGTCTACCAGTTCAATTTTTTTAGAACGAACAAAAGTATAAGCTTTCAGAGTCAGGAACAAATGATTTGTCCCCCACTGGGAAGATGGGACTTTCTTCTTTCCAGTGGTACAACGTTCCCATTTCTAGCATTGTGGGTTTGGAAGATACCAAACTTGAAAGCTGTGATATTATTACGTCTAAATGAGTAGTTATTAGTCCATGGCTGAACCGTGCCAGTCCCGTGCCTCACGTTGTGGGAAGGCCAGGAAGAAATTTCATATTTGGTGGTGAATGAGGAAACATTGCTCTGGCAGCATTCCTATTTCAAATGGCAGCTCTCTGAAGCTGTTCAGATCTTTGCATTGTTACAGTAAGTCCTGTGGGGATGGATTAGTGGGCAGCACATAGTTGAGGTGGCCGAAAGCATGTAATGCAATTTCTCACCTAGTTATCTCCACATATGGAGGGGGGGGGGGCAGGGAAGGTGTATGTAGAAATGGCTGAAACTATTATGAATTAAAATGACCTTGAAAAAATGGCTATAACTCAAAGCCTAGAGGTGTATAGCTATTTTAATCAAGTATTGTTTTGAGCGCTATTAACCAGAGACCAGTTCCGCTTTACAATACTGTTTCACAAGCTATTTGCTGAAATACAGTCTTCTGAAAATCTCTTGATAATCAACTTACCCCCCGTTCTTCGGAGCTTCCAGAATGGGCATTTTGATGGCTGGGCACCTAAACACATTGACAAGACAACTTATGAATGAACAGAAGTGGCGCAGAGTGTCCTGGGCATGCTTCAAAGGCTGAGGCTAGGAGTTTTAATGATTTTCTAATAAGTACTTACAGGATGAGCACAGGATAAAGCCCAGAGAGAGATTAACAGGAGTACTGTCTTCATATTGATTATGGTGTCTGTAGCTGCAATGAAGTAGGGGTGTTACAAAAGAGTATTTTCACATGCTCTTAATTGCAATTCAGCAGGATTGATTATAACAGCATATCAGATTTTCAAAAGCACCTAGTGATTTTGGATGCCTCGGTTATTGGTGCCCAACCTGAGACACCTTAAAAGATCCTGATTTGGACAGAGTGCTGAGCACATGCTCTTGTCTGGCACCCAACATCTCCAGTGGCTTTTGAAGCTGGGCCAGGAAGGTTAAGTTAAATTTCATATTTTGGTGTGGAATAGGAGATACCTGGGGAAGTGCAGATTTTTCTTGATTAAACTTTAATGACAGACTGCAAAAAACAGTTTATGATTCGCTAGTCCATAATGACTGTGTCACCCAGGGCTGCTAATCAGCCTGTTAAAAAGTTTAGTACCACAGATCATGGTCAATATTGGCCGTTGCTATTGGTATTTTGTCTTTACATTTACATTTTCATCCTAAATTAATAGTGCAGAAAATCACATGGAGCCTTGCACACAATCAGTGCAACCCTAACAAAATTCTGGAACAGGATAACTATGTACTGGGGCCAAATCCAGTCTCACTGCATCAGTCTAATGCTTCACGAAGAACAGATTTTAGGAATGGATTTAAATAATCATTTTATTTCTGAATTAAACCCACCTGTGTAACATCAACCATAAACATTGCAATGGGTAAGTCAACACATTTTCACTCTTTTAGACTAACCGGAAGCCTGATTCTCCCATCCCCGACTCACACTAAGTAGCATCTAACTACACAATAATTGTGCAGCAAGGTGCGGCGCAACAAGGGTAAAGGTGGCAGAATCTGTTCCACCGTGTCTTTGTGCAAAAGGATATATCTGAGACTGAGTCTATTGCATGAGATAGTCTAACATCATAACTGTCTGTCACAAATTACCTGGAATTTTTTTTCCCCCAAGGCAAAAAAAATCAGTTATAAGGCCTCGCATATAAACACGTTTTCTCACAGATTTATACACTGGGTAAATCAGCTAAACATGTGTCAGAAACAAACAGATAAATATGCTCTAGGAAAGAAACACTACATTATCTTACTCTCTTAAATAAGCAGACACAGATCTGAAAATAAGAGATGAGCTTTTGCTTTTTCCTTAGAAAACAATCTGCCCCCTGCCCCTCCTCTCTCTCTTTCCCCGAGATGTTCTTTTGTGCTTTTCTATAAATCACAGATCAAGAACTGTTAACATGTACATGCTGTTCCATTTTTTCAGAGTAAACCAAAGAAATTAAAATAGTTACTTCTGTATGCACGTCACACAGGCTTTCTTCAGGCCCTCTGAGCTTTTGCACTTCAGCTGTCACAAAGGCACAGGACCAGTCAAATACCTGTATCGCCCTGTCGCTTTAGTAGCTGGAGCCTCCTCCACTAGTGCATGAATTTAAACTCTGCTGCAGATATGGTAGCCAATCAGCACTCTCACAGGGTGGATGATGTCATAAGGTGTCACTGGGAATCCAGCACCCCCACACTTCCTTTAGCCCCCGGAGAGAGATTTTCCCTAAAAAAAGCTGTTTGCGGTTTCAGAATGACTAGCCTAGTTTTCATATAATGAAAGATCTTGCTAAGGCTTTATTTTGGTTTCTAAATTTATGCCATTCACATACATCCAGGGTTATGAGCACAAACAATTAGAGTGTCACCCACACACGGCCAGCTCCCGGTCATACTCAGGCAGGGGTTGTTTCCTGTTAATGTATATTTTCAGGTCATACACACAGACAGTTTGTACACTTATGCTCCAGGAATTGTATGTCTTTAAACACCTTGTGAGAACATGCCGAAAAGGATCAGGATGAAAATCTCCTGGTTTCACAGGTGCTGTTGTCACACGTGCTGTCTTCACACAGGAAATCTGGAAACTAAGGGCCTGGTCCAACTTTTCTCAAACTCAGTGGGCATTCTCCCATCAGCGTCTGTTGAGCAGGCCCTAGAGCTATTTATAAAGGAAAAGCGAAATAGGACGTGAGCCGAATAGATGCATGTGCTAGAGGAAGCCATACAGCCGTTTGAGTGGTGGGGTTTTTCTTGCCTTCTTTTATCATCCTCGAGAGCAGAGCAGGGCAAACTACAGCCTGCAGGACTGTCCTGTCCAGCCCCCGAGCTCCTGGCCCAGGAGGCTGCCCCCTGCTATCCCCCAGCCCCCGCAGCCTCAGATCGCTTCCTCCACCGCCGCTGGCGCAATGCTCTGGGCGGCGGGGCTGTGAGCTGCAGAGCCCGGCCTGACCCATTGCTCTGAGCGGCGTGGTGGCAGCAGCGGTGGTGCCCGGCTCCACACATTATTAGTACTGTTATTTTATTAGTCGCTCATATATATGTAAATTATATAACTAGAGAAAATTTTAGGCAATGTTAGTAAATACCAAACACACATTCCCTTTGGTTTGGTTAGTTCTTTACCCAGGTTTATTCCAAGGAAGTGGATTTTAAGGTCTAATGGGAAAAGCAGTGATGTGTTGTGAGGGAGTCTCTTAAAATTCTGCCACCAAACTGCAAGGAAGGTTAGGATAGTTTCCCTGTCCTCATTTGGATATTGCTACATCATCCCTGCTGGAGATGACTTAGTTCTTCAGCTCGTAAAAATATGCCTGAAGTGCAAATATTTTGCCTTTGAAATGGAGCCGCTTTCACAAAATTGCAGGGTTTTTTAAAGTGATGTCCTAACGAAGGATAACTCCAGACTTCCCAGAAGAGTTCTTACCCTTCTCTCCAACTTCACACTACACAACATTGTGTTATGCGATCACTATATTCTGTAGGCTGAATTCAGCTCTCAGGTTTAACATCAATAGTCCAAAGTAGCTCTGCTGACTTCAGCAGCTTCACTCTGGAGTTCCACTGATGTAACGGAGAATGGAATTTGGCTAGGTTTCTTTTTCAGGAAAAAGTATAAACAATTCCAGCAAAGTGCACTTTACGAGTTTTCTTTGCCAAGTGGTGTCACTTCCCTTCTGGGTTAGGAGAAGGCATTTTTGTTTAACTGGGTAAAGGAATGAGTAGATTTCCCCCATCCCTCAGTCCCTCTCTCTCTCTAACGCATTTACCCAGGAGAAGTAGTGTTTAGTACAGGCCATATGGAAAGAAATTGTGGGAGTCCTATGTTAAGAGACTAGCCGCATGTCACTGAAGGAAAGCACTTGAAATAACTTTTCCACTCATTTAGCTGCATGTCTCTCAGAAGCTGTGTATCGTGAGGTAAGACCACAAAACGTGTGGCAAATAAACACAAACTGCAATTAGCACAATATCCTGCTCCTATGGAAATCAGTGGGAACAGGGTCAGAACCAAAGTCAATTTTGAGATCTGTTTTCCTTGGTTTTCTGTAGTGTGTGGGCACACAAAACGCCACAGTTCAGTCATCTGCAATGAGTTTTCCAGTCCTTAATGGAAATTACTCTTTATAAAATATTACTATGGGGTGGAATTGTTCTTTCCAGGGCATTTACAACCCTCTTTGAACTGCCCTTCCATTTGTGCAATAATCCGCTATTGGGAGGAACAGAGAATTGAGCCTTTAGTTTCCACGTTTACAAAATTATAGCACAGCGATAACACTACTGAAACAAGGAGAGTGCAGAGTTCACGCCAGTTTTTTTTTTAAGTGTACTCCTAATGCAGTAAAAGTCATACAGTTTTTGAAGCAGAAATATGGGGAAAACATCAGTAATTTGCCAAAAACGTGATGTAGTTGTAAATTGCATTGATTTTTGTGCAGCTTCTCCTCAGTGCTATGGAAACCCTGCTTTGAGTGCAGGAGTCCCTCTGAGCAAGCAGTCATACAACAGCTTTGGTGGTAGGGGATTTCTTCCAGTCTTTTACTACTAGCTGACCTAGGGCTGGAAGTCAGAAATTCCTTATTTCTGGATTTTACTCCCACCTCTGGTACCAACATCCTTTGTCAAGTGGATGAGTCGTTAAGGGTAACTTTTTCAAATGGGGCTTTCAGTGCTCCTAAATGCTTAAGGCCCAAAGCCTCAAAGACCCAGATTTCAGAGGCAGTTAGGAGCCTAAATACCTCTGAGCATCTGGGCCACAGTTACTTTGAAAAATGAGTCTTAGGCGCTTTTGAAAATTTTACCCTAAATCATCTCTGCTTCAATTTCCCCATCACTAAAAGGAGGATATTTACCTACATCATGAAGTTTTCGTGAGGATTATTAAGTTAATGAATGTCAAATGCTTGGAGCATAAGTGCTGAATAAGTGTAAATTATGTGATTAGTCATATTTATTATTCTCTGTTCATAGTCTCTAATTATTGACACACAAACATAGATATCTGTGAATTTTTAAAACAATGTTGTAAAACAAATCTTGTTTTCCCCTACAGCTTGGGTCAAGACGCCTTCCCTCATGGGCTCTCACTGCAAAGATACCCTTCTTTCTTCTCAGTATGGGTACTGGGTCTTTGAACTAAGCAAAAAATTGAAGTGGCGCATAATGAATTAGCTACCTCTCTGCACTGGGGTAAATTTACTATTGTGGTGTTTATACTGCAGTACCACCTAAAGCCCTCACTCAAGATTGGGACTCAGGTATGTTAGGCACTGTACAAACACATAGCAAGAAACAGTGCCTGTCCCCAAAAGCTTGCAATCTAATAAGACAAGACAGACAAAGACTAGAAGAAACAGAGTCCCAAGCTGACACAGCTGGTCAACGGCATCACCAGCAATAAACCCTAGGTCTCCAGTTGCCTGTCCCCTAGACCTGTTTCTCTGGCTTCCTTTTCTCAAGTGTTCATTTTCGCCCCCATCATTTTCAGTTTTTACAACTCTCTCCACTGAATCTGCCCACAGCAGCCGTTTAGCTTTTTGGTCTCTTCTATTTCTTTTTGCTTCCTTTGATTCTGGTCTCTTTTCTTACATTGTGCATTTAGTTTAATTCTCATTGTACATTCCTTTTATATCCACCCTCTTCCCTTCATTTCTGTTTCACTGCTTCACTACCTTTTTGCAGCTGTAACTCATCTTTCCTCATTGTTGTTTTTTCTTTCCCTTTATTTCTCTCCTTTTTCGATTGTACGTTTGGCTTTCCTTTCTGTTAGCTCCATCTGGGTCTGATCCAAAGCCCAGTGAAGTCAGTGGAAAGATGGTGTTGACTTCCTGAGGCACTGGGTCAAATCTTTTGTGTTTTCACTCCCTCTTCCATAAATAGCTTTCTTCCTTTCTCGCTGACTTTTTTGTTTGTTTGTGGTTTCATTGGCTGTCACGCTAGATAACCTGGGATGTGCTTTCCTCTGAACTTCAAACAAAATTACACGCCTAGGCTTCACGTCACAAACCATTTTTGGTGCCATAAATAATTATGGTGGGGGTTTTGTAGGTTGAACCTGCATTTAACTCAAGCACCAAACACCTGACGTTGTCTTCTGTCAAAATGTCGCTGTCTGAGTAAGCGATAAACATGAGCATTGCACATCCTGAAAATACTCCTTGCAGCCTTCCTTTTCATTCCAACAAGCCCTGGATATCTTCATACCATGGTTAGCTGTGGGCATTATGGGTTCACATCAGCCATTGCCTACAGTTTGACCTTGTGACTCACTGAGCACCATCAACTTCCACTGGGATCAACAAGAGTTGAGCGTGGTTAGCACCTCACAGAACGGCCTGTAACGTTCATGTGAACAGGCTACAGAGTAAATTGTACATTGAAGATCCTCTTCTGGTCCCATTTAAGTCAATGGCTACATTTTAATAGGAGCAGGAACAAACCCTAAATGCAGGGCTAGTCAGAGGATGAGATGATCTTTCAAACAAATTTGGTTTGGATATTCCAATCCCTTCTAGGGTTGCATGAGGGTGAGGCAGATGCTTTTGGGGAAGGCAGCCACAATCCCGCCCACTCTAGTCTCTGAATTAGTGTGGGACAGTAATAGCATTGAACTTAAGGGGACTGCTTATGTTAAGGGCAGGGATTGTCTCTTTTGTGTTTGTTCAGTGTCCAACAGAATGGGGTATAGGCCTTTGGGCTCTGTAAATACATACATCTTTACAGGACCAGGATCTTAAGCTGGGACTGTGTGTTCTTAACTGCATTCTGAGGTGCCTAGTGCACTTTCAGGTGTTGTAAAATGACAAATATTAATGAAACAACAAGAATGTTGGATTTTACCACAAACTTTCTATGCCATTCTTTTAAACACAGCCAGTAAGACCAAGACCCCTTCCCATAAGAAGGCAAATAGACTACATTGTAAAAAATCTTTATTTTACAGATTACATATTTCATCTTCTAAAAATACAATTTTGAAATGATTGGATTAAAAGAGAGGAAGTTGCATACAACGGTCATTAAATGGAGAATGTGGTTTTACCAGCAGCATACAGAAATATCACATGGAAAGGTGTGTATGTGTGTGTATGTGTGCATGTTTAATAATAATGTTACCCGCAATGTGTAGCGGGACAACTTATAAATCTTCAAGTATTATAACTTACTAATTCATTCTGATGCTGGTGCATGTCAAATAGCACCTTACTCCGTGAGGGGTCCCAGTGATTTCAGTGGGGATACTCATGGGACTACTCATTCACTGAGGTATCACAATCATGCCCTTAACTATTACAGCTCATACTTTGACTAACTCCTCACGCAGTTTCAAACACTCATTAGTTTTCATTTGAACATGATGTACAAGTTAATAAAATTATAGCAACCAAAAATGTGACTTTAACATATGCATACAGTATTTATTTTCATTTAGGTACTGGGATTGGATGGCATTGAGGGAATACATTTTTCTTCTAGCCTTGCTCCCATGTTGCTTAGTATCTTTGATTACAGTTCAGATAATGTCTGGGTAATAGTGGTGTTTTTGTTTAAGTCCTTTTTCCCCTTCCCACCTACACAAATTCCATTTGCTGTAAATTAGTGTCAATGTCACTACAGATCTTCATTTCCCCAGTTCCAATCATCACTCATTGAGTCATTGCTATCGCTGCCTTTACTGTGTGATTCACTTTCACTTTTACCATCTTCGTCTTCTGACTTTGTGCTACCATCACTGTCATTTCCCTCAGATTCACTGTCACTTGGGAGTTCTGTATGGGGTGAATTGCACTGTTGTCACCGCTACTTTCATTACTATTAGGTGCACTCTCACTACTATCTGACTTACTGTCACCTTCACTGCCATCTGATTCGCTGTCACTACTGCTGTCAGTGCAGTCTGATTTGCTGTCACTGTCACTACTGCTGTCACAGTGGCTGCCATCTGATTTGTTGTCACTACAGTTATCACTGTCACTATCACTACTAGTTGCTGATATTTCAAAGGGGCGCTGAAGCATGTTTCTAAATAAAGAACAGACTAGAAGGTGGCGAGAAATATAACTGGTGACAATTGTAGTTGAATTAACCTCAACTAGCAATTGGGAAGCAGATGTTCTGAGGAGAGTGACTGGGTAGTTTCTTTTGTGCACTGAGAATCAGTCTGAGCCAGGCTGCCTTGACAGTTCTGTAACACCTAGACAAATACTTTCTATGCTTTGTTTTGTTAGATTGTCCATTGAGCGGGAAATGCAGTGACTAAGAATGTTAATTCAGAGAGCTGGTTAATGGTACTTAATTCCCCCCATCCATCTAGATGATGAGCTTTATTCTCCCGTTGGAAACGCAGCTACCACATTCAGTCAACTGACCAAGTGAGTGTGGAATAACAGGAACCTAACACTGAACACCAACAACCGGGACTACAACTTCTCCTTTCTGAGTACACTGCTGTGTGGTGGTGAGACCTGCACCTCCAACAGCAGGCACCAGAGAAGGCTAAACACCTTCCACAACCCCTGTCTTCACCATATTCTAAATTGCAAGTGGGAAACCAAAGCACCTGACATAAAAGTATTTTAAAATGCAAAATTGCCAAGTCTAATCACTATTCTCAAAAGACAAATCTCTTTGTTGACAAATCTCTTTGTTGCACCGGATGGATGATGGACGCATTCCCAAGGCCATCCTATATGGAGAACTTGGAGATGCTTCCAGGCCACAGGGCCGACCTAGCCTCAGGTGCAAGGACATTTGCAAGAGGGACTTGAAAATTTTCAACATTGACCCCACAAGCTAGGAAGACGCAGCTAACAGGCTACACTGGAGGACTGTGCAGCACCAAGAAGTCAGAGGCTAAAGAGAGAGGAAAGTGCAGCAGGCCTCAAGAGCTAGTAGGGTGCAGGCTTCATCCTTTGGCTCTCTGCCTTACACCTGCATTATCTGTAGCAAGGACTGTCACTGGAGAATTGGACTTTTTAGCTACTTGAGATGCTGCAGCATGACATGCAGTAACTGATCTGCTTTGGTGCTTACACCACCATCTTTTGAGATGGACGGTTGGCATCTTGGATGTATTCAAACATATTTTCATAACCGCTTTCAGAAAATACCTATGTATCTCTTATTGGGGTCAAACATTTTGCTGACACTTCCCTGAATTGGATTTCCTCGAGTCAGATCTCTCCATTTAAATACATGGGAAATAAGAGATTCCAAATTTGTTGTAAGATACATTCTGTACTATGTTTTGTTTTAAATTGGTCAGACAATCTGATAGTAATGAGAAATTAATTAAAATAAACCAGAACTTACATCTTATTCACTCCACTGCTGAGCTGCATTTCCTGTGTTCCAACTTACTATTGATCAGTAGAGTGACAAGCTTTCTACTTGATTGTTAATTATGTCTAATAACACTTAAGACACATTTACTGTCGTTTTGTTTAGTAATTGGATATGGACCAAGCTTTGTTTTGTTTTGTTTTGTTGTTTTAAAGTTCCTAAAGTTAGACTCATAAATATTTTTGAGTCTGACAGTAAATACCATTTTTTAATCTCTCGGTCATAGCAACTAAAACACCTGTTACGTTACAGTGTAAACCCAAGATCCGTGGAAACACAGAGACAACTTAAAGCCATCGATGCAACCCCCCTCCTCGGCCATTGTTCCCAACTCTGGCACCATATTACAAAATGTAATCCAAAGCCCAGAACCAGATATTAATTCATTGTTATTTATTTATGTAGACTATGGTCATACCCAAAATGTGCTGGATGCTTTTGAAACACAGAGAAAGATACAGTTCCTGCCCCAAAGAACATATAGTCAAAGATGAATGGTGGGGGAAAGTCGTACAACACTGAAGCAAAGTGATGAGTGTGTTGTTAGGCTCATCCATGCCTATTTAGGCGTTTGCTTTTTTAAAGATAAAAACACTAAATTCCTCTCTCCTGCTGTCCCACCATAATTCAGCCCTCTTGCCAGCCTCGCACACCAGTTTTTTCATTTCCAGTGTCCTTGCACTCCTCCCTCCTTGGAAAGGAGTTCATGCCTGAGATTAGACAAATACAATACCCATTTTTTCAAAAACACACTGATTGTGTCACTTCTAGTTTTTCTGGAGAATGCAAATACACATGTAGGTCAACAGTGTCTCTGCCCTGAGTGTGGATCTGAGCCACCTGTCAGATGAAAGATGAACAATTAACTACTGAAAATACCCACGACTGGTATAGTCAGTCCCCCTAATTTCATCTGTAAAACAAGCAGTAGCAAATCACACTTCAGGGATTAAGGGCCAGACCATCCCCTATGTAGGCTTTTTCTACAGAGTGATGCAGGAAACAATGTGGGGATCTTCTATAATTTTCTTGGTCCACATTGCTCACCTACAATGCCACTTTTTAAAGTTATCTTTAGAGATGGGGGGTGAATCAAAACGTCGGATGCAGTCACCCAACTCATGGAAATTCAGAGAAGCATGGATGAGAGACCAAATACAAACCCAAAGGCTCAGCTCATGTCCTAGCTACTCTCATCACAATCTAGTTATTTTTGTGAGAGCACAAGGACTGCGAGTATGTCTGGCCCACGCACAGCCTGCAGTAGTGGTGGGGGTGGCTTTGGTACACGCCCCACTAACAGTGCACTCACGGAACAGCCAAGCAGAATCTGTCTGTGATTGCAGGACTGAGCCCTGAACCATATTTGGCTGCGGTGACCTTTCTAAAATAGTACAGGGGCTTTGTTTCTTTCTTTGGCTTTCATCCGGTAGATCACGTTATAAAAATGGTGGGAGGACATAAAGACTTGGTGGCATTTTCAAAGTGGGGAAGGAGGTAGGTAGGAGAATTGAAGCTTAAGGGGGAGGCGGGGGGGAATCGCATAGCTCGTTTGACGTTCTCCAGCAATGCTGTCATTCGCCTTTTCACTTCAATGTATCTTTTTAAAAGAAGACAAAAGGTTCTTAGGTGAATCAAAGGGAGTAAAAATAAAAGCGATCAATAAGAGTTAAAGAGAACGTTTGTTTGATTTTCCAGCTTTTGGGGCCAGATATGGAACCCTTCCCCACAATAGCGAGCAGTTACTTACTTAGATAGTCCCCTGTGGCTTCAGTGGGACTATTCAAGGGAGTAATTGCTCACCAGTATGGGTAAGGGATTGATTACGTAACCTCCACTAAGGAAGATTTTTAAGAGACTTGCTGGAGTAGCCCAGGCTATTGCCAGACTGCAAAGAAGTATAATGATATTCTTCATCTTCTTTAGTGTTCTCAGTCTGGAACAATATAGCTGGACTGGGAAGAAACAGATTATAAAATGAATCAGTTCTGAACACATGTATCAAATGTAAATGCTATAAAATTAGAATACCATCAGAAGACGTATACAAGCATAAGACATGTACATCATATTATGGTATGAGGACATGCATCCGACGAAGTGGGTATTCACCCACGAAAGCTCATGATCCAAAACGTCTGTTAGTCTATAAGGTGCCACAAGACTCTGCTGCTTTTACAGATCCAGACTAACATGGCTACCCCTCTGTTACTTGACATTCATTTTAATAAGAGTAAGTTGGTATCCATAACACAGGTAAGAAAATGTATATTCTTCACATATGAATTTTAATCTGTCAGTTTCCCTTAACAGTCTCTCTATTTTGCGAAAATCCAGTTACACAGCTTAGATCCTATGCTAATTGTGAACGTGTATGTTTTTAATGAAACCACAGTCTTAGGATAATTCTGCTAGAGAAGAATTACCTTGCACCTGCTTACTGTGGGGCAGATGGTGAATCCTTTGATTCTACTGGTGAGCAACTACTCACACAAGAAGTACTGTTAAAATCAGCAGAACTGGTTGTGTGAGGAAGTGCTCACCAGTGGGAGAAATGGGTTCGCAATCTGTATTGGATGCTCTTGTTTCTGCAAAGCTGAACTAAAACAAAAAGAGAGAGAGAATACACTGTCTACAGTTAATTAAAGAAAGCAATGTGGCTGAACCTCAGGTATAAAACACGTATTGACCAGTCTAGGGACTCAGCTGGCTTGATGTGGTATGTGTACAACAATTACTGGACCACACAATGCTTTTGCTGGAAATTGTACTGTAGAGCACAAGCACATCACCTAAGACAAACATTCTTCCTTGCTTTTCTCTTGTTACTGTTTCATTTCTTCCAGACTAATAGTTTCGCATTATCAGCCTTTTTGATATGATCGGAACATTCCTATCGACACTGGGGGACACTTATAACATCAGCCTTGCATTATTTCAATGCTAATTTGTAAATAGTCCTGTGCTGGCTCAAAACTGGGCCCAGATTTCACCATGGAGGTATATGAAGCTTAGTTACTATTTTGATTAACCTAGTCTGAGTTTCAAGTTTGAAATAAAGGCACGTGAGTTTTTCCTGGGTTTAAGATTTCTCGTGAAGATTTCACACCACCCTGGTTTGTAAATATCAGAAGAGTGAGACAGAAGCAAAGTCCAACTGTTTAAACTGTAAAAGGACAGTAAGAAATGGAAAAGACATGGGCAAAATTAAGTGAGATCAACGCCTATGACAGATTAGAGTTGCTAGTAAAGATAGAAATTTAGTTGTCTAGTGGAGGGGAGGGGAAGTCTATATGGGACACAAATACTCTGTCAAACAAATCTATATCCTTTTTGGTTTGTATATTATTATAATTAAGTTTCCATTTTGTTTAAATTTATGACTGTTGTGTGTAACTGGGCAGGAAGCAATACCACAACCTTGAAAGCTTGAAAAAAAGACCCACAAGATTATAGGATCTTAGAAAAATGTTTGGTACAAGCGGGGCTTAAATTCTCACAGAGTATTTCATGGAGCCCTAGGCCTCTGCCCCGCTGGTTTGAAAATATTGTCTGGAGCTCCACTCCGGATAGCTCCTGCTGAATTTAAGCCAGGGCTGCAAATTTTCATTTAGGATGAAGTCATGTATTAGATGCGTAGTCCAACTTTTCTTTCAGCTGAGGAAAGCTGTAATTCTTTTTGAAAAATATTTTTAATATAAGGGGAGGAGGAGAAAAGCTTGGGGTTGGTTTACAAAATTACCTTTCTGACATCTCTTCTCCACCAGGGTCAAAGAGGGAGTCTAGTCCAAAGGATAATGCAAAACTGATCATTATCTGTCTGGGAAAACAGTTTTCTTGTTGGATGAGTTTACATGTGAATCTAGAGTGTATTAAACATGAGAGAACTTTGTTCTGCAGGTCATTTGGGATTTTAGACATAACAGCTCCACCACAATGAAACCAAAAAATGTTTAGAATTTTTAATTCTTACTTTAGTCCTTTTTCTTTTTCAGAATTTGCTTATATAGAATGTCTGGTGTAGTTTTTCCTCCCAGCTGCATTTGGTGATCCCAGTCCTGAAAAGAGGTGTGCGTATGCTTAACTTTATGCACTGTGAGTAGTCCTGTTGACTTCAGTGAAACTACTCATCTTGCCTGGTGCAAAGGTCTTTGCAGGGTGAGGTCCTATATCCTTGTAATATAGTTATTACATCCTCTCACTATAATGTTGTATAATCCCACCGCACACCTGGGAGTCTGTTGTAAATTTAATCTGTTCAAAAATGTGCAAAAAAAAATTCTATTCCACTCTTTTGTTATCAAATGCTTGCCCATTTAATAAATGTGCCCAAACTCAGACTGGGTAGTTGGTATTCTACCTGATGGATTTTTGTTTTATGCTACATCTTGCTTTGTCACATTGTTACTTCGCATGATAACCGCGAATTGCAATGTCGTCCTGCATAAAATAATAGAGTGGAACAAATCTTGCCTGCCGTTTTAATATGAGCAGCCTATCAGTGAGTTTGAGGGATCATTGCTGTGAATAAAGTGAGCAGGATGAGATACAGGATATCAGAAAACTACTCAAAGCCTAGTTTTATATTTAATATTTTTATTTATGGTGTGATTTATAGAATTTGATACGAGTGTGTGTTTATGTATGTTTTAAACGTTGCCTTAAGGTATTTCAACAATAGAGAGACTCCCATTGATTTCACTGGGCTTTAGATCAGCGGAATGTGGCTATGTTTTCATTCAGAGCTAGGGGGGTGATTCCCAACTCGCATAGACATACTGGCACTAGCTCTCATCAAGCTAGAGCGCTAAAAATAGTCCTGCACAGCAGCGGCGAGCAGCAGCACAGGCTAGCTGTCCCAGGTACCAAACCCTCCTGGAACCTCTATGAGTGGCTATCCCGTGCTGCTGCTCACTATTCCCCGTGCCACTGCAGCTACACTGCTGCTTTGAGTGCACTTGTGCAAAGAGAACGAGTGTGAATAGATCTGCTCACGCTGGGAATCACGCCCCTCGCTCCAAGTGTAGATGTCGCCTCAGAGGCAGTTTGTACGTTTCCCACTTCCTGAGGACCTGTATATTTTTCTCACTTAGCCATTAACCATATCTGCCAATTATTACCCACAATATTCTAGCCAGCTGTGAAGCCCATAACCTAAACAAAGTGGGGGAGTTTGATACTGGGAGACTTTTCTGTCGTTCCTTTACTCTTGCTCAGGACTAGAGCTAGTTAAAGTATTAGTTAAGAATAAGATGCATTATAGACCCATCCCACAAACACTTCCATTTGTTTCCACAAGGAGACTCACTGAACAAAATGGGACTCCTCACCGACAGAAAGTTAAGCACCTGTGTAGATGTTTGCAGAATCAGTCACAAACTGCTGACTTCGATTATTTGCTAATTACTTTTCATAGGTATGATGGGACATCACCAACTATTATTTCTGCATGGCTGAACAAAAGAGACAAATATTGAGTGAATAACAACTAATCTGATTAATGCACTCGTTCCCTCTTCTTACATAGGGTAGCCATTTGCCAAGAAATTGTGCATTTGTAAATAGCAAGCAACCTGAAGCACCAACATAAAGAGCTAGTCTGTATTCAAATGATTGTTTGCGACCACAGTTTTGCAGTTTTCCTCCAGCTCTTTTAAATTGTAATTCCCTTTTGACGGTATCAGCCTTGTACAAGAATCTCTTCTGCTTTTACAATAACTTGGGAACCCAAACCATTTTAGGAAACTTTTCTAAGGGTCTCCACCACATGCGCCTTTCAAACATTTCTAGGCCACTCAAAATACATTTTTTAGAGCCTTCCTCCTCCACACAGCAAATACTTCACACCTTTTCAAGCCAGGCACGTTTATACTAAAGTCTGGGAACTACTGGAGCTGTCTTTGCTGTTCCTGCTAGTAATTATACAGTATGCTTTGTGGTCATCTTAAAGGAAATTGTGCAAACACCACTTTCTTCAGCAAGACATCACTCAAGAGACAACAACGGGAAATTCCATATAAGGACTTCCTTCTCTTGCCTGAATTCCCCTGAAAAAGACCCCCAAAAATCAAAAAGCCAAAAACCTTTGGAAGCTCTTAATAATATTTACCCCTCTAAGATTTGCCTTTGCCCTAGCTACTTTGAACACATGTCAAAGATTCCAGCACCTCTGTCAGGTTTCCTTTCTGGGAGGAAGGTGCAAAGCCTAATAGTTAGAGTATAAGGACTGTGAGTTGGGACTCCTGGGATCTATACTTGGCTCTGCTCACTCACAGTGTGATCTTCATCATTCTTTGCCTCAGTTTTCTCCCTCTGTCAGATAGGATTAATAGCAACACCTGTCTCACAAGGGTATTTAAGGCACAGTTAACATTTGTAAAATGCTTTGAGAACCTGAGATGAAAGGTGCTACAGAAAAGGTAAATTATTATTATTACACTTGAATCTGACATTGTCAATGTTGAAATCAAGATAATACACAGGGATGGAGGGAAGAAACTGTGTACAGGGAATTGTCAGATACACTTTGCATAACTGAATCTCTTGGAAACCTCCACGTATAGCCTCCAGGTTTTGTTCTTTGAATGCAAATGTGAAAAACTACATGTTTCCTGGGATCCTGGAAATACATGTGGTGCTTTTAGAACTGGTTGTATAAATAGAGTCACAGGGGTCCAGGCCTGGTTGCAAAATTAGGGCTGGGAGAGGAGTGCACAGTGTATCTATGCTACTTGGCCATAAGGAGTTCTATGAGATCATACACGGTGTTATAAAGTCTATGCTATGGGTTAGACTGGAATGGACGCAGCCAGCAACTAAAGCTGTGTGAAACTCGGTGGTTTGGATTCGCAGGAATTCATTTACATCATTTTCATGGTTATGAACCTCCTGAGATTGGGTCAGATTAGGTTTAGCCAAGGGTTTGGAACTGGGGGTCTGAGACCAAGTCTCATCTAAAATATAAGATTAGGTTTGGGTTAACTGGTGCTGGAATCTCACAAGCTGTTCTTAACGAGTTAGAGCCAAAACACGGAATCGCATCGGGGTTCCTGAGATTCCCACATTCATGAATGTTGGAAATCTTGGGAAATGAGTTTTTCCTCAAGGAGATTTCCACCAGGTTGAATAATGGACATCTCGGGACAGCAGCCATTCTCTCCATATTTCAGTCACATCAAACTCATTACCTGAAAATAGGCCCCTTCCAGTTTTGGACTCAACCCACAATCAAAGCTATCATATCTATATATGTGTTCCAATCCTGGGATTTAAATTCAGACCCTATCAAGCTGCCCAACCCCTCACCATACACACATAAAACTGAATAATTTGGGATTTCGGCCTGTCTGTATTTTCAGATTAGAATGAAGCCAAGAACTCAAAGCAAAACTCAGTTGAATCTGTTGAGTTTCACCTCTTACCAGATTCAAACCACAGAACCCTCATTGTGCATGATTTTAATCAAAATCATTAATTAGTCCAATCAAAAATTGCAAATATTTGCAAGCATTCATGGAGTTTTCAACAAACCTCATCTCTAAATTTAGATCTGTTAGCAAAACCAAATAACAAGTAGGTGAGTTTCGTATGGCTTCGGATTTACTGCTAACATGAAGGATTCAGCGAGATCCTGACTGTAAATGCACGTTTTGATGATAGGTTGGCTTTTCTAGGCACCCTAAATATCTAATTTCCAGGAAAAGGAAGGTAGCAGTCATACATTCCGGCAATGTGATGTCTTTATACTTTATTCTTTTTTGGCTCTTACTTCCTTCTAAAGTACACAGAAGCATAAAACTTTGCTTGCACAGGGAAAAGCTGTGTTTCCATCATATGGTTCTTTTTCCCACCACCACATTCCATAGTAAAACTATAATTTGACCCAAGTTCTTTCCTCTCCCTACAGCTATTTTTGGGTTTTCAGCACTGAAAGAAAATCTGAAGTTTCTACAAGTCATTTGGTACAGGACTAGTAGGGTTTTTTTTAAAACAAATATTACAACTTTGATAACAACTTAGTAAAAGCCTATTAAAAAGACATATGGTTTGTTTGAAGCAGATAGGCCAAAGCAGTGGACTGAATTTCAGATAGCACAGAAGATGACAGTGTTTTGAGGCCAAGTCCAGGGTACTCAATGATCCCAGGGATTTTGCCTACCCAACAATTTCCAAATTGGTGGGCGCTTCTATGGTGGTTGGTTGTTCTTTGTTAGTTTCGGATGTATCCATCCAAGATATAATTTAATTTCCAAAATTATAAGCCACATGAACATTCTATGGTTAACATGTTTTAGGATGAAAATGGATTGGTGGCAGGGTGCAGGGGATGAAGGAATACAGACATCCAAATTTTTCCCTATTAAGTGGAAATGGCTTTCTTATTTTTAATTCAATAGGACTGTTTACCAATAATCTTCAAAATGTGGTGGGGTCTGTATAAAAGGAATAGGTTTCAAAACACATTTTTCTCCATCTTTAAAATATAGTTTACATCACAAGTACAATTCTCAGCATTAGCTCTGATGAGCATGGGAAGCAGAAAATCTCCAGGAAAACAGTTGAAAGGCATAACAGCAATCAGTCTGCATAGATGAAATAAGGATGAAGGAAAAGAAGAATGGAATAATAGAAAATACTCCTGAATTTATCAAAAAGCTCCTGTAATGAAGCTAAAATAGTGAAATGATCTGAATACAGGGGGGAAAAAAACACATTAATGCCTGCAAATCTTGTGCCCAAAAGATATAAAACAAAACTTCAAATTTAGAGCTCTTATATATGTGCATACTAAGTACATGAGAAGGTTATTCACCTTGTGCAGTAACTGAGGTTCTTTGAGATGGTTGTCCCTGGGGGTGCTCCATGTTAGGTGTCTTGGCGCCCTGCGCTTCTAATTGGAGATTTGTAGTAGCAGTGCCCCCGGTTGGCCGGGTACTAGCTGGGAAAGAACTGAGATAATAGAAATATCTAATGCTATGAGGGCGCTGCTGGCATTCCGACCGAAGCCAAAGACAGTAGAGAAGGAACTGGGGGACGGTTGGCTGCGCACGTGGGGTAACCTCTCGGAGTGGTGCGAGATGGCTGCCGCGCATGCACGGCCAACTGGGGCACTGCTACTACAAAATCTCTGATTAGACACTCAGGGCGCCAAGACACCTAAAGTGGAGCACCCCCAGGGACACTCCTCAAAGAACAAAAAGCTACAGTCTGAAGCAGTCTTTACATTCTGCTGTCAGTAATATCCTACCTACTGTACAAAAAAAGAGCTAAGAATAATTTAATTAAAGCTTCCTCCACTAAGTCATGACTTTACTCATGTCTACACATCCATGATACTACTTGATTGAAACATGATAGATGAACACACAGCGCACAATCAATTTGTGGAACTCCTTGCCTGAGGAGGTTGTGAAGGCTAGGACTATAACAGGGTTTAAAAGAGAACTAGATAAATTCATAGAGGTTAAGTCCATTAATGGCTATTAGCCAGGATGGGTAAGGAATGGTGTCCCTAGCCTCTGTTTATCAGAGGGTAGAGATGGATGTCAGGAGAGAGATCACTTATGTTCTTATGAGTGCAAATCCATGATAGTATTCTCAGCCATTATACATGTGTTAAAGGAGGTATTTTTGTGTGTCATTTTAATACTATGTGAAATAGTTTTCTAAAGTACATCTCTGTATGTTAGAGCATGACAACTCAAACAGTGAAATTCACCCCCGTGCACTGGGGTATAATGCTCTGTGAACAATTTAAGCCTTTAACATGAAGTGTGGTTCTGCTTTGAAAAGTGTCTCTGCAAAGATGGCATCATGTTGCTCCATATTCATTCTCTCCCCCATATTCAAATGTGCTCACTACATGTTTTTTAAACTGACAGCCCTTCATACTCAGCCTGCAATTTGAGAGTCACGCTGGATTCTTTCCTTCTCCTTCCTTCCCCATTAATAAAGATTCTACAAGCCAAATTAGCCCTTCAGCAAAGCCTCTGCTACTCCATGGGCTTCAAAAAGTGCAGCCCTCCATGATCATGTTCTTCTGCTCTGATCATTGCCTTAGTCATTTCTTTCTCCTTCCACCTTTCCTGTATCTCTCTCTCTGTGTCTGCTGTGTTCAGTTCTTTTCTCTTTCTCTCCCCCCTCTGAAATCTGTGTTCAGTTGCTAATCCAGACCCATCACTTTCCATCCCTTCCTGTTAACTGTGTCTGATGCGCTCATATGACCCTTCCAATAAAGCATCTTCGGCACACACTGCTGAGATACTGCCACACCTTCCATCCCCTGACCCCAGTCTCTTTACATCTTCACCATGCTCCATCCTTCCCCTAAGAACAGGTTAGCCAGTTAAAGTGGAGGGAGGGAGGAATGGTCAGACTTGGGCTTACACTTGCTGTCAAATCTTAAATCTAATTAGGAGATCTTGACTGATTCCTAGACCAGAGAAACATTGTGACAGTCTAAAGGCAAGCGTAGGGCAGTCCAGACAGAGGAGGTCTTAGCTAGAATTGAGCAAATCCAACTGTAAACAACCCAAATCTTTGCCTACATCTTAGTCTGGACCCAATCAGGCACAGTCTGAGATTTAAAAAAACTGCATCACCTCTTCTCCCACTTTGACATGCTTCTGCATTTCTGGAGGAGTTGGAAGGTGTAAGAGGCTTGGGAGAAGGGCTCGAGCCACCCCTAACCTTTCCGTGGGCAAGATCTTGTGACAGGGAGAGTGAGAAAAGCACTGAGACGCGATCTCCATCCTGTCCCTCTTGTTTCTGTGCCTGTCCACCCTGGGCCAGGAACATTCCTTAGTGGTTATTGGGCAGCTGACGGAGTCCCTGCTCATGCTGCTGCACAACTCCTCTGCTTCAGGAGGCAGCCAGAGCCAAGAGGTCTATTCTATGCCACCCCACGCAGCCCTTGTCAATGGAACCAATGATAGGGGGAAACAGTTGATTGAATATGAGCCCCTGCTTCTCATTTTGCTAAGGGAGCAGAGGAGAATCTGCTGCCATTCCTTCCCAGGCCATGGGAGAAGATGAAGGTTTACTGCCATCATCCCCCATGGCAATGATTGTACGGATAGGATCCACTGCCACAACCACTCACCCGAGTTCACAGGAGAGAAAGAATAGGATTTACTGCCCATGGTGTTGGCTGAAGGATCTTGCACTGATGTCACAATGTGGAAGGCCTTGGGAGGAAAGCTTTGAGGAGAAGGAAGCAGGAGTTGCTAGGGGTGAGCCCAGTCTAAAATATCAAGGCCATATAATATTTCAACTTATTTCTGCTCTTTGATTCAGTTTAGGACTGTGAACAAAAATGCTAATATGCTGCATTAAAGACTGATCAGACACAGGGCCGATCAGAACATTTTTGACTAAACATTTTTCCATTGAAAAATGCTCTTTCGTCAACACCGCAATGTTTTGGAGAGACATATCGATTTCTATGAAGTTTTTGATGGGATGATTTCTCCAGTCCTGGGTAGACTTTCTGGTGAAAAAGAAAGAAAGAAATGTTTTGATATAATTCCACTTGGTAAACATGTTCACAAGATTTGGTTTTGTTCCCTTGTGAAACAAACAAAAACAAAATTTCAAAACGTCAAAAGTTATTGCAAAGCGGAATCATCAGTCTCCAGCCAGCTGTAACCAGAAGCATGGGATTGGAAATCTGAGAAAAAAGGCCATACTGGTGAGTTTTCAGACTTGATTTGGTAGAACAAAATAGTTCGGAAGATCTCTGGATAAGCAGCAATTGTTTTCTGTGCATTTCTGAATCACACTTATGAACCTTTCAAAGTCCATCCATCAGTAACCCTAACTGGCTTGCAAGGAACCAACAGAGCTGTCATGCAAGGCATCAGTGAGGATAACACAGATGAAATTCAGACATCACTGGACATAGCATTATGTTTGTCATGTCTCAGTATGCTCCAACCACTTCCTGTTTGTGTTTACTTGATTGTGTTTTTAAATAGAAATTTCAAATTATTTTTGTTCTCTTTAGGAAACTGAAATACTTTGGGCATAAAATGCCTTCTAAAACTGTTCTCATTAGGTATTTCATAAGTCATATTTTTAAACCCACAGATTCACGAATGACAAGTATCATACCTCCCACACAAGTGCTTGCTCTTTGTCTTGAGAGAGAAGGTCATAAAAAATTACATGAAATATGCTTCACAGAGGCAAAAAAATTAACAAGAGCTTGACTTTCAGGAGGCCATTTTCTGCAACAACCCAAACAAACAAGTTCCACATGCAGTATTCACTTATCTGTGAAAAAGAAACAACTATCCAAAGCTCCAAGTACATGTGGCAGAAAAAAGCATGAGATGAAGAAAGAACATTAATGCGTGTCCTGTAGAAGATATCTGCAGCCGTCTAGGCCCTGCAAACCCCAAGGAACGGTTGACTTCTGCAGAAAAGCAAAAAAGTTCCAAATGCTTCAGCCCTGTTCCAGGGAGTTGTGGGAGACAAGAACTCATATAGATGCTTCTTCTGAGTCAGCACTGAAGTGATGCAGAAGCAGAGAGTTAGGGAGCACTGTACTACTTGAACTACTTTAGGATGAGATGCATAACCCAGGCTTTGACCACTTGTGATCACTTGTGCTGTATGCAGTGATGTAATTGTAATGACCGGTTCCTGTGTACGGCACCTTCCAGATTCTAAGGAGTCTGCCTACTTGTGGCTATGAGGCACCCTGATCTAGAGTGTAGTTTTAAGTTCAAGATGCAGCATGTGATAGAAGAGACGCATTTTCACAGTGCTTTCTCTCACGGAGACGTCAGTTCTCTCTTTTTCTTTTGTCTCTCAATCTAAAATAAAAATCAATGAGACTGAAAGTACAGGGTTACTGCTCTCTGGGCCTGAAAAAAAAATCATTAAAGCGTCAGTCGGCCTTTTCATATGAATAGGGATATTATAACTTTCAAAAGCTTGTAAATGGGACTTGAGCTCCTAAGTCCCAATGACTTTACCCCTGATAAATTCAAACACAGTTCATTACATTCTACGCCCTGAGTATCCTCTGCAGTTTCAGCTGGATGTGAGGTGATGAAAGCAGAATGCCAGGGCATATTGTGAAGGCCAAAAGTATAACCGGGTTCCAAAAAGAATTAGACACATTCACAGAGGATAGGTCCAGTGGTGGTTATTAGCCAAGATGGTCAGGTGCAACCCCATGCTCTGGGTGTCCCTAAACCTGTGACTGCTAGAAACTGGGCCTGGATCACAGGGGATGGATCATTTGATAATTGCCCCTGTTCTGTCCATTCCCTCTGAAGCATCTGGTACTGGCCACTGTCAGAAGACAGGATACTGGGCTAGATGGACCACTGGTCTAACTCAGTATGGTTGTTCTTAATTTGGGCGTTAGTTCATACATCGATTTGTTACACTTCTGAAGCATTTTGGGATCATTCAGGCCAAAAGGCCCTGGATAAAACGTTTGTCATTTTTGTATTAAAATGTAAAGCATTAGTAGAGGATTTTGCTTTCCCATAGCAGCTTCCAACAAAATCCTTTTGTTTGGAAACTTGAGCAATGCGCTTTTGTGAGCTGACACAGCCCTGGGAAGGCTGGCACAGGTGTCCGTGGAGATGGAGGCATGTTATGTCTCATGAGTCATCTTGTATCCTGTGCCTGTTAAAGCTAAAGTTGTTTTGTCTCGGGGCAGACATGAGAGGTATTTAAAGCTTTATTCAGAGAGGTCTTGGTTAGTTTGTGTTTGTACGAGATTAAAAAAACCAGCATCCTGTATGTTTGCAGCAAAAGAAGAAAAACAATTGATCCAACTGTTGAAAGATACTATAGTTAGAGTGTACAAAGCCTCCTTTTTATGCCATCCTTGTGTACAGTTCTATAGTAATTACCGAATATTCCAAAGCTGTCAGTGGAACGTCTCCAAAACTGTCATACTGAGATCTGTGAAACCATGTACACATTTTAGTACTGAGTGTTTGACGTGTTATGGATCAACACTGGTTTCCTGTTTCTCTAGTTTCCAGGATCCATAACAATGCAATTATAAAGACTGTTATCCATTGTATTGATCAAGTAGAGGTTTACTGGGGAAGATGTTTTCCAGTTACAATCACCTGTTTGTAATGTAATTTATAAAAATACTATGCCCTATATAACATGACATACAAGGATGTCAGATCGCTTTATGAACATTGAATTCAGCCTCACAATACCCTCTAAGGTACGTAAAGATCATTATCCCCAATTTACTGATGGAGAAACAAAGGTACAGAGAGAAATTAAGTGACTTGACCAAAGTTACTTGAAGGATGTCTGTTGCAGAGCTCGGAAATAAACCTATTTTAACTCCCAGTCCTGTGGTTTAATCTCCATGCCATCCACCCCTTCAGAATAAGCCTTTTGCATATTGGATTGCACATGATCAATCAACAATAAATAGAGCAGAGCCCTTTCTCTGTCTGGGGCTGGCCTGCTGAAACTGAAACAGACGCTGAGTAAGGGAGAGGGAGGTAAGAAGTCACCAAGGCTGCTGTGAGTGTGGGACACTTTCTCTCAGCCCCAGGGGACTAGTCTGACTTGGGCCACAGAATTTATTAGACTTTAAGGGTTTGTCTACATGAGGAAGTTAGTAAGCAGCAAGCTAGGGTGTGAATTTACCACACACGAGCTATTCCACACCAACTCCCAGCATGGACACACTTCCTGTGCACTTCAGCTTAGTAAACTTTCAAGCATACTAAACTAAACCACCTGAGGGCATGCTTAGTGTGCAGGAGTGTGTCCACACAGGAAGTTAGTGTGGAGTAGCTAGTGAGCTGAAAATTCACACCCTAGCTTGCTGCTCCCTAACTTCCTCATGTAGACACGCCCTTAGTTGGGGCGCTCTAAACCAGCATCAACTACTCCTTCGCTGAGACTTTACTAAAGGGGATGTACTTATGTTAGTTTGTTTTTGACTTCCCTTTACGTGGATTATTTACTTTGCACTTTCTGAAAACTCTGCGTTTGGAAGGGGCAGGTCAGAGGATGGTTTAATTCCAAATGCTAGTATCTGCTTGGAATCAATCAGGATGACTTGAAGACTTCCTACTTCAGCAAAACTCCTCCATAAACCCCTAAAAGACAGCATGCAGACCTTAATTTTTCCTACCACGTTTGGCTCACCACTGTTACATAGAGAATATAGAGAATAAGTCAGAGCTGATAAACAGTACAAAACCTGTAATAAAACCTACCCTGAATCCAGCTGTTTAACTCCCACTGACATCAATGGGAAATGCACAAGCAAATCTGGGGCAGTGAATGGCTCTTACACTCTGGTAGGGGTTTTCAGAAGCCCTCGGGATTGGCTTAACTCTGTTCCTATTGAAGTATAAGGTAAAACTCCCAGACTGCAGTGGGAGCAGAGCTGGGCCAGCACTGAGTGCCTAGCTGCCATTTGTACCTTTCAAAGGCTTCCCCTATATCAACAGTGGGAGTGGTCTGATTTACGACAATAGATGGCCCTAAATAAATTCATGTAGTTCATCATTTATGTGGAACTATTGTTCTGTTCCTCAGAGGAGAGACTCATGACTGCAGATGATGATGAAGATGGACCACAAGGATTATCTTACATACATGTTGGTAATAGAACAAATTCAGCCCTAGTATTTGACTCTGTGATCCTTACTCTATGAAACAGCCCATAGATTTAATGGGACTACATAAGAAATAACTAGTTGGTAAAATATCATGTACTACTCAGAATAATTAAGGGTGACAGAATCTGGCCCTTATTTTAGTCACTAGGCAATGAAGATGTTTATTCTAGGTTATTAGTATGTATTATTTGTGTCACAGTAGTACTTAGAGGCCTCAACTGAGACTCGGAGCCCTTTATTCTATATAGTCTATGCTCTGAAGAACTTGTGGTCTAAATACATAAGACAAGCAAAGGGCTGGTCTACACACAGATTTGCACTGATTTAACTAATACTGATCTTGTTAAATCAGTACAATTCCCTTGTGTTGGGTGCACTCATGTTGATTTTAAATTGTTTATATCAGTTCAGCTTAAATTGATGTGTGCATCCAGGGTGGGAAGTTCCACCAATTTAAACTGACCTGTTTTTAGAATCAGTTTAGCTAAGTCGATGCTAAAACTGTGTGGAGATCAGCTCAAGGCCAAGAAGGGAAACAGAGTCCCAGGGCTTGGCTACACTTGAAAGTTGCAGCGCTGGGAGTTACAGCGCTGGTCGTGCAGCTGTGCAGGAATAGCGCTGGTGTGTGGCCACACTCACAGCTACCAGCGCTGGTGTGTGGCCACATTTGCAGCGCTGTTGGGAGTGATGCATTATGGGCAGCTATCCCAGCGTTCGAGTGGCAGCAACGTGCTTTTCAAAAGAGGGGGGTGGAGTGGGGTCTAGTGTGACAGGGAGCAGGGGGAGAGAGAGAGGGGATTTTTGGAGCCAACACTGTGTGTTTAGCTTCCTGCCTTGAAAAAATCAGAAAATGTTTCCAACCCCTTAGTCTTAACTCTTAATTGCAAACAGCCTGCATCCAATACGACTCCCCGCTGTTTCACTCACTCCCTGCCTGCCTCTCATTTGATTGTTTACAGCCAGGTACAGATTGATCACAGCAAACAGGAGCTCTGTTTTTAGATAAGCAGCACCGGCAATGGAGCTCCGCGCGGGGCTCGTTCACAACACAACAAAGAGAGGCTGCATAACAAAACAAAGAGAGTAATTTAGTTAAAAGCATTCTGGGATATCTCCTAATACCCTGGAGGCCAATTAAAGCGCTGGTGTGTGGCCACACTTGACGAGCAGCGCTGGATCACCAGCGCTGCAATGCTTATTCCCAAAAGCAGACCAGGTGTTCAGCCAGCGCTGCAGCCAGGGAGTTGCAGCGCTGGATGTGCCTTGCAGGTGTGGACAGTTACTAATTGCAGCGCTGGAAAGCCTCCACCAGCGCTGCAACTTGCAAGTGTAGCCAAGCCCCCAGAGAAATGAAGTGACTTGCCTGAGGTCACAGAGCAGGTCAGCGACAGATCCAGAAATCAAATTCAGATCTCTTGATTCCCAGTCCAGATCCCTATATACTAGACTGTGCTGCCCCCCCCAATAAATGAAAAATGAATAGATTAAGCTAAAGTAAAATATTTTTATTTATGCCTGATTTTGCAATTAGACAAGCAGTAAGACTGACTGCTTGTGCTCATTAAAGATCCCAGGACACTTCACAAAAGTTGAGATATTAACCACTGTGTCTTGGCCAAATTCCTATTTGAATATTGACACTCTTTTTACAGAAATCACCACTGCAGTTTCAATTAGATCTAGTATTTTTCTTTACTTCCTGTCCTATACTTTGTAAGTATCGCTATTCATTGCTAACCGTGGTTGCATTTCACCCTGCACGAAGCTGAATTTCAATGTTGGATGAAATGACTCTCATATGTAAATTGCAAAGTCCCCTTATGGCCCGTCAGGCTGAAAAACACTGTATATATTAAGCCTTACATTCACAAATATTGAAATGGAGCATCCGTACACAGTATTCTTTAGACCCAATACTTTTAAACGTCTGCCGCCACACGCATGGGGACTGCTGCTGGATAACTTTCTTTTTTTCATTTGCCCGTCAGCAAATTGCTGGGTGTGTTTGATAATTCTAAAACCAGTGGGCCAAATTGAGAAATGGTGTAAATAATGCAACTCCACTAGTGTTAATGACGTTGCTCTCGTTGCTTATCTGAATTTGCCCCACTATTTGCTCCTGTTCATTAAAACAGATCAGTAGATTACTATACCCATATTTTCAAGTTTGCTAGGGGTGCATACTGGGGAATTTTTATGAAATGAACCCAAACTAAAACCTGCACAGTCCAGTACTTTGGAAAAATTTCAGATCTGGATCAGAGTTTGCAACTGTCTACCATGTCTATAATAATGTGACAAAGTGCTTTATTCTGGCACCGCTGAACCTTGGAAAGATTCAGATACAGATAAGAACTTTGCCACACTGATCTATCTCGATTCTCTCTTTTTTTGCTTTCTAAAGATCTGGTCAACAAAACAATAACTACAGTCATTAGTTAAGTCTGTCTGGCTGAAGTGCAAAAATAGCCATTCCTGAGTCTGAACTTTAAAATAGTTTCTCCCTAACAAGAGCAAAATGTTTCCAAGCTGTAAACTATGTTTATTTCTCTCTTTCGTTTTATAATGTTTAATTTTGGCTTGAGTAGGCGGCGTGGTCAAACGCAACCCAGCCAAGTGAAGGAGCTCAGCTCATATAGCTGTACTTGGCAAGGTTACAAGTGCTTACAGAAGTTGTAGTTATATCCTGTATATCCATCAACTGTGTGATACCTCATTCTAATCTGCAGAAATATACAAGCAGATTAATAAGACTTTTCCCACTTTGTCAGTCCTTTTCTCCTAGTGGCCTGGCAGTGCATTGGTGCAAGTCTTATCTAGTTTTATTAGAAATGAGCCAGAATCTGAACTCCAAAACTTTTATTTCTAGTCATGTCTGAAAACAGGACATGAAAAAAAACCACCCATTTATTTAAGTATTTAATAAAGCATGATTAGTAAATGTTTAAAGAAGAGTAACATAGTTAATGCCAGTCAACATGGGATTATGGAAAATAAATCCTGTCAAACTAAAAAATGTCTTTTTTGACACAGTTACAGATTTGGTGGATAAAGGTAAAGGTGTTGATGTATAGACTTCCATAAAGCATTTTAGCTGATGCTGCATGACATTTTGATTAAGAAACTAAAATAATACAAAGTCAACATGGCCCACATTAAGTAGATGGAAAACTGGCTCACTGATAGGTCTGAAAATGTGGTTATAAACAGGGAATCATCACCGAGTGAGTGTGTTTCTAGTGAGGTCTTGGCCCCAGCACCGGCTCCAGGCCCCAGCACCGGCTCCAGGCCCCAGCACGCCAAGTGCGTGCTTGGGGTGGCATGCCGCGGGGGGCACTCCACCGGTCGGCGGGAGGGCGGCAGGCGGCTCCGGTGGACCTCCCGCAGGCGTGCCTGCGGAGGGTCCGCTGGTCCGCGGCTCCAGTGGACCTCCCACAGGCGTGCCTGCGGATGCTCCACCGGAGCCACGGGACCAGCGGACCCTCTGCAGTTACGTCTGCAGGAGGTCCACCGGAGCCGCGGGACCGGCGACCGCCAGAGCGCCTCCTGCGGAGTGCCGCCATGCTTGGGGCGGTGAAATTGCTAGAGCCGCCCCTGCTTGGCCCTATGCTATTTAACATTTTTACTGATTACCTGAGTTATAGGGTGGCTTGCCCCATGGGCTACAGAGTATTGGAGCTAAGCCAACCTTGGTTACAAAATAAGCCCCACCAGAGAGGAATCAGGTGATTCCAGTACAAAAGAAGCAGGAAGTTGCAGTGGAAGGGGGGGAAGATTAGGAAACTGCAGTTATGCGCATAGACAGTAGTAAGAAGGCTCCTGCAGGGCCCTAAGTCAACAGGGGAAAGGCAGCTGCTGAGAAAAGCCTGAGGAGGGCAAACTCCAAGCAGGAATGCTGAGAAACAGAAAGAGAGTCCCTCGGGGAGGAAGGACTGTGCCCAGCTCAAACTGGGATGAGGACTGTGAGAGACTGTGTTTTATATGAAAGACTTATTTTGGACTATCAGGAGAGAGATTGAACTAGGCTTGGGATCTAGAGGGCCAGTATGTGCCAGAGGACTCAATAAATTGGACCCCCGGAGGGGATTGGTTGAACTACCTTTGAACTAAATGAGTGCCTGAAAAGTGACTGCTGGCCATGAGGAGGTGCTCAGTAAATGGCCAGCCTGCTACAACCTGGAAGAAAACAAACTCATTGCTAATAAAGATGGCAGATGACCCAAAGACTGGGGGAGTGATCAGTAATGAAGAGAATATGTCTGTGGGTCTGGATTGCTTGGTAAACTGGGCACAAGCAAATAATATGCATTCTAATATGGTCCTAAATGTATACATCTAGGAACAAAGAATGCAGGCCACACGTACAGCATGAGTGACTATCGTGGGAAGCAGTGACTCTGAAAAAGATTGGGGATCATGGCAGATACTCATCTGAACATGAGCTCCCAGTGTGATGCTGTAGCCAAAAGGGTGGATGTAAAAACATGAGCCTATCAAATAGGAGTGGAAAGGCGATATTACGTCGATTTGACACTGGTGCAACCACTACTGGGAAAAGTGTGTCAATTGCTGGAGTTAGAGGGGATCCAGATAAGAGCCATCAGAATGACTAAAGGATTGGAAAATGTCTTATAGTGAAGGGCTCAAGGAGCTCAGTTCTGTAGTTTAACAAAGAAAAGGTTAAGGGGTGACAAATATCTACACGGGACACAGAAAACTGATAGAGGGCTCTTCAATCTAGCAGACAAAGGTACAACAAGATTGGCTGGATGCTGAAACTAGACAAATTTAGACTAGAAATTTTTATTAGAACAGTTAACTATTGGAACCACCTACTAAGGGCTGCAGTGGATTCTGCATCATTGGAAGTTTTTTAATCAAGATTGGATGTTTTTCCTGAATGATGCTCTAGTACAAATAGGAATTAATCCAGGGGGGTTCTATGGCCTGGGGGATGCAGGAGGTCAGACTACATATTGCAATGGTCCCGTCTGGCCCTATAATCTATGTATTTATGAAAATGAATTTCAGAACCATGAAAAAGTTTAGCTCCAAGTCACAGTAGAGATGGGCCTGAACTAAACCCTCACATCTGAACACCTGAATCATACTAAAATTTGCATGTGATTAGTCTATATTTTGCTGTAATTTATCTCAGATGCCAGGTTCTAAACAGCTGAATGAATAATTTGTAGCAAATAGTTTATATGATGAGTTCTCTTTCTCGGTTTGTGAATTTTTTTTAAGGAAATACCACTTCTTTCATTATTTGAAATTATTCACAGATTAACTTCTGCAAGTAACTCGACTGGTCAATTATTCACACTGAGTTCATTGTTAGTATCTGAAATTCTACTAACAAATTTTAATTGGACACAGATCATATTGTACATTTCCGTTCCCTAATTTGGTAAGCATAATTCTTAGAAACGGGATCCTTGTGTGAATACTCACATTTATAAATTCAAATTCATTTCTATTAATTTTCCCCAACACTTACTTAAAAGTCCACTGCTTCTGTGAAAGATCACAGGATCAAACCACACGTTTTCCAGCTATAATATTTACTTCCTACTCTGCCTGACCAAAACTTAGTGTTTGGTGTGTTTTCTCTCTTTTTGATTTGTGTTCTGCTGAAATTCATTTTGAGCAAGCTGTGTGAGTCACCAGCTAGAGGCGAGGAGGTTTCCAGGAGCAGTAGCTGGTGGTGTAGCTTATTCTTATGTTGCCAATAAAGGTAACCAGTTAATTTACTTGTGTGTGTGTGTCCGATGTGACTCAGACGTAACAATTACCAGAGTGATCTGGGGGCGGGCTATATTAACTTCCTATACTATTTATGAGGGTTTCTCTTCCCACAGACTGTGCAGCTGCTATTTATTAAACACAGTTCCCTCTAAATGGGTACGTTTGTCTAAAAGAATTAAGGCACACTTGCTGAGTGAAGTACCATGGCAATCAAATACATTCTAGCTAGGTTTCAGACAAAGCACTTTTCCCAACAAGTTTTTCCTCTACCACAACTGCAATTGTTTAAATACTTCTTTATTCCTTCAACATAATTAGTGCTGAGTGGTGGGAGTCAGCCGTTGTGTATAATAAACCCAAATCAATGTCAGCTAAGAGTTCAGGGGAAGGTTTCTAAATGCATAAATAGGAGTTAGGGACCTAAATTTCATTGACTTTCAGTGGGAGTTGGACTCTTAACAATGCTTTGACTATGAAAGTTTCCCCCTTCAGCATTTTCTCCACCATACAGTGTGTCTGTGAGTAGTATTTGTATTGGTAGTATTTTTAAAAGCTCCTAAATCACTTTGGTGCTTTTGAAAATCCAACGCATCTCTATTAGATTATCCATACATGTGCACAGTATTCTGGAGGTGCCCATTCCAATCAATGGTTAAGATTGGAGTGAGTGTTTGCAATTAAAACATCTCTCTTGTACTTTAATGGTTAATGCCTATTTCCCACACTAACTCTTCAGAGGACAATGGAGTTTCTCATTTGTTTATTTTTGATAAAATCTTTACTCATGTTTGCAAGGGAAGCTTTTTGATAACTTCCTCTTGAAAGTCTCTCATTAATTGAGGTCCAAGTGGCTAAAGAACCACAAACTTCAAACTGCACACAAGACATTCTCATAACTCCTCAGGGTTAAGGTACATAAAATACACAACCACACTTACCCCTTTCATTCCTCATGATGTAACTGAACTTTCCAAAGAGAAACTGACGCAACTGGCCAGATGCACCAACTACCTCTGTTCTCCAGTGCTACCTCCCTGCCCACAAAACATAGCCCATCACCTTATACTGCATCCTTCGCTGACCCTCCCTCATCCTGGCCTACTCAAGCTAGAAAGTTGTTTCTAAATAGGGAAGAGAGGGCAGGATTCTCCATTGCTGTCAGTAGGAGCTGCTGAATGCTGAGCTTTTTTTTGAAAATCATGCCCCAACTGTGGGTGCTGAGCAGTTGAAAATTTGGCCTCACAGTCACCCTCCACATCTCAAGCTCTCAGTAAGTGGGAGAGGTAATGAAGCCCATACGGCTCACATTTACCTATACCTGTATATATATACACACACTTCTACAGAAGCCTGATGGGCAAAGTCTCAAATAATGCCCACATACTCTACCAGAATAACAATGACAGAGGGAATGAAACAGCATGAACACTGACATCGCCATTCATGAACTAAGATTCATAAAGCCCCTCTGCTGTGAGGCAGATAAGTACTATTATCCTGATAGGGAAATAAGACACAGGAAGTTTTTGGCAACACCTATGAAAAATTCCTATACAAGATTAATAGAAAATTATTAGCTTTCCATAAGGTTTTGAAGCTTCATTTAGAAATATATTTTACTCTGTAGTATGAATTCAGAATTTAATTTATTTATTTCAATTCAATCTGGATTAAGCTTTTTTTTAAAAAAAAATTGTAAACTAATTGTGTCAGACTATTTGAGTTATAATCAAATGTGAGTAGGAGTAGGGTTACAACAAATATTGCATGTTTCATTCGTAAAATGAAGTGAATTTCTGGAGTGTGGCTGTCTGAGTGAACTGGCTCACTACCAGTCGCTTGTGTGTGCATGATCTGAATGAACATAGCAGTACTATAAGTGCAAATGTACAGCTAACTCAACTGGGAAATGAAATGGTTTTCTTCCGTCTAAATTCTTCATCCCCCTCACAAACAAACATCCCCTCACACTGTTCTGCCACAGAACACAATAAAATGAAAACAATCAATCAATTTAATCAACATTTCTGTTCATTTTCTCGTTTTTCCTCTATATTCAGTGCCTATATACACTATTGTGAGATGTGTTTTAGCAATGCTTATGGACAGATTGGATTTTTCATTTCTCTGTTCCCTTTTCTTTCCTTCCTTCATCTCCTATTTTGATTCGCTCCTATAATTTCCATACTGTTTCCTTTGTTTCCGGCTTGCATCCAACGAAGTGGGTATTCACCCACGAAAGCTCATGCTACAAAACGTCTGTTAGTCTATAAGGTGCCACAGGATTCTTTGCTGCTTTCTCTGTCTAGTTTCTTTGCTTCCTTCCATCTGCCCCCATCTCTCTTCTCCCACTGCAGCCTAAGTGTCAGGAGTCAGCTAAGCCCGGAGTATGGTATTTATCAGCCAGCGCTGATCTCCTCCACCCATTTTCCAAGGCATGGCCAACTCTAAAGTCCAGTACCTTCAGACTTCTGTCTTGGGGGACAGTTGCTGAGACAGTATATTCATGCATCTTCCTGCTACCACACTTAACATAATGTCATACTGCCCTGGATCACTGCCATGCCCTGGGATTAGGGGATTGTTTAATTGTTAATATATTAAAGGAAAACAATAGCTTTGACTGGCATAGGATTAAGGACCTTGGGTGAATTTCACGCCTGTGCACAGGGTTGGCGCAAGGCGCATGTGCCATGTAAGTCCCATTTCAGCCCCATTTTGAAGACTCATGCAAGGCCCAAGCACCAAATAAATCCTCGAAATAGAGCTGAAATGGGATTTATTTGGTGCACGGGCTCTGTGCACAGGGATGAATTTCACCCTTTGTGATTAATGTAGAACCTCAAAGTAATTCCAAGGTAAATTCTGACACAGTTAAATGGGACACTAGTGCAGACAAAGGCACTTTCATTGTCCTGAGTTGATTAAAGACAGTTCACTCTAAACTGTTTAAAATGCTACTGTTTTGTCACAAACATGTGTATGTCCGCTCTATCCTCACTGGTCTCCACTAACACCCTTTTCCCCAAAGAACCCAATTCATGATTTACCTCTTTGTATTCAAATCCCTGTATAATATCACCCCTCTCTTTCAACATGCCTTTGACAGGCACAAATGCCAGTGCACTAATCAGATGGGAGGAGCTGTTGTTACTCCTTTCATTCTCCACTCTTCCTCTACATATATGTCAAATGAACCATGTTCATACTGGCATATACATTATATATATGCCAACATGGTTCATTTAACATAATGTTTTGTTTTAAACCTTTTTCTTTCCACATGTGTAAAGACGGATAACCTTCTTCTCCTTCACAACAGCCCCTGAGAATGCGTCCGTCTCTCTTACCATTCCTAGCACAAATCTGCTGAGCTGGACCATTCGCTGTTTCTTTTAAAATAGCTACATGGTACGCCCTGGAGACTGACAGCCCATAGCCAAAGAACTTTTGTCCTTTTTTCAAAGGACCATTTTTGGCCAACTGTGTCAGGGTTACCTCACCATGGAAACAAACTTCCCTCCCAGCAACAAGAGATACACAGAAAGCATGACTTCCATTCCATACAAGTGCATTTCAGAAGTATGGAGCAGTAAACTAAGCTGTGCTCAAACTGCTGCCGCTGCATGACTCACAGGCAAGTTGTGGATATGCCAAAGACTTTGGCCAGAGTTTTTGTCACACTCTGAATTGTCCTAAATGACAATAGAGAGGATCCTAGGATGGATATCAGTAAGTGCAGGAGGAGTTAGGGATTTATTGCTGAATGAGTAACACAATGATCCTGGTAAATGGGGGAGAATCTCTTTAACGAGTTACTCTTCAGAATGACTGTAGGCATTGAAACTCTTCACTGGGATAAGGGAAAAGATCCTGTCTCACCCTGTGAAGACTGTCCTAGCTGTCAGGCCAGGACGAAAGGGCTTTGTATATTAAGAGGAAAGCATGTGCATGTGAGATGAGGGAAGTTGCATTTGAAGCTTGTGAGTAGAAGGAGTTGCACATCATGTCGATTGGAGAGGACTCTGAACTTGCTATGCTGAAGGCAGGGGGTGGTCTTTTCTTAGCTTGCTTTCGCTACCTTGCTGAAAGGGAATATTTTTCAACAGGGCTGGTCAAATACTTCGGTAAATATTCATTAGAATTTTTTAATGAACTTGTTTTGACCATGTTCACACCCCTTTTGCGTTTGCTTTCCCCAATATTCTAGCAATGAGTTTACTAGCAGAACATTCACAGTGGATTTTAAGAGAATATCGGAAACAAGACATAACCACAGGCATTTCCACTGAAAACCTGATTCTCAGAGTTATGCAGATACAAGCAGGGAACACAAATGCATCCTACGTTCTTGAATTTCAATTGATTCAGTCACCAAACCTATGGACTATATTGGAAATGAAGAACTAGGGCTTGCTCCAAAACCCACTGACGTCAATGGAAAGACTTCTATGGCATTCGATGGGCTTTGGATCAGGATCCTAAAGATGAAAGGCTGCATGCACCATTACTAATACTTTGGCCAATCCAATCAACCTAAACAAATCTGTTTAGGACACGCTCATGCAACGATGCATCTAAAATCGCTAAGTCTTATTTTCCTACATTCTGATAACATATCTCTACAATTTTAAACTTTCAAATGTTTATAAAATAAAGAAATAAAAGTCCTTTTTATGAAAATTTGAACCTTACTGGATTTCAGTGTAACTCCATTGGCTGCAGCAGTATTACTGAATAGTGCCACTGCTACAACTGAGGGTCAAAACTGGCCTTTTGTTAGTCAAGTGTCAATCCAGGGTTACAGTCAAAATCCAAACACCTCAACAAAGTCAGACTGAAAATATGACGTTTGTTTGTTTGTTTGTTTTTTTACTTGTGAGGGTAATTAAGCATTGGAACAATTTGCCAAGGGTTGTGGTGGATTGTCCATCACTGGCAGTTTTAAAATCAAGATTGGATGTTTTACTAAAAGATATTCTCTAGTTACACAGAAAATGTTTCAGAGAAGTCCTATGGCCTGTGTTATGCAGGTGGTCAGACTAGATGATCACAGTGGTCCCTTCTGGCCTCAGAATCCATGAACTTGAAAATTAGAGTTAATTGGCCAGATTCTTAGCTTGTGTAGATCGGCATAGCTGTGTTAACTTCAGTGGAACTACACCAATTCAACTGGAGATCTGGCCCATTCTTGGAAAACTTGACATGATCATACCCAGAGGAGTACATATGAGGGGAGTCTTGTCTTGTTCTGTTGAAACTAACTGCACATGAGGATGTCTTCCCCCTTCCCCCTGAGTACTGCAAAAATTTGTAACAAAAACTATTATGGTTCATTGCTGGGGAAAAAAATGCATGTAACACGCTGAATTCTCATCTCACACTTCAGACACTGACTGGTTGACAGAGCAGCAGAATTTCAACTCCAATAGGCTTGAATTAGTTTCCAGGCAAAGAGGCAGAGATAAAAGGGGAAGGGATTTATAGACTTTCTCTGGGTTTTTGTCAAAGTTTTTTCTCCTGGCTGGTCCAGAGAGAAAGGGCTCAGCTGCAATTTCAGCCTCGGGTATTTTCTAATTTGTTACTGAATAAATTCTGGACTTGGCTACATACGTCAAGGTAAATTTTACTACATTTACTACTTATATCTTCTCTGACTGTGTGTATTGGTCTGTAGCCTTTGGGTATACTCAGGGCAAATGCTAGTGGGACAGCTGCTTTGTCAAAAACAATGCTAAATAAATTTCTGTTCAGAGTTTGCACAGGGGAACACACTGGTAATGCAACTTATTTTTTATTTTATTTTTATCTTTCTTCCACTTCTGTCAGCACAATGTCCAAAATGCCCTGTCTAGTAAGAAGATTATTTTGGAAGAAGGTTAAATATACCAGGCCTGATTCTGATCCAATTTACTTTGGATTTACACTGGTATGATTTCATTGGAATTGCTCCTGATTTACATTGCTGCATGTGAGATCAGAATCAAGCTCAATAATTAGTTATGTTCTGAACTGAGAACTTTTGGGGGAGGCTTGAAATATCTGATATGTGTTTTATGGAACAGAAATAAAAAGGGATTAACAAATTACAGCTGAATCATTACAGGAACCAACAGTTACAGAGAATGATCCATGTAAATTTTGTCTGTAAAGTTTTCCATGCATTAACAGCTTGTTCTGTTCTACAGTCCTATCACAGAGACAACGCAACCATGTCAATGACTTAGAAACTAGTGAACACTCTTTGCTCCTCCAGATTTATGAGACTCTCCAGTTGATTTTTTCATCTTTTTTCTGTAGATCCATACTCTCTCTCTCCTTCCCTTTCCTACCTATTCGTAGACACATACCCTATTCCCACTGTAGTCACAAAACACTGAGAAAGTTAGGTAGGGAAGAGAGAGAGGTCAAGGTTTAATGTTTATTGCACTCTATACAACTATCAACCCTGGTTTGATGTGCTGGCATCTAGAATACTCCACATTTTATTTCTAAGGACAAAGACCAACCTGCACTGAGATATCACAGTGATAATTTCTTAGGACAGGTTTTCTGCAGTCAGTTAGCAAGGGGTGTTGCAGAAAACATTGCATCCTTGCTACTTCTCACAAAGAGGCTAAATATGTCAGTGCTGTATGGTGGCTGAGTTCCACTGGTCCAAAGCCCACAAACTCTAAATAGTCATATTGATTCAATGCAACTCAGCAGAATTAAACTAAATTCTCTTCCCCCTCCTATGGGTCTCTATTTAGAGATATTTCCTTTAGTTGTGCTTAGATAATTAGGGCTTGATTCCACTCCCATGGAAGTCAATGGCAAAAACACCTAGTCATGCAGAGTTGAGCTATATTATATATTAAGATAAACCACAAAAATGGAAGCATCTTTCTGTGTGTATCAAAAGTTTCCAGTTCATCAGTGGTTAATCCAGCAGGCGGATCTGTTCCACTGCTGGTATAGTTACTTTGCTTAATTTACAGATTTCTTGATATCTCTTACATCTGATCCTTTGAACATTTCATTACATATCTTGGGAAATGCTTGGAATCTTTATGGACTGTTCAGAAGGGTAGATTAAAATGTTCCAGAATCTCAACATTTGTGGCTGATACTGATATTTATAACTGTGTTCCACTGAATAAAGAGCACTGGATCTTTATACTTTAATATTAAACTGGAGGATCACCTCAGAGCCCTGAGATTCCCACTTATGATCCTCTTACCTTGAGGCCCTCTGTCATTTCTACTATGCATCAAGCAAATCTCATGCCTCCTATAAATGCTATGGGACTCATGAGACACAGCATTGCAGGAGACTTCACCTCTCACATCTTCCTCTGACAGCCTACACCCAGCTGGTCTCCTCCCCAGACTCCCTTGTAGCTCAGCTCTCAAGCCAACTCACACAACAGTTCAGTCCCTTTGTGGGCTTCAGCTGTAAGTTAAAACAGGGTCCTTCACCCCACCTGGGGCTTGACTCTGAACAAAATGGTCCTTCACCCCACTGAGATCAACTGCAATTCTTCCCCCTTATCAGGGTGCTGATTCCCCCAAGCCTTTTCCTGTTAGGAGTCCAAGTATTACTTAAGCTGGCCTGACATCCACATCTTATTTTTTTGCTCATCACAGACCCTAGCTCAGGTATCCTTTCCACTCTAGGCCCCCCAGCTTTAACCCTGCTCCTGTAACTCTACTTTCTGACCACAGCCAACTCCAAACTACTTCCTCTAAGTCTTTCCCAGGGAGCAGACAGTCTGCCTCTTCCTCTATTTAAGCAGTGCTCACCTTACTCCACCACCACAGCTGGGGATCAGTCTAATTAAGCCCCATTACACTCAGCTGGGGTCACTAATTAGCCTCATGTTGCCAGCTCACCAGCGAGGCTGAGAGACAGCTGCCAAGTCATGGGCAAGGCTGTACCCAGGTTGTTTCAAAAGGCCATCCAGCCAGTGACAGTGCCCTACAGCCGATGGAATGAAGTTACTATGTAATTCTCCTCCCCTTGCTTCTGTAAACTATACTGAATAGCAACAGCATTCCAGGGGCCCCACTGAAGTTTCAGTTTTGACCATAAATTAGAGGGCTGTGTAATAATATTTCATCCTGATCTCCCAAGCTGGACTACCTCCCTCAAGGTAGGACCCATGAGCTGAGGAATAGTTTGTTTTCCTTTACTGATTTTGGAGGACACTAACCTGAAGAATCTACTATGTTTGCCAGACTCAAACTTCAGACACTTTTTCAGCTGGGGGGGAAAAGGCAGGTTTTTTGGGTTCTGCCACAGCAAGGAGTTTGAGGCTTGAAACACCATCAGAAATGTCAAGTACAAACTGAGTGATGCTGTACCAGAATATGATGCACCTTATTATTAATTTTTTTTATTATTATTGCCATGTTTATTTGCCAGTGTTCTGGGCACTTTACAGAGATATTAAATGACAAGAGAATTCAGGGTTTTGGCCAGTCTTGAGTATCTATCAACCTCTTGAGGACAGACTGTATCGTTTATGCCACGGCCCTCAGTAGGGGATGGTCTGGCTCTGTATCACCAAGGAACAAAGAACCACGTGGATTGGGCCTCAAGCAGGCAGATGGTGCCCCAAGCATATAGAAAGTATAGGGACAGATTCTGTGCTGTGTGACCGCCCCCAGGGTAATGTAGAGCAGTCCCTATGGCTGCTCTGCGTCCCAGAATCCCATGTAATGCAAAGTGGTGCATATATGCCCCATCTTGCCCTGGTCTGTCCCCTCCCACCCTGCCTACGCACACCTCCTACACTGAAGATTGCACGAAGAAATAACAGAGTTGCTTATGTCAGCAGTTACATTAACCCGTTCCAGGCCAGGGTAATTTTCTCACAGCCCTTAGCAGCCCCTATACACGATGGAAATGATCCAAAGGAGCCAGCTCCATGGTATCTGCTATTGCTGGGAACTCTTGCTCAGCTGGAGAGGAGTCTTCTTGTCTGCCTCTGCTCTGTGAGGCCAAGGAAAAGCCATTCATGGGCTGGTCCCTGGAGGGCAAACCGGTTAGCTAATACTCATTACAGCAGGGGTGGGCAAACTTTTTGGCCCGAGGGCCACATCTTGGTGGGGAAATGGCATGCAGGGCCATGAATGTAGTAAGGGCTGGGGCAAGGGGTTGGGGTGCGGGAAGGAGTGCGGGGTGTGGGAGGGGGTGCAGTGTGCAGGAGGGGGCTCTGGGCAAGGGGTTGGGGGGAGGAGGGGTGCAGGATGTACGAGGGGGCTCAGGACAGGGGATTGGGGTGCAGGAAGGGATGCGGTGTGCAGGAAGGAGCTCAGGGCAAGTGGTTGGGGGGGGAGGAGGGGTGTGTCATGTACGAGGGGGCTCAGGGAAGGGGGTGGCCATGTGGAGTGCAGAAGGGGGTGCTCCAGCCCAGCACCACTTACCTGGAGTGGCTCCAGGGTGGCAGCGGCATGCAGCAGGGCGAAGACAGGCTCCCTGCCTGCCCTGCTCCCAGAAGCAGCCGGCACCACGTTCCTGCAGCCTCTGGGGAAGGAGGGGACAGATGGCTCCACGCGCTGCCCTCACCTGCGGGCACCTCCCTGAAGCTCACATTGGTTGTGGTTCCCCGTGGGGAGCCCTCTTCCCCCACCCCTCACCCCGGGGCGGCAGGGACGTGGTGCCGGACGCTTCTGGGAGCAGCGCGGGGCTGCAGCACCACAGGGGTGGCAATCCTGTGGCCCAGAGCCAAAGCCCTGATGGGCCAGATCCAGCTCGCAGGCCATAGTTTGCCCTCCCCTGCATTACAGGATAGAAAGTGTTATTGCTTGCACATTGGGTAACCAAAGTGGGCTGTAAACACCCAACCAACGAGTGGTTTAAAAACTATTGATCAGTCAGTGATTGCACACATTCTTTCACCCACTTTCTCCACATAAAGACGAATGGCCGATCACAGGCCAAGGTGGACACTAACTCGGGGTTCAGTATCATGTGCTCTCCCACCTTATGCTGCATCCCTCGCTCACAGCGGCCGTCTTTATTCATGCAAGCGGTCCCACTGACCTCACTGTGACTATTCCTGTGAGTCAGGACTACTCAGCCATGGAAGGGTTACAGGATCCAGCTTCGGCATAGTTTCATGTTGCCCAGTGTACTTGGTTCTGACTGGATTAAGTGCACAAAAGTATCTTTGGCTTCATCTCAGCTCTTTAACTCCTCTATGTGGAGGACTTCACTGAGAAATGGCCATTACGGATTGATTAATTAATTAGCAGCACCATAATAGCAATGTCAAAAGAAGCCAAAAAGGATTTTTCCATTTTAAATGGAGCTGTATGAATACCACAAGAGCCCAGTGTTATATAATCCGGTCAAGCAGTGCCTGCTTTAGATTTAAGGAGGAAAGCCCAAAATGTCTTCTCTTTTCAGAAACAAGGAAAGGATTTTTTATTGGTGTTTCTTTCTCTACCCCACAAGCGGAGGTATTGTTACTATTTCATGTTGCTAGTCCAAAAATGTTAGCTGTTTACTCTGCTGTGCATGGCAGGGGCTCACTGTAGTCATAGCAATGAAAGAGGAGAGAGAGAGAGTCCCATGACAGCTTAGGAAAGTAACTCTTATATTAAAACTTGCTTTAGGAGATAAACCCTACAGTGTTGTCCTTGCCCATTTTTCTACCATTATGCAAGTCCCTGTGCACACAGCATAGTACCAAAGGGCATGAGACAATTAATTCTTAAGGCAGAAAAGTTGATACAAAAATACTTACCTGATTATCATTCCCAGTAAAATCTCAGTGGCATTTAAAAGATCATTTATCATGTTGTTATAATTCGTGGGAACATTAACGTATGTTACACATCTCATATAAAATAAATAATTACAGCAAGCAGAGGAAAGTATAACTTGTTTCTGTATGCAGTAAAGTCAATGAAATAAATTATCTGTTGGTAAAATCCAGTCCTATTGGCCTGTTTCTGTTTACTGTCTCGCCTCTTTTCATGCCCAGGTCAGATTTTCATTAACATGTTTTTCCTTCCCACAAATAGCAATCAGAGGTTGGAATTCAGTAGTGTGCATACCTCTCCTAGAATTTCTGTATGTGCTAAAAAGGCCTGATGTCAGTGCTGCATTACCAGGGCCGGCTCCTGGCACCAGTGCAGCAAGCAGGTGCCTGGAAACACAACTTGATCAACTGGAGATTTGTACTATTGATGAATTTGCAAAGGCAAATAATAATAATACTTGTACTACTACAATATCTTTATTTTAGAAGGGATCTTAAACCTCATGCTTCAGGGTTTAAGCCAATCTCCAACTATTAGAGATCAGGATGAGACCTGACATCGGGCGGGGGAGTCAGATTATCCCACATCTACCTACTTACTGCAAGGTTCTTACATTTCCTCTGAAGCATCTGGCATTGGCCTCTGTCACAGACAGGCTTCTGGACTGGATGGATCTCAGGTTTGATTCAGCTTGGCAATTCCCATGTTCTATCAAAGACTCTCAAAGTGCCTCAAATGATAAAGATTTAAGCCTCACAAAGGCCTCTGTGAAGTTGGTAAGTGGTATTATCCCCATTTTACAGATAATGAGTCACAATTTCCCTGTGTCCCATTCATTCCAGTAACAACGGCTTAATTTGAGTAAAGGTGACAGAATCAAACCCCAGAAAAGTCAAAGTCGATGGTGGAGCTAGACATAATAATACATTTCTTCTCTAGTGCTGTTCCTCTGTAGATCTCAGAGCGCTTGACAGAAGAAGGTCCATGTCATTAATTTCATTTTAGAAATGGGAAAACTTAGACACAAAGCCACACTGCAGGTCAGATAGGAGTAGAACGCAAACTGCTTGAAGCCCAGTCCTGTGCTCTAGCCACTAGATAACACTTCCTTCCTTGATTCTTGTACCAAGAAATACTGAAATGCAAAGAAATACTAGGGCTCTGTCATGTAAAAAAAATGTATGGAAATTCACATGTAAATTAGTTTCTGCCCTTGTGTTTCTGGCATGCTGCCAAAGTGACCCTCAATACAAAAGAATTTTTACGGCACTGATCTAAATCACTTGCTTCCATGCAGATATGTGTTAGGAATCTCTCACACTTTCCCTTGTGCTGTCTGTTGTATTCTATTTGTCTCTACTGCGTGCACCTGAAAAAGCTAAACCCTGCAAACTAGACAGACAATTGAAGCTCTTTATTATGCTGCACTACAAGGGGAGGCTAACTGTGCGGTGTGAGAGGAGAGGTTTGCATCATTAGTGGCACATATTCAGGAAGTGTTTTGTTCTGTATAAACTATGAGGAAAATGTTGATATTAAGGAATTAAAAACATCAACACAAAAGCAACTTCCAACAGATATTCCTTCTGTCGGGAGGCGGGGTGGTGGCTAGGATGCTTTTGCAGGCTCTCCTACTCAATAAATACAATAAACAATGTAATTGTTTCCTCGGTGTATGAACTAGCTCCCAGAACAGAGACTTGCCTGGAACTCTTCCTTATGGTCTTTGATGTTTTTCTCCAAGCACTGGCAAACAACTGCCTGGATAAGTAACATTCTTATACCATGCACTGAGTCGCAGAAGCTTATTGTAGTTGCAGCAAAGAATCCTGTGGCACCTTATAGACTAACAGATGTTTTTGCAGCATGAGCTTTCGTGGGTGAATACCCACTTCTTCACATTCCCAACCTTACTGACCGAGGGTACAGCCATATTGTTCACGTGCCAGTGAGCTCAACCAGCAAATTGAGATGCTGTTTCGTTTAATTAAAAATAGGGCAATACATGCTCCATTTATACAGACAATGGGAAAAGGTGTGGGGGGAATCAAAGAAGTGAGGTGTGGAGAAAGATGGATGGGGGAGAAAAACAGGGCAGAGAAATGTGAAGTGAAAGGAGAGATATGAAGAAAAGCAGCAGAGGAAAGAAAAAAGGTGAGAAAGTGGAGAGAAAGCCTAAGAAGAGCATATAAAAAAAAAAAGAACCAGAATAAGAGAAGGGAAATAAATATAAGGCAAAAGAAAAGAAATAGAATATACTGAGTCCCCAGAGGGTTGTGGGGTTTTTTGCACCGATGTAGCTACACACACACAAACTGCCACTACAGATGCACTACACAGGTATAAGATTTAAGTTTTAGTTATGCAGGTTACCTCAGCAAGCAAAATAAATGAGCTGTCTCTGTTTCACTTACATGTTGACATGAGCATAAATAAAGCAAGGAAAGCTTCCCATGATGTCAGCACGAGAGCTGGGCAGGAAATGGTTCTCCCATCCCATAGAACTTTTTGAGATTTAAAAATATATATATATTCTGCACCGGGACAAAATCAAGATCTTTCACAGTTTTTCATGAACAATGAGAGCGAGAGAGAGACCCCCAACCCAGAACAGCAAGAGAGCGAGAGAGACCCCAATCCAAATAGCCAGTCACATAGTGTTCCAGGCACTCACTTGGGATGTGGGAGACAAATGTTCAAGTCCCAGGTCTGAAAGGTCTGAATTAAGCAGAGCAGGGACTGAGCTGGGGCCTTCCAGCTACAGAAGCTGATCTGTGGAATGGAGTAAGCAGTGGTGGTAAAAGAGTCTATAGTCAGTTAGTGTGTCAGACACAGAACAGGGTCCAGGAACTGGTCAGAGGGGCCACTTGGCAAAAATCTGGGCACTCAGAAGAGCTGGTCTAACAATACAGCACATGAGCCCCCCAGGACCCAATCCTGTATTCCTTCACACACCGTATTGTAAAAGAACTGGGCCAAAGTGACTACTGGCATAAGCAGGCACAACTCCATTGAAATCACATGCCACTGGACTCTGTGGGGGAACTTTGTGACTTTTGATTTGTGTTTCCCCGCCCCCAACTCACCCACCCAAATGTCCACTAAACGGTTTGCATCAGACAGTTTCAAATAGTTATAACCAAACCTTGACACACTTTTTCTGAAAGAAAACCTCCAAATTCCACCATTCTAGAGTTTATTATTGTCCTTTTAGAGATCTGGAAAACATGAAGCCTGTGACGTTCTTCATTTGCCTCGTGGGATCAGCTTTTGCTATTCCGGTAAATTCTCTTCAATCTATCACTTACCATGCATTTGAATTTTCATGTATTGAGATCATTGTGCTCTAGTATCTCCCAGTGACCTGTTAAAGATTTTGTTTATATGCAGGTTTTAATCCCATTTTCTGTTCTAGACCTATCCCTTAATGTACAAACTTGGAATCCGTGGGCAGAAAAATTCAGAAAAGGTATTTGTTTCTTCTTTAAGTACCAGACCACAATATAATACTGAGTTCCAATACATGAAACACATTTCTGCATATGTATTTGTTCACAGGTTCATTTAGGTAAAGTAGTTCCCTCATGTGAATTACTATGAAACTCCTCACCCTTCACATGTTAGCTAGCCAATGGCAGAGAAGCATGCTCAAAGATCTTGATAAGATCTCTTATGCATCCTAAGCGCTGTCTTTATAGCATTTGGAGAAATTCTCACAACCTGTTAATAAATTTAAACATGATATCTATGTATTTATTGCAGGAAATAGTGGATCAAACCAAGGGTCAAATCCTGGTTGCCTTACCCACACCCCTGGTAAAGCTAGCAGGATTTGGGCCCTACTGAGAAACTATTATATGAACAATCATAGAGTGGAGACTCTCAAAAGTATCATAACAGTTACTGTACATGAAAATGTCATTTTGAGCTAATGTAGCTTTTATTGCTCGTTGTTCATATTTGAAAGAGGTGAGTCTATTCGAAGATGGGCAGAATGCTGCTGTTGAGCTAGACCCTTCTCTGGTGTAAATTTACGCCAACAAAAGCTCTGTTTCATGTTTTTCTATTTAGAGATGGGCCTAAACCAGACCTCTGTCTCTTACTCCCCCACCCTCTGAACTTTGGTGGTTCAGAAAAAATGGAGTCTGGTGCCAAACTAACTGTGATGTTTTGTAAAAACAAAACCCAACCACATTTTTGTAGAACCAAATGCAAAATCCAGCCTCCCTCCACCTACCTTTTGTTATCATGAGTTATGTCTTGCTCCTAACATGTTTCCAGGTAAGTTACCTACCATTACACATGGTGTTCTGGATTGTTTTACAGATTATAAAGGGAGGGGAAATGACTTTTAGTATTTCATAATGTATCCATCAGAACAATTTACAGTATAATTAATTTTTTTCAGATACATTTCAGGTTCATGCCAGACAATTCCCAGGCTGCAACTGTCTCCGAGAAACAACATATAGAGAAGACATCTGCAGCAGGACAAAATATTGCAGTACCAATACTGGGTGATTCACTAGTTGCAAGCAAATATGCAACATTTATAGCAGACCAGTTGCCCTCTAATGGTAGTCAATTGCAGGTACATTTCCTAAATCAGCTATTTGTTTTCACATAACCAAAAAAGTTCCCATATGGTTCCTTTAAAAATTGCCGAGCTTTGTATTCAACTGTTGCAAGATAACCAGTTTACAGTCAAAATATGCAAAAATGCATATGCAATTTTTTGTAGTTTAATACCAAAAGATTTTGACTCAAAATAGTATGTTTGAGGAAAGATGTACTTATTCCCCAGTTAAAAAATAGAATTGTGAATTTCATTTTGAATATTTCATACAGTCCCAACTGTATCAGAAGGTGCATTGGGTTAGAGGGAAATGCTAATGAAATACTTTTGATACCAGTTTGGCTTTACAAAATAGGGTGCAGTTGACTCACGCACAGTCCTATAGCATTAAGTGTTCATTATAAAATGGGCCCAATCCTTTACCCACAGAAGTCAGTGGGAGTGTTTTGCCAGTATCTTAGGCATTTGTAAATACAGTAATCCCACACACATGAGTAATCCATTGAGGGCAATGAAGTCTGGGCTTTAAATAGGATCAGGGCCAAGCTCTATGGTTTTGCTTAGTGATAAGCCAGACAAAGGACCGTGGCGGCGGTTGAGCATCCGCCGAAATGCCTCCGAAATTCGTTGGGGACCACTGGGGACCCCTGTGATAAGCAAACCTCTGAAGGTCTGGAGACTTGGTTCACAAAAACATAACGAGTTCTACATGTTAATGTGAATGGTCTGCAACCTCCTTTACTTGTAATTCTTTAGCAGCTACTGACTCTGCACCCTGCCAACAGAAGAGAGTTCCCTATTGTAGGGCTGTAGGAAAGAAAATTGGGAGTGACCAACATCTTAAACTTCCCTCATGGCCTTCTCTCAGCTCCTTCCTTTCTCTGGTTGGTAGGTAGATGAAAGGAGATGGATGGGATCCTTAAACCATATTTTTTTCATCTTAAAAAGGTCCAGTGTTGGTTCATTTCAGTGTAGAGTAAAAAGCTTTAGGTCAGTTCTGATATTCAATCATTTCTCCCACTCCCACTTCACAGCCTTGGGTCCCACACTTACATTAGGCTTGGTCCTCCAGTTTTGCCATTGTCTTCATTGGTTGTAGGATCATCCCCTCAATGCACACATTGATGCCCACAGCTGGTGCCATCAAATCAAATGGGACTCCTGCTTAACTCAGCAAGGAAGTAGAGCAGTATCACCATCATACATGATAGATCTGGTGATCCTGAAATGATAAGGCACAGTTCACTACCCAGGAAGATACCTAGTCAAGTACTTTAATCTCCTCTCTTCCCAACCTGCCTGTTGAGCATTTCTTCCAAAGCTATTGCTAGCACAGTATTTATCTTCTAGGATAACTGATAATTACTGCTGACAATGTTTGCAAATACAGGTACCTAATATTAGTCTAAGCTGAGATTTCCAAGGGAGCCTAAATGAGTTAGAGATCCAACAACTAACAAGTCTCAGTAGGATTTAGGTGTCTAACTCCATTGGAAATCACAGCCCCAAATAAAAATGGGTTGATTGTCAAACTTGCTGAGCACCCACAAATCCACTGATGTCACAGGGAGTCCCACTAATCTATGCACTGATACGTTTCATCCTATGTATTAATGAGTGAAAATAGCATATTAAATATTGACTTGGAAATAGAGTTATAAAATGAAGTCTTTACTATACTGTTCAATAAACATGCATTTTTCTTTGGAAGGTTAGAGATACTTCTTCTGAATCTTCAAAGAAGAAAAAAACAGAGTCTGAGCAGTATATGAACAGCAATAATGATTTACTCTCAATTCAGGGCAGCAGTGACAGGGAGGAGCAGACATTGATGATGGATGATGAAGACAAGGATGAGCATAGGAACGCTAACAGTCAGGAAAGAAACAGTAGTGAGCATCAAGTGAAAAGTAGTTTAGGGCGTATTAACTTCCTTGCTCAGAACATGGGTGTAACGCTGGCTTCTGACAATCAGGAGAGTGTCTTTGAGAGAAGCAGCAGCCATCAATCTAATCGTGAGCATCAGTTCAAGAATGATGTTAAGAAAAGCAATATGGCTAGCGATGATCAGGAAAACCCAGGGCAGGGTCTCACTGTTGGTCAGGAACAGGACACATGGAAATATAATAAAAATCCTGTTGGATTATTTGAAAACAACAGTGACAGTGATGAGGAAGAGGAGGAGGAGACAGAGGAATGGGATGAAACTGGCTACAGAGACAGGAGGCAAAAAGCCCACGTGAAAATTCAAGAAGGTCTCTACAGGAGTGAGCAGAATGAAGATAGCAGCCAATCTGATGAAATGCTGAGAGATGCTAGTCAGCCTCTCCAGATAACTAAGAGGCAGAATGAGGAATTTGAAGAGGCTGACCAAAAAGAAGATGAGGAGGATAATACCCCAGCACAGTCACATAAAGGAGAAGAGGTGACGAGCTCACCAAAAAGTACTGAACAAGATCAGAATGCTGAGTGGCCAAGCCAGGAGGATGAAGATAGGTTCCAAGACAATACCCAGAGCATTAGTGACCACAAGGAAGTGGTGGAAAGACAGAATCTAAAAAATGCTGCTGCATATATGGAGGCCAGCAATGTTGAGGACAACAGTCATGAAAACAATGGTGATGATTCTAATAATGATGCTGAGAGCGATGAAGATGATTTCAACAAAAGCCAAAAGGAAGCAGCCTACCACAAGGGTGAACAAATTCGAAGTAATGATCACAGAAGCATCAGTTCTGAGGGGCAGGGGGAAGGAAAGGATGAAGATGAAAGTGTGGTGACTAATGAGACAGAGGATAACCAAAATGTCAACATTAAACACCTCATTCACTTTGAACAAGATTATTATAGTCATGAGCCAGCCATTTCTGACAATGAGGAACATGAGAAAATAACCAGCCTTGTGCAAAGGAGTGTGAACACCATGGAACCTGAAGATAATGTAAGTGCTTTTAAAAAATATGGGTGATAAAAAAGTAAAGATGCAGCCAAACTTAAGTCCAAGAGAGTTCATAAATTACATAAACAGAGTTCTTTATCCAAATCTTCCTTTTCACCTCAATGGGATATATTTCATCCTAGTTTATTCATCACACAAAGCAATCTTCAATTTGACTATTTACTTCAATGATCTGATTGGACTAGTAGTACCAGAACACAATAAATGTGTGTATTTCCAGTGTTTTTTGAGAGTCAGGTCTTCATTGTGAACACAGATTGGTATCCTGGTTGAAATTCACTATCTAACATCCTCTGCTCTCTGAGTGAGGATTAAACCAATGTCCTAAAAAATAAACCACTGCTGTTTACTATATGTAAATGTGGCTCAGAGAGATAATGATTCTAAAAGGCATCCGCTGTCCTTCTCTAATTCCTCTGTGAATGCTTTGCAGTTTTTGTTGTTTACAATGTATTTTAAGATTAGACTGTCCTCATATTATAGGTAACAATCCTTCATTTTCCCTGGTGACTGCAGCATAAGAGCATAGCTGATCCACTTCAAGTTTTTATTATTGGTAAATTCTTGATACATTTGTATTAATCTATAAAGGAAGATATAGTCTAAGCACAAGCAAATATTATACAATAGTTGCAGAGGTTTACTTTTCATTTTTAAGTATTATACTTGTATGTAAATTAGATATAGCCCCTCAGCTCCTGACAAGTTGCAGGCACCTCTGGTATAGACTCTTAGAGGTAGATTTTTCACTGACTTATAGCTAGTGGAGTACCATTGACTTTCTGTGTTTATGCCAGGTGTAAATCAGAACAGAATTTGGCTTCTGTAATGTGCATGCATAGGGACTTAGGTCCCAATTCAGCCATCCATCTCTACTAAGCAAAGCAGTTAAGTATGTATATAAGTGTTTTGTTGATAGGTTGGACTTAAGCACATGCCTAAACACTTTGCTGAACTGGGGCTTTAGTGTTTTTATACCGTATCTTTTTCTGAAAACAGTGCTACCTCATACTATGGGGGTATTGTCCTTTCATTTATTTAGGAAAAAGGCAATATTGACTGTATTTTTTTCACCACTGGACCAGATTGTGCCCTTACATCAAGTCTATGAAGTTGCACATTTGTAACTGGGGCAAATGTTGGTTGAATGTGTTTTCCCTACAAGAGATCTATTATAACTTCTACTTTTGTTTTTGTGATTGTAAAGGTTAAGACGACAGGCAGTCCATATAATGAGGATGAAAGTTCCAGTGATAGCAGTATGAAGGTTCTTCTCAGTGAGTAATCTATCTGCAAAGCAATTAAAATACTACTGACACAGGGGTTCTCAAACTGGGGATCAGTTATTACATGGGGGGTCGCGAGCTGCCAGCCTCCACCCCAAACCCCGCTTTGCCTCCAACATTTATAATGGTGTTAAATATATAAAAAGTGTTTTTAATTTATAAGGGGGGGGGGTCGCACTCAGAGGCTTGCTATGTGAAAGCAAAAATTTGAAAACCACTGTGCTAAGGCTATCAAGCTGTGGAATTTGCTGTTATGGATTTTTTTTCTGCTTTATTCATGATGTGATTTCACATGACTGAATTTTTCTTGCACTTGATCCTGTATATTACAGAGTTGTGCACAAGGAAGAATCTGTTCTGCATGCCCTTGCATTTATTTAAGTGTTGAAAGAACTGTAAAAACAGTAACAAAAAAAGTTGCAGACAGAACCCTTGCTTTTTGCGACATCTGTATAAAAGTTGGAGCTATTTTCCACTGAAACATATCACCTTGGGGGAGGATGTGATCTTAATTTGATTTAAATCATGAAATGGCAAAATGATTTGGATTCAACAAGAACAGATATGAAATTTCACCATAAACAAATACTGAAACTGAATCTAAACCTTTTTTGTTTCTTTCTTTTTCACATTTTTCCACTGCTTGACTTGGGCTGGGCTGGAAAGTAGAAATATCAAACTACTGAGAAAGAGGGTTTGGGGTTTTTTGTGGGGGGGGATGACAGGAGGAGTTACTTCCAGTCCAACTGCAAGTAAGTACTAAAAATCTTGTTCTAATGAGATTTCTTGATTAAAGAGATTCAACTGTGTTTTGATAAACTTGCGATAAGCACTCAAGCAATTTGTTCTAATAGGGTGGTCCGATATTTTTCTAGATCCTTGTAGGAACTTCCACTGTAAAAGAGGTAAGGTCTGCCAAGCAGATGAACAAGAAAAACTTAGTTGCGTTTGCCAAGATCCGGCTGCTTGCCCTCCAGCTAAAGATCATGAGCATGTAAGTATTCCATGGAGTACACAGGCACAGAAAGAACTCACTGCAGCACTTGCCTGATGCCCCATTCCTCTGATATTAATTGGTGCAATTCTAGGGAGCTTGTGAATGGTTCCCAATTATTTTAATAATCATATACCCAAAGGGCAGAATTCACCCAAAATATTCCTGATTGCTATTTGATGGGATTATAGAACTATCCATACTCTACTTGAATAAAAAATAAATTACAATTGCTCAGCAATAACTCTACAGCTACTCCAAGAATAAAATTAAAAGTTACATTTGCCTCTGTGAGGTTTTAGCATGTGCAAACACATACACAGAGTTATGTATTTTGGACATTACTTAGTAATGTTTCCAACGGAGTTGCTATGGGGTTCCTACATCAGTGCCGCAAAATTATATCCAAAATGCTTAGAATTGGGTGCCTAAAATTAGGCACCCAAATCCATATTTAGATGCTTAAATAAAAGGGATGGTTTTCAGAAGTTCTGAGCACCCATTTCCTTTGAGCACTCACACATCAATGGCCATGTGTTGTATTTGCTGGTCATGAATGTTATACATTAATGTTCATATGATCTGACAGTGTTATTGACTAGATTTTTTTTTTGCTATCTAGGTTTGTGGCACTGATAATAAAACCTACAATGGCACATGTCAGCTCTTTGGTACTAAGTGTAAACTTGAAGGGACAAAAATGGGACACCAGCTGCACTTGGACTATATGGGATCCTGCAAATGTAAGGCTTTATTTATTTATAAGTATATAATTTACCTATATATACAGGGCCCATCATCTTAGTATCTAGACACTGAACATAGGCTCTTGTCCCACACCCTTCTTTTGTATCAGTGAGCAGTTAGAAATAAGCTCAGAACCCTAGACAGGTCCATTTTCTATAATACGCTGCACAAAAGCCCTGGCTACCTTTGTGGTTCAAGCACTTTTCTACCTGCAATATGCCTTGGGCCTGCCTCCATCCCAGTTACCATCTCTGGCTCTCTTTCTGTCTATCTAGGTGCTTACATGGCCTTCGTTACTATAATATCTGAGCACCTCACAGTCATTAATGTATTTATCCTCACAACTACCCCTGTGTGCTAGAGAAGAATTATCATTCCCATTTTACAGATGGGAACCTAAGAGACTAAGGGCTAGATTCACAAAGGAACGCAGGCAAGGGCAGGCTGAACATTACCCCGCCAATCTTCTAAGTGCCTAGAAAAGCACTGGATTCACAAAGCCTAAATCAGGCACCTAAGCTCCCTATACAATGAATGGAGAGAGATTGGTGCCTTAGAATGGGATTCATAAAAGCCAGAACACTAGTCAACTCCATGCCTAAGCTAGCCAATGGGAGGTGCCAAGTCAAAGGAAGTTAGCTAAGCTCTGCTCCTCTCTCAGAGATAGGTGTCCAAATTTGGGCTTCAGGGAGGTGCCTCCATCTGCTTGGGATTCTCAGCTGCAAACTGTCTCTTGGTGTGAGGCATCTATGCTGCTTTAGTGAGGGGGAGGCCCTCCCTCTTAGCTGGTAGCCCCGGGTTAGGATATTCACTAAGTGGTAGGTGACCACTGATGTATGCTCCCCATCCATCAGAGAGGGAGAGGTATTTTATCTGGGATCTGCCAACACTCAGGTGAGTGGGTTCTGGGATACTCTGATGGGGAGCACCCTCCACCTTTCCTGTGGAAGCTGTTCCAGTTTGGAGCAGGGGGACTGGATCCTGGATCTCCCATGTGAGGGCTCTAACCCCCAGGATACACAGTCATTCCCATTGCTATTTTTAGCCATTGCTAATTTAGCTAGATTAAAGCTAGTGCCGGTATGCCTACCCAAGCTGCAATCACACTTCCAGCTGCAGTGTAGACATACCCTATGACCCCGATCATGTAAACACTATGTATATGCTCAATTTTAGACATAGGAGTAGTCCTCTGAATAGGTCCTATGAAGTCAATGGGACTTCTCAGATACTTAAAATTAAGCATATGTTTAAGCATTTGCAGAATTAGGGCCAAAGACAGTAAGGGGGCAAACTTTTGCAAGCAAAAATACTCGTTGGTGCAATTCTGTGCTCATAATTATTTCTGATGGCAGTTTAATTCACACAGACAACTAAGCAACTGTCTTACATAGAATCAGAGAATTGAGCATTCAAGTAATCTAAAGTGTGATTGTAAATAGCTGCAGCAATTGCAATGGCATTCCCAATTTTACATCACAAAAATAGATGCCAATTTAAGGTTGAGCTGAAAATTTGGTTCGTAAGACTCAGATTTTGCTTGGAGATGCTTGAAACTGGGGACTTAATGCACCTCTTGATAATGCAACTAGAATCCTTCATGGTTTGAAACAGACATTCCTCCTTGCACTGACTATGAAGTGGATCAGTTCCCTCTCCGGATGAGAGACTGGCTCAAGAACGTCCTCATGCAGCTCTATGAGCGTGATCTGGACAGGTCTGGATTTCTATCTGACAAACAGAGGAGTAAAGTGAGTAATTAGTATCAAATAAAACACAGCTGCAGCCATGTCACTTGAGCTGGGCAAATCATGTGACACACAACTTACTTAATAAACATTGCCTCTTTTTGTTAGCGAAATGTCTGCGAACAGTTTGGGATTTTTTGTGAATAATTCTTAGCCTGTGCATTGGTTGTGCGAAGTTCTTTGTGACTATTCAGTATATGAAATTTAGAATGTGAGCTGTATGTTTTCATTAGATACCCAGGTTACATGATACATTTCTCTTCCCCAGCTAAATAACTGTAACTCTTTGAATTTTTGTTGCAAACTCTCACTTTTACAAGTTCAGAATCTGCTTTCCATGAATAATCCCCAATATTTGCATCAATTTGGTCTTTCCAAAGAAATTCCTGCCATGATACTCAGAGAAAGTGAACACAAAAGAGTGGGCAAACACAATCAATGCAAAAGTTAATTTAAAATTGGATTGAATAATCATGGGAAATTGTTTGCGGAACTCATCCAGATCTATACACTAATAATCTACAATTAAACAAAACCATTACTCATTAACAATATGTTTGAGAGCTATGAAACTGCAAGGTGGTGTTGTTGACATTCATTGTTCATTAGAAAGGGAGAGAGCTATTTCAACTATCCTGTATAATTGCATCACTATTATTCTGGCATTGTCATATCACTGGAGGTTACAGAGGATTAGTATGGGGTAAGGATGTTATCCCAGTGGGTCTTTTCCAGTTCTATTAACAATATCATTGCACCATCTTCTGGCAGGTCAGTGATTTCTGCGACAAGAGTTGGTGGCCAGAGTCTAGTTCCTCATGGATAGGGGTCATCATCATTAGAAGTGCCAACATAATTAGCTATCTTGCTGGTAGGCTCAACAGAGACGCCAAGGACTGAACTGGCGAGAACACTGAGCTACTTTCTAAGTGTTTGCTCCTGCAAGATGCTGAACATCTCTTGCAAAGTGCTGCTGAGCACCTGCAATTCTAAGTGAAAATGGGAGATACTCCACACCTTGTAGGATTCAGTTCTAAAACCATGGAGACTGTGGCCAGATTCTCAAACGTGTTACTGCCACTTGGTGTTGCTCAGAAGGTGCAAAGTGGACAGACTCTGGCCTTAGCTAGTCAATGGATGATTCCGGTTGCATAGGGGATACAACTTATTTGGCATACAACTGACAAGACTGGCAGAGCCCTCTCCTCTGCCAGCTGCTCCTTTCCCCAGTATAGCAGATGTGTCATGAGAGGAAAGTGAATAGCCGGGGTTTAGCACTGCAGAGCTCTGCTATGCCTATTCACCACTAAGTTACAGATCTTATACAAGTGAGAGAAAAGTTAGATCAAGCCCCCAGTTGGGGCAGACTAGTGCAGAATTGAGGAGGCACAACTGGGTCCTTTCTCTCCCTTCCCCCTCCACCCACCTGGCACATACAGACAGACTGTAAAGCTGCCATAAATGAGTGGTCAAAGATGCTCTGGTCCAGGGGAATCATATGCCGGAGGCTGAACCAACACCCAGCAGTCCCAGCATCAGGGTGACAGTAATGTGACATACAGCCACTTTACTTCCCACCAACCCCTGTATCCTGCCTTGAGTACACATCATAGCTAGACCTGAAGATCAGGTGCTAGGATTTCAGGTTCATCTCAGATAAGTATCCAAAGCTTATCTGAAATACCCATACTGCTTAGGTCTGAAGAAATGTGCTGGTAAACATATAAGGACAGACTGTTTAGTGCAATTTCCAGCAGCTCAACTTCCAGCCACAAATACTGCAAAAAAAACTCTCTCGTGATATTTCAATGAAGATACGTGTGTGTGTGTGTGTGTGAATGACGACACATGAATGTTATTCAGACTAGTCCTTCTGTCACTGAACAATCCACTCCTTTATTGGTGTAGGTCAAGAAAATCTACCAGAATGAAAAACGTCTGATGGCTGGAGATCATCCAATTGAGCTTCTGTTACATGACTTTGAGAAAAACTATCATATGTATGTGTACCCAGTGCACTGGCAGTTTAGCCAGCTTGATCGGCACCCTGCCGACAGGTAGAAACTGTTTCTATGCTCAGTTCTGATTCATTTTTTAGATCATGATTGTTCTACTTTACCATGTCTTTCAAAAAGTGCAACTATTCTCAAAGGCATACATACTGGGCCAGATCCTCTGCTAGCGTAAATTGGCCTCTCTATAGTAACTTCTGTGGAGCTTGTAAATGGGATCCTTCACCTCATGGACTTCCTCTGTAAGATACTTATCTGGTTTTACAAGGACACGGGATTTAGTTGCAAATACCTGCTACCCACAGAGATTTCATAATATATATACATATATATATATATATATATATATATATATATATAGCACCTTTAATTATAGGATTTCACAGAAAATATTAAGGGCTTGGGGAAAAAGCACCAAACTCACCCGGGCTGGGTGATAGTGAGACTGTGAGAACAAGGGAGTAATCCGTTAATCACCAGTGATGTATTATTGGCTTATTTGTCTTTCAAAGATTATATGAACAGAATTATCACAATATTAAAGATATACAAAATCCTTAATATAGTTAATATTGGACATGTTTCTTATTATCCCCTTGTAACCTTGACATTCTTCACTGACCCTGATTTCTTACCCCCAGAAACAGAGATCATATGCTACCTTTATTTCATTTCAGGTTATTGTCGCACTCAGAGCTTGCTCCTTTGCGAGCTTCTCTAGTTCCCATGGAACACTGCATAACTCGTTTTTTCCAGGAGTGTGATGCTGACAGGAATAAGCATGTCTCTTTGAAGGAGTGGTGCCACTGTTTCGGAATTAAAGAAGGTAAAGCCATAAGGTTGAGATGCAGGTGGGTAGGGAGAATTGCTCCCTTCCAGACTAGGCAGAGAGTATCTCAGTTCATACACAGAAGGTAAGACACTCTGGCCTGAACATCAAGTTAGCAGTGTTCTGAGGTGAATGAAATGGTGTGCAGGGATGACAATCTCAGAAGGTGCAGCATTCTGGGTTGGTTCCAAAATCATGCTTAAGTTTTACATTAGGAGTAATTTCCAACTTATTTTTCAGTGGGTGAAATATCTAATCACATACACAGCAACCTAGCTTGGGCCATGCATACAAGATCAGAACAGTAGCTCTATAGATCTATATATAGACTATAGGTCAAAATCTTATTGATTTCCAGTTTGTACCTATATAAATAAGAGAATTTGGCCTTTAATGGTGCTGTTCAACCCCATGCCCCACTCTTTAGATTCCAGTCCAATAGCAGAGGCCTGCGGAGGAACTCTTGCTTTGGCATCTGTATTTTGGGTATCTGCAGTTGGTCGCAGTCAGCCTAAATAGTGGATGCTCATGGCCTGATTCTCCAATCGTAATTCCTCTCCTGTTTTACAGTGGTCCATTAACCTCCGGATTCACACTGATTTAAGTGAGAGGAGAATCAGCCCTAGAATCAGAATCTGGTGCTCCATAACACACACATTTACAGCATAGCTCACTTTGCATATAACGTCTTGTTAGCATCTTCTTCATCCCCATATAACTCTCTAGGAAATCTATCAAACCCTGTTCCGTCAAAAAAACCTCCTTATTTTGGACCCTGCCTATTTCCTCCTGCAATGGTACTGCACCCCATCCTTTTGAAACCATTGACAGTATGGTTACTGATTCATGTCCCTTACCAACAGTTTGGTCTCACTCATCTTTTTTATAGAAGAGTTTTCCAAAACACTGTGGTGTTGTTTCTTTCTAACTAAGAATAAGGGGTTCATCTGAGTTATGAATAAATGGGTTTTCCATTTAGAAGTGTTCACAGACTGAGCCACCTGAGCTTCAGTATTAAAATACAGACAGCATATGAAACTCAAAGATCTTTTTGGCCAGATTCCACATTAGACAGAGATAGGCAGCAGGATGCAAAGATCAGAAATAAAAGGAAACTGGAAACTTTGTCACCTCCTGCCTCCCCCTCAAAATATGGAGAGTCATTTTTTAAAAAAAAATACTAAAAGTAGCAGCGAGATGCAGATGTAAAAAAACCCCAAATCTCTTTTCAGCAATAGAACTTGATTTTGCATAGGAGAATCATAGTAATCTTTTAAAACTTGTCACAAACAGGTCCCCAAACTCTTTGGGCCAGGTTCTTAGTTCCTGTTCAATGTACTTTGTGCTGCTCCAGAAAGCTGGAGGTTCCTCTGACATAGGGAACTCCCCATGTGAAATAAAGCCACCGTAGATGGTTCTATATGATCCCCCTTTCTATGCAAGGGACATTCCAGTCCATGTCCTGGAATGGTGAGGGGAACAACTGGGGTGCCTTGTACTCTGGCAATCCCCAAGTGGTGGAATGGTCTCAGTCCTGCAGGTGTAATTTACAGTAGCCCTGAGACTGCTGTTAGTTATGCAAGGGCCATTTCAGTCCCACATCAGCCCTAGGACTGAGGGAGAAGGGTGGGGATGAAGGTATTATTACTAAAAGGAGTAATAGTCAATGGCATGTGCTATTACTAATGGTTCTGTTTGTCCTTTGTGGGTTGGGGTGTCCTTAGTGATTTTGAAAAGGCAGGAGATGATTACTGAACAACAAACACATTGGGAATATATTGCATAATGAGAAAGCAGCTTAACTAGAGAAGATATAGGATGGGTGGCACCTCAATTTGATATGCACATCTGTGTTTGCATAGAGGTGTGAATAAAATAGGCCAGCATCTGAGCCCTCTAAAACTTTAGAAAGAAAGTGCTGACTAGCTCATAACCTATTCATGGGTCTTTCATATTAAAGGTTCAGTCATGATGGTAACATTTTTTTCCTTCTTCTCTATTTTACAGAAGACACGGATGAAAACCTCCTGTTCTAAACCAGCAGGATAGAGTTCCAGCACCCTGTTCACATACCAGTCAAATCTGTAAAGCCATTGTATTTCCAAGATACTGATAGATTAACACATTTGAACAGAGAGCTTACATAAAGATTTTTGTAGATTGACAGGGTTATTCCCAAAGAAAACAAAAAAATAAAAATTCTAAATCAATTAACAGTAGCAGAATCTAAGAACTTCTCGCGTGACATATCTAAACGTTTGTTTCCTGCCTGGAGTTTAACAATCCATAATATCTCTCTGTACACAATAGAAAATAATTGTGCATGATAGAATTGTTCAGAATATTGTTCTTCACATCGACACATACAGTGTGGATTGTGTTTGTATACTGCAGAAAACTAGAAATAGGACAATTTTATTTTTACTGTATTGCTAGTTTCTTAATATTCTAATAAAGAAAGCATGAAACAAAAGCATGTTTGGATTTGTTATTTTTTTAAAACTTGTTTAAAAGAATAGGCATCAGCACAAATGTATAATGCACATATTATTTTAAACTAATCATGAGGTGAGAAGACAAAATATAGCATGCATGATGTTTCAAGTGATCTCTTTAAAAGCATTGTCACCATCACTTTAACTTCCATCCTTAGAAGTTCCGCATCACCATAGGTCTGTACTGTACATTAACTCATGATATATATTTCTTTGACCAAGGTTAATAGAGTAGCAACCCTTACTGGGTTTTTTACCCTCTCTCATAAATTTAATAACTATAAAAGCCATTAAAACATGGCCTGCCTATAAAACAAAAACTCAAAGTATGGGGGGTAATTCCTCTGTTTTGCCTGCAACCAGCAAAAATATTTAAAAAAATAAATTAAGAAATAATCTGCCACCCCAAAAGGGGTAAAAAAAAAAAAATTTTCATTTTGTCTTTCAAAACTTCAAAAAAAGCTGGTACCAGCTAAAAAGCAACCCAAAATACCATAAATCTACATCTCAACAAAAATTGTGTTTTGTGTTTTATCTTGTGTTTGTCTTATTGCTAGCATTGTTATATATTATATTACAAAAAAACCCCTACTGCATTAAGCAAAAAAAAAAAGGCATTTTAACTATATTTACAAAAAACAATATTGCAAAAAGGCAACAAATCAAAAAAATGCCAATCTGTTAACAAAAATCCATCCTCATGTAGCAAACACCATATTAAAAAAATTGGTTTTCAAGCAAAAATTATAAATACTATAAACCTAAAGGTAATTAAAAATAAATTAAGTTCCTTGTCACAACTGCAAAATAGTCTCATGCACAAGCAGGCAAATACTGTACTACTATAAACTTAATACAAATAAATCTAAAAAACCTAAAAGCAACATAAAATATGTGGCAGTGGCTAAATACCACCTCCTAGCTGCTATATAAACAAAAAATAAAACTGCCTTAGCCATAAAATGTACTAAAATGCAAATTCTTAATTTAGCATCACTTAAACACAAAATGTTTTGGGTAATATCTAAAAATGTTCCGGTATTAACGCATCTTTTAAAACTATAAAAAATTCCTTATTTAATATCTACGAATATAAATAAATGCAGTATGTTTTCAGCATAATTAAGCCTAATTCATTATTAGGTAAAATTATTATTAAAAATTACTCACCAACACGCTATAAAAAGAAAAATATAAAAAGTAAGCCCGCTCCCAAAATTAACCATAAAATCCTTTTGGCTACCCATGGTTATAAATCAATAAACTAAAAAAAAAAAATTAAATACCCAAAAATGTACAAAATAAAGCCCTCAAAAATGGGTGTGCTTGTCCCTACCTGTCACCACAAAACCATGTAGCAAAAATACTTCATTAAAAACACATGTCAAACAAACTAAAAAATGTAACACGTGTTTTATACAAACCATGTATGTGTGTTACATCCTAAAAAACAGTATTTAAAAACATACAAATATCAGCGAACCCCCAATAAATAAATGTAAATGTAATGTCCATGTATTATATACTAGTAATCAGACGTACTATTTACCAAAAATAAAAAAAAAAGCGCAAAGCACTATAACCATCACCCCGGTTAATTTCTCTGTTACCCTTAGCCTAAATTAGCACAATCTAACTGATCTCTTATCAAAAACAAAAATAACTCAATTTTTACAACAAAAACAAAAAAAATTAAAAAGCGTGTCATTCAAATATTACATTGCAAATAAAAACATGCTAAAATTGCTAAATCTAAAAAAATAAATTAAAAAACCCCTAACAGCCTATCACTGGTACGTTTTTACAGGTTGGTCCCCAACCTTTAAAAGCATATTGTCTATTATGTTTCACCCATTACTAATTGTGTTAATATTGTCCTGTGTTTGCTTGCTAAAAATGTGTTGTACGTGCTAGTAAACAAAAAAAAGTTTGTTAAATTACAACCACAAGTTCAAATTTCCTCTCAATACATTGCTATAAAATATTTGTATAAAATATGACCCACTCAAAAATTGTTATTGAGGGTCAAAAGAGGGACATATAGTAATAAAATTATGTTTGTATTTTGTAGAATTTAAAATAAAAATAAAAGATAATAAAATGTAGCCTGTATTAAATGTATTGGTGTATAATTTAATCATATTCTGCCAGCCATCCTTTTTAAATAGCAAAAAGGAATGGCCTAACAGGCCATTTGGTAAAAATGCATCAGCCAGAATCTGTGTCTGGGCTGATTTCAAGGCAGTAACAAACGTTTTAAGGTCACTATTTTATTGTAGGTTTAGCATTTTTAAATAAATAAAAAGATGCCATAATTGTTTTCTTGTGCAATGCAACAATGATCCTGTTTAAAGTGTTCTGTGTAAATTAATTCTGTTTTATATATACATAAAAAATATATGCGTAAAAAAAGTATAAAAGCCATCGCTAAGCCAAATATACAAAAAAAAATGCATGGGCGCCAGAAGGCTGCAAAACACCCGTATTAAAATGTCAAAAAAGGCAAATTAACAACTCTAAAAATAAAACAAGCACCTATCAATAAAAAATATCTGTAATAAAAAATAAAAAAACAATTTAAGAAAAAACAAGCACACGTCAAACAACAATTAATTACAGCATAACAGTGCAAAACTCATTGGTCCTAATTAAAAAAAAATCACTATATAAACAGGGTGCCTTGCCATAAAACTTTGGGTTCGTCCTGCCAAGACTTCCTCGAAGCATCGTGTCGCAACTGACAGAACCCACCTCTTCCCTACCCGTGATCAACCTAGCTGGCCACCAGACTGATCTGGACTCTAAACTGGTAACTATAACATCGACTGGCAGAACAGAGAGAGAGAGAGAATGTGGTGTAATTAAATGCATATACTAATTGTTGTATCTACAACAAATGTGGCATATTGCCTTTTCCCCTAAAAAAAATCCTGTGTGCTTCTTATAAGCATATTACTTTTACACAGCACGTTGCCTATGCTATTCCCATGAAGGAGGATCCCTTCCATGGGACTCTTAGCTTGAAATCTCTTATAGAGGATATAATTTTCTGTCTGTATTTTTGTTTCTGTCTGACCACAGTACACCATTACTTGTCTGCTCTTTCCACTGCTATGAGTCACCTAACCAGCTTCAATGAATTAGAGGCATAGTTTGTTGACACTTTTATGAAATAATTATACATAAAGGATCTATCCTGCTCTCTATAGCAGCTAAATCCTCCTACCACCACCACTCCATCCCACACCAATCGCTATAACCCACACCTGGTGGAAGGGGGAGTTTTATAGAGGTTATGAGGAAGGAATCCTCCTGTAACCTTCCAGGTCACAGAGAGGTAATACAAATAGCTTCATGGCCACTCTATAGCCCCAAAGGTGCAGAACATCTGAACAGAAAGAGGGCATTGTGACACAAAAATTGGGGGAGTTGTAAATAATGAAGAGGATAGGTCACTGATACAGAGTGAGCTGGATCACTTGGTAAGCTGGGCGCAAGCAAACAATCTGTGTTTTAATATGCCTAAATGTATACATCTAGGGACACAGAATGTAGGTGATACTTACAGGAGGGAGGAGTCTATCGCAGGAAACTGAAAAAAGATTTGGGGGTTGTGCTGGATAATCAGCCGAACATGAGCTTCCAGTGTGACGCTATAGCCAAAAGGGCTAATGCAATCCTTGGATGCATAAAAAGAGGAATCCCGAGTAGGAATAGAAATGTTATTTTACTTCTGTATTTGGCACTGGTGCAACCACTGCTGGAACACTGTGTCCAGTTCTAGTATCCACAACTCAAGAAGAATGTTGAAAAATTGGAAAGGGTTCAGAGAAGAGCCACAAGAATGATTAAAGGGTTACAGTGATAGCCTCATGTAGCTCAATCTATTTAGCTTAACAAAGAGAAGATTAAGGGGTGACTTGATTACCATTTATAAGTAGCTACACGGGAAACAAATATTTGACAATGAGCTCAGAGAAAGGTATAACGCGCACCAATGGCTGGAAGTTGAAGCTAGACAAATTCAGACTGGAAACAGGGTGTACGTTTTTAACAGTGAAGGTAATTAACTTGTAAAAACTTGCAGGACCGGAACCAGGGAGGTTCTGTGCTGCTGAAGGTGCTGCTTTGCCGCTGCAGGCTTAGGTTGGGCTCCCATGGGAGGACTCTGTGAGGCTGGGCTTGGCAGGAAGTACAGCCCTGCAGGACCTGAGTGGCACCCTCTCGCAGCCCACTGATTGGCTGGAACCGGTAATTAAATCAGGAAGCCATGATAGGAAGCTGTGTGTGCCTGCCTGTCTCCGCTCCAGACCCTATATTTCAGCTTCTGACCCTAGTTTGTCCTCAGCTTTGCTCTTCGATTGCTATCTGTAACCTTGCGCCTGACCCTGATCTCCTGGTAACCTAACCCTACCTGATGCCTGACTCTCACTTTGCCCTCTGGCCTGACAGACTCTGACCTCCTGGTACCTGACTCCCAACTCCTGCTCCAACCACTAGGTCGGAACACCCTTGTCCCGGTCAAGACATAATCAACTTTGCTGGATTGCCCAAACATTTAGTACAAACCTCTTTGTGGGTTACTGAAACCGGTGTATGATAGAACAGCCCTGAGGCTGTTCTAAGTTCTCAGTGGGACCAGCCCAGCACCTGATTATGTCATCTTTACAGTTTCCCTTGACTCATCCCCTGACCAAACTCCACTGGGAGCAGATGGACCAGTCTTGAGAGGATCTGGTCCCATGACACTAAAATGAGTGGGATGAGATTGTGCTACAACACTTGACACCCTTTTTGACCCAAAACACCCAACCAACCGATAATATTAAAAATAAAACAAACAAATAAATCAGCCTAAAGGGGGATAAAATAAATTAATGAAATCTAAAAAAAAAAGTCAAAAACAAAATCCTACCCTATGCAGAGATTTTAGCCCATAGGGATCCCATGAAGTCTACGAGGGACTACACTTCTGCTATCTACTTTACATGGAAGACGCTCAGATATTTTGGTAATAGGCCACAGTTTAAAACTCAAAGATAGACAGACAGACAGATTAAAGAGGCTTATCCACAGCACACTTGACTTTCAGATTGATTATAATCATTTTAACATTAATTTTTAACAAGCAGAGAGGTCAAAAATCCAACGTTTTGATCTGTATTGAGCCTACCAAGTCATCTTTAATAAAAACTTTCTAAAATGGCTATGTATAATTACCACGTTCCCCACTCTCAGCTGTCTACTCAATTACAAGCTTCAAAATCACTTGCATTCCATTAAGCTCTGTGTCCTTCACAGACATGTCTTGTCATTATAAATACAACTAGAAGTACATTTTTAAATAGATGGGATCTGATTCCACTCCACTTTTACACCAGTGTAACCCTTCTGACTTCAATATGGTAACTCCTGAGAGTTAGAATCAGGCCCCGATCTTTACACTATGCCTAATATCACGATAATAATTACTTTTCATTTTAATATATTCCACTTCCTGTCCTATCAGAGTTAGGTATAAATTCTATTCCAGTTAATCAAAAACTGGAAAGAGAGTGGGATTTTCAGATCATTCAGTATTGGCCAAACTCTGTTCCTATTGATGTAAATCGCCTCACTCCACTCCAATTGAAGTCAATGTGTGTTGGCCAGTGCTTAATTTGTGCCAGGGCTTGCGAGGGCTGAGCCCTGGAAACTCTGGGCTTGGCAGTTCATTGCCCCAGCACCTCTGGCCTTGCCGCAACAGTTATGAAAATAAAAAATTGCTTGAGCCCCAGCACCTCTCATTACAATTAAGCATTCGGGGGAAGCAAAGTTACACTAATGCTGAATGCTTTTGAAAATCCCACCCCGAGTGAGAGTGCCCCCCCTCAGAATAGTTTTTGGTTGGTTCATTTATTAACTAGTGAATTCAACCAATACACAATTTCTCTTAATCTATCAAGAAAGGATACAAGTCCAAGCAAATGCTAAGGTTATGAGGTTTTGTTTGGGTTTTTTTTAGTATATGTACATCCATATGTAACCCTTCTGCCAGGTGAAGCCAGCAGCAACAAGGGCTGGGTTCAGTGTCTAGGGATTCCTTCTCAACAATACAACACAAAACTGGCTTGAGCCCCCACCCAGTGACCTGGGACAATTAGAGGCGCCCAGGGGGTGGTGTGTAAGAGGCAATATTTCCCCTCTCACAAGCACAGAGTCTGAGTGTAGCAAAAACTTTGAATAAAAGGAGGGAATTAACTCAGCATTAATTTGGGAAAACACCACAACTAGAGCTCATAAACACAAACCATGAGCAAAAGACCCACCGCCAAGTAAGTTGGGCAGTGTCCTTTTCTCCTCAAGGTCTTAAGTCCAGCAACCCAAAAGTCCATTTAACGTGCCCGTCCCTTCTCTGCACCCCTCTCACAGTTGCTGCCCTTGGCCAGTGCAGCCCCAGAGTTCAGAGGCTGATCTACAAAGACACTGTCCCAAGTAGGTCTAATACTTAGACCTAGGTATCAGTGATTTCAGCTCTGCAGTATGTAACAAGACTCATTGATTCTAAATTAGCTTTTTTATTATACTATGGAGACAGGAAGAGTCAAATGGCACCTAGGACCCTTAAACAGGGCCTACACAACCAGGTACAAGTACTTGTCCCCACCCTCTCTCAACTCACTAGGCTTTGGAACCCATCTGCCCTGCCAGAGAGTGCTGTCTAGTTGAGGGTGAGTCCCTTCATTGGGGTATGCCAGGTACAGTTCTGCTGCCCTTGGTTCACACAAGGATAGCAATGCTTTATTACTCCTGCTCCAATAACAAGGAGACTGGGGATCCAACACCAGCCATGAGTGATCATTTGGACAAGCAGTCACTTCATGCTGAGCACCTAGGCAGGATGGGTGTCTCCATGCAAACGAGATCAGCTTCTGAAGTCTTTTTCCACAGGTCAGAACAGCACCAGTACTGAGAACAATATAAAACATGCTGTGTAAGCAATAACCTCTGCATTCATTCCCTTTGCCAGCCCTTTAACATGCTCCAGTGCGAGTCTCTGGGATTTCTGTAATCTTAGCAGTTGACAAGAAATTAAACCAATTCTCCAACAGGTATTAAGAATTTGTGATTCATGGTGAACTGTGGTTTTCTGATTAAAGCCAAGGCATTAGAAACATCATTTAAATAATTTGGGATGAGTTTAAATAATCAGACATTAATTCTATATATAAGATCTCAATGGGCATTAGATGGGAGGAGGGAAGGATGGTAATGTTAGAAAAAGCTACAGAAGTAAAGAAAAGGAACAGAAATAATGAGAAACAAATTGCAGAAAATCTCAATGAAAATTAAGCATTTTTTTCCAAAATATAGACAATGCAATAGAGAAAGAATGACTGGCTTCTGGTGAACGAGGTGACGAGGTTCAGAACCTCTGGATGAGGCCTTAGCACGTTTACAGTACCATAAGAGAGACTGCCATCCCACAAATTAAATACAAGTATCCTGTAGTGAAGCTGACATGTCAACAAACTTACAAGCAGGAGCTTTTACCTCATTAACTCAGCCAATGTTTTCAAAAGTGACTAGCGATTTTGAGTACATTAATTTGTGTGTTGAGATGCCTTAAAGGGGCCTGATTTTCAAAAAGTGCTAAGAACTCACCCTCTAAAAATCAGGACTTAAGGAGTCTCAAGCTGGGCATCCAAAATCCCTAGTCACTTTTGAAAACCTTGGCTCCTGTTTCTTACTAGTTTCCAATTGTTCAGGGCAGTAATAAAACTGCCATACACATCACATCTCTGTCACGTTAAATGTAGTGAAAGAAAGATCCATGTAATATTAATCTATGAGTATAAAGGAAGTAAGCAAGAAAATCAGCCAGTCCTTTTAGATTTGAGAGATATTCCAAAATGTTGGAATCTGGCAATTATCTATATTCTGGATCAGAACCAATATAAATTAAGGAATCATAGGTCAGAGAGTTTAACTAGATTCAGGGCCATTTGTGGAGAAAAGTTAGAGAACATCTGCAACAACGCAGTTTGATTAACTTACATACTGGAGTTCTTTGAAGGTATTACATCCACAATATCTGAGGGAAATTCAGGGGACGTGTATGTGTGAATTTTCAGAAAGCACTGGACCAGATCTTAAATTAGTGATGAAGATGAAGAATATCTAAAAAGTCTAAATTTAGGGCTTGGTCCTGTGAGATGCTTTGTGCCAGACACAAGGGGCTCTGTGAGCTCAAGTCTCAATTGAGGCCATGTTGACAGCATTCAGTGAAGCACCAACCGCGTTACTCACTCTTATAAACTGTGCTAAGGAATTTAACACTGTAAGTAGTAGCCTGGATAGGGTTTAAGTTCACTCTACTCAAAAAAATTTAAAATAATGCTTAACCCTTATATAATAGCTCTTTGCATATTTAAATGGCAAAGCATTTGTTATCATATGTTAGCCCCACTTTACAGATGGGGAAACCAAGGGACAGGGATTAAGTGACTTGCCCAAGGTCACATAGCAAGACGCAGGCAAAATATGATAGAACTCACATTGCCTGATTCCGTACTCTAGTGCCCTACTCACAGGACAGCATCCTCTTCTCCTTTCTCCAAAACTCCTGAGTCACATTTATTTCTAATCTCCATTTTCATAGGTTTCTCCACCAGAATGAGATTTCTATTTTTCTCCTGTGTTTTGAGCAGGGCCGTTGCTATACCAGTCCCTGTAAGGGCTGAACAAGCAGCTATTGAAGTTTTGGACTATTAGAAATGGAAACTATGTTGCTTCTCATTATGGGAAGAACTTCCTTAAAAAATATTTTTTCTAAACCTGATAGATGATAAAGAAATAGTTTCTTATGTTATTCCTATTCTACCTCAAAGCTTTACCGACAACAAGCAAATAGATCACAAGCACCTGCAAGGAATCCTCCCCCAAGTCATCAGCACTGCATAGTTCACCTTTCAGGAAGCAGGTTTCCTGCTGTACCAGGGTGAATTCCACCGAAGTTCCAATGAGTTCCTCTTTTAAAATGTCAACCCTTTGCTGTTGGACATGTGGAACGTTAATTACGGCTACAAGGGTGTACTTTGTAATTATTTTATAGGTATTGGGATCAAAGGTGCTCTACGTAAATGTATGATTTAATGATATCTTCTTTTGTTTCCAAAGCTGGATGAGAGTGATAGAAGCACCAGTGGAGAGGTAAACCTCCTGCTTATTGTTAACATTCTGTATTTCATTTCTTAGCTTTAAAATGGACGCAAAACTATTTATAATCCTGAGTCTGAATTTACTGATACTGACAATGCTTTGTATTTTCCACTGTGGTGTAGGAATCACCCAAGGTTTCCATCGCAGTTTCCTCCACAAGCACCTCCATTTCCTCCACAACCGTTTCCCCATTTCAACTGCCTCCTCAGATAATGTAATCATTAGAGGTAGATGAGGGGGAAAAGACTTGCTTACTTCAGAGAGGAAAAAAATCTCTAATTACAGAATATCAGAGTACTCTTTGATTGACAGGTTACCATCAAGGTATTTTTTCAACATGTTTATTCTTATTTTTCAAGCTTTTGGAAGTTTGTAGAGAAATCTAATTCTACAACAACCCAAGCCCAAACCTAATCTGGATCCCAGTACCTTCTCTCTGTCCCATCTCTGTCTTAAATAGGAGGCAAAATAATTACCATTACAGTTATACGCTACTATGACATTATCTCAGGATCACCGTAAAATGGAGCTCACACAGCAGTGGTGAAAATTACTTTTTGAGTTGGAACAAGGGTGCATCCTGTTTATTATCCACAGTTATTACTAAACAACGTCAGAGGCCTTTAAAATAATTTCCATTGGCGTGTCAGTTTCTTTCTGCAGTGCCCAAGATAATTCTAAGAGGTCCTTTTGTTAGTCCCAAACATGGTAACAGAAAGCAACTCACATTGTTGTACTGAAATTTTAATCACATATTTACATTTTAAATGAAAGAAAACACTACCAACATGAGCTGTGAAACTCTTGAAAGGTAAGGTACTGGGAGAGAGTCTGATCTCATATGCATCTGTATAAATCCAGCGTTACTCTGGTTTTACCCTGGTGAAACTGAGGCCATGCCTACACTACGCAGCTTTTAGCAACACGTCTGTGCCGCTACAGCCATGCTGCTAAAAGCCAGGCAGTGTAGCCGGTGTTTGTTGGCAGGAGAGAGCTCTCCTGCCAACAGAAAACATCCAACCCCAACGAGATAAGTTAGCATTGTCGGCAGGAGGATGTTCCTGCCAACAAAGCACTGTTCACACTGGAGCTTGTCATTGACAAAACTTGTGTCTTTCTGGGGTGGTGGGAAAAGGGGTTTACATCTCTGAATGACAAAAGTTGTATCTTTCGTTTGCCAGTGTAGACAAAGCCTGCGAGACATACACCACAGTAGTTTCTGATTTTGAAAAGCTTGAAAGCTTATGCCCAAATAAACGTGTTAGTCTCTAAGGTGCCACAAAGACTCCCCGTTGTTTTTGCTGATACGGACTAACACAGCTACTTCTCTGAAACCTGCAATAATTATATCACTCATACCACTAGATGACAGTGTTGACTTGTTTGAAGCTGCAGTGCCAAGCTCTGGGGATCTTACAGGTGGGTTAAATCCCCCTTTTCTCCATCATCCCATTGCCTGGTCCAAGCACAAGTCCTCTGGACTACTAGAGAATCTAGTTGATAAAGACACACACACACACACCTCAAATGAGAAACTAGGACTCCACTTCTGTGAACACACAAGCACATACCTAATTTTAACCATGTAAGAAGCTCCATTGACTTCATTAGGAGTACACCTAGGAATAAAGCTGGGTACATGTTTAAGTGATTGCAGGATTGGACTCTGACTATGGCCATGTCTATATTAGGAAAAATATGTGATGCTAACACATTAAAATTCTAGCATACATGAGGCAGTTGTAGTTCTAAATGTGTGTTAGCAGCTCAAGGTAATTCCTAGGGAGAGAATCTAGAATTTACCTCAACTACCTAACAGGTGTTAAAACCGCAACATGTTAATTTACATTTGTTGACTAACATGTTAACAATACCCATGTTTTTCCCAGTGAGGCCAAGGTCCAAATGGGATAAAATAATGAACATATTAGACTGTTCACACACAGTATCTGGGAGCTGGGCTCCAGTTCGAGTCTGAACATCTACATTGCAATTTCACAGCCCCTTAGCCTGAGCCCTGTGAACCCGAGTCAGCTGGCATGGGCCAGCCGGAGGTTTTTAATTGCAGCATGGGCATCTACAAAGCATTGTAGAAAGCTTTAAGTAATGAATCCTCGGTACCCAGATAAGAGACTAATATTATTCACTGCTTACAGACAGGGAAAAATTAGGCAATGAAGTTAAGTGACTTGCCCAAGGCCATAGAGCAAGTCGGTATCAGAACTCAAATTAGCAATCAGGAGGTCCTGGCTTGCAGTCCTGGACTTAATCAAATGTCTACATGATGGTCTATTTTTAAGTCCTCTTTATTCCAAAGAGACTTTATTTTAGATTGAATCTGACAATTTCCCTTTAAACCAAACAAGTTACTGTTACCCGACATTCAATGGGGGTAAATCCATGTTTTTGTATTTATAACTGTTATTGCTGTACAATTAAACAGCAAACATAGGTTGCACTTTGACTGGTTTTGTGGAGGATCATTTCTAGTGTTATTAAAATTAGTAAAGTAAGAAATAGCCACAAAAGTTCTCTCACTCCTGTTGCAAAGAAAGCTCACGGAGATTTTAAATATTTCAGCCCACTGTTGCCCTGTGGCGAAATCGACCCCATTAGGGAGTGGAAACTTCATGGTGCTCTTCTTCCATCGCCCTGCACTGGGCCATCATTTACACCAGTGCAAAGTGGCTGTTAAATCCTGCCATTCTGATCTGGCAGCATTTTACACCCACTTTGCTCTGGTGTTCGGGATTGCACCGGGTGCAGAACAGAGAACTGGGGCCTCATGAATTTCAGCTTACACAGTTTCTTAGCTCAGATGGGGATGGGGAGGTCAAAAACACAACATAGACGAGGGTTCCACCTCCCAAAACCTGAATACTTTGGTTGATTTCCCAGAGGACATTTTCCATGGGGGCTGGGGAGCAGGAAGTAGCATTGGCAGGGCAAGGAGCCCCACAAGCACCTTTGCAACACTGTAATCTCTTGTGGGAGTCCCTTCGGTTTGGTGGAGGCATTTTAGTTGTGTTGGATCCATTCCCCAGATAGTCTTAATCCACCGCTGCATGGAAGTAGTGCTCCCCCCCTCCAGGGGACCTGCAGTCCACTGTCCAGCCACTTCCTCAGTGGCGAGTGGCGGGGGGGGTCCCAGTCCAGGGACCCTGTAGATGGCTGCTGCTTGAGGCGCTCCCTCCGACTCCTCTGTGGATCTCCCTGAGCCACTTCCCTGTGGCCCCAGCACCCTCTTTACCTTTGCCTCAGCCTACGGAGCCCTGCAGCTCCCCAGGTCTCTGCCTGCAGCTCCCCAGGTCTCTGCCTGCAGCACTACTCTGTCCCAAGTGCTTGCAGCCTTCAGCCTGCAAGGGAGCCAGTCCTCCTCAAGCTCCACAGAGAGACTGAAGCTGCTCTGCTCCCCAGCCCTTTTTATATGGGCAAGCCCAGCTCTAATTGGCTGCCTCCTGCACAGCCTCACTAGGGCTCTATTAACCCATTATGGGCCAGTGTGTGGCAGCTGCCCCATCACACCCCCCCCAAACTGCAAGCCTCAGGCAGGTACAGAGCAATGCTGGAAGGGGCTGTGCTTTGCAATGGAGGAGCTGATCACGGTGCTGCAGGTGCCAGACGGCGGCTGGTGGGAAGAGTAGAAGGAAGACAGGCTGTGCGGCTAGTTCCCGGCGAGCTCCAGGCAGCTGCTGGAGGTAGGAGACTGGCTGGACCAGATGACTAGAGGGTGCGAGGTGCTGTGTGGGGAGGGGGCACAGGTGACTAGGGCCACAAAGGAATGCAGGGTTAGGGGAGGAGGAACATAGGAATCCACTTGGCCTTTGGCCCCCTCACTTCTAAAAATACGTGCTATTTAATGTATTTAATGATAAAGAACAGTAGAAGCAGCTGTTAATTCTCATCTGAGATTCTAATTCAGTTCTCATTCTGCAGATGACTGGGAATTTAATGATGTCCTCCACACAACTTATCTACTTCTAATCAGTCAGCACGGTTATTTTTGTTTGTTTGAATTTATATTATTCTCTCACAGATCTTTGTTACTGGTGCACTGAAATTTTTGGAGATAAACAACAGTACACCTATACATGCCTCTAACATGCATCTGTGTTCGTTGTCTAACCCCTTAATGGTAGATGGTTCTACTCATCCAAACCGTATGTTCCATGTCATTTTATGCTTTAATAAAGACTGAGCATTGACTGAACATTTTCTTTTCTGACTTCAAGTTTGCTTAAAGGACCTGCTCTTAAAGATGAGCCAAACTTACATTTCTTTTTGAGTAGGCGTACACCTAGGTCTATTTATAAGCAATTTTTATTTGAAAGCTTAAATGACAGCCACAATTTGTGTCTTCCTCATTTTTGTTTTTTAAAATCAAAACATTTTCACTTCCTTATTGTCCTTGATTTTCTATTCACATAAATGTGGCATGACTACTTTCCAGAGGAAAATGAAATTAAATAAGGACACTGCATTCAATACTGGTCACCAAACAATCAGAAAGGTGGCAATAGGACACAATCCACAGAAGTTGGAGATGGAAAAGACCTTCTATGACATCCAAACCATCTCCCTACCCATACAGAATTGTTCCCTGCTGTACTTGTAGTAAAGTTCAGATGAAAATAAAGAGCTAGATTATGATGAAATACTCAAAGAGCTAATTATAGGGAGTGTGGAGATAAACAAGGGAACAAAGAATGTGAAGTGACACAGGATACCAATCTTTGAAGGATGTACATACCAAGGAGGGAGAAGATTGTACAAGGAAATAACATCATAAGATGTACCACATGCTTAAATAATGCTGTCAGTCTCAGATAATTCTAGTGAGATAAAGCACTGGAAAGTAGCCACTCTCTCAGGTCACATATGCTGGCTCCTCCTGACCCATAGAATCCAAAAACCATGTGGTAACCACAGAGAAACTTCAGTAGAAAGAGTACTTCCTTCTTATTCCCCAGACCTCCTCCCTGTATGCAAGTGGCCCAATCAGATTTTAATCTGAACAAAAAAAAGTATTTGAATGTTATAGTACAGGATTTGCAACATCCTGAAAACAGAGGTTTCTAATGAAATTGCAGGCTTACTTAACTATAGGGGCACAGCTTCTACAGTTAGAACAACTTTATGCAAGTGAATTGGAGGGTGGGAGAGCAAGTGGGAGGAGACACTTTAAAATAAATCTCTAACTACAGGCAACTACTCTCAAATATAGAAAAATGAAAGACTAATAGCTTTTTGCCTATATATTGAAACAAATTAGTAGTTCTGTTTTTGTAATGACATTTAAATGATATATGAAGAGACTATCCATAAGAACAAACCAGACAATTGTTTGTACACAAAACCCCTAGTATTAGTCTTTCCTCTGTCCCCTCCCCTTCCTGGAAATTTAAATCTTTCATACACAACACAGAATGAAAAAGCGGCATAAAATGTTCCTATATTTAATCTGATTTTAACTCAGTGAGCTTGATTAAACAAATTCAATGACAATGTGACTATGAAATTTTAATAAAAACAGCATTCATGGACCAGAACAAGAATTAATATTTCTTCAATATACAGATCTAAACTTTTACAATATTCAGTAACAAATATTTCTTTTGAGTCTTAACAGTCAGACATATGCATAGTTGCATAACAATTTCTGATTGCAGTTTATCCAACAAGCATACAGATGGCATGTAAGTTGGGTTTTTAGTTTTAAGTCCTTCCTTTTATAATATATCCACAAGACAACACAATTTGGCTAAATTAGTTTTACACTTTCCCATAAGCTACTTTCCATAAGAGCCTTTTTCTCATTTCCTGCTCTTGCAACAAATGTACCACTATTTCCTCTTCATCACCAATAATAATAATTTTAAAAAAGAGGGAGAGTCCACATTCCCTATCTTGGGACTGGTAAAAAGATACAGTGTAAAGTATTGTATAGTCTTTCAAATCAGTTGATCAACATGAAGGTCCATTCTTAGTTGTGACGGTATAAAAGTTAATGGGACCCTATTCCAAAATATTAATCCTGTGTAATGGCAGAAGCAACTCAAGTAAAAAAAACAAAAACAAAAAATCAGAGCCGTGCTTAAAAAGCTGTAAACAATACAGTTTGTAAGGAATATACATTATTTCTCCTCATATTTTAGACTGCAACTATTCAATTAGCCATTTTGCAGACTAGAGTGAACAGGTGGGCAAACTTCACAAACCTCCACAAGTGTCACAAATTAACTGCATTCCTAAATACTCCTCACGTGCTTTCCTGTGGCTCCCAGTCCCTTACAACCAATGACAATTGAGGGATGAGAGTAGCTCCTAATGAACACTGAATTATACTATCAGCTCCTTAAGCTTTTTACAGCATATAACTACCCATCCCTTCCATATGTTTTTGTAGCACAGTGAGGACTGGATAACCACACTTGCAATTGGCAGGATTTTGCCCTAGTATTTTAAGAAAGAGTGAGCATTAAGTAAACAGCTTTCAAAAGACCAGTCATATTAGGAGACATTGGGAAACTTAAGAAATAGCAGCTTAAACTGTTTGTATGAAGTTAAAGGTGAAGAGTCTTTGGGAGACACCCACATAGTAGGCGATGGTAAAAGCTTGTAGGTGTTCCAGTCAATCATGGATTTGGAGAAACTCAATTGCCTTTAATAACACGTACCAATTTTCCTGTGAAGGAGCCAACAATATCATAGCAAGGCTGGGTCCAGGGCAACAAGCAGGCACAGGAGCTATTGCAGCCAAGGGCAAACGCTTTGACCAGACTCTTCCCACTAATGAGGCAGTGTAGCCAATCAGGCAGCCTAAGACAGGCTGTGATCATTAGGTTGTCCAGAGACTGGCTCTGTTCCAGGCCCCGATTCCTGACAGGAGAGCACTCAAAAAATGAGCCTTAAATCATTATCTGACTTCCCTCAACTGACCTCTTGAGGTGAACATGTTTGCCGTATCACTCTCAGATATTATCAGTGAAGTTGAGATAGTAATGAACTGCACGAGAATATAGTAAGCAATGGAATTTTCTATTCATATTGACAATATCCTCCTGCCCATACAATTTGGGAGGGGGGGGGAAGGGGGGGCAAGAAATCCACACAAAAGCCTCAACCACCAAATATAGTCAACAACTCTGATAATACACATTGTGCTGGCATGCGCAGCAGCTACACTTTGATACAGTTTGAAGTTTCAGCATTGTTAGATTGTGAAGAGCTTATTTGCAGTTATGTAGCAGACAGTCACAGAAAAGACAAGCGCTATATTAAAGAGGTGCACCTCCTGTAAAACAAGCAAAAAAAAAAAAGTTATTCTAACTATTCAACACAACAGCCATAAAATGCTGAATTCACTTTTGGGTGTCACATTTTAGAATTTGAAGACAGTGTAAAGCAAGGTCTGTAAGGAAAGATAAAGAACTCGACTTATCAAATATAAGGAGGGAGGGTGGTAGGAGACCTACCAACCCTTCATATGTTGCAGACTATTACTAAAGTGGAGAGAAATAAGGTAGACTTAAGCTAAAGCAAGGACAACTCAAGCTAAACACTGGAAGAACATCATACATAAGAACAGCTAAACATCGGAACACACTACTAAAGTGGGGGAGAGGGATGCAAGTATTCTTATCAAAAGTGGAGTTTGCCAAGGGAATTTATGGCAGCAGCAGCAGCAAAGTTCAGTCCTCTCAAACTACCATCAGGTCTAGTCAGAGGGCAGTCGTCAGTGACATGTGACATTGTCTGTCTTTGGCCACAGCTGCACATGGGATCCTTTGGTTGGCCCCTGATGTGAAGGCAGGCTGCATATTTACCCTGGCCCATTTGAAATTGGTTCAGAAGAACACATGAGCAAGTGTGGCAAATCGAGGCTGGGTACACACATGGTTGGGTCAGTTATAAGAGAATGATTACTGACATCAGCTGCAGACCATTCTTCAAACCACATCGACACCACAGAGAAATCTGGACAGAACAAGTGGGCCCACAACAGATGCCTTGACAACAAACATACTGTTGGGTGGTCAAAGAGGTCTGTGTATATTGGTAGGCTCAGGTTTGCCCTGATCTTCTCAACCATTCGGGCTATAGCATCCTCACAATGGATGTGTGGAGGAGTGATGTTGCGTAACACGGGGAACCATGGTACTGGGCTGGTCAAAATGTCTCAGTTATGATGTTCATGGTTGAATGTAGTCGTGTGTCCTATCAGCAGACCACATTCAAAGTCCTTTCTAGAGCTGAATCTCAGTCACTTGCAAGCAGACATTCTTGGTACAATTCCACTCCCCAATGTTGGAGCCATCAGGCTGTCCCTGAAAGTACTGCAACTCAACATTGAGAGAGTGTCAGAAACCAAATGCAACATTATCAGGGTTAGCATTATTAGAGATATTCAATTAGCCAGACACGATACTCATCAGTCAATCAGGGATGGTCTATGGAAGATCTAAAAAAGAAAACAAAGATCAGCTCTACCACAGTGCAAGGCGAAAGATGAGATGACTCATAGAAAAAGTTGCCTGAAGAGTAACCCAAGAGTAAAATTCAGCCCACGAAGTCCTAAAATATAGCCCGGAAAGCCATTTTCATGCAGTAACAGCAGGAAGATACAAGCAGATCAGCTGCAGGTTCTTAAGTTGCTGGCAAATTCAACCAAACATTTGTCTCTCTTATCAAGAAAGATACAAGTATAAGCAAATATTCTGGTTATGTGCACTTATAAATGTCTCTTAGAATAAAATACATGCATACTGGATCCTACCCTGGGCTTCCTGGCAAATTAGCAGTTTGACCCTTTGTTTCATAATATTTGGGAAACCTTGTATTAGAGGTTCCTCCCAACTCAAATTCATTCTTGGATTTGTTCATGAGTGAATAACACAACAATTCAGTCTAGCAGAATCCTCAGCCCCAGCCCTGAGCGCCCCCACATCATGAACCCCTCATCCCCCTGCACCCTAATCCTCAGCCCCAGCCAGAGCCCTCATCCCCCTGCACCCTAATCCTCAGCCCCAGCCAGAGCCCTCATCCCCCCGCTCCCTAATCCTCTGCCCCAGCCCTGAGCGCCCCCACATCATGAACCCCTCATCCCCCCGCACCCTAATCCTCTGCCCCAGCCCTGAGCGCCCCCACATCATGAACCCCTCATCCACAGCCCTCACCCCACAGCCCAACCCTCTTCCCTAGCCCTGAGCCCCCTCCTGCATCATGAAGCCCTCATCCACAGCCCTCACCCACAGCCCAACCCTCTTCCCTAGCCCTGAGCCCCCTCGCATCATGAACCCCTCATCCACAGCCCTCACCCCACAGCCCAACCCTCTTCCCTAGCCCTGAGCCCCCTCGCATCATGAACCCCTCATCCACAGCCCTCACCCCACAGCCCAACCCTCTTCCCTAGCCCTGAGCCCCCTCGCATCATGAACCCCTCATCCACAGCCCTCACCCCACAGCCCAACCCTCTTCCCTAGCCCTGAGCCCCCTCCTGCATCATGTACCCCTCGCCCTCAGCCCCACAGCCCTCACCCCTGCACTCCCTCCTATCCCCAAACTCCGTCCCAAAGCCTGCACCCCCACCCCCTGCCGCAGCCTGGAGCCTGCATCGAGCACAGAGCCTGCATCCAGACCCCCTCCCCCACCCAAACTCCCTCCCAGAGCCTTAGGCAGTAAATCTAAGTGCGTGTTTTGTCCTTTGAGTGAGGTGCATTACTGAGTGTATATATTTATTAAAACTGCCCGCGCTTAGGGGAGGAGGTGGAGAAGAGACAGGGCAGGGGCGGGGCCTCATGGAAGGGGTGGATTGGGGGTGGGGCCAGGGGCAGCAAGGGGGCGTGTCAGTGATGCGGCCCTCGGGCCAATGCACTAGTCCTCATGCGGCCCTCGGGGTCATTTGAGTTTGAGACCCCTGGTCTAGCAGAATACTCATGATACTCAACATCAGGAGTACTCATTTCTCAGACAAGACTTTTTTTTTTTGGCCAGTGGTTTCCTAAAGTGAAAGTGAATTCATTTAGTTTCTGATTTATTATATAACTTTCAAATCACAATTAATAAATCATCACTTCGCTCATCACACTAAACCTCATGCCTACCTGAAAGGTTTCTCTTCCTGACAGGTATCAGCAAATGCACACAAAGCTAAATTCCAAGCCTACAAATTAGTATAAATAAATCAAAACGATTTAGATTTGCATAGAATTAGATTTCCATAGAATCTGAATGGAAATCACTAAGGTGAAGGCAATGGAGAACATGATAGCAACGTTTGTTTTTAGTCTGAGTTCATCACAGTTTGGATACTAGAGTTATGTGAAGAGAAAGTCTTATAGATGCTTTGGTTTAGGCGATGCCTAACTGCAGCCATAAAATATTCTAGCTATTTAACTGGAGCACTTCTATATGTTTTCTGCCCCTCATGTCTGATGTATTTTCCATTATATTCCACATATAGCATGGATTTCTTACCACAAGGCAATTAGTGTACCAATTTATTCTTAGTACTAAAGACTAACAAAACTGAAGATACAAAAGATGGCCTCTCTCTAAATAAAGCAACATGTTCTTTTGCTTTTTATACTTACATCAGTTCTCAGTTTATATTTGGATTCCAGAAGCATCATTTATGGCAGCCAGGAACAGGGTCTTCATTCCAGTGTGCTCCCCATTTCTCAGCTACAAGTTTGATGAAGTCACCATGATTCGCATATAGCTTGAGTTTCTCACTGATGTCAACCCATTTCACTTTCCCAGCATCATCTCCTGCTTCCAGAAGCAAGTTATCCATTGTCTCACCTGATTGCCAAACAAAAGATTTTATCTTCTTTTCTGCCCTCTCACTATCCTACATGCTCCATTGCGCTCTGCTGCAGGAGGCCTGTTCATGCCAGTTTCACTCCAACTACTGCCATAAAAATACCAGTCAGGTTTTTAAACAGCAGCTAGGACATTAAGCACATTCTTCCTCTGTGTTACAATTACCTCTCATACTTACATGCACAACTGACATTATACTGTCTAGCTGGAAACAGAATAGATAGCCTAAACCCTTGTGGCACCATTATTGTAGTTTCACAAGTGCCATGCCTAGCTAGTAAAATTAATGCAATTACATGCACTGTCTTCCTGCTAAAATAAGTTTTAGGTTCAATCGATCTCTGCTCTCCTCTGCCCCTATTGCTCCAGTTTTTTACACCCTTTATATAGCTGATGGTTGGAAACTTTCCATCACACGTGCCGTTCACCAGGTGGTAAACCAGATTCTGATACTACTATTTCAGTAGGGTACCTGAAAATACCAATGGCCTAATCCCACGCTATAATGAAGAGTGAAGACAACAATAATTGGGTGTCTTTATAGGGCTTCACCAAAACACAATGCCTCTAAACAAGCAACAAGTCCTTTGCATTGGCTAGTTACTGGAACAGTTCTGAAAAATTTAAATCCCTCTTCCCAAGTTTCATGATGGGACAGAAGATTAAACCAAATTTAAAGAGATACTGTAGCAAGAACAAGGCTTAGCTAAATGTCTGGTCTCTATCCAATAAGTTATACTAAATATATATATTTTAAAAATTAAGTTAAATTTTCATGACTCTTCCAATATGTTTCGATTGAAACAGATATCCTCCCAAAGCACCTATTTTTCTTAACATAATTTAGCCAACTAACCTTTGTGAATATTTATTGGAAGAGGCTGAGCTGGAGAAGAAAAATTACTGTGTGCCATGGTTGAACCCCTCTAGAGGGAAAAAAAAACAAACTCATCCACTGACTTTTGTTCCATAGATTCACACATGACGATAGTTGAGTAACCTGTAGCACCTTTCTGTCATCTTCCCCCTAGTTTGTAACAGCATATTCAGGGGAGCAACTGCTAAAAGGTAAAAATGTGGATACCCACCAGGTTCGTCATGGTAGTTCACAGCTTCTGTCTCCATCCAGGCATTGTCTGTATTACGAGGATCATCCACATATCCCTTATACACCTAAGCAGAAGACAAGACAGCCTAAGCTGAGGGCCACAACATTATATGAGCTGAGGCAGAATCTTAAAAGGCCTCACTGTTGGTTAAGGAATGACTGTAAATTGTACTAGTTTGCAATGCTCTGGAGGAGTACATGATCTGCTCCCCCAAATGAGTCAGCACATTCAAAAGCTTTTCCTGTTAAATTTGCAAGCAACCATCTTTGTGGTTTTTCCCATGCTGCCCCTCAGACATGGGAGGAGCTCCTTATAACATTCAAAGCCACTTCATTGTTTTACTTCAAATCCCTCCTTAAAACACTCCTCTCCCCATAATGCTGACAAAAAATCTTGACAGTTACACAGCTGGTCTGCTGAAACCAGATAAGCAGTTCTCTCTCATGCTACGATTCTACACCCAAACGTGCACTTGACTGTTACCAAAGCAAAGTTCCCTGCTAGGAAACCACATATTAAAGTTCAGAAATCCTCAGTTATAAGGATATTTCCAAGACAGGAAGGACACAAGTAGAATCCACTCCCACAGTAGAGCACAGTGGCACCATGGACAAAACCATTCTGCTACTGTTTTTCTTCATTCCCCTATAAATTCTATTGATGTTTGAGTATGTTTTTTTAATAGCATACAAGATCATCATAGAAGGAAAAAGATTTACCACAAAATGTTCCTGGTTGAAGAGTCTGTTCATTTGCTTCTCCGTCTCTTCCTTCTCTGCTCTGGATTTCTGTAAGGAGTTTAAGGCCTCTTCACTAAATTCTCGTTTCAGTGTGGCACTAATCTTCTCTCCTGGATCTACCATACCCTAAATAAAAACAAAAACACAAACACCCAATACTGATATCCCTCTTAGACCCTATCTGCTCTCATTATTCCATCTGCTCTTTATTCCATATGTTCTACTAGTCTGTTAGAATGTAAATCATTCAAGGAGCTATAATGCATGTATAAAGAGTTATGGACACCAACAGTAATCAACAATAATAAAAGAAGCGTGACATCTGTAAATAACTGAAGCCAGAAAGAATAGTCCTAGTTAGATGCAAATACTGTCTTGTACCATGGCAATAAAAAGAAAACATAAATTTAATGGCTTTTTGGTAAAACAATATTTTAGTTGTCCTTTATGCTTTCCAAAGTGTCCTCACGTGCCTCACAAGAGGAAGTCATTCAGAGGATATGCACAATAGCTGTCAAATCAATATCAATTACATTTTCATAGTCTTACTAGAGAGTAATTGTAATGTCTGCTTCATGCTTTGGTGCTTACCCCTGGGATGGCCCATTCCCCACAGTCTTTCCTCTTGATTGCCACAAACTGTAAAATGTTCTTGCCAGAGATTGGGTGAGCTATTTTATTGCCACTGCTATCTCTCTTCCACCTGCAGGGAATGACAAACAAGGAAAATCATTTTCCTTTCTTTGGAATCAAGGTCATCAAGTGAATGAGACTGTTTCTGCCCCTGCATTATTTGCTCTTGAGGTTGGAAGGTGTGGTGTGGTGAATGAGGCCGAGGACTGTAAAACAGAACAGATCGTCTTGTAATAAGGCAGCTGAAAGCTGCCCTAGAGAATTGGATTAAATCCCTGCCTTTTCCAGAGTTCCTAGGTGATGCTGGGCAAGTCACTTAAAACTTTTCACACAAATTGTGCGTTCCTTATTTTCTAGGTGCCCACTTTTAGTTACCTGAGGCAAGAGTGCTTAGTGCTCACAACTGCAGCTGAAATCAACAGGAATTGTGGTTGCTCAGACACTCTGGAATTAAGAAAGCATGGTCTGCAGCAATGAGTAAAGGCTTGGGAGCTAGCTACTGCTTATCAGGGAGTTCTAATCCTGGCTCTTCCACTGATTCACTGTGTTTCCTGATAAGTTTCTATGTCCTTATTTTAGTTTCTTCATCTGTGAAATGGGGATAAAAATGTTCTCTTATCTCCATGTGCAGGTCAATGTTTCTGAAGTATTCAGATATTAGGGTTATACTATGGTGATGAGCAGCATAAAAAAGCCCATGAAGAAAGTAATAATTTTGTACTTAGAGCCGGGTTTGCATGGTATGCAATAAATAAGCTACAGGACCACACACTGAATCATGACCATAAAAAGAAATATTGATCTGTTGCCTCATTTCCTGAGCACTACCCATCCTGTAAATTGGATGAGGCAATGGTGCGATGGAAAAAAAATGGTATATGATCATGTTCTTAAAGACTATCACAATGTATATGCCAAAGGAGGACACATTAAGGTTGCACAGACAACCCTAATTCTGATCTAACTTTTGAGTGCTTGACTTTGCCACCTAACAATCTTTAATGTGTTTTTGTATGCAATGTTATATATTTTGAATTTGAATGCAACAGTATCATAAAATTGATATGTATTTTGACCTGAACAGGAGAGAGGACCTCCTCAGATAAGGTATTAAAATCAGACAGCATCTCAAGCGGTACAGTGGAGATACACATCTCATGATATGCCATGCTGAATTTCAGTTATTAGCGGTTGTGAATTTCAAACCTACAATCTTTTAAAAAGAATAACTAGTAATTTTACACTGGGCACTGGAAAGGCCCGTTAGCATATTATGATGATGATGAGAATTATGCAAGGTATTCTGCAACACCATTGTGCTTTCAGATGTTTTTAACCATGTCATCTTGTTAATACTTTCCTACAGTGGTTTACCAGCTGCATTATTCCTCTTGTTTTTTTTTTGTTTTTTTTTAAAAACCAGCTTCCCCAGTTTAAGTGATGGTCTGTCCGGACTGATGACTTCCCATTCACCTCTCCAAAGACGAAAATAAAGCATTTGCCTAATATTTCATTAAACTAATTGCCCATAGGTAACATCCATGTAATAGATAAATGTATCAAAATATAACCAAAATTTTTCATATACAGGTACCTGACATGTACACATGAATGCAAATTCTACATTTTCCATTCTGCTGGCATATCATCCTCTGATCCTGTCTCCCTTACCTAGTTATTATCGGATCTGCAGCATGGTTTGGTCCCCAGCGCCCTAATAATCCTCGACCCACCAATCCCGTCCTGCCAGACGGATTTCTGAAAGAGAAGGTGGTACATATGAAATCCCCCATAGGTACAAATATTCTGGGAAGCCAGCTTCAGTCAAATAACAAGGTACTACAGAAGACGGAAAGAAGAAGGTAACAATGTATATTTGGTCAAGTTCTTAGTGTTGATATGTACCTCATCCCCTCTCTCTCAAGATATGGACAGAAAATATGATTAAACATTTTAGTGAGATCAAGCTCCATTACATTTCCTAAATTTGACAATATGATACAAAAGTAAAACCACAAAACTTTGTTTTGTAAACTCCCATAATACTGTATTTTAAAATATGGCAAGAGATCCTGGAACTTTGGAGGGACATTCTTTGGTTTGTTCTTTTACCTTGGGATCTAAATAACCAAACACAGGAAAAAATGAAATGGTATCAAAGAATTAAAGTAGTTTCACCTCCAGATCATGACTACAACTCTCCTGAGGGTTCTAAATTGTTCCTACTCCAAGATAAAAGGTGAGGAGGTCAGAGCACATAGCTGCACCATCCCAGGAGCAGTCTAGGGAAGGAATTGTGACTGGTTTGCAAGAGCAGTTCTACATGCCAGGGTATGGGGGTCAAGGTCCCAACCCCATTTTGCTGGAGGGAAGGGAGAGAATAGCAGCCCTTCATAGTCTTCCTGAGCCTCACACATGGGCTGGCTATGTGGGTAGTCCATACAGAAGAGTAAGGAGACACTGTATACTAGCAGGTAGAGGAAGGTCACAATCTTGCCCTCAGCTTGCTAGTCAGCTTCCCAATCTCATCTCTGATGTGCGAAAAACAAGAATGGAGATCTGTTAGAAACACTAGAGAATAAACAGTTGAAATATAGTGTGCTAGATTCACCCCTGCTGCAGAGCAGTACAAACTGTACCTTCCTGTGTCAATGAGAACTGCTGCATCCAGACTGAGAGACTTACACCTCAGGGAGGGAAGTGGTGTTTCCTTAGAAGTTGTGCCAGCAGAAGGTAAAGCAGATACAACACATCCTACAGCACATTCTCCCACACCCAACATATTCTCCCATCTTGGGAGCTGTGTTAGCTACAGGCCCACCACTACATTATTCCTTTACAGTCCTCTTCTAAGCAAACTTTCTGGTGTGGGACTTTACACCAGTGAAGTCAGCACAGACAATGTGCTATTCTGGTCTAGTATGTAACACGTGCTAAATCAGATACCAAAAAAACATTAAAAACACACCACCTCAAATAACATTTGTGAGGAGTCCCCCCCAGGGAGCCACCTGGAACTGGGGTACCACTGAGCCCTGTGACCCACCAGCCTGGGCTTCCTATCACACTGTGCTGTTGTGACAAGCTGCAGACATGCTCCGGGTCCTACACTTCCACCAACATCCACCCTAGAGACACACTCAGCTGGTTACATGCAGGCTCTCTGCCTAGCCACTGCATGAAACAACAATAGAAAGGCTACAGCTAAGGTAACTCTCCACTCCCCAGGCACGCACCCTCTCTGGAGTATAAACCCAGAATTATATCGTCTTGCACTGCGCAGGGAACTGTGCAGAGTAAGATCGCAGAGTTCGCCCCACCTCCCCTCACTGCGGAGAGGAATATGCAACAGCCTTTGCCCCTTGAGCTACAATTTCCCACGCCCTTCACTCCACCTCACTGGTCTAGATAAAGCAAAAACAAGTTTATTAACTGAAGACAGATTTTAAGTGATTATAAGTCATAGCAAACAGATCAAAGCAAATTACCTAGTAAATAAACAAACACAAACTAAGTCTAAGATACTAGAAAGACAGGACATGAATTGGCAAATTCTCACCCTGGCTGATGATACAAGAAGGGTGCTGATTCTTAAGGGACAAGCTACACTTGCCTTAAAGCTTGGAATCCCCAGGTCTTTCATACACTGGCTAGAAATTCCTTTAGCCTGGGTCAAGCACTTTCCCTAGTATAATCTTTGTTCCTCAGGTGTTTCCGGGAATCTTCTTGTGTGGGTAGTGAAGAACCCCAGATGATGTCACTCCCTACCTTATCTAGAACTTGGTTCCCAGATCGGTTTGTGGAAAAATATCGACATCTCAAGACGGAATCCAGAATTATGTGGCTTGGGTCACCTGTCCTTGTAGAGTCATAGCAGCTGTTACTTGCAGGCTGTCTTGAGTGTTCTCAGGAAGGCTCACCAGGTAGGAGATAAGCTTCTCCTAAGGCCTACTGTTTTCCCTAATGGCTCAGCTGGTTGGGAAGGGCCTATTCAGGGCAATCTAGATTGAAAGCATCTTGTCTAGTGGGTATTACACAGGTGTAATTACATTTGAAATACAGATACAGTCAATATTCATAACTTCAGCTACAAAAATGATACATGCATATAAATAGGTTAATCATATTCAGCAAATCGTAACTTTTTCCAATGACATCTCACATGACTTATTTTGTACAAAATGCACCATAATTATGTCATAATCATGTAATAATAATATTATTATGACAAATATGGGGTGCAGTGTCACAACATTGTCATAGAAGATTAAGGAGCAAAAATACCTACCTGGGCCTCCCATTTTCAACCTCATACAAGCCACTCAGACTCCTCCTCTCCACCTGTCCATCCTTCTCATTGAATTTTGGAGAAAAGTTTTTGGCACTGTTTTAGGGAAAGGTAGTATAGAGTAAGTTAACATCTGTTAGTTATTTAGTAACTATAAAGACTGTAATGCCATCCAAAGGATCTACAACACCAAATGTCTCAGGGATAGCACTTGGTTCACCAAAATGTCTAAAACTGAATTGCAGCCTTGTTTTTCTAAGCTTTTCTCTTGCACCCATTAAACTGTCAGTATTTGCAAACTGCAAAATCTCTCAATACTTCTAACAGGTGATATATGGATTTGACATTTTAAGTTTCTAAAATATCCACCTTTTGGGATGATACTTTCCATTACCGATTCCAGCCCAAAATCGCGTGTTTGTTTTAAAGTTTGAACAAAATCCCTTTGTCCACTTTTGAATTTGACAAGCATTTATTTTTCCCCTTTTATAAATTTTTAACCAATTTTTTTTTTTGAGCCAGGTCTACAGGACAAAATAGCCAAGCTTTGAAACTTGACACAGATACAATCCCCGAAAAGACCTTTGATTGGCTGTGATTTATCAAAGTTATGAGCATATGAAAAATACATACTAAACATTTTTCCAATTAAATTACTGACTTTCGGTAGGAGTTTGCATTTAATTCCTATGAGTGGCTTTGAAAATCACCCCAGGAGTCTATAGAGGGGCATGCACAGACAGACATATAGAATGTGCATATTTCAAAAGTTTTTTTCATCAAATATTCACAACCTTACAACCATTGACCCAATTTTCTTCAAACTTGGCTTGCTTCCAAGATAGTACTGACACCTAACATCTGGATCAGCACTTTTAAGAATTATGAATATACCCCAGTTCTATGGCTACTTCGCACTAGCACTATATAATCATTTCTACCCTAAGTCTTTCAAGAGCCCTTGGTATTAGATGCTATGCAAAATAATAATATAATAAGTAATAAATGTGATCAAATATTAATGCAAAGTCAGGAAACATGAAAATTAAGATTGAAGCACTAACTTTATTTTGCCCCTTTTGTGCACGTGTTTGCATACAGTTTAAATACAGGATCAGAAGGTATCTTAGACACATACATATCTAGTGTTTTAAAATATGTAGATTGCATTCTTTAAGAAATGGTATATGATTACATTGGACCAGATTGGTATACACTTGTACAAGCAAGCAGAGTTAAAACTGGGCACTCAACCTTAACTTCTGCATTTCTTAATCCAAGTGATCAATTCTAGAATTCTAACACTGTATTATTACTGTGTGTTTGCATTTTATATACCAATACAAACAAATGGAAATGTACATATTATTAAACACTTTCTCTACCTCAATATAGCTGCTGCAGCAGCATTCTAGCCCTGATGTCAATATTGTCTGAAAGGACAGCGTAGCAAGTCTGAGATTTTACTCATCTTTATCCCATGCAGAAGGGAAGCTCTCCCATCATGTTACTAACCTCTTTCATTGCCACAGAAATGGGCATGTGTTACAGAACTAGCTTCATTTGAATACCCGGCTGTGCCTGGTATACCCATTCATTCTAGAAGAAAATTACTACCTATTCCATAGTCACAGGTGCAGTGCAGTAGATGATGTGTGGTTTACGGAGCCTATCCAAATTATACAGTACTCTAGCCAGCGTTATTAAGTCCTTCACTTTCACAAGTATCGGGAGCACATGTAATTTTAGGAAAGATATTTAAAGCAGAAGTAGATCAAACTTCTCTCTCTCAGATGTATTCAAAACAAATTCCTTCCTTTCTCTACATTGGGTAGCAGAAGCACATTCATCTAGAAGAACCCCTAGTTTCTTTTGGCCAGACACTGCTTACCTGATCTGTGGATCTGCCCACGTGGCTCCAGCCAAGACACAGGCTGCAGTGTATTCCACAGGCTTGTAATCCTCCCACTCAACTAGCCAGCCCACTTTATCAGTAGGTACTTTGCTGCGCTCAACCTTTGACCCTGGATATGGGGACGTGTGGGCTTTGTTGTGGACATTTTCATTTGGATTGTAACAGTTCAGCATGCTGACAGGGTAAAGATGAAACCAATGAACTGGAACTGAGCTATTGAGGGGGGAAAAAAGAGTAAGTGTTACACTCTTGAAAAAATATTAATGAAGTTATTTAATTCCAAGTTTTACAACTCCAGATTTTAAAGAGAGAAAAAAAAAGACATGGTGTTAAAAATTTTAAATAAGTAGTAACATATTAAGCCTAAAAATATACACCCAGTCCCATCTGCCCAGTGATTTATCTGTAGTTGAGTAAACCAGAGAAATTTCTTCCTCTGATCTATCTACTCACAGGCTCTGAATATTGGATACCTTTTCAGCCCTAGCCAAGCAAGGCACTTTTACTAAAACCAAAGAACCTCAAAAAATCAGATGGTATGAGCAAAATTGCAGCATAATTCTTTGATAGATTATAACAACTCATCATATGCCCAAAAATACTTTTTGAATAAGGAAGTGGTGACATTCCAAAATTACAGCATAGTTGAGCTCATCAGTATTCATTCTAGTATTACATAAGTATTATGAATACACACATCAGGAATTGTCACATTGGATTTTTACATTTTTATAAATAAAATAAAAAGAATCAAATGAATAAATAGGCAATAATATTGCCTCATTCCTCAACTAGACTCACAACCTTTCCATCTGAGATCTCTTTCCCTAGCTATATTTCCCATTATTTGGTAAAATTAATTCCTCTCTACAAGAATGAAAAATTAATACATCAAGACTGTCATGACTTTCAGTAAAATTATATATGCCCCAAACTGTAAACATATGCAAGTGAGTAACTTGTCTCCAATGGTAACTACTTGTGACAAACTTACATATTTGCATACATGTTTGCAGGATTAAAATCATCTGCTGCTTTTTGGAATTTTACCAAAACTATGTACCATATTAAGGGCCAAATTCACTCACTGGATATGCATGTGCAACTCACATATTTGCAACTCTGAGTTCAACAGATCTGATAGCGGAATTTTGATTTTAATATCTGAAATACACTTTTGACGGAGTGGCAGTGTAACAGGGGTAAATAAGTAAATAACAGGGGTAAATAAGCCCTGATGATGCCAAAACATACATAACTTTACATGAACAGTCCCATGAGAAACTTCAGCGGGACTACTCATATATGTAAAGTTAAGCACTCACATACATATTTGCAGGATCAAGGCCTCAGACCTCAACCTTGCTTTATTGTTTATGAGAAGTAGCAGGGTTATATCACTGCTGTGTTATAATTTAAATACCTGTAGGCCAGCTCTCTGAATGGATGGAGGAGAGGGTGGGGGAGTCGGCAGCTAGGGTACCTGACAGCAACAGCAGACAGAGTTACAGTGAGAGACACCACAGTAACAGTCCTGGCCAGACACCACCTTGCCATCACATGCAGGATGCTCACAGGAAACTATGCCTCCCCAGAACACAGTACCCAACAGCCATGCAGTGACCTGGACTGTCAGATGAAGTAGGAAACATTTGATTGCAGGATGTGTTGTCTTGTCTGCCTCACTCCCTACAAGAAATAGCCGTATTAATTTATTCTGTAACTTAAATTGAATTCCTTGGGGAGGGGGAGGGGAGTAATCCTAAATGCAGAAACAGTAAACCAGATTGTACCCTTAGATATTCCAGTTTTGCAGAGGTGCAACTCTATTGATTTCAGTGAAGTCACACTAGATTTAGACAAATGGTCCAACTATTTTAAAACTACATTTTAAATCTTCTATTTAAACAAACAATTGTGCTAACAAACTATCAGGTGGCTGCTCATCATTTAATGATCAAGTGCCTTATTTTACTCCTTTCCACCGGTAAATCTCCTTGAAAACATATGCAGAACATTTAATTAAAGACTAAGCTTTAATTATTGTTTTATCTAATTGGAATGAGTTACATGTCCTAATGCTGCAATCATTTACACATGTGCTTAAATTTAACCATGCATTACTTACATGAAAAAAGTACATGCATGAAGTATTTGCAAGATCAGGGCGATAGCACTGTGTGTCCTGTCATTGCTGGCTAAAGCTTGGAAAGAACGGCCTTCGACCTTGGGTAATCATTTATTTCTGTGCAAAGTTGGCATAAAATATGACTATTCTGATCTGGTAATATTTTACACGTACTATGTATGTGTATACATGACTATGCAAGGTCCAAGACAGTGAAGAATCAGGTCCAAGGGTCCATACTTCACCAATGTGACTGAGGTTTTATTTTAGCTCAAGGGGCACATATTTTTACAGGTGAAGGACCACAATTCTAGTCCCTGCTGTGCAGGTCTGTTAGGATTATCTAGTAATTATTTTTATAGTAGTGCCTTAATTGCAAAGTGGCTCCTGACTGGTGTTTCCACTACCCTGCAAAACCATAATATTAATAGATGGGATATTAGAAAGAAAACCTGTTGTTTTTGAGTTGCAGATCATTAAGAATTAACATGAACAGGGCCACTATGCACAAGCTTTATAGTTAAGGTTAAAACTAGGGTTCCATTTTGAACAGTAGGTTAACTCCCATTATAAGTATTCAAAGGAAAAGTGGTGGGGATTTTTTGGTTTTGTTTGTTTTTTTAAGATTACTTCAGGGTATAAGCTAGAAGTTTTTGGTAGGTTTCAAAACACCGCAACCTGCTGTTAAGGATGTCTTTTTTTTTTTAATTAAAGAAAGAAGGCAGAGTTTAAGTTGTTTTTTGGCACACGTAAACTATCACATTGTGTATGTTTATCTGAGAGCCCGGTATGACCTGCAAGTGTTTCCTTTAATTGCTTATTTTGAAAGTCTTAACAACTTCACAGTCACCCAGGAACCTGGCAGCTGTCACTATGTGGTAACCTTCTGTGGCCGCTTGGAATCCAGACGCAGCGGGGACACAACTCGCATGCTCTTGCTCTTCCTTCCTTAGAGGTTTTTACGGTCAGGCTTGACAAAGCCCTGGCTGGGATGATTTAGTTGGGGATCGGTCCTGCTTTGAGCAGGGGGTTGGACTAGATGACCTCCTGAGGTCCCTTCCAACCCTGATATTCTGTGATTCTATGACCCCATCCCTAGAGCTAGACTCCCTGCCACCAATTCAGAAGCCATCCATCAAAGGGCAGCGGCGCCAGCCAATTCCTTACCAGCCACGGTGGGCGGAGGAAGAAGGGGAGCGCTATAGAACCCCACAGGCTGACACACACACACACACACACACACACACACACGCAAGAGGCCAGGACTCGGGCAGCTGTGACCCCAAAGCAGCGCGCCCTGCGCTCGGCTCCACACCCAGCCTGGGCCAGTCTCCAGCCTGCCCCGCAGGAACGCCTAGGGCGGAGCGCCCGGGAACACACCCGCCCCCGACCGCCAGGGACGGGGAGCCCAGCGCGGCCCCGCCGCATTGCTCCCGCGGCCACGGGCCCCGCCTGCTCGACACGGACCCGGGAACGTGGGGGGCGGGGGCTGCGGCTAGTCCCCGGGGCCGCCCCCCCCCCGCGGGGCCCGGTGGGCGCAGGCCAGGAAGCGAAGGCGGGAATCACCTCGCTCCCCGGCTGACCCCCCGTCCGGGCCGGGAGATACTCTTACCACCTGGCTAGGCCGGCTGCCTCCTTCCGTCCCACCCCCAGGTTCAGGGGTGGGAGGCGGGACTAGCCTGGCCCATCCCCTCGCGCTGAAATTCCACTAGCGAGAGGGCAATGCCCGCGTCAATCAAGCCTCATTCTGGCAGCCGATTGGGCCACGCCAGCTGCCATGGCCACGAGAAAGGCGTCGCTCGCCAGCTTCGCTCTGGCTGGAGAACAGCCCCACAGCCGGAAGCGGGCAGGTAACAGTCAGCTGCTTTGCTCCTGACCTTCGCGCTTCCCGTAGCGCTTCTTCCCGGCGCTCGCGTCTGCACCTATCGCGCGAGCCGCTGTGACGCGCTGCCGGCTCCCTACCTGACGGCACTTGACTCCTCCCAGTCCCACCGCCCGAGTAGCGAACGCCCCTTCCTATTGGCTGCGCTCTGCGCATCGGTAGGGAGATGCGCCCGCGTTCACGGCTTCTCAGGCCTGCCCTGCTGGAGGCTCGCAGCAGAGATCCCTCCGCGATCTCGCTGACTCCGTTCTAGGCAGGAGGTGTGCCGCCGAGATGGAGAGAAAAATAGTCCCCGCTGTGTGTGATCCACCCTGTGCAGCAGACACTTGGAGGGGGGGTGGCGGAGGTGCTGTGCGCCAGGGCCAGCGCGCGCCCATCTCTGCCATGGGGCACGTGTGGGGCCCGGCCGGGGCGGCTCAGCAATAGGGTTGCCAATGTTTTAATCACAGAAAATTGAACACGCCCCTGTTGCCGGCACAAAGGGCCGAGGACAGCAACAGTGGGGGTTCGTTGCCCGGTGTGCGCCGCACTAATTAACACACCAGGGTGGAGGAGCAAACCAGGTTTATTTGAGCCCAAATAAGGTGCAAGGGAGACATAGCAATCTCAAATCCTGCACACCGATACAAACAGGTCTCTCTCTTTATACATGATTTCAGCTAAGCATTCCCATCACCCCCACACTCCTCCTCTTCCCCCACCTTTCATTCCCATGCAGCAAATACACTTTGCAATAGCAATTACATTAAGCAGTTAAGTCATACTTGGCAAAAACCACTTTAGCTCATTAGTACTAATGAGGTGGGGCTGGGGATGCAGGGTTTGGGGTGCGGCTGAGAGGTTTGAAGTGCGGGAGGGGGTGTGGCTGGGGATGAGGGGGTTGGGGTGAAGGAGGGAGTTTGGGGCAGGGGGTTCAGGTGAGGGATCCAGGTGGGAGTGTGGGCTCTGGGGTGGGGCCAGCAATGAGGGATTTGAGGTGCAGGAGGGGGCTCAGGGCTGGGGTAGTGTGTTGGGGGAGTGCAAGGTACAGGAGGGATTTTGGGTGCTGGAGGGGACTCCAGGCTGATACAGGGGGTTGTGATGCAGGAAGAAGTGCGGGGTCCCAGCGGCGCTTACCATGGCTCCAAGGAAGCAGCTGCCAGGTCCCTATAGTGCAGCCTCTAGGCGCATGGGTGGCCAGGGAGGCTCCGCACGCTGCCCTCGCGGTTCCGGCCCAATGGGAGCTGCGGAGGCAGCACTAGGCCCCTGCTGCACTGCCGACTGGACTTTTAACAGCCAGGTCAAAAAACAGATGCCCAGGGGTGGGTGCGTCTGCATGGGTACCAGGGCTAGCAGGGTGCAAAGGCAGCGAAGGCATGGCAGGTTCAGCATCCCTACTCCTGCCCTGTGGCCTTGCGCTGGACAGCGAGCCCACGCTGAGCCTGCCACGCCTTTGCTGTCCTCGGTACCCGTGCAGGCTGGATTAAACCACGTGTGAGCACCTGACACAGTTGCACCCCAAATTGCAGCATGGAGCATAGAAATATAGGGCTGGAAGGGACCTCAAGCAGCCATCCAGTCCATCCAGCTGTGCTGAAGCAGAACCATGTAAACCTAGATCATCCCTGACACGTGTGTGTCTAACCTGTTCTTAAAAACAGGGATCCACAATCTCCTTTGGAAGCCTACATATCCCGTGGGCAGGGCCCCCCGCCACCGAATTACCGCCGAAGCGGGACCCGCCGCCAAAGTGCAGCCCGGTCTTCGGCGGTAATTCTGCGGTGGGGGGCCCCCGCCGTGGGTCTTCGGGGCACTTCGGCGGCGGGTCCCGGAACGGAAGGGCCCCCCGCCGCCGAATTACTGCTGAAGACCGAGCTGAACTTCGGCGGCGGGTCCCGCTCCGTCTTCGGCGGTAATTCGCCAATGGGGGGTCCTTCCGCCCCGGAGAGGAAGGACCCCCCACCGGCGAAGACCGGGAGCGAAGAAGCTCCTGCGCCTGGCACCGCAAGAGTTTTCTGGGGCCCCCCGGAGCGAGTGAAGGACCCTGCTCCAAGGGCCCCGAAAAACTCTGGTTGGGGCCCCTGTGGGGCTCGGGGCAAATTGCCCCTCTTGCCCCCCCCTCTGGGCGGCCCTGCCCGTGGGAGAGTGGTCAGGGGGTTCTCAACCTTTTTCATAAAGTGATGCCAACTCTCCTGATTATATCTCAATTTCACAGCATTTGGTTTATTGGATTTATATATTTGGCATTTTCTCTTAAAAGCGACATTTTCTGAAATCAAGGGGTTGCCTGAGAATTCAACCTTGAATTTGGATATCGCCTAGCGCAATGGAGTCCTGGTCCATGACTAGTCTTTGTAGGTGTTATGATAAAAGAAAAAGTAAATACTGTAATTTATGAAAGAGTAAGTTTCTGGCTCTTATGGTTGCAGAGAAAAGCTTAGTAGTACTTGTGGCACCTTAGAGACTAACACATTTATTTGTGCATAAGCTTTTGTGGGCTACTGCCCACTTCATCGGATGCATGCAGTGGAAAATACAGTAGAAAGATATATATATATATATACACACACACACACACACACAGAGAACATGAAACAATGGGTGTCACCATACACTAACGAGAGTGATCAGTTAAGGTGAGCTATTACCAGCAGGAGAGAAAAAAACTTTTTGTAGTAATCAAAATGGTCTATTTGCAGCAGTTGACAAGAAGTTGTGAGGAACAGTGTGGGTGGGGGGAAGAGGGGAATAAACCTGGGGAAATAGTTTTACTTGAAAACATAACTGAGTTGCAGCTTAAGGCTCAAAAGGCAAAGAAAAAGGAACCTCAGGTGTATTATTTACAATTTCATAATTTTTAAGACAATCTCATGATTTTGAAGGGTCTGACTCATGATTTTTGAACACTTGAGGTTGGTAATACCTGGATATATTTGGGACTCCCATAACTCAACAGCATACACAGACTTCTACTTCCCCCTTTAAGATTCCCTTATATTTGTATTTAGCCTGAAAACCAAAAAAAAATTTCATTGCAAATGTTTTTGCTTTCATGTTGAGACACTGACATTATGATGCAATGTAATATTGCCATCTACCCTGAAAATAAATAATTGAAGATTCCTAAATTATCTGGGGAGTTAAAGGCCTATCAGCCAGTCACTGATCTCCAGCAAAATAATGGAACAGCCAATACAGGACTCAGTTCTGATTCCACAATTCAAGAAGGATGTTGATAAAGAGGTTTCAGAGAACAGCCACAAGAATGATTTACAGGGTTAGAAAACATGTCTTACAGAGAGAGACTCAAGAAGGGCATGCTATTTTGCTTAAAGAAAAGGTTACAGGTGACAATCAAAGTCTGTAAGTACCTAGATGGGGAACAGAAATTTGATAATAGATGGATCTTCAGTCTAGCAGATAAAGTTATAACAAGATCCAATGGCTGAAAACTGAAGCTAGACAAATTCAAACTCAAAATCATATTTAACAGTAAGGGAATTAACCACTGGAAAATTTATAAGGGGCTGTAGTGGATTCACAATCATTGGAAATTTTAAAATCAAGATTGGATGGTTTTCTAAAAGATATGCTCTGGTGTAAACAGTTAATTCTGAGATAGTTTTATGCCCTGTGTTATACAGGAGGGCAGACTAGATGATCACTGTGGTCCTTTCAGGCTTTATAATCTATTAATCTGAATCCCACAAGGTCATTCATTAGCAGACACATTAAAATAAAGACAATCTTATTTGTTAGATTCCAGGCATGTTTCAGCCCTGTCCTAATTATCTGTCTCTTGTTGAACAGGTTGAATGTCATTGATTTGGCAGTGAGGTAGTTAATTTTACAGATACAGAAGACAACTTTTCTCAGTGTCACATGCACATCAACAGCAATTTTTCCAGCCACTGGAGGAGCGCTTCCTGGTCTCTGAAAAATAAATAACGTACAGTGTTTTAAATAGCTACCAAGGGTCAATCAAAGTACTGAAAGTCTGTAGAAAAATGAATCTCTTTGTGGAGTTTTTGTTGCTTTTACCTATAATAATTTACACGTACATAGAGGCTTTTGTGAAGCTTTTCATTCCTGTGAAGAGGAAGTCTGTCAGTGGAGAGCTTGTTCTCATTACCGGTGCTGGGCATGGAATTGGGAGAGCTACAGCCTATGAATTTGCCAATCGACAAAGCAGATTGGTTCTGTGGGACATCAATAAGGTAACACAGTAAACTTTATCTCCGGTACCACCTCACCCTGAAATTATTGTCTTTTATCAGAAAGAAATGTATCTATATACTATACATGTAACTCTTCTGCCTGGTAGTGTTGGCAACAATAAAGGATGGGCTCAGTACCTAGGAGACTCTCTTAACAAGGCTTAGCCTTCAGTCATCCCCTGTCAGCCTCCCCATTATTTTTACTAAAAATCACAGGTCACAGGCTTCCATGAATTTTTGTTTATTGCCCACAACCTGTCGGTTATTTTTAGTAAAAATAACGGTGACAAAATCTTAACCATAAGCAAACACCTGCCACACAGTACATTGGGCAGCGTCCTTTGCCTCAGTTTCCCACCTTGCAGTGTGAACGTCTCACAAATGAGTGCTCCTTTAACACACTTTAGTCCTTTCCCCCCACTTGCATTCGTTGTCCGAGGTCAGTAACATTCCCCAGAATCCAGGTTTGCATTTGGGTTGGTTTATCTCCCTGTCATAAACAAATAGTTAAGAGTTAAGGTCTCTTTTACCTGTAAAGGGTTAACATGCAGTACCTGATGACCACCTGACCAAAGGACCAATCAGAGACAGATTAATTTCAAATCTCTGTGGAGGGAAGCCTTTGTCTGTGTTCCTTGTTTGCTCAGAGCTCTCTTTGGATCTAAGAGAGGTCAGTCATGTCTCCAAGTTCTCCTGGAGTAGTTTCTATTATTTAATAGTGAGTATTAATTAGAAAGGTGAATTAGTCTTATAATTTGATTTCTACATTTGCAATTGTGTGTTTGCTAAAGGAAATTCTTTATTCCTGTTTGCTGATATTGCTTTCACTGAGAAAGAAAGGGGGAAGGGGGGATTCTCTCCAGAGATTGATAAATTTAGACCCTGTGTATTGTTCCAGCTTGGTATCACAAAGACAATTATTTTCTTTTTTATTCTTTAATAAATTCTTTTCTTTTCTATTAAGGACTTGGTTGATCTTTCTTTGGGTGGATTCTCAGGGAAAGAGGAGGGGGAGGTATCTCTCTGTAGTTAGATCCCGGTATCTCTCCTAGGAAAAGGGAGGGGGGAGGAAGCAGGGGGAATGGTTTATTTCTCCTGGGTGTAAGAACTCCATGGATTTGGGGCTCTTGGAATCCCCTAGGATTTTGGGGAAGGACTGTGTCTCAATCCACATATCTGATTGAGTGGTGGCAGCTTACTAGATCTAAACTAGGATTTTAGTTTAGAGGGAAACCAGTGCGGGTCCCCACATTGGAACCCAACAGCTCCAAGTGGGGGTGAGACCTATGACATGGTGGTAGAGGTGGGATTTTTCTGAACCATACAGCCATTGCTATTCTCTTCTCCTAAAGCAGGACTGCAGGTTAGGAGGGAGAGAGACCCCGAAGGCAAACAGACACAGATTTTCTAACTGGTATTGTTAGAGGCAGTTTTTTTTTCAGCTGGGCTAAGCTGAAAAGAGCTATTTTTTCAGGGTTAGAAGAAATCTTCAGCAAGGGGCTGGAGGGAATTAAGTTTTCCAGCAGGCTTTGTTGGAAGCAGTTTTCTTTCTGGTTGCTTGGACAGGCAGCTTGAGGAAAAGGGAGTTTTAAAGCAGTTTTTCAGGGTTAGAAGGAATCTTCAGCAAGTTTGGCTGGAGGGAATTAGTTTTTCTAACCAGGCTTTTGTTACAAGGAACACCCTGCTGAGAGGGTACTTAGCAATTGTGAGAGAAAGTTGCAAAACCGGGTTTTCTACCTTCTTGGGAGCCAGGAGGGGGAGATTGTTTTTGGTTTTTTTTGGAAACAGATTTTCAGCTGGGTTTAGCTGAGGGAGATAAGGTTTTCTAACGGGCTGTGTTAGAAAAAGACTTTTTTTTTCTTCTTTTTTTTTCCTTTTTTCTTTCTGTCTGCTTGAAAACAGCTAGGAAAGAGGTGTAAGTTTTTCTAGGAGGCTTGTTAGAAAGAACCCCCACTGTGAGGTACTTAGCAAGTGCTAGAAACAGGACAAACCAGTTTTTTTGGTCTTCTCAGTATATCAGCAAACAGCAGCTACACATTTGCAAATAAAAAGGTTTTGTTTCTTTTTATTCAGTCGTGAATAGAAAGGGTAGGAAAAGTGAACCAAGCAATACAGTTCACTGAATGCAGAGGGGTGTGGCCAGCACCAGAAAGCACAAAGACATGGAGAAGCAACAGGCCAAAGAGGCTAACCACAAGAGGGAGCTGGAAAAACAAGAAGCTGACCACAGAGCCAAAGAGGCAGCCAAAGAGGCTGAGCACAGGAACCAAATGAAGTTAAGAGACAAAGACCTGGAATTAGCAAGAGCTAACCCACATGTTCCAGTCAACCCTAACAATCCTTCTCCAGGCACAGTTCCCCATCCCAAGAAATTTCCCACCTACATGGCAGGTGAGGACAGTGAGGCCTTCTTAAAATTTTTTAAAAGGACCTGCCATGGGTACAGCATCCCTGAAGACCAGTACAAGGACTGGTCAGGAAAGTGGACTTTTGCTGTCTATGACAATTATTCTATCCCCATGCTACTAGGGGAAGACTTGGCCAACCATGTGCAGCTGTCCAAGAAGGGGGGAGTGGTCACCCGCAGCCAGGCCAAACAAGCAGGCACTCCCATCCCTGTTCCTGAGCCATCCACCTGGGCCCCGTCTGTGTTACCAGAGACCCAGACAGAGGTGGTGGAACCGGATCCCATGCCAACAACTACAACAGCCACAGTACATCCAGTCCCAGGACCGGAACTGGAAGAGCAACCAGCGGCAGAATCAACGCCAGCGCTTGCAACTCCACCGCCAGGGGGCGCCAACGGGCCTGAACTGGCAGAAGCAGCAAACAACTCTACCCAAGAGGCTCAGCCAGAGCCTGAAATATCACCTTGTGCACCAGCGGAGAGCGGTCCACAGTCAACAGAAACAACCTCTTCACCTACATCGTGACCAGAGGGACCCAGCCCAAGTCCACAGTCTAAGGAGGAACTAGTATCTCCAGCTTCAAGGAAACAGTTCCAGACTGAGCAGGAAGCCGATGATAGCCTTAAGACAGCTTGGGTGGCGGCACGGAGCAACCCACCGCCTCTCAGCTCTTCTAATCGGTCCCAGTTTGTTGTAAAACAAGAACTTTTATATAACAAGATTCTTTCTGGTGGACACCAGAAAGGCCAGCATCCTCAAAAACAGTTGGTAGTTCCAACTAAGTACCGGTACAAGCTCTTAAGCTTGGGCCATGACATCCCAGTGGTCATTCTGGGGTGAACATAACCAAGGACAGGTTGGGGAAGTCCTTCCACTGGGAGGGGATGGGCAAGAACGTTGCCAAGTATGTCCGGTCAAATGCATAAAAAGTGTTGTTCAATGTCAAATACCTTGTTGTTTACATACTTAGTAGTATAGGTAATAGTGCATGTGTTTTGTTAATCTGTTTATTTTAAAGTTCTAGAAGAAAATTTCCCCACTGTCTGCGATTTGGGGGGCGTGTCATAAACAAATAGTTAAGGGTAAAGGTCTCTTTTACCTGTAAAGGGTTAACATGCAGTACCTGATGACCACCTGACCAAAGGACCAATCAGAGACAGATTAATTTCAAATCTCTGTGGAGGGAAGCCTTTGTCTGTGTTCCTTGTTTGCTCAGAGCTCTCTTTGGATCTAAGAGAGGTCAGTCATGTCTCCAAGTTCTCCTGGAGTAGTTTCTACTATTTAATAGTGAGTATTAATTAGAAAGGCGAATTAGTCTTATAATTTGATTTCTACATTTGCAATTGTGTGTTTGCTAAAGGAAATTCCTGTTTGCTGATATTGCTTTCACTGAGAAAGAAAGGGGGAGGCGGGATTCTCTCCAGAGATTGATAAATTTAGACCCTGTGTATTGTTCCAGCTTGGTATCACAAAGACAATTACTTTCTTTTTTATTCTTTAATAAATTCTTTTCTTTTCTATTAAGGACTTGGTTGATCTTTCTTTGGGTGGATTCTCAGGGAAAGAGGAAGGGGAGGTATCCCTCTGAAGTTAGATCCCGGTATCTCTCCTAGGAAAAGGGAGGGGGGAGGAAGCAGGGGGAATGGTTTATTTCTCCTGGGTGTAAGAACTCCATGGATTTGGGGCTCTTGGAATCCCCTAGGATTTTGGGGAAGGACTGTGTCTCAATCCACATATCTGATTGAGTGGTGGCAGCTTACTAGATCTAAACTAGGATTTTAGTTTAGAGGGAAACCAGTGCAGGTCCCCACATTGGAACCCAACAGCTCCAAGCAGGGCCGCCCAGAGGATTCCGGGGGCCCGGGGTCTTCGGCGGCGGGGGGGCCCTTCCGTTCCGGGACCCGCCGCCGAAGTGCCCCGAAGACCCGCGGCGGGGGCCTCCCCACCGCCGAAGTGGGACCCGCCGCTGAAGTGCAGCCCGGTCTTCGGCGGGGGGGAGGCCCCCGCCGCGGGTCTTCGGGGCACTTCGGTGGCGGGTCCCGGAACGGAAGGGGCCCCCGCCGCTGAAGACTGGGCTGCGCTTCGGCGGCGGGTCCCGCTTCCCCTCCGCCCCGGCCCCAGCCTCTTACCCCCGGCTCCCTCCTCACCCGGAGTCTCAGCGTCTCGCGGGAACAGCCGCAGCGTGTCTCTGGCGGGGCCTGAGCCCCGTCCCGCTCAGAGCCGCGTGGTGAGGGGGCGGGGCTGTGAGCTCCACGCCGAGCGGAGGGAGCAGAGCTCAGCCCGGAGCTCCCAGCCCCGCCCCCTCCGCACGCGGCTCGGGGCGGGGCTCAGGGGCCCCGGCGGAGACTCGGCGCTTGATGCGCTGAGGCTCCAGGAGAGGGGCGGAGGCGGGAGCCTCCGCTGTTCTCTTGGGGGCCCCTGCAGAGCCCGGGGCAAATTGCCCCCTTTGCCCCCCCCTCTGGGCGGCCCTGGCTCCAAGTGGGGGTGAGACCTATGACAGAGGTCAGTAACATTCCCCAGAAACCAGGTTTGCATTTGGGTTGGTTTCTCTCCCACACCAGAAAAGGGATGAGCAATGCCGCTGCCAGCAATTACTGCCATTGCTGGCCGATTGCTGCTGCCTCTTCCACTGCTTGCTATTGCTGCTATATCTGCCACCACTTGCTGCTTGCTACTGTTGTTATCTCTGTCACTCTTGGCACCTCTGGGATACCATGTTCTAAGGTTCTGCCACTTGACTACTAAAGGGAATTTTAACCCAAAAAAGCCAAAATTGATCACTTTGGCAAAGCAGTCCTGTCTGCTGAACACCTAGGCAGAATAGGTGAGACACAATGCTCCTGAAGTCTTCACCCTCAGTTCGTGGCTAGATGGCAGGGGAGAGTTCATTCAGACCCTGGCTTACATCCACATTCTCACAAGTGCTCAACATCCACATTTGCCTCTAATGATAGTCAGACCACTGATTGGTATGCTGTGTGTAAGTAGAATGAGGATTTTGTGCCCCTTTAAAAGACTTTATGCTGTGGTTCACATAAATATTCACTTAAATGGAATTGTAGTCATCATGCCTGTCTGTTCCCTTTTCTTTTAATGGGGCACCATGATCTTGAAATCTAGTCAATTTGATGGAAGGGGGGAATTAAAGTATTTTCAGGTTCTACACCTGTCCCTGAGTCCCTTAGACAATTTTGATGGTTCTACAACCATATTTCCTGTTTTTAAAATGTTTTCCATTGCTGTATGGTATCAATGGAGAGAAAAAGCTATTTAACAACAACAACAACAACAAAAATACGCCCCTAGTCATGCAAACTTTTAGGCCTGATCTGTACTTAAAACTTAGGTCTACATAGCTACAATGCTTAGGGGTATGAAAAATTAGAGGACCGACTAGTGCTCTAATAATAGGATCCAGTCCAGGCACCTCTGAGAAGCTGTGATTTTCCCCTTTTTCATTTATAGCATGGCATTGAGGAAACAGCTGCAGAGTGCAGGAGGCTGGGGGCCACAGCTCATGATTTTGTGGTGGATTGCAGTAAAAGGGAGGAAATCTACAGTGCTGCAGAGAAGGTAAGACTGCAGTGTGCATGTCCCAGAGATTACCCAAGCATGCTACAGCTTCAGCGAAGATTGGGGAACAGAAGCGTGGGGTACCTGTGATGTTTTGGTGATCCCCAGACCAGTAAGAGGTTCCATCACCACCTTCCTTGTAACTTTGTGAGCCTCTGTGCTGTGCAGCTATGGTTGAGATTCCTGACAACAATAGCCAGTGCACAAGCATAAGGTCTCACGCTGGCTTCTGCCAGCCTAATTACTCCTACAGGGCGACACTAGAGCCCTTTCAGTCCTAAGTACCCCGAGATCCATCCTCCCCAATTTCTTCACTACCAGACACTCAAACTTTTCCCTTCTGCCTCTGGAGGCATGAAACCAGATACCAGTTTACTTTGGCACACTCCACAGTTTACACACCAGGGGCCTGCTTGGGGTGAAAATAAACAAAATGTTTATTTAACAGAATAAACACAGATTCAAAGATGAAATAGTAAGAGAGAACAAATGTATGCAAGTTACATGGAAACTAAACATACGGAGACAGCCTCAGGCTTTACGCTTCCATAGTAGATAATATCCCTTTCCTAACACAAGTTCCCTATTGTCTCTGAACGGTTTCCCAGTGTACCTCCTAGTCTGGATATGTATGTCATAATGACCATCCAGTTCAGAGCGTCACCTGCTTTCATAATATGCTTTTATAGTACAATAATACAGTGTGCATTCTACTGATCATTTGGGAGGTTTAAACCTTCCGTTCTCCCCTTGGGGTATGTGGCCCCTATTTATCACAGGACCACATTCACCTCATTCATATAATTAATAAAATCTCACTTTTCCCACCAACTTCTGCAGGAGGAGTTAACCAATAATTAAAAGGGAAAATGTCCATCCTAATGCTCTTCTTTATGTTTCCTTTTCGACATCATGCCTTTTCTGAATCTGCCCCTTGTGCACTCTTTGGAGTAGGGACCATCATTTTTTTAATATCTAGTCCAGTACTAATAACACTATGGGCACTTAAACATATAATTTTGTATTAAAAGTACTATAATTCTACAGATGAGTTAAACTAATTTGGGTAACTTTCAGCATCTTTTGAATCTAGTTTTTTAGAGCTCTGTAATTAATACTGGAGATTGATTCATATTGAAGCCCCAAATCTGCAACAAGCTCCCTGGGGTGGACTTGGAATTTGCATAATTTCCTCTGATGAAACCTGATTCTTTTGGTGATTTTTCTTCTCTGTAAAAAGCAAGGTTCTACAATAGGCTGAGGTTCAAAAGTTAAAACCAACTAAACTAGATGGTATAACACTGTCAACTCTACAATTCCTAGCTCTGCATGTAACTACGTATTTAAATTCTTTAATTTTTAAAAGGTGAAAAAAGACATTGGAGATGTTACCATCTTGGTAAATAATGCAGGAGTGATTATAGCTGCCGATCTGCTCTCAACTCAGGACCATCAGATACAACAAATGTTCGAGGTCAACATTCTCGCTCATTACTGGGTAAATGTCACTAGAGTGTCAATGTGTTAAGTTTAATAAAATATATTTTTTAACTATTTAAAGACAATAAATACTTTAGTTTTAAAATGCACTAAACAGTGACCTACACAGAAAATACATTTCTCTCTTGATTGCTCTGTTGCTGTCTGTCACACACACTTTTTCTTTCTTTTTAACTATTTTCAAGACTGCAAAAGCATTTCTGCCAGCCATGATGAACAACAACCATGGCCATATTGTCACTGTTGCTTCAGCAGCTGGTCACTTGGCAACTTCTTTCATGGTGACTTACAGGTATGTGATTTTAAATTTCAATCTCCTTCGCCATTTTTAAATTTTTGTTTCCTACTGACTAACAAGGGCTGTCCTTACAACCGACACCAAAGATACTATTCCAGTTCTAAGAGATTCTTGGAGAAGTTAGTGCTCATGTACAATATTATTCTAAGAGCATCCCTGTACCAGAAGGTAAGGGGCTCCCTGGTATCCAGCAGTGAATTTCTGCTGGCTTTTGACCAGCTCAGTGTACCCCAAGTCCCTATTGTTATAATCTGTATTTAAAAGGTCTCATGTGATATGTCACTGGAAAACTAATAATTCACTGATCATTAATACTCTTGCCTAATGAACGTGCAGTCAACCCACAAAGGATTATGCAGATGTGCTGAAATTAGAACTAAAATGTGTTTAAACTAGCCACGTCAAGGGGAGTTGATAAACAGGTTTTCTCCAGCCAATGGGAAATTGAGGCACAGAGAGTTAAATGACTTGCCCAAGGTCACCTAGCAGGCCAGTGGCAGCTCTGCCGCCCAGTCCAGCACTCTAGCCACTAGGCTACACTGCATCTTGCGAATAAAATCTTGAGAAGGAAAACTTGGTAAGATGACATTACTGAGCCAGCTGATCCTACTTGAAAGCCTACTGATGGATTGTATAGATAGTGGAGCTGCATGACAGATAATTTTCTGCCTATGTGAAAAGTAACTGGTATTGGGAACTGTTTTTCAGCCGGATCATTTGTAATTCTCTTTCAGTTCAAGCAAGTTTGCTGCAGTTGGATTTCATAAAGCCCTAACACAAGAACTTTCTGCATTGGGAAAGGATGGAATAAAAACATCGTGCCTTTGTCCTGGTTTTGTAAATACTGGCTTTGTCAAAAATCCAAGTATGAGGTAAGATTTGAAGAGCATTGAACAGTGGGAATCTCAAATACCTGCCCTTATCAGTGTCTTTTCTGAATATTACACTTTACTCATTTCCAGGTCTGGTGCTCTGTTCAATTATGTAAAAATGAAGATAATCAATACATAGTATCTCAGCTCCATAATGCCAGTTAACCCACCTAGTAGTTATATTTGTACTATCTTGATTCATCAGTATTTAAAGCATCCTAGTTTAAATTCATTGACCCTAATGATTCCATGATATTCAGTACTACTTTTAACATGTGCCTTTCATTTCAGATTAATGAAAGTTTTGGAGCCAGAGAAGGTTGCAAATAAACTGCTAGAGGGGATATTGACCAACCAGAAAATGATTTTTGTTCCATCATTTCTGAAGATACATCTAATATTGGAAAAGTAAGTACAGGAAATATTAGAAAACAAACTCTAGTTATAACTATTTCTTAATGTGCAAATGTCTAGATTTTTTTTTTATCTTGAAATTTGGTTTCAGAAAAAACACTCATTTTACTACAGTGGAACCAAATCAATAAAAGAAAGTATAGCAGGGTGGTAAGCCACTTGAATGATAAGTGATCAATAGAAAATGAAACCCACCCCATCTTCATTGATAAGTATGTTGATGTCAGATAGTTGTTATCCTCCTGTGACAGCAAATATCTGCACCAGAAAATGTTTTACAAAAAATATATACTAAGATAGTAGTCTTCAGATATGCTAAGGGCTGTCTTAAAGAGGTGGGTGACCAGTTGTTCTCCATGTGCACTGAGGGTAAGGAAATAAATAGTCAACTTAATCTCCAGCAAGGGAGACTTAAGTTAGATATTATGGAAAGCTTTCAAACTATAAGGTTAGTCAAATAGTAGAATAGGTTACAAAGGAGGTTGTGAAATCCCCATCATTGGAACAGGTTAGGCAGCCATCTGTCATGAATGGTCTAGGTGTACACGGTCCTACATCAGCATGGGGAGATGGAAAAATGACCACTTAAGACTTCCTCCAGCACTACATTGCTGCTATTCACGGTTTTAAAATATAACAATAGCACTGTCACAAAATAGTTTAAGTCAGGACAGTGTCTCTCTCTGTGATGGTACTAATAGCTCTTGCACACAAAAAAAGGTTAGTTGAGTCCCCTTCTCACTGGCTCTGAGGGGCCCCTTTTGCAGTGGAACCAACGTGGTTATAAGTGCACAGAGGGACAGATTTGTGGTTAGAGGTGTTAGGGGATATGCAGAGGAAGATGCACTTTCTGTAGAGCATGGTGTCCCCACTCTGCCTCAGTGAGCAGAGCGTGAGGCATGGGCATCTTGGGGGAAGGTCAGAAGTGGGGCCAAAGATCCTGCTGCGTCACAATCTTCCTGACCAACATGTCAACCTTCCAGGCCATCAGTCTCATAAAGGCTAAAGTAGCTTCTTTGGAACGGCTCCAAAACTGCTCTACAGCCTAGGAAGCAGGATTTCTCCCCTATACCTCCCCTTGCACTTCTGCCCAACACCCAACCTAGTTACAAGATTTGCCCCAGAGTGCAGATCCAGCACCAGGTACTGCATGTCAAATTAGCTTATTCAGAATAACATTTCCAATTAACTATTTCACTGTTCGATGAAACACCACTGACAGTAGAGCACAGGATCCTTAAACTGATGTCACACTCCACAGAAAAAGTCTTTGGCTACGTCTACTTTTAAAATGCCACAGTAGCACAGCTGCCATTGTGCTGCTGCTGTAGCATTTCAGCGTAGACAATTACAGTGAGGGGAGAGGTTCTCCCATCGGCGTAGATAATCCACCTCCCCAAGAGGTGATAGCTAAATTGACGGAAGAATTCTTCCATCATCCTAGCGCTGTCTACCCTGACGGTTAGGTCAGCTTAACTATGTCTCTCGAATGCAGATTTTTCACACTCCCGAGAGACTTAGCTACGCTGATGTTATTTTTGGCTACATGTGTCCACAAACATTTGATTTGATAAATCCTAAATTTGGTTTGTCCACAGAAACATAAAGTTGGAGGCAAACTGGGGTGTGACACAACCCTGCTGCAGACTGTCTATGTGGACCCTGCTGGCGTGCATTAACAGTTCATTAATGTGCTGTGATTAGTCCCATTTCAAAAAGGACTAGGTTGTTGGCTCATTTTTACAATTTTAGATTTATGAGCTAAAAGCCCTCATTATACTGAGTAATAAGAGAGCTAACATGGCTAAAATGTGCATGCAGCGGTGGGGACAGACAGAGTTACAAACTTTTGGCAGCTGTACAGAAAAGGTTATTATTAGATAAGTTTCAGAGGTGGCTTATAAAATGACCCACATAATCTCAAAGTTTCTAAGCCTTGAGAATTCAGGGTTTAGGGTCCCGCCAAAGCCATTAACAGTCATTGAGATAACCTAAATCGAGATTTTTTTTAAAAATGAAATTACTGACGTTATTTTCTTGGGACCCAATAGTAACCGGACATGCAAAAACCCATGGGAGGAACGCTAGAGGGAGGAAACTTCACCTGACACTCTTCACGTAGCTGCCACCAAATCATAACCACAGAGTGTGAGGGCTTGCTGCCCTGTGGGAGAAAGAGGGCATCCAGTATACAAATCCTTCAGCAGAAGCACAAGAGCATCCCTGCGCCTCCAGCAGTGGAGCCATGTCGCCACAGAATGCTGCACAGGCCTTGGAATCCCCACGAAGGGAGGCAGATTGTGGTGGAATGGGGCTGCACTCTAGGAATAACATATTTTAGGGCTGTTTAATTCTTTGGCCATATTCTCCACAAGGGGGAAGTTATTTGCATACATTCAGCTCCCCCTGGCCCTCCCACTCTGGCCCCAGGCCAGCGTCTCCTCTTTCCCATTATCCCCCTTTCCTATAGCAGGAGGGAGTCCAGCAAACAGAAGTTCCGTGGATCCTGGGGAGATGATCGCACACAGTTTTAACGTTTCTAATCATTATTTCAATTAAATGTTTCAATCTCTCTTCCAGGATTCTTCCAGAGCATGCCTTGGCAGCAGTGTACAAGCTGCAGAATATTCAATTTGATGCAGTTGTTGGATACAGAAACAGGGTCATAAGTGATTAGGTCATCACCCTCCCCCTCAAACCGCACAGGCTGCAGATGGGTCATGTTTTGAGTTCAGATCAATTATTCAATGTTTTGATTCATTCAGAGAAAAAATGGAAGACCCATCACTTGCCTTCCCACAACAGCGATAAACACTGCTCTGAGCATCAATGAATTTCTGTAGGTAGCTGGCTGGCTGAGTTCCTATTACAATGATTATTTTAATGCTTCTGGGATTTGCTAGTATTGTGTAATTAACTGAATATGTTAGGGTGCCAAGAGCTTTAGGTGGCAATCTTTTTATCATTCTAAATCTAAATAAATAAATAAAATAGACACATACACAAATCCATGTGTGCATGACAACAGACTATGCAGGAGCGGTGGAAAATGCAGTCCTTCAGACTGAATGTTGCTTAATTTTGTTGGCACCCAGATGTCATGGTGATCCTAGCTATTCTGTAAAGGTTCTTATGCCACACTCATCACCATAGTATCTGAGTACCTAAGTCGTGCATTGACTAACATGACTGCCACATGGGGGAGAAGCGCATGTACTGGAGTGTCTTGTTTTGGGAGAGAGTTGTGGGTTTTCTAGCTGGAGGAAGGGGGGATATTTTTTAAATCTATGCACATTGCTATATATTTATGTTGGAGAAGGTACGGTCAAAGAAATGTGCCTTGGTCTTGGAGCAAACAGCGGTGAGGTTTGCAGTGGTTCTTACTTCCAGGGGGAGTTCATTTCACAGTCTCAGACCAGCCCCAAAGAAAGTTCTGTCTCCTGCATGGACAAGCTTTACCCTTATTGTAGAGGGGTCCATTGTGCAGAGGAATCTAGTTGTCTACATATCCTGGGATCAAGCCATGAAGCACCTTGAAGATAAGAACTGAGACCATGGACTTAATTTGAAATTATATGGGAAGTCAGTGTAGAGAGCAAAGGACAGGTTTGATATGCTCACAGTAGCCTATGTTGCTGAGGAGATGCAATGAAGTTTTTTGTGTTAGTTGGAGTTTCCTAAGCACGGAAGGCTTCATGCCCAGGTTGGTTTATCACATTGCTGTAGTCCAGCGGAGAAGTGACAAAGTTATGAATAACTGAGGCCATGCTGTACATGTACCCTTGCCACTCCTTATCACCATCTACTCCTCTTCCTCTCTGCTTCCATCCTCTCCCATCAAAAGAAGGAAGTATTGTCTCAGCAGTATTCCACGTCTCCTTGAGAACTGTAGAGAAACTCAAAGGAGCTGCTGGGCAAAAGGATGCTACAGTGAGTCCAGAATTCCTCTCTGCATCAGATGGAGAGGATTGTTCCATATCAGATTTCAGTAAGAATCAATTGCCTGAGCACAAACTAGGAAGTCACCTGCAAACAGCCATTGAGTTCATGAATGATTTCAGCCACACACCTGTGTAGAGGGGGAAAAAAGAGAAATCTAGTACTGTACTGCTTCAGACCACACACATTTTGATGTTTTACTGTTAGCTTTTGTAGAGAGAGACTCTTATCTTTGTCTTATCTTATCTTGCATGGAGCCGAACACTTAGCTAAAACAAAAATCATAATTCAGGTGTAACTCACATGGTCAAAGCATGACTCTTTGTCTCAGTCCACTGGTTGGAGCAAAGAACTTTATGGACCTAATCCTTAAGCTTCAGAGGTTGAGGTTCATGGTTTTAGATTGAGATATCAGAAGTTCAGTCCACACAGTTGATTGTTGCCCAAAGTCACCCAGGGAGCCAGTGGCAGAGCAGGGAATCGAATCTGGGTCTTCTGAATCTCAGGGCTTTTGCCTGGGATCTGACTCCTAAGATCCAAGCCTCACAACTCACAACATAAAATTAAAACATATTTGTAAGTTCTGGTATTTATAAGTTGTAGTGTTAAAAATATTTCTCTCTCTCTTTAAAACAAACAAACAATTTGCAGATTAAAAAGGCATTTCTGCCAGCAATGATGAGAAACAATTAGAGGTAGATTGGCTTCAATAGTTGGCTATTATATAATCAGGTATATATAGCTATATTTTAGTGTTGATTTTTTCCATGTAGGTAGAGAAGTGTCATAACCAACCTCTTTCTCTTCTCTCAGCTGGCTATGGCCAAAAGGTGAAAATAATTAGTTCTCTGTTGGATGAAGGGTGGAAGCAGAAATGCACCTTCTTCTTCTTATGCTGCATAATTCATTAACATACCTAATTCCAACCAAGTGTGATCCTCTTATTTCCTCCCTTTCCTCCTCTCTTTTATTATCAAAACTAGTATAAGTTGCATTTACAGAGTCATAAAATGGAACCTGCATTTTTTGAAATACCATTAGCTTGTGGCTAGAGCAACATATACTGAAATGAATGGGAGTCCATGACAGGGCCAGCTGGAGACAAAAGTTTTGATAGGAAGCCCATGTTAATTGCAAAAAAACTTTGGGGGTTCCGGGTTTATTTTTCAAAGGGTTTTGTGCAATCACAACACCCTTCCCACAAAACAAACAAATCTTTCTAGTTACATTCCCTGCCCATGGCTTAAACATCGCCATTTATAAACACAAAACTGCATAAGCAGCACAGCAGAGCTTCCTGTCCAGGCTTCTAGAGACCAATAAATGGTGGAGACTTAGCCCTGGTCTACACTAAGGTCGGGGGTCGAACTAGGGTACGCGAATTCAGCTACGTGAATAACGTAGCTGAATTCGAACTACCCTAGTTCGACTGACTTACCCGTCCAGACGCCGCGGAAGCGAACTCCGCGGCTCCAAGGTCGACTCCGGCAACTCCTCCTGCCGCGGTGGAGTACCGGAGTCGACCGCGGCGCTTCCGGGGTTCGAACTATCGCGTCTAGATCAGACGCGATAGTTCGAACTCCGAGCAGTCGAACTCGCCGCGTCGACCCGGCAGGTAAGTGTAAACGTGGCCTTAGAAGGGCAGTAGCTAAGCTTGATAGGAGTCAGGGCGACTGGAAGCACCATGGAGGGAACTTATGAACAGGAGAGAATTTGGGGAGTTACCAGAAAGGTTGCTGAGTGTTGGACTGACCACCTGGAGGTAAGAAGTTGTTTAGGGTGGATTAGGGAACCAGGGAGAGTTGTTTAGGGTGAGTAAGGTTGCTGGGCTATCACATCCCTACTCCCCATTAGCCTCCTTCAGCTCAGCTAATTATGTGCTTGTGCCCAAACAATTCAACCCCATCCCAGTCCTGTCCCACCATACAACCCTTGTCCCCTCTGTTAGTTTGTTCTCATTCCATTCCCCACATTGGGCCCTCACTGCCCCAGCCCACCTTGTAGAACAAAACAAGGGTGTGGTTACAGAGACCACAGGTCATTCCCCCTCTAGAAGCGGGGGAGCTCAGGCCAGCGGACAGATCAGGGAATGGCAGAATGCTGCAGACAGAGGGCTCTGGCTACTGCATTATACCATGCGTAATTAAAAATAGTGCAGTTGTTAAGGCCAAGTGCTCCCTGCCTGGACAGGAAAAATGCAGCCATCTGCTCCACTGTTGCATCCTCCGAGCTGCCTGCAAACTGGCATGGGGAACAGAGAGCAGTCTGAGCAGGGTAGAGCAGCTGCCTTCAAGTTTGGCACCAGAGCAGCACTGATGGCTGGGAGGACTTTCTGCAGAGGAAACCCTGATCAATGACCGCTGGACACCTGAGACACCAGCAAGACCTCAGGAATGCATGTGGGTGAGGTAGGCCGCAGATATGAGTGTCATGCCCAGTGCATGACACAGGCATGGCTAGAAGCTCCACATAGTGGTTTGAAATTCAGAGGTTAGCATCTAAAGCATTTGTTGTTTTGTTGTGAACACTTTTTGTAGAAAACAGATGAAGTCTGATTAGTTTAAGGTTTTGTTACAAGGTTGAAACCTCAGATAGGGTTCACCTAAAGATTTGCTAAGGGACAATTTATAGTTCAAGTGAGCCTGGACTAGCATCATTTTGCATTAAAGAACCACTGAAACCATCAGTGCCCCTTTCTCCTGGGTACCAAGCATTGTCCCAGTATATCTGAAGATTGACTCAGTGGAGTTTACACTGCTATTAGCAAGAAGAAAATCATGTCCCTCATCCTTTTTGTATGTTGAACAGTTAAATATTGAACTATATGGTGCCATCAACATACTTTTCTGTTTAGAGTACAAGCAATTTTGTAACCTATAAGAAACCAATAGGAAAGCAGGATTTCAATTTCCATAATAGGTGTGTAATGCTCATCGCCCTCCAGTGGGGAGGGAGGCCACTTTGCCTCATTGTATTGGGTGGTAGTCCTTGGGCTCCGGTTGCACTGGCCGGGCTGAGCTGAGTCTATGGTTCTGGGCCTGTCTAACAGAGGCAAACAAACAATAATCTGGGTTTGTATCCCCCCTTTGGGTGGGGCAGTGCCCTGGGTAGTCTCTAGCTCCCAGCCCCTCAGCTGGGGCTGACAGCAATTAACATCCCGGGGCCCTAGCCCTCAGGGCAGGGCCGAGCTGATAGCAGGCTGTGGCCTAAGCCTCAGGCCACGCAGCCAGCAAACACACAGTCTCAGTCGGATGCAGATGAGCACCCACACAGTCTAGGGGCTCGAGAAAGGTTGAGCAAGGGTTCCAATGCCTAGTTCCAGCATGGTCTGGACTTCCTGCTCAACTATTTAGCATGTGTGGCATGGCAATGGCCTTGTGGTCTCTCGCACGACTTCGTCAATATGCTATGCTGGACGAGCGTGGTCTATCCTGGCTGTGCCAGGAAGATAGTAGGGAATGCCTTCAACAGACTCCAGGCTTGCCTCAGTTGCTCCTCACTCAGGGTGTCCCCCAGTTGTGGTCCTTCCGAGTCAAGTGGGTCTGGGCACTTGGGTCCGAGATCTGGCTCCGGATGGTACAGGGCAATTAACAGTCCCTCATGCTCCCGCCATGCCTTTAACAAGTTGACAAGCTACACCGGTCGTTTTTTCTTCTGGTTGGGTTGGGACACTTCAAATCTGACCGTCCTGACCTGGCGAATAATTTCATAAGGCCCCTGCCAGCATGCTAGGAGTTACAACTCGGAGGGTAGTAGGAGCAACACCCTTTCGCTGGGATCAAAGGTCCTTCCGTGGACACCCTTGTTATATGTCCGCTCTTGGTCTTTCTGAGCACTCTGCCAGTTCACTCTCTCCAGGTTCCCCACCATGGTTAATTGCTCTTGAAGCTGCTGGACATACTGGAGAAGGCACTGTGATGGAGATGGTGCCCATTCCCAATTTTCCTGCACAAGGTCTAGCAGCCCCCTCAGCTACTGACCATGTAACAACTCAAAGGGGGAGAATTTGGTTGATGACAGGGAGACCTTCCTGAGTGGCCAGTAACAGGGGTGGGATAAGTTGGTCCTACTGGCCAAAATATTTTGGAGGGAACTTGTGCATCATTTCCTTCAGTGTCCAGTTAAAAAACACTCCACAAACCTGTCCGCCAGGGGGGTGATACACAGAGGTCTTTTTATTCCCAGGAGGCTACAGATTTGGCAAAGGAGCTTCAATGTAAAGTTAGTCCCTTGATCTGTCAGAACCTCCCGGGGAAGGCCCACCAGGGCAAAGATTTTCAAGCACTCCATAGCAGTCATTCAGACTGTGATGTTTCAGAGGGGGGAACGCTTCCAGAAATCGTGTGGCATAATCTAAGATCACCAGGATGTATTAGAATTCCATGACACTCTTCAGGAGGGCCCACACAAGGTCCATAGTGATCCTCTCAAATGGAGTGCCAACTGCTGGCAACGGAATGAGGGGCACCCTCGGTACTCCTCTTGGGGTTGCTCATTGGCACTCAGGACAGGAGTCACAAAAGTCTTTCACCTCCCTGTGCACTCTGGGCCAGAAGAATTGGACCAGAACTTGTGCTAGGATTTTCTCAAGGCCCAGGTGTCCAGCTGCTGGGTTGTCAGGGGCAAGCCGCAATACTGCACGTTGGTGGCACCGGGGTACCACAAACTGGGCTCAGGCTTCATGTGTCCGAGGCTCACAGGTGGTCTGGTAAAGGCATTCACTGGTGAATTCTGATGATGGTGGGCGATCACTCATTACCAAGTATGATCATCTTCCAGTTATGGGTCCTCAGTTGGCTAATAAGTGCTATTACAATGAGGGCAGATGTTTTCAGGCTCAGCGGAGGCTGTTGACCATGACTGGTCTCCTTCCTCCTGCGGCTCTTGTCCTCTTCAGCTTGTCGGCGAGCAAGTTCAAAATGCAGGGGACCATCATGTAGGACTTCACTCCATTTTAGTGATCCTGGGCAAGTGTCTCCCAAGTGTCAATGTCAATATTACACTTTTTTAGGTTGTCCTTCAGCAAGTCCTTATAATGCTTCCATTGTCCACCCATGTTACAATGCCCTTCTTTCATCTGAGAGAACAGGACCTAATGTCTTTCCTTACTATGCAATTGCAATTGCTACCTCTGGCGCCATCAACAGTCTTTGAACCTAAACATTGCTTTAAGCTCATAGGTTGGATTCACAGCAATGAATTAGAGGCTCCATACTCCAGTCCCACCCACCTGGTCCATTCAGTCCTCCCCCATCTCTAAATTAGCGTGACTTTTTGTCCAGAATGGAGAGGCTGGGATTTATAATTAAATTCCAATCCAAAGTTAATTGAACCAGCACTTACGAGCCCAGTGCACCTCATGGTGCTTTAAAATCAATACACAAAATACAAAGTGCAAGAAGGGCTCAGTAGCATGAGATTTACATGGAACCTTATCTTTTCATCCAGGTTATGTTACATTTAAGACTATTAACTCAGCATCAATAAATCTGGTGGGCAAAGATTTCCAGATTCAGAAAGTTCAAAAAAACAAAGGAATATGATTTTTAAGGTGTTTATCCTAATTCTTGAAATATCCAGTAAACTGACATCAGATGATCTCAAGTAAAACTGAAACTTTCTGTGATAACGGCTCAGATGAATTCACCAAAGTCCTTGTGTGTACATCATACAAGTCTTCAAAGCAGTTTTACTGTTAAAAAAAATCAATAAAGTATTTCACTGAAAACCAGCCCTAGAAATGCATGTGGCTATAAAAGTTAATAAATAATTACTCCCTCATGACACCAGCACTATGGAGAGTTTGTGACTTCCAGTTCTAATTCCACCAGCAGCATTTCACACACATTGGAATGGAGAATGTGGCTTAGTTTCCAGGAATGCAGGAGAACAATTGAAATAATCCAACCTACTGTAAATTACTAGTAAAGCATGTATGGGGTCTAGGAAAGCATGTATGGGTCAGACTGTTGTACTGAAGAAAACAGCAAGAATTTCCTGAGACTGAAGAGTCCTGCTGTCAGATGCAGTGGGTGATACTTTATAGAAAAGGAATACACCTCCTTTACAGAATTGTGCAACTTAAGGCACCAAGGGAAAGAGTCCAAGTTATAAGGTAGAAGTCCCTGAGCCAGTTTTAAGAAATAATTATCAATCAACAGCAAAAAATGAAAAGCAATGAAGACTTAGGGTAAAATATTCTAAAGCACTTACGTGCCTGAGTCACTTTTTAAAATAGGGTTTGAGCTTCTAAGTCACTTAAATGCTTTTAAAATGTTAACCCTCAGTATAATAATGTAAATAATTAACTTATGTGTGGCCATGCCTTGGCTTCAAAGAGGTTTATCTACAGAGGAGATACCATCCCTTGCGCAAGATATCTACAGTAAACATACAGTAGAACCTCAGAGTTCCAAACATCTCGGGAATGGAGGTTGTTCGTAACTCTGAGATGTTCGTACCTCTGAACAAAACGTTATGGTTGTTCTTTCAAAAGTTTACAGCTGAACATTGACTTAATACAACTTTGAAACTTTACTATGCAGAAGAAGAATGCTGCTTTCCCTTTATTTTTTTAGTAGCTTACATTTAACATAGTGCTGTACTGTATTTGCTTTTTTAAATTTTTTTTGTCTCTGCTGCTGCCTGATTGCATACTTCCAGTTCCAAACATGTGTGGTTGACTGGTCAGTTCATAACTCTGAGGTTCTACTGTATCGTCTACCAGAATCAGGGCCAAATTCTGCAGTCTTTATGCTAGAAAAATTATTTTCATTATTTTAGCCCCCCCATTATTAACAACCTTTGATTGTCACTGTACTATAATTTTAATGCAGATTTTTTAACTGCTTTTATTCCCAGTGGTAATTCCTAATTGTATTTCTAAAACAACTATACCTGAGAAGCAGGCCTTGACGTATACATTTTAGAATAGATTTCCAATTGGATTGAAACAAAAACATAAAAACCCTTTGAAGTAAAGACATGTGTTCTTACTCAAAGAGCCAGGTGCTTTAATCTGGGGGTTTCAGAGCTCTTTGTGTATTCTGTGATGAGTAATGTATATTGAATGCACTAACCATTACAATAGCATTAACTGTAATAAGTAATTTCTGTGTAACATTCCCTAATGTGCTTTAACATTCTACTATTTCAAATAAAAGTGTGTTAAATCTTACAAGGGAAGCATTAGTGCACACCAGCAGGGTCTAGATGGATCAATACATACACAACACTAGTGCAGTTTAGAAGTCACACCCCCTTAGTCCATATTACTGCTCCATGGGGACAAGCTCAGGTGCAAGCCACCATTTCCAGTGTTTATGGGATAACAACCAATTTCGTTTTTTATTTTGTTCCTATCCAGGGTGATTTATCAGTTAAAACCTTAAATCTGAAGCACTATGAATTTCTTTTTGTTGATTAGTCAGGGCAACTGATGTTAGTGATTCAGTAGGTGGCACCCTCAGTCTGTCCTGGAACCACACTGCACACTATGCTGTTGTATTTTAGATGTCACACCAACAGAAACAGAGCAAGCAGCCATGGGGACCCTCCAGTCCATTGTAAACTCTGTAGCTCATAGGTGGGCCCTATATGCTTGCTGATACTGAAGGAGGATACATTTCTCTAGCTGTGTGATCAGAAAGGCCGGGATGGGGGGCAGCTTCATTATGGGCCCCAGTAGTTATTTCTGGTCCTCAGAACATGAAATCTTGCCTCATTTCTTCTCTGCCTAAAGCTAGACATGCTCTTCTCCTTCAGTCTCTCCTAACAAACCCACTTTTCCCACAAGGCCTATAAACCCTAATCTTTTCCTCTTGGAAGCTGTGCCCCTGCCCATGAGGGTGGGAAGGTGAATAGAGAAGAAAAACAGGGTAACCCTCACAATGCATCAGCAACTACATTTTCATGCCTCTAGCCTCCATTTTCCCAGCCCCCTTTTCCTAAGATGGTGTTTGTCTTCTTCCCCCAAGTTCTCAACATTATATTTTAATCACCTCAGGGCAGCAACACTGCTATCTTTAATTTGTCACATATGTATGTGGAGCAACAGAAATAGCTGTTGATAATGGCATAGGCGCAGCTAAAGGAGCATTAGTTTTATTAGCTTTGATGCAGGGCCTATCCTCCTCACTGCTATTTTAGCAAGCTAGCAGAGGTTAATCTACATGAGCTGCAAATCACCCCCCTGCTTGCAGTGTTGACATACCAGCCTGGTCTGGATGGGGGGCGGGGGAGGGAAATCGATCTAAGTTATGAAACTTCAGCCACATGAATAATGTAGCTGAAATCAAGGTACTTAGTGAGTTGACAGCTGCCACTCCCCCATCAACTCTGCCTGCACCTCTCGCAGCAATGGAGTACAGGGGTGGAGGGGAGAGCACTCAGGGGTCAATTTATCGCATCTAGACTAGTAGTATAAACATACCCTTAAGAGTCCTACCCTTCCCAGGTGGACAATGTCCAAAGACAAAGGCACAAAAACTCTTCCACCCTGCCTGGGCTTAGTTCCCTGCAGACTCTTTACCTTACTGTCAGGCTCCACAGAGTTCAGTCTCCCTATCTTACTGAGCGCTACAGCTGTCTCCTCAAAGGCCCAGCTTTTCCTGAGCTGCTGACCAACAGGGGTTTTTTTGTTTTGTTTTTGTGCCAACTACCCTGATCCATCAGGGACAGTCCCACACTACAAACACCTTCCTACAGGCCTTACCACGGTTCCTTTCCCAGAAAGGAAACACCACCCCCCTTTTTCTTCTTCTGCATCTCCTTCCCCCTATTGCCCTGCAATCCTTCCCTTATAGGAAGGCCTGGCCTGGCTCTTCCCAGCTGGGTCTAATCCTTCATTGCCTCTCCACTCCAGGTGCCACAGAATGTGCTAACTGAGCTTTCTGGCTCCCCCTCACCCTGTCACTGCCACTGTGGTGTTTATACACCCCATCCCAGGTCCCCACTTGACTGAGGCGTCTAGGCACTGCCCCAAATAGTAATCAATGTGCTCAGGCAGCAGCAGACTCCACTGTTCTACAATTTGTTCTGCAAAATCAGGATCCCTTGAAAATTTGAGATCCCACTTCAGCGAATCCCAGAAGCAGTTTCTGTGGTTGGATGCAGTCAGTGGCAATTTGTTTTGCTGACAGCCTAGCTAGTGTGGTTAATGGGCTTCTTTTACCCTTGCATAACTTTTATGTAACAATACACTGGAGGCGTGGCAACATCCCAGCATTGCACGCTCCCTGCCTGTGACTTTCTGCTGCATTAGCAGGATTGTTCATGTTGTTCAGATAAAAGGGAATAGGGCTGGACTGTGGGAAATTAGTTATAAGTCTCAAAATACATAAAAAACAAACCAAAGGTGATTAAGACATTATTTTTAAGCACATAAAACATTCACAGAGGCAGAGTCTGTACGAGGTAGGGAGAGGAGGGGTCAGTTCATACATGCTCAGATGATTCTGTTTGAAAAACTTAGTGTAAACACGACAGAAAAGGAAACCTGAGTCCAGTTCCAGCCTCCCATACATAAACGCTGTGAGACTCTCTGGAGAGTTTGGTGCAGAGCTACTTCTAGCTACTGCTCTAACCACGGGGCACAGCCATCTCTCATCGCTTGTCTCCAGGAAGTGATTTGGTAAGTATTTGTTCTTGTTTGTATTAAAGGATGGGCTGGGGGAAAGTCATTTCTGTGCTCTCATCTGTCTCCTTGTTGCTGAGAAGTGGTGCTCGGTGGGGCATGGAGAACTTGGCCTGTTTAAATTTCTATTGAATAATCTTATGGAAGATCCTGGATTGATTATATGATACAATAAATAAGCAGCTCTCTCTTTCTCAATGATCTCTTGCCCCACTGCTGCTGCTACTCAATGTGACACATAAGGAGTGTGTAGAACAAACTGATAGTGGCAGGGGGTGGACTGGATGATCTAATAGTCTTTTCTCACTGCAATATCTCTGAATGTAGTGTATGTGGTGACAGGGGGAAGAGGGAGTTTCTGGTAGGGGGAGCATGAAGCAGATAGGGAATAGCTGTTCCAAACAATTCCCAGACGGGAACAGAGCAGCACAGCGGTGAACTCCAGAGAGAGCTCTGCAAAGATATAAGATAAATAGCATTTGCAGGTACACACACACGCACAGAATTCAGTCTCAATCTGAAAATGTAGCAATAGCAGCTAACAGAAATCCCTGGCTCCAGAGGATGATTCAGCATTCTGAAATGATACAAGCAGCTGTCTGCTCCTTGATCGCTCAGCAGGCCTGATATCCAGGAAACAGCACAGGGCAGAGAGGCACTGGGCGAATGAGGTGTAGTTCCTCTCATCCCAGAAGAGGTGGCTACAATCTCTTGCTCCACCTCTCCCTTAGCAAAGAGACTCACCCTGCTGCTGAGTAGGTACAAAAGGAAGGGAATTTAAATCCTCAAAAACACCAATTGAGTTGCTGAAAATTATGTATCTCTATGTTACGGTTTATCAGGCTGGTTTATAGGCACTGTACTAAGAGTCAGGAGGCCTGGGTTCTATTCCCAGCTTGTTCTGTGGGTTTGGGCCGATCACCCCATCTCTCAGTGCCTCATCTTTCCGATCTGTAAAATTAACCACTCTTATAAAGTACACTGAAACCTTTGATGCAAAGTATATCAGAGCTAAAGGATTCCTTATTCATTCTTATGTTGATCTCACATCCAAGATCAGGGACCCATTGTGCTAGGCGCTATATGGACATACAGGAAGACAGGCCTAGACTGAAGAGCTTACAATTTAATAAAAGACAAGACTTGATAAGTGGGTGTAACAAACAAACCAAAGCAGGGAATAGGGGTGGGAGAACTTGGGTAACTGGAATAGGAACATGTGGTTGTGTACAATAGTTATGTGTACCTCTGGATGGCCTTGGGTCTTTTTTAATTATAAGGTAAATGTAAGTAAATACATTGAGACTATAGCAACAATCTGCCCAGTATGCCCCGAAGTGTGAGGCACCACGCAAACAATGGCAATGGGGAGCAAAGTCTGGGAGGAGCTAGAGAGAATGATGAGATTCCCAGCTGCCCCTTGATCCTGCTGGGAATGTACACTGCACCTAAACATTTCTACACACTTTACCCATCATAATTTCCACTGCCGATAGTTGACTCAAAACAAATCAATAGCCACGTTAACTAGAAATGCTTCCAATGTCTGTATTTTGGAGTGAGCGCAAATGAGTCTCCAAGCCTGGGTCAACAAACTCACTGGTGCTCTAAAAATAACTGTGTAGACAGTACTTGGAAGCTGGAGCTCTGAAGCCTTGAGAGGGGAGTGGGCTTCAGAGTCCGATCTCCAGCCCTATCTGCAACTTCAAAGGGCTGTCTATACAGCTATTTATTTAGAGTACTAGCACGAGCCCCGCTGGACCACATCTGTCATCCTGGGTTCTCACTCGCTCTGAAATGCCAATGTCTGCTGTGTAGACATACCCTTAGGGGTTGATTGTCCCTCGCCTTTGAACAGGTGATGGTGAGGGAATCAGATGAGAGAGGGTCACACCAAGAAGCTTTTCTGCATCCTGTACAAGAGCCAGGGACAACTGCAGTCCGTGCCTTTGGTGGACTAGTGACTGATTCCTTCATGTCCTGCCGCAGCATCTTTACTAGCCTACAGAACTTGCCAGCAGCGGAGATGGGGAGCAGGCTGGAACGTGCTAACATGCAGTACAGGCTGTTCACTCCCACCACTTGCACTGGGGAGTGAGTGAAGAATCAGTCTCTCCTAGAGCTTTCCCTGCAGTCATGTGACTCCACACCACAGCATTCTAATTTACACATTCTGGTCCCTAGAGAGCTACTGTGCCGAAATCAAAGTTAAACAAGATGAGTTGGACCTTGAAAGTTACTGTCTTCCTAAACATCTAGACACCGTTTCCCCACCGCCCCTTTTAAATTTAAATACCAGGCAGCTATTCGCAACCAAAACCCTTCTCACCCTTGCCTTTTCTTTGCAGATAAGTTATGAAGCTGTCGGTTCTTGGTGCAACAGGTCAGTCCGGTCAGTTTCTGGTCTCACAAGCGCTACAGCAAGGCCATGAAGTGACAGCACTTGTGCGGAATGTCACCAAACTGACTGTTCAACATAAAAATTTGAAGGTACTTCATTACGTAAATACTAAGCAGATAATAGTTTGCTATATGAGGCCAAGGTTTGCTGATGTGACTAGTGATTTGGGGTACCTCAACTTGACATGTTAGAGGGGCCTGATTTTCAGAGGGTGGGCGCTCAGCACGTTCTAAAAATTGTGGTCATTTTAATGTGTCTCAAGTCAGGCAACCAATAATGCAAGCAATGAGGACCAGTAATTTTTTTTATCTTGGCCTAAATATATTCTATATCTATCTACTATACTTATATAGCCTATGGATCTGACCCAAAGCCTATTGAATTCAATTGGAGTCTCTCCATTGGATTCTATAGGCTTTGGATCAGCTTCTATATAGCTATTGTAACTCAGGTTGGGCAAATGATTCTACACAAACATGTCAGCATGGCCAATGGCATCTAAATTATTTGTGTGGCATGTGATCTCCAATAGCCAGATACAGCACCTGCAGATTCCTGCCCTACTAGAAATTCCCACCTTACTTTCTGAGGCAATATCTCTACAATCCCAGGAGATTTTATGTTAAACCACATTTCCAGCTATTTTTATGAGCGCCCCAGCTGCAGTTTGGGTGTGGGAATTGAAAGGGTGGAATTGCCAAAGGCTCTGTTCCTGCAGAGTGCTGATTTTAGTGGGATTTGAGAGCAATCAGCAGTGCTCAAGAGATGCTCAAAGCTTGCCAGAATGGGGTCTAACTGCCTCAGAGAAGAGCTTCACCAGACACCTCGACTGGACTTCTTATGACCCTGGAGAAGAGAGCATTGACTTTGGACCAGGCAAACAAAGAAGTGAACACACCCTTGAAGACTTGGTCCTCCCTAGAGCCTGAGCCTCTAGGCTAGTATCATTAGTCTGTGGAGCTGGGAGGCACTGAACTCCAGTGCAGTCCAGTGTATTAGGCAGTGGACAGGGAGTTAGGCTCTCTCAGTTCTATTCTCAGCTCTGCCACTGAGGTGCTGAGTAAACCTGGGCAAGTCACTTCATCACGCTGTGCCTCAGGAGAAGGAAATATTGGTGGGTATGGTGAGGAGAGAAGTATTGACCAGATTATGATATTATTAAATCTTTTTAGGTGGTGGAAGCAAACATCTTTTCAGCAGAACAGTTGTCGGGACATTTTCAAGGTCAAGATGCTGTCATTTCCTGCTTGGGCTTCCCCTACAAGATCTTCTCAGCAATTTCAGGATACACAGATTCAATGGAAGCGATAGTGGCTGCCATGCGGCTAGCCAAAGTGAACCGTGTAATAACCATGACATCATGGTACACTTCCCGTGAGTACAGTAACCAGCGGATTGTTCAAGTGCATCCTTCTAAACATTGGCTCGAGAAAGAATGAGGCAGGAGGAGGGGTAACCATTGTCTACTGGGTAAAGGGGATTTTGGTGTCTGAGATTCCTGAGAACCTTGAACTGAAAATTAAAAGTCACAATACTGAAAGAAAGGACAAGCAGTTCTGTTGTTGAGCAGGGATAACAGTTTCAGAAGCCATAATTGACCTAACCCCCTATATTGCCTTGCAAGCCAGTAGGACTTAGGCTGTTAAGGCTCTTTATTATTTGTATTTCTGTATTGCTTAGGATCCCTGGTCATAGACCAGGAGCACATTGTGCTAGGTATTGTACACACAACAAAAAAAATGGTCCCTGTCTCAAGGGGCTTAGAATCTAAGTAAGAGGCCTTTGAAAAATTTCCCCATATCCCTTCTTGTTGGATTTCTAAGCAGAACCCACTAAAATTCCCAAAAGTCCTGCATACAGCCTGGGATAGCTTCTTCAGAGGCTGTCTTGGCTTCATTTTTTCCAAAACCCTCCAATCCTATCCAGAATACGACAAGGATCACGATAAATTACGCTGCATTTCATGTGACTGGATGATATATCCTGCCTGGTGCATTTACAAATAGAGCTCAGAATTTGGTGAACCACTTTTACAGTTCTACAGGCCAGCCTCATTTGATGGAAGATGCTGATATAGTAGGTGTTACAGTGCCTAGGCCCAAAGAGTTTGCCATGCTAATCTACAATTCCTTCATTTTATTAGCTAGTTAAATAGCTAAACACTGGAAAACACCTTTCTTTTGACTTTTGTTAAAAAAGTGGTTTTTAAATCTGTAGGACAACATAGACTAAGGTCTGCTGGAAATTCTCCCTAAGCTTCCTGGTTCCCTCCTGCAATCTCTTTCCCTACAGACTTGCCCTCCCCTTAGTAATACATACCTCTGCCCTTACTATAGTGAATCAAACTCCCAAAGAGTTTCCTGTGCTTCATAAGGAACTCCTCTGAATCTACCTTCCCTCTCTGGGTCTACCTTCCCCCTTCTGTCCCAAGACCTAGACCAGGAATTCTGTGAGAAGAGTGAAAAGAATGTCTCTTTCCTTACAGCTGAGTCTGGACAGAATGCTCCACTGATGGTGCGTTTTCTCCTCCTGCCACTCATCAGAAGTGTGCTTACCAACATGAATCAGATGGAGAACTACTTAGAGAAGGAGTGCAGTGACCTCAGCTGGACGGTAGTGAGGCCACCAGGACTTCAAAATGTTCCAGCCACAGGTAAAGGAACTAGGGTAGCAGCATCAACTGTGAGAAAGCTTTGATGACTGTATAACCAGTAAGTAATATGATGGCCTTATGGGTGACGAAGATATCCACTCATTGCCTACTGTCCTTATTTTGACTAGATGTTAAGCACCTCCTGCAGCAGATGTTGATTGGTCTTGATTCTGACTATGTTTGTATTTGTATTATGGTAGCACTTAGGAGGCAGAGTCATGGCCCAAGACTCTATTGTGCAAGGTGCTGTACAAACACAGAACAAAAAGACACTCCCTGCCCCCAAGAGCTTACCTTTGGAGTTGAGACCACTCAATATTTTGCAAGATCTGTTAGTTGGCTTGAGGGGAATTGGTAGAGCTATCTGGAAAAGAGTGCAGAGCGACATCTAGCCAGTACCGTTAATTATTTACAGGTGACCCAAACTATTTAAAACAGAAAGCGCAAAAAGGAAAGTATTAAATGGATTTGAAAATAAATGTTTCCAATATAGGGGTATCAGTTATATGTTAACGACATCATTTAGCCAATGTTTCCAGAGACTGATTTAGCAAAGCTTTATTAACCAAGGACCTGATCCAGTGCCCATTTAAGTCAGTGGAAAAACTTTGAGGGGCATTGGACCAGGCTCAAGGATAATAAGTGGAAAAACACTGAATTGAAGGAACACTATCAAAGAATAGGCAGGCCCCAAATTTGCCCTACCTGTTACTTACTTCATGCCATGCTTGCAGCAAAATCAAGCCCTGTTGAGTTCAGTTTTCCATTCTAGTGTGAAGGTAGAGCTCTTGTTAATTTCATTTTACCATGACTGCAACAGATAAAGCTGTGTGAAATCCAGGGAGCTCAGCGGAGTTCAGACAAATCCCTTTTAGGCTTCATTTCATGTAAGGTAGCACCCTCTCCTTGTTTGAATTTTGTGAACCGAACATTCCAAAGCAAAGCTCATCTCTAATTGACAATTTTCTGCTGCTTTGACTCATACTATCACTTTTCCCAGGGCTTTCCTCTATGCCAGGGGTGGGCAAACTTTTTGGCCTGAGGGCCACATTGGGTTTCTGAAATTGTATGGAGGGCTGGTTAGGGGAGGCTGTGCCTCCCCAAACATCCAGGAGTGGCCCAGCCCCTGACCTCTATCCGACCCCCCCCCGCTTCTCACCCCCTGACTGCCCCCCCCGGGACCCTTGCTCCATCCACGTCCCCTGACTGGCCCCAGACCCCCCCACCCCTGACTGCCCTCTGCCCCCAATCAGCCCCTGTTTGTCACCCTCTGACCACCCCGACCCCTATCCACACTCCTGCCCCCTGACCACCACCCAGAACTCCCCTGCCCTCTATCCAACACCCCCTGCTCCCTTATCGCGCTGCCTGGAGCACCGGTGGCTGGCGGCATTACAGCCGTGCTGCCCAAAGCACCAGGACAGGCAGCCACGCCGCCCGGCTGGAGCCAGCCATGCCACCACGTAGCACAGAGCACTGGGTCAGGCCAGGCTCTGCAGCTGCGCTGCCCGGCAAAAGATCGCAGCCCCACCGCCCAGAGCGTTGCAATGGTGGCGGAGTGAGCTGAGGCTGCGGGGCGTGGGGCTAGCCTCCCGGCCCAGGAGCTCAGGGGCCAGGCAGGAGGGTCCCGTGGGATGGATGTGGCCCCTGGGCCATAGTTTGCCCACCTCTGCTCTATGCCTAAGTTTGTCCATACTCACACCAGGGACACAGAAAGACTGACAAACCTCAGTGCATGTTTTCGTCATTCTCACCGGAGTTTGTAACTAACAGTTTTGCCTTGATTCATTTTTTGTTAAGAATGTTTTTGCCCTGCTGTGTAAATCACATTTTGTAATTGTACTCACACTCGTCCCAGTCAGAATCATACAAGTGACAATTTTGCATGTATAGTCACACTAGCATCCATATATGTCACAATCGCACTGTGAGGTATCTGAACACACAGTCGATCATGTACGTGTAAGTGCTCTGGTGTGTGCTGTAGGCTTACGATTGTTTGTGAATTTTTACACACATAACAGGGCTTCTGTTTTTGAATATATGGTCCTAAACGTCTTTCAGTATAGCAGTAAAGCCCCTCAGGGCCTTACATTCTTCAGCTCCTGTGAAGGATACAGACCCCAGATTAGCAAATCTTTGTGTTTTTAATTGAAAACCTTATTTATCATATTAATAAAATAAAATACCTGTAAACCCCAACCTTCAACACTTACACATTTTACACCCATGAGTAATCCTGTTGCAGTCACTAGGATTAATCCCATGAGTAAAGTTCCACATGTACTTATGTTTTTGCAGGATCAAGGGCTTAGATCCCAATCCTGGGAGTTACTGAGCTGCTCCTAGGAGGTGCTGAGCATCCTGGACTCTTAACAAAGTCAGTAGTCAGAACTAAGAGTGCTCAGCACCTTGTGGGAGTAGTTACCATCTTACAGGATCAGGCCTCCAGTTATTCACAGAACACTTGTGATTAATTTTATAAGACTAGCAGCAGGAGTTAATTCTTAGAGAAAAAAAACGGGATATTAGAGGACTGATAGTATATTAACAAGCAAAGCTGTTTTGCTGGGGATAATCCCAGTGGTTTAAAAAGATTAAACTGCTCCATGATCAAATAAAGTGTACCCTCCAGAAATTCACGGAATTAATTGTTTTCCTGTGATCATTGTAAATGAGTTAGAAAAATAATGTCAGCATTATCTGTGAGGCGTCATATTAGTTTAATAAACTAACAAAGACCTTTGTTGCAAATAGGAAAATAAATGTTGGGATAATAGATCTCACTGCATTCTTGCAGGATAGTAAAATCCACAGCAAACGATTATTAATGATCATTTATTTTAATTAAGTCCTCCCCACTGATCCCCAGAGCTGGAGTTTGTCAAACGCTGGTTGTTAAAAGTCATTGTACATAGTAGTTCTATACAGTCCTTTTTGAGCACAATGGAAACAAGAGGGGGCTAGAACAAGGTATCTCCCCATGTGGACTTTATTGCTGGGGTGCACCCTCATTTTTAGTAAAGATTATTGTTATCAAAACAATGGAGTTTACTGTACTTAAATGTAAAATCTAATTTCACTTGAACCTGTCACAGACCTGGGAACTTGGGCTGATCAGTGTAAAGGCAAAAGCTCTTGACCCTCTAGCTAAGGGGTGGGCAAACTACAGCTTGGGGGCAACATCTGACCCTTCAGACATTTTAATTTGGTCCACGAGCTCCTGCCAGGGAGCGGGTTCCGGGGCTTGCCCTGCTCTGGCACTCCAGCCGGGGGCTTGCCCTACTCCACACAGCTCCCGGAAGCAGTGGCATGTCTCCCCGCTGGCTCCAATGTGTAGGGGCAGCCAAGGGCTCCACACACTGCCCCTGCCCCAAGCGCCACCCCTGCAGCTCCCATTGGCCAAGAACCATGGCCAATGGGAGCTGCAGGGACGGTGCCTGCGGACAGGACAGCTGCGCCTCTGCATAGGAGCTGGAGCGGGGGACATGCTTCTGCTTCTGGGAGCTTCTATTTGAATCTGAGCTCATCTCTCCCAGGACCTCAGCCTCAACTTAAATTCCCCATTTAAAAATGAACATGTTTATGTTTACTCATCAAGCCAAATGCTATCAGGAAACAAGTTTATGTTATAACATTTCCCTTGAGGTTTCTCAGCACCTTAATGTTCACTGCTAGCACCTGATAATTTCCTGTCAGACCACAGTATATTACAAGAAACTCCTCCAGTTTATCAAATTTATTTTTTTTAAACCCACACTCTTTTCCAGGAAGACACGTTGGTAGTTCAAGAAGAAACACCTTTAAGAGGGTGATGTAAAATGCATATTGAAAAAACAATATTCCTATAAGGATGCACCATGGACTAAAAAAGAACAGATGTTCATAAATCTGCACTTTGTGGACAGGGGCAGCTCTAGACATTTTGCTGCCCCAAGCAGGGCGGCATGCCACGGGGGGCGCTCTGCCGGTCGCCGGGAGGGCAGCAGGCGGCTCCGGTGGACCTCCCGCAGGCGTGCCTGCGGAGGGTCCGGTGGTCCCGCGGCTTTGGTGGACCACCGGAGCCGCAGGACCAGCGGACCCTCCGCAGGCATGCCTGCGGGAGGTCCACCGGAGTCGCCTGCCGCCCTCCCGGCGACCGGCAGAGCGCCCCCCGCAGCATGCCGCCCCAAGCATGCGCTTGGCGTGCTGGGGCCTGGAGCCACCCCTGTTTGTGGAGAACATCCAGCACTTCGTGGAGAACATTGGGAGCTGTATTTTGAAAGCAATGGGCACTAAGCACTTATGAAAATTTGGCCACTTCTTTTTGGTGCTGAAGTGGTACTGAACTCTTCTGAAAATCTGGCTCAGAATATAGAACAGCAGAAGCTCTTTGTTCTGTCATAGCTATGACTCTCTCTCTCTGTCTGGGGGAGATTGTAAAACCAGATGGTAACTTTTTATACCATATCAGTTTATAAACCTGATACATTTGATGCATCCAGAGTATGTCAACTGGCTTCAGTATTGTGACTCTGGATTTACACTGGCATAACTGTGAGCAGAATTTGGCTTCCATTTTTACAATAAAAAATGAGAAGGAAAAATAAATGAGTTGGAGTCTTAACAAAAATTCCCTTGCAGGGTAGACACTTGTCAAAAACACTGTTTACCTGCTGTACGCTGTTTCTTAGCCAAAAACAGCTTAGCCAAAAACAGCTAATACATTCTCTCTGCAACGCTGAACAATGTTTTATTACTGGGAAATGTTGCCACTCCCACCTTCCTCGCTCCACCATAAAACAGTAACAAGACCCATTATAAACATTTGTCAAACTTCCAAGGAGATTTTAATAGGCTTTTCTGGAGGGAGGTTAGGTAATGATGTGCTGCAGGCAAATAATATTATGTATGGAATAATTGTTGATCCTGGGGTAAGGTGAGGCAGAACCTGCTTCAGAGTGGCTCATTACTTTATAAATAATACAGACTGGTTGTTATAGAATAGACCTCCAGCCTGATTTACAGTACAAATAAATAAATGATAGTGATATAGATACTACTAATAATATGGCAAATACTACGGTAATGTTATTTAGAAGTTGTTGTTTTTCAGACTTTATTTTAAGAAATTTAAATGAGTACAAGTGCAGCAAGGAAGTCAACTGAAAATGAGCAAAATTTCTTCTTAACATACTACAAGGCTAAAGAATCCTGTATACAAGCAAAAAATAGCTTGATAGTAACATACTAGACAAGGTGATTACTTACCACACTCGGTGCATTCATTATTGCTATTTAATAGATCTCTTCAGCCAGGCCTCAGCTGGTGAAAATCGGTAGAGCTCCTGTGACTTCAATCAGTGTTCACTGGCTGAGGATCTCGCCTCTTAGGTGGCTACCTGAAGGTTAAGCAGGGTTTGTAACAGGAAGAAAAAGAGAGAGAGAAGATAGAGAAAAGAAGACATAAAGAGAGTGATAGAAGTCTTTGGGGAAGGGAGAGAGGGAGCTGATGTAGCTACACCTAGTCTATCACATAATATCTCGTAGAAGTCCTTGAAGTTATTTAGTTACCTAAATTCTCAATCTTTTTCTTTCTGAGGCCCTCTCAACATGCTCTAAAAACTCCATGGCCCACCTGTGCCATAACAACTGTTTTTCTGCATATAAAAGGCAGGGCCAGCATAAAGTGGTGGCAAGCAGGGAAATTGCCTGGGGCCCACATCACAGGGGGCTCGGTGAAGCTAAGTTGCTCAGGCTTTGGATTCAGCCCTGCGTGGTGGGGATTGGAACCCCAGGCTTCAGCCCCATGCAGTGGGGCTTCGGCTTCCTGCCCTGGGCTACAGCATGTCTAATGTCAGCCCTGCTTGGCAGACCCCCTGAAACCAGCTCGGGGGCCCTGGACCTCTGGTTGAGAACCACTGACCTAAGCAACTGGCAATACTTAAGAGTGGCCACTATATTTCCTGATTTGTCAAAGATACAAAATAGTACCTTTCTATATCTATTGCTTAAAATTAACTTGATATTTCATACCCCATTGGGGTTGAGCAGGTGAGAATCAATTGAAATGTAATGTTTTGACTCTGCAATTCTGGTTTTTCCACCCACTGTTCATATCAGTTTATATTTTTCTCCTACAGACAAAGAAATCCTGACTCACGAAGGCTATTTCGTTCCTGATCCAAATGGTTACCCAGTAACCAACTCCGTGGCAAGAGGGGATGTAGCTCGCTTCATGCTGTCTCTCCTCAACAGTAACGAATGGCTAAAAAAAGGAGTGGCAATGTGTACAAACTAGAGGTTGTATTTTTCTTTGGCAGGATAACATAAGTATCAACCCCAAAGCAGCGGCAAAGAACTTCCAAGCACTTATGACACAAGATAGACTTTTTAAAAAGAAAATTTTATTAAGGCAAAATTACAATAAAATAGTAACATACTATATCATACATTACATATTCAGGATCAAGTTAATATTCAAAGAACCTGGCTAAAGAAGTTGCAGTTTGTTTGAATCTTCATTTGTCTTGTCACAAAAGAATAATTTTCACTCATGATCCTCAGAGGTGATAAGCACCAATAATTCCCTCTGAAGTCAAGGAGAGCTTTGGGTGTTCCACATCTCCATTAAATTTGGCCCTAAATGTTTTCTATAGTTATCAAATGCCTCAGCTTTGCTCTACCAAAAAGACATTTACTGCTTCAGGTACTCCATCACCACAAATGTTAGGACTGATTCTCTTCTCACAGTGGCTTGACAGCAGTGTAACTGCACTGGAGTTGCTCTTGATTTACACTAGTGTAAGTGAGAGGAGAATCCAGCCCATAATCACTTTTTTGTACCTAGAATGTTAGCCTCCTAACTACGTTGTTTATTCTACTCTTCAGCTAAAAGACAGTATCCTAGGAAATCTAAATATATGAACAGTGAGCTACAAACTTCTTGTAGATTTAGGAGTTGAAGGTCATGTCATTAATTCACATCAGCACACAACCATTTGTCAGGTCTGGTTAAATAGCTGCTTGGCGGTGTCCCTCAGCTCTTTTTAAGGGAAGCCTTTCTAGGATACATAATCAAGGCAGCATTGTATCTTCAAATATGGGGGAACAGATTTGATACGTTTATATTGAATCTTACAGGGTTTTTAAACCAGTTGATTGTTCTTAATGACACTCTGTGCCTTGCTGTATTCTGTTTTTTAAGTTGAAAGTCTTTTTGTATTATTACTTAAAATGTTGCAAATTTTACTAGTTAATATCCTCCTATCTTTGATATTGTTAGAACCAGCACTGTCTTCAATGTCAAAATACCAGTGATTGGACTATGGATAAGAATTGCTATTCACAACTGAATATACCCTGCCACCAGAGCAGACATGTTTGATAATGCTATGCCCAAACAACCCAGCGTGGACATGCTGCTGCCTCCTCAGTGCAGGTTCCTTAAACCTTTCTGTCCAGCTGTCCAGGTTCCCAACCACCTTCTTCCTCAGTGCAAGCTCCCTTTTCCACCCTTCCCTCTGCCAGGGCCGGCTCCAGGTTTTTTGCCACCACCGAAGCAAAAAAAACCACAACGGAGTGCCGCCCCTTAAAAAGTGCTGCCCCTTGAAAAGTGCCTCCCCAAGCACATGCTTGGAACGCTGGTGCCTAGAGGCGGCCCTGCAAGGTTTCCCACATTACCAACACCCAAACCTCCAGCCTTCATCCTCCTTCCACACCCAGTGCAAGTCGATAGTTATCCTCATTACCTCTAATCACACATTAAGTACTGGCCCTTATTGCTGGGAACCTCTGTCAATGGTGGACTCATTCCCAACTCCCTGGTCTATACTGCTGGCAGCCGTTCACTTCCTCTTTAAAGACCTGATCTGCTGGGTGCTTTGGAGTTGATAGTACTCAGTTTTCCCCAGGAGCTGCACAGTATCTCACAGGATAAAATCCTTAATAGGGCATCAGTTATCCATGACCCTAACAGAGAACTTACACCTTTTTATAGTCACCTTGGGTAACTGCACCTTCTCTGACAGTGTAAGGACTGTCATGAATGCTGTGAAACCAAAAGAACACGAGGTCTATCTTACAAAAACATATGAGGTCATTCAAAGGAAAGTGATTGGTTCAACTTCGTTTTTATCCAGATGTCTGGTTTTGAATGATTTTTGGTGACTACTTTCAGAGTATGGTTATTATTGTGAATATCAGTGTTTTTTCTTTTTCCTATCTCAGTTAACTGTACATGTTCTCAAAGCAGCCCAGCCAGCCTGGGCACAGGTAAAAACAACTTTGCAACACTCATCACTGATACAAATAGGGTTTTAAAGATGCACATTGCAAAGATAAATGATGATAAATCCTATTTTAAAGTAGAATAAGCATTTCTCTTACCAATAAAATACATCTCATTTATTTTGATGTCTCATTTTATTTTGAAATAGTTCACCTTCACAGGACAGAAATGTGGAAAAAGAAATAATCCATAGCTATCTGGAAAAATGTAGGAATCATAGCTTAAATCTTTTGTTACACGTTCACACTTGTGATCATTAACATTTGTGTGCGTCAAGAAACCTCACCTTTTGCCTCAACTTGCATAACTCCAGACACAGTCATTTAATGTGGGTGGAACTTGTCCCAGCAGAAACTTTTGCTTAATTAATGCATAGTGTCTAAATGTCAGTGAACCTCCTGGACTGGCCTTTGTGGTTTATTCCTTCCAAGCTAGAGAATGAGCTGAACTCACACTTTATCAACTGAAATAAGGAGACTGGTCAGATTTCCATTGCCTAAACACAATAATTCCTATCCAGTGTAATTTTGGCTACAGTAAATATCAAGAGTAATCATAGAAGTGTAGGACTGGAAGGGACCTCAATAGGTCATCTAGTCCAGTCTCCTGCACTCAAGGCAGGACTGTAATAACTAGACCAGGGGTCGGCAACCGGTGGCTCGCGGCTCGCCAGGGTAAGCACCCTGGCGGGCCGGCCCAGTTTGTTTATCTGCTGCGTCGGCAAGTTCGGCCGATCGCGGCTCCCACTGGCCGTGGTTCGCGGTCCCAGGCCAATGCGGGAGGCAGAAAGCGGCGTGAGCTGAGGGATGTTCTGGCCGCGGCTTCCTGCCTCCCACATTGGCCTGGGACCGCGAACCGCGGCCAGTGGGAGCCGCGATCGGCCGAATTTGCCGACGCAGCAGATAAACAAACCGGGCCGGCCCGCCGGGGTGCTTACCCTGGCGAGCTGCGAGCCACCGGTTGCCGACCCCTGAACTAGACCATCTCTGACAGGTGTTTGTCTAACCTGGTCTTAAAAACCTCCTGTGATGGAGGTTCCACTACCTCCATAGCCAATTTGTTCCTGTGCTTAACCACTCTGACAGTTAAAAAGTTTTTCCTAATGTCCAACCTAAACCTCCCTTGCTGCAACTTAAGCCCTTGTCCTATCATCAGAAGTTAACAACAACAATTTTTCACCTTCCTTGTAACAATCTTTTTTGAACTTGAAGACTGTTATCTTGTCTCAGTCTTCTCTTCGCCAGACTAAACAAACATGATTTTTTCAATCTTCCCTCATAGGTCATGTTTTCTAGACCTTTTATTATGTAATTTCATGAGGCGTTTTCTGGTGCTATCATTCCCAGAAAACTATGCAACATGATTTAAAACTAAGTGTGATCATTTCTACAGTGGGTGCTGGCCTCTTACTAATACATGATTATTTATTTATTACAGAAGAACAAAAAGTTATTACAATATTACATTGTCCTCAAAACTGTCCTCAGAATTTGCAGTCAAAGTCTCTCCGCATACAGTTGCTGCTGGTAGCACCTCCAGAAGCTATGAAAGACTCACACAACTTCCTATTATCATAAAGCTTATTATACACTGCAGGAAGAGGATTCCCCTTATAAGTCACTACTGTCAAGGCACTAATGAATGTGTGCTTTTGGGGCAGGAAGCAAACACCACACCAAACCCCCCTAACAGAATTAAAACTAAACAATGGAACCTTTGTGGGCCTAAGGCATATCTAACTCTCATTGGAGTCAATGGGAGTCTTTCCATTGACTTCTATGGGAATTGGATCAAGGCCATCCATACATAACATGCAATATTACCAATGCTCTAATAACTAGAATTAAGAACACAAAGGCATTACTTTATTATCTGAGATAGTAAACTGCCCACTGCTTCCTACCCACTCCCTCTAGAACAGGGCAAGCAGCTGGCACCAATCACCGTTTCAGTAGGGAGTTGGCAGGAAAGGGTACTTAAATCCGAATCTATTAAACCACCACCATCTAATTGCATCCTCTATTACAGAGCCAAGCTGTTGCAATTCAGTGATGATGATGATGATGCATGTGGTGTTCTGCTCCATTATCTCACACGGGATCACTGTCAGGCTGACAAGCCTATAATTACCCAGGTCATCCCATTTATCTTTTTTAAAAATTGGCACAACATTAGCTTTCTTCCAGTTTTCTTGAACTTGCCCTGTGCTCTAAGACTTATTGAATATCAAACTTAACAGTGTGGGTCTTAAGTCTGCAGCATGTAACTGGAATAGAACTTAGAAATATTGAACCAGGATTTTTTTGGCTGATTGGTATATATGGGATCTTATTATTGTTTACTATTTTGCAATAAGTAATTATCATTATGATTCCAAAACCAGGACCTTGTATCAGGGTAGTAGATTTCTCTTTAGAAATGTCAGAGAACTTTTGCTCTGTTTTAGCCTGTCTGTAACTTCCTTTCCCTCCACATGCCATCTCAGCTAACAATTCAGATTTGCAAGTCAAGTCTGAATCAAGTTATCAAATCCTTGCCATGCCACTCCAGAGGCATAGAGTCTGACTACAGCTCTGAGGTCCGGACAGACTCTAAATCCAGACAGACAAACCCTGAAGAAAGAGGAACCCGTGAGCAGCAGCCTCTGCAAAATTCTAAAACCAATCCTGTGAATACTAGTGTGATCACAGTGGACAGAAGTCAGTGACATTTGGGATGGGACGGGACAGGCCTGAAAAAATATTTTGCAAGCCCACCCAAAATTGCTAAGGCTGTCTGTGCTTCCAGCTACAGAGTGAGGAAGAAAAAGCTCTTTAAAACTTTGGCAGAAAGGAAACAAACATACTACAAAAAAAAACAGGAGTACTTGTGGCACCTTAAAGACTAACAAATTTATTTAAGCATGAGCTTTCGTGAGCTACAGCTCACTTCTTCGGATGCATAGAATGGAACACACAGACAGGGGATAGTTATACATACAGAGAACATGAAAAGGTGGAAGTATGCATACCAACAGGCAGAGTCTACTCAATTGAGATGAGCTATCATTAGCAGGAGGAAAAAAAACTTTTTGAAGTGATAATTAAGATGGCCCATAGAAGGTGTGAGGAGAACTTAACATAGGGAAATAGATTCAATTGGTGTAATGACCCAACCATTCCCAGTCTTTGTTTAACCCACAGTTAATAGTATCTAGTTTGCATATTAATTCAAGTTCAGCAGTTTCTCTTTGGAGTCTGTTTTTGAAGTTTTTTTGTTGCAAAATTGCCACCTTCAAGTCTGTCACTGAGTGGTTAGAGAGTATTTGCTTCAGGTATTTGCTTCCAACCTGAAGCAAATACTCACCAGCAACCGCACACCATACAACATAAACACTAACCTATCCTTGCAACAAAGCCCGATGCCAGCTCTGTCCACATATCCATTCAAGTGACACCATCATAGGACCTAATCACACCAGACACACCATCAGGGGCTCATACACCTGCACATCTACCAACGTGATATATGCCATCATGTGCCAGCAATGCCCCTCTGCCATGTACATTGGCCAAACCGGACAGTCTCTACGCAAAAGAATAAATGGACACAAATCTGACATCAGGAATCATAACATTCAAGAACCAGTGGGAGAACACTTCAACCTCTCTAACCACTCAGTGACAGACTTGAAGGTGGCAATTTTGCAACAAAAAAACTTCAAAAACAGACTCCAAAGAGAAACTGCTGAACTTGAATTAATATGCAAACTAGATACTAGATACTATTAACTGTGGGTTAAACAAAGACTGGGAATGGTTGGGTCATTACACCAATTGAATCTATTTCCCTATGTTAAGTTCTCCTCACACCTTCTATGGGCCATCTTAATTATCACTTCAAAAAGTTTTTTTTTTCCTCCTGCTAACGATAGCTCATCTCAATTGAGTAGACTCTGCCTGTTGGTATGCATACTTCCACCTTTTCATGTTCTCTGTATGTATAACTATCCCCTATCTGTGTGTTCCATTCTATGCATCCGAAGAAGTGAGCTGTAGCTCACGAAAGCTCATGCTTAAATAAATTTGTTAGTAATAAGGTAATAATTGGAGATATACCAATCTCCTAGAACTGGAAGGGACCTTGAAAGGTCATTGAGTCCAGCCCCCTGCCTTCACTAGCAGGACCAATTTTTGCCCCAGATCCCTAAGTGGCCTCCTCAAGGATTGAACTCACAACCCTGAGTTTAGCAGGCCAATGCTCAAACCACTGAGCTATCCCTCCCCCCTTAGTCTTTAAGGTGCCACAAGTACTCCTGTTTTTTTTGCGGATACAGACTAACACAGCTGCTACTCTGAAACATACTACAGTATGTGCCAGCCTACCACTATGAGAAATGACCAATAAAGCCAGGTCTTCTGCATTACCACTGTGAAATTGCCCTTTACACAGATACTTAACATGTAAATCTGGGCACCGCTGTCATACCAATGAAGTTATTGAAATTGAACAATATTTTTGCACAAGAATCAAGAGACTGGTCTGTTCCTAGTGAAAAGACAATCTTTGAACTAATAGACTAATTACAAAAACCTTCCTCATATGGTGCTTGATAAAAAAAATTGGAACTGGCATAAAAGGATTCGCCCAGGGGTCAGCAACCTTTCAGAAGTGGTGTGCCAAGTCTTCATTTATTCACTCTAATGTAAGGTCTCGTGTGCCAGGAATACATTTTAACGTTTAAAGAAGGTCTCTTTCTATAAGTCTATACTATATAACTAAACTCTTGTTGTATGTAAAGTAAATAAGGTTCTTAAAATGTTTAAGAAGCTTAATTTAAAATTAAATTAAAATGCAGAGCCCCCCGGACTGGTGGCCAGGACCCAGGTAGTGTGAGTGCCACTGAAAATCAGCTCGCGTGCCATAGGATGCCTACCCCTGGATTAGCCTCTTTTGTGTAGAACTGTCAGTCTTTACTAACTCCTGTTTTTCTCCTGTCTGGCAAGACAAAGCAAACTACAGCCAGAGCAGTTAATGTCAGCAATGCTATGTGAGCAGCAGCATACAGCACACATGCTTTTGCACAGTCAGCTTAAACTGGGAGAGCACAAATAATCTCAGCTCGCCTATTGTTTAATGGCAATAGAGTAAAGTGCACATTTCTGCTTTTCTAGTAAAGCATAAATTCTCAAACTTTTAAATTCAGCATATTATTTCATACAAGTTGAGGGGCAACCACTTCCCCTCCTGACATTTCATTCTTCCACTGCCTGGTTCTCAAAGCGTTTTATTATCTGGACCATTCCCCAGACCACAATAAGAACCACTGTTATAAAGTAGCATGATCATTTTCTGTCCTTTACAAATTTCCAAATGACCTCTAAAAGAGAAAAAAAGAGGCAAGAACAGTCCGTCTACTGTGCTATCCTGTAACATAAAATATAAAGTCTGAATTAAATGAAGAAAAGCAAGGAAATCCAAAGGTGAGGCTGATGCTTTGTTACAAACTAACACTTTTTTTTTATACATTTAACTTTAAAAAACCTGGTGCCATATTTTTGTAGGATCATAGCAACCAGGGAGGGAAAAGACTTTTGCTGTATAATAAAGTCTATTCATCTGCAATAGTTGGATACAGTATGAAGACAGAGATGGTTATCAGATATTAAATTTATCATGGACTTAATCGTCATTGAGGATTAGAGTCTTTAATGTGGTTGATGAAATGTGGTTTCAAAAGAGTGTTTTAAAAACCTGGACTATAAAAATGTACACAGGTATGGCTTAGGGTATGCACAGTACACTATTTTCCAGTATGTTTTGAATGATGTACTGAGGTATGGAATTCATATATACTGATGTGCAAGTGTGCATATACTTGGAGTGAAGCACATCATAGCTGTGTTAATTTCAATGATTATGTATTCAAACAGAGATGTTATGTAGTTATTTGAGTGAGCTATAAATCTAATTTCTTGTATTGCTGCTGCTTATGTGGCCTCCCTTGCCTCTGCTTTAGTAACATCATCCTTCTGACTCTAATGAGTAGATTGCCAAGCTATGCCCTGACCCGCGGACACTGTGTTTGACCCTAGAAGCATTTGGAGCTCAGCCAAGAATGCAAATAATTTTAGGAGGCTGCAGGAACTGTGGGATAGCTTCAGTCCTCCAGTCCATGCACATCCATTTGATTCTTTGGCTTTCCGTTACGCTTGTCACGCTGCAGTGCGCTGAGTCCCTGCTATGGCGTCTGTCTGGAGATTTTTAAAAAAGGATTCTGAATTTCATCTTCTGTAACGGAGCGCTGATAGAACGGATAGAACGGATTTGCCTGCCCTTACAGCGATCACATCCGCATGGTCCATGCGGGAGCTCTTTTTTTTATTTTGATTTCGGACTGCATCGCCACCCGTGCTGATCGGAGCTCCACGCTGCAAACAGGAAATATTCAAAAGTTCGCGGCTTCCTGACCACTGCATCCGAGTTCAGATCAGCGTTAATCCGATATGTTAATACCGATACTAGCGTTACTCCTCTCGTTAGGGAGGAGTACAGAAACCGGTTTAAAGAGCCATTAAAATCGATATAAGGTGCCTCCTAGTGTGGACGGTTTTGGCGTTAAATCGGTTTTACGCTCCTAAAACCGATTTAACGCTGTCCGTACTCCACTTCCCTGTGGGGAATAACGGACAGCGCTGGGAGCGCGGCTCCCAGCGCTGGGGCTTTGACTACACTGGGGCTTTGCAGCGCCGCAATTTGCAGCGCTGCAGAGGGTGTGTTTTCACACCCTGCTGCAGCGCTGCAAATTTGTAAGTGTAGCCAAGCCCTAACTGTCTTCCTGTTTTTCCCCCCACATAAAATCAGAGCTCGGGGTTTTCACCATTAAGCCCCTACATAATTTTAGCCCCATCTACATTTCCAGTCTCCTTTCCTCTCTCTCTTACCCCCTGTGTTCATGTCAATTATTTTTTCTTATTGCTCCATAAATCTTTACTTGCCTCATGTCTTTTTTGTGATGCCCCACATGTTTCTTGTCCAGCAAGCACTTTATATTTCCTCCTTCTAATTCCGTTTTAAAATCCATTTCTTCCCTGAATTCTTCTTGTATTGGCCTCACCAGCAGTGACTCCATGCGTACCTGCATCTGATCTGTTGTCCTATGTCTATTTTTTTTCTATGACAATTATAAGCTGTTAGGGGGAGAGACCATGTCTTCTGTTTTTTGACAGAAGACATGACTTGCATACATGTACGACTTACATAAATAATAAATAAAACAACAACAGTAGGAAAGATTTCTGTGGACTTTAACGGAAGTTGGATCGGGCCTTAGCAGCAATGAAGCCAAAATTTATACCCTCCTTTATGCCTTTCAGACTTCTGACAGATTGTTCCAGATACAGACATCTCGGAGCAATGAATAATACCCTATTTCCTGCCCCAACTTTGTTCCCAGCGCAAAGACAGAACAGCCCTTCACAACTGCCCTGGAGGGACAAAGAGGGAGAGGCAGTTGCTTAAGTACCTCAGGCCTTGATTATTAACATTGTTAAAATTATTTCATAATGCATGTAATGTTAATAATGGGGTTTGCCATGTAGATTATGACAGCATCAAATGAATATTTAATCATGAAATACACCTATAAGAAAGAGGAGTTTCCACTCCACTTTGAACAGAGGATACGCACATTGGATATAGTGCAAACTTGTCCCTTTTCTGCAATTTGCCTTTATTGTTAACTTAATCAACAATCAAACATAACATCAGTTTAAGCTTTCATCCCCATATTAGCTGTCCCTAAGGTTTCTCCCTGCAGGGCTGCTTCTGTCCCAGCCTCTAATTCCCTCTGCACCAAAGACAAATACTCAAACCCCTATTGTATGCCTAGTGTGGAACTAATTGAACATGCCTGATCCAAGTTCATAGTAACCCATCAAAATTATCTCTATGCGGGATTCAAGCATTAGAATGACTCCACAGAAGAGTTCACAATCCCCATAGTGGGTCCTAAATGGGGTGACCAGATGTCCTGATTTTATAGGGACAGTCCAGATATTTGCGACTTTTTCTTATATAGGCACCTATTGCCCCCCACCCCCTGTCCCGATTTTTTACATTTGCTATCTGGTCATGCTAGTCCTAAATATCCACCATCCTTCTAAAATATCATAATATGAAATCTGAGAAGTCCGTTACCAGACAGCATGAAGACTAAACAACATCTGGGAGGAAGTTGTTGCATGCACCCTGGAAGGACACCACAAAGTTTTCTTCTAAAGCATTGATCTGTTTCAGAGGCTCAAGCTAAATAGCCATAACAGAAATTCCAGTAGAATACATTACAGTCTTCATCTGGTCTTTATGATCTCCACTGACCTTTGTTGGTTCCTACTGAAGTTCCAGTAAGAGTTCAGATACCTGAACAATGAAAAAGGTGTAAATGTCTAGCAAGAAAGAGATAAATACACACAGGAATCAGTAACCCTGTAGTGGGGTATTCCTGCCTTTTAAGCCCAGAGGGGGCTAGATGACCCTGTGCCAGGAATATGGGCACAAACGAAGGCCTAGGAAGTGGCTGAAGCCAGGGCAAGAAGAGAGGAAGTAGCCCCAGGGAATTAGTGGTTCAGGGGTAAAACTCAGCCCACTGTCTTTTTAAGGGTTCAGGACCAGGAGCCCTGTGGTGTAGGATAGGGCAAGGCTCCCCTCTTTCTCAGTCAACCAGAACAAGCCCTCAGAAGGAGGGCAATATATATGCTGCCTTCTCCTTAGAACAGGGAGATGCTAGTAGTCGGAGGAAATCTATTTGCCTGCTGACCTATACAAAATAAAGGAACAGAGTGTGAAAGAGGGACCAGCTGGAAAGAAACTGGCTGAGGCCTGCAGCTGGTAGGAATTGCAACCCAGACCCAGTAGAAGGGCTCTAAACTCCTGATACAAGTAGGGAGAGAGAGAGGCTATTTGTATTCTAGTCCATCTCTGGGAGGAGTGCTGTGAATTCCTGAGCCAAGGAAAGAAACAGCTTTTATCCTACTCCTGCTCTTGGAGAGTCCTGTGGACTGCTGATGCAAAGGGGAAAAGGTTGGTTGAGTTATAACCCAACTCTGAGAGAAGGGCTGGAGAAGGAGGACTCCAGACCCTACTAGAGTATGGTTGCCAACGCTCCAGGATTGGCCTGGAGTCTCCCAGAATTGGCATCAATCTCCCAGTGACTATGAAAGCAATCTGGAAGATTTTAATAGGCTATTTAAAGAAAATATTATGTCATGGGGAATCTCCAAGCATAACTTCAGTCAGAGCTGGCAATCCTATAAGAGAGGGAATTATTTTAATTGTGACCTAGCTCTGGGGGGCAGGCTGTAGACTTGTATTCCTCAGAGAATGGGACTGACAGAGTTATTACCCAGCAGGGACCCAAACCTCCATACTGATGCCTAAAGACTTTGGATCAAGAAGTTTGAAGAAGAAGGAAACTGAGGCAGGGTACCTGCAAAACTACCTCGGGGCTTAAGGCAGTGCACTGGAATCAGTCTTAAGAACTAACAGAACAATAGAACTGTTTGCTGAGTTCCAAAATTTTGTTGCCAGCAGGGCCGGATTAACTCTCCTGTGGGCCCGCACCTATTAGACTTTGTGGGGCCCCTGTATACAAGTCTTTTTCCTAATTTAAAACAAAATGATCACAATTATGGCATTGAGGCGATTCATCCTATACTAAACTTGCCTTTTAATTAACATAAAGCCGTTCTGTGGTTACATTTCAGTCTTAAAATGTAGAATATGGTTAATTCAAAATAGCCTACTTCTTACCTTAGAACAGCTGTTATATTAGTTTATTTCTGGGAGGGAGTTTGGGTGCAGGAGGAGGTACTAGGCTGGGGCACAGTGTTGGGGTGCAGGAGAGGTAAAGGCTCTGGGAGCGAGTTTGGTACAGGAGGGGATTCTGACCTAGGGCAGGGGGTTAGGGTGCAGGTGTGTGTGTGTGTGTGTGGTGTAAGCTCCAGTGGGGAGGTGCTTACCACAGGTGACAAAGTGGCCTTTCTCCCACCTATATATTAACAGATTCAACATCTTTAGATCAACAGTCCACTAAGGTGTGAGAGTTCAAATGCTATGGCACATATGCAGCTCTGAGCTTCCCCTCCAAACACATCCTCTAACAAAACCACAGAAAGCAGACTTGAGGTTTCTGGCCTTATGTAACTTGATGTTCCACAATCTAGTCACACAAAACCTGTATTTCTTTGCCGCATGTGAAAGTTAGGGAGATTGAACAGAGCCTTTTCAGAGCTCACAAGCTGAGACTGTCTACCTTGGTCAACATAACTAATTCATAAGCATCACAGTTGTTCTCAGAAACCTTTGGAAAAAGAGGGTTTTACCCTATCCTTTAGTGTAGTGCATTTTCTGGCTGGATATCTGTAATTTATTTCTGTGTACATAAGGGGTTTCCCCTTGGGATTTTACTGTGGGATAATTTCTACATTTCTCCTCCCCTGTTGTTGCACTTCCAGGTACTTAGGTGGGGCTCTAGATACATTAATAAAAGAAAAAGAGCTAGAGTTGCCAGGTGACTGGTTTTTGATGGGAAGGCCCAGTCGAAAGGGACCCTGGTGGCTCCGGTCTGGTCGGTGACACAGCGGGGGCTCAGTGCTAAGGCAGGCTCCCTGCCTGCCCTAGCTCCGTGCGGCTCGCGGAAGCGACCACTGGTCCCTGCAGCCCCTAGATGCATGGGCACCCAGGGAGGCTCTGCGCGCTCTCCCTACCCTGAGTGCCGATTCTGCAGCTCCCATTGGCCAGTAGGAGCTGCGGTGGCAGCACCTGAGCCTGCTGCTGCTAAAGTTACAGGAAAACCATTAAAATGGCTTGACTGAAACAGGGTCAGCAGCACCCTAGTTTCTGTGTGTTGGGCCAACTTTTCAAAGGTGCAATTCCTGGCTGATGCATAGGCACAGGTGCACGCTCAGGTGGCTGTGGTTATTAAGCGGGGGGGGGGTTGTGCAGGTGAGGGCTGGCAGCGTGAGAACCTTTGGAGAGATGGAAAACCCCTGGCACAGAAGCCGCTGGGCCATGTAGATTTCCTCACCTCGCCCCCGTAAGTTGTCAGGAGGGACCTACAACTACATTTCCCAGGGGCCCCTGCAAGAAAGCCCCAGTCGCTCCAATTCCCCCCCCCGCGTCATAATGGCAGATTGGCGCATGCGCAGGAGTCCGTGCCGCGTGTCTTTTGCGCCCCCCACCACCTCGCGCCTCGGTGGAACTGCATATGCGTACCAACCACCCCTTGTTACAGTTACGCATGCGCCAGATAGCTCCCGCGCCCCCCACAAGCCCCGGAGTTCTGATGCGCGCGCACAATCTTGCCCTTCCCCGCCCTCCTTTCTAGGGCGCCTGCCCGGAAGGCTGCGGCGCGAGACTCCGTTGCTGCCGGCTTTGGGCTTTGCTGCCCCGTGCAGTTGCATCGGCAGTGAGAGCGCAGCGCGCGAGAGGTAACGGCCGGGCGCAATAGCCCCCCTCCCCCCCCCCCCGTAGGTGCGGCCCTGGGCTCGCGAGCGGCGGGATACGCGATAAAGGGGCGGGGTTTGCCGAGGGGACAAGGCGAGCGGGGGGTTAGAGAGGAACCCGCGGAGAACTCCGGGGGCGTAGTGGCGGGAGGGGATCAGGAGATGGGGGGGGGCTGGCTGGGGGGAACGGGGCTTGTGGGGCGGCGGGGGGGGGGCTGGCTGAGGTTGTGCATCTTTGTAAAATTATTTTCTTACGCAGCTGCAGGCTACGCATTTGTCTATTGTGACAGAGCAAACCCCACATTTTGACAGTAAGGGGGGTTAATACGTTATTTTCATGCATAATAACACTTAGCACTTTACAAGACTTCACATGTTCCACGTTATCACTCAATTTCAACGTTCAAAATATTTATCTAGTCAACTCATTTCTCATAAACATGAAACAACTTCTTCCTCTTTCTGGAAAGAATCTGGCTGTAATGCAAATACTGTGGTAATAAAATACTATAGTAATGTAACATGCTATGAATGCGCTAATTAGAGCTGAACTGCTGGCCTCAAATTGCTGCTGCCCCTTGGTTACAGGGCTAAATACTGTATTACCCCTGCTAAGCCAGACCAAGATCCAGGGCACAATTTTTCTAAGTACTGTAAAGGCACATAGAGAGTCTGCCCTGAAGGGTTTACAAGCCAAGTAGGGTCTCAAGTATTAAACAAAAAGTGCTCTCCTTTCCCCTCTCACTTGTGGAAATAAACATTAAGAAGTTGTAGAAGCATTTCATTTTGTGTGTGTGTGTGTGGGGGATGTAATTTAGCACGGAAAAGCTAAATCAGAAATAATACAAACTTTTCTTTCCACATGCTTAAGTTAGTAGTCATTTTTATATGTTTGAGTATTGAATTCTACAGTCCTGGTCTGGTTCCTGTGAACACTGTCTACTGCTTCCCTGGTCAACAGTTTTTATACCGTATAGACGCTCCCCGGGTTATGCAAACCCGCACATACGGAAAAAGTTCCATAAGCTAGAAATAGGAGTGTGTGGTGGTGGGTTTTTGTTTTTGTTTTGTTTTGTTTTGCGCGTAATGTTCAGGTATACGTTTCTGACTTACGCAAACTTTGAGTTACGCAAGGCATTCCGGAACAGAACGCTTGTGCAAGTCGGGGAGCGTCTGTATAGCAGGTGTGACAGGTCATGGTTATGAAGAGAGACAGTCTCATGTAACTAGGGCCAATTGCATGGTGGTCTTGGAATATGAAGACACAGTTCTAATTGGATTCTGAATTTAATATGGAGACAGTGCAGCGCATGCAGCACAGGTGATGAACCTATAGTGATCTGTATTAGTCAGCATTCTGTATTGGCTAAAGCTTTCTTGGAAGTATGTTACATTCTTAGATCTGAGTTGTAGTAATGGAGCGTTAGTCATGATTGCATGGATTATTGTGTCTAAATCCAGCAGGATGATGTGCAGTTTTCTAGCTCACTGAAGATTTAGAATAACAGGTCTAATCACTCAAGCATAACAGAATCCCTACATACCAAAGCTAATGTATCCAGCCAGTAATTCAAATCAGTACAAAATACCCCTTCACATCCATAATCTCAGCTCTCCCCAAAAGCCCTACTAATTAGATAGTGTTATTCCCAATAATAATTCTTCACAGCAAGAGATAGGTCTAGAGTTGAATGGAACACTTCATCCTATGTTGTCTCACTACCTCCCTTACTAGCTTCATGTAGGTGTTTGAATATGGTAGAGAACATGATTGTTCATCTTCTTCCAGAATCCAAAAAGGTTCAAACATGAGTCTCTGGGTTCAGTCTAAGAGGAAGAATTTGAGTTGTTTCAGATTATTTCCATTCATCCCTGCAAGCTCTTTGAGAGGCAAGAGAATTTGATGATTGTTGGTATCAAATGCAGAGGGGTCCAAGAAGATGAGAATGGATGGCCTGATCTTGACAGTGGACTGGAAGAGGTTATTGGCTAGAGCACACAGTGCTCTTTCTGCACCGTGCCTTGACAGAGATCCAGGATGCATTGGGAATCAGTTTTTGTTTTCTCAGTTAGCTGGCGTATAAAGGGAACTTTAATGTTGGATGCTCGCCATTGTCAAGTGATAGTTTCTTTAATAATGGTCAGGCTATTGTGCATGTGTTTGTGCGTGTGCCATAGGTAGGGCCCTACCAAATTCACAGCCATGAAAAATGCATCATGGACTGAAATCTGGTTTTTATGTGCTTTTACTCTATAACTATACAGATTTTATGGGGGAGACCAGTGTTTCTCAAATTCAGAGTCCTGACCCAAAAGGGAATTGCGGGGGTGGGGTTCACAAGGTTCTTTTGGGGGGGGGGTCACGGTACAGGTATTGCCACTCTTACTTCTGCGCTGCCTTCAGAGCTGGGTGGCCAGTGAGTGGCGGCTCTGAAGGCAGCGCCGTGCCAGCAGCAGCACAGAAGTAAGGGTGGCTGGCGGGGCACTGCCTTCAGAGCTGGGCACCTGGCCAACAGCTGCCACTCTCTGGCCACCCAGCTCTGAAGGCAGTGCAGAAGTAAGGGTGGCAATACCACAACCCCCCCCCCCCCACTCCCTTTTGGATCAGGACCCCTGCAATTACAACACTGTGAAGTTTCAGATTTAAATAGCTGAAAATCATGAAATTTATTATTTTAAAAATCCTATGACCATGAAATTGACCAAAATGGACCATGAATCTGGTAGGGTCCTATCCATAGGATGGGAGGCAAGATTCTCTGAGACGACATTTTCAGTTCTCCTCCTCCTTTTGTAGGGACCTTAGATTATCTGAACCTTTACCAGCCAGGAAAGCAGATGCTGGCGGCAGCCCCAATTGCTGTTTGTCCTTGGATTGCTATTTTGTGAATGGCTTGAATTTTTGGAAGGCGGGATTTTCTGATTCTGTGCTCAGTTTAACTTTCCTGGTGTCCATGAGACTGTCCTCAATATTTGTGATCTCTGAAATAAATTACTTATTTCAACCTACAGATATGAAAGACGTGTCCACAGCTGTAGGGGCTCTGATTATGTATAATAAAAATCCAAATAGAATTAGCTACCTAGAAGCTTAAGTGAATACTGGTGCACTGGGGATTCTTACTGACTTGTTAGCTAGTTAAATACTCTTATCACAATCATATCCTCAGGCTATGGCTACACTTGCACTTCAAAGCGCTGCCGCGGCAGCGCTTTGAAGCGCTAAGTGTAGTCAAAGCGCCAGCGCTGGGAGAGAGCTCTCCTAGCGCTGTCCGTACTCCACCTCCCTGTGGGGAATAACGTACAGCGCTGGGAGCCGCGCTCCCAGCGCTGGGGCTTTGACCACACTGGCGCTTTGCAGCGCCGCAATTTGCAGCGCTGGAGAGGGTGTGTGTGTCCTTCTCCAAAGCCCTAGCAAATAGATGATAGAAGTAATTCCTCACTGCAAGAAAGGTTTTGAGGTTGGGTGGAAGTTGTCTGTGTTTATGAAGAGGTTTTATGGCTGAAAAAGTTTTGCAGGCATGTCTTTATAGCCCCTAAGCCAGGGTAAAGAAGTAGGTTCCTTTTGGTGCCTTCACAGTTGTGGCACAGGATTGTAAAAATTCCTTGTGGAAAAATGAGTCTGTTTCTGACCATGCTTTCCACTACAGATGCACAGATTTTCTTTTTCTTCCTTCCATTCTTGCTTTTTCTGCCAGCAGTTGTCCAAGAACCAAGATATTTGTGTGGGCAGTGGCCTGAGAGAAGGTGTTTGTTTGCAGTAGTCATCTGGGTTTCATTGTATAAAGAGATTAAATGTCCTTGGGCCATGCCAAATATATGGACACTTTTTTCTTTTACATTGCCTTATTACCCATAATGCACAAAACGGTATTTCACAAATTCTGTTACATACACAGCTTCCTTTATATTGACTGCACCCTAGCTTGTTTTCATGTTGAGGAGTCTTAATCTGTATTCTGCAAGAAAGTAAAGTGCTTCTCTTCTGTATATTTATTGTGAAAAGATTTAGTTGATTAATTCAGTGAGATGCTTATTTATTTTTTTGTTTAACTGTATGGGTTTCTTTGTATAAATCCAGCCACAAAATCTAATGCTTTCTGGGGCTGGTAGAATGACAGTTCTTTTCTCAGGATTAATTCACTTATTTCAAGCCCAGAATCAAGCAAAAAATAATTATTAAAATATACATTTCATGTTTTCTTTATGTATAAATAATCTATATCACTTGCTCTGTCCCCCTTCGCATTCCCAATTAGCATGGTAACCCTGAGCAGTTTTGCATGGGGCTTGTGTAAATCGGTTAACTGTTAATCTAATTTAGTAAAGAAGAGTTTTGAGGTTTACATTAACTTATTTTTGTATAAGGTATACTTCCTCTTTTTTTGCTCCTGACCTAGCTGTAATCAGAGGATGAACAGTGAACAGCTGCTTCTGCAGCTGATGCCAAGGCTGCTGCTTGGTTGCAATTGAACTAGATAGCTGCATTCCCCTCCTCTTCCTTAATTTTCCCAGGGCATGTATACACTACAGACTAAAATTGACCTTTGTTAGGTCAACTTAGAGCCACCACAATAACTACTGCAGTAGTTCATGTCCACGCTGCCCTCTTGCTGTCATTGGGGCGTGTCCTCACCAGGAGTGCTTCCACCAACTTAAGAGGGGCAGTATAAGGGATTGAGAGCCCAGGCTCTCAGCAATGGGCAGTTCCCCTTCGGGAGCCCAGGCAGCTGCCCCCCGGCAGGGAACCTCAGTGCAGCCTTGGCAGGGAGCCCAGGGGTGACAGGGAGCCAGGGCCCCTGGGCAGCTGAGCTCTGAGCTGGGAGCACAGGCAGCAGCCCAGCTGGGGAACCAGAAGCCCAGGTAACAACTGGACTCTAGCTGGAGCCTCCCCAAAGTGACAGCCAGAGCTGTGAGCAGTTTTCTTGTCATGCTGGAGCCATGAAATTGACAAGAATAACAGCCAACAGCCCATGTTAGTAACCCACAGTGTCTACAGGGACATTGCATCGCTCTAACTACACAGACATAAGCCCTATGCCTCTTGTGGAAATGGAGTTATGTCAGAGCAGTAGGGCACTTACATCCGGGGGGAGCAAGGCTGTAGTGTGTACACTGACATAATTAGGTCTTGTGCCTTATGTTGACCTAACTCTGTAGCGTAGAGTCTCTCTCCATCCTTTGGTTCAGCAAACAATCCAAGCCATGTCTCCTTTTATTTTTTGTATTTTAAGTTTTCTTGCTAGATCAAGGGACAATAGTTGAATTGTTTATAATTAGTTAGTGCTGTTGTGAATATTTACACTACAGAAACTGTCCCGAGTGTGTGTTTCTATCTTTCCTGAGCATAATTTTTTGTCAGGCTGATTAATTTAAAGCTTATTAAATGTTCATGTTTAATTAAATTTGAAGTGGTTTGACTAAAATGGCTAGTGCAATACCAGCTGAATACTGACTTTGAAGTGTATCTGTTCTCTGAACTGGTGCAATTCGAAATGGAGGATACTTGTTCTAAGGCTGTACAGAGTTGAGTTTCGAGGAAGGGCAAGGTGGTGCACCTGAGAAGATCTGGCCCGTTATCCTGAATGTATTTTATAAGCCTGATATCAGAAGACAAAATTTCTTCTCGATAGGTATGTTGGTGGGGATGGGGTAACTTTCTTTCCTTGTCTTTGTCAGTTTGTTTTTAATTTAATTTTTTCCACCCAGTCTATTATGAATATATTGAGATTGGGTTAGAAAACTTAATTACTGAGCTCTGAAAGTTCATTGCTATTTCTTTACTGTTAAAATTGCTTTCTCTTCCGTAAGGATTTTGAATGTCTCATGAGCAGACAAGTCCTCAATTGTTGTAGCTAGGTGGTGGTCAGTGCACATCCTGGAATACTTGGTGTGTATTGTGTTGACTTGACCACTTTTAAAGATGAATGAGTTGCTTTTGACTTTATCTGTAAAATCCTCTGCCTCTCCTTTTAAGTGTCATTTTGCATGTAGTGTATAATGCACAGCACATTCCGTCTGCCAACCTAAACATTCGAGCTGACCCGCTTAGTAAATGAAATGTGGAAACCAATATATTAATAAACTTGAATAACTTTAAAAAAATAAATCTAATTATTACTACTTATATTCTGTGCCTGAGAGACACTATGCACCAGAGACTAATCTGGTCTGAGAAGACTATATACAATTTATTAGAGTCTGATAACTAATTTATAGCCATAATTCTACTTCAGACTTCAAACTTAAGAAGCGTAGAGTCATTTTGCAGTTCAGAAAATTATACTGATTAAAATAGGCAAGCCCTTTAGGTCTTCAGTGCCAAATATCTTGTGACTAGAATTTTGTTAAAATTCAATTCCATTCAGTACACTATCTATAAAATGAACACTAAAAGTTTGCAGTCAAACCCTTAAAGTCAGGAAATACTGGGTTAAGGTTTCACTAGGAACCTTAATTCTGTTCCTCTGTGCTTATGCATTACAATCTAACTACATATTTCTAACATACCATATCATAATCCTTTTTTCCCCTGGCACATGTAGCACTTTATATTTCTTTTCCTCTTGTTTAGTTATGCTAATTTCATTGTTCTAGTGGTCCAGCATCTCTCTATTGGCACTGTTTTTTTTTTTTAAGTATAACAGTTGCACTTTAAGTTTCTTCTCCTTTAGAAACTTTCAAAACTTTGTCTGCTTGTGAGAGATTCCCTCAGACAGTTAGAATAGAAAATACAATTGAAGCCAGTGTTATTTCTCAGAACAGAAGAAACTTGAGAGTCTCTAATTAGTAAAAGACACCGATCTCTTTTAATGTTAACTTAATAAAGAAAAGTGCATGTGTTGTGGTTTTAGCTTGTAATTTACCCCAGTAGATAACTTTTTTTTTTGTTTTAAAGAAATTCGACTTAACAGGTACAAAAGCAGGGCTTCTGTCATTAGAAGGTAATTGACTTTGTTACACTTAACTGAATTATTTCACTAAGGGAAAGGGAGAAGCTGTAGGGAAATACGTCACTCTATAGTTAACTCATGCTATTGGATCAGTTTCTGATATCCACAGTGAAGCCTTGACAGAATCCCTTGACCAATCCTCTATGAACTCAGCTAGTTCTTTTTTGAACGCTGTTATAGTCTTGGCCTTCACAACATCCTCTGGCAAAGAGTTCCACAGGTTGACTGTGCGTTGTGTGAAGAAATAACGGTCTTTTGTTTGCTTTAAACCTGCTGCCTATTAATTTCATTTGGTGACCCCTAGTTCTTGTGTTATGAGAAGGAGTAAATAACACTTCCTTATTTACTTTCTCCACACCAGTCTTGTGTTCATTGATACTCTGCGTCCAAAATGAACTGCTTCTGAACTGACAGTAAGCATTTTTTTTCCAAAAACTAAATACATTGAGAAAGAGAACTAGCAAGGCCATGTTCAAGAATACCATCTGATAAATCCCATATTACAACTTCTACAGCACCACAAAGAGGAGAAATTATAGGACTTATTTGCAAAAGCCTCAGCCACTTCAGAAGTGCCAGAAGTATCAGCTGCTCCCTACCAAAATTCCAAATTTTTCAGCTTTCCTGTGACAACTATAATGCAGTAAGACTATAATCGGCGCACTCATCTCTCGCGAGCGCTCCCTTTGGCCAAGTGTGCATGCCTGTACTCGCTCCCTCTGTGGTGTGTCTTTGGTGACTGAGCCCTCTGGCTGAGTCACACATAGTCCGTCTGTGTGATGAAAGCAAAGCAAAACCCCTTCCGGGGTATAGGTCCAACAGGGGTCTCTCTCCGTAACATCTCCCACAAGTTGTCCCTGCTCCAGGATAGAGCAGTGCCCCAGGGTTCCCTCCCTGGTGACAAAGTCTTTCCCTCTTAGGGCCTTTCTGGCCGGAGCTCTCCAGATGGGCCGCTGCAGTTTAGTTCCCCCCTCTTAAGTGCCTCGATGTCCAGGCCACTTCCCCCAGTGGCTAATGGGGGCTGGGGGAAACCTGGGCCCACCCACTACTCTGGTTCCCAGCCCAGGGACCATGTAGATAGCAGCTTTCCGCTGTGTTCCTTTATCAACGTCACACTGCTGCTCTAATTCCCTGGGCTACTTCTCCATGGTCCAGTGCTGTCTTCACACTTACCTCAGGGCCTTGTCCTGATGGAGTCCCCGCAACCAGCTCAGGGGTCCTCTTCACTCTTCCCCTGCTTCTGGCAGTACTGCCTCATCTGAGGTCCTGCAGCTCCCTCAGCTAGCCACACACCATCCACACTCCTCCAGCTCTAGCAAGGAACTGGAAATTGGGCCCTGCAGCTCTTCTTATACTGACCTGCTGGGCCCTGATTGGCTGTGTCCCACGCAGCCACTCTAGGCAGCTTGGAGTACCCTCTCCACTGCCCTTTTGTGGGACAGGGTGTGGCAGGGCCTGATTATGAATTTTGTGTCCTGATGGGGGGGGGCAGATGGGCACATGGATCCCATCAATTGCCCCCAAACAGTTTGGGAACCCCATGCATGCAAAAGCCATTAATAATGTCCTGATCATTATCAAGCTTTGTAACTTGGTTCAACAGTACCTTTTCCATGGCATGATACACCTGCATGGCCCAAACGGTTGATCTCCCCGCACTGGATTGGTTCACTACGGACCAGTAGCATTTGGGGAGGTGGCCAGCTTCCAGATGGCAATTGCAACCCACTTGTCCACAGGTTTTTGGGGCACTGCACATAGTTACACTGGTGCGGTAGCTCCTGGGTTAGTTCAGCACATATCTCAAAAGGTTGCCTTCCCCATCATGACATTCTCTTATCACTGCTGGTCATTCCATGTCTGCACAACAGTCCTTTCCTGCCAATCTACACTGTTTTCCTGAACTCAGAATGCTGTGAAGCTGTTCTAGGAACCAGTCCTCTATCAGCTGCTCAGTGCCTTCCTGTTCTTCTGTGTGTCTTGGTTCCAGTGCCACTGAAAATCCTCCTGGTGCTGGAGGAGCTGCTGCTGCCACATCATCTGCTTGGTGGTGCAGAAGGTGAAATCCCAAGCCAAATTAATCTAGCTTTGAATGCTGAAATATAGCCCAAGCAGCCTCTGAGTATTTGAGGTTGCTAGTATAGCAGCACGGAGCATTGTTGCATCTATGCTGGTCGACAGCAATTCAAAAATGGTGCTAGCTCACCCAATCAAGGAGGTATGCTGCAGAGACAGATGAATCATGGATTTTTTAAAATTAAATGTGAACTAAGTTAGCTCTGAGGTACAGTGGCAATTGGTAATGAGGGACTTCACTCCAACAATAATATCCCTTCTCCTTTTATGAAACAAAGTTGTGACAGATACTTTTCTTCTCCCCCTTCTCTGCAGCCCTGTAAGTCTGGGGTGGGGCGGAGGGAGGGGGAGAAGGTGTATTAACTTAAGTTAAAATCCTAGGGCTTATCTACAAACACGTGCTGCGGCAGCACCTCTGTAGTACTTCAGTGAAGATGCTACCCCATTGGGAGGGGTTCTCCCATTGGCATAGATCAGGGGGCTCATGCGGCCCGCAAGCTCCTTGCGCCCTCTCACCCCCCGCTCTCCCCCAGTGTTTACCTAGAGCGGCTCCGCCCGACGCGCACCAGGGGAAGGCAGGCTCCCTGCCTGCCTGCCCTGCGCCACTCCGGGAAACGGCCGGAACCTGGGGGAGGAGAGCCGCCCCCAGCAGCTCCCATTGGCCGTGGTTCCCCGTTCCCGGCCAATGGGAGATGCTGGGGGTGGTGCCTGAAGCAACAGCAACACACACACCCCACGTTCCAGCCACTTCCCGGAGCGGCGCGGGGACAGGGCAGGCAGGCAGGGAGCGCCGGGCTAGAGCCCACCCCTCGAACTCCTTCTGCAGTCGAACCCCCTGCCCTGAGCCCCTTGCCTCACCCTGCACCCCAACCCCCTGCCACACGCCTCCTGCACCCCAACTCCCTGCCCTGAGCCCCCTGCCTCACCCCTCCCCTCTCCTGACCCCACACCCCAACTCCCTGCCCTGAGCCCCCTGCCGCACCCTTCCTGCACCCTGACCCCCACCGCACCTCTCATCCCTCTTGCACCCCACACCCCAACTCCCTGCCCCGAGCCCCTGCCACACCCCACACCCCTCCTGCACCCCCTGGGGGCAGGGAGGGGGTGGAGTTGGGATGGGGATTTCGGGGAAGGGGTTGGAATAGGGGCAGGGAAGGGGTGGGGCATAATGGAAGGGGTGGAGTGGGGGTGGGGCCAAGGGTGGCTGGGGGGAGGTGTCAGTAATGCGGTCCTCAGGCCAATGTACTAGTCCTCATGTGGCCCTCGTGGTCATTTGAGTTTGAGACCCCTGGCATAGATAATCAACCTCCCTGAGAGGCAGTTGATGGGAAAATTCTCCTGTCAACCTAGTGCAGTCTACACTTAGGTTTAGGTCAGTTTAACATTGTGAATTTTTCACACCCCTGAGCAATGTAGTTATACCAACCTAATTTCCTAGTGTAGACCAGGCTTTAATGTTTCATAGCAGACATAACAAGAGCTTTGATTTTTGGGTAGAATTTTCAAAACATTTAAATGACTTGGGAGCCCAGCCCCAGGTCCCTTCTGAAAATGGAACTTAGGAACCTAAGTCACGTAGATGCTTCCGAAACTTCTAGCCCTCACCATTTCCCTTAACTGAGTTTTCATTCACAAATTGAAGTTGGTGCCTAATATTGCTGATATGTCAATTGTTATCCTCATGTACATACTTGAGTGACACACAAGTTCAAAACATAAAAAACACACTCCTTCCCCCTATCCCAAACACACATTTTTTTCATGATCCTGGATGAGATGTATTGACATCACATCTAAAATTTCTTTAGTTGTAGAGAACTACATAAGCAATATTGGATACCCTCTCTATTTAAAAGGTTTCAGTGTGGGTCTGAATGAAAACGCAGTCATCCTTGATGAAGCAGGAACAAAGTTTTGTACAGCATCTTCATTTTAATGCCTCAAAGGTCAAGAAAAATGGATTTGGTAAGCTGAGGTTGCTAGATAAGAGCATTAAATTGTTTCTTTCCTTTTATTTTCCACTTCACAGCTTCTAGGTACAAACAAATTTCTAAAATACTTTCAAATTAAAAATTATTTATGAAAAATTGTTAAATACAGAATGTTTTTGATATTTTCATTACACTTAATTTTGACTAAACATACAAAACATTTTCAGATTGAAATATCTTACTAGGTTTAAATAAAGTCAAATCAATTTTCCCTAGAGAAGATATCCTGTGTTTTTTAACGATATTATCTGCACAGGATTCTGACTTGTGGGTCTGGTGCTTAGGTAATAAAGGTAATAATTGGAGATATACCAATCTCCTAGAACTGGAAGGGATCTTGAAAGGTCATTGAGTCCAGCCCCCTGCCTTCACTAGCAGGACCAATTTTTGCCCCAGATCCCTAAGTGGCCCCCTCAAGGATTGAACTCACAACCCTGGGTTTAGCAGGCCAATGCTCAAACCACTGAGCTATCCCTCCCCCCTTGCTGTGTGATGGTATCTTCAAAGGAACAGAATTACTGGTAAGAACTCTGAAAGTGCAAATTGGAGTGGCTGGGTCATTACATAAATTGTATCTATTTCCCCATGTTAAGTATCCTCACACCTTTTTGTCAACTGTCTGAAATGGGTCATCTTGATTATCACTACAAAAGTTTTTTTTCTCCTGCTGATAATAGCTCATCTTAATTAATTAGCCTCTTAGAGTTGGTATGGCAAGTTCCAGCTTTTCATGTTCTCTGTATGTATATATATCTTCTTACTGTATGTTCCATTCTATGCATCTGATAAAGTGGGCTGTAGCCCACGAAAGCTTATCATCAAATAAATTTGTTAGTCTCTAAAGTGCCACAAGTACTCCTATTCTTTTTGCGGATACAGATTAACACAGTTGCTACTCTGAAACCTAACATTTGGAGAAGACTATCAGAAGAAAATGTTTAATCTGTTTTTGTTTTATCATTGCACATAGGAAGATGGCGATTCTACTTGACTTTGGACGTTTGGCCTGAGTTCTGATGGAGCTGGATTTTTCTTATGGGAAGTGTTTGAATATTCATGCTGTGAAAGAAGAAAACATCCAATGGCTTCAGAATCTATGACCCCAGAGTCAGCAAAACACTATCAGATAAAAGGGAAAAGGCAGCAGCAGCAGCAGCAAGATAGATCTCTGAACAGTGATGGTGAAGAAGTCTTTGTATTTGAAGCAAATGAAGCTTGGAAGGATTTTCATAGGTCTCTTCTTCACTTCTATGAAGCGGGGGAACTCTGTGATGTTACATTGAAGGTGACAGATAAAACAATTCATTCAATTTTCCCACTACCCACATCTGTTATGTTAATGGTTTGTGAAGCATGCTCTAAAATGTGGTGCAGTTTTAATCATCTCTTGCAAATTATTACAATCCCCTGATTTTTGGGGTATTGTTTAAGGCTGCTTGTGATTCTGTAAACACTGCTGGCAGCTCAAGAATTTCAGGCTGAGGTGCTGAAAATTAAAAAAAAACAACACTTTATTCCAAGAATCCTAATATTCCTAATTCTCTCCTAAAGAACTAAACAAAACAAGTGACCCATGAGAAATGTGGGAATTTACTACACGGGTGTTTAGCAACATTATTCAGTCACTAGCTACTGTTGCATTGTATCCCTTATTCTTCATCTATAACTATAAAGTTCTCTGTGATTAGGACCCCTTTTTATATAGCACAAAACAGCATTAAGTGCTTTAGATAAATATTAAGCGTGGTAGATTAAAAGAGATGGTGGGGTAGTTCCACTCCCTAGATAAGAGGCAATGCCCTAGTGAGAACCTTGGCCCCTATGCCACCCTCAGGTGCTCGGTTTTCTGTCAGGATGGTGTTCCTGGATCCTATTTTGGGGACTCCACATTTTCTATAAGCCTCTGCCTAATGGATATCTGATAAATTTGAAACTCTCTCCTCCTATCCACTTAACTGATGGAAGAGAGAAGGTATAATTCATCCCCATCCAGAGCTTACTATGAAGAGGTGCAGAGGAAAGACATTTCTGCTGCTGTTCTACTCCCACACTCCATTTTGGGGGAAAAGGGATCTGAGGCTGCCCTCTTCTTAATTAATATATTAATTGTCTATTGCCGCCACTGGTAGGAAAGCTAAGAACAGCAGCAGAACGAAAAGACACAATTCTTGACAGTACTTTCGTTGAGTTCTCCAAAGAGTTTACAGTCTAAGACAAGGGTAGGCAACTTATAGGATGCGTGCCAAAGGTGGCACGCAAGCTGATTTTTCAGTGGCACTCACACTGCCCGCGTCCTGGCCACCGATCCAGGGGGCTCTGCATTTTAATTTAATTTTAAATTAAGCTTCTTAAACGTTTTAAAAACCTTATGTACTTTACATACAACGATAGTTTAGTTATATATTATAGACTTATAGAAAGAGACCTTCTAAAAATGTTAAAATGTATTACTGGCATGCAAAACCTTAAATTAGAGTGACTAAATGAAGACTCGGCAAACCACTTCTGAAAGGTTGCGGACCCTTGAACTAAGACATCTCCTATCCTCAGGATGCTGCCGTATGAACAACTCATTGTTGGAAGGCAGTATAGTGGCAGATACATACCAACCCTAACTCTCTCCCCATTTTTTATTCTGCCGTCTGAACACCACCTTCTGGAATAATCTCATTGTTCCGTCCCAATTACCCATCCCCATGTCTCTCTCCTGTCCCCTTTTCTCCTTCTCTCTTCCCCTCCCCCCCTCAATCTGCATATTGTAAATGTTATTTAAAATGCCTTATGCTTACCTCATTATACATTTGTTATCCAATTTTTTGACCGCTTACACATCTACAAAAATGTGATTTGAATTGTATTTTATTGCAGTGGATTGAGTCAATTAAAAAAAATCCAGACAGTTAGCCTGTATCATTTAAGTAGGAGTTTATTTTTAATCACAAGCCAGCTCACCTTAACTGATCTGCAGTGAAGTCATAATCATGTTGAATATCAGTCTATTCTGAAAATGTTTGATATCGCAAATTGAGCCATCTAGCTTCACTGCAGATTCAAGAATAACTAAAGCTGTGAGGAAGTCCTGTTGAAATGCAAATAATTAGCTAACTTTGCTAGAACAAGTATTTAAAACAATCATATTACAAGTAATTGACATCTGAAATACTGAATTTGGAAGCTTTTTTTTGCCCCAAGATAAACTCCTTAAAAATATCACTCCGTCTGAAAATTGTGTAGCTACTAAGGTTGCAATTTTGTAGCTATTACGATCACTAACTGACAAAGGATTAAAGAAAAAAACTCTTTAATTTGTTTACTTTATGCATTTGATAGCATTTCCTGTATAATCTGTTTCCCTCTGAATGGTGTTGGGGCATGCCTTTTTCCAGGCTCTGTAAGACAGTGTATAGTTAAGACCTGAAGCTGCAGTTAACCACCAATAGGCAGATGTGTGCACAGAGAAGGAAGGGAAAGAAAGGCTGGGCCTTTATAGTTAATGTTGTTTTCAGGCCTGCCCAAAGACTAGCTGGAGAGAAGAAAAAAGCCTTTTTTCCTCCAAATTTTAAGTTGCCAATTACCCTTTAATGACATGTGCTCAGAGAATTATCTCACTTTAATCTTACCAGTTCCACATGTATTTCTTCCATAATGCGATTTCAAGAACAGAGGTAGACTTTTTCCTTTAAGGAAAATGTCCTTGGATTTCTCTTTAGCAGAAGGCCTGGGAATATATTAGCCAGAGGACCACTTATGATGTTTTTGAAGTTTGTGCTGTGCTGTGACTCACTGGTGCATGGTTCTTGCACTGATCATAAGTGTATAACCCAGGAATGACAGACTAAGTCAAAGAAGTAAGGGAATAGAGGCTTTTATGTTCAGTACTATAGATTCTAACGAAATACAATTTAAATTTATGTGGCCATTCAGTAGAATCTGTAAACGTGTAAATCCCAACTCATAAGGTTATACAACTGACCTCTGCTTAAGTCAGTGCATAATACTGAGAAATCAAATGCCAAATCTGCTAAAACAGTAACAATGAGTTATTTCAACTAATGAAATACTTATACTAACTGATCAAATATCACAGTGGGCCATAATTCAGAGGAGCAATTTCTTGACATCATAAATGGTCGCTTCTGGAAACAGCTAGACACTCATTATAGCAATGGGACTTAATCTATCACCCCGGTAGGAAATAGGTTGGTTGATGGATTTAACACCATTGACTTAGCACTGTCTGAAGTGGGGGCTAGTTTGACATCGCTATGTATCTCAGGGTATGCCTATACTGTGGCTGGCCTGTGCTAGCTGACTTGGGTTCCAGGGCTCAGGCTGTGGGGCTGTTTAACTGCGGCGTAGATGTCCAGGCTCTAGGACTCTGCGAGGTGGGAGAGTCCCAGACTTTAGGCTGGAGCTAGAATGTCTACACCGCAATTAAACAGCCCTGCAGTGGGGAACCCAAGTCAGCTGGCACTGGCCAGGCATGAGAGTCTAATTGCAGTGTAGACATACTCTTAAGGGGTTGATTTTTCACACCCCTGAAGACATAGCTATGCCGATGCAAGTTCCTGATGTAGACCAGTCCTAATAGCTTCTGGGATTTTGTATTCTTATTCATGGTGTGAAGTCAATTCAGTACCTAGTAGCCCAACTGTCCAGGGTAAAAAGTACCTACGCTGCCACTCCTCTGTCTAAAAGAGTAAAACGCTTGGATGCCGTGTTTACTGCATTTATTTAACATTGTGTGAATTAACTTTCTATTTAATATGTTTCAAAAAATGTAACTTACTGTCTTTCTTTGCTATATGTACTTAGAGGATTTTTTTAATCACTTGTCAAGGATTTTTTAGGGAAAGTCACAAAAATGATTACCGATATGGAACCGCTTCCACATGAGGAGAGATTAAAAAGATTGCAATTGTTCAATTTAGAAAAGAGATGAGGATATAGTAGAGGTCAATAAAACCATGAATGGTAAGGAGAAAGTAAGTAGAGAAGTGTTATTTGCCCCTTCAAATTATGCAAAACTAGAGGTTACTTGATGAAATTAATAAGCAGCAAGTTTAAAATAAACATAAGGAAGTACTGCTTTACACAGCGCACAGTCTACATGTGGAACTTGTTGCCAGGGGATATTGTGAAGGCCAAAAGTATAACTGGGTTCAAAAAAGAATTAAATAAATTCATGGAGGTTAGGTCCATCAATAGCCAAGATGGTCAGAGAAGCAACCGATGGCTCTGGGTTTCCCTAAACTTCCAGCTGCCAGAAGCTGAGACTGCATGACAGAGTCACTAAGTAGATTGCCCTGATCTGTTCATTCCCTCTGTAACATCTGGCACTAACCACTGTCAGAAGACAGGATGCTGGGGTAGATGGGCCATTGATCTGACCCAGGATGGCCATCTGTATGTTCTCTTCTGACTTAACTCTGACCCCCTGCTTTGGGGGGGCGGTCTCTGCTGCTGCCTGATTACATATTCTGGTTCCAAATAAGGTGTGTGGTTGACTCTGAGTTACAAACTGACCAGATTCTACTGCATATCCCTGTTCTACTCATCTGCTAAGCCTTTTCAAACACTGAGGCAAAACTTTCCTCTTGACATCTTTGGGCAGCTCCATATTTGAGTTTATAGGTGATGCTGTAAACAACCTGCTTCCTCAGCACATGTAGAATTTTTTTTTTTGGTTGGAGCCAGTGGTATTTACAGCTACACTCCCTAGCTTGACATGAATCTGTAACTGTGGCTGTCCTAATTTTCTTCAGCCATGTTGTAGATTAATTAAAAATTAATACAAATATGCCCCAACGATTGTAATACAGAGAACTTGTCTCAAAATGAACGCAGACCTCACTGATCAGTCATTACATTATCCGAAATCTTAATAGGCAGCAGGTTTAAAGCAAACAAAAGACCGTTATTTCTTCACACAACGCACAGTCAACCTGTGGAACTCTTTGCCAGAGGATGTTGTAAAGGCCAAGGCTATAACAGGGTTCAAAAAAGAACTAGATAAATTCACGGAGGATAGGTCCATCGATGGCTATTAGCGAGGATGGGCAGGGATGGTGTCCCTAGCCCCTGTTTGCCACACGCTAAGAATGAGCAACAGGGGATGGATAACTTGATGATTACCTATTTTGTTCATTCCTTCTGGGGCACTTGGCATTGACCACTGTCGGAAGATACGATACCGGGCTAGATGGACCTTTGATCTGATCTGACCCAGTATGGCCACTCATGTAATCTCGTCCACCTTATATTTCTTGATAGTAAAGCTTTTTTGGTTCCATTAGATAGTTGAAGCTGGTAGACTATTAAAAGGCTAGCTAATGGAGCAGAAGGGACAAAACCATTAATGTTTGAATTGGAATAGATAGAACTAGGCAAGTATGATTGACATTTTTACATTGGTTTATGTGGAATAACATCAATTAAAGACTCAGTTATGGTTGATAGACTGGTCAAATTTAAGATGAGCTGTTTGGAAGTTGTATAGTACTTATATAGCTATATATTCTTCTAAGTGATTGTATTTCAGTACACTTCCCCTAACATTACCTTGAAGTGTAGACTAATTCAAACTCGTAACTTTAAATAAAATAATTCGATGTCCCAAATATTTTTACATTATGAAAATATTAAACCTTTGCATTTTTCTTTTTAAAAATATGGCCTTCAGTTTTGTAGCTCCGTATGGAGGGTTATGAAGCAAAGGTTACCCCAAGTGGATGAATCGCCCCCTCCTCCCCCTTCCCCGATCATTCTAGAAAAGGGAGATTTTTTTTCTTCAATTTTTTTTATGCATAATTTATTTTATACAAAAAAGGCAACACTAACATCTCATACAATCAGACTTCATTTTAAATGAACATGCTAATGGTCCTAGTCCTGCAGTTAGATCTTCGTGGGTAGATCCCTACTCCTGGAGCTTTATATGGGCACAGAGCCTACTGGACATACATATCTCATTGCAAGATTGGGGGTCTATAATTAGAGTCCTACCAAATTCACTGCCATGAAAAATGCATCACGGACCAAGAAATCAAATCTCCCACTGTGAACTCTGGTCTTTTGTGTGCTTTTACCCTATATTATACAGATTCCATGTGGGAAACCAGTGTTTCTCAAACTGGGGGTTCTAACCCAAAAGGGAGTTGCAGGGGGGTTGCAAGGTTATTTTAGGGGAGCTGCCCTTTTGCGCTGCCTTCAGAACTGGATGGCTGGAGAGTGGCAGCTGGTGGCCAGGCGCCCAGCTCTGAAGGCGGCGCCCTGCTAGCAGTAGCACAGAAGTAAGCGTGGCAATACCATACCATGGCATCCTTACTTCTGCGCCGCTGCCTTCAGAGCTGGGTGGCTAGAGAGTGGCAGCTGGTGGCCAGGCGCCCAGCTCTGAAGGCGGCGCCCTGCTAGCAGTAGCACAGATGTAAGCGTGGCAATACCATACCATGGCATCCTTACTTCTGCGCCGCTGCCTTCAGAGCTGGGTGGCTAGAGAGTGATGGATGCTGACTGAGGGCCCAGCTCTGCAGGCAGCGGCGCAGAAGTAAAGGTGGCAATAACATACCATGCCATCCTTCTGTGCTGCTGCTGGCGGCGGCTCTGCCTTCAGAGCTTGGCTCTTGGCCAGCAGCCGCCATTCTCCAGCTGCCCGGCTCTGAAGGCAGTGCCGCTGCCAGCAGCAGTGCAGAAAGGTAGCAACCCGCCCCCCCAAAAAAACCTTGCAACCGCCCACCCCCAGCTCCTTTTTGGGTCAAGACCCCTACAATTACAACACGGGGAAGTTTCAGATTTAAATAGCTGAAATCATGAAATTTATTATTTTTAAAAATCCCATGACTGAAATTGGCCAAAATGGACCCTGAATTTGGCAGGGCCCTATTTATAATGGTAACTGACTTCACTGCAATAAATTTGTTTATTAAATAAATCAGTGATTTCACAAATGCTGTTAATACTGAACAAGGAATAATTCAATGGACAACTTAGATTTGAGTAAGTTTCTATATTAGTCCAAAAGTGTTTTATATCAGAGGCATTTTGCCATTTTAAATGGCCACTGTATTTGTGAAAGTCATTTGTAGACACTTCTGTAACTTCACGTTCAACTAAAGCAAAATATGTGAAATCTACAATAATTTACAACAAAGTGGGCATTAGTTGTCTGATGTACAAGAGAAAATATACAAAAACTATGTATGGGGGTGTCTTTTTAGAAATGTGCAATCCGCATGTTGTATGTTTTTTAAAAACGTGCAAATACTTCATGAATATTTGAATGCATTCTATAAATCCAAATACAGTGTATTTTATGGATATTGATGTAATATCAACTTCATATTTACCTGGCATATTTTCAGTGAATTCATATAACAATTTAATGTTGTCATTGATCTGACATGAGGTAGCATAAATCACAAGCTGTATTTCCTGCCAGGATGTGGTGCTGAACACAAATGTTGGGTCTAGAATTAATAATTTAATACAGTCTTCTGAAAAGGAAACCAGCTAAACAATGATCAGTGCTGAACTGAAGTATAATACTTTGAAGACTGTATGATTTTGTAGAAATTAGTTTTAAATTGGCTTTTCTGATTACTAAATATAAAAATAAGGAAATCAATGTGTTTAAGAAAGGAGGGATGTTAGTTGAGAGGCTGAACCATGAACACTGACTAGAAGATTAACTGTTATTTTTGGTAAATCACATGAGACAGCTGTGAAAGGCTTATGTAGCTCTCAAATGTAGTATTAGTGGTACACCACAAACAGGGCATAGATTGTTCATTTCCCTTATAGCACATTTTAGCCAATTAAAAACCTGTCTGGAGAATTAAATGTACATTAAGGCTTAAGTTATAAGAGGGGAAACAGTACAGAACTATTTTTTCCCCGATTCATTGATTTGAAAGGATGAAGAACCTTCATTCAAGAAAACTACAGAACACCAATTCACAGTGCTGCAGTGTAACATTTAAAGACCATATCTTAAGGTTTTCTTTAATTTGCACATGTGATGTCTCAATGAACCAAATGCTTGTGTTGAAACTAAGGTTTTGGTTCACCTTGGACAAACATGGAGAAACGTCTTTTAAAAAGGAGCCATTCTCGTGGTGGCTTAACAGGAAGATACTATGCCTATAAGATGGAAAAACAAATATTTAAGAAATTTGAGCTGTATTTATTATTTTGAGACTGTGGTAGCTTTATAAACTACTTCACCTTTGCTTTCTTCATCTGTGGAGTAAATGGGACTCCTTGAATGGAACTGTAGCTCTGCAGGTCAGAAGTGCTCAAATACTTACTTTGCTGGTTTCATATATTTAACTCTTATATAGAACTGTTTGTGCTTGCCAGTGCCTGAGGACACTGAGCACAGTATCTCCTCCCTTCTCCCTACAGAAAAAACAGAGCAGATTTTTCTCCTCCTATCTTGGTAAATAACATTTTAGTTATTGGCTTGGCTGTACAATAGAACAGTAGCGAATGTTATGCTGTCAGGAGAGTAACTTTTATACATTGTGGCTGAGCAATTTTTATACATTGTGGCTCCCCTAAGGTTTGTGTTGATAATGGGCAAATTCCTGTACAAAAATAGATCCTCCTTTCAAAACATGTGGAGCATTACTCGGCCTCAAACTGCACAAACAGAATACAATTTCTGTTGTCATCTAATACAGGGGTTCTCAACCTTTTTCTTTCTGAGCCCTTGCTCCCTCTCCCCTCCAACATGCTGTAAAAACTCCACAACCCACCAGGGCCCCAACAGCTGTTTTTCTGCAAATAAAAGCCAGGGCCGGCATTAGAAGGCAGCAAGCAGGGCAGTTGCCTGTAGACCCATGCCACCGGGGGCCCCACAAAGCTATGTTTGTCAGGCTTCAGCTTCAGCCACAGGTGGCGGAGCTCAGGGCCCCGGGCTTCAACCCTGCACAGCGTGGCTTTGGCTTTCTGCAAAGCCCAGCGAGTCTAACACTGGCCCTGCTTGTGGCCCCCAGACTCCTGGTTGAGAACTGCTGCTCTAATACTCCATTTACTTGAACTCAATTTCAAATTCAGCTCACAGCAAAAAGATCAGCCTTTTGCAGCAGATTCAAACGGGGCTGTGGTTGGAGGTTTGTCAGGAAGGCGGCTTCTGCTGTGTCTGAGGTTGGCATGGCACAGAAGAGGCAGCAGAGGCCTGGAGGGGGCAAGCCCTTCCATTCCTGATGTAAAACTGTCGTATTTCCATTGAAGTTAAGAGCTATGACAGTTGGCACCAGTGAAGGATCTGCCCCCTGATATTTTTGAGAGGAGGAAGTAATCCATGGTCCGCTTCCCTATACCCCCCCACCACACACCTGCTTCTGGAGAAGAGTTGATACCTGCCTCTTTCCTCAATCTTGTAGTATCCATGAGAGAGGGACAAGAAAGTTACTACCATTGCCAGTCTACAGTCTGTATATCTTGTTTTCCTTAGTGTGGCTGCCACTGACCCATACTAGCGAAGACTGTTTATTTCATATGCACTTTAAGTTTGTGTGTAAGCTAAGATAAACCAGTGATCTCCTCTTTAATCCCCAGACTTCTATCTGAATTGTGTTTTCTTAAGGGAATTCCAGTTCTGTGTTATCTTTTAAAAAGGTCCTGTGTGGAGGGAGGTTTATATAATAGGAATAATAGATATTATTGGGGACCTGAACTAGGGATTGGCTGTTGCCTTGTCCTGCTCTTGTGAATTAAAAGGTCAGATGTCTAAACTGAAATCTGGCCTTCTGGTTTTTTATGCAGCTGGTTAAATGACAAAAATAAGCGACTAGAGGAATTCAGTTTTTTACCAAGCATGCACCACAACATTACATGACAGTCCAAGATTCCAATCTCAGCTATAATGTATATAATTTCTTTAAAGCCAAAAAACCAGAGTTTCCATTTAAACAGTCTTTTTTTTTTTCCCTGACAGGTTGGTTCAAAGCTAATCTCTTGCCACAAGTTGGTTCTGGCTTGTGTTATCCCTTACTTCAGAGCTATGTTTCTCTCTGAAATGGCTGAGGCAAAACAGACATTGATTGAGATCAGGGACTTTGATGGAGATGCAATAGAAGATTTGGTGAAGTTTGTCTATTCCTCCCGGCTTACATTGACTGTCGATAATGTCCAGCCTCTCTTATATGCAGCCTGCATTCTTCAGGTGGAGCTAGTAGCAAAAGCTTGCTGTGAATATATGAAACTACACTTTCATCCCTCAAACTGCCTGGCAGTGAGGGCCTTTGCAGAAAGTCACAACCGGATTGACTTGATGGACATGGCTGACCGATATGCTTGTGAACACTTTACTGAAGTGGTGGAATGTGAGGACTTTGTGAGTATGTCACCTCAGCACCTCCATAAACTCTTATCTTCCAGTGATCTGAACATAGAGAATGAGAAGCAGGTTTATAGTGCTGCTATCAAGTGGCTACTTGCTAATCCACAGCATCATACTTCATGGTTGGATGAAATACTTGCTCAGGTAGGGAAAAGATTGGGGTGTATGCACAGATTGGAGCATATTTTCCTATAACACGCAGAGATGAAGCCATCCATTTTGTTTATAGTAGAAAATATATATAGTAGAAAAAAGAGCATGGAAAACAAAGACAAAAGATGCAAGGTATTTCTTTCCCTGTCAAAACTCATAATTGATTTAGTTTTGTGTTGGATAATCTTTTTCAATTTAATATTCAGCCTTTACTAAACAAGACATTTTCCCCTGGTACAACAATCTGTCACAAATGTATGTTTTCTTCTGCTTAGAATAGAACCAATTCTGATCTGTCCTTGGCTACCAGAAAAGGAAATCACATTCTTTACCAGTTTCTGAAAAGAAAAATTTTACCTTTGTGATTGAACTTCATGCTAATCAGAAATAACACAAACCAGTATCTGCTCTGGAGAGGGAAAGCTTTAAAAATGCATACATAGTCAAATAGAGAACATACAGTCAGCACTACTTAATGCATGTGGCAATACTAAATTTGGGTGGGGAGGGGGAAGGGAAGGGGAGAGGGAATGATTTCTTTGGTGATAAGTATTTATCCTGACACAAAGCCGAGACAGTCAGAAGTTCTATTAAAACATTGTATGCTTCCTACATTTGAAGACAAGACTGGAAAACCTACCTACACCTAGTCAGAAATCAGTTTGCCTAATTAAATATGTCCCCATGGTGCCCAAATTAACATCTTCCCACTGCAATGCATCTATACTACCCCCACATCTCCACAGTCCAGTCTCTTCTGCTAGTTAGGCTAATAGTCTTGAACGCCCTCGGCTAATCTGGCACCAAAGATTTGGTCTATGCTTTGGCTAGTCTGTGTACTGCTATATTTCTAGTCCTTTCTGCTGCCTTGTCTGCTCTGCACTGCCTCTGGGGTCTCTGCCATTTAGCTCTCAACATTCTTTGACCTATACTGTCAGGCGAGATGTACACTAGAAAAGGTTTGCTAGTATTGCTAGCAAATTCTCCTAGTATAGAAAAATGTATACCAGTAAAAAAGCGCCATAGCTTATAGTGGTTCCCCAATGAAGTAAGCTATCCTAGCAAAAGCACTCTTTTGCTGATGTAAATGTTAACATTAGGGCTTTTGATGACTTAGAAGTGTTGTTAAACCCCCTCATCCTTATTTGACAATGGTATATCAGCAAAAGTATAGACCTGGCCTGAGTCACCTGGAGAAAGAAGGAAAGTATGCAGCAGTACTTCTGGCACTACCTGGTGTAAGTACTATTATATTGCAAGCAGTTAAGGTGCCACTTAGCCCATTCACCCTGGAGTGAGCAAGTGGATTTTCTAAGCCCTGCCTAGAAGCAAACTACTTTTTTATATAAGGAATTTAGTCAAGTGAGGATACGTCTACACTTGCAGCAGCACATAGCGTGGAGACATTGCATGCCCAGCTAGCATGCGTATAAATACTAAACTGTGAGGCACAGCTTGTGTGACTAGAGTAGAGTGTCTTTCACACCTGCACCCTTGGGTATATACCCTACAGGGCTCTCTACGTGCCCAAGCAGTACCTCTCATATGTACACTGCTATTTTTAGGGTAGTATCCTGCTGCCTCCCCCCTGCCAGGGCCTTTTTGTGCTGCTGGAGTCTTTGGGTATATCTACATTGCAAAAAATTAAACCCGACAGCAGCAAGTCTGAGCCTGGGTCAGCTGACTCAGGCTCATGCAACAGGGCTAAAAATAGCACTGTAGACAGTCGAGCTCAGGCTGGAGCCCGGGAGCCAAGATCCTCTTCCGTCGCTGGGTTTCAGAGTCCGGACTCCATCCTGAGCCCAAATGTTTATACTCCTATTTTTAGCCCCGTAGCACAAGCCCCATGAGCCCAAGTCAGTTGACACAAGCTCTGAGACTTGCTGTTGCAGGTCTTTTTGAAGTGTAGATATACCCTTTCATTGCAGCGGGGAAAGGCTTCAGCAGCTTCCTTTGCTGTGCGTAACTACAAACCACGAGTGTGGATGCAACCTGCTTTTCACTGCTGCATATAGCTACATGTACCCTGCAGGTGTAAACAAGGTCTGAAAGAAGTGTTCCTTCTTTCTCCCCAGAAAGAATAAAGTTATATTTGAATGGACTTTTATTACTCCTTTCACTGAAGGGTGTTTTTTGAACTTAAAAGTTACACAACTATACTCCTGACTGCCATATTAGTCATTGGATCTAGGGCTCAACGTCAAGAGTAGCTGAACTGTGTATATTCCCGTCAGGTACGTCTGCCTTTGTTGCCCATTTGTTTCCTTATGGGCGTTGTGGCAAAAGAAGAGATCATCAAGCAGAATCTAAAATGTAGAGATTTACTGGATGAAGCAAGAAACTACCACCTTCATCTGAGCAGCAGGGCAGTGCCAGACTTTGAGTATTCCATCCGCACAACACCAAGGAATGAGACTGCTGGTAATTAAATGGGGATCTGATTTTTCTGTGCTGAGGAAGAGTGTTGGGGATCTGTGTAGGGATAGGTAGTGCAGAGTAAATTGTTTGATCTAATTAATGTTTCAAGAAGAAGTGTGTAGGTGCAGTGCATGGCTTTTAGCACCAATTTTACTTAAATTCGCTTAAAATACTAGTTTAACTAGATTCAATATAAATATTCAAGGCAAGGCTTGCAGAAAGTATATTAATGTGCTAGGAACTGTACAGGAAACCAAAGATACTCAAGCCCTACAAAGTTTACTTCGTGGGGGAGAAAAACATATAGCTCCTTTTGAACAATTAATTGACCCCAAAGCAGCGAGTTGCCTTTTACAAAGTGCTCTGAGTTATGCAGATTAGACTGCAAAATCTGATCTAGAAATCCAATTAGATGTAATAGAAGAAATATGGTTCTCTCTCCTGTCAAATAATAACTGAAGTGACTAAAGTCCCATTATGTTTTTGGAGACTGTGATTAGCAGTCTGTGTAATAACATTGACAGTCACATTTTGCATGCTAAAATTGCATGGTTCTTGCCAGATGAAAGGTGAGGTCATTGCCACCAATGCAGAAGTGTAGCTGTATTGAATGTGACCCAAGAAGGAGGAGAAAAAAGGGCTCGTCGTCAGTTAATTTTGTAATGCTAATCCATTCTCAGTAAAAATATTGCCCATGTTTTGTTGGCTGATCATTCAGAGACCAATATTTACTCTTTATATGTTCTCCTTCAGGTGTGTTATTTTGTGTTGGTGGTCGAGGTGGATCAGGTGACCCATTTCGCAGCATTGAATGCTACTCTATAAACAAAAACAACTGGTTCTTTGGTCCTGAAATGAACAGCAGGAGAAGACATGTGGGTGTAATCTCTGTGGGAGGTTAGTAACAACATAACCTTGTACCAATGTCCATTTTTTTTCTTTTGCAGTAACTTAATTGTTCAGTTATTTTACCCACCATACTAAACAATAAGAAAAGCCTGTCCTATATCATGGCTAAATTACTTGATGCATTTCAGTTTACTAAAGAGCTATTTTTCAGGTCTGAAAACATTCCTGTGTTGTTATAGCACCAATCTGAGAACACATTTGTTGCAGTGAGACCACTGCTCACTGTCCATAGCCTCTGGCTCATTACATATAGTAGTGTATGGTTTCATTTTTCTTTTTTCTCAGAGAAGCATAGTGTGAGCATATAACTGTAAGCCAGTTTTCCTGAGTTCTGAAACTGACTTCCTTGCATTTGGGCAAATCAAGTAGCCCATAATTTTCCAAGACTGCCACTAGTTTTGGTAACTCAAGAGTGCTCAGCTTGATACTTAGAGCCAAGTTTCCAGAGCTGCTGAGAACCCACAACTGTTGAGTTCCTCTTCCCCCCATATGTTACGTTCCTGCAACAGAATCAATAGAAAACAGTTTTTCAGATAGCATACATTGCTTTGTGCCTCCAGATATTAAACTACTTTATACAAAGTAGTTTGGTATTTTGTTTAGAGGCTGAAAAATTCAGCCACCTTGTGGCACGTTGCTTTTAATATGAAAAGGGAAGACCTCAGATTAAGATATTAAAATGTCCTATAAAAACAGCTGTTAATGTAAATCTCTGACATAGTCTGTGTATATTCTTATGACAGATTCTTAACCTTCAAATCTAATTCTTGCAATTGAAAAGTGTGCTGCTATATTGGAAATAGGGTTGTGCCTGTATGTTTCACACTGTTTGTGGTGATCTTGTGTATCTGGAAACCAAAGTGTTGCCTACCAAATCAAAATGCTTCTCTGTTCTTCAGGTAAAGTCTATGCAGTAGGTGGGCATGATGGAAATGAACATTTAGGCAGCATGGAAATGTTTGATCCTGTCACTAATAAGTGGATGATGAAAGCATCAATGAACACCAAGAGGTAAATCTCCCTTAAACAAAAAAGGAGCAAATTATTTTAGAAAATAATCTAGAAGTTATTGCGGTCTAGGTTTTTATCCGCCCCTTTGTACATACCATTTAAAAAAAAATTCTTAGGGTTGAAACAGTCAGGCTCAGCTCAGTTGGGGGACTCAGACAGTTCTTAGGTTTTTGGTTGTTCTGGATTTACGAATACAAGCTGGTTGCTCTTGTGGTCAGCTGCTGCCTATTTTCTTTTGCTTGGGTGTGGGTTTGAAATTGACAAAAATCTTGTTTGACATTATTGCCAATTTTAATCTTTCACTAGCTATAGAAAAGATCACCTTTGATCATTACTTGCGTACACATTCTGTATTGATTATGTCCTGTATAACAGTATACCAAGATTTCAATGCAGGGTTGTGTTGTGGAGTATTCATAATGCTATTTGGCCCCCAATCCCCCAAAAAATCATTAACACTTATTTGTATATTCCTACTGGAATAGTGTAACACTTTAAAGTGCAGACAGGCAAAAATAAAGTGTGCCTTAGTGTGTAATGAAATGAATCTCATATGCACATTAGAGCATTACTGGCGATGTAAAATGTATAATCTTCCTTTACATCAGTCTCCAAGTACTGTATTGTTTGTAAACTTAATAAAAAGCAGATTGGATTTCCCTAATTACTTAGTAGTTGTAACATTGGATCAAGGGAAATGTTATCAGACATACTACCCAAAAAGCAGACTGCAAATAAAATGTGCATAAAGATAAAATATTTAGTAATTTTTTTCATATAAACCTCTCCCTGCTAGTTGCAACTAGCTTACTTTCATTTCCTCAGCATATTTCTTTTGGTTTTCTGAGTTAACTGTGGATAAAAATACCTAAATGTTCTGGTGTAGGAGTCTAAGAGTGCATATTGCTTTTTGAGAGAGACATGCAGAAGCCACAAGCTTAATTAGATATAAAACTGCTATTTTACACTTTTCAGTGAGAATTTTTCAAACTGCTTTAATTGAGGTTTTTCTTCTTACTGTATCTCTATTAAAAACCACCACCCATAGTTTTACTTTAAACCTCCATAACCTGTTGCAGTCTAAAGAACATATTTTTCTAAAAAAATTTAAGACTTCTATAAGAAGCTTACACTTAATGGGTGGAGTGAAGTACTGGGGCATGTCTGAGTCCTGAAACATTCAGCTAGTGTGACTTAACCAGTAAAGCACAAAGCCACTTCGAAAGAACCAAGAATCTGGGTCATCAACTTGCTTCTCTGATAGGTAACAGAAAATACTGTTAAGGCTCAGATAAGCTTTTGTGGCACCTCCTGTGAAGCACAGTGGTAAGTGGAGTGGTTACTGTACTGTGTCTTAGCCACTGTGGTGCAACCTGGAGAAGCAGTTGCAAGATCACAGGACCTTCCGTTGTGGGGAGAAAATAATCATTTTCTTCTGTCTTGAGGCACTATCAGCTCCAGTGGTATTTCTCATTTTAAATATAGGGAATCTCTCAAACAAGGAGAATCTTTCAAAATGCAAGAAGCACTGGTCTAAAATAATCCTGTTAGCTAACCAATCAATTTTCATATTACTGACTATCTACATAGTGAAGAACTGTTGCCAGTCAGTTGGATTGGCTACTATACTAATTTCCTCTATATTTACTATAGGAAATCCCTAGAATGGTGCAATACTATACATTTTTTCAAAAGGGATTGTCTTCCTGTGTTGGGTATAAAGTGTCTAGTGTATTGTGGGTGCTACTGTATACAAATAAGTACAAAGGTAAAGTTTCATTATCCAAGATATTATCCTAACGGGTAAGTTTAAGGGTAACCACTGTCTACCATCTCTTTAGCCAATTTAAGATCAATTACTTTGTGCATAACTTTAAACTGTATACGTCAAGAACTCTCACCTAGACTTTAGATCAGTGCTAAGGTTGATCACATTTAATTTACATACTTATCTGCCCATTCTGTCCTCTTTAGCCACTTACCAAAAAAAAAAGTGACAGTCAAATTCTGTCAGTGGTTTGATTAGTTCTGTTTGCTTGCGCATTAACTGTTTCCTTCGCTTCTCCAAAGAATGGATCAGGTTCTCTGTTCCACTCAGTGCAGCAGAGAAAGGGGGTTGACAGGGAACCAGTTAATATCCCGATTCTCAGCACTGTTCCAGATTGAGGCATCCTGGCTTCTCTTACTTGAACCTGCTGGGGAGTTACAGCTGTCTCTGCTTCCAGGGAGTAAAACAGGAAAGAGAATCTGATTCTAAACATTTTTTGAGTCACTTTTTATTTCACAATTGAACAAAAAAGTTCCATTTCCCCATAAGTGGCAGTGCCTGGATGTTTGTTTGTAACTAGAAATTCCAAATCTGCTTTCTGTACTCCTGTGTGGCAACAGTTTTGGATTTTAAAGCAAGATGGTGGTTTTAAATAGATCAGTTAGCTTTCATAGGTAACTGTTCTACATGTGACAGTGTAGTTGTCAGACTAGTCGTGATTCAAAAGCCAAGGACAGAAACTGTAATTCAAGAACGAACCTTTTGGATTTGATCTACTGCATAAGAAAGTAACTGAAAAAAGTGAGGAATAGTGCTGAAGCACTCTACAGCTACACCACAGCAACAGCTAACCTATGATTCATGCAGTTATATACTTACTAACTGGTAGCACAAACTCTTCTGTTCATAGAATCCCATTGCCTTTTTTTTTAAAACAATAATTTGCTTTACATTGCAGTGGATTAAATCCTAAATATTGCCTTGGTTCCAACATTGGTTTTTGGATTGTGTGATTAGATTGTATCTGAAAAGATAGCTGCTTGCCATAAATTAAGATCAGCTAGCTTTTCTAGTTAAAATAACACTAATTTACTTGTAGTGGGACTCTGGATGAGGGCAGGGCTCTGTTCTAGGGGATCCTGAGGCAGGTTCAGCCCCTTAGAGTAGGTACATCCTCTGAAAATGAACGACTCTACTTATGAAGCTGCTATTGCACCAACAGTCAACTTGCTACAGTTATTGATCAAAGAACTTTAAGTTCCTTCATTTAGCTTTTGGTTTGCATTACACTTTATTTCCCATATTTTGAAACAGTTGCCAGTCAGAGAAAATTGCACTTGGTCTAACTGTCTTTTCCTAGTACCTTCAAGGATATACTCAAGTGCTGATGCTTTGATTTTATTAGGAGAGGAATTGCTCTAGCCTCCCTTGGTGGACCCATTTATGCCATCGGAGGGTTAGATGACAACACTTGCTTCAGTGATGTGGAGAGATATGACATTGAATCTGATCGATGGAGTGGAGTAGCGTCAATGAATACTCCCAGAGGAGGAGTTGGCTCAGTGGCCCTTGTGGTAAGTTAATGCTTCCTTCCAAGTCAGTATTGAAACAATGCCTTGCTTGGCATGAGGAGGCATTGTACTAGTGCAGGGGATTCTCTTTCAAATAAGACTTAAAATTGAGGCACTGGCCACTTATTCAAATAAGTACTGTACTGATCCTCTGATCAGTAGATTGGCACTTCCACAACAACCCTTCAATTATGGCCAAAAAGAAAAGACAAGGTTATGGATATCATTTTAAGAGTCAGATTTGTCATGGCTGCTGCGTTAAACAGACTGTGCCTGATTGACCACTCACTTCCATCTTTGTTGCATAATGGATGGAATAGTCTACCAAATAGGATTTCTTCACCAACTCGGCCGCAGGTAGCATTTTATACCAACATAAATAACTACACAATGTGCAGAGCATTGGAAAAAGCAGGTCCGCTACAATTTTGTAACAGTTCCAAAGCACTTCACACTTCATAAATACTGAAATAATTTCACTCACCAATGAAATTTAGCCTGCAATATGGCATCTTTATTAACAGTACATAGCAACAGTTGAAGACATGAAATAAATACTATTTCCAGTTAAGAAAGCAGATGGATTTAGGTAGGCAAAATGTAACACTGAATGAATGATACAATGTGACACTTGGGAGAAGTGCTAAAATGTAACTTTGAAAACAGTAGGAAAAAAAGTCCATGTATTACTTCAGATATCCCTCATATTCAAACGTTTGGTTTAAAAAAAAAAAATACTAGCAGCGCTGGTAAATCAGTCACTGTTTGCCCAGGGGAAAAATAAATGTCTTCCAGGGAGTTGTTTAGAGAAAAATAGTGGAGAGGTAAATTGTGAAATAAATTTACTTGGCTGTATTTTTAATTTCTTGGTCATGATTGTAATACAAGCATTCTGTACGGTACAAATATGTGATCCTTGGGATGGACGGCCATTCTAGGATCAGTGTATATTCCTAAACAATCACTGCTCATTTAAAAAAAATCACTGACAAGGAGCTGGGTGATGCAGTGTGATGTTGAATTTTACTACAAAAGTACTATTGACCTTTCATATGAAAGGCTAGCTCTGTGCATGAAACGTCTCTGCTCAATCTTCTTTCAGAACTACGTGTATGCTGTTGGTGGCAATGATGGTGTAGCCTCTCTCTCCAGCGTAGAGAGATATGACCCCCATCTGGATAAGTGGATAGAAGTGAAAGAGATGGGTCAACGAAGAGCAGGCAATGGGGTTAGTGAACTCCATGGTTGTTTATATGTTGTAGGTGAGTAGGAGTGTTCCTTCCTAACTGATAGAAGAGATGCTTTGTCCTATAAAAATATGGATTATGTCTGAGAATGAAGCTGTTTCAACATAAAAAATGCTGTGTTATAATGTATAGAAAGTTAAAAATCTAAGTGTGTTATAAACTTTTAAGCACCTTCTAGGAGAAGTAAAGATACTCATGCATCTTGGTAGACCAAAAAATTGACCTGCTCTGTCCTGATTCTGGCTCCATCTCTAATCCCTTGCCTTAAAATCAGGTCAGCAGAGGCTGGAATGCTATTGCTATAAATGAGATTCTTTTGGCTGCTAGCAAGATACCCTCTCCAAGGGCTGGCAGCTTTCGGGTGAAAGTCGCAATCTTTTGTCAGTCAGAGCCTACTGCAATGCTTATTCCTTTCCACCAGCATTTATAAATAGGCAGGGGGGGGGGGAAGTGTCAGGATGAAGAAGTGGAAGTGTGATATGAGTAAGTCCCATGGGGGTTAGATTTATTCTACTGCGATTAAGATGTATGTGATTTAGCTGGATCGGGGGCAGCTTGAGTCTGAGACTAGGTGGCCTTTGAGCATTAAATAAATCTACATTGTCCTATTGGTTTGAGCATTGGCCTGCTAAACCCAGGGTTGTGAGTTCAATCCTTGAGGGGACCACTTAGGGATCTGGGGCAAAAATTGGTCCTGCTAGTGAAGGCAGGGGGCTGGACTAGATGACCTTTCAAGGTCTCTTCTGGTTCTAGGAGATTGGTATATCTCCAATTATTAAGGTGGAGGGATAGTTCAGTGGTTTGAGCATTGGCCTGCTAAACCCAGGGTTGTGAGTTCAATCCTTGAGGAGGCCACTTAGGAATCTGGGGCAAAATCAGTATTTGATCCTGCTAGTGAAGGCAGGGGGCTGGACTTGATGACCTTTCAAGGTCACTTCCAGCTCTAGGAGATTGGTATATCTCCTTTATTACCTTTAATTTTTTCAGTTCAGACACACAATGTTTATCCAGTGCTCTAAGCCCCTTGACCAGTCATTAAAGCTAGTCAGTGCTTCCCAGTGGTAGAGATGAGTTGTGCAATTTTCAGTGCATTTCACAATATACCATGCGCAGTTACAAAATGTGTGCTCACTGGGTTTCCTGGAAATTTAAAAGCAAAGCTTTCATTTAAGACTGTGGTGTGATCTTAATTAATACCAGATTCATTGCAGTGATTTTTACATCTACTCTTTAGAAAATATAGAAGTAGATCCATAGTATAATTTCCCCTTTAAAAATAGGCCCTGAGATGTGTGTTCATATCACACACCTTTTCATTTGTTCACTGTGCCTGAGTTCAGTAGTTTCTTTAGATTTATAGACTTTATAACTTTTCTTTACTGTTTCACATTGAGTTCTGTTTTCCAAACTATACCTAATTTGTTTAATTGTGCAGGCATACCGTAGAATTGCAATATGAATCACAGAATCATCAACTAAATTAAATTTTACATAATCTTAACTGGCTCTAGTTTTAATCTTTAACTTTGTCAGGGAGATTTTAAAAATGACCTCGCTAACAGATTCTTTATAGCCTTCTCTTTAAAACGTAGGATCCCCTCCCCCCCCCTTTTTTTTGAAAGTCACACCTTTGTAGTGTATAGTATTTGGAAGGTGGTAGAAAAGGGTATGTGGTGTAGTTTTAAAGTTGCCGTGGCACTTATAGAAGCAATACAACTATGGAAGAAACCCAGCTGAGTAATTCAGTACCGATGTTCAGAGATGCATACGGGGTACAGCTTCATGACTGCTTTCAGTTAGTTGACAATATGCTATCATCTGCAGGGATCTAAAGCAGATTGCAGCACTTACTGCAAAAAAAAATTTTCTGGCACGTTATGAAATGTTGACTAGCTTGAATAGTCTGCAAAAAAAAACAAAACAGCCAGCACATTCCTTAAGTAGAAAGCTCAGGCATGACTACAGGATTGTATGCACGTAAACGTACAGTTGGAGAAACCAAAACATCCAGAAGGCTCAGTAAGTCTTTATGGTATGGATTAACCAAAATAACATGGTGAAATTTGTAGTGCATAGAGATGAGTCTCTGGGTAATTACAGCAGGTGCTGTTGGGATTCCTTTATGGCTTAGTTTCATTGCATATTGACATTTCACTCTTCATGTTTTCCATTTGGTTATTAAGTACTTACGTGCATTAAGTATTTTAATGCACTCTTCTGTGAGTGGGTTTACTCTTTTCTTCCTTTGTCTCTAGAAAAGCCAATGTGCTTGTTCACTGCTTGCTCATTTTCATTGTACATATTGGTATTCTTTATAGAATAGGAAATATTCTCATCCAGAGTAAGTCTAGCCCCATTTTATTCTGAGAATTACTATATGCATGTGCTGAGGAAACAAGCACAAGGACTCTCAACAATCTTTGGGGAGAAGTTAAAGACAAAGAGCAAGAGGTGGTCTTATGATCACTGATGTAACAGCCTAAAATTAAAGCACCTCCCACTTCCTTTAACTTTTACACCTCTGAAGACTTAAGCCACACACTACTACCTCAATATTGATTTTAGTACTTAAGGTCAGGTGGCCATTGTACAGCCAACCAATTAAGTATTATGCAGTCTAAATACTGGACTCCAGCATTACTAAAATCTCCCTACTAACAAACAGTAATGTAATGTCTTTCTTTGTAGGTGGCTTTGATGACAACTCTCCATTGAGCTCTGTTGAAAGGTTTGATCCTCGCAATAACAAGTGGGAGTATGTAGCAGAACTTACAACCCCCAGGGGTGGAGTTGGCATAGCAACGCTAATGGGTAAAATTTTTGCAGTTGGTGGTCATAATGGCAATGCATACCTGAACACAGTGGAAGCCTTTGATCCAGTGATGAACAGGTAATTCTGAGTTAGATGAAGATAGGTGATGATGGCTTCATGTATACAGTATAGAATCACAGTGGCCTGACAACTGAAGGGTATTTAATGGAAATGATAGACATGTCAAATTACCTGAAAGGGTATTTTTAAAAGTGCTGTCTTGTATGGACTATGTTCATACATCCAACAAAAAATACTTAATCTAGTTACATTAATGGGTATAAAATAATTGAGTTTTCTCTAGGAACGAAGTTTAAGTCTAGATTGAGGTTCTAATTATAATGTATTTAGTGATTTCAGATTAGTCTCTACTAGAAAGGAGACCATAATCTCAAACACCACAAATTGGCACTTTAGACTCAGCCTTCAATCTCTCCCATTGTGTTTAGCAGTTGTGGGTTAAGCCATATGTCATTAAAAAGGTAACACTTTTGCAACCTTTCATGAGTCTGATTTGACCAATGACCTTAGTGATCACAGCTAGACAAAACTATTACTTCAAAAAAGTTTGACATGGTTTTATGAAAATTTATGGCCATGGATGGCTCTGATCTTCATGGAGGCTGCTGTCTTCTATATAAACAGAGGGAATTGTTTATCACCTTGAATAAGTAGGAAGGGCACTACTTAACTGCTCTTGTTTATTGGGGGTAAATTTCAATATGTATTTAAGAGTACATACTTACTTTTTCTTGATATGCAGATGAATACACATATTAAAGTGCTCCCCCTATACTGTTGGCTTTTTTTCTCACAAGTTCATACCTCCCATCTCCTCATTGAGGTAAAGAAAGCTTCTCTACTCAGAGTACTATAAATAAGATCATTAGTGTGAGGCAAAATTGGATTAATCCAATCATCTTATTAGCCTAGTTTCATTACTTCTCCCTGCCTGAGAGTTTATTTTCAATAAGGAGCTAACTGGTAAGGAAATGTCACCTAACTCTTTTTGGCCTCAAAGTGTGGTTGGGTGCAGAAAAGAGGGAAATAATTTATAAGTACAACAGTTCAAACTTTCATTTACTTAAATTTGAAGAATTGCATCCACCTTACTCTTGAATAAAGTTAAGAGTAAATGTAGATTTGTTTTAAAGTAAGTGGTGAAACATTCAAATTAATGTTTTCCCCTTAGATTTATACAATGGAGGCATCATCTTTGCTAGAGAGAATTTACCAACTTTAGATATGAGGGGGTAGAGTGAACTTTAAGGAAAAAAACTAACTTATTCCCCCTTGTCTTTTTTGCTTTACCATTCTCTCTAGGTGGGAGCTTGTTGGATCTGTTTCTCACTGCAGAGCGGGAGCAGGTGTAGCTGTGTGCTCTTGTCTTAGTAGTGAGATCCGTGATGTTGGTCAGGGATCCAACAATGTGGTTGATTGTATGTGAACTCAGATTCAAGCATCGAGCAACTCTCCAGAATTTCAGAAGATCCTGATGAGACTCCAGGATGGAGGGACATGACCACAACAGCGTGGCTCTGGGGTTTTTAATTATTATTCTAGGCCATAGATAAATACTGAATGACTCTTATATGTGATAACTTGAATATTAGAATTCAGCTTTTGATAGTTTTCTGATGTTTACCCAGACTTTTCTAAATCAGATAAGCTTGAAATAAGGACCCTGGTTTTTATTTGAAAGCAGATATCCCCTTAACTTTCTGAAGGTAATTTTTGAATGTACAAAAAATATTTTAGGGGCATTAATCTGGAGCATTCATAATTCAATAAAATATACATAGGTGTGGTTATAGAGTTGCACTTTGAATTGTTGAGCCTTAAACTACTTCCCACCCCCCAAAAAAGCTAAGAAAATTTGATTCTGGGATACACGCTAGAGTATGTTTAATATGTACATTCTGATAAATACAAGAGAGCCTTAAAAAGAGCCCAGTTCTGTAGCACTTTAGACAGGAATAAAGCATCTTAGCCCTTTGGAGGTTAATTTCCCTGTTGTGTACCTGAGGAAAATTAGGTATAGAGGTTCATTACCTGACTGTCAGGGGGCTGAAAAGCAGGTGCTGAGCATCTCTGAAAATCAAATTAGTTGCTCTTGTTACAAAGCTGAGAATAAAATCCAGAGTTCTGGCCTGCTTATGTGGGATTCAGCCTCTGGAACATGTTTCCTCTGTTATGCCTCCAAGGAAACCTATATTAAGAACCACCTCCAATAGGAAACTTCTTAAGAGTGAAAGCATGCGTGTATAATTGTCTTATTTTAAGAGAAATGGTCTGTTTAGACAGGCAGAGTTTACTGGTCCTTTATTACAAATTACTGGAAACAGGAATGCACAATAGGGAAGAAATTACAATTTTAGAAAAAAAACACTTTCTAAATAATGTTCAATTTTAATAATCCAGTGCTATGATGTGAGGTTAGCACCAATTTCAGGAAGAGTACAGACACAAACAGGCTTAATTATCTTGTGGATATTCTAGTCTGAGACCCAGAATGAAACACATCTTCAAATGAAGAATTGCAGCCGTTGGAGTCTAAAGTCTCTTTAAACAAAAGGAAGTTAGTAGCAGCACAAATGAGCTACATCAAGGGATTAACGGTCTTTGTCAGATGCAGTGATAAATTTGAATTAAAAAATAGACCTAAACTGTGCTGTCATTAGACTATTGCCCCACTGAAATACCAAGAACCTATATTTAAGCCCTTAAATCAGCTGTATTTAGTGTATAATTGTATATAAATATTTATTTAAAAATTGTTTGTAACTTTAAATGTGTTTGGGAACCTCTTTCAGGCTTTTCAAGGTTATTACCTCAACTATTATTTATAACATGGTTCCTGTTGGTAAAACTGAGACGTCCATAAGAACCTTTTACATCGTGTAGGGGCTTGGCTTTGTCTCAGTAGCATGAAGTGGTACCCTCCTATTCAAACTCTTCATTTTGTTGACTGATTTGCAGTTAAACAACTGCCTTTTTAAATTCAACTTCATTTTTATTATGTATTTTTGGTAAGTCTGACCTTTTGATTTAACTTGACAGGACAGAATTGTTAAAACTTGAATTGCCTCAGTCTTAATGTTTAACAATTTTAAAGAGTGTTCTTCCCTTGGGAGTTAATCTAGTTTCATTTTAGTGTGTAGCTTAATCTATTGGAATTGTATTTTTGATTATCCAGTGCTGACCATGTAGTGGCCACCTCAAACATTCATCACTTATTTCCTCTTGGTTGATATTCTACATCAAATTAAAATACCAATGAGGGAGGTATATGGATACTCTTAGAATTTCTTAGAGGGCAAGATAACCTCAGTTGACTTGGCAGAAAACCAAACCAGCAGTGAAGGGAGGAAAGGAAAAGAAAAAGACAATACTGCATTGTAGAACGACTATTTTGATATACGTGTGGAGAGCCTAAAATTCAAGAGAAGCTTCAGCAAAAGACAAAAGGTTTTCACAATCCTCAATTTTCTTGACAAGATCAACAGTTAATTTAGGAAAACCGTACCGTGTTAGATATTGAAACACCTATAGAGACTATGACTGGGGGGGTGGGGTTGGAGCAAAGTATGGGAATGAAAGTCCTATATTTCTTAAAGAAATATTTGTGGGTTATTCTGTATATTCAATACCATACTAGAGAGGCTGCAGCCTCCCAGCGATCCCAAAGCACATAAATCACTGCTTTAGTATTGCACTGCCATGTTTTAGAACTGTTTTGTATTTCCAATTGATTGTAGTCTGGATATTCAGTGGACAAAATGCAGAATGGACTGGTGTGGTTACACTGAAGTATATGGAGGGTGCAATAAAATATATTTGTACTTTAAGCTATTACTCTATTTAATTCCTAGCATAACTGGAACTCCCCCAAGGGATAGATATTAACAACTGGAAGTATTTATTGGGTTGTTTAGAGCCTTTTTTTCCCTTCTAGAGCCTGCATCTTTGGGGCCACACCCTTTTTGGCTAAGGAGAGCTGAATGGAGTGCAGCCTGCAGCACCCCATAACCATTAGGTATCTGTACAACATGAAGTAGTGTTGTTTGCACCAAAGGTGACATCACAGCATGGAGACTGAGGCCTGGAGAGGAAGGGTGGCTTTATAAGTCACAGGGGGCCTCTCCACATTACCACTGTGTACAAACCCTAGCATGCAGGGTAAGGGGGTCCTCAGAAGGTAGCTTTATAGCTGTCATCTGCAGTGCCTGCCTTGCCCTACCCCACAGCCAAACCAGGGCTTTTAGAAATCCATTACATCAATCCAGCCCTCTTACTTAGTGTCAGGAGCTGGAGTACCCAGAAATGCTGTCCACAGAGACCTTCCTGCAGCACAGTGCAGCCACTTTGCTACCAGTTCAGCTAGCACTGGTGCTTTTCAATTTACATCCAACTCTTAGTTTCTGGCTTTTAATAAGCATTAAAACAGGCAGCTACAGGTACTATTTGCAGCTTCACTATTCTCTAAATATACAGATGTTTTTCTGTTTTAAATGCATATTTGATTCTGGTTGCTGAAAGGAAGCAGGGAAATAAAGGCAGCTTTTAGTGGAGATGGAAGAAGATTCCACAAAATGATACAGGAACACATTTCTTACCTATTATGGCACTGACTGGAGAAGGTTCAATTAAAGTCAAATGTGGCTGAATTTAAAGAATAAAAAAACAGTTAATTGACAACTAAATCTGTTGGTTTCATAAGAGAACCCTTCAATCCTTATTCTAGCTCATCCATACTTGATTAAGGAAGACAGTTGCGGCATTTCTACTTAATCTACCAGAGGTGAGGATAGCAGAAAACTCAAAACTAAACAGAGCTGAATTAGTCTGGAGCAAGGGATTCTCTCCTCCTGCCCCCAAGCTTTTAAAATAAAATTATTTCCATATAGCAATCAGCTGCAGGTTAAAATAATTCTGGATGTTTCATACAGTGTGTCCCTTTTTAATTTTAATCAAGTCTCATTTCATAATGGTGAGTGAACAACTACATCACTGCAGAGGAAGCATTACAGATTCCTTTAAAGAAAACCACGGCTGCGTATATCCCCATTGTGTGCTTACATTTCAAAGTGAAGCAGACTTGTTAAGGTAGGTGTCTTAGGCCTGGGATATTACACATGTGAATGGTGGGGGTTTGGTGACATTTTTATTCCAGCAGAAGTCAGTGTAGATGTGATACCAGCCCAAAAAAAATAAAAAGCATTTTTGGTATTACAACCTCTTTTGTTGGGGGAACTGATGGAAATTATACTAGCAAAAAGTACGTCTACAGTAGAAAGAGATGCCAGTGTAGCTACAGTGGCCAACTTTTTCTAGTGCAGGCCTGGCCTTAAAAATATAGCAGTTGAAAATGTGATCATGAAGTAATTGCCCTTTTTACAATTTTGGGGGGAACTAATATTTACTTGGGCCAATTAATGTGTGAGCTTAATGGAACTATTCACTTGCATGAAGGTACTCATGCATATTTGCAGTAGCCGAGGGGGGGAGGGGGATGTAACTCAAATTAGTTTCACCTTTTTTGCTCTCATATGAGTAAGTACAGAATCATGCCGCAAAACTGGCTTCTCGGACATCTGAACAAGGCAGAAGACAGTGCTGGTGGTTGCTTTGCTGGTGGTTTTTAAATCAGAAAGAAGATTGAGTAGCCTCTAGTGGCAGCAGTTATCTATGACAATTAACTTACATTTTGAATAGCAGGATTTGAACATAATGGCATAAGCCTTTAAATATGCATTTTTTTCAAGCCTAGAGGTTTAGTTGCATATACCATATTTTAAACCTTTTCCAGGTGTAAGACAATTCCACAAACTTTTAGTTCACTCACTGAACTTACCTCAACCGCACCATTTAAGACAATAGCTGAGAAACACATTATTTTGGGCCTGGGCTCCTTGCAAAAACAAAACCAGAGAGAAAATTGCCAGACTAACAACAAAACAAAGTCAGTTTTAATTTAAGCAGAGTTACTATAAAAGCTAAGAAGAGAAGCACTTACTGCTGTAGAACCAAATTGCCCCCTCTTTCACAAAATGCTGTTTCCAGGCCCCAGACTTATTCCCAAGAAATATTTCTCTCTCTTGAACGCAAAAACAAGGAGTCAGTTTTCAGATATCAACCTGTTATAAGTGACATGACAACTACCAAGAGCACAAAGCTAAACTGCAATTACTTTGCTGAAAAATGCTCTTCAAATCATTCACATAGGATCAAAAGCTAGCTGAATATTGCATCCGACAAAGTGGGTATTCACCCATGAAAGCTCATGCTCCAAAACATCTGTTAGTCTATAAGGTGCCACAGGACTCTTTGCTGTTTTACTGAATATTTACCTTAGCTAATTGACTATAATGCATATACTTTATAATGGATACAGACAAATGTGAGTGCCCAGCAAACAAGATGTACCAGGTAAGGGGGAAAAGATCATTTTAGTCTTGGAGGGATCATAATAGACAAGTCAGAAACAAAATCAGAGTTTTGCTCCTGTGTAGAGCAAAGCGTATGGATGTTAGAATCATAGGGCCAGATTCTCAACTGACGTCAGTGGAGCTATGCCAGTTCGTGCCATCTGAGGATCTAGCGGAACACTTCTATCTTTACCTTTTCATAACTTAATAATTTTACCTGTTTAAATACTTCCTCGTGCTGCTTCCAGGAGACCCAGTGAATACAATAAGATAGGGGACTCCTTTTAACTGCCCTCAGGAGGAAGAAATCACCATCATCAGTACACACCATCTACACAAAGTAGTGAGGGAAAGCAGTAAAGCCAGACCCATGTGTGGAGGAGGACTGGTCCGACATGAAGTCTAGCCACCATCTAACGCTTCCTGCTCTGAGGACAGCACTACTCATCTGCACTGAATGCAGAGTTTATGCAAGGTTTTGGTCCACCTGCACTGGAAACAGACAGACTCTGGCCCTTTTGAGAGTCAAAAAGAGCCGTAGTCACAAATGGAAAGATGCTGCATGGCCCCGAGTAGGCTTGGGGATAGATCCTGTAACTGGATTTGCACAGGTGGGGCCCTGCAGCCACAAGGAGCCCCACTGCTCTCAATGGGGCCCCCTACAAGTCCAGTAGTGCACCCACATGCAATAAATTACAGGCGTGGGCCTTGCTGAGTCAGAAGTTCCTACACTTCAGTGTAGTGCGGTTTGATTTATGAACACTTGGAGGAACACTTTACAGTTGGCCAGCTAAGTTGGCCACCAAGTCCCCCACATGAATGCACTGGTTGTACTGAAACCCAGTTTAATATTTGAGCTGAAATATCTTAATGTCTTAGTTTTTCTTAATTGTGGTGCAATGCTACAGCAGCCACTTTTGCAGGAACTGTTGCTACTTGGAACATCAGTGCATCAAAATATTTCAATAGGAGTGATTTCATTTAGTTCTTCCCTGGCTGCAAATAGATACAACACAATATAGTCCCACACAACCTTGAATAATCTTAAGCAAATTGTCACAAATGTACCAACAACAACCTTGTAAGAGTCATTTCACATTGTAATGGGTTACTTACCTTACTAGTTGCTGCCTCAGTTTCCCTCAGGTAGAGTAGCCTCCAGTCTCCTCCTAGTGGATGAGTGATTTGCCATCTGGCCAAAACACAGAATCCTTCCCCTTTCAGTCACTAACAAAACAACACAGGCAAACAAAACAGCTCTTCTCCCAGTTAATGCAAGGTTGCTCTCCGTGGGCTGAACGGTCTTCACCCACCCCAAACCCCAGGTTTTTATTTACCCTGACAACTCAGGTGTAACTCCATAGTGTGATCAGCCCTTCCCCAGGATTCAGAAGTAATAAATCTGACTTCCCCAGACCCAGTAAATAGTCCTTTGCTCTCACCAAGCTTAATGGATATTTACCTTGATGCTACCGGGTTGAAAGGATTGTTCCCTCCCTTGCTAGAAGCCCCCAAATAAAGACTTGCCTTACCACTGAGCCTCCAGCCCACACCAGTGCTGTCTTGCTTCAGGTCTGTTCCTCCTTGACTCACCCCTCTCACAGGCTCCCTGTAAGTCCGGTCTCCTCACTGGGTTTTTTCCCCCACAGCCTTCCATCACTGCTCTCCGGACAAGAGCTCTTCTCTTGGATTCAGCACCTCCTGCAGCTCTCTCACTTGAGACCTCCTTTTATAGTCCTGGTAGTCACATGATGCTTCTCGGTCACTTGATCTCTCCGGGGCTACATCATCTGGGTTCCCTATAGACTACATTTCTCAGCATTCCACTGCGTCACAGGGCTGAGTCCTGTTAACACCCATTCTTAAAGGCGCGCACGTTTTCAGATTTTCCTCAATCCTCTGTCCTGTGAACGTACAAAACTATTAAAGTTTAACCAGGTGAAGTTTTCCTTTTTGAATAAAACTTTTGAAGCCACTTCTGTTAGGGATCCTGCAACCCTTTCTGAATATACGGAAGATTAAATTTCTGCTCCAAGATGTATTCAAAAATAATTCTTCACTTTTGCCAGTTCAGGGCACCTCAATGACAACTATTTAGTTAAACTGAAATGCTCAAGAATCTTTCTGTGAATTATTTATGTCCCTATCCTTGAGAAGGGGGCCCTGACAGAGCTACCGCAACATGTTTCCATTTTCTCCATTTGATCCTTTCAGACTGGATTACAGTGAATCAATTTTTGAGTCAAGATTCACTATATAAAGTGAAAAAGAATCTGAGGTTCAAGGATTTGATTTGCTCTTAATCAAAAGAAATCCCTATGCAACCTGCGGCACGCAAGCTGATTTTCAGTGGGACTCACACTGCCCGGGTCCTGGCCACCGGTCTGGGGGGCTCTGCATTTTAATTTTAAATGAAGCTTCTTAAACATTTTTAAAACTGCATTTACTTTACATACAGCAATAGTTTAGTTATATATTATAGACTTGTAGAGAGAAACCTTCTAAAAATGTATGACTGGCACACGAAACCTTAAATTAGAGTGAATAAATGAAAACTCGGCACACCACTTCTGAAAGGTTGCCCTATGATAATGTACACTTTTATGTGTTTATGAAACACTGTTTGGAATGGCCATCCTACTCGCATATGAGGTACAAGAAGCAACAGCTCATAAGGTATTCAATGATATGGGATAGATGCATAGCTTTCAAAGCAGAGAGAGAAATTTACTTACCTAGTAACTATAGTTCCCCTTCAAGATTTGCCTGTCTAAATCCCCACTCTTGGGAAGCTGCTACCCCCAACATGCAAGCTCAGGGTCTTCTATTCAGCGGTACTGTGGTAAGCATTGATTGCAAACTTATCCCTAGTGAGCAACTGCTCCCCTTCAGTCCCTTATCACCGAGAGTCCACAGTTGATCGCATAGGACTCAGGCCTTGTTGTCAATATGATCTGCCTTATGCCTTGTGCCTCATGTGATTGTGAATAACATGGCACTGACAACTGCATGTGAGCTGGAAGCACAATCCTGAAAGATGTGTGAACTCTTTCAGCCTCAAGACCTCATGGACTGGAATTCTTACTTATGGAAGCAGTTCCTCTTGTCCTGTCAATTGACGCCAGTCTGGAGCATCCTGCAGCGATGATGAGGGGTCTTTGATACTGAAGTCTAGTTTGCTTAATGTGCCATACACCTGGCGAAGTCAGAGTTCCTCAGTTTCAGAAGCTGGACAGCCAGGGTGGTACAGAGATCACCGCTGCACTTCATTGGGCTAAAAGGGACTGATAGCTGGACTCAGTGTTAAGGACTCTATGCAGAGACTCCTGCATCGAGTCTCCATCTGCCTGAGAAATGCAGGCCCCTGCTATGACATCAGATATTTCTGAAAGTGAGAGAAATGCACTACAGAGCTGTAAAGCCATTTAATAGCTATGGGTGTATTTTATACGAACCCTTCCAGATTTACACTGAAGTGAAACCCTATAGTGAAAAAACAAAAATAATTTGAAACCACCTTAGTCTGTTTTCAATGAGCAGAGGACACTTTTCATGGAAATGGGTAGAGCAGACTGAAGCCTTCAACAGTCACTTGTCTGCGGTAGTAACTCTTAGGGGCAGAGGCTGAGCAATGCCAATCCTATTTTTAAATAGTTCCCACAGATTTAAATTTCTAAAGATGGAATTGAAAGTTTTCAACTGTAAAGAAAAAAAATATTCTATACACTTCTATAGACTCACAAAACAAGACTAACGCTAATGCCCCCTTTGCTATTATTTGGAAAGATATTTCAGGGCTAATTGTCATGCTGCAACACAGAACAACCAGTAGAGGGGGCTGACAAGCCACAAAGATACAGTAGAACTTCAGCATTACGACCACCAGAGTTACAAACTGACCAGTCAACCACACACACCCCTCATTTGGAACCGGAAGTACGCAATCAGGCAGCAACAGAGATGGGGGAAAAAAAGGAAAGAAAAAAAAGAAGCAAATATATAGCTTTTTACTGTTATGAATTGCTAGCACAATTTTAACAAATCACAAGTGTCATCACTCTTTAGAATAATTGGTGCTGAATCTACTCCACACACAGTCCTATTCGAATTAACTTGTGGACTCTTTGCAGAGTAAGGTACTGCATACAGGATAGCAGAATCTGGTCCTTGATGAATTTTACAAACAGAGTTGAACTAAATCTTGCTCATATATCTAAAATTCAGTTGATTATTGATACTCAGAAGTCTTGGTATTCAAAGCTTTTGTGAGTACACAGCTAAAATTACAGGCTATTGTTACTATTTCCTGATTGGATGACCTAACTTTTATAAATTATTATAAATTACTTCTGCTTCTACAAATTTTGTTTCTGGATTAAAGGAATCTCTACTGTCAGCTTGAAATGTGCTGTTTGGGAATAATTATATTGGTAGACAAATATTTGCAACAATGAATAACAAAGAGGAACAGGCCAAATCAAAAACTCCGGTTTTAATCTGGGAAAACTGTTTAAACAGATTTTTTTTAATTACAGGTAAAACAAATTTTAAAAGTCTCAGCAAACAACCAACATTTCCATAAAATTGGTTTTTCATAATACTGGGATTTAACTAGTCATCCTGTTGGTGACTTCTAAGTAACAAATTTAGTATCTGGCTTGGTAGCACTGGAAACAAAAGCAAGAAAGGTTTAGGCATCAGCAATACAAACTTTCCCTGATCTGCTCTGCTAACATCTCAAACGGTGATCTAGAAACATCATGTTGATAGGAAAGGGAGAGCAGTTTGGTTTTTCCTTGCCAGTCCCTTTCTGAGGCTGCTAACAAAGAAGCCCATTGTGCTAGAGGTTTGTGTGAGGTGATCATTGTTCCATTAGGAACTGGAGGGAGTGAGATTACTTTCAAATAGGCCTCCAGTCAGTCATCAAATAATAATTCAGTCAATTAACCTGTTCAGCTTGGATTAGAACCAACAACCTGTAACTCTGATACTCCCTGTTGAATGCAGCTTAGTTTTAAAAGTGATTTCAGTCTACATTATTTTGTGCAGACGCTTTCGCCTGACGCTTGGCATACAATTTTGCAAACCTAAGTCCTTTATTCTAGATGCTCCATTTTAGTTCTCTTCTGGCAGCATTTGCCACATCTGTATTTGTTTTGTGAACCTTTGTGTGTTCTCTTGGCTGGAACTGGCAAAAGATAGAGCAATGCTAGCCAGGAGATTTAACTTTTATTTGTAGTGTTTTCTTGGCTCTGTCAGCAAGTTCAGTGCTGCTGTCGCTTCTTGACATTTTAAAGAGACTCTTTTTGGCTTCCTAGGTCAGTTTCATCTTCAATCTGTCCTAATAGAAACAAGTATGCAGACAGCCATGGAATTTCTGCCACAAGGGAAGGACTTGGCCTGCCAAAAGGGTGAGCAGAAGCTGTCATGCTTCATCATTTTAAAGTAACAAAAATAAATAGTTGCTCTTTTTCCCCCTTCAACCTGTGTCCAGCAATTTGCTTTCATCTGAACTGGCTTAGACCAGTTTTAAAGATTTTCCACTGGAACCATAACTTGATCTTTTAATTGTTGTGCAGAGCCTACACGAAGGGTTGCTGAAGCCAGTGTTCACATATTGCTGGAGGTCCCCTGGAGGCGTGCTATGGACCAGGGAAGCAAGCAAGCATGCATACTTGTGGCTGGATGTCTTGCTTTCTGAGGTGCCCCTACTAAATCTGGCTATGTACCAGAAGAATTTCTCTAATGCTTATTAAATTAATGGTCCCCAAAATTAGTGCTCTAAGAAGGAAACTATGCAGTTATAATTGTGCCTGGGTGTAGCAGAGAGACTTGCTTACAATTACATAGCCAGCAAGAAAATATTTCCATGTCTTCATTTGCTTGATGGATGATGGGTCACTCAGGCCAAGAACCATAAGTAAATTGTCTCCCCTTCCGCACACATTTTGCAAGAGTGGAAAAAAAAATAGAACCGTGCACATCAGTGCACCTAATCCAGCATGGGCCACTGGGATGTGCTGGTAAAGCCATGCACTGTCCTGACACAATGTATGTCAGCGTGGTGACGGAACAACAGCCAGCTGAATCAAACAGAGCAGATTACAGCCACCCAAAGCACTGCACTTAGCAGTGGACCAGAACATCACTCCAGAAAGCTGGCTTCCCCTTTGTCCTCTCCCACCATCACGTTCTGGAAGCGGTTGGCAAATCAGGGGCAGTGCAGGGCTGAATTTCCAGAAAGGAGAGGAAAAGGGAGATATTGCTGCCCAAATAAGCTTTCTTGTAGCTGTGACAGGGCACCACAGCTGCTACCACTTCTTCTGAATCACAACCCACCTTCTCCTCACCTGCAGAGGCCTCTGTGGCTCTGCTCTTGTCTACATCTAGTCTCTCATCTCCTCCACTTCCTGCAAATCCCACTTTGTTCTCCTTCACCCAATTTGGTTTCCGAGCCCTCTTCCATGATACACAGAGGTATGGCACTGAAACAGTGTTAGTTCATGATAATCCCCTAGGCCTGGGATCAGCCCCTTGCTAAGGTAGCAGAAAGCTCCATTCATCTCAGTCTTCAATTAACTACTGAACAGCCATCTTTTCTGCATTCCCTCACCACATTGTGCACATTCTTTCCCTGCCTGTAATGACAGCAGCCCCTCATCAGCCCCTCATCAGCTCCCCCGCCCCTGCTTCCAGTGCCTCTTGCTCCCACCCCGCACCTCCCAATCAGCTGTTTTGTGGCATGCAGGAGGCTCGGAGGGGGGGAGGAGCGAGGGCACGGCAGGCTCAGGGGAGGGGGCGGGAAGGTGTGGAGTGGGGGCAGGGTCTGTGGCAGAGCCAGGGGTTGAACAGTGAGCACCGCCCGGCACATTGGAAAGTTGGCACCTGTAGCTCCAGCCCCAGAGTCGGTGCCTATACAAGGAGCCGCATATTAATCTGTGAAGAGCTGCATGTGGCTCCGAAGCCACAGCTTGGCCACCCCTGCTCTAAATCTTTTGAGATGGGGACCCATTCTAAGTGTGGCACTGATGTTCTATTGTAGAGCTTTGTGTACACATACAGTGCTACGTAAAGTAACTAAACTCCAAAGTACCCACCGGCCTGCTGATCTCCAGGGAATGCTGCCATGCCTATGTTTTCACCCAGGCATTTGAGGAGGGGGAAGCCCTAGGAGTACTGACGTTTAGTTTTTGGTTAAGGGTTAGTTGCTAATTTAGTTGAGACTGTTTTGCTAAGATAACTACCAAAGGTGCTTGAGTAAATGTAACCAGGTGCCTATTTTGCATCTTTTGCTATAAAACTAAATAGACAACAAACAGCATCAGACCTATTAAGTCAAAGAGAGAGAGAGACAGATACACACACACCCCTTGGGGGCATGGATCCTTTCTGAGGCCCCGACTCAGCAAAACATTTAAGATCATGGGCCTAGATCCACCAGGAAATGTAGACACCTACCTCCCATATCCTTAACTTCCACTGAAAACAAGAGGGACTTAAGCACGTGCCTGGGTACTTTGCTGAAGTGAGGCCTAAGGGTCTAACCAAACTGAAATATCAAGGGAGTGGGTTAAACATAAATTGTAAATTAAGAAGCAGCAATTTGATACCTGGTCTTGTTATTGGGTGAGATCACATCACCCCAGTAAAACTTGTCTCTCTGATTATTTTCACGAGTACAACGCCTGCAGCCAAAAGGGGGTTACACAGCACAATCCCATCAACATGAGACAATAATACTTTGCCCGTAGTGCATGAAGTCTCCAACCACAGAGCTCAGCCTCACAATACCCTATGTGGTAGGGACGTATCACATGGGAAACTGGAGCACAAAGCTGGTGAAAGTGACTTGCTCATGTTCATGAAAACCAATGATTTTTTTCCTAAACATGTTTTATCTTTACACGTTCCACCCTGACATCTCTCGTCAAAAGAATTTAAAACACAAATAAATCAAAATTTCCTTTAATATGTAAATATATATATATATACAGATATATATAGAGAGAGAGAGAGCGAGAGAGCAATTCATCCTTGATACAGAGAACAACAAACAGAAGATCTGTGGTACATTTCTCTGGAGAAATCTTTCACATATTTTTTTCCCTTAATGGATAAACTAAGTTTTATCACAGATCTGGTTTGAGTCTCTTGAAAGGACTGAACAAGGCAGCTAAATCTTATTCACAGAAGCCCCAGAATGCAGTTTCTTTGCTGGAAGTAGTTAAAATACATCAATTCCCCCATTCTGGTTTTCTTTACACATCTTCCCATAAAAGGCCTCATCTCGCAAGGTGCTGAACACCCTCAGCTCCCAGTGAAGCCGACAGGTGTTGAAAGAGCTCAGCACCTTTCAGAATTGGGCTCCACGACCACAGCCGTGCCCCATTACATGTGAAGAACTGCTGATGAGGAGAGATCGTTAAGGACGATCCAACATTGTTACTTTTAAGGAAGACCAGTGTTCCCCAATCATAAACTAGACAATTTACTTTTAAAAACTAAAAACACACACACACACACACAAACATTGAGGGTGATAACACTTGATTTACCCACTAACTCAATGGGGGAGAGGAACACAAAACACAATCACACAGCAACAATCTGGACAGAAAAAGACCGTGTACTTGCCAACTGAGCGGACGTACAGTAGTTTATCAATATGCCATGATTCACTCTCAGCCTGGACCGTTGGCAACATTAATACTGCCTGTGCTATCGTCTTTTAACAAAAAAAAACACTATTCTTATGACCTTCACCCCTCTGCCTTCATTCTGAAAATTATATTTCACTACTGAGCATCAGAAGTCCCTAACCCTCAGACTCTCAAGGCATTCTGAAAGAAAACTAGACCATTCTCTATGTAATTCAAAATAGCTAGCAAAACTACTGAAAACAGCTCAGTTCAGGGAGTTTAATCATAGCTTCATAGAATCATAGAGTTGGAAGGGACCTCAGGAGATCATCTAGTCCAAAACCCTACTCAAAGCAGGACCAATCCCGAAATAGATTTTTACCCCAGATTCTTATGTGGCCCCCTCAAGGATTGAACTCACAACCCAGGTTTAGCAGGCCAGTGCTCAAACCACTGAGCTATCCCTCCCTCCTACTGTGATTCCTATGGCAAGCAAAAGGTTTACAAACTTGATCATCTTAGAAATACTTTTTGATTATGACAGACCATGCATGGAATCTAAACATTGACAAGAACCAGACATTCCCCCAGTGGACAGACATGCACCTTCAATTTACCAAAAAAATAAATGTATAAAGAGACATCAGTTGGGTTGCATTTTCGTTTGTTTGCTTATTTAACAAGGTCAAACAACATTGGTGCATTGTTATGAGATGAAATACTGGCCCCAAAGAAAAAGTCAACCTCTGCTTTACTGTACCTTAACAAGACAGATCCATGCAAAACAGGTGGCAATGTGGTGCGGTTAGTATTCATACAGTTCATAGCTTCAGAAAAGCAGATAATATATGAAAACAAATTCAGAAATGCTGTTGCTGGCCCAGGAATACTGTTGATCAATGGTGGTTACTAAAAGTGCAATGGATACAAAGCAAAGGTTGCCAAAAAGATAATGTAGTGTTTGGAGAAAGGTCTGGGGCTCAGAGATTGCATTCAAACTTATTGCAGCTGTTTGGCTTCACAGCCAAAAAGTGTTATTGGCCTCCAAAAGGGAATGAGATAAGCAGAGTCAAAGAAGAGAAAAATACAAGTGTTAACTATAAGATGAAGCAAACTCAAAATAAATTATACATCATTTCATAATTAGGTTGGTCAATAAATACATCAAATAACAAGCAGCAAAGAGTTCTGTGGCACCTTATAGACTAACAGACGTTTTGCAGCATGAGCGTTCGTGGGTGAATACCCACTTCTTCAGATGCAAGACTTGCATCTGAAGAAGTGGGTATTCACCCACGAAAGCTCATGCTGCAAAACGTCTGTTAGTCTATAAGGTGCCACAGAACTCTTTGCTGCTTCTACAGAACCAGACTAACACGGCTACTCCTCTGATATCAAATAACAAACATTTCTTTAAAATAACCCTCATAACACATTCCCAGGGAAACCCACCCTCATGAAAAGTCAGGCCAATTTGACTGGACCCACACTCTCTCTGCAAATAGACTTCTATGCACTGTACATACTTACAGGGTTTGTCCAGTCTACATATTTCATCTTTTGTTTTCAGCTCAGTATGATAATACTAAAGTGCAGAGGAATTCTGGCACTACCATTTTATCCTCTGCTCTGTTTAGTGTAAGACTTCAAACTGGCGAGGGAAATCGAAATGGAGAACCTGGGAATAAGAAATCTTACCACAAGTTAATGAAATAGCATAGTATCAAATTCCCAGTTGGTGTAAATAGGAGGGTTGATTTAATGGAGCTGTGCCTACGTACACCTGCTGAGGATCTGGTCCATTGAGTGGAAGGTTGTTTCTCAGAGACTGGTACCTAGTGCTGGCTTTCATGTTCCCATTTCTGGAGTATAAAAGACTACAGGGAGTTATAGTGACGAGCAAAAATTGTTGTGCAAAGAATCAAAATTTCCCCACCTTCATATGCAATATTCTTGGGGGGTGGGGAATCCTTATAACAAAAATGTACAAGTGCTTTCTCTTGCATTTTACTTAAAGTCTCAAAATGACTGTTTCCTACCTCATTTGCTATAGGTGATTTCAAAGTTGATCTGCGTCCTTCTTAATCTTCTTATACATTTCCTTTCCTTCATCCCTCCATCCCCACCTTTTTTTCCTTTTCCCCGGTGGAGTTTGATCAATACTTTGTAAAACAATTCTCATTGTGAAACAGGGAGTTGGGGTGGGGCTTTTTTTGGACAACCAGGTTATAAATCATCTATTTCATTCAGTTTAAGTGTCTCCAGGAAGGAGAGATAAGAACATAGCACCCTACCACCTCACCAAAACCAAACCAAACCTACATCATACATCGTAGGAGTGCCAAAACCAAAAGCAATTTTTCACAGGGTCTTTTCTTAGACTACAGAACTCTAAATCAATCTCTGGGCCCAAGTTTAATTCCATACCGCTTGAAACATTAGCTTCAATGAATTCACTCCCAATTACTAACGTGAATGAGAGCAGAATCAGGCTCATTGTGCCTGTGTTGCAATGAAAGTAGTGTAAGCTGCTAACCTGGGCATGAGTGTTTCATATTTTAAATTTTAGCTTTATGGTCCTTTTTTGTTTTCCTACTTCAATAAAAGTCTTGTCTTTGGGATTTTAAACGTGCAGTGAAAAAATGCATTTGCTTAAAAAAATCCTTTATATTTCTATATTTGTAACAGCAACAGATCTCATGAATATTAAACAGGGTTCAGCAGTCACTACATATTACAAACTACATAAAAAAAGGGCCCACCATTAGGAAATATTCTCTTAGGTGTAATGCATGTTGCAAAAATGACCTGAATTCTATCACAGTAGTGCCTACAGATATGCAAAAATCATCCTTCCAAGGAACAATTACATTCTCAACACAACACAGAGAGGAAAAGAAAACCCAACACAAACAAGCATAAGGCCACTCAAGAGAAACAAACTCCCTTTCTCATTGATTCTGGAGAGAACAGAAATTGAAAATGGAGGAAGCACTCAGACTGAGTGATGACAATCACAACTTTGGGCATCAGGAAACCAAATCTGAGGCAGTCAGAACTCTCCTCTCCACAGTGTTTTATAAATATATTACTACATTACAGTGTGGGTGAGGATTAGAGTGTTGTTTACTCACTGAGTGAACACTGCTTTCTCCCATATCACGCCTTGAAACGTGTTCATGGCATGTGCATAGCACACCACAACCACAAATCTGGTCTTCCATTATTGCTCTCAACTGATTTGTTAGACTATTTTAAAAAAGGCCCATACCTTTGCCTCTCAACAGCCATTCACAAACCAGTCAGTATTGGACATTAAAGATCAGATTGCTCAGAGATCTCATGAAATATCCTACATTAGGATGCAGGGCTGACGTCTCCATGTTGTAACGCTCCCGTCTCACAGAACCTTTGGATTTCAGCCACCCGTTCGTTATCCAACAGGAAAGGGCATTAAGTGTTAAATACAGGAGAACTTCAAACAGCATCTTCTAGTACAGCAAGTTACGCTTAAATAAAAATAATTTAGAAACCAAACACTGCCATGCAGAGTGGGAAGGGCAGCTAGCGACTGCCTCTACGACAGGCTGAGAACTTGAGGACTCTCACAGCAACTCAATGAACCGGTTACTTCATTTAATATTTATTTTATTTCCCCACATGAATGAATCAATCAGTTTGGAAATTCCATCACACACAGGGCAGAAAAGGTTATTTACATGATGGAGACGCACCCCAAAATAAATTTAAATGTACAGATTTATACGTGGAACCAAGGATGGGGGAGGGGGGGATGGATGGGGACAAGAACAAAACAAACAAAAGCAAAAAAGGACTTTGCCTTTTTAAACAATATTGCAGTCAAACTCTGACTCCGTTACAGAAGAGCTCCATGTCTCCAGTGTGAATGGGGCTTTTGAACTATTAAATAATGGCATCTTAGATATAGAATATTTGACAATTTAAATACATTAATTACTTCTAAATAAATATTGCATGGGAAGGCTGCTGCCTTGCGACTGCTGCCCCCTTCACGCCTCACAGGACTCGCTCTTATCTCCACCTTTTCTTTTTTTGCAATGGCAAATACTATTTCATTATTTTCTTGCTCCTCCCTAAGGGCCTGGCCCAGGGCCCACTGAAGTCAATGTCGATCTTTCCCTTCACTTCAATGGGCCTCGACCCTGGCTCTAGGCTGAAGATGGGTAGCATTTCTTTCCAGTTACTACTATTTATGGAGTCCCTGCAAAGGGAAATAATAGAATGTAGCTTTCTGATTTGTAGTTTGCTCCCTACTGACTACTCTCCACTTATGGAGCCTGTACTGACTATGGGCGTAATCTTGCTCCCACTGAAGTAAATGGGAGGTTTGCTGCCAGATTCACGGGGAGCAGGGCTGGGCCCCACGTATCGCAAGAGGGTTTGGGTCGACATTCTTTGTTAATTGCTCGTAAATAATCCTGTAAGGCAGCGGCTGGCAGCAGCGCCTCTGCATTAAGCAGATCTCCTCTTGACAAGGCCTTTGCCCTTCCACTCCCTTTAGCTAGCTGTCTTGTAGGAATAGCACTATCCAATTAATCAAGTGTTCACAGGTGGGCTTAGGCAGGTCCCTTGGAATCTGGGGTCGACGATCAGAGGGCATTCAGGTGGAGCAGTAAGTCAGAAGCAAAATAGCAGGCCTCAGCACAATTCACAACCGAAGTCCTGCTTCCAGTTGGGCTGGGCCATCTTGTTTAGGAGGGAGAGTCTGTCTGTGTTGGGATGGAAGTGGCTGTCTGAAGGGTGGAGAGGGGGCTGCAGGAGGAATGTATGTATGGGAGTCGCACTGAATCTGGGTCCTCATTTATCCTTAAATCTATCCCTAAGAGTCTCCTCTGGCTCCTGCAGAGTCCCATTCTGATTCCTAAGTCAGGTGGTGGTAATAACCCTTTCTTTCCCCTCCTCCTCACCTGTAACATTAAGGCAAGCTGCACTGCAAGACAAAAATAAGAAGAGGATTTCAATCAGTCTGGAACTCCAGCTTGTTAGTTATACTTGTATCAGATCGCAGGCTCCAAAGTGTGCAGAAGGGCCTTACTTTTCTATGCCCTTCCCATGCTTCCTGAGAACAAAATTAACATTAATAAACCCCTGGACTGTGTGTGTTTATTTGAATCAGTTATTCCTTCCAAAAGGAATATGCATGTGTGTATATATATTATTATATATAAACTGGGAGAGAAATATGGAACTTGCTTCCAATGGTTAGGATGGCTTATCCCTGAAATGAACTACGGCTTTAACAAAGTGGTAAGACATGAGGAGGTTTCTGAAGGTTCCGTGCAGCCAGAGGAGAAGAGAGAATGGAATGTTCTTGTGCTTATTTCTCTGTTAATGCAAGAGGTGGGGACTCGTTTTCTCATAAGGCTCTCCAAAGAGGCATGCTTCCCTTCCGCTATCTACATGGGAGCTTTCTTGGGCCTCATGTTGCAAGGGACTGTCCCAGTCGTACATGGGTCAGGGACACGGCTTTAAAAGGAACAGCTTTTGGAAATTCAGACCTCTTGCTTATATTTTATTGAACCCTAAAACCCTCCAACAGGCACCTCGGAGAAGGAGTATTGCTTCATTACAGCACATGTATAGATCTGTTTCTATATGGATACACGGTATGTGCAAATGCTTCCTTTTACAATGGGGAAAAGGGGCCAATTCATTGCAAAGGTTTTCCTTTCTGTAAAATCGATATGCACAATTCATTTGGGCATCAGCATTCCCAGCAGTCTAGCATAAGTCGAGTGCTGGTTGAGAGGACTGGAGAGCTAAGGCACACTATTAGATATGAGGATGGCAGAAAGCTTTACACAATAGGAATTCTTTGCCATCTAACTGGATATAAAAATATTGTGAATGTATTCTTCAGTGTTACTGTCATCTGCATAATCATATCTTTAAAAACACAACTTATGGTAAAGAAGAGCTGCTTGCAAATCTAACAAGAATAGCTGAATATTCTCATTTGTGTTCCTCTGAAGATAGGTTTTGAGTTGCTGGGCAAAACCTATAGCTTTGCCATGAAATGGGAGTATCTCCCATATGAGGGTTACAAGACTTCAGTGCCAAGCCTGCTCTCAGATATCCACTGAAAAAATCAATGTGATTGTGTGTGAATATCCAAGGGCAAAAATTTGACCCTTTATTTCCAGGTATAGTGAAAGCAGATACCACCTTATGCAGAAGCAATTCCTCCTGATTTAAAGATCTGCAACTCAGCATAATGTTTGCACAACCACAATGAACCATTCTGACTGTCCCTTACCTTCCCTCTCCTTCATACCTAATCAGCAACAATCTGAGAGGATGCACAGTGACAACTCCCTGCCTTCCTTCCAGAGGAAAACAGCACAATCCTTACGTGCTCCTTAACTTCCCCACTCCAACTGTGTTTGACGTACGAGGCCCAAACTAAGCAATACCACAACTGAAACAGTTTGAGAGTTAATGGTTTGCTGTGTGTGTGTGTGTGTGTGTGTGTGTGTAAAGAAGAAAAAAAATCAAAGCAATGGTGATCTACTAAGTGAACTTGCAATGCTGAAGGCAGTGGTTGCAATCAGTTTCAAGAGTATCAGTACAACAGTTGATTTATAAATGCAGTAGGGTATGGTTAGGAAGTGGGCAAGGCAGATTGCTTTGCTGTTTCTAGTTTAACATAATGCTGTTTGGTTCCGTTCAGGTCTTGTCCTCTCCCTGACCTCCCAACTCCGAGGAAGAACAACATACATCATGGATTGCAGCTGTGGTTTGCAAAAACACTTCTCTGAACTTTCTGATGGACATGTGACTGCTGTGGCTTTTGAGATGTTGCATAATAACTTTTGGAGGTGGACTTCCTTCTTGTCGGCACTTCTTCACATGTGATTTTTGTCTTGCTGGTTATTCATTTATAGAAATGTTTACAGACCACCAACACATTGAACCTTTCAGACAGTACATTGCACTTTGTCCTTTTAAAGACAGGCATCATCAACTCTGAGGCCTCCCTTCATCTCTTCAAGGTGGCCAAGTGCCACCCTAGAAACACAGTTCAAAAGTTCTCCAGTGTAGTTAGATCCCTTCCATCTTGCTTTATTTTCCCTTCCAGGCGCTTTGTATCCAACGATTCAGCCAGACAGACTGTTTCTGAGGCTTCCAAAGTGCAAAAGAGTTCAAGGCATTAACCACCTTGAGCACCAGTTAAGGCGTATTTGTTTCCAGTCTCAGCCACTGTAAACCCTGCCTAGTGTAGTGTACCAGTTCAGTCATACTACTGTTCAGTGCCAGAGGGCACACTGCTGTACTGAGTTCAGCAAAGAATTCTAGAAAGATGGGAGGGAAAAAGAAAAAAGTGGTTAGTCAGTTTTTACACAGGAGACACATCTGAAGGGAAAAGAGATGCGACAAGAGAAACAGAAAATATTTTATAATAAGTAAGTAACATGATTAAACATGCCATTAACGCACAAGAAGTTTCATTCATAAATATTAGTGGTATGTTAAGATGCTTAACACAGGCATAGAAGACACCCAATTTACATGAACACACCACACACACACTATACATTACATAAAACAATGCAAGCTATGCTAAAAGAAAATTAAAGTTGCAAAATCAAGCACTTACAAGATAGGAAATGCCGATTTTCAGTTGCTTATGCAACTTAAGTCGGCTCCCTTGTACCTATGCATTATGATACTGTCTTTAAGTTACATAATCACATGCTATATTTTGCATAGAACGCCTGCCTTAGTCAGTGAATGGGAAGTTGTTCAGTATTTCTTTGTACCCTCTATATTCAATTTGTGGCCTCAGGCCCCGTTTACCAGATACTATCCAAACTCTGCGCTGAATAAAAAAATAATTTCTTCATAGCATTTCTATGGTGGTTCTGGCTTACTATTGGAGTGCTTTATAAATATAATCAATGTATCTTTCCACACCCTCTGAAGTGAGGCGGTGGTATACTCATTTTACACATGGAGAACAGAGGCACAGAGACTAAGGCCAAAATTGCAAAAAGTGTCCTCTAATTTTGGGTCCAACTTGATATGTCTAGGGCTCGGGTTTTCAGAGCACTTAGCATTTTTATACACCTTAAGTTCAAAGCACCGCTCCAACTGATTTAAACTGCAACGATGAGTGCTCGGCTCAGTCACTCTGTGTGGATGGCACACACAGAGTCTGGTCAGCAGGTAGGAGCTGTGAGGGGTTGGAGCACGCTGAGTGCACATGGAATCTTCAGAGAATTTAGCTGCCGAACTCTGACAAGTCTCTGCTGAGCACATGCAAACGGATTTTTTTCCCTGAGAGGCTTGGAAATCAGCCAAATTCAGGTGAATTTTCATAATGACACCCACCCCTGACATCATGGCGACTGACCCCCTGGCCAAATTCCAAGCCTTTGCTCCAAAGCATGAAGGTGCCAAATCTCAACAAAATGGTGGTAAGAATTATTTTTAACATGAAAAAGCTCAATTCTGAGAAATGGCTGAACCACTGTATCTGAAACTTCATGGAAAAAATTAGCCTGAGGCAGACACCCGGCATGAAAAAGACTTAACAGTTCGAGTTTGGCAAAGTTATAAGCAACTGAATACAGGGAAGTGATAGGCAACCTTCAGTAGAGGCAATGCTATTGGCCTACAGGCATCTTTAAACCCTCAAACTAATCAAGCTTTTCCTCCTACATACAGGGAAGGAAGGAAAAGATTGTAATTTCTATATTTAAACTCTTGAGAGGTGCTTAAATACTCAGGTGATGTACTTATGTACTTGTATAGACGTATCGTGGTGTACTCTGAGTACCTTCAGAAACCTGATGCACATCTTAATGAATTACCAAAGCACAGCCTGCTCTGTGTTGATGGAATTAGAATATCGATGTATAATTTTTTTTTAAATTTAAAACCACCTAACATTTCCTTCCCCTTTAAAAATAGTTAGTAGCAGGAGAATACGGTAAAAGAACGAAAAAGGATTCAAGATTCCCTTTTTCACTAATATTTCAAACACCCTTGTCTTTAACTTGACTTTTCTTTAAAAGTTTCATGGAGCTCTTTGGCCCCTCTCTTACTATATCCCTTTGCCGCCTCTCACCATTTTCATGAGTCTCGCTGTCCTGTCAGTTGTGTGTTGAAGCCCTTCAGCCATTTTCAACGGTCACTTGTTACTGCAGAAGCTAAATTCTGAAGTTTACAGTATTTACTTTAACATGTACAGAACTTTTAAAAAGTAAAAAGAACAGGAGTACTTGTGGGGACCATCGGAGCACACTGAAGACGGCACAGGAGCCAATTATGCCTGTTCTACATCCACTGGGGATTTCCTAGCACTAGCGGACTCGCCTGTGCTTTCTGTTCCTTTCATGCCACCACAGTGGTGTAAAAGGAGGGGAGCTGGGGCCAACACGTGGTCCATTCATTTTATTTTCTCCCCACTCTGCACTCCCATTCCCCCACGTTTAATATCTGAGAAGCCTCCTCCTTTGGCATCAATTTTTTACATGGCAGCTCTTAATGGCTCAGTCCTGACACACTCCATGGCACCATTATATCCTGAACAGACAACATGAATATTTATTGTCTTCCTTTACAGACATCAATTCCCTTGGAAATATTTACTCCATAGAATTATTGGTAACCTTTATTCCCCTTATGTTAAGAGACCATCAGGAAGTGAGTTTTCAGTTTGACCTTACTCTATCCATGGCTCTTCTCTCATAATTATCTACCTGGGGTTATACACAGTGCCTACCTCATGTCCTGGCTTATCACCAATAGAAATACACTGATTTTTACAGCTTAGGTCTTGTGAAGATGTAGTCCATTAGATAGAAAAAGCTTCACGGCATTAGGATTTTTCTAACACTCCATGCTGCCTGACTGAACATTTTAACTTATATGTCAAGTCCTCCTAGTATTCTAACAAGACACATGGAACTTTCTACTTTTATTCCTTCTTCAAGTTTGCCTTTTGAACACATCCCTGTGTCTTCAATAGCTTGCGTTTCTGCAAAAAAATTACCTCACAAGCCCCATGTTAATGACTGACCATAATCTGAGCTTTTCTTCCTCTCTCGCTATCTGTGCTGAGAGACAGCCGCCATGTCACAGATTTAACCATGATAATGTCTTAGTAAAGAGTGTGACAGAGATTGGGGAATCCTCTTTGCAAGTGCTTGGCATGGAAACAGGAATGATGTTAGTAGGGGCCAATGCTCAAGCACTCTTCATGCAGGTTCTTCTATGAGGAGAGGTCAGAGCCACCGTTTTTAATGTAAAAACTAATGAAACCAGGAGCTTAGACAAAAATAAATAAATAAAGCAGAAGTGGCTCTTCATGGACCACAAATCCATAAGCTGAAAAAGTGAGTGAATCTGAAAAGGTTTTACAGGTCACCTTTAAATGGTGAGCTTGATTTTTACCACTTTAAATTCCCCTTTCACTTTATTTTAAACTAATCAATCTTTCTCAGACAATATTAGAAGGAGAAGCCTAGGGCAATAAACCTTACCCTTATTCTTCCTGGCCAATGCATCGGCCTGCTCCCAAATATCATAGGCATAGAGGATATAGGAAGTGATGTTGACATAGGAAAAGGTTATGCTTGGGATATTATGTAGGGTGTTGATTGAAGAACCAATGCCTCCACTGCCACAGTTGCTAGCGTTTGATCCTGGCTGGGAACTCACAGAGCTGGCAGGAGAGGGCATCGGGGAAAGAGGAGAAGGTGTGCCTGTGCTTCTGAGGAAGAAGATGACATCATGAAGCCGTAAGGTAACAGGTTAATGATTTGCCACAAAACACCCAGACTTCTGTTTTTATGAGCCACCCACCATCAGACAGAGTTCTGGTGTCAAATACCCATGCTCAGCAAGAGCACTGTGACGTACAAGGCTGAGGACTAAGGTGCGTTCATCACCAAGGCAGGCAAGATAGATAGCACCAACTGCATTACTGTACTTAAAAAGTGAGGCCAAGATTTTCAAAAGTGACTTGGGATTTTGGTTGCTCAATTTAAGACCCCTGATTTTCAAAACATGCTGAGCACCCACTCAAAGTCCCAAGTTGGGTACTCAATCTGTATTCACTTCTGAAAATCTTGGTCTGGTTATTTAAGTGTTTTAGCTAATGAATCCCATTCCATGAAGTCATGATCTCCACATTAAAGAGTTTAGGCTTTTGATGGATATTCATAATTAGTGTCTCAATCCAAATCTCTTTGCAGATCTGCATTTGTGCTTATGGAAACTTGAGATAGAACAGATCTATTTGGTCAGCTAGTCCATCCTCCAGAGACTGTGTAAGGTATATTTTCTACTGCTTCACCTAGTCCAGTTTAAATTATCCACATGATGGAGCTTCCACCACTTTCCTTGGGAGACTTTCAGTTTAATTAACCTCACTGTGATAGGCCATGGTAGGAGTGATGGTGCTTTCAGAACCAATATTATAATACATAAGCATTCTTTCAAAATATTTTCAAAGAGGTATGACTGGAATTGCATGCCTAGCTTGCACTTAAGACACTCAATTGCCACAACAGAGTATGCACAAAAGCCTGATTTGTTTACAAGTTGCCAATAGGATGCACACTTGGCCACGTGCGGGCACATATCCCCTATTTGCACATGCAATTGCTTTAACTGCATGCTAGCCTGTTGAAAATCAGGTCCAGCATCAATTTGTAGAAGACAGCTTTTATGTTTCTTTCGCTGCCATATCCACAGTAACTCCGATGCAGACACACAAAGGTAGCAAAAAGCATCAATTATCAGCAAGAAATTTTTAAAAAAGTTTCTGTCAGGGGAATCAACTCACAAGAAAGTGTCAAAACACCAGCTAAAAGCTAATCTAAAATTCAACATGTACTACTGTGAGTAGTACAGCATCTGTATGCACGGACAGGAGGGATGACAGGAGAGGTGGATACATTTACAAATCCCAAGAGGAGGAAAATCCAACATCTGTCCTCTGGATCTATTAACCCAGGACAAAGATCAAAACAATGGGACCTCTACAAACAACAGTTTCTAATGCATTCTCTCTTTCCCTTATTCTTTGATAGGACAATAACGTGTATGACACAGAGTGGGTTTATATTGTCTGTAAAATAAAAATAAAATAAAATAAAATAAACAAACCTCTCTCTGTAAATTGAAGTGAGGGAAAGAAATAAGATGCAGATAAATATTTTAAGAATGTTATTCCAACCCATAAAACAGGAAGTGATTCAATGCACTCAACCAGGGGGAGGGATAGCTCAGTGGTTTGAGCATTGGCCTGCTAAACCCAGGGGTTTTAGTTCAATCTTTGAAGGGGCCATTTAGGGATCTGGGGCAAAAATCTGTCTGGGGATTGGTCCTGCTTTGAGCAGGGGGTTGGACTAGATGACCTCCTGAGGTCCCTTCCAACCCTGATAGTCTATGAACCTCCTTGCAAAAAAAAGTCTGCAATTCAAATGTGTAGGCAAACTGCTTCTGTTAACACACTACGAGAGAGATTTTAATATGCATTTTAAATAATACCTTGCAACACATGGAGAAGGTGCTTGCGTGACTCTGGAAGAATTCTGTAGCAAAAAGGAAAGTCTAGTTAGATATGGGTTTCACATTGACCTATATTGAACACTTGCAGCTTCTTCCATCTTTCTAATTTGAAACCTATTAAATAATGCAATCAAACCCTACCTTGAAGTGTTCATTGAGGGTTCGGGAATACTTTACTGCAGTGTCTTTTTTGTAACGAAACATTGCCATGTGCAGAATGGATTGGCAGCGCATGCTGTGAACAAAAACCAGGAATCAGTGTCAGAACATTCAACGCCACTCCAGCAGCAATTCTTCTTGCAGAGCCTGAGGACATATACATCCATTTTACTGCAAATTGAAGAAAGTTTGTGCTTCCTTCCCCATATACCCCAGACAGCCACTGAGAGAAGATCATGTCGGAGAAAAACAGGAACAGTCAGGGAAGTAGATGCACAACTCCTAACAGGTGTTATGGGCCTAATATACCCTGTGCCCAGAGTTGACTTGGGTATGTTCAACCGTGGCTTCAATTACACAGCTCAGAAACCTTGTCAGGCAAATCAGCTTAAGCCTTTACGGACGCTTAAATTACCAGCATATCAAGTGAGATTTAGAACCTTAACCTTACACACATGGCTCCGTACGGATATGCCAGTTCATTTTAAAAGGAGATATTTCAGAGTTCACTCTACTACAAAGTTTCTGCATAAACGTAACTATCAGTTTAGCCCAACCCTCCACCCCTCAGAATGAAAGGTCTTTCAATCTACCAGGTTCAAAAAGAGAATATAAAATGTCGCAACTGGGGGTGGGGAGGTGAGGGAGATAGCCACATACCACAAAACAGCAAAGATTTTTTCATGTGCAGATGCCGAGGTATCTGAAAAGGATTTTAATGTCATTATAAATCTGTAAGAAAACAAAACAAAATTAATTAATGACATTCGTCAACAGGGCTAGATTTCCCAATGACAAATACCGCACACCATTTATGGAAAGCCAGCACGATCCACTGGCTCAAATAGTGAATCAGGAGACCTGAGTTCTATTTCCAACTCTGCCTATAACTCACTGTATGATCCTGAACAAGTCAATTTACTATCTCTCTGTGCCTTCGTTTCCCTACGTGTAAAACAGAGATACTAACACTTATTCATTTGTGTAAAGCACTAATTAAAGGACTGACCCTGTAATTTTGCCACGGTTAGAAATCCCCTTAACTTTAGCAGGTGTTCTGCACATGGATTGGGTTTTATCATAGTTGTTCACCTTACTGAGCTTGGTTCAGAGTGGGCATCCTGAGTCCAATATACAGGAACGTCAAAGTGGGAACGGTAAGTGCATAAGGGCACTTTGGGGAGCAGGACAGAAGGATATAGTCCATTGACATTTTTCCATCTGAACATTTTTGACAAAAAATGGCTTTTTGATCAAAACATTTTAATGGGAAATTTTCATATGGTCAAAAGTTTCCATATTTTCAAGGAAAAAACACTGAAAGCTTTTCAGCAATATATTTTAGGGGTTTTTTTTTTTTTGGGTCAAACCCAAATTTTAAGAAGAAAATTAGAAAAAAAAATTGAATAAAAAAATTCCCATGAAAAATTGGTCTTTTTCAACCAGTTCTAGAGAAGGAACCTAGAGATGTCTGCGAAACATTCACGAAATGCTGACTGCGTACGGATTACGTGATAGCCGATATATTTCTGTATGATTCATGCTTCCTTCTGCTTGGGAGGTGATTTACATCCTTCGTAAGCAGAGTTTACTGTAATTGGAAAATCCCCTGTTGCAAAACAGCAGCAAACAAAAAAGGGAACTTGGCTAAAAGAACCTCCTATAAATGTATTGGCAGGAAAGTGTAGGCCCAAGAACCGATCCCTGCAGGACCCCACTAGAAACATACCCATTTGATGAGGAATCCCCATTGACAATTATATTTTGAGACCTATCAGTTATCCAGCCTTTTTAATCCATCTAATGGGAGTCATGTTAATTTTCTCTCTCTAGTTTCTTAATCAAAATATCATGGAACACCTAGTCAAATGCCTTTCAGAAGTTTATGTACATTACATCAATGCTATTACCTTTATCAACCAAACCTGTAATCTCATCCAAAAAAGATTACAAGTTAGTTTGACAGAATCTATTTCCGTAAACCCATGTTGATTAGCATTAATTATATTACCCTCCTTTAATTCTTTATTACTTCAGTCCAGTAGCAACTGCTCCACTACCTTGCCTAGGATCAGAGATCAAAACTGAGATATGAGTGAAATTCAGAGGTATACATAGATTGTAAGATCTCTGGACAGTCTTTTTATGCAGTGTTCATGCTGTGCCTAGCACAACGGGGTCCTCACCTTGACAGGGGCTCCTACTACTAATGTAATACAAATAATAAACGGGAAAAACATTTTTAAAATCCATGCTGTGTCACTGAAATGGCTTTACACTTACTTTAGGAGATCTATGGTGTCTGTGAATATGGTGTATGCTGATTTTGGTGTCAGTGCATCAGATTCCACAGCAATTCCATACTCGATGAAGGAAAGGGCAGCCTCCAAGTACTGAAATGCCTTTGCAACCTTGTCTGTCTGTCGGGAAGAAGGTACTCATGGTTAGCCAACGAGAAAAATTATGGTTCTTCGTTCATTCTCTGCCATATCTGTGCCTTCTCTTTGCTTAGATATGCACAGTTTGGAGAGAGGAGGCTGGCCTCAGAGCATTACCCAAAGAGTTCCAACTCTGATTCCAGAAAAAGTGTCTGTGACATCTCAGAGGTGAGCTGCACCCTGTGTTCTCTCCCCCCTAGTCTCTTCCATGGGCTCTCCTTCCAACTGACAGCCTCAACCTGCATTCTTCACAGTGGAACCGTGCAATTCACCCCACTTAAGACTGGATCACCAGCTACAGCAGCCTCTAGTCACGCCATCCTGCCAAGGTTACAGGGAAAGCACCCCCTTACATCCCCTCTGGTGACTGATGGCATCACTACCTTCACCTCTCCCTGCCAGATACACTTCTCCATATGCCTGTGACCAGCACCTGTTTAAAGTGACTCGGAACAGCTCCTTCCAAACAGGCATACTGTCCATGTGCCCAAAGGTACAACAGCACACAGGGAGAAAGGGTTAAACCCACGAGTCTGGGACTTGCCTGTAACTCACCACCTCTCTCAAAGCTCAGGCGAGCCAGCTGTCTCAGGCACATCCTGCAGAACCTCTGCCTTGGTGCATGTACTGCCTATCTCAGTCTCTCCCCCTAAAAAGCTGTGGCCTGCTCCCCCACTCTTCCTCTATGGGCCAGGGGTTTTTAAATGCTTCATGTTCTTTTGATATTAGTCTCTGGCCTTGGAAAAATAGGTATGTCACCCTTCTGATGATAGGCAGGTAGGTATTTTCCAATGTTTGGTTCACGCATTGTTCTTTTAAGGACTGTTGGTATTCTCCCTCAAGATACCTTATCTCTGTCATTGTTTCGGTTCCTACTTGTCCCCCATCCACCCACCCCCCCCACCCCCGCCGCCTTTGACTTAACTTTGTGCAGTCAGCCAGAACAATATCCAGCAGCTAAACTGAAACACGTCTAATATTCATACAAAATAATACAGCTATCACACTCCTTTTCCCATGTCTTTTTAGCAAGACCACCCTGGGAAAAGAGAACAATTCTAAACACCGCTAGAATTTGATATGCCTATTTAAAGAGAACATGTGTCAAACATATATTCATATTTTAAGCAATAAATATGTACTTTGCTTGCTATTAACACTATTATATAATCTTTTGGAACGACATAGCCTCATTTTATTCTCAAATTATGTATTTGGAAAAATACCTACACAATAGGTTTTTGATATGGTTTGAAATGTATCCTGCTATTGGAAGAAAATGCTGCCTTTATCTTTACTTGCAAGCACTTATGTTATGGAGTTTTGCAGTAAAGTAGTTTGGCAGATTTTCTTAATCTGCAAAGATGTTTAATCCTTTATAATCCAAGAAGCCTCAATGCTAAGAGCCAAATGTTTAAAACCAGATACCCAATTTCACATAAATTAAAGTATCTGTAATTTGCACAAGTTGTCATACCTGTCCTCTGTTGTGAAGGCACTTTTTGAAGCTATTTACACTTGTGATCAACTTGGTTTGAGATAACTAACATCCCTGAAATGTATTTTATCTGAAATTACTGACATGCACTCACAACTTTAACTTCATTTTAACAGATTATTTCCCGCCTAGGAATTGCCTTGGTTTCTTTTTCAATTAAAAAATTGAATTACAATTACAATTTCTGTAAACAAGAAACCCCCAAAAATGCTATTTTATGAAGTATTTTCTTCAGTGTTATGGGCATAATCACTGGAGAAATCTGACTGCTTTTGCTACTCTGGAGCAACACAAAGCAACTGGAGCATACTGGACAATTGAAATAGGTTTACAGCTGCTTTGCATCACTATCCCAGTTTCCTCCTACCTCCTCTCATCCTGTGTCAGTTCCTATTCTAATGGGTCTCTTGGGGTCATCTCACTCAGGTCTCGGACCTCACACCACCACCTCTCTGAAGGCAGAATCATGAGATTCTTCCACTCTGTGGTGCAGTTCTCTATGATCTACCTCAGCAGGTCTCACTTCTGCCTAGACCCTGTGATTCTGTTCCCTTCAGAGACAATGGCAGTGGTAACCAGAGACTGGACAGCCTTCTGAATGCAAAGTATTGTTTATTAGAAAACAAGTATTTCAGAGGGAAACTGCCTTAAATAACAATAAACCAGTCTGTACACATACCAGCTTTTCCCTAAATCTTACCATCCCCGGGAACTGGGAATGTCCTTCAGACAAACCCCTCTCCAGAATCTCTGTGTGTCAGCCTGTCTCCCTCAACAGCTTCTGACAACTGAGCTTCCTTTTCCTCAGAAGGGCTTTTCAACTGCTTAGAATTTTGATCTCCAGGCTCCCAGGTTTGGCAAAACAAGGCTTGCAACTTGTTGAAGACAGGGTACAGGATCCCTGAAGCTAACAGCATGCCCCATTCTCTCAAGGGTGTGCCTGGGTGTTGGTAACTGAGGGTATGTCTAGACTACCCGCCGTATCAGCGGGTAGTGATCGATTTCTAGATCGATTTCTAGACGTCTCATCTAGACACGATATATCGATCCCCGAACGCGCTCCCGTCGACTCCGGAACTCCACCAGCGCAAACAGCGGTAGCAGAGTCGACAGGAGGAGCCGCGGACGTCGATCCCGCGCCGTGAGGACGAGAGGTAAATCGATCTAAGATACTTCGACTTCAGCTACACTATTCACGTTGCTGAAGTTGCGTATCTTAGATCAATTCCACCCCCCCACCAGTGTAGACCAGCCCTGTGAAGCAATTGTGTTGTCTTCCAACATAGATCCTACTGGATTTGAACATTATAGACATAAACATTTCACTACCCCAATATAAATTATACAGTCTCTCTCATTAACTAGGTTACATATCAATATTCTTAAATTATTACATAGACCCATGTCTGTCAGATTTCCAACTCCCCTCTCCTTCTTGCTCTCCTAGTGCTACCAACTCTTGCTGTTCCATTGTGAGATTCAAGATATTTGGAATGGTCTTAATACCTCAAAGCTGTTGGAATCAAGAGATTGAGAATCTCAGCTTTCAGTTTTTAAAAAAATAAATTTCTAGGCCTCATGATTGTAGAGAAAAAGCTCGAAAATGTATAGTGAAGACACCTTAAATGCTTGGAAACTAGGAAGAAATAAAGAGAAACCAAAAATCTGACATTTTATAAAATAAATCTAAGTCAATCATTATTTTTAAGTGCCAGCCTCGTGATTTTTGAGCACTTGATGTTGGCAATAATGTACCTTACACCACAAGCAGTGCTTTCAATACACACACACACAAAATGCGTGTCTGTGTCAAATATTTATTTCACCCTCTGTTACAGTGTGCAAGTAGTTTCATGCGTTTTACAGTACATCTACAGAAGTGCATGGCACTTGCTATAATGTTCAGCGACTTTCCACAATATGAAGGGAAACATGACATATAAAGGATAGAAGGGTTGAACTGCATATAATATATAATTTCACCATACAACAGCAATTTTTAAGAGGACAGAGTAAAACTGAAAAGGCAACAGGAAGTGTTACGCTATGTCAGACGGCATGCGTAACCAACGAATAGCTGGATAATTAACCCAATCTGTTTTCTTCTTAATACATTTCTTATTCCCCCATCTTCCCTCCACCCCACTATTTAATTTTTAGGTGCAAAAGTTCTGTGGCTTGAATAAAATAATTAAAAGGCATAATTAATATACACACAAATTGAAATTGGTGCTGAGAAAGTAAGGGACTAAGGGTCTGATCTTGCAGCATTGAATTCAATGGGACTTTTGCCATAATTGTCAATAGGAGTAAATACCCAGGCCTTAAAAGCATTAGCTAGAGCCAGGGATAGGCAAAAAACATCTGGGGATTTGGATGGTCAGTTTCCATTTAATTTAAATGGTGCCAAATCCTCTAGGGAGCTTTATAAAATCTCAGCATTATTTTTCAAGTAGGAAGAAATTAGAGTTAGGATAGAACCTAGGCCATTTGCACTTGTGGTCTATGTAGCATTTTTTTAATAAAGGATCTCCAGAGATGAAAGAAACTAGCTAGAGCCCACCAGTCTGTCTATTTTAGCAAAAGCATCTAAAAGTTACAAACAAATAAATCCCTGAGTTTTGACTTTACAAATACATTACAGAGGACAAATGCTCCCGTTACCTGATTATACCATAACAATGAACAAAAAGTATGTTTAATTATGCATGTTATTAAGCAAACCACACCTGTGAGAAATCCCGGTAATCACAGTTACAGAGCTCATTTTCAATCTTGTTTACGAGAATTATATTTTCCGACAGTAGGCTGTCTTAAAATGACTTCAATCTGTTCCATCTTTCAAGGGCTTTGTGACAGTTTTGCAAAGCAAACAAACTTGCTAGCCCTGTATAATGTGTACGGGGTGAACATGGTCACATCAACTTTGAATTCTGTTTTGTGCGACTCATTTTCTAGATCTGGTCAAAAGACCTAAACTGGACATAGCTCAGCCTTTAGTGGATACAAGCCTAAAAAAATATTTCACTAAAAAAAATATTAAGAGATCTTCATTTAACTGGGAATAATATGAACAAATCTTGTCCGTATTCCTGTGTGTACTAGATCTGAATGTGACAACTGGATATGACACAGGATTAATCTATTTTGAACCCCCTGACCCCGTGAGGTAGGATTTCTTGGCATGTGTCCCAAGAGGAGTAGGTTGTACCTTGACCAATAGATACAGAAGGCTAGGTGGGAAGGAAAGAACAAAGCTTTTATTCTGTGATCCAGGACATCTGCAAAAAGTGCACCTTCATAAGCAAGTCACGGGTTTATTTAGAAAACCTTTTAACACTTCCCTCACAAGGCCCAGACTTACCATTGTGTCAGCTTTGTGCTTCAGTCTTTTGGCCTCCTCTATGTGATACTCCATCGGATGTTGTCTGAATTAGGAGTGAGGGAGAGGAGAGACAGACAAAACAAAAAGATAGAGTAAGTATCAATTTTAATGTCACATCACCAGGACCCTGTAACTGCTGTATGGGCTGCTGCTCTGATGGCTTAAAAAATTACGATCACCACCAACTGAATACTGTCAGGCTGTTTGGCAATGCTCAGAAGTCAAGTTCCTGCTTAAGGAGCTTACAGTCTAACTAACAGACAGGATGGTCTGCATTCCATCAAAAGAAAGCTACATTAGAAGAATGTTCAGGTTGCGCTCCTGGGTACTCTAAAGTCAGAAAATTCTAGTTTCTGTTGCAAGGGCAAGTGTAGCTCTGCCTTGCTGCGCATATGCATTAATTTAATTGCATTATCTTGTCTTGCTTCTCAAATATAATACAGCATAGATATTCTTCTACAGTCTTCGGTTTACATGTGCAGCACTTTGTAGTACCATTCACTATTCTGGGTATGCCAGACAAACAGGGTCCATTAAACTCATTTGGATGCAAGATACGCAGTGAATGAGGCAGAGGCTCTTATAGAACCTGCCTTATTCAATGCACATTTTATAAAGCATACTTCTGTCCACGTACACCTCCATGCATTAGACTAATGTATTTGTTGTACAAAGTGTGCACAGCTCACTGTGTACTCATAAAACTAACAGAGAAATAAGCAGGGCTCTGCACCGACTACGCTCAGCCTGAACTAAAAAGCGCACCGATCTCACTGCTCATGGGTAAAGTGCCATTTTCAAAGTCTCATAATTCAGCCAAATAAAAACAATGTTCACTGATGCACACAAAGGCACTTATCAAGAAGGGTGATTTCCTTGCCAAATGATGTGTAATTTCTACATTGGCTTTCCTCCACACTAGAGCGGTAAGAAAATGGGAGCAAAAAAAAATAATTTTTTTTTAAATAAAAAACAGGGCAAGTCTCTGCTGGGTTACCACACACTGGCCACATGAAAGAAAAACGTTTGAAGGAGAGATCTGAATGAAAAGAGGGAGATCATGTGGGTACAAGGAAAGTAAGTCCTAGAGAAAAGGGGAACTATAACAACTGACTAGGAGATGTGACTGGGAGAAGGGTACAACTCAAGGAGGCAGTGAGAACAGAGATCCACACAGGGGTATCACTGTGCAGAGAGTCTTGAAATTGAGAACAAGAAGTTTATGTTTTGCACAAAGTTAAGGTACTCAAAGGACAGTGAAGATGACATGATCAGTGTGAAGAAGGAGGAGGAGGAGGAGATAAAGAAAAACCTTACTTTTCAAACTTGATTTGAGGTCTCCTTGGCTTGGAGGTACCATTTGGCAAAGAAGGCACCGGGAAAGGGTTTTTGACATCTCCTGAAGGTCCCTGGGAAGTCATCATGCAGAGAAGAACTGGTCAAGGAATTTGTAATCAAAAGCAGTTTTAAAAGCTTTGGGTTTCCAAATTTAAAAAGAAAATGGTTATTTAGTCTCAGAATATATTCTCTTTTCTCTCTCTTTTTGTAAAGGAGGAGGAAACTTGCCTTCTTATATTACTGCTTGTAATCTTCAACACAATGTGAACTTTTCCTGAGGGGGAGAAATTAAGTAACAGGTTTCCCTTGCTACTGAAACAAGAGATGTATTTAGCAGGACAATGGCACAGTGCTAAGAGAGCACTAAGACTGATAACAACCCTGTTTTCTCGGTACAAATAAGATCTACTCCACGTTATTCACACAGACAGACCCATTGCTAGCTTAACCTTGGGGTATGAAGCAACAGTTGCTGAATTTAAGTTACTTGCTGAAATTCCAGAAAAGCAGAGTTATAAAACAGACATTTGAAGCTGGCTAGTGCAACCGCCCACACCCTCTAAAAACCAACAAAGCTCGGATTACATATATCCATCCAAACAAAAATGGCAACAGAACTGGGTTTTATAACCTGAAAACATCCAGTACTAGCCACAAGGCTCATCAACTCTACTGTGAAACAATGTTAGAAATAATACATATTAGCACAAACCCAGGTCCTATTCAACAACAGGGGCCTGCTTTTTAAAGGGAGCTCAAGTCAAACAAAAAAAATTGTTTTTTTAAACAGGCTGACTTGCATATGCAACTATTGTGCCTGCAAATGTGCCTGCTCAAAACCAAGGCCAGGACTGAGAATGTGATCCTATAACCCAAGCGTCATCTTTTACATTTGAACATCCTCCTGATTATTTGCTTACTAGCTGGATGAAGGTAGATGGGAAACTTTATGGAAAGCATCAAGTTAAACTGCCTTTAACAGCACAGATCACCTAGGGCTGGTTACAAAGTCCAATGAAGCCAATGGAAAGACTCCAATTGACTTCACTGGGCTTTGGCTCAGGCCCCTGCTGCACAGCAGAAGTTGCTGGATAGCTTAGCCTCCACCAGCAGATGTCCTGCCTCCAAGGAATTTTCTTCTGGAACAGCAAAATCTTCACAAGTCATATAAATAACTTAAAGTATTACAAATTAGTGCATTTTGTAAATTATCAAGTAAAATTAGCAAACATACTGAAAAAGCAAAGACGCTGCGGCACAATCGCTACTTTATTTTATCATCTGGAGTTTTAACAACATACAAATCATTGCAAATAACAAACAAGTAGGGTACTTTGTAATAAACAATGATGTCTTAGTAATCAGAAACCTCACCCTAGTCTCTGCTTTTCTACCATTGGGGAGAGCATGCTGATTTTTGGTCAGCAAGATTTTGCTAGACAGACTCACAGGAACCAAGAAAAAAAAAAAAACCTGTCTAAAAACCAGAGTGTCACTCATTCAAATGCCTTGTCCTTTAAAAACATGAAGGAAAAGAGAATAACGTTGCTGAAGGAAATTGTAGAACACTCACTGCTAGAATGAAAAGCTCCGCCATTAACAACTTACACCTACTTTGTTGCTTTTAGAATGTTCAGAATGCTTCCCCTCCACTTTCCTGTGCTTGGAGGATGAAGAGTCCTTGTGGTTGCTCTTGCTCTTGGCAGTTCGGTTATTTGTGTCAGGCAGCTGGCTGCAGGTGCTGCTCTCGCCCTTGTGTCTCTTTTGTGCCATCTTGGCTGGCTTCTGGGCAGGCTGCGCAGTAGACATTGGTGGCAATGGTGGTGGTAGCAAGAGCTCCTTCTTCAGTGTCTCGGATGGAAATTTGGATACTCTGGAGATGGAAAATGAACTTAATAGTTAGGGTGCTCATGGTATATAATACAGAGCTTTAAAAAAATAGTGAATTACATGGTGTAATGATTCTGTTTATTCAGCTGGAAATGTGAGATGACTAATTAAAAAAAGAATCCATCAAAAGCAAGAGGAAACTTTAGGGACTTTCTGGAGATTTAGAATGTGTGTCCTCAACTGTCAACAACATACAAGAAAATCAGATTTGAAGCAGCAATAAAGACAAAATTTCAGGTTTGTTATTAGAGGAAAAATTTACAGCTAAATGACTTGGGATTTAAGAAGAGCGAACATAAGAACAAAGGTCCATCTAGTCCAGCATCCTGTCTTCTGACAGTGGTCAATTCCAGGTGTCCCAGAGGGAATGAACAGAACAGGTAATCATCAAGTGATCCATCCTCTGTCGTCCATTACCAACTTCTGGCAAAGAGAGGCTAGGGACACCAACTCTGCCCACCCTGGCTAATAGCCATTGATGGACCTATCCTCCATGAACTTATCTAGGTTTTTTTTTGAACCCTATTATAGTCTTGGCCTTCACAACACCTTGCAACATCGCCACCTTCCCATTTCTTCCTTCTTTGTGGATTTCTGAGAGATTAGAATCTCTGAGAAAGGACATCGGGAATGGTAAAAGCTACCACAGCATGTTGTTTTTTCAAATTGGCTTATCACAGCACTGTCCTTCTTTCTTATTTCGCAGAATGCACTCTTTGTCCCTAGCACCAGATAAAATTCCTCATGACCTCAGATCATATACTTTCATAAAATTAAGCGGAAGTGAAGACTGGCCAGTTAAATTAGCTTGCACATAACTGCTGAGATAGAAACCACTGTTCAAGGGACAGGGATGTACCAGTTTTGTTCCGTAGGTTAGAGAGTGAGGTTACCACTAGTACTAGTTTGGGACTTTTGGACAAACCATTTTTCCATTGCAGAATGTTACTTCATCAAAGCAAACATTCATCCGATGGTTTCTGAGGTTCAGGACGGAGACAGAGAGAGAGAGATTGACTCTGTAGCCTGATGGTCAGAGCACTCACCTAGAATGTGAGACCCAGGTTGGAGTCCCCCCTCTGAATCAGGCACTGGGCCTGATTACTGGCCATTCTGAGGTGGTGTTTTTTTGGTTTTGGTGAAAAATTTCATGAGGTCTCATTTTCATCCCAATGCGAATGGACACAAATGCCACAGATTTTTTGGAAAACAGAATTCTTATCTTTGGGCCAGCCCTAGTTACCATCAGTTTACAGAGTCTCTCATCATCACAGGCCAAATTTAAAATCAGCGAACTCTGGCAGTGGTGTATCTCTTCTGTAAACCTCACTTAACTGGCCACTACTTTTGCAGCTTCTTTAGGTTGTCAAAATGGTACAGGGCACCTGAGTGGAACAGGGAATCTGCCCTCATGATCTTTCCTGACTGGAGTCCAAAAGAAAACACCAAAATAAATGAAAAAACAACCCATTCAACCCTAAAGCAGAAGTTCTCAAACTGTGGGTTGTTGTGACCCCATTTTAGGCTGATGTTAGACTTCCTGGGGCTGAAGCCTGAGCCTCACCACCTGGGGCAAAAGCCTGAGCCTCATCACTCGGGGCCCAAACCCAGGGTGGCAGGGCTCAGGTTACAGGCCACCCCCACCTGGGGCTGAAGCACTTGGGTTTCGGCTTTGGGCCCCACACCCCGCCTGGGACAGCAGGGTTCAGGTGGGCTCAAGCTTTGGTTCCCCCTCCTGGGGTTGTGTAGTAATTTTTGTTGTCAGAAGGGGGTCACGGTGCAATGAAGTTTGAGAATCCCTGCCCTACAGAAACTCCAGCTCTTGTTGGGCCCAAGGCAGAAGAACATTCCAGAACTGAAGGCCTTCCACTAATAATGCCCTCCTGCGAAAACCCAGACATTTAAACATAGGGACTGACAAGCACAAAGACCTCACCCAGTATCAACTGCCTTAGTGTTTTCCCTGCAGAGAGGCTGTCTGCTCAGATAGCTAGACCCATGCCATGAAGACATTTATAGACCAAAGTCAATTACTTTTGGTTCAATTCAGAGTAATAGAACACCGCTTCAGCGGAGGCAGATCTGGTTTTACAGGCCCCCTCCAGCTGATGCAGCCAAGCAGAAGGGTAGCTGCATGCTGCACTAGTTGTAGCATACAAGTCATCTACACTCATGCAACGTGCATTGCAACCATTTTGTTGAGGAGTTACAAAGGCATGGATAACTTTGGCAAATCTAAAAGAAGTGTTGCAGCTATAATGCTGGATGCTGAGGGAAGACAACATTTTTGGATACTAATGCCAGCTGGGACTCCCAGAATAATCATGGTACAAAAGATATCCAAAACGTTCACAATTTTGGGGTAAAAGATGGAGACAAACTGCCCTAATAATGGAAGTAGGAACAACTTCCAAACCAAAAAGCACTTCTGTTCTCTGGATAAGGTTTTGGCTAGTCTACTCTCATCCAAGTCCCAATCTTGGCAACGCACTGAGAAAAGCAAGGACTCTGCACCATTAAAGCCACAAAGTTGCATGTCATCTGCATACTGACGACAGCACAGGCCACATCTTCCCACTGTCTCCTCAGCAGCCTCACATATGCAAAGGGTGACAGAACAGAGACCTTCAGAACCCACAAGGCACTTAGAACACATGTTCAATCATCCAACACCACCAGCTGTGACCTCTTGGACAGGAAAGAGTAGGACTACTCAAAACAGACACTGTCTACCCAACTAGGGTCTGTAAGCAAGTTGCCAAAACCGCATAGTTAGTGGTATCAAAGACAGCTGACAGATCTAATAGTATCAGCAGTAACATCTGATTTTTGTCCATCATTAGGTGATCATCAACTAACAAGACAAATGTGGTCTCCATATCAGAACCAGCGCAGGAACCAGAGACATCAAGGAAATCTGAGGCTGCTAGATGACCAAGTTCTTTATCACAACCTTCATGATATTCTTCTAAGCAGGAAAAGTTAGACAAGGCAGCAGTTAGGTGAGCCACTTACAGCCTGATTCAAAAAAAAAAAAAAAGCACTGAAGCACACACTTAACTTTAAACATGTTAGTAGTTCCATAGAAATCATGTGCTTAAAGTTACGCATGTGCTTAAGTGCTTTGCTTGACTGGAGTCTTAGAGTGAAAAGACAGTTCATAACATGCCAGATGCCTCCCCTCTCAGGACCAGGGCCGGCTCCAGGCACCAGCATTCCAAGCTGGTGCTTGGGGCGGCAATCCCTGTGTTTCTGCCCCCAAGCAGTGTGCCGAATTGCCGCCGCGGGCGGCGGGGGCAGTCTGTGTGCCACTGTGCCCCTAGGGCGGCAGGCGCATTTCCACGGTGGCGGCAATTCGGTGGCAGCTTCTATGTTTAGCTGTCTGCGGCGGCTTTAGCTAAACATAGAAGCTGCCACCGAATTGCCACCGCCGCGGAAACGCGCCTGCCGCCCTAAGGTCACATGGACTGGCCCCCGCAGCGGCAATTCGGCGCGCTGCTTGGGGCGGCGAAAACTGTAGAGCCGGCCTTGCTCAGGACAGAGCTATTGGTAAATCAGGGGACTGGCAATCACAGTTTCTGGGTTCTCTGTCCTGCTGTACCCAACTCCCACGTGTGATCTTGCGTAAGTTACTTAATTGCTTTCTGCCTCAGTAAAATGGGTTCAGTACCATCCTACCTCACAGAAGGTTTATGTGCCTTAATGGTTTGTAAAGCACTGCAATCCTGATAACAAAAATTCCTCCGAGTATTAGTATAAACTGTTCATGCACAGCTCCCAAAAAACAAAAATGACTGCAGAGGCTGAAAGGTGGTGGGAAGGAACTAAGGATAGCAAGGAAAAGATAAACAAAACATCCTGAGATATCCCAAAGGGCTCAGGTCCAGATTTTTAAAGGTACGTGCAAACGTTGTTGGCACCAAGTTGTAAAGATAAATTTGCACCATATTACATTTCAGATAGCATATATATCACATTAAGCAATACCATACTTGCAGGAAGACAAGGGGAAACTGCTCCTCACCAAAACCTTTTTTTAAAAAAGCTCAAGTTCATGCATTTTTCTGGCATCTTGCCACTCTATACTCACTTCATTTTATTGGAGTCTTTGTGACTTGAAGACAACAATGATTTGGTTTCTTTCTCCAACTTGATTTTCTTCTTATCAGTCTCTTTCTCCACTTCTCCCTATTGAAAGCAAATCACCACCACTTAGACGCCACATACACAGGTAAAAGTGCAGGCCAACATAACTAAATTACTAAAAATAACAACATGCAAATCCAGATCACAGCTGATTAATCTAAACTTCAGCTTCCTTGAAAAGAATTCCAAATGACATGTTGTCTTATTTTGCTAGAAGAGATTGATTCTGGTGGATGGAGTGGAAATACTTACCCCCACCAACACCCCAAAAGAAAAAGGTAAAGTATTTTCTGACTTACGCTCGTGACAGCAAGTATTTCTAAATCAGCTCTTGGTGTTTTGTTGCTAATGAATATGAATCATACAGAGCAATATAAAGCATATAAAAATTCCTTCTAGCAATGTCATTAATGATAAGGAATTGTGTTTTGTGATATGCCTCACTTGCCAAAAAGGAAAATAAAGCACACAGAAGAATTAAACCACACAGATTGCCCCAAGGTCATTTCAACAGGAATAAGGTACAGGGGAAAAAATGTTTGGAACAACTGCCCATATGCTCTAAAAAAAATACCAGCTTCTCAGCGAAGAGATATACAGAGAGAGCGGGTTAAGTAAGACATTAAAAATGTATCTGTGGAAATCGTGTGTGTATATTTGTTGAATTATCAACTGGGTGAAAAACTTAAAAACTATTTTAATATGGAAATACTGCAAAATTTGAATGAGTTAATCAATCTGCTCGGCCCACGTAGCAGTTGGTACTAACCACACTCACTAAAAAGGTGAGGGCATCACTTCATCAAGGGTTCAATCTTGTGAGGTACCAGTTGCCCTCAACTCTCATTGACTTCAAAAGATGTGCAGTACCTCACAGGACTGGACACTTCATAAGAGCTGGCGGCCTTACAAGAGCTTTAAAGAAAGTGTCTTCAGATCACCTAGCATCCAGTCTGTCAAACTCCTTAACTGAGAAACCAGAGGATTTTTTTTCCTGAACGGGAAAAAACAAATCCACTCCATTGAATTGGTATATAGGCAAAGGAACAAAAGACATGGGACTAGAAAGTCCCACACCATCATATAATCCCATTCATGAATTTATCAAGCTCCATCTTGAAAGTAACTGGGTTGTTTTCCCCTCCACTATTCCCACTGGAGAAGTGTGTGTCTCCAAAACAATATTAAAATTGGATTCAGTTTGAAGCCTGCAGACTTTCATATCGTAGAGCAGGGGTGGGCAAACTTTTTGGCCCGAGGGCCATATCTGGGTATGGAAATTGTATGGCGGGCCATGAATGCTCATGAAATTGGGGGTTGGGATGCAGGAGGGGGGGAGGGCTCCGGCTGGGGATGTAGGCTCTGGGGTGGGGCCAGAAATGAGGAATTCTGGGTGCAGGAGGGGGTCCCAGCATGGGTCAGGGGTTGGGGTGGGGGAGAGGGCGGGGGAGTGTTCCGGTTGGGGGTACAGGCTCTAGGGTGGGGCTGGGGGTGAGTGGTTGGGGGTGCAGGAGAGTGCTCTGGAGTGGGACGAAGGGGTCTGGAGGGCAGGAGGGGGGATCAGGGCTGGGCCAGGGGGTTGGCCTGCGGGAGGGGATCACGGGTGCAGGCTCCAGGCAGTGCTTACCTCAAGCAACTCCTGGAAGCAGCGGCATGTCCCCACTCCAGGTCCTATGTGCAGGCGCAGCCAGGCAGCTCTGCACACTGCCCTGTCGGAAGGTGCCATCCCTGCAGCTCCCATTGGTCATGGTTCCCGGCCAATGGGAGCTGCGGAGCCCCTTGGCTGAACCTATGCATAGGAGCCAGAGGGGGGACATGCCGCTGCTTCTAGGAGCCGCGTGGAGCGGGGCAAGCCCCCGTCTGGAGTGCCGGAGTGGGGCAAGCCCTGGATCCCACTCCCCAGCAGGAGCTCGAGGGCTGGATTAAAATGTCTGAAGAGCCGGATGTGGCCCCCAGGCCGTAGTTTGCCCACCCCTGCTGTAGAGGCTTGTGCAATTTCCCCAGTGACAGTTAATTTTTCAACCCGGCCCCAATAAATTCAGTAAAAAGTTACAAAAGGCCATTTTTTCCCCCTTCAAATAAGTTACAGACTCCTCTCCCTGAAGGTGTTCTCGAGAGTCAGGTCACTCATCTCTCTGCTCTCCTGGTGACAGAGAGGATGAGACAGACTTACCTTTCAAAACTGGAGTTCTCTCTCACTTCCCCACAGTACAGACTTCTTGGTTCTCAAGTTTCTCCACCATTCCTTAGCAAAATAGGGGAAAGTGCCCTGTGTTCGATGGCCCCTTCCTCTCAAAAAAAGAGTAGCTAATTCTCTGCCCAACAACATAAAAATACTGCTATTCTCCCACCAGTTGACAGAAAACTATCTGGTGTTTCCTGAAGAGTTAGGAAGAGCTGGGAATAGGCCCTGATGTAACCATGATGAGTATACTCACCATGTGAACTCATTGTGCGTATTGTAATGTACTGACTGTGTAGATATGAGCCAGTGCGTAACGTTATCCTCTAGGAGCAGGCACTCAGAGAAGTTAAAGGACCCACTACTTCAGCTGAAGGAACCATCCTTGAGCTCAAGTGACGGAAGCATTTCCTTTTGTACGAAAGGACCAGGTTTTCAGTCCCAGCTCTCTGCAGATTAACTGTGTATTTTATATTATCAATTGTTTGTATTTCAGAGCAGGTTATGGAGCAGAAGTACAGTACTGAGGGTTAACTTTCTCTGTGCTTTTTAGGCCCCTACAGCTGCTAGTGTGGTTGTCAGAGAACACTTCAATTCATTTAACAAAGAAAATAGGTCCCCTTTTGAACAGACCAGCCTAGAAGAAGCTGGTCTCAAGGCTGGGTCTACACACAGATTTTGTACTGGTATAATCATTTCAGTTAGAGGTATGATTTCTTTCCCCCACATAATTATATAACTACAAATCCTAATGTGGATGCAGTTATACCAGTATAAAGGTTCGGTATGGGCATAGCTATTCCCCTTCCTATACAGAAATAGCCACAGCGGCATTAGCATCTTTATACCAGTATAACTGCATCCCTGAGGTGGGGTTTTGCCAGGGGGAGGGTATTGTAGAGTAGAACCTCAGAGTTACAAACTGACCAATCAACCTCATTTGGAACCAGAAGCACGCAATCAGGCAGCAGGAGACCCCCCAAAAAGCAAGTACAGTACAGTACTGTGTTAAATGGAAACAACTAAAAAAATAAAGGGAAAGGTTTGAAAAAAAGATTTGACAAGGTAAGGAAACTCTCTGTGCTAGTTTCATTTAAATTAAGATGGCTTAAAGCAGCATTTTTCTTCTGCATACTAGAATTTCAAAGCTGTATTAAGTCAATGTTCAGTTGTAGACTTTTAAAAGAACAACCATAGCGTTTTGTTCAGCATTATGAACATTTCAGAGTTACGAACAACCTCCATTCCCGAAGTGTTTGTAACTCTGAGGTTCTACTGTACTGCTTTTACAACTTTTGGGTGCAGACCAGGCCTAAGACACCCGTCTCTGCTGAACTGGAACAGTTCTCACTGAGGGCATCCCTACAACAGGAGAAGGTGGTGCTCTCCTGCAACTGATATTGATGGGTTATACAGATGAATGCATGGCAAGGTAAGCATTTCAAATACCATGCTACTTGTAGCAAAAAAGGCACCGTAGCCTCCTCTACTTGCAAGTGTTCCTTTGGCTAAATTCAATTAATTGAAAGAAAGAGCAATCCAGAGAAACATTAGCAAAACCAGAGATTACATATTCCTAGAGCTGGTTGAATTTTTTTTTTTTTAAACTAGAAACATTTTTTTTCCTGAAAAAAATGGCCTTTTTGACAACACAAAATTTTGTTAAAAGCTTTCTGAATATTTTTGTGACTTTTTAAAAAAACAAGAACATTCCTGAACAGTTATTGACATTATTAATTTGCTGAACAACTGGTTTTAGATAAATAAAAATATTTAATAACAGTTCTGATAATCACATTTTATATTAAATTTGATTATTTGAGGGAGGGGATGAAAAATGGGTTCATTCTGAACCCTGTGAAACGGAAACAATGTTGAAACGTTATTAAAATTTCTCCCCCACCTCCACATTCCCTGCCCATTGAACAACACTGCTCCAATTGTAGGAACGCGCCATTCCCTCTCACCTTTCTCTTTTTGAGAGACTTGTTAGGAGTTTCTGTGCTTTTCTTTTCCAAATCCTGCTTCCTCGCACTCGGGAGCTCTTTACCCTCAAGTTTCTTCTGGCGACTCCCTTTCCCAGGTGGCTGTGGAATTCTTGAAAGGAGACACAGCTCAATTTTAACCACAAGAGCATGAGGGACTGGGAAATCCCTCAGGGGCGATAACAACGTCTTATCCCTGATAGGCAAGAGAAGTTTGTCTCTATGGAAGTCCTCTCTGACCACAATGGCAGGCTTTTTGCCACTAGTCCTGGTGGGGGTGGCGGGCTTCTGGCTTTGAGCTACAGGGCTGAGGGGGAAATGTTCTGGGGCACCACCAGCCACAATGTCTTTCAAAGGCTTAGGGTCCAAAAATGCTTTAGCAATGGCTTGGTGTGAGCTCTTGTGCTTTTTCCTTTCCAAGGGCTCTTGCACCGTTGGTTTCAATTCTTTTTTATCTCTGGATTTTGGCCTCCCTTTCGTTTTTACTTTTGGCTTGTCTCTGGAAGACTGGTCTTTAACCCCATAGGGACCAGGCTCACTTTCCACTTTCAGGGTTCCCCTGTGAGCCTCTTGCAGTGGGACCTTGCTGGGCTTCTTGGTACCAACTGTGGGCCTCCGAGAGGGCTCCTCAGTGCGCGTGGGAGACTTCTGGCAGGTCCGTTTGCTGGGAAGATGTACCGCCTGGGGAGCCCTGGTTATTTTGCTTGAGTTTTTGGAGTGCAACTCGTTTGATTCAGAACGTTCATGAGAGCTGCTGCTGCTGCTTTTCCCTTGCCCCTTGCTCTCCTGATGACCATGTCTATGGACAACCTCACTGAGATTCTCATTGGGTGCTGCCGGTTGGTTCACCTTGGTTAGCCAGTTGTCCAGCTGCCATTTATTTGATGTTGGTGGGTCAGGCTGTAAAGAAAAAAAAAAAGTTTTATGGGAGTTATCTCTATGGATTATTCTGCAGCCTGACATATTAGATGCTATCAAACCCCATGAAATTTTACCCCTACTATTAAAGGCATAGGAAGTATAAGAACTTAAGAGAGAGGTCACAGTGAGAAGCTTTTGAACAACATCAAAACAAAAAGTCCTCTCTTTTGCACAGGGCTAATCTGACTATTGATATCAGACTCCTGGTCTCAGACAAGCCTCACCTTTGTATCAGTAAGAGACCTTTCATTCTGCATGGAAGTTTGGCCCTGGGTTGCCCTGTGCCAGAAGCAGACATTCTTGGCCGATTACCCAGGGCTGCTGACCCAATGTGAGTTAGGATAGTGACTGTGAAATGTAACTTGCTTGTGTCGTTAAAGCACTCTTCAGCGACAGTGAAAGTTACTTCCCACCTCTATTAGGGCACCGAGAGCTATTTTGTATCTATGGACTGGAATTGAGGTTAGAATGAAAGACGGGGGGGAGGGGAGGGGGGGAAGGGGGGGAAGGACTTTGGCATGGGAACATGTGTCAGATTAAGGGCAAATTAAGGGCATTATCGCCACAGGCCCACTCTAAACTCTTCTGCTGCCAAATGACCTTCAGGTGTATTCCAGCAGCTGGGAATCCACAGAGCTGGCCCCAGCCATGTTCCTTTTTTTTCCAGCCATGTCCTTACGCCAGAGAATAGCAGTCCTGGAGGATTCCCCTAGACTAGGCGATCCTCACTAGCCAGATTTGCTGGGTTTAAGTCTGATTTGTACTGGAGAACACACCTTCACTGCAAACACACACAAAAAGGTGTGTTTTCAGCTCAGATTAGCTAACTTGCAGATTTATTATGAGTTAGTAGGCAGTATTAACCCTCAGGCTCTGCCATAGTCTTTGACTCAACTGCCTTATCTTCATTAACATAATAGCTTGAGTAAAGAATTAAAAAAAAAAATCAGTGAAGACTTCACCTGAGAATTGGACCCATAAGCGTAAGAGTGTCCCCAGATTGCTGGGTTCTCTTTGATGCTTTTTATGCATCCCTGCTACTGCCAGCTGTTATTTGTGGTTCGCGCTTTCCTACATATTTTCCTTGCCAAACACCACCTTACTAAAGGTTGTAAGAGACCATAAAATAAAAAGCAACCAGTGCCAACAAGTTTGAATCAATCACTTTTGTCTGTGATGAAATTTTCTGTATGTATACAGTAAGTAAAATGTACTAAGAACCTTGCTCTCAAGTTTACTTTAGGAGCTGCTGAAAGGATGAAATGTAGCAAGAAAAGGACATAACATTCAATGGAAATTAGCTAGGTAGTTCTCTTTCCCATCACCTATTAATCTCAAGACAAGACAGCTAGGTTTATATATAGGAACAAAAGCATAACATTTATTTCCTTCACACCACATTTGAATTTTATCTGAACTTTACTCAAATGAAATCTGCAATCACACAAACTGGTCTGAGAAATGGGAATGGAGGTGTATGTTGGGAATGGGGTGGAGAAGTATTTGTTTTTCAAGATTCCCAAGCTTTTTGTGCCAGTAAACCTCAGTTTTGCCTGTGTCCAAATAATCTTCCTATACATGTGCTCCTACACTTGTGTATAGGAGAAAATTTTGATTACAGGATGGAAGAGGGTTGGGGAGAACAGAAGAAAATTTAAATTGCTATACCCTGACTGATGCATCAAGTGCTGCTGAATCTGCATGTATGACCAGAAATGTAGCCCACGGATACCATTTTACACCATTCTGCTAATTTGGAAACATTTTGTAGGTTCCCTTTCCCCCACCACACCACTGATGGAGAAAGAAAGTGCTCCAATGACACGTTGCACAGAGCACAGCACTGCGCCTAACACTTAACAGGGACTTGGAAAATATATTTTCGTTTCAGAAACAATTTGAAAAATGCATCTGGTCTTGATTATGAAACTATGAAGCGTTATCTTGAGTTTTGTTAACTTGCTTTCCCAACGAGGTCAATAAGGCCTCCAAAGCACCAGTAGGGCAGAAAAGCAAGCCAAACTCAACAGCAGTGAGCCCAGGCACATTCCAATGGAGACGTCCTACAGATCTGATCATTTCAGACGAAATCTAAGAGAGAGGTTTCACCTCATCAAACACAGCTGCCATTCGATTTCAGAAAGAAATGCACTATTCTAAGACAGAACCACCTTGCTTTAAATAGCAAAAAAAACCAGGCTTCACCATAAAACAGCTCTCAAATAAAAGATCCATAATAATTACATACACAAAGATGAGCCTGATACATTGAAGTCAAACACTGACCCAAACTGCCGGAAAGTTTGGATGCTGGGGGTTTGGTCCTGGCCCATTTCTAGGGGGAACACTGAAGACCATACTTGAAATGGGGAAAAGAGAGCACCAATCGTGCAAGCATTTTGAAACTTTCTTTCCGAAGCCCAATTATCCTGTTACCAAGGACTATTTGACTTTCAGAGCTTGTTAAACAGCAAGTGAGAAAGTTCATGGAAGTAGCGTGGGGTTTATAAGAACCCGCACATAGAGGAGGATGACATTTTATCCCAAGGCTGCTTCCCTGTAACTATTTTGGTATTCGGTCAGCGAGGAGTCAGAGGCAGTAGGCTTCGTTAAGCCTCGCCACCTCCTATACATTCACCACACAGTACCTCAGATGTAGAAGTTCTCGGTGGCTCGTTTGCTTCGCTGTCACTCGAACTGCTCTCACTCTCCGAATCTGAAGAGCTGTCTGAGTCACTGGTGCTCCCTGACTCTGCACTGCTAGAATGTGCTGATGCCACACTCTCAGGCTGCGATTGGGAGGCACTGCAAGGCCATCAGGAGATAAAATTAGAAAGCAGCATGGGTGAAGGTTTTATATTTTTCATTGACATGACAACATTCGGAATTAAAACAACTTACATTTTGGCATTGGTGAGAAGGCAAAGAGAATTCATTACCATACCACAAAAGAAAGGTAATGGTTCAAAATAAACCCTCCCCTGAGCCAGATGAACTTGTGAGCAAAGTTTCACCAGGTACCATAACAGGTTGGGAAGCTCTATTTATATGGCAAAAGTAAAAACTGTCACTGGAGATTTTTCAAGTCTAGTTTTCTGAAAGACCAATACTCAATGGGAATGACAGATGCCAGTTAAATAGCTAAAAAAGTACAAGAGAAAATTAGTTTTCCTGAAAAGGTTTTACACACACACACACACACACACACACCCCTCTCTCTTCACTGTATTTGCCTCCTTCGGTTTCCATTTCATCAGAAGCATTACCTAGTTGAACTGCCGTGCTAAAGTGGCATATTACCCCCAGAACACCCATCCCCTCAGAGCTCACTTCTGAAGTCTGCTGCAAACAGAAATATACTAAGTTCAGTGGGAGTTGGGACTTACAAGCACAATGCATGTTTTGGAAAGGGGTTTAAAATCAAAATCATGGTGTTAACTTAAGAAAACTCCCACGTCAACACTGATACGTTTGCATGAGTTGCAGTCAGTTTTCTTGGTGATCCAGACTCATACTGACAGAAAGCTACATTTTAAGTGCTCTCCCAGAAGCAAATTGATTATCACTGCCAAAAATTGTCATGCCCTTGTCTAAGTCTGACTTTGTAGACCATTATTCTTTGCTTGAAGAATATAGTTAACAGGCCAAAAATGTGGTCTATATTTTAAGCTGTCTCCATTTGGAAGGGTTCTGAGTTTGTTTTTTTTTAAATCATATGCCCATGCATTCCACCTTGAACACTGCTGCTGACTAGCTGCTTAACAGATTGTATCAGCAATGCTCAGCTGTCATATCAGGAGGAGCTGAAGGAACTTGAGGTCTAGTTTATCCCTTTGCTGTACTTCTCATATGCAACTGTTTCTGGCTTCTTAGTGACTTAAAATCAGACGTACACATTACTTGCCAATGTGGTATTGCACATAATAGCAGCTCAAGGAGGAAACTAAACACACATTGGTCCATAGGGGCGGGGAGAGTTAGAGGTGTAAACCCTTGATCTATTTATCCAGCCCAAGACAAAAGGAAATGTTGCTTTCACTTAAAAAAAAAATTTAAGGCCAATTTTCAGACCTGTATCAATGTTAGACACCCAAGTCCAAATTTAGGCATCTAAAGACGCAGACTGATTTTCAGTGGTGCTGGGCACCCTCATTTCTCACTGAGTCTATGACAGCTGCAGGTGCACACTTTTGAAAAAAAAAAATCAAATCAATTAATTGGTGCTTTAACATTAGGCACTCTGGCCAAGTTCTCAATCCTTATAGTTGCAAAGATGACCTTACAGGCATACCCTCCTCACCCCCTACCCCCATTCCCCCTCCCCCCCCCGCACTGTGTCAGCCTAAAACAGCAGCTTGAGAAAAGCTTAGAAATATCTCTATTCATCCCAGCTGAATGTTAATTCTGAAGCTCTTAATCATGATTGTTGAGTTTCAAAAGCACAAATGGTTAAACAAAAAATCAATGAGAGTTAGGCAGATGACTCATTTGTGCTTTTGGAAATCCCCCTGAAACACCTCAAGTAATATAGATGCATTAATGTATGTGTATTTATCATATGCAGTTACTGCAACTATGCACACAAATTGAGCAAAATGCACACGCAAGTGGCAAAGTAAGCCAAATGACAGAAATAGTAGAGGTCCTGAAAATGCCGTCTTTGCTCCCACTGAAAGCAGTAAAAACTCTAATAACTGAAAGGTCTGTTGTTTCATAAGGACCATATTTCTACTCTTGACCTCAGTACAAACCTCCTATTATTATCCACAGGAGATCCATTGGGGACTGAGGGTAGCATTTGGCCCTAACAACTTTATAGCTTTGGTCCACTGACCACAATGACTGGTTTCAGAGTAGCAGCCGCCACAATGAAAAACTCTTTCCATAGCTTGAGCTTGATTCACTTGTATTGTACATTGCATACATGCATATACATACATACATACATCTATCTCAAAGAGCACATGAGGACAATACATTCTCATAACTTTCCGTATCAGATGAGTTTCTCCTCTGACTTGCATGATCACTTTAATTAGTTGCCTTTTGACCAATGACTTTTACACCACACTAGAACAAAAATAGCAACCAGATTAATTTATATTTATTCAAAGGTTTCAAATATTTCTTGACTTCAGTGAAAGCTGTAACAAGAGTGTGAGCAACCAGAAATGAACCTCAAAACATCAGCTAATCCTGGCTAAGCACTGCAACCAATGAATTAAACTTCCAGAATATGCAAGTCAGTCAGTCAATACTTTTCCCTTTGCCATCTAATTCGCTCACTCATTCAACTGTACAAAGTACTATGGGCCAGGTCCTCAGCTGGGGCATATCGGCAAAGCTGCTTGTTTTAATTCCATGAAGCTACTTCAATTCATACCAACTGAGGATCTACAAAAATAGAAATAACCTCCATCCTCCCCCATTCACTGCTGAATACAAAATATCAGGTTCATTTTCCTTCCTGTTGCTCTAGTTAGCAGTTTTGGAACAAACGGTACCTTGGAGGAGCAGATGAGGGAGGTGGCTTTTCAGAGACCTAAGAGTTTAAATAAAAAAAAAGGGGGAGGGGTTAGGTTAAAGAGCTTAAAACAACAGATCACATTGATTTAAAGGGATTTCTGTGTGTAGTATAATATGAAATGTCCAAAACTGACCCGATCATCATCACTGTCTTCACTATCGCTGAGCTGGAGGTCATCTTGTAGCATTCTGAAAGACAAAAAAAAACAGGAGAGACATATAGATGGACATGCTTTAAAAAGGCAGACTCTAATTACAAAGCTTGATCCTTCCAAAGTTGCATTTCTAGTTCTGATACCATACTTCAAAAAACCATTGGGATTTTGTTCCAAAATTTAAATCATTCTAGTATTAAATGCCATTATCACCTGAGCAGAATATAATAGTATATTACTTAGCTCTTACATCTTACACATCTCAAAGTATTTACAAAGGAGGTCAGTAGCATTGTACCCATATCACAGATGAGGAAACTGAGGCACAGGGGAGAAGTGACTTGTCCAAGGTCACCCAGCAAGCTATTGGCAGAGCTAGGCATATGTGACGGAGTAGGGAGTGGGGTGGATTGACCTGGGAATGTTGAGTGGGAGTTTTACTGGGACTGTCTGCATTGGTGCAGGGCCGCCCAGAGGATTCCGGGGGCCCGGGGTCTTCGGCGGCGGGGGGCACTTCCGTTCCGGGACCCGCCGCCGAAGTGCCCCGAAGACCCGCGGTGGGAGCCCCCCGCCGCCGAATTACCACCGAAGGGGGACCCGCCGCCGAAGCGCAGCCCGGTCTTCGGCGGTAATTCGGTGGCGGGGGGGGTGTCCCCGCCGCGGGCCTTCAGGGCACTTCGGCGTCGGGTCCGGGAACAGAAGGGGCCCCCCGCCGCCGAAGACCGGGCTGTGCTTCGGCGGCGGGTCCCGCTTCCCCCCCCCCGGCCCCGGCCCCGGCCCCTTACCCGAGCGTGTCTCCGGCAGGGCCTGAGCTCTGTCCCGCTCAGAGCCGCGTGGGGAGGGGGCAGGGCTGGGAGCTCCACGCCGAGCGGAGGGAGCTGCCCCGCCCCCTCCCCACGCGGCTCGGATCGGGGCGGGGCTCAGGGGCTCGGCCGGAGACTCGGCGCTTGATGCGCTGAGGCTCCAAGAGAGGGGCGGAGGCGGGAGCCTCCGCTCTTCTCTTGGGGGCCCCTGCGGAGCCCGGGGCAAATTGCCCCCTTTGCCCCCCCCTCTGGGCGGCCCTGCATTGGTGATGGGGACATCAGAGTGTGACTTCACTTGAGGGACTATCCCCGAACATGTAGCCTGAGCCCAGGAGGGGGGTTGAGACCAGACGACACCTTTGCCTGGGAAACTAGACAAAGGCTGGAGGAGGAGCCGGGGGCAGGGCCGGCTCCAGACCCCAGCGTGCCAAGCGCGCGCTTGGGGCGGCGTGCCGCTGGAGGGCGGCAGGCGGCTCCAGTGGACCTCCCGCAGGCATCCCTGCGGAGGGTCCGCTGGTCCTGCGGCTTCGGTGGAGCATGCCTGCGGGAGATCCACCGGAGCCGCGGGACCAGCGACCGCCAGAGCACCCCCCGCAGCGTGCTGCCCTGCTTGCGGCAGCGCAATTCCTAGAGCCGCCCCTGGCCGGCGGGAGGCTGGATGAGACTGCTGGAGGGGGGTTTCAGTTTGGAGCTGGCTGGGGAGGGAGGTCCAGATGGGGTCTAAGCTCCCTGCCCCCAAGATGGACATGACTGAGGGCGTCCTGTTGTCTGTACCTACAAACCCTGTTCTGGACTGTGTTCCTGTCATCTAATAAATCTTCTGTTTTACGGCTGGCTGGCTGAGTCACGGTGAATCGCAGGAAGTGGGATGTGCAGGGCCCTGACTCCCCCACACTCCGTGGCAGCACAGAACGCAGATTTCCTAAGTTCCAGTCAAGTGCTCTATCCACTAGGCCATGATGCCTCCTGATAGAATAGTGAAGTGTTTTGCAGGCACTAGAAGCAATGTATGGGCATTCACATTGCTTTTCTTGGATTGTGATTACTTCCATTATCACATAGGTTTTCTTTTTGCAGCTGAAGTCTTCAAATCAAGAATGCCTAAACCACTGCCAAGTACAAGCTGAAACCCCCTTCTGCCCCGCAATCTTCTTCCTCCTCTACATAACAGGATGTCATGCTCCTGCACATCGCACTAGGAAATGTAACATTTAGTGCAATAAAGAGAAATGCTAATAGACAAATTCTGCTCTGATGTCACTGGGAGCAGAGAAAGTGCATGCATCCAAGAACAGAATTTGGTCATAACTTAGTCACAAATACGTAGATGACTATCTCAGAGCATGACTCTTCCAGTTGTCTCAGAGCATTAAGAAGAAAACAGTGCCTTGAAAAGGACAAAAAATAGCTTGAGTCCCACTGCGTTTTTTTCTTCTTTCTGATGTATGAAGGCAGCCTGAAAGTCTATAGACCAAAAAAATCCTCCTAACTCAAAAGACTACAAATTCAAGTCTTAGCTACCCTGAGATGAAGTACAGCAACCAGAGAACTAGTGAAATGATATTTCAAAAGATGAGAGGGAAAGGAATTTTTATTCAGCCAGTTTAAAAAGCATCCTTTGTTTTAAATACCTGTTCAAACTAATGCTGAACAATCATTTGGGAGAAATGATTATTCTGCTAATGCACCAACACCCCTAGCTTTTTAAGTTGTGAGAACTCAGGGTAAAATTTCTCTGGGACCCCCAGGAAGTCCTCCAGCAGAACCCGGGAAATATAAACTGGACATTCCTGATATTTCTCAATAAAGTTTTGAAAAATCCTCTCAGGCATTCATTTTAGTTTGTACAGAGCTAGCACAATGCGATCCTGGTCCATGACAATGTCTCTCCTAGGTGCTACATTAATACAAATTACAAATAATTATAATAAAAGGGAGCAAAGAAGTCAACTTTTAAAAAATTCTTTGTAGGTCACCTTTAAAGACTTAAAGCAGTTTGATATTAAGATGCTGTGAATACACTACAGTAAAAGCTTAAATAAACTGAGCAATTTCTTCTTTCAGATACCATCCCCCTAGTTAGACAAATAAGCAAGAAGTAATCTCACATTTACAAAGTGCCCTTTATACCAAAGCCCTCGGCAAGCACGGATACAAATACACTTTCACAAATCATTTCTAAACCACTAAAATATGACCAACTGGGCTGTGGAACTTGGCAGCTGTTTAACAACAAACGCACACTGCACAGCAGTTTAGGACAGGAAGCGGTGAATCCCAAATCCAAATTAAACTGCAGGAGAAATTGCCTGGTCAGTCAGATAAGATCTATTTTAACAGTGAAGCAGCAGTTGGCAGTCATGGTAGAACAGTAAACCATGATTCCTCTCAGAGCACATGAGGTTTTTCAAGCACCAAATTAAATGACCATAATTCTAAAGGTAATGAGAAAAGCTACGCCTTTCCCTTAAATGTATGAGCATGTTGCTGCCATTAACAGCAATGGCGAATTATGCGTAGGGAATGAACAGGGAATAGACTCAAGTGATAGTTTTGAGGGTTTTGTTTATTTGTGTTGCTTGTTCTGCTTTTACAGTTTCCTTTAAAAAGAGTGTTAACAAATCACCCTTCTCCATTCTTTCAGCATAGAACACAAGCACCTTCAGTTACACCATTGGAAAGTACAGTTAGTTTTCAGGAGTCAGGAAATAGGGTTAGAGACACCCCCCCCCTCAAAAAAAAAAGGCATTTTTGCACTTTTGGAAGCCACCTTTCTAGGACACCTCCCACCCAAGTCAAGCAAGCTATCTGAGTACCTGTAAAGCCATTGTATTAAAGATTGAACTTCCTGCAATCCCCACAAAAAATACAAGACATACAATTAAACGGGAGTTCTTGTGTACTGGAGCATAGCTGTTGTCATTGAAATCAGCCACTTTTTAAGTCTTTGCTAATGAAAATAAATCCTAATGAAATTTGGTTCTTCAGCATCTAAGTTGTACAACAAAAACTACTCTGTAAAGGAGAAGATCTGTCAAGGGATGTCAGTATAGCTGCAACCCCAGAGGGTATCCTTTTGATACATACAGGGAGTTAATAACAGGGTTCTCTGAATTCTTTATTTTATTTCCTGATTCCATAAATTATATATATATGAAGAACGCTCCAAAGAAGAAAGAATAGGCAAAGTCTATTCCATAACTCTAGAAAAGGACAACTTCAGACATCTCCAACTAAACGCTAACATTTTTTAAACTGAATAGTAATGTCAGATGCCCAACCTGTAGCACCTTAGAAATTTTATTTTCAGAAAGTCCTGAGCACCCACGCTCTGAAAAATCCAGTCCCTTTAAGATGCCTCAAGTTGGACTCTCATACTAAGAGACCCCAAATTACTAGCCTCTTTCGAAAAATCCTGTTAAACTCCTAAATGGAGGAAACCAATTGAATTATATATTGCAAGTCAAAATTTTCTTATCCTAAATTATTGCTACCATCTTTCATTATTAAAAGTATTTTAAAGAGCCAACTTGTTACTATTTATGTTGTTTGTTTACTTCTTGCATTTTACGGAGTTTGGACAGTTTCACTTTTATATACATTCAGATTTACATTAAGATTCTCAAGTGTTGGGTTATAAACATCACAGTGAAATGTTTCCATTGCTTTTTCCCCCCCTCTGGAAAGTTCTAAACTCCTGAAAACAAAGTGAAACAAAGGACTGGCCATGCCAGCCTTAACCATACTGCTGCAATGTTTGAATGACAGTGAGCCGAACAGAGGTTCTTTGTATCTCTGGATTGGGTAAGTACCCCGTATGCAGTTGGTGGTGAAGTGTAATAAATCTTTACTAATCTCATTTTTAATGATGAAATCTTTTGTTTGAACATGTTCTTGCAGCTGTTAAAGCAGAGTTAAAAGAAAAAAAATCTGCTTTAAAATGCATGTGTTCCCGTGGGATTCTCACATGAGTCAGAGCTTACTGGAAGTTAAACTACTTTGGTCCATTGCTTTTTGCATATGCAGTAAACTAACAAATATTTTTTTCCCTCTTCTCACAAATTCATCCATCCTCCCTGCAAAACTTGTGCTCCAAACCAAGGTTCTGAACCTACTAACTTTACTCACTGAGTAATCCTTACTCAGGCAAACAGTCCCGTTGCAGCTAACTTGCATGAGTAAGGGTTTGCATGATCAACCCCTAAACAAAGCTACAAGAAGTCTGTTTTTCAGAGAAAGACTAAGCTATTCAAGTATCTGAACTGTCTTTTCCCATCAACCTACATATTCATAGATTCATAGACTCTAGGACTGGAAGGGACCTCAAGAGGTCATCGAGTCCGGTCCCCTGCCCTCATGGCAGGACCAAATACTGTCTAGATCATCCCTGATAGACATTTATCTAACCTACTCTTAAATATCTCCAGAGATGGAGATTCCACAACCTCCCTAGGCAATTTATTCCAGTGTTTAACCACCCTGACAGTTAGGAACTTTTTCCTAATGTCCAACCTAAACCTCCCTTGCTGCAGTTTAAGCCCATTGCTTCTTGTTCTATCATTAGAGGCTAAGGTGAACAAGTTTTCTTCCTCCTCCTGATGACACCCTTTTAGATACCTGAAAACTTCTATCATGTCCCCTCTCAGTCTTCTCTTTTCCAAACTAAACAAACCCAGTTCTTTCAGTCTTCCTTCGTAGGTCATGTTCTCAAGACCTTTAATCATTCTTGTTGCTCTTCTCTGGACCCTCTCCAATTTCTCCACATCTTTCTTGAAATGCGGTGCCCAGAACTGGACACAATACTCCAGTTGAGGCCTAACCAGCGCAGAGTAGAGCGGAAGAATGACTTCTCGTGTCTTGCTCACAACACACCTGTTAATGCATCCCAGAATCACGTTGGCTTTTTTTGCAACAGCATCACACTGTTGACTCATATTTAGCTTGTGGTCCACTATAACCCCTAGATCCCTTTCTGCTGTACTCCTTCCTAGACAGTCTCTTCCCATTCTGTATGTGTGAAACTGATTGTTCCTTCCTAAGTGGAGCACTTTGCATTTGTCTTTATTAAACTTCATCCGGTTTACCTGCTTTCTTGTTGGAGTCTAAAGCTGGCATGTCCTTTTCTGAAATCAACATATTGCTAAAAGGTGCTAGAATGACCATCTTGCAAAGCGAAGTCCTCTAATTAATTACAATACAGAAACAACATATGGTCAGCAGTAATGCAAGGATTTACATACACTATCCTGTCTTAAGTGACTTCCAGTTTATGGCTGTTTAAGTCTTCAATCCTTCATCGTTCTGAAGAGACTGCCAACCAGAATGGCTGTTTTTTTCTGCAGGGCAATGCAGACAACTGTTCTTTAGGAATTAGGACCTTTGGGGAATTAGTCATTATAAGGTGATAACTACCACCTTGAGTAAACTCCAAGCCATCCAGCCAGAAGAATGGTTCATATTCCATTACCAATTTCAAGCCACAAGTTTCAGGCTGCCCAGATGTTTAAAAAAACCAAAACCCTACTAGGAACTTTTTTAAAGTCTGGGCTACAGATGCATTTCCTTCCAAGGCAACAGGACCATGTGCGAGAGAGCAATAAGACTATCGGGAAGTCCTCTTTAATTTTGCATTATTTTAAGAAGTGCCTTCCACTTAAGCTATTAGTAAATGAAAATGGTTGGTTGGCTCAACAAATAATGCTTCAAATGAGTCATGCTTTCAAATAGATAAAGAGAGCCAGTTTCCTACATAACATTTCAACAAGTTGTTAAATAGCCTAGTTAAAGAAAATAAACCCAGACTAATATTTTTAAGACTTTAATTAGCTCAGGAGTTACCATATTTTTAGGTGTTGTCACATTCTATTCTGTAGTCTGTAGAAACTGCACCACATGCACACACAGTCATTCTCTCAGAAAACCTATTAAAAAAGCTTTCTTAGGGAAGCAGTTCTAAAACTAATGTAGCATGCCAGAAAGGAACAGCTCCACTGAATGCACAAGCTGGTCTCTCTCTGCAGGCTTGGTTAGTGACACATTAGCAAGAATGAACTTGGCATCTCCTCTTCTAAAAAGAAAGGCTACGTCCATTCCAATGAAGCCAGGTGCTAACTTAAGGGCCTTATTCAAGAATGAAAGCCATCTGGGAAATCCTTGTATGTTCTGTATAGCTGAATGCTTAATTTGGGCACACAGATGCATAGGGATTTCAATCTCTAATTAACCAGCACAAATGCTGTTTGTTTTCAGTCAACTACACTTCCTAACGTGAGCTACTCTAAACGGGCTGAATTTTCAGACAGTCACGTGTATTTCGAAGAGCAAAGGAAGAAAGTGCCATTGTATAAATGAAAACAAAATTCAGAGATGCATCAGTTCAAGAAGGAGGCGTAATTAAGTCTCTGGGCAAATCATGACTTAAACCATTAGATATGCAAATCTAAGTCACTTCTTCACACTGACTGGCTATGCATTTTGGTCGATTGCACTTACAGATATCTCGGATACATCAACGTCTGAGCAAAAACTAATTCTCGTGCCCCGATAAAGCAGTCACCATTAAAAGACATTTAAAATTAGACATTGCTGGGTGGCATCTGAGAGAATCAGCTTCTCTTCATATCTAAAATAAAATCATTCTGGGGGTAATGGCTTGCAAATGTTGGACCTGACCCTTCCTTGCGTTGCACTCTGAGTAGTCATTCACACTTGTGCAAAGTGCATGAAGAACACAACTCGCTCAGCATTTACCTTTCACTGACACTGGGGGGAACATTTTATACTCACTGTGCCCTCTGCAAACGGTCAACATGCAAGGCAGTGGAGAATCCGGCTCATTGACTTCTTAATGGTTTCTACTGTACATCAAGCAGCTATAATTTACTTCGTTCCGGCAGGCCTTGCCTATGCTAGGGAGTTATATCAAGAAAGACTCACCAGTGCTACCTCTGGTTCAGCTGCAATGGTGAGAGCCCTGCCTTCCTTTAACTGACATAGTGCTACGAACACTGGAAGCCATCCCAGCTTAGGCTATGTTATGTCTCCCACTGATTCAGTACAGCGGGGATTTTCTTTTTTTTAAATGAAATTCCCTAATGTCCTTAATGATGAGAGAGAAGCTACAGAACTAATAGGCAGAACCTCAGAATCGCTGTGTGCTAGAAAACTGACCCTCTTCTGACAAGAATGGTCAGGAAAGCGTCCCACTGAACTGGTGTTGAAAATAGTTTAACTACTAGCGTAGAGGAGATTAAGCACCACTGCTGCAAGCCTGGGTACAACTTCTATGCCTGCCTACACTAGGGAAATTCTGCACAAGTCTCCTACAAATATAGCAGCAACGTTGGGAGCCCCACCATAGACAGGATGTTGGCTACTGCCAGTGTTTTATGCACCGTATCAATTCCAAACAGAGTCAGAAAATACGGTGTCTACGCTAGGGCTCCTGATGTTACTACCACCAGCGGAAGTGAACTTTGAAGTTGCTAGCTCAAAAAACAATAGCCGTGAAGCCATGGCAGCACTGCCCGAACAACACTCCCTGGGCACCTGAGTAGCACTTGAGTGGCTAGACTGTGCTGCTACAGCTTCACTGCTATAGTTATTCGAGCTAGCTAGGCCAACGCTAGCTCTGCTATATCTACATGTGCTGCAGTCACACCTGTGATTCCAGCAGAGATACACCCACTTAGAAAGTGAAGGGGCCCTGGAGCTGCGGACACTGGTACTTTTATCTAAAGGAGAGGAAAGGGAAGATGTCATTGAAGTGGGGGGAGGGAACTGTTGGTGAGAAAGCAAATGGCAGAAGAGAGGGAAGAGAAGCAAGGTGGCCCAATCTATGGGATTTCAACCTGGGATGAAAGGACAACTAATAGGCCAAGATGGCAATTGGGCATGTTTAATAGATCTTACAGCACTCACATACAAAGTCCCTTCAGGCTCAGTTCAATTGGGCAGGAGAGCCAGAGCACAGGCCAGTTCTGATTTTCCCCATCCCTGTTCTGAACCATGTTAAAAAATGCCTAATTTCATTGCTAGTGGTTAAAACAGAGTTGGGCTGGGGGGAACCTCTCTCCAGTTTGTAACATTCAGGGCTAGTCTACACTGGCAACGTTAAAGCGCCAGTGGCTTGTGTGGTCGCGCTGGGAGAGAGCTCTCTCAGCGCTCTAAAAAACCCACCTCCATGAGAGCATAACTCCCAGTGCTGGGAATGCGGCTTCCAGCGCTGGTGCACTGTCTACACTGGTGCTTTACAGCGCTGAAACTTGCTGTGATCACGGGGGTGTTTTTTCACCCCCCTGAGCGAGAAAGTTGCAGCGCTGTCAATTGCCAGTGTAGACAAGCCCTCAGAGAACAACATTCCTACCAGTAACATTATGTGGCTTTAAATATTGCAACAATTGCTAAACATAAAAGGATTCAGCAATTACCCTGCTATTTGAATCGCCTTTGGGTAACTCAGTGCTCCTTACTTGAAACTTACTCTTGCATAAGGCTCAGAATCTATCCATACTGCCATCTGGTCTGGTTAACTCTGCAGGACTAAATTTCATCACACAATACTTTGAAAGTTATAATTAACCTAATTAACTGGTTACTCTTTTCACCTGTTACTAATGCTACAAAGTCACTGTATTACAATTATTAACCTTCTCTACACATACTGAAGAGAAAAATGAATCAGTTACTAGCTGTCTTTCCCTATCACCTCCCAGCCCCCTAATCCTTTTCAAAAATCAGATTTTCAAAACGCTCAGCCATGGCCTAACATTGGAGTTTACTTCAATGGAAGCAGAGTTAGGCCAACACTGAGACCTTTTGAAAAATCCTACACTAAAGCAACCTGGTCCCAATATTCCTTTATTAAAATTAGCAGAGAAAGTATCATTGCGATTTCTGATACCACTAGAAGGATTTCAATTTTACATACAAAGGCCTTGACTCCTAAACCATATGGGTGGAACCTTCTGCCTTGAGGAACCCCACTGATGTCCTTGGGGCCACACTGCACATCTGATTGTATGATTGGGACCATAGGGAGTAGAATGAAAGGACTGGTATTTTATATAATCATATCTAGGGCAAGGATTCCTAAACTTTTGTAAAAATCTTATTTTCCAGTCTATAAACTAGTTCTTTATCAGTGGCACAATGTAAGGCTTCTGAAATCGAAACACCTACTTGGCTAAAAGCTCTGAAAGAATTAAGCAGCTTTAAAAAAACTAAAGCTAAATGGATATGTAAATTTAGGAAAGCAATATTCTGATGGAATAAAGATGTACTCATTAAAGTTTTCTTATAACACAGGAAAGGATTTAGTGGAGAAAATTCTTATTTTGCACACAGAAATGAGGTCACAAAGAGTCACTTCTACTTTTCCTTTCAGCAAGAACCGTTCATCAATAGTTTATGCGCTGTCATAAGAGTTTTCAGTGTCAATAAAACTATAACAGTTAAACCAAGTTATACCCAGTAAAAATGTTTTGTGGACTAGAAAATCCCTCTCATTCAGATACAAATTATAAATTTACCGCTCTTAGAAAACACAACAAACAAAGAGAACAGAGGCAAAGCAAATAAGCAGACAAGAAATAGAAAGAAACCCTCATACTATGCAGCTGGCTAACAGACTGTTTCCTACAAACACTGAATTTTTAATGTTTGGCTTAAGCACAAATTAACAATCTAATTTTCAGAAGCAGAAATAAAGACTTTCTGGTTATTTGAAAGATTAAAAGAATGATTCACCCTTTAAAACAAATAGGAAACCAGCAATAAAATCATTCAGGAAACTTTTCTTTTGGATAACTGAAAAGAATAATCCAAGAGACCAATATTATCTCTATAATCATAGCAATATCATTATTGGTCTTTTAATAATCTGAATCTATAGTTTCCCAAAATCCAACAGCACACTAAGTGCTATAAAAATCTGAATTTGAGACTGTGAGGATTAAGTGCTTGACTAATAAATCACTGCTGCAAGTACTTCTATCTAAAAGAAAGAATGGTACTGGGTATTTTACTCACCTTTTAAACTATATACATGAAAGGAAACAGACGTATATTTGCATTTAAGACAAGAACATCATGTACTATTGGTAGTTCAAACAGTGTGAGGTATGGCTAGATATTAAGCAGCGATAGAGGCAGAGAGAAAAACTTCAAAGCATATGATCAGTAATATTGAAAAAACCCAATTCATTAAGGGCCTGGTTGTGCACTGAAATCTAATGTAGTCTTTCCATTGACTTCAATGTGTGTTGGATCAGACCCTAAGTTTACTGGAAGAGGATTGCTAAAATTTCAATCTCCACAAAAATCCAGTAAACCAGGGTTTAAAACAGGTAATGCCCACCATAGGCGCCGACTCCGTGGGTGCTCTGGGGCTGGAGCACCCATGGGGTAAAATTTGTGGGTGCTCAGCACGCACCAGCAGCTCCCCACCCCCTCCCACCCAGCTCACCTCCGCTCTGCCTCCTCCCCTGAGTGCGCCGCATGCCTGCTTTTTCCCCCCTGGCTCCCAGCGCTTGTGCTGCGAAACAGGGCAGGGATTTGGGGAAGGGGTCCAATAGGGGCAGGGAGGGGGCGGAATTGGGGTGGGAACTTTGGGGGAGGGGTTGGAATGGGGGTAGGGGAGGGGTGGGGAAAGAGTGGAGTCAGGGCGGGACCGGGGGGGGCATGAGCACCCACCAGTGCCAGGGAAAGTTGGCGCCTATGACGCCCACCATAATTCCATAACTGCAGCTCACTGAACATATCACCAAGAAGTGAATCTGGTTACTTACGATGTTCCTTGCTGTGAATTATGCAATGTTTTTGAAGGTGCCTCATACTGCTCTGTAAAACCAAAGAAACACAGTTGGTGTTGTCTACCTCATTTGTGCCATATTTTATTGCACTGACTTTTTATTTGTGTTTCTAAACAACTTGATCTTTGGGTCAGGAATTTTCACAGACATATGATGCTGATCCAGCATAACACCCTGGGTATTGACCATTCAAGACAGAGTTTTCTAATATTTTATAGTTTTATATCCATGAAATAAATATATAACAAAGATCAAGGCCCCAATTCAACAAAGCCCTCAAGCATATGCTTAAATTTGAGTATATGCTTAAGTTCATCCCTACTCAATAAAGTTCTGGGATTTGTGCTTCTAAATCACTTAAATCCTTTTGAAAATCTCTCCCCTATGTGTGTGTGTGTGTGTGTCTCTCTCTCTCACACACACACACACACACTCTCTCTCTCTCCCCCCTCCCTCCCCTTACCCACCACCCGCACCCTGTATGGATGCTCCCTTTATAATATCAAGTCTGGTTTGGATTTTTTTTTTCCTTTTACTTACTCTGATTCTGTATTACAGATCCAACAAGCTGGGATTCCTAGAAAGAAAGAAAGAATAAAAGCTAAAATTAAAATGTTTATAAAAAGTTGAGAGAGACAAGATGAGTGAGGTAATATATTTTATAGGAATAACTTCAGTTCTTTCAGAGCACTAAACCTAATATAATATTAATTTTAATAGTTGTCTGTTTGCAGTTATCTGCATTTTGTTTCTGGAGGTGTAAGCTCCGATTTTGTAGAGGTGTTCAGCACTCATTCACAGCTCCTAAGAACTTAAAATAGACTTGTGGATATTCGGCACTTCTGAAAAACCAGGCCCAACAGTTTAAACTGAGTTACCTATGAAAATCTGTCTTGTTGGAGTCTGATGAAGCTTCTGTCTTTGTAATGATGCGGAACCCTAAGATGTACTGAGATAGTTTATCCTGGACAAGAAGATGTACTAGTAATGTCAACAGTACATATATTATTGGTATATTAATTTTTGAATCTTGAAATAAAGTGAAAAGAAGATTTGGTAAACATTTATGAGGACACTTTTAAAGTGATAATAAAGAGTAGTTATTGTTTATGCTATAAACACAGATGAGACCTTGCAAATCTTTGTGAAAGCATGAATTATTTTTGAAGACCAAGATCCTGACAAACATACATTAGGGTTTTTCTTTTCCTGATTATTCATCCAACTTTTTCTATTGCTCAAGATGTGTTTTATAACAGACAAAGAGACTTCAGTGTAAAATAAAAAAGGTAGGAGAAGATTACAGCTGGACACATACAAGAAGTTTGTAGTCCAAACAAACCTAATTACTCAGAAGCAAAAGCTAACCTAATTTTGATCTAAAAAGATGGGTTTGAAATAAGGTAGAGTGACTTGATATTTAAAGGCAGCAAAGAGTTCTGTGGCACCTTATAGACTAACAAATGTATCGGAGCATGAGCTTCAGTGGGTGAATACCCACTTCATAGGATGTAGCTGCATCCAACGAAGTGGGTATTCACCCACGAAAGCTCATGCTCCAATACGTTTGTTAGTCTATAAGGTGCCACAGGACTCTTTGCTGCTTTTACAGATCCAGACTAACACAGCTACCCCTCTGATACTTGATATTTAAAATCCATCCTGCTTTAATTTCATATCTGAGTTTTCTAAATAAAACCAAAATCTAACAGCCAATTGCTGTACTGAAAGAGACGAGCTCAGGTGAAAATGTATCTTAGTTGAAAGCTCTATTCTAAGACCATGTCTGCATAATGGGTACTATAGCCACATAACCAGAGAATTGTAACCCCAGACTGTAGATGCAAAACTAACCCAACAGAAGGAGTTTTTCCATCACTGTAGTAAGTCCACCTCCCCAGACGAAGGTAGCTAGGCCAACAAAAGCATTCTTCCATTGACCTGGTTACATCAACACTGGGGGTAGATGGATTTTTCACATCCCTGAGCATCACAGTTATGTCAACCTAAGTTTTAAGCATAGACCAGGCCTTACATATTAAAAAGTATGTGGGGGAGGAGGGGAGGTTGTTGGTTTTTTACCTTTATTGGAAAAGGAAATTTTGAAGGCTCAGCTGTGCTAGGCGTATGGATAGCTGTCAAGGGAGGTGGCCATGAGTGGGTCATTTCCTAGAAAAGAATTAAAAGAAAAAGCATATTAAATGTTTTTAAACTACTGATACCCAAGTGAAGTTCTACATCATTCATATTAATATACTGAAAAGTACCTAATGGGCCTGCTTATAGCTAGAAGATTATTTAGAAACCATTTCCTGTGAAATTTACATTCTGGTCATTCTCAGTACAAAGCTATGGCCCCTAACTTGCAAACACTTACACATGGGAGCAGTCCCACTGAAGACTGTGTAAAGTTAAGTATATGTCTAAGTGTTTGCGGGATTGGGGCCTAATGCATTCCAGCTATTAGATTTAGTAAAGGCAGATGCAAATAAAAATTTAATACAAGCTCTTTGGCTTTCAAAGTGCAGGACTTCTCTATTATGGAAATTATCACAGTCACTGATGGTGACACAATGGATAAATAACTGATGCCGTTTTAGAAGGCTTTCCATAATACCCGGGGGTCAACCAGCGAACTCTGATTGCAACTTATCTTCTCTTTACTATTTACTTTTAAGCAAACCACTCAGATTTGGAGCTGAAACTGCCTCCACTGGCACCATTAAAAACTGAGCATTCACTGCTCCAGGTACCTGTGGTATGACTTAATCCTTCAGAAGCTGGTTATCCTGAGATGAATACATTTTAATGCCAGAATGGAGCCCTATGATCACCTTGTTTGAACTCCTACATAACATGGGCCATAAAATTTCACCCAATAATTACTGTATTGGACCCAACAACTCGTGGTTGAACTAGCACATCCCTTTTAGACAGGGGGAGTCAATATGCAGACTGTGGGCAAAATCTAGACTCCCAGACACTTTTGAATGGACTGCTAAATCTGTTTGTTTACTTATCATCACGGTGTGAAAAGTGTTTCTCTAAAGTCTGGACCTTGATTATACCTTGACCAAGAAATTTGGACCTTGAAAAAAAAAATTTAATTGACTACCCCTGCTTTTTAGGGATAGAGGCAGTCTCAATTTAAAGACTGAGCGACGGAGCTATTCAAAACGCTTTACAAACTGGCAAGTTTCACGGATTTTCCTGTCACCGTTGGGGAAGAGTGTAACAGAGGCAAGCTGAATCCAGGAGGACTGGGCCCAGACTCTAGGAGGGAAACAATCCTGATGCAGTTCTAGCTCTTCAGAAATCCTTCTTCCCTTCTCATCTGCATTCCAGATATTCCCCTCCTCCCACCATTGCTAGGTGCCATCTTCTGGTGCTTGTTCCTGCCTGAGAAGCAGCAGGGTACAGAAGCAACTGGAATTGGTAGGGACTAGTAGGTAAGGTAGAGAATGAATAATGCCTCTTGTGGCACTCAGGGCTTATCTAACCTAGGATTTTAAAACTGTGTTGTTAGAAAACATTAGCTACTGTTCTAATTAATGTGTCTGAAAAGTCTAGTCTAGACAAGGCTCTGCCTTTAACACATCCTCAACTAGCTGAGTTACAGCCTCATCTAGACAAGGCCTCAGGGAACATTGGGGTTCAAGTGGTTAGAAGAACCTGGTTAAACTCAGGAAAAATGGAACTTACTTAGCTCCTGTCCCTGATCTTCGAACCCTCAAGACAGTACTCATTCCAAGGTCTAAACCTAAATTCATAGGGCTGGTCACTCTCTCCTTCTCACCCCAGTAGTATTACTTATCTCATGTTCCAACAGACACTTCTGCTTTTAATAAACAAGAATTTCCCTTTTTCCCAGTCCATATTCTCCTCTTTCCTCAGCCTTAAACTCATCATTCTGAATTGGTGTCCTCGCAATTGTTCCTCACGGAAAAAAAGTATAACGCCAGGAACTGACTTCATTGGGGGCCAAAATGACCGACTGAAATTAGCATGGCAGAAAGATCGCTTCGAATACAAACATCCACAGTTTGACAAAGAGTTCACACAAATTAACAGGTAAATTATTCATGCATAAGTGTTCCCCTTTGTGCCACAGTCTGACACAATCTTCTCTACCAGGAGCAACATGAGGAAAGCTCTGAAATGTCTCTTGCTTCCCAACCAAATCACATTTCAAGAAAGGATTTTAATGTGCAGAAGAGATTTACATTTTAAAAGTCCACATTGTTATATCTGGCTCTACAGACATCCATTAAGGTTGTCTAGGGAGATTTCTATGCATGAGAAACTACTGATTTTATTTTATAAACCTTATTATCATCTTTATGAGCCTCTTATCACAGCTAGCCTAAGTAAATGTGCGATCATATCATCATTACCTTTGTCCGCCTTCTCTTTTCACTCCTATCGTTTCATAGAATCACAGGAGTGGAAGGGACCTCAAGAGGTCATCTAGTCCAGTCCCCTGCATCCATGGCTGGACTAAGTATTATCTAGACCATCCCTGACATGTATTTGTCTAACCTGCTCTTAAAAATCCTCAATGATGGAGATTCCACAACCTCCCCAAGCAATTTATTCCAGTGCTTAACCACCCTGGCAGTTAGGAAGTTTTTCCTAATGTCCAACCTAAACTTCCCTTGCTGCAATTTTAGCTCATTGCTTCTTCTCCTATCCTCAGAGGTTTGTTGACTTTACTTGTTGCAACTTGTTTCAAAATTAGATTACAAGCTCTTTTGGGCATGGACCACATGTCTCCATACATTTGTGCAATGCCTAACACTCAGAATCTGTTATCAAACAGGAAAACAGTGTATTTCCTAAAGTGTGGGGGAAAAGGGTAGCCCTTATGCAATGGTAACAGATACTGCACCTGGTATTAAGTGTTTGTAGGATCGGATCTCAAATGAAACAGTGCCCTGATTACATCTTCTGGTTATGACTGAAGGGTCAGAATATTGAATCTTTGAAGCAACATTGAGGGAAATGAGTGGTAGAAATATACATCTCTGATGAGAGCATTGGACCAGGGTTTAAAATCCTTGAACTGCCTTTTCAAAATTAACTTGACTAGCTTCTGAAACAAATACATTTTCATACAATAGGTAGGAAGATGCTACCACTTAACCCACCTACTGTCTGTATTTCACACTGTTCTACCACTTCTTATGAAATAGACCATCTTCTTGTGTGATAACCCTATGAGAAGTTTGTAGAGCCAAATGCGGGAATGCCCGGCTTCTGGACTAGCTTTGCAAGATCAGACCCTTAACTACCATGAATGTGGACTGGCTGAATGGCAGTATTCTGCATTGATCTGCAGAGGTGAGATCTCCAGTCTCTAAGGCCTTGTCTACACTGCCATTTTACAGCGCTGAAACTTTCTCACTCAAGTTTCAGCGCTGTAAAGTGGCAGTATAGACAGTGCACCAGCGCTGGTAGCTACTCTCCTCGTGGGGGTGGTTTTTCGCTGATGCCGTGACTACATAGCCACGTTAAAGCTTTATGGTTGCTAATGAAGACATACCCTTAGTCTCATTCTCTCAGCTAGCAGGAACTGGAAGCACTGATGAGTTAAACATCTTTGGGAAAAGCAGGCTATGCATTCAAAACCAGCAACCATCTACTTAAAAGGCAGACTGGGTTGGTTTCATAGTATTTATATTATGTTGCTTGTAAGTCTTCTGTATTTTATCAGAGGCATTACTTTTAGATTCTGTTGGATGCACAACGAAACAATCCCGGTAATTGCATTGTGGTCTGATGCAACAGAAGCACAATACAATTTCTCCCAATTCTGCCTTTTAATGAAAGTGAAAGATAAGTTCAGGTGAAAAGAGACTCACTACACAAGTATCTGTCTTTAAACAACTGAAGAGTTGCAGTGGTGCACTCACCTTCAAAATTTCTTCAACGCAATGGACTTCATTGGGGAAGGTTTGCTAAAATGAGAGAGAGAGAGAGAGAGAGACTTCCATTAATTCACATGAACACTTTGTCGGAAATCAAAGATGAGCAAAGGCATTTACTGATCAGATATTATAAATTTTGTGGAAGCTAGTAAATAAAACATGGATGAAACTAAAGATTTGCCCCCAAAATAGAAGTTGTTAATACTCAGAGTGTTCTTACAAAGCTGGGGCTTCCAGCTCCTTGCTGAAGGGAATGAGGATCAGGGAGGGGAGAAGAAAGGTGAGGCTTCTATCCATAAACAGCAGCATCTATTGGATGACTGGGAGCTGCTCTATCACAGCCATGAAGGAATGCAGTTTAGCCCTCCTGGACAGAGAATTGCCATGAATCACTGGTGTAGATAAGAAGAGGGGAAGGAAACATCCTATCATGCTCTCATTCAACCTCACTCTAGTTACTGCTGTGTTTCCGGCTAATGGTCATGTCTTCACTTCGGTGCGTTAGCTTTGCATTAGCGTTTTTTTGTGATAAGCTACATACAGAGAGGAAAACCAAGCTCAGTAATTGGAGGCACTTGACTTGTTTGACCAACAGGGTGTCCCTCTCCCCGCAGCTTCATGACCTGCTTCGTTACCTTTACCAAATCAAGTGCACCCAGACCTGCCAGGTAGCGTTAGAAAATTGCTAGCAGCAACACCGGACTGAGAAGCAGAGACAGGGCTGGGTTGATGCACAGACAATACAGGTCAATGCCTAAAGCCCCAGCTCCTTGAGTCATGTGATTACATCAGACTCTGAGCTTTCATTTAAAGACAGTTTCTGAAAAGCGTGACAATATTACCCAAGTGTAACTGATGTAGTGACGTCTGCCTCAGTCTGCAGACAGCCTGAAACAGCAGCTCTGTGGGGAGAGGGGGATGGGCAGCCCCATGCACCTCATGGTGTGTTAACTCCAAGTTCCACTGCTCTGGTGGGTCCTCTCAAAACCACTCCAGCAGAGGACCCTGTGTGTGGCAGGAGGAGAGTGCAGTGGGCCTGGCCCACCCAAGGAGCCAGGCCCCAGCAGCTGAGGTAAGTAACATGGGTCCCCCTGCCTCTCTGGAGGCGTGGGGGTCTCCTGCTACTTCTGAGGGAAGGAAGGCCCCATGTTGTTGCCTCTTCACTCCTCAGGGAGTGGCGAATGCCTCCTGCCACTACAAGGAAGTGGGGAACAGGGTTACAGCAGGAGGACAGAGCCTCAGGCTCCCTGTGTTGCCATGTTTCTTGGACTGATCTCAGGTGTGAATTGAGATCTGGGGCAGAGTCACTGACATTTGCTAATTATAGAGCACAGAGCAGACATTATGGCTTGGGCACAGAAATTAGTTTGTTTTAAATATCCCGTTGAATATATAGAGAGCACAGCAAGTAACAAAACCACCTAGCAGTATCCACAACACTCAGGCCACGTCTACATTATAAACTTACATCCGTATACAATGGAGTTGCATCATAGGCGCATTTAACTTACGCGATTTTAACTATACGCACTCGGCAAAAGAAACAAAAAAGAGAAAAATAACGATTTAAATACTGTACCTGTAGTGCGGGCAATTCTGCCCGCCATTCCGCTCAATGAGCCTTTGACTATACGCGATTTTCTCCTTACGCGCTGACTTCAGAACCTAGCCCCCGCGTAAGATGCGACTCCCCTGTAACTATATTTCTCAGGGTCTGAAAAATCCACCCCCCTGAGCAACGCAGTTATACCAACCTAACTCCCAGTGTAGATAGCGCTATGTTGATGGGAGAGCTTTTCCCCTCGATATAGCTACCGCTTCTCGCTGAGGTGGATTAACTACGCTGATGGGAGAAGCTGTCCCGTCTGTGTAGTAATGTCTTCACTGAAGCGCCAAAGTGGTGCCACTGCACTGGTGTTGCGTTTTAAGTGCAGACCTGCCCTAAATGTGGATACAGCCAGGGAGGTGAGAGGAAGACATTGCCTCATACCTCTCAAGCAGACGAATGCAGAAGGTACAGTACATACCAACTCAGCCAGCGGATGCACAGTGACACATGGTTCTGGTCTACAGCACACAGGGATGCTCAGTGGAAAAAAATTAATAGGAAGCCCTCTCATTCCAGCACCAAGATAGCAAAGACTGTGAAAAATGTCAACTGACAGGACAGAACACTGCTTCAAAAGTATCCACCTGATGTCTGGCCAGAGAGAACAAGCCTGCATTATGTATGTGTATGTTTCTCATTTACTGTTTTCTATCCTAGTAGCAAAAGGCATCTTTTATACATACTGCCTCACACCTGCCTAGCATCAGCCTTAGCCAAAAAAAAAAAGAACAAAAAAAATGAAATCAGGAAATTAATAAGCTCCATTTGTCGAGCAGCTGCAATCACCAACTTGGGGTTAAAACCAAGTTTTCACCCTTCATTGAGAGTGTAGGGATCAAACCAAAACATCTGGCTGTCAATGTATTTATGGAAGGGAGGTGGCTAGGGAGAAGGATTCTCGAGCATTAACTAAATGAGGTCAGAAAGCTGCAGCTCTTGACCCAAAACACAGCTTCTTCCTGACCTCCACAGTCACCTGCAATAAAAGCAGCAAAGCTAGCCAACGAGGGGTCCGTCCTCAGTGCTGTCACTAGTAAGTCACTCTAACCTGCCCCAGACGTTCTCCATGTGTCACACTGTTCACATGTGGAAGGGGCAAGAGCAGACACACTCCTTTCCCTAGCATGCTAAACAACGGAGACCATTTCCTCCTCAACCCTGTAAAGCTCACAATATGTCTACTCTCACGTACTGGAGATTTTACTTTTTCTCTGCAAAACAAACACCATGAGTTTGATTGTGATCTTTCTGACACCAATATACACCAGAAGTCACTCCTCCAGGTCAAATGAGTTACACAGATGAGACATCACTGAGTGTGTGTGTGTGTGTGTGTGTGTGTGTTCAAAAAAGCAGCAAAGAACTCTTGCATTACTGTGGTGGAGATTTAAACACATCACAGCTCACATTGCACAAAGGAGCTCTTCCCTTCTTTTTAATGTCAGCAGTTGTAACTCTGTAGTACAACAGTCTAACTAGGCTTGGTCTACTCTAGCAACCTAGGTCAGTATAACTACATGGCTCGGGGGTGTAGAAAATCCACACCCTTGAGCGACGCAGTTACACTGACCCAACTTCCTGTGTAGGCAGTGCTATGTTGACAGGACAGCTTCTCCCAAAAACATAGCTACTGCCTCTCGGGGAGGTGGAGTACCTATGTGGATGGGAGAACCCCTCCTGCCGGCACAGGTAGCATCTTTGCTGCAGCATCAGAGCAGTGGCACCACCACTGCAGCATTTTAAGTGAGGACCTTAGTTCCCAGTGTCACAACTGGCCAACGCCCCACGAGCTGTACAAACATGCATGTCGTCACAATGAAATGCAACAGTCTCACCTGACAAAAAGGCACTTCTGACAATATTCGGGTACAGCAGGGGTTCTCAAGTTTCATTGCACCACAACCCCCTTCTGACAACAAAAATTATTACACAACCCCAAGAGGGGGGACTGAAGCCTGAGTCCTCTGGCTTTGGCCCTGGGTGGTGGGGCTCGGGCTCCAGCCCTGGACATCAGCATGTCTAAGCCAGACCTGGTGACCACATTAAAATGGGGTCGCGACCCACTTTGGGGTCCCAACCCACAGTTTGAGAACTGCTGTTGTACAGCCTGCAGCACCTGAGAGGACCAGTCACATAAGGGATTCTAATGATTGTTCAAATAGTGGACAGACAAGGAATTAGGTCCTCACCCTGGTTCAAGTATCGAAGTCCCTTGGCCTTTACAATATAGTAACTGAAAATCAAGTTGGCTTTTCCTGTATAGGATCTCACTGTTTTAAGGGGTTAATTGGTGCAGGAGGAAACCAGCAATGGTCAGTTCTCTTTTCACCCTGTCTGTGAGTTCACACCCCTTGATTAACTCAGTGAGGCCTGCGGACTTTGGGTTTTTGAGCCTGGTTCAGCTTTCTATACCGTAACTCCTTAGTGTGAAATCATCAGGAGGATTCAGTGCAATTCTGTACGTTCATGATTGCCAGCTGACTGTACAGCAGAGTACTCACATGCTAGCACGAGATAGGAGATACCTTCTCCTGGAATAGTAAAGAACATGCAGCTGAATCACCCATAGCACCAGAAAAAAACACTTCAGCACTGGGCAGTGACAGCACAGCACTGTGTTTTCTCTACTATACTTTATTGTGAAGGGATCTTACTTGTGGCTTCTAAGATATTTCACATTTGACTCTATAGCCATTACCATAAGAGTACAAGCAATTCTGGGGATATCAATCTGCTTTTACTCTTATGCTAATAGATAAATTCAAATGTAAAATAGCTACAGTAATGAGGAATTATAGGCCCCTGCAGGAGAACCTCTCCTCCCCCCCACCTCTGTAAAGAGAAAAGTCAAACCTGTGTTCTTGAGAACATTTTAGGTTAATGTTTGTACTCTGATACGTTGCCTTGTGATAGAAAAAACTGAAGGACGTTACCACCAATAAAAGGGGCAAGTGGTAAAGGGAATTGTTGCCAATGAATAGACTGCCATCATCTGCATCAGTCACACATCAAAATGTTTACTTCACAGGGCTCAGTCACAAACTGTCCCAAGTAAAAATCGGCATTTATTTTCAGTGCCCCAAAAAAAACAAAGAGAGCCACAATTTGGTTATGAGAACCAAATTCTCCCCTGGTGCGCTGGGCAAGCACCAGGATTTCTGCATCACTTTCATGCAGATCCTCTGTGGGATGTAAGGGGTCAGCTAGCTAAACGACCATGTGGGAGTGTCTTAAAACCTCCTACACTCTACAGAACCGGTCTCCCCTAATCAGCCTAGACAGAGTCTGAACAGAAGATGAATTTGTGGGCCCAGGATGGGGCATGGATTTGCACTTATAAGAACCCAGGGATCCTGGTGTCCTATACAACCAGCACAGAGGGGCTACACATGCTATTTCAGCCCAGAAGTACTGGAACTGCAATGTCAAGAGACTGTCAAGGCTGCCCTGCACCCTGGCCATGGGTTGGGGGGAGGGGTGCACGCATGTGTTTCATTTTTCAGGTTGTTCTACTGTGCCCATCACTGTGGTATCTGAACCCCCATGAGTTCCCCTCCCTAACCTTTTCACGCCCCACACATACAGAACTTGAATTTCTGGGCTTTATGTAGGTGGAGAGAATATTACTCAGAATGAAGAATGTAAATCTCTGTTTTGTTTCAACATGTTTCCTAACATTAAACCACCATTACCACCCAGAAGCAAGCACTTTCCTTGCCAGTTCTGTAGAGAGTTGGGGGAAAGGGAAAAAATAATTGTTGTCCAAAGAAGAGAGTTAAAAAAAACCCCAAACCCTGAAGAACAAAAACCAAACAAACAAAAAAAACAATCAAGCAGCTCTGTTGAAGAATTGTGATTTCAGAACATTAAATATGACATGTTATTTTCCATCCCTGTGAGCAGTTTTACAGACTTTAGAGAGAACACTGTAAAACTTTACTCTCCAAGTAAAACTAGATTTAACACCATGCATATTTTCTGGCTGACACTGCCATTTGTACACGCTCCAACTAGGATTTCTTCACGACACGTTCATACTAAATTTCAATTAGGGAATGATGCAGACTCCTCGGAGAACCATACTGCCACCCCCACCCTCCACACACACCTTAGTTACATGCACAAAACCATAGGCATGGTGCCTACTGGTGAAGTATATTTAAAAGCATCGAGCAAGTATGTGTGTGTGATGCTGGCAGACCAGGTTGTCAGCTCAAGCTGAGGAGGAGTTCCCCAGAGTTATTCTGGGTATCCCTGAGAAACTTTAGGGAAACTGGCAGATTACTATGACTCTGCCACCACAAGGAACTACAGACTGTGACTCACCTGTACATATATTTTACCTGCTTTTACCTCTCAATAACAATTCTCATTTCCTTTTCTTACCTAATAAACCTTTAGTTAACCATAGAATTGGCTACCAGTGTTGTCTTTGGTGTAAGATCTAGAGTATCAACTGATCTGGGTAAGTGACTGATCTCTTAGGACTGGAAGCAACCTAAATGTGATGTGATCTTTGGTGTAAGGGACCATTCATCACTAAGTCCAGTTTGTCTGAGTGACAAGATAGAATGAAGCATCTAAGGCAGGGTTTCTCAAACTGGGGTCGCCACTTGTGTAGGGAAAGCCCCTGGCGGGACGGGACGGTGTGTTCCGTCCGCAGGTCCAGCTGATCGTGGCTCCCACTGGCCACGGATCGCTGCCCTGGGCCAATGGGAGCTGCTGGAAGCGGCGCGGGCCGAGGGACTTACTGGCTGCGGAGCAGCGATCTGCGGCCAGTGGGAGCTGCGATCGGCCAGACCTGCAGATGGGGCAGGTAAATAAACAGGCCCGGCCTGCCAGGGGCTTTCCCTACACAAGCGGCAACCCCTGTTTGAGAAACCCCGACCTAAGGGGACTGTATGTGACTGCATGGTAAGACTGGTATAGTGATCCAGGAGTTCACATCTGGTACTGGCTGGGTGAAATCTAATTACAGAACATACCTCCAGTTTGGGGTATCTGCCCTGTTTTCTGACAGTCTGCCCTGAGGTTACCACTCTCAGTTGTAAGCCACTCCAGACAACGTGACAATATGCATTTTCCATGAAGCTGAGGGGGGGGGTTACTACAGACTCAAATAAGATTTAAAAATGTGTATCTATGAAAGTGGTATCTGTAGTTATAGTAACTAGAATACTATTACAAGGACTAAGTTCTCATGATTCATGGGGGCACAAGTTAATCTATAGCAGTAGGAGCAAGAAAAAATTAATTATTGTACCACTGTCCAGGTACAGTATGGGCATTTTGCTTTCCTCTAAAGCACAAGGTGTTGGCTAGTGGCAGAACCTGAATGCTGGACTACACGGACTAATAAAATGCTCCTGTATAGCAGTTCCTTTATTCAGTCCTCTATTGGTAATTTGAGGGTGGTTGTGGGTGCTTTTAGGACAGTGTTTCTCTCTTCACTAGCAGAGAGAAATAACAAATACCGGAAAGGATTTGGCTTTGCATGTTAAAAGCCAAACAAAATAATGCTATTGATGGGCTTAATCCAATGTACTTAAGCACACGAGTAATAGAAATCAATACTACTCCTCACACACTTAAAAAAAGCTTAAATGCCTTACTGGATCAGAAACAATGTTCAGTGGTTTGCATGATCAAGCCCAATATATCTTCAAGCATTTCCCCATATGTAGAGTTAAAAAACCATCATAGATAAACAGGAAGGCAGAAGACAGATGTTAAATAGTCTTCCTCTAAAACAGACTTCACCAATCCAGGGCAGGTGTATGTGTTGGGGGAGAGAGGGAGTCTCAAATTTAAGAAAGTATGTTAAAATAAATTCTGCACAGACCTACTTGACAGAGGATAGCGACCATGTGGCGAACACCGCAGATTCAACTTGGTGACCAAGTCCATGTGCCTTAAAGACCACAGAGGTTGCTGGTGTCTCACACCTTGCACAACCCTGCTGGGCATTTTCAAGGGGGTCGTGAAGAGGCCAGAATGAGAAGGATCAAGGCACTGGCATTCAGCTATGGCACAGTGCTATCTGGTGCACAAATGACGCACTGTAGCTGATCAAAAGTTCATCTGGCAACCGGTAACGGTTCAGTAATCAACAGAAGGAGTAATGAAGAGGAAGATACGACGTCAGTTCAGCTGGCATGAGGAGACCCTTTTGTGTTGACCTACCACAGCTAGAAGGTCATGGCAACAGGAATAGCGCTGCTGCTTTGGAGGCTGGTGGGGGAGAGAGAAGCTTAACAGCATGATAACCCAAAGTCTGTCATGCTGTTCAACAAATGGAAGAGATGCCTGAGGTCCCATTCTCTCTCATTCACTCAGCATTCCAAGAGCTTTTAAAACTGTTACTTTTTAAACTGTAACAAAATTTTCCAAGCTTGGGAACCTAAAGTTGGGCACCTCAATCCATATTTAGGGTCCTTTTAATAAATAATAAAAAAAAAAAGGCCTGATTTTGAGGGGTTGTGGAATTCTTAATATAAACCCCTCTGGGGCACATTTAAATGTTACATTTCTTATTTAATAGAAAGGACCACAATATTCTACAATTGTAATCCAAAACACTACGATTACATTATTGTGAACTGTACTGGACCACTGCCGTGGAATACTGTTATATTTTAATTCTTTCCATCAAAGAGATGTAGGCATAAAACAGGAAAAAAAGAAAACAATACATACGTTGCCAGGAGATACAAAATATATTTTAGAAAGACTGAACACATATTGCGAGAAGTCGGGAAAAAAGGTATTACAATACTTAGTCTGGAATTAAACTAACAAAATGAAAAACATTCAGAAGGTGCAATGGTTAATACACAATTGGTGCCAAATTATGAGGTATTCATCATAAGGTTAATTTCCAATACTAATTATTTTTTTCATAGCTAGAAGATCTCTCACTATTAAATCATTAACAGACACACAACTGGGACATTTCTATACTTTTGTGAGATATGACACAGAATGTGACATACACCTTGTCCTCCTCCATCCTAAAATCCTAAAAAAAAGATATTTGCTACAATTAATTAAAAAAAAGTCATATGCTTCACATAGATTACGAGGTTCCTCTCCTCCCCATCCCACCACATCCATACATCTTAACTGGATTCCTTGCAAGATGTGCAATATACACAGTAGTTTAGAGCAGTTGCTGTCAAGACAAAACTGGCCATACATTACTTCACCAGTCACAGGGTGTCGTTGATGAAGCAAATGAGCACTTTTAAAGTTGGCAGCAGTAATAGCATACAGATTGTGCAGAGATCATGAAAGGAGATCTGGATGCATATGTTAACTGGAATGGAAGTGAACTGCCTTCATGGAAGCATTAAGGTGTTATGGACCTTTCTGTTAATTCCTGCATCACTACTTTCCACCCCACTGCTTATCTGAATGCCTACTACTGTCACATTCTGTTTAGAATTTCCTCTGCGATATCCTGTACAGAACAGACAGCCAGTTTCTCTATATTGATCGTACAGGGTAGAGCTGAATATTGGCTTGAGTCGTTGCAGCTTTGTACATTTTTTTTTATAAGAATTTGATATTTGAGCAAGTATTCTGACATTTTTCAATCAAAAGGACATTTGGATGTGTATATCTTCCAAAAAGAAAATACATCAATGTAAGAACTAAGAATACTACAAGTAAGAACTATACTGTGTTTAACTTCAGATGGATTTTTAACGTGAAGAGAGCACACTGAAAAGTTCAAGGAATGCAAAAAGGCTCTAGAGATTCAGGGTGACCAGACAGCAAGTGTGAAAAATCGGGACGGGGGTTGGAGGTAATAGGAGCCTATATAAGAAAAAGCCCCAAATATCGGGACTGTCCCTATAAAATCGGGACATCTGGTCACCCTAGAGAGATTGAGCCTTCAACCCATGCATTCTATCCCATTGGCTGTGTTGCTAATTTTATTTGGACTAGTTAAGACCTTTGCCACTAAAGAACTATTAAGATGCCAGGTAATCTATACGCACTAGAAGGTAGTGTTATTTTTAAAAAGTCAGATTAATCTCAGCTGTTTTCTATTGAATAAATTGGTGCTTTTTTAAAAACAAAAAAACAAACAAAACCAAAAAGTTTAACTGTTCTGGCTCTTGCCACTTGAATGTTATGAAGCCCAACTGTAAATACAACAACAAAACTGTGTTTACATGCAGGGCCTATTTGAAAACCACAAAACAAAGGAAAATTAAGCTCAAGGCTACTGTACTGTCCTCAATTCACCTGTATGTGTCTAGTTACTACAGCAGAGGCTTCAGAGCTGGGGGAGACCTTGCATATTATAGGAGTTAAATTATCTGCATACAGCAAGGCAAGCTGAGGCCAGCATGGCAGCCTATCCTCAACTACAATCTATTACCTGTATTTTGGGGGATTTAAACTGTTTCCTCTTAACATTACTAGAATGTATTTTTTCTGCATGTTCTTAAAAGAAACTAGTCCACAACTGAATCCAGAAATATACTGGTAAAACAAGATACATTCTAGGAATTCTGTTACTCTTGTTACTATGTGGTAATGTTCTGCAATGTATGGTAGAAAATTGTTAAAACATCTAACAGGAATTGACCTTGTTAGGCCCAAATTTTATATTCTGATTTGTAGAGAGAGAGGGGGCATTCTTATGGTGATGGGCACCAGTAATAAGAACCTGAACATATGCTTTCTAAAAGATTAAGATGTTTTTTCTGAATGGATGGATGTCTGTGGCCCACACAGGGCTAAAATATGGCTCATGGCCACCCTCTCTCTTCAGGGGGAAGACTTTAGGTTAGGTTACTTTAGGTTTTTACTGCTGCTAAACTCAAACAGCAAGTAATTTCGATGCTTCCATTATGGATGATGCATGTAAAAGCAAACATGAAGGTGACGTGAATTTATTTCTGGGAACAATAACTTATGTAAATTTATAACCAAAGTACACGCTGTCCTATTGGCAGACTGTCAACATGGGTGGGCCTTGTGGGCATATTTGAAAGAGGTTTAAAAGTTGCTGCAGATAAAGTATGTTAATTTAACAGATTTTTTTTTTCATCCAAATCAGTCTCTCTCATAGTGGAACTTTTGGTGCACTGGAAATTTATTATTTTAATCAAGAGTTCATGGGAAAAAGGTCTTCCAGGTCTGCTCTCCGAGGATTTGTTTTATGCACAGAACATTTTCCTTTAACGATTCATGAAGCAGCATCAGTCTAATGCTAGGTGATTTTCTTCCTATGCAAAGTCCTATTATTAATCTCAACAGTGCAGATTTGCTACCAATACAAAGCAAGACCAAGAGATAGTGAAACTAACTAATAACAATGTTATGTCAGATGCCCCCAAATTCGCATTGGTTTTGTCTGGAATGTTCTTACCCAATATTACACGACTGTTTACTGAACCCTAAGCAGCCTTGCCTGTCGACCCAAGGGGAGTCACCTAAATGCCATATCATTTGCAACAGTTCACCAGCGTCCTTTCGAATGAATCAAAAAAAGCAAGGGACTTTTCCTGCCCTCGGGGAAGGGAGTAAAAGAAGGAGGAAGAGCACTGAGGTTTGGAGAATCAGACAGGAGCTCTATGGGGAACAGAAGGCTCAAGCACTGCTGTCAGCTTATCTTCTGCATGCTTCAGTCCTTACTGATGATAGGAACCTGCATGAAAGCCCAGAGGACCCTGGGGAAAGCTCTAGGCCAGATACCAGAAACCAAGGGCATTGTGTATATAGGGACACTCAGCAATGTTAAGGAGAATCAACTGAAGGAGTGAAGTCAATGTGCATAAATGAAAGCATGTTTAAACCCTGGTGTGGATGCTTTTATTTAGGAGTATAGTGGCCTTAGAGCGCTGTAGCTCCTCTGAAGAGGATAAGTTATAGCAAACAAAAAAACTTTACTACTGAATGAGATTATCCACACAGGGATTTAATGCACTTTTGTTTACACACATTGACTTTACATCTTTAGTTGATTTGCCTTATCTTTCCTGCATGTCCGCAAACAGTTAATGGTAACCCCCGGAGAGGAGCAGCTGTCATAAAAAAGTACATCTTCCCTGCAGAGTTAGTCCAGGCTTTTACCTGAGTGTTGTCTATTCCAGATACTATCTACAAAACACTGATCAAGACTGTGGTGCTTTAAATCAGGTTAGCTGGCATGGCTGGGTGTATAGGTTTGTGCCCAGGTTCTGCTTTAACCAGGTTGGTAACCTGCCCACTGTGTCCTCCAATACCTCTCCACAATTCCTCCTAGGCCATATTTTCGTCTCCTCTACCTACTCCCTTCTCCTGCAAAGGCACTGCTGCTGCTCCTGTATTTCCAGCTAGGCCATGGGTTTACTGCATTGTCTGAATGAAAAAAAAAAAAGACTGAAAACAAAAGAAGGTGATGACTCAAACATGCTGTGCATGAGGTGCTGGTGAAACTGATTACCCACAACAGCCCCCTGGAGTATAAAACCACATTTTTGTTTCCTGCCACAGGTTTCACCAGCACCTCCCGCTTCTGATACGCACAAATAGCTATTCTGTTTGATGTGTTATTTAAGGCACCACTAATCATTTTGGATAAACAGTTTCAGCTGGCTGGGGAAGCCAGACAGCTCTGGAAAGCCTACGCTCTAGGTTTCTCTACCCAGTAGCGCAGCGGAAGCGAAGGCAGTCTCTGGTTTTAGGGACTAATCTTACTTCTGTTGAAGTCAATGGCAAAGCTTTCCATGACTTCAGTGGTGCAGGATCATACTCTTACAGGGGCCGCAGACTAGGAACAGAGGCTTTGAAGCCAGCTGGCACCTCTTCACAGTGCTTCAGGCTTGCGGAATCCATAGCACAGTGAGCAGTACAGTACAACCCTGGGGCACCTTACACAGTTTGATTAACCAAAGTTCAGACTGCACAGCTTCAGTGCTCAGCACGCATCCAAGCCACGCACCCACCAGCACTACTGCACAGTCCGACAGTGCCCTGCAGAGATTTTTAAATGACCATTTGAAAAGGAATAGCATTTTTTAATGCTTACACTTGTGTAAAGCATTCTTACACCACCTAACACACTGCAGTTTCTTGGGGATTTGGGAGCAAATTAGAGTTTAATCTAAATGGACATGCACCATTAACTTGAAATCTAGTCAATTGTTAAAAATGAGTTAAATACAGATATGACACTTACTCTTGATCATCCCCAAAAACCTGAGATTTTACAATCATATTTTCTTATTTTTAAAATGCCTCTCCCCCACCTGTTTTTGTGTGAAAGATCCCCACCAGCCCTTAGAGAACTGACCGCTACACAGGGGAAACAGTAACTTACTAAACACAAAGATCTGTCAAATGCACAAAAAAAGCAAACTGGTGGAAAAAAAGAAAATTACATTTCCCTCTGTAGTTTCTTTCACTTACAGAAATCTTGTGTTTCTTGTAACAATACCAGGCTAAACAATGTACAAAAATGAGTGATTTTTTAAATAATGAAATAGGATTTGACCCAAAGCCAACTTAAGTCAATGGGAGTCTTTCTATAGCAGGGGTCAGCAACCTTTCAGAAGTGGTGTGCCGAGTCTTCATTTATTCACTCTAATTTAAGGTTTTGCGTGCCAGTAATACATTTTAACCTTTTTAGAAGGTCTCTTTCTATAAGTCTGTAATATATAACTAAACTATTGTTGTATGTAAAGCAAATAAGGTTTCAAAATGTTTAAGAAGCTTCATTTAAAACTAAATTAAAATGCAGAGCCCCCTGGACTGGTGGCCAGGACTGAAAATCAACTCGCGTGCCATCTTTGGCACGCATGTCAAAGGTTGCCTACCCCTGTTCTACAGGCTTTGGATCAGGACCCTAGGGAATCAGGCTCAGACCTTGAAAAGACTTGCTTTAGTTTAAGGGAGTGAATTATATTCATTAACTTCACAAGGACCAGGCTTCAATGGGACTACTTAAAGTTAAGCACATATGTAAGGTTTTACTTTTTAATTCTCTCTTCAACTATGTGATTTTTGCATGAACCCCAAACAAACACTTACTTGATTTAATTGATTTTAAGATAAGACTTATGATCATTTAGTCTGACCGCTGAGGAAGCCATTTACTTAAGTTTCAAACTCTGCAGTAACTGACAGCATCCCTAGTAAGTGGCTTGGGAAAATCGTAACTCAAGATTTTGAAGGCCATTTTTATTAAATATGTTGTTTTACTAGGGTTAACTCCCACTGAAACCAACAATCCACACATCTTTATCTGACAACAGGGCCCTTTATACCAGAGGATTGATTCATTATAGGAAATTCAGGAATCTATCATCAGTGAAAGTTAAATTTTTAAGAAAGGAGACTGAATTTTCTCAGGAAGCAGCCCAAGAGTATGGAATTAACACAGGAATTAACTCACCGTTTTCAGAGCCAAGTATAAAATTCACAACACAAAAAAATACAATAGAAGTAAGGGGAGGGGAGTGAGAAGACGAGGCGGCACCGAAAAAGCAAAACCAAAACACAAAACCAATTTAAAAAAAAAAAATCAACTCTCTACCTTTGTGGAAAGAGGAAACGAAACCATATGTAGGACTCTGAGGCTTTGCTAGGCTTTGTGAGGTGCTCAGAGATCACAGTGGTGATTTCAGGGTAAACAACTGGAAAGATGCTTTTGAGGGGGGAATAATTAATTTCTCCACCACAGAGACTGACCTGATTTCTGAGCACGCTGGTACTGTACATAGTATTAGTTTCGCTTTTGCGTTTCACATTCTGGTTTACATGCACTAAGCACAACGCTGAGGCATCGAGGTAACAACACTGTAGAAAAATGTTAAAACTTTCTTTCTTTCTCCCCATTAAAAAAGATGACACTGAAATGTCAACAAAACATCAAAAATACATTATTTATAAAGTCATTTTTCTAAAAAATGAACACAAAACAATAATGTTTGGCCCTAAACTATGAGCCTGACCAGCTCCATCAAAGTCCACGAGAATTTTCTCTAAACATTTCACTTTTTAAAAAATAAAAATAAAAAAGCATGGTAACTAGTCTATGGAAGGTTTAATAAGCACCACTTAACCTATTTACTTCTGTTCCTTTGCTCTCAAATACTACAGTGCAGTGTTCATTTGATGTTATTCCACTGATTAGCAACCGTACAATGCTAATAGTTATCTTGTTCCTATTCAATCTTATAGATGAGCTAATTGTAAACTCAGCAGTCCATTCCCACAAGAGAAGACAGCAATTCCCTGCTGCCACAGCAGTCATCTTGGGCTTGAAAGCAAATCAAACTATTTCCATGGACTTCTACTCTTGCTTTCTTAAGCTGACATGAGATGACCCCGACAATTGAAGCATTTTACATCTAAATGTTCAGTAAACAATGGTTGCACTGTGGTGTTTATGCGTGAATGCCCAGAGGAAATCAAACATTCTTTAAAGATTTTACACGCTTTTCTAGCCCTGAGATGGATTATTTTGCTCAATCTAAAAATAAACTGATTCTTTTAAGAAACAAAAGCTGCTTAATATTCAAGTGAATCCTATGTCTCTAATTGGTCTTCACCCAATTATAACTGAAATCCAAATAAAAAAGATTAATATGAAAATTAAGTGCATGACAACTTGTACTAAATACCGTACATCTGAGAATTCCAGTCAAGAATTCTTATTTCACAAATTAAGTTGTGGGTGGTGTTTTTGTTGGTTTGTTTTATTGTTTGTTTTGTTTTAATAAGAAGTCTTAGCACCAAAATCTCCCTTCGCTCTACGGATGCACATCCCCAATTTTCCATCCTAGGGAAGAAGTTTCCTTCTCTTAGAATCAAGCCGAAAAAGTCTTGTAATAATAAAAAAAACCACTCAGATTATAACCATTATTTATATATCACATTCTATGATAAAAGCACTGTACAATCACATTAGCTACTTAATCCTCAATGGTTCCTGCCATTCCCTTATAAATATGTCAGTGTTGCTCCTGACACAGACCACAGATTTCAAGCCATGCTTTCACAGAGCAGAACCACCTTATGCAGCTGTAACAAAGAGGAGTCCGTGTGGCACCTTTGAGACTAACAAATTTATTTGGGCATAAGCTTTTGTGGAAAACATTCAGCTGTGTACCACGTCATCTCTCCTATGTTTAAGATGCGTCTTTGCAGTGACTCAAGTTACCTCTCCCCCACCCCCAAAAAAAGTGCTGCTCCCAAATAACTTTTCAACTCCATATCTCATGCGGAACAGCCCCCACGACTTAAAAGGACTATGCGCAGAAACCTCTTGATTCTGACACTCAGAAGCCTTCCATTCCTCAATGAAAACGGGACAGAAATTGGGAAGAATAAAAAAAGGTTAAAAAATTCCTCAGAAAACGGTAATGGGGATCTTCACTACTCCTTTATAATAGACCAACGTTTCATTTGACGTAGGCATTGTCAGACCCAACACCGTTTCCAAGAGAACAGCAAACTAAGACCACTAGTTTCAGTACTGAAACTTCTGCTTTCCTTCTAGGATCTCTCATTCCAGTCATTCCACTGTGAGAATGCTTCAAAGCACACCAAGGCCTCATCGACAACAGAAAAAGTATGCCAGTGTTGTTATACAGGTGTAGCTACACCAGCAAACCCTCCTACTATAGACGCAGCTTACACCGGGCAAAAGTGTGCTTTTGTTGACAGAATTTATGCCAGTTCCCTGAATAAAAGACTCATTATAAGAAAAAAATTAACATCCCTACCTGGCATTACTACGTCACCAAAAATTTTAAGTGCCATAAGGGCTGTTGCACCTTAATGCATTTCTAAAGAATGATTCTGTGGCTTGAGACATTATATACATCACTCGGTCCCTCCCAAATAGGATTTAACATATGGATCTTTAACAGGAATGGCTCCTTCAAAATGCACCCACGTATTACTTTAATTGAACAAATCAAGTATAAAAAAAAATTAGGTAATTTTATATTTACAATTATACTATTGCACTTACCATAAATCGACAGATCAGAAAACTCGAATTACAGGGTAAACATTTTCAACAATTTAAGAACTTCTGTTCTCAAAGTGACTTAGGCCCAGCTTTTTAAACGTACTGTATTTAAGCACTGCTCTGCTCAGGGTTGCAAAACTCAAGTGCCCTAGATGGCTAAATCCAATTTTCAAAAGTGACTCAGGCACTTGGGAGCATAACGCTCATTGAAAGTTAATGGTAATTAGGCTCTTCAGTGCCAAGGTCACTTCTGAAAATGAGGGCGTAGCTGTCAGAGGGCTTGTTTTCACTGCAGCAGTAGCTCAAGGTACAACCTGAGTACTTCTCCTAACCCAACTCTTGTGGCACAAAATCTCTAGCTCAAGTGAACTGGTGCTTTAAACTTGAGCTAGATGCGTGTCGTCTGTTCGTCTCTGCACGGGATTGGGTGGGGGGTGTTACTGCTTGTGTGGCTGAAAAGCTAGTAATGCTGCGGAGATGCAGCACAGGCAACAGATCCAAATAGCACAGCTTACCAAGTGGTAATCCAATCTCAAGGCTTGTCTATGCTTAAAATGCTACAGTCGCAGCGTTTCAGTGTAGACACGATCTATGTTGATGGGAGGGATTCTGTCATTAGCATAAGTAATCCAGCTCCCTAAGAGGCAGTAAGTAGGTCAATGGAAGTATTCCACCTAGCGCTGTCTACACAGGGACTTAGGTCGACTTAACTACGCCGCTCAGGAGTGTGGATTTTTCAGACCCCTCAGCCACATAGTTATGCCAACCTAATCTTCTAGTGTAGACCAGGCCTAACTCGAGCTGACTGGAGTGGAGTAACTAGAATAGAGTAACTCCAGCTAACTTCTGCAGCGAAGACAAGCCCTAAATCACTCTGGCCTTGCAACATGGAACAGAATGCCACCTAAATATCTTGAAAAATCCGGGCCTTAAGCACTTTGGAGTCTAAATCCCTCTAGCCTTCAATAAGACTTAAGTTCCTGAATTACATGACTTTTGAAAAAAGGACTCTTGCACTTTTGAAAACTTTACCCATGGTTCCCACATCATATACCCCCCTCTCTTGCACAGATGCAGTGTTTTGTAGTAAATGTAATAATACCACAAACACAGCACAACACAAAACAACATGCACAGCAAGTTTCAAGTGCTGCAGGAACCGCAACAGATACACTGCCTGACTTCTGAGTTTATGGTCCTCAACTATAGCTTTTGATTAATATTGGTTCCTCACATTGCACATTATTGGGTTAAATATTTAAAAAGCAACTATAAAACAGTAATTGATCAAACACCAAAGAAAGTGATATTCAAACACACTGTCATAAATGCAGCCCATAAAACGTGGGTAGCAGTGGAAACCCATATTATGATTTTAAACAACCATGGCACTCTTTTTCCTTCGTTCTTCAAAAGTACTACAAACACCACTATTATTTTAGTTTCTGATATGAGAACTCTTCCCTCCTCTGGACTGGGGAACGTGATTTCTCCAGAAACAAGTATTATAATAAAGCTGAACTGTGTGACTCCTTTTCTTCCCACATCCCTCCCACACAGGAGTGTGAATGTTTGTTTCATTGCAATCTGTCCTTCAGGTGGGGCAAGTGGGCAGAGGAAAAAGGAGACTAACCATAAAACAGTGACTACAATGGCATCACTAACATTTGTGCAGATCATAGAGGAAGTTGGTGTTTTTGGCAACCAAAGATCTCATGTCGTTCTCATAAATACCTTTAATGACTGATGTTTTCCTGAATTTCCCTTCCTTTCCAACATTTTTCTCTTGCAAAACGTCATGACATTTTGTGCTCTATCTCCTTATGAATTATCCACTGATGCCCCAAGATTAAGGTCCTTCATCAGGAAAGCACTTAACTATGAATAGGAACCGCAACAGAGACCTTAATCTTTTTGATCATGCCAAATCAGACAAAATATGTATAACTAACACAATGGTAGACCATAGAAAACACAACTGTAAACTGGTGTTTCCCAACATGATTAAAATTATCTGTCTAAATTTTAAATTATAAAAGTTCTTCACCATTCCCATCAAGGATCCCAACATTCTGAAACATTTATTTTGTTAGGAACACTGTATCCAGTCAACCTTGAATCAAAGTTGATAGATAGATAGATAGATAATTTCAATAGGGTTAACACACTAAGGATGTAGCTTTTATGTAAAAATTTCAGTGGTGCTTAAGTGGCTTAGGAGCCTACGTTCCATTGAAAGGCAAGCCATTGACTTTCAGTGGGACTTACGTACTCAAGTCACTTTTGAAAATGTGACTTACGTACTTTTGAAACTTCATCATGCAGTAAAAGAAAGATGTCAAGTAATAGCAGAGCTACAGGCCAATAGGTTCCTATTTTTCTACAGTTCCCAGAAGATGAAATGATCCTGATTTGATGGTGAGGGGATCTGGTTTGTTCCTTGCTCCTTTGCTAAAATAATGCCCCATGACAGCATGATGTATAAGGGCCCTACCAAATTCACAGCCATGAAAAACGCATCATGGACTGTGAAATCTGGTCTCCCCTGTGAAATCTGTATAGTATAGGGTAAAGGTATACAAAAGATCAGATTTCACAGGGGAAAACCAGCGTTTCTCAAACTGGGGGTCCTGACCCAAAACGATTGGGAGAGGGGGTTTCGCAATGTTAATGTAGTGCTGCCTTCAGAGCTGGATGGCCAGAGAGCAGCGGTTGTTGGCCAGGCACCCAGCTCTGAAGGCAGCGCCCTGCCAGCAGTGCCCTGCCAGCAGCAGTGCAGAAGTAAGGGTGGTAATACCATACCGTGCCATCTTTACTTTTGTGCTGCTGCTGGCACTGCCTTCAGAGCTGGGGTCCCAGCCAGCAGCCGCTGCTCTCCAGCTACCCAGCTCTAAAGGCAGCATTGCTACCAGCAGCAGCGCAGAAATAAGGGTGGCAATACTGTGACCCCACTACAATAACCTTGCAACCCTCCCGCAATGGCCTTTTGGGTCAGGACCTGTAGTTACAACACCGTGCCATTTCAGATTTAAATATCTGAAATCATGAAATTTACAATTTTAAAAATCCTATGACTGTGAAATTGACCAAAATGAACCCTGAAATTGGTATAATTGAATAATTAAAACCCAGCAATGGGGCCAAAAGGTGTTTTTTATGGTACAGGAGTGTTTGTCTTGTTTAGTGTGTGGGTTACCAGGACATTTGACAACCTCTACCTAGTGAGAGGTAATAAGAAACTTTTCCATGTGTTATTCCACAACTGCTTTCTTCAGGGTTTCTTCTATCTTTTTCTGAAGCAGCTGGTACTCTGTTGGAGACAGAATACTGGACTAGGTGAACCATGGCACCATGTTTTCTATGTTACTGTTTTTAAGGGACATTTCATGGTTTTCTTCATACATACTGCTCACATAACAGACACACGAGCGAGAAATTGCCACACTCCAGATAAATATACCCTATCTAATTTATTCTGCAGATTTTAAGGAATCTAGAGAGAGATGTGAAAACTTGAAGTCATTTTATGAACCAGGTTCAGAAAAAGCTAGTCATATGAATATAATAAGCCATTAATCCATTCTTTGTCTGAAAGGACATCAAGTCTCTGTACTGGATTTATTTCAGAGATAATCCCAGAGCAATCTGCTGCATGGTAGGCAATAAACGTTTCCCACTGTTGGGAAAGGAAAAAGACTGCAAACTGTGGGTATATATACTCAGAGGAAATACAAAAGGAAGGCTATGAAACACACAAGGGACTATTGCTCCTACACCAAACAGACAGGGAACATAAATACAATTCATCTTCAGTTTGTTAATATTTTGTTTCCATAAATAAGACATTTTTGCTAAAGTTAACACCACCCTGTCATACAGAGAAAAGGAGGGGAAACTAATCCTGCTTTGTAGTAAGGAAAGCCATGTAAGCAAGGAAATGAGGAAGATCTCTAGCATTCATGCAGTACAGACTATATCCTTCCAATACTTCCAGACAGAAAATACGTATTGCAGAACCCAGCCCCAATGGAGTAGGCCAGATACATTATGGCAGATTCAGTAAACGTTGAACGGCAGAGTTTTTCTTTTGTAAAAATACTAATTTATTCAAGTCAAAGGTGTTGCACCCTTCACTTTCATCTGAATAGAAGTCAACATAGTAAGTCAGCATTTCTGGTTTAAAGACTCATCCTATCTCATAGCTTTAAGCATTTTTTTCTGTGATATAAGTATAATGAGCTGACAAGCTGAATATTCAAAATGAGTGACCCAGATATTTTTAAAAGGAAGAAAGAGACTGGTTGGCCATGAATTTGATTCAACATGGTATCCCCCTACTGTCACCTCACTCTCTACCTTTCCTTCTATTTGTAACATCTATGTAGTTTGCATAAACCATTGTAAGCTACAACACAGCCCATAAGGAACACTGTAACAAACCAGTACCTTGTGCAATGGAGGAAAACAAATCTTAACATAAGTGTTTTTGACTACAAGATTCCCAAGTAGTACTAATGCAGCATTCAGGGTTAGAAGTCAACCACTCAAAAGTCAGGAAATTCTAACCATTAATATTTCCCCCCACAATCTTAAAGCTCCATTCCACACATTCTGTACTTTATTACACAGATTTTAAAACAAGCAGCTAACATATCAAGGTTTGTATTTAATGAGGAATAGAGAGTACTTAATAGGTACAACATATCCGGAATAGCATGACAAGGGAAGCCCTAACTTTGAATTTTCTGACTTTTCAGTGCTTTTTTCCCAAACTTCAAAGCTGCATTAAAGCAAGCGTTTGCATTTAAGTCCTTATTTCAGTGAACACTTAAACAGATGCATAAATGCTTTGTTGAACTGGGACCTTAATTTCCCTGAGGTTTTAAAAGCAATTTTATTTTTTAGTTATTTTGGAAAAGAATAAGCACTGCTAAATCACCACAGTTCATCCTAAATGTAAGCAACTCGGGGGGGGGGGGGGTCTTTGCCAATTTTATGTGATTATATCTTTAGAAATAATGAATTGATTTTTAATTTTTTCCCTTCTCTCAATAAATGTTACTAAAAATAAACCAAGTTAGAAGTTTGAAGCTCTGAATTATGTAGCAAAAATTTAAACAGGAAAATATGGAGAAAAATGGTTTTCCACATCTGTAAACAGCAAAAACAGCTGAGCCAGTTTTGCGCAAACAAAATGTTATAAAAATCTGAGTGGAGGACAAGCAAAGAAGATGTCGTACCAAACGAATTTGCTGTGCAATGTTTTCTGCATTTGACCAAAATGATGTAGCAGAGACTTCTGAATTAAGTAGCACTGCCCCCTACAAACCTTTTCCCCTAGCCTAGTCCAGCCCAATATTCCTTGATATATATTCTGATACTAATTTCATTTTATTATAACACCCCTCCATTTTCAATGTGCTGCAGGTTTTTGTATGAATCAATTACCAACACTGTAAAAACAACGAGGAGTCTGGTGGCACTTTGGGTTTTTTACCCACAAAAGCTTATGCCCAAATAAATCTGTTAGTCTTTAAGGTGCCACCAGACTCCTCCTTGCTTTTGTGGATACAGACTAACACGGCTACCCCCTGATACTTGGCAACATTGTAAAAGTTGTCAGAGTTGGGAGCAGTTTGGGCAGCTACATGAGTGGTGACAGTCGGGTTATTTGGAACACAGGAAAGCAAGTCTGCTTTGTTTTTTGACAGCCACGAGATACTTGGGTTTCCAGGATCTGAAAAAGGCTACAACTCCTCCCCTTCCGAGGAAGGGCAAAAGCAATTTTAAACCTAGGCCAAGGAAGGAGATTTGGATCCCTTGTTTCATACCCTGACAGTTATTACTTTTCCCACTCCATACTTTCCCACTGTTTGCCATTCCACAGCAATGTTGGCATGTAACATGTTACTATGTTCAAGAGTTAACACTCCATTGGGACCAACAGGTCGGCTTTCACTTCTCTCAGAGCAATCTTTTCCAGCAGTCTTCCTTTATCTACTCATCTTTCACATATTGAAGGTTTTCTTTGCAACCACGACGGCTAGAGACACAGTGATATTAAATTAAAGCTATTAGGTTCTGGAGCACAAATGGCAAATTCCAAGAGAAGTAACATCCTTCCTTCAGACTGGAAGAAAGGTCACGTGGTTAAGATACTCAGCAGAACCAGGAATTGTTCCCAGATCTGCTAAAGACTTTCTGTGGATCCTTGGTCAGGTCTTTTAATCTCTCTGTGCCTCAGTTCTCCATCTCCAACAGCAGCAATAATACTTCCTTTCTCCCATTTTGTCTTGTCTATTTTGATTGTAAGCACTTTGCAGCAGTGACCATTTCATACTGTGTATAGCACCCAGCACAATGAAGGCCAGATCTCAGATAGGACTTACAGGCACTACTATTACACAAGCAAATCAATAATTATGTGACAACTGACACAGCTACACAATTGCATTAGACACAGGCTATGAGCAATGTACAATGAGAAGTGAACAGAAGCTACATCTTAAACTTCAGCTATAGTGACCATCATCAGTGAGAACCACAATGACAATTACATTAATCCTCTAATTAAGCAACACACACATCTGAATAATTCCTCTTTAAACCACTTAAACTGGAGGTTATATTGGCATTGCTGAATAACATTCCATGCCAGGGTGGAGTATCATTATCTACAATCATTACAGCTGGCAAGTCACATAAAAATTAGCTCCTAAACTGAGAATTATTGATCTACCTTCTCTTACTAGCCGAAGTAAACGTAAGATTTTTCCTAGATCTCCAAGAGGGGTGGGGGGCTGGGGAGTCTCACTGTAAGAGTAAGAGAAAAAAAATATTATTACATAAAACGCCTAAGTACTATTGTGCCTAGTCTGTTTTCTTTGTGCTTAGCTGTATGCAAAGGAACCAGGTAAGACTTTGTTCAAAGTCTCTAGCCTCTTTGAACTGCTTAAACCACTAGAAAATTCACCACTGCATTTTGTTTGGGGTGCAATATGTTCCCAGTACCAAAAATCATGTCATGATGTACTGCCAAGGTCATGCTTAGCAGCACTTGCTACACTTGTATGCATGCAAAAGAGCACCCAAGTCCCTAAGTAAGGTAATAAAGATTTGTACTCGTCTCGCAGTGACATGAAGCACTGTTAATAGAGCTAATGAAAGAAAAATATTGGTGCGCTGGAAATAAAGGATAAAGGTTGTAAAAGGAAGAAAACCCTTCCAACATGGAAATTACAATATCCAGTTCCTAAAACTGGACTGTCATTCACAAATATCTGGTATTATTATAGAAATGAGCAAGTCAAAAGCTTCCTTTGGGAAGGTCAGAAAGCAGTGGTTACAAAAGAGAACATCCACAGCCGTTAGTACTTGAATTTCACCGGTGACTTAAATGTAATGCTGTGCAATTTAAAAGGTCTGGAATAATTAAATTAAAAAATGCTGTTTAATCTGTCCAACAAAAATAAGATGCATAACTAAATTGAAAAATAAATGAGTGAACAGAGTGAAGTGATATTGTGAATGTCAATGTTCTGCACATTATTTCAGAATTATATCTCTGGGTATGTCCAAGTGTCAAAACTATAGGACAGCAGCAACCAGTGCTATGGGAAGCACGGGATTTGCTATAATACATTAGGTTTCAGAGTAGCAGCCGTGTTAGTCTGTATCCGCAAAAAGAACAGGAGTACTTGTGGCACCTTAGAGACTAACAAATGTATTTGAGCATAAGCTTTCATGGGCTAAAACCCTCTTCATTGGATGCATGCAGTGGAAAATACAGCAGGAAGATTTTTTTATATATATACACACACACATATACACACAGAACATGAAACAATGGGTGTTACCATACACACTCTAATGAGAGTGATCAGTTAAGGTGAGCTATTACCAGCAGGAGAGGGGAAAAAAAACTTTTTGTAGTGGTAATCAAAATGGCCCATTTCCAGCAGTTAACAAGAAGGTGTGAGGAACTGTAGGGGGTAAAAATATACATGGGGAAATCACTGGACTCCAACTCTGGAAATGGCCAGCCTGTGAGACTCCAGAGGAAGACAAATCCCCATGGTGCATCTGGCCAAACATACAATGGGGTATATGTGAGGAAAAATTTCTTTCCGACCCCTTGCAATGATCAGCTGATACATGCTAAATTATAACTAGATTCTCCTATTCCAAGGTATCACTATAAGTATTACTACCAACACAGTCTTAATTTAAAATCTGCTTGTGGCATTTGACTGTGGCCTCTTGCAGAGTCTTGAACCCCACAGGCAAACTACATGAATCAACTCAATGGTATGTGTATTTTACAACAGCAGTACACATCCTGTCTTTCCCTCTTCACCACCTTAAGATCCTGACAACTTTCACCAAAACCCAGGGCAACAACCATGTTTCCAGTGGCTTATGGTACCAATATTTTCCCTGTGCCTTGCCCTATACTATGGAGAACGGCATCAGAATCAGGATCACAGTAGATGTTTTAAATGAAAATCAACAAAAATTCCACAAAACAATTACCACTGCAGCACTATCTTTACACAGAATGTATTTATAGCATCTTTGATCCACAAAGTGTCACCTGAAATGTGGCTAACGGGCAGTCATTTACCACAAAAAAACAGAATATAAAAGCTGTTAAGCATTTATCTTTTAATACATTTTTTTGTTTTTTTTTTAAAATAACCCTACCCCCACAGCTAGAAGTTCCAGGAATGCAGGTAACAGTTCAATAAAAGTTATCTAGGGAAGGTGCGATTTTGATGTACAAAAGGAAAAAAAATTCAATATTCAAACATTTTGCAGTTTTCCTGAAAATATGGAGCTGGATTTAGACACCAGACGTACCTTCTCCCACACAGTTACAAGCCTTGTCATACTCAACCTCTTAAGAAACATCTCCAATGGAATCCAAGACAATTAAAGAAAAGAAACAGGCACGACCTGCCAATGATCTATCAAGTGTGTGCAAGGGAGGGGCAAGGGGAGGGGCACAGCTATACCTATGCCATTAACGCTTGTCTTGTTTACGAGCTCTTTTGTCTTTTGATAGCTCCAGAAGTTCACTTGAATCCCTTTTACAATGAAACTGCCTTTAAATAAAAGGCTGTAAAAAAACCCCAAACCACAAGTCCTTCATTTGTCTATTTATAGACAAATGAAAAAAAAAAAAAGGCAGCCAAGGCCTCCCACTCTGCAATCTGCCCTAGTTCCTCTCCCCCCACTCCCCCTCCACCGCCCGGTAAACACCTTAAGTTGCTCTAGAAGAGGCAGCTTAACAGCAAATCATGTTTGTGTTGTGCACTTACCTCTGTGAACATGTCTTACTGCCTTCCTACATGACAGGAGAGATTTCCTGTTTTCGTACATTCCCTTGTCAACCCTAATCAGTGTCAATAGGTTAGTGTCTTTTGTGCTAGCGGCTGCAGTGGTAGCCCTGACAGGAAAGAACTTTTAATCTCTTCCCTTGCACTGAGCCATGAGAAGCCGAGAGCGCTCCCAGGCATAACTCCCTTGGCTCCTCTCCTAAAAACGCTCTCTCAAGTGCACGGTTGCTTAGCAATATTTGCCTTTCCCCTGTACATTTGAAATTGGCAACATCTGTCCCTTTGCACGAGTCAAAACTGCCAAAGGACCGTGTGGAGAGATTTCAAACCTACGAAACAAGCTGGTTGAAGATGTATCATGTAAGACTTTATGGCTGCTCTGGTATTTTGTTGTTATTTTATTTCCATCCTGTATAAAACCTGTGGCTCTGTCCAGAGGAAAGGTACAGAGGAGAAAACCGTCAGGTCCAGTGGGAATCACCTGCTAAATCACATAACAAGTAGCTTTTTGTGTTTACATATTTACACCTTCATGCTTTGGCTCCAGTCTTTTTTTTTTTCTTTTTTAATGTGAATTCACTATTTCACTGGAACTGACATCAATTCTTCAGGATGAAATAAAGAGAATATAACATCTGTTTTTGTTTTTACAAGCAGTAGCTTCTGCATTTTTATATATACCTGCCATTTAGCACATGAATTGACTTCATAGATGTTTGTCAAGCACTTGCAGCAACAAGGCAGCAATCCTGATTGTGGCCTCTGAGCACTACTTCAAAATAAATAGCAAACCTGACCAAATATATAAAAAGGGATGGAATTTTACAGTCAAGGGTAAAACGGTAACATACGCTCTCATCACAAGCTAAATATGAGTCAACAGTGTGATGCTGTCACAAAAAAAGCCAACGTGATTCTGGGATGCATTAACAGGTGTGTTGTGAGCAAGACACGAGAAGTCATTCTTCTGCTCTACTCTGCACTGGTCAGGCCTCAACTGGAGTATTGTGTCCAGTTCTGGGCACCGCATTTCAAGAAAGATGTGGAGAAATTGGAGAGGGTCCAGAGAAGAGCAACAAGAATGATTAAAGGTCTAGAGAACATGACCTCTGAAGGAAGGCTGAAAGAATTGGGTTTGTTTAGTTTGGAAAAGAGAAGACGGAGAGGGGACATGATAGCAGTTTTCAGGTATCTAAAAGGGTGTCATAAGGAGGTGGGAGAAAACTTGTTCACCTTAGCCTCTAATGATAGAACAAGAAGCAATGGGCTTAAACTGCAGCAATGGAGGTTTAGGTTGGACATTAGGAAAAAGTTCCTAACTGTCAGGGTGGTTAAACACTGGAATAAATTGCCTAGGGAGGTTGTGGAATCTCCATCTCTGGAGACATTTAAGAGTAGGTTAGATAAATGTCTATCCGGGATGGTCTAGACAGTATTTGGTCCTGCCATGAGGGCAGGGGACTGGACTCGATGACCTCTCGAGGGCCCTTCCAGTCCTGGAATCTATGAATCGATGAATCACCCAGAAACTAAAGTGCCTGGGAAGACAGACTTTACAAGGATACTTCCTTGTGTCTCAGTATTTCTGGGGTGGAGGAGGGAGAATATATTTCATATTTGACTGAATTTTACTTTGGCCCATCCTTACCCAGCCCCCGTCATAGCTATATTGTTTGACAGGTTCTGAACTGCATTTCTTTATGTATTTGTGCGGGGGGAGGGAGGGCGGGGGGCGTTGGTGGTGGTAGGTTCCCCTTCCCCAAGTGGGGGAAGATTTAAGATTATTTAGAAGGCTCTGATTTAAATTTGTGGGGGTGGGGTGGGGGTGTTTGTTTTTGTTTTATTAACCAGATGGAGCCAGACTAATAAAATGTAGTTAATAGGATGGCATGCTGGCAAGAGGATGCCATTCCACATGAAGTATGTACAGGAAATACTTGAAAACAAACAAAAAACAACAACAACTAAAAGGATTTTTTTTTTTTGCAAAGTGGGTATTTTAAATCCATCACCAACCTCCTCTCCCGACACTCACACAAATTAATAGTATGATCCTACAAATACCATGGTAAGTCGTCTCAGTGACATCAAGGGGACCACATATGATAGTAAGCATAACACCTAATAACGTCTTGGAAGAATTTGGCCTTAAGTTTCTTTTTAACAAAAATTAGACAAACAATTAGTCCATATTATAATACATACCAAGATGTTGTTTTTAAAATGAGCCATGTGTTAGCTACAAGAGTACCAGAAGTCTAGTATCAGAGAAAGGAACTAAATCATATATACACAACATACATCATAATACTTATAACTTTTTCCTTTTTAAAAAATAAGTTTCATTCCAGTTTTAGACAATAGAATGCCACAATAGAAAACCCTGTAATAAAAATTCCATCTCCACTGTTAATGGATGTTTATAATGGAAGTGCCGATGCATGGATAGCAAATACTGTGTTGTAAAAATCTAACAGTTATTCTTTTATCAATAGAAAAATGACTTTTTGGGAGGGAATAGTAGTTTCTGTTACTTGGGAATGAATGGGATGGACCTTCTCATAAGTCTGAGCTTACTGTTCCCCTGCCAGTTGATGGTCACCCAATTGCATGGCCTACCTTGCAAAGGTGAAATTTTCAACTGCCCCCTACTGGTTTGTTTAAAAAAAAACACCCCATCAGTTATGCACTTAAAAATAAACAAACCCTGGTTTATAATTTTAATTGAGTATATTACCCTTCTTTTTTCTGTTTTACTTTAGATTAACATGGTGCAAGATATCACAGGCTTTGGGACTCAGCTGGAGAACGAATCCTGCAGGAACTTTTCAGAAAGCAAAGCAGATTAACACAAGTAGCTTGATCAATTAAGCTAGTGTTGCACAAAGGCAGAAAGTTTTCTCCCTCCCTTGCGGCCCGGAAGGAGAAGCCTTAGCTTTCTTTCAAACCAGCAATAATATTTCAAAAACCTGATCCATATAAAAATTTGTAAATATTTTTGCCAGAAGAAAGTCTCATTTTAAAATATCAGCTTTTCATGTAACAAACATACAGCGTCTTTGTCAAAAGTAATCTGGCAGTGGTCTGTCCAGTACTGAGTACCACATGGATGTTCGGGGGTGGGGCGGTAAATGTTGATAACTGGGTTACAAATTTACAAAAAAGGACCCTTGTCTTCCTTGCAGTTAAAAGGCCCAGAATGAGAGAGCTTGGAGGAGAGGTGTAGACAAGCAGCTGGGAACTACCTTCACCTCCTCCTCTGAGATAGATGTCTGGTTTTACTTTTGAAACTGGGATCTGCTGTAGTGTTGCTGGGTATTGTTTTGAGCTCATTAACATGCATATCGTCTGCCACCTCTTGCTGCTTTCAGTGTTTGCTTTGAAGTTCCCTTGCTGGAACACTTGACTGTCATCTGTTTCTGGCCTTGCTCAGGCTTTCCTGCTGGTTTCTGTATTAAGTTTTTTTTCCTGCATGGTAGTCATATTCCGCATTAGCAGAAATTACATGAGCAATCTGAAATGCTTTTAGTTAGATATTGTAATATGTTTCTGCTTCAAACCATGCTGTATAAAAATAACTGATCAAAACGGTTCTTATATTTCATATCACTGTTTTCTTATCTGTGATTACATATCATATAGGGTATCTTTTCATATACTGTTTTTCTACACTGAGATGGTCTGTCTGAACTTCTTTGAAGTAAGTACGTGGCCTTTTATTTCTGTCTGGTGAATATTCCTCACACCAGCCACCATCACTTGATACAGACATGAATAGAAGCAAAACCTGAAGAGGATGTCCTACATTCTTCACTGTTTGGAGAGAAGTCACCTAACTACAGGACAGGCCCAACAAAGAAAGTAACAGAATGCCACTAGCCGTCACCTACAGCCCTCAACTAAAACCTCTCCAGCGCATCACACCAAGGATCTACAACCTATCCTGAAGGATGATCCCTCACTCTCACAGACCTGGAGACAGACCAGTCCTCGCTTACAGACAGCCCCCAAACCTGAAGCAAATACTCACTAACAGCTATACACCACACAACAAAAACAATAACCCAGGAACCAATCCCTGCAACAAACCCCGTTGCCAACTCTGACAACATATCTATTCAAGGGACACCATCATACGACCTAACCACATCAGACACACCATCAGGGGCTCATTCACCTGCACATCTATCAATGTGAGATATGCCATCGTGTGCCAGCAATGCCCCTCTGCCATATACATTGGCCAAACCGGACAATCTCTACACAAAAGAATAAATGGACACAAATAAGACATCAAGAATTGTAACATTCAAGAACCAGTAGGAGAGCACTTTAATCTCCCTGGACACTAAACAACAGACTTAAAAGTGGCAATTCTTCAACAAAAAAACTTCAAAAACAGACTTCAATGAGAAACTGCAGAACTGGAATTAATTTGCAAACTGGACACCATCAAATTAGGCCTGAATAAAGACTGGGAGTGGGTGGGTCACTACAAAAAGTAATTTTCCCTCTGCTGATACTCACACCTTCTTGTTAACTGTTGGAAATGGGCAACCTCCACCTTGACTGCATTGGCCTCGTTAGCACTACAAAAGTAATCAACTGTTGAGAATAGGCCATTTCCACCTTAATTGAATTGGCCTCGTTAGCACTGACCCTCCACTTGGTAAGGCAACTCCCATCTTTTCATACATATACTGCTTACTGCATTTTTCACTCCATGCATCTGATGAAGTGAGTTTTAGCCCACGAAAGCTTATGCCCAAATAAATTTGTTAGTCTCTAAGGTGCCACAAGGACTCCTTGTTGTTTCTGCTGATACAGACTAACATGGCTACCACTCTGAAACCTGTTTGGAGAGTTTCCCCATCTCCCATACAAATCGTACAAGGGATTTTTAGGTAGTCACCAGCAATATTAGTAACTGTACTCAATTTTCTGCAACTAAAGCCACTGCAGTTTATGACAAAGAAAAAAGTACGTTATGCACATTTGTTTTTCAAAATTCTATAATGCAATTTAAACTGCAATACTGAATCAACGCTGAAGGATGAAAATTTCCATCAGGCTTCCACTTCCAAAACATATTTTTTCATATTCATTGTAAATCTCAAAACAACCCATCATCTTCAAGATTTTGAAAAGCTATTTATTTTGGGTTGCAACTGCTCATGCTTCATCTTAGGTAAGAGGGAGATTTATACAGAAAGCTTCAATTTAATTGACCAACCATTTTTTGAGTTATTACACTTCAGAACAATTGCTGGTTTTTTGTTGTTGTCCTCCCCAATTTGTGGGGGGAAAAGCAGCATAAGCTTTCTCATCTACTCTATTAAAAATAAATGGCTTGTTGTAAAAAAGGTCAGTCGGGTCCAGTGCACACATTTGGATAGGATCATTTTGACAAAGTTTAGTTTCCAAATTAAAATGTTATTCAAGGTCAAGTAGTTAATGCTGGAACCTCCTCCGGTCCCCCCTGGCGGGATTATAACTTTAAGTAGCTTGGCAAATGATCACGGAAGTTACAGCTCCAGAGGCATGCCAAAGGAGGTTATCTACTGCGGGGCTTAGCAGTGTCTCTAGAGTTACAGCCACTGCTGGAATAGCCAGAGATCTCAGAGAAGTTGAAGCTTAAGAAGTTGAGTGATTACGTGAGAATCTTAGGGTATGGCTACACTGGCGAGTTGCAGTGCTGGAAAGCCTCCACCAGCGCTGCAATTAGTTAGTGGCCACACCTGCAGGGCACTTCCAGCGCTGCAACTCCCTGGCTGCAGCGCTGGCCGTACACCTCACTCAGCATGGGGAATAAGGATTCCAGCGCTGGTGCTGCAGCGCTGGTCATCAAGTGTGGCCACACACCAGCGCTGTGATTGGCCTCCAGGGTATACGGATGTATCCCAGAATGCTTTTATAAATTACTCTCTTTGTTTTGTTATGCAGCCTCTCTTTGTTTTGTTATGAACGAGCTCCGATCGGAGCTCCGTTGCTTATCTAAAAAACAAACAGAGCTCCTGTTTGCTGTGATCATCTGTACCTGGCTGTAAACAATCAAATGAGAGGCAGGCAGGGAGGGAGTGAAACAGCGGGGAGTCGTGTTGGCTGCAGGCTGTTTGCAATTAAGAGTTAAGACTAAGGGGTCGGAAACATGTTCTGATTTTTCAATGCAGGAAGCTAAACACACAGTGTTGGCTCCAAAAATCCCCTCTCTCTTTCCCCCCGCTCCCTGTCACACTAGACCCCACTCCACCCCCCTCTTTTGAAAAGCACGTGGGGCCACTTAAACGCTGGGATAGCTGCCCATAATGCATCACTCCCAACAGCGCTGCTAATGCTGCAAATGTGGCCACACACCAGCGCTGGTAGCTGTGAGTGTGGCCACACACCAGCGCTGGCCCTGCACAGCTTGATGACCAGCGCTGCAAACTACCAGCGCTGCAAACCGTAAGTGTAGCCATACCCTTAGGGTATGTCTACACAGCTGCAGTGCTTTAACGTGGCTGTGTAGTCATGGCTGCAGCGCTGGGAGAGAGCTCTCCCAGTGCTGTGATAAAAACACCTCCGCGAGGGGAATAGCTCCCAGCGCTGTAGCACTGTCTACACTGCCACTTTGCAGATCTGAAACTTGCATCACTCACAGGTGTGTTCTTTCACACCCCATGAGCGAAGAAAGTTTCAGCGCTGTAGAGTGGCAGTGTAGACAAGGCCTTAGCTTTCATTTTAAAATTAAGTTTCTAGCCCTCACAGTTGTGGAAAAAAAACCTAGAAAACATGACCTGTAGGAATGTAAATAAAAAAAAATCCAAAATGTATTATAATCCGAAATCTCATGATTTTTAGAGCACTCATATGCTTTGGGCAGCCAACTCTAGATTTTGGAGTGTTTCGGGGCTGGCAGCACTGAAGTCCTGATATGGCAGTTAGTGTTTGGTAATGGTCTCTTTGTCTCTAGTTACTTCTACCAGATTGCTCTCTGTGAGATCCAAGCACCTTCCTGGTGTTTCTAGAGATATGTTATAAAACAAGTCTAATTTGTTACACTTCATGTATCTGATTGTCAGCATTTGGGACGTTGGAACAGAGTGTTTGCCTTTTATATGGTTATAGGTCTTTAAATATTACGATTTATATTGCTGCATTTTGGGTGTTTGGGGGTTTGTTTTGTTAAATGTGTCCCCTCAAAGGGATTATTCAGATATGCAGCCTAAATTATCCTTTTTTAAATTTCTTCCTGTCAGTTCCAGTTATAGTCCCTTGCAGGGCCGGCTCCAGACCCCAGCACGCCAAGGAGGCGCGTGGGGCGGCATTTTGCTGGCACGGCGGCATTTGGCTCCGGCGGACCTCCCGCAGTCATGCCTGCGGGAGGTCCGCCGGAGCCCCGGACGAGCGGACCTGCCGCAGACATGACTGCGGAGGGTCCCCTCTTCCCGCGGCTCCGCTCGAGCTCCCACAGGCATGACTGCGGCGGGTGCGCTGGTCCCGCAGCTCAGACGGAGCTCCCGCAGGCATGCCTGCGGATGCTCCACTGGAGCCGCGGGACCACGGGACGGTCCGCAGGCACTTCTGCTCCGGCCGCGGGACCAGGGAAGGGCGGCGCGGCGCCCTGCTTGGGGCGGCGGATTTTCTAGAGCCGCCCCTGGTCCCTTGTACCATGTTAAATAATTAATCTTCTCCTCCCTTCTTGGCTTTTACAGCCCTCAAATACTTATAATCTTTTTCGTATTCCCTATCCATAAATTGGATTCAAGATGGACTTTTACCAGATGCACAGGTTGCATCTGCACCATCTACACAATTCCCTCTTGACCCCAACTGGTGTTGAACTGAACTGCCGCCCTGCTAGCATGGGTATGGTCACATGAACTGAACACCTATTGTGCAGTTGACCCCTCCACAGCAGGACAACCAAGTTCAACACAAGTTGAGGAGCGTGAGGGAACCTTCTCCAACCCTAAGTGTCGAACAGTTAAAATCCTAGCATAGATAGAGTGCCATAGTGTGGAAATATTACCTTCCTGCTCCACATTATGATGCCTCTCCAAAACTGCAGCAGCTCTTTTGTCACAATGCTGCATTGCAACATTTGGAGAGGTTACTGCCTCTTCATCAGTTAAGGCTGCACCCAGCTTCCTCATGCAAGCTGGAAGTCAGTTCAAACTAGTTTTGAGTTACAGGTCCTTAAAGAAAATATATATGTTACCCAGATTTGACTTATATCTAACATTTCTGTCTCCCTCTAGTTCAAAAATTACTTACTATCCCTGCAAATTTTCTATATCATTAAGTCACCTTACTATTTTTGAAGAACACAGGTTGCAATTAACAATTTTTATTGTGCACAGATGTGGGGTAATTCCTGCTCAGATCGATATCTGTGGGAGCTTTTTGCTATCGACTTCAGTGGAAGCAGGCCCGAGCACACCAGTGAGCAGTTACTCTCTAGTGGCTGACTACAGCTTAGAATGAACAGAAAGTTTCGCCTGTAGCTAAGTGCTTACAGAGATCTGCGGTCAGTGCAATAGGGAAGTGCCCTTTGTTTCTGACCTAGATGACAGTTTGAATCTGTGCAGACATGTTATATATTAGGAAACTGCCTCTTCATAGTTTAGTTTCCAGCCTGGGTTCCATTAAAAGGCTGATTCTGAAAACGCAAAAGAAAAAATTCTCATGCTTTCACATAATTTAGGGCTTGGGTTTTGTAAGTGATATGACATTGTTATAGCAACTTTACCTGGTTTTAAAAGATAGATTTTTGGTTTTGGAATCCTGTTTTATTTACTATATACTGCCATAATTGGGGCTTGATTCTACCACTCTCCCAAGGTGAATAAAAATCAATGATTTAGGAAGGAGGGGGGGGGGGATATCTTCTCTCTTAAATGTAAATTAAATACAGGTTAAAGAAAACATTTAAAATTAAATTTGGAATAATGACAATTTATGTTAAAGCCTAAACTTACTATAATTTATTAAAATGTTTAAATTAAATAAAAAAATGTTAAGCAATACGTATTTGCAGCCAAAGTTTTAAAGGCAGTCAAACCACTCAACTGGTGGAAGTCATGGCTAAGCACCTGGAACCAGAGTTTGCTGAAGTGCTCTATTAACTTTTGATGGCAACTGCCTCTTCTGCCAGTGCACAGAGAATATTTTCTTCATTTCAATTTATTCAACTAGTTCAGTTCAAGGAATAGTTAATTGAAAGTTAAGAAACCACTTGAGAACTGAAAAAACAGGAAACCTTGTTTTCCTCTTCCACTCTAAGAATAAAAGCTAAGTGTGAAAGAAAAAGATCTACCAGTTCTAAAATCCTGAAGAACATGGTGATTAGAAACAAGCAGTTCAATTCACTAATCACAAATACTTCCTGTGTTTAATAAATCAGTTTTAAATCCAAAATATGCTTTGATGACCTTTCTTATGTGTATACCACATTTCAGGTAATTTAACCAATAAATTTTTTTTACAATGCTGTTTTTGTGCATTTTTAATTGAATCTGAATTTCTATCCAAACAGAGCTGGACACAAATCACAAGAAGTAAACTAATCATCTCGTAAATAAAAAATGCAGCATTCACCATTTTCTTCTAGTAAAAATTAATAATCTGAAAAAATATAAATTAAGGTATATAATTGCTTAAATAAATGAGTACAGCTATAGCATACCCACCTGGTTAGCAAAAAGAAGCAGCCAATTTATTGTAAAGGCTATATTTAATTGTAAATCAACATATTTTAATGGCTACTACCTAATAAGAATTAAAACTCTATGTAGGAAAATAAAAAATAAAAATGCAAAGCAAGATTAAAATCAAAGATTTGAATCCAAGTTTCCTGCTTGCCGATTTAAAAATCAATCTGCTCTGCACTGTCCTGCACCTTGTGCAATCATTTACACCTGTTCAGAGCACATTCTGATTTGTCAGTACATAACACCTACTTTGGGCTCTCTTTGATTACACAAGGTGCAAGGCAGTGGACATTCAGGGCAATAAATCTTTGGCTGTGCTCGTGTTTTCCAAGCACACACTTCCCACTGGATACCTGAGTTTAGGATTATCTCTTCAGATACTCGAAATCAAGACTTTCTTCTACGTGTTAGTCACTACCACTGAATATGTGATGACTGAGTTTTGAATAGGAACCCACTGGAAAGTTTGCAGAGGTGAATATGGCTAATGACTAATGTTCTGGTCTGAGTAAGGCCAATCTGAGTAATCCCAGCAGAGGCCATTTTGTTCATGTTGTGCCTGCTGCTAAGCACAGGGTTATCAGGAAAAGTAAACAACATGTATGTGTTTTGGAAGCATGGCGGGAAAAGACAGCCCTGACAAGACTCCATTACAGCAGACACACAGAGAGCACCTGTCACATTCAGAAAACTCAGCCTGGAAAAAAACAAAAATAAAACAAAACCCTGGAGAGCAAAAACTATATATTTTGCTAATCCCTTTCCCCTTTACAGTCTTTTAAGATTTATAGTCTCTCTCATAACCCAGCTTCACTACTGCTTGGGCCTGCAATAATGTCAATCCCATTTAAGACATTGCAATCTGTTACTTTGGAAATGACTGCGATGGTGGTTCATGTTTTGCACTGACTTCCTTGCAGGAATAAAACAGGAAGGGAAGATGGGTTATGAGCGAGAGTGACCATAGTTAACCAAAAATTATGATCTAAACAGAGAACGTGAAATACTTGTAGGTGGCAAATACATTTCCGTTTCATTTATGGTCTATTTTTAGAGTTCTCTCCTAGTACAGTACCTAAGTGCCCCTTTAAAAAAGGAAAAGGTAAATTTGAAAGGGGAGAATTTGGGACGGGGGAGGAAGAGCTGTGCAGTCTTCACTCACATACACTGTGAATTCATTCACTCTACAGTGAAGCTGCTTGTCTAATTCAAACTCAAAGGCTTAACTTGTCAGTGTTGCCATGAGCAGAAGCTGTCAACAATTAATTCGCAGCTGCAGGTGACATGCAGGCCTTGGAAATTCAATTAGCTGAGAGCCATTTGGTAGAGGAAACCTCTCTTAAATAATGTCGAGGGACCATGGGAAAAAGCTGGATTTGGATTGTGACTATCAAGCATAATTGGGGCTGATCAATTAAAAAAAATAATCATAAAAACGTGCCGCAAATGGGCAGCAGACCGGAGGGGAGGGGGGATAAATCAAATTCCACCAGCTCACATCCAATCAGTGCTTCAGCATTGTGTGAAACAGCAGAAGCAGAGACCCAGCAGCTCCTAGATTTTCATTTCCCATTCTCTGCTTCACTACAAGCAAGGACATTTACGGTAGCTCTCCTGAAAAGGATAACTAACCTCTGTGTCCAGTCAAAAGCTTTTAGCCTTACGTCACAGCACTTCAGGTGGAAGTTTTGTTTAAAAAGACACAAAGGCTATGGCTACACTACGCAGATTTTAGTGACACAGCTGTGCCCGTACAGCCGTGCCGCTAAAAGCCGCGCCGTGTAGCTGCTGTTTGTCGGCAAGAGGAGAGCTCGCCCGCCGACAAAAAACTTCCAGCCCCCACGAGCGGCAGCGGTTTTGTCGGCAGGAGCGAAGGGCTGTTCACACTGACGCTTTACATCGGTTAAACTTTTGCCGTTCGGCGTGTGTGTGGTTTTTAACACCCCTGAACGACAAAAGTTTTGCCGACGAAGTGCCAGTGTAGACGTCTACTCTTTAATTGTTGGAGTTAGGGTATCTAGAGAGCGTCTAAGGAATGCAATCCCACTGTTTGTTTCCACTGCTCGAGTCTCTAGGCCTAACTAGAGAAAGGATATGGTTCCTTTTATCAAGGCCAAAATCATTCTAAAATTAAGTTGTAATGAGCAAACTGGAACAACAAGCTGTCTTCATGATCTAAAAGTCACGCTGAACAGAACCACCATCCCAAATGCACACATCCGCCAGAGCTTTTCACAAAGGTTACAAATTGAAGACAGCTACGCTATTTGATAGTCTGAGTCATTCAGCATATTCAGAAGCAAAGTGTTTCAGTATCAGATTATGAAATATGGCTAGAAACATAATTGGAGATGAGGTCTTGTTCTTACAGAGCCAATTTCTGGAATACATTCTATTCCCCTTTCAGTGTGCCCACGCATCGCTATCGCTCCAGTGTTACTTCTGAGCTAGCATATGCAATATTGCTGCTCTCTAGCAGGCCCACTGTCACAATGTGTATTTGGACCAGCAGAGTCTCTTTTTCTCTTCAGATGCCCAGAGGAAGCTGAAAAGGAAGCAGAGTTTCATCTAACATATAATGTCATTGGCCCACCCTGTCTCAGACATGAAAGATGTAAGAGGCTAGAAAGTAAAAGAAACACTGGAAACTAAACTAAGAGAAAAGTAAACAAAGTGCAAAGGGACCAAAAAAACAAAAACAAAAACAAAAAACCACCAACAACCAAGGGAATGCTGGGACGAGGAGAGAGATGTGCCATTTGAGAGAAATATAGGGAAAATAAACACTTCCAAAATTCATGGCTACATAAAGTGCTAACATTTAAAAACTACAAGAAACCCACTGCTCCCCCACAAAACCATGATGTGAAGAAACTGAAATTAAGATAATACTCTGCTTTACTTCTCACCCCGCAGTAAGAAACTGGGTTAGATGAAACATGAAACCTTGACCATTTTGCATTGCTTATTTTAAGACAAGATTTGCAGTATGGGAAATGTGTTGCTTAAAAGAAAACAAGCAATCTTGGACCTGAGTGTCTTTTCACTACTGCTCATTAGTATCTATCAGTTTCCTCTAATTTTCCCACAAGAAATGGGCTTAGATCACATCATATACTCAACAAAACACCCTACAACATCCCTTTCCATCAAAGCAAGGCCTCAATCATCCTTTTCCTCTTGCTACAAAATGGCAAAATGCCATTTGAAAAAATAACACCTCAGTTCTCTATTGTCAAACTGCCCTTCAGACAATATTGTGAGATAATTACACTCTGGAGCATGTGTTAGGACACTCTCAGAGCCAAAGGCTACTTACAACAAAGCTACCAAGACACCCCGAACACTCACGCTCCCAGCTCATCTTTCCTGGGCTGTGTGTCAGGGAGTAAATATATGTGAATCTTCCCAGCAGAGTATCATTGTCATGATAAAATAGTTTTACGAAGATATAATACATATTAAACAAAACAGACATAACAAAGGGGTTTCTTCTCATTTTGAAACCCCTGTTGCCAATGACAGCTTCAAATACAACTTCATCAACAGCACTTTCAAGAAACCCAAGACTTTCGTGGCTTAGGAAAAGGAGCCAAAATATACATGACATATCAACCACACTTCCATGCAGTCAGCAAAAACAGATTCAGGGAACCAGGAATGAGACAACCTTTTCTGTGCAAAACAACAGTTAGCAAAATGAAGAGGAGAAAAAGAAAAGCAAATTTCCCTCCTCCCTGTTTTTCAACTTCTGATTAAAAAAATTAAAATACAACATTGCCACTCCTTTGTTATGAGCTTCCTTTCATGAGAAGCGTTCAAAATCCTCACTTGTTTCCACATAAACCCTGTTGCCTGGGGCAAAGGAGACCAGGTAATTAGTACTGCAGCAGCCTTAACTTATGAATTATTCTGTTTTGCAGGCATTTAGCCCATTTTCAACATTGCTGTATCTTATATGGTTGAAATGTATCATTCTGGAAAAGAGTTACTGGTTAAAAGGAGCAAGTAGGCAGCGTGAACAGGCCAGTTTAAATATTGAGTCTAACTGCAAGTTTTCCAAGCCCAATAAAATGGCGAACTAAGAAAAAATGAGGAAGGGAGTGTTTGCATCAGAAGAGAACCAAAAAAAAAAAAAAAAAAGGAGGGGTTAGAAAATGAGAGGCAAGTCGACAATCTGAAGAGCTTTTTGTTTACATTGATCCATCTTTGGAAATATATGGCTGAGGTTTTCAAAACTGGCTTAGAGGAACTGAGTATTCTAATCACTTAGGCGGCTTTGGAAATGTCAGCTTGCACATTTAGTTAATAAAATACTGATAGTCAAACAGCTGGTTAGTCAGTTTCCTTTCCTGGAGGACGTAAACAAGTCTTTTCCCTCCCCTCCAGCCCCCACCTGGGACACCGGCCATCTCCAATGTAGTGACTCAAGAGACATGGTCATCACCTCACCTCCTGGGAGCATTTTTCTTCACCTGCCTTTACCACAAAAAGTAACTGCAGCAACATCACACCCAAACCTGAGGCTTAAGGAACTGAAAACCTCCTCCAAATCAGTGAATACCTCTTAAAAACAAGTCACTAAGGCAATGGCTTTCAAATTTATTTTTTTACTGGTGACCCCTTTCACATAGGAAACCTCTGAATGCGGCCCCCCTTATAAATGAAAAACACTTTTTATATATTTAACACCATAATAAACGCTGGAGGCAAAGCAGGGTTTGGGGTGGACGTTGGCAGCTCGCGACCCCCCCCAATGTAATAACCTCGTGACCCCCTGAGGGGTCCCAACCCCCAGTTTGAGCACCCCTGCACTAAGGCAATGGTTACATCACAGTTTAAGTTATGTTGCTGAGGGATGTGAATTAGCCACCCCGCTTAGTGACATAACTTAAGCACCGGTGTGAACAGCGCTATGACAGTGGGACAGCTTCTCACCCCGACATAGCCGCTGCTGCTAGAGTAATTGAGCCAATTAGAGCAGTGGTGCAGCAGTGCCGCTGCAAGCTCCCTAGCGTGGCCATAGTCTAAGAGGTATATAAAAGCAATGTGCCATCTTTTCTCCACCCAGCCACAGGGTGCTCTCCAACCTCAGATCTCACACCACATCACAAAAGGCGCGCAACACTCAACCCTTCCAGCACCTCCTTTCTTTCCAGGCTCTGCTCCCCTAAACGTTCAGTTTACTGGCAGCTCCTGCTCAGAAAAAGAACAGCCATTTCACTCACCTCAGTGGGCTCAGAAGGTATTTTCAATTTGGATAGTTTGGCCTTGGCATTTGCTTTTAAATCTGCTATTTTCCCATAGGTTTGTCCAGGGTATTCCTCCGGAAGTGGCTTGAGCTCCGGTGACTCGTTTGGCGCCTGATCTTGGCCATCCATTGGTCTGACGTACGCAGTAGGTTTCTGCTGCATTGCACTGTTTTTTGGCGGCAAGGCTGGAGGAAATGTCTGAGAAGATGGTTGGGCCAGATTAATGGCTGAACTGTCCCGGGTTTCGTTATCATGCAATCCTGCCACGAAGTCCTGAGGTGATTTCATTGGATTGTAAGTCTGCCCGTGACTTTTGTTATTGTTCTGTGACCTGGAATGGATATGCTGACTGGAATGTAGAGGTGACAGGGGCGCCACTGGAGAAGACAAAGAGGACAGTAAGGGAGAAAGTTCTGAGAGGGTGGCTTGCAGTTCAGCAGCACCATTGTCATCAACACGTCTATCATTTTTCTTGTGGCGACTGCCATGATGGCTTTCCTGACCACTGCGTCTCTGTTCTGGACCTTGGCTCTGACCGCTGGACAAGCTGTGGCTTTTGGTGTGCAAACTTGCAGCTGGTTCCATTCTTGCTTGTGTCTTTGGGTAGCGAATGGAGTTACTAGCAGAGGGGGGAGCCAAGCTGGGGGGTCCCATGGCCTGATGGCGGGTGCTGTGCTGGAATGAGGTTGGTAATGTACTGCTGGTCTTTTCAGGAAAGAACGGGCGATCAGGCTTTCCCTGATGGATCAGAGGAACAATGCTCTTGGGTATCCCTATCAGATTCTGATGGGACTTGGTGCTGATTAGCTCCTTCACCTCTTCATAATTACCCAGCATGTTCTGAATTCGACTGGACAATTCATCTTCTTTGTTAGTCTGGAACAGGAAAGTAGAGAAGGGAAAATACAAGAACTAGAAAAAGATAATCAAGATCAAGGTTGAAGAAAAGGCATATTAATAAGGGGCTTACGGTCAGTAGAAACCGCTTTATCACAATTTTAGGGTACAGTTATGCATGCTTTACTTTCCCTAGGTAGCACTTACTCATGCCTTCAGTCTCCCTGCTGTGAAAGGAATTGCTTGCACGAGTGTTAATCAACGTGAGTAAAGGGTACAATCAGGACTTCAGCAGTTCCCCGCATCCCCAACCAACTACCTTGTTTCCCGTTGTACTTAGTGATGAATGGGTAGTTCTAATGACTCACAAGTGCTCACTGGCTGGCTCAAGGAGACCATGAGGTCTCAAACTGGCCCTCCCTACTACACCATCATCAGAGCTTCCCAGCTTAGCACTTTAGTAATAGGCAAAGCGAAACATCTGGGGGTTGCATGTGCACATTTTGGGGGTTGCACTGCTTACTGAGAAGGTTCTACTGTACATGTAGACATGTTACAGTGCACATGAAGGTCACATCTCCTTCCCCCTCCTCTCTGCAACATGATACAATATCAATACCTTGTAAGGTTCTGCAAAGAGGGGGGCATTTTCCGGGTATGTGTCTCTCTCCTGAAGAGCTTCCTGATTCCGTCTCTCTCTCTCTCTGATCCGGAGCAAATTTCTATCCTCATTGTACAAGCTTTTGGAGAGAGAAGGAAAAAAGATTCGTTAGCATTTTACTTCCACCTAGCACTGTCGAAACAAGGGTCTGCGCTGTGCAAAAGCCATTTCATCAGCTACCACCACACTTCCAACAAGCCAACAGACTTTAAAATCATAAAATCTATTGGCTAATTGGACTGATGTATCAGTCACATAAGGCAGTCAGCGCATGGCATGGGAAGAGCTCACACAGCAGATATGTCAATGTGCTGGCTACGCTGAAGAGTTTTATTCCTGACAGCCTACACCAAGGAAAGCAAACGGATTAATAACTTTATAAAGACGCTCAGCTAGAGGAGAAGTCAGCAAGGTTTCTGACCACAGAGCTGTCATTCAAATTCAGAGGCAGCGGTCTACGTGAGAATTGAAACACTGCATACAACATCCTCTTGACTAGGTGTATATTTTAAATTAAATGCTTTATTTTCAATTAAATATTTATGTTGCAAGCTGTTTATTTGGGAGGCCACGTAGTCTGATGAAAAGATTCAAGCAAGAGGGTCTAAGAATCAAGAGAACACTGACTAGAGCCACTCACAAACAAACAGAGATCACAGGGAAGTCCCTTGACCTCTTTGTGCCTACATCAATTCAGCTATAGAACCGTGACACATCCACAAAAGGAAGACTTCATAGAAAACCAGATGCAGTAATTGAGCTTCCCTTGACAAATGTTACTGAAAAATAAAAGAATCCATTGCTCTAATATGTATGTACGTCTTGTAAGAGAAAGTCTGTGTGAGTTCCACTCTTCCTTTCTCACGGCCTACCGCACACGCACAGTGATTACATTCCTCTTGACATGACAGGCCACAATGGTGTCCCAATATTAAAATATCAATGATAACTTCCCCCTCCCCCTTTCCCTAGCACTGAAAAGTTTTAGACGTACCCAAAAGAAAGGCAGAGGCCTGTCTTTGCATAAACAACAAGGAGTCTGGCGGCACCTTAAAAGACTAACAGATTTATTGAGGCATAAGCTTTCGTGGGTAAAATACCCACTTCTTCAGATGCATGGAGTGAAAATGACAGATGCAGGCATTATTATACTGACACATGAAGAGAAGGGAGTTGCCTCACAAGTGGAGAACCAGTGCTGACAGGGCCAATTCAGTCAGGGTGGATGTAGTCCACTCCCAATAATTGATGAGGAGGTGTCAATTCCAGGAGAGGGAAAGTTGCTTTTGTAGTGAGCCAGCCAGTCCCTATTCAAACCCAAATTAATGGTGTTAAATTTGCAAATGAATTTTAGTTCTGCAGTTTCTTTCTGAAGTCTGTATTTGAAGTTTTTTTTGTTGAAAGATGGCTACTTTTAAATCTGATATAGAATGTCCAAGAAGATTGAAGTATTCTCCTACTGGCTTTTGTATGTTACCATTCCTGATGTCCGATTTGTGTCCATTTATTCTTTTACGTAGGGACTGTACGATTTGGCCAATGTACATGGCAGAGGGGCACTGCTGGCACATGATGGCGTATATAACATTAGCAGATGTGCAGGTGAATGAACCCCTGATGGTGTGGCTGATGTGGCTGGGTCCTCTGATGGCGTCACTAGAGTTGATATGGGGACAAGGCAACGAGGTTTGTTACAGGGATTGGTTCCTGGGTTAGTGTTTCTGTGGAGTGGTGTGTGGTGAGATTTTGCTTCAGGTTGGGGGGCTGTCTGAGGACTGGCCTGCCTCCCAAGGTCTGTGAGAGTGAGGGATTGTTTTCCAGGATAGGTTGTAGATCGTTGATATGCTGGAGAGGTTTTAGCTGAGGGCTGTATGTGATGGCCAGTGGTGTTCTGTGGGGTTTTTACCCATGAAAGCTTATGCCCAAATAAATCTGTTAGTCTTTAAGGTGCCACCAGACTCCTTGTTGTTTCTGTGGATACAGACTAACACAGCTACCCCTCTGATACTTGTCTTGGCATAGGAGTCAGTTAGTTCACTCATGAAGGATTTAGGATGGTTTCTCAATTCTGTGCTAGTCCATGACACATTTTATTGTACAAATGTGATGACAAAACACTACTTGATTGTAAAGATCATATTTTGCTCTAATGGTTCACCCGGCAGTCTGCCAGCAGTGGACAGGGTATCTGTGACTTTGTTCAGCTTTTGGGATATGATGCTATCCAAAGGCAAACTTCCAGATAAATGAGTACAGCCAGTATATACATATGACATTAGGGAAAATTAATGTGTTAAGTGTTAGCCATATGCAAATTTTTTTTAAAATCATCTTTATTGTTTCTTATTTTTTTCCAAATGTAGCAAAGTATGAATCCCAAGGAGTAGTACACATATACCAGATTTGAAAGGCTCACAGTCAGTTACAAAAAAAAATTCAGAAACCTCTTTATGAAGCATGTTCATGTACTATTGTTCTAGGTAACATGTAGCTGAAATAGTAAGGTTTTTTCAGTTTGTTTACTTTGTATACTTAGCAGCACTTTGTGTGTAGCAAGTTTCACTTATTCCTGTGTATAGTCAGTTAGCTAGTCAGTTTCTCAAAGTGATTTTTTTGTTGTTGTTTTGGAAGGGGAGGGAGGGAGGAAGAGAGTTCACACAGCAAATAAGCTGGAGGGGTTTTGTTGAAGTGGGGTGTTGTTTTTTTTCCCATCTTTTGTTTTTTAAATAGAAAAGTGTGATTGTAAAAGTCACAAATATTGACAGAGGGAATGTGGGCCAGATTTGGTACCTGAAACTACGTTTGCCACCTTTTAAAAAAAATGTAATAGATTTAAAGTTGACAATGAACAAAGTTTTAAGAATGCTGCTATTTGAATTATCTGGAAAGGTGTTTTTTTTTTTTTAAGCATTTTCCCCACATTCTAGTAAGTAAAATGGTTTAATATATTTCCTTTGAAAACTTTGCAAGAGTCACTTCGCGACTGAGAATAAACATGGAAAAAGTCAAGCCAAAAGGTTGTTTTTGAAAAAGGTAATAGCATGAACATCAGATCTTAGAATGGACAGGTTTCCCACTCTTAACTACAGAGTCTCTTTCACAATAATGTGCATCTGTATAATGTGAGACATGCCCTCTATTGGGGGCACCATATAATTCCTTGGCAGGAAAATAGAATCCAATATATCTTTTTGACTGGTTTAGGGTGACCAGGTGTCCGGAACACCCGGTCGAAAAGGTATCCTGCCTGGCCACCCCTCCACATAGGAGGCAGGAGCAGGGACATGCCACTGCTTCCCCGCTCCATGTCCCAACCCCTGCCCCAGACCTGATCCCCCTCCTGCCCCCTGAACCCCTCAGTCCCAGCCCAGAGCATCCTCCTACACTCCAAATCCCTCACCCCCAGCCCTGCCCCAGAGTCTGCACCCCCATCCAGAGGCTTCACGCCCCCCACCCTGCACCCCAACCCCAGCACTCTGAACTCCTTATTTCTGGCCGCAACCTCAGCCCTCATCCCCTCCCACACCTCAGCTCCCTGAGCCAGCCTGGTGAAAATGAGCGAGTGAGTGAGAGTGGGGAGAGCAAGCGGGAATGGAGTGAGCAGGGGCGGGGCCTCAGAGGAGGAGCAGGGCAAGGTTGTTCAGTTTTGTGTGAGCGGAAAGTTTGCAACACAACTCTGGTCAAGGTATTCAAAAAACAGGTGTTTCAAGTTCCTAAACCCACACTCAGGCCCCACAATAAGTGGCCTTGTTTTAAAAATAAATAAATAAAACAAAACATTCAGCATCCTGCATCTCCCATTCAAGTCCGGATTAATGCTGGGCACTCAGTATTTTTTAAACCAGACCACTTAACCAGGTGTCTAACTATGGACTTAGGAGCCTCATTTTTTTTTTAAATGGGCATCTAAAGAGTCTTTGCCTACAATCCTAAAGTAGGCAGGGTGCATGTATGTTTTTAGAGTAAAGTTCTGAACCCCTATTTAACCTCTGCTGACCACAATATTGTTAACTACCATGACACCATAGTGTTTGTTGGTAATAAACGCTCTAGAAGGCTAGACAGCCTGGGGGAGCTGAAAACATTTTCTGTCACCTAGCCAGCCAAGCTATAAACATCATGTGTTAGACAACTTGAGAACATACTGTTCTTTTTCTCATTTTAAGTGAGGGAACAGAGAGAAATATTTTCCAGCTAGAGAAAGTGATTTACATTTTGAACTTCAATTTCAATTACATTCTCTCTTTCTCTCTCTCTCTCTTCAGAGAGAGATGCGCTAGAAATTATTTTGTGGAAGTTCTGTGGCCTGTGATATACTGGAGGTCAGACTAGATGATCATAATGCCTTCTGGATTTGGAATCTGTAAGTGTAAATTGCAGTCGCATCCTGAAGTGTTATTTAGTTTTGTTCCAACTTCCATCATTACAAAGAGACATAGGTGAAACCACGGGTGTGGAACTCTTCCCATCTCACACCAATATCACATTTCCAAAATATTTCCTTCACTGTTCCCATAAGTATAAACTCACTTTCCCAGTCACATTGTGCAAGAATTGATAGAAGACCCTTCATCATTCATTGGGCATTTGAGGAATGAGCATGAAATAGAAAATTCATCAGCTTCCTCACTTTGGACCAGATTTAGCTTCTTTGACTGTAAGTGGGGGAAATGCTTTAAAAAGACCAAGATTTCCCCTCCCATTTTGTTGTGATCTGCATGGACTGACAGTCCATGGGGAAGTCATGAAAACCCAGACTGCCCTTGTAGATAAAATGCTCCGAATTCAGTATTTTTAAAAATTAACACCATAATGATTTTTTTTATTTTACAATGATGGGTGAACTAATTCTCACGAAGGGAGTGACAATACAGGCTAGAGCAAAGTGCATGCAGGTGTTGCGAAAGCTTTCCTTACAAAAAGGTTTGCCATTGTTAATTAGAGATACTGCAACATCTTTCCAGCTCCAGACCTAGGCTTCTCCTGAGAACAACCACTGTGCTGGCACAACTTGATGTAGAAGGAAAAGATCTTGCCAAGTGTTTAAAATATTAATCTAAACAACACGAGAAAAAAAAATCAACCCATCTGCCATATCTTGGTTTATCTTAAGGATCAGGGCTTTGGAGCTGTGCTCTGGCTCTGGAGCAAGCTCCAGGCAAAAAACCTGCAACTCCACTGCTCCGGAGCTGCTTTGTGCTCCAGCTCCAAGCTCCGCTCCAAAGCCATGTTAAGGATAACAGATTTTTATTTGCTTGCTTGCGTCCAAGAGAATAAAGTATAAAAATACAGAGGCAAAAACCAAAACCATTTAAAGAATGTTGTCAACATTATTAGATTTAGAATAAACCACCCCTTCCTTACACAGACCCCTCCCTAACATTTAAAAAAAAACCAAAAAACTCAGTTACTCTTATTTTAAAGAGGGGGCCATTTGAAAATTATAAAGGTATTATGCACCATTATTCAGGATGAGAAATAGCCATTGCTCAAAATGAAGCAAATGTAAGATGTGCATTTGAAACATTTTGGAATATTTAGTTGATAAAAATAATTGCTAGAGGTAAATAAGAGTTTTAAAGACACATATATTGCCATCTATCAACACGTATACAGTCAGGAATAGGTGTTATATAAGAATTCTGATGATGTTTTATGGGATCCTCGATTTCTCTCCCAACCAACTCTTTCAACTAGTATATGCCAGCAATTAACACACTAACCCAGGGGTAGGCAACCTATGGCATGCATGCCAAAGACAGCAGCACGCGAGCTGATTTTCAGTGGCACTCACATTGTGCGGGTCCTGGCCACCAGACCAGGGGACTCTGTATTTTAATTTAATTTTAAATGAAACTACTTAACATTTAAAAAACCTTATTTACTTTACATACAACAACAGTTTAGTTATATATTATAGACTTATAGGAAGAGACCTTCTAAAAACATTAAAATGTATTACAGGCACACAAAATCTTAAATTAGAGTGAATAAATGAAGACTCGGCACACCACTTCTGAAAGGCTGCTGACCCCTGCACTAACCGCTTGGTAATCCATATTTTAATCCATGAAAATATGTCTAACAAGGGATGAAGATTTAAGATGTGTATTCTTTATTGGACTAGCATGTTGCTGGTGCTCTTCTGAAGGAGAGAGACCGCCTTTATTAAGTCTCTTTCTCTCTCGTTATGTGCAGTAATTTGTTCTTTACTGCAAGTGATCTTGAGGGTTTTCCCCCAAAATATGGTTTCTGACTCAAGGATCTATCAACCCTTGCTTAATGAGAAGCTGGCATGCTAGATGTAGCAATTTTCTGCAATATCCACGACAACCTTCATGGAATTAAATTGAAGTATCTTTGGAGTCCATTGTATTAAATGCAAATGTATTATTGTGGGCCTGGACTGCATGTAACCTATTGTGGGAAGATGTGATCTGAACCCTGGGAGGGGTTATGAATTCCAAAGGACCGTATTGAACAATGTGCCAGATAAGAATGGACTTTTGGGACAAACAGTATCAAGTGGTTTACCTGGGGAATGTCTACGGGGAGGTGAATGCAAATTCCCTACCTCTGGTTATGCAAAAACTGGCCTTTTGAAACTACGCCCTGAGGAGAGAACCACTGGCTATTGATTACCTGTTCCTAGAGTCTCAAGATCAAAGGCCCAAGCTGTATAAAGGAAAGACTGAACTATGCATGGGTGGGATAGTTTTGAGCTAAGGCAGTTATGAACTTGCGACCACAGAAAAACCCCTTTTTGTGGGGTATGAAGGATTGACTCCTACCAGAGCCCTTGTTGGAACTGGGGGTGATCTCTGGTAAGCTTATCATCATGCATGTAGATTCCTTTATTATTTTAATATGTTTTCTCTGTAATGCTTTCCCTTAAGAATAAATCTACTTCTTAGAAAGCGCAGGTGCTGACCTATTTCTGTGGTCTGGGTTGCTGGCAATATCACAGTATAGGCAGGGCATTATGCAGCCTGGAAAATCCACAGTCAGGAGAGAGAGACACACAGGTCTCTACCCAAGAGAGGTGACAGCTGAGGAGTGGGAAGCCTAGAGTGGGTGCCCTGGAGGGACCACAGAGGGAAAAAACAGGTGCAACTGCCCTGAACTGTGAGAGCTGGCATCTTGCCATCCCTCCAGGCGGCTTTGACAGTCATCTGTAAAGACCCAAATAACTTCTTGCTTGCTTAGTTTTTAGAAGTAAACTAAACTCTGTCTTTTCAGTCTTTTTGCATTAGTTATGTTCTCAACTGGACAATGTAGATAAACTTCCTTTAAAATGTCTGCCTGTAATGTTTTGGATGGCTTCAGTTAACATCCTGGGTGTTTTTTTCCACATGCAAAATGAGCCAGTTTTCCTTTAGGGAAAAAACACGGTGAGACAACCTGATCACATTTTCATGGATTGCATCTTTGTGCAAACAGAGATGTCGTGTACTGTCAGTGCAAACCTGGGTTCTGCATGCATCTGCTCTGTGGCTGGGCCTGGCTGCGGGGACAACAGACACATGTTATAGCTAGAGAGCCAGCAGGTTGTTCTGATTATTCTGCTATGAAAGAGAGAGTGTATAAACATGTCTGAACAAATGCTCACGCGTGTGCGCGTGCACACAAAACATCTTTAGCAATAAACTGAAGTTGAAGAGCATTAGTTCTAATCTATGAACATTTAAAATTGTGATTTTATTGATGTGAAAACCACTACTAGCCTGTAAATCTCTCCCTACTTGACTCAGCTGTGAAGGAAATAAAATATATATATTCTGCTTCAGAACACTGATAATTTTAAATTAAGAAATTAGGTTTAAGAAAAACGTGGAGGTTGTTTTTGTTGAATGATCATAGATCACGTCTGTTGCTTCCCACAAATTGAACCTAAGAAAAACAGTAAAATGTTATCACGGAGCATGTAGTTCTTCTGATGTGTTACGTATACGTAATTTTATCAAATCAGCTTATGTTTCAGAGCACTATACACTGGCTGATTCATTTCTTTGTTACTAGGTGCTTGAGACAAAGCCCAGTGATGTCAATGGAAATGTGTTTATCTGCTTCAGTGGGCTTTGGATCAGACCCGAAGTGAGAATTCTTCAGACATGCATTGTAGGTGTGATCTTAGGTACATATAGATCAGGGTGGGCAAACCAGAGCCCGCGGGCCAGATCCGGCCAGCCAGCCAATTTAATCTGGCCCTGGGGAGCGGGGTCTGGTATTTGCCCCACTCCCGCACAGCAGCCGGGGAGCAGGGTCAGGGACTGCTCTGCACACACACGCACGTGACGAGGCTCCCAGAAGCAGCGGCATGTCCCCATTCTGGCTCCTCCTATGCAGCTCCTGGCCAATGGGAGCTGCGGGGGTGGCGCCTGCGGATGGGGCAGCACGCAGAGCCACCTGACTATGCCTCCACATAGAAGACAGAGGGGGGACATGCCGCTGCTTCCGAGAGCTGCTTGAGGTAAGCGCTGCCTGAAGCCTGCACCCCTCCCATGCCGCAACCCCAATCTGCATCCCACCCTCTGAACCCCTCAATCCCAGCCCAGAGCACCTCCTACACCCCAAATCCCTCAACCCCAGCCCCACCCCCAAGCTCACACCTCCTGCTGGTGGCCCGTCCCGTCCCCCCCCCCCCACAGCTCAACCCCCTGCCTCAGGCCGGAGCCCCCTCCCACACCCTGAATTCCTCATTTCTGGCCCCACCCCAGAGACCGCAGTCTCTCCTGCGCCCCAACCCCAATTTTGTGAGCATTCATGGCCTGCCATACAATTTCCATACCCAGGTGTGGCCCTTGGGCCAAAAAGTTTGCCCACCCCTCATGTACATGAACCTCAAGCAGAGCACAGGAGAATCCTGACTTGTATACTGTCGGGCAATTCAGAGGGCCTGTGTTCTGATACATGTGCATTAAACACGAGTCTTTCAAAAATGTCTCATTTTGTAAATAAAAATAAAACCAAATAACGTACATTTCATCTCCACCACTGCCTCTTATCAATAACATCATAAAATAAAATAAAAATAAAACAAAATTAAAAAGCACACACCAGGACAAAAACGCTTTCAAAAAGGATGTTGAAAATTCATAAGACATTGAGATTGGGGGGGAAAAATGAGTTATTTTCATTTGAATTTTAAAATTTCTGATCTAGAATGTGATATTGTATGATTAACAAAATCACATGCCTGGAAATTAATGGTTTAAAAAAGAGCAGAAAGCAGAAACAATGAAAAGCTAACAAAATTCAGCATACTATTTATGATCTTGTAAATTGCATTCTACTAAATATATAGTATGACATCCAAGTGGATCTGGCACATCTTTCTGTCATTCCCAGAAGGGAAAATAGAATTCCATAGTCCAATAAAGTTGCTTTCCTCATAGATTCAGGAGGTATTTAAATGAAGGAAAAACCTCCACTTTCTGCCTCCATTCACACTCGTTATAACCACCTAATTAAAAAGAGCATCAATTCCTTCCCATCTGCATATTGTTACTGAGTGTAAAACAGCATCTTAAATTCTGCTTGTTGCAAAACCACCACCTGTAATGTGTCTAACGACCTTTTCTGTCTCTGAACCTTTCCTGCCCCACAACCATGAATTTAAAAAAAGAAGAAAAGAAAAAAAGCCAAACACAAAGATACAGCAAGGAAGAAAGGAAAAAAAGCCCAAACTAAGTTTTTGTGATGATACCAATTCCAGCAGAACACAAACATGTCTGCTCTGGAATAGTCTGGCTGATGCGAGTATCCTCACATGTACTGGTCTACCAGGATCTGCTAAATGAGGTTAGTCATGCATTATTACTAAATGCCATTTAATGCTGTCATGGAAACTATTGGCCCAGACTGTTGACTAGGCACAGCTGACTACCCACTTGTCCTGTGCACTCTGATTTGCGTTTTAATGAACCTGATCTACTCTCTTGCTCACTTTTTAAAGCAATCCACCAACCCTCATTCAGGGTTAACAGAGGCGTATTTTCCTCTCATTTAAGTGCACAAAAGGAGATACATTTTTAAAAGAGAAGAGAGGGTGGGTACGTTGGTATCCATTAGCTTCAAGTTTGGAATTTTCCAACTACATGACCTATTAGAAGTAAGGTCTCCTCTATACACAAACTAGAGCCAAAAACTAAGATTGGCTTTAATTCATACCTTTTATCTATTTCTGTGCACATCTGTGGACATTTATTTCAGACTAAGAACACCCTATTTCAAATTAATTTAAGTCTGTGTTTTACCAAATTCAGATAATCGAAAAACAGAGCCCACTCGAAATCCAAAATAAGGCATTCATACAGATTTACACAGAAATAATTAAAGGTGTGAATTAAAACAATGTAGTTCTTTTGATTCCAGTTCATGTACAGAGAAGTACTTAGGCCAAAATTTTCAAGAACCATTATCGGAGCCCAATTTGAGACATTTTAAAAAGGTGCTTGATTTTCATAAAGCACCAAGGACCTGCCCTCTGATTATCAAATCCTTTTTAAAAGATATTTTGGGTAAAATTACTAACCGGTTTTGAAAATCTTGGCACTAACACTGCATTGTAACCCCAGGTCTGCGAGACATGGGCTTGGGTACTCAGTTTCCTGAGCTTCCACTTGAGCGTCCCATGCGGCATTGTAAACCTAGGCTTACAATTGCTGGACCCCAGTCTCACAGCCATGCTAATGTGTCCCATACTGCACTGGGCAGACCTTCTGACTCAAGTCTGCAGCTTGAGCTGTGTCCATACTGTAAAATGACAGGGCTTGGACCAGAGTCACGGCACAACTCAGGCCCTAACCCACCCTCCAGAAGGGCCCTAGGACCTGGGTCCTGAGTGCTTACTGACCCGAGTCAAACAGATAGGCATTTGAACAGAAGGGGGGCTTGGGATTCAAATTAATCCAGAGCCAGGGCTTCATGTGCAGTGTGGCTATACCCAGAGAGACCATAATTCTACTACCAATAGGCAACACTGGGAGCTGGTGACCCCACATACATTCCCAATTCTAGACAGAGGGGCAAACCTGACACAGACGTCACAAAACATCTAGAGCCTTATATCCATTGCAATACAGATTTCTAGGGCTATTCTTGATTTCCTCTGGGGGGGGGGGGAAAAGGATTAGGCCCCAGAAGTTTTAAAAAAGATGCAGCCACTGTACAGGGAAGCCTATCCCTGAAGCATGCACCTACTGAAGATAGCCTGCCTTTTTCTGTGCTCTGGAAAAGGTGTGTCTAGCTTGGGTATTTCAAAAGTGTCTACTACCATCTTGTCATCTAAGTAGAGCGGGACGGAAACTAGACAGAAAATAAACTGAAATTTCAAGTTTTGCCTACACAAAGGGAATTCCAAAATTTTGTTTTGAAAAGACATGACAGTTTAGTGAAAAACCTTTTTGAAATGTTTCCAAGGTCCCCTGACCCATCCAGCATCCTGACATCTCGGACAATACAGGAGCCAGAGCTCCCAAGGAGCTTGGTGCCTGGGAATGCCAATTCTGGGACAGTCTGCAGTAGCCCAGGCTGCCAAGGAGCTACAGGTTGCCAAGGAGCTAAGACAGGGCTCACTATGCCTCAGTTTCCCCATCTATAAAATGGGGAAACTGATATGAGAATGACTCCTTTGTCAAGTACTTTGAGACCTACTGATGAAAACAGCAAGGTATTATTTATTATTAATTATTATTATTAAAAGCATAAAACCATTACAGCCTTGTGTATGCTAAGCTTTTTCACCCATAATTTCACAGTTGCCACCAATTCAGGCTTAAAAGTCTGCCACTTGAACTATACCAGTATCGTTAAGCAGCAAATCCCGTCTCCACTAAGGTAAAAGGCACTTATACCCCAGCATAGCTTATTTCAGTTCAGGAACCAAAATAAGCTGTAATCACTATGAGGGTAGGTCTACACTACGAAATTAGGTCCAATTTATAGAAGTCAATTTTTCAGAAATTGATTTTATACAGTTGATTGCGTGTGTCCCCACTTAAGACCATTAACTCGGCGGCGTGCGTCCACAGTACCGAGGCTAGCGTCAACTTCCAGAACATTGCACTGTGGTAGCTATCCCACAGTTCCCGCAGTCTCCGCCGCCCACTGGAATTCTGGGTTGAGCTCCCAATGCCTGGTGGATCAAAAACATTGTCGCGGGTGGTTCTGGGTACATCTCGTCAGCCTCCCCTGCCCCCCCCCCATGTGAAAGCAATGGCAGACAATCATTTTGAGCCTTTTTTCCTGGGTTACCCATGCAGACGCCATACCATGGCAAGCATGGAGCCTGCTCAGCTCACCGTCACTGTACGTCTCCTGGATGCTGGCAGATGTGGTACTGCATTGCTACACAGCAGCAGCTGATTGCCTTTTGGCAGCAGACGGTGCATTATGACTGACAGCCATCGTCGTCTCCTCCTCTTTTAGCCGACCTCGGTGAGGTCGGTCAGGGGCACCTGGACATAAATGGGAGTGACTCCAGGTCATTCTCTTTTTAAGTTTTGTCTCCTGGAGATTCAGTCCTGGCTGCAGTCGTACTGCACCGTCTTCTGGAGAGCAGTCAGGAGATGACGATGGCTAACAGTCGTACTGCACCATCTGCTGCCAGCCTAAGATGTATAAGAGAGATGGAGTGGATCAAAACAAGAAAGAGACCAGATTTGTTTTGTATTCATTTGTATTCATTTGCTCCCCCCTCCCTCCGTGAAATCAACAGCCAACAATAGCTAATGTGTTTCGGTGAGGTCTGTCAGAGGCACCTCGGAAAGTTTAATGGAGATTCAGTCCTGCCTGGAATAGTGGGGGGAGGGATAGCTCATTGTTTTTAGTGATGGCCTGCTAAACCCAGGGTTTTGAGTTCAATCCTTGAGGGGGCCATTCTGTGTGACAGTTGTGTGTGTTTCTCCTTGATGCAAACCCACCCCCTTTGTTGATTTTAATTCCCTGTAAGCCAAGTCGTCAGTCGACCCTCCCTCGACACTGGTGCGGGTCACTGTTATAGCCTCTGTCCTCCATGCCCTTGGAGATTTTTTCAAATGTTTGGGCATTTCATCTTTTGGAAGAGAGTTCTGATAGCACAGATTCATCTCCCCATACAGCGATCAGATCCCGTACCTCCTGTTCGGTCCATGCTGGAGTTCTTTTGCGATTCTGGGACTCCATCATGGTCACGTCTGCTGATGAGATCTGCACTCACCTGCAGATTGCCACACTGGCCAAACAGGAAATGAGATTCAAAAGTTCGCAGGGCTTTTCCTGTCTACCTGGCCAGTGCATCTGAGTTAAGAGCGCTGTCCAGAGCGGTCACAAAGGGGCACTCTGGGATAGCTCCTGGAGGCCAATACCGTTGAATTGTGACCACACTACCCCAAATTCGACCGGAAAGGTCGATATCAGCATTCATCCCCTCGTCGGGGGAGGACTACAGAAATCGATTTTAAGAGCCCTTTAAGTCGAAAAAAACGGCTTCATCGTGTGGACGGGTGCAGGGTTAAATCAATGTAATGCTGCTAAATTCAACCTAAACTCAGTGTAGACCAGGGCTAAGGCACTGATACTGTATAACTTTGTCTACACTAGGGCTTTTACCTGCACTGCTTGGTTGGCAAAAGCAAAAAACAAAAAAACAGACATAGTTACATTGGTACAATGTAAGTGGAAACCTGACCTTTCTTTTCATGAGTGGAAGCAATAATGCAGATAGGGAGCTGAACTGTTGGTAGCAATGGTGGTAAATTTGGGGCAAAAAGCCTTATGCAGACACCCTAACTTACATCACCAACGTTTCTGTTTAAAACAGAGCTTAAGCATGTATCATTTGTGGAGTCATTCTCAGTTAATATTATAATCCTCAGAGCAGCATTTCAAAGGTTCATACGTGACTATGCAACTCGTAACAGTAACAGCTGAGAGCATCCCAGATTTATAAGAACAAGAGGGAGTGGAGAGAAGTTACATCCTCACCTCTTTCCTGTCAAGTATCAGGGGGTAGCCATGTTAGTCTGTATCCACAAAAGCAACAAGGAGTCTGGTGGCACCTTAAAGACTAACAGATCCTGTGCATCCTGAACAAGGGAAAAGGAGACAACCACAAAAAATAATCTTTCCCACTTTTAACTGTGTTCAGGATCTGCTGCTGGCTGCCAAAAGGGATTACTCCAGCAGCAGGGAAGGGGGTGGAGAAAGGCTACAAGAAAACACACAAACACAAAACGCATAAGTGTGCAGTTTCCCTTCAGCACACGCAGCAACTCTTCCTCCAAAAGATTAGGAGGGAACATTTCCTTTTAATACAACTGCAGGAAATCACAAACTTATTGAAGCTTTTTTCTCATTAAAGATTACCTTTTTTTTCCCATGAGAAGCTGATTACTAATGTTTCTCAAGATCACGACATGCTTATTTTTAATTGAAGTCTCAGTATGTTACAAAAAGAGAGCACACAAGAAGTGCACAGGACACATTAATCAGACATGACCCCAACTCCACTGCTATGGAAGTCTTGATGCACAAATTCCCATTGATATCTATAGAGCCACAGATTTGTTTTTTAAAGAGCTGTTTTATTTATCATCCCACCATTAAAAAAATTAAGCTTCATAAAATATGCCACAGGAAGTTACCACTAAACACATACCATACACAGTGTGGAACTGAAAAAGCAAACTGCTTGGGTTATGCAGTGTGAAAGTGATTGCAAGCCAGGGATTTGAAAACAAGACACTTAACAGATACTAAAAACATCAACAGGCTTTCTCCACTCCTCCCCACACCCCCACTCCTTTTTTTTCCTTTTTTCTTTAAAAAAAAAAAAAAGACACCATAACCAAATCTAGACCTGCTGGCTATTTTTACTTTTATTTCACTCCTTCAGGCATTGCCAATATAGAGATTGGTATTATTTTAATTACTATTTTGAACAGCTGCAAATCACCACCTCAGTGGTGCATGAAAGAATCCCTTTACAAACATTTATGGACTAAAGCATCATCCAACACCGTATCCAATACTGCTGCGCAAGTCTCCTCACTAACAAAAAGCATGTGAAAAATTAACACCGAGAAACATTTAGCACGTTTCAAATATACATTTCCTCAGGCTATGTTGAAATAAAAACATCGGGGGTTGGGACAGGCAGCAGAGAGTAGCCATTTTTATAAGTAAAAATAAGTTTGATTTGAAATCAGTTCTAATGCCAAATTAAATATCTACCCACTTTACTACTTTTTAGAATAGATTTTGGAGGGAGGAGTGGGGTGGGGTGGGGGGGAAGAGAAACTCACCACATATTAACTTCCTGATGTTATCCCTGCATTTAAAATATGTTTATTACTGAACCCTGGAAAGGTTTCAGTTTCTTTTCAGCACACGCTACTGTTTGTTTGTTATGGGCTTGATCCTGGGAGGGGCTGAGAGCCCTCAATACCCATTTACTTCAAATCGCAGTTTGGGTACTCAGCTCCTTGTATAATTTGACCAGCAACCTGCAGGATTGCACCATATAGCCTAGTGATCAGCTAGACGAGCTCCCTAAAAAGCAACAGCATTGTGCTTTATCAACAAGCAGAAAATTAAACAAAAACCTCCCTTCACAATTAAAGAAACCCCCATACACAAGCCAGCCATCCCACCCTCTACCCAGTGCCCTTAGCAATGTGAAGTATTAGCATAAGGAAGAGACGTGATTATGAAAATCTAGAAAGTCCGCTACTGTAGAAGTATAAAATCTAAGCACCATATACAAGGTAATTGCCCCACATCCTGAGAACACTGACTGTAGTGTGGACACATTTGAAAACATGCATGCACAGATGCATTTTAAAAGCATTTAGAATCTGGATTAGCCTGGACATTTATTAGTGGTAAGGCACAAGAGCCAGAATCCAAGAGCTCAAACTCAGAGCCATTTTTGAATAACAATTTTATACCAATATGGCTCGGAGCATTAAAAAGAAGCTATAGCACTTGTTCATATGTGTCTGTACTTGTCAGCTTAATTCTGTGCCTGTAATAATAATACTTCCGCAATTATGTTACTGCTGTAAAGCTAAAAAAAACCCAAAAACACAAAAGAGAGACACCTTTTCATGATGATGCTATAGTAAACAATACCCCAGAGAAATCTAAAAGTTCATTGTCTCTTCAACAATAGAACAGAGTCTGGGAAGGTGTTAATTAATAATTATGCAAGGAACACCAATGCTGCCATTCTCTGTGCTAAAGGAAATGCTCTCAGGAGGGCTTCTAAGAAGGCGTGGATATGTAAAGTGTAATTAAAGGAAAACAAAGTTTTACTTCCTTCTGCATGTGAACAATGATAAATTTAAGGTTGGGTTTGATAGGGACAGGGCTAGAACAGGAGCAAACTTGAAAAAAATTGCCCAAATCATCACGTGTGTATATATTGACACATACAGACAGACACACACCCATGTCTCTTGAGGACAAACAAGCCTGGGGATGCAACAAAACCAGTGTCATTCAACTGCACAGCACAGACACATGCCAGGGGATTCCTCATCCCATGCATGACACGTAGCACAGATTCATACAGGCTCCCTCCTGCCCCAGTGCACGTAAACGCTTTGAGGTGGGGAGAGGAAAGAAAAGTCGATCTGCAACTCAGCAGTATGCCATTTGTTCAGCATCTGTAGAAGGGCTCAAGCAAAGGAGAGGCTATTGGAACTTGAGACTGCAGTATCCACAGAATAGCCCCTCTACGGCTCCACAGCCAAGTACACAGAGGTCAGAGAATTGGTGAAGGAATATTCCTTCCTGGGCTCCCACTGTCTCCTTGCAGACATTCTCTGTGCACAGAGCAGCTACACCGTTACCTCGATATAATGCCACCTGATATAACACGAATTTGGATATAACACGGTAAAGCAGTGCGCCGGGGGGACGGGGCTGCGCACTCTGGCGGATCAAAGCAAGTTCAATATAACATGGTTTCACCTATAACGCGGTAAGATTTTTTGGCTCCCAAGGACAGCGTTATATTGACATAGAGGTGTACCAGGATTGGTTGGCTGGGGTATGAATTTCAGTTTCTGAGGTTTAAATGTTACTGAATTTTATATGAAAGATGAACTTGCGCCTCTTGTCACTTTGCAAACTTTGACCCAAATAGAATTAGCCAGTATCTATCCTAGTCTCTGAGGAGAAATGATGGGGGTCCTACTGCTGTGTTGGAAGAGGTGGCAAAGAGCATTCGGAAGCAGCTCTGCTTGAACTTTCCCAAGTATGACAATTTCTATCAAAGTGCAACTACTTACAGAATTACATTCCATTGTTAGGCAGTTGAGCTAATATTTTTCAACTCAAGTGCCTGAAGTTGCATTACACACTCACAGAATATAAAAACCTGGACTGAACCCAACTGATATTTTAACCAAGATCATCTCTGGTGAGACATTGCAACCTTGCTTCAGCTGTGAAGAACCTTACAAGAGAAGCGGAATTCCCTGCTGAATTACCTCTGCTCTAGCACTGAGGGGATACTGAATCAGCACTGACCACGCCAAGGCTTGTCCATACAAAAACCTAAAAAGCTGATCCAGGAAAGGCCTACCCTTCAAATACATTATCATCACTCTCTCCTAGATCAAAGGCTGTTAGATGTAAACAGGAGGCCTTGCCATTATCAACAAACATTATGGGTGTAACCCCTTCCACCACTATGTAAATTTTGAAAATGCTTGTAAATTAGGCTCTTCAGGAAAGAGTCTAGAATCAAAGCAAAAGACAGACTAGAGATTTCACAATACATACATGGCAAGTTTGCCAACCCTTTGCCTCTCACTTCACCCTACACCCCTCATCTGAGTCCTAGTTCACACTTCTCCCACATACTCCTGATGTCTCCTTTCAAATGGCCCCTCTTCCATGGAAACCTCTGGCTGAAGTCATTCACCAGACCACCACCTGCTCTTCCAAGTCTCTTCTCAAAACCTACCCCAGCGATCAAATTTATAAGCTAGTCATGGATATGTTGAGTTTCTTTTAAACTCTGTAACCTTTAAGGCATGCCATTAATCACCCAAGTGATGACATGATCATGGTTTCACTTTCCCTGTATTTGTCTCTCTCCTCTTCTTGCATTAACTTAGGGCCCAATTCTGGAAACTCAGTTTAAAGCACCACTTAACTCAAGAGATTTCTGAGAGTGAACAGGAGTCTCGTTAGGGGCAACACTTGAGTTATACCTTGTCCTAATTCTGCAGTGAAGACCAGCCTTAGTTAGGCATGTGTGCGCACCCACTAAATACAGCTTCACCCTTACATTTTTAACTGCTGTAAGCAAACTGGAACCACATTCCCTCTACAATAACTCACATTGTCCCTAATATTTTGCTGTCCTAGACACGTTTTTTGTGTGCTATTGTAGTAGATGCCCCACATGAAAACTAAAGTGGGGTATTTCTTTTTAAGGGGGTGCTGAAAAGAGGAGGAGTTCTCAGGAACTATGAAATTGTCCTTTATCTTATCAAAAAAAATTCAGGGTTGAAAGAATTTTGAAAGCTACAGCATACTGCCTACTGGATCATTCTTGATCTAACAAATACTTTTCACTATGTGTGTTAAGACCCTGATCTTACTAATACTTACTCATGTAAGAAACCCCATTTTACAGAAATGACAAAGGAACAAAACGTCTACCATGCAGAAACTGCTCCAGTATTTCTTATTTTAATGAAAGTTTTACTAACAGTCAGCAATCCCTTTCACATGACATCTAGGATTAGAAAAAACAGGTCACAGTTTCAGATGGGTTACCAAGTAATGATCATAATTAGCTGTCCCTGGTAAAACATGACTTGCCCTGTCTACATTGGGCACAAAGTCCTGTTTAAATCATGTCAATTAGAATTAAAGAGACAGCCTCAAAAGCACAAGACATTCATGTATATTTTTGCCAGGAGATCAAAAGTATATGAGCTCTGAAGATCACAAAAAAAACTGTTCGAATCTGAAGAGTATTCTGTTTATGTAGTTACTCAACACGTTCCACTATTTTCCCGTCCAAGATCCATATATGCATGTGTGCGCACGCATACACAGTGGTCCTAACACACAGGATTATTCTTAATGGAGTGCAAAAATTAATCTTCTTTCTACAAACCCACCTCCAAAGAGAGAGGACCTCCATTTTGAACTTTCAGAGGAATAGAATGTGGATGATAAATACACCTAGAAAGTTTGTTAACCCATTAGCCCTTCCACTACAAATAGTCTGAAACAGTTTCAGTTAGACATTTTGCCATGCAGACAACCTGAAGAAAGCTGCAAATCAGCAAGCAACAGGAACTAGGATCAGAAAAAAGAGGCATGCAGTGACAGCAAAGACGGAGAAGTAAGAATCTATTTATCAGTAAGCTGGCAAAACAGCTTTAGTCCCAATGACAACACTCACCATTTTATTATATTTGATATTTTCCTTATCACCTCAAGCCATGCAATTTTACAGGACAATCTCAAATTTAATCGGGAAAAAAATACTTTTAGGTCCCATGGCTACAGAGGAAAAATTTGAAAGCCTACACTCTGATCAAAAATAGGAAGGCAAATAAAAGGAACACAAACATTTTTTAAAACCATGATTTTTGAAGCTTGTGTCATGAGTTTTGAACGCTTAAAGTTGAGAACCCTGGCAAAGGAATTGTAAACAAATTAAATAATCTTTTACACTCTACTTTCATTCCTCTTTCCTCAAACAACAAGAAAAGGAGGAAAGAAGGCAGGGGCTAGGGTGGAAACATGCTCTTTACATCAGCATAAAAATCTTTATCAGTTTCATGGCTGAGTATCTAAAGAATCTGCCACCTCTCAAAAGTACAACTTATTCCCTCCGTGAAAAAGCAACTCCAGCATTCAATCTAAATACTGCAACATGAAATACATTCAAGACAACTTTGAGAGGACGCAACCCCTGTGTCAGGTTCATTTCAAGCCCAACTAGAGCAAGTGAGCCTGAGTAAATGCAGGAGTATGTAACATTCTGGAATTACATCACCAGTGTTGACAGTACACAGGTTGCTGAAAAATAGCTAACACCAGCATACCGTTTTACAGTACAACCTGATTGTGTGAAATGCTCACCGTGGCTAGAAAAACTGTTAAACATGGTTCTTGCTAGAAAAAAATTAAGTGAGAATCATACTAACAGTGTCAGTGCAAGGGTGGATAGAAAGACCCATACTGAAGGATAATGCTCTATAAAGTACACTAGAACACTCCAGAGGCAATCTGATCTGAGGAACATTCAGTATTGAGTTTGTTTCCCTCTGACATGACACAAACCATGCTACAGCAGAAAAATTGGACACCTACTATTAATCCAATTACATAATTGCATTCATTCCACCTCCCCAATTTGACACCTGATAAAAATTTCCCTCCTCCAAAGGACCTATCACATTGCTACTGTAGTATTTGCAGGTAGGGTGGGAAGAGCAAAGTGAGGAGGAAGGGGGGCGAGGGTGAAGGGGGGAGGATTCCTTCACTCCCCTTCAGTCTCCAGAGCTTCACATTTACTGATATTGAATGAGAGAAGCTATGATATAAAGCAGGGGTCAGCAACCTATGGCACGCCAAAGAGAGCATGTGAGCCGATTTTTAATGGCACGCTGCTGCCTGCTGGGGTCCCAGCCGCCGGCCCCACTCAGTCCGCTGCCGAACCCCGGCCGGCAGTGGGTTGAGTGAGGCCGGCAGCCGGGACCCTGGCAGGCAGCAGCGTGCCATTAAAAATCCTGCCTGGCCTGGCCTGGCCCACACTCCTCTGCCCCTCCCACTGGCATTTGCACATGCTTTCCTGACCCCCGTCACTTCCAGCGGGAGGTTGTGTTTCCAGGTTAGCGTGTCCATCCCGCTACCTGGTGTCCGTGGAGTCTGAGCCGCCCCAGAAGTGGCCCCGCTGGCAGGGGCAGGAAGAGGGACCTGGCCCCCAGGAGCTGCACCACCCGCGAGGCCTGTAACTGGGGAAGGGTCCTGGATCCCAGCTGCGCTGTGTGCCCGCCTGCCCCAAGCACAGCCGGTCCCGGTCCCTGGACTCAGGCAGGGTGCCCCGGGGTTGGAGCCCCACTGCCGGGATGAGCTGGGCTCTGTACTGGGGCAGGCCACGTCCCACAGCCCAAGCCCAAACCCGAGCCCAGGAGCTGCAGCTTGCCACCTGCTGGACCCTGGGAACAGCTGGGTCATGCCTCTTTCCCCACCCCAGGTCACTGGATCTCGTTCCCCTCCAGCATTGAGGGCAGAACCCAGGAGTCCAGAGCCCTAGTCTCTGTCTGCCCTCCACTCCCTCAAACAACTAGAGCCCAGCTGGAAACCTAAGAATCCAGAGTCCTTGCTCCCAGCACTCCTCCCCCGAGCATCAGACACCAGCCCCTTCCCGGAGCCCAGGAATCCCAACTCCCACCCTGCTCCCCACCCTACCTCCCCTCACACATAGCCCAAGCCCCTGCCCTGACCCCTGCACCCCCCTCACACACACCCAGCCCCCTGCCCGGACCCCTGCACCCACCATGACCCCAGCTCTGACTCCAGCACTCCCCCCATAACCAGCCCCCCCAAGCCTCATGCCCTGACTCCAGCACCCCCACACATACCCAGCCCCCACACACCCCATGCCCTGACTCTTGCACCCCCCACATCCCCACCCCCACCCTGAGCACCAAATGGGAGCTCCTACACCGCCTCCCCCCACATTCCCACCTGCACCCCTCGCTCCAAATGGGAACTGCCCAGGTAAGCACTCCACACCCAAACTTTCTGCCCCAACCCTGAGCCCCCTCCTTCATTCTAGCTCCTGGCCAGACCCTACATCCCAACCCCCAGCCTGCTCCTTCACCCCCAGTCCTGTGCTCCGTGCAGAGAGAGGAAGAGAATGGGCTCGAACCAGGGAGAAGGTAGGTACCCACTGTATGTGGGCAGGGCCGGGACCCCAGACCGGCAGCGGGTTGAACAGTCCCACTCAGCCTGCTACCGGCCTAGGTGAACAGAACCCCAGGTCGGCAGCAGACTGAGCAGGCCGGTGGCGCAAGATCAGCATTTTAATTTAATTTTAAATGAAGCTTCTTAAACATTTTGAAAACCTTGTTTAGTTTACATACGACAGTAGTTTAGTTTTATAATATACAGAGAGACCTTCTTAAAAAACGTTAAATGTATGACTGGCACGCGAAACCTTAAATCAGAGTGAATAAATGAAGACTCGGCACAGCGCTTCTGAAAGGTTGCCGACCCCTGATATAAAGCTACACCTGCCCAAGCCAATCTCCAAGCCAGTACATTTCAAACAAAAAAGGACTAGATGTGTTAGCAAACTGCCCCCAAAATATCCCCACCAGAGGTCGAGGGGAGGGGCGGGGAGGAGACAAGAGTTGAGACAAGAGTGTCAAAGAACCACGAACACTATTTCACCAACTGCAGCAGATACCATGTCCCAACCCCAGTGCTACAATCTAGCATGCTTTTATATACTGGCTCAAGCACATCACTGTCAGCCACATCTCTATGGTATTGCCTGGTCATTATTTCTGTTTGTTATTCATGGACAGACACAGCAGCTACTATTTGGTATTCAACTGTGTAGACTACATTGAAAGTTCTTTGGGGCAAGGGATAGTCTTTCGTTATACATGCGTTCTCTGCCTAGAACAATGGGGCCTTTGGCACAGCCTTGCTATAATTAACACCAATTATTTTATTATTAATATTTCTAATTGTGGGCAAATCCAGACACTGCAGCAGCAAGATTATATTTAAAAAGAGGGTTAAAAATTGCTCCATCCTGAACTTTAAAGCATTTTACAAGAAATGCTACCTAGTGTCTTTCACAAAGCTAAATTCTCCTCTCACTTCCATCTCTTTCACAGTAGTGTAACCCCAGTGACTTCTGTAGAGTAACACCTGATTTGAACCACTGAGGATAAAAATAGTGTCCATATTTTGCAACTGAATAATCATCATCTGGATTTTTCCCATGATGAGTAGAAACTTTTTATGAACATTTGTTGTAGTCTTTCCTCAACACAGTCTACTTAGTGCAAATATAGCTGGAGCCAAAAGTAAAGGAATTGGGCTTTTGGAGATGCAACTCCAGAGAGCTACAATAAGATATTGTGTCTGTTGCATTATAACAAGGTCCAATAGTTGTCTTGTGTCAGAGAACATTTCAGGGCCCATGTTTCAAACAAGTCTGGTATTTGAAAAGATTGAGTGGTATTTGCATGTAACAATGGCTAATTATTGGAGATGGTTGAAAAATGGAAGTCTGCAGAAAACATTTTCCATTTAAATTTTTCCAACTGTTATATTCATTTGCTTTCACAATTTTCTCATTCGCATTTACACATACATTAAATATGCATTTTGGGTACCTAATTTGTTTAAAAGCCTGGTCCTTAATCTTATCTGTTGTAAAAAAATGAAATTGTGACTATTCTGAGATGTCTGCTCTTTCAGACCAAGCCTCCCTACATAGTATCTGTATAACACAGAAATGCTCCGCTACAAGACTCTTGTGTCCCACAAAAAATGAGGCATATACTGTATCTATCTCAGTAAGTACAATTTTACAAACAAAAAGAAGTGAATGCCACTGGATAATACAATAAAATAAGAAAAGTAAGTATACAAGTAGCTTTAGAGGCATCTGCTACATTTCAGAAAGAAACAATGTTTAATTTATAACTATTCATTTAAAAGTATTTCACAGGGTAGTTAAGGAGGCATCTTATATAATCTATTAGTTTTAGTCTTACAGTTCTCTCAGTGTGCATAAAAGTTTACCAGAGGTACAAGAAGTTATTTCTGCAATCAATTTTCTCCCTTAAAAATACAGTAAAATTACGTGAGCCGACATTCATTATGTTTACTGATTCTGTAGAATAATCGTATCTCTGCACAGCATTAAAAACAGGAACTCTACTATTGTTCTCTACTGTACCAAAGAATGAATTCTAACAAATATATAGAGATGATAAAACCAAAAGCTGAAAATATTTACTGAGCAGCTGTTTTCTGTGTCTCTATTAAAAACTTCTTCCTCCTCCCCCACTAACACCTCACACCATATAATTAACATCCCCTTAGACCTGTCTGAGTAAATAAGCCATTGTTTTTCTGTAGGAGTCTGTTTTCACTTGACCTGTTCTGAGCAATGGTCAGCCTGTCAGCTGGATTGTCACACAGCCCACAGGTGTCATATCACATTCACACACACTGCATGTTGTCCTCCTTTTACTCCCTGCTTCTGATAACACCTCTACTCCCTACACCCTTGCATATCACCATGTGCAGCCAGCCAGCCAGTCTCTCTCTCTCTCTCTCTCACACACTTATTTTACTACAAATTTATGTTTACATTATAAACACATCCATGTTCCAGTATTAGAATTTGAACAAGATTGTCTCCCAAACATTGGGAAGGAAACAGGCACGCTCTTTGTAACATGTAAGCCCATTTAAAATAACTGGTTACATTAAATAAACACTTGGTAACATTTGAAAGACTGATTTTCCAACTAAGGTTGTGCATCACATATGTGGCCCAACTCTTTAACCCTCACTCATGTGAATAATCCTCACTCACTCAATTCATCCCACTGTTCTCAAACAGAAGTACTCACAGGAGTAATAATTACTCCTGCTAAAAAAGGTTACAGTAGTGCGCCCCATCTTACATAATATTGTGCTCTGATTATTTAATTTGTATGGGTGAATCTACTGCTCACGAAAGCGAATGGATTAACAATACTTGTTGGGCTGGGTATTTTGCAAACTTTCCTGTACATCTTTGTCCATACACATCAGTTCAAACCTGATGCCTTTGCTAGACCAATTGTGGGCCATGTGGATTACTGAGACCTGCACCATCTGTAGCCACAAAAAGGCCCAAATTAAAAAGGAGTGGCAATGTCAGTTCTGGATTTTATTGCTTCTGTTAATTTAAATCTAATCACGAAAATCAAATTCATTGCTGTGGTCTACTTGGCTCTGATGCAAAAAGCAAACAAAAACCCTTAGAATTCTGAGTGTTTAACACAACAGACAAAACCATCTTCTTTGGTGTTAATACACTGTTTAAGTCTAAGTATGTACACAACAATTTTACCACTACAGATCTACCTACACATAAAACCACTAATAAGATAATTAATGTAAAAATGCACTGTGCCTAAAAAGGATCACAAAGAGTTTAACCTATCAATCCACATGATTTGAGTCCAGTATTGGTAAATTTATATCCATGTGTCAGTCTCTGATATTAGGCAAATGAACACAGGCCACTTTTCAAGCATCAGTCCAATAACTTTATCTTCAAATTAAATAAATTTCAATGTAGACCAAAGGCCTAAAAGGCTTTTTAAAATTAGCTACGGACAAACCACATAATAAACTAGTTGTCCTTTTCCCTGTATTTTCCAGTTGTGTAACAGATCATACCGCTTTAACAGGCTGGGCAAGTCTTTAATTTAGTCCTTGCTCTACAGATAAGTAGAAGCAGAAACAGATTATAAACAGGTTTCTTCTGCAAACATATTTATAGTGAAAAGCATATTTAGAAGGTCTTTGCTAGTTACAGATTATTTGGACATAATGTACAGATCGTCACCAGATTGCAATTACTCCATGTATATTTCTCTCTTTTTTTGCAAGCATATAGAACCTCCTACTACTTTTCCTGTGTTTTATAACATTTGAGGTTTAGTAAAAGTACTAAAATCACTTGGGGCACAGCTCTCTGGGCTGGAGTTCTATTCTAAAATTGTCTCATCAGTCTGATATCTGTATGATGAAACATCTAATTGTCAGATAATCTCCACTCAAGAGCACTTTGAGAGTGTTCAGATTATTCTATAGCAGAGGTCGGCAACCTTTCAAAAGTGGTGTGCCGAGTCCTCATTTAGACACTAATTTAAAGTTTCGCATGCCAGTCATACATTTTAACGTTTTTAGAAGGTCTCTTTTAAGTCTATAATATATAACTAAACTATTGTTGTATGTAAAGTAAATAAGGTTTTTAAAATGTTTAAGAAGCTTCATTTAAAATTAAATTAAAATGCAGAGCCCCCTGGGCCAGTGGCCAGGACCCAGGCAGTGTGAGTGCCACTGAAAATCGGCACACGTGCCATAGGTTGCCTACCCATGTTCTATAGCAATAATTCATGACACGATCCATAGGTTCTGGTGCATGCCTCTGGTGTATTGTGAAGCACAAGGCCCGCTAATGCACAACCAGAGTGGCTTATGATTATATTATTTAAGGATGGTTCATTACATTTCTTTTACAATTTTTATTTTTAAATTTAGAGGAAGGTTATTCAATCTATCACACATCAACCATTATGAAAGGCCAGTGGCTCTCAAACTTTTGTACTGGTGACCCCTTTCACATAGCAAGCCTCTGACTGTGACCCCCCTTTTACATTAAAAACACTTTTTAATATATGTTACACCATTATAAATGCTGGAGGCAAAGCAGGGTTTGGGGTGGAGGCTGACAGCTCGCGATCCCCCATGTAATAAGGTCCCGACCCCCAGTTTGAGAACCCCTGCGAAACGCCATTCCTTGTAAAAGAAATAAATCAGTAGCAGAAAACGTTATAAAATACACTTCTCTACTATTTTGAATATATTTAATCAGTTTAGCTTTTACGTTGGAAAGTGCGTTAAAAGTGGTGCATAGGAATTGCGCCACCCTCTCCAAGGTGCTTGGCCCAGTACTAGAGCAACACGGGGATTGAAACTCTCCTCTGGACAGAACAGTGGCCTACTGCTCTGCAGAAAACAACTGCAGAAATTGAGGCCTTCGCTCCACGGTACTATGCTCAGAGTGTGTGATGCCCCAAAGAAAAAACGAAAAGGCCTGAGCAACAAATGGGGCTTCACTTAGGGAACTTACCTGTCTGCCTGTTTGTTCTCTAGGAACACAAGGAAGCAATGGAGAAAGTTAGAAAAAGAAGGGCGGGGGGTGGGGGGAGAAGGCTGTCATTCATGCCCAGTGGAACTAAGAAGGCATTCCCTAAATGTTTACCTTGCCTCTCTAGGCAAAGTGCATGAGGCACAGATTTTTAATAACCCTTGGGCACCCAAACCCTGGGCACCCTTGCTCACAAAAAGCCCTGGATATTAATTGGCTCTCTGCCCAAACTCTAATTCTGGGCATCCTTGTTTACTCCCTCCTTTCTCAGATTTTGTAATCTAGGTAAGATTTCAATACGGTGAGACATTGCTCCAGCGACTGCCTCAATAAGAGCTATTGTGCCTTTCGAAGGCTTAAGGCAAGGTGGAAATCCCAATGGTAATGCCTTTTGAACAGACCCTCTGTGTTATTTTCTACATGCTGTATTTTGCACAACCTATCAGAAAGCAAAGGCACTATGTCCACAGGAAGTAGAAAGAGAAAGCACAAAGGGACACTGCATTTTACCAGCTTGAAGCTCTTGCGGTGCAGAAATTACCATTCTTGCCAAGAGTTGGTACAATAATTGACCATTTTAATATGTATATATTCAGGTTGCCCCATGGTCAATACTTTACCAGTGTTGCAGAAGAGGAGTGCATTTACGAATATATTTCTACTAATAATTACCATCTATTATTTGTATCATGGCAGCATTTGGGAGTCCCATTGTGCTACATTCTATATGAAGACATAGTGAGGGGCAGCCCCCACCTTGGAGAGATTACAGTATAAGCAGGACTTTGGCTTTGGACTTGGTTTTTACAGCCTGATCTCATGTTAGGACCTGTAATAACTGTAGTTCTTAACGCGTAAAGTATCAGTGTAGTCTCTTTTTGTGCAAGAGAATGCAATGTACACGTTAGATAACCATTTACTAGCACTGCGATTAAGAGTTCATTATGTTTTGTGTTTCTGTTGGGTTTTACCTTCCCATTAAAGCACATTGTGAAATGACTCAGACATGTGTGTGTTTTGTAGTTGATCCATGAATACACCCTCACCACACCATTCACAAACAGCAAATTTCTACCAAGCAGCAGCCAACTGAAAACTGCTCACAAGGAAGGGGGGTGAACTAAATGAAGGTCTAATTAGTGGTATGCAGGCCTTGAAGTTCTGGAAGATGAAGGAGGAGTTTACTGGAGTGATAGCTACCCAAATGAAGCTAATGGAAGTCAACACCACACACGAGAGAGATCTTAGGTGGGAAGTTCCTATAGACCAAAGGAAGCCTTCATTCACCTGGATGGAGGAGCATGTCTAGATCAGATCAAAAAATGATAGGGTTGGTTTGTTTGAAAAAACCTGACATAAAATAATTTTGGTTCCACAGGTTTCAAAAGAACAATTTGTTTATTTTAAATTTTTGTCCTCCTTCCCAAGCCCCCTTTTCCATTTTGCTACTGAAAAGTGGAGAAAGGGAGAAAATCTCGCTCATTTTTAATTTCCTGTTTTCACTTTCATAAAAGATTGGTTTTCAAAAAAATTGGAAAAAAATGGACATGCTAATCGTGGCTTCGTTTTTCTTTTCTACATGCCTCGTTTGCTTCGCAGGCCCCAATCATCTGAAAACTTTGATTTCCCTCCTCCTTTTATAGCCTAACTTTGGTTTTCTTTCCCAATCTACTCTCCTCACTCTTTTCTGCTTCTTGTCAAGATACACCTATAATCTCTTATTCTCTTTTTCCATCCGTCCCCTGTGACATTTGGAATTCACTGGTGAAAGCCTCTCTTAACCCTGTTAGTCTCTAAGGTGCCACAAGTACTCCTGTTCTTTTTGTGGAGACAGACTAACACGGCTGCTACTCTGAAACCTCTCTTAACCCTGTGTTTCAGATTTCCTAATCACCACAGTTACATGTTGTCCAATATATTTAGATTTAAACACACAGAACTGATAATCACACCTAATGTCCTAGCACAGTGGAAACTGTACATCAAGCAAAGAGGAAGACACTTTGCTTTGAACCTCAGCAAAAAGCCACAGCAGTGAAGAGCTGAGAGCCGCAGCTCTGACAGCTGGAGACTGGAGAAGGATTGAAAAAATCCAAGATAGACTTGAACTGTGCTAAATTATGTTAATTCCATCCACAATAGAGATGGTCAATGTCACAGTGGTGGCGACCTCCCACCCCCACCCCCACAAGCTGGCAGGCCACTGGTACCAGATAAATAGCCAACTCTCTGTTTATTGTATTATGTTTTGTTTTTATTAGCTTCATTGCTATTTATATCACTCTTTTAAAGTTTTAAAATTTCTAGGAGTTGGTATCTCTCCATAGCCATCTGCAACTGGCTGCAACACCCATTGAAAGAAGGGCTTCTGTCTGGTGTAACTACCACTCCCATAGAAGGGCACGTCTCCCACGCTTGCAACAAAGGCTGGAAAACTGTTACACAACAACATAACCAGCGCTGCAGTCGTTATTCCCCAGGCCGAAGTGGAGTACAGCCAGCACTGTAGCCAGGGAGATACAGCGCTGTATGTGCCTTGCAAGTGTGGACGGGGAGTATGGGCTTGGCTACACTTACAAATTTGCAGCGCTGCAGCAGGGTGTGAAAACACACCCTCTGCAGCGCTGCAAATTGCGGCGCTACAAAGCGCCAGTGTAGTCAAAGCCCCAGCGCTGGGAGCCGCGCTCCCAGCGCTGTCCGTTATTCCCCGGACAGCAATAACGGAAGTGGAGTACGGACAGGGCAATAACGGAAGTGGAGTACGGACAGCGCTGGGAGAGTTTTCTCCCAGCGCTGGTGCTTTGATTACACTTAGCGCTTCAAAGCGCTGCCGTGGCAGCGCTTTGAAATGCAAGTGTAGCCAAAGCCTAAGTTGCAGCGCTGTAAAGCCACTACCAGCGCTGCAACTCTCCAGAGTAGCCAAGGCCCAAAGGCTAGAATTTGGCCTTCAATGAGATTTACATAGAAGACAACACTGCAAACCATGAAATCAAGAGCCGAGGCTGAAACGACATCCTCCGCTACCCCTCGCTGTGCCCTGGCACATCCTATCGGACTCTGGTCTGAGGTTCCAGCAAGATCTTGGCAGACTGAAGCGTTACTAACCATTTCAGCTCTCTCCTCTAGTGTCTTAGTTTGAGTCAAGACTTTACCATTTATCACGAGGATCTATTCATTAAGCTTCACAAAAGCACAATAATGAAAGGGGGGTGGAGGGGAGAAAAAACCTGAAGGACTTTCTAAGGAAGTATGTTACTTATTTAGGGCCTTTTAAATAACATCTTATTGACCCAATTCACTGCTACTGTTCTCCTGCAGCCATCATAACCTGTTTTACAAATACGTGTTCAGGGACTTTTTTTTTTTAAACAAATCATTATTTGCTTGGCATAAATAGCAGTGTCCTTAGAGCTGTCACACTCATGTAAATACAGTTTATTGTGCCAATATTGTCTATAAATTCTCCTTCATTAATCTAAGGGGAGGCGGGAGGGAATTCTAAATCCAGTTTTTAAGAAGCCATTTTAAAAACATCAACTTGAAATCTAGTCAATTAAGGGCTTGAATTCACTGCTAAACATGCTGGGTTTTTTTTGTTTGTTTTTTGTTTTTTAAATCTCAGGAACACAAGTCTAAGATGAAAAAACAGAATAGGAACTATATTCGCCATGAGTGCCTCTGCCACTTTCCCATCTTAAACACTTCTGATCTGCTGTGTAGCCGAGTGAAAGACTGAACAACCTGGAAACTGACCTACTTGGGTAGACTTGAAAAAGACTAAATCCAAGTTCTGTCAAAAGCCCAAAGTCAAAGAACTGAAATAAAATAAAAGGAGCATAAAACACACCAAGGGAAAAAATTTCTCTCTAATCCCCTTTTATTTATAGTAACCTTAAGTACCACTTGTAAAAATAGCAGATAAAAAAATCATTGTGAAAAATGTAAGTTAGTGTCTATTATTTTACATTAGCTTTTTTTTTTTAAATACAGCATTTTAAAAATTTTTAGCCCAGTGAAAAGTATTATTGCCTAGTTAAAATCCCCAGAAGATAGGAGTTGACAATGGAGATGGTGAAAGATACTAAGATCCTGATCCTACAAGATACCCCACACAGGCGGACCCCTGCATCTATGGCTCCACTTAGGTACAGAATCACTTCCAGAATTAGGGCCTAAAATGCCTGCACTGAGGCACTAGCAGTCGTACATAAGACTGAACACAGGCTAAACATTCACTTGAATTATAAAGTTAATACAGTTCATGGTTTAACACATTATAATTATAGGACAGAGTTTCAGTACTTGGGCCTCCTAGCCAATTAAAATATCCATTGTGATGAATTCTCTAGCAAGTAACTCAAAATAGTGAGCACAACATGAAAAAAATTCCAAATAAGAGGCTGTCAAAATGGACACCGAGAAGGTTTTCTTCTCGTTATCAAATTAACTTCCAATTATCAAGTGCTTGAATAATTATTTTAAAATCACGGAAGGAAGATTCTGGCTGTGAAATGCACAGCAAGGAAAGTGAAGCAGACCATGGCTCAGTGAAAAAAGAAAAGCAATACATTTCCTACATATAGATTAAGCCCATCAACGTAAAGACTATGAAAAAGGGATATAATTAGAGAAATGTAACAACTACTGTGGGTTATTTTATTCAGTTTATTTAATTAGCTTGAGCATACGTCACTCTTTTCACTTCATTAAGATGAATCAAACTGATTCACATGCTTCGGAAACATAAGATGTGGTCTAAGGGCCAACTTCCAGTTTAATTTCTGCTCATTAAGTCAGTCTTGTCTTTCTATTTTTTACTCATTGAGGTCTTGATTCCACAAAGTCACAGGCAACTGCGTGACTCTAAGCAGGTGAGTAGTTCCATTGTGTTAAATTGAATGGATTATTTATATGCTTAAATTAGGCACATGAATAGGTCTTTACAGAACTGAGGCCTGACTGAAGATCTGAGAGCCATCTTCAGAAACAAGAGAAAAGCTGGAAATTGTTGAAGAGGTCATGGTTACATTCCTCCCCCCCTCCCCACACACACACACTTTTCCAAGCTTGCCTACAAGTTAGGTCTCTGATCCAGCAAAAATGTGACGGGATTATTTACAGTGGCTAAACTTCAAGAGATGACTAAGTCTTTGCAGGATCAGGGCCCTTAAGTCTGACATTATGGCACACAGACTCTTGCAGCCTTACTATTATTCATAATCATGCCATGAAGGATTCACTTTTTGTGGTCAGTTGAGTTTACATAAACCTAATAACCTTCCTTTAGTTCTGGTTGCAACTAGTTTCCTAATAGGCTATAAATGAACTAAACACCAACATGTTTTTCCTCTTCGAAAGGCCTAAGACCTGAAAATGTGTTTTGCACATAACATACGTATGTGTGCATGCAAGTACACACACACACGACTAGATTTTAGAACAGGTAATGTTTCAGAAATGACTTGCCATAAGCAACATTTCACCCCAACACTTGTTCTTAACACGTTTATTAATGATATAGGAAGAGGTAATGTTAATATTCTTCCTTGCTTGTTGCATATCTTGACTCGGGCTGTCAATTAATCAGTTAACTCATGCACTTATAACAATAGAATATCAATTGAAGATTAAACATTTTTTGATGTTTTTCTACATTTTCAATATTGATTTCAATTACAACACAGAACATGAAGTGCACAGTGCTTACTTTTTATTATTATTTGTATTACAAATATATGCATTGTAAAAATGATAAACAAAAGAAATAGTATTTTTATATTCACCTCATACAAGTACAGAAGTGCAATCTCTTTATCAGGGAAGTGTAACTTACAAATGCAGATTTTTGGGGGGAGGATTACATAACTGCACTAAAAAAACAAAACAAAACAAACAAAAACAGTAAAACTTTACAGCCTGCAAGTCCACTCAGTTCTACTTCTTATTGTGATGATCGCCAAGACAAACAGGTTTGTTTACATTTATAGGAGACACTGCTGCCTGCTTCTTATTTACAATGTCACCTGAAAGTGAGAACAAGCATTCGCATGGCACTTTTGTAGCTGGCACTGCAAGGTATTTACGTGCCAGATATGCTAAACATTCGTATGCCCCTTCATGCTTTGGCCACCATTCCAGAGGACATGCTTCCATGCTGATGATGCTCACTAAAAAAATAATGCGTCAATTAAATTTGTGATTGTACTCCTTGGGGAGAGAACTGTATGTCTCCTGCTCTGTTTTACCCACATTCTGCATATATTTCATGTGATAGCAGTCGTGGATGATGACCCAGCACATGTTCATTTTAAGAACACTTTCACAGCAGATTTGAAAAAACGCAAAGAAGGTACCGATGTGAGATTTCTAAAAATAGCTACAGCACTCGACCCAAAGTTTAAGAATCTGAAGTGCTGTCCAAATTCTGAGAGGGATGAGGTGTGGAGCATGCTTTCAGAAGTCAAACAACACTCCCATGTGGAAACTACAGAACCTGAACCACCAAAAAAGAAAATCAACCTACTGCTGGTGGCATCTGACTCTGATGATGAAAATGAACATGTGTCGGTCCGCACTGCTTTGGATCATTATCAAGCAGAACCCCCATTTTCAGCATGGAAGCATGTCCTCTGGAATGATGGTTGAAGCATCAAGGGACATATGAATTTTTAGTGCATCTGGCATGCAAATATCTTGCAACACCAGCTACAACAGTGCCATGCGAACGCCTGTTCTCACTTTTTTTAGTTACATAAAAAACTCTTACTGTTTCTAAATAGACATAAGAGCCTCAAGGGTCTTATCCCTTCCCTTTTAACGCTTTAGAGTAGTTTAACTTTTTAATCACGTTTCATGTATTTAAAAACTTTAAATATAATTTTATGTTTATGTAAATACTTCAGAATGATACAAAAGCTCTAATAATGAAAAAACTGATCAAATAAACAAAAAATCCCAAACAGAAATAGAATTCCAATTCCCTTTCTTCACCGCCCTCCACCAAAAAAACCTGGATTTTCACAACCTTGTAGTCCACATACAACTGAAATAAAACTAGCTGAATGCTAACAAAATACAGATGCTCTAAAGCAAACTGAAAAGCTAAACAGGCTGGCATTATGTGGTAATTTCAGAAGTCTAACTTGTATAGAACAGGATTGTTGAGTAGAACAGATCCCTTCCTGAAGCACTGACATATTGAAAGCTAGTCAACCAAAAAAGACAGAAAAAAGAAGAGGGGGGGTGAAGTATTTTCTGATACTCTACCTGCCCTTGTGCTCCATGCCAGTTTTTGTGATTTTACAATCTATATATTATTTGGATTCTGCTTGTAGCTGTGTGAAAGCCCTCGACAAACAAGGGAAAACACCAGAGGGAAGAGTGAAACAAGGGATAAAAGTCCTTTCAAATTCACACAAAGCAAACACATTTAAAAATAAGGGAAAATAATATAACAGTTTTTCATCTTATCTTAAATTTACAGTAATTTTTGGGGTTACCTTTAACATTTGACAAAATGATTTTTTTTAAACTGAGAGTGTTCCCTGTCTTCCTGCAAATTTGTAATCTTGGGTACCATCTAAAACTGGGAGACCCAATGAAAACTTGGGGGAAATATGAAGAAACGAGGACAAGATGACAAAAAGAACAAGGAAAACCTGATCTCACAAGAACATAAGAATGGCCATACTGGGTCAGATCAAAGGTTCATCTAGCCCAGTATCCTGTCTTCCGACAAGGGCCAACGGCAAGTGCCCCAGAGGGAATAAACTGTACAGTGATCCATTCCCTGTCGCTCATTCACAGCTTCTCATTGTTCCAAATTAATTCTGGGTAGTGAAAATACCTGTCACTTTCAAGCATTTTAAAAGCTGCCAATTATATGTATGCATTTAGATACTGCATCTATTATCTAAAAATGGTACCCATCCTGGACAAGAAGAGTAATGAAAAAATTAGTTTCTAACGTGTTGAGAGTCATCTCAACTTCTGTGACAGGCCATCAACGCAGCCAGTCAGAATCTGCATGGGGAAAAAAAAAAATCCTTCCAGACACAATCATGCCTGAGTGTGTGTTGGAGGGGAGGGGAAAAAGTGAAAGAATGAATGGCCTTTCACCACGACTGGGGGACTTTACTCCTTTAGTGGGTAAACTGTTGGACAGCCAAGAAAGCCCAATCTAAAGAGAATTAAGGGCAAATCAAGGTTCGGAAGAGCTCTGTGCAGAAGAGTTCTGCGCTGTCAGTGATATTAAGGACACAGGGCCTTTTCTGCATAGAAACTCTTATAGAGGAGCCAGATACAGCTTATACGGAGCAAACTATACTGGCTAAAGTGCTTTCTTCCTGCTGTAACTGCATCTACAGGAGGGCTTCTCTCAGCATAACTACGTTGGTTACGGGTTTGATTTTTTCCACACTCCTGACATAGCTATGCCAGCAAAACTTAGGTTATTCTTCTACAAGTGACTCTTTCAGACTGACTGCAAGCAGAGTACTATATTCAAAATTATTTCCAAAGAGAAATCTAGTGTTATTCTGACATCAAAATCCTTTTACCACAGAGTATTTTAACCACTAAAACATGAGATGGTAGGGATTGGTATCATACTTGTAAACGCAGTGACCTGAGCATCTCAGCTAGGGAGGAGGAAAGGGGTACTTTGTAATTAATATTATGTATGTATAATATGCACACACATCCCAGCTGCTAAGACAACTGCAACATGAAAGAGAGATTCATACTGTGATAAATTAAACACATCTGCTGCTTACTGCTCTCACTCCATACAATATTCCAAGGAAAAAAGAGAAATAAAAATTACTTAAATTAAAAACTCTACTGTATGGCTCTTTTAAAATGAGGACTTCTGATTACAAACTCAAGAGTTCTTCCTGGTTGTGTGAGTTTTTAATTGTAAGCAAAATTACGCCAGAATGCAGAAACAGATTTCTTTATCGTTCTGAGAATTGACTCTTTTGTTGTCACTGAAGTTAAATATTAACGTATTGGTTGGAGAAAGGAAAAATTAAAGCAGGAACATGATTTCCACATCATTTGATATTTAACGCTGCAGAAACAACAAAAACAAACCTAATCTTGTGAATTGTTATGTGTTTTAGTAAATGATTCTATTTAGTGTAACTAAAAAGGACCACGCTCAAAACTACATTTAAACATCACCTACACCCAAACCAGCCCAGCGTACAAACATACTTGCATGAATCATATGGTACCTATGATAAAAGCCTGCCTATCTGAACTCTGTTAGTGATATCAGTTTGACCATGATTAGTTCAATGAATTCACATTAGAAGGTTCTGCAAAGATGTACAGTATTGTAGCCAGCATTAAAATGCTGCCTCTTGACTGGCAAAGTGCCTTCCCAACCTCACAACTCTGCTGCAGTATTCCTCACTTCCTCCCTCCCCCTCTTGCCAGCCAAGAGCTGTTAAATAGTCCAGTGCATCTGGGCTGCAGTACAAGGCAGTGAAAAACATTTTTCAGTATCTGCACGGCATAACAAGGAACCCACTTTTTAAACGCTCTCTGTATCGAGAAATGCCCTGAAGGAAGAATAAAAAAAGAAAGCTGTGTGCAAAAAACATCAAACCTGGAAGGGCGGACAGAGGGGCCCAATCCTGCAGAGACTTACGCACATACTTAACCTTGAGCAGCCAAGTAGCCCCACTGAGTTCCATGATACTATTCACATGCTCAAAGTTAAGCATGGGTGTAAATCTTTCCAAGACTGGAGTCTAGTACTGGGTGCATCGCCTTCAGGGGATCTACTTCATCCTGTCAAAGCCCTTCCCAAATTAGCTGCATCCTACCTATCCACCTTAGTACCTTATCTCAGAGTTGACATCCACCATCATTCAGCCGACTCTAGTCTTCACTGCTGAAATTCCCCTTTTCTTCCTCATGTTTAAATGATCACAGAACGAAAACTGATTATATCTGCCCAAATTTCAAAGTACGACATAAAAGGGGCCTTCTGCAGTACATAAACATAACCTACAGAAATCTGTGTATATATTTTTAAATGTTAATGTCTAAACAGAATGGATTCTTCTGTAGAGAGATTTCCTATACAACATTTTGTTTAACTAATATCTGCCAGGGTATAAAGTGAGGAACAGCATCAGCATCTATAATAGTCTTATCTCTGGTGCAACCTCAAGTGGAAAGTGCAAATTCCAGACTGTGTGTGAAGAGAACTGTGGAACGAAGGCAAGATAGATAGATGGTATCAGTTTGTGTGGAGAAGAAGAATGAAATGCACACATTTGCGTCAGACAAGCAAGTTATGGAAGCATGTTTCAGATCTGGCCTTTAGAAGGCTGTAAAAATGCAAAGGAACAAAACAAAAGCAGAAACCTTTTCTCAGCAGCATTCTCACCAGAATAAACACTACATACAAATAAAATGTGGCCACCTTGTAAAGAAGTTTTTCAACTGAAATTATTAGAAATAATCATGTTTAATCTCCTTTAAGAGTGGGGTTGATTTGACTTGGTTTTAAGAGAGAGAGAACAGAGAGATTCCCAGGTCAGTGTGTCCGTTTCATTCGCTGCATGGCTGACTCAGTAGAAACAACATCCTGAGATACAACAGAAAAGACAGACCTGTGGGATACTCAGATTTCATGCCTACTGATTCCCCTTTTTTATGACAGTGCCATAATATTGAGTACTTACAAAGACTGAGAAATTGTTTTTACCAGTTTTCAAACATAGCTTCTGTTTCACAAATAATCTTGTTTGCAGTGGTGCTTCACAACATCCTTTAGGAATTATGCAGTTCACCCCTGATACCCCCACACACGCACACACAACACTTAGGGAGAAAAACTGTTTCACACTTCATAACTTCATATTTTGGGAATATGGCTGTGCAAGACAAAAAGAATGAATACAGAGTTCTTAGCAATTTATAGTTTCAATGAGCTGTACAAACAGGGCTTGAAATATTTACAAGATGCCTACTGGCCTGAGAAATGAGATCTAGTTTTTCAAAAGGTTTTGAGTGCCTCAACTTCCAGGTGCCCAACTTGAGCATCTTTTAAGCAAAAAGTAAAATCAAAATAAAAAAAAAAAACAAAACACCAAACCACACAGACCCAAGATGCCTCTATCTGGATGTCCATAAAACGGAGGCACCTAAAATTTTAAGCCACTTTCGAATATTTGGACCTAAATCTACTAGCCAGAAGCCCATATAAGAGATGAGGAGCCCAGACATTTAGGTTAAGAGGCAGCATCCTAGTGACAGCTCCAGGTACAACAGCTGGTGCGGAGAAGGAGAGCGGTGGGATTCTTACCAGGATATTATCCCCAGATCATGGGGTCTTGCTGTATCGCTCACACCAGTCTCTGGCTAGTAGGTGTCCGATGAATATCACAGCTTTACTAAGCCAAGAGTGAACTTGACCTGGTTCTAATTAATTTTGTTCCTGGTCACAGGCTCCTGAACAACAGCCATGAAACTGACTAGAGTCTTGTCAGTTTTACTCTGCTGACACTTAGGAAAAGTATGAAGAGCCAAGGCATTGAAGCATCTAGGCTAGAAACTTGAAAAATTAAAAAGTTGGTTATACAGAAATCAGTAGCTTAGTTTACTCTTGTTCTTCTGGGAAAGTTACCAGTGGGCAATTTCCCCCCACCCCACCCTCCGGCCACTTTTTAGTATTGTATATACACATTTATTGATTACAGTGATCATGGTTAAAAAGTTCAGCACCCCCAAGAGTTACAACACACTACATTTACTCAAGAACTAGAATAGGAAATAATTGTGGCACCTCTTGACACGTGCTGACTTTTCACTGATGAGCATCGTAATAATGCTCACAACACCCAATGAGGTTTCTGATGAAGAAACAGTCAGAAGTTCAATGAGCTGCCCAAGGCCACAGAACAAGCCAGCAGCACAGCTCGGATTAGAATGTAGGAGTTCTCTGGTTTCCAATCCCATTCCTCTGTCCAACATCCTCCCAAATATGAAGTCCCTTGCACATATGGCCATGTGATATATTTCATTTCTTAACAGACTTGTGCACATGGGCAAAAATAGCTCCAATGAAAGCCAGGTCACTTACTGAAGCATAAACTAAAAAAAAACAAAAACCACACTCATGATGTCAAGCCCTTCACTGCACCGTCACCACTCACATCTCCCATGAAATCTTCTCACCGAGGAAAAAGAAAGGAAAATCCAGGGTAACAGATACATTCTAAAATAATACTGACTATGGTTCACTGTCACCCCCTCCACCCCAAAGAAAAAGCAGTCTGTGGCCCTGGATTTCATAAACTCTCCTATTTAGAAAATAATCTGTCTTCTGTCCTTAAATACTATCTAACACGGGAAAGCCTTCAGCGATTGTCTCCCTCAAAACTAGCCTTCTTTGAGAGCGCTCTTATCCCAGTGCAGCACACCAGAACTTAAACAAAGGAAAGGGGAAGAGAAGGGTTATCAAAGGACCTTTTCCATGCAGGAGACCACAGAATGTCTGCATTGAGGACAGAAATCACTGTTATCCAATATCACCCAAACAGAAATAATATCACAACCACAATGTCGTCAAGTAAGATGACATGCCTAACTCCTGCTGCCAAAACAAAGACACATCCCTTCCACTCCACAAACTAAGTTCTAGCCATGATCCCCCTACACCCACCCAAGAGATGTCTATAATCACACTTTAACACTTTTCTCCATGGTGTGTTGAGGTTGCCTCCTTATAAGCCATGCTGAATTGGCTTGATATAGCTTTATGGCAGGGAGCGTTAGAGCTCAGCACAGGAGAAGAAAATTTGCACAACTCTGACATGGTAGACTTGGGAAGAACACAGTTCACTCATCTCATAGTACCCAGCCACATACCCTAGAGTTCACCATTTGAGTACTAACACGGTCCTGTTCCTTCAGCACTCCACATTAGCTCTGGAAACCCAAAGCCTCTCTTATAGGGCACCAGATATCCATCACCAACTCCAATGCTGTCCTTGTTCAGCCAGTCTGCTGGGGCCAGGAGTTAGGCACAGATTTATTTCCCATATAATCACCCAAGAAAATTACAGTGTGACCACTGGGACTTCAAGCATATCCTTGAACTTGGAATTAAGCCATGCTTTAAGGCCAGCTAGAGGCCCTAAGATTGATGCTAAATCGTCTCTCAGCATGTTGGCATATTAAAGCAATGAACTGATAATGCAGACCTGTAAATCATATTGGTCAGTGATCGCACAGAGGAAAAAAAGTGGAAAGGAAGGCATCAGTATATTAGCAAAGTAATGTACTTTCTGAAGGACAGAACGCCGCATTGTACAGAGACAGACAGACATGTTTAGCTACCAAAATAGTTCAGCGGCTCATAAGGAACTCCCACCTCCATTCCCACCTCCCAAAGCCTCAGTGTTTTCCCCACCATGAAGTTGACAATTTCATCAGTTCCTGGTCTCAAATTAGGGAAAGAGTACAGCAGTCAGAAATGCTGCCAGGACCAAACTTCAGTTTAGACCTGCCACCATTGGGGGGAGGGGCCTGTGCTGGGACTATCCCACTGTAAAAGCTTCTCACTTAGGTATTTCTAATATGCCCCCCACTGCAGTATAAATGCTAGAAGGCAGGTAAAAGATACACTGAGTTGTGAGGTTTCCTAATAGAACCATTTCAGCCTGTTAAGCAGCAGCAACACCCAAAACACCGAGTCTGAAAATCTGATATAAATAACACTTTTTTTTTTTCTAACCACAAAATGTAAAATGGGTGCCCTGAGAGCTGCTACTACTATTTTTGTTGTTGTTTTTTTAAAGTACAAAAAGGTGTTTCTACCCAAGGCTGGGAGGTCTGCCGGGATTTCTTTCAATGGCACTCAAGTGACAGCAACTAGAGTTAATTATTCGTTTTCACACTCTCCCCTTCACAATCCCACAGCACATTCCCAGCCTTTGCCTACTCAGCAGATTCACATACACAAACCTCCTACCATTTTATTCTGATAATTTTTCAAATCAAGGAAAGAAACCAAGTGCAACGGTAATATAGATACAGCTTAGTCACCTTTTACGTGCTCTCACCCTATATAAGCTACCATAAATGCCTTTTTTGGGAAGATGCAGTTTAAGAAGAAAAAGAAGCGAGTGCACAAAGGAGATAATGAAGGAAGTGATAAACTTGCTGCTTTGATAAGGAGTTATTAACTCCATGTATTTCATGAAACTTTCCATTCACAAGTTTATCCTGAAAAGATATACTGCATTTAACCTTAAAAAGCCACACCATGCTGGATTGTCATCAAGATACATTTTACCATAATCCGATTTTTAAACTGACTAGCAATCTATAACAGAGGATGATGCCTCTCAGTAAAACAACTGGGGGACATTAAAATACCCCTACAGTGGTAAAAGTTAATTTAATTCCTTACCTTGATTGGGCAGCCATAGTGAAGTTTATAATGGCAAATGTCTTCTGTCCATGAGCCCCTTCCCCCAACTGCCCTCCCTATCCCCCCACCAAAAATTTATTTGCCATTTGCTGATACGTTTCCTGGTTTCTGTAAATTTACCCACTCCAAAATGTTACTGAACTCCCTACTCCCAAAGACACAGGTTCCTGAGCGAAGTCTCTCTAGTTCAGTATTGGATTACACTAATTTTGATAGACATCCGGGCATTCAGGGCCTCCTTTGGCTTGATGCATTCCAAATCTACAGGGAGTTTAACCAGCTCCTGAATTTTCAGCTCCCCAGATTCAGCAATTCCAGTTTAAAAGTTTAACACTTCATAAAAAGCTCACAGCATTACTGTAACGCATCAGTGTAAATTGCTGTTCTTATTCAGAAAAGAAGCCTTTTTTCCAGCACTAGTCCCAGATGCCTAAACAGCCCAGACCTACCCCTTTTCAATAAAGTTTTCATGGTACAATCCACCTCCTTAAATGGACATGTTATTCTGTCAAGGCAAGAAAACTGGAGGATTGGATAAGAAGAGAATAAGCCCGGGTCACCAGCCTATCACAGATGAAATGCACGTTTGTTTTCTCTGCCAGAGACTCCACCTGCATGCTCATAAATGGGTCGGTGCCAGAGCCCCAACAACCTACAAACACAACAACTAGAACACAGGGTTCCCTGCTGCTTGGCACTCTAGACATAAATGAGTGTGTTTAATGGGATGAGGAGAAAGAGGGCAGAGCAAAGGAATATTGACTAGAGAGCAGGAGGAGGGGAAGGTACTGTCTAGCATGAATTCCTCACTGCCATTTAAGTTTTTTGAAAGCCAACAAGAGAAAGGCTTTCATTCTGAGCGTGATATAGATCACATTAAAGCAAAAACATAACCAGTCCAGAGAGAGACAGATTGTTAATGTAAGTTACTTAAAAACTGGATACATAATAAAAGTTGCAAGTGGGATCCCAGAATTAGAGAAAAAACGTTTTTTCTTTTATATTATGACTAAATATAGATTTTTCTTTATTTATTCTTTATTTTATTTATGTTGCACGGCACACAAGGCTCTATTGAGACCTTGATTTGTGTACTTGTTCAGTAAAAAAGTAGTACCTGCCCTTCGCTCTGGGTGCTTCCTGACATGTTTTAAAACTATTATAAAAATAGTCTACTCCAGTAATTCCCTTCAACCAATAATTCACACACATAATCCAGCAGTCAAATATATTTAAGATCTTTACAATCTCCTACAGCAGAGCGTGCATACACAAACACCCAGCTCTAACATAACAAAACTGTTTGCTTTGATATTTATGCATTTCCAACATTAAACAACAACAAAAGAGTGCTCTGAAAGACTGAGCTGCTACTGAGAAAGTTTTATTTATACAGTATCTTAGAAAAACAGGAAATTCACCATTTGCAACAAAAACTATATATAAAAATATTTAGAACTGGACAGAATTTGAAATGGATGACTGAAAACATATCGGAAATGCAAGCAATTGTTAAAATGTTAAAGGACACTTAGTAGTTTCCATTCTATCCCATTCTCAGTTGCATATAAACTTTCAGGCAGAAATAATTTTCCATTCCTGATCAAAAGTGAGAAAGAATTTTTGGAAAGTCTGAGCAAAAAAAAGAGAGTGCACAGTTCTTTTTGATTAAGAAGGGTTTATACATGGGGAGGGGGTAGATGACATAGTTTTTTACATTATACTTAAATAAGGGCCTAAATGTTAAAAAGACAGACAGCAGTGATTTTTGGGGGCCCAACCTGATACACTTTAACAAGGTCTGTGTTGAACATTAAAAACTGACAGCCATAGTGATTTTGGCTGTATGTCACTCTCACTAGTCAGTTGGGCCAAGTGCTGCAACCTTTACACAAAAGAAGTAACTAGAGCACTGCACCTGCATCTTCCCCCTTATGGCTCACTAAGGGCACCTACTCAGGCTCCCAGCTCCTAAGCCATGACTTCTCTTGGGCTGAGCCCCACACCTCTCCGCCGGCTGACCCGGGGTTTTCCAGGCTGCACAGTTCCTTGCCTACACTGTAATATCCCCAGCAAGTCAGGATGCCTAACAGCCCAATGTCTGCACTTTGCTTTCTCACTGAAGGCTGTGATCTGGGTAGGGGTCCGGATGCAGGGGGTGGGGTTCTTGGGGGGAGGGGGCGGGGAGTACGGCAGGGTGGGGGTTTGGGTGCAGGGGGGGCCGGGCACCGGGGGGGGGCCAGATGCACAGGGGTTGGGGTGGATATTGGAGGAGCGCCCAGTACAGTAACTTCTACCCCCTGAGCTGAGGAATGATGGGGGGGGGAGGAAGTGGGGTGGGGTGCAGAGCAGGGAGGTTTCTGGGTGTGGGTCTAACCTGGGCCTGGCTGCTGTAAGCAGGGGAAATGTGCTCTTCCCCCACCCTCGGTCCAGCTGGAACTAGCAGCTGAGCCTGGAACAGGTAAGAGCCACTGGTCAGAGGATGGGGCTGAGGAGAGTTGGGTGCAGGAGGGCTCCAGATGCAGGGAGTGAGGCTCGGCAGGAGGGTCTGGGTATAGATGCACGGGGGTTGGATCTGACCCAGCACTGGTAGGGGGAGTCCCCAGCCCCGGTAGGGGGAGTCCCCAGCCCCGTCCCTTCCCCCTGCAGTGATTTACCTCTCTGCCAGCTGCTTCGGGTACCCAAAACGACACTTCCACATTGCTGGGGGGGGGTGGTGCATGGCTGTTCTTGCAGCTTCCCTGTTAGAAAGTCCTTTTTCTGCAGGGAAGCAAAGAAACCTGCAGCAGACATGGATGCTGCACGCACACAGTGGTGCAGAATTCCCCCAAGAGGGTGCAAAGAGGTTAGGTAGGACTGCTGAACATGTTCTAAAGTGTACAGGCAATAATACTGCTTATCTCTTTACTCCTCAGTAGATCTCAAAGCACTGAACAAAGGAAGTCAGGATCATTTTACAAATGGAATAAGTGAGGTACAGAGAGATGAAGTGACTTGCCCAAGATTATCCAACAGGCCAGTTCAAAGTCAGGAACAAAACCCAGGTCACCTCAGTCCCAGCGCAAGGCTCTATCCGTGAGGCCACCAGTGAAATACTCCACTGAGCCTTGGCAGCTCATCAGCTGGGAAAGAAATACAACTTCTCCCCCAGTTTCAGAGCCATGAAGGCCAATAGCTAATGTAAAGGTTAGGCACATGGCTTCACCATATTTTGTACATATTTTTTTTAAGTGCTGTAAAATACAGCACTTTATTTGCTCAAAGCACTGTAGACACATTAACTACTTAACCCCACACAATCCCCCAGTGAGGTAAGTAGTATTAGGCTGTAAGGTCTCTTGTGTAGTTGCTCTATGCTAACCAGAGAGAAATCTTCTGTCAGCAGAGCCAAACCACCCCCAATAAGCGGTGGAAGCTATTTTGGCTGGAGGGGAGTAGGGAAACTAAGGCTATGTCCACACTGGCGCGTTTGTCGGTCAAAATTTGTGACAGTCGAGGTGTGTTTTTTCACACCCCGACCAACAAAAGTTTTACTGACAAGTGCTAGTGTAGACATGGCCTTAGTTTCCCTATTTCTAAAATGTGGAAGTGGCAGAAAGGCCATGTACGCTGCCCAAGGCCACACAGTAAGTCAGTTAGCAAAGCCAGCAGAAGGACTCAGGACCCCCTCACTCTCACCCCTGTGCACAGTCCTCCACATTGCCTTATTCAGCTTTGAGACTTTCAAAATGCACCCAGCCTTGGGCATCAGTACAATTATTTCCATTAGGGCACCAACAACCCACATCCACGTTCAAGTTTACCCATCACTCCTCCCCCAACAATTCATCCCTCTGCCTGAGAAAAGATGTGGAGGACAAAAATATTTGGAATTTGAGAACAGAAGTTGCTTAACCAGTGAAAGGAACTTTTGTTTTTAAACATAACCAAAAAATGCTGATAATTAAACACACCATCATCATTATTTAGAATGCAATAGTGCCCAAAGTACGGGGTTTTCCAAAGACGTGCTCTGCCTCAGGAGTTATCGTTATAAATAACACCTGAGACCTCCAACAGGAAAAGAAATTGGGGGTGGAAATCTAATCATTTTCAGTTTACTTGCATATTTGAAAGTTGTATGTGAAACGTTCAGTTTCATCTCTTTGCATGCATCTTTTTTGCAAAGAGAAAAGATTTTTTTTTTAAAGGAAATGTGATAGGCTGGGCAGGTGTGGGTTTCAAATTGGTGGTTTACATTTAATGATTTAGGATCTTTTGTTTTTATTTGTATAGCATTTCAGTTCACGTTTAGGAGCGTCACAATATCAATAAATAATAATGAACTGTTAGTATCAGTCAAAATTTACCAATCAGCTGGATTTTTAGTCATTGCAGCATGCAAATCTTTTGTTAAAAAAATATTTAAAATTGTCTTGGGCTTTCTCCCCCATGCTAAAAAACCCAAATCATTTTCCAGTATCCTAGTTGTATAGTCCTCAAATAATTATGAAATAGGAATTCTAATAGCAAGCAAAGGATTTCTGGTAATACCCATAAAAACCTTTGTTTTCTGGCTAATTAAAGGCTACAGGGAATACTTTATTGCACTGTTTTGTAGTGGCTTCCATCCAAGGATTACAAAAAGCTTTACTCCTGAATTAAGTCCCACTACCTGCTTGGAAGTTAGTGAAGTATCCCCATTGTACAGATGGGTAAACTGCGGCACAAAGTTGTTAAGCAAGTAGCCTAATGTCTGTCTCACAGTCATTTTGTGGCAGTGTTGGGATTAGAACATGCCAGTTCACAACTCCAACTACTTCAACCACAAAACCATCCTTCTCCTCCAGGAAACAAACAGTGGCTCAACACGACTTCTAAGACAAGCAGGAACAACCCAGCCACCTTTAATTAAAAGCCAGCTTTCCTAATTAAACAGAGGACCGAAGACAATTTATTTTCTAGTACACGTGTGGGGGTGTGTATCAAACTTGAATATTTGTTTGTTTGTTTTTAAAAGATTGAGAGAATACCACTAAATTATGTGACCAGCTTCCTTTCCTTCAGATCTATTTCAAATCTGCTGAAGAAAGGCCCAGGACTGGGAAAACATGGTGATTCAGGTCAGATTGAAGGAATACAGGCAGAGCCATATAGGGCATTTTTCACAGTACCGGGCTACTCTGCCCTTAGTTGAAACCACCTCTATTATTTCCCCTTGTTTAACGAGCACTCATATTCACTCAAATATATATATTTTTAAAAATTCTAGGCAAACCTGTAGGCTGACAAGAAGCATCCTTCTCCACAGATATGTGGCATCAAAGAATTAAGATACAATTTTCTTCCAATCTTAAGTACATACCTTTTCTGAATATTGATATGCATACACTAACATTCTTTGATATCATGGCATTTAAAGGTCTGTACAATGAAACATGCTATGCGGAGTTGTATTTATAGATCTGATGGACAGCAGTGCTGCATACTATCTGAAATGCTTAAATATATGAAAAGGAATTTATATTTTTATTACTTGAATCAGGTATTGTATTTCATAGAATCATAGGATTAGAAAGGACTGCCAGAGTCATTTACTCTAACCCCCTGACAAGATGGTCATCTAGGCTAACCCCCTCCGGCAATCGATGGCCAAAATGTTAATATAACTGACATATTGTGATCACTTTTAAACATTGTTAAATCCTTTTTATTATCAGTTAATTTGAAGAACACTCATAAGCAATAATAAAAAAAATACCACCACCACGTTTCTTTTACACTTCACTGAATTCTTCTCCTGGGAAGAAAGTATAAATAAAAGCCTGACATACTGATGTAATTAGGTAAAGAAAATTATTTGTTGTTTATGTTTTCATCCTCCAGGCCACATGAGCACTTTCCACGGTGGAAGCAATTTGCATAATGGAAACAGAGCAGGGAAGAGGCCAGTGGGAATCACCCTCTTTCCTGGCTATAAACATCCAATAACTTCCAACCAAGCAATGCAAATTTCCTCTTTTAAAAAGAGGGGGGGGGGTGGAACACACACTACTGGAATCTCATGAGTTTGGTGCGTATAGTCTAGTTCACCAAAAACTTGGTCACGTGGTCTCAAATGGAAGCAGGTGTCACACTGGACATCAATATCATTGTGACATGTACATACAGATATCGAGTAAGGAGTTACATGTTCTTAAGAGTCTTTGTATCAAGGTGCTGATCACCAGCAAAGGTGAAAAGCAGGTTTTATGTCAGACAGATGTTTATTCATCTGTTTACATGTAAATTGTCTCTCTCACAATGGGCTTATCACCAGTCTGAGCTGAATGCAAATAAAGGATACTCAGAACTTCAGACAGACTCTAAGTGGGGGGGGGGGAGAAACAGCAGGGGAGAGAACCTTATCTGGAGGTGCACTTCAAAGGGTTGGGAGGCAGAGAAGACATCCAGGCACTCTTCACCAAGGAAATAAAAGCACAGTAGTTTTGCTTCATGAAAAAAGGGTCTCAATCAGGCTTGACTAAAAACACTGGGGAGACCTTTGGTCAGATAAAACTTCTTTAGATGGGAGGTTCACCTGTTAGTTAAGTTTAGTCTCTAGAAAGCATGTTATGATTGTTTTATATGTAACCGTTTCCAATATTCTTACTTACTATCACTTAAGTGACCTCTCAAGGTCCCTTCCAGTACTACGATTCTATGAAAACTCTATTATTTGACAATAAATGTATCCTTGTTTCACTATAGATATAGCTCAGTGCTGTGGCGTTAAGCTAAGTGCTGGTCCTGAGCTGAATCTTACAAGCCGGTGTTTTCTGTTCCTTTGGGAACAGTGGGTCTGGTAATTCTGTGAGTGTCCAGTAGATAAAGGGCTGGACACTGCAGGGAAGGGTCCGAGGACTCGGGGGTTGGTTTGTGCCTGAAAGCAAGCCCTGTGGAGGTCTAGAGGGGCTGCTTGAACTGCCAGAGGCTGCTGTTTTCAGGAAGTTGATCCACAGGAAGCAGAGACAAGGCTGCTTCATGCTAAGGGCAATTGGTGAGGTTCCTTGCCACCCTGGGGAACGTCACAAGGCAGGGAAGGGTGTATATTAAAACAAGGGCCCTGGAGAGGGTAAACTGGGACTAGGGAGCCAGAAACAGACACTGGGAAGCAGTGCGTGTGCCAGAGACTGAGAACCAAAGAGGAGGAAAGAAGAGGGAGGGAGAAGACAAATCTTACAAGTAGACAAGGTGCAAGGGGAGAACCACGAGTGGCTGGTTTAAGAGACTGGGACAAGGAGCTATGGGGTCTGGGGAAAGGAACTAGATGATGAGCCCAGGGAGAGAGACTGGGAGCCATTGGAGACAGAGAATGTAAGTGGGAGGAAGGGGACAGAGAAACAGACGGGGCAAGAAGCAGGGGAAGGGAGAACTGGGACTGGGAGGAAAAGGTTTAAGGGGATGCAGCAGAAGAGGTCAAGCTAAGGAGGGAGGAGGAATGGACACAACTGTGTGTTCACCAGAGCACATTCCCCTCCAGGGTCTGGAATAGAACTAATGATTTCTGAGTTTGTCATTTCATTTGAAACCCACCGACAAATAGTCTCTCTCATATCCCCCTCTAGTGCTGGGCCACATAAAGGATGACAACCTACTATCGCTATCGGTTACTCCAACAGCTTAAGTGACAGATGTCCGTGTGGTAGATCTAAAGATTCCAACTCTGCTGAAGACCCGTGTTGGTGTCAATATAAAGCCATATGATTTGATTTCTGTTTTTGCTTTCTCCTTTTAAAAACCTAGGAAATTACACACAAAAAACATGTTAAAAGAACACTATTAAAGTACATAAGTCAAGCACTCAAAAGTTAGGAAATGCCCCAATGAAGGTTGGCCGTGCAACCTTAATTTAGCCTCTTCGTGCGTTTGCATTATGATACAGCCTTTAATTACATGATTACACACTATTTTTCCACAGGATGTCTACCTCATTCAGTGCACAAGATGGACCTGTTATAGGGATGAATCACACCATTTAGGAAAGGAAGCTATTATTTGTAAGACACCTGCCTAATTTTTGCATAAGCTGGAAGGTGTGTGGTGAACAAGGCAGGGAACGGCAGAAAAAGAAAACAGTGTCATGTTGAACACTGCCCTTGAAAACTGGATTCTATTCCTGCCTCTGCTACAGAAATCCTATGTGATGCTGGGCAAGTCCCTTAATCTAAACTTTTTACAGGTGGTCCCTATTTGTGTGTTCCACACTTTCTGGGTGCCTGATTTAATACACTAGGATCTGATTTGCAAGAGTGCTGAGCACTTACAGATGGAAAAGAAGTCAATAAGATCTGTGCTATACAATGCTAAGTACTCTGAAAAATCAGGTCCTTGTTGTCTCAAACTGGCATTCAAAATGAGTGGAAACTTTTGACCTTTATCTCTCTGCCTCAGCTCTTCATCTGTAAAATAAGGATAATAGCATTGCTTCACCTCACAGGGGTATCGTGAAAATGAATTAATGTTTGTGAAGTACTCAGATAGTATAACAATGAGCCGCACAGAAAAGCCCATGAAACAATTAATAAGTCTGTCTTTAGAGTAGGGTTTGAATCATGTGCAGTAAATAAGGCATGGGGCCACACACTGAACAATGAGGAGAACACAAAATATTGAACAGCTGCTCATTAAGTGAACGCCATCCACCCTGTGCACTGAATGAGGCAGTGTTCTGTGGAAAAGATATACGATCACATAGTTAAGAGACTGTATCGTAGTGCATCAGAGTGGATACAAATTTTTTTATTTAAATTGGAATTTTATTTAAATACTTTTTAAAATTTTATTTAGATTATGTTTCTTTTTTTTTAAATAAGCCTGTTTAAATCTGAATTTAATACAAAATATTTTAAGCCCAAAATATATAATTATATTATATAATTATAATTTAGTTGTAAATGTCACATGTTTTTATATAAGAAGTTTATGTATGCAAAACATTTCAGGTTCTTTTATTTAATACAAAATGATTTTTTATATGCTGTCGTGTGTTTAATTAAATTTCAGTTACCATCAGGAAGGCCAAAGCACAATTGGAGTTGCAACTAGCAAGGAATGTGAAGGTTAACAAGAAGGGTTTCTACAGGTATGTAAGCAACAAGAAGGTGGTCAGGAAAAGTGTGGGACTCTTACTGAATGGGGGAGGCAGCCTAGTGAAAGACCATGTGGAAAAAGCCGAAGTACTCAATGCTTTTTTTTGCCTCAGTCTTCACAGACAAGGTCAGCTCCCAGCCTGCTGCACTGGACAGCACAGTATGGGGAGGAGGTGGGCAGCCTTCAGTGGTGAAAGAACAGGTTAAGGACTATTTAGAAAAGCAGGAAATGCACAAATCCATGGGGCCGGATGCACTGCATCTGAGGCGTGCTGAGGGAGTTGGCTAATGTGACTGCAGAGCCATTGGCCATTATCTTTGAAAACTCATGACAATCGGGGGAGGTCCCGGACAACTGGAAAAAGGCAAATATAGTGCCCATCTTTAAAAAAGGGAAGAAGGTGAATCCAGTCAGCCTCACCTCAGTCCCTGGAAAAATCATAAGGAAAACATTTTGAAGCTCTTGGAAGAGAGGAAGGTCATCAAGAAAAGTCAACATGGATTCACCAAGGGCAAGTCATGCCTAACTAACCTGATTGCCTTCTATGATGAGATAACTGACTGCGTATATGGGGAAAGCGGTGGACGTGATATACCTTGACTTTAGCAAAGGTTTTGGTACGGTCTTCCACAGTATTCTTTCCAGCAAGTTAAAGTAGTATGGATTGGATGAATGGACTATAAAGGTGGCTAGATTGTCGGGCTCAACGAGTAGTGATCAATGGCTCGATGTCTAGTTTGCAGCTGGTATCAAGGGGAGTGCCCATGGGGTCAGTCCTGGGGCTGGTTTTGTTGAACATCTTCATTAATGATCTGGGTGATTGGATGGATTGCACCCTCAGCAAGTTTGCAGATGACACTAAGCTGGGGGGGGGGGGAAGAGGTAGATAAGCTGGAGGGTAGGGATAGGGTCCAGAGTGCTGGACAAAGTGGAGAAGAAATCTGATGAGGTTCAACAAGGACAAGTGCAGAGTCCTGCACTTAGGACTGAAGAATTCCATGCATGGCTACAGGCTGGGGACCGACTGGCTAAGTGGCAGTTCTGCAGAAAAGGATCAGGGGATTACAGTGGACCAGAAGCTGGATATGAGTCAACAGTATGCCCTTGTTGCCAAGAAGGCTAATGGCATATTGAGCTGCATTAGTAGGAGCACTGCCACCAGATCAAGGAAAGTGATTATTCCCATCTACTGATGACTGGTCAGTACATCTGGAGTACTGCGTCCAGTTTTGGGCCCCACACTACAGAAAGGATGTGGACAAACTGGAAAGAGTCCAACGGAAGGCAACAAAAATGATTAGGGGGCTGGGGCACATGACTTATGAGAGGCTCAGGGAACTGGGCTTATTTAGTCTGCAGGAGAGAAGAGTGAGGGGGAATTTGATTGCAGCCTTCAACTACCTGAAGGGGAGTTCCAAAGAGGATGGAGCTAGGCTGTTCTCAGTGGTGGCAGATGACAGAACAAGAAGCAATGGTCTCAAGTTGCAAGGTGGGGCGGGGGTCTAGGTTGAATATTAGGAAAAACTATTTCACTAGGAGGGTGGTGAAGCACTGGAATGGGTTACCTAGGGAGGTGGTGGAATCTCCATCCTTAGAGGTTTTTAAGGCCCGGCTTGACAAAGCCCTGGCTGCGATGATTTAGCTGGGGTTGGTCCTGCTTTGAGCAGGGGGTTGAGGGGGTTGGACTAGATGGCCTCCTGAGGTCTCTTCCAACCCTAGTCTTCTATTATCCTACTGCAGCTTGACTCAAATCATGAGCAAAAAGTTAATTAGCTAGTAAATAAGAAATACATCACTCACCATTTCCTAACATACTAAAAGTGTACAATTAATAAGAATCTGAAATTATTATCGTATACAATTGCTTAAATAAATGTATATCTTTATAGTGTACCTTCCTAGATAGCAAAAGGATCTACCAAATTGTGTAAAGGCTCTATTTAGTTGTAAATCAACATGTTATAACGGTTATATTACTCAATGAGAATACACCTTTCTTTAGAAAATAACTGAAGTACAAATGGAAAAGTAGATCACAATGGATTATTTAAATCGAGGCTTTCTATCTGGTGATTTAAATCCGATTTAAATCGCCTGCAATGTATATATACACAAGGAGATCACAGTAAAGTTTCACAGGCAACGTTAATGCTGGTATTTCCTAACTTTTAACTTTGCAATCTTAATAATGTTCTTATAATATAGATTTTGTATGTAATGTCTGTGCACATGTGTATAATATATTATATATGTCTATATAATAAGATTTCAGGATTGTCATTGGGTGTCACTCTGAACCCTAGAATGCCTGTTGAGAGTCAGTGGGACATTATGGGAAACAGCTACAACCATGGCTGATAGCTCTTTTTGTTTAGAATATTATCAGGTTCAATCTTCACTGTAATTCTTGGCCTGTTACCATCCAATTTTTAAATTCTCAGACATTTCCAGCTTTTTTTTTTTACATTTTATGAATTACACCCATACGACAACATGGGCTTTCATCAAGCATACACATATCCCACTCTGCCCTTTAACCTAACCTTCTTTAATAGGCCAACATTTTATAGACATCATGGCAGAGGTGGACATTAAAAAGAAACTCACGTCACATCAGTGTTAGCTGGACATTCCATGCACAAGAGGCAGCGTAAAATAAAGCACAGAGGTGGTCAGGAGACACCTCCAGACCAGAGGCACAGTACCACCAATACCACACTGGAGTTCTGGAGCGGTGCTGACTCAAAGGGAAAGGACCAGCTAATGAATCACTAACCACTACCACCATCCCCCATCCAAGTACTGACCCATCCTGACCTTGCTCAGTTTATACAGACTTGTGACATGTATCAGACAGTACTTTATTTACAGCCTAGTTATCCAGAAAATTCTGCTTTTTATTTTCCTGAAAACATCTGCAGGTTTTACTCTCCTGAAAACATCTGCAGGTTTTACTCAAGTTGTTCATAGAATTTCTGGAGGCCATTCTTTAAGTTACTTATTTTCACCTCCTATGCAGTTTAAGAGGCAATCATTTTTAAGTGACTCTTCCTGCTTCTTCTTGGATCTTACAGTGATATCTGTTTAACATTTAAGAACATCAAGTAGAAGAAAAAAAATCTCACTAATTCTCTAAATTGGATAAGGAAATCCTTGGACATCTTTGTTGTCCTTAGTTACCAAGATGCTAGAATAAACTGATAAAGGTAATCTCTACCTAGAACCAAATACAATATAAATTAAAAAAAAAATTAACGAAGACTTCAGTCAGGATCAGGTCCCCATGGTGCTAGGTGCTGTACAAACACAATTGCTTGCTCAGACAGAATCCAACAACTTGACATGTCAATCTAGTGCAAAGTCAGATTCAGTGGCATAAATGGTGCTTTCCCACCAGGGCCCATGAGGTTATGCGGGCCCAACCAATCCGATTGGCACACTGGATAGGACCCAGGCATACGCGATTCTGTATACCCACTATCTGTAGATGAAACTGGATCGTGTACATGGATTGCCTCCAGTGGACAGAAACCAGGTGTCTGGGGTTGTGGGGCTGTCTGTGCTGGTGCTGCAGGTGATAAATTATGAAGGGTGCTTGGATCTAGCTGCACACGCGTATCCCTGTTCATACCATCCCCAGCCTGGTGAAAGGTTGATCCACGCTGCAGTAGAGAGGGGCTACCAGGGGAGAATGGGTAGTCCCCCAGGGCAGGGGAGTGGCTGGGATGGGGGACCCTTCTGGCCCTGGGCATGAACAGCCAGCAAGGATGCTGTCACGGATCCACAGGATCGATGCTATATCCCCAGCTTTGGGGCTGTTCTCTGGGAGGAACCCCTTTGATGTGCCAGGTTCGACTAGGTCACACTCTTCCTTCAGGGTGGGCCACGTGGACTCACCACCTCCTCAGACTGAACCCCTGGGGCTTGAGCACTCCTGCTTCATGCTGCGAGCGCTGCTCTGCAAATCCAACTGAGACTGACTCCTGGTCAGAGACTTCTACACCCTTCAGGGACTAATACACGGCACCCAGCATTTGCAGTGATGCTCAAGCGGTGTCTTCAAAACAGGAGTGTTATTTACTCAATTGGAACATAGCACTGGAAGTCCTTCAGTTAGCATCCTCCATTCTGGTCAAACCAGAGCAGTTCACCAGCCAAGCTGGAGTGAACTCCATTTTCAGGGTCTGAATTTCTCACCCCTTCCTTCGTCAGGTCCCGAGTGAGAGCTTCCGCTTCTTCCAGAATCCACATTTATTCCCCCACCTTAAGCCTCCCAGTCCCCTTTGGGGTCTCTGCTCAGCTTCCCTGCTGAGAGACAGGGAAATCCTCCCCTTCTCTGGGTCGTTGGTTGCTAGGTGTCAATGTCCTTGCATCATCATCTCAGATTTTCTACTGATATGGGTCCACCTTGACCAGTCCTTTTTTTAATGACCCATCCCATCCCCACAGACAGCTAGGTGAGACACATCTATGTGTCTTAGCCTGCCCTAAGAGCAAACAATCATTTTCCTCCCTACCAGGTAGCGAAGCAAAGTATAGGGGAAACTGAGAAACACATGGGCATCACAACAAATATTACAAAAAATTCCCACTTAGTCATAGATACATGGGCGGGGCATAGAGATACTGCAACACCCAGGGGTGCATGGAGGGCCCCAAAGACAGCAGATATCTTCCTTCCCTCCCCCCAAGACTGAGTGCAAGGTAAAACCACTGTCTGCTTTGCATGGGGCAGGGGTGTGGGGAGGATTGGGGGGAGGGAGTACTGAGGAACAAGATCAGAGCTGGGGTGAGGACTTGGGGCAGAATTCGGTGGAGCTGGGAAGCTAGAGCAGAACTAGGAAAATGGGGGGGCTGGATTGGGGATGTGTGGGACTGGGTTTCAGAATCGGGAAGAGGGGCCCTAATTTATTCTTGCACCAGGGTCCTTTGGGTCCTTGTTATACCACTGGTCAGATTATTTAAATTTAAAAGCATCTACTCATTTTAAGGAAAGAAGAGAGGAAGAGAATCCAACCCATGTCCCTAGTTGGAGGAATGAGTGTAATCCATTTTATTAAATACTGATTAGATGAAGTATATAGGTAACCTTTCCATAACACATTCACAGTAAGAGAGTATTTGTTTATACACAGAAAAAGTAGGTCAAATACATGCACCTACCAATTTTTCCAAACATCTCATTATACTTAAGTATTAATAATGTAATGGGTTAAAAAAATAAAAAGCATATACACACACCCTCACTCTCACTTCTCAAGAGTCAGTGCTGTCTTAATTAAAAGGTCTTTTCCCAGCTCTGTTTACAAGAATTGCCACCGTTTACCACCACTGGAGATTCCTTTTCATTCTGAGGTGAAAAGGGTCAGACACATTATGTTTGTGTTTCCAAGTAGCTGAAGCAGACATGCAGTTGCCTTTTTCATTTGCCAAGGGGTTCTCGGCACCAGGTCACGGAATGACCTTTTCAAAGGAATGAGTTAGCCTTCCATATGCATCCAATATTATGCAAAGCTGCACTCCTCAAAACCACCAATAATTTCTCAGCAAAATGGGGTCTTGCCCCGTATTTCCCCCAGTGGCATTGTCAAGCAGCCAATCACACTGCCTCCTGCTTTCACTCAGAGGCCGATTCTTTCTTAACTGGATTAATATTTTTCTGATGCTGAAGCACAAACCCCACACAATTACAATCCCAAGTACTGTCTGTGGCTTTCTGCTCCTGTGCCCCCAGTCAGGGGGCATGAAATTCAGGACTTAAGCAGTGATCCCTAAATGGGAAGGCCCATTTTATCATTTTACATAGTCTCTTTACAGGACATTCATCCCTTTAATCACAATACTGGGATCCTTCCAGATCCTCTCAGTGCTTCTCCTTCCAAACAACAAAGAGACTGAATTACACACTACTAAATTGTTAGGCAAGTTCATATTCCCCACACCACAGGTTTTACAGCTAGCAGGAGGCACACACCCTTACCTTGCTACTATAAGTGTGGGGATGGGGGTAGGAAGTCTACTAGATAGCCTCCCAGATACAGAAAATAAGGGCTTGTCTACACTAGCACTTTACAGCCCTGCAACTTTCTCACTCAGGGGTGTGAAAAAACACCCCCCAGAGCACTGCAAGTTTCAGTGCTGTAAAGTGCCTGTGTAAACAATGCACCAGCAATGGTAGCTATTCCCCTTGTGGAGGTGGATTTTTTTTTATAGCGCGCTGTCTCATGCCGTGACTACACAGCCATGTCAAAGCGCTGCCGCAGCAGCACTTTAACGCTGCTAGTGAAGACATGCCCTAAGTCTGTAAATCCCACAATCCTGCTTCCTCAAGGTAGAATTGCAAAGCCAGCAATGCACTGAAACCCAAGAGTGCAAGCAGACATGAAAAGCCAGTTTAACTAGGTAAATAAGGCTGTGGATTAGAGACACAAGGTGAGTGAGGTAATCTCTTCTATTGGATCAACTTCTGTTGGTGAGAGAGAAAAGTTTTTGAGCTTTCACAGAGTTATTCCAGTCTGGGAAACTACAGAGGGATGTAGGTCTGTAGTATCACAGTGAAAAATACCAGGTGAAACAGATTGTTTAGCATAAGTAGATAATATGTATTTTAAGCGACCATTCAATGTGAAGTGGCCTGCTAACACCCTCCAGTCATATGGGGGGAAGTAAGAGGGGGACAGCTGAGGGGGGAGGGAGTTGTTAGTGGGTTATAGATTGTAATAAACCATAAATGCAGTGTCTCTATTCAGTCCATTATTATTAGCATCTAGCAAAATTATGAATTTAAGCTCCCAGGCTTGTCTTTCAAAAGTATTGTGCGAGTTTCCTTGACGATGAGGAGGGATAGCTCAGTGGTTTGAGCATTGGCCTGCTAAACCCAGGGTTGTGAGTTCAATCCTTGAGGAGGCCACTTAGGGATCTGGGGCAAAAAATTGGTCCTGCTAGTGAAGGCAGGGGGCTGGACTCGATGACCAAGGTCCCTTCCAGTTCTAGGAGATTGGTATATCTCCAATTATTACCTTTATACAGAGTGATCATTTTGTGAAAAGTGTTCACCCAGAGGTGATAGGGTGTTTTTGTCTTTTATCATTTTCCTATGGAAGTTCATTCATTCCTCCACAAACTCTGAAACATTAAAAACCTCCCTCAAAACACCATCCTTGCCACCATGGCTGTCACTTCCCTATATGGCAGGAGTGGCCAAGCCACGGCTCGTGAGCCACATGTGACTCTTTTACAGCTCCCCATGCCCCTTCGCCTATTCTCCGCCTACCAGACTGGGTTGGGGGGAAGCTCGGGGCTTCTGCCCGGTGGCTGGATGGTGGGGCTTCAGCCCTGTGAAGCATCATGCCAAGGCTTGGGGGTCCTGTAGGTCTGAAGCTTTGAGGTGCCCCCTTGCTACGGGGCTGAAGTTCCAAGTCCCATCAGGTGCTCCCGGCTCTCGAACTTCTGAAGATTATCGTATGCGGCTCAGAGGTTCAGTAAGTTTGGCCACCCCTGCTATACATCAACATCCCTCACAATGACAGCATAGCTGCCTGCCTCAAATATTTACAAGACAATGGACCGCCCTCAGATATCCACCTCAAACACACGGCCAAACTCATCCATTTCATCCTCACATATAACAAATGTTACATTCAACAACAAAGCCTTTGTCCAAACCATGAGAGCAGCTCTGGGTACTAGGATGGCTTCCAAATTATGCCAGCCTCTTCATGGGCCACAGTGAAGAATTTCTGGGCAAATGCACCACAAAACCAATGATATACCTGAGATACATCCACGATATTTTCCTCCTCTGCACAGACGACAAACTCCCTCAGATTTCCAACACAACTTCAACTGCTGTTCTACGGAACACCACACCAACCTTCATAGATCCAGTAACCACCCCCAATACACCAAGATACACCCCAAATGCACAGCCAGGTACTATGATACCACAGAATGTATTCAGAGGAGATACACCTTAACACACTCAAAACCGCCTTGAAAAAACAATGACACTACTTCTCTAGTGGATTGCATTATGAGAGAACCTGCTTCAATACAGAAATAAAACCCCCTCCAACTGCACACCCTTAATTGTCACCTACGATCCCACACTGGAACCCATACAGAGTATCAAACAACCACCACCCATACTCAATTGGGACCCACGTCTAAACTTTCCTGAACCTCTCTTCCTTCAAACACCCCCCTCCCCACAAATCTCTCCAAGCTCATCATCAGAAGCAAGCTCCCTGCCAGAACAACAGACTATGACAACAACTATGTGGGTGAAACCAGACAATCACTATACTCGCCAATGAACTCAACTCAGGAAAATGATAAAAGACAGAAACACCCTATCACCTATTCTCAAAGGAAACCTGCAAAATACTTTTAAAAGATGAGCCTAGGAGTTTAAATTCACAACTTTGCTAGACACTAAGCATCATGGACTGAATAGAGATACTAGATTTAAACGATCTATAACCTCAAAACAACCCCCTCACCAGCCTCTCCCCAACCCCGTTTCGTCCCTATGACTGGAGTGGTTAACAAGTAACTTCACCTGGAATGGTCCCTTGAAATATGTGTTAACTACTTATGCTAAACAATCTGTTCCAACTTTTACTTAGCTGTGACACACTGATTTCCCAAACCTGAAGAACAGCTCTGTGAAAGCTCTAAAACTTCTCTCTCTTCCACCAAGAGAAGTTGGTCCAATAAAAGATATTACCTCACCCACCTTGTCTCTCTCTAATATCCTGGGACCAACGTGGCTACAACAACACAGTACAAGAAAGGCTGTGGATTGTGATGGCAATACTGCTGGCCAATGGTGGGCAGCAAGTTGGGAAGGGGTGAGGTGGAGAAGATATTTATGGCCCTGATTCAGCAACACACTTTGGAATGGGTTTAGTTTTAAGCACATACTTGAAGTTCCACCACTTGGCTGAACTGGGGCCTATGACAACATCTCTGCCATAGTGCATGTCTGTTGGCTAGTGCACGAGTAGCACTGTATAAATGTTAATCAGGGGTCCTTGCCTGCCCCGCACAGCTGGAGCAAGACTCCAGACCTGGTAGTGGAAAATAAGGATATATATTTTCACCCCTTTCAGGATGATTCTCTAAGCAAAGTACTATTTTGACTGTAACAACAGCAGAGTTTATGAATGCAGACAGTTGTTTAAAAGTGTTCTGCAGATGTCAAAAATAAGATATTCCTGAGAAAGAGGGGGTGGGAGGGAATAGCCAATCACTGTTTCAATATTTCAATTAAAAGAAATAGCTTTAAAAAAACGAACCGTCTTGTTCATGAACAAGACTATCTTGCAGGCTGCACCTCACTGGCTCTCTGTAGCCATCACCAGGAATTCCTATCACATTGCTTGGCATTACCTCACTGTCATTCATAGGGTCCTAATATTTTAAAGATGTTCCACAAGCAACATATGCACTTTCATAAATGGTTAAAATTAACTTGGAGAGGTTTAGATACCTTGTTGGCTTTGGCACCAGAGCTGTAAGAAACCACACTGTGAAGAGTGTTAAATGTCCTGATTTATATTCCAATTGAATCAAGATAACAACCATGTGCAGAACGCAATGTACCCTGCAGACTCACAACAGCTGTCAGATTCATTTTGCTGTGATATCTGATCCCAGGATGAGGCAGAGATGTATGCTGGACAGTGATCGAATAAATCTCCATGATTTTTTTATTCATCCATGCTGTTATACATTGTATTCTGATATCCGTGTCTGAACACAAAGAGGACATTTCTCACATATCTACGCCATTTTAATGAAAAAAATTAAAGCTAGATTAATTTTAGATAAGAGATTAGAGGAGGGATTGATTAGTGGTTAGTGAGCTGGCCTGGATTCAATTTCCTGCTCCACCACTGCCTTCCTGTGACACTTTGGGCAGGTAACAGTCGCTACGTGCCTGAGCTTGCCATCTGTAAAATGGGGATATCAGCACTCCTCTACCTCACAGAGGTGTTGGGAGGATAAATGTATGAAAGGTGATCAGATACTACTGTGATGGGGGCCATCTAACCTGAACCTGAGAAGGAGCCAGAATTTACCAATGTACATTGCCAAAGAGCCACAGTAATACGTCAGCAGCCCCCCACATCAGCTTTCCTCCCCCTACCCCTCCCCCCGCTCCAAGCGCCTCCCACCCACTAGCAGCCCTGCTGATCAGCACCTCCCCATTCCTCCCCGATCAGCTGTTTCATGGCATGCAGGAGGCTGGTGGGGGGGGGAGGGCACGGCAGGCTCGGGGAGGGGGCAGAAAGGGGTGGAGTCGTGGCAGGGCCTGTGGCAAAGCCAGGGGTTGAGCAGTGAGCTCCCCCCGGCACACTGGAAAGTTGGCGCCTGTAGCTCCAGCCCCAGAGTCGGTGCCTATACAAGGAGCCGCATATTAACTTCTGAAGAGCCGCATGTGGCTCCAGAGCCACAGGTTGGCCACCCCTGCTCTTAGATAGATACATTTCATTTGCTAAAGGGATCCTAAACACACCTCCCTTGCCTCCTGTACCTCCAAGGCATAAGCTCAGCACCCGCTAGATTCAGTCCACAGGTCAGAACAGCCCTTTAGCTCTCCTCCCATATGCTTGTGTGACAAGGGGTAGAAGCAATACATTTTAACGGCACAATCAACCTCATGCAGATAATGGTGTGAAACAGGATGCATCAAGTTCTCTCGTTAACCCTGGGAATGGGATCAAACCACTGTATATGTTTTAAGATAGGGGCCCCACCCCACTTACCAAACCTGTAGAACTAGCAGCCATTGCTTTGGTGCTGCTGGATAAGTCTTTCCCCTCATTGAGAGTGGGTGTCAAATTCTTTATTTTACATTGCACTTATATGGAAGAAAGTTACAGTAATCTTTGGCTTTTACAAAGAACAGTAGATTGTTTTGTTTTAAATCGGTTTTCCCCTCACAACCAGTCTCAAAATGAATGAAGAGAGGTTAAATCTGAACCTATCTGAAAATTAGTTTAAAAAGTAAAAGAGAAGAGTGTGCCCAGTGTTCACAGGGTTAATTCCTACCCATTGGTGCTGCTTGGTGTGTCCGTGGATGCCATCACGACACTTCAGTGTAAATCAGCTCATCTGGAAGAGAAAAGGGGACATTAATACACAAGTAAAAAATATCCAGGTACTTTCCCTTTTGTAAGACATAGCACATAATATTCAGCCTGATCATAGGTGCCACCTAAGCTTTGCTTAGATAATAATACGGACCAATGGGATCACTTTTCTCCCAAACCGTTGCTCCCCGTAGATGGTCGTATAGGGCTGGACAGGAGGCTGGGTGTGTCTAATCTCCAGAGAAGTGCTCTCTTTCTAGTACCATGGCTGAAATGTCTTGTTAATTTGAAGCAGAAATTATGCAGAGAAGGAATAGACATTTACATTTGTGTGTGTATATCTGCCTTTCAGCTTTGGTTGTCTGAGGTGTCTGATCCATCAGATAGCTCCTTTGATAGCTTGTTTTCTAACGCCATATCGTAACTGAGCAAAATGCAGGTACTCCTACAAAAATAATGCTCTCTGATTATGATCTATGATTTATGTGCGCCCGCCTAGTGCCCAACAGGGGAGAGAAGCAACGGCCCCGCACCTGCAAACCAAAAAGCAAAACCAAAACCAAAACATGCACAGCATTTTTCAGCAGCTCTCCCAAAGATCAGCTCTCCCCCTCAAACCTGCAGGGCAGTCTGAGCCATCATCCTGAATGACCATGTATTAGCAAGGCTAATACTCTATAGCAGTGGTCCCCAACCTTTTTGTGGCCAGTAGCACTTTCATGTTTTCAGAAGAGTGTGGTGGGCACCAACAATTACTCACATACAGGGCCGGCTCCAGGCACTAGTGGAGCAAGCACATGCCTGGGGCAGCAATCCATCCGTTCTGCAGAGTCAGAGCATTATTTGTTTGGTTTTGGTTTTTGGTGCCAGTTCTGGGCAGTGCAGAGAGAAGCCGGAGAGAAGCTGGGAGGACAGAACACTGGCGCCCGCAGCCTGCAGCCCCGGAGAAGCTGGAGAGAAGCTGCAGCCCCGCGCCTGCCAGGGACCGAGAACACTGGCTCCTGCAGCCCCGGAGTTCTCTGTCCCCGGCAGGTGCGGGGCCGTTGCTTCTCTCCCCTGTTGGGCACTAGGCGGGCGCACATAAATGCCCCAGCGGGCGCCCTGGCGCCCACGGGCACCATGTTGGGGACCACTGCTCTATAGAATAAATGGTTTTCCTGAGGCAGCAAATCGTTAGCAGTATTGCCAACCCCCCAAAATGTTCAAAAATCATGAGTCAGGCTCACCAAAAATCATGATATTGGCTTTAAAACCATGAGATTATGTAAAAATATTAGATTAGGTGTTCCTTTTATTTACTGTCTGCTTTTTGAGCCTTTAGGATACACAAGGATCACATTTTGAAGCTTTCTCCCCAGCTACGCAGGCTAGAAATGTACTTTTTCTTTAAGAATGAAGGCTGAAATTGTTTTATACCCACTTGACTCCATGAGCTGGGGCTTTAAGGAAAACAATAGTTATTATGAGACTCACAACAAAATCAACAGAGTTGGCTACACTGCATTAGGACTATTGCTATGCATTAGTAAAATTCTGACACAGAGAAAGAAGAGTTCTCTGCCTCAAGAAGTTTACAATCTAAGTATCCGGTAATGAACACCGTGCTTAGTCCTGTAAGTTGTCCCATTGGTCTGAACAACATTGGTTTGAACTGTTGGCTTCAAAGGGACTTCTCACAGCAGTAAGCACTATACTCCTTAGAGAGCATTTACAGAATTAGGTCCTAAATGTCTAGGAGCAACACAAAACATTCAGTAATTGCTTGTGTTGTGTGGCACTGTGAGAAGATATTTGCCAAACAGAAACCCCTAGAACTAGCACCTAGTTAGCCATCATCTGATGTCACTACTCATGCTGGGCTCTTTAGCGTTTCAAGGCCCAGAGACGTCTTCTATGTTGGAGTTACATGAGCACTTGTTTGAAGCATACAACAGTTGTATTTTCCAGCTGGGGGTGCCACCCATGGAAGCACCAGACTGGTCCAGGGAGACAGACATAGGGGAGGGAGAGAAGCTGCATGACACTAGATACCCCCTCTACATTCACTACAAATATGCCCTATAAATGCAGATAAAGCAAAGGGAAGCTCTTTGAAAGCTACCACTGTCTCCTCTCTCCTCCCAGCTGTGGTACCTAACTTCCCTGGATTACAGGCTCAAACAGTAGTTTACCAGCCCGAACTTCTCTGTTCCCAGGACACTCAAGTTCAACCTCAAAAGCATGCACACCACAGCCACATGGGGAGAAGGAACAAAAGGATACCAATGGACACTCCGCTCAGAGTATCACTTAACCTTCTGGTGAATGGAGAAAACAAAAAAATATATGGCAAAATGGAATAAAATAAAAGGCACAACGAAAAGGAAAGAAAGAGCAGTGAGGAGGAACAGAGAAGATAGAAAGAAAAAAGAACACAGATATTATGTCCCATCACAGTTACTATGACATGCATTGAAATGGGTGGCTGTAACAAAAGAGTGCTATTCACAGCCAATTGGGTTTCAGTTACAAGGTATTCCTCTCCCCCGTGCTCATTAGAAAAATGAGGTCAATTAAAAAAAAAAGAGTTGGATCTGTGATCTACAAAGCCTTCCCTGTGCTCAACTCCATGCAAATGCTTGGAGCATATTTTATTACAAAGCTTGTGGCAATTACCACAATAATCACCTTGATTCCTCCTTCAGATCTACTCCAGTTGCCCAATGTCTAGTTTCTCAGGGAGGGTCTACACTTAAAATGCTGCATTGGGGCAGCTGCACCGCTGCTGCAGCGTTTAAGTGAAGAAGCTCCCACGCTGATGGGAGACCTCTCCCGTCAGGATAGTAAATCCACGTCTGCAAGAAGCGATAGCTACATCAACAGGTGAAGCTCTCTCGCAACATAGCACTGTCTATACCAAGGGTTAGGTTGGTATAACTATGTCATTTCACACCCTTAACAACTTAGTTATACTGATGTGTGTGTAGCGTAGACCTGGCTCCACTTGAATAGGTTGCACAAAACCTGAACAACAATAATTGGCTTAGAAGACGTTTCAGGTAGCTTTTTAACAAATTGCTTTCATTAAGAGCTGAGAAGTGCTCCACAAGAAACTGCTTTTGAATAAGACCAATGTGAAATTCAGGATAGAAAATCGGCTCTGGATTAGTTACGTACAAAACCCACAACAACCGAGGGGTACCAGGAGAAGGGAAAGAAAAAGGAAAATTGGAAATAAATGCTGGCAGGAAAACATGCACAGAAATGGTTAACTATCCGATCAGACCATTTATTTGCAGCATCCCACCCTACTGAGAGCATAAAACAGATTTACGGCTCGAGGACAGGCTGCAGTAGCATTATGTGAACCAGTGGGAGCTCAGCTCAGCCAACTGAAATTAAAAGGAGTGGACGAGTTGGTAACTGGATAAAGAGGCTGACCTCTAGGTCATCAGTTTAATTCCAGGCCAGAGAGCTACCATTAGAAAGTTGTTCAGTCTTTGGTGCACTGTATCAAGCAAGTTTGGTGGGCTCAGTTTAACTTCTGACAGCATCTCTGTCAGATCACGGCCACCAAAACAAAACTTGTTCAAAAGACTCAGGAATAGATATGCATGGAGACTACACTATCAAAATATTGTTACATATAGACCAGTGGTCCCCAACGCGGTGCCCAGGGGCACCATGGTGCCTGCCAGGGCATCTATCTGCGCCTGTGTATTGGCCGGCGGACAAGCATCCACCGAAATGCCGCCGAAAAGCAGCATCATCAAGAGGTATCGCTGCCGAAAAGCTGCTGATTTTTGACGGCGACGCCTCTTGACGTTGCCACTTCTCGGCAGCATTTTGGCGGATGCTTGTCCGCCGGCCACGGTCCTCGGTGGCTCGTTGTCTGGCGCCCACCAGACAAAAAGGATTGGGGACCACTGATACAGACAGTAGGATGCAAACAGAAGAGATTCCACTTTGAGCACAACAATGTATGAGAGCAGCAGCCTCTCTTGAAGGTTTTGTTCCATTTATATTTGAGAATTTAAAGAGATCTAACACTTCCCACACTTCTCTGGGCTTTCCCATCTCTAGTCACTGTCTAGCCTCAGAACCCCATCCTACCAAGTGCTGACCTCCTCCAAAGAAGTGCTGAGCTCCATCTCCTCATGTTGTCGTCGTTAGGTGTGGAAGGAACTGAGCTCCATTCAGGAGGTGCAAAGCAACTGTACCAATTGGCTTTGCATCCTTGGCTATCCACAGCTCAGTTATCCAAAGCTCCCCACTATCAGAAACAGGACTATGATCCCAACATCTATTAATTTTGTTGAACATTCAAGTATCAAATCTTTACTATATTAACATATTAACATTACCCATGACACTTGGATACTAGAGGCTGTAAAGTATATAATAGATTTTACTTGATTATAGCAGAGGAATTAATAGTGCTCAAATACTATGTAAGAATTAAGAATGGATGGAATGCCTTGTGGTACGTGCTCCCAGTCAGAGTTTAAGACATACTTGTGACATTCTATGATCAGTAATTTTGTTTTAAGAAAAGAAACTGAGATGACACAGTTGTAGAAAAGGCAGCTCAGCCTGACAGTCTCAAGTTGGGTTTAAAATAAACTAATGTAGGTAAACAATCCAGGAAGGGTTCTAAGTGGGTAAAGGGAGCAGCTCTCCAAACTACTACTCAAATGGTCCTAACATTTTGATCATGTGCAGCCAAAGGAGTTTGCCCCTCAGGAGAGGGATTGGGCCACAAGAGGTACAGGACTATAGAGGAACACCAATTCATCACAGATTAACTGGGCAGCATGGGGAGAGAAGCATGCACTGACAGTACCTATGTTATATCTGCTGTATGGATATAGGGAACATTAATCTCTGGGATAAAATTCTGATTCCGTTGAAGTCAATGGGAGTTTTGCCACTGACTTGATCTCACAACCAGGTGTGTTAATCCAGCAATGCATTCATTTAAGAGAGTTATTAACATATATCATATTTCAGTAAGCCACCACTAGCTACAATTGTCACCTGTTTTCTGCCTCTCTCTCTCCCCACAGTTTGCATTTGCAAGATATTTGTTTCTAAACAGAAGCTTTCCCTTCCAATGTCAATTAATATAGTAAAGAAGTCTAGCTAAAATCCCTGGTTTTGTTCTCAAAGTGAGCACACAACATACAAGTAATTTTTTCCCTTACAGATCTTTGACAGTTTCCTCCTTCACCAGTTTTGAATGATGTATGTTTCTTCCCCCTCCCACTATGTTTTAGAAATTCTAAGACGCCAGAGGTTTCCTCTAGAGCCAGAGTCAGGAAGTGAACTCTCTTACTGCAATGCTTTTTATAAACATAGTTTCAAAATAAAATCCAATGGTTTGTGAATAAATGTTCCTCAACTTGTCAAACTTTTTTGAAGAACAAAAACAAACATAATTGGGAACCATCAAAATGTAAATATTTATGCATGTTTATTCTTCTTACAAGCCACTAAGTCGCTACTCAGTAATACTGTCACTAATAGCCATGCAATACCTAGCACTTGTGATGCAGGGCTCCAACACTGATCTTTTATAAATCCCATGGAAAGAGGCAAAACAGCATGGGCGACATGTTCTAATTGCTAGGGAGACTTTTACTGTGGAGTGGGAGGGGAAAGATGATAAACTGCTATTTGGAAGAGACTTATTTGTTGACGGTTTGCTTTGTAACAATACACTTAGCACCTAAAGACTCTACAACTTTCAAACACAGAAAGGAGAGTGAGAGTTTGAAAGTAGTTAAAACAGTTTATAACTTTTATAATACAAGTTTCTAACACTCTTAGAAAGAGCTAAGTTCAAACTCTGACATTGGGAGATAGGTAGGTTAGTGTTGAACACAAGTGCAAAGTGGCACTCACTAAGCATTTTTGCCAACAAATTTCCCATCACTGATACCACCAGTTCTACTCCACCCGTGAGGAGTATAAATGTAGACAAACTCCAAGCAGATGCTGCTATTTTAGCTGTCATGTCATTTAACCCTGAAGAGCGGCTGAGGAATTTAGTCAGGACTGAAAACTCTCCTGCAATGAGGCAGATTGGGAAATTCATTTCCTATATACATAGACACACCCTTTTAACATTTCTGTTTGGATAACTCTATCTTAGTGTAAGAAGTATTTCTTTTTCATACTATTTTGAACAGCAATGCAAACTTTTAACATAGTTTTTTAAGCAGTTGTATACATACATATACACACACACACACACACACACACACTTCTTATGAATGATCACTTCGGTTATTTCCTGGAGTTGTCGGGCACTCAGATACTACAGTAGTGGAAGACAAATATCTAAACAGGTTTTCATAGGATATCATTAACCCATCAAACCTAATTTTTAAGTGAATGTTATCAATCTTTTAAAAGTGTCATACAAAGAAGTGGATGTACATAGAGATACTACAGTACTGTGTCATCTCAAAAAGAAGCTGTAAATTAGGGGTAGGCAACCTATGGCACACATGCCGAAGGCGGCACGCGAGCTCATTTTCAGTGGCACTCACACTGCCCGGATCCTGGCCACCGGTCCAGGGGGCTCTGCAGTTTAATTTAATTTTAAATGAAGTTTCTTAAACATTTTAAAAACCTTATTTGCTTTACATACAATAGTTTAGTTATATATTATAGACTTATAGAAAGACCTTCTAAAAACATTAAAATGTATTACTGGCATGCGAAACCTTAAATTAGAGTGAATAAATGAAGATTCGGCACACCACTTCTGAAAGGTTGCCGACCCCTGCTGTAAATAAATCTCCAGTGGCAGACTTCTATGGAAGGAAGTTTGGGTCACGGATCCTGGCACACTGGCAGGGAACTCCTCAACACTAGTTTACCAGGTTCCTGTGGCTGATCTCATAATATGTCCAATATAAAGTATTTAAGGACAACAGGAAGCCCTAACACAATCGGGAGCTTTTCTACAAACCACAACTTTTAGAATATGTAAGATACATATAAGCTGTTTAAAAAACACAGACAACCCAGACACCTGAAATAGTTGCATGAAGGGCAGTTTTTATGTGACATTGTTGAAACAGATATTATGCTATCCCTTGTTCACTTTAACTTAAAAATACTTTTAGCAAATAAATGCACAATTCAGAGGTTTCAGCGTAACTTTGTGTTCCTAGCTACTGTTAGCCCCGCCTTCCTCTTCCCCATCAATGAATCCTACACCATGCTACATCTTATCTCATTGTGGGAGGGACCATATAAACACATAATAGTAGACGGTCCCTGCCCCAAAGAGCGTGGTCTATATAGGACAGCTACAGGGTGGGGGAAAGGAATATACCACAGAAGCAAAATGATGATTTGTAAATGTTATGTTAGTGCCACTTTTTTTTTTTAAAAAGACATTTCATTTCTCTACTGTAGTTTTCAAAAACTACAGTAGAGTTGCATGGAGTGAGGCAGCTGAAGGCTGCACCCTATAATCCAGACGCTAACGGTCTAATAGAATGATTCAATGGGACACTGAAGTCTGTGCTGAGGATATACGTTACCCAATGAGAGAATGACTGGACTATATTGCTTCCTTGTTATTCACATACAGGACTGTCCCCCAAGAGTCTACAGGGTTTACTTCCTTTGATCTCCTTTACGGGAAAGAGGTGCAGGGACCCTTAGATTTAATACAAGGCCCTTGGAAGAGCAATATGGAAGAGCCTGTAGGGGAGTATGGCACTTGTTTTAAAGAGAATTTAAAGGCTATGATGGACACAATGCATCAGAACCTTGAAAGGCTGGTATGACAGGCATGTTGGAGAAAGGTCTTTTGAGGAAAGTGACTTGGTATTAGGTTTGAATCTAGTGAGGAAAAACAAAGTTCAAGATTGTTGGGAGGGACCTTTTGAGGTAATAGAGTGAAGGAGGTCACCTATAATGTAACGAAACCCCACAGCAGGGAGTTGTGCAAACAGTACCTGTCAATAGATTGAAAACTTACCACAAAAAAGAGACGGCGGTGAATATGATTTATTGTGCTGATGAGAGAACATTTACTGCCCCTTTAATGTATTTGGTCCTGGAGAGTGAGGAAGAGACTCCACTGGAGAGCACTGAAATTTGGGAGGGTTTGAGCCCAACCCAAAAGTAGGATATGTTGGCCTTCTTGAAATACCACAAGCAGGTATTTTCCAACCAGTCAGGTTTAACTAACAAAAGAATGCATTCCATTGAAACTACAACGTCCTGCCCTGTTCCTAGCAGACCACCCCATGCTGTGGGGAGGGATAGCTCAATGGTTTGAGCATTGGCCTGCTAAACCCAGGGTTGTGAGTTCAATCCTTGAGGGAGCCACTTAGGGATCTGGGGCAAAATCAGTACTTGGTCCTGCTAATAAAGGCAGGGGGCTGGACTTGATGACCTTCCAGTTCTAATGAGATAGGTAGTTCTCCATATATATTATTTTTTAAAGATAAATTCAGGAGAAAGTGGAGAGCACGCGCATGGGAGCAATCACTAAATCAAAAAGCCCGTGGGCATCTCCTACTGTGATGGTACTTAAAAGGAATAAACCCCTGAGATTTTGCATGGATTTTAGAAGGGTAAATGACATCATCCAACCTAATCCTTACCCTACACCCCAGATAGAGGACCTTCTGGATCTACTGGGCAGTGCAAAATTCATAAATACTCTGGATTTGACTCATGGATACTGGCAAATTCCCTTAGATGCTGATGTCCAGGAAAAGTCAGCTTTCATAGTGGAATGTGGCCTGAGCTTAAGTTTATGCCTTTTGGATCAATTAAGCCTCTGAAAGGTAGCCCCCACATTTTCAATGAGGTCCTGCAGGGCTTACACACCTCTATCAAGGCCTATGTAGACAACTTTGCTGTTTTTAGTGACTCCGAAAAACCTAGATTACCTGAACCTTGTGGGAATCGTATTGCAGGGGCCTAGAGAAGCCAGCCTCACTATCAAGGTGTTAAAATGCAAGATGGGGACCACAGAAGTATCTTAGCTAGGACACAGGGTGGGCAGTAGGTTTGTTCGCCCTGACCCTTTAAAAGTAGAAGCCATTCGGAATTGGCCTGTCCCACAAACCGAGAAGCGGGTCCAATCCTTTTTCAGTCTTGCCAATTAACACCAGAGGATTGTAAAGGAGTTCAGTGACATTGTGGCCTCTATAAACAGACCTTATGAAAAAGGGGAAGCCAGACCAGGTGAATATGGACTGGTGCCCAAGAGAAAAAGCCTCTTTATGTCCTTGAAGCCTGCCTAAAGAGTTAGTTTTAGTCAGCTCTGATTTCTGCAAATCCTGTGTGCTGTGCACTGATGCTTCTAACACTGGGTTAGGTGCAGTGCTAACACAGATGAGGATGTGGGACAAGCAGCACTCTATTGCCTTTTAAGTAAAAAAGTGACCTCCACTGAACAGAACTATGCTGACATAGAGAAGGAATGTTATGTCATTGTTTGGACTATTACGCAACTTAAACCTCATCTGTATAACAGAAAATTTAAATGCTATCGGCCCACTCCCCGCTAACATAGCTGTGCCAAGCCAGAGGGACCAATTCAAAACTATTACACTAGAGCCTAGGTCTACAGGAGTAGGACATGGAAACAGTCCATATCAAGGTAAAAAAAATATAAAATGCAGTGGCAGATGCCTTGTCAGGAATAGGGAGACCCTGAGGCATATTCAGGAGCACCAGTGACATCCCTTTTTACACCATTTTTGCATTGGGGGTGTGATGCCAGAGGTCCCCATGCTTCAACTGAATACTGACAAATGCATAGCTGAAATCAGTCTGGCTCACCCGTGTGTTATTGTTAAAATAGGTATTAGAATTATATATTGACTTTATGGAATGCCTGTAAGTTGCTGCATGCATTAATCTCACTTATAACATCTGTATCCCATAGTAGAAGGTAAAATTTGAGTGTTTGCATTGTAAGACACGCCATGTAAATCACAGAACAGGAGAGAGACATTAACTAGCATCAAGTGCTGATCTCCAAAAGAAGGTGTCACATCCTGGCCAACAAGGAAGGCCCATCAACACCAGACAGATGAGAGTGGAACACTAAAAAGAGGACTAAAGACTGTTGTTTACTCTTCCTACCCCCATGAAGAAGAGTCTTGCAAATTAATTCCTTCCATAAGCTGAGTTTTTAGCTCACAGCGGAAGGGGGGCGGGGGGGGGAGAGAGAGAGAATAGCAAGGAGGAACTGTATCTTTATGCTGCTTTGACTATAAGGAACAAGGATTACTAGGCATAAGCAAAAGATCCCCAGCATTTAGCCTGGGTTAGCCCTAAAGGATATATAGAGCTTGCTTGTTATAGAAGCTTCTATTACGTTTTGAAATTTAAGACTGGAGCTCTTCTTCAGCTTAACCTATTGTTATTCAATAACAGAAATTTGATCCTTTATTGGTAATGCTATTTAAATAAAGTGAGGGCTTTGAAGGGCCACAGGATTAGAGCAGTTCACATGCATATTCCTCTTTCTGGTTTAATTTTTTTTTTAATCATTTAAAATGTGAGCCATTGCATTATGTTAAAAGTAGATGGATGCTTTAGGGGTTAACTACTGAGGCCATGTCTACACTAGCGAGCTTACAGCAACAAATGCAGCTGTAAGATGACTCGTGTAGCAACTCCACACTGAGGGGAGAAAGGTCTCCCATTGACATAATAAAATTACCTCAATGAGCAGCGGTAACTATGTCAGCAGGAGACGCTCTCCCACTGCCATACTGCTGTGCACGCGAACACTTACGCGGATGAAACTTATATCGCTCAGAGGTGTTTTTTTCACACCCAAGTGACAAATTTTGCTGACATAAATGGTAGTGTATACGTGGCTTTAGGCCCCAAACCGGCAGATATTTAAATGGATGAGTATCTTAGTGGGACTACTTACATACACAGGTACTCAGAGTGGAGCAGTTTGCAAACCTGGGGAAAAGAACATGCCTAAGAAGAGCTGGAAGCTTGCCCCTTGGGTTAAAAGGGTGACCTCTGGTGGACAAACATATCCTCAGGTTTCAGAATTGCTCACTGTTGACTTTTTGTTTACCTATAGTTAATATTTTTATTATAATGTTTCCTCAAATGTTTCCATTACAAACCAATATAAACTGTCAGTTCAACAAATAAAATAATAAACACCAGTAATAATTATATCATTAAAATGATTAGAGTGGATATTTATAGCATATCATTTTCATATGAACAAGTCCTTTGTACGTGTCTTAACAACCATACTAAATACAGATGACTTTGAGCAAAACAGTAGTCTACTCCATCCAGTATAAGGGGAATAAATTAGATACTTAGCTCAATGCTGCGTTTTATGTGGAAACACAAAAGAGAAAAAAAATCACAGCTTGAAGAAAAAAAAGAGAGAGAGACAATTGCTGGAAAATGACTCACCACCCACAAGGCAAGAGCTGAAATTATACAGATTTTTATAATCCTGTAGAGTTGAAATGCAAGACCCAATACTTGGTGGCTGTTAAGCCGTCTTTAAGAAGGAATACAAGATTTTACACAAGTGGAAGTGGTAAATCCTGTGCAAAGCTAATTAAGACAATAAAGTTTTGCAGTCAATGTCAACAGACCCTTCTCACATCCCCATCAGGAGTTCACTCCCTTCCCCATACTCCGGACAAATTTTTTTTTTTAAGTCACAAGGTCATTAAATACAGCGACTGGCAGCTGCTTGCTTTCACACTCACGCTCTTGCTGCATTTGTTTATAAAGCAATGCAAAGTCCCCCCCCGGCCATGGGAAAGTGCGAGCGCCTATCCCCGAAGGCTGGAAAACCCAAGGCAGGAAACAAGGGAGAAAAGTTTCCCAACAACCTCCCCTGGTAACTGCCCGCTTCCTTCTCTCCCCGGGCGCTGCTGCAAACACCCCCTCACTCCCTCGCCAACATCCCTCCCACGGACCCCAGGTCTCTCACCTCTGCCAAATCGCTGCGAGCTCCCCGGGGGGGAGGGCTGGGGCAGGGTCTTCTTCTGAGCGCTCCCTGCCTCGCAGGGGGAGGGGAGAACGGGGATGCTGCTCCGCTCCGCTCCTCCCGGACCTGTTGCAGCAGCACGGAGCCCGGGCGCGCCCCCCGCCCCTGCCTCCAGCTGCTGCAGCCTGCGCGCACGTCGGGCAGCGGGAGGGAGGCGGCCGGGCGCTGGAACGCGCAGGGAGGCGCGCGCGCCACAAGGGGGGGGGGTAGGAGAGGGGGAGGGCGGTGGGGAGAGCCCAAGCCCCGCCCCCTGCACTCGGGGCACGCCCCCTTGAGCCGAGCGCGCGCAGGAATCCGCCCCCCGAGCCAGCCGCTGCCCGCCGAGCGTGTCCGGGAACCTCCCGATGCGCCGCGGCTGCAGCCACCTGAGCAGCTGCTGGGGGTGCCCAGCCCTGCGGTCCCTGCAGCGGGGAGGGTCCCGGGTCCCTGGCCAGGCCAGCGGGAGCTGCGTCCCCGCCCCCCCCGCGCCGAGCAGTGACCCAGGGCAGGCGCCTGAGAGCGAGGGAGGCACAATTAAATGGGGGGGGGTCCCCAGGTGCTGCGTGGTCCAGCCCATGGGGGCACTGGGGCATGGCATGGCCCAGGCGGTAGGATGCGGAGGATGGTGCTTGGTCCTTGGGGGAGGAGGTTACATGGCCAGGCCATGAGGGTGCTGTGTAGCCTTTGGGACACATGGTTGCTGGGGATGGATCAGAATCTTTGCAAGCCCAGGGCCCGTTCCTCACCCTTCCCTGAGTCAGCTCAAGGGTTGTTGCCACCAGGGTGACCTGCATGCCCAGTTACAGGTGGGTCTCGAGCCTCATCTTGGAAGTCATAGGCATGGGAACTAGGGGTGCCAGCTGCCAGCCCCCTGCGCCTGGGGCTTTGCTCTTGGCCTCAGCTGAGGGTGGTGGTGGTGGAAAGCAGGGATTTGGAGCAGTCAACTTTTTGAATTGCTCCGCTCCAGCTCTGGGCATAAAACCTACTGATCTGCACTCCAGCTCCGGGCTCTGCTCCAAAGCCCTGGTGGTAAGGCGGCTGGCTGGCTTCCAGCATCCCCACTGTTAAAAATGTTCCAGTGCCACATCTTGAAGTGCACTCAGTCACCTGGCCTCAGCATATTATTATTCGGATTACAGGAGTGCCTCGGAGCCCCAGTTATGGATTTGGGCCCCATTGTGCTAGGCACTATATAAACACAGAACAAAAATATGGTCCCTGCCCCAGAGAGCTTACTCCAGGAGGAAGACTGTGGTTGACAATATCACTCTTCTGGCACAGTGGAACTCTCTACAGTCAGGGTAAAGCTCATCTGTTCAGGAGACACTAGCCAAAAGGGCTAATTCAACCCTCGGATACATGAGCAGGGAAATCTCGAGTAGGAGTAGAGTGTTTATTTTACCTCTGTATTGGGCCCTGGTGCCACCACAGTTGGAATGTTATTCTGGTGTCCACAATTCAAGAAGGATGTTGATAATTCAAAGAAGAGCCATGAGAATGACTATTGGAAAACATGCCTTATAGTGATAGACCCAAGAAGCTCAATCTACATATCTTAACAAAGAGAAGGTTAAGGGATAACTTGAACAGTCTACAAGTACCAATACAAGGAACAAATATTTGATAATGGGCTCTTGAACCTAGCAGAGAAAGTTATAACAAGATTCAATGACTCGAAGTTGAAGCTGGACAAATTCAAATTGGAAATAAGGTGTAAATTTTTAACAGGGACAGTAATTAACCATTGGAACCATTTAGCAAAGGTTGTGGTAAATTCTCCATCACTGGCAATTTTTGAATCAAGATTATATTCCGCCCCCCTCTACAGATATACTCTAGTTCAAAAGAATTGTTTTGGAGGAGTTCTCTGGCTTGTGTTTTACCGGAGGTCAGACTATCACAATGGTCCCTTCGGGCCTTGAAATCTATGAATCTGTTCAAAGCTGGAATGAAAGAGTTTTAGCTCCCTTTCACTGTTTTTCTTTTAGAGACAGTATCACCAACATCATTTTCAATGTCCATAATATAAAATAGTTTTGTATTAGACTGGCAGATTGCCACTACAATAGTGTCAAATATTCATAATGACATACAAAGATATTGTACATTAATGTGTTTTCCCCCACTCCCCATTTGTTTCAGATATTTTGCATGATTATTTTTAGGAAAATGGGTCAAACTCAATTGGATGTGAATTTTTTTTCGATGTTCTCAATATGAAAATACAGATTTATTGCTCATTGTGGGTCTGTCAGATTCATGTATATACCTCTGTGAAATTCATGGGGCAAAATGTGAAATCTGAATAGTTCTGTTGACACCTATTTCAGTATTTCTAGCCTCATTCTAATTTTACATTGGAATTTGCTGAACATTTAAGTAGGCTCCAAAATCACTTTGTCACCCATAAAACCATCACTTTGCAACACAGCCCTGGAAAATAATTCATGCTACAAAAATGCTTCAGATACCATGTGATGATATTTTACACATCATTGTATTGCCTCTCAGCACAGTACCCCAGATCCTCCAAGGTATTTTGGCTCTAACTTTGCTTTCATGTTATGCCATCCTTACAGCCAGTCACACACAGTTATCTCATGGGGAAGGGGCTTCCATGGGATCAGATGGCGAGAGCTTATGATGCTTTAATTCTCATCTCCACGCTAAATAGCTTTGAGGTTCCACAGCTTCCACCCTTACCATGCTATGCAAAAGATGGGGTGATGGATACATCTCTTTGTGAACATTTAGTCCTGTAAATTGGATTTCAAATCTTTCTCCTTAGGTAGCAAGACTCAGCACATCTGTGATGCTGTCGACATTGTCATGTATGATGAATAATTTTACGTTATGTGAAGTATGAATTATTAATTAAATCCACCTGTTAAGTCCATAGGTTGAAACTCACACAGGTACGGAGGACCCATGCAAGGCCCTCAGCACTACTGGAATCTCACATTGCCCCTCTGTGATTGCCTTTCTGCAAAGTGATGCCTCTGACCCCCAGCATGCCATAAAGGGGAGTTCCAGGAGGGCCTGAAATAGGCTGGCACAGAACGGGAGACTGTGGAAGGGGCTATGCTGCATGAATACATGCTGCCACCCAAAAAATTTAGGGAACACACATATGCCTTTAGGGCCTGATCCAAAACACATTGAAGTCAATAGATAGATTCCTATTGATCTTTGTAGGCTTTGGGTCAGACCCTTACTGTAGCCCCATGCCCCATCTGTAGGTTGAGGAGGATGCGTTGTGCATCTCCACCAATCTCCACAAAAGGATGAGGCTGAATGTCTCCCCAAGGAATAGCTTAACACAGTGGAAGCACACGGAGGGATTCCAGTCATCACAAAAAGAGGCAAAAACTCCAAGTAGTTTGCTATTGTAAATTCTCCAAGGAACCCGCCGCCTGCATGCCACACAGGTACACTGAGGGGTAGATTAACTTAAATGTTGAGTTAGGAATGCTTCGCTCTTTGCCGGAGAAGGCCTGAAGCGAGGAACACAAAAAACACACAGGAAAGGAAAGAAGACTAGAAACAAAGGAGATGAGACACTACAGTTAATGACAGTTAAAATAACACACAGCTTCAATTTTTATGTTAACGGATGGTCTGTTTTTTGTATTGTGGCTAAAGAACTTCACTGATTTGGCAATTCATTTTCCCAAAAAAGTATGTGAAGAGGGAGATGTGGAGACTGATTTATTGCCCTGTGGGGGTGCAACCAGTACACCTCTTCCCCGATATAACGCGACCCGATATAACATAAATTTGGATATAACGCGGTAAAGCAGCGCTCCGGGGGGGGCGGGGCTGTGCACTCTGGCAGATCAAAGCAAGTTCGATATAACCGGTTTCACCTATAATGCGTTAAGATTTTTTGGCTCCCGAGGACAGAGTTATATAGGGTAGAGGTGTACTTGAATTATAGGTCCCTAACACAAGCCTCATTCCTGGTGGTGTTGAAATCATTGGGAGGTTAGCTACTGGCTTTGCTAAGAGCAGGTTGCCAAGTTCAATGTGGAACAATTTCATAAAATAAGAATGTTTGAAAGGTTTCATAATGTATTTCTCTGGACATACCTGGCAAAGGGATGGGGGTGAATAAAGTGTATTTGCAGAAATGTGAGAGGAGGCCACCTGGTGCTCAGGGACATCTTCTGTAATCTTATCACAAACCCAGAATAAACTAACCTTGGTGAAAAGAGTATTAAGCTTGTGTTTTCCAAAGAGACAGTGAGTGTGTCTAGGTGAGACCTCTGAAAGAGCACTATAAACCCTATGTTCATAAGAAATACGTTTTAATCAACAGTGTTGAGATCTTGTTGCAAATGTCAAGAGAAAGCTGGGAATAGGGTAAGATAAAAACTTGGAGTTAGTCACAGCCAGAAAATAGTCAAAGAGCTACATGACAGAGCTTCCAGTCTCTCTCTAGCTGGTTTACAGCAGAAAACAGCCAGTCACCAATGAATCAACTGTGTCAATGTGGGGTTGTATATATGAAGATGTGGATACCTTCTTGTAACAAAAGAAAGCTACCTTGAATTCAGAAAAAATACTGGATGGATACTGAATTTCTGAAGAATCCAGTAGCAGCCTGTAGGACTCTCAGTGTTAAAAGTAGAATGTAGTATGTCTTATCTACAGACTCCAGAATATTGTCTTGAATTATTTGTGAAAGAACATTAGTTAAGTGCGTTGTAAGGTGTTTTAAGGTAGTAATATCAGGCTTGCAATAACATTTCTGGGAAGTCTAAGACTATTTAGCCTGAATTTCAAGAGACTGTTTTTGCCCTTACCTTGAGGAATAGTCATTTTCACCAGATTTATGCAGAGCTCTGGGATTTGTTTTCCCTCAACTTGTGCTTAATTTTAAGTCAATTGAAGTCAGTTGGACGTGCTTAAATGCACTGCTGAACAGGGATCAGAATTAGGAAGCTATAAAAGGGCCTTCTCCCAGATCTGATAGTTTTGTACCTAGACTCTCTGTTTAGATACTTGGCTTTTCGGCAGCATACACACTAGTGACAAGTGTGCTCTTTAATTGCTAGTAATATGTCCCTTCATTATGTAGCTACCTAGGCTATAAGAAGGAGGCAATATTTCAGTGAGTTATTACCTAGCTTCAGGAATAATGTGTGCATTTACAAATTAGCGCTACAAATACTACACTAGAGACTTAAGCATCCAAGTATCATGTAAATAAACACTTGCAAATTAATCTGGAAGTTCTCGGACACAAATGGGGAAAATATTATGTAATGTTATCAAAGGTAAGGCAGACATGATTTTTTTTAATCCCCACTCTAAAACAATATAGCTGCATGAGAGCTGTAAAAATTTCCCATTATTTCAGATCACTGTATCCAAAAGTGAATGAAAATATTTTTATTTTGGAGTATGTTTTGCTTTTATATTGCAGGCCTCCTTGAAAAAACAACAAAAAATATATATACTGGCACGATCAATTGAGATGTCTGTGCACGTACACACACCCCGTGTGCCACATCCTGAAAATGGATCTGCTCAGGATTCAGTTTCCACACTTTTTCTGTTATCTCACATGGCCTTTTGTAAAACCTCTCAATTTTCAGTACAGGACAAGCCAGTTCTTAATTGTTTTCATAAAACAACTTCATGATAGGAGAAATCCACCTTTGGTCATGTGCTCCCCCACAAAACCCCGCTCAGTTCTTCAATGTCACCTTCAGCAGGAGAAACAATAGGCTTGTGCCTTTTATACATCATTAAAAAGGCTTAAAGTGTTATAATTTAAAAAACAAAAGGGGTGGGTTTTGCTTACTTGATATAGCCTTAAAAATCAGAAATAGGGCCTGATTATGGCATGGGGCACTATAAGCGAGTGCTCAGGGTCCCAGCTTTTGGACTCCTGTGATTATATCAAAATGTAATTTCTCCTGTTAAAAACAAAAAGTTGCTAGCCATCTTGGCTGTGGAAAAATACTTGAAAGCGTGACCTGAGTGTAATCCATGCAATGATGTCTGCCCAAGTCTGCAGACACCTAAAACAATAGCTCTAAACTGCCTTATGCTCCTCACAGGCATGTAAAGTGCAAGACACAATGTTCAGGGAAGATGAGAAGTCTGTCATCTCCACAGCTGAGGATTGTGTGTGTGGTGGGAAGAGAGTGCAGCAGGCCCGATGTCCACCTAAGCAGATACATTCACTGTTGGGGTGAGTACTGGGGATCCCACTGCTGTCCTTAGGGGAAAAGGGATCCAGGCTACTGCCTTTGATGCTCATGAGGGGAAGGAAGCCCCGTTGCCACTTTTGGCGAGGAGGAGGATGCCTCAAGTCACTGCCTCTCTGGGCAGGAGAGTCGGGTTGCCACTGTCAACCCAAGTAGGGTTGGAGCTATGAAGCTGGTGTGGCACCACCAGAGGCCCTGTATTGTGGCATGCCTACAGCCCCAAAATGCCTTAATCTAACCCTGCCTGGAAGGCTAGTTGGCAGTTACAAACGCTCAAGTTTATCATGCGTATCATGATAGTTGGAGTTTTTCCTAGCGCTCAGACTACTGGAATAATCAGGTTAGTCCCTGATAAACTCAGCTTCCTTTCTAAATAAGTTTCTAGCCCTCCTGGCTATGAAGAAAAAGATTAAAAATGTGAACCCCAAACCCTCTGATACCAGAAGACAAATAAAAAGAACCAAGATTTATTATTTCTTTAATCTCATGATTTTCAAGGCAGTCTTATGATTTTGAGCAGATGGGAGCTCATGATTTTCAAATACTTGAGCTTGAATATATTGAAATTATGACAACAAAAGAGAGAAGAGAGATAAAGCCGAATAACTGAGTAGGGAAGGGATTTTTACTCAGACTACATAAAGCTGCATTTTTTTCCTCAAGCGTGTTAATTCAACTGCCTGATTAACACTTGGCAGAAATAATATGTTTGTTATTACTATAACACCCCTCTCCCTTCAGTTAAGAGGAGAGCTCACAATACGCATCTCATGAAACCCCCAAGAAGTCCTCCAGCAAAACCAGGTAAGAACAGACTTGACACTCCAGATAGTTCTAAGTAAAAAAAAACAACAACAAAAAACAAAAAAACCCTTTTAGACTGTCTTTATAAACATAGAGAAGCAAAAAAATGGTACCAACTCAATATTTTGCAAGCCACCTTTAATTCCCAACTTAAGTCTTGTATTAAATGTGTGGGTTGTTTTTTTTAAATAAACACATGGGAGGGAAAAACACCAGAAAATGCCCAGGTTCCTTTATAGGGACTTTTAACGGAGTTCATGTCTGTTCATTCTGTCTGCTGTACATTTCAGCCTATATCACTTTCCTGTTCATGTTCTGTGGTTCAGTTCTTGATTGCTCATGTACATAGCAGGATAAGTGTCTCTCTTTTTGGTGTGGTCACACACCATATGGGAAGATAGGATGCAAACAATAAATGAAGTGGTAGTTGAATATAGACCCCCAGAGAGAGCCCTGTAAACATGGTGAGGGCTGGAGAAGACTTGGCCTTGAGGTGGATTTTTGATGTGGACTTTTATTACCCTTGAAGGGATGGAGTTTTGGTTTAACTGGAGGGCCAGCCAATGAGAGAGGAAGACTACCGACCAGAGGAGAAACTGAGGCACCGCCACATCATGACAGCAAGAAGCGGTTTCGTAGCCTGCTTCTTGTGGTCTCTGCTTTTCTAGTCTGACCTTCAAGTTCTTTCAATTAGTTTATCAACAATTTCATTGATGATATCCTGTTCAAGCATGATTTAGTGGCTATCTGTTCAAAGACTACATTAATGTCTCTTTGGCTGGATGAGTGCTACAAAATTTTGAGGGCATACGAGGTTATATTGTGTTGCTATTTTTCTTCCGTTTCTCATCTTGTCTTCTGTTTTTATAGTTTTCTTTATACAGTGTCAGTTTCAAGAGTTGCAGATGGCAGTAGTATTCCTGCCAGTTTCAAGTGCAGAATTGCAGAATTGAATATGTGCATGCTCATCTGAGAAAAGTTAGGTGTCTTTCCCCATGAGGAATTTCATCCCTCCTTTCCAGCAAAGAAGCAGCACCACTTAGGAAAGCAATATTCCCTGTGCTGGAGAGACACTGACAACTAACAAATCCCTCTCCTATCTATCGCATAACTCAGCTGGCAATGCTGGAATTAATCCTTAAGCTGAACCTACTGTTCCTTTATGGTTGATAGCCTTTTACCACCAGTTATACGGGATAGTTAGGCATGGCACTTCACAGAAAAGGGCATTATAAATAGTAGCTAGAAGTGGAAAAGATCTATTGCTGCTATTGAGAAAGGATGGTCTTGTAATAAAGAACTGGACTGGGACTCAGAAGATCTGGGTTTTGTTCCTAGCTGTCACTCTCTCTTTGTGCCTCAATTCCCAATCTTCTGCTTGTATGTTCTAACTCTTTCTGCCACGCTTGGTCTGTCTCACCTATTTAGAATGTAAGCGCCTGAGGTTAGGAGCTGTCCAGGGCCGCCCAGAGGATTCCGGGGGCCCGGGGTCTTCGGCAGCGGGGGGCCCTTCCGTTCCGGGACCCGCCGCCGAAGTGCCCCGAATTACCGCCGAAGCGGGACCCGCCGCCGAAGTGCAGCCCAGTCTTCGGCGGTAATTCTGCGGCGGGGGGCCCCTGCCGCGGGTCTTCGGGGCACTTGGGCGGTGGGTCCCAGAACGGAAGGGCCCCCCGCCGCCGAATTACCACCGAAGACCGGGCTGCACTTCGGCGGCGGGTCCCACTCCAGGGGCCCTGAAGACCCACGGCGGGGGCCCCCCACCGCCGAATTACCGCCGAAGACCGGGCTGCACTTCGGCGGCGGGTCCCCGCTCCAGGGGCCCCGAAAAACTCTGGTTGGGGCCCCTGTGGGGCTCAGGGCCTGGGGCAAATTGCCCCTCTTGCCCCCCCCCTCTGGGCGGCCCTGGAGCTGTCTCTTATTATGAACTCAGAGCTGTGGGCCAATGATTTTGGCTAGGGTCTCTAGCTGCTAATGTAATGCAAATAATAAGCAGTATTTGTTCATCAAATCTATCCCACCTTTCCATCCTCATCATGCAGGATATAGTCCCCAGACAGAGGACATATCAGTAATTAAACTGGTACACCATTCTGTCTGAGTTTCCTTTTGTCCTTATAGTCTCTCAGGAGAAAAATATTTCTTTAGCAGAACTCGTTTCCTAGCAACACGGGAACTATTTTATTGGCAGCTATAAAACAGGTAGGAGTATATCACAGAGCTTGTAAATTGCTTGCATTAAATTGCTAGAAAATAAACTAATACTTTATTAACCATAATTTGTGCCCAATAGTTTCTTGGGGACTTTAAATACTAAATTCAGACTCATTTGAGTTGGAAACTAAAGACAAACTCATACCTAATTTTTTTGTCCACTAGCGCCCAAAGGTATTTTTGTACAACATTATTAAATATCGGTTTCCTCCTGTTTGTTTCACACTCACATACAGAGTGCTAAGGGATTACTGGGAGCACATACTTATTACAAAAAGATTTTACTTTGACCAAACTCATATTAAATATACACATTTTGGCCCCAAATTTTAAATCTCAGTTACAGTTGGGGAAGGGAGTGGGAAAGGATGGCTGTCCCCCAGATTCTGATGAACTGCTTTGTCTTTTAATTCCCACTGCTCTATCAGGGAAACTGTAAACTGTCCGTAAACTGGTGATCATGGGCTGTGCCTAGCACACCGGAATTGTCATATCAGTTCAGGCCAGTGGTTTGTCTAGTTCTGTCTCCAACATTGGCCAGTACCAGCTGCTTCTGAGGAAGGTCCAAGAAACCCTTAAGTAATCTTCCCCCAGGGAAAGCTTTTTCCTGACCCCCATTAATAAGGGGTTGGTTTATGCCCTGAAGCACACTTTGCTACAGCAAATATTGAACCCAACTGACCTCATCCGTGCCCTTAGGCCAACAGTCCGCAATACAAATTTGAGGGGAAAGGGGTGCTCGGTTAATATTCAAAGTCAAAGAGGGCAGCTTCTATAGCAGAGACATATCCTTGTTAACAAGAGTGAGGCCCATCTAACCATCTGTTATATTTGGACCTTCCATACCAAAAAAATATTGCTCATGTGGCAAAGAATTTGCACCTGCAGAGGCTGCACAGTGTGCTATAGAAATCCAGAATTATGGTTTGAAAACTAGGCACTGGTGAGCACTCATAAAAAAAATGAATTAGATGGCTATGCTAGTCCTTGAGGAGATTTATTTGTAAAGCTCAATCAGCAGTCATTCCTTCTGGAACCTCACCTTTACTACTTGCAATTATTTTGACATACTTGAGCTTTTTTTTTTTAAATCCATAAAAATAATCTTACCCACAATTTGCATGTATTTTTAGGGTGGTGTAACTGTTTGCAGAGAAATTATTAATGGCATCCTGATCATAGAATGCAGGAGTAACTACTTGTTGTAAAAGCTGAAGCAGCAGTTGTCTCCCCGAAGAGAAGAAAAAGGAAAACAAGAATTCCAGAACATCTGAAACTGCAACCAGAGGTTCACTAGAGTTCAATACCCCCTTGCCTTTATGTCATGCTCACAAAGACCCTCACCAGAAGTGCTGCAAACTTTTTCTTTGGGTGAATGCTAGCGGGAAAGTCCCAAAAGACAGGTATGCTGTCATTTTCCAGGCTGTCCACCAAATGAAGGCTTAGGATGAATAAATACTTGTGTATGTTTTCAAAATATGTGTCCTGCGGTCTCCTAAGTGTTAACTAAACGTACAAGTTTGCTGATGCTGGTACTGAATAGTTCTCAGGGAGAGGTCATAGTTACCAGATTTAAAAGGAAAATGTGACCAGTCTGAGAAGTTGGAGCTCTGGGGCCAGCTGGAGAGTTGCATTGCAGCCTAGGGAATGCCAGAGTTTTTAATATCGATCCCTTGACTCATAAAGCCTAAATCTAAGTGTTAACTAAGAAGTCAGATCCCATGGAGACCCCTATCCCTTCCCAAACAACCTTCCCACCCCCACTTACTGGCTGTTGTCTTCTATGGGAGAGTCCCAGCAATTGCCCCTCCCTGCAGGCAGAGTAGTCCTATCTCCTTTCTGGGCATCTTCAGAAGGATTCTCCTACTTTCTCTCTCCATTGAGGGATGGGGGATTGGCACATCGCTCTCCTCTCTCTCTTGCAGGGGCATCTGGAGACTTATCTCTTGTTGGTCTCTGTCTTTGGAGGTGCAGGGGTGTGTGGTTTCCTGCCTTCCTTCGGGTCCCCTTGTTTGTCCCTATCCTGCAATAATCCCATGTGCTCCCTGCCCATTCTGCAAAGTCCCACCCCCACAAAAATGTATTCATCCTTCCACTCCCCCATTATTGCAGTGTATTTCATGCAATAACAAGCCCCTAAAAGGTCAGGGTCCTGAGCAGAGATGATGCCCTGCAACCAAATTCCCTACCATAGCTGTTGTTCTCTTGCTTGAACAATCAACCTACTAAGGACCTTACCCACCCATAGGATGCATAAAAAATATAAAGAATATAAAAAAAAAAAGCTGGCAGGCAAAGCATCTCTCTCTCTCTCTATATATATATATAGATATCTCATCCAAGGACATTGGCCAGGACTCTTTTTTGGTATAAAGCCAGGACTGATTTAGGGAAACCAAGACTGCTGGCGACTCAGCAAAGAAGCAATCATTTACAGAATTTGCATTACTCAAGCCAGTGGGAAATTCAAGCTCTTTTTTTAATATCAGAAGCTGCCAAAACAGATCTCAGTTCTACACCCATCAGGTCAGAGCCTTAGCTGGTGTAAATTAGTGCAGTGTAAATAACATCAATTTAGATTATATCAATTTAGACCACCTGAGGCTCTGGCCCAGTTAGTTGAATGGGTGCAGTATCAAGTCAATAGAAAGTAATATTCAGAATGAGATCATTGCATCATCATCTCAGTAAACATTGCTCCAATATTTATATTTGGTTGTGGGAATGTTGTCTTAATTTCACTGGAATCACTGCTTATTTACACTGGTATAAGTGAGAGGACAGGCAGGTGAACAGTATTTCTTCTTCTTGATTAGTCTCAGATCAGATGCCACAGTTTCCTCTGAGTCATTTTCCCCTGATGCAGGGGACAGGCTTCCCAAAACAGAACTGAGCTGCTTCAGCAAATGAGGGGAAAGAACCCTCATACAAAACACTAATCAGAGGTGTGCTGCCACCACATACCTATGTCTGAGCTTTGAAAGGCAGAGTGCCACAATCATTTCTTAGTTTTGGATGTGCTCCAGAAAGCAAAAGTGACCACAAAACTCTGTCAGGGTCAGACTCAGTGCAGCTATCAGGGGGTTATAACGGTAGCCAATGAGCATTCATCTTGGGCCTCCAGTGAGAAAAGAACCACAAAAGGGTGCTGGCACCCCCAGGCTTATGGAAGTTCCACTCCCAGAAATTGTGGGACAAGTTAGAGAGATCTGCCACTTCCTTCATCTTGGATTAAAGTCATGAAATCTTAGGGCTGGACATCAGGGACCAGGGATTTATTTAAGGTCAGGCACACATCATCAATAATCACCTTTGAAAGTGCTGGTTTAAAACGGTGCACAATATAACTTAATACAATATAAGGGAAGTGTTTCCATAATAACCCTAGCCCAGAGGCAATTAAATAAGTCACTCAAGGAATCTGACTGCACCTTTTGCACTTAGGCCCATACATGCAATTATTCTGTGCCCAAAGCTGTGATGATGACAGAAAATCACATGCTGATAAATGCAACGTGCTTGGTATATTTTATACGTGAAGGGACTCCGGTGGACACAAATCCCTCTCTAGAGCCTGGGAACACAGACAATTGAATGAGCCAGAGAAGAATCTGACCATTTCCTTTGCAATGAGGGCCAAATATGCAATGACTTTGTGAATTATATAAGAAAAAAAATTGTTTAAGTCTGCAGCCAGCCAACATATCTAACTTTTCTAAGAGCACATGGGCAGGCTCTTAGACTGTATAAAAAGCTTTTTTATACACTCTAAAATTCATTGATCCAGTTTTCTTCTTACCTCTCCCTACATACACTGCTGCATCTTCTTGAAAGATTTAAAATCCTACTGGCCTAAATTCTGCAAACCCTCCTGCTGATTATGGAATAGAAACAATCCCAGGCGACCAATCACAGCTAATCAAAACACTTAAGATTTTGAATAGAGATTACTGAATACTCTCTCAGTGAACTGTTCACAGTTAGCTCCTACAACTTAAAAAGACCCCACTGGGTAGATATGAATAATGAGGAAATATGAGGAGCTCACAATCCGCTCAGACATTCCATGAGCAAAAAAAGATGCTGAATTCATCAAGAAAATTATTTACTCTGCTGTAATAGTGAAAAACATTTATAGGGCCTTCTTTTTGTGACCACATCTGCATCTGCAATTTGCCTAATTGCTCACAAACTGCACAATTTGCTCACATAAATGCCCCAAAGTGTGGTAACTTCATGACACAAAATTTGTATACACAAAAAGGAGGCCCTTTATAAATTTACTATAAAATATATGTGCCATTATTACCATAATGTTCAGTGACAGTAATAAACCTTTTAATCATATTTTTGCTTAATCCTAAACCTCATACCACTTCAATAGCTTTGTTGGAATATTGTTTTGGTTTGTTTAGTGATTAATAAGACTGCAGAAGAAAAATGGCTTCCTGCTTTCCTTTTTGGTCAAAAATGGAATCCCACAGAAATGAAAATCTTTGATGTAATGGAAAGTTTTTGCCATTTAAATCAACTGATAAAATATTCTGTTTTTCTTCTCTTGAACTTTGCCCATATGAACTGTCAGGCTTCCTATCTTTTCTGTTAGAGATTAGTGTACAATTTCTTATTTCCTGTATTCAGTTGCTTTATTTTGTAACTCCTGTTGCACACTACTTCATCTTCCCTTGTATTTTCCTGCAGAATGGGAGCTGCGGGCAGCCGTGCCTGCAGACAGTCAATGTAAACAAACTGTCTCTTGTACCACCAGTGGATTACCCTGACAGTAACTTTTTTGCGAGGATAGCTCAGTGGTTAGAGCATTGGCCTGCTAAACCCAGGGTTGTGAGTTCAATCCTTGAGGGGGCCACTTAGGGATATGGGGCAAAATCAGTACTTGGTCTTGCTAGTGAAGGCAGGGGGCTGGACTCAGTGACCTTTCAGGGTCCCTTCCAGTTCTGTGAGATAGGTATCTCTCTCTCTCTCTATATATATATATATAATTTTATTTAAACCAGTAGAATACTGTAAATGGGAATATGGTATGTGAGTATTTGCACCTATGTACTTAATTTAATGCGTAGTTGATAATGGAGAGACAAGGTGGGTGAGGTAATATCTTTTATTGGCCCAGCTTCTGTTTGTGAGAGAGACACCTTTCGAGCTATACAGAGCATCAAGCTCAGTACTGCCATTGAGCCCACCTAGACTAGAATTTAAAGTTGTGTTGTTAGAATGTTAGCTAACTTTCTAAATAACATGCTTGAAAAGTCTAGCGTAGACAGGGCAGTGTAGCCTTTAACATGTGCTAAGCTGGCTGAGTTAAAGCCTTGGCGCTCCCATAGGCTTTACGTGTCCAGCTCAGCATGTGGGAAAGGCAGCGTGCCTTTTCACGTGTGTTAGCCGACATGTTCTAACAACACACCTACAGATCCCAGTCTAGACAAGGCCTTAGGACAGTGGTGAGCAACCTGCAGCCCACGGGCCACACGCAGCCCGTCAGGGTAATCCGCTGGTGGCTTGTTTACACTGACCGTCCGCAGGTACAGCCGCTCGCAGCTCCCAGTGGCTGCGGTTCGCCATTCCCGGCCAATGGGAGCGGCGGGCGGCCGTGCCTATTGACAGGCAATGTAAACAAACGGTCTTGCGTCCCACCAGTGGATTACCGTGACGGGTCACAGGTCGCCCACCACTGCCTTATGGGCTACCTGAAGTATCTGGAGTGAATCCGTATGGGAATAAGCTGTTCCTATATATGGCACCTTTATACTGGTATAACTGCAGTCACACAGCAGGATTATACCATTTTAATTATCCCGGGATAGTTAATGTTGTACAATGTTTGTTTTTAGAGAACCCCCAAGTCTTTTTCTGTTAGTGTAAACTGCTGTAATCCAAAGTACCACTGGGTGGAAGTAGTGCTTGCTTTCCTGCACAAACAATGAAAATACCATCATGTGCATGACCTTTGGTAAACTCATTTTATTTTGAGAGAGGCTTCTGCCAGGCAGATTTCATCACACGCTCTGCTTTCATCAAGGATTGATCTCTGGGAACAAAGCATTTCCAGAGCCGTGTGGCACTAGGAGGCTCTGCACATGGAGCGATTGAGGGCAGTCCTTGGCCCTCAAGACAAGAATTCTGTTTGCAAGCGCTCTGGCAACTGAGCTGAATGTAATTAGAGTTGATTCCCATCGGTATCCTTTGTAGTGAAATGCCAAAAGAAACATTCTATGTTCTTTGTTTTAAATCTGTCTATTAGGTATTGAGCTAAATTCTAGCACTGAGCTGAATGTTTTAAATTACCACTGGAACAGAGACAGTGAGGTGTCTGGCTATGAGAAAAGAGTGCGTGTAGGAGAAATATTTTCTTTAGCTGGTATGCCATTCACATTTTCCAGTGCCACTGTGGTAAATGGCTTCATGTTCCCTCCTGAGAATTAGCACTGGTCTAATAACCCATTCGGGGGTTCAAGTATTATATTTCACTACACTCCTGGTGTATGTAAAACTGCTTTATACTTGTCTGTGCTTACTTGAATTACTGTTGCATTGTTTGTTTACTCAGTTATGTTAAGTCCTTCTGGAGTTCTCATGAGATAATTTGGGCTGTGTTTTTCAAAATCAGCACCTACAGGACACACCCAAGTTAGGCTTCATCTGCAGTTGGAGCTGGGAGTGTGATTCCCGGCTTGATTAGCCATATTCATGCCTGCTCTCATCAAGCTGGTGCACTAAATATAGGAGTGTGGCAGCTGTAGCACGGGCAGTGGTGGCACAGGTTAGCCGCCCAGATTATGTATCAACAGAGTCCAGGTGAGTTTGTATTTGGTGCAGCTAGCCAGTGCTCTGGTTCACTACTAGCCTTGCTACCATGGCTACACATCTGTTTTTAGCATGCTTACTGAATGCCAGCTAGTGCAAGTATGTCTACGTGAGCTGGGAATCACACCCCTAGCTCCGAATGTAGATGTAGCATTAGCCTGTAAACTCTTCAGGGAAGAGAGTGTCCCTTATTGTGTGTTTGTATACAGTGCTTAGCACAAACCCACTCCCTGATTTGATGGTCTTTAAGCACTACCACAATACAAATATTTAATAATGATGCATTTGTATAGCCGAGTATGCAAATGAGGGAATCACACACATACAAATGGCCATTTTGTGCTTTTCAATGTCCATTTGGTTTGCCCATTTGCCTGTTGGCACGACCACACCCAGTTTGAAATTGCAACACTTATATGGTGCTGTACATTTCTATGGGACATCCAGACACATTAGGTACATCCTTTTAGCTCCTGACAAACTGACAGTGCAGCTCTTGGTGTCACAAAGTTTGCAGTGAGTATGTGTGACGGAGTATGTGGCCTGGGGAGGCCACTCAATTAGGGTGTACTGCAAAGAATGAGGCAAACAATCCCCAAAGCTGGTGGATATTCCAATACTTAGATTTACCAAACCAGCACAAAACAGCTTCTATAATACCTCACTGGTCACCCAGAAGCCAGCAACACAGTTCCCTTAAATAATGACAGGTTTCAGAGTAGCAGCCGTGTTAGTCTGTATCCGCAAAAAGAACAGGAGTACTTGTGGCACCTTAAAGACTAACAAATTTATTTCAGCATGAGCTTTCGTGAGCTACAGCTCACTTCTTCGGATGTTCCATTCTATGCATCCGAAGAAGTGAGCTGCAGCTCACGAAAGCTCATTCTAAAATAAATTTGTTAGTCTTTAAGGTGCCACAAGTACTCCTGTTCTTTTTGCAGTTCCCTTAAAGTAACCCAGCCTCAGGCCTCCACCCAGACACCCAAGTCAAATATGATGAGGATTACTGGAAATCTTATTCATCATATAAAAAAGTTCTACCAATCCCAAAGGATCAGACACATTACCTCCCAGGTCAATGAATATTCTAGATCTTATCTAAATACACACTTATAGCCAATTCTTATTAAACTAAAATTTATTGAAAAAGAGCATTGGTTAAAAGATCAGTATACATCCAGACACGAGTACAATTCTCGAGATTCAGATTCAGAGCAGAGATGGTGAGCTCTGTAGTTGCAAAAAGTTCTTTCATAATTAATCCGTGGGTTATAGAACAATTTTCATATTCAAGCTTAGAACTGGGATCTCAGCCTTACGACTTAAGCTTCGCCTGCATGAAGCATCAAGCACGTCTGAGATGACAGGATCAGGACCCAAGGTCTTTTATACAGTTTTCTAGCAGTTACTTGAGATAAGGTCCTGGGTGAACAATAGGCTTTTGATGTAACCTTCTGTTTCCTAAACGTCACTGTAATTAGCTATATGGATTAATATAAGATAATTTATCCATTAAGTTTATCACAAACTTTAAAGAGACATTATTGCACCCAAGATTCATCTAAATGGTAATATTCCCTTTTGATCTCCGAATCAATAGCTATAGTGACAGACAGGAGCTGTCTGTTTACATGGCTAGCATCTAAGATATAAGTAAACACACACATTTAGTATCACCTCTAATTCTCTAACAACACAGGTTTGCACTTCAAAGTTCTAGCCTATCTAGCACGGACTGGCCCTAAATACCATTCAGATACTTTCTAACATGTCTCTAAAGGTTGCCTTTGGGTTATTTAGCCTGCAAGCTGCTTAACACTTTCTTGCCACGTGTCACACTTTGTATAAGATCCGTTGCAATTATACAACAGTGGTAGCAACAATGAGCTGCATCATTATATTTTAGTTAGCCAGTGCCACAGTATGGAAGCCTCAAAGCTTAACAAGTAGCCAGTTTAGCAACTGTTGTAACTAAACAAGAAACTAAATATAAGAGTTCCAAAGCTGGCCATAAAACCATGTGTTTGCAAATCCTTATCCTACCTATATCTATCTAAACTAAAGATTTTATACAGCCACCCATCACCATAGTATATGAGCACCTGCTACGTAAAATCAATAGCAATTGCAAAATCCCTAATGGCCTTCATAGACCCTCTGGCACTTCTCCCCTCTTGGTGTAGTATTTAATATATACGCGCTGCTCTGGGCTATTCCATTTTAAAACTCATTGACCTTTTTAAGCGTACAAGGGGATAGGCTGTGTTCCTGAGTCACAAGCATGGCCAAGAAAAGCATTAGCAAAGAAAACCCAAGAAGACTATGAATTTACTTGACACTTATTCTCCAAAGCTTCGAGAGCTTGACCACAGGGAGGCTGCTCCCATTCTCTCCCTCCCTTCTGGTTGCAGCATGGGGAGGTCCTAGACACAGCCATTCAAGCTGGTCTGTCAGTGACTGCCTCTCTCTATCTATGAAAGCGTTGCCTGGTGACGCTCCACAAAGCCCATTATTACATCAGCAAAGGAGATGTCAGGGATCGGTGTGTGTGCTGGCATGTGGTTGCCTTATGTTTCCCTAAGGCTTGGAGTGAAATGCATCCCCTAAAGTAAACCAAAGGAGGCTCCAGGATCAGGAACAACACTGCCTATGTGGTGCTCTATTTGTGGATGAGTGTGTGAGTAAGCAACAAACACAAAAATTAATTGCAAAGAGACAAAACAGGTAGCTGGTGTCACAGTGAAGAGGGATCCGTTAGCTGCATTAGCAGTTTACTCAGTGGGAAGTTTAAACGCAGTTGCAGCAGGGTCGTGCAGCCTTATTTTTATTAACTATTTACATCTTCTCTAAAAATCCTCACAGGAAGGCTGTGGGGTGTTGAAATGAGCAGGTTAAGGGGTCAGTGGCTTTGTGATCTACAGCTTTCTTGCAGTCCCAAGCTTCAGCTGCAAGTTTACTCCATAATTTGTACTCTATTTATTATTACTCCCGTAAGCCCTTAATACGGTCAAGTCAAAAGTTAATTTAAATAATTCTTGTGGGTCATTTTGTAGGAGTGAGGCTCAGGACTGAGACTAAGAGGGAGTTGGGTTGTTGGAAACACTTTTGATATTATATCGGGAGGGGGTAATTAAAAAAATGAAAAATAGGTCAGTTTCAAGCCCTGCAAAATGAAATTAATGGACATTTAAAAATATTTCATGACATTTATTATTTTTGTTTTCATTTTTCAGCCGGCTCTGCTGACCTGTGAGAGGGCAGGGCAGTGAGTCCAGTCAAGGTAGAGGATCCTATAGCAACAGAAACACTCTCCAGTTGCTCTCAATGGAATGGTTTATACTTGTTCTTTTGTTTTCTTTAATATAAAATAAGTCATCTAGACCGAAAGGGCCTGATCCAAAGCTCATTGAAGCCAATCATCAAGTCCATGGGGCCGGATGCGCTGCATCCGAGGGTGCTAAAGGAGTTGGCAGATGTGATTGCAGAGCCATTGGCCATTGTCTTGAAAACTCATGGCGATCGGGGGAGGTACCGGATGACTGGAAAAATGTAGAGCCCATCTTTAAAAAAGGGAAGGAGGAGGATCCAGGGAACAACAGGCCAGTCAGCCTAACCTCAGTCCCTGGAAAAATCATGGAGCAGGTCCTCAAGGCATCAATTCTGAAGCACTTAGAGGAGAGGAAAGTGATCAAGAACAGCCAGCATGGATTCATCAAGGGCAAGTCATGCCTGACTAACCTAATTGCCTTCTAGGATGAGGTAACTGGCTCTGTGGATGAGGGGAAAGCAGTGGACGTGTTATTTCTTGACTTTAGCAAAGCTTTTGATATGGTCTCCCACAGTATTCTTGCCAGCAAGTTAAAGAAGTATGGGCTGGATGAATGGACTATAAGGTGGATAAAAAGCTGGCTAGATCACCGGGCTCAACGGGTAGTGATCAATGGCTCCATGTCTAGTTGGCAGCCGGTATCAAGCAGAGTGCCCCAAGGGTCAGTCCTGGGGCTGGTTTTGTTCAATACCTTCATTAATGATCTGGAGGATGGCGTGGACTGCACTTTCAGCAAGTTTGCAGATGACACTAAACTGGGAGGAGTGGTAGATATGCTGGAGGGTAGGGATAGGATACAGAGGGACCTAGACAAATTAGAGGATTCGGCCAAAAGAAACCTGATGAGGTTCAACAAGGACAAGTGCAGAGTCTTGCACTTAGGAAGGAAGAATCCCATGCACTGCTACAGACTAGGGACCGAATGGCTACGCAGCAATTCTGCAGAAAAGGACCTAGGGGTTACAGTGGATGAGAAGCTGGATATGAGTCAACAGTGTGCCCTACGGCATTTTGGGCTGTATAAGTAGGGGCAATGCCAGCAGATCGAGGGATGTGATCATTCCCCTCCATTTGGCATTGGAGTACTGTGTCCAGTTTTGGGCCCCACCCTACAAGAAGGATGTGGAAAAATTGGAAAGAGTCCAGCAGAGGTCAACAAAAATTATTAGAGTGCTGGAGCACATGAGTTATGAGGAGAGACTGAGGGAACTGGAATTGTTTAGTTTGCAGAAGAGAAGAATGAGGGGGGATTTGATAGCTGCTTTCAACTACCTGCAAGAGGGTTCCAGAAAGGATGGATCTAGACTGTTCTCAGTGGTACCACATGACAGAACAAGGAATAATGGTCTCAAGTTGCAATGTGGGAGGTTTAGGTTGGGTATTAGGAAACACTATTTCACTAGGAGGGTGGTGAAGCACTGGAATGGGTTACCTAGGGAGGTGGTAGAATCTTCTTCCTTAGAGGTTTTTAAGGTCAGGCTTGACAAAGCCCTGGCTGGGATGATTTAGTTGGGGATTGGTCCTGCTTTGAGCAGGGGGTTGGACTAGATGACCTCGTGAGGTCCCTTCCAGCCCTGATATTCTATGATTCAATAGAATGGACTCCCATTGACTTCAGTTGGCTTTGGATCAGGGCCAAATGGCAGGTTTTGCTTTATGTGCATGGAAATGGTAAGAGTAAAATTGAAACAGGGGTTGGAGACTTTGTTCATTCTACTCTTTTTCATCTCTTCAAAATCAAATAATCCAAAAACTGCAGGCAAGACTGACAAATACAACTCTGTTAATTCCTGGAGCAGGTTTTCCTTTTGTTTACATTTAATTCTTCCACTTAATGCACTGCCAGTAAATGCCCAGGTGGAATGGGGTTTCCTGGCTAACGATCTCTTATGTTACAGGTGAAGAGGGAGCAAAAGAGGATCGTGTGCGTCTGTTTCTGACATGTCTGTGTAAGTGAACTGCATCCACTGATCTACCATGGAATATGATTTTCACAGAAAGAGGACAGTAAAATCGGTCTTACAAGCAAGCTGTTATAAAGTGTAAGTGCTAGTTACTACATCCCATGATCAATACACACACTATTTTTTATACAAATATAGATATATACAATATAACAGAACATATATATATATACACACACAATATTATTAAGAGATGGGGACTGGACAGTCCCTGCTCCAAAGATTTTAGTGTAAATAGACAAAGGGTGGGAGGGGATCTGAGGCACATGGAGGGGAAATGCCTTGCCCATGGTCACACAGGCGATGTCTACACTGCAATAAAAGACCCGTGGCATGGCCACAGCTGGGGGAGGGGCTCAGAGCACAGGCTCGAATGGCTACACTGCTCTTTTTAAACCCGCAGCCTGAGCCAGCTGCAAGATTCAGTGTCGTGAGTTTTGTATCGGAGTGTAGCCCTGACAGAGCTAAGGGCTGGTTTACACTGTGGGAGGGGGGGTTGATGTAAGATACACAATAGACTATGAGAATAGCGTAGCTGAAGTCGACGTATCTTATTTCGACTTACCTCCCTGTCCTCACAGTGCGGGATCGACGGCCGCGGCTCCCCCGTCGACTCTGCTTCCGCCTCTCACCCTGGTGGAGTTCTGGAGTCAATGGGGAGCACGGTGGGGATCGATTTATCACGTCTAGATGAGATGCGATAAATTGATCCCCGATAGATCGATCTCTACCCGCCGATCCAGCGGGTAGCGTTGATGTACCCAAAGACTAGAACTTAGGTTACCTGACACCAGGTATAGTGTCCTGCCCACTAGACTATTGTGCCTCTTAACAGTTCTTCAGCCTTTTAAAAGTGGATTAAGTGCTTGTGAAAAGTACCAGATTGCTGGCACTGGGAAATAGAGTCCTCTGTCCACAGAACCAGGTGCTGAATGGATACTGGCTTCCTTAGCTCACACACACAGCCATGTACACCATGCACTTTGTTTTGGACTTAAAATTCAAGCCAAGTGGGAAGAAAGTATGTACTGGATTGTAACTTACTGCAGGTAAGGGGATATAAGAAATTCCAGCTTATATATTTTGTATTGATTGATAAAAAAATGTATAATGACATAAAACAAAAGGCACCAATATAAACACAAGAGAGCAGAGTTAAGGCTGAGCTTTGAACTTCAATCTTGCATTTCCTGATCTGAGTGCCCGAGTTCTCAACCTTAACATTTAATTATTAGCCCTTGTTTTTAGGGTTGCTCCCCTGTTACTCACAGTTAATTTTAGAGAGCGTCTTTCATACAAGGGAAGAAATGGGACAAATCACACAATGTAGATGCTTTTGCCTTTTACATGTTTTCATCGTTTCTCTTGCTAACAAATTATTTGCATGTATTAAGACGTCAACCTTCTCCTAACTGGCCCTGCAGCAAAATCCTAAGCAATGGCTGGAGTGAGCCTCCCTCACCTGCTCCTCTTCTACCAGCCTGAAATAGGATAAGGATGGAAACTGCTGTAGCCACTTCCCTGCCTCTGCTCTGAAGCAGGTGGATCGGTGTGTGGATGAATACACCTTCCCCAACTTACTCCTGACCTTAAAGGAAGGATGGTCCAGTGGTTAGGGTACTAGCCTGTGACTCAGGAGGATGCAGGTTTGTTTTCTGGTCTCCTACAGACTTCCTGTGCAGACCTGGGCCCCACATCCCCAAACTGCAGAATGGGGATAATAATATTTCCTCCTCATGGGATGTTGTGAGAATAAGTATATTAAAAAAATTGTGGGGCAATCAGACACTACAGCAGGGGTCGGCAACCTTTCAGAAGTGGTGTACCGAGTCTTCATTTAGTCACTCTAATTTAAGGTTTCGCGTGCCGGTCATACATTTTAACGTTTTTAGAAGGTCTCTTTCTATAAGTCTATAATATATAACTAAACTCTTCTTGTATGTAAAGTAAATAAGGTTTTTAAAAAGTTTAAGAAGCTTCATTTAAAATTAAATTAAAATGCAGAGTTCCCCGAACTGGTGGCCAGGACCCGGGCAGTGAGTGCCACTGAAAATGAGCTTGCGTGCCGCCTTCAGCACCCGTGCCATAGGTTGCCTACCCCTGCACTACAGTAATGAAGAGCTTATAAGATAGACAGACATACCTGTCCCCCTAAGCCCTACAATGTGGGAACAATTAAAGAGCCCCCCTCCCCAGCATATAGATGAGCTGTTCTGCACATGAATGGCTCCAACCCCTGAATCCTGCCTCCTGTATCTGATGGAAACTTAGGCTGAATGTGAGGGTCCCCAGTGTCAACATGGGCTGTACTTTTCTTTTTGTGTTTAGGAACAAACCAACACACGCTGGTATCATCCGCCATCATATATTTTCATAGGTCCCTGCTAATAGGGCCAAAAAAAGCGTGGCTTTGGAGGGAAATTTTCCATCTTCTCACTGTTCAATGAAGGAACAAAACAGGGCTAAATGACTGTCAGGAATTCTATTTACCTGTCATAAATAATACAGACTAAATTACGCCTGACTTTCTCAGATTGTGTTTTTCTATTAATCATGGCATGAATGAGGGAACAAATTAACTGAGAGCGTGACTGAGTGATCACACTCGTTTTGAAGCCTTTCTTTCAAATTTTTTTAAATTCTTCTAACCTTTTTCAGTATGCTTATATTTTTATACAAGACTACAGACACTCCCTCTGGTGGCCAAAATAACACCTATCCACAGACAAACCTGGGTGTCATTTGAAATCGCTGGCCTTGCTATAGAAAATGTTCCACAAGTGACCTGAACACTCTGTGGCTTTTATGTTTTCATTGCTGTACAAGCCACTCATTCATGACATTTTTGTTGTCACAGGGCAGATGCTGCAGAACTTGCTTTGCTGACAAGGCGTTTGTGCCAGGAAATGGGACAGACAAACCTGAATCTCCTTCAAGACATCCCTTTGTGTCACACTTTAACTCTGCGGCCAGCTGTCACTGTTGAAAGCAAGCTGATCCCATCAGTACAGAGTAAGTTTTCTTCCTGCTTTTATTGCTTTTTTTTTTATTCAATGTGCTATTTTGAGTGGGAATTGAAATGGCAAAACTAGCTAAATTGCAAGTAACGTTCTTAGCTCCGCTTTTAAATTTAAAACAAGGGAGGCAAGTAGTCTGCACCCTGCTCAGAAAATCATGAAGAAAAAGCTACTTCACAAGACAGAGGATAAAATGTGAGTTCTAGCAGATGTTGCCCCTTCCCCCACAACATTGTAGGGTTGTTTAATAATATACATTTTGTTTCATGAACAGTGTGACCCGTTTCCCTCAAAGTCAGCATATGTCTTAAAATCGTCACTGCACCTCTGTTCAACAGCAAGTTGTTTAGGAACCTGATTTTCACTTGGTCAAGCAGTTAACTTCTTTCAGGATTGAAAGGTTTTACATTTACCATTGTTATCTGTCTTGTGAAGTGCCTTCCAGTCTCCTTGATTTGGTGAATTTCAGCAATAATGGTCTCTCAGACCCTTGCCACTGACTGCCTTTGCGGTCTTGAGCAAGTCACTTAACATCTGTAAAATGAGGATACTACTTACCTGCATCGGGGGGGGGGGGCAGGGTCGGGGATTACTTAATGTTTGTAAAGTACTTTGAAGATGAAAGTACTAAATAATAATACCGCCTAGCTCTTATATAGTGCTTTTTATCAGTAGATCTCAAAGTGCTTTACAAAGGAGGTCAATAGCAGTCTCTCAATTTTATAGATGGGGAAACTGAGGCACAGGGATGGGGAGTGACTTGCCCAGGGTTATCCAGCAGGCCAGTGGGAGAGCCAGAAATAGAATTCAGGTCTTCTGAGTCTCAGACCAGTACACTATCCGAAATGCTAAGACACCAGAGGGAGGGGAAATAGAGGGATGGGGTTTTAAATTATTTTAAAGATTTAAATTATTACATTGATTACATTTAAAAGTTAATTATATTAGAAAGGCTTGACTGACAACCCATGCCAAGCTCATGCTCAGTCCAGCTAAGGGGAGTGGAGGCCAAATCTGAGCCATCTCAATTTTGTTAGTTAAATCTTCTAAAAATAGTGTTAGAAAAATGAGTGATGGAAAAAAATATCAAATTGAAACTGATCTCAGAAGGAGTGTTAGCTGTGTGGATATGGCTACCCCATGTACATCCATACTTTTTAATAACCAGTCATTGCTCCTTCTTGTAATGAAAATCCTCAAAGAGAGCTGATTAAAAATATTCAAATGGATAAAATAGCCAACAGTATGAATGGGCGTGGCATTCTATTTTACCTGAGAGAACCCAAAATTGGGGTTTATATTAAATACAAGTTGTGCCTTAAGGAGATTTCAGTACATTTTTCTCTCTCGCTCTTCATAGCATTGGAGGCTGAAAGGATGTTTGAATCCAAAAGATTGAATAAGATTGACCTTGAAAACAAGACTGCTCAGCAAACTGAGTCTGACCTGAAGGGCAAGAGAATTGGTGCAAGAAGGCCAGTTCCACCCTTCTGATGGCCTCATGCCTGGCCCAGATCTTTGAAGCCCTGGCTCCAGTCTCACTCAGGCCTCTTAGTTAGAACGTCTGCCAGTGCCAACAGTGCAAATCGTGGCCTCACTTTGCGCCATTGTAACAGATCATCGCCAGCAAACAACGACCTTCAGAAAAATTCTGCTGTGAGTAAGGACTTCAAGAACTGGCCCATTACTGCCAGGAATCCTCATGACTCAACACTTACCTGCCTAGCAAGGATGGGCTGCCACAGCTCGGTTTGTAATACACAGAAAAGCTGGATGTAGGAGATGACTAGGTCATGAATAAATTCCATCCTTGTGCCAGTCCCTTCACAACCATTTTACATTGTTTCTATTATAAAGCTCCCAGGGTGAATATCCTAATGCATCACGAATGGGCTAAGTTCACGATCGACAGAAAAGAAACAAGTTTATGAATCAATCATTTAAAAGGGAATTAGATGCCTAAATACCTTTGAGGATCTGAGCCTTTGTACTTTTAGATATTTTTTCCAATTCTAGAAGAAATAATGAAGCTAACAGCCACGTTACCAGTATTTTCTTGAGATGTAAAATTAATTGTACATTTATTTTTTTAATTTTTGGTAACAAATCGGGTGGGATGGGGTGGGGTAAGAAAAATATCTTGGAAAAACATTCAGAGCCCAAAACAAGGTTATAAAGTATCATATAGAACAGGGGTGGGCAAACTTTTTGGCCTGAAGGCCACATCGGGGTTCCGAAACTGTATGAAGGGCCGGCTAGGGAAGGCTGTGCCTCCCTAAACAGCTTGGCTCCCATCCCATATCCGCCCCCTCTCCCTTCCCGCCCCCTGACTGTCCCCCTCAGAATCCCCGATCCATCCAACCCCCCCCGCTCCTTGTCCCCTGACCTCCCCGGGACCCTGCCCCTTATCCAACTCCCCCTGCTCCCTGTCCCCTGACTGCCCTGACCCCTATCCACACTCCCACTCCCTGACAGGCTCGTAGGACTCCGACGCCTATCCAACCCCCTCATCCCCTGACCTCCCCACCCCCCATCCAGCCCCCCCGCTCCCTGTTCCCTGATTGTCCCCCAGTACCCCCTGCCCCTTATCCAATACCCCTGCTTCCCACCCCCTTAACATGCTGCTCAGAGCAGCAGGACTGGCAGCCGCGCTGCCCAGCCAGAGCCAGCCACACCGCTATGCTGCCCGGCAGGAGCTCACAGCCCTGCTGCCCAGAGCACTGGCGGCATGGTGAGCTGCGGCTGCGGGGGGAGGAGGGCAGTAGGGGAAGGGCTGGGGGCTAGCCGGGAGCTCAAGGGCCAGGCAGAACATTTCTGTGGGCCGGATGTGGCCTGCAGGCCGTAGTTCGCCCACCTCTGATCTAGAAAATGAGATTGTATATGATGTGTTTGTAACTGAGAGGGTACGTCTTCACTACCCACCGTATCGGCGGGTAGCAATCGATTTCTCGGGGATCGATATATCGTGTCTCATCTAGACGCGATATATCGATCCCCGAACGCGCTCCTGTCGACTCCGTAACTCCATCAACCCGAACGGTGGTAGCGGAGTCGACATGGAGAGCCGCGGACATCGATCCCGCGCCGTGAGGACGGTAGGTAATTCGATATAAGATACTTCGACTTCAGCTACGTTATTCACGTAGCTGAAGTTGCGTATCTTATATCGATTTTCCCCCGTAGTGTAGACCTGCCCAGAGTTTTAGAAAAGGATTCAATTCTCAAGAGTATGTTAATTTTGATTTGGAGAAAGGCCTTAAGTGTATCTTTTTGGCCTGATTCAGGAAAGCAATTCTATTCAGCACGGTACTTAGCAGGTATGCAAGTGCTTTCCTGAATTGGAGGTTCTCTCTGAGGTTTGCAATAATTTGATGAAATCTTATTTTTTCACTGCTTAAAGGGACACTGCCAAGATAAAAAAAAAAAGACCAAATTCTGTTCTTAGTTAAATCAGTGTCGAATCAGAGTAACTCCATTGACTTAACATGACTGTAAAAGCAGCACTTTGCAATTGAAGTGATTTGTTCTTTGGGCCAAATTCTGCTGTCACAGTCTAAATCTAGAATAACTTCATTAGTTACTATGATTTGACATTGTTGAATTGAGGGAGCATTTGACTCAGGCAATGGGATCAGCTGAATAGCAAGGTGCCATTTTTAGAGCCCCCAATCCAAGTTTAATTTAAGACATGTGAGTTTCTGTGTGTCCTGTTTAAAAAAAATAAGCAAGCCCAAATGTTGGGTCTAACTTAAAAGTGACAGTGTAGTCAATTTGTAATCATACTCTCTCAGATTGGGGTAATTATTAAACAGAACATCTCTCATGCTTCTTAGTTTTCCTCTCAAGATTTCACTAAGAAAGCCATCTAACCTCACTAAAATCAATAGGACTCAATCTATTGACTTCACTGAGGTTTGGATCAAGCCCTAAAGGCCTACTGCGGTCCCTAAATTCCATCTTCAGACATGCAGCAGCACCATATTGGTAGAGAGAGTAGGATGCTTTGTTCTTTTGATTTGGGTTTTTTATCCCCCTTCTGCCATGTGCTCTAAGCTGCAACCTCAGCTGATGGGAGGAGTCCCTTTGCATGACTCCCCTTCACCGGGAGGCAAGCCGAGCAATAAGAGTATTTAGTCCTTTTGTTGATGTTTTATCCATCCAGATGTAGGAAGTTTCCAGTTGTAAGATCCAGCCCTATCCCATCTCCTTCAGGGCGGGGGCGTAACAGTTTCTGTAGGAGAGCTGCTCCTCACACTAATTACCCTCCTCTCCTGTATGGCGAATAAACTGCGCGGCAAGCAGCCTTTTAAAGCTTTTTTAAAAGTAGGTTGCGCAACCAGGAGCCAATCACGCTCACTGGTGGGAAATTAAAAAAACACACAAAAACAAACAAACAAAAAAGCAGAAGCCCATTCCCCATGGGCAATCCCCAGAACAAGCAACAGGCCACTTAAATAAATGAATAGGCAATTACGACACAACGAAGCCTAATTAGGCTTGCTGGGTGCCACCCTGGCAGCCTTCACCTCAGTACCATCATTTTATTTCCTAACAAGCCCCAAATGCTGCATCCATTGGTTAAGTCAAAACAGTAACTAGCATTTTTGCTGACTCTATTCATTTGCTTTACATTAACTACACGGCCCATTGACAACTCCATTCCTGAAATATACGGTATGAAGTCTTCATTTTTGATTCCTTTCAGAATGGTACATTGTTCCACAATATGATCTAACTGTTCAATCTCTCTTCCCTTTCTCATGAGCTAGCCTGAATTGTTCCATCACACTTGTAGGCCTGGCTGCACATAAGTAATTTCTTAGTGAGCATAATTGGGAAGGTGAATGGAAGGTTAAGTTGCAAATAGGGGCTTGACAAACAGTATGCTGGAGTCAGGATGTCTGTGCTAGCTAAGATAAGCACCAACACCTTGATGCTAGGGACTAAGGACAAGATAAAACTGGAATGTAAAGATCAGGTTCCACGGAACAGCACGTGGACAGAGCATGCTGCACAGGGATTGGTTCCTGCACAGTAAGAAAGCCACTCCAAAAATATGTGGTGTAATATATAGCAAATACAATGTAATGTATATAAAGGAAGAGGTTGTCTGTGTAATTCTGAATGTGTGGTATGCCTGGGCTATACCCATCCCCTCTGCTTGAGTCTGATCAACTCAGTGTAGCTTTGCTGTGTGACAAATAAAGGACCCTGCATGATGAAATCCAGAGTCGAACTGAGTGTTTTGGATCCCAGAGAAGAGAACTGGATGGCGTGTTCTCCCAGAACTGGTGGACAAGGTGTTCTGGATAAGCCAAATGGAAAAGGTCTCAGAGGGAATCCCAACAACACTACACTGCAGCTTAAGCAATATATTTCCTCAGCTGCCATGGTTCACTGGATACTGGATATGCCACGTATGATTTCTGTAACAAGGATGATCGTTCTATTGGTGAGACTAGAGAAAAAGCTCTAATTATTTTTAAGCTGGGCTGTTGCAATGTCAATTAAAATGCCCCGAGTCTCAGTTTTGGGATACAAGATCTCTGCAGGGAATGAAAGATTGCATATTCACAGGTCTCTGAGCCCGGTTTTTACCTTGAAATGTGAGATGCAGTGCAACTGCTACTTAGTACACCTTATCGGCATAGGTTACAGAGTACTGTTCCATACTGAATATATGTTGTTTTCTTAAACCTCCAACAACTAAACACACCCTAGCTTTGGGCAGGGGAAGAAATGGAAAGTAAGATAAAAGGTATATGCCCAGTTGATTTGAAACATACGGTGCTCAGAAAGCTCAGTGAAGATTGCAGTGTAAGGACAGACAAACAGACATCTCGTGGACATAAACACACCTATGTACATTTTAAAATGTATTTTTATTTACACGGTGGAAATGCCTAATCAGCTATAAGTTTAGGCACCTGATAATTCAGCTTTTTTTTTTGTAAAAGTATATAAATATATACATGAAACTCTTATGAAGTAAACATTATAAACTGTGATACTTACAGTAAACATTCACTACTCTTTTCTAGGCTAATGGGTGTAAAGTTTGTAAAGCTTAAATACTGATTTCAAGTATCCCCTGTAAAATTGCTCTACTATATCAAAATGCTGAAAAGGAGAGATCTGCTATACACAAGCTTTTAAAATAGACTAATAAAATGTCCCTGTAAGAAAATCCACCAGGATAAAATACTGCCGTATTTTCCCACCCTCCTCCCACTGCAGCAGAAACAAATACTAAAAAATAGTTGCATACCCACAGAAGGCATTATTACAATTTTTAATTAAAACATTTTTACTTCAGTAATTTATCGGAGAATAAGGAAGCTGCAAAAATGCAACTTTATTAAATATTATTTTTCCTGGTACATAAAGAACCCCAAAACTATGGGATGGGGGAGTAGTGGTACTGCATTGTCTTGCCCTTTACCATGTACTATAAGTGGCATGAAGGACAGACTGCATAGAAGAGATGGTTGATAGAGAATGAAGATAAGGACTGGAATAATATTGGCAGAACGCACAAAATATGCAGGAGCCTCTGCCTCTGTTGCTTTTTTTTTTTTTTTTTTAAAGCACTTCAGGCTCTGGTATTTTATTTGCCTCTCTTCTGTTCTTCAGCTTGCAGATGTTTCAGGACATAGAGGACAACTTGATAGCAGAAAATGTACTGATCCTGTGAGAGGAAGAATCAAACATGTTAAACAGAATGTTCACACTAGCTAAACAAGGTGCCTCTACCTGTACTTCACAGGTGGCGCAATTCCTTATTTGAATACTAATTCATATAGTTTATTAACGAGAGAATATGATGAGTGAATGTTATGAGACAATGCTTAAAGAGAACAAGGGGGTCAAGAATGGGCTGCCCAGTTTTCAAGTGTTCTCCATGTGGATTTGCCTCCTGGTTAATATTTAGTTTGATTCCTAATCCCACCATCACCACCACTACTTTGTCCTTATATAAGGTTTGCCATCTGCAGACCTCAGAGCAGCTTACAAATGAGGAAAGGGAAGCACCAAGGAGTGAAGTGACTGGACCAAGGTCACACAGCAGGTCAGTGGCACAGCTGGGAATAGAGCCCAGGTCTGTGATACAACCTCCCAGTTTACAATGAGGATACCACAGAGTTTGGGTCTATTTTTGGATAATTCTGTATTTTGTATTAAATAAAGCTGGAGAACTCCCTGATCTTGTATTCACTGCCTTCTCTAGGTTCAGGTTAGGAGGCTTTTTCAACCTTTTAGTCCTAAAAGTCATTCATCCAATTACCATAATGCTATGGATAACACCAGCAGATAAAATGCAATTGCTTTTTTAGCCTAATGTGCTATTACTTCCAGTTGGAATAAAGTAAGTTCTTCCAGAATGGAATAAGGGGTTTAATGCAAGAATTCTAGAATGAGACTGTCAGATCTTTTATAGTCCAGATTAACACAGTTCACTACATGTAAATTTGCACACACTATATTTGCATGCCCTTGTATTTGCATGTTGTGAAGCTTGTCCAAAATTACATTCATTGTTATGAATTCTGTCCCTATATTAGCATTTGATTTCACTCCAGCAACACTGAGGTTGAGTTTATGGGGTACAAAGTGAGTCATTCTACAATATTTCCTAATACACACATCTAGCACAATCTATATGCTTATCACAATTTTTTGAGAGATCAGAAATTCAGTTAAAAATCTTTATTAAAGTACAACTTGGTAAACCAAGGTAGACATACCTCCGTCTGAACCATTCCATGTCTCTGTAGTCTCATTGTACGCACCAAATCAGAGATGTCAAACTGCCAAAAGCAAACAGACGGTGGCAGCAAGTGAGATGTTATAACAAAAAACAACAACAACAACAAAACCCCCCCACACATACAGGAATACACACCTGTGGCACAGCAGGGAATTTGCATTTTAGTCTAGTAGACAAACATTAGTCAAATGCCAGTAAATCCACCAAGCTATGGACATACAGTAGAGTATACGGAAAGCATATAGTATAGCCAGTACCAGCGCAATAAATATGTGAGGTGTGAGTGCATCCTCTACTTTTCCTTTATCTTTCATTTTACCTGCTCGACACACCCTTATATTCCCCAGTCTTCATTCTACTAAAGCTCAGTCTGGAAGGGTGCTGCACACTCTGGCCCTAAACCAGCAAAGCACTTAAGCATGGGCTCAATTTTTAAGTATCTATACACTCCCTTTGGCTTCCATGGAACTATGAAAGTGCTCAAAATTAAGCCTGTATGTACATGCTTTGCTGAATTGGGCCCTAATGTGCTGCCAATACACTTTATTTTATATCAAGATGATAGGAAAGTGATTGCTCCATGAACTGGTGGATGGGATGACTTTAAAATGAGGTTGCCAGTGCCCTTCTGTGGACAAGGAGTACATAATCTCTGTGAAACATGGCACGGCATCCTAAATCCTGTTACAAAAACTCTTTTACTACATCACTGACTTAGGTTCAGGCTTAGGAGCTGAAACAGTGACCTCTTTTGGTTTTGCTTTATTGAAGCCTCCTTTGTTTGGATGAAAGGTTGCTAACTACTGCATTCTACAGCTTCTGTATTTATCATAGCTTCCACAAAATGTCCATCCTGTTTATGAGAAAAGCATGGCATGTTTTCTGTTTTAAATATTTGCTTTAATTGAATTATGAATGTTACAGTGTAAAGTGTTCAAGTGTAAAATCAGGAAGTTTCTTAAAAACCAGAGTATTAGATAATTTAATGTTGACTAAAGCACATTTTATAAAAACACTGGTAAGAAGAAATGTGAATTTTAATTCATTTATAATAAAGAATTACTACAGTCACTAAATAACTAGGCTTGGCAGAATTATATTTTTTTATAATTTTGATGGATAATACAAATGTTTATTTTTAAGCTTATAAAATGTCTATTTACACTTTCACAGTTGTGCAAAATTATGGGGTTAAGAATATTTGTCTATTTTTATTGATTGAAATTCACAGTCACGGGAAGTTACGTGGGGGTATCAGACAATAGCTATTTAATGACAACAGATCTTGAGATTCAAAAAAAGCTTTATAACCACTACAACAAATTGTCTGCATCACATGTGAAAATATACGAAGTAAATGTCCTTACACCAAACTCAAAGTTCTCAAGCAGCATTTTTCTTACTTTGCCGATCTGTACATGTTGGTCTTATCCTCCTAAACCTATAAGAGTATCGCTACACAGCGTTCTGGAGCCCGCGGGAGTGAGTCTCCCAGTCCCGGTCGACAAACTTGGGCTACAACAGGAGCTCACAAATAGCTGCACAGAGAGCACTTGGAAGTTGCGACTCAGGCTGGAGCTCAGGCTCTGAAACCTAGGAAGATCCAGGGCTTTTAGATTTTTTTTTTTTGTCCTCAATATTTCTGGTTTTCACAGTTATTGCTGTTTTATACCATATACCTAATAATCAGGTTAAGGTATAACCAGAGTCCTTGATTCAAAATAGTTGCACACTAGTAAAATAGCCAAATAGCTCCTAGGGCTCACAGTCCACTTAGTGAAAAGCACAGTTCAATCTATTCGGTGGGTACTCACATCAAGATCCTTGCTGATTAATCCTAGAACCACGTCGATACAAATAAGTGTCCCTGAACGTCCAATGCCTGCACTGCAGTGAGTGATGATAGGTCCCGATTTATGGATGTGCCTCATGTAGGAGATGAAAGTGAGCAGGTCGTTTGGTTGAGATGGTGTGTCATGGTCTGGCCAGGCAGTGAAATTCAGATGAGAAACACGCCGTAATTCACCAGTCTAAGGTTTTAAAAGAGACAGAACAAATACATACAGAAATGGCCAAGCAGACTGGCAGAACTTGTAAGACTTGCCTAAGGCTATTCTGTAGCCAAACATCCCACTGTAAACGGAGACTTGCCAATTAACTGTGACCCAACATTTAGGTTTTGTGAACAGCACAGTTTTTAAAACGGCTTACACGATTATAATTGTGAATTTGTTTGAATGTCAACCTTTCCCTGCCACGTGTGGAAAATAAGCCTGATGAGAGTGTATTAGAGCTCGAGAGCAAAAGGACATGGACTATGAATAACAGTGAAAGTGATCAGTTTAGTTTCATTGTCCTAGCTGCACTGCTAACACAAAGTCATTCATCGAGTAAATTGACCTACAAATGAATTTAATTATAATAAATCTTTCTGTTTCTAAATCTAAGGCATTATTGGTAATGCATATATGGGGCCATGTCCTGACCTTCTGTTACAGGGGCACATTAGCATTGTGAGGTGATGTGCTTGAGCAGTGCATAAATGCTACCTGCTGAAAAGGTCTCAAGCTAGCTTACACAGAATTTTATTCCAGTGGTGGAAGAAGCTGCTCACTCAAATTCCTACATGGAGGAAGAGTGGCCCAATCATAATAGTCAAAAGAAATAAGGACAAAAAAGATTAAAAAAAAAAAAGTAATCCTGTGGTTTTTTCAGGATGCAGACTGAAGGGATCCATGCCAAACAAACAAAAAAGGAACCTGCCCAATCCCCCCAGAAATCCACAGAGTGTGCAGAATGACTTGATTTCCTTACTTGTATATCTTCTAGCTCCAGCACTCTAATGACAAAGCCTTTCAGCTGTTGCAGTCTCACAAGGGCCAGCCGGAGTCTGTCATTGACCATGATAGTTTTGCCAAGCACATCGGGCCAATAACGCTGGCATTTTATCTTTTCTCCTTCTACTTCCTGGGTCATCATGGCTATTACAGTACACTTTTGTTCCCAAGTCATTTGCCAGAAGTCTGCTACTGTAGTGGGGAGTGGTCCTTGACATGCAATGTAGACAAATTCTTCATTCCCCACCGGCATTCTTATGAAGCTGGCATTGATGTATCCAGCTTCAGTTCCTAGGGGCACTCTTGTGGTATCATCTGCAATCCCAAAATAGAAAACATATTTTAATTATATATGTTCATACTAGGTCTGTCAAGTGATGAAAAAAATTTAATCGTGATTAATTGCGTGGTTAAAATTTTTTATCGTGATTAATCACTCAAATAATCTCACTGTTAAACAATAATAGAATACCATTTATTTAAATATTTTTGGATGTTTTTCTACATTTTAAAATATATTGATTTCAATTACAACACAGAATACAAAGTGTACCGTGCTCACTTTATATTTATTTTTGATTACAAGTATTTGCACTGTAAAAAACAAAAAATAGTATTTTTCAATTCACCTAATAGAAGTACTGTAGTGCAATCTCTTTATCATGAAAGTTGAACTTACAAACATAGAATTATGTACAAAAAAAACTGCATTCAATAATAAAACAGTGTAAAACTTTAGAACCTACAAGTCCACTCAGTCCTACTTCAGCCAATTGCTCAGACAAATAAGCTTGGTTACAATTTGCAGGAGATAATGCTGCTGACTTCTTGTTTACAATCTCACCTGAAAGTGAGAACAAGCGTTTGCATGACACTGTTGTAGCCGGCATCACAAGATATTTACGTGCCAGATGCGCTGAAGATTCATATGTCCCTTTATGCTTCAACCACCATTCCAGAATACATACGTCCATGCTAATGATGGGTTCTGCTCGATAACGATACAAAGCAGAGCAGACCGATGCATGTTCATTTTCATCATCTGAGTCAGACGCCCCCAGCAGAAGGTTGATTTTCTTTTTTGGTGGTTTGGGTTCTGTAGTTTCTGCATTGGAATGCTGCTCTTTTAAGACATCTGAAAGCATGCTCCACCCCTTGTCCCTCTCAGATTTTGGAAGGCACTTCAGATTTTTAAACCTTGAGTCGAGTACTGTATCTATCCTTAGAAATTTCATATTGGTACCTTCTTTGCGTTTTGTCAAATCTGCTGCGAAAGTGTTCTCAAAACGAACATGTGCTGGGTCATCATCCGAGACTGCTATAACATGAAATATATGGCAGAATGCAGGTAAAACAGAGCAGGGGACATAAAATTTTCCCAAAAGGAGTTCTGTCACAAATTTAATTAACACATTTTTTAACGAGCATCATCAGCATGGAAGCATGTCCTCTGGAATGGTTGCCAAAGCATGAAGGGGCATACGAATGTTTAGCATATCTGGCACGTAAATACCTTGCAACCCCGGCTACAAAAGTGCCAGGCAGACGCCTGTTCTCATTTTCAGGTGACGTAAACAAGAAGCAGGCAGTATTATCTCCCGTAAATGTAAACTTGTTTGTCTTAGCAATTGGCTGAACAAGAAATAGGACTGAGTGGACTTGTAGGCTCTAAAGTTTCACATTGTTTTGTTCTTGAGTGCAGTTATGTAAAAAAAATAAATTTACATTTGTAAGTTGCACTTTCACGAAAAAGAGATTGCACTACAGTACTTGTATGAGGTGAATTCAAAAATACTATTTCTTTTGTTTATCATTTTTACAGTGCAAATATTTGTAATAAAAATAATAATATAAAGTGAACACTGTACACTTTGTATTCTGTTGTAATAGAAATCAATATACTTGAAAATGTAGAAAAACATCCAAAAATATTTAATAAATGTAAATTGGTATTCTATTGTTATTAATGCGATTAATCATGATTAATTTTTTTAATCACAGTTGATTTTTTTGAGTTAATCGCGTGAGTTAACTGCGATTAATCGACAGCCCTCGTCCACAGGGCCAGCTCCAGACCCCAGCGCGCCAAGCGTGCGCTTGGGGCGGCATGCCGCGGGGGGCGCTCTGCCTGTCGCCAGGAGGGCGGCAGGCGGCTCCAGTGGACCTCCCGCAGGCGTGCCTGCGGATGCTCCACCGGAGCCGCGGGACCAGCGGACCCTCCGCAGGCACGTCTGCAGGAGGTCCACCGGAGCTGCGCGACCGGCGACCGCCAGAGCGCCCCCCGTGGCGTGCCGCCCTGCTTGGGGCGGCGAAATTCCTAGAGCCGCCCCTGCTCGTCCATACACCCATAATTAAACCTAGGTCCTGTAAACACTTATGGAGTACTTTTCATCTCACAAAAACTTTTCATCTCACATCCATTCTTGACTTTAAAATGAATCCTCAAAATATCCTATTTGAAAAAAGTATTAACCCCACATCACATAAGGAAAAAGCGGCAGCGAGGTTAAGAATCTGACGATCAGAGGTGCAGAGCCCTCGCAGTTGCCACAGACAAGAACTGGAGTTTTGGGCTTTCAGCACTCCTAGAAATCAGGCTCTATGGGTACGTTTACACTCCGAGCTGGGGGTGTGACTCCCAGCTCCAGGAAACACACTCACGCTAGCACTTACTGAGCTAGATCACTACAATGAGACTGTCGCCGCAGCAGTGCAAGCAGCGAGATGGGCTAGCTTCCTCAAGCGCATGGCCATCAGCTTGCCCCTCTCGCTGGCACAGATATGTCTCCTCAAGCTGGGAATCACACCCCCCCAGCTCAAAGCGTAGACGTACCCGTAGTGTCTTACCCACGGCTTCAGAGACTCTTTGTCGGAGCAGAAATTAGAACTCAAGACTTTCTGGCTCCCAGTCCTAGACTCAGACTTCATGCCTCATGCACATGTAACTAACGGAATATAAACATAATTCTTTTATAGTGAGATTGAGACAGTGTATTAATATTCATTATTATACCTTTGTCACTCCAGATTTACAATGGTATAACTAAGAGCACGGGCTGCCCTCCTAGGTATATGTCTATTGTGTGTGACAAAGAGGATCAGCTGCATAAATAGAATTAATGTTTTACGTGCGAGTGGAGGGAAAGGATGAGAGGCATAAAATAACAAGCAGGTGCACTCATATAATGATTTTCATCCACAGATCTCAAAGTGCTTTAAAAGGGTGGGCAAGCAGCATTATCTCTCTGTTACAGATAGGGACAACAGGTGCAAAGAGGTTTAATGGTTTGCCCAGTCACACAGTAACTCAACAGAACTGGGAATGGGAGTCAGGACTTACCAGTCTGATGTCAAATCCACCAGACCACACTGCCTTTCTGGTTAAATCAACATAAACGTTTAATATCAGATTACTTAGGACTTACAGGGAAGTATATTTTTATATCTGTTCTTCCTCCTGTTCTCCTTAGTTTGTCCAACCAAACACTGATCCAAAGGCTTTAAGTCTTGAAGGTTCTATAAACAGATAGTGAGCTCATATTAATAACTGCTGGGATAAACAAAATGCCATCAATTTTTAACTGTTAAGTGATTAACAGTATCTATCAGAAACATGTAGAAATGATGCACTATAGATTCATAGATTCCAAGGCCAAAGGGACCACTGTGATCATCTAGTCTGACCTCCTGTGTAATACAGGCCATAGAATTTCCCCCAAATAATTCCTTTTGAACTAGAGAATATCTTTTTTTAAAAAAAACATCCAATCTTGACTTTAAAATTGCCAATGATGGAGAATCTACCTTGGCCAGGGGTGAGCTGCAGCCGGTTCGCACCGGATCACGCGAACCGGTTGTTAAATTTAGAAGCCCCCTTTAGAACCGGTTGTTCCTGGAGGAACAACTAGTTCCAAAAGGGCTTTTAAATTTAACTAAAACTGTAGCAGCTCCCTACCCTTCCCCCAACCCCAGCTCACCTCACTCCGCCTCCTCATCCGAAGCTCCTCCGGCTTCTCCTCCCCCTCCCCAGCTTCCCGCGAATCAGCTGTTCGCGCGGGAAGCCTGGGAGGACTGAGAAGAAGCAGCGCTTCCACCAGGTGAGCTGGGGCCGGGGCCAGGGCGCCAGCGGGAGGAGGGCTCCAGGCGGCGCGCCTCTCCGTGAGGTCCTGGCGAGACTCTGGGGTCGGGCGGCGTGGCTCCTGCCCCCAGGGTCCAGCTGTAACCTCGGCCGGGTGGCGTGGTTCCTGCCCGGCTGCCGGTCCGGGCGGGCAGCCGGGCTCCTGCCGCCCGGTCTGGCTCCCGGGTCCGGGCGGCCCGGCTCCTGCTGCCGGGTCCGGGCGGGCGGGCGGCCCGGCTCCTGCCGCCGGGTCCGGCTCCTGCCGCGGGGTCCGGGCGGGCGGGCGGTCCGGCTCCTGCCGCCGGGTCCGGGCAGGCGGGAGGAGGGAACCAGTTGTTAAAAATTTGGCAGCTCATCACTGACCTTGGCCCTTTGTAAACTGTTCTAATGGTTAACTAACCACACTATTAAAAACGTACACCTCATTTCTAGTATGAAAGTGTTTAGCTTCAACTTCCTGCCATTGGATCTTGTTATATCTTTCTCTGCTAAACTGAAGAACCCATTATCAAGTATTAGTTCCCCCTGTAGTTACAATTCACAGTCACATCACATGGGAGTAAGACATTCAGCCTTGCAAAAAACAACAACAACAACAACAAAAACCCAACTATCTTCTTGTAATTACTTTGTAATCTTGTTCTGGAAGTTTTAACATAGTTGGTAACATAACAACAACTTTAACAAGAGTAGAGATTCATGTTTTCATCGGGAGAGCTGGATTTTGCAGAGGTCATTACATGTTCCATGTCCTTTCAGCTTAAGTGCTGGTTTAAAAACTATTATTTATTATTAATTATTATTATTAATGGATTTGAAGAAACGGGCAAGTCTCAATCACATTTCTGGATCTAAAGCCAATATAGCTCAGTCTAGTTAATGTAGTTGAACTGAAACAGAGGGGAGGAAAAGTATCCTTTCCTCCCTTTTGCTTTAGCCATGCAGCATCAAGCCCTACGTTTCTACCTGCTTCACACTGCCCTAGTGAAGAGTATTTTCATTGCATGATTCATATTAAAAAGAGTTTTACAAAGGACGGAAAATAGCCTGTGTTTGTTTACCTCAATCTCTTTCGAAGGTACTCCTTGTTCCAGTAGTCCACGTAGCATTCGGATGACTGACTTCAGTTTGGCTCCAGTATATTTGCCTGAAGGAAGCACTCTGACAATTGGGAGCGCAGAGAGCTCTTCATTGGTCACTAAAGGGCAATCTAGCAGCAGAAGAAGATTGATTTATGTGCACATATAAACAGCTAACAGAAAGGACAGCCTATAGCATGCTATAGTAGAGTGCTATGAAATGAGAGATTTCCCAGGTACCACCACATCCAGTTTTCAGGTTGTCAATTGCTTATTCATATACATATTTCTTATATTTTATAGAAAAGATTACCCATAAGAGATCCATGACTTAAACAATCCTTCCAGCATTATCCCTTCACTGGTAATGCTTGCTAACTTTTATCACTATTTTCCCCAGAACTGTATACAGTACAGATCAATTCATGATTAAAAATGTCAACATTTGAGAAACCATGAATGAGTAATTTTCATCTTTAATTTCCTTGCAGTCAATACACTGAAATAATCAACAAATGCATTCTTAGCATGGATTCTTGACATATTGTAATTTGCAAGATCAATTACTCAGCACTTGAGCCAGAGACTTTATATTTAAAAGTGCAAGCTCACACCTTGCAGTTTTTTCTTTAAAATGTCATCTTAAAATGCATTGTAATGGTAAAAGCGTAAGATGTGTTAACTGTATTAAAGTTTAAAAAAAACCTTGGTTTAGAAAGGCAGGTATCCATTATTTTTTCAAACACCACACAACTCATTAATAATCCAAGTTTTCTTGACATGAGAGTTAAAAATAGCTTGTGACTACTGAATCATACAAAAAGTTTACCAGAATAGTTTATGTTCAAGTTTATTTTTCCTAAGTTAAAAAGCACTTTGAAGCACAGATGCTATAGACACAAGTCTGAATATGACTTGTGAATATAAATTCAGGTAATGGAACATACTCCTGACCATATTCAAGATGTTCAAGATAGACACCCAATTCTGCCACCCTTACTCGTGTTGCGCAGTATCTTATTCTGGGAGTAGGTCCATTGACGTCAGTAAAGATGGCAAAATCAGGCCTGAAGTAATGAGGAAAATGCCATGTATTTAGGGTGTGGAGTCAGCACTCAATAGATGCCTATAGGATCTCAGTCCAATTGCACATTTCACCATATGCCATTGCAGCTTTCATAAAATAGATATTATGGAAGAAATTGGCTGCAGTTCTGACTATGGCCCAATTCTGCAATCCTTCGCTCAGACAAGCATTCAGTGAATCAGTAGGGTTACTCCCTTGTGTGAAAAAGGGTTTGCAAGCTTGAATTATTATGATCCACTCCTATGAGCTCTTGAGCACCTTGATCTCCCATTGACTGCTCTTTCCAGGACTGGGCCCTTAACAATATCCAGAACATGTTCAAATACATTTCTGACATGATTACATTATTGTAATCCTCATTTTCCATTGATTGTTTATTTGTTGAAGTCCTTGCCTTTAGCCAGATGTTCCTGATTTATTGATTCAATAGGGAGTTCATCACTTCCCCATGTAATTTCATCTTCATCCGCTTGTCCCACAAGAGGTTGTTGAGGTGACCTAGAAAAGCAAAGAACGTTAAAGGTTTCTCATTTCCTAATGGAACAATAGATTTCAATTTTAAATATGAATATTTTCTGTAAACACAAGACCCTACAACATATGAGATCATTTAGAAAACTACAGAATTCTTAAATTTAGATCAAATTTATAAACCACATTTAGAAGAAAATAAATATTTCAAGTATTCAATAGATTCGACCAAAATAAGAGGTTTAATTCCATGATGATAGCTATTAATGTAATAAATAGAGATTATGAATCATATTAGATAAAATACAAATATAGGGAACTCTCTTAAAAAGAGAGAAACTCAAAAAGGATATTTTCTGGATCCATTGTTAGTGTTGTTCCTTGAAGAAAACAGCCTTAGCTTCTAATGATTTTTTAACTTTACTGAAGTAAATTTAAATGACATATTATTTATAACACACAGACTGCATACAAAAAGCTACATTAAAGAGCACAAAAGTTACAACATCAAGCACCCAAATATTGAGAAATGCCAGAATTAAGTTTGCCCATGGAACTTGTATGTATGTATGTATGTATGTATGTGTGTGTGTGCGCGCATGCGCGCATGTTACACATGTAATTATAACATACGTACAGACATGTTATACACCCATTCACACACACCAATGACTTTCTAGTGTGATCTGTATCTTTGCAGGACAAAAATGACAATACAAAAATAAACTAAATTTTGAATGTATTTGAGAAAAAACTGCCATTAATAGTTAAGTTTTCTGAAGTTTTACTCATAGCAACACAGTGTAGCTGCCTTTGTTATATTTTACTTTATTATGCTTGAGTCATGACTGAAGATTCTCTCATTTAAGACTAGCAGGAAAAGAACAGAGGGGGAACCTTTGCTTGTTGTATAAGAACCTAAATAGCTAAAACATTTCCCCACAAAATGTGCAGAATCCTCACATTCTCAGAGCAGGACATCTCAATCTAGTTTTGCAGGGACCACCATAAGCCTGTCTGGACTTTGGATTAAAGAAGGTGGCAGTTACTGCCAGTCTTGATGGTGATATTGATGGGGACACATTCCCACATGGAAATGTCCGTTCATTCATCAGTTAAATCACTGTCAGAAAGAAACAACTTTCAAACACTACTGGCCTGGGCTGGATTCAAACCAGCGATCTACAGATGAAAAGTTGTCCTTTGGGATCAGTAAGTTTTGGGAAAAGAGGAAGGAGTGGAGGCAACGGGGGGACTATGCAAGTCCGGATCTAAATACTTTTTCATCCTAATTATGTTCCAGTAGTTGAGTAGCAAAATAGAGTCCTACAGCAAATTTGTACTGTTCATAATTCACGACGGATGTTCTTGAACACCCCCACTTGACATCAAGTTCTATAGCACTAAATAATATCATGACCTCTCAGATAACATGAACGGACCACAAAGCCATCCTATATCAACATGTCAACAGACAGATAGGGTTTGTGGTTAGTTTGTGCTTTATCTTCTCTTATCACCGAGCTGTAAAAATTACATTTCTCTTAAATTCCACTTAAAAATCTCACCTTTCAGGCACTACTTTGTCTTCACAATGTTCTTCACAGCCATTTATTTGTGTCGGCTAGTGAAGGAAGCATTTCAAAGTATAGTGAGTTATGTTGGAAGGGGACTGTACAACAATCATACTTTTATCTTATAAACTAAAACAATGTTAACAAGTAAATTAAATATTTGTGCAGGGTACCACACTGAAAGCATTATGCATTGACAATCTCTATTCTTCTAGGAAATCCACCCAACCACAAAACCCCCAAACATTCAGCCTCTGCACTGGGGAATGTGGAGCAGTCGGACAGGTAAAATCATATCCCACCCTAGAACCCACCCCTGGCTCTTCTTCCAGCTGTAGTCTCTCGGTGCTAGTAATGTTGGTTAGGGGTTGGGTTTTTTTGCCAAAAGCCCTAGTGTGTGTACATCTTATTTTGTCTGAAGAACTGGTATACGCTATACTGGGGAAAACACTTTTGGTGATATAAGCTGCATCTAGACTAGGTGGGTTCGCCAGTATAACTACAGTGAAGACTAGGACTAGGAAGGAGCCTAGCTCTAGTCCTACACATAGGCAAATGTTCAGCATGCTCACTTCCGAAACAACGCAGAGTTGAAATTCGATTAGGCAGAAAATCTGCTTGTGGCTCTGCTCAACACATAACTCAAGTGACAATCCCTTGCCAAGTCAGCCTATACCTGTTCCCCAGAAATGTTATAGATCCAGGGTCCTGGTGTTGAGTCACAATTGTAACTGGGCAGGAAGTACAAACAGTGAGTGTACACTGGATAGGGGGATTCTATTAACTGGATACATTTGCTATGGAGTCTGGACGTCTACTGACTGATGCAACATAGGACAACATGGGGAAGTGTAGAGTGAAGGGGGTATAGAATTTGTGTGTGAACATTAGTTTATCTGAGCAGAAAGGTGAAGGAGAGGGAGCCTCAGATTTGAACTCTTTACAGATACTCTGCAAAATATTTGAAATGTTCTGATTTTTCCTAACCTTCTATGAACTGAGGGAGCTTTCAGGCTACAATGTATGAAATAGCATTGTATTGGCATTTTATTATCATTACACTTTTAAAAACTGTTGGCTTTCATTGCTTCCTACCAGGAACAGCAAATGTTAATTTTCTGATTTCTCTTGTGTGATTAATTTATCACAGATTAATTATTGTACAGTATTTCAAAAACTATTTCCATACTCTTGGTTTATAAACACTGTTTTCTGGAGGCCAATCAAATGGCAGTGACAGTTACATTTAAAATGTTGATGGAATTATTTCCACAAATTCAGTGTGATCGAGGGAATGAGAAGTCGATGTAAATAGTCTAGGAAATCGGCAAATAAAGACACTGCCAACATCTTTTCATTTTACCTCTGGAAAGTCTTCAGGCAAAGATGACCCATCACAGTCCGTGTCTTCAGCTTTTTCTTCTGCCAGCTTCCCATTGGTCTCTAAAGAACCTGCTGGAGAAATACATTGGAAGACAGAGCTATAGAGAGGTGATGTTATGGGTAGATTAAGTGAAAAGTAGTGCCTGCAGCTAAAAAAACAGGAAAAAAAATGGTTCTCAGGGTACGAGTCCTTGGCCATACATTCATTCTTAACAACTCTTTACTGTCAATGCAGACCATAGGACTAACGGTAGCTTACAGACCTGATTCTCATTTGAACCAAGGTCCTTTATAGCACTTTGGCAGTGTAAAAGGCCTTAAAGTGGGCATAAACTACACTGGCACCCAGTTTAAGTTCTCTTTACTGCCAGAGTGGTGTAAAGGGGCCACAATATAAATATTAACCAGGCCAGCGGACTTCATCATTCTTAGCACAGAACCAAAATTTGGGGTTGGTTAAATGTAGTTTAACTACGTGGTTATTTGCATCGGTATTGAGCTGATGTACCTACTACAAAAGAATGGCAAGTTCTTAACCCAGCAACATGAATCCAAGGGCTGGTCTACACTGGGAGGGGGGGGGGGGTCGAGAAATCGATCTAAGATACGCAACTTCAACTACGTGAAGAGCGTAGCTGAAGTCGAAGTATCTTAGATCGATTTACCTCTCGTCCTCACGGCGCGGGATCGACGTCTGCGGCTCCCCCTGTCGACTCCACTACTGCCGTTTGCGCTGGTGGAGTTCCGGAGTCGACAGGAGCGCGTTCGGGGATCGATATATCGCGTCTAGATGAGACGCGATATATCGATCCCCGAGAAATCAATCGCTACCCGCCGATACGGCGGGTAGTGTAGACGTACCCTAACTCACAGTAGGAGTAGGTCTAAACCTGGATTCTAGTTACTCCCTGTATTAATGAGCCATCATAAAATTGTACAGGATAAAATCTGACCTACTTTAGCTATGTCACTGCTGCTACATCTCCCAGGTTCAACACACCAGCCGTGCTGCTGTATACAACGGGCCAGATCCCAGTGGGTGTAATTTTGGCAGTAATGGAACCACACAGATTTACACCAGCAGAGGCTCTGAGTCTGTAGTTTTAACAGAATGCTAATAGATGAATATAGGCCAGCAAGTTCAGGAAGGAGCAGAGGACAAGGATTAAGTGAGTGAGTGGTGTCTCAAATCTGGTGACCGCAGTAGCAGATACCAGTTTGGTTTAATTCACTGAATTATGTGCAAGCCCCCAGTGATACTTCACACAAGCAATTAGCAACCACTATTCCACAATCATGCCCATTTCAGTTGACGGTGAGTATTCTGTTGCAAAGACGGAGAGGTGTTGAAAAGGGAGCACTGACTCTTGCAGCACTAGGAAGAAAGGAAACTACAACACTGGCTGAAAATTAAAGGAGCAGATTTGCAAAGAAAAAAATATTTTATATTTTTCAAAAATTGCAGTCACAATTTTGTAACCATCAGGGATGTAATTTGGGTGCCTGACTGCACCTGCAAACCAAGACATTTAAACATCATCAGTTCTACCCACAAACAATTTCAGGAACTAATGAGTACCCCCAAAATATTTAAAATAAAGATCAGATTTACGAAATCTGGACTTCACAAAAAGATCCCCTTATTAGACGCACCGTCCCTTTAACCTCTCTTGGAAAAATTCAGTTTGCAAGCTACTTCCATTCCACCACTTTCTGTTAGCTAACCAATAGCCCATTCAGTGTTCATTTCCTGGGATTAGCTTTTTGATGGCTTATAGTACCTGGCAGATGGTCACCTGTGGTTGCATTATTGCGATTTAAGAGGTTCTGGGCTTCCTCGTCTACAACGTTCAACAGATACTGGACAACGTCATTGTGGTCATCCTCATCATAATAGTCATCCTCCAGTATCTCAGTTTCTAGAACAATAAAACAAACAACATGGGGGAAAGAAATATAAAAAGATTAATTCTCATAAAGGAAGTGAATGACAAAAATGGGGCATTCCATCAAGCAGATAGTCTATATATTCTTTAAGATACTAATACTAATAATTATTGTGACTCTCCTTCCTTGACTATGCTACAGAGTTCAAACTCTGATCCCATTACTCCACTTCTCTTTTTATTGGTAAATAACATGTGTAGGAGAAGAACAGGACCCAAAAAACACATTATAGAAATGAATGTCAAGTTTAAGATATTCAAGAAGTTAAAATTGGCTTTTATTTTGAAATCTCTATTGCCTCCTCTCTCTTGTACTCTTGAACTGAGGAGTACACAAATGTTCAAATCTCTCCTCCTTACCTGAGTGATCACTGTTCTTGGAAAAATCTGATATCTGATTTGTAAAACCACTGGAAGGCATGTTTCTAGAATCAGTGAAGTTCATTAGCCCTTTTGCCTGATGAATGCTGCTTACTGCATTTGCATGAGAAACTCCTGTCATGCTTTCCCCATTAACCTAACAAAACAAAAAGTAGCATGAGTTAGTTTTCTTTTTTAATGGCTTGTTGTTTGTTCCTCTAATAGCAGCCCATTCTAACAAAGCACAGGGTACTACTGAGGAGGCAGACACAGAAATGCAGCCTTTTCATGCCTCCTACTCAATTAAGAAAACATGATTTAATCTTAGCGGTAACTTATGCTTGACATTTTTTTAAATTGGCAATGTAACTGCACTATAACTTACAAACGAAACTAAGAAAAACAAAAATTAAGCCAGAATGTAAGAGGAACTTCCTGACAGTGGAGATCTATTAGATTGTGGAACAACCTACCAAGAGAGCAGTGTTGCTGCAATTACTTTCCTCTTCTTGTCTCTCAGACTGAGTCTATATTACACTGGCAATTGAACCACAAAACATTTGTCTCTCAGATCTGTTAACCCCCCTCCTCCCCAAAAGACAGAAGTTTTGCATGACAAGTGCTAGTGCGAACGGCACAACAAAGCTAACCCTTGCTCATTGGGGGTGGAAGTTTTTTGTCGGCAGGAGAGCCGACAAACAGTGGCTACACTGCATGACTTTTAGCGGCACGGCTGTGGCAACACAGCCATGTCACTAAAAGCTGTGTAGTGTAGACAGAACCTAAGAAATAACTGTGAGAGATAGAATACTTTGCATTTATATTGTGTCCTCTATCCAACACTCTCAAACATTAATGATCTTAGCTTCATATCACTTGTACCTCTGTGAGGGAGGTGAGCATTACCTTCATTTCTCAGAAGAGAAAATGGAAGCAGAGAGAGTTTAAATTACTTGGCCAATGTAACATACAAGCACTGTGAGGCACTAGGAACAGAATCCAGATTTCTGAGTTACAGCCCTGTCTGTGCCTTAGCCACAAGACCAGTCTTCTTTCCTTAAATGAAGTTCTGGGCACTGGAAAAATAATTCCAAAAACTTTTGCACTTATTGATTCAGATCAATGGACAGCGCTGTAACTGCACAGTTTAAGATATAGAAATTTTGCCTTAGCTGGGGTTGGCTATTGATTGTATCTTTTTCTCTAGTTAATGAAAATTCCTACCAATGGGACACGCACCTATTTTATCGGAACTGAATAAAGGAAAATAAAGCAGCTGTGTTAAATATGGTTGCTTCATTTTATTTACCTTGGGGACATAAATATCAGGTGCTGTTTCTGTTTTGCCATAGTGATCTCCATGGGGATGGCCTAAACAAAAAAGAACAAATCAATAACCTTTTAAATAACAAAATGTTTGTAGTGATCACATGAAAAAAAGTATCAGAGGGGTAGCCATGTTATTCTGTATCCACAAAAACAACAAGAAGTCCGGTGGCACCTTCAAGACTAACAGATTTATTTGGGCATAAGCTTTCCTGGGTAAAAACCAGATTCCTCGTTGTTATTATGAAAAACAGTTCTTTGGCAGTAAAGAAAAATATTTATCATTTGCTATGAAATGTTATATACTTTCTTCTGCTGACAGTTATTAAAACGAATAACTGAAACTAACTGAATCATAGAACAGTGGGGTACTTAACCACACTCATATCTGAATGACATTATTTTAAAATAACATTATATTTGCAGAGTTAGGAGAAATAAGAGAAGATAATGGTATAATAAAAAACCAAGTCTCCAAAATGACCATTGTTGATAAACAGTAATACCAATACAATATGAATTATATGGGACCAGATGCAAGCGTGTCACTTTAGAGAAATACTGTAAAGCTCCCACCCGCAAAAGTTTAAATCTAAGGGCACATCCCTGCAAACACACATCTCTGGACATAGCGTACGCTCAAGTCAATGAGACTGCTTGTAGCAGTGTTTTCAGGACCAAGTTCTAAATAGACAATGTCTAGACAAGAGATGGGGGATATGAAAGAACAAAAATTCAGTGCAAGATATTAACTTCTCTTTTCTCTTTAAATGGGCATTCATTAACAGGGAAGTAACCTCATGTTCAGGGTGATGCTGAACCTTTGACGGCCAGAAGCTAGGATCACTCCAACTGCCCTATTCTATAGATTCCCCGAAGCTCTGTTATGGGACAAGGTTGGAGACTGGATACAAGGCTCAATGGACCATTGGTCTGACCCAGTCTGACAATTCTTATGTCACACTAGAGTAACACTTTGCAGCTAGAACAGCTCCAAACACACTTTGGATATTAACAAATAAATGAAAATACTGTGGAAAGTGCTATTTGACTATTACAAAATTAAATATCACACTTTTCAGTGGGTACAAGAGCTGTGTTCTTATTCACTGCCTGATCAGAAACATCTGCACGGAATTGTGTGCGCATTCTGAGCTGATTTGTGAATAACAGAAATAGTTCTCTTGTATTATGTGAAACATAGTAAGAAGATTTTGAGTATAATTCTTTTAGTAAACAAAGTGTGTTCAGGTATTATCAAAATTTCCCCATCAATTAAATGGAGACCTTTGGTAGCCTAGAAGACTATAAAAAACGTATCAAGGATATGAAATTAAAAACACAAGACTAACAAAGGAATAAGGGAAAGCAGAAACTGATTCAACTTTCCTCCTTAGGCAAAGTGATATGTAAACAATGCCACAGGAAGCACCAAATTGTTTGTGTTGTATGTAACAATGCCAATTTATCACAAAATCCAATAATTTTCTAAAGCTGAGTACAGAACACTCCATTATGTTTAAATGGTTTTATTCTATTTCTCTGAATTTGAGAAATTCTGTACTCTCTTATCCATGTCCTTATGTAAAGTGGCTTCTTAAATTTGTTGCAGAAGTTTGGCAAATCTTATTTAAAATAATATCTTATCTTATTTATGACAGGCTTTTATAGGCAAAAGAAAGATATCACACTTTGGTTGTCACTGATAGAAAGAAACTCATTTGCAGTAGGTAACTAAGAGATCCTTACCATTAGCTTTCATTAACTTTGGACTTGAGCTAACAGAGCCTCTGGACTTTGGAACCAAAGGGTGACCATCTCTGCGATAAGAAGAAACACACTATATTTTTGATTTGTGAAAAGGAACCATATGTAAGTATCTATATGAGGGCAATCTCCTATTGACTATTAGGCCTTAACTATGTCAATCACATTTTCCTTGGAGAGATTTGGAATAAGGTACCAAGAATATTCAATATCCCAATAATAGAAAGGTATTCACCAGATAATATCCTGGTTCATATCTACTTTCAGAAGAGGGAGAAAACTTCACTGGGCTAGGCGCGATCTAGTGTAGATAGGTGCAACCTAGTGGCCTGAGCCTAGGGCTTAAAACTTAGAATTCCTCAGTTCCTGCAGCTCCTCAGAAAATCAAGCTTTAGGTGCCTGAAAATGAGGCACACAAAAGTAGTGGAAACTTGGTAATTTCTCTACCTCAGTTGCCCCATCTGTAAAGTAGGGATAGCAATACCGATATAGCCACCTCTTCACAGGATTATTCCAAGGATTAAATTATTGCTAGTAAAGAGTTCTGAAATTAAAGGATCAAGGATGCAGCTGCTCTGTGCCACCCATGTAGCATAATCTGAGCCTACAGCCAGGTTTGCTGTGCCAGGGAGGGTTGCTCCAGTGCACAAACATAAACCTAGGGAGGCACAGAGCCAATGTGTAATCTCTTACACCACTCCTCCTCCCGGCTGCTGATGTAGTAGGGGAAAGGTGTGGCTGGAACACCCCTGAACTAGGTCAATCTTCATCTGCAATTTCAGTATTCTGTGTGTATCTCTACACTGCAGCTGGGAATGAGCCTAACAACCCAGGTAGACCAACTTGTGCAAGCAGGGCTTGAATTAGTGCATTAAAAATAGCAGTGTGGATGTGGTGGCTCAGGCTTTCAAGCCCACCAGACCCCCTAGACTTGAGAATCCGAGATCCAGCCCAAAATACAGCTATTTATAACACGCTAGCTTGAGCCGTGCTAGTGCAAGTCTGTCTGTCTGGGCTGGGAGGCTCACTCCAGTTGGTACAACTTTTGGAAAAAAATGAAAAACATTGACAAATTTGACAACTTTTTCCAAAACAATTAGGTTTTTTTTTAAAAGGCACTTTGATCCACTTAACTTATTACTAAGGCTAAGATTTTGTCACGGTTATTTTTAGTAAGTCATGGACAGGTCACGGGCCATAAACAAAAATTCACGAAAGCCTGTGACCTGTTTGTGACTTTTACTAAAAATAATTTTGACAAAATGAGGAGTGGGGGATCGCAGTGGATTCCGTGATTTCCATGACCTCCATGACATAATTGTAGCCTTACTTATTATACACATGTCCTACCCTGCTTATTACATAATGCCCACACACAAGCTGGGCATATATCAAATTTAGTCTGAGAATGCCTCGTACGGTGCAATCTGCAGCTGGACAGTTTTATCCTCACTATGAGCCCAATCTGATGAGATACCGAGCATTCTCAACTCCATTAAGCCAACGGAATTGAGTCAACAGAGCACCCTGAAGAATCAGGCCTTTTAAAAATAGCCATTATCACTCCAATTGATTAGCTATTGTAGCTGTGTCTACTTAAATGCATTTTCCTGGCACAACTATGTCAGTTAAAAATCACATGCTGGAATTAGCTTCCAGAGGATACCTTGTAGCTTTCAGCACCACTTTAGGAAGTGACATTTCCAGGGCTCTTTTGGCTTCTTTCAGAGTCATTCCCTGTGTGCTGACTCCATTAATATAATGGATGATATCCAATGTACGAAGACTTTCCTCGTTGGCAGCAACTGACCGTGGCTTTATATCACTAATATACACCACCTGGTAAAAGCTGTCATGACCTCCTGATATAGACAGACCTGTGCAGAAGAAAAAAATCCTCAATTTTTTCTTTTAGTAGTTATGTGTGATTTTTACAGTGGGACCAAGAAAGGCATTTCACACAAGCGCAAACAGCCATACAATTTTTTATTACCCAGCTCTTCTTTATGGCACGTTAATGTAATATCAGGCAGCAAATGAGGCAACACTGGAATCTTTGGTAACTCCAGAACCCGTCCAACCACTAATCTGACAGTCTTTGGTGCAGCTCGGAGAAAATTAACTGCATCTGTGTGACTCATGTTAGTGACATCCATGTCATTAACCTGTGAAGAGAACAGCAACAGAAAAATCCTCATTATAGTTGCAATTAAAACAGCCAATGATACCAAGAAAATTCAGCTGAAGTCCCTGTTATTTGTATTTCATATTAAATGACAAAATATAAATGTTGTAAATGACAGCAACTGCAATCTATGAGGTTATCCATTTCCACGAACAAACACATTTAATGGAAATGGTAGTAGTAAAGAAACAAATCCTGAACTACCAATGTTAAAGTAGTAAATAAATTACAAAAAAGATATAATATATACCAGTTTCCATAAAATGGAAGAATAAGCTTTTTGCAAGCCAGGGCCTGAAAGCCAGACTCAGTCCCTAATCCACACTGGTTTATGATTTTATTACTTACCTAACGCCTGGTCTACACTGGGGGGGGGTCGAACTAAGGTATGCTTGTGTGTAGCTGAAGTCGAACTACCTTAGTTCGAACTACTTACCCGTCCTCACGGCGCGGGATCGACATCCGCCGCTCCCCCGTCGACTCTGCCACCGCCGTTCGCAGTGGTGGAGTTCCGGAGTCGACGGGAGTGCGTTTGGAGTTCGATATATCGCGTCTAGATGAGACGCGATATATCGAACTCCGAGAAGTCGATTGCTACCCGCCGATCCGGGCAGGTAGTATGGACGTACCCTAAGGTTAAAGGTTATTCCACAGGATTTAATGCCCCGATCTAGCAAAATTGCCATGCATGCTAAACTCTATGTACTCTGAATGGTCCTATTGACTTCAGTGGAATTACTAAGTGCATGTGTAAATCTTTGCAGGATGGGGACCTAAGAACGTAATTAAGCGCATTCTTGTTCCACAACACTTTACAATGTTAGCATTTGCTTCAGTGTAGCTGTATTAATAGACTTTTTAACGTTCTGTTTACTAGAAGGAGTGTGACAAGAAAATTTATCCAAGCTTACCTGAACAGTTCCTCTCTGACACTAGATGATCATGATGGTCCCTTCTGACCTTAAAGTCTATGAGTATTTTGAAAGGAACCCCTAACTGTAACCTAAAAGATCATATATACTGAGCCCAACCCTATCTACTATTTTTCTGTCTGGAAGGATTACACAGATGTTAACAGCAAAAGGTTTAGTGAACATGCGTCAGTCATCTTCCATGTGTTTTATTTTATACTTATATTTAAGCTGGTTCAACAACTGTCATATTATGAATTGCAATACACGCTTTTAGTTGTCTGCTTCTCATCCACACATTTGACTGAGCACACCACAGAATCCAGAATTCCTATTTTTCTGGTCCAAAATTAGTTTGTTTCCTCTCAATTATCACACAAATCCCTTAATCTTGAGTTGGGTTTCACTATGAAATTTTACGCATCTCACCTTGATAAGCCGGTCTCCTGGTCGTAGCCTCCCATCACTTTTGGCAGGATCCTGAATAACGTCATGAATGTAGCAACCAATGTTATCATTGCCTTTGGTCACTGTGAAGCCCAGGCTACCTTTTTCTGATTTAGTCATGGTAACATGGAGTTCCACCTCCTATGGGAAAAACAGTGTGTTAAATAAACAATGGTCTGGAATGTGGATATACAGTGTATACTGTATGAAACGTATGGTCATCCGAATGAGCTGCTGCAATTAAAACTGTTTAAGAAAACACACTTTATTAACCAATTTACTTCAATCAAATATAGGTTCTAATCCTGCAAACACATCTGTACTGAGGTTTATGTATTGAAATCCATGGGACTACTCATGCACATAAAGTGAAGCAGGGGCATAACATCCTTGCAGGATCAGGGCGACACTGAATACGTCAGGGGTGGGCAATAATTTTTGCATGGAGGCGACTCCACAAATTTTGGTAAGTTGTCATAGGCGGCACATTTCTACTATATTAATGGAGAGGGTGCAGGGTCTGGGAGGGAGTTTGGTGCAGGAGGGGGCTCTGGGCTGGGGGTGGGTTTGGGGTGTAGGAGAGGGTGCAGGGTCTGGAAGGGAGTTTGGTGCAGGAGGGGGCTCTGGGCTGGGGGTGGGTTTGGGGTGTAGGAGAGGGTGCAGGGTCTGGGAGGGAGTTTGGGTGCAGGAGGGGATTCTGACCTGGGGCAGAGGATTGGGGTGAAGGAGGAGGTGTGAGAGTTGGGAGGGAGTTTGGGTGCAGGAGGGGATTCTGACCTGGGGCAGCGTATTGGTGTGCAGGAGGGGGTGCGAGGTGCAGGCTCTGGCCAGGAGGGGCTTACCACAAGTGGCTCCTGGCCAATGGTGCAGCAGGGCTCAGGCAGGCTGCCTGCACGCTGTGGCCCCACGCCACTCCTGGAAGCGGCTCCGGCTGGCACATCTCTTTTGTGTGCCCCTTGAGGGAAGGGGACAACGGGTTTCCGTGCGCTGCCCACATCCGCGAGCAATGCCCCTGAAGCTCCCATTGGCTGGTTTCCGGCAGGGTCACCGTGAGTGGGTTTGGGCCCTGGTGAAAAATTTTTTTCAGACCCCCCAGCAAGGGCAGACCGGCTAAACTGGGCTGACGAAGCCGGGGAAGCCGGGCCCCCTTCCAGACCGCTGGGCCCCCGTAATTTGTACCTGCTTCCCCCCCCCTCGTCAGCCCTAGTTTCCAGGGGTACGCAGAGACATGTCAGCAGCAGCCAGCCACTTCCGGGAGCAGCGTGGGACCATGGCAGGCAGGCAGCCCGCCTGAGCACCCCACTGCACCACGGGACTTTTAGTGGCCCAGATATCACGAGGAGGCAGCCAAAGAGCCCGGCGGGCTGGACAAAAATGTTAGATGGGCCGAATTCGTCCCATGGGCTGTATTTTGCCCACCCCTGGAGTAGAGCAACTAGAATAAAACTGGGCACGGGAGATGAAGGTGCTCTCCTACAAAAGGATAAAACTTCAGGTTTCCATTACTAAGCTGGAGTACTGTATTGTATATCTTGGTATTACACACATGCATGCCTTTTATATTATACATTTGTAGTTTACATGCATTTTATGTTCTATGTTTATGATTCTGCTTTACTTGCACAGAAATTAACAGAACAACAAGAAGAAAAGATCAAAAGAAGAGATTAATAGTGTGATGATGCATTTGTGAACGGTGAATTTAGCGTTGACTTTTAAACACTAGAGAATTGCACTGATAGGCTTGTCTAAATGGTGCAGCAATGTGCACAAGAGGGGTATGATTTCTAAGGTGCACCAATGTTTTGTGCACCAACTGGCCCACATAGACCCTGCTAACATACAGTAAAAGTTCCCTACTGTGCGTTAACATAATACTGGTTATATGAATATGCATTAGGGAACTTCTGATGTGTGCTAACAGGGTCCCAGTACGCTTTAGAAATCACCCCCCTTTCCATCCCCTGTAACATGCTTGTATAGGCTAGCCCTTTGTAACGCACAGTGCTCTGGGATGCAGAGAGAAAGACCTGGTCTCTATTTTCAGCAGTTTTTTTACTCTGTGAATTGACAGGGAGCGAGAGAGACGGAGGTGCTTTGTGCTGCACAACACCGTCCTCTGGGATGTGAAGCAGCGATGTCAGAAGGTTCTCAGAAGGGTTTGATGCATTGCTTCTGAGGCCGAAAGAAGAGTATCTGGGGGGATGGACATACGTAAAACAGAGGAAATGGATTGGATCACAAGGGCCCCAACCAGTCCGAGGGTAACAATGGGGAAAATATATTGACAGGTAAGAAGCTTAGCCTCAGAACATTGTCCCTACATAGTTACACACAGTGCCAAATCTTCAAAATATGGATTAAAACTGTACATAAGAAATATGTGTGCACCTGTGTGTCCATCCATAATATGCACAGGGCAATGGAGCATTTAACTACCCAAATTGTACGTATGCACAGGCAATTATGCAGGCTGCACAGCTTTAGAGTCTGATTTGAAAAAAAACACGTTTTTTATTTCAAAGAGTAAGTAAGATATTTGAATCTCTCAAGTGCCTCATTTATAAACACATCTAGGGACACTGTCTTAACAATGCTACCAGTCCTATTGTCACAAATGGCCAGGCCACCTCCTATTAGCAGATTGTATGAGAGCCTTTTGCAAAACACATCCTCAGTTAACTATAAATTTAAATTAGAAGATAGAACAATTACCCTAATTTTAAGTCAATATAAATAGGATGCATTTTGTTACAGCCAAACCCATGGCTAAATAAAACCCCAAGAGACACACTCTTTAACACATTTATAGCGCAGAGAGAGAAAGTAATTACTGGTTCATATTCATCAGCATGTTTCTCAAACTGGTTGAGCAGTGATGTTATCTTCTCTCTTTGTGGAACTAGCTCCGAGATGGTACTGATGTAGGCATCATCCATTAAACCAGGGGTTGCAATCTCAGTAACAGTTCTACAGCTTGGTATTGGTGGCAAGTCCAGTGGTAGAGGAGATGGAGGATTACTGTGAGAAGACAGGGAAACAAGAGTTTGAATGGTTTGGAATATTTGAGCCAGACTTTGTTGCTTACATGGTTAGAGCTCTGCAAACATACAATGTTTCACTTCACAGGTATTCATGTGTGAACTCTGATATTTCTGCAGACATTTACAAACTTGATACAGGGGTCAAATTGTACCATCCCTCACTCCCAAATCAACACAAGTCTTTGGTGTTAAAATGACTACATTTTATCTGGACAAAGTCTTGAATTTTTATTAATAGGCCTTATCATCCATCTTTGCAGAAAAATTCCACCCTTTTGACTGTTCTAGGTTTGCAAAATCTGAGTATTTATTTTTGCAAAATAAGTAATATTTACAATCATACCTGTCCTCAAACTCTGGCTTGCTGGGAGTCTCATGAGCAGAGTAGTAGATGGTACGAATTGCTTCTTCCTGGCTACAAGGAGTTTCATACTGAGTGTATGCTGCTGCCATCATTTTGTCTAGTGTCTGGTACAGGGCAGAATTCCAGCCAGGGCTTGCTATCTGTGTTGGGGTGACCACTACCTCTTCTTCGCCACTCCCACTGCTGTCACTGTAGCTGTCTCTCCTAGAAGGGGATTTTAATCGCTTCTTGCTCTTATCAGTCACTTCATTTTCATCTGAGCTGTCACCTTGATCTCCATTTGACGCCCCAGACGTTTCTGTGCTGATGTCTGGAAATATTTGTTGTGGGGAATTTATGGGAGTCTGCAACAAATGTGATGTTTAAGAAATCAGACTCTGGCTCTAATGGTCATTTATTCATTTTAGGCTTGGCAGAAAATGCGTAAAGAATGCAGAAATAATCAAACATGTTTAATCAAAGGTTCATTCTATTTACTTCAGAAGTCAGCACAGTGGAACAAACTCAGCCCTGGTATAACTCCATACAGTTCAGGGTGAATTTAACTTATTTTCTGTAACATAACACGTGTAATTTTCAAATGTGTATCTAGGAAATTTCAAAAGCGCTAATTGAAATGGGAGTTGTGGGTGCTCAGCTCTCTAAGAAACTGAAACTGCCGGTAGGCACTGAGAGGCAGATCCTCACTTAGTATAAATGGTCAATGGGCCTATGACAAGTTACACCAGCTGAGGATCTGTCCCCAAAACATTTGGCTCCAGTCCCATTTCCCAAAGAACTGTGTAATCACACTCCCATAAAGGTGATGTACCAATCAATGATGAGTATGGAAGCTTTGACAGTTCCATTTATTCATCCCGTGGGAAACCTCTGTGTTCAGGTACTCACCCATCCCGAACCCCATCAACCGCTTTTCGTTACTTAATTTTCTCCTTTGTTCCTCTTGCCCTTTGTTTAAATTTGTGTTTAGATGTCCACACACAGGATACAAATCTGTTTCTATTGTCATGTAAGAACAGTTTTTATCTGGTAAACAACAATGAAGTGACTTGATTTGAAGACTCCTTCCCAATAATTTTTCAATTGTTCTTTATTACTGAAAGCTACTCTACTAATGTGGACTTCTCCACCATGGAGTTCCATTTTTTTTCTGCTGCAGTATATATAGTCTAGTTTCCATCAACACTAAAATATTCTAAAATGGCATTGTGCTCTTTGGACTGATTTGATGGAGCACTTTTACAAATCCTCTTTGGGATCATGTATTTTAACTCAGAAAACAGGGCTGAGTTTTTTCCAACTTGATGTACAGCAAAACTAAACTATAAATAACTGTTGTTATTAAATGGCAGTTTCATGACTAATTCACCACACATCTCACCGAAAATATAACCCTAGGTGAAGCCAACTTCAAACTAACAATCAACACTACCAAGGAAAGTGTAGTTATAGTATTTTAAGCCATTTAGGAGTTTTTTTTTTTAAAATTGTACTATTGTAAATATACAAAAGCCTTGTATTTTTTCTTATTTCTATGAAATAGGCTGTGTTTCTATCTTGTGAGGTAACACAGCAAACACATTTGTATGATCCTCTATTCCCCTGCCACCTCTCTTTATTTTTCATTTACATGTGCAACCAATGTATTCTGAATAAGCAAAACTTAATGAAGACAAAACTAAAACATCATATGCCATAGGTCTTACCAACAGAGAAGGATCAATTTCTGGTAGTATACCGGGTGGTGGCCTGCAAAGGAGGAGAGAGACTTCTGGGGATGTTCCTCTGAGTGCTGAGATGACCTCCTACAGGTACAGTTAATTTTGTATTAGACACAGGTCCCACTTGCAAGATAGTTACTACTGACAAGTAAGACAATAGAGAGAGTTCTAACCTGCTGGGATAGTCCTTTTAATGAAGCCCCGTTCACTTTCAGGATGACATCCCCAACTTCAATCCGCCCACTTTCAGCTGCAGGCTGCCCTGGGAAGAGCTTTTTAACCCTCACTATGCTTGAGCCCAATTGCTCCGGAGTAAGGTTGTCTTCACGACAAAAACTGAACCCCAGGCCTGAGCTGTTCTTCAGCAACTTTACCTCAAATGTGTTGTCTGGAAAATAAACAGAAAGAATAGACTACTTCTCTCCTTTCCTACAGTACCCTCTCCATGAAGGCTGCTTATTCAGCAACAGCAATCAGACTGCATCCCAATAGTTTTGGGTAGGGGGTTACCATGTGTAAAAGTTTTGTAAGGAGTCCTGTGTATGATCGGTTTAGACAAAACATGTCAAAATGATTCATGGGTTCTTTCCCTAATGTTCTTCTCTTGGAAATGTCCACACTGTTGTATGTTATCCCCAAAATAGCAGGACCTGGGAGAGGCTCAGAGGACATGCAGGAAGGCTGTAAGGGCATTATGTTGTAGAAATAATTGGGAAGTATAGAGGAGGAGGAACATTCTGGAGTTGGCCATGATTAAGGCTATGATTTAATGACAGATATTTTTAGTAAAAGTCATGGACAAGTCACAGGCAAGAAGCAAAAAATCATGGCCCCATGACCTCTCCACAACTTATACCATAAATACCCCTGACTGAATCTTGGGGTGGGGGCACAGTATCAGCGGCGGGGGTGTGTGTGTCCTGGAGGGCCCACGACACCAGCTGCCAGGGGAGAGGGGGAAGCTCTGGGGGGCTCATTGCCCCAGATGCAGGGGGAGGAACCCCGGGGGCACACGTTGCTGTGGGGGAAGCCCTACGGGGCCCGCTGCCAGGGGGAAGCCCTGGGGGACCAGCAAATGCTCCGGCCACTGCTGCGGGAGGAACCCTGGGGGCCAGAGGCAGCTCAGGCCGCCACTGGGAGGAAACCCCGGGTCCTGCTGCTGCTCCGGCTGCCCCGGGACCGCTGCTGGGAGCCGCCAAGCTATAGTTGCTCCCGCCACCCCCGGAACCGCTGCTCTGGCAGTCCCCAGGGCCAGCCGCATCAACTGCTGCTTGGGCAGTCTCCGGGGCCAGCTGCCTGGGACTACCAGAGCAGCAGCTGGTGGGGCCTCTCCTGCAGCGCTGGTGTGACTGGCTGCGGGGCTGCCTGAGTGGCTGGCTGTGGAGCTGCTCCAGCAGTGGCCAGTGTGGCTGTCCCCAGGGCCACTTGAGCAAGATTCAGTCAGGGTCCACTGGCTGCTGCATAAGTCATGGAGGTCGCTGGAAGTCACAGAATCGGTGATAAACACGGAGCCCTAGCCATGATCTATTACAGGGAGTAATGCCCTTCGTTTCAAAGGTGACACAATATAAATAAGTTAAGGAATGGTAAGGGAAGAAACTATTTAAAAAGCTGCTAAAATAAATGACTGAGACACCATTAAAGGAAATATTCAAAAAGCATTTAACAACATGAAAGAGAATTTGTGTTGTACACAAGGCTTAGACGTGTTCACTGCCAGCCCTAAATTTCGTGATACTTTTCACTGGAGGATCATCTGGCTGCAAGAAAATGAAGTTTTGGGTATGCTCTAAAGCTCAGACAGTTTTTCTCCATGACCTGACCTTCAGTGACAAAGTTGTAGTCTTTGGTATTTGTCATTTTTTTCTCTGGTTTGTTCTGAGGCTCACTTTGTCCTGCCTGATTTGGAGGCGTGCACTGCGGTGTAATGGGCGCATGAACTTTGGCCACTGGAAGCTGCCCCTTCTCCAGCAACAGATGCACTACCTACACAAATACAACATATTCAAGTTAGTTAGCACGAGCCACAAAAATACCACATTTTGCCATATAGCGTCTAGTCTAATCTGTTTTGGGTAACTAAATTTCACAGCCATAAATTCTACGGATTTATAAAAAAATCCCCCATAAATCACTGTAAGTAGCCTATTAGTTTATTAAGAACTGCAAATGGCAACATCATCAACAATAATCATAGAATCATAGAATATCAGGATTGGAAGGGACCTCAGGAGGTCATCTAGTCCAACCCCCTGCTCAAAGCAGGACCAATCCCCAACTAAATCATCCCAGCCAGGGCTTTGTCAAGCCGGGCCTTAAAAACCTCTAGGGAAGGAGATTCCACCACCTCCCTAGGTAACCCATTCCAGTGCTTCACCACCCTCCTTGTGAAAAAGTTTTTCCTAATATCCAACCTAAACCCTCCCTCACTGCAACTTGAGACCATTGCTCCTTGTTCTGTCAAAAAAAAAAAAAAAGGCAAAAAGCAATAGAGTAACAGAGCCACAAGATATCAACCAGACAGCATCTAAAGTAAATTAAGATCCCCCTCCGATATTGTGAGGCATGAGGGATAATTAAAAAATGCCACTGATGATATGCTTCATACACGGGTCCTGCATCAAGGGAATCTGTTTACAGTCTGTACTGGTTGCATTTTACTATTCCAGAGAGCTAATATTTGTACATGCACCATGCATTTTCATGCATGATTAGCTAAGGGCCAAATTCTGATATCGGAAGCAGCAGCCTTATGCCATGAATAGTGACATTAACTGAAGATCGCACCACTTTTGGAGTGAGGTGCTACTCAACATGATTGAGTGTAGCAGAAAGTGGTCCAAAGCAAGGAAGTGCACAGTGGAGAGCTCCTGTTGTCAGTTTTGTCTACTGCACTTTTACTCATGATACGTTTATTTACCTAAGATAGGAGAAGAATATTACCCAGGGGTGAAAGTAAAATTGAAAACTTACCCGTATGGGGGCCGGCTCCACAGCCCCCCCAGAAGGGGCGGGGCCTCGGGTGGAAGGGGCGGGGCTGGGGTCAGCGTCCCCCAGCCAGCCCTTTTTAGGCTGCCTGGCCCATGCCGCACAAGGCTCCAGTGGTGATTTAAAGGGCCCGGGGCTCTGGCCGCTGCTGCCACTACCGCAGCAGTGGCCGGAGCCCTGGGCCCTTTTAAATTGCCGGCCCCGGGGCAGCTGCTCCTTTTGCCCACCCCCTATTGGCAGCCTAGGGGGGCAAAATGGGCAGGGACGATAAAGCGCTGCCGCAGAAGAGCTTTAAGCAAGGTCTTTGCCGCGGCAGCGCTTTAATGTTGCTGCCCCTTTTGGCTTCTCCGTCAGCGGCCCTGCCACTAGGGACCTGGCAGGGCCGCTGACAGGGGGCACAAAAGCGGCAGGGGCTGGTACCGGCGGCCACTTTTTCCTGGTACGCCGTACCGGCCTGTACCACCTTACTGTCACCCCTGATATGATCTTACCTGGCCAGTGTTTCTCAGGGTTTCCACAGCTTGTTTATGGGTAGCACCCTCCAAACTAATCCCATTGACAGAGAGCACACGGTCACCTAGAAGCAAACAATGCATGATTTAGAAGAAGGAGGAATGTAATAAAAAATTAATTCATATAGAACACGCTTATAATCCATGTAAGAGTGATCTGTTCGTTTCTCAATGAACAAGGGTAGTGACTCGGGCAATCCCCCATTTACTGAGAGGAGAATAGGGCTTTTTGTATCAGAAGTGTTCTGTAACTGAATTCCAACCCCAAAATCTAGGACCATTTTAATGCTCGAAGCCATGCTTCACTGGGAAATCTGGGGAGAAATATAATAACCTCTCGTCTAACTGTGGGACTCCACTTCACTAAGAAGACTGACTTAAAAACAAAGACTGTCAGAGCTATTAAAAGGATTTTCTGTACTGAGATACTTAGCATGTCAAGCGAGGAGGTCACTAATAACACAAAGCCTCTTTCTCCTCTCTCTGGGCGCACTCAAAGCAATTTGCTCCATTAAAGCAGAATGCATTAGAACGAAACAGCGACTAAAAAATATTTTGTCATTTTTTCCCACCAGTACAGTTTCAGCAGTTTCTGCAGATACTGCAATAGTCCCACACTTTGTCTTCCTTTCTTATCTCCTCATTGCATAACACTGTCAAATTTATACACTTAGCACTTATTAACGGTTTAAATGGTCCGAGTGCTTTACAAATTAACCCTTACACCACCCGTATGAGGTAGAGACTAAGGTGATGCAGTGCTATAGAAAAACCTCAGAGGTAGGTCGTTTCCCATTGACAATATAGACCCATAAAGAGATTACAAGTAACCAAGGCCAGGCAGTCAGTAGACCTCTGGAGTTCTTAGCTCCTAGACCATGATGCCTCTCCAAAGCCTACATAAAGTCATCTGGATTTCATTCTACTGCTATTTAAGAAAACTTGTGGAAAGAGCAAAGTATGTACCTTTCTGAATTCTACCATCAGCCTCAGCTGCTCCCTTAGGAATAATGGCCTTCACATAAATGCCACCATGTCTTACACTGGTGTTTATGCCACCCTAAATGGAGAATAAATAGGTAAAATGCAAACCTTTAAAAACTTAAACAGAAGATCTTAGGTCAAGAAAGCTAAACAATCCTTAAGAAACTCAGGGAGCACTCAAGCCATCCGCATGTAAAAGCAACAGCCAACTTATTGTAAATAAAATATTTTGAGATCCATGCAAATCATAACCAACTGGGGTGGATGTGTGTGGGGGGTGGGGTTAAAACCATTAGGCTCAAATGCAAACCTTTCTAGTAAAACAAGTGTCCTTCAAGCAGAACTACGAAAGCACTAGAATCTGCATATATGAGTGTGGAAAAGCTAAGTGTTGTTTGTGCACAACATGCATCAGCAGCCAAGATAAAAGATGCATACATGCAATATCCTAGTTTTGTTCACCATTATTAAAGTAATGTGAAATTTAAAGGTATTCCTCTCTCTCAGGTTACAGAAAGCTTTTCTTGAAAGCAAAATATTTGAGCTAGGAGGTGCCATAAAGATTTGGGTTAAAGGTCTGCTTAGGTTTCAAGTGAATTTACTTTGGGGCACTCAACCTACTTCTTAATGCATATATCCATCACCACACAGTTCGATGTCATTGCAGGGATTCCCCCAGCTTTTAAAGGAAGAGAAGGAGCTAGCCCACAAATGATATCAGTCTGTGCCCCAAAGATCCAATTGTTTTAATATTACTTGCGAGTAAGCTAAAGGTTGACAGTAGATTTTAGAACAGTGCAAGGATAAAGGTGGAGGCAGAACATGACAAAGTGAGATATGGTGACCACTTGTTAGGCCTCTGAGGAAAGTCCTTGCACTGGTGACCATTGGCAGCATCGAAAGAGTCACTGGAATAGCAGGGTTGCTGCATGTCAATGGCTACATTGTCATTATACTACTGCATAATTTACACCTTCATTCATCTGTCATAGTGAATCTGGCTCCAAACCGTGATAATTACTACAATTTCTTTAGAGTTAGAGCATGTTTTCATTTACAATTCATAGGCAAAGTTCACAATATGTAACTGAGCCATAATCCAGACTATGGACCAAAGAATCTGTTGTAAAGATTCTCCCCAACCTGCAAGTCAACCTCACATCCTTTATCTAATTCTCCTGCCAGTTAGAAACCACTTGTATCTGCCTTCAACTGTTTAAGATATTTAAGAAGAATGCATTACCTATAGCTAAGGCTACATTTTAGTCACAGATATTTTTAGTAAAATTTATGGACAGGTCATGGGCAGTAAACAAAAATTCACATATGTGACCTGTCCATGACTTGTACTGTATACCCCTGACTAAAACTTGGGTGCTTCAGAGGTGGGGGGGGGTAAAGCGGCCCTGGGGTGGCTCAGGACCTCCACTGGTGCTGTGTGTGGGGGGGGGGGAGGGGGACTGGAGGGGCTGGCAGGCTCCTCCCTGGCTCCCGGAAACGGCCGGCATGTCCCTGCAGCCCCTAGGTGGAGGTGCAGCCAGGAGGGCTCCGCACGCTGCCCCATACCCCAAGCGCCTGCTCTGCAGTTCCCATTGGCCAGAAACCACGGCCAATGGGAGCTGTGGGGGAGGCCTCTGTGGGCAGAGGCAGCGTGCGGAGCCACCTGGCTGCGCTTCTGCATAAAGGCCAGACACTCTGGCTGCTTCCAGGGAGCCCCCCCAAGGTAAGTGCCACCCAAAGCCCTCACCCCCTTCCACACCCCAACCCCCTGCCTCAGCCCTGAGAGCCCTCCCACATCCAAATTCCTGTTGCTGATGGAGGGAGGGGCGCAGTGGCCCGAGACTGCCCCAGCAACGGCTGGTGTGGCTGGCCCAGGGGCCGCTCGAGCTGCTCAGGTGCCGCCAGGGCCAACCACACCGGCCACTACAGTGCAGTGCACCGGCCATGACTTCCATGACCTCGGTGACAGATTCCTAGCCTTACCTATAGCTACTGTTTGTGGGTATAGAACACCCACTGTCACGATTTCTGATCTGAAAACATTAGAAATTGTGCCAGTGATGGCTAAAAAGTGCATAAAAGATTGAATTAGGGATGTAAAAAGGAAACAGCTTTATTCTGCTGTCCTCATCTTCAAAGTAACATGCATTAAAATCTGCTACACTTGAAAGAAGGTGTCCGGATGCACAATCTATTTAGAAAATGCCTACATCTATAATACAGTAAATAGCCACTGAAATTGCTCCTCTTTTGCACTCTGTTTAATATAAGCTCACTATTACCAGCATGCTACTGTTGACATTCAAATTGTTCGCAGAATTGGGAGGTGAATCAGTTAGACTAATTCTTGAAAGTTAAATTGTCTAAGAACCAAAAGGTTTTTTTTTTGACACCTACAGACACACACAAATGGAGTGTTGGTGATATGATGGTACATTATTCATTTTGTCTTTAAAGGGACATTGTCAAATAGGTTAGGCCTAAACTTTGAGCCAGTTTACAAACATAATCTGGTGTGAAGTTTTTAAATTAAAAATAGGTATTTATCTCCTTATCTCCTTACCGACTTGCTAGAAGGATGACAAAAAATAATAACCAGCCCCTCCTTACCTAGACAAAAATGTTTTGTGCTCTTCTGCTTCTCAGCCAGCAGAGGGAGAGCATAGAACAAGTGACAAAGCCTCTTTAGAGAGACTGATGCTGCTGGTGAACAAGTCAGTAAAACAAAAATAATGTTGGACCAAATCTGGCCCAACTTAACTCCATTAGCTTCAATGGTGTTATGCTAGGGAGGAATTTGGCCCTTTAATGTCAACCTCCTAACAAAAGCTACTTGCCTTCACCTTCAAGGCCTTTCACTGTCCATCATCTCTCATTCAGTATTGGAGGTTGACTCCTGGCTCCGATCAACCCATTATGCTATTCTCCACCGCCCGCGCGTTAAATTCTCAAACGAGCACTTTTGTGCCTCCTTACAACTCTCCTTTACCGTGATGCCTACCTGACAATGGCTCGGCTGCTGGTGCGCTAAGACCACTGTCTATCATACAGATCAATACTGTCTCATTTTTTCCCCACTGTACTCCCCCATCTCTGAGTATATGTCTGTTGTCTTGCGTCTTACACTTGGACTGTAAACTTTTTGGAGTCTTCTGATTCTGCGTTTGTTTAGCACGTAGCATAATGAGGTCCCGGTCCAGGACTAGGGCTGCTAGGCAGTATGGTAGTGCAAGTAATTAAAAATAAATAATAATAATAATAGGGAGATGACAAGAAAAGAGATATGGAAATAATATTTTCCATCTTCAGGAAGCTGGACTGGACAGTGTCCTTTTAAAACACCTTGCTTCCCTGTAAATTAGCAATTGAACAGGTTGCTGGGAGTGGAGAAGAAGAGAAAACATCTAAAAACCTTGTCAAACAGTACCGTGACACTTATTCCCAAGCCGCTATCTTTTTTGGCTAGTTCGACCTCAAAGATATCTCCAGGTTTAAGAGGTGCTGCGGAAAGCTTTTTAGAATTCATTTTGTTTGCTGTATTCACTGAGGAAGACTCCTTTACAAAAAAAAAACAAAAAACAAAAACAGAAAAAAAATAATGATTCCCTGTTAGAGCAAAAGTTAATTATTAGTTCCCACTGTGCATTTATGGGTGAGACAGAGCAGAAAGGGGTTAATTGAGAGCACTGGTTAATAAAATAGGGTTCAGATTCTTTCCTACTGTAAATGCATTTATTGTACTTGAATGTTCTTAATCTCGAGATAAATTTGGTCCACATTGGCTAAATGTTTTTATAGACCTGTACACTTGAATGTGCTGGTCTTTAAAATGAAGGAATCACTGTACCAAGAACTCAGTTATGGCAGATCCTCTGATGGGGTAAACTGGGGTAGCTCCACTGACTTCAAAGGACATTTCCATCAACTGAGATCAGGGCTATTATCTTTAGGAATGAATGTACAGTGTGTCCCCAGTGAGTTTAATTTTAGACAGGCAGAGCATCAGGTCTTCTCTGCTCACTGGATGAATGTAGAACCTACAAATACCCTTTCCCCCGCCTCAAACTCTACCCAGAAGGACTCCTGTTCTGCTACGAGCCTACACATTCATCCCAGATAGTATCACTGCTTTTCCCTAATGCAGGTGAAACTCAATTTACCTGGTCTGTAAAGAAACTGATACCTGTGAATATGGTCATTTGCTACAATCACCTTGGCCAAATGATGCCTTTGGATGAGCACGAAGATTTTCTGTTGAAATCAATGAGAATCCCGCATATACATCCAAGGGCAGAATTTGGCCCCTTTAAGGCTCAAAAAAGACTCACACTGGGGTTAAGCAAGAAGGTTCCCACTCAAGTAAATTGTATTCACGTAGCTAAAGCCCTACTAACCTCTTTGAAATTTTGGGAGTAATTTTTTCCAGGTAATTTGAAAAAACCTCTAATGGGTTAGAAAGATACATTTTAAATAGTGGTCTGTTTATTCAGCTCCCTTATCAGTCATACATTTGAAGCACTAAAGGGAGTTAGCATTAGAAAATCTGTACTTCAACATTAGTACCAAATGCGTTAGTAGTTAGCAGTGGAAGCTGCAGATGGTCCCTCCCTCCATCTGCTCCCTCCCCCTCAAGCACTGCATTAACAATCTACAGCAGACTAGTCAGCCACGTATATGAAACTGTTTGAAAGCGTTCAACGGAAGTGGACTGTGCCTTTTTAGCTGCCTGTTGTTCCTGACTGCTGGAGTAAGTTGCTTCATCCATGTCCGAATCCCCTCGGTCAGAATATTCCACGGTTTCCACTACTCCAAGCCTTTTTGCTTTCGCCAGGATATCGTCCGCAGAGTTCCTTTTTTTCTCATGCGTTTTGGAAAGGGCAGACTGAGAATCACTGCAGTGCTGCAAGCCCTGCTGGGCTCTGTCACTGATGTGGTTGCCAAAGAAGCCATTTGTTTGGCTCTGAGACAGGCTGGCACTTTCGGTCCTGGAATCTTGGGAGCTCAGGCTTCTGTCCCCTTTGCCCACAGACAATCCAGATGAACTCCCTGAGATGGGCCTCTGGTGACCTCGTGACCTGCTGTGTTCCTCTGAAGATGATTCTGCTTCATGGTCCTGCATTGATGAAGGCCTCCTTAAATAACCCTTTGTTCCATTGGCAAGATTTATAGATGACACTGAAAAATCAAAATCCAACAATTAACAAGTAACATTTAGTCTGAAATCATGATTACTCAGCTTAACACAAATGACAATCTCCAATCTTATCAATGAAGCAAGGGTATACACTAGTCACACACAAAATTTACAGTGATACATTTCTTATACAATCCAGTATTGGAGCATGGACTCCAACTCAGAGAGTTACAGTAACAATTTAAATATTCAGGCTATTTCTACACTATTCGGCAGCGTGGACGACAGGGGTGTGAATTGCAGAGCATACCAAAATGTTGCACTCTAACTGCAGTGTGTGGATGCTGCTGTCGTGAACTAAACGGTGCCCAGTTCATGTTAACATAGTCCTGTTTAAAACAGGACTATGTTAACATGAGCTAGGTACCTTTTAGTTCATGACAGCAGCGTCTACACGGGGCAATTAGATCACAACATTCTGGTGAGCTCTGCAATTCACACCCCCGGCAGTCCACATTGCGGTGCAGTACAGACAAGCCCTTAGAAAAGCGAAATCAGGCATTTGATTCTTCAGAAGGTCATTAAAAGTGCATCATGAGAGGTCTTAGGGTACGGGTGGAAATCAATCTCCCCTATAATGAGGAGAAAAGGAAAGAACAGAATTTGTAATATAAATTTAAGGATGTTTTAAAATACCTTTGGAAAGTTTGTCCTTGGGCTGAGAGATAACAAGTGTCACATCTTCAGGAGCATTCTCCAGAATTTCTAATGCTGCATGATGGCTGACACCCTCTAAGCTCATGCTGTTCACTGATATTAGACGGTCTCCTGCACAAAAGGATTTGTTCAGATACAAAGAATCCAGTGTGACATTGTCCCCCATAATGCTTTATGGAAATATGCTTATGAATGTAAATATGACATAACTGGAATACGTTTTATGCTACATATGTTACGTAACACATCTCTGCAAAGGTTATGATCTACTGAATATATTCATCCTATTTGTATGCATGTGTCATTTTTGTATTCAAAGTTATGAATATTGGCTGTGCACTTGTTTGATTTTAGTTAAGCATTTGGGCAGTTTCTTTAGAAAGGATTTTGCAAGTGCCCAATCAAGAAACACGTAATGGACAATGGATCTTGGAAGACTCCATTCCACATAAGAAATCTACCTGAGGACGTTCAAGGTAGCATGTGAACAATGGCTGCTACCTGTAAGTTCTGAGTCATGCATGGACATATGACTTGCCCATGTGACTCCAAAACTCCATCTTGTAGCTGGGATTCTACACAGGGGGAGGGTGGGGTGTCCACCCACAAGAGGAAGTCTATTTAAACCCCTGGGAGACCCCTCCATTTGGTCTTCAGCTGGCTCAAGAGGTAGCCTCTCCACCCCCAAAGGATACCTGAAAGAAACTGTAACAAAGAAGAGTAACCACTGAGGTGTGTGTGATTGCTGGACCCAGACTAGAAGGAGGCTAGTCTGTAAAAGGGGCTTATTGGAACATCTCTGAAGGTGAGATTTTATCTGTATTCAGATTCTTACTGCATTACGTTTAGACTTGCGTGTTTTATTTTATTTTGCTTGGTAATTCACTTTGTTCTGTCTTATCACCTGGAACCACTTAAATCCTACTTCTTATATTTAATAAAATCACTTTCTACTTATTAGTTAACCCAGAGTATGTATTAATACCTGGGGGGGGGGAACAGCTTTGCATATCTCTCTATCAGTGTTATAAGAGGGCAAACAATTTATGAGTTTATCCTTTATAGGCTTTATACAGGGTAAAATGGATTTATTTGGGGTTTGGACCCCATTGGGAGTTGGGCAGCTGAGTGTTGGAGACAGGAACACTTCTTAAGCTGTTTTCAGTTAAGCCTGCAGCTGTTGGGGACACGGTTCAGACCCGGGTCTGAAGTCCCAAGCTGCCGGGGAAACAGGCTCAAGGGTAGTCTCAGCACATCAGCTGGCAGTTCCCAAGGGGTTTTCTGTGATCCAACCTGTCACATCCAGCATTTACGTTTCCAGACTTTAATGAGGTAGCAAGGTTATATCTCTGTGCAAAGCTCTGTGCTCATTTTCATTCTCAGTAGTTGACACTGAACATCAAAATATTTGACCAATAAAATTACTGTCAAATTGAAGCCTAGACAAGTTTTAAAAATGAGTTTAAAGTAACTTCAGCTCCTAAACCTGTTTTTGTCTCCCTGACAATTTTGGTGGGATTACAACTACATTGTTCCCTAATTTATAAGAATTTCTACATTCCTTATTGCTGTGTAAAAAACACAAACAAATAAAAAGGGAAACTGAGTATTGTGAAACAGTGAAATTGGCTATCCATAGTGCTGTCAAATGCACAAAGTAAATACACTGAAAAAGTTGAGATTAGGTAAACCCAATTTTAGGAATTACTTGTGACAACAGTAAGTTACATTTTTTCAGATACAAGTGTGGTTTTGCGCAGTTTAAAACTGAAATAAAGTAGCCATCAAATAGTGAAGTCAAACAACATAATTTCTTTACATGAATTGTAATAATTTTCATACTACTTCGGACTTCTACAGAACCTTTCATTTTCATAGTGTGTAATGATAATCAACCATTAATACTTCTGAAGTAATTATCAATATGTACGGTCAATGGGGAAATAGAGACAGAGACATTTAAGTGACGACCTCCCACAGCCAGAGATGGAGTCAGTATTAGAGACAGGACTAGAATGAAGGAGTTTCTGGCCCCCAGTCCTTCGTCTGGAGCACATCATATAATTTACCTGGTTTTAAGGACCCATCCAAGTCGGCTGGCCCTCCAGGAATTACTGAATGAATAAAAATTCCCAGATCAAGTTTTCCAGTCTTCTCCCCACCAACAATCTGAAATCCTATTTAAAAACAAACACACACACAGATGTCAACCATTCATTCATTCTTTACAAGTTTATCTTTTGCCATTTGATACAAAAGATTTACTACTCTAGCAGCTTTTAAGATCATATGTAAAAGTGACCTGCAAAAGGAAAAGATTGCTGTCTTCTCCATTTTTTTTCATTTTTATGTTGCGTGAAGAAGGCTTGAAAGGTTTATTTCAATATTACTTTCTTTTCAGCTTGATTTTTACCTAAGAAATTCAGACCTTGCCTAACTGGCTTTCCTGAAAGTCTCTAGGGATGACTGGAAAACCTGGAGGACTGTACATCAGAGATATGAAGGAAGTCTAAATTAATTCATTGAGCAGGTTTGAGATTTTTTATCTATTTAAAACGTTTGGGTTTGCTTGTTTTGTTAATGTTCATTTAACTCAAATGCCTGAACAACTTAGAGGAAATCTCTCTTGGTTAAAGATATAACACTCTGGCCTGTCAGTTAAGACTGACAACCCACATCTGAGACTTGCAACGTGTCTCTTCAGGTAAACCTGGGAAGACCACATATGATTTTCTTCTTCTTCATTTCTCAAGCCCTCCCAGCTGTCTGTCTGTCTGTCTGTCTGTCTGTCTGTCACTCACACACACACACACACACACACACACACACACACACCTCCCACGTCTTAAGGTTGTCTTTAAGAGATTTGTTGCAATCTATGAGTTTAAGGCTCAAATATAAATAACATTTCTTCTTGGTATTTTCCCCATTTGGATTTACACAGTGGCAATACACTGAATTTACACAGCAACTGTCAAAAGGCCATCTCAAAGGACGTCACAAAGGTGGGTCAGGTATAAAATTACTCTCATTTTTCATATGGGGACAATTTGCCCAAGATCACACGGCAGTCAGTAGCAGAGCAAGGACTATAATCCAGTTCTTTTGTCTCTCATTCCTCTGCTTTAAACCATGAATTAATGTTCCCTCACTGATGAAATTGTGTGAGATACAGCAGAGGAAAGTAGTAAAAGAAGTTCATAATGGCTTTGTCATGGTTTTTTTTAAATCTCACAGCTGTCCATGTGACCTGGACACAGACACAAACCTGATAGCCCCATTTTAGAGCAATTTTTACTTGCATAATTTGCAATGGCATTGAGATGTCTTTCAGCAAATTACTGGCTTACAAAACTAATGATGAAATTTAACTGATATGGAGCTTTTCAAAGAGATGTACAGATCATTATCTGCATTTGACAGACAAGAAAACGGAGACAGACTTGCCCAAGACCATTCATCAGAGCCAGGAATAGACTCTGGGTGCCCAAATTCCAAGTCCACTGGCCTACGCTGCCTTTCCCAACCATGGTGTGTGCGTCTCTCTCTCTCTCTCTCTCTCCCCGGATCACAAGGCTTTAGTAACTTACCTAAGCCATGTTTTTCATCTTTCTTCAGATTCACCAAGGTTATCTCCCTTTCTGGCAAGGACACTACAAAGCAGAGCATAGAGTGTCTATTAAAAAGTCATCATTTGATAATAAAACATACTGATTGGGCATCTGCAAAGTGATGTGCCTTTTATGTTCATTTTATACCACTCTGTTTACAGGACTTGTCTTGTAACTCCAAAGGGCACTATCGAGTTTGACAGGTCCAATCATGGACCTGCCTCAGCACAAGGGGCTGGACTTGATGACTTCTTGAGGTCCCTTCCAGCCCTACAGTTTGATGATTCGATTACCTGCTCCTCCCCCCACTTTACAGCTGAAGTAAAATTCCATTCAATTCTCTCTTTTTTTAAACCAAACAAAATTACTCTTTTTCCTTCCTCCATGTAAAAACCAGTCTTTAGGATATACTGTTTGGGGCTACAATCTTGCAAGCTCTCTGATTTTGCAACATACTGGCCCCATTCAGCAAAGCACTAAAGCACGTGCTTAAGCGTTTCAGGAATAAGGAAAGACTTAAGCACATGCGGAAAGTTAAGCCTAGGGTAAGTGCTTTGCAGAATCAGAGCTACTGAATTCAATGGGGGATGTTTGTGGGACAGGTTTGCAGGAAGAGACTCTAAGTTTCTTAACTCCAGCACACAGAGGTGAGAATTTCTTTCTTTGCATTTGCTGTAGTTTGATAAGTTAAGTTGCTTTAACCTTACAAGCTTTGAATGCCCTCAGATTTTACCCATGTCATTCTTAAAGGGACCCTGTCAACTTGAAATGGGCCCCAACATTTAGATTCTGAAATATACTGTTTTTTGGGGGAAAAAACCCTGTTCCGATACAAAATGCTGTTTTCCAGCTTTTTTTTAAAAAAAAAAAATGAGTTCCTGTACTTGTGCACAGGGTCACCTAGAGAAGTGCTCCCTTGCCTGCTTACCCAGCAGGCCACAAGACAGAAGAAGAGCTGCTGTAGCACAGTCTCCCCCAACGAGACAAAGAGCAGCTGCAGGCACTGCCTCCTTGGCAGAGGGTAACACCCACCATGTTCCCTGGTCCCACCCCACTCCATGATTCACCAGGAGACAGATCAGGAGTGGGGGGAGCTCTGCCACTGGGACATCTCCCAGGGAGAAGGGGGACAACCCTAACTCTTCCTCGAAACAGGAAGCCCAATGCCCTATTGTGATAGGAGTGAGGAAAGCGGAACCGCCCCCAGATGAGAGTGGAAGGAGAGAAAGAGAAGCATCTGCCAGAAGTGATGCTTCCCTACCACAGGAGGGATGTAGAAGGAACAGCCGGTGCTGTCAGTGTAAGTGGTTGCTTAGGGGTGATTGGCACGTGCCACACATCATGTTGGTATGTTTAGTGCCGGCGGCTAAATATTTGGCAAGTGCTGTGTGTGTGGTGATGTGCAATATGTTGTGTTGTGTCGTGTCATGGCTGTGTTTTTGGGAGGGAAGAGACTGGTCAGGGATTGGCTGGAGAAGAAATCACACTAGTGTCTGGGGGTGTTGTTTGGTAAGGGATTGGGGCTGGATGGGGTAGGGTAAGGTCAAAACACACAGTAGTATGGTGCAAATCAAACAAAAACAAGAAACAACTAGGTTACATTACACAACTGAAATGCATTTACTCATATCGGAATCACTAGTTCGGAGGCTGGGACAGATGCTATCATCACAATCTGTCCCTACAGATTGCATAGGGGCTTTTAGAGCACAGTATCAGCTCTGCGAGGTCACCGTGCTGGTGCGTGTTAAGTAGGAAGTACCAAGACATGACAACAAACTGCCTTGGGAAACATATGAAAACAAGTCACCACTGGAGAAGGTCAAAAGAAACCAACAACAAAAAAACAAAAACACCCAAACACACCACAATTTGAAAAGAAACCAAGCAGCAGACCAAAGGGGAAAAAATGACTTCTAAAGAGCATGATTTTTAAGGTGACAGCATCCCTACAAATCTCAAACAACACAGGCTGCTTACTGACTATTTTTGGCTGTGACCCTTTTGGAAAATCTCGCAAGAAAGTGAGTCAACATCAGCTGTTAGAAGTTAAATTTTAAAAAGTAAAGGGCACCTATCCCATTATCTGAAGAAGGTATCTGATAAGATGACAAAAGTGACAACAGTAATCAAGGGGGCAGTAAAAGCACAAGGCACATGTGTTTAAATATCATAAAGAGATTTTATTAGAAACCTACCATTTTCTTTCAGTGGCGCTGATGGAGGATTTCCAGAACTATTCTTGCTAATACCTGGGATGTAAATGCAACTATTAGAGATTTAACTAATAATATTTCAACCTTCTTAATAAAACTACAGTTCTTCTTGGTAATGTCTATATACAGTGTGTGCAAAAGCTGATCCATGATATTACATTACTTATTCATACTGAACTCCATACTGAACATGGGTAAAGCCAGAGGTTTTGATTTAGCAAAATTAAATTACAGGTGCATCTCAGACCTGTTTCAAAGTTCAGAGCAGCAGTGGGTTGGAGAAAAGGAGGATTCAGTAAAGAACTGAGGGTCTCTGAGGCTATTCACAACTTCATATAAAAAATTAACATTAAAAAAAATCTATCCATAAAAATAAAGTCAAAGGCTAAAACTACTAACATTACACAATGTATATGCCTAACCAATTCATGTACACTGGACACAGGAAAATTCCTCTCTTTGTGGGTCAATAAGAATTATAACACAAAAGAAACTGTCCAGGTTGAATTTTTCACAGAATTTTGCATCTCCAAATGTACATTTAGAGAAAGTTTAAGTCCTCATTCATATTCATAGATTGAAACTGCCGTATTTAAATTGTCATCTCTTTGTACTCTTAAAATATCCCTAGCAATACATAATCCAGGCATAATGCAATGGTTTCCTTTTATTTTTTTAAGTGTCTCTGAGGTTTAGAAAGTTATGCATAGCCTTGCTCCCTGCAATTCTTGATTAGCAATGCTATGCTAATACAAACCAACCAATTTTTCTGACTTATGTTCTCACTTCTTTTCTCCACCCTCCATCAGAAAACAATTACTAAGAAACTGCTGGAGTTAAATGATGAGCCTCAGCTGAATATCTATATACCAACAGACTTGTGTCAAGGAATACATTTTCTATGGAGGTTTTAATTTCAAGATGATATTGCTGTACTACAGAGAGCAGCAGGAGAGTGACAAACAGAGAACTCCACGACCACTTCCACTTAAAAATGGGAAACATTTAATTCTAAGTTCTCTATCCCCTGTTAACGTATTGCTTTAGATCCCCATCTTGCCAAGGTCATGCAGAGGACACTTATTACTGTGCAGAATCCCACTCGAGACAATGGGACTGTGCAAGACCATCTGTATTTGTGCCCCAAACCTTTTGCAGAATGGTGGAGTAAGGTTATGTCTGTTAGTTACAGGTCCACAGAAGGATAAGGGTCCTCCAACCACCTGCTACAGCAGTTCTTTTAGCTCCGTTATTAGAGGCCTGTGTTTCTAGAGCTGAAGAAACAGGCTTATAATCGTAGCATCATGTGCGTGTGTGCATGCTGGTGTGAGTGTGTGTGTACACACACAAACACTGATCGTGTGTATCTTTTTAGAGCTTCATAATTCCTCAAAATAACCATTTAAAGATACAGCATGCACAATGCTGTAGCAAGAATCCTAGTTATTTAGGATTCCTGTTACCAGGGGTAACGGAGACTGAGGGAACTCTGTAGGTACTGCTCGGAAATACAGGAAAATAGCCAGTTCATGCCCAACTGAGCCCATCTCCAAGAAACCAACCTTTTCTCCAAAGAACACTGCAAATATGCTGGGGAGGTGGGATGGAAAGGCAGGCCGGTGATGAAAGACAAAAATACACAGAGGAACTGATGTTCCCAAATGACAGAATTGGGAAAAGTTCTTTGGAACTTCACTCACTATTTGCACACAGGTTTGTTACTTTGATAAAAAGGGGATTTGTTTTATTTGTTAAAACATTTTGATTTTAAAATGAAAAACCAAAACACAACGAAAAAAAATCCATATGTAAAAGCAACACAAGCCAGTAGCAAACAGTTCTTTAGCGGAACACTAAAGCAATCTGATACCCTGTACATTAAAGCCTTACATCAGAGAATACTCTAGAGTTTAGTTAGCAAATAAAATAATACTTTTTCCGTGCTGACCTACAACATAAGCTTGACCAGTATCTTCAATGGATGATGAGTCTGATTCATTTTTCCTCCTTTCAAGGCTTCTATTTAAACCTGCAAGAGATTTTGAACTAAACAGGATGGGGAAAGAAATGGAAGGCGGGAGGGAGGGAGAAGGGAGAAGTCAATGTAATAAAATAATAGTATAAATAATAAATGTGGTAGAAATGAAAACTGATGTAAAAATGTAGCTGAATTGCATAAAAAGATAAAGCTCTGGGAAGCGAGAGTGATTCTTACTTGTTCAGTTTCATTGCTCCAGCCATTGACCCAGCATCAGATTTTGGCGTCTGTTGTAAGATTCTTCCTATCAGCTCCTCCATTCTCCGTGGGGAGGAATCCACAGCGGTGATGACATTTTTTCGATGGGGGTAAATAGAGATCTGGCTCTGACTCAGATCATGAAATGATTTGCTCATGGCTCTGGGTCTTTCCTCCCATGAAGCTTTCTCATTCTTCTCTTTGGAGCAGCCAGGAAGTGGTTGAAAAAGTGACAGCTCAGAGCAAGAGAGTCTCTTCAGAATTTCAGCTTGAACTGACAAAGGTCGGAGCTTGTTCAACGTACTGCTGGCCAGACTACCTGTACTGATTGCACGTCCCACATTAAATCCTTTACCAGACTCAGCATGAAGGTTCAGACTCCTAAATGATGCTCTCTCTGCAAGGAAACAGGACTGATTTACACGAATTATAATCCTGAAGTACACTTTTTCTTTTAATTTAACATCTGCTAGTGTGATATATTTAAAACTAGTGGACATGGGACATTTTTTAACTGTAGCTTTTTTAGTATAAGTGGATTGTATGTATGACTAACATGGCCTGGAATATCTAGCTCAGAGAGAATGGCTTGGATTTAATAACAGTATGCTGACCTTGGCTTAGTCTACGCTTGAGTCAATTCCACAAAACCACACAATATTTCTCCTGAATTTCACTAGACGACTGAGATCTGCACTGCCATCAGTGCACAAGAGTTTTAATACAGTGTTGGCTGAAATCCCCCCAAAGGCCTAGCTAAGTATCCATGAGTTTAGATGTCTATTCAAAACTCTACTCAACATTTCTGGGATCTCTCCTCTTCAAAACCTCCCAATAAGTCTCCATATCTGTTTCCCCATCAGGCTTCTCACCATCCCTCAGCTTTGTCCTTGAAAATCCTTGACTCTTTTCTAACAACTGACTCTGACACTTTGCCACTCCCTCCCAGTAATCATTCAGCTAATCCTTGGATTTTACAATCTTCCTATAACCGGTTCCACTACCACTGAAGTCCCTCTTGCAGGGTCCAGCAGGTTTGGCAACCCCTCTTCTGGACGTGTGCCATTGCAATCAGGTTTCTCACTCTTTGGGATATCCCCAGTTGGAGAAGCCCCAAAGTGCTTTGACATAGAACACAACACATGTGTTGCTTGGAGCCCAGCAGTGCTCTGTAGACAGTGCTGATTCCTGTAACAGGATTCTCTCAGTAAGGGGGGGAACACCGAGGACTGGAAGCTAGGTAGAAAGAGAATAGTTAAATAAAGTCAGCTGATCAGAGCCAGAAGTTCTGGATTCAATTCAGAAGACAGACTGAGATTCACCCATCCTTAATTTACATATGCCGCTACAGTTCATGTCCACAGATGGGAAATAAGATGCTTAAGAACAGAGAGAAACTTAGCTCATACAATTCCAACTCTGCACGATTTGATGGGAATACCTTGTTTCTCAATTGATACAGTAAACCCATTAAATATTACTATTAAAGTACTGTGGTCATCATTTAAAGTCTATTTGGTAACAGTTACCACACAACAGTGGTATCCGAGATGCCACACTTTCATCTGATTCTTACAACATGAAGTAACTGATAATAATTTAGCATTCTCTATACAAAGTATGCAGACATAAAAGGAAAGATTTATTTATCCAAGGCACAACTGGCAAGTTTTTAAAGAGAACCACTGTGCACATACATTTTTCTTAAAATGGTCTGGTACCTGCTGCTCCAAGATCTCCCCTAGTGTTTATTCCACGTTTTGGTGGATCTCCTTGGAGAACTATTCAAATAGCTACAAACTTCACATCATGTCCTCATTCTGCCAGCCCTGTGTAGGACTTTCCAAAAATCCTGCTAAGACTCTTAAATGCTTACACGCGCCTTAATCAAGACTTCTGTCTCTCTTTTCCCCTAGGCTAAATGTACTCAACTGCTTGAAGTCTTTCCTTATAAGACTGACTTAATCCTTAACTAATCTGTGCAGCCCTGCTATGCACTCTTTCAAGAATTTGAATCTCCAATCTTTAAATTTGTGCCCAGTACGGTACTCAATATTCCAAGTGTACTCTTATGAAGGTTACATAAAAGAAACCATTATGTCTCGATTTATAAATAATCTCCCTTCTTATGCATCGTAAGACCTTGTTAGCTGCCTTTTTATTTTTGGCAGCCATCACACACTGAACTCTTTCCTTAGATGCTATCGTCTCCCCTGACTTTCTCAGCAAGAATGCTGTTCAAAGGATTTTGTGTTCTCCAAAAGCATGATCTTACAATTACACTAAAATCCCATGCACTCTAGTCTTCTGCTCACCTCCTGCAGCAAGTGAATAACGGTCACAGTATGCTACACTCCTCTCATTTGTGTGTCACTTCTCAAATCTATCAATAAATCAACTGTTTTAATAGCAAACAGCAATTGGTGGTTATAGCATTAAGCTTTGAGGAAACCCACTTGCACCCATCATCCGGGGGCAGTGTGTGTGTCCTTTTTTATTCTTATTCTTCATACAAATTAGCTGGTTGCAATTAATTTAGTTAGGTCAAGTACTGAAGCCAGCACCCTTTATCTTACTATTTTCCCATGAGATACTTTATCAAATACTTTGCTAAAACCAAGATACATGTCAACTGCTCTCCTTTCAGACATCATACATTGTACTTCCAAGAAATGGGTCATAGCCTCATTCAAATCCGTATTTATAACCTCCCAGCTGCTCGTGCCCATGGAACACTGTCTAATGAGTGAGTTAGTATCATCTCTTGTTAATTTATACTATTAACCCTCCCCCCACAACTAAGGACGTACACTTTTGATTATAGGCACCTTGTGTTGTTATTACAGTCACCCATGTCTCTTTCTCCCCCATTCTGTTGAGTTCTTCATCCACCCGTTAGGTCTTGTTCCCTATTTAGATTGTAAGGTCTTTGGGACAGGGACTCTTAGCTTATGTTTGTACCGAGCCCAGCATACTGGAGTGGAGATCCTGATGGAAGACTCTATGCACCCCGGCTATATGAGGAATATTATTAATAATAATAATAATACTGCACTACTTTGTTTATTTACATTGTGGTTGTTTCACTTTAAACTGTATGTTGTGTAACATCTCTCTACAACTTTTTGGATATTACTGTATACATTCTTCTATTAATTCTGTAGGGAATACAGGCTGGGCAATCACTTTAAAGGAGTCTACCAAAACACACTAATAGTTCCATTGTGAAACTGTGGAGGAAAGCATGCTCCCCCCCCCACATTAGTTCCATTTTTGAACAAATGGAATTCTCTTGGAAACTTAATTTACTTCTTGCTCAGAAATGATGGATGAACTCCCAGACCTCTGAATTCGCAGAAGGCTGCTGTGCACATAAGCAAAACAAATCTATTAGTCTCCAGACTCCCATAACAAAACACAAGCTGTGTGTGTAAAAGTCACTGAGTCTGGCTGGGCAAGAAAGCCTTGCATGCAATGTCTTCTGTGCTTTTTAGAATAAACTGACATTGAGTTAGAATATGGCTCAAAGGACTTGAGTCATTTTGTTCCATTTCTTTATGCTAAATGGTCTGCAGTGTCTGATAGAACAGAAAAGCTGCACAGTTGCCATGGTCAATTCTCTCTTTCATCGGAGATAAGCATTTCTACAGCAATGGGGCCAGACTCTGATCTCAGTTAGACCTGTGTAAATCTGGAGTACAGCAATTGGCTGTATAGGGGAGATGTCTCTGCAGACTGACTGAAATGTAAAACGAAGTAAGAACAAACAAAACAGACTGAAAAAAATACCACCTTGAGGGCTCTATAAAAAGCCAGCAGACCAACCAGGCTGCATTCCACGAAGAAGTCAAATAAACACTGCTTATCTATTTCAAGGAGGAAAGCATTGTTCAATCTAATTTAAGTTACTAATCTACAAAGGAATCTTTTTCTTGTATCTTAGCCACTCACGTTAAGATTAATTGGCAACTACTTTCTGAAGGAACCAACTCACACTGAGATAGTACTTTTTTTTGATGGTTGATTATAAGCTTTACTTAGCATATAGATTAGACACCCCACTGCTTAAGAGATGTGGTGTTATGAAGGGCTTCCCCTCCCGTTTGCATTCACGTGGAGCACCTCTCCTCAGATCAGGGTTGTGGCAACTACTGAAATTGCTCAAATGAAAAAGCAGTAATAGGAAAGTATTTTTAGCTTTCTTTTACACAAACGTAGTGGCCGGAAGCAAGGAGAGCCAGCATCATATGACCAGCCAACTCTCTTCAGATCACAGCTTGAGAACTGCTGACCTACTATACTTTCCTTAGGATATAGATCCTCCAAATGTAGCAGTACATGTACGGGGCTCAATGGAAGTACTACCGTACTGGCACCATTTTTTTTCATATAAATATACACAGCTATCGTTCTTAACAAAGAAAACCACAGTCCTTACCAATGTCCTGAGTGTCTTGGTTGCTCTGTCTGGCTCTCATCTGTAGCTGGAATTTGTGCTGGGAGGAGCAGAGGTGCAGGAGGTATTGGCAAGTCTTACTAGTGTCAGTTTGGAATGCATGCTTTATACCATCTGACACATTCTGCAGAGTTATTTTCTTTTTCTGTAAGATGAAAAATACGTAATAAAAATGTTGCTGTTTTTCAGCCTTGAGGGACTATAACATATTTCTGTGCAAAGAGGTGTCAGGAAATAAGGCTTACTAAAGCAAACTGCATTAACTGGATGAATTTTTAATATATAGACAATTGTATCCATTTAAAATAATGTTAGATTTACACAGTGACATTCCTGCATCAAAAACTACTATATAGTATCTCAACCAGCCCAAAACATATTCAATTCACTGCATACTGTTGGGTCAGCAACAAACTAACAGCAGCAGTTTCTACCTGAATTTGTCGGGTGGAATTCTGAAAAAGCCCCTAAGGGAATTACAAACCCATCTGCCACTGAAAGTCCATCCCTTTGGTAATTATGAAAATCTTAGCTAGTGTCACAGGCCTTATCTTCACTACAAAAAAAAAAAGATGTGCTCTTAACCTGAGTTAACTAACTTGAGATAAAACCTTAGTGAAGGCAAAACAGTTGGTAGTTTTCACAGAAGTTAGTAGGTTGCCTTAAAGACTTCTCTTCTTTGTCTGTTGAAAGACTAGCGCTTGAAATTCCAAACCTATCAACACTTACTTAACTGGTTAGATCATCTGAAAGTGTCCTGACTGAGTGGGGTGTTTGCTAATATTGTCCTGATTAAGCATCAGCTATTGCCATTCATTATCATTTAGCTAAATTGCTCCTGGAAACATCATAACCATAAAGCAGCATAAGTGGCTTTCCTAACTGTGTGGAGTACAGTGTATTTGTCACTCAGCCCACTACCTTGAAATTCTTCCTCTGGCTCCACTCAGCAGGCTGTACTGCATCTCGCACACACTCTGGGAGGAGTGCCCAAGGCCATAACAAGTGGGCAGGCTTTTTCCCTGCCTTTATTTGGAAGAACTTCCCCTTGAGTGCAGGGAAACAACGCTCCCTGGGAACAAGGTGCTGTTTGTAAAGGGCTAAGTGAGCCCAGGGCTACCTTCAGAGTGAGGAAGGGGAACTTGCCATTCCAACCCTGAAGATCCTGTTGCCAGCTGCGTTGGAGTGGGGTTACAAGTGCTCTCCTCCCTTACCTGGCAAACCCTGGAGGACAGAGATGAGTCAGCCAGAAAACAATGGAAAGGAAAGGAACAGATCCCTAAGTGGTATTTCAGGGCCGTAAGTAAGAGGGTTGGGAAAAGTTGTGGGGAAGGTGTTTACGGGGCCTTTGGGAGAGCTGAGGTGCTGGGCAGATTAGAGGGACACAGGGACAGTAGTGTGTTGGAGCTGGCGGTGAGATGGGAGTTATGGGAGGAATTGAGGTTTGGGGGACCACAGGGCATTGGAGTTAGGAGGAGCTATGCTAGGAACTCAGATAGCATTGGAGGCTAAAGGAAGAGAGCAGTGGCTGGGGAGTGAGCTGAAAGAGGTTTGGAGGGGAGACACAAGTGAGGGGGCAGGGACAAGCTGCATGTGGAGGAGTAGAGAGAAGGGGCTGATCACAACAGGTGATGGAATCTGAGGCAGCAGGTGAAGGATAAACTTGCAGAGATGGGTCCCAGAGTGGGGAAGTTAAACAGCAAAAGGGTGAGATTGGAAGGCAGGGAGTAGGGAGCAAATCTCAAAATTCACAAGAAAAGAAGGTGGCAAAAACCCTTTAGGCCCCTGAGCTGTGCTGAGTTTGGCGCTCCTGCGACGTATAGGCCTAGTAACTCAGAACCTTAAACAGCAGAACCCACGAGTCAACCCCATGCAGGTGGAACTCCAGCTCCACAAAAGACATTCACAGATCACACTGCAAAATGCCGTATATATGTATATTTATATATATATACACACACACACACACACACACACAAATGAACACAAAGCTAAAAACCAGATATACAGACGTACGCTAAAGGATATTTTCTTTGTTTCTCTCCACGGGAAGCGAAGTACGGGTGTGCGGACTCCATTGTGAACTTCGAAAATAAGAACTCCCTTGGAACACACTCCCAGCAGGATTCCAGTTTGGGATTTCTTCTCAGGCAACACCCGATGAAAATGAACGCCGTATTCCGTCAGCCTCTGGCACATCTACATAGAGGCACGTTTGTGAGACTATGAAGTTAAGGATGTTAGAAAAATCTACAGGGATACTGACAAGTTAAAAAAATCATATGGTCACACTTTACATTGAGGTTCGATTCACAGAGGATTTATAGATGTTATAAACATGTTACAGACATGAGCTGTATGTGTGGTAGATAGTTATGAGCACATCAGTAGAAGGTGTTATAAATGGCTAGAAGCTATGGTAATACGCAATCTATAATAATTAACCAACTGGTTATTAAAAATATTAAAGATTTATTAAACTATTTACTAGTTGAATATTAATACAAAGTTTTAAAAGTCACATTTACTCTTATTTATGTTTCTAACACTGCTCTGGATTATTTGAAGTGACGCAGAGCCAAATCTTCACACCCCACTGGAGGTTTTAAAGTTTGAAGAAGTCTGTCTCTCCCCCACCGTAGGTTAAACAAATCCTGTGATTATGAGAGAATTTGGGCAAATCCAAATATAGCAGAAGTAGCAGCAAATTGTGTAGTTAAGTTTCCAAAATTGTTTCCTTTCTAAACTATCAAAAAATATGCAGATGGCTGTATTCAATCTGTCATCGGTCAAACACAGATTAATGTGTATGTTAATACGTACTACTAGCTAGCTTAAAGGTGATCTGCAAAGGAAAGGAAAGAAAAAAATTGGAGTTAAATGCCTGTGAAATATTTTCAATGCTCCCTGATTCACTAAAGGTGTCCTGAAAGACACCATACTCTAAGATATCCTAGACATGGATAGTATGAGTTGCAATAAGACTTTGGTTATTTGCAATATCACGATCTGGGAAACCTTCAGTCAACAAATTAGGACAAAGGTGATTTCAGAGAGAGGAAAATATATAAAGTAAGAGTTTCCTTTATAATCGTACGATGATCAGATTCTTTAATATCTGATGACATTTTCGTAATGCACCCAGTGAAACAGCTGAAGGAAGAACATTAAAGGCTTTTCTCCATCATGTACAATTTTCTTTCCTCCCTTTTAATAATTGTATCTTTTAAATGGATCCTCTTAACTTTTGCCCCTTGCCAACGCTGTTTTAGAAGAGTAACTATTTTCCTTTGTTCTCCATTTCAATCCCAGGCTTTTTATCTATCCCATGCTCCTTGTACAGGGAATCTCACATGAACACAGGAGAACTCAAGAGCTGTTACGACTTACCTTCAAAAATTCTATCTCTGTTTCTTTCTCAGAAGCACCCACATAAGTGCTATGCAGTTTGGGCAGCTCCTCTTTGACGTAGGATAGGTCTAGTTTCTCCATCACTCTAGCTGGTAGGTAATGTTCTAGTCTAAAATAGGACATGCCATGCACCTATAAAGTGAAGCATTTTTATTCTTCATATGTTATTATAAGAACAACAATCTTTTGTGTGTGTCTCTGTTTGTAAAGATGGGCTTCAGCTAAAACCGTGGAGCTGAACTTTCAGACTGAGTGCGGGAAAGGAGCTCAGACTCTGAACCCAGAGCTAGAGCTAAATGTCATTTTTGGCCCTTCTCTCTATTCTGCTATTACTAAGACACTGGGTTTGAGCCAACATCCATTAAATGACCAAACTACAATGCTGCATCCAAACCCCCACAAACACTGGAAGGGACAATGGGTTCAACATCCAGATCCATATCTGAATTCTACGGCACAGGTTCAACATTCAGACCTGAAATTCTATGGCTGAGGCCCATCTCTGCATGAAAGCACATCTGTGTTCTCTCTCCACTAGACTTCAAACAGCATAACAATTACAAACAGCAGATCAATTGAACTCCCAAAGAACTGGAACATATTCAGCCCTGAACTATACCACAGAGCAAGTGCAGTAATTGAATAGCACAAATAGCAGTTGTCCATAGATGAATGTACATCGTACCTCAGCCTGGTAATCTCCATACTCAGCCTGGAGGGCCAGGGATGCTAGCAGTAAAGCTGTCTCATCATCACAGTGCATCCTTTCCTCCAGGAGATCTTTCCGTAGCTGTAGATAATACTGGTGACATGTCAGAGTGTGCCTGGGGGGAAAACAACACACAATATTGCTCCTTTCTGTAATGCTTCTAACATTATGCACATATAACCTGAGGAGGTGGGAGGAATTTAAAGATGGGGAAGGACCCTATTAAGAGGATGATGAGAAAATAATGTTCAGCTACTCACTGTATAAGACTGACATCATCCACGAAAAACTTAACGCGAAAGAACAAGGTGAAGTTGATTGTGGCTTTGCTCTTTTTTTTGGGTTCCTCTTTCCATCCTTCCGGAGCAACTTTAGTTAGTTTTAAGTCAGGATCAACAAAGAAAAATTCACTGTCTGTAACATGGGTAAGAGGAAAGCATTTTCATAAACAGACACTTTCTCCAGCTGCAGAATTAAGATCAGCTTTACAATTTTGCAGTTTATTCTTGATGATTAATATTCTATAAACTAGCAGAGAATTATAATGCACAATAAAATGAGCTGAATGAATGGCTCAGTGGTTAATAAGGAGAAAAAGTATTTCACCATTTAAAACTCAACCCAGGATGTAGAGACATGTATTTCTCTTCATGATGGATATATGATGGCCTACATGAAATGAGTTTTGGAGGTCCATTTCCTTGTGGCCAGAAAATTACATTACCAAACCCAACACCCTGGTATGTGCTGGAAAATTTCAGTTTGCTCCCTAGCTTAAATGTATGGAAGAGATTATAGTAAGTAAAAGCCTTAACACACTGAATAGGACTGGTTGGAACCCTGAATTCCTGTTCGGTGGGGAATTCCAAAAGTTAAAATAATCATTCTGAATAAGCATTCCAGAGAGCGGGAATTCCAAAATTTTAGTTAGAAAAAAATTCTAAACAATATTTCACTTTCTCTACATGTTTCCCAGACTTCCCAAGCTATCTGGCACCTGCCAGCCCACAAGGTGGGGAGACAGGCAACTTGGGGAGTCAGAAACCTAGAAGTCCCTTGGAAACCTTACAGACTTCTGTCAATTTTGGCAAAATCAGTTTTCTGAATCAGCATTTTCCTGTGGAAGATCTTCTGTTGGAAAATTTCTGAATCACTAAGGGCTCAGTGCTGCCACCTGTATATTGACTAATACCTCTCTACACAAGTAGCCCTACTGATGTCAGTGGGAATACTTGCATAGTAAGGTTCTGCTAAGAAAGAGTAATGTTAGCAAAAGTATTTTGTAACAGAGTATTTTGATCAGACCCAAAACCATCTCCAAGAGGTCCCTGTTGACCAGAAACATACGAAGTGAAAGACATCTTGGAGGAGGAAAGAGAATGCAAAGTAACAAAGATAAAGGGCTGCCCTGATTCTCTTACTGTTATTCAGGTTGTGTAATACCATACTAATTTAAGCACATGGATCTGTTCATGGAGCAAGGTAAGGGTGGGAAAGCCTGACCCTAAATCAACGGATTTATCATAAATGATTGCTCTGGTCTCCCATCCATCTAAAATCTTCCTTTGCCTGCTTCCAACACAGCATACTTAGCCAACTCGAGTAACTTTACACCTCCCCAGTTAAATTAAAAGATTGTTCTTACCTTTTAGGCTAGCCAAGCCAAACAAGTGATGCTCCACTAAACCAACATGGGCTACCACCATATCAAAAACATCTTTGCAAATAGTTTTGGTATCACAGGTCAGCTCCAGCCTCTGCCCACTTAAAAGCATTATGTTTACTTTCCGCCTGGTATCCTCATTCTTCCCTTTCTTAGTCTGCATTTTGTGAAATAACATATCAGGCCAGTCACATGTGTCATAAAGATGTATTAATAGTTTAATATATTCCTACTACAACTTATTGCTGAATAGACCATTTCTTACCAAGATTGACTTTGGTAGATCCAAGGAGATGAATGGCTCAATGGTCATTTTCACAAACTCGGGGCCAAAGAAATTCTGCAAATCACAGAAGTCTGAATTAACTCTTTGTGTTTCTAAAGCCGGAGACTGAGAAGTAATTCATTCTTAAAAGGTGAACTGGAAAGCTGAAATGAACACTGATTTAAACCCAGAAGCCTACACTGAATTGTCCCAGGAGCCTGGTTAGTTGGAAGAATTCAACGGTGTCCATGTGACCTAAGTTACGTTGGCTGCTCTGGCAAAAATATTTCCCACACAACATTATTTATATATTTCAATATTACACACGGCTAATTTACTCCTACGCGCAAGAGTGAACTTGCTGTCATATCGTCTTCAGATGGCCATGCCTGATGTCCCAGACGTTTGGGAATCTGACATTCTCTGCCACAGTTAAAAACTTCAACAATCCCATTCCACTAGTGACGTGCATCATTCATAGGCTTAGTTTTATTAAACCATCCTTCAGTTAGACTTAAAAAAAACCCAAAAACTTACACTTGCAGACTCACGAGCTAACAAAAAACCCTGATGCAACCTAAGGCTCTGATCCTGTAATTCTGTTCTGCACAGGTTGACCCCTGTGCCAGAGTGAATCCTCACAGAAGCAAATAAGGCTCTGCATGCACTCAAAGATCTACCTTGTGCAGACCAGCCTGCAGGACTGGGATGTAAGCGTCATCATTGCAGGAGTTTCAAAAACACAACAGAATCCGGCTTATAGTTAAGTAAACTAAATAACTTTACCTGAGTTCAAAGCTGCACAAAGTTCTCAGTCCAAGTAGTTATTAAAGGAGGACACTGGTTAACTTCACTACTTCTAGAATATGCCTACTTCCCTGTTCTCTTTAGGAAGTCACACAGGGGTTTGTCTTTTGAGGGGGGAGGGAAATACCTGGAGGCCTGAGGTTTTACCTGCTAACATATAATATTCTCTGGAAGGATTTAATACAAATGCCTACATGGTAGCTCATTTAGAAAAGCAAAGAATTTGTGCAGTTTAGATCCTAGATGAACCACTTGGCTAAGTGCTGTGGGTCAAAGAGAGACACGGAGGGGACATTATCCTGGGTCGTGAACAGGAGCTGGGATGGCCTAAGAGCAGTTTTATTTTTTTAAGCTGATACAGTTCAGGGCACGCAGTAGCAGAGGGCCTCAGGCTGACTCCTCCTAGCATCAGGCACTCTACTTGCATGTCTGAGTCTCCTTCGCTCTTCCAACCCTCAGGCCCTGCCTACATTTCAAGATGGCAGGGGAAGGGCCTAAGCTCAGGAGGAGAAAGAGAAACTTGTACAGGGACTCAGTGGTGGACTGGCCTATGGCTGTGTGCCAAGAGGCCAGCAGAATCCCCCAGGCCCCTCTTCTCCTTGGTAGGCCCCCTCTTACAACCTGCTGGGGACAGAGAGAACCAAACTTTGTTACAAGGGGAGAAGTTGCTGTTGCTTTCCGGTCATCCTCCCTGGCCTGGTGAGGGACAGGGGAAAAGATTTCCTGGGCCCATTGGGGAAAATGAGAATCTACAGAATGACTAGGGTGAGTGAGAGAAGCATGTATGGGGTGAAGATGAGATTCAATTAACAGGTGACTGGAGAACCAACAGAGAAAATGGATTCCAGAACCCGACAGGTAGTGGCCCCCATTAGTTCCACTATTTAGTTCCCCGTTTAGTTCCAGCATCCAGAGAGATTGACTGGAAAGAAGCATTTATCACTGTTATAAATCATGAATGATAACTGGCGGGGGGGTGGGGGGGGTTAGGGGACCAAGGGGAGGAACTGTAATTAAGATTGGCATGACTGAGACTCTACTGTTGCCAAAGCCAGACACAGTTGTCCTAAGCCGTTTGCTTAATGATCTCTGTGCTGTTCGAACACATAGCATATGGAATGCCCATAAAAATGATTGAAAAAAAAGCAGAGCATACCAGGACAGTAGGAATGAACAACCCCTAATAAATTGCTTGTAGTACTATTTGGCAGTGAAGTAGTGAACAGCTGTGACATTTAAGTGGGGAAGATTTGTTTTTTAACATCTCATTAAGCTAAATAGGTCTCTTGATGCTGTTTTAGGATGCATGGGTACAGAAACCGCAAGGCTTACACGAGGGCTTTCTTTCCAATCAGAAAAACCAGCTAACATATTTATTTTTTGAATGGCAGCTTCGATTCTGGACAAACAGAAGTGACTTTGCATCCGACGAAGTGGGTATTCACCCATGAAAGCTCATGCTCCAAAATGTCTGTTAGTCTATAAGGTGCCACAGGACTCTTTGCTGCTTTTACAGATCCAGACTAACACGGCTACCCCTCTGATACTTGAGAAGTGACTTTGGAACCCTAAACACCATAGACTTGAATTTCAGTCTTCAAAATAAATTGAGGCAATGCTCCACCAAAACGAATATTAGGAGTGCAAATGTGTTAAAACGTTACCCTCAGTTTTCTTTGGGTCATGGCTGTTTCCAACGCTATCTCTCTCAGAGGGTCTCTAGTGATGTCCAGCATCGATGTCCTACCCAGGTCTCCTGGGTAGAGGCTTAGTCGAGACTGCCTAAGAGCCATTCTAGCCTGCAGCTGTATCATTTCCTCTTCTTGACGCTTTAACATTATTTCTTGGCTTATCAGGTTGCCTTCAGGTGCTGCTTCATACTGTCTACTTAGTTGGAGGGGAGGAAAAAGATACAGTTATGATTAAAATACAGTTAAGCACTAAGACACCATGGTGATGGGTACAGAGTAAGAATCTAGATGAGACAAAGCAGGAAATCTAGTGTAATTATTTTTGTGACATTTATTTATTCAGCAACTGAGGAGTTAAGGCAGAATATTCCTGGATTGAAACAGCCTACAGCAATATATTAATATGGAAAATACCAGGAATACTCCAAGTTTCCACCACTGTTTGTCATTTATTGTATGGGAATAAATGTGCAATTGTAGTCTCTCTACCAAAAACACAATGCCACCAAAAAAACCAACGAATCTATAGCTGGAAAAAACCTAAGAGTGTTCTGAAAAAGATCAGACCTCTCTTTCCAGCAAGAGGACTGGATAAGTATATTTTAAAGTCTGGCATTTAAAAGTATCCGGAATGCATAAACTAGACAGCATTTAACAGCCTTACATAATACTTTCAACTATATTTCTGTAGCAAGTCTCTATTAATTACTTAGATGGGACAATAAGACAAAACATCTTTGCCTGAATCAGATACAGTTTAAAACATTCGACATCCAGATTCCTGTAAAACATTTCATTTTAACGTTGCTCACTCTGCTGGAAAGGGAGATCTTGTCTTTTAAAAGCTGATAAGTCAATCTTGCCCTTTTGTTGGCTTTTGGTAATGTCTATATAACGAAGAGTCGGGGGGAGTGGGGGAAGACATTTCTCCAAAGTGGTATTTGTGAAAGACTCAATGCCTCCCACCTATCATTTGAGGGCAGAGAAAGCTCTGAATCAAGTACTCTAGCCATCCAAGGAGCCTGCCAGGAAAAAGAGGAAAGAACTACTTTTCTTAAGTCAAGAAACAAAAACAAACCCCAAACCACTCAAAACACAAAAACAAAACAAGAACAAAGTCATTGCACAAAGGAAAAATATACTTTTTTGTGCAAAAGCTATTTTCAAGGCTTCTTTATACATCAAAAAAGGGCACAAATATACTTGATTTCTTCTCTTTTGCAGGCTCCTTACTCAAAGGCAATCAAATGTGTGTGGTATATACCCTTGGGACCCATAGCCAAGATATTACCATTGGTGAAAAGCACCCCACCTGCTCCCTCTGGGAAGGGGAAGTCCTGCAGCAGATAAGAAGTCTGCTGGGACTGGTCCCTGCATGGGTGCACATGAATGGGGCAGGGCACACCGGAGCATTTCCCTCCAAAGGTATGTCTACACTGAAAATTAAGGTGTAATTGTAGTGCAGGTAGGCAAATCTAGCTAGCACAGGTAACAACAGTAGTAAAGATATAATGGCAGAGGCTTCAGCACTGATTGGCTGCCCCAGTACAAGCCAGGGACCCTGTTTATATACTTGGGTTGCTATCCCATGCCGTTGCATCTTCTTTACTATCTCACTCATGTTAGCTAGATTAAAGCTAGCACCAGTTTAACTACCCGCACTACAATTACACCTTACATCTGTGCTGCAGACATACCCCAAGAGAGTTCCCTGAGGCACACTGCCTCCTGATGCTCTTGCTGGGGCACCAATCAATCTCTTGGATGTCATAATTTCACTCATTCTCCAGTCCCGCAAGCAGTTCCTAGCCAAAACAGGGAAGCCAAGACCTGACGTTCCTGATGTTAAACACATACGAAAAGGGGGGGGGACCCCCCAAATACCCACACTCACTCTCTCTCTCCTCTTCAGGCCATCTTTACAGATCATAAAGCAAATAAAAAGCATGCTCACAACATCTTTTTTTTAAATCTTTGAGAATCGTCTTTAAATTTGAAGGGATGGAGGAGGTCAGAGAGCTTTGTATACTTCTAAAAGAAACTCTTGTTAGCTTACAGGTATGTCAACTGTGACCAAATACTAGGGTGATAGGTATCATAGAAATAAATTATCTTAACAGTTACATACCAAAACGAATTATGAATTCAGATAATTACACCTTTGTGAAACTGTAGTTAAGGTTTTCCATTATTATTTATTACTATCAAGGGTAAACACATGTCATAAAAATACAGTCTTTCGCATTAAAATCTGATTTACAGCCTTCTAAGGCAAGAAAAGAATATTGTTGTATATATTTAGACTTAAAAATTAATTGTTAGATCTAAAAAGCAGACAAATTTAGAACAGATAAAACCAGCTAAGCAGATGGTGCATGTTATGGAAAAGTGTGTGTGTGTGTATATAAGTATCTGTGTGTACATACCTACATACATACATACACACTTTCCCATAACAGTGATTCTAATGAATAAAATGCTAAGAATAGGGCAACTATGTCTACATAAAATCTGGATATTCTGTTAAATCTGCGTCACTTTGGACATTAACTGGCACAGAAAATTCTCACAACAGGAGGGATTTAAACAATCAAAAGCAAATTCAGTCATTTTTGAGTTGCAAGCATGCTAACAAATTGCTTAAGATACTAGTGTGTTTCTTTACATGGAGGCTTGGGTGAAAAATAGAGTAATTACAGAAAAAGCTATTTACTTAATCACCTAATCTGCAGCTTCTATTATTATTGTTTCCCCACTCACATCTCCATGCTTTGCTCCACCCTACAGCAGACCTAAGCGAATGTTCATGCAGGATCAAGTAATGAGATAAGGCCTCAGTCCCACAAAGACTTACATACATGTTTATCTTTACATACAGAGTAGTTCCCTGCTATGAAACTATTAAGGTAGTTCCCCATTCCTGCTGTGGAACTATTCACAGTGGACAAAGTTAAGTATGTGTACAAGCTGGGTAGGATCAAGGTTAAAGGTTGGGCTTTGGCTGAGATAAGCCACATTTTGAACACGAGCATCTCTGAGTTTGAACAGGTTATATCAGGAATTGTTTGCCCCTCAAATTGAAAAATGACTTTTTAATAATATATCTACACTATGGTGACTAATTTTATTATTTGGAAAAATATACACCTATATATTCATTTATTTTTGAGGTACAGCCTGTGCATAATACACTTAAGCAGATTTTTATTAAGGGTTTGTTTGCTTTTTACATTTAAAGCTTGGAGGTATATTGGGCAAATGCAACACCTGCGCAGATGCAGCTGACTTAACTGTTAAGGTAAATAAACTACAAACAGAGGACCCTAGCTTTGCAATGATTTACATAGGGAGCCAGCATGATTCAGCAGATAGGTCACCAGAAGGGCATTTCCCTTCCATTAAATGGAGAGGATTCCTGCTGCTGACCAACTTTTGTAAAGAACGTTGAGCTGTACAGCTCTTTGCAAGGGCCAGATATTATTATTGTGCCAAAAATCCTACACTGTACAACCACATGGCCTAGCGCTAGGGCCGCAATGTCAGCCTGGATTTTTGGTCCCAACCCTTTGTTTCTTGGTCCGTGAACTGAAGTCAGATCTCAACAAGTTACTTATTAAGAGTGCTGGTGGATGACAAGTCAAGTAGCAGATTAATTCCTATAACAGTGGGCAATGAGTTAACTCATCACCCAAAGTACTTACCAAGAAATTACCAGGTATTGGATCAGAGAAGGAAGCTGGGGAAAGGGATGAATTAGGTCATATCTAATGAACAGTGCAGCAGAAGGATCAAGAGCAGGACTGACTGAGATAGGACATACTGAGAGGGATAGAGCTGGAAATGGAAACCTATCAGCTATTTGGAAAGGAAAGGCAGCACTGGGAGAGGGAGTAGATCCGTATCGGCTGCTGCCCCTGGAAAAAGAAAGGAAGTAGAAATAAAGAAGAAAAGAGGAAAATAGACACAAAGGAAGAATATACATTGCTATGGTACTGACACCATTCCAAGAGGCTTAGACAGAGGACACTAGCAATACCCATCACAGAACACAAAAAGGATTAAAAATATTCTTAAGCAGTTGAAATGCCTATGGTTTCTGCTAGCTTATTACTACACCGGCCCATGTGAACAGCACACTTTTGATAGGCTGCAGGTTCTGAACAACTTTACCCATCTTCTGACACACTCTATATATTTCTATTATCCCAAGTTTTGCACCTATTACAAACCTGCTCTTTTATAATGGTTGTTGCAAGTATAATTGAGCAGGCTGCCCCTAAGGGTATGCTACAGAGCAGTGAATTTTATGAACAAGATACAGAGATTTGGGTTTGCATAGAGATTATCTCTGAATAGTGTCAATCAAAACAAAGAAATGTGCCATCAAACGCTAAAGGGACCACTATGCCATAACTACTCATATACACTTCACAGTACCCTGAACTCACAGGACAAAGGAAGAACTAACAATTACATGCAAGATTCCAGCCAACTGGACATTTTTCGTGGATGAATAGGGCAGGGTTGATTTACAACCCGAAGTAGGGAACAGCATCTTGAAAAAATTAAAACCTGGCTGTCTAGAGGTGTGTGTGTGTGTGCTGGGAGCTGGGAAGGTGGGGTGGTTTTTTTTGTGGCACTGAAATATACTTCAGTAGCTGTAAATTTCCATAATACAAGAAAGTGCATCTGAACTCTGAGAAGTGTTTTTGTAAAAATGGCACCTTCTTACTTCACAGATCTGCTCTCTGAGCTGTACTGAAAGGGCTCTCTTTAATGTCAATAAGAAATTATGACTACTTTTTACACTTGTAAGCACTGCAAAGTCCATACATCTATTGGAGAGTGAACTTTTTTCTATTCTGCCTCATACAATCAATAGTAATGTTAACTAAGCTTCTACTGAAGGATCAAATTCTGCTCTGGGTTATATCTGTTTTCAGTGGGGCTTCTAAGTTATAATTGAGAGCAAAGTGTGGTTTCAAAATCTTTATACTTTAAGAATGCAGTTTGACTTTCAGACCTCAGATGCATTTGCTGGGCTGGCAGTTAGAAAAGCCATGTCTGAACTTGGGAAGCGAGAAAGATTATGGAAATCATTAAAAACAATAAACGTGGTACCCAACATTGCCCTTTTTGAGTACTTTTTCAGAGCAAAATAGCACTTTAAGTAAAAGTGGAAAGATGGGTCCAAACAAATTCTGCAGCCAAATATCACTGAATCTAAGATCAGAACATCTCTGAACTTTGCAGCTCAACTCATCTCTAAGCAAAACAAGCGATTTGCATTTTCAAAGCAATATTTTCCCTCTAGATTTCATATAATACAAATTACTACCATTAAATTTACTAATCTTAAAAGATATATATAAAGGAAAGCAAGACAATAAAGTGAACTAAGAGAAAGCATGTTCTCACTGCCTTAAAGAAGGACCTTTCACTGGTCAAATCGGCAGCACTTCAACAGTCTGAGTCACTTTCATATCACATATTCCTTACCATATCCGAAATGCCTTGTTGTAAACAAAAGCAAAAGATCTCAACCCCTCACACTGCCTACCTACTACTGCTGCTTTATCCTGCAGTTCAGTCATAATGTCCAATCTGTGACTTCACCATCATTTCTATGATAATTCTCACAGGATTTAGCAGCAGCAGCAGTAGTCAAATAGAAGCAAATGATGGTAAAGGAAATGTAGAAAGTTATAAGATTACTCTTTGTGTAGAAAATAGTTTCCTTTTTCCCCATTTACTCTGTAGGAAAGTCTCTTTTGATTTGGAGTTAGAATAAGAAAAGACACCATAGAAACATACAACACTATTTTCCAATGGGACTCAACAAAACAGGAATCTGTAGCAGATTACTATAAAACTTGCCTTAAAAGCTCATGAACTGGCCAAAAAACTCCTACATCAAGAAGAACCAGATCCCTAATACATTCTACACACCTACTGTTTATGTACATGTCTATACATTACATATACGTGCATGCATTGTGTGTGCAAGTATATATAGTCATGCAACATAATGTGTCTACTCAATTCCTGCAGAATGTCTCCTACACACTAATACACACACAAATAAACAAAACATTTTGTACAGAATAATATAATTTCACACAAAATACACATGTAAAAATGTGATAGCTGTCAAATGAAGCATTGAAAAGTTTGGAAATGTCAAAATTAAGATTGCTCATGCAACTTTAATTCTGCTCCTTTGGGCATATGTGTTAAGACACAATTTTTAATTACATGAGCACCCATTTGTCCATAGGACCACTGCCTAATTTAGGGCACTGAGTGTATGGTGCACAATGCACAAAGTAGATATTCAACTTTTATTTTCATCTCACTGTTCAATGTGTGGCTCTTTGCTTTGGTCACTGCATACCATCCTAGACATGAGGGATTATCTGGTCCTTTTAAGGAGCCCTTCTACAGTCACTGAAATGGCTCCCAATTCCAGATGTATTTTCCCTTTCTGCATGGGATGAGGAGGACTGCTTTGCAAACTGTACCTTAATACGTTTGTCTTCACAGACATCTTACAGAATGAGGCAGGGATCCTGCCACCAATATACCTCAAACAGTTGAGGCCAAGAGTTGTTAAAACGGTATTTTCCTACTCTCTTACTATACAAAAATATCTGAACCACTTTCGGTTGTACTTTCCAGAGTGATTTATCATCTGGCAGAGAGGAGACATGAGAAATTTAAGCCTGAAAGGTAAAAGTTTGTGAAAGCTTTAAGCAAGTGAAAAAAATAGCACTTTAGAATGGAAACTCTTATATAACCTTTAGTATATAGCAGATGTTGCAACATACTCTAGCTAGAAGATACATGAAGTAGGACCTGCTTTTTCAATTATACCAATAACATGCCATTTTAATGAGAAAGCTGACAGGAAAAATAGTTGTATATAGTGTTGTTGTAGCCATGTCGGTCCTTGGATATTACAGAGACAAGGTAGATGAGGTAATATATCTTTTACTGGACCAACTTCTGTAAAACCCTCCCTGAGCGCACACCCCTAGTTGTCCCTTACTAACCCACACTGGAATCCATAGGGAGTATCATCAAACAACTACAACCCACATTTGATGAGGACCCCATCCTGAAAGAAATCTTTCCTGAGCCCCCTCTTCTGGCCTTCAAACGACCCATCAACCTTTTCAAGCTCATCGTCAGAAGCAAGCACCCCTCTGACCAGGACACATTAACTCAAAGTGACACCAGACCCTACCAGAAAAACAGATGCAAAACCTGCAGACATATCTCCACTACTACAATGATCAACACTCCTCACAACATACCTTTCAAGATGTCTGTCACAACATATGGGGTACCTCATCCAGTGCACGAAATGCCCCAACAACAACTATGTGGTGCAACTAGTCACTACGCTCTCGAATGAACTCACACAGGAAAATGATAAAAGACAAAAATGCCCTATCACCTGTGGGTGAACACTTTTCACAGAGAGATCACTCTATGGCCATGTCTACATTTCTCTTTCATCATTAAAATTTTCATCGTTCAGGGGTGTGGAAAAGACACCTCCCCGAATGACAAAAGTTGTAACAACGAAAATTGCTGGTGTAGACAGAGCTTTGGCGGCAGGAGATGCTCTCACAGCGATGAAGCTGCTGCCCCTTCTTGGGGGTGGTTTTATTTTGCCGCTGGGAGAGCTCTCTCCCACTGACAAAGAGCGTCTACACTGCACACCTTACAACGCTGTGGATGCAGTGGCACTGCCACACTGTTGAGAGGTGCGCAGTGTAGGCATAGCTTGTAGCTGACTTATCAGTCCTCATCCTCAAGGGAAACCTGCACAACATTTTCACAAGATGAGCCTGGGAGCTTAAATTCATAACTTTGCTCAACTCTAAAAATTACCTCATCCAGCTTGTCTTAGGAAGAAACAGTGTCCACTCTACAGGATGATACATTCTGGTGACTGTACACCATGGATAAAATGGCCCTACCAGTCAGTTTAAAATTATGCTTAGTGTTACCTGTACAGACAATGAACAATAGCTTATAGTCAACTGTCTGCTGTCTGCAGTAACTTATCCTGCTGTATGTCCCTTTGACTCATTCAGCAGTCACATTATAATAAGGGAATGATTCAAAAATGAACAATTTTGCTATAGTCCTTCAGGGTGTCGACATTTTCACTAATGCTTATTTTAAAAGGCACGCTTGAAGTAAAAAATGATTACCATACCTCCTAGCGGAAGCTATTACCTGAGCCTCTAATAATTAAGACAAAAATTTAGGGCCCAACCCAACTTCCATTAATCAGACTCTTACTTGCCATGATTACATTTCTACCAGGATGTGTCATGAGACTTCTATTGGAAGCAATACCCACTGCTGAAATGCTGCCACCTCTAGAGCAGAATAGGGCACATGATTTACTATTACTTGCAACACGAAACGGAAGTTTAGGACAGTTAGTGAAATAAATGATTTGATTGCAACTAAAGAATAATTACTGAGAGAGAGAGCAAGGACTGTAAAATATGATGATTTCATGCTGTTTACCTTGACCTTAGAGGATGAACTTGACTTGATGGAGAGGTATCATCAGCTCCTGGTAAAGCAGCACCAGAGTCATCTCTCTTTAAACCCTCATTTCTTCTCACTTGCACATAAAAAGGAAACACAGATAAATTAATACCTGAATGGGCTAGAAACCACATAAAAGTAATCCTACCTAAAATTCAAGGATTTATCAGACACATGAGATTACTTAGAAAGGATCAGTTTCATATGCACTGCACAATGGCATTACAGTATTAGAGAAACTGGCATTAGGAAGTCAATTTCAGTTTTCAAAGAGATCCTATTGTTTTCCCTCTGATGAGAGCTGCTGCATAATCCTTTGAAGAAACAGGTTTGCAAGGGGTTTAAAATACAGAATTGTTAATATACTTCTCTAACTTCAAATGTTTCATTGCCAGCTGAGGCTTGAGATATCTGAATATGAGGAGGCAAAACTGATCTGTAGAAAGTTATCATGTGCCCTGAATAGTTTCACAGCAGCCGGTAAAGATTATCTGACTCAGAGCAAGGGAGTTAAAAATCACTATCTTGTGGAGCTTCCACTTTTTATTTTTGCCTGGATTCTTCTCCCTCTCCATGGTTTATGAAATACTGGATTCTCCTTTTTGACAAAAGAAGTCCTATTTATTAATGTGGTCTCCATGAGAAAGTCAATATTTACTCATAGTAACAATAGAGATACTGCAGTTAGGGCACAGTTCTGCAAGATGCAGAGACCTCTACTTTTAACTCCGTCTTCAACAAGAGGGGATGGCCCTCAACACGTTGTGGGAAGTACTCGGCAGCTTGCAGAATATATTTCCTAAGTATATGAAAACAGCAGCTCTCTCAGATATGCATCATTGAATACTGCTGTGCCATCTAAGTGGTTCCCAAACTTTGTTGGTTTACATACCCCCTTCTTAAAAAACTGATGTTTAAAGTACCACATGCAAATTTCTCCTTTTTGTGTGTCCATTTGTTTTAGGCCTTAATAGACTTAAGTACTTCCAGACTCTACAGTAAAACAAAGGCCCAAGAAATCCTAAAGTGTTTGATTATAACTAGGGCTGGCCAGAAAACAAGAATTCCATTTTGTGAAAAATTTTGAGGTTTCCCTATGTTTTTGTTCTGATGTGGAACAAAACCAAGACTTTTTGAAACAGAAAGAGAGACCACCCCAGAACAGCTAGTAGCTTGGTGCTTAGCACTTGTACCTATGACATAGTAGACCCAGGTGAGTACCCTAACCACAGAGGCATTTCTCTGTATTTCTCTCTCTGGTTTTGACTAGGAATTCCATCCCAGGCCTGAGAAACCTTCCCTACAAAAAATTAATCAAAAGTAATACGTTTCTGCAGAAAGTTTTAGTTCCGATGAATCAGCATTTCCCAACAAAAAAGTTTCAAAAAAGTTCCTGACCAGCTCTAATTATAACATCCTTTTTATACATCTCAGGTTTTTAGACAGGGCATGAAAAAGAAACACAATGAAGCAGCCATTATTATGTACGATTTGTTAACTCAAATTACAAGAAACATTTATGATGTCCTGTCATATTTTGGTGTGTGCCACTGAACTATGTCAATGGCTTGAGTCTGTAACCTGTCTAATTTAAATGGGAAGTTCTTGTTAATTCTCATCTGGATTATGGCTGAACAGGAGCTAGAGTTCACATTGCTTGCCTTTACAAAATTTAAACAAATACAAAACGGAGTAGTTATTGGGGGGGGGGGGGAGGAAAGTGGCATGAATGAGAAGGGAGTCTGTGGGTAAAAGGGCAAGGGGCTCTGGTATGGTGCGTGCAAAAAAGACAAAGGGGACTCAGAGGGGAGAGGGCTCTGGTACATGTGTGTGTATAAAAAAAGGGAAGGTGGCTCAAAGGGGAAGAACATGTGTGCGTGTGTGTACAGGTTGTGTGTGTGTAAAAAGGGAAGGAAGCTCAGGGGAAAGGGCATGTGCGGGCTGTGTGTGTGTGTGTGTGTGTGCGTATATAAAAACGGGAAGGGAGCTTGGGGGGAAGGGTAGGGAGGCAGGAGAGTGATGGTTGGAAGTGGGGGCTTCTGCTCCAGGAGGCCTCTTGCTCCTCGGCAGCTCTGCTCCCTCCTACCAACCAATGCCCCTACATGCCTGTAATCCTGGGCAAATTTCATAGGGGCTCATCCTGCTGTGAGAAATCTCAAATTGCAGCCAGCTGGCAGCTCTCTGTAGTCCTGTAGCCAGGCTTTCATCCACAGGCCCCAATCAACCACCCTCATCCCCACCTTCCCTGTGGAGACAAGAGGGAATTACCCATGTGCCTCCATCTCCCAGCCCTGCAGGGGCCAGACTGCAACTTCTGAAGGGCAGGAAGTGCAGGTAGCTACCTGGGTAGGGGCCCTTTCCTCTCAGGGCTGAGGTTGCAGGCTTTGCAGCCACTCTGAACCCGCCCTGTGTATGAGCATCTTTTTGGACAAGAGGCGCTCTGGTGGCACAATACGGAACTTCATGAGTTTGCCTCAGTAGCTTGAGCTGTGCGACTCAGGGCAAGCTGGAGGGTAGGCCAGCCAGATGCGCACCAGATGAGAAGACAGCACCCATCTGCACAGCCACAACACACTACTAAAGAAAAGTACTTTGTTGGCATGGTCAGTGAGTGCTACTCATCATTACAGCTGAAAGCAGGCGTTTTCTGTAGTGGGTGCAGGGACTGTTTGTTTGAAACTGATGGACTTTTGATTGTTTGTTTATTTGAAGAGATTTTGGCATGTCACTTCCAATAAGCTCACATACATGTACCAGAGTTTGGGAACCTTTGATCTAAGTACATTAAAGTCTTCTCCATTTTTGCCAAGGATTGAAAAACATAACAGTGGTTCCAAGGAGGAACACATTTCATCAGCCCCCTCAAGCAGATGTAGCCATTATGGCCAGAATGCAATTCTCATCTCAAATGACATCAGTGGGGAGATAATTACAAGTACTGAGATTCAGACACCATACGGTTCTCAGATAAGATGGAAATTCATTTACCAAACCGTATGTCTATAATTTTCCAGTTATAATATCCCAAAACTGAAATGCATTCACCTTCAGGAGTTTATGCAATCACAGCAAGTGATTTACTCTCTCAAGGTTTCACACATTTATTTTCTCTCTCTCCCAATTGTTCTTTGCAATACTAATGCAGCCAGAACAAAAAGTCAAATGGTTAAACGACTAACTAGCAGTAAAATATTAGTTGTTTGAATTGAAAAACTTTGTGCTGTGGTGAGCTGGCGATATTATACACTTCCCTGTCATTTTGACCATATCATCCCATTTTCTAAGTCACCCAGAGTTTGGTCAAGCTCTTAGCCCTTACCTTCAAAGCTCTGTACAAGTCTGTCCTGTTACTTCTCTGCTTCAATTCATTCTACACCCTTGCTCTCTGTCCTACTCCATTTCCTCTCTCTCCTGCATCCTCGTTTTATCTACTCTTGCATTTCTGTCTTTTCATTAGCTCAGAACATCTACTCTCATCTTGTGCATAGAAAAGCCTCCCCCATCTCTGGATACTAACCACTTTCCCTTCACTTCAACACTAGCCTTTAAAAGTCCCCCCTTTTACAAAATTTTCCTAAATTAAAACCTCCACCAATGTCTCCGTGCCTCCATACAGTTATCTGGTATCACATATTTATCTGAGTCATAATATAAACTCAGTAGGCCAAAATTAGAGAAGAATTTAGCTTCATGTCTTTCATAGAGGACTATGTATAGTTATGTCACTCTATAAATACTACTACTACTACTGAAACTACTACTACTACTGAAAATTCATGACAAGACTTATTTACAGCAAACACTGTAAAAAAATGCAACTCCAATATTCTAGATCCAAACCTATACTAAACAGAGTACAAATCATGCTGAACTACGTACGACAATCTCATATAATTACATCTTCATACTGTTCTTAATTACCAAATTTTCTAGTATAGGTTTTTGTTTACTGCATACTCATTGGATTTTGTTTTAAATCTTCCACATGTGTGCATTTGTTTACTTTCTTTTGAGTTGGTCTTTATTCTATTTGTCACAGTTCTTACCTTGCCTGAAATCTGGCTCAGAAGAAGTAATCGATGGACTTTCACTGGAGGTACTATAGACATCACTGTAGTAAGATTTGTACCTTCTCAAAGGTTCTAAAAGTTGAAAGCAAAGTGTTAGGAAAGCAAAGGAGCAAAAATTCTTAGGCAAAATCAAACATGAATAAGTATTTTAAGCGACCCCCTCAGGACGTCTAAACATTTCTGTGGCCACAGTTTTAAAACATAAGAACAGTCACCAAATACTGTGCTGCCCCATACTGCCTGAATATCCTCCTTGATCCTGCACACTATTCAGTCTCCCTTTCCTCCTTCTAATCTCTCAGCAGACCCCCTCTTTCCAAACTCTCTCCTACAATGACTCTCATATTGAACTTATCACTGTTAGTTCAATTAAAGCCAAAGTTAGCCAATACTGAGTACAACGGGGCCTTTCTGGGGGGAGGGGGACTCTGACATTTCTGTAATAAAAATAAAATAATATGTATTAAAATATTATTGTGGGATATGATGGTATGTACTCTAATTTATACGACGTGTGGAAATACTGGCACTCAGGTTTCCCTAGTCTGGTCTTGTACTGCATCCCAGACGGCTGCCCTGTGCCTGAGACAGGATATATTTTTTTTACGTCATGTTGAAGGACCATCATGGGGTTCTCTCTTTGAATGAGCCAACCACTAGTATGCGGGCAGACCACCAGAGAGGAAGCTGCTAAGCAGTTGCAGAAGAGAGGAACAGCAGCTTCTCCCAGCGCTGCCAGCTCAGACCAGAGCCGTTCCTGGGGCAGTAGGGGAGGCAGTGATGGAAAGCCGCTGAGGAGGCTGCACCCCTTGTCACCTCCCTATGGTGACAGGGCTGATTTAGATGCTTCAGTTTGAGGCATCCTCAAGGGTCATAGACTGGACACCTCTAGACTGTAAATTTGCTTACACTACAGTATTATAATAATATAGTGGATCCAGTATACATAATACTGGGCAAAATCATGAAGTCCTTTTCTCAAGTCTCTACTCAGGCAAAATTCCTATTGACTGCAATGGACCACATTTGGATTTAACTTGGGAGTGGAATGGGAGTTTTGCCTGAATAAGTAAAAACCAGAGATTCCCAACTCTCACAATATTCAAGCCTCAGCTCCTGGCATCATCCGATTGATTATGTGAGAATCTCAGCTTTCATTTTAAAAATGAAAGCAAGTTTCAAAGGACTGTACTCCACAAACCACTCAGGCTAGAAAGTCTTAATACCATGTCCCTCTGAAAGGCTCAAAACCAGAAACAAATAGAAAGAACCATTGGTTGTGAGTTTTGAATGCCTGGAGTTAACAATGTTGAAATACTGAACAGGGACTTCTGGATTAAGCCCACTCTGCAGTAATATTCACATGTTACAGTATAATGGGTAGTGTAATAATTTGTGTTTCTTGTATAAACTAATGCAATATTGTAATGTTTAGATTTCAGTGTTGTAACTAGGGTGGAGTCTCCTAATAGCCATAATGTCTCAATCATTTAACATCTTAGTAGATCCACCTTGACTTAAAATGTCTTATAAACAGACCCGGTGAGCTGTTAATGAAACTGTAAGTTACGAGGAGTAGCCACAATCCAGCAGTGAACAAAGTATTATGGCTTGCAAACCAGTGCTCATGTTGATCTGTATTTGGTTTACACTTTTTCAAGTTGCCTGTCAAAATCAGCAAAGCACAACCTTACAGGCACTTAACAGTAATAGGACACATCATTTACCCAAGGCAAGATATGCAAGCCCAGACAAGTAACATACAGAAAGGCTCATCCCAGCCAACTGCACAACAGAAATTAAAGACCCACATTTAGCCTGGAATTTTGTCATCCTGAACACATGACTCAAATTACAGAGATACAGGTTTTCAAATGCAGTATTACACAAATTACTGGCTTTACAAAGGATAGAGAGAAGGAGGAAGAGAGTGAGAGATGGGGGAGTTAAACAAGTATTGCAGAGGGAAAGAAACTTTGTTTAAGAAAGATGGCTAAACCATTTCATAAGACTATTATTTAATAGGAAAAAAAATCCAATACTTAGCGAGTTCTGCCCATTTTTCCCTTTAAAGGGACACAGCCAACTTAGATATGGCCCAAATTAAAACTGTGTAAAAAACCCAAGCTTTTATAAAACGTAAGGCCATTAGAAAGGTTTCCATGTTTTTTTTTAAAAAATATTTAAATGAAAGCATTCCATTGCAGTGTCTGAAACTCAAATATTGAAAGTGAAATCGGGCTATAAAGAAAAGCAAAATCAACATCCCTGAATTTTCACTGTTCAAATCAACAAAAATGCAAAAAATTAACCAAAGAACATAAAGTGACAAATAAGTCAGATTTTAAAGATTTTTACGCTTTCAATAATTTAAAGGGTTATTAAGAAATAAATATGTTAATTTAAAATAGATAAAACCCAATTCTGTTCCCACTGAAACCAACAGCAAAACTTCCAAAAACTTTAAAGGTGCAGGCCCATGATATTTAAGACGAATGTTTCCTTGAAAAAGCTGACAAAATATCTGTCACTTCTTTTCCGTTGCAACCATGAAGTTGTCGAAATAATTCTACACTTATGTTAGCACACATTATTACAAAGGAAATGCTTAAGCTGGCCCTTGTGCCCAGCCACACAGATATGATTCAGAAATCCTGTGATTTAAAATTATCGTCTTTTTTTCCCTCCGTGAGAAGCCAATTTACAAAATCTTTGTGGAATTCTTTATGTAAGTGAATGAAACATTATCTCCAACATATCAACTAATTTTATTTTTCCACTCTTCAGCCACTAAGATATAATTTTTGAACACCGGTCTAACACAAAATTCATCCCTCTCCATACTGGACATACCAATCATGACAATCCATTTTACCAGCACTAACTTTTTTAAGCCATACTTAAGCATGAGGATTACACGTATAGTTGTGAGATGTCTGAACTGGGCCTTTTTTGCTGTTACACGCAAACAATACATTACATTCCTCACTTATAGCAAACTCTCAGATCTCCTGCTAACTAAACCTATGTACAATAGGGTAAGTAACTAAGAGATTGGAAGACAAAATAGGTATTTCATTGCCTTTGTAAGATTAGTTCATAAAAGGATCCAACTGTTTAGTCTATAGCTGAATGGTGTTGACATCTTTGTGGGGAACCCCCCAGCCAATTCATGAACATTTTTTTCCAACCCCAGCCACCTTTCCGACCAGCTCCAGATTAGACCAGAGGTTCCCACTGTGCAGTCTGTGGCGCTCGGGTGGTCCACAGTGCACATGCTGGTTGTCTGCTGAGACACACGGGGCTTCTTCTCCTTGTTTCAAGCTGCTACAGCACATTAAAAGACATCTTAAAGAGAGATTTACAATGTTCCGAACATCACTCTTCCATTTCCTGTAGTTGCTACAGTGAAGTTATGCAAACACAGACTGGATAAATCAGGTGGGTCTTCAGGATCAGAAGTGGAATACATTGGTTTCTGAGATAGCTATACTGAAACTCTGTGTTGAACTATGTAATTCAAGAATACCAGATTAAGGCCATTACAGTGGACAGTGTAACTACTTTGCACATTTTGAAAGAAAATAGAAACGCAAAGGTATATAAAACGGGGATGGGCCCAGAAACGAAATCTGAGATCCAATCTCTCGTCCACAAAAAAAATGGGGAAAGGGTTCATTATCTGAATGGGAATCTGAATTTTGCAGCTCACCTGTAAAATCCATCTTTAAAAATTAGCAACGATGCAAGTACTATTTCTCATTAATATCCTCACTCCGCATGTGAATGATTGACATACGTGACAAAACCCTTCCTTCAACTTTCACATTGTGTGTTTCAACTTCTGCATCACCCCACTCAACACTGCACCTAAAACTGCAACTCTCAAGGGCAAGCTGGTAAAAAGATTGTAATGTGATGAGTCTATTTCATTAACAAGGTGAGGTTCATGCTCCTGCATGAAAACATTTCAGTTGCACAACTCATCAGCTCAGGCATTTAATCAGCCATGCTCACAGGTCAGAGGACTGTAGCATCAATGGTGCAGTTTCACAGAATACTTAGCCTGGATTCTTGTTTTCATTGCAAATGCCAAAAGTTCAAAAGCTCAGCGAGAGTAATAAGAGTAAAATATCTTGATATTAGGTGCAAATGAGAAACTAGTAATTCTGGTGTGAAATAGGTTCACTTAAGTACTCTTTATTTACTTAACCACACTAAAGGAAACCAGTTTTATCCAATTCTCCTCCCAACAGTGAGCAGTAGAGCCAAAGAAGTGTGGCTTAGTCCTTTGGCTTTTTGGAGGCAGAGTGCTGCTCCAACTGAGCTGCTATTCTCTTACTACAGAAGCAGAGCACAGCAGAAGCAAACCCATCTGTACGCAGTATTGCTACTTTCAAATAATAAACAAATTTGAGTTGGGCCACAAAAATCATGAGACTGACTTAAACATCATGAGATTTAAAAAAACTCTGTAAAAGCAGCAAAGAGTCCTGTGGCACCTTATAGACTAACAGACGTACTGGAACATGAGCTTTCGTGGGTGAATACCCACTTCGTTGGATGCTCCAATACGTCTGTTAGTCTATAAGGTGCCACAGGACTCTTTGCTGCTTTTACAGATCCAGACTAACACGGCTACCCCTCTGATAAAAAAAATCTGGATTCTTCTCATTTGCCTTCTGGATTTCAAGCCTTTATGGGTCATGTTCTTCCAGCTCTTCTCTACAATCAGGATAGCTAGAAACTTTCATGTTATAAAAAGTAAGCTGAGATTCTAGTGCTATCACATGACTCCAGAAGCTGGGGCTTTAAGAAAAAAATCCTGTGTCACAAGAAAATTCTGAGAGTTGGGAGTAGTCTGTGTGAAAGTAGCCTAAGAGAGCTTCCAACACAATGGAAAATATCAGAGGGGCCACAGAAATAGTTTACTAGTTAATAGGTGAAAGCCTAAGGTATCATAAAAAGTTTTGTTTTATTATGGTAGGTTGAGAGGGGAAAATGGTGATGGAGCCAGGGAACAGACTGAAAATAAGGGAAAGGTGTAATGAAAGAGGGCAGAATGAAGGACAGAGCACGAGGGGCAGGGGGAAGGACAGAGAAGAGAACTGAGGAACACAGTGAGAGGAGGAACAGACAGAGACCAGACTCTTAGCTATACAAAATGTTGTCAGTCACACCTAGTGGTTATTTCAAGAAGACACTGAGAAGCACAAAGGGAGGGCCAGATCAACTGGGATAAAGGTAGAAAAATTGAAAATAAAAGAGAGAGGGAAGAACTGAAGATGGCTGTTGGGATTCTTTAGCATTCAAATGCTTCCAGATTGCACATTTAACAAAAACATCCATGGGATGTTTTCTTAACCTTCCTGGCCTCTCCACACCTGGATTCAGCAAGATCAACTTCTGCTATTCAAGATCTCTGCTGTCTTCCCTGCCTCCCCATTTCATCCACAGTATGCTATAATGCCCGTGCTTATCTATACTTCCCTACTTTTGTGCCACAAGATCCCTTCAGTGCATAAGCAAGCAGATTCCTGGCACCCCCTCTGCATCCCATTTAAAACATCAGCTTGGTACTCCAGAATTTTGAAGACCACCATCACCCTACTGTCGATACTGCTGAGAGAGACACGCATATTAATCATAGCAATAAAGCAGTTAAACTTTTATCATGTTTACCCTTGAAAATGGTAATTAAACATAAGCAAAAAGTCAACACATAAAAGGATGGGGGAGGGCACAAATGGACTAACACTGAAACGTCACCAAACTGCAGCACGCTATACTGCCAGACCCAATCAGGGGCAGGCCTGGTATCTAAAAACCAAAGTCAGCTTTAGAGCTTTGTGTCTTTCAGAAGATACCATCAGTTTCATAGTTAAAAAGGTGGTGAAAGTGAGGGGTGCAGAGGAACACACAATGCTAATCATGCTCTTTGAACAGCAAGCAGTGTTTGAAATAGGTACAGGGTAAATGACATTTCCCACTCTGTATGAGGACGCTGCCGGCAGGTGCCAAGCAACAATTGCTAAGTTTCCAGAAACAACAAAACTAATCTATTCGCTTTGCAAAGAAGAATTTACTGCTCAGCTTCATAAAGTAACTTCACAACTGGAAATCCCAGGATTGCTCTGAGATCACAAAAAGCAAGGTACAAACTGTAACACGCTAAAAGACGTCCTAACAGTTGAGAAACAGCAGACACACACGGACAGTGATTATGGACACTGTAAACATCTCCTTTCCACCTCCCCACTCTCTGCTAGCCTCTGTGCTGCTGAGGAGGACGAAAGTCTTTGGGGGAGGAGAACATCAAGCTGGAGCAGAGAGAAACGATCCCATAGTTGGGACCCTCCTTCCAGATGATGTCACGGAATCCTCTCACACTGAGGATACCTCTCCAGGGGAGAGGAGAGGACCCCTTTTATTAGAGATGAGTAAGAGCAATGGGAGATATAACTAGAAATACAGGGTTTGTAATGACTGGGAGAACCACATGCTGAAATGCCTGCTAGGGGCAAAGACTGCGGCCCTTTTGAGACATTTAGACAGACTTACGTGCAGCGCTGTGGTTGTGGTTCATGTAGGCACCAATGATATAGGGAAAGTTAGGGGCTATATCCTGGAGGCCAAATTAAGCAGCTAGTAAGAGATTGAAGTCCAGGACCTCTATGGTAGCATTCTCTGAAATGCTTCCAGTTCCACACGCAGGGCCAGTTAGACAGACAGAGCTGTAGGGTCTCAGTGAATGGATGAGATGATGGTTTTCTGAGGAAGTTTAACAGGAAATCGGGGACCCTTTGGGAAAGGAGAAGCCTATACAAGAAGGATGCATTCCACCTAAACCAAACTGGAACCAGATTGCTGGCATTTAAAGTTAAAAAGAGCTCAAACTACATGTATATGCCAAATTAAAAAAAAAAATCAGTAGGAGGACCAAAAAATGCCACCATGGCTAAATAACAAGTAAAAGAGGTGGTTAGAAACAAAAAGGCATCTTGTAAAAACTGAAAGTCAAATACTACTGAGGAAAATAGAAAGGAACTCTAGCAAGTCAAGTGTAAAAGTATGATTTGGCAGGGCCAAAAAGAATCTGAAGAGCAACAGCAAAAGACGCAAAAGTAAATAGCAATTTTTTTTAAAGTACATCAGAAGCAGGAAGTCTACCAAACAATCATTGGGCCACAGGATAACTGAGATGGTAAAAGGAGCATTCGGAGAAGACAAGGCCGTTGCAGAGATGCTAACTGAATTCTTTGCACTGGGCTTCACTACAGACGATATGAAGGAGATTCCCACACCTGAGCCATTCCTTTTAGATGACAAATCTGAGGAACTGTCCCAGAATGAGGTGTCAAGAGAGGTAGTTTTGGAACAAACCAATTATTTAAACAGCATAAGTCACCAGGACCACATGGAATTCACCCAAGTGTTCTGAATGAACTCAAATATGAAATTGCAAAACTACTAATTGTGGTATGTAACCTATCACTTAAATCAGCCACTGTAACAGATGGGCCGTGGATAGCTAATATAACACCCATTTTTAAAAAGGGATCCAGTGACAATGCTGGCAATTACAGGCTGGTAAGCCTGACTTCAGTGCCAGGCAATTAGTTGAAACTACAATAAAGAACAGAATTATCAGACACACAGATGAAGACAATATGTTGGGGGTAGAGTCAAAATGGCTTTTTAAAAGGGAAATCATGCCTCACCAATCTATGAAAATTATTTGAGGGGGTCAATAGACATGTGGATAAGGGCGATCCAGTGGATATATATTTGAACTTTCATAAAGCCTTTGACGAGGTCCCTCACCAAAAGCTCTTAAGCAAATAGGCAGTCATGGGATAAGATGGAAGATCCTCTTATGTACCAGTAACTGGTTAAAAGACAGGAGACAAAGTGTGGGAATAAATGGTCAGTTTTCACAATGGAGAGAGATAAACAGTGGAGTCTCCCAAGGATCCGTACTGGGACAAGTGCTTTCAATATATTCACAAACAATCTGAAAAAAAGGGGTAAACGGTGAGATGGCAAAGTTTGTAGATGATACAAAACTACTCAAGATAGTTAAGTCCAAAGCTGACTGTGAAGAGTTACAAAAGGAATCTCACAGAATTGGGTATCAAAATGGCAGATGAAATTCTATACTGATAAGTATAGAAGTAATGCACATTGGAAAACATAATTCCAACTATACATACAAAATGATGGGGTCTAAATTAGCTGTCACCATTCAAGAAAGAGATCTTGGAATCATTGTGAATAGTTCTCTGTAAACATCTCCTCAATGTACAGTGGCAGTCCAAAGAGTGAACAGAATGTTAGGAACCATTAGGAAAGGGATAGATAATACGACAGAAAATATTATAATGCCACTATGTACAAATCCATGGCACACCCACACCTTGAATACTGTGTGTTTTTAGTGTTCATAATTGGATCGTGTACACTTGAATTCAGAGAAGATGTCCCCCCTCCCAATCTTCTAGCTAAGCACTTTGACAATCAACAACTATCTAAATTTTCATTAGAATAGATAAGTGAAATGACCTTATATCTGAGCTGAACATAATACTGCAAGTTAATGAACTAAGCACCTCGCACGAGTTATCCTTAACAAGTTTATAAAGTTAAACTTGAAACATTCTGTTTCAAAACCCAACTGCATAGTTTAATATAATGCAGCCTATGTGGTTTGCAGCTTTTTGCGAGCTGCTGTATTACAGTGCTGCTATAATTAAGGTTGTGTTAGCCTTTCCACTATAAACCCTATTTCTGAAGAGTTTGTAATTTGGTTGTCAAATGTGTTCTCAGTGAAAACTTTGAACACCAGATCCTATGCATGGGAACATTTTTTTAAAAAGCCCACATTCAACCCTTAAAGTTACATGAACAACACAAAAGTTTCTCAGCTTAACCCAAAATAAGATAGATTTAAAAGTAAGATGTGCCTTTTTGTCTTCTTAAAGTTCCTTTGTGATGCAAAAAGAAAGTTATATTCAGCACACTTTAGTCTGCACTAAGATCTAATGCCTTTTTGTAATTTGAGAAAAAGAGGGGGAAAAAAAAGCAGAGATTTATTGACCTGCACATGTAGTAACGGGGATGGACTAAGGACAGCTGGGACCTTGAGTAAACACCATTTCAAATCCCACCCAAAACAGGTCTCGCAAATAGACATTTCTTCCCAGCCAGGCCCCTGTAAACACGTCTTCCTATAGCACTATAGTTCTACTTCAGGGGTCAGCAGCCTTTCAGAAGTGCTGTGCCCAGTCTTCATTCATTCACTCTAATTTAAGGTTTCGCGTGCCAGTAATACATTTTAATGTTTTTAGAAGGTCTCTTTCTATAAGTCTATAATATATAACTAAACTATTGTTGTATGTAAAGTAAATAAGGTTTTTAAAATGTTTAAGAAGCTTCATTTAAAATTAAATTAAAATGCAGAGCCCTCCGGGCAGGACCCAGGCAGGGTGAGTGCCAGTGAAAATCAGCTCGTGTGCCGCCTTTGGCACGTGTGCTATAGGTTGCCTACCCCTGTTCTACCTCTTGGCCAGCATCAAGGACCTGTTCCTTCGTGCTAAATGCCCTCATTATTGAGATACTCTTTCCTCCCCATAACCTCTTCCTCTAAAGGCAGAACGTCATCATTTTCCAGCACCCCCTTCCCTCAGGTCACTCTGGGCCAGGTGTGAAGTTGTGATGATCTGGGAAGGAGAGAGGACACTGCACTCCCTTTCTCTAGATCCTCTCATGCTCTCGTCTTTCTGGGCAGTTCCTTCCTAAGCTGAGATCAGCCTCCTACCTGTCAGCTGTGTGATGTTCCATGGGAAAGAGTCAGACAGCCATGAGGTGTTGACCTAAACCATTGATATCTGCTTCCAAAGGATGGTAAGACATTCTACGTGATGTGAGCTTCCCAGTGGATCAGTAGCTTCACCTATGCACTGCCATGGAACTACCTCAAAAAGCTGCACGTGCATTTAGGTTCATGTACCCATTCCAAGTGCACTTCAAAATACTACCACCATATTTGAAAGATGTAAAGCATCTGCCCAGCAAAGAGAGATTTCAAAAGTGGTTAACAATGGTAGTGTACTACATAACTTACTTGCACGCGATTACGTTCACCTCTTCAACAGAGTAAGCAAGTAAAAGACACAAATCCAGCACTCTCTTTCTCCAACCCCTAAACTCTTGTCATATACTTTAAGGGTCTAACCTATTTTAACAGGCAAGGTACTGTATGATATAGTAAGAAACGTGGAGAGTAAAAAAGGAACACAGGAAATGAAAAGAGGTAGACATAGTCCATATTTTATGAAATGTTTGCTTCATACAAAGTAAGTCAGAAAGGAGTGTGTAACATTCAACAGACTTCTCATGCAAGTTATAAACACAGATGAAAACTCTAAAAACTCTTCACACTCCAACTTGATAAAAATATTCCTCACCAAAAACCAATGGAGAGTAGGTTTTATTGAGAATTCATATTTAAAACAAGATTTTAATCCAGTCATTTGTGAATAACGGACATACACAAAACCAGAACAGTCTAAAAAAAATGAAAAGCCAGAGTATTGAAGACTTGTTTCTCAAAATGACTTCTCTAAAAATTCCGCTACACCCAAAAGCAAAGCTCTCCTTTGGCCAAGGACTACATGTGATAAATCAATGCATACTGATGTTTCTTTCACAATTCTTTTTAAGGGGAATGTAAAACATGCATGTCACAAGTCAGGCCTTTGCTGGAAACTGTCTTACAACCTGTTCTATCAAATATCTATTGCGAATTCATAATGATGGTAAATGAGTCATTAATTATTGTCTACACCCTCTCAAAGTAAATTTGTCATTCAACAGCATTGAATAGGAAGCCAGCGTATCTGTTATCCCTAACTGCACTTTCAACCTTTCCTTACAGGAATCTAGTAGTTTCATATATTGGAATCGCCTCAAAAGTTTTCAGGTCATGGACCTCCAAGGTTTTGTTCAGAATCACTAAACTGTCTGAACGGGAATGATAAATTCTTGCTCATCAGTTGGATTGTCTGTCTTTGGTTTTGTTGTTGTGCAAGATTAACATGCACAATGCAGAGAGCTCTTAAAGGGTGGACAATTTATTATTTTCTTTACAGGGAGTGGCCTGCTCTTTGGTTTCATAAACTGCATATGTTCAAAGATTGATAGTTAAATTAATTCATATATTAGTCAGATTAGTGTCGTCTGGCTTTAAAAGTTTTCAAATAATATTGCCAGGGATAGTGACATTTCAAAATTAAGGGAGTGTGTTTAAAAGGAAAAAAGCTCTTTGTTTCAACATGACAAACCCAGAAAAATTAATGTAACTAGGTGGCACAGCTTAGAAAGTACTGATGCTTTTTATTTTATATACTATAATTTTTTTCACTTTTCTAAACAGAAATAAGAGATGATACAGTCTCCTTAAATTAAGATCCTTAAATGACAAAAGCCTTCACTTACTACCTTAGTGTATGCATTTCTAGTGGGACAGAGTCTAATTCCAGGTACACAGTGGTTATCTCCAGGTATCTATTATCACCCACTTTCATTCTATTGCTTTCAAAATGTAGCATTTATCAAAGATGCTAACGTGATAGGAGGAGCGGGGCATTTCAAGCTTCCCCACACCATCCCTAACATGCCTCACCACTGACAGGCAAGAACCACCTCCAATGGTAAGAGGTAGTTTGATCTCTACGCTTTTCAATCCTAAATCTCTACTGAGATGGCCAGAAGAGGTGCCGATAAGCAATCTTTGTGATTTAAGCCACACTTCAGAAAGGTGCGTAACCATCTTGTCTAAATGGGGATGCGTTCCTGAAATAAGGCCTTAGACATGCCCACTAGAACCTGGACTAAACAGCCATTTCACATAGGCAGTCTTACAGCAACCAGACCACAATGACTTTTCAACACTACAGACCCTCACAGTCTGAGTCAAACCAGTAACCTAGCAGTGAAATCTTTGTATCTACACCTCTACCCCAATATAACACGGTCCTCAGGAGCCAAAAAAAAATAAAAATCTCACCGCGTTATAGGTGAGGCCATGTTATATCAGGGTAGGGAGAGGAACCGCTCCCCGCCCCAGCTCACCTCCGCTCTGCCTCCCTGAGCGCGCCGCTGCCGCTCCGCTTCTCCCTCCCTCCCAGGCTTTTGCCACGCCAATCAGCTGTTTAGCGTGGCAAGCCTGGGAGGGACGGGGGAGAAGTGGAGCTGCAGCGCGCTCATGGGAGGAGGCAGAGCGGAGGTGAGCTGGGGTGGGGGGACCCCAGGGAGGGCCGCAGCAAGTAACGGGCGGGCGCAGAGGAACCGCTCTTGGTAACATGAATTTGGATATAACGCGGTAAAGCAGCCCTGTCCCCCGGAGAGCTGCTTTACCGCGTTATATCCAAATTTGCGTTATATCGGACCGCATTATATCAGGGTAGAAGTGTATCTAGCTCTGAATATCAAATAAACATAGCTATTCTGTCTTGTGCATTAGGTGATTCTACAAGCTATTCCGCAAAGCATGCGGCCAATTCAAGGTCAGAATTTGTCCCTTACTATTACTATTTGTCCCTTACTTACATAACTAAACCCATGAAAACACCAGCAAGTTTTTAAAACAAAATATTGCAGACACACCTGTGGGGTTTCACATACAGATGATTTGATGAATGTCTACAGAGCTGATAAAAGGAAAAGTTTTTCATATAAATGCTCAGTTAGCCCATGGGTCTCAGTGCCACTCAATACCTTTTGAGCCAACCTCTGAGCAAGATTCAAAAAAGGTTAACAAGATCATCCGAAGTTATTAATACACAACCAACCAATCAACCAAGAAGGCTGGAAGAGATGTAATCCCTTCTGCTTCAGGGTATAAACCAACTTCTCATTATTGGGAGTTAGGAAGAAGCTTTCTCTGGAGGAAAGTTACTCCATCATTGTCTACTACAGGGCTTTCTGCAATTTCATCTGAAGCATCTGTTGTGGGATAATGTCAAACAGGATACTCGCCTAAATGGGCAACTGGTCTGATCCAGTATAGCAGTAGCTCTATCCCTACTTCTGCACTGGCAGCAGCCATTCTAATTGCTTTGTCATTTACTTAAAAACTGAAGAAAAGCAAAATCTCACCTCCTCCAAGAGATGCTATAGAGATATTAACTTAATCAAATGGAGGAAGCCTCTGCATAAAGTAACCCCCTCACCAACAAAATGTAGAAAACCCCACTCACCTTCTACATTCATGGCTTCCCTCAGAGCCTGCAATTTCTTCTGTCTCTCTCTGATCCTGTCAAAGGCACACGATAATGCTACAGAGGTTGAAGACTCTGGCACCGGGCGCACCTGTTCCAGTTTTTGGGGGCCGAAGACATCCAGTGCTATGCTTCCATCTGAATATCTTGCTTCCTTGTTCCTAGTGGTAGTTGAAGTCCGCACTGTAACTGTCTCATAGCGATTGCTATGTCTGTGGGACTCTGCAGAATGGTCTGTCTCCGTTGCTTTGTTAGTTGTACACAGCAAGTCTGTGGAGGAAGCCCAAGCCTTCCGTTTAGGAGCACTGTCTGCGCCAACATTACTTTTTTCACCCAAGTCATCAGTTCTACACCGATAAGTACAGCAAGCATCTTCACGTCCAGAGTAGTAATCTGAGGATATGCTTTGGAAAAAATCTTCCTCGCCTTTTGCTCCTCTGATGGACAGGACCCCCATAGATTTACTAAGCCCTTTGTTCAGCATGGCCTGTTGAGAGAATTGAGCCTTGTGTACCTCTGATGCATCACTCATTAAACTTCGTCCTGGAATGAGAAGAATCCATCATGTATGTACTGTCGGTTCAGGCACTGGAGTGCAACAAAAGTTATTGACTTTGTAAGTTATACACTATTTAAAAATGCAGCTTTTGGTTTATCGTGCAAATGTTGAAAAAATACTTTAAAGGATTCCTCACTGAATAACCCAAAACTATGCTTATGTTATCAGATACTTTCCAACATTCATTTTCTTTGTTTCTAAAATATCCAAGGGTGAATTCCTGGCTTAGTGGAGTTGGGTAACTAATAACATTTTAAAACATACAGAGTGAAATACATATTTTAACAGTTTTCTCCCAATCACCAAATGATCTTTTGAAAATAATCTGAAAAACTCCTGAAAATATCAGAGCTATAGTTTACATAATTCCCGCACCGTGCTCTAAAGGCACAATCCATATTTTTATTGCTTTATGACAAGTCTAGGTTTGTTCTACTGATTACCTGGAAACACTACAGTATTGGCTGCAGTAGGAGATGACTATGTAACTTGGAATTTAAAAAATCCTGGATCTTACAGTAATTACTATTCTTGGATGATGTTAGAGACTCTTGAGTTAACTTTCTGAACTTAAGATAGGCACTTTGATAGAGTTGTCAAGAATAGAGTAATTGTTTGAGCTTTTATGCTTTACGTTAAGGTAGCATTTCAGGCAAGTAGGCTATTTTGAAATTACTTACAAATAATACTATCAAATGGAAGAATGCTCAACTTTACTTAACCTCAATATCACCCCATTAGCACTGAAAACTCTCAGTGCAAGTAGAGGTTTTTGTCATGAAACTTTCTGGAAACTATGGGCCCAATTTCACAAACCCCTACCACCAGGAGAAATACCTACAACCATAAAACCATAAACTACTCACCGATGCAAGCATTTTGTTAAATAACGCAGGGCCTGATCTTACAAACTACATGTTTGTGTGTATTTAAGTGCACGGCTACACTAGAGTCTACAGTGGCACAGCTGCAGAAGCTTCTCCCACCAACGCAGTGCTGTCCACATCAATGCTTATGATTTATTCACCCCCCGAGTAACATAAATTATGCCGACTTGAGCTGTAATGTAGACAAAGTCTAAAAGCATCAAATGGCACCTGCTTAAAACTACTGTGTAAAGATTTAAAAATTACTAATATTCAAGAGGTAAAACTACTAATTACTAATATTCAAGAGGATCAGATGATGTCCAGCTACTGTTACTCCTCTGTTCTGTACATCTTGATACAGAAACATTTGAAAACGTTCAGTACAAAGGTTTCAGAGTAGCAGCCGTGTTAGTCTGTATCCGCAAAAAGAACAGGAGTACTTGTGGCACCTTAAAGACTAACAAATTTATTTTAGCATGAGCTTTCGTGAGCTGCTAAAATAAATTTGTTAGTCTTTAAGGTGCCACAAGTACTCCTGTTCTTTTTTCAGTACAAAGTTATGGAAATTTGAACAAAAAAACCGACTGTGTATTCCTAACAGAGTAGTTTTGTCCCATGTATATTACAACTCCAGAAATATACTGCTAAAAACTAGGAGAGGATGTCTACCTGAGGTGTATGCACATTATACATGTTGATTTTCACCCCATGATAGCATCTGTGCTGGGAAAAAACAGACTGAAAACAGTCTCTGGCATGTAGCCAAGTCAATCCTTCTGCCAACCCAGCTAGAGATATAGTAGTGCACATTGTCTCTCAGAGCGAACTTTTAACAATATCCCAGATGAGATATTAACCTATATTTCTCCCCTCTGAGTCAGCCTTGAAGTCCTCTTCACAAAAGAAAACAATCCTAGAGCTCAAAGTAATTTGCTGCACTGAACCTTCTATTGTGAAAGATAGTTCTGGAATCTGAACTGCTGCCCTTTATGAGAGAGTTGATCAACCCTCATCAAGAGCCACACTTGTGCATTAGGCTCCTGCTGAGCTTCCAGCGAGTCTATTACTTTTTATTGTATTTTACTGAGTGCTCTAAGAGTTTCTACAAACACTTTGGAAGCTCACTGATTTGCACCCCTAAGCTTTGACTGTCTACTCTTTTCTTGTTACCATTTTGGCTTGTTGAATAAGACCTGGCATGATAAAATAAGCATTTCTTATCCTTGCAAAGTCATTTTTAATGTTGCATTCCTTTATGCAGTATGTCCTAACTTATCAAAATACAAGATGTGGAGAAAATGTCGATTCTTGTGAGGTTTCAAGGACGCAGTGAAACCCTCCATGGTTTATTCAATGTCCAAGCAGAAAGTCATATTAAAATGCAAGGCTTTGTCAAAGGGATAAAAACATTCCCAAACTGACTGTTACACAACCAGGTCAACATTCCAAAATTAGGGTTAAAGCCCTAAGCCTCAATTAAAAAAATGAAATAACCCATGGCTGGCCACCATCTTCCATGGGGCATCTGTTGATGATCTGTGCCACTGATTACCCAGAAGGCCCCTGCCTAGCTCAAATGTTCAATGGCTGTCTGTTAGCCAGTTTGCACATAAACAGCCTTCAAATAGTCATAGGCCACAATGCCACCACAAGTGAGTCTGCTGCTGCCAACAGCCCTTTCTCGCCACCCTGCATTGTATGCAAACGTGGTTTAGGAAAGGGTGTAAATACTGCAGCAGATGCAAACGGGTGGGTACACTTTGGCAACACGTCAACTCATAAACATTAGAAATGTATTTCAATATTTTCACTATTTATTTAAGATTCTTGGGAGGGGGGGGGGAGACATCAAAGTGAAATCACCCACTTTACCATCCTCACCCCCAAAGTTTCAATTCTAAAAGTAAGATTTTTATCTGGAAAAATTGCTTTTGCATTGCTTCACCTTATTATTTTACTTTCCAAATCAGACTGCCTAAACTGAAATTAAATGCATGCAGTAAATCTAGCGAAAGAATAATGATGTTAAAGGAAAATGAGGAATGCCTCTCCCACCCCACCACCAAAAATAGGATGGCTATGACACCCATGTAACACTTTGACTATATTTCAGGACAACTTGTGAACCATATAGGCCCAATTCAAGAAAGTATCCCTGCTCAAGAATGCTTTCCTGAACTGAGGCCATAATAGCGAACACTGAGTCCAAGCATATTATAACCACCAGTTCGGTTCCCACACAGCAGCAAGCATGTCTATTGTACATTGACAGAGCGTGCAGTAAGGGACCATGATGTGTAGAAATATAGGAATGAGAAACTTCAGGGGGAGGAGCAGGGCATCAACCTCAAGCATTGATTGTCTATTTTAGGGAGTAGATGCTAGAATACTCCCTACAATAGACTCCCTGGCAAGCCCTACTAGAGGCTCTGATTATACCAAAGGCTCAGCAATGAGGAGACTAACTCCTGACCTCCGCATGTGGGGATGTTTCCCATTCCTTAACTCCCATGCCACTTGATCATTCCTGGAAAGGAGGAGCTACTGCCCTAATCAATATCTCATCATCAGGGACTGGGAGAGTGCTCAAGGCTGCAGCATTGCCACTCATTTGGTAATTATATGGACAGGAGAGGAGAGGAGCTGTCTTGACAGAAAGCAGTGCATGAACTGGATGCCTGATAGATGCCCATTTCCACACTGCTATTCCATTCTGCTGATTGGGATGCTTAGAAAACCATTTTTAAACAGTTCACACATTGACTTTTGCTGCCCGTGTTCGCCTTTAACATATGACCAAAGGGCAATCAGTGCTGGCCTTAGCATTTAGGCATTAGGCTACAAAACAGTTTCACTCCAATCTCCTGTGATTACATCACAAAGCACAGGATGGGGCTGAGGATTTTTGGGAAGGGTTGTGTAAATGTTTCTTTGCATCCCCAAAAATCTTCAGTCTGCCACCAGGTCACCCTGTTGCTGAGGAATGGAGAACCACCAGCTTACATTGAAGTCTGTACTGTAACACTGAGGCGGGGAAGGTAAAGGAACAGCTCTTCATCTAAACTGGGATTTTTTTGCACTTTGGTTGAATTTTAAGTATTTTTTCCCCTTTTCCTGCATTTCACTGTGGATCACAGAATAAACAGCAATATTATTGTAACACAAGTGCTCAAAATATCACCCCTTTCCTCACAAGCTCACAGCTGTAGAAACATCATAAAGTTAAAAAAATCACTGCTCTTGCTCATTCCTTCCCTAGATGTCTTTATTCCTTTTTACTTCCTCCTGTTCCACAGCTCATTCTACATTATTTTTCTCTCTGCTACTCTCCCTTTCTCTAAAATGCAGCATCTTCCTTTCCCAGTCTTTTTTCTTCCCAATTCGTATTCATACTCTTCTCTCCACCTCCTTGTTCTCCCCTATATTTTCTCTTCCTCCTTAATCTCATCTTTTGTTCCTCATTCCATCATTCTCACCTGGTCTCCTCACACTGTATCTTTAAGGTCTTCCCCACCACATGCATACTCTAATTCCAAATGAGCACTGACTGAACTAGTATATAATTCTTTTCAAGCAGCTGTTCAATAGTCATCACTACTGTGATGTAGTTATTAACCCCATTTTACAGATGGGAAAATTAGGTGACTTGGCCAAAGCCACAGAGGGATTCCAAACCAAGATGAGAATGCACTTGCTTTGGTCTGTAGACAATGCTGACCCTTACATATGACTGTGACTTTCTAATCCTCTATAGAAATGCTATTTTGAAACTACTTATATCAAGACTCCTTAGAGGGCCATACCAGATCTGTCTCATGCAGTTTTATAGCCACAGATCCATTTCTCCAGCTAATCAATTGGTAGGCTGGGTATTGTAGCACGGAGGCTAGTATTGCCATAAAAAAAATAAAACTTTTCCCTCCATTCAGTTTAAGTCAGCACTATTTGATCTGGTTTAACATGGCCTTTATCCTGGTGATTTGATCACTCTAGCTGTAGGAGAAAGTTTATTTATTTATTTGTACACTCTTGGTTTTTAACTGTGTGCATGATCACTTTAAAATACTGGAAAGATTATGAGGGAAAGCCACATATGAGAATTAAATAACCAACACAGAGAAGAAAGGGAATTTGGCTGGATAAGGCCAGGATTGTGCACTTTTGTGCCTCTGAAGTAGAGAGTGACAAATGACATGCTTACTGTGAACTTCTTAGTCTAAATCTAAATTATTAAAGGGAAATGGAAGATGGATGGCCTGGTGGTTACATTTGTGGATTGGGACTCTGGAAACCTGGTTTCAGTTTCCTGACCTGCCACTGACATTTTGTGTGACCTTGGGCAAGTTATTTAGTTGCTCTCTGCCTCAGTTTCCCATTCATAAATTGGAAGGACAGTACTCCCCCTCCTCACAGGGGTATTGCAGGGACAGTGAATAATTGTGAGGCATTGAGATACTATACTGTTGACCATATAAGTACATATGATAGACAGCTTGGCCTTTCCCCCAAATTACCCTTGGAAGACTCAGATGCCAGGGAGGGGGGGGGAAGCAGCAGGATGTAGCCTCTCTTATCGCCTTTAGCACAGAGGTTAGGGCACTCACCTGGGAGGTGAGAGACCAAGGTTCAATTTCCCTCTCTGCCTGATGTGAAGAAGGGATTTGAACTTAGGTCTCCCACATGCTAGGTGAATACCCTAACCTAGGATACACAACCGTTTGCTTTCCCTGTCCCAGTGACTATTAGGTCATTATCAGAGGGGTAGCCGTGTTAGTCTGGTTCTGTAGAAGCAGCAAAGAATCCTGTGGCACCTTATAGACTAACAGACGTTTTGCAGCATGAGCTTTCGTGGGTGAATACCCACTTCTTCGGATGCATAATAGGTCATTATGAATGACAATGAATCGTCATTGAGCTAGGAACAAAGAGTGAGGTTGACTCTGTAACTCCCCTGCATGATAGCCACATTTGCAAATTTGCGTGGCACAATTACTACCAAAGGGCCAAATTCTGCCATCTTTACTCACACTAAGTAGAACATCGCTCTCCAAGTAGTCTCACTGATTTCCCTCTGAGCACAAACGCCAGACTCTGTCCCTAAACAAGCTCCATCTATTAGTTTGCCTCTAGCAGTGCATTAACAGGGTAGTGTAGGCAATTGATCAGATGTTATGCAACTGTGGATGCTGTCAATGCAGTTTATCTGACAGTTCTAGAATGCAGGCTATATTTATTCTCATTGAGAGAATATAGTTCAAGCCTTTTAAAACACTTTCCCCTATCTTTTTTTTTCCTGGCCAATATAAAATATAGTTTCCTATTCAGGCATACGATTACATCTTCTGTCTATATATAGCTATCAGTGTGGGACTGGCAGCTCTGTAAAGAGGAAGTGATTACATTAAAGTTTAAAAAGATCTCCCAGACCAGCTATCACTGCAGGATGCAAACAGAAAAATCCTTATCACAAAACAAAGCAGCTAGTCACTCAAATGAGAGGGGGAGGCTCATAAAAGAAGTTGGATTTACAATCCCTTAGGGCAGACTGGGAGCCAGAATGGAGATAACAGAGCCAGAAGTGGCCCGGGGGTTGCTTGCTAGAAACACCCCTTTCCGTCCCCCTCCCCTTTTTTTTTCTTTTTTTGTTGAGAAATCCCAAGTAACAGATTAAAGTTACTGCATTCCTTGTAAAGAATATGAGCTGGGAGAAATTACCCTTTGAAGAGCTGAGAGTAAAAAGTGGCAAGAATGCAAACGTTTTAGCCCTGCACATGTCATTTTTCACTAGAACAGATGTTATGAAGGAAGCAAAGAACTCCAGGATTTTGGGTAGCTGAGAAATTTATTCTGCTAACACTTCACCAAGCAGCATTTTGCCTTTGTAACCTCTCTTGCCCTCTCAGTATCTCTTCTACGTGCTCTTCTCGGACTAATGCCTAAATGGTCACATCACTTCCTTCTTGATATCCAAGGACACCAAAAGCTGATGAAGGTCACTCACACAGCTGGTCGGTTGCCGCACCAAGTCACTTTACATCTCTGCCATTATTTCCCCCTTTGCCTTTTGTCTGCCTTCTCTATTTAGGTTGTAAAATCTTCAGGGAAGGAACCATCTCTTACTATGTGTTTGCATAACAGTACCCAGGAGCTCAAAGCACCACTGTGACACAAATAAGAAAAAATGGCCTGGATTTCAAATCCTTTACTGGCTTGCTATTTGTTTTGCAAGACTCATGAAGATATTCACCACCTACACATTTCCGTTTTTTTAATGCTGAAAAAAAAGATGACAGTGCCAGATACTAACTTTCCGAATAAACTACTCTGCCATACTTACTGTTATGTGAAAAACAACAAACTTGGGTTTAGGAGGAAACAGTTTAGAATGAATTATGCCAGTTGAAATATGTGGGGGACGCCAATTAATTTGATTTCTTTGCAGACTGATTGCTGCCTTTTCTTCTCAATAAAAGAACTAAAGCAGGTTATTAAAGAAATCTCCTGGCCTCCCTAACAATCAGGCACAACTATACATTACAAACTTCTGCTGTCAGTTTTTGCTGAGTGGCTAAATTAAAGAAAAAAATATTCAGGAGACCACTAATTAAGCACTACAGTTTTCATATAGAAATGTCATCTCATTTGTTCCTTTGATGTTTTAAACACTTTAATGATCACCTTTAGAATGCATCTGCTATTTTTACAGCTTGTAATTATAGCATGCAAATTAAATGGAGAGTGTCGACACCTAAGATTTCATCCAGGACTGCTGAATCATTTCCTGCCCTACTTTAATACATTCATATGAATACAACACACACAAAGATAAGGCTGCTCACTTTGACGAGTCCCTTAGAAATGATTCCTCATTTTATACAGTGGGCACATATTCTCTTAGGGTAATCAGAGGTTGAGAGTTTGCTGGATAGCTCACCCCCACTTAACATTCAGTCTTAACAATCCTATGATTTTAGCACCCTAAACACATCAAAGGTAAGTTGGAGAAATTTGTGGATGGGAAGAAAAAGCAAGAAACAAACTGAGGAAGCATCTTTAAAGGGAGAAAGATAGTCCTCCCAGAGACACTTTTCCTCCTCCCTCTTGCTCTTACAGCCTAGTGATAAAAGTTCGAACACAGCGGATAAATAGATGAGGACAATGACCAAGATTTCCATAACAATCAGAGCTCAACAAATAGGACCTGATTTAAATAACTGAGTGGGTGGGCTCCTGAGTGTGCATGAAGCCCCAGTAACTACAGATGGTTCCATAGATTAGTTTAGATGGGACACAAAATCAGGCTGCATTTTTTTGTTTCTTGGTGGCTGAACAGACAGCCAAGAAATAGGTCCATGGCATGAATACTCATGGTTTTGAGTATAAAACTCACTATCTGCAAATATTTCCCAATATTTACTTGAAGTTTTTTTCTGCCACTTTCCCTGCCAAGAAATTCATTCACTGGGATATTCATATTAATGGACAGGGAATCCAAAAGAGGAGCAAAGACAAATCAGGTAAAGTGAATTCAATTGTTTATTGGAATGAATATTCACATTTCTAAAAAAAATAGCAACAGTTTTTTGTTTTGTTTTTAAAGGGGTAACAAGGTAGAAAAAGAAAATGCAAAAACCTTCTGTGCATTTTAGGAGTGTAAAAATATTTGATTTATACAACTGAAGTGGAAAATATTTTGAGATATTTCCCCAGCATTAGTTATTATGCCATGGCAACTGGGATTTGAACTAAGGAAACTAGCTTGTGAACTGATCAAAAGGCCAATGGTTTTCACAGATTTTGCAGAAAGATCTGGAAATTACATGACAAATGTCACTAGGAGTGGATGGGTCACTATAAAAAACTAATTCCCCCCTGATGATACTCCCATCTTCTCAACTGTTTGAAATGGGCCACCTTGTTTACATTGGCCTCATTAGCACTACAAAAGTGATTTCCACTCCAACTGTTAAGAATAGAACCACTTCCACCTTAATTGAATTGGCTCATTAGCACTGACCCCTCCACTTGGTAAGGCAACTCCCATCTTTTCATATGCTGTGTATTTATACATCCCTACTGCATGTTCCACTCCATGCATCTGATGAAGTGGGTTTTAGCTCATGAAAGCTTATGCCCAAATACATTTGTTAGTCTCTAAGGAGCCACAAGGACTCCTCGTTGTTTTTGTCAACCTAAGCATATTTCTCAATTCAGCACATCAATTTACTACTTCATAAATTCAGTCTTTGGAAACAGAAATTAGTTATTTGTGCATAACAACACTTCAGCATTCTCAAGCTGATAGTGTAAACTTCGTGACACATCTATATTATATATTACTTCCATGTGTGACAAATTTTCCTAATGACTTTCACACTGGCAATTTAGTCTCAAGTCCACACAAATGATAAACTGTATAATATAAAGAGGAGATAGGACAAGGTTGTCCTTTATTTACTTTTCAATAGCACATTTGTTTGTTGGCTTTCTACCCGAGGTTCCTCATTCCAGGCCTATCATTAATGTAATTGGTACTAAATTCAAGTTCTTGCTTTGCCAGAGGCTAGAAGCTCTGCCCTTAAGGGAAGCTGAGCTACACGGATATTGACAGAATTAGTACCAATGATAGGAACATAGCTATAAAAATAGAAATATCAAAGGTGTAAATTCTCTGGAGTCTACTGCAGTCTGGTTGTCACTCAATAACTTACAGATGCTCCCCGGGTTCCGCAAGACCCAATTTACTCAAATTCGCACTTACAGAAAAAGTTCCATAAGCCAGAAATAGGATTTTTGAGTTGTGGAAATTTTTGCATAACGTACAGGTATACGTTTCCAACTTACGCAAAATTTGAGTTACGCAAGGCTTTCCGGAATGGAATGATTGCGTAAGTCAGGGGGCGTCTGTATTGTATAATCATCTCTCTTCACTCCTTGCTAGTTTTTAAATGGTTTACAAAGCTGAAATGCCAAATTGGAACTGAGAATTATTCTCATTCAGGGTTACTATCCTGATTCCGTACTCCCTAGGAACTGAATACAGTGGGAATCAGGTACAGCAGCTACCAAAGAGGAGGAGAACCTGTAAATTGGAAGGTGGTGTTGAGAGCAAGATGTCTTGAGGAACAGAACTGAAAGCTAGCACCAGGAGGTGAAGGACTGGGAGAAGATGCTGGGAATCAGGAGGGCATGCATCTTAGGCAGAATAAAAGGCTTAGGATTTGAACACAGTGTGGACCAGATGGGAAAACCAGCTCGGGAGCAGGACAAGCAGCCAACAGAGGGAGAAAATAAAGGAATCTGGGTTTGTCTCTTAAAAGACAGGGAAGAAGAAAGGACTTAATGTAGTAAGAGCACAGTTATTTTGTTTTTGACGTCTGAGGGAATTGTGTGCCAAAAAATTAAAAATTATGAACACACTATTTTTAAATTCTGCAAATTTTGTCAATAAATAAATGTGGCTCCAGCCTGGCAGCGGGGATCACAGGCCCTGACTGCATTTGAGGTGGCAGGTCACCCTAAACCCTCACCTTCCTTGGTACAGGAACTCGGCAGTGAAGCTGCACCTGACCCTGACAGTGCAAGGGCTGGGCCTGCCCCAGAAACACCCCGGGGCCCTGCCTCTCTGTGCCAGGCGCACCAGGTATGGGTGGGCAGGCTCAGCCCAGCAGGAGCCAAGTGTAGAGAAGCTTAGTGTGGGTAGATCCAGGTGTGGGGTGAGAGGTTTCTGTGTGGGGCAATCTGGGTGTGGGCCGCTCAGTGGGAGATCTGGATGCACAGGGGCTTGTTGGGGGGTTCCGGGTGCAGGGGTAATGGGATTCAGCAGGGGATCCAGGTGAAGGTGGTTGGGGCTCAGCGGGGGTGGGGGAGGTCTGGGCGGCTTAATAGGGCAGCTCCAGCTGGGGGAGTGGGGCTTGATGGGTGGGGGTCCACGTGCAGCTGGTTGGGGATCAGTGGGGTCTGGGTGCGAGGGGCTCGTCAGAGTGGTCCAGGTGGGGGGAGGTGGGGCTTGTCAGGGTGAGGGTTCAATGGGCCTGATTAACAGAGGAGCCCAAGCTGCTGCTGAGGGGATGCCAAATGCTGAGCTCCTGCTTCCCCTATCCCCTTTTCTTCTCCATCCCCTTCCCCTCGCTCCCACATTCCCCTCCCCCTGCTCTATTCCACCCCCACTCCTTACCCAGCCCCACCCCAGGCACTCACTGTTGCACAGAAAATAGGAAGGCTCCCAGCACACAGAAGGGGAGCACGACTGGCACTAGGACTCAAGAGGTGGCATTCAGCTGCTCAGTCTGCAAAGCTGAGAGACAGCCTCCTTCAGCTGAGGAGCTCTGTGCTTGCAGAAATGGGGGGCAGTGGCACGTAACCCCATGTGCCCATCATGCCTCACCCCGATTTGGGGGGGAATCCCCCCCAAACTGAGCCCATGGTCGCCCCTGTGACACTACGTCCATATTCTTCATAGAGATGTTATGATATGACAGATAGGTCATGTGAGATATCACTGAAAAGGTTATGATTTACTGAATATGATTATCCTATTTGTATGCATGTATTATTTTGGTTCTGAAGTTAGGAATATTGTCTATGCATCTATTACAAATGTGTTTACACCTGGGGAACGCCCACTAGGCAGAACGCAATCAATCTAGATGGCTGGCTGGGAAGGGCCATTAGGGAGAACAATAGGTCTTAGAAGATGCTAGTCGCCCACCAGTGAGCCTTCCTGAGGACCCTACAAACGGCTTCCTAGACATGGCTGCTATGGCCCTACAGGGACATGTGACCAAATCACGTGGTGCTGGACTCCATCTTGGAATACCAGTGTTTTTGCATGGAAAGGTGTGGGAACCAACTAAGCCTGGAGACAAAGGGTTCCCGCCATATGCAAAAGCTATTTAAGACAGGGAGTGACATCATCGTGGCTCTTCTTCGCTGACTCCCCGCCCGAGAAGATTGCTGGAAACACCTGAGAAACAAGGACTGAACTGAGAGAGGGAGCGAATTTCATGAGTTCTCTGTGCAGCGCAAGACGGTATAATTTTGGGTTGACCCTTCAAAGGGGTGTGTGCACTTGAGTAACTGGGCAGTTCCTTAGCTGAGCCTTCCCATGCAGAGCTGATCTCAGCATCTGTGTGAAGCTGCAGCTGGGTGTGTCTTCACCTGTATGTGTGCTGGAAGGGGACTGAGAGCCTATCACAGCAGTACAATGTAAAGGTCAGGTGAGCTCAGTGGTATCCCTGTTCCAAGTGGCAACCCATCAGAGCCCCAACTCCCAAAGTGGCTTCCCTTTGGTTCCCTGTCATTTTCTGCAGGGAAGCACAGGAATGCCGCAGGGGGACGGGGTGTTTTCTGCTGGCATACAGTCACACAGAATCCCCCCAGGAGTAAAAGTTTTTTATAGCCAGAGGGAACCTTATCCATATAACACCAGCCTAGCACAGAAGTGGGTTTGGTAGCTGAAATACACTCTCACAAGTTGATAGCACCATCTGTCCAGAGAGGAGAAAGAGAAGTGGGCAGCCAATCTTTTAACTCTGCATAACCTCAGGAAGCCAGATGCTGCATCTCAGCTGAACTTTCTGAGTAAATATATTTTTTTAAATTCCCTTCTTAACCAGTTCAGAGGAGCAGGCCTCATATGTACCGAGCAATGCAAAGAAAGCAGGGTGAGGGGAAGAATATCCTGTCCTATGTTGTTTTATAAATAAATCATACAGGTTACAGTGGGAAAACACCTGTTAGATCATCTCATCCTTCCCCTGCAAATACAAGGTATAGTCCCTAGAGAGAGGATACGCTAGACATTAAACAGATACTACTGCACACTAGAACTGAGCCAGAAACCCATGAAAATGCTATAACAAGATGGCTTGTTAGAATACCAATCTCTGAAGTTAAGCAGTAAAACCCAAACATAACTATATGTTAACAGCAAAGCTTAAGACTGTAAAGACATAAAATTACTTCTGCTAAAGACAATCTTATAAGTTGTGTGTACACAAACAAAAAGAAACAATCAAACAAACAGAAAATCCACACTCCTTTGAGAAGAAAAGATTTTAAGTTAAGGACAGTTATATTTCTTGGGGGGTGAGGGAGAGAACAAACAAACGTTGCAAAAAAAGCTAAGGTACAAAGTGCTATATTATGGCTGTAGAAACCAGTGACTGTAGCGCATGTGCGAGAGTGAGACAAAAGGGATACTGCATCATCAACTGTTCCTAACGGCATACTGCCTGTAGAGGACAGCAGGAAAAACAATCAGCAAAGGAGGGCTCTTAAGAGAAACTCCACCTCTTATTTGGACGAGCAGCCTACCATTCCATCCCAGCACCAAGCCCTGAAGCCCCAGTCAGTACAGAACGGTTGCAGGGCCATGGCTCTGCCTAGTTTTGCCTTCTTTGTGGTTTCTAGCACTACTGGCAATCCTAGTAGCTATCTTGATGCTTGTAATCCCTTCCAGGCTACTATGTTTTTTAAACAACACAAAAGTAACAAGAAGAGCTGAAAAACAGAGAGTAAAATAATTTTGTACCCCGTTTGGTGGTGGCAGATGGGCAGAGACTGACAGTAACATGTGAAGAGTTGAACACCTTATGTACCTTCTGCGCAATGATAAATCTGAGCAATTGTGTCCATTCGCTGTTTGAGAAGTGAGCAGTAACTGCTGGTAGTGAGATACCACATTTGCATGTATGTATTTTTAGGCTAGAATTGACCATTATGATCATTTAGACTGGACTTCTGCACAATTCAGGAAAAATGAGTCCTGGTTCAAACCCATAATTTCTGGTTGCCCTAGAACATAAATCTAGTCTTGATTTAAAAATTACATTCTACACAATTCTTATTCACCTGCCATCAATGAGACTTAAGCATGCACTTAAGTGTTTAGCTGAACAGTGCTCTCTGGTGTACTAACCATCAGGCTTCTGAGGATGTGAATGTGAGTTCTCCCTCTCCTACTACACTCATTTGGCTGACTAAGCATCCTAGATTTCTTCCATAAGGCTTTCATCATCCTGACCACCCAGGAGCACTTACCTGTGGGAAGTCCCTTCCCTCTCAGCCTCTCCCGAATGGCCTGGCTTCTGTCTGTCTGCAATTTTCTTTCTCCATTGCAGGAAAGCTGATCGACCTGTAAACAGGCAGTAATACAAAGTCAAGTGTTCTGAAAAGACCATGTTACCATGAAGACTGGATACTTGAGGACAAAAGGCCAACACATTTAGCAGGACATTGTCTTTCTCAGGCAAATAAAGTAATTGTACAGTATTTACATTAGTTTGTCTGTGGAAATTCAGAATTTCTTCATTGAATTGGGATTATCAATTTGGATTTCCCCTTGGGTTATGTTTTAGGAACTCTTTCCTTATTAGTATCACTTTAGTAATATTTGTTCAATACATGTTTGGCATACTTTCTGCCCAAATAAACAGAAAATAATTCCATAAATCTACAACATAAATATGTTCCATTACAGTAAATGGAAACTAGAAGAATTAAAGTAGCTTAAGATATTCTAGGATGTGCATATTCAGGGTTAGTTTGCTAAATTACGGTTTGTACCTACTATTAAATGCAAGCTTGTGGATGATATTTTAGGCTAGTAACCACAGTAGCTCTATTGGATGCCCATACAATAGCTTTAATAATTTCAGAAAAGTGTTTCCTTCAGTGTTTCCATAATTCAAAGAACAAAAAAGGAAATTCCAACTCTTGAGATATTTTATCACAGCGTCCCAGCTTTTAAAAATAAATGTTAATTCAATATATACATGTATCTGATTCTGGATACTTGCATACAAATAATTCAAAGAATCTTTTTAAATTGCACTGATAATTTTTACTCTAGCCTTTCTGTAAATTAGAAACTAACTGAAGAATTAGGATTGCAGCTTGTGAAAAATAAAGTTACTTTCTATCTAGTACAATTACAATGCAACCCAACTAATACTAAATAGGTTCAATCAGTGATCTCCCCATTCACCCTTTACAAAATATTTTAAAAAGGAAATGCACCCAATGACATTTTAAGATATTTTGCATTTCAATGGATAATCTCCTATACAATTCAAGAGGAAACATTTACAGTACAACAATGCCTAATCAGGGTCAACAGATATGTACAGGAACACACTTCTAAACTTGGATGCTCTACATAATCCTGAGCAAGAGCAGCACAGTTTCCATATATAAACAGTGTATGTACATCATTAAGTTGGCGTTTCAAGGATAGCTACAGAAACAAACAGCAACGGGACCTATTTGTGTACAATGGAATAAAACTGGGGAGTGAAGACTAGCTCAGTACATAAAGAAAACAACCGCACCACGATGTCACCAACATTCTGATGATACCCGGTTCTATTTTCCTTTCTTGTTTAGTGTGAACAATGTGGTCTCAAATATTCCAATGACTTGGTGAAACAGGGAGATGGATGAAAGACAGCTGGCTAAGACTCTGTTCAGGCAAAACATAGGTGATATTGATTGGTAGAAGGAAACAAAAGAACTAGCAGAATCTCAACAAGCAACACCTCAACTGAAGTTTTTTTAATACTCCTCCCACTTATTAAGGTGGCGCACAAACAGGGGCTTTGGATGGATTCACCTTTGATCCTGGAACTTACAGATAGGCATTTTCAGCCACTACTACCTTTTCCATCGATGCTGGCCAAGATAAAGGGCTGGTCAAAGTCATTCACATCTTTGTCACCTCCAGGCTAATAGTACGCTAATGCACTATTAGCTGGGACTGACTATGAAAGCCATGTGGCAATTAAGACTGATACAACATAGATCAACTCACCTGCTAAGCAAGAGACATCATACAAGACCATTCACACTAGTGCTCTGCACGCTACTGGTTGCCTGTAGGTCACAATCCAACCCTATTTTAAAAACTCTGAATTTGCTGGGGCCTTGTTGTCTCAATTACTGCCTCTTGCTCTGCATTGTAGAAGAATAGCTACACTGAGTTACCATGGAGGAGCTCAGATACCACACTGATAATCATTGGAGAAAAATAGATTCAGCTGCCATTCTTAGGCTGCCAGAGACCAGAGTATGCCTCACAGCGCTCTCTCTGGAAGGTCTGTGGGTAGGGAATCAGTGATGGCTGGAGATTCAACTGAGCCAGAGTCATATCTCTTCATGCAGCAATTTACCAACCAGATTAGCAAGACCCTGACAGCACTGGAATCTCCCATCTCAAGAAACAGAATATCAAGCAATGCACTTTTCCGTGATCATACTGGTGGCATGTGTCCAGGGATCCATTTTTACACCAGCTATATCTGAGTGGTATCCACGAGAACTGAAACGGCCACAAGGTCAGCCTCCAAAGAGATGGGATGATTTCCTAACAAGGAGATATGGACAAGCATGGCAAAAGATGGCTGGAGTGAGAGAAGATTGGAAGACATGTTGTGATTGGCTCAGTCTTAACTGATGAAGGACTGACAGTCTATGCAGTAATAACTCATTTTGTTCCAAAGGGTTGAAGCAGTAGAATACTGTAGTAACATAGCAGTGAATCAGAACCACAATATCCAACACCTATGGTCCAGCAATTCTGTAGAAATACTTTGCTTGAGTTGTCTGATTGCTATTATTAGAGATAATTTATAAATGAAAAATACTGGGAGAAGTACTGTTTGGCACCATTAACAGTTAGTAAGCTCCATTTCTATTCAGAGTACTAAAATTATTTAACCATCCCATGAATATGTTGTAACACTGTAGCGAAGGGAGAGGTTGCCAGTCAGGAATGGTAACTTTTTGAGATGAGTTAATGTCATTCTTTTTACATATGGAAATAATAAGTGCATGTGTCATAATAATATGAATTCCCTGTCAGTAATAATGGCTGACAGCTGGGTAGAATCTCAGAAGAACTTAAAAGTCTGATGACACATTCCCTTATTTCCTTCAATAAACAACAGTCCATAACAGAATTTAAAATGTAAAAGAGAAATCCAGTTAGCTAAAACAAGTGTTAAACACCTGCCCCATGGCATCTATTCCAATGTTTGTTTTTTATCATCATATTAGCCTATATTTAAAAAAAATGTTTCTCCCCATTCCTGTGTGGAAGATCCAACACAACGAGAAACTGACCTTACCAGGGAAACTGCAAAAGTGACCATATATAGTGCTGCCAAATGCATAAAGTCAACTAACAAAAATTGGAGACCACAATGTTTTCCATTAATCTTTCAGTAATTGCTCTTTCTTGTGCTGCTTGTGATAAAAGCAGGTAAAAAACATTCAGACAGAAGTGTAATTTTTAGACTGAGTGTCCCTTTACTATAAGTTGGGAAAAATTACAAACAAGAAGCAAGTCTGGAGAGAGACTTTAAACCAATTTCTTCACTGTGTTTTTGCAATTCTCAGTTATTGCTCAACTGCTTGTAAACACTTACCCCAGAGAGGCTTCCCAGAACCAGTTTAACCAACTGTTTCACATATGAGAAAGAAGGTGCACAATTACTGTTCCTTATGTGGGCACTGCAGGCATCCAGAACCGTTCGTACAGACACACGGGCATAAAAGACATCTTCGCACATGCCAAGCAGTATGCTGTTTAGGTGATCCCCAAGTTTGATAGGCTGATTACAGAGGAGAAGAGGAATTAAAAAAACAGACAACAGCACTTAAATATCTATCAACCACATATGCAAATAGGTTGATTTTCTAAAGTTTCAAATTACTTTCAATACTAATTCATTCTGGCACTTCTGAAAATTCCACCTGATATGCTTCATCTGAAAACACATCTCATTGACAGGGAAAGCTGTTTGATCTAGTGGCTATGGTTCAGGGGATCTAAATGCAGGATATGTCACTAACCTGTTTCATCTTGGGCTATTCACAGTCTGTAAACTGAGTATAATAATACTTGTCTACCAAGGACATTAGGACTAATTAAGATTTTTAAAACACAGTCTTGAAAAATAACTATATTCATTGTAACTGCTAACCATAAGGGACTTGGAGACAGTATTTGCAGGAACTTGCTGATGAGAGCTGACAAGTGTACTGAAAAGGTTTCTATAACCCTTTAGCTAGTTCAAGATTTTACTTCAACTGGATTTGTACTTTCATATTCCAGAAAGGTGTTGGATTGACTCGTCAAGTCTCTCATGACTAACAATTATACTGGAGATGGCATTTATTATTATTCAAGATTATCTAATGTTTAAAAATCCTTTCCAGAGTCCAGAAAAGTTTTTAGATATTATTAGAAAAGGGGCAGGACTGAGGGAGCAAAGTGATTGGCTACGTAAGTGAAGCCCTGCAATTATGGGACAACACCCATAGGGTTGGGAACTACTTAGCCTTAATTTTTTCTCATCCAAACAGTCAATCCTATCATATTCTAAGTGGAATAACACTCCAGGGTATGCAGTAGTCAGTGATAACACCACTTCCCAGACACTGTAGGCACTTGGCCTTCAGCACTGTGCCTCACTACGCACCCAAGGTGGGCGGTTATCAAAGAAATACATGCCCTGTCGTGTGGTGTTCTTTACTAAGCACATTAAGTTTCACAGTATTTCTTTCCATTTATTTTTGAAGCTTACTATAAACATTTATTCTGTATCACCCTGGTTTAACATACAGAATTAATATAGTGTTTTACCATATACACTCTAATAGGCACTACTGTCTTTCAATTAATTTTTTTTAAGGGAACAATTTTTCTCTCTCTCGAATCACAGAAATCATTCTTGCATGAAACCTGGTACACAGCAAAGAAGCTAAAACAACATATTCATCAGCTAAAAACATCAACAAACATTTATAAATTCTACATCTTACATCTGTGTTACAATGGAAAAGTTAAATATTTTAACTTTTTATAAAGGTAGATCTGTGAGTTCTGCTAGAATGTTAGCTACTAGCACTTACCACATGCTTACAGGACGGGTAAGAAATTCACCAGATGAAAGTTGCTCTATTCTAGGGTGACAACAGTTGATTTTCTTTTTAAAGTAGCTGAAATGCTCGCGATAGCTATAGCCAATTCCCTCCATGTTTCCATTGTACCTTTCTGTCTTCAGTGGCTCACAACTTTCTAAAACTTTCACCTTTTGGGCTGAAATTATCCATACCTGGTCTCTGCCTCAGGGTGATTCCACCCCCCCCTCTTCCTCCCGCTTCTTCAGATTATAAAGTAGAGCAGGTCAGCTGTTTTTGAGAATGAAGGAAAAGGGAAAAGCCCACAACACTTTCCCCATTATAAAAATATTTTGCAATCTATACTGATGTAACACACACACACAAAAGAAGAGACAAAGAAAAAAGCAGTCTATAGTAGGGGTATATTATAAGCCACAGCCAGGGCTGAGAGGGGTTACAGAACTGCTGTGTAGCAATGCACCCCGCCCCCCAGCATATGGGAACAGATGATCCATCCTTTTAATGAGCACAGTTTGCTTTCTCCCACATAAGCCCCGTTCTGCTGGATGGTGCGTGCGCAGGGGTGGAGTCACAGTCTCTTCCTTTATCGAATCTAGTGTCATTACCCGCACTAGGACTCTTCAAATCCTGACCATCAAGCATATAAAGGACCGGGGATTGGGCATAGTCCCAGAATTGGAGCCCAAAAGAACTGGGAAATCTTTGTATCCTCTTCCCACAACTTGTACACCCACATAGGGTCAACCACAATCTGGCCCTTACCATTAGCTACAGAACATACAAAATGAAGGAGAGAATTGGAAGCCCCTCAGAGCAGGGACTGTCTTTTTGTTCTCTGTTTGTACAATGTCTAGCACAATGGGGTCATGGTCCATGACTAGGGCTCTTGGGCACAACTGTAATACAAATAATAATAATTGGTCTTTAGTCTTGTGGTCCCACTGGATTGGGATTCAATTCCAGGTCTGCCACAAACTTCCAGGGTGACACTGGGCAAGTTACAGTCTCTCTCTGTCTCAGTTTGCCCTAGGTAAAATGGGATTCGTAATCCTCTCACATTTTTGTCAGTCTTGTCTATTTAAAGTGTTAACTCTTTGGAATGGGGACTGTCTCTTATTATGGAACTCACCTACCACAATGCAGCCATGATCTCTGTTGGCATCTCAAGATGCTATGGTTATATAAATAATATTGAAGGAATGCATTTTTCTACAAATATGCTAGTAGTTACAGAACATATCAATACTATCATGAACGAGATGACATTTGGTAAACGCCGAAAGCATGTGCTTTGAATGAAGAACTCAACGACAATCTGTAACCCCCCAAAGAGTCCATTAGCACAGCATAATGAACTTCTGGATGAAACTCTTCAGAGCATGCTTTGTTTTTCCATTCTAACTAAATGATCCCTGCATGCAACTAGATTACTCTTTGGTTTTGGGAGGAAATACTGGTTTTTTAAAGTGTTGTTTTTCTTTTTTAGGTTATAATATCACCAAAGCCACACTATAGTTACAGTAATGAAGGCATTCATTATAAATCCCTATGTTCACTAGCTAGTTTTTCCCAAAAAATCAGCTATTAGGGCTGAAATAGCTTATACTTACTCTCAACCCCAGAGGCAATTTTATTTTATTATCCAAGTTTATAGAGAAAACCCATGGTATATATTTTTCATTTCTCAAGCATGAAAATGTTTTTAATGCTTAATTATTATTCTGGACTCTGACAACACAACTTGGAGTTAAAACACCCATTGGCATAGACATAATCCTCAGGAAAAAGTGTGTGTGGGTGGGTGCGCTAAGAGATAAAACAGTTTAAAATAAAATAAGGTATGAACTAATGAAAGACAATAATAATCAATCTTTTCCTTTGCTATTTAAGCATGTAACACATGTATATACAGATATAACCACGCTCTTGTGTAGATCTGCACAAAGAAATTCCCTCTTAAAATCAGTGCCACACACAGTCAATCATTCTGTCTCTACTAACTGCTTGCTACCTTAAAGACTGCCTCAGAAGGGGTGTAACTTCTGTGGCAGCATGCATGGGTGCCTTCTTGACTGTGCTCTTTTGGATGCAGAGTATTCTGGAGTGCAGAAGCTCAGCAGGCACATGTTAAAATTAAAGGCAAAGGTAGGAAATTTCTGCAATTTTGCTTTTTTTCTCTTTCCTGACACACATCAGCATGATATCCTAGAGGGGAATTGCTGTAGTGCTGGTAAACCCTGATGCTGGAAGCTCTGCTGCCACTAATGATAGAGATTTCTAGGGAGAGAAAAGGGAATAAAGTTCCTATCTTCTGTTCAGTTCTCAACTTCCATAGCCTGATTTCAAGCCAGCACTCCCATTTCTATTGCACAAACCTAACAACTCTAAGCTGCCAGGTCATCTCTGCCCCAGATCATAAAGGTGAGAAAAACCTGTCAATGTGGGGATTGAGGTAGTGGGGAGAGAAGGAACTGCAAAGGAATATTCCTGCTAATCACGGTGGAAGAGGAACAATATTATCCACCACTTGCTTTTTCCTCTTCAGTTTCACTGGAGCTGTAATATGTGCCCAAAGGCCTTGATTTTCTATTTTTATTAATTTTTACTGAAAAATTCCTGGGTCTTACAAAAGTATTATGTAATTTTTACCAATTTTCATCACATTTTGTACCACCCAAGTACTTGAAAATACTGATTATATTAAGAAAATCCAATCCATTAGATTATGTAGATGGGTTTATGTAAATAATAAATTAGTCCAAGTGTAAATGTGAGGCTTCCTGTTAAAGTATGGCGATATAGTGGAAGATACACAGATGCACGTGTGTGTACATCAGTGCTTGAATCCTAATCAAAGGAGTCACTGTCCTTTCTGCCTTTGAAAATCTTTCCCTTTATTTCTCAGCCATAACACTGTATCAACAGCTTTCTCCGTTTAATTAGTAATAATAATACATTTTTAAGCAGCTGAGTAAGTTTTGTGCTGAAAGCTGTTTTTCCCCCCCCACATCTGAGCAGGAGTCAAGCCAAATGTATAATATCTGCATATCCCTACCTCATCACCTAATGTACTTTTTGGATACAGACTCCTAATTTTTCAGTCTCCTCCAGCCATTTCAGCGATTGACTTGAAGTGTAGTTGTTGTGTGGGGTTTTTTTTTTGGTGTGTTTTATTTTTTTGTTTCCTAAGATGAAAGAGTTCTGGAAGAAGATGAGTCAAACGTTAAAGAGCAAATCCTCCCAAACCTGACTGAAGGAGTTCTGACAGCTGCACATACTGTATACGAGATAACCAAATTGAGCAATAACAACGAGGAGTCCTTGTGGCACCTTAGAGACTAACACATTTATTTGGGCATAAGCTTTTGTAAATTTGTTAGTCTCTAAGGTACCACAAGGACTCCTCGTTGTTTTTGCTGATACAGACTAACAGGGCGACCACTCTGAAATTGAGCAATGAGGTTAAGCTCTAACCAGTCCATAACTGTGTCTACAGCTGCTAGCAAGTCAACAGCAAAGAAGTCTACGCCCTATTCTCAACAAGTACCCTCCCTTCAGAGGCAGTCATGTAATGAATTCACCCAAACATGCTTACCTTAGGCTCATAGAAATTATAGTAGGGCCAAATGGAGCACAGTGGTCAGTATCTTTTTAAGTAAATCACAAATACTTTTTTACTGTATTAAAGAAATTTCAATATGACAAACAAAAATCAACCCATTTTAGAATCCCTTAATAAAACAGAAATCTGATTTTTCTTCTGATAGATTCACAGCATGATATACAAGCAAGTTGTTTTTGATAAGCCTCAAACAGCTGTGGTTCATTGGGAGACATAAGGGCCAAGTTGACTCCACATAACTTCCAAGTGAAAGACAATGCCAGTGCTTTCCCTCCTTCAAACCAACGCTACAGTATCCCTAATCAAGAAAAATAAAGAAGCAAACAACCAGAATAGAAACAGTGAAGAGTATTAATTAGAGAAGAATAGGAGTTTTGTCTCATAATGGACAAAGCAAGCTGCTTCACTACAAGCAAAGCTCTATGGATTCTGTGGTAAAAAGGTCTTTAATTCTACAGCAAAACCCCCTGCTCTCAGCGGCATTATGGTTAGGAGTGAATTCAGTGACAAATTCTGAAGCTGTAGGATCACAGAATACACCTCTACCCCGACAGAACGCGACCCTATATAACACGAATTCGGATATAACGTGGTAAAGCAGCAGGGAGCCCCAGGCCCTTTAAAGCGCCACCCGAGCCCCGCTGCTTTACCGCGTTATATCTGAATTCGTGTGGAGCCCCGAGCCCTTTAAATCACTGCCCAAGCCCGGTTGCCAGAGCTCCAGCGGTGATTTAAAGGGCCCGGGGGTGGGGGGGGAGCTCCCTGCAGCGGCTGGAGCACCAGACCCTTTAAGTTCTCGCCGGGGCTCTGGCAGTCGGGCTCGGGCGGTGATTTAAAGGGCCAGAGGCTTCGGCCGCTGCAGGCGCCCCGGGGCCTTTAAATCCCTGCCCGAGCCCCACTGCCAGAGCTCCAGTGGTGATTTAAAGGGACTGGGGCTCCCTGCAGCGGCTGGAGACTTGGGCCATTTAAATCACTGCCGGGGAAGCTGGTCCACTCTGGCACGGTGTACCGGCTCTTGCCAGTATGACATACCAGACCGAACCTGATATAACGCGGTCTCACCTATAAGGCAGTGAGATTTTTTGGCTCCCGAGGACTACGTTATATCGGGGTTGAGATGTACATCAAAAGTCTCTCTCATGTCTGTTGCAGTAAGACTCTGGTAAGCTCACCTTTAAGTACCCATAACTTGGAAGCCCACAGTTCAGCCACCAATCCTCAGTATTCAAGAGGCAACTATTTCAGATAATATTATTTTACCTTGAACCCTGCATATTTAGGCCTGATCCTGGGAAGGCTGAGAACCTGGAACTCCCATTGACTGTGAAATGACTGCAATGGGAGTTGCAAGTTCTCTACCTCTTGGGTTTGTGCCCCAACAGGCCTAATTCTGCAGCTCTTACTCATCAGAATAGTCCCATTCATATTTACAGAACTACTCACATGAGTGAGGGCTTCAGGAACGAGCCCTAAATTCTACTCCTTGGGACAATTTTTCCCCCTCTCACAAGCACCTTGTAATTATGTAAATTACAAAAACCCAAATTATGTAAAAACTCCTGCTTTTCACTTAGTTTCACCAGTCCCACCAACGTCCCAAGGGTTTACCTTGCCCTGTTATTCTTTTTTTTTTTTAGAAATGTGGAGGACGTTATCAAACAAACCTCATTTTAAAACTTAAAAATGGTGAGATTTTATAAAAGAAGTCTTAAAAAAATACTTACTTGGCTTTGAGGGACTTCATGGTCGGCTCCCCAATAAAGGGTCATACCAAGAGAATAAACATGAATCTGTAATACAACACAAACCATCTGTCAACTTAATGAAGGGACAGTTCTGGAAATTCAACAGTATATCTTTAGAGTATTAAGTGGGTGTGATGAACTTGACATTCTGAGAAAGGGTGGTCCTCCCCTCCCCTCCCCCCCCACAAATTAGGTGCACTATTGCATGTTTACATTTTTGACAGCTAAGCTTAGCCATGGACTCAATTAGCCTCCTTGCCTTGGAGAGCTTCCGAACTGTCCTTTGCCCTGGTCATTACAGTCAGAGCAGCAAATCCCACTATGGGAAAAGACTTGAAAAAATCTTATTAATGCTCCTCTAACATTTCCATTTAGTTTTTAACCCTTCATTTAAGATTAAGGCCCAGTATACATCAATAAGATTACGACACTTGATGGTGATGAATACATTCTGAAATGCAGCAGGGCATTCCAATGCTGCAAGTCTTAAAAGGTGCATAGTTCTGAAGGTGAAACACTTAGGATCACAAACACTGGCTTTTGGGTTGCCAATGGACTTTCACCTATGCACACAACATATGAGGTTGTCATCTTAAAATTTCAATCATTGTAAACTCCTCAAAGCAGGGAATGTGTTTTCCTACATATTTGTACATGTCCCAGCACAACAAATCATACTAATGGGGGCCACTGGCCTTGCTGTAATATAAATAAATAATAAATAAGAATAGAAAAAAGTAGTGAATAATAATGAATCTGGATTGTTTGTATATATAATGTGGTAATGACACTCTTTGTACTGGACAAAGCAACTATTGTACAGTGAACGTGTGTTAGTAATAACTGTATAATTTAAAGCAAGAGGTGCATTACATAATTTTGGCAACGAGTTATATTAAAATTGAGCATAGATGCCACTTATAGGTGATTCAACCAATCCCATCTTCCCCCAAATAAAGAGAAAATACAAATTCCAGGCCAACTTGAAGCATTAGCTATATGCAGTTAGAATCAATATTTTATGAATATTTTCATAAAATATTTTATGTTTTTGAAATGTGGGTGTAAATTGGGAGAAAACTATTCATGCACATAGCCAATAGAATCCATACAACAATGAAATGCAAACCTGACTTTCACTGTTTTTCTGTACCATATATGCAAATTCAACACAGTTTTATAGTTACATATTCAGGAGGAAGATAGAATTGCTTTAAATATATGTTTAAGACAAAGTTATGTATTTGTTCAGCGCTGACCAGATACCTGACTTGGTAAAAGGCATAGATATTAAGACAATCTCTGCCCTGGAGAGTTTATAACCTACCAGAGACAATATTTAGAGAGATCTACAATCTACGCAGAAGATGCTGTGGGAGACAACGGAAAGAGCTACCATAGTTAATATTTATTATTAGTCTAGTTTTTATGAAACAATAATATGGCAGTGTCAAATGGCAGCCCCACCCAGGGACATCCTCCTGAAGCAGGCTATGGCACAACAAGTGTCCCCTCTCAGGTAACCCAAGAACTCCACTTCAGGCTCCCTTGCTTCAATAATACCCTTCTGTGGGGCCAGTTTATTATAAAAAAAACATAATACAATTCAGGTCATAACAAAAGTCCTCCATGCAGTCCCATCTATCATCCCAGTACATATCATCCTCAAAACCCCACGACGTAACACTTCACATGCCAGCATCTTCTACCACACTCTAGGCTCCTCACCAGTCCTCATCTGTCCCTCTGCCAGGATGGCCACCCCAACTCTTCCAACTGGAGCGTGAGCCCACTTTTCTCAGTGATAACTCTCCATAAACTCTCTGCTGGGAAATCATCTTCACCAGGGAAGCATCCCTCCCTCTCCCTGTTCCCTTAGGTCCAGCACTCTGGCTATGGATATGTCAGTGGGCAAATTCCTCTGCTGCGCTCCTGCCTTCAGAGCTCTCTGGCCCTTGGCTACATCTCTCCAGCTTAGAAGTAAGCAGGCAACTCCCGCTGCTGCTGTCTGGCCCTGGCTCTTTGGCTTTGGGATGTCAGGCAGCAAACCCTTCTTTGCTGCTCTATTGCCTTCTGGCTTCCCCCAGGAACAATCTACAGCTTCCTTCCAGGACCCTCCATAGTCCCCTGGTAGCTCTCAACTGTCTCTTTCCTGACAAACTCACCAGGTCCGTCTGTCTCATGGGGGTCTCTGCCCCTCAGATTCTCTCTATCCTTTATTGCCTCAGGTGTTGCCCTGCTCTCTTAACTGGCCAGATTGGGAGCAGTTGTTCTGGTACAGGGGAGCTGGAACTACTTCATGTACAGAGCTGGTCAGCCACCCTGTGATATATAGTTGTATTTACAAATTTACACATAAATATGGACATTGCTATTAAAAAGGCTTTTTGAATTGCAAAATCAACATTAAAGTGCAGAATATACATGAAGCTCTTGCTTCATTTAAATAAAGTATTATGCCAAGTGGCTTGTGACCTGAACGGTAAGTGAGAGTGAAACCGGCAGCCTCCTTCATTGCATTGCCAAGTATCAGTCCCAGCAACAAAAAATTAAAGAGTGCTTCAGCAAACTTTTTCAAATATCTCATCAAGTGCTCTTATGTATGGTTTTCAGCCATCCTAAATTTAAGAAATGCAATATATTTTGTGCTAAAGAAAAGCAGAGGCAAATATTCAGTGCTATATTTCAGACATGTGAACTAATGGTCCCATTGTTAACAAAACCACCTACATATTCATGCTGCCATTGATGTCAGTCAAAATAATTAGTAGCCTATTGTCAGCTAGATAGGACTCAGAAACAGATAAATATGGTGTGCATTTTAATTTAAAACCTTCACCTTTTTTCCTTTGCATTTCTTCAAATTCTCAATTCTTTTCCTGAAGATTTTCAGTGAGTGTATTAATTTTTAAAAATGAATAATCTCAAGTTTCCAATTTGTGGTTTAATTAAAACATACATATGAAATATTTTCAGTTTTCCACTACAAAATAGATGCAATATTCTCCTTTTATTTAATCCCTCCAAGTCAAGGCCTGGTAACGTCAGCTTTTTAGGAGCAACATATTCCCCATTCTGTTTTCTATTTATTTTTATTATCTATTTTCCACATAACATTTGAAAATAGAGGCATCCAGAAGAGCACTTGAGTCCTAAGCTTCCTCCAGTTATCACAAAGAGGTTTGTCTCCCAACACACATGGTGTATGAGTCATGCAGAGCACCACGCCAAGGGCTGCACTGATATGAGATTGTGATAGAATTAATACAGCTGACATATGGTTATGTTCACCATGAGAGTTCAGTTCAACAAGCTGATGAATAGTAAAGCTTACGCCTGAGGTATACATGGGAGGAGGGATTATGCAAATATAAAATATTTTTCTTGGAATTTTTCTGAAAATTACTTTATCTAGTATAAACAAAGCTGGAGTACATGCCATGGAGGGATTTGTGGTAATGGTGTGCCTAAGGAGAAGACAATGGGACAACTTTTGCCTAATGTTACATCCACACAAACTTTTCTGATTTCGAGATCTCATGAATTTCACTGGTGTTGTAGAGGTGCAATTGAGGGCACAATTTGGGTTGATACCCATTAGATAACAATTTACGGCCCAATCCTGAAACCACATACTATCAACTGCAGACTGACTTTTTCTTCTTTTAATTCATCATGACCAATGGAACTACATCAAGAAGCAAGCAGTTGCAGTAGCAGGGCCATAGCTTAATCTGGGAGAACTGGAATATTCAGTCCCCCAAAGTCTTAGCTTGTTTGTAGCAGGGACCTTTGTACAGGTGAATGCCAACAATAAGCATGAACTCAGCTCAACTTCTTTCGCATTGTTAAAAAGACAAAGTTATTCATGGTATATGTCACTTTGGAAAGGACATATTTAATTGTTTAAGAAAGCACAGTCATACTCATGGTATGCTTTACACAGAAAAACATACAATAACCGAATAACTCATGTAGTTTTGAGAGGTCAGGAGGAGATTAATTTCAATCAGTAAAAAAAATCAGGTGAAACAATGCAATAGGAATTTGTTTTTTGGTGGGGGAGAGGGGTTATTTAACATTTTACACATAGGATTAACATTTTCAGGTGTGTATGTGTGAAATTTACTCTGAAACTGATTGCTACTCCAAGGAGCTAAAAAAATCAAAATTAAATCTAACCCAAATGAATTAGCACTCATCATTATTTGCATCTTCAATGTATGTTCCACCATGTTGTTTTGTGAAGGGAATCCGATAATATTTAAACATGTATATTCAGCTGGAACTAACCTGACTTTTTTTGTTATGGTGGTTGTGACTGCACAGTGGAAAAATTAAAGACTTATTTGCAAACTGGCTTCCAACTGCATGTGGTTTTGGACCACAAACCAAACTAAGATGGCTACCCTCATGACACATGTTTTTTTTTGTTAGTCTGTTTTGTAATTTATTGTTATTTTTTACCTTATTTTTTAACCCTATATCTGAAATTTGGATTATAAAGGAATTGTTAGAAGTCACTGTTTGACATCTTTAACCATAAAAATAAGCTTTATTCCCTAAATACAGATCCCTCAATTGAAGGCACTACATATTTAGCAATGTTTCACACATACATAAGAACATCTTTTCACTGAGGAAATGATGGCCACAGAACTAAGTCTTCCTTGTTCTCTGGAAAGACTGCTATGGGCTTTACCTTCCAGTTGGACCGTCAAAGTCAGGTATCAGAGACTCTCTGTTTAATGAATGTGCTTGTCATTGACTCAGTCATCTACAAGTAAATGAACTCTCCAAATACTGAGATGGTACTTCTCATATTCAGCTTATTACCAAGACCTTCTACTGAAAGATTAGAGAACGTTACCAATTCGTGCCATAGACACATCATAGCTATGCATGAAAAGGAAAATAGACAGTTGTAATACCATCAACCTTAAACAAACAATTAAATACATACATGAATAAATCTGGCAACAGAGAATGGAGAGAAGAAAAAAATATACTTACCAAAACCAGGTAGTATGGGTATAAAATAGTTAACTGGTAACACCAGTTTTTCTTTACTACACAACAACCCTATTAATTCTAGGTTAGCTAATATACAAACTCAACAGTATTCCCAAAACATCTGAGAGTCTCATGCCTTTTCCCAGCAAAGCTTTTATTACAGAGCATTGTAAGGAGGTCCCAGACTAAGACTAAGACTAAGACTGTTATTTTTACAAAATGTACTGCATCTCTACTATACAGTGAAGAACTATTTTTCAAAATAAGTGAACAAAGCACATTTTGGTGCGGTGCTCCATTGTATGCTTAATTTGCAATCAGTTTGCTAAAGTTCTTCTGAATGTAGTATTTCACAGACTATTACAACAGCACTATAGAATATAAACAAAACTGTATAAGCTACATACATATGAAGCAATCTTTTACATATAAAAATGCTTGTAACGAAGAAAATGAATTGCACTTACTCATATTTGTTACAATTTGATTTTAAAAACATAGTTATATTACTTTCATGTTGGTTTTTTACATTTCTTCAGTTGAATATTATATACTGTTCTCTAATTGCTCATTATGGTTTGACAGACTAATGTCATGCCAAATATTTTTTGGGGAAAAAAATCCCATACCAAGGCTAGGCTAACTGTTTATTCAATCATCATGGTTGAGGCTTGTGCATTATGTCATGTCAAACTCCATTCATATGAGATAATGTCAAGTACATTAAAACTAGATAAATGAATCTATTTTAAAAGTTGTGCTGATAATAAGAAGATTAAGAAGGAAGCTAAGCATGCGTTCTTATATAAATGTGTGTGTTATGTATGCACACTGTACTATTTAAGACAAATTGTATCAAGGTAAAGTTCAAATATGAACTCAATAAGAGTTGCAAGTACTCTGCACCTCCAAAAAATTAAGATACTTATTTAAATGCTTTTTGGTAATCCTGATTTTTGGCTTTTATGATTTATAGTAAAATATTTTGAACAGTTTTCACAAGAAATAAAGTAACACTAAATTCATATAACAAATTTATTATTTGTGGAATGATTTGCAAATGTATATTTCAAATAAGCCTACAATTACAAAATCAGGGTGTTTTTTTTTGTTCAATTTGACAAGAGACTTAGAATCAGTAAGGCATTCACTGTCTGACTAGCACTTTGGATGATATTTATTGTTGAATACATAATTTCTTTGGTTTAGAAGAAATGAAGTCATGACCCAAATACTAATGCAACCCTGTCGTTGTGTTTTAAGAGGTCATTACAAACAGGAATTTGCTTTGGTTTCAGTAAAATTCTGACATGAACCAATTTCAGAACAAGAACTGAAAATAAAACAGAGATTTCCACTCAGAAACTAGTTTGGTAAACTGCAGTGAAATACACTGAACGAAGATTGCAGCTTAAAATTGAAAACCAGTCCGAGCGGCTTTCCCCCCCCCCCCCCCCTTTGGCAGTTCAGGTGGGAGTCTGAGGGGTTTTTTTTTTTTTTGCTTTAGCGTGGCAGGAGGTGTGTGCTCAAAAAGTTTTTACTGATAGGGGATGCGTGATCAAAAAAGTTTGGAGACCACTGCAATAAGCTACATTTGAATGATTTCAGAGTTCAGTAACCTAAAACAATAAAGTTGTACATGAAGCCTATCTGCTCACTCTGATATATGCAAGTTCATCACATGCTTTTTCTCCTATTACATTTAAATTTTATACACACTCTTTAAAAATTCACTCTATTCAACCAACTGTATTTTTAAATTAAAATAAGCTAACATAACTGCAAGACTATATTCCTGATACCTTTTGGTGGCAGAAACTGCAGATAAATGAAATTCTATGGCCTAATTCTGGTAGGCACTAAAAATAGATGTAAGTAGCAGAGTCCCCCCACAAAACCAAGTAAAAAAGTACTGTTAATATATACTTTTAACAGCTGCATCTATGCACGCACATCTGCCATGTAGTAGGAAGGAATTAATTGAACTGAAGCTGCATGAACAACAGCTTGGCCAGGCAAGTTTCAAATACATACATACATGGTAAACAGACATATGGATCAAGCCCCTAATGCTATGGCTGTACCTTGTTAAACTCATACATAGGGCCCTACTAAATTCACGATCCATTTTGGTCAATTTCACAGCCATGGGATTTAAAAAATAATAAATTTCATTATTTCAGCTATTTAAATCTGAAATGTCAGTGTTGTAATTGTAGGGGTCCTGACCCAAAACCAAGCTGTGTGTGTGTGTGTGGGGGGGGTGTTTGCAAGGTTATTGTGTGTGGGGTGGTTGCTGTGGTACTGCTACCCTTACTTCTGCGCTGCTGCTGGTGGCGGCACTGCCTTCAGAGCTGGGCAGCTGGAGAGCAGCGGCTGCTGGCCTGGATCCCAGCTCTGAAGACAGAGCCGCTGCCATCAGCAGCGCAGAAGTAAGGATGGTATGGTATTGCCACCCTTACTTCTGCGCTGCTGCCTGCAGAGCTCAGCCCTCTGTCAGCACCTGCCACTCTCCGACTGCCCAGCTCTGAAGGCAGCAGTGCAGAAGAGCGAGCGGCATAGTATGGTATTGTCACCCTTACTTCTGCACTGCTGCGGGAGAGGCACTGCCTTCAGAGCTGGGTGCCCAGCCAACAGCCGCCGCTCTCCAGCCGCCCAGCTCTGAAGGCAGTGCAGAAATAAGGGTAGCAATACTGCAACACCCCTAAAAATAACCTTGCAACCCCCCTGAAGCTCCCTTTTGCACCAATTTTGGACCAGCAATTTGAGAACTGCTGGTCTCCCCAATGAAATCTGTATAGTATAGGGCAAAAGCATACAAAAGAGCAGATTTCATGGTCTGTGATGAATTTTTCAGGGCCATGAATTTCGTAGGGCCCTACTCATACACAACTCCTTTGTTAGAGGCCCAGCAGAATGGCCTCTTCTCAAGTTGACTGGGGAACTAGAACCAAGAAACCCAATTTTCTTCAAATTCCGCTGCATCGTTTAAGTTTGATGCAGTGGTGGTTCGATTTGGGTTTTTTTTCCTGCCACATGTGTATGTGCAAAGTTAGCTAGAATTCAACCCAAAATTGGATGTATTCAACTCCAGTAAAAAACTTCAACACAACACTAAAACCAAATACCACAAGCTAAAGGGATATAAACCAAGTTAAACCAACTGTATGAGTAATCTCCTTATGCAAACCAAAGCATATATGTGTCAACATGCAATAATTTCCCAAGGAAATATGAATTCAGGCTCTTGCAGAGGTAAAGGGTCACAACTGTACTACCACCACTTTCCAGAAAATTATGTTACCAGAAGTCATATAATAGCAAAATGTACATTTTCATAAGCAAAGGCCACAATCTGAGAGAATTAATCAGAGCGGCATGCGGGGACAAAGGCCATAATGTGGTCATCAACAATGAATGAGTTCAAGTACAAGAGAAACATGCCACATCAGTCCCCATCAGTTTTCACTTCTTTCTATGCAACAGGGAAACACATGGCCTCTGATTTGCAACACAGAGTTAAATTAAGAATGCGCCCAACTTTGAAGTAAAAGATTTCACCTAGACACAGTTTAGCTGCTTAAGGAATTTACTGATTATTTTTCTGGTGCTTCTGATAAGAGAGTCCTTAAGCCAAATTCAGAGCTAGTACAAAGTGGCACAGCTCCATTGACTTCAACAGAATTGCACCTGCTCATTCAAGTTATACATTTTAGTAAAGATTTCTAACTACAAGGTGCTTCATAGTACCACTATTACAAAGTTTGGAATTATCCCTCCTATCCGTCAGTTCCGGATTCTGCAGTTCCTATTCTGGTAAAACTTCCACTGACTTCAGTACTACCATTACTTGTGTAAGGACTTCTGTCTCTTGGCCCTGAACAGTTAACACACTCATATATATATGAGGTATATATATTGCCTTGACTGTGTTGCAAGGCAAGAGGCCTGAAGCTAAGTGCTTTCAACCACTGAAGAAACATATAGGAGCAAAATACATTTCTTGGAGGGCACCCTTTAGAATCGATATTCAGTTGATATGGTTCTAGAGAAACTGATCATTTAAAAAGTTTTCAGAAAAAAAAAGTCGAAGTGTAGCTAGTCCTTGCCCAGTAATAGCAATAGTGCCAGTACCAATCTCCTTCAGAACAAAGACACGCAACTGCTCCTCCAGGAGGAGTCCTGCCAAGCCATATAATAGCTTTCAAACATACAGCTATTTTGGCTGTAGTCCTTTGTCATGGAGGCTGCTGGTCCCTGAGGGGTTCAGCACCCCCTGTGCCTGTGACTAGCTCTACTAAGGAGAGTGATCCACCTGGGGATTAACTGACTAAGTAGCTGGGCAGCAGTTAATTAGGTGAAGAACGCCCAGTCTAATAGAAGTTTCTGAGTGCTCAGTCAAGAAGCCTCAGAACAGCGGGAGGACTTCCCAGAGAGTTCATAGAATCATAGAATGTCAGGGTTGGAAGGGACCTCGGGAGATCATCTAGTCCAACCCCCTGCTCAAAGCAGGACCAATCCCCAGACAGATTTTTACCCCAGTTCACTAAATGGCCCCCCCTCAAGGATTGAACTCACAACCCTGGGTTTAGCAGGCCAATGCTCAAACCACTGAGCTATCCCTCCTCCCCAGTTCTCAGAGAGCTCACCAGAACAGAACAGAGAGAGGAAGTTCTCTCTCTCTCTCAGAACAGAGAGAGGAAGTTCCCTGAGAAGTTCTCAGAGAGCTCACCAGAAAAAAAAGGGGACCTAGGAAAGGGCAGGGTAGCAAGGCAATGAATGGCAAAGCCCTAGGAAAGCCCAATCCCAGTGAAGGGACCTTACACACAGCAGCAAGAGGTCCAGGTCTTTGGGGAATTACACACCACTCCAGAAACAAGCTGCTGTAGTTTTCCCTCTGGAGGGGCCCCGAGTCCAGAGAAGGAGCCATTCTAGAACCCTGAAGGGGCACCATTCACGATACACAAGCCTCACAGAATTAACTGATTACCTCAGGTTCCCCCATGGGCTATGTCATTTCTGACCACAGCGGCCACATCAGGGTGACTTCCACACTATTATACCCTGCAACATCCCCTTAAATAACGGTTGAAGAGTTCAGGATTATGAAGACCAGTCAAATGAAAGAGGTGGGACTATAACCCCATCCTCTCCTCACTCCCAGCCCTTTCTCTGAGGAGGTATTTTGCTGAAGAAAGCCCTAAAGCTGAGAGAAAAAAAAGGCTAATTGGGAGCCATTTGGAATACTAGTCAGTTAACTATGCAGATACAACTCTGATTTATGTTCAAGCTCACCTTTACTTAGGTGAGCACCTAATCTTGGGGGGCGACTCTGTTATGCTATTTCCAAAACAGCAACTGCTCAGTATGTAATCTTTAAATGCTCCCAACACAATCAAATCAAATTCAGTTTCCTTCTGCACAAGACAATCCACCTTGAGAATCTGATCCCAACCTTAAGGGCCCATTTTGCCTATACAAAAGAAAAGTAGTTTGCTTTAGACTTAAAGAAATGTGGAGAGAACAAATGTCCCACTATTTAAAAAAAGTAAAGGCACATGCATGTTCACAGACACAACCCCAACCCTTTGGGCAAAGACAAAGTACCTGTATGAAAAATATACTCAGCCCAAAAGGTGAATATTCTGCAAAGACAGGACAGTTTGAAGCCATTCTGCAATCTTAGTGGTAAGGGTGCTACATAAATAAAAGAAAGTTTCTACCAAATCAGTTATAATACAGTTTCATAGAGACTAACATTTTATGGGAGAGAAGGGAGTGTACCTTTTCAACATCTGAAAGAGATGACAGTGACTGGTTCTGCAGAACCTCTGGTGCCGTGAATGCTCGCAGGTCCTGGTTGGAAACATTTTCATCTGTAAATGACACACTCCCAGATGGAAGCAACAGCAAAGACCATGGAGAAATGATGAAGCTCAGGTCAGTAGGATCAGCTATATTTGAAAAAACAAACAAAACATAATTGAAAGACAGCTGCTACCAAATAAAAGGACTCCACATAAATCCATTTAAGTGTTCATCTGACAGAGAAAGTTGGAAAATGGAGTGGATGATCTAATTAGTCTTTTTCATTTGTAACTTCTATGACAACAAAAGTTGAAATAACTTTCATCACAAAAAGATCATGGGAGATAAGCAGCAAAGACCTTTTGGACAATTTCATTATTTTACTTTGAAAACATTGATTATATTTATCTGGAATTCTTAAACAAAAGATCTACCAAAAACATGCACCTTCCTTACTGTTTTATATTTTTAAATAAGATTGAGAAGACAAAGAAATAGACTGAAACAAAATTGTTACATCTGATTGCTAATGCTATTTAAATACAGTGCTCAAGACAAGAAGAGTGAATTATTTAGCCTTCCTCGCCCATCCACTTGTTTTTCATAATGTCCGTCTACTTTACTTAAATGTAATCAATATTATTTTTAATATTTGCTATTTATATTAACATATAACATCTGAGAAGGTAAGCATTATTCCCATTTTGCAGATGGGGGAATCTAAGGCACTGAGGTTAAATGAGAATGACTTTATCCTAAAGGTGAGAGACAGTATTGTTGTTACAGCCAGGATTAGAACTCCTGACTCCTACTCCCACGCTACCTTTCATGGCCTTTGTTTTAATGATCCAGACTGATGATAAACGTTTGAAAGTGCCAATATTTTCTGATTTATTGTTTGTCATAAAACAACAAGCATCACAGGGGATTGTTTTCCTGACCAGAGGTAGGAGCATAAGGATATAGCAGAGACTAGAACAGAATAAGAAAGTAGATTAAACTAAAACACATTAAAAAAATATAAATAGCACAATCTCATGCAACACATCTTACACATACATGAGAATACATTAGCCAAAAGAAATTAACCTTAACTATCCAGTTCACAAAGGCCATGAAGTTTCACATGCTATATGTCAAGATTTAATTAGTTAACATTTACTTACAACAATTGAGCCGATGAGCCTTCTCTAAGAAGAGGCTAATGTTACAAGGTTATCATACTTCAATGTATACTTCAATTTTAAATATAGTAAATATACATGAACCTTGTTAAAATCTTTTCAGGGTGAACTGTTTGATATTATTAATTCATTCAAAAATGTAAGTTAACATTAACCTATATTTTAGGTTACTAAGGACTAGATGCCTGCTTTCTTTCCCTCCCATTTTGCTTGATGACCACAATGGCTCTCAAGGGATAAAAGCTGTCATGGGATAAAAGGAAAGGTCCTTTCATGGATTGAGAACTGGTTAAAAGACAGGGAACAAAGGGTAGGAATTAATGGTAAATTCTCAGAATGGAGAGGGGTAACTAGTGGTGTTCCCCAAGGGTCAGTCCTAGGACCAATCCTATTCAACTTATTCATAAATGATCTGGAGAAAGGGGTAAACAGTGAGGTGGCCAAGTTTGCAGATGATACTAAACTGCTCAAGATAGTTAAGACCAAAGCAGACTGCGAAGAACTTCAAAAAGATCTCACAAAACTAAGTGATTGGGCAACAAAATGGCAAATGAAATTTAATGTGGATAAATGTAAAGTAATGCACATTGGAAAAAATAACCCCAACTATACATACAATATGATGGGGGCTAATTTAGCTACAACAAGTCAGGAAAAAGATCTTGGAGTCATTGTGGATAGTTCTCTGAAGACGTCCACGCAGTGTGCAGACGCGGTCAAAAAAGCAAACAGGATGTTAGGAATCATTAAAAAGGGGAAAGAGAATAAGACTGAGAATATATTATTGCCCTTATATAAATCCATGGTACGCCCACATCTCGAATACTGTGTACAGATGTGGTCTCCTCACCTCAAAAAAGATATTCTAGCACTAGAAAAGGTTCAGAAAAGGGCAACTAAAATGATTAGGGGTTTGGAACGGGTCCCATATGAGGAAAGATTAAAGAGGCTAGGACTCTTCAGCTTGGAAAAGACAAGACTAAGGGGGGATATGATAGAGGTATATAAAATCATGAGTGATGTGGAGAAAGTGGATAAGGAAAAGTTATTTACTTATTCCCATAATACAAGAACTAGGGATCACCAAATGAAATTAATAGGCAGCAGGTTTAAAACAAATAAAAGGAATTTCTTCTTCACGCAGCGCACAGTCAACTTGTGGAACTCCTTACCTGAGGAGGTTGTGAAGGCTAGGACTATAACAGCGTTTAAAAGAGAACTGGGTAAATTCATGGAGGTTAAGTCCATAAATGGCTATTAGCCAGGATCGGTAAGGAATGGTGTCCCTAGCCTCTGTTTGTCAGAGGATGGAGATGGATGGCAGGAGAGAGATCACTTGATCATTGCCTGTTAGGTCCACTCTCTCTGGGGCACCTGGCATTGGCCACTGTCGGTAGACAGATACTGGGCTAGATGGACCTTTGGTCTGACCCAGTATGGCCGTTCTTATGTTCTTGATGTTTTTTCTTTAAATAATCACTACAGTAATGTCTATCAATTGGCTGTCATTTCTGTATTATTACTCATACCCTCAAAGTAACACAGAACCCTCCAAATGATTAAAGATTTCCCCCTTCAAGATGTCTTTTTGTTTTTAAAATGGAGCTGCCCACTGAAGTTATTTGATTGCTTCCTGTTGGGTGCTCACTATCAAGACTAATTCCTATAGTAAGACTGAAGTTAATTGGGGTAGCAGTGGAATGTGAAAAGAAGGAATCTGCACTCAACCTAAGAGCGTCCATTCAATCTGTGTGAATAATATTATCAGAGAGAAACACAAACACTGATATCTTGAAGCGTTCAGTTGATATTTTAAGAGAGGAAACTTCCTACACCAGGAACTTGCAATTCTGGCAACTGGGTATTTAAAGCTCTCTTGATAAAATCTGATTAAAACTCTGACCACTAACCTGCAAAGAGGTTTCAATCCATAAAACACGCCTTGAAAATAAAAGTGGGCAAAGAAAAAGCAACTGTTCTCATGGGTATAAAATATTTTAATGACTGCTGTATGAACGTCAGAACATCACAACTCAAGTACATATAAATTGCAATGTAACAAAGATTTAACGTAGGAGCTTTTAGAAAAAATATTATTGTCATTCTAGGGAGATTTCAGACATGTTAGTCTGTATCCGCAAAAAGAATAGGAGTACTCTGCCATTCTAGGGAGAGAGGCAATAGTTCCATTTCCTCCTAAATGCTGTTTTGAAGGCTGTCCAATAATCCTGTAATTTACTATAATTCCAATCTCCCAGGAGATTTACTGAGTAAGTATGTATAGAATAGATATCAGAAATAAACAGAACCACCAAACAAATCCCTCAAGTTCCAAGGCTTCACTCCTTCCAGCACCCTGACCAAGTAGAGATTATGCATCTGGTTCTAACTTCAGACATTTAACAAAAGAAAAACGTGTCTCAGAAATGTAGGTCTAATTTTCTAGATCAATGGCCAGAACTCCCGATTTATAGATATCAGAGAAACTGCCCACTCCTATCTGTATGTAGCAAAAAGCTATTAAAGGCCATTCAATGTGTATTGTGGGGATTAACCTTTGGGGTTCATATAAGAGCTTATTGTCCCTATTGGCTTGGAAAGGGAAAGTTTCAGTTAATAAATTAAGAACACTTATGGCAACAGGAACCAAGGCCGGCTCCAGACCCCAGCACGCCAAGCGCGTGCTTGGGGCGGCATGCCGCGGGGGGCACTCTGCCGGTCGCCGGGAGGGTGGCAGGCGGCTCCGGCGGACCTCCCGCAGGTGTCCCTGCGGAGGGTCCGCTGGTCCCGTGGCTTTGGTGGAGCATCCGCAGACACGTCTGCGGGAGGTCCACCGGAGCCGCGGGACCGGCGACCGGCAGAGTGCCCCCCCGCGGCGTGCCACTGTGCTTGGGGCGGTGAAATCGCTAGAGCCGCCCTTGACAGGAACACAACAAATACTCATGAATAGGAAGGATCCTATGGACTTTACTTAAAGTAATGATGATTACATGTTTAGAGACTCAAAACTATACAATAAATAAACAAATATACTATTACATCTTTCACTTTCAAGTATATATTCACTGTTGCCCAATTAAGACTGAGTGTGTTTCAGCATTTGTCATGAAACTGAGAAGATTAGACTTTCAACATTCAGGGTGTAGCTACACAGCAAAAGCTGTGCACAGGTTAGCTACATGAGTTACCCAGGCCAGCTGGATTTAAGCTAACAATAGCAGCAAAACCACTCTAGTATAGGCTTCAGAGCAGGTTAGTGAGCTTACCCAGTGTGTCCGTGCTGGGCTTGTACTACCTGTGCTGAAGCTTTACTGTCTTCAATGCTACTTCAAAGGTTTTTTTCCTCCTGCTGATGATAGCTCATCTCGATTGGACTCTTCCAGTTGGTATGCGTACTTCCACCTTTTCATGTTCTCTGTATGTATAAATATCCCCTGTCTGTGTGTTCCATTCTATGCATCTGAAGAAGTGAGCTGTAGCTCATGAAAGCTTATGCTGAAATAAATTTGTTAGTCTCTAAAGTGCCACAAGTACTCCTGTTCTTTCAATGCTACTGTTAGCCACATTAGCTGGATTCAAACTAGCTTGGGAAGGCTAATCCATGCACAGCTTTTGCTGTGCAGACTAACTCTGAGACACTGAGATTTTGATTCAGTTACGGACAATAAGACTGGAATTCTATTCTATTGCTCGATTCTTTGTGAGGCATAATGGGATATCTACCTGTAACTAATTCTTATGCACAGCTGCTCTAAATTTTTATTTAAGTAATTCATCATTACACTAGAAGATACATCTTGCTGTTTTAATTCTCACTGTCACATTTTAAATTCATAACAGATTTTAAATTTTAAAATGTACACCAATGACGATGAGAGTGAACTAAAAGGGGGAAATTATAAAGGATTAATAGAAAGTGGTATCCTAATTTTAAAACTGCTTCTGAAACCTTATGTGCAAGCCTCAAGAGGAAAATGGGAGGGGAAAAACAACTTCAGGGTTCACACTGTAGAGCTGGTTTCCTCTATTCTCCTGCTTTCATATTATGAGAGAGACCTGAACACACTTTCTTCAGGGAGTAAATGGTAAATGAAGATCATCATCTTTGGTTACGTGAGGGAAGCGGATTTTAACCCACAAACAGCACTTCAGCAGCTTCCCATTGAAATGGTATTGGCATTTTATGAATCATAAAAACAATATTCGTTGATCCGAGGTTTTTTTAAGGGTTGTCAGGCGATTGGAAAAATTAATTGCGATTAAAAAAAATAATCGCAATTAATGATGAGACTAATCGCATTGTTAAACAATAATAGAATACCATTTATTTAAATATTTTGGATGTTTTCTACATTTCCAAATATATTCATTTCAATTACAACACAGAATACAAAGTGCCCGGTGTTCACTTTATATTTATTGTTTATTACAAATATTTGCACTGTAAAAAACAAAAGAAATATATATTGTTTTCAGTTCACCTACTACAAGTACTATAGGGCAATCTCTCTTTATCATGAAAGTTGAACTTACAAACATAGAATTATGTACAAAAAAACCTGCATTTAAAAACAAATCAATGTAAAACTTTAGAGCCTACAAGTCCACTCGGTCCTACTTCTTGTTCAGCCAATTGCTCACACAACAAGTTTCTTTACATTTGCAGGAGATAATGCTGCCCGCTTCCAGTGCCGCCCAGAGTTGGAGGCAAGTGGGGCATTTTGCCCCAGGCCCCGCAGGGGTCCCCACGACAGTTTTTGGCGGGTCTTCCGTGGCAGGTCCTTCAGTGCCGCCGAACACACCTGGAGCGAGTGAAGGACCCGCTGCCAAAGACTTGGAGCTTCTTCCACTCTGGGTCTTCAGCGGCAAAGGCGTCTTCCGCTCCGGGTCTTCGGTGGCAGTTCGGTGGCGGGGGCTCCTTCTGCTCCGGGGCTTCGGCGGCAGCGGGTCTTTCACTCGCTCCGGGACCTGCCACCAAAGTGCCCCGAAGACCCGGAGTGGAAGGACCCCCGCCGCCAAAGACCCCAGGCCCCCTGAATCCTCTGGGCGGCTCTGCCCACTTCTTGTTTACAGTGTCACCTGAAAGTGGGAACAGGCATTCACATGGCACTGTTGTAGCTGGCGTTGCAAAATATTTAGTGCCAGATGCGCTAAAGATTCATATGTCCCTTTTTGCTTCAACCAGCATTCCAGAGGACATGCGTCCATGCTGATGACAGGTTCTGCTTGATAACGATACAAATCATTGTGGACTGATGCATGTTCATTTTCATCATCTGAGTCAGATGCCACCTGCAGAAGGTTGATTTCTTTTTCGATGGTTCAGGTTCTGTAGTTTCCACATGGAAGTGTTGGTCTTTTAAGACTTCTGGAAACATGCTCCACACCTTGACCCTCTCAGATTTTGGAAGGCACTTCAGATTCTTAAATCTTGGGTCGAGTGCTGTAGCTATCTTTAGAAATCTCACATTGGTACCTTCTTTGTGTTTTGTCAAATCTGCTGTGAAAGTGTTCTCAAAATGAACATGTGCTGGGTCATCATCCGAGACTGCTATAACATGAAATATATGGCAGAATGTAGGTAAAACAGAGCAGGAGACAAAAATCTCCCCCAAGGTGTTCTGTCACTAATTTAATTAACACAATATTTTTTTAATGAGCATCATCAGCATGGAAGCATGTCCTCTGGAATGGTGGCCAAAGCATGAAGGGACATACGAATGTTTAGCAGATCTGGCATGTAAATACCTTGCAATGCCAGCTACAAAAGTGCCATGCGAATGACTGTTCTCACTTTCTGGTGACATTGTAAATAAGAAACGGATAGCATTATCACCTGTAAATATAAACAAACTTGTTTCTCTTAGCGTAGCTGAACAAGAAGTAGGACTGAGTAAACTTGTAGGCTCTACAGTTTTATATTGCTGTTTTTGAGTTCAGTTATGTAACCAAAAAAAAATCTGCATTTGTAAGTTGCACTTTCACAATAAGGGGACTGCACTACAGTACTTGTATGAGGTGAATTGAAAAATACTATTTCTTTTGTTTATCATTTTTACAGTGCAAGTTAGCAATCACTACAGTTTTGAAAAGCAATGAATCAGACTAACCTTACTGCCCGCTGAGACTGTCTTGCCACTAACATGCCAATTAGTCAGTCACTCAGCTTTGAGGTCTTCCCCGTTTTGCTTTTTGCTTTGAGAATGTTTTCACCTCAAGGCAACACCTATTTTAGTACTGAAGAAAACTCCTCTTTGCTTTGTCTGGAAAGCAGAAGAAAAGGACAAAGAAACATACCCAGTATAGTGGCTCTCCAGGATGTGGCAAGAAGCCAACAAGAGCTTTTTTCAAAAAATTACCTTTTCTGTTCTTCACTTCAGACTTCAATTTGTTGACTTTGTGGAGCGATGACATTTATCCCCTGTGCTTGGTATTAGACTTATAGAAGGTCTCAGTGTAAAAGCTCCAATAAGTCTGAATGTACCACTTTCATCGCAGAGCATATAGCAGGAGAGCAAAAATTGTGGTTCCATACATTAGTAATCAGTTGTTGATTCTTGGCTTGAGATATGAGAAACTTACTGGCCCTTTTTCATGTTTAAGATGGCACTGAAAGTCCTAAGGAAATGTGGTTCCCTGTAGGTGGGTGGGAATGAACAATATAGGGAGAAAGAGACCAGTCTTGAAGTGCTAACTAGTTATGCCTGTTTTGTGCTTTCCCAGTCTTGGGATAAAGAAATTCTACTCAAAGGTCTGAAATGCTGTAACTTCATTGTTTTTACCTGCCATTAGTGTAATGGGACTGACTAATTGATCGACTGTAGATTGGTGTAAGCAAGACTGAAGAAAAGCAAAATTTGTATCTGAATAACTTGTGCAAGAGTTTAAAAGAAAATGAATTAAACACACTGATGTCACCTCAATTTGTGTCAAATGAAATTAAGGCCGCTCTTCTATAACATAGTCTGAAAAGTATATCTAATGTGTATTTAAGTGTTTGAAAGGCTGTAATACACGCATTTTATCAAGCTGTAAAACAAATTATCAACTGAATTTCCATTTATTAAGCTGCATAAATAGCGATGTATATTTGGGTGGGAAGAGAATTCCAAACCTACAGACTTCATGTATTGGGCCCATTTCTGTAGCCTTTGACTGCAATGGACTTCCATGGAAATCAATTCCCTCCCCATGTAAGACACCTTTCTATACTAGTGATTCCTGGTTGTAGACACACTCCACATTCAGAAACTTTGTCTAGCACCAAAGAGTATTCAATAGATTTATTATTATTTTCATTTGAGTAGCACTTAAAGGACTCAACCAAGATCAGGGCACCAAGCCTCCACAAACTCATAGTAAGAAACATTTTACTTTTACATATGCCTTCTATTCACATAGCCTATTTAAAACCAACATTCCCATTCCAGTATTCAGAAAGCTTTCTCATTATGCAGAATTGCAGTCATAAACTTCGGAAAATACAACAGGAGAGCTACCAAAAATCAAAACATAAACCAAAAACAAATATCCCCCCCCAATCCCAAACAAATAAACAAAAAAACAACCAGCAAGAAGTTGAGGAGACACCACATTTGACCAAAATAACCAAAAGTCACTCCAATCAACTGAAAAGTAAATCTTAAAAAATCTATTTGGTCAGATCTTTCTTAATTTAATTTTTACTGTATTAAGAGCCTTATCATCCTCCCTTCTTAAGCCCACTAGAAAACTCTAATTTACTGCAATGGCTGGAGGCTCAGGACCTAAATCAACAAACACAGAGATGGAAGAACTCTCTTCATTATCTTGAAATATGTAAAAGGTATTTTATGCTATATAATAAATTAAGGCAACTTTATTTCTAAAGTTTATTGCTGTCACTCTTCCAAAAAACACACTGAAGTTAATTACGGGATTTGGAAGAATTTTTTTTTTATTCATATTAAAACCGCAAAAACCAAATATTTTAAAGCAATGTTAAGGGTCTGGCTCAAACAAGTAAGGAAACTTAGAGTTATGGCTAGACTCCATCTATAAATTACCTTTCTGTACCACAAGGATTTTAACACAAACATACCACGTGAGCTGAAAATAGAGGATCAAAATTCATCTTCATTGTAACTCCAATAAAGGCAATGAATTAGGCCTGGAGTCAGAGAAAGTCCTATTTTTACGAGGGCTTGAAATATTTATTGGACACCTACTACTCCAAAAACTAAGTTTATTATTCCAGGACAAAAAGAAATAAATACAAAATATTTCCTACCCCACACATGGCCATATGCCTCAATTTTACAGAATAAACAGTTAGTCACTGTTTCCTATATTTCATTGTAATACAGACAGTTGGTCATCTGTTTAATACATTTTAAAAAGGTATTTAATAGGGGTATGTCTACGCTGGAGCTGCAGGTGTAATTTCCAGCTTAGCTAGACATACCCATACTAGCTCTGATTGAGCTAATGTGCTACAAACAGAAGTGTAGCCCTGGCGGCGCAAGTGGAAGACCAGGCTAGGCAGATCACAACCCCATCTGAACCTATAAGTATGAATTCAGGGCAGCTAACCCTTCCTGCTGCTCATGCTACTTCAGCTACACTTCTATTTTTAGCATGCTAGGACAATCAGACCTACTGTGAATGTATCTTATCCAAGCTGTAAGTAACAACTCCAGCTCCAGTGTAGACATATCTCTTTTGCTTTTGTTTTGTCTTCTTTTTCTTCCTGTCTTCTCTTCACTTTGTGTATCTTTTCTTTCCTTTAATAGATCATGGTGTACATCATGACCTTCAACAGCCATTTCCTCTTTTTTTCCCCCACTCTCCCTCTATTCCCTTATAACCTTTCTCTACCTCTTCTCGTTTGTTTTCTGTCTGGACTCCCAATGTCTCTCACTTTCTCAATACCCTACTTCTTTTCTAACCTATCATATCAGTCTCTTCTCACAACTCTCTGTCCACACCCACCCATCCATCTACATAGACCTTGAAAAATTATAGCTGACTCCTAAGAGCCAGGGGACCCAACTAAGATGAAGGGAATATTCATGTGAAAAGCTAAGTCCCCATGTCTTCATTCTCAAGCTGGTAAGAAGTGAACGGTGCTTGAGGTCTTGCCAGAGTATTGTCTCTTGACCCTACTGAGGGTAAAAGATGCCTGATCAAATTTAAAACCCCCACCCAACCCTTCAAACTCTCTGGCTGTGGAAGGTGCACATACTTTGTCATCCTTGCACTGCAGAATCTTCTGGGTGCTCCAAGCGTGGGGTAGGAATCTACCCCTCTTCCAAGTTCCAGGTTGTGTTTTTTAAGTTCACTTTCACAGTGAAAAAATCCAGGGCCTTCCTCTGCTGCCTCTCTTAGGTTTCCCAACAAGCCCCCAGGAGCAGCTTGAAATTGATCCAGTTCTTGGCAGTTTCATGAGCTAATAAAATGATGTAACAGTTACTATGCTGGTAGGAAGATCATTTCTTGGTACACCGCCACACAACCTCCAAAGGCAATGGCTCCTCCAACATGGGAAGGACCCCTGTCTCAGGAAGTAGCTCTGGGAGAAAGTCAGAAGTGTGTTTTTTCCCCCTCTGATGTTACTTGCTGCAAGTCACCCTACTCACTGTTGTCACTGGCTGTCTTTCTTCCCCTGATTTTACCTGGCCTCACTGTCTGCTTATTGGTGAGCTAGAACAAAGAGGAAATATCCCCAGGGAAACAATAGCAGGCACAAAATAATTAAATGAAAAAACACTTGTTTACGGCTGGAAGAAAACGCGTAGGCAGCTCAATTCCTGCTGCTGGTGTTCCTGTTACACTAACACTTTCATGCTGAGAAAGGCAGGACAAACATCCAACTTCCTCTTTGAATTACTTCTTGACTCGGGGTCCCCTCTCTGTGGCAGGAGTCATGCCATTAGGGCATTGCGTGTGCCAAGAAACATTCATCTGAGTCCTGCACTAAATCCGCTATGGTAATTATAATAAAGAAAAAATTAGCTCTTAACAGATTGCTTTTCATCCACAGATCTCAACACCTTTTACAAACCTCACTATTCTCATTCTACAGCCAGAAACTAATGTACAGAAATGTGGGATGAATCACTTACTTTAACAGAGCAGGTCAGTGACTATGCTTGGAATAAAACCCACATTTTTTGACTATCAGGCTAGTCTTCTATCCAATGGACTATGATTCCCATAGGTTTCTGAATACCAGGAGCAAAACTGGAGTATTTAATTTCACTCCGCCACTGTTTTGCAAAGCGAAGAGCACCAGTAAAGGCTCTGATATTCTCTGGAGATTTTGAGAGCCACCACCGCATTGGTTTACACTACATTCGTATCTGGAAGACCATTTTCACAACCAGAAGAACTGGAATTTTTGTTTTAAATCAAATCTTAAATTCTGCAGAAGCTAATAGGTCTCACTCATGAAAGCTAAGTCGGTGCCCTGGGTGAGTGGATTTTTCAAGCTTCAATTAAAACTATAGGTAGCACAAACAACAGCAACACTAAAACTTTTATTTTTAAAAAAACATGGAAGGTGATACAGCAATTTTGTACAACTGCTTTAGAAACAGATTGTGACTTGGTATTGTAAAAGCTATCCTTTAAACATGCATTTACAGACTTTAAAAAACCCAGATCATTTACTCAATACACCTCAAGGCCTTCTTCAAAGTAATTACTGCCTGTCATGTAACTGAACCCATATATTAAAAATCCTTTTGAAGAAAAGCTTGCACAGACACTCTGCTCATATTTCTGAATTAGAAGACATGCTTGTAAAAACACTTTTCTCCAGATGGCTCGAAGAAAATATTCTCCATTGTGAACTAGATGCCAACTAATTGTGGATAAACAAACTATTTTTTTATTGTTATAATGTAAAAAAAAAGTTTTAAAGACTGAAAAAATTTAGTTGAAAACATATAGCAAAAAATGCTCATCCCAGGATCATTAAATAATTTACAAACCTTTGACATCTGGGATTTAACATGTAAAGTATGGCAGATTCCTTCATCGGAAGTATTTTGTGCAAGTATTCCAAAAAAAATATACTTACATGAATTAGGAAATATGACTTCCATGGGTATTTCTCATTTAAAATATTATTCCACTAGCAGTTCCTGATAACATGTAAATGTGCGTGATGTGCCATCGCTGGGAGACCATGGAGAAGTAGAAGCAGTTTTTGTAGCTTTTTATTCAAACACTTGACAAAATATCTCAGAACTTTCTTCTGTGTGTTTATTATTTGGTTAGCCTGGTGGGGTTCTCTCTTTGGGGAAAAGACAAATAAACATTCTCTTTTTACCATCTACTATGGCATGAAGACAGAGTATGGGTGCTTCCGAATATATATACAGCTTAAGGTTCCCATATATGTGCTACATTACAAAAATAAAGGTTTCAAGTTTATCATATGAACTAAGCTTGATAAGTTTATGGAGGGGATGGTATGATGGGATAGCCTAATTTTGGCAATTAATTTGGCAACTGATCTTTGATTATCAGCAGGTAAGTTTGCCCAGTGGTCTGTGATGGGATGTTAGATGGGGTGGGATCTGAGTTGCTACAGAGAATTCTTTCCTGGGTGCTGGCTGGTGAGTCTTGCCCACATGCTCAGGGTTTAGCTGATCGCCATATTTGCGGTCGGGAAGGAATTTTCCTCCAGGGCAGATTGGCAGAGACCCTGGAGGTTTTTCGCCTTCCTCTGCAGCATGGGGCACAGGTCACTTGCTGGAGGATTCTCTGCAGCTTGAGGTCTTCAAACCATGAATTGTGGACTTCAATAACTCAGACATAGGTTAGGGGTTTGTTACAGGAGTGGGTGGGTGAGATTCTGTGGCCTGCATTGTGCAGGAGGTCAGACTAGATGATCATAATGGTCCCTTCTGACCTTAAAGTCTATGAGTCTATGTAGTATACAGCTATTACTGTATAAGGACTACTAGTTGGGAATCCAAACTCTGATATTCCAAATTACTATACTTCGAATTAAGGCAAAAATAATTCTGAACACCACATTTATATTAATGGAATAATGATACATTCCCTATATTCACTACTTGAAATAAAAGGGGAATTCAGGAGCAATACAAATGCAATGCTTATTATCAGTGGGCAAATCCTACTGCCTGCTCTGCAGGACACTCACTCCAGCAGAACCAATACTGTTCTGCTCAGCAAAAGAGAGACTGCAGACAGGATGCCCAAGATCCCATGTAGGGGGATGTGACCAGGGATATGGCCATGGAGCTATGATCCATAGGTGCAACTTGTGCCCCAAGCACAAAGAGGGTGTTATGAAGTGTGTGGGGCAAGCGGACCCTGATTATACCAGCTCTCCTCTCCACTGCACACTCACTTACTGTATATGGGAGGATACATGGACCTGGGGGTTATAGAAGCCCTGAGGTCACAGTACAGACCACCAAGTGGATTCCTTGTCCTGCCAACCCCTGAAGAGTTCTTCAGCACACACCCTTGCTGCCCCAGTTATACTCTGGGACCAGGATTGGCTCCTAAAGCACTGACAGGCTCCACTTCAATCTACAAATTAACGTAGTTCAATCAATTTAGACATAGGAATGAAAATATGTCCTCTGACCTTTTTCTTTTCTTCCTTTTCATTTCAGGCTGGACATTTATTTCCAGAAACATAGGGAAGGTAACTGACTGGGAGCTTCTAAAGTAGAATATCAACAAAAGTAATTTAAAACAACATAGTCATTAAGCCAGGTACAAAGAAAGTGAATGACCTTTTCCGAGAGCAGGAGTTCTCAAACTGGGGGTCGGAACCCCTCAGGGGGTCATGAGGTTATTACATGGGGGGATCGTGAGCTGTCAGCCTCCACCCCAAACTCCACTTTGCCTCCAACATTTATAATGGTATTAAGTATATTAAAAAGAGTTTTTAATTTATAAGGGGGGGGGTCGCACTCAGAGGCTTGCTATGCGAAGGGGGTCACCAGTACCAAAGTTTGAGAATCACTGTCCTAGAGGCATAGGAGCTTCTCCCGAGGTCAGGGAGAGGGCGAAAGAATCTTTCACTAATTATTAAGCTTCTTCATGCCTGCTCTGAAGTTCTTCTTGTTTTGCTCCTTCAGAAGAACTCTTAACAGCAATAAGGGAAACATCCTCTGAGAGGTCCCTTCCTTCTAACCAAAATACAGGAATAATCTTTACAAAAACCATCTCCAAATCCTCCTTTCAAAACCACTGGAATTTTTGGTATGGCTTCCGATCAGTTATGTGTCCACTGGTCTTTACTGAGCTATAGTTGCCAGCCTTCTGAGCTAATTCCGGAACTATGCAGCTTAGTAACAAAACACTTGTGAGAGCAGAGTTTATTAAGCACTGCCAGAAGACAGATAAACAGTGTAGTCCAGTTTAAAAAAAGAGAGAGAGAGAACTGGTTTTAAAGGCAATAAAAACACGGAGATAATTCAGGTAAACAGTATGCAATACAAATGCAAGGTTCTCTCCTCTCCTCTCCTCTCCTCACACACACACACACACACACACTTCAATCCCTCCATAAAGTGTGTCCTTTATGACTATAAATTTTATCAGACACAATTTCATTTTGTTTCACCCGTCCCCACCTTTGTCTGTGTGACCATTAGCAAATAGTAAAAATAGAGAAAAGCCTCTCCATGTAACAGTTTCACAATACTCATCTTTCTCAATCCCCTGTTTTATGGATGTCACAGTTTTTTAAGGGTATGCCAAGGCCAGGTTGTGGGAAGTCAGGTAGGTGCCCAACAAGTCTTTAGACAGGGCCAGATTATGTCCCATTCTGCAATCCAGCAGACAGGAGTAGATGGTGCACTATACCACCATTTCCTGTGCATAGACAGAAACAGGCTCTGCAGAACTACTACATCCTCTCCTTTTTCAGGTGGATGGGAAAGGAGAGGGGCAGGGAGATTCCTGTCTCTGTACCCCCAACACACCAGCAACATAGTTACAACAGCACAAGGCGGGAGCATACGCTGTGACCTGTTGCAGTTAACTCCCTTCTCAGAGTAGTGGAGAGACAGGAAGGAGATTTTCTTTTTATTAGGGGTCTGCTAGTAGTTTTAATATTATGACTACAACTTCAGCTAGAGTTTCAGGTCCTAGAAAAACATAATTACTACTTCCCCGACCACCAATGTTTTGTAATATTGCAATGCATGCACGTACATGCTCTTTCTTCCATATAGCCACAATTCACAAGCTGGCCTGGTCTCTCCACTCTGGTATTATTTTTAACTCATTCGACTTTGCCTGGTCCTACTGGTTGTCTGTTTCACCTCAGCTCCCCATTTTTTGCACCTGGTCCACATGTTTTTCTGTCCCCACCATACAAACCTTGATATAGGATTGGACCAGGTGACATATTAGGTCCTTTCTACCTTTAACCTTTGGTGATTATTCACAAATTATCTAGTTGAAGCAGGTGATTCCTGGTTTATTTTTTCTTGGCAATAAAAAACATGACATGCTCTTTTCATTTCTACAGACACACACCAAAGATATTGCACCTGAAAGCCTTGTTACTTCTGACCTCATGGAGTACAGGGTGCAAGATTCAGCATGTCTGAAACAGCTGAGACACCCTCTAAACAACAACATTATTGTTGCTGGTAATTAAAGTAGGAGGAGGTCTAGGATCAGCTTTTTCAAATCTATCTACAGATTAATCTAAATATTATCCCTACTCTAACTAGCAATACCAGATTGCCTGATCTTCTCCTCCACTTAATAACTTATCATACAACATGCAGCCAATTCAATGTCCAGAGCTGATTTTTTAAAATTGTCTTTCAGTGATAGGACATTCCAAACCATTTTTTCATTACTTATTAGCTATGGAAACAATTTATAAAGTGCCTTTAATTGGAAAATGGAGACAGCCATAGGAGAGCAGCAAGAGGTTTAGAAAACAGGATTTATGAGGAAAGGTTGAAAGAATTGGGCACATTTAGTCTACATAAGAAGACATCGTATTTAAAGATATAGTAATAGTCTTCAAATAATGTACAATGGTGTTATAAAGGGGATGGTGATCAATTGTTCTCCATATCCAGTGAGAGTAGGACAAGAAGTAATAGGCTTAATTTGTAGCAAGGGATTTAGGTTAGGTATTAGCAAAAGCTTTCTAACTACAAAGATAGTTAAGCACTGAAATAGGTTACCTAGGGAGGTTGTGGAGCCCCATCACTGAAAGTTTTAAGAACAGGTTAGATATACACCTATCAGGGAGGGTCTAGGTGTACTTAATCCTGCCCCAGTGTGGGGAGATGGGGTAATGAACTAGTTGAACTCTCAAGGTTGCTCCCAGCCCTAGAGTTCTAGGATTTAATGATTCTGTCATCTGCTAGAATTGTAAATAAGAGTAGGCACAATAATGTGCATGTATGTGTATATATATATATATACACACATACATATACATACTGGCTATTGAATTATACACACTGTAATTAATCCATCTATGGTAAACAATATAAGAAGTAATTTCATCTTTGTTTTTAATTAAAAACTTGAGTGGAGGTAAGGTTCTGGGCTCAAACATAAAAAATGCAGAAGGCTACATTCAAAACAGTCATGACTTTTGGAAGTAAAGAAGTTATCAAATTCATAGTAGTAGTTTGTTTTGGCCAATCTTCTTCCATTACATGGAAAAAATAATTTCTGAAATAAGCCATGTTACGATTGTTCAACATCTGCCGATAATTGGCTGCCTTTGGCACTATTGATTATGAGGTATTGCTCGTGTGCCTGAGCACCTTGGAGGGAACTAATGGAAATCCCAAAAGGTTGGGTTTGGGAAAGTGCTTCTACCCCGATGACATTCTCATTTGGAACTCTGCCGGATTCTATTCTATCCTCTCCCTTGTTCAACATTTACACACCAAATCTGTTAGAAGAGTGAAAGGCAGCATGGCTTGTGGTATCTTCAGTATTCTGATCAGTATAACTGATAAGAGTCAGCTGTTAGATTTTTCTCTCTCTTCTGACCCAGACAATACAGTCAAGCATGGATGAGATTGGGGCATGCTTCTGGTTCAATCCAGGTAAAACAGAGGTGATGTTTTGTGATTTGAGGGTAAATAACTGAAAGATGTTACTCTTAAGGATGTCTGGCTCCTGTAAATGAAGAAGGTCCAGTTCCCCTGTGCCAGAGCAGGTACATCCTGTTTGACCAATTAAGAAGGCAGGGCAGCAGCTGGGGTGATCAGGAAGAATCACTGGATTTCTCTTCCTTGCCGGGAGAGAGACTTGGAAAGAGGAGACTGAAGGAGGTCTCTGAAGAAAGCTTTCTGAAGATCCTCCCGGGAAAAAGGGAGGAATTATCCGGAAGCCAGCAGAGAGGCTGGCCTACTGTCTTTCATGAGCCAAAGCTAGTGCCAGAAGGCTGAAAAGGGCTGAGAGCTAGGGATCCAGTGGCGGGGTTATTTGGCTGACTTTCCTGATGCAAAGCCAGTGCCGGGAGGCTGAAAAGGGCCTGGCCAGAGAAGGTGAGAGAGAGCTGAAGGCTAAGAGAAGTAGAGGGAGATGGCTGCTGGCCTTGGAGCTATAGTGCTGAAGTAGAGGGCCAGAGAGGACTGAGGCTAGGAGTGCAGCATGGTGAGAGACTACAGGGCCATACCAGATAGCTATGGCATGGAGAGGGATGCTGTGGCTTTACTGGATGTACTGTCTGGACCATGGTTTGGGGACTTGATTTATTATGGTTTATGTGCACAGGGATTTCTTTTGTAATAAATTAATCCCACAAGCACTCTTTGTACTCAGAAAGACTATTCGGACTATTTCTGGGGACTCTAAAAGATGGAAACTGAGGCAGGTTCATATGTCATGTTGCAGAAAGGAGCTCCAGGCAGGGTCGACCTATGACAGTGTCTCTAATATTGTCAACCTCGGAGCCTGGTTAGTTTAGGGTTGTATGTCATTGCATGATCATTATAGCTGGGTGAAATTTTTTGGACAAATCTTTTATTTGCAGAAAAATGCAGTTTTGGTCACCATAAAACGATGTGCGAATATGGCACAAATTTCACATGCCCTTTCCATATCAGGCATAGGGGGGAACTGAATCTGGGCCTCCTACATCCCAGGTGGGTGGCCAAACCACCGGGCTACAGCTTATAAGGATGGTGGTGATGGGGCAGCAGCACCACCAGCTCCTCCTCTGGCCAGTGGGTGAATCTAGTCTTTTTTATTTACTTATTTTATTTTAAAAAGTGAGCTGAAATGACGTGAAATGGTTTGTTTCAGGTCAAACTTCAGGTGTTGATTTTGACCTCTAAAGAGCTAAATGGTTTGATTGCCACAGCTGCGGTCTCGAGGTGGAATTCTCTTGGTATAAGAGCATGGGAATAGTTGCAGGCATTATCTGTGAGAGTCCCTTTCCTTCAGAATGTGCTCCCTCCAGCCCCTAGCTAGCTCAAATCTCCCGACATTCAGGGCACATTGCACAGCTAATCTCTTTAAAGGAGCTTTTGGGGTGGGAAATACTGTTTGAGAGGTTGCATTTAGCGGGGGTGAGTGCATTTTATCTGCACAGTACTCTATTCGGTTTTTGTTATGCTAGTGGGGTTACTGCTGGTTCCCATTCATTTATATTAACTATGTTTTTAATCAACTGATGGTCAATCTCAAGTGTAAGATAGGTGTCTCTCATGGTGCTATAAATAAGACTTTTTATAAATAGATTTGTCAGCTTAATAATCACCAGTGTATGGAAACAGAACATTTGAATTTCTGAATGATATCAACTTCCTGTAATCTTCGCCCACCAAAAATCCTCAAGACCACACACTCACACACACACACAGCATTTGCCATAGAAGAGTCAATATCTAGTAATCGCTACCTCCCTGCATTTCCAGTAATAATTAAAAATGGAATATACAATATCTATTTAGAATAGGAAATAACAACAGTATGTCAGATAACACCGTGTGTTACATAACAGTAACTTCAAATTCAATGGGACGCCATAAGGGGTCTGAGCTGAAAGGTTGCATTTCAAGATCACTCATGTACAGAGGTTGTGGGGAGCTCAAAAGAGAAGAACTGAGGCGCCGAAGAATATAACAGATGTACAACCCTCAAAAACAGCTAGTGTGTGAGGGCAGAAGGTTGAGAGTAGTTTTTTCTTAAACCTTTATGTTATCAAGATAATATATATATAAAAAATAGCCCCAATCAACATACTCAATTGGACCTGGGCTAATAAAATCCTTCACAGTAACTACAGCCGTGATACTCAGACTGCTGCTCTCGAGCCACAAGTGGTTGTTTAATGCATCTCCTACAGCTCTTTGAAACACACGATATTAAAACACTGTGATTTAATTATTAACTAATCTGACGCCTGGTCTACACTGAGAGGGGGGAGGGAATCGATCTAAGTTACGCAACTTCAGCTACGTGAATAATGTAGCTGAAGTCGACGTACTTAGATCTACTTACCGCGGTGTCTTCACTGTGGTAGGTCGACTGCTGATGCTCCCCCCTTGACTCCGCCTGCGCTTCTTGCTCCGGCGGAGAACCGGAGTTGACGGGAGAGCGCTCAGCGATTGATTTATCGTGCCTTCACTAACCGTGATAAATGGACCCCCGCTGGATTGATCACTCCGGAGGTAAGTTTAGACATGCCCTAAGTTATTAAAAATCAGGATGCTTTTACTATGCTATTAATCAATTAAGTTATCAACTTCTTCTTCTTCTTCTTCTTCTTCACTCCCTGTGGAGCATAAGGCGCCAACCACTCTCCTCCATTCATTTTGTTCTTGAGCGAGACAGCAGATTTCATCCCACTTCATTCCCATACCTTTCATTTCTTGCACTAAATTATTAACTTGTTTGCTGTGAGAATAATATACATTAAAAAGAAAATATTTTCCTCTTCATACTGCTTAAACATGAATAGTACTATAGTAAATGAAACAATGAATTCAAATTACTGTGGCTCTTTTGGGTAATGGTGATCGCTAATTTGGCTCCTGAACCACTGAGGTCTGAGTATCACGGTACTAGAGGCTACATTCCTAATTAAACCTTTCAAGTACAGACATACAAATAAACAAAGCATTGATTAATCAGCTTTGATTGTGCTTTTTATTATAAGGCTGGGTTGTTGGTGGTGGTCTTTAAAAAAAATTAAAAAATTAGAAAGGAAAACCCTGCTTTAGGACAAACAAACAGAAAATCTCCTCTCAATTACAGCAGATGAACTCAATTGAAATCATATTTTCCACAGGCAATTTTTACCTCTGACAATAATTGTGTGGTAGGAATTAATAGGAGCACTTTAAATGAAAACCATGCTTGTTTTAAAATAATCCTAGAGTCACTACATAGTAATTTCTTCTGATTATTGCCCATTACGTACTTCAAAAGAATTGACTAACAAGCCTCTTGTTCCTGCAAGATTAAAAGCCTAATGGGTTTGAAAGATTTATTCCAGTTCTTTAAATATATTTGAAAAGCTGTCCCATTTGTGAACTGAAAAAGTTTTTTCATAACTTTCTTTGTAACCCTTTAAAACAAAATTATTGTCTAGTATAGATGACCCACATTTTGAACTCTGAAATTTCTGATTCATCTGAACCTTCCAAAAAATGCTACAACAAGGCCTTATCCTACAAAACTTTACTCACATGAATAGCCCCATTGAAACCAGCTTGACTAGTCATCAGACCGGGCCCACAGTTTGTTTTTGTCCAAGTCACTTTCTGAAAAAGCATTCACTAGTTTGCCTCAGGAAGAGAGCATTATAAAAGTATATAAAATAATGAATGGCATAAAGAAAGTAGAACAGAAACTTCTGCTCTCCCTGCCTTGTAACACAAGAACAAGGACACATTCATTTAAATTAAAAGATGGCAGATTCAAACCGATAAAGGGAAATATGTTTGACACAACGCATAATTAGACTGTAGAACTCATTACCACAGAAAGTCATTGAGGACAAGAATTTATCAAGATTAAAAAGAATCGGATATTTACATGGATATCAATAATATCCCTAGTTATCCTAACTGACAATAATTTTGGAAGGAAAATTAAACCTCATGCTTCAGGGCTTAAACAAACCTCTAAATATTAGAGATGAGGAAAATCCTGGCCACTGTTGCAGCCAGCAGCCTAGACAAAACATGAGTCTGATACTATATGGCAATTCCTATGTTTTATTTTACACTTTTGTTAAAAAATATGAAGTGACAGTTTGGAATTATATGCTTGAAAAAAAACCAAAATTTTAGTGGGCCTTTATTAAGTAGCTGTGACCGTGTAAATAAACCCTTCCCTAGAACAGACAGTGTTACGGAACTGTTTTGGGCTGGACCCCACTGCACCTACAAATCATGCCAGGATTGGAGGAACAGTTAAAAAGAAGGAACTCTACTCAGATGGGGGGAAACCTTGGGAAGGGAATAGGCTGTTGAGCTTCTCCAGCCCTGGAGAGAGGACTGACAGCTTACAGAGCCCCACTGCTGCTAGAAGGAGGGTGCAGACCCCCTGAGTGGAAGGGGAAAAAGAACTGCGGCTTTGCACTGGAGCCTAGTGAATTCCCAGGACATTGACAATCCCTCTGAAGCAGTGATACTCACACCAGAGCCAAATTAGTGATTAACATTACCCAAAAGAATCACAGTAGTGTGAATTCATTGTTTCATTTATATGTAATTCTCACAGGAAAATGACTGACCAAGTATTCTACAACTGGTTAATAACATAGTAAAGGCATCCTGATTGGTAAATAACTTCGATTGGTTAATGATTAAATCACACAGTGTTTTAATATCATGTGCTGCAAAGAGCCACAGGAGACACATTAAAGAGCCACTTGTGGCTCCTAAGCCTCAGTCTGAGTATCACTGCTCTGAAGTAAGAGATGCCCATATCTTGGCGGGAAGGTTTTCTTTACTTTTGTTTTGTTTAACCTCTTTTGCTGACTACAGGGCTCTTTAGTGGCATCAGAGACACAGAAAGGGGATGAGATAGTCAAGAGGCCCTGCCAGAAGGTGAGCACCAGCCTGCTAAAAAGATGCCCTGCAGTATCCACTGGGGTTGGGGTGGAGTAATTGGACTCACGTGTGTACCCACCCCATGCAGTCTAAAAAAGGGTGTCCTACCATGCACAGATTTGTGACAGTTGCAAAAATAAGTAATTTTCAAAGTAGGGTCCAATTTTCTCAGACTAAAATTACACATATCTGTATGTGCACATTTATGTACCAAAAGAAAGCACATGTAAACAGGGCAGGTGCAAGGATGTTTCGCGCCCTAGGTGAAACTTCCACATTGTGCCCCTGCCCCCCGAGCCCCAGGGCAGCTCTCTGCCCCGCCCCTCTGCCATGAGGTGCCCCCCTCCCCTGCAGCAGCTCCCCCCGGCCCAGGAAGCCGTGTGGCAGCTCCCCGCCCCAGCTCACCTCTGCTCCGCCTCCTCCCCGAGCACGCCATTGCCGCTCCACTTCTCCCGCCTCCCAGGCTTGTGGCGCCAATCAGCTGTTTGGCGCCGCAAGCCTGGGAGGGAGAGATGCAGAGCAGGGCGGCGTGCTCAGGGGAGGAGGCGGAGCAGAGGTGAGCTGGGGCGAGGAGCGGTTCCCCTGCATGCGCCCCCCCCTTACTTGCTGCAGGTGGCCCTCCCCATGCCCCCCTGCCCCAGGTCCCTCCGCCTAAATGCCGACGACTGGGGCGGCTGAAGATCCAGCCGTCGTGGTCACTGCTGAAGGACCCGAAATGCCGCCCCCCAAATGCTAGTGCCATAGGCGACCGCCTAGGTCACCTAATGGGTTGCACCGGCCCTGCATCTAAATACAACTTCTCCACATTGGTACAAGTACTCTTTCAGAGACCAGTTTAAGTCTGACCTTTGAGCCTAATTTACATTTGTAAAAAATTTGCAAGAGGGAAAGGAGGGTGGCTGCAGGGAGAAGAGAGAGTGCCCTTAGGTTTGCCCACGGTGGTTTAGTGCCTAAAGAACTATACAGCATTCCAGATGCTCCAGATCAGCAGCCAACATACTGTCATTTCTTCAAGCTTTTACTTCATTAAAGCAAAGATATTTAACCTGTTCTCAACATTTCTCCAATACCATATGTGTTACCACTCCAAAGGCACAAGAGGTTACCTTTTCTGAATAACTCTTGAAGGCTTTCCGCACTTTGATTCAATACAGCCCATATTTCCTCTTCCTGCAGCGGCCCTCCCCGAACCTCCAGGGCTTCAGCCAGCGACACGTGCATAGTACCTGGGAAAGAAGACATAACTGGTTTAAGAAGGCATGTACGCACATACACATACACCAGCAAATTTTTTTCCTTATGTGTATCATTTAAGTGGAAATGTATATTTTTAAAGCCTAAATCACAAACTCTCTACCATGCTACTGTTAATAAAACATAGGTGGGGAGTAAGGGGGGAAACCCCCTACAGAATTTTAATCACGAGTGAAACTTGTAATTAAAACATCATGATTAGAAGGAAGCAGAGAAAAAAAGGAACAGTTTTGGGGAAAAAACAACACATTAGCTTCATGTATTATCCAAAAATTAACTGCAACATTCTAGCATTAAACTATCTGAACATCTACTATGGGCAGGAGTTTGCTTTGTTTAAACAACTGACCAGAATGATTAATGTTTTCAGTTGATTTACATTCGTAAACCCATTAACACTTTCTGACTGGCGTAAGTAACACCAGCAATTTATCAGAGAACAATCCCCTCTACTCCAAACATCACAGTTTTCAGATTTTTCCTACCCTAATCACAACACAGTGTATACTGCTTAGAGAAAGATCAGTTTTGAATTTATATCTGCTGTATTCAGTGTCTGCTTAGTAAGCATGGGGACAGTGTTGATGTATAGATTGTATCCCTGAAAATAATACAGCTTTGTTGCTTCATAGCTAGGAGAGTTAAAGACTTTGCAAAGAATTTAACAGTCACAAAAGAATATCACCATAATGTGGTCCACAATTGTTTAATCAATCAACATACTATATGATTCTGACAATAACTGAATGTATCCCAAATGTATTCTTTTTATTAGTCTAAGCTCCATTCATTCCTATGAGCTGAAAAGCATCTGAGACATTTACTTGCCAATTTTCTGCAGCTGAGCACGGATGGCAAATGTTTTCATCTTAAGCAATTGTGTAATTTTAGTGAAACATATAATAATTCTGCTACAAATACAGATAGAAAGTCTGTCTCTGTTTCTCTCCTCTGTTGCAGCAACATCTTGGGGCATGCAGGTCTCTTAAACAGCAAATTAGAGATTATAATTGCTTCATTTTCCATTTGGAAAGACTTCGATTCTGGCCTCTGTTGCGCACAAGAACCCCAGACTCCACAGCTTCCACCATGTCTTGCTAAGAGAGAACCATTTAATTACTAATTCTAACTTCATGGGGTCAGTACCTTGCTCTTCAAGGAATGTGACATATGTGCCAATAAAGCAGGTTATTTCTGAAATGCAGCGGGTTTTTGTTTTTTTTTAAAAAGCAACCAACCAACAACCCCCAAAAAACAAAACAAAAAATTTAAAAAAAAAAGCTTCTGGCTCAGGTTATCATTGCCAGCTCATATGCCCTGACATTTTGTAGGAGAGAAAAAATGGTCTATATTTTCTTGCTTATATGTATTCTTATGTAGCTCATGTGTTGATTTTGTTATTTATCCAGCTTTAGGCCTAGCCAAACATACGCTGCTGCAGGAAGTAACTATGGCTATTCAATAGGTGGCACATATCACTCTGAGACAACACTGTACCAATCATCCAATATAATTTTAGAGTGTATTGCACCACCAGAGGTATCTTTTTCCACATAAGATGAAAACCAGAAGTCCTGATCATTAGTGGTCAGATTGCTAACTATGTAGATATGATCTGGTCCCATCACCATAGTATCCTGGGCAGGCTTTGCAACCTCAGGATATTAACCCTATAGCCTGGCCAAATGCCTTTTTGAATAGCTACATTCCATCTCTCATTTCCCCATGCATTTGGTATCCTTCGCTTCCTGACCTATATACACTGTTAAAAAGCTGTTCAGGCCTATCAAGAAGATTACTCAGCTGGTGCAGTAACTGTGGATCTTCAAGATGTGTTCCCCTATGGGTGCTCCATTGCATGTGCACAGGCACCTCTTGAGTCCTTGATCAGAGATTTTCAGTTAGCTGCATCTGTTCGGCTTGCGCATGCATCTTATGCCTCCTTGTGTTGGACACCGAGACTATATAGGGGTATGTGGGTGAATGCCCTCAGTTCCTTCTCCACCCAAACGTCCCTTGAGGAACAGTCTGAAGCAGAGGGGAAGGAGGGTGGGCAGTGGTAGGTGTTTGAGGAATAGGAGGCTAGGACACCCTTCAAACGTTCCTCCTGTGCATGGGGGGGAAGGGGGAGAGGAGGGTAGGGCTGAACAACTCTGGTCTTCCTATGAGAAGATACCAGTCCCTGGGGTCCCAATGCAGCCATAGGGGAGCCCATATGGAAGTGCTAGTGGCATGCAGGGTTAGTTCCACCACCCTTGGTAGTAAGCATCATCCTCCTGTAACTGTCAGACAAAGGGTTCTTGGAGGTGTATGTCAGAAAACCCTGAACATATATAGAGGAGACTGACTGACAGTCTTCCTCATTTTCTTTTATCTCATCCAATGCAGGGGGGACCCCACAGAAAATGGTGGTGAGTCCTGTGGTACAGGAGGGCAGTAATCCAGAGATCAAGGTCTCTCTATCGAGACACACTCAGTACCCATGAGGAGAGGGGACTCTGGCTCATCTGTTATCCAGAGGTACCTTGTATATCTTAATTCTTGAGGTACCGAGTAAGGGATTGTATCCAAGTATCCAAGTCCATGGTCACTGACGCCAATGGTACCATTGGTGGGTGTATCAAAGTTGATGCCAATTGTATTTGGCACCATTGCATGCTCGGTTCTGAATGCGTAGGTACCAACAACTGGGCCGAACATGAAGGTGCCCATCCTGGATGTCTATTCCTGCTCTCCTTGCTTGAACACGGTACCAAAATCTCATTGGAGCTGTGGGACTTCCCAGTCCCGCTGATACTGTAGGAGGAGTCCTTCGACTTAATGGCACCAGGCCGAGAAGTCGAGGCTTCAGAGACTGTGGATCTTGTCAGACACCTGATATTTTTCACAGCTTGCCCCTTAAGGTGAGAGTCTATGCTCCTCTTTTTTTGGAAACTTTCCCTAACACTTCCCAAGTCTCCCTGGTGTTAAGGGAAGGCTGCGCTGAGATAGAAAGGGTGCTGGATCTATCTGGAGACAGATGTATAGGGGGAGTCTCCTGACTTGGCTCAGATGCTGGTACCAGGGAGCGCTCCATAATAAACAGCCAGTGCTTAACCTCCCTGTTCTTCCTCACCCTGGACTTGATGGCTAAACAGAAGTTGTACTTCTGGGAGATGTGAGACTCCTCCAAGCAACGGATGCACTTAGAGGCCTCTCAGCAGGAGAGGCAGTGTTTGAAGCCTGGAGAGTCAGGCATGGCCTGCTGGGAGAAACAAATCCCCCACAGTGAAAGAGAGGAGGAAATGATTCTCTCCCTACTTAGCTCTACTAACTATCTATAATAACACTAAAACTAACGATACTAACTAAGTATTCTGAGAGAGTTATAAAAGCCAAGGCACACTCAAGGCAGAGTGCATGCTAAGGCTCCGTCTCAGGCTAAGGCAGCTAAGAAGGAACCGAAGGCAGTTGCCTGAGCACCCATATATAGCCTTGATGTTTGGCACGAGGAGGCATAGGGCGAATGCATGGGCCAAACAGACATTGCTAACTGAAAATCTCTGATCAAGGGTTCGAGAGGTGCATGCACACCTGAAGTGGACCACCCACTGGGCCACTATTCGGCATAGATATTTAAACAGTGGGTGACATTTTAACACATATCTATGTCTATACATTGTTTACACTTTGGAATCCTTTAGAATAAAAAGGTGATATATTTAAATATATGTAATTGTCACTTATAACAGAAGAAAAGTGACTGTCACAGACACTGCTGCCAATGTACTAAACAGTACTCCTACATTGTACTGCTATTTGAAAGAACTAATGGTTGCATTAGTTCAGTGAAATAATTTATTTTTCTCTCTTAGTCATTTAACATTCAATTTTCATTAAATGTATTTATTAATCTGAAGTGTTTTCAGTAACCACGCTTTGAAGTCACTAGGTCAAACCAGCATAAAAATAATTTACAACTGTAAACTCATAAAAATTAAGGACTGAAAGAAATCCATTAAAAGGAAGTCAAGGGAATTTAGAGATGAGGATTAAAGTTTGAAAATCCGAGAAGAAGAGGAAGATGCTTCAGTGTTGTCCTACTTCACCCTGTTATGACTAGGTAATTAGAGATTTAGGGGCAAATTTAGACTTGCATAAATGGGTGAAAGCCAGACCTGCACCTGCTTCCAGTCTGAATTGGACCTTAACAGGGAATTTTGTCTCAAACGTTGAGATCTGAATTTACAATAAAATGGGATAAAATGGATGGAAAAAGAAGGGATATCTTCTACCTGCAAAGACTGAAGGCAGCTGTTATCAAAATGTTGGCTATTTATGCCATACCATAAAGAAGTATGTGCTGACAGCATGTGCAATACTACAAAGAAGATCACAGAGAATTTAGCTAATGGTTCCTCGATAATTGAAGTTAGACTATAAAACTGGACAGCTCGTCACATAATACACTTCTATGTAATTTTGCAAGCTACATTTATTTGTACTGAGATGTATATAAGGAATCAATGGAAGCGGGATCTGGAGCCTTTCACTTGAGTCATTGATTCTAATCCAACCAAGGTTGATAGTTCCTGAAATTTTTTTACCATCTGATATGTGTTTGCTGGCCTTTGTAAATTAGTCCCTGTTCAGTTTATTTTTAGCAACCTTGTTCACGTTAGCAAAGGGCCCAGGAAGTGAGGAGAAAAAAATGTAACTACATTTGCTTTAGGTAACCATAAAGCCTAATGCAAAATGATTTTTGCTACTATACACCTCTACCCCGATATAACGTGACCCGATATAACACAAATTCGAATATAACGTGGTAAAGCTGTGCTTGGGGAGTTGGGGGGGGGGGGCTGCACGCTCCGGCGGATCAAAGCAAGTTCAATATAATGCGGTTTCACCTATAACGCAGTAAGACTTTTTGGCTCCCTAGGACAGCGTTATATTAGGGTAGAGGTGTATTTCTAATTGATTACACTAGTCATTCTACTCACTTGCTTTTAATTGTCAAATGTAAAGAAGCTAGCAAAGCTTATTACAGCAGCTTTCATCATTCTGTTCAGAGACAGACAGAGGCTATTATCTCTAGCTCACATAATCTTCAAAATAACTTTGGTTTATAGGTTTATTCAACATATGTCCCAAGACTGCATCTGCATTATTGTATGTGTAGGTGAGTAACTGAAGGTTTTCTCTTGGGGTTCTCATTTCTTCTCCTACCTATGTTTCACTGTTTCTCCTTCTGCATCCTGAATCTGAAATAAAAAAGTCTGAGACACCAGCTGAGAATGGTGAAGCGAAAACATTTTAAAATGGCATATGGCTGACTCAGTGCACACCCTGCACATGTTTGTTTTGTTTGAACACTTTATACCAGTCATAAGAGCAGGAGCTATTTTCATAAATATCACTGTTGAAGCCAATGATAGACAATTTTGTCAAGTAGTTCTCATATATATATTAGAGACTACCAATTTAAAAGTGGAATTGAACAGTCACTTCAGAAAGTGAAACAACTAAAGTACTTTGCCCATGTATTATATGAGTCCATGAATTATATATCCTCCTGTTTTGAATTCTGACCTTAATATATTGTTCCTAGGTTTTTGTCTCATCTTCCAGCATTGGCATTTTTCTGTATTGAAAAAGTTTAGAACAAATGCTAGAACCTACCTGACTAAATACAAGTGAAAGCTCTGTGTCAATAGCTCCAGTTCACTTAAATGCTTGGAGCTACTTCATACTTGTTTGTAATCTCATCAGTTTGCACTGCCAAGAAATGTGTGCAACAGATGTTACAATGGTGGGCTGTGCAGTGGCACAGATGTGCTAAAAATTGTGTAAATCTAGTATGTGGGAATGATGTTAGAGTTTCTGGATTACCATTTCATCTCAGCAATAGAACTACTCTGGATTTAAATATAGTTTTTCCATTTGATGTAATTGAAAAAAGAAAAAAGTACTCTATGTGTTTTAGGTCTGTCCTAAATTACCCAGATAGTGACAAAACAAAAAAACCCCTCTCAATTCATTTATATAAAAGTCCAAATTGCAAACCTATCTTCTTCTGTACCGTATTCTGCATATTACACTTAGAGTAAGAGAACAAACTGCAAGTGTACCAACAAATATTTGTTGAAACTAGTATCCACAGCAAAGTTGTTCTTCTCTTAGCCACAGGTTAACTTCATAGACCTCTCCCCTCTTCTTTCTCTTTTTAGATAAAAGACCCGCAAGAAGCAACACAGCTAAGGAAAGCTTATTATAACAGTGGGATCAAAAATTAGGTGCCTAAAATTAGGTTCCTACATTTATATTTAGGCACCTAAACACATATTTGGCCCAATTTTCAGATGAGTTGATCATCTTCAAATCCCATTGAAGGCAATGGGAGCTGCAGGCTGTGCTTAATTTGTGCCAGGGCTTGCCAAGGCTGAGCCCTGGCACCTCTGGTCTTGGCAGTTCATAGCCCTGGCACCTCTGGTCTTGGCAGTTCATAGCCCTGGCACCTTTGGGCTTCCTGTGTCAGTTATGAATGTAAAAAAATTGCTTGAGAGACAGCAACTAATTGCTTAAGCCTTGGCACCTCTTTCACTACAAATTAAGCACTGATTGGAGGTGCTCAGCACCTTTGAAATTCCCTCCATTAATACTGTGGGGGCCTAATATTTTGGAGCTAACCTCATGGCCTATAACAGGGGTAGGCAACCTATAGCATGGGTGCCGAAGGCGGCACGCGAGCTGATTTTCAGTGTCACTCACACTGCCTGGGTCCTGGCCACTGGTCCGGAGGGGTCTGCATTTTATTTAATTTAAAATGAAGCTTCTTAAACATTTTAAAAACCTTATTTACTTTACATACAACAATCGTTTAGTTATATATTATAGACTTATAGAAAGAGACCTTCTAAGAACGTTAAAATGTATTACCGGCACGCAAAACCTTAAATTAGAGTGAATAAATGAAGACTCGGCACAGCACTTCTGAAAGGTTGCCGACCCCTGGCCTATAATTACAGAATGTTGACTTGATCTTCTTTGTTTGTATTGACCAACTCCCTGCCTGCCCCCACATCATCTTCAAGGAATGGAATGTGTCAGTATGTTTGAGTTTGTCCCCCTCTTAATGTAGTTTCTGACAGTATGCCAAAGTGAGGAATCCTGGAAAAAATTACTGTGGATGCAGCACATTATCCTTTGAAGCCTGATTTTGAGATACGGGCATGCTTAGATGTGTGCACCAGAGATTACATGCCTAATTTACAATACACTGATTGCACAAACAAACCAGGAATTTTGTTGTTCAAATACCCAATTCACGCATACAATCATTGTAAATACATGTGCCAAGTCCAAACACATTCGCATTTTTCCAGAAAATGCATAATAGGTGGCTCAACTTTTCCTTTACCCTCTTCAGGGATGAAGAGGTAGAACTTGTGCAAAATCCAGTTCTTTCACTCTATCCGGGGACGGGAGAAAAGAAGTTTCTCTCCCTCTGTCTGTCATAACCCTTAAGAGTTGTAGGCTCCACAATGATATTGCAGCTTTTCCTCTCTGTTAGTAACTCCCATGGATTTCAGTAATTCAGAGTTTTGATGACCCACCAACAATCTTCTCTGGTACCTTTTGCTCTTATTAACTACCTATGTACGTAGGATATTATTATTTATTTTAATGCATACTGTTCCCTTACTGGAGACCACTGCAATGATCATTGCTAATTCAATCAGTTTTTAAAGTGTGGGAGTAAAAAGAAAGCCTCTCCTTGTATATTTGTCCAGCAAAGTTTGTTTTTCTCATTTCCTCCCTTGTAGGCAGATGCGGAGTTTAACAAACGCTATGAACAAGTGTGACAAAGTGGGACTGTTCTTAATGTTTCCTCTGAATACTGTGTAGGTGCCTCAGTTTCCCCAACAAGGGACATCCATCTTCCTTGGATAATCTTTGAGGGATATGAGGAAGGTCTTTCTGAAATCAATCACCTCTTCTTCTGAGTGAGAGCTCAATGGAACAGGACTGAGAGTGGGTAATCTAAGCTTTTGTTGGAATGTAGAACAGGGGGCTTCTACAATTTTTTTTTTGATGGGATGAAGACTGGCAAAGTGTACATCTAGGGTATATACACGCTGCTGGTATACTCAGCTGAGCCATGCAGTGATACTCTTTGAAAGACATTCACTGCAAGCCTCAGGCATTTTCCTGCAAGCCTTCATTTCAACCTCCATTTCCAACATCTGGAGTTTTAGAGAGCAGAATATGCCATGCTTAGAATTGAGGCTTGCATTTGCAAGACACTCTTTCTTCATGTTGCTCTAGAAGCGGGTGCTTTCTCTTCTGGTTGATGGGAGAGTGAGGTCAGCCTGTGGCACAGAACTTATCCCACAATGGAAGGCTGGCAAGTACTGCTGCCAGCAATACACTCCTTCCCTTTTCTCTTCCATACACTCTCACCAGAACAAGATAAACTTGTTTATTTGAAGCTTCATGTGGAGCAAAACTAGCAAATCCACTCCAAGCTGTGTACCGTTCTCATGTGAGTCATGTCTTTTAGGAGACTGCACAATGTTCTTTCACACATCAAGTATCAACGATGCTCAGCAGAGATGACATTTCACATCTAGCACTCCAACGCTATTCAGAACGCTACATAATTATGACTACAAAGTAAACGTAATCCTTGTAAATGTAAATAATAGTATGACTTGTAGCCATCTATAGTTTAATCTTCAGCATAAGAATCTTGGGCAACTCCCTTATTTTGGTGGTGATTGACTCCACAGAGGTGGAGTCAGCTACAAAGAGGCATGTCTCCCTAGGTGTGTTTTTCATATGCAACTCTTTTTTTAATTGCTGAGAAGGAACAGAGTGCCTGTGACTAATGCAAATCCAATAAATGAAAGTGACTAACAGAACTGGGAAGACTGGTTAGTAATGGTAACCCTTTTAAATTAGGCAGATGAGCCAATCATATCATCTCATTAAATAGCTTCTACCAAAACAAACATCACTATTCTAATGCTGCATGAAATAATTACAGGCCAGAATAATATGCACTACAGAACAAGTAACCTCTTGATGCATAATAATCATGTACTATGTAACTTTCCACAACATAGAGTATAATCTTCGTAGAAAGAATGGGTGTCCCGCTATCCCTAGGAATCCCTCTTAATGGTTAGGTGTAGACACTATTGTAACGCTGCTGTCCATGAAGCTACAGAGACTGCAATGGTCCTACACAGCAGGGTTGGATGAAAACTGATCATCATTTTTGACAAAAAAATATAAATAAAAAATTGGATTGGAATTTTTTTATTTAAATCATTCATTTAAATTACTCATTTAAATCAGTCTATCTTCCTAGACTGCCCCATTGAGTTGGGAAATGGCACTGTCTGCACTAGAATAGGGATGTAGACCCCTGCTGAAAGACAACCTCGGGATGGCAGCCCATAGTGTGCACCTTGCTCTTTCCATTTTAACTAGGAAGAAGAACCAGCCATATCGTTTGTACACATTTCTGCTTGTTTCACAGCTGAAGGAGAACTGACAGGTACTGTTAATGAACAATTAGATCCAGCTTGAAAGTGACACACAGAAAAGATTTAAACATCACTAATCACCAGATGGCATCCCTGTGAAGCAGTGGTTACTATTATCTCCCAATCAATCTATGGTATTTATTAGCTGCCTATCACTAAAATAACACAATGATTGGTGCACTAGAATAAGCAGGCAGAAGTACAATGGATCACTAAGTTCAGTGTCCCCGTGAAGATTTCCTGAACAAGCAAGTTACAAATTAAGTGGAGAGTACCGAATACCAGTTTCGCCTACAGACTTATCCATCCATTCAAAATGTAATAATGTAAATTAAGGGCTTGTCTACATGGGAAAGTTTGACTAGTTATCCAGTATAATTATACTAGATTAGTTAAACTGAAGTAGTTACACTGGTATAACTCCCCACATGAACAATTTTAATCCAGAATAAGAGTGGCTTTTTTCTGTTTTGCTTAAATTCCTTCCAGAGAGACATAAACTAAACTGAAAAAGCCACTCTTACTCTGGAATAAGAATGTCCACACAGGTCATTATACCAGTGTAACTATATCAGTTTAAATTCACATACTGGTTTAATATGGCTTGTCTGCCCTGGAAAGTTACTCTACAGGGGTTCATTTTCTATTAGGGACCAATGATGCCATCCTTAGGGCTAGTCTACACTAGAAGCACCACACTGGCGCAGGGCTGCAGCCGCGCCGCTGTAGCACGTCTGGTGAAGACACTCGATGCCGACGGGAGAGAGCTCTCCTATAGGCATAATTACTCCACCTCTGTGAGAGGCAGAAGCTATGTCAGCAGGAGAGCATCTCCTGCTGACATAGTGCTGGTGTGGACAGTGGTTAGGCTGCTGTAGCTTGCGTTGCTCAGGGGTGGCTTTTTCACACCCCTGAGTGACCAAAGTTATATCGACATGGGGCAGGTTTACACTACCGCTTGAGTCATGGCAAATAGTACTTTATTACAAAAGTTGTCCCAATAAAATCAATGGGACTCTGAATGTAGTAAGGTGGTATTCAATGTGAATACAGGAGGCAAAATAGAACTTTTAGTAAAGAACCAACCAGGGTATGCTAATGGGACACTGTTATAGTAATTATTTTAGGGATGTTTGATGACCTGTATTATACAGGAGGTCAGAGGAGCTGATCACTATAGTCCCTTCTGGCTTTGGAATCCGTGACTGAAAAGCATAGAAAAGAAGGCTGACTTAAGGTGGCATTGCAGCTTTGTTCTGTGAATTTCCAATTTCCTATGTAAGTTTCAATCTTTAATTGTTGTCTAACTATTACATTATATCCACCATTCTAACACCGAACTTCTACACATCTCTAATTCAGTCTCATGAAAATAAGTGCTAAACCATAGCAACGGGTTATTTTGACACCAAGTTTTAGATATCAAGATGTGGAGGTCTCTCTCTTCTCCCGCACTGATAAGGTGCTGGTTTTTTGTTGTGAGCAAAGCACTGGGATCATTTTATTTTTTAAACTGAGTTTTATTTCAGATACAAACCAACTGGGGAAAAAAACAGTCGCAGTCTCAAATGTCTCAGCAATGAGACATTCTTTTGAACAGGACACTAGAAGAGGAGTTGTTTGTTTTACTAGGATACCAGGACATTTTCTTTACTGCCAGAACAATCTGATGTTTTGTATATGGCCTGGAAGGTATCATTTTATAGCTATTTATTGAGAAACTCTAGAAACAAATTTAATTTTTCTAATTGTATTTTTATTTTGCTAATGTACTTGTATATTGGTGAGAAGGCAAGTTTTGTTAACAAAGACCCTGGCATTTGAGCAGCCCTTGCTCAAGTAAGATCACCCATTGACATTATTGGAATAGTTCATATAAATTACTACTTTAAGTTTCATATCACTCCCTTATCAAGGAAACAGCAATTGTGACTTTGACAAAGACTTGCAGCATAACAAAATTAGTAAGTTTGAAATGGGAGTCTGTAGCTTTATAATAAGGCCCTTTGGGTAGATAGGACAGGAGGAAAAGAAAATGACACTATACAACAGGGATCGGAAACCTTTGGCACACGGCATGCCAGGGTCCCCCCCCTCGCGGTCCGAGCTGGTTTGTTTACCTGCTGCGTCTGCAGGTTCGGCCGATCGCGGCTCTCGCTGGCCGTGGAAGCCATGGCCAGCACATCCCTCGGCCCATGCTGCTTCCCGCAGTCCCCATTGGCCTGGAGCGGCAAACCACAGCCAGTGGAAGCTGCGATCGGCCGAACCTGCGGATGCGGCAGGTAAACAAACCAGCCCCGCCCCCCAAGGGGGCTTATCCTGGCGGGCCGCGGGCCGAAGGTTGCCGATCCCTGCTATACAAACTTTAGAATTTGTCACTTAACTGAGTTACACCTCTACCTTGATATAACGCTGTCCTCGAGAGCCAAAAAATCTTACCGCATTATAGGTGAAACCGCGCTATATCAAACTTGCTTTGATCCACCAGAGTGCGCAGCCCGTCCCCCCAGAGCGCTTCTTTACCACGTTATATCTGAATTCATGTTATATTGGGTTGTGTTATATTGAGGTAGAGGTGACAAATTGCTTCAAGGAATCATCTCAACTATGAGATATTTTTAATACCACGTCACTAAACTTTATCATGCTGTTTATATTTTTCTTCTACCAAAATAAAAAAGTCATTGTCACTACAATTTAAAAAGGAACAGAACAGAGATTATGTTTCCATTTATTTATTATGGAGCAACTTCTTAAATGCAGCTTTATTATCCCCACGTAAGCAATCCTCTAGAATGGTACAAAGGACTCTTCCCAGCTGGTCAAAAATTAAACCTAAATCCTTTCCTGCATTCTTGTCTCCCCTTTGACTTTCCTGAAAGCCCTCATCAAGCAATGATCTCTTTTTTAAACATTGCTGCCATTCTAACCCACCACCTTGAGTGATACTTTTGGAGCCTAAACTTGGAAAAAAGGAAAAAGGATTAATGTAGGACAGCCAGGGCACTCAATGAATTTAAGGGACTGCTGATAGATGATGAGCACAGTCAACAATCGTTCTTAAGGCTGGCATAGGAACTGATCAAGTTCTCAAGTTTAGTGTTTATAACACACCCGTCACTGTAGAATCTGAGTTTTTCTATAGTAAAAAGGTTGTGTTGCCTGTCCAGAAATCTCTGATTCTTTGGCTAGAAGCTGGAAATAGAAGTTTTCAGGGGGACCTGATATTTGCTCTGTGAAGGGAAAAATAATTCAGTATAACATTCAATGTTGTTATGGATGGGACCCATATGTCTTTAGTGATATGCAACCATTTCTCATGGAAGAGTGCTATAGCTCCTAGCAAGGAGGGTGAGATGCTATCTTTAGATTCCAGTTCCTTTGCTCTACAACAGAAAGGTTTGAGTTTCTGTCCTGGGGAAAGAGCATAAACTTGGATTTCAATTACTTGAACTTGTTGGGAAAAGATATAAAAAAGAAAAATTGCTTCTTTTAGGACCAAAGAGGGAGTTTTAAAAGTTCAGGATGCTCAATACTGTGTTTCCTCAAACAAAGGGAAAAACATGCACTCTAAATCTAAGACTTATTTTAAATTAGACACAACAAAAAGAAAATAAAGCCTCTTTCAAAAAACTCAATGTGTATTTTTCTTCTTTACATATTGCTCCTACTCTGAGAATAAGATGACTGTACTCTCTAAATGCAGGCTGAGTTCTTAGAAATGTAAATGATAGATACGCAGTAAAGATCAAATTAATAGGTACCTATATCATATGTCAAATAACTTTCAGAAATAAATGGTATTTTACACCCACACCCCACTGTACTTTAAAATCTTTATCAAGTATTTCACTGAAGAATTCCGATATTCAGACACAAAGGGTTACAGCCTTCCTTATGGAGAATAACTCTGCTTTCCAAAGGGATTACCTTCAGAGAACTGAGCTCCATTCCTGAGCATGGCTGCCAGCACTCCATTCTCTGAATGACACAGACAGAAATTTGCACACCTCTAGGGAAAGTTAGGTACATGGCAAGGGGATCTGACTTGATTTGACAGTTTATGTAATAATGGCCCTAGATACACCAAGTAGAAAGCACAGACACTTGACAAGCTACTGGTTCATAATTTCTTACTCCCACTCTGTTCCATTATCACCCATGTCAAAGGAATCCATAGGAGAGACAGATTCTAAAGGAAATGAGAAGCATCGGCTGGCAAGACTCGAATTCTAGTTCTCTAAACTTCCTCCTACCATGAAGGAAAGGAGTGCCTTTCATACAGGAACTCATTTTTATTCAATTCATTTTGCAGCATAGGACATGATCCTGAAAGACAGGAGGGGTTTTAACAGGCCAGAAGTGTAGGTCTATTTTCGGAGCTGTCAGCCATGAGTTTCAGTTCTCAATAGGGAGCCTAGAAAGCTTATTAAGATTTTTAACCAAAGCTTTACAGCAGGAGTCTGCAAGCATTTTAAATAGATTCAGTACCACCAGATGGACTAGGGCTATGGAAGCAGTTTTTCCTTTGTCCAGAAACTAACCTCCCTCTCCTCTGCATGGCACTGCAAGTATAGGGTCCTGGCACTGGTACCTAGTAGTAAGAGGTAGAACCAGTTTATTGTTTAGTGTATGGAAATGTCTATAGTGCTTATCATCATAGTATAGTTTCCTTCCTAAGAATCTTCCAAGGAAACTCCTAGATGTGTGACTAACTCTAGATTGCGCAAAGAGGAATCTGACCCTAAATGACTACCACTTCTTGAAAGCAAATCAGATTGGTAAGGGGATGGTAAGGATTTTTTTTTTCTGAGGCAGTGCAATTTCTGAGAGGAGTGAAGGTGTGGGCATAGGTGGGACAGAAGAGAGACTCTCAAGAGTTCTTCTAGGAGTGTTATCTTTGAATAGGAACGTGCTGTACTTTCCCAAGAGACCAGGAATTTGATTCTACCATGTACTTAATACGAGAAGAAGGGCCAAATGAGCTACACGATCAGGTCACAGTATTAGGTCTATCAGGCATGTGATTCAGTAACAAATAACTGAACTCGCTCACGTCTAAAAACATTCACTTTGAACACTGCCAGGAACTCTTGTCTTCTTTCCTAACATAAACTGGACTGCCATTGCCACCAGTTAGGCTGGTACACAGGAAGCAAATGGCCTTTTGCTGATGGAGGGATAGATTGTATGACCTTCACTCACATTTAATAGCGCTAATTCACAAGAGTAATCCCACAGAAGCCATTTCAAGGAAAACCTACACCGTGCGGAGGATGTCTGTTCTGTGACTCATTTCACAGAAATTAAGGTTCATTCTTGCTGTAATGTCAAATTAAGCACATGACAAGATTAGCCTGGTCCATGACAACTAGTTAGAGTCTTTACTGTCAATCTGAAGAGCTCTTCCTTCAAGGTTTGATTCTGCACCCTCTACCTTTGTAGAAGAGGATATAAAACTCATACATGCAGAATGGAATATTATGTACAGAGTAGAAGTGGGCTATTCTGTACATAAAAGAGTAGAAGTGGTAAAGATGTATGTATTCTTGCATGCTTACTCCTGAATGCAGAAAGTTGCAGGAGGGGACAGACCCAGAAGATCTAACTAAGAAAGCAGGGTGAGGTGCAGGGGAAGTTGTTTTAGAACCATAAAGTGGATTTTGAATTCATTTGAGATGGGCAGAGTGACTGGGTCTCACTAGCTGGAGAAATGAAAAAAATCCATACTCGCTGAAGTTTGTAAAGTAAATGTTTAGAAGAAATATCAAGACAAGAATTGATGTAGGAATAAGTAAGGATTTCAGCAGAAGCAAAGTTGCAAGTGTTGAAGTAACTGGCTAACTACACTTTTTGCACAACTTGAAGTGCAACGCATGATCCATTATTTTTACATCACTCACTTCAATTCTTCTGGGCTTTTAACCTGAAATACAATTATAAATCGGAAGGTTCCTAGGTTCTTATAAATTTCAAAAAAGAAAAAATAATAATTTTACAAACACCCTTTGGATGCATAATCTTTAAGCAGGAATAGTTCCATTTCTTTCTACGTTATGGTAAACAATCCCCTTCTCCCCAAGTCATATTGCTTTGACTAAATGGGAACTCTTGTTTTAAAATTTGAGCCTGTTTTTAGCCACTCTACAACTTTGATATTTATATCATTCTTCCTTCAGTAGGAAATGTCTCATTACCACCACTAACACAAGGGTAATACACACCCTCAAAACACAGACACTGTGTTAGAATCATAGAATCATAGAACTTAAGATCAGAAGGGACCATTATGATCATCTATGTTCACTGAAGCGATACATAATAACTGGAATTTCATGCCCCTTTAAGATAGACTATTTCTTAATAATTTGATTGCTAAGTTTTGCAATAGGTTGCATTTTGTACTTCAGCTTAATTTTACATCCAATTTGCTGCAAGGGAAACATCTCTAGGAAAACATGGAAAAGAACAGTTTTTCTACAATAGAAATTAGCTAGTGTCAGAAGAAAGCTCGTTACTTTAAATGTCAGCCTGGACTGGCTTCCCCAGCGGTGATTTAAAGGGTCCAGGGCTCCAGCCGCTTTGGGGAGCCCTGGGCCCTTTAAAGCGCTACCGGAGCTCTGGCAGCGGGGCTCCGGCGGCACTTTAAAGGGCCCAGGGCTCCCTGCAGCGGCCGGCGCTCTGGGCCCTTTAAATCCTCACCGGAGCCCCGCCCCCCGGGGTTGTATCGTATCTCTGGAATACCTGAAGAACACCTTACGGAGGTCAACAGCTTACAGAGCGGCTTACATTGTCTATCTTAAATCTTGCAGTTAGGAGGTTTTAGCTCTAGATTAATTAGGAGACAAAGCTACTCGAAGACTTGGAAAGACTACAGACGCCCCCCGGGTTACGCAAACCCGACTTACGCAAATCCGCACTTACGGAAAAAGTTCCGTAAGCTAGAAATAGGAGGGGTGGTTTTAGGGGTTTTTTCCATATGGTCAGGTATACGTTTCCAACTTACGCAAAATTCGAGTTACGCAAGGCGTTCCGGAACGGAATGCATGCGTAAGTCGGGGAGCATCTGTAAAGGAAATCATGATCTTGCACTAAAATTTTAGTTGACACAGCACATATGGCTCAGTACTAAACTTACACAAGTGAGTAAGAACCTGACAGGAGAATTAGAGTCCTTCATCATGTCATCATTCACTGCACTTCAGGGAACTATGCAATTATGATTTTGCAAAATTTGGTGCCCTGTTTATAATGTAGCAATTGCTACATTAGATATGTTGCTCCTTCAAAAAATTTTTCCCCCATAGAGCTGAGCTCTAATTCATCCTAAACATAGATGCTGCCAACAATAAACACAGACACAGGATCCTTTTTGTCTTTTAACTGTACTTGCTGGCTATGCAATTGCAAATCCTCTTCCTTTTTGATGTGATAGGATTTTTTTTTTAAATAAGATCCTGGATCTACCATTTATCGCTGACACTAATTCAAATTATCATTAGATTTCTGGTTATCAAGACAAGAAATTGAAAGACGACCAAAAATGACTTTGCTTTCAATGTAAAGATGTAGACAATTCAACTGCAGATGCAAAACACAGCAATTTATTATGCATCACTGTCAGAGAGAAGATACCTTCTGATGATGAATGCAATGTGCCTAGAACAAGGGAGTCCCTTCCTGGTCCATGACTAGGGCTTCTAGGCATTATGGTAATATAAATAATAATAATAAGGATTAACTTTGAATAATATTAATTATCTATTAGCAACTCAAGTTAACAAATTTCAGTGTCACTTGTTGACAAAATTGTAACTAACTTACTCCAGATGACCATGACAAGGTTATCCCTGTTAGAAACAATGTGGATAGAAAGACATTCTAAAATTATTCATTTTTAAAAGCACAAGGGGCTATATCAAGTCTATCACAAAGACATTTATACCCTTGAGTCTGACTACTTGTATATTCCAAGATATTTTGGTAAGTGGAGAGACTATGGAGCTGAATAAACTACAGTACATGTCATATTGCTAGCTGTAAGATCACATTGCCAGAAAGTAGGAAAAACAAAACACCCGCCCCTCCTACCATGACACAATGCCAAGCCTGCTGTCGCCAGAAAGCAGAGATCATGGTACTTTTCACAATGTTCAGATGGATAAATCCTTTCATATTCATATAATTACAGGACAAAGTGTCATCGTACACCCTTGGTTGCACAGGATGAACATAAATTACTGGGAACTTCTCTACAATGACCCAAAAATCCTCAGATAGAAGGGAACCAAAGTATCTTTCTCCTCTCCCTGTAATCCTGTCTGCATGAACAATGGGAGGAGAGGCTTCTGAAGGGCATGACAGGGAGAAGAGCCGAGGGATAGCAACTCTGTGGAAATTCACACTAGAGTGAATGTATATGAGTGGGCAGTTGCTGTAAGCCTCCAGACCCATGCCTCTGAGGATATAGTGGTGAAGCACAGTCCAAGATAGACAGCAAAGATAAGGACCCCAGGAAATATCCCAACTTCCATAGAAACTCCCCCAACAACATATTATAGCTCATCAGGAACGTACTTCGCATCTGTGAAATCCTGTCATTACAGCTAGCATCAAGTTCCCCTACATAGAGCCAGACACTCCCTTAGCTATATCAGATCATAGATGCAATCCCCGTGACCCTCCTTAAAAATAATCAAATTTCATCACATTAAAGTCTCTCTCTCCCCGACCACAGAAACAGAAATAACCTTTCATTGTACTGGGAATGATGATAGGGAAACGTCAAAAATCCATTTTGGTATTTAATCAGCATAGCAGTAAGCAAACAAGCAAATGTAGGACCCAATAACTTCCATTGGGACAAGATGAAATAAGTTTATTTGCTGAAGGAATTTACTTTGGGTATCCACAGCAAATACACAAATCTGGACCAAAGAAAGTCTTCGTCCTCTCCAGCATACAAGGAGCTACAATTTCAAAATTATACCCACTTTCATCTTTTTTGTATATGAAGGGAATTTATGTGACAATCCTAATTCCTTCCAATCCTGAAAATATAATTTCAGATTTAGGGTCTTTCAAATTTATTACTCACAATCCTTTTAGACAAACAGAAAAACAGTAAGTCTACTGGAGGCACTGTGAAAAAGTGTTTTAGTATTTTTAGGAGAATTAGTTTGCAATCCTCCCCTCCCCCCCATCCCCCAAATTAAAGCTTTAAGGGCATTGCAAATCAGTAATTTAGCGGGGGTGGATAAGGGAGAAGGAATCAGTAGCCAACGTGCCAAAGAATGATTACAAAGGAGATATACACACACTGAAAATTTTACCCATAGTCTCAAATCATTTAAAGGTGTTTTATTTATTTATTTTTATTAAATTGTCTCTTAACAAGCATTCACTTTCCTCCCATTCTCATGCATAAAAATGCCCAAATTTGGACTGAGTGAATGCTTGGAGAAAGTGATGCCCAAGTCCCTTCTCAATCCTCAAATTTTTCAAAACCTAGTAAAACGCACAACTAAAGGATACATATTGATTTGTTGGGGTAGCCGATAGTGTAGGGTACATAGAAACGTATTCTCTACATTTCATTTTGGGTGGATTCTAGAATACTGTTGCACTCACTTTTTTCCTCGTATGCCTGAGTACCATTAAGATTCAGTTGTGTGTCCCAGCAATAAATATGAAGAACTGAAGCCACTAGTTTCCCCTCTTCCTTTTGGTACCCACAGAATATTCAGTTTGCTATGCGGCTACCAGCCATTCCAAATAAAACATTGTATCTGTCATCTAAGTCAACAGAAAGGGATGCAAGAGAATAAGAGATATTGCTACAAAAATGTACAGTACTAAAATACTGTAAGTACATAAGCTTTGGAACTGAGGACATCAAATTTTCTTCAATCTGACCAAGGCAGACACTGAAAAAGAATTTATTCAGGTCTTCTGTTTGCTTGAACAACAAACTGACGTTGATGATGGCATCTGTATGGCACCCGTTGATAAACTCCCAGAGGTCAGATAGAAGCAAGAAGACTCTCCGAGAAACTGATTGATAAGAAAACTTCATAGTTTTACATTTTAAATATATAGCTATAATAATGCGCAGTTGCTCCTTTTTTAACCTCATGTTGAACTGTTTTTATTCACATATATGTACACAAAACTACTGGTGGAGATATTTTAAGCAATTGGAAAATAAAACCCAAGCCATCCTTTACCATCTACACACCATAATATTGAAAGTCTGCCACTCATGATATTAACATTTTTTTCTGTAATTTCTGCCATCCCTGAAGTTTCAGAAAATAGATTCCCTAAGAAACTGTACTGAGCTACTTAGTCTAGACAGAGATTAATTTTTGCCCCATCTACCATACAGAAATACATGTATTTTATACTAGTGGTTCTCAACCAGGGGTACACAGAGGTCTTCCGGGGGTACATCAGCTCATCTAGATATTTGCACTAGCAAGTAGGGTTGCCAACTTTCTACTTGCACAAAACCGAACACCCCTGCCCCGCCCCTTCCCGAGGCCCAGCCCCCACACACTCCATCTCCCATCCCTCCGTCGCTCACTCTCCCCCACCCTCACTCACAATCACTGGACTGGGTTGGGGTGCAGGAGGGGGTGAAGGTTCTGGCTGGGGGTGTGGACTCTGGGGTAGGGCCAGGGATTAGGGGTTTGGGGTGCAGGAGGAGGCTAAAGGCTGAGGCCGAGGGGTTTGGAGTGCAGGAGGAGGATCAAGGTTGGGGCAGAGGGTTGGGGTGCAGGCTCTGGGGTGGGAATAGAGATAAGGGGGAGGGGGTGCAGGGTGCGAGCTCCAGGAGGGAGTTTGGGTGTGGGAGGGGGCAAAGGCTGAGGCAGGGGGTTGGGGTGCAGGAAGAGGTGAGGGCTCTAGCTAGGGGGGGCGGGCGGGCTCTGGAGTGGGACCAGGGATGAAGGGCTTGGGGTGCAGGAGGGAGCTCAGGGCTGGGGCAGGGGATTGGGGTGCAGACTCTGGGAGGCAGTTAGGGCACGTGAGGGGGTTCCAATCTGGGGCAGGGAGTTGGGGTGCAGGGGTGGGTTTGGGGTGTGGGCTCCAGCCAGGCAGCACTTTTCTTACACGGCTCCCGGTTGGGGGTGCAGTGGGGCTAAGGCAGGCTCCCTGTCTGCCCCTAGCTCCACGTGGCTCCTAGCTCCTGGAAGCGGCTGGCACATCCAGCTCCTCTTAGGTGGATGGGCCAGGTGGCTCCGCACGCCGCCAGTGCCCACAGCCCCCCCAGCTCCCATTGGCCATGGCTCCCAGCCAATGGGAACTGCAGAGCTGGCGCTGGTGGGTGAGGGCAGTGCAAGGAACTTCCCTGTTTGCACCGCCACCTAAGGGCTGCAAGGATACGCCGGCTGCTTCCAGGAGCTGCGCGAAGCCATGGCAGTCAGGGAGCCTGCCTTAGCCACGCTGCACCACCAACAGTAATTTTAATGGCCCAGTCAGCAAAGTCCCTTTTGGACCAGGCGTTCCAGTCGAAAACTGGATGCCTGGCAACCCTACTAGCAAAGTCAGTACAAACTACAATTTCATACGGAGAATGATTTGTTTATACTGCTCTATATACTATACACTGCAATGTAAGCACAATATTTATATTCCAATTGATTTATTTCATGTGGTAAAAATGACAAAGTAAGTATTTTTTAATAACAGGGTGCTGTGACACTTCTGTGGTTTTATGTCTGATTTTGTGAGCAAGTTATTTTTAAGTGAGGAGAAACTTGGGAGTCCGCAAGACAAATAAGACTCCTGAAAGGGGCACAGCAGTCTGGAAAGGTTGAGAGCCACTGTTTTATACTATATATTGCAGATAAAGGGGTAGTAAGTCATCATTATGGGGCTGAATGGATGATTATGTGACTTTGTTAGGTCAATATATCTGTCTCAATTATTCACTATTATTCACTTCCTATAAAGCAGTTTTCGTATAAAGAGTTAAAAAGAAAACATGAGACGCCAAAGGGGTAAACAATACCACTCTCCACTCCAGTGACGTCATGTGTGCATATCAGTGGCAACCAAAACCTCAGCTTTTCCATTCCTGCTATCGTTCTGTATTGATTGAATTAATTATTAGATTAAGTGTACTAACGGGAAAAAAGCAGTACTCCTTCCTCCTGTTTTATAACAGGGACAGTGATCGCACAGTCAGCTATGATCACAGATGTTGCACAGAATGAAGTCTCATCTGCCCTTTCATCCTCCCACAATTTGGCCGAGTTCAGCAGAAATAGGATAGCTATTTTTTTAAATAGACACAAGTAGACCAACTGTATCAATATACCTCAAAGCGTGGTAAAATGTTTTTGTGTATGCACTTCCCAGTATGCATTTCGTTGAGGAAGAGAGGATTCCCAGAATGCATTAGTCAGAGGAACCAAGCATTCACTACATAGGGGAAAGAGAAAGAAGGGTCTACAAATTCATATATTTAAGGGGAGCTCAGAATGTATTTGTTCTAGAATGGGGGAAAGAGTCCAGAAGTTATTAGCTGGGGAACAGGGCAGAGAAAAGGAGAAAGAGATGTTATTAAATGATGTTTGTAAGAGGGAAAAAGGGAGGGGCCGTGTGTCAGAAATGATTTTATTTGGGGGGGGGCAGAACTGATTTAATTGTGATATTGTGGAGACTAAATTACTGTGCAGCTAGGCTAGCATTAACGTGTGTGTCCAAAAGTGTTCTCTACAAATAACATAACTTGTTGCTAAAAGATAAGTTTTCACATGGGTCATTGTGGACTAACTGAGGGGGGAAATATTTTTATTTTAGTTATTTAAATTATTGCACTTCGCACACACTAATCCAGTGGTTCTCAACCAAGAGTATGCATACTGCAGGGGGTACACAGAGGTCTTCCAGGGGATACATCAACTCATCTAGATATTTGCCTAGTTTTACAACAGGCTACCTAAAAAGCACTAGCAAAGTCATTACAAACTAAAATACAATAACTTGTTTATACTGCTCTATATGCTAGACAGTGAAATGTAAGTATAATATTTATATGCCAATTGTTAATGTTACTTGGGGTTAACGTTACTTGCAAGACCAATCAGACTCTTGAAAGAGTACAGTAGTCTAGAAAGGTTGAGAGTCACTGCACGAAACTAGAAGTCAAGCAATGCCAAACCATCTGGAAAAATTAGTTTAATGGAAGTGTTTTCCATGTACACACCAAAACTGAAGATGAAGAGATTAGCATTTAGTTGTCAGCAGAAACATGAGATAGATAGTTATAGCTGTCAGCAACCTGGCTTTTACCTTCTCCTGGTTTACTAGGGCAAGGAGAATACAGCTGAAAACAGCAAAGGTACTCAAGAATGGCAGGCTCCCAAAACAATCAGAATTCAGTAGTTACGACTACAAACTCTGAACTGCATTCAACAACAATCATTGTTTACAAGAGGGGAAAAATACGGCCATTCTGCCTGCCAGTTAAAAAAGCAACTTGAGGAAGGAGTACAAAATCCAGAAGTCTCTTACGAGATTGGTCATTGCTCCCCTTGTAACATTCTACCTGCAGCAAAAATGGCACCAGTCACTAGTTAAGACTTTTATTATAAAACTAAGGAAAGGAAAAAATAAAAAAGGAAATCAGTTCTATGCAAATACTTTGAGGTACTACACTATAGGGTGTTCTTGAAACAGAATCATAAAAAGCATCACATCCATTAGAAACATAATAGCTCTTGGCATATCAGTTGCAATCTTCTACTGGCTTTGGTAGCATATTATTGAAAATACATCATTTGCCTTGAAATGAATACTGTCTGCACTAACAATTTTATTTTATTAGTCTAGACAGGCAGTAGTTTCTCTTCTACTTTTCCAAAACCAATGAAGAGGGAAGCGAAGGAAGCAGATTTTGTAACATCAGCAAACTTCCCAACTTGCAGTCCAATGAGGGTGAAAAGTTAAATTCTGTGATCTATAATATTCTCATAGCAAAGGGGAGTGTAGGGCAGTTAGAGGGAATTAATGTGTGTGAAAGAGCTCAATGAATGTCAAGCACAGCAAAGGTCATCCCGTAATACTAACATAGTTTGTAATGATGCTAATCCATACAACGTGTTCACTATTTGTAAACTCAGTTTGTCTTTTTCTATAATGCAACTTAATAATTAGTATTAAGCTACATTGAGATGATGTTAGCATCACACAATCAAAACTAAAATTAAAATTTCAGTTTCAACTTTAAAAAGCACCCTTTTTCACCACTCTGCTTATTTCAGCACATATGGCACAAGGGAAAACACACTGTTGTGCATATGTACTGCAGGAATCTGACACTGGGGTGAGTGACAGTATGATTTCCAGCTTCAAAGAACATGCTTTCAAAACAAAAGTAACTTGTAATTCAGATTAATAAAATAAAGCAGTTAAATTGCTCCCCAGACTATTTTTTAAAGTCACCGATTTTCTTCAATCAGACCAAAGCAGACACTGAAAAATAATTTATTCAAGTCTGCAAATTGCTTTGAAAAACAAACTGATATTGTTAAATAGTGTATCGGGTTTTTTTTCCATTTTCAGGTCCTTCCCAAAAGGACTGGCTGCAGGTAATTGAGGTGTGGCAAAAAAAAGACACCCGCTTGTTTAAGTAAGTTTAGAACTTTAAATATCATAATGCAATTTTACAAAGCAAAATTGGTATGGTGAACAACAGCAGAGTCCGAATAGATGCTAATCTTATTCCTCAACAGAATAAGTTGATCCATGTCTCTCCCAATCCTTCTGAATTGCGTACTGCTGACCTTTTATATTACATTTTAGAGATTTATACTTCCATACACCACCAAAGTATGAGTGCTTTATTTTCATAGATTATAAGGCCCAAAGGGACCATTGTGGTCATCCAGTTTGACCTCTTGTATAAAGCAGGCCATAGGATTTCCCTGAAATAATTCCTGTTTGAACTAGAGCACATCTTTAAGAAAAACATCCAATCTCAGTTTAAAAATTGTTAGTGATGGAGACTCCATCACAACCCTTGGTAAAATGTTCCAATGGTTAAATACCCTCACTCTTAAAAGTGTGCCTTATTTCCAGGCTGAATTTGTCTAGCGTCAACTTCCAGCCAGGGGATTTTGTTATATCTTTGTCTACTAGAGTGAAGACCCCATTATCACAATTTTTGTTCCTCATGTAGGTACTTGTAGACTGTGTTCAAATCATACCTCAACTTTCTCTTTGTTAAACTAAATATCGTATACATTCGATCATAAGCCGGTTCGTTTATAAGCCAACCCCCGCAAGATGGATAAGTAAAAATAGAAATTTTTTATGACCCATTCATAAGCCAACCTTAGAATTCAGGGGTTGGCAAACTTTGGCTCTCGGGCCATCAGGATAAGCCACTGGCGGGCCGAGATGGTTTGTTTACTTCAAGTGTCCACAGCACAGAGGTAAACCTAGGTAAACAAAGTGTCCTGGCGCACCAGTGGATTACCCTGACAGGCCGGGACAGCAACTGGTGGGGAAATTTTTTTGTGGGGGGGGAGAAGCTGGGAGTAAGGGGACTAACCCCTGTGATCGCCCCCCACATGACCCCACCCCTAGCCAGGGACACCCACACTCTCCCCATCCCATCCCTTCCCACCTTATCTGTGGCACAGCCACAGCCTGCTCCAGCGGGCTGGGCCAGGCGGTGCGGCGGCAGCCTGCCAGCCCCAGAGTTGCAGCTGCTTCGGAGGCTGGGGGGAGAGCAACATGGTCAGAAGCGGAGAGACTCTGGCCCCGCCTTTTCCCTTCTGGCTCTGCTGCCTCTCCTTGCCCCCTCCCTTGGTGGGGAGGGGCTGTGTCCAGTGATGAGCTGCCAAAATCTTAACGGGTTCCCTATAAAAAGTTCTGATTTAACAACGGGTTCCCTATAAAAAGTTCTGATTTAAGGGATGTGCGACAGCATGTATTTTTTGTACCAATAGGGTTACCATACGTCCATATTTTCCCAGGAGGTGATTAAGAACCGAAAAGCCTGACATGTCCAGGAAAATACAGATGTATTTTAACCCTACCTAAAGTTTTTTTTAAAAAAGATGGGGCTGAACTAGAAATGAGCTCCGTTTCACATGTGTGGGTGGTGATCAGGGACAGTCTCAATTTTTGGGTCTTTTTCTTATATAGGCTCCTATTACCCCTCACCCCCGTCCAGATTTTTCACACTTGCTGTCTGGTCACTCTAGGGTGTGCACATGTGTGGGTCACAGCTGCTCCCTGCCCCCCCCCTCATTAAAGCAGGTGTGCAGGGTTACTGCCCTGGGAACTGCAGGGCACCAGTGGATGTGGGGCTGGCTGCAGATAGGGGCGTGGGGCAGGGCTAGCTGGAGGCAGGGAGTGACACGGGCTGGCTGGGGGCAGGTGATGCAGACGGGCGGGCTGTGGGTGGTTGTGGGCAGGGGGTGGCTGCGGGCGGCTGTGGGCAGAGGCTGGCTGCAGGCAGGGGGTGGCTGTGGGCAGGGGGTGGGGCAGGGGGTGGCTGTGGGCAGGGGCTGGCTGCAGGCAGGGGGGTGGCTGGGGGCAGGGGCTGGCTGGGGCGGCTGCAGGCAGGGGGGTGGCTGTGGGCAGGGGGTGGCTGGGGCTGGCTGTGGGCAGGGGGGTGGCTGGGGGCAGGGGGTGGCAGGGGGCGGCTGTGGGCTGGGGGTGGCTGGGGGCAGGGGGGTGGCTGGGGGCAGGCAAGGCAGGGGAGGGGCGCAGATACTCACACGGGGGGAGCGGCTGGGAGCAGCAGGACGCAGCCGGAGCCCCAGGGCGCAGCGCCCCCCGGCGGCCGGGAGGAGGAATTACAGGCTTCCCAGGCAGAGCCCATCAAAGCTTCCCTCGCAGGGAAGCTAGTTAACAAGCGGTTCTAAAACCGCTTCTAAATTTAACAACGGGTTCGTGCGAACCCGTGCGAACCGGCTCCAGCTCACCCCTGGCTGTGTCCCACCTCTCCCTCTCTATACCCCCTTCTTTGATGCTTCCCTTTTTTACTAAAAAATTCAGCTTATGAATGAGTATATACGGTAGGTTGAACTCCTTAGTCTATCACTTTAAGGCATGTTTTCCAATTTTTAAACCATTCTTGCGGCTCTTCTCTCAAACCTCTCCAATTTACCAACATTCTTCTTGAATTGTGACACCAGAACTAAACACAACATTCCAGTAGCAACTGCATCAGTGCCAAATAAAGAGGTAATATAATCTCTCTACTCCCTGAGATTCCCCCGTTTATACATCCAAGAATCTCATTAGCCCTTTTGGCCAGTGTCACACTGGGAGCTCATGTTCAGCTGATTATCTACCATGATCCCCAAGTCTTTTTCAGAGTCACTCTTTCCCAGGATAGAGTCCCTCATCTGTAAACATGTCCTACATTCTTTGTTCCAAGATGAGTAACTTAACATTTAGCTGTATTAAAACACATGCTATTTGTTTGCACCCTGCTTACCAAGTGACCTGTCCTCTTCATTATTTACCACTCTCCCAATTGTGTCAACTACAAAATGTATCAGTGACGACTTTATGTTTTCTTCCAGGTCATTGATAAAAATGTTAAATAGCACAGGACCAAGAGCCTCTCGATGATGATTCCCCATTTACAGTTGCATTTGCAGATGGGTCAGTTAGCCAGTTTTTAATCCATTTAATATTTGTCATGTAATTTTTGTTTCATTTTAGCTTTTTTAATCAAAATGAAGCAACAGACTCAATCATTCAGTATATGGCCCTTTCCATAACTAGGAAAAACCTTTAATACTTTTTTTTAATAACACACCATGTTTTAATAGTTCTTGTGTAAAGGGCAGTGACAGGTTTCCTAGCTGGTGTAAAGAGGCCCATAGAGCCTCTCTCTGCACCACACCCAGGCCTCCTCACTCATTTTTTGCCTCCAAAGTTTGGAGGCATGGGACATATAAATCTACTCTCACCATTGCTTACCTTTCCTGCATTTTCTCCTTTTTCTCAGGGTGGGGGAGAGAAGGGTGGTTGGAAGGAGTCCATGACAGGAAGGATGATAAAAGAACAAAAGAAATGCAGCCTGAAAGGACAAATCCTGTCTACTTTAGTGGCTCAGTTGCATAGCTTCAGCTCTGTGGAAGTGTCTCTCATCTACAAAGATTACTCTGTGTCCCTCACTCTTCATGTACAACCATTGTGACTTGTCTGCGTCATGACAGCAATGAAGCAGAGCACTGCTCCATCCTTTAATCAATCCCTGTTTGAAGTGAGGAAATTGAATAAACCATGTTTTAAATCAGCTCCTTAATATTTTATTGTAAATACCTTTGTTTTGGAACTGGAAGCTAACAAAAATGCGTAGAGGCTATCCTAGTGGAAAGTGGATATGCTGTATTGTACAGACAGACACACATTCGAAAGGCAAACTGTAAAAGGTTTGTGTCACGGAGCAACTGGCCCTTCAAGGTGAATCTGGGCCTGGCTTGCCCCTGACACTCCTCTGATGACCAGCTGAGAGCAGCTGGGTGCTCAAGGTATCTGGTTAATAGCCAGTTAGCAATGGAGCACCTTAGCCCTATAAGAAGGCTGCCTGAGCAGTCCAGAAGAAGAAGAAGAAAATCCCTCTGAAGGGGAGAGACTTGTAACTGAAGGGTAACCTGGAGAGAGAAAGACTGTATCCCAGGCTGGAAGGGGGAGAATAGGTGTACCCAGAAGGCAAGGGGCTTGAAGTGGAGAAGAAGGGTTTGGAAAGAAGGCACCAGAGGCTTGTCCTAGGTGGAAGGAGTTCAGATGGAACTAGAGACTATTTCTAAGAGTAAGGCTTACTCATTTTATTTTCTGTTATCAATAAATGAGGTGCTCCTTAAAGGACAAAAGTCTGTTTTGGATTCGTTTATACCTGGCGGATAGAAAATGGAGGCTGGATCCACCTGTGGTTCCTTATTCATATCCTAGTGGGTAATAAGAATGTGGGGCTAGAGTATTCATTTGCTTTTAAAGTTGGGCCTTTTTGTTGTTTTTGTTGATTCTTTGAAAGAGAAAATGTAAAGAAAGATTTCTGCCTTTTTTTTTTTTAGGATTATCTCCTTGATTTTTTTGCCTGATTTTGGAACTTAAAGACAATATATATTAGCTTCCACATCTTAAGTGGAGGGGGTGAGGGTTCTGAGTCTTTATAAAGACTTCTCTCCAAAACACTAGTTAGTCACTGAAATTAAAAAAAATGTAGACAGTGATTAACAACCTTCCTCTCTGTTGCTCAGCTTCCACTCTTAATCCTTGTGATGTCATCATCTCTCTAGTTCTCTAGTCAACATAAAGTCCTCCAAGCTAGAAAGGACTTGCTATTCTAACGTTAAAAAAAACAAGCATCTTTTTATGCAGGCTTTATGCATTATAAAGAAACAAAAAAGCATAAACCCAACTTTTTTCTTTGCAGTTCACCTTTAAGAGCCATAGTCTTAAAATCAATAAAGCATGGCGGCTCTTTCAAATGATAGAAGACTGGTAATGCCAGAGACATGAGGAACAAGGTAGAGTGATTTTCTGATAGAAGTATGCAAACATTGTTGTACAAATGAAATAATTCCCCCCCAAAATACTTTGTCATACCGATGAGGAGACTGTAATGATGGTATTCCTTAGGGAGATACTGCAACATGTTTCACACACCTATCAGGTACCTCTATAAAGTCAAAAATATTTTAATTAAATATAAGAGTGTTATGCACAACTATTTCACTAAACCCAAATGGTAAGCCTTACAGGCTGATTTGACTGTTTTATACATGTGATAACTTAACTACAAAATTGCTCGCTAAATGATAATGAGTGTCTATAGCTGATTAAACGAACTTTTCAGTGCTCCCTACTACCAACTTTTAATAATCAGATAATCTTTACATTCATTGTTAGAGTTAATCAAGGGATTATAATGACTGAGCACACTAGGGAAGAAATGTAGCATATACACCTCTCCCTCGATATAATGCTGTCCTCAGGAGCCAAAAAATCTTACCGCATTATAGGTGAAACCGCGTTATATCGAACTTGATTTGATCCGCTGGAGTGCGCAGCCCCGCCCCACCCGGAGCGCTGCTTTACCACGTTATATCCGAATTCGTGTTATATCGGGTGGTGTTATATTGGGGTAGAGGTGTAGTGGTACAAAATTTGAAGGTTTAAGGTATTAAGCTGTCTACTTCTTAAACATGTAGAGATGAAGATAAATAGCCCCAGAGCTCGTACATCAGAAGAAATCTGTTTAAGTAAGCTAATGGTTTCCAAACAAGATATTAAAGTGTTAACTTAATAATGTTTCTTCAACGGAAGTCACAGTACCTATGGTTTCCAACATCAGTTAGCAGGTGGATCATCATCATGGACTCCCTAACAGATTGTCTTAAATTCTGTATGTTAAATAGTTCGCTATCTGAAAGGGAGAAAAACATTACACAGTCTTAAGAACATAAATTCAACACAATTTCACTATTGAAAATTTACTTGAAACACCAACATAACACAAAGAATACCAGACAATCAAACCATTCCTCCAGATGGTGATACACTCGATATCTTAGCCTGAGAAATTAAGCTTATTCTAGGCCTTGTCTAACCTAGGAAAAATTAATATCAGTAATTCAAAAATACCCAAGTCCCTGTCTACACTATAGCCTTAACCAACTGACTCTCACTGGATTTCAATAAATACTAGATCAGGCTCTAAAGGCAGCCCATCACACATGCCAAATCTGCCCATTTTTAAAATAGAATGTTAATAGTCTCCCTCCCTTCCTACAAAAGAAAACCCAGACAAAACAATTTCCAATGTATTTCAGAGGAGTTCTAGTAGATGTGTCCTTATTTTAAACCCCAACTACATTTATAGATTTCCAGTAGCAGCCAGTACATAGACATTTTTTTTCTTATTTAAATAAGTATTTTTGACTGTAGTTTCAGGCTAAAATACTACCTCAGTATGTATAGTCCTTAATTTCTCAGTAGTTAAAAATAATTCAAACCACTATTTTGAAAATAAAGATGCAAGCAAAATCATTTCAAAATGACAACAAAAAGTATTAAAAATCAGTTATATCTGAACTATTCAAGAGGTTTGAAAGAAAACTGATAACCAAAGACAATGTCAAAAACTCATTGGAAAAGAAGAATTTATCTTGTGCAGTTTGTTGGTTTTGGAACCTCACATATACTCTGTGATTAAGCTACTTTATACTTTCCCGCCGTACACATATAACTGCACAACTCCTGAGCCAGCAGTAACATGTGGCAAATTCTACTGAGACTCTCTCTCTCAAAACAAAATATTTCCAATTAGTCTTTGACATTAACACTTCAGCAATGTGAAGAGGGAAGGGAAGAAGAGGAGGAGAATTCATATAACTCTATTTACTATTATTCAGTTGGAGAAGGTTTTCTGCCATGGTGGATTAAACAGGTCATCTGCACAGCCTTAACATAATAGCACAGTCACAATATGAAGAGTTCCTAGTCTGAGACTTGTAGCCAGGTCTGACTCTGGGATGTGGGGTAACTGTGCTTGACCCAATTAATTTAATTCTAATGGTCTACAAAACTTCCTCCTATATACAACACTGTCTCCAAGGGTACAGTAGAATGCTCCCTCCAGTGTCATTTTGGGTCTGCTCCTGGTCCCATACAATTCTATGGTGCAGGATCGAGCCCTTTGCTAAGATGTTCAAAAGCGAGCCATGATTTTATGCATAACAATAGATAATCAAGTATAAAGAAGGATTATCAATTTATTAGTAACACAGCAAATATGCTAAGACACAAACTGTCATTTCCGCCATTAAAAAGCTAAATAACATGATGAGAAAAGAGACTTTGTAGTGTAAAATACTGGTTATAAACATTGTTTACTGAACTTTGAGTTCCAATTACGTGAGTCAGTTTTATTAAACTGATGGATGGATTATTAGACTATTCTAAAAAATCCATGCTAAAAAAAAATAATCCAGACTACAATTCAAGCAACAGTACTGCATGTTATGGCTTTGAAAGAACCAAAAGTGCTACTGACAAAATGTCACGCAAATCATAAAAGTTTCAATTTCTACTACTGTGATCTCTGAAATTCTTAGATATATATCCCATTCTTCTTTACGGTAAAGTCATAATAAATGGCTGAGATTGACAGATGGTGAGAACAAGTAACAGATGTCCATCATTAATGTACAATGCATATCCAGTTTATATTTTGATGAGTAATCCTTAGAAATAAAATACTAATTTTGTTTCACTTTAGAGCTGTCGAATACATAAAATTATACCAAATCTAAATTTTTCCATGAAGCCCTTCTGTAACACATACAAGCATGAAGCTTACATCATAGAATAATTAAAATAGTTCAGCACCTTGCCACTGGGAACAGAAGCTCCAACTGAAATAATGCAGTGTCAACTATTTAATTCTATCAGGGCTAAAAGCAAAAGCTTTACATTCATTTTCACTTATATTTGAGGAAAAAATATTTGAAATATATAAATAAATTTAACAAAACAATAAAACAGCTCTATGTTGCAATAAAATTAACATTGAACAAAAAGAGTTTAGTTATTATGAATGTTGCAGTTTACCACATTTCAGCAATAAATTGAAGCACAGCTTCTGACTAATCTGTTTTTTCATAAATGTCTATCTTAATTACTCATCTACATTCATTCTCCTCTCTGACCTCATTGAAGTGTTAGTACAGGGATCACTGCAGGTTTATACATTTTTATACTCTCTACATAAATCAGTCACTCATAGTTATATGAAAAATGGTAGAAAAATAGTAGTACCCGACCAGCATATAAATCCAGTTCAGAGAAGAGACTAATATTAAAGGGGAAAAACCCTCAGATGGACTGAGTATAAAGTTAATCATTGGGAACCAGTTCCATTGCGCAAACAAAGAGTTGCAAATTAGAGTATCTATAATCTTTGTGATAATGAGATAAGCCATGTTCTGGCCACACATAGTAATAACTTAGAAAGCCTTATACTCAACTGCTGGTTCTTTTCTAAGCAGGATTTGATGGACTCTCCAATCCAAGAGCATAATTCAGATAAGGAACAGAAGGAAGAGTGTAGAACGGGCATGAGACTTTTAATGTATTGTATCTCATGCCTTTTAACAAGGGGGTAATATTAGTTTTCATTCTACCGCAGACCAGTTTGTGTACAACCTTGGTTTTCAACATTGAAGCTGAGAAGAATATACTAATGCCAAAGGCGAGCTTAATTAAAACAAAAGTTGTGTTACTGTTAAGATTCTAACTTTTTAAAGGGACACTTAGGACCTGATTTTCAGAATCCATAGTTTTAGACCAGGGGTTCTGAAACTGGGGGTTGGGACCCCGAAGGGTTATTTAATGGGAGGTCGTGAGCTGTCATCCTCCACCCCCAAGCCCTGCTTCACCTCCAGCATTTATAATAGTGTTAAATATAAAAAAATGTTTTTAATTTATGGGGGGGGGGGGCTCACACTCAGAGGCTTGCTGCATGAAAGAGGTCACCAATACAAAAGTTTGAGAACCAGTGTTTTAGACGGACTCCTAGTACTTAATGTGTTGGTGCAATCTGTCTGTTCCACATCTAGACGACGTCAACTGTACCTGCAAAACTGCTTGTGAAAAACAGGAGGCAGAGTTAAGGTCACAGTCAAATACCAGACTCTTAAAGACTTAGAGCTGCTTTTAGAGTTACCCTTCCATTATATGGGGAAAAAAATACGTGAACATGATGTTTCTACTAGGTTATCCAATTTGAACTTTTGCCTCTGAATTGGCAGTTGCTTGGAAACCCTAGTTTCTCACACTTGTAAAGGTCTGAAGATCTCTTTCTTCCGTGAACATGCAGAGAATTTACAGCGTGACCTCCCATTAGCTTTAACAAGATGCAGTGAAAGATTCCTTGGGTGTTGTGAGGGGATGAGACAATAGTTGTGCTTCTCAGGGATATATTTAAAGTTCTGAGTTGAAGAACTAAGTATTATGTATAGCTCAACTTATATTTGGGAGATGATTTACACCAAGTGAGTGGAGGGGTGTTCTCCGCTAAAAAACAAAAACAAAAAAACACTTCATTGTTGGATTAAAAATGAGCCCACATATGCCCTACCCATACTTTCACAGCACTGGGAAAGAAAGGAGAGAAAACAGGTGTGTTTCCTATTAAAGTTGTAGCATCAATTTCAAGTTTACAGCATGTCTACAAATCATCTAATTGTGCACAGGCAGAGTAGCCGCCCAGGCAGTCTTTCAGCGTAAGACATTTTTTAGACAATACTGGACAAGTTTAGATATGCCACTTCTGAGCTGCCTCTCCACAGGTATTCCCGGAAACAGGTATCAACATTAGATACAATAATCCAGTTTTAGAAGATAATGTCAGCAGCCCATCTAAAGTTATTTCAAATTATTTCTTTTACAAAAAAATCTAGTTCAGTAGGAAGTTTCCCTCTACTTGCCCCAAGGCAAGAGAGTAATAGTCTTTCCTAGACTCATGTCTCTAACCTGGAAAGCCATTGATTGAGAGTTCTGAAAATTCCTGCTCAATTCAAAATTGTAACGCGCTCTTCTTCCTATGAAGGCATCAGTACATAGAACTTGAGAGAGATGTTATTCTGAGTTTTTGCAAGAAAATATAATAGTTTTATCACTAGTATGGTCTTGTGATTAAGAGACTGAACTGGAACTCTGAACATTGAACGTGGCCTTGGGAAAGTCTCTTCATATCCGTGCCTCAGTTTCCACATACATGAAATGGAGATATTACTCCTTCCTTTCTTCTATCCATTATCTGAGGTGTCTACTTAGATCATAAGCTCTTTGGGACAGGCAACTTCTTTTGATGTATGCTTGTTCAATGCCTAGTCCAACAATGCCTGGATCAGATGGGCCCTCTAGAAAGTACAGTATTGTAATACAAATAAATAACATTCATCCTGAGAATTATAGTGCATATTATTTAAATATATAGTGTCCTCACTAGCTTTTCCCTTTAAAAAGTCACCAAGTACAGTTCTATTTTCATATCTTGTCCCCTAATAAGTACAGAGACAAGGTAATATCTTTTATTGGACCAAAATCTGTTGGTGAAAGAGACAAGCTTTCACCCACCTTGTCTCTCTAATATCCTGAGACCAACATGGCTACAACACCACCACAAACAACTTTACTAAGTATGTCAAGAGTCATTCAAAACACACATTTCTATGTCATGTTGGACTGATACATTACATTTACTGAAATACACAAATGGAGAAGCAAACAAAAGTTTGAGAACCAAAACGTTCTCACCTCCGAGATATTAGGTGTGCAGTTTTTTTATGCTAACTAGGACAGAGCTCTATCATGAAAATTGGCTTACAAATTTACAAAACATATCACTGCCCTTGAGCAGAAACCTGCTCATTTGCCAAATCTGAAAGCATTCTAAGAGACACTGATGCACCAAGACTATGCCTGCATCCTCACCATCTACATAACAGGTGTAGGTTAGGCAGAAGATTAGACAACATAAATACAGACATACTGATTCTTTCTCTGCCTCCCCATCTGGAAGTGTTAGCTTCTCTCTATTTACTTTAGGAGGAGGTGAAGGTGAGACACTCTTCTGTAAGAAATTCCACTCTTCCTTACAGATGTGCAATGTTAATTAGTGGCTAACAGTGGTTAACACATTAACTTATTATGACATACATAGTTAGCTTTCCAACTTCACTCGTCCCATGGAAAATGACAACCTAGAGTAATTGTTTACTGATACTTTCTCCATTGTTGTACAATACATTGAGACTCTCCTTGTTTCATTGACTGATTGTCACCTCTCCTTTTGAGACAGTAAAATTCAAATAGCCAATTTTCAATAAACTAAAAGATAGGCAGAGTTGTGTACAAAAGAGAGAGAGTAATGCATTCAAAAAGATCTATGGAATATATTGACAAAACCCTTCGGTCAGATCCACACCTGAAATAGCACTTTCCCTTCAGTTCCAAGCAGAATAGCTAAGACATGGTAGTCAGGCCAGTATTTAGCTTTTCTTCAGTTTGATCCAGTTCACAGTGAAATCAATGGGAGATGTGCCACTGGTATCAGGATTGGATCTCTTGTGAGATGGATATGCTAAAATCTACTCAAAAGCAAATCTTGCTTTCTAAGGGCCTGATCTGAATTTCATTTAAGTCAATGAAGGTCTTCTGATTGACTTCAGCTGACTTTTGATCAAGCTCAAAGGTCTGTTCCTGCAATTGGAACCTCTGAGGGCAGAGCCCTGCACAAGTATGGAACCCAAATGAAGTTGGAAATGAGATGGTTGCATACTTGGTTACTATCTATGTTCACAAGAATGGAAAAGGGACAGCCATATTCTAAACTCTTCAGCATAGGGACTTTAAGATCGTAGAGTTCCTAGCAAAAAAGGACTCCAATCCTGACTAGAGCCTCTGGGCACTACTATAATAAACATATCTCAAAACTCTTTAACTTACTGTGTTGCCCAGAAGCCCCAGCAATTAAAAAAAGCCTTAAATGTCTCTTCACTCAAGGTACTTATGCTATGAAAATGGGTTCCATATAAGATCCTGCACAGATAGATAAAAATGGGACTAATTACTTACCTCCCTCACAGGAGTGGTGTGAGGTATGGGCTTGCTAACCAAGATTTGGAAGACACTTTAAAGATATATAGTACTGTATAAGTCCTAATTATTATTACTCATCAGTGTACTCATCTGTGGAGAAAAAACAAAAAAAAACAACCTGTGCTGATTTGTTACCTCAGAACTGCAACCGGTTTCAGATCTGTTTGTAGTGCTCTTTAAAATAGACTCTTATCAGCAAGGTACTTGGAACCCTTCACTGGTTATCTTTACCCCAACTTCAGGTGGTAGCTAAGCCCTGTTGTGAAGGAAAAAAGCAACATCTTCAAAATCTCTCTCTTCCTTTCCATCAGGACTGCCAAAATCATGTCTTCATACCCCCTCACCTTGTCTGTGTGACCCTTCTCCTTTTCCTGGCTTTCCTGTCACCTACCTCACTATCTCTTCCAGAGCATGGAAATTTGACAATGCTAAATAAATGCTGCCCTCAAGTTCTGACCATTCCACACTCTCTTTTTATAAGCCCACTTCACTCGTTCCACTTCACTGTTTAAGTCTTTGTCCCCACTTTCAAGGCTCCCTTCAGTTTTCTCCTCCTTTCCGCCCCAATATTAGTGGTCTCCCCCTGCTTAAAATCTGTGCTCTGCACCACTTTCACCTACTTAATACACACTGCTCCCTTCTTCCACAAGTACCACTGTTCTTCTTCCATGCTGCTCCAGACACCTGGAATGTCCTTCTTGATCCTGTATTCCTCACAATCTCCTGCACCCTTTAAATGTCTCCTCAAAACTTAGATTTTTTTCTGTAACTCTTTAAACAACATCACCCTATTTCCCTATGAGGATGTGTCACACAAAGTTTTCTCCCATTCATTTTTCTGTATTCTGATCTTTTTAGGCCTCAATCCTGAAAGCTGAGCTGTGCAATCATATAGAGCCCCTCTAAAGTCAACAGAGCTGCTCATAGGATCAGAGACTTAGGCATGTACATGCTTAAGTTTATATATTGAGAATAATCTTGCTGAAGTCAATGGAGTACTTCCAAGTATGTAAAGGTAAGCACATGCTTAAGCCTTTGCAGCATCTGGGCCTCAGACTGCAAACTAGCTGGGGAAGGTACCAGTCTCGTTTGTAAAAAAAACAGGAGTACTTGTGGCACCTTAAAGACTAACAAATTTATTTTAGCATGAGCTTTCGTGAGCTAAAGCTCACTTAGCATCCATTTGGGCATTATTAAAAAAAACCAAACATGAACACACTCATTTGTACCAGGAATGCTTGTTTAGCACATAACCAAAAAAATGAGACAACACTGTTTGAAAAATGTTTATTATACTTTTTTCACCAGTGTAAACAGAATTGTGTATCTTCAAAACAGCAAAATCAAAACCCCAAACCCTACTTTTAAGATCATTTGTCTCTTACTGTCACTCTTGCCTTATTTTAAGACATTCTGATTTGTAAACAACATTTGCAGAAAAACTGCACATGTGGCAGAGAAAAGAAGCAGGCAGGATAAAATACAAAAGCCTCACATGAAAGATAAATAGACGGGTAGACATGAAGTGACAACACACTGTGTTGCAACTGAACTACCAAACAAATCACTGTAAAAGCAGCATTAGTTTGTCTCCCATCAGTTGTTCTTATGGTTTTCAACCTGGGGTCTCCAGACCCCCGGGGGTCTGCTGACTATGTCTAAGATTTCCAAAGGGGTCCACACCTCCATTTCAAATTTTTAGGGGTCTGCAAATGAAAAAAGCTCGAACCACTCATATATAAGAAATTACTGTTTAACTGCTCTCCTATCTAAGATTTGGTGTTTATTTCTAGCCTGCTTATTTCTCAATTCCAGCTCCAGCTTCTTACAGAAGCCTCTTTACACATATCCATTGTTTTCCAACCCAAAGGTTTGTACAGAAAGGGAATAAAATGACAGACCTGATCCTGACGTGGTGCTGAGCATGAAATTGGGGGACCATAGCCCCACCTTGGACCTTGTACGATCAGATCTTATGATATTAACTGTAATCTTTAAATTACAAGTACTCATGTATTCAATGACAGCTTTTCCTCATAACGTTCCAACACCAGCAGAAAGTTTGGCATAACTGTATGGCATTGACCCAGTTATACTGTACAATCACAATACATGTCATTTCAGGGATTTGGGAACTCATCATTGTTACCATCCTGGCTAGTTCTATAATGAAGGACTTTCATATTTACTTTTCAGAATGTACACCCTAAGAAGGTGCCTAGACATAGATAATCTGCAGTCAGCTTTATATTCCCAGTCTTCGTGCCCTACATTTAATTTAGAGCCCGCCTACAAAAAACCGGTTCCCCAATACACAGGTGGGGTACAGAGAAGCGCCTGACGGCTCCCTATGAAGTCATTGCCTTTATTGTTTGAGAACGACACAGTCTACCATATGAGAGAGATTATCCTGTGGTTTGCTGAGGTGTTGATCGTACAGAGATAAAAAGCCAACGAAACCTACACTATTTCTCATCACAGGCCATTAGATTTACTCTTGATTTCTATCCATCACCCCTCAAAAATGTGGATAGAGTTTAAGCAAGAATCTTCTCTTAAATAAGATGGTTTTGATGTTTAGTGCCTTAAAATAAACACTTCAGTTGTTCAGCTCTTATTGCAAATACACGGCAATTCCTCTTCTCCAGCTATGTACATTTACTGTTTTGAGAACCCTGAAGTCTAGTTTAACCCAGAGGTCTTTGGACAGGAAGTAATGGAAAAACAGCAATAATAATAAAACCACTTGCCTCATGTGGTGTTAGGCTCCCTCCTCCCAGCATTCTTCTCATGCGACATAGAATTTCCACAATTATTTAAGAAATTAGAAACAGACAGGGGCCTGCTATGTAGTCTTGCACACAGACAACTGGAGTGACTAATATTCACTGAGTTTTCCTATCCACAATAAGTTCTTTCTTTGCTGGAGTTTTCATTCACAAACTTAAGAATGTGCAGCCAGATTGACTAACACCAAAAAGGAGCCTCATTCAAAACAAACAAGCCCACGCGCACACATACACACCCTGAAAATCCTGGTGAAACTAAAGAAAAATGTATAAAGTTCTTTACAGCAGAATAGCTTGTAAATATTCTCTATCGCCCTCCCACATAGCCAAACCCTGGATCTTCCTCAGGAGGCAACCTTGGAAGTCTCTCACTACTCCACAAACCACCCACTTGCACCCAGGCAGTTTGCTGGGTTTCTCCAGGGGGCTGCCTGCCAATTAGTCTGTTTCCCCCCCAACCCGAGAGCAGCAAGCCTGTCTATCTAAACCATCACTTCCCCCTAAAACCAGAACTGGAGACATAAAAAGTAAAGTCCTGCTACATGGCACAGGTCGACACATCATCAAGGCATCATGCACCAATAATTAAGAGTCGTTATAATAACTGGAGAGGGGGGCCAGGAGGAAAACCCATGAGCAAACACCCTCCCGAAGTCTGGGAAAGTTCAAGATCCAGATCCAAACTTCGCAGCTGGAGTTCCTCTCCAATAACAACGCGACTGGGTACAACGCGGGGCAACAAACCCCAAGCAGACTTACCAGCCGGTCTAGAGACCCGATCCCGGCGTGCAGGGGGGTGATGGAGATGAGGAGTCTGAGCCTTCACCCTCCCCGCGCAGTGGGGCTGGCTGTGGCTGGAGTCTGCAGAAGAGCCCGGGGCGGGAGGCAAAGGGGAGCAGCAGCAGCATCTCCTCCAGCCCAGGCACCGCCGCTCCTGCCCCGCACGGAGCCGGCAGAGAGCGCCGCACGCTCGCCTCCCCGCCCCGCCGCTCCCCGGCTCCGAGACGCTGCGGCCAAGCCCCGCCGCCGCGGGACGCCTCCGCCGGCCCCCGCTCCGCGCACCGCCCGGGCTGCCGCTCCTGCGAGGCGAGGCGAGGCGAGGCGAGGCGAGCCTAGCGGGGCTCCGGCGCTGCAACCATTGTCACGAGCGGCGGAGCGGCGGCCTCTCGGTCCCTCCCTCCTGCCTCCGCACACGCCCCGCTCGCGGCGGAGCAGCCGCTGAGACAGGCGGGCTGGGCTCGGCTCCCCTCCCTCCCTTCTCCTCCTCCCTCTCCCAGCCCGCCCCGTGCTGGGGCCCTGGCAGGTCTCGGCTGTCTGGTTACTAAGCCAACCTCCAGGCCTGGCTGCGCTGCTGAGGGAGCTGCGTGGCCTGCCCCACAGGCCGGGAGGGGAGAGGGGGCTCCCTGGCCACGGGGGGGGGAGAGGGGAAGCGGACACCCGGCTGAGGGGGGGCAGGGAGAGGATCCCTGTCTGGAGCCCCAGCCCTTAGGGGAGGAGGATTCCCAGGGACCCCGTCCCCCGACTGGGGGAAGTAGCTAAGACCTGCCACCGAACCCCATCCTTGGGGGGGCTCCATACTTCTGGGGGAGCCAAAGAGATGCCCCCCCCACCTATGCTTCCAGAGTAAACCCTGCCCAGGGATACTGTTCCTTTAGCAGAAGTGGAAGGAAAAGGAACCCCCTGAGCCGGGAACCCCATAACTCTAAGTTGGGGCAGAAGGGAGGGAGAGGACCCAAGAGTCAGGTGAGAGAGCCAGTAACTTGAGGACAGGAGTGTAGCTGAGCAGAAGGACCAATACCCCTACCATGGAGGTCTAAGTAGGGTGACCAGATGTCGTGATTTTATAGGGACAGTCCTGATATTTGGGACTATGTCTTATACAAGCACCTATTACCCCCCACCCCCTGGCCCGATTTTTCACACTTGTTGTCTGGTCAGCCTAGTCTAAGCCCCCAGCCAAGCGGCCACATTCCACTAGTGAGATGGGAGAAATCACACTATCATACCTCTCTGTTACCCAGTGTCCCATTTGCTGCTTTTTAATAGGAGAGGGGAGTCTGATACTTATTTTTCATGCCTCCTCTTGTCCCATCCTCTTTGAGGGAAGGCCTGTTTCCTCAAGGGTGGCTGGCTGCTATCTTCACATTGTCTTCAGGGATGCAGGACAGCAAGTTCTCCCCAGCTGCACTTTGTTTTCCTACAGTAGCAGAAACCAGAATCCATATGGCTCTATTTTACTGCAACATATAGGCAGCACGGGTAGTGACACACTTCATTATAAGACCCCTGTTTTCATTTGCATATAAGTTTGCGAAACTTTAACTGTTCAGGTTGGAAATTTCCATGCTGAGGACAAGATTAGAGAAAAATATGTTGTTTTCCCCATTTTAAAGTAACTATTTAAACTGATTCATTGAGAAGCTTTAGCATCGCCAAGTTTTGAAGCAGGAAGTTGAAATTTGGCAGGGCATTGTCCTCATGACAGGAACATTCCTTTTGCTGTCCCTTTGAAAATCTGTCCAAACTTGAAGTTAAAGCCCTGGAACAATCTCAGGCCACACATGCTCCATCCCAGGGGTCTGCAACCTACAGCACGTGTGCCAAAGGTGGCATGTGAGCCAATTTTGCCTGGCAGGCGGCTGCCAGCCGGGGTCCCGGCTGCCGGCTGAGTGAACAGAACCCTAGGCCAGCAGGAAGTTGAGCGGGGCCGGTAGTTGGGACCCCAGACCGGCAGCAGGCGCGGTCCCCGGCTCTCCCCTCACCGTGCTCGGGTTCTGCGGCTCCTGGGAGTGTGAGCCACTGGGACCCTGAGCCTGCTGCAGGAGGGGCGGCAGCTCACACTCTCGGGAGCCGCAGAGCCCAAGCACGGCGGGGGAGGAGCTCGGGGGCGCACAGGGACCACCACCCACATGCATCCGCCGCAGCCCAAGCAGGCGCACCCCCCGGCTCCCTCCTCACCGCGCTCGGGTTCCTGGAAGTGGGAGCTGCTGCCGCTGTCCCTCCTGCAGCTCCCCCACTCCCACTGCCTCAGCACTCAGCCCGGCAGCGTGTTTTGCCTCCACATGGAGACAGCGTCTGACCGGCATGGGCATGGTAAGGGGAGTCCCAGGGTGCAGTCAGGGAGCGGGGGAGGCGGGGGGTTGGATGGGTCGGGAGTTCTGGGGGTCCTGTCAGGGGGCGGGGAGTGGTTGGATGGGGCGTGGGAGTCCCAGGGGTCTGTCTGGGGGCGGGGGTGTGGATAAGGGTTGGGGCAGTCAGGGGACAGGTAGGGGGTAGGTCCTAGGGGGACAGTTAGGGTGGGGGGGTCTCAGGAGGGGCAGTCAGGGGACAAGGAGCAGGGGTGGTTGCGGACTCTGACGGGGGCAGTCGGGGTGGGAGGTGGGAGGGAGTGGATGGGGGCAGGGCTCTCCCCTCTTTTTTGATTGTTGAAATATGGTAACCCTAGGGGAGGGGAGAGCTGGGGGGCGCATGGGGGCTGGCGCCCGCATACATCCACTGCAGCCTGCAGGAGCCCCTGTGGGGGCGGGTGCCGGACCACGGCCTGGGCAGAAGGGGCGGGGGGTAATGGCTGCTCCCCCTAGCGGCACTGCCGCCTTTGCAGGGCTGCTGCCCCCTGCACCGCGCCGGCTCCTCCATGGCTGGGGCTTGCTGCTGCTGCAGGCAGGACACTCTGGCTCTCCGGTGCCTCCGGAAGGTGGCTCCTCTCTGCTGAGCTGCTGCAGCGGCCCAAGCCCGGCAAAGCCAGTGAGTGGACTCAGGGTGGGGTGGGGAGGGCTCACGAGGCGGGATGGCGGGCTGTGCACCCCACAGGGGAGTTCAGGGGGCAGCGAGGGGGAACCTAGTCTGGGGAGCAGCCCCTGGGCACTGCTGGCCCCTGGGGTCTATAAAGGCTCATTGGGATTTGCCCCTCAATGAACCGATGTGCAAGGGGGGTGGGGTGGCGCAAGGTGGAAGTTTTGCCTAGGGCGCAAAATATCCTTGCAGCAGCCCTGCCCCGGGGGGTGCGTGCACCCCAGGTTAAGAACCACTGCACTAAACTGATAAGATCTGCATTTTAATTTAATTTTAAATGAAGTTTCTTAAACATTTTAAAAAACTTGTTTACTTTACATACAACAATAGTTTATAGACTTATAGAAAGAGACCTTCTAAAAATGTTAAAATGTATTACTGGCAGGCAAAACCTTAAATTAGAGTGAATAAATGAAGACTCGGCACACCACGTCTGAAAGGTTGCCGACCCCTGCTCTATACTGACTTGTCAGAGTTTGGCAGCAACACTATCTGAAAATTCTGTCAGCATTGATCATGCTCTATTCTTTCCCAGACCCTGTGTGCCAACCAGAATGCACATGCACAGAACAAGTGAGCATGCTCCAGGCCACAGCTACACATGTGCAGCAGCAGGACTTCCATCCATTTGCTCATTTTGGCAGCTGGGGGCCACTGTGGCACCATGACAGCATGCAAGAAAAGAAGAAAGCAACCGGAAGTCTGGCCTGAATGCAGAGGGATGAGGTATGGGGGTTTTGGGGTGGAGATCTAGAGCAGGGAGTGTGCTGCTTGCAGACCAGGTGCCAGTGTTAGTATTGTTAAAACAGATATTAGATGAGTTACAAGAATGCATTTAGTGTTTAGACTTCATGAAATGCCTGTAGGATGCTGCATGTGTTACTTACTTATAATATCTGTATCCCATTTTACAAGGTTGTATTGACATGTGCTCTGTAACTATAAAAGTATTTGCTAAAACTGTAAAACCCCACAGTCAGGAGAGAAGCATTGTCGAGTATGAAATACTAGTTTACCAGAAGAAGTGTCATCTCCTCCCCAACCAAAGAAGGCCTATAGACACCAGACAAACCATTGTGGAACATCAGTGGACAAAAGACTGTATAGATTGCTTCCTCCACCCATGAAGAGGTTATGTGCACAAGTCCTTGTCCCATCACAACTTGAACACTGCAGGAAGGGCATAAAAATCCCTGTCTAGGAGGAATTGTTATCACTATGCAGCTTGGAATTGCAGACGGAAATATTTCTAAGCATAAGCAAGGGATCCCTGAGTTGCTTGGTCCTAACTTACATATAGAGCTTGCATATTACAGCAGTGTCTATTGTCTTTTGAAACCTAAGTCTATAACTCGTGTGTGTGTATGTATATGTTTACCTGCTTTAATGTTGTAAATAACTTAGAATAATAGAATATCAGGGTTGGAAGGGACCTCAGGAGGTCATCTAGTCCAACCCCCTGCTCAAAGCAGGACCAAGCCCCAATTAAATCATCCCAGCCAGGGCTTTGTCAAGCCGTGCCTTAAAAACCTCTAAGGAAGGAGATTCTACCACCTCCCTAAGTAACCCATTCCAGTGAAAAAGTTTTTCCTAATATCCAACCTAAACCTCCCCCACTGCAACTTGAGACCATTACTCCTTGTTCTGTCATCTGCTACCACTGAGAACAGTCTAGATCCATCTTCTTTGGAACCCCCTTTCAGGTAGTTGAAAGCAGCTATCGAATCCCCCCTCATTCTTCCCTTCTGCAGACTAAATAATCCCAGTTTCCCACAGCCTCTCCTCAGAAGTCATGTGCTACAGCCCCCTAATCATTTTTGTTGCCCTCCTCTGGACTCTTTTCAATTTTTCCACATCCTCCTTGTAGTGTGGGGCCCAAAACTGGACACAGTACTCCAGATGAGGCCTCACCAATGCAGAATAGAGGGGAATGATCACCTCCCTCGATCTGCTGACAATGCTCCTATTTATACAGCCCAAAATGCTGTTAGCCTTCTTGGCAACAAGAGCACACTGTTGACTCATACCCAGATTCTCATCCACTGTAATCCCTAGGTCCTTTTCTGCAGAATTGTTGCCTAGCCACTCGGTCCCTAGTCTGTAGCAGTGCATGGGATTCTTCCGTCCTAAGCGCAGGACTCTGCACTTGTCCTTGTTGAACCTTATATTTCTTTTGGCCCAATCCTCTAATTTGTCTAGGTCCCTCTGAAGCCTATCCCTACCCTCCACTCCTCCCAGTTTAGTGTCATCTGCAAACTTGCTGAGGGTGTAATCCACACCATCCTCCAGATCATTAATGAAGATATTGAACAAAACCGGCCCCAGGACCAACCCTTGGGGCACTCCGCTTAATACCGGCTGCCAACTAGACAGGGAGTCATTGATCACTACGCAGTGAGCCCAATGATCTAGCCAGCTTTCTGTCCACCTTAAAGTCCATTCATCCAGCCCATACTTCTTTAACTTATTGGCAACTTGTTTGCTTCTTTTTCTTAGTTAATCTTTAGCAGGGGTGGCTCTAGGAATTGCGCCGCCCCAAGCAGGGCGGCACGCCGCGGGGGGCGCTCTGGCGGTCGCCGGTCCCGCGGCTCTGGTGGACCTCCCGCAGACGTGCCTGCGGGGGGTTCGTTGGTCCCGCGGCTCTGGTGGACCTCCCGCAGGCGTGCCTGCGGATGCTCCACCGAAGCAGCGCTACCAGCGGACCCTCCGCAGGCACGCCTGCGGGAGATCCACCGGAGCCGCCTGCCGCCCTCCCGCGGCATGCTGCCCCAAGCACGCGCTTGGCGCGCTGGGATCTGGAGCTGGCCCTGATCTTTAGTTAGTTTATTACAGGATTGGCTACAAGTGTTGTATTTGGTTTGAGGTGTAAGGTACAATTGACATGGGATAAGTGACTACTCCTTTGGGACTGGGAGTAACCTGAATATTGTTGTGATTTTTGGTGTAAGGGATCATCTATTACAAAGGCAGGGTTGCCTGGGTGGCAGGATAGACCAGAGTGCCCAAGGGGCTGACTGTGACTCTATGTTAAGATTGTTATAGTACTTGAGGAGTTCACACTTGATACTTGGTTGGTGAAATCTAATTATAGAACACAGAACCAGTGTGGGGTTTGTGCCCTGGTTTGTAACAGTCTGCCCTCAGGTTAGCACCCATGTCCGTGAGCCACTCCAGTCAGTGTGACAGGGGCACAAAATGATGAACCTGGAGCAGGAGCAGAGAGGAGCAGAAGGTGGGCAGGGATGGGAGGGGGCAAGGGCAGGAACTGGGGTGGGGAGATTGGCATGAGGGACACCTGGAGATGGGGCAGAAGGGTCTGTGTCCACTAGACTCACTCCCCTCCAGAACCTGAAACTCCTAAATTTTGGTTTTTCTTTGCTGTCTAGCAAATAGCTGTGAAAGCCACTGGAAAAAAAATGTGTATTTCATTCCCTTGTCGTCTCACTGGTCCACATATAGAATGATAACTACTTAATTCTTGCACTTCCTAGCTTTTGAGTGTTTGACTTTGCAAACTTAACCATTCTTTTAAAGCAGTTTTTTCATGTAATATTGTATGGGCTCATGGTCATTGTTAACTGTTTAGAAATAAATGAGTATGATCTCTAGAGTGTCAAGGGAGTACAGCCTGGGAAGGGGGCATTAATCTCCCCACCTAAAGTGGGGAATTTAAGGAGGGCATTTGTTTGATTTTTGCTAAAAGTAGTCGAACAACAATTAAACCAGAGATTCAAAATATTATACAAAACAAGCTCTCTACAAAAACAAAAACCCTTAGGCCAAAACTTCCAAAACTGGCCAGCTGTAGTGTGGTGAGAAGAAAGGTTCCTTTCTCCTCCTCCTCCCCACAATGTCTGCCACATAGATTAATTTTCAGAAAGGGGGCTTATTTTTTCCCTCTGTCCTGAATAAGAGCTCCGCTGTGTGAGTTATTTCCCACTCCCACTCGTGTTGGGATACTAGGTCCTCCTCCAAGGTTCTGTGGTGGCTCTCTTTTTTCGAGAAAACATGATCTGACAGGAGCAAGGAAAGATGAGCAGATTAGAAAACTTCCATTTGTTTAAAAGGGACAATGTCAATGCAAATCTGATCCAAAATTTAGGTTTTGTAAAAATAAACTTTTACCCAGTGAAAGGCCAATATTTTTTTTAAGCATTCCCATGGGAACAGTTGTCTTATAAACAAATAAACATGCTTTTGCAATAATTGTAGTTTAAGAACAATAGTGAAACTGACTTTATTTTCATTGTTCATATTGAGGAAAATACAAAAAAGAAACAAGTCGCATAAATAGGATTTAAAAAAAAAGTTTCAGTTTCAGTATTTCATTAGTAACAGATAAAGAAATGTGTTTACAATACAAACTTTTTAAGTTGCTAGTGTCTCTTTCAATTTAAGGTCTCCTGAGCATGCACCCTAGTTAAAGAAAACTCAGCTGGACCTCTCAACATCTTACACACAAGCTGAAAACTAGGGGAATGCTTTCTTTACTGAATTCAATTCTGGGCATTATATTACCAGAAAGATACTATGAAATTGAAGGGAGTATAGAGAAGAACAACAAAAATGAGGGATTGATTCACAAGGAAAGATGAAGAGTTAAATACAGACTGGATAAGATTTTCAAAAGCAACTAGTGAATTTAGATGCCTCATTTTTTTGGTGTCCAGCTTGAAATACCTTAAGGAGACATGATTTTCGGTAAGTGCTCAGCCTTCTTAACATCCATCTGGGATCTAAAATCACTACTCACTTTTGAAAATCTTGGTTAGTTTGTATTGCTTGGCTAGATGATGAGCAGAGCATGGGTGAACATAAGCTGACAAACATTTGAAGGGGGTAAACACCAAGTAGAGAGAGAGGAACTATTTGAGGCCCTGATACTACAGTGAGATCCTTGATGCCAGTGGGGTGCCACACAAGATCAAGGATCTATCCATGTGAATCCAATAATAGGACCAGGGTCTACAACAGGGGTCGGCAACCTTTCAGAAGTGGTGTGCCGAGTCTTCATTTATTCACGCTAATTTAAGGTTTTGTATGCCAGTCATACATTTTAATGTTTTTAGAAGGTCTCTTTCTCTAAGTCTGTAAAATATAACTAAACTATTGTTGTATCTAAAGTAAATAAGGTTTTAAAAATGTTTAAGAAGCTTCATTTAAAATTAAATTAAAATGCAGAGCACCCGGGACAGAATCCGGGCAGTGTGAGTGCCACTGAAAATCAGCTCACGTGCAGCCTTTGGCACGCGTGCCATAGGTTGCCTACCTCTGGCCTACAATATATACAGGGATATCTTTAAGTCTTGAGATGAAATTAAGAAAAAGAAAATTTAGGATGAATATTAGGCAAAATTTCCTGACACTAAGATCTATTAGTCTGTGAAATAGTCTCCCAAGAGAAGCAGAAGAAGCTAATTTGGTTGGGATATTTAAAGCTAGGCTTGTCAAAATACTAGTTAATGTACAATAGGGAATAACTCTACACTGGCATGGAGGTAGACCACTCTAGGTAGACTAAGTCTTTTCCACATTCTAACTTCTGATTCTATCTTAATAAAGATTGTGTCTGGGAATTATACAGTGAAGAGTTAAATAACAGCAACGGTTAAAAGGTTTAGGCAAGGGATGAGATAAGTTGTTTTTATTTGAGATTTGAAATGAGATGAAGGGTCAGGGAGGCAGAGAAACACACAAAGGCTGCCCAGTCTACATAATGTTTTGAAGAAAAGGCTCTCACATCAACATTGGCCAGATTGTGTGGAGAGACAGAGAGGAGTCTAGACAAGTGGAGCAGGCAGTAGCAAGTGGATGTTTGCACAAATTAGAAGGTCACTACAATTCCATAAGTGATGGCTCTTAAGTAACCAAATTTTTAAAGGGGAGACTTTAGACTTACACCCTCCAAAAGCAGATAGCATTGTATTTAATGTCAGCACATCTGTTGTTTCACTGCAATATTGTGATTCAGTATCCTGTATGTAGGGCCAGATGTTGTTCCCATTGAAATCAGTGGGAGCTTCCCTTTTCAATTAATGGAGTAGGTTTGGGCCTATAAATAGCAGCCTTACATTACCTTGTGATCTTCAGTATATCTTCATACATGGTGATGAATACACCAAAAAAATCTTCTGATAAATTCTTTTGTTTATTCTGGTTTTATTTTTAGCATGATGTATGCAGTAAAGATTATGGATCTGACAAGTGAGAGGTTGGAGTGGGTAGGCTCAAGAATTTAGGTAAAAAATCAGAGGCAGCCCCATCATGGTGTGACTGGCCCTTTCAAGTGAGTCGGGCTCAGCCTTGCCTGTGAGGTGACTATTAACTCCCAGCTGATCCTGATCTGGTGACTCAATTACAATTAGTGATCCTAGCTGTGAAAGGGTCAGTGAGGGAAGAAAACTCAGTGAGGGAAGAAAGCCAGTAAAGAGGAGCAAAGAAGGAGCTATGCAGTCCCTGGGAAGAGCAGGGAACTTCAGTGTAACCCAAGAGGGGCAGAAGAAGATTTATTTGGATTTTCAGTTGTCCTCTGCTACCTTGGAAGAGGACTGAACTTAAAAAGCAACCTGGCCAGAGGGCTCCGTCATGGAACATGTAGCCAGAGACAGGCTATTGCCGGGCCAAATAAGTGGGTAATGGGGTGCTGGAGATGAAGACACCTGCAATGTCAGGCTCTGATACCAGGAGGTGCTATGGCAACAGGTGGAACTACCTACAGCAGTGGCTCTCAACCTTTCCTGATGACTGTACCCCTTTAAAGAGTCTGATTTCTCTTGTGTACCCCCAAGTTTCACCTCACTTAAAAACTTACAAAATCAGAGCTAAAAATACAAAAGTCTACAGCACATTGTTACAAAAAATTGATTTACTTTCTCATTTTTACCATATAATTATAAAATAAATCAATTGGAATATAAATATTGTACTTACATTTCAGTGTATAGTGTACAGAGCAGTATAAACAAATCATTGTCTATGAAAATTTTAGTTTGTTAGTGCTTTTTATGTAGACTGTTGTAAAACTAGGCAAATATCTAGATGAGTTGATATACCCCCTAGGAGACCTCTGAGTACCCCCAGGGATACACGTACCCCTGGTTGAGAACCACTGGCCTACAGGACCTGATCTGGCAAAGCATATAAGCACAGGAGTGGTCCTACTGAAGTCACTAGGACCACTCACGTGCTTAAAGTTAAGCATGTACTTAAGTACCTTGCTGGATCTGAATCTAGATTTCCAAGCATAAACTCAAAGTGGTTGGAAGCCACATTGTGACAGTGTTCTACGTAAGGACACTTTCAGTGTTTTTAGCCAATTTCTGCTTTCAGATGTACATTCTCAAATCAGACTGAAGCCAAGGGGGGTAGATTCTTGCCATATGTCTTTCCTAATGAGCCCTTTTTTTCAGAGCTGTGTTTACCCAGGTCAGTTTTGTCTTGACACACAAGCATTGTCTAAACTAGGTAACTTTTACAATTTTCACTGTTGCTAAAACCAGTTCAGCTGCATTGATTTTAGCAACACGGGGAGCTCCCAGTTTCAAAGAACTGTCAATGTTTCCCCCATTCTCTTTCCTCCCTAAACCTCACAACTACAGTAGTGATAAATCTGGCCCATTAGATTTGAGGTAGTGGTCAGATATCCAGGAGATGTCTGACATATATTTGTCAATATCGGACAGTGCAAAGGATAAAAAGATCAAAAGGGGAAGAGGTAGATATGAAGGTATCAGTGTAAAGGTGATAGCTGAACATTAAATGGATGAAATCTCCCAAAAAAGATAGGCCTAAAGACCGAGTTTTGGGAAACCCTGTCAGGCAGAAGTAGAACCCCCAAAGGAAATGTTAAAGGAGCTATCAGAATTGCAAAAGAAGAATCAAGAAAGTAAATCTAGTACTTTGAAAACCCAAAAAGGATAGGAAAATCCCATACAGAAGCAAGAATTTAATGAATACTAAGCAAAATCTCTTCTATCCTAAGATAAATTGGAATCACAAACCCCAGAGAGAGAGAGCCAAAATTCTAGTCTTGGTTTCACTAAAGTAAATCTAGGGTAACTTCACTGAATTAAGTGGAGTTACTCCAGATTTATACTGATGTTGCAGAGACCAAAATCTGGTTGATATATAGGGTGAAGAGTCATTCAAAAGAGCCAGATATATAGAATAAAGAGTCATTCAAAAGAGTCAGTACCTAGATAAGGCACAGACAAGACTGGCTACATCTTAAAACAGGCCCAATAACTGGGGACTGTGAGGACTAATAGGTCATGTGTAAACCAAATGCAAAGGCCCTTGTGCGATTTGATTCTTCTGAAATATATATATAATTGTTTTCCTTATTAGCTCCGCTACCTAGTAACACTTGCACATAAACCTAGACTTATGACAAGCTCAGAATTCTCTTGAAATGATTCCCAAACTTTATCTCCTGAAAGTCTCCTGAAACTTCGTTGCTTTGTCTTCTGAAAGTCTGTGTATAATCTTGAATGGCAGTAAATCTTTTAAAAATATACTTCATATTTTGGTGTAGTTGTTACATAAAGAAGAGTCATTCAAAAGAGCCAGTACCTAGATAAGGCACAGACAAGACTGGCATATTTAATCTACCTATACAATTTTATCTAATGAAACAAAACTAATGTAATCAAATTGAGTGGACTGAGGGACTGATCTCATAACTAGTTATATCTGCCTATGCTGTTAAATCTATGTTGTCTCACTTGAAGTGAATGCCTTTTAACTCTATGAGACTGTATGGGGGATATAAATCATAATAACTCTCTTTAGGATCAAACATTTATTTTTGAATTACTACTGTCTCACTATAGCTTTTGTAATGAACATCACTGATTAGTTTTACTGTCAGGCTTTTTAAATGGAGTGTCTTAAAGAAGCTGGAAAAAAAAAAGAACTCCTAATATAGAATTGTTGCTGTGGGGAAGGAAGGAGGTTGTGGTGGCAAGCTTTCAAGATTCTCACCCTCTCTGATATAAGGGGCCGGGAATTACTATCGTAGTTGTACCTCTTGGTTCTTTTCTTACCCATCACACAGAAATTATTTTGCTGCATATATAGTATAATCTTTAATGTTTATCTTGAGGGGTTTTAGGATGGATTTGTCTGTTAACATAAGCTTACATTGTCTCAAATTTTTCCACTGCCAAATTAAATTATTTTTGTGGGGTGTCCAATTTTATATGGAGGCCCGAGGGCATTTTTCAGGGAATCTTAGTCCTTTTCACCAAATTTTAAATAATGAAGGGGAGAAAATTAAGTTACTGGCTTGAACATAGATTTATTTCCTGATTGTCTAAGTTAATTAGTGAACTGTGGCATTACACTATCTGATTTATATCTTTTGCTTTAGCCTTTATGGCAGACGTTTAAATGTGTACTGCAGACAATGTTGTGCTATCTTTTGTTGTTGTTGTTGCTTTGGGCCAAATTTTCACCCTCAGATACATTGACTTCAGTGGGAATTGTACAGTTAGATCTGTGGACAGAATCTCACCATTTATTTGATTGATTATATCAATTGGATTTTAACTTTTATTATTGTTGGAAACCTCTTCCCTAGTTTGTGACTTTAGTCTCTCTCTCACTCTCTCTCTCTCTCACACACACACACTCACTCACTCTCCATCAATTTATAATGGTTATTAACCTTGATAAGAAATGACTAAGTATCTCCCATAGATAAAGAAGATAAAGTATCTCCCATAGATAAACCACTATGGAAACATGGTTTTGACATAGTTTCTTGTTTCTAAAAAGGACAAGTCAGATAGTTAGATCCACTCTAAACGAAAGGCTTGGTAGTCCATGGGCATCAGTTATAACTAACTTAATCCCTATTAACTCAAGTTCCATATTTGCTGGTACTCCTAATTTCAGTTTTATTCATATTATTTCATTTACTATTCTGGATTTAAAAGTCACACCCTTTTCTCCATGCAACTGTGAAGGCCTTTATTTGGAAAACTACCTTATTTAAATCTCAAGGGTCTCATTGGTTCACATCTTCCTATACGGTATAACCACTAGTTGCTGCTTTGAAATAGAATCCTAAATTGGCATGTTTGGATACTATAGGGTACTGCATGCATAAAGCATTTAGGGATACATTTTCAAAAGTGCTCAGCATCGTTACCGCTCTCTTTCCTTCAGCAGAGAAGAGGAAGCAGTGCTTTCCCCTTAATGGAACCCCTAGTTATGAAGCTGCTTCCATACTCTTCCTTCTCCCAGAGTTATTGCATAGTTCCTTTCCTGAGGAATTAACTTTGTTGAGCTCTTCATAGCATAGTCAGTGTCAGGACATCTAAGGAATGGAAAAGAGCAGAGGAATTGGTAAGGTTCTTGAGCTTTCATTACTGTTGGTGCAAGGAATAATCTATTTAAAATTACATTCATAGAAATGCTATAAATTGTGTTTAAATCACGTGTTCATGTATAAGTGGAAAAAGAGCTATCTAACTTATCCCTGTCTCTCATGCTGTGGCTCGGTTGCTTTCCTCTCATCTTACAAGATTCATCACTTGGTGAAGAGTGATCGAAGAAACTGCTTTCCCAGGAAAAGCCAGTTTTCCATGGATAAAATATTTTAAAAAGTGTGTGTGGGGGGAAACCATATAAACAACGTGCTTTGGCAGTAAATCATAACCATACTGCCAATGATGGCTGGGCAATGAAGTATATAAGGATGTCATTAGTGCAATGAACCCATTTGCTGGAGCATAATAATGTATGATGCTAAAAATTACTTTCATATAATTACAGGAAGATGAAATCCACTTGAGGTCAGAATAGGGAAACTGCTCTCATTCTGAGAGTAAAATATTGGCATACATTTTTCCTCCTAAATATTGTTTAACCATGATGTGGAGACTGCATAAATTTATATAGACGTATGGAGATATCTTGACTGACTTCAACAGTGTTACCGATACACTTTTACTTGTGTGGGGGCAGAGTGGCAGTTTATTTTTCTGTGGGCAACTTGTTAAGCAATAGGAAACAGAAGGTATTTTTCCCTCTGTTATTGCCCTTGGACCAACTGGAATGTTTCACTAATCACTAATCCTCACTGAAGATACTTGCTAGGGGAAGGCTCCTCTTCACCACTCCCCTCCCCGCACCAAATCTTCATGTAAATGGGTCAGGAGTTTCTCTTTCTCTAGCCTAGATAATCTCACCCCATGCCACATTCCATCTCAGTGAATGTCCCCCAAAAGCCAGCACTTCAGGATTAGGGGGCTCAAGGTACCAGAATGTTCAGTGCAGCTAGCAGAGCCAGCCAATAATAAACGTCTCCGATATCAATGATGATAAGATGTGAACTATTCTGTGTTGTGTACTTCTGCCCTCTTAAAGCTATAGTGCACATTCCTCTGTATAACATGACTGTCTTCAGACAGTGATGAAACAGGAAAACTGAAGAAGCCTAATCTAGGTACATCTGTGTAAAAGTGTGTGTGTATAACTATATCAAGTATCCCCATAAGCAATATGGGGAGTCTCTCTGTAATCAATATTTGGCTGGCAGTCTGGAAAATGTCAGTTCTATAACGGTTCAAATGAGTGACTTTCATATTAAAAAATTCCAAATTTTGTCTTGGAAGTCTCAAGAAAGCAACTTTCTGCCTTCAGCCATTAGAAAAAAAAAAGATGGAAGCATTAAAAAAAGAGAAGGAAAAAACCCACTTTGAAAGCCAGAGGCACTGGACAGTGTCCTGTATCAGTCTTCTTCTTCCTCGAAATATTATTTTCATGGAAATGCACTTTCAGTACATTACTATCAGATTTAACACTGGCTTAATCTGACAGTTAAATGAAGCTTAAAATAAGTTGTTTGTAAAGATATGTTGGCATGTTCCAGTGGATGTGATGCTGACTTAAACAATTAGCTAGCCACATTTGGGGAAGAGTCTTTTGTTCACTACAGGAAGCAATCCGGAGTCAATAACTTACCGTTCAGCTGGTAGATAGTCATTGCGCAAAGAATAATCAAATTGAGACCCCCTCCCAAAAAGCAAAGTCAAACACATTCTATACATGCACACAACAAAATATAAAGTAAGACACTTTCGACTAACATCCTGTTTAACTCATCATTGCTGGGCAACACTAGTAATATTGTTAGAATTTATGCCATTGGAGGAAATTGTTATGGAACAACACTTTTGATAGCTAAATCCACAGGAGCATGAGGAGTAAAATGTGTATTTTGGGTGCAGTGGTTACTGAAAATGATTGGAAACTTGAAGAGTTTCTCATGTTACACTTCAAGGGAGGAATGAAATTTCTAATAGTAATAGGGTAGTAAGCCCTTTAGTTTGTGATGTCACTGTGTTGTGCGGTTTTTTGGGGTTTTTTTAGAAGCTGCCTGATGACAGTAAGAGCAGCAGTATGTTTGTAACTAGGTCTGGCATGTTTGTGTACATTAAATAATACTGTGATTTTTTGTCATCATTTTTTAAAAGCAAAAGACATAATACCCTTTAACAGCGATCAGTTTTAATATAGATTGGGGAAAGTGTAACAGTAATACCTATTTAAATCTAATTTCTCAAAATTTGCTGAACTATGTTAGACGTATACAGAAAACAAAATATTCTCTATCGGTTAGAACAGGGAGCTGAGAATTGAGTCTAGATCTGCTCAAACAATCTGAAGTATTTAGTTAATGAAATTAGCCCCATGGATTATTGTTGAAAGGGTGAGTGTACTGCTATTTATTTCTATACATATGATGAATGTGCATGTGTTGATATGATTTAATGTGTATAATATGTCTGTGTTTAAGATGGTCCACCAAAAGCGGTCAAATTTACGTCCCTGTGCATGCCCCTTCCTAGAAGTCAGTGATACCACTTCTGGTAGCACAAACACATGACAAATGTGACAATGTGTAGCCACATCTCTTAGTGCACTTCTGAAAGTTGCTCACATACTGCTGTGGTGAGTGCAGTATAAGAACTTATTCTGAATGGCTTATGAGTGTAGCCTCTTAGGTAACATATAAACAAATGTTACATTTCTCCTCCTCCTTAAAAATTCTGTACAATTGTACTTGTATTCAGTCAGGTAGGCATGAAAGGTGAAGCAATAAAAAAATAGCCCCAATACTTTAAAAAAAATTTCTTCTACTGTGGAAAACTTGTATGGCATGGTTATTGTAATTTAAATGTGGTATATAAAAATGGTATGATGTGAAGATTTTATTAGCAATCATTTGGGATGTCAGCTTTACCCACATTTGGTCCGTCTCAACTCATGACAAAACCTTTATACACACCATCATGTATGCTAGGTTCTGAGCTGGTGTTAACTGGCATTGCTCTACTGGCTGTATTGGAAGTTGTACCAATGTGTAGCAGCTAATGTATAAAGTATATAATGTTATCTGTTTTATAACTTAATTGCTTGAAGCTTGGTGCCATCTTTTGCTCATCAGAGCATATCACCTACCTTATACAGCTCACATTTCAGGTCTCGTAAAGTTCCTTTTCTGCTAATATAAGCAATTTGTCTTGATTACTTCACAATTCTCTTCTATAACTTTCCTATATCTCTGTTCAGTTTCAAGAAGTCTAGAATTCTGTGGCTAAATGGTTCTCTTTGCTCCAGGAAGTGGGATGAGATCACCCCATTCTTGGTCACCTTCTTATCTATTTCTAAATCCCACTTAAAATTGCTTTTCTGGACTTCCAAACTCTCTGTGGATTGATCCCATCTTCTCACTCTATCCTGTACATCTTCGCCCATCCACTCTCCTCTTTCAGCCTCTACTTCCTTTCCATCTAGCTGTAGGTTACTTTCATTCATGTTCTCTCCTCCAGTTAGAACTCTTTAATCTCAGTAAATAGAATTTTAAAACCTCCCTGTCCCTGTTTGCTTTAGATGCCATCCTAATCTATTCTAAAGCCAGTGTCATTCTGCTCACTGCAACAATTTTTTGTTTTTTTACTACTGCTGCTCATTTCTTGCAAATCCGAAATTAGTATTTAAAATGCTTAGACCGGGAATGAGAAGTAAAAACTGTAACAAAACTTCCTCTGCTTTAGAAAATGAAAATGTTTTTCTCTCTTTCTCCATAAAGACATGGTGGACCAAATCACTGACTGGTTATAAACTGAAATAACTCCATTGCAGTCAATGGAGCTACATTGATTTACACCAGTAGTGGATCTGGCCCTGTCTGCATGTTAAAATTTAGAGTAAAATCTTTCATTGCTTAACATTTTCTCTTTATATGCATATTTTAAGGTTAATTTGCATAATCATTAATCAGGAAAATAAGCTACTTTATTCCAAATCTATTGGTATTTTTTAAATAGAATACTGGCAAAGCAACCAGTTTAAAAGCAAACAATTCAGCATTCTCCCCACATATAACAGCCAGAACACTAGAAAGTATTGATTATTTTATATTTTAAGGGTATATTCTCAGTACTTACATAGTAACTGTCCCGGAGATACTTAAGCCAAGTGAGTTAACTGGACAAGGAAAGCACATATAAAATGTCAGTTGGTTTTGTTAATGTAATCTTATCTGTGCTGTAGACCTGAAATCTATTCATTACACCTTAGGGATTGTACCCTAATACACATCTCTTCTGATCTAAAAAAACAAAGGGAAAACCCTTTTCACCCATGGCTCCTTTCCTTTGAATGTTAAAGCAAATAATGAACAATGTCATGTGATCTAAAAATACCCATGTGCATAGTATATTAATGGCTTTCCTGGGTTTTTACGAGCTGTAGGGTTAGTTTAGTGAGCTAGAGACTTCTGTGGTTTCATACTCTACATTAAAAGCATTTTTAGTGGTGCAATGAATAAAATTCTGCAACTAGAATGTCTATAAGTTCTCCCATACTCTTTTGGCAGAGCTGTCATGTGAATTGAATGGGGACTTCTTCCACCAACATTGCTTGCTCCTTTGAAGTATCATAGCAGACAGCATGCTGGAGTATTATGTTTCTCCCCCCAGAATACATTCTACTATGATGCTGTTTCAAGGAAGCAGATGGATGGGGCTGCATCTCTGTGGAATACATCTACCAATCAAAAGTGCTGTTACGAGAAAGCATTGGACAGTTTACAGAGCCAACACACAAATGCTCAACTCAATGAAACCTTTTAATGTATTCTTTTAGTTTTGTAGCCACCCTCCTTCTATTCTGCTCCTCTGAATTGCTGTGTGTTACGGCATAATAGAGAGAATTCCTGAGTGTGAATCTGATCTTACTGCAAAACATTTACCCTCCTTTTTCCTTGCATAATCCTGCTTTCTGAATAATTAAATCTAACGTGTCCCTCCTGAAGTTTCTTGTCCAAGGCTATTGGACTGATAGTTGGGTAAAACAGTTAAGGAGCCCCAGTCTGTAATATCTACATTTTGCTTGTTTTTTTCACTTTGTAGGCATGTAAGTTCTCTTTATAATTTACTGATCTAATAGTTGTAATAGCCAGTTCTGTCTATCAAATTCTCAGATACAGTGATGAGTAAATTTTATTCAGAATGAGTCCAGGATGATACCAAAATGCATCATCACCTTGTTTCTCAAGTTGCCTGGCACAAGGATTCTTTGACTGACTTTTCCCTCATCTAGGGTTGTATGGCCATCAAAGATATTTCTTTTCTGCCAGAGGCATTTTGCGTAGAGGTGGATCCAAACTACAAAGTTTTTTAGATCAGGGTGGAATTTTCCCAAGGCTTGGGGGTGTTCATTTCCATTATACCATAACTTCACTATTTTCATATTCCTAGTGCTAGTCACTCCACTGTGTTGTAGATAACACAGCAATTTAATAAATCTTTCTGAGGAAATTTCTCTCATATAAGTCTATAAAATAGTCCTGATCTTTAACTGAACTTCTCCTCTTCCTGAAAGACACAAGAATATGCCCAACGATCTCCTTTATTCTTTTATGAACCAATAGTCACATCAAAGTTAGTCTTAAGCCTTTGCAACTACATTTCAACCTCTATGGCCCTCATCAGTGTGTAATCCCTCATAACCCAAGCCTTACCCCAGATGTACAGTACCTTCTCTCTTAACGTGTGTAAATTTGATTTTAAACATTAACTTTAATAAATATTTTAAATCTGAGTACCCGACAATTATTATTCCATGTATATTTTGAACATCTTTGTTGGATTCCCCTCTTGGGGAAAGTGAGGCACAGATTCTCACTTGCCCAAGGTCACACGCTAAGTATGACAGAGCTAGAAATTAAACTAAGGTTTCCTTAGGGTACGTCTATACTTACCGTCCGGGTCGGCGGCTAGCGTTCGACTTCTCGGAGTTCGATATATCGCGTCTAATCTAGACGCGATACATCAAACTCCGAACGCGCTCCCGTCGACTCCGGAACTCCACCACCACGAACGGCGGTGGCGGAGTCGATGGGGGAGCCGCGGACTTCGATCCCGCGGCGTCTGGACGGGTGAGTACTTCGAACTAAGGTAGTTCGAGTTCAGCTGCGTACCTTAGTTCGACCCCCCCTTAGTGTAGACCAGGCCTTTGTCTAATCACAAGACTATCCTTTCAAATTGACTTTGCCTTTTTAATTTTTTTTAGACTATATTAGTAAGATACTGGGGGGTTACATCTTTGTATTTACACTGCTGTACACTGGTATGTGGTTGGGGGGCAGGAGAGATGTTGTAATTTGCATTGGAAAACCCTGTAAAGGACCTTTAAGGGCCAGAGACCAGGGGCCAGCTAGTCCTCTTCTTCACTAATCAAATGCAGCTGAGGATGGAACAGACGTGCCATGCCTAGTCCTGATTAGGGGGTTGGGTGGTAACTGGGGTCAGGAGAGTGTTAAGGAGGCTTGGCAGCGGGGAAGGAAGAGAGATTGGCCAGAAACAGGGAGTTCTTGGCAGTGGGAGGTGGAGAAAAGGTCAGAGGAGTATAAGGGGCTGGGAACTGGGAGAAAACTAGGTTTGAAGGAAACAGAGGGGATGTTTCATGCTAATCTCTGAGTGCTGGTGTGAAGAGAATGCCTCTGTGGCCACTGTTCTGTCTATATAAGGGTCCGGGAACAGGGAAATAACCTTGGAGGAAAGTGAGGGTTTTATTAAGCCCAGGGTGGGTGGGCACTGAGTGCATAGTTGCTTTGTTTGAACTTTGGGGTTAATGGGGATAAACCCAGGAACCCTCCATTTTGAAGGAAGATTGGGAACTGAAGATGAGTCAAAAGTGACAAAAGGTGGCAGAGTCAGAGATGTTTTGAGTTAGGATACGGGATTTATATAGCGTATGCCTTTGAGACGTGTATAATAATTAGCCTGTGACAAGGGTATTCTCAGCCCCAGAGAATGCTGGAAGAGAGCGGGGAGGGACCCTAAGGGAAGGGCAGGGACTTTAGTGACCCGTTTAGCCGCCAAGACCATAGAGAGTACGGCCCTGGCGCTTCAGGGCATAAACCACATCCATAGCCGTTACAGTCTTTCGCTTGGCATGTTCAGTATAAGTGACAGCATCGCGGATCACGTTCTCCAAGAACACCTTCAGCACTCCCCGGGTCTCTTCGTAGATCAAGCCCGAAATACGCTTCACCCCCCCCGCGTCGAGCCAAGCCACGAATCGCTGGCTTGGACTGTGAGGCACCTGCCTGCCATAAAGAGGCACTTGTCGACAGCCTGGCTTGTTACAGACCCAGACAAGAAAACCTAGATTCTAACGTTCCCCAGATCTAAATACGGCTCCAACTCATCTCTACTATAAAGTATTATCATCAATCATTAAAAGTAAACAAGCTGCCAGAAGCATTAGAATTTCCTTCCCCCTCTTCAGTTTAAGGCAACTATAAGCAGTTATAATTTTCAACCCTTCAGATTGTCCCATTCCTATTTGATAAAGCCTCTTGGAACAGATATGGCAGTAACATTATCCAAAAGATGGCCTGGTTAGAGCAACAGGATCCCACTGTGTTTAGGACTCTCTTCATATTTGTGTAGTTTGAACTTCAGTCATGGATTTTGTTAAGGAAGCTACATACTGACACCATGGTACTACTTTAGACCTGTACTCTTGGAGTAGATACAATACCACTTCCAGAACATTAGAAGTGGTGTGGAACTTTAAGACCCCAGTCCTACAAGGACTTAAGCATGTGTGTAACTTTACATACACAAGTAGTGATATTGACTTTGGTGTGACTACTCACATATGTAAACTCAAGCACATGTTTGAGTCTTTGCAGGATCAGGGCACGCCATTAATTTGGAGAGAAAAGTGGGCAATTCTGAACCAGTGGATTTCCCCTACGTGCTCTGTTTTTCCAAACTGAGTTTCAACTACTTCATATAGCTTAACTTGTGTTTTCTAGGTGGTGGTGGTGTGGAATAATACCAATATGCCCTGAACTGGAGTGATGACTTCTGGATGTTCAGAGGGAAGTTTGATCTTCCATGCCATCTCAATCCCTGGTCTTCATGCTGAGGATGCCAATTAGGATTAGCTTTTCTGTGTGACGTGAACATCTGCATATTAGAAACTGAACTGAAACTATCAAGTCACTTCAGGTGGGTAACCAAAATACCATCAGACAGGAATGACTTCCAGTAAATTACCTGGTCAGAGTCTTTTTCCAGTAACTTAGAAAGAAATGTCAGGTTCCACTCTTTGTGTTCTAAATTCAAATTGGATAGAAGAAACCAAATGCAATGTACAAAAGGAAAAAATACAAAGCTATAGTAAATGTTAAAATATTTTTGCAGTGTTGTTTGACTTCCTCACACTTATTTTGTAAAACTGACACTTCTTACAACATGCTGAGAGATTTTTATTCATGTTACATGTTAAAATGTTGTTATGATCTGTCAGACATAACTTGGCTTCCCTCTAGTGGTATTTAAATATACTACAGTTATTTGAGAAATCCCAAGTAAGAAAAGAACTACTAATCTATTCTCAAAGAAAAATCTTGATATACCCTGTAAAATAAAACAAATATTGATTAGAATTGTTTTTTTTTTACTGGGAAACAGCTTTGCAGTTAAATTTTAGAAAATATAACTTCCCCACTAGAACTGGGCATATAATGGTGTATTGCCCAAACATGATTAAGGTATATGGATGGCTATTTATATTGTGGTTATGCTCAGAGGCCTCAATTGGGGTCTTGCTCTGCAGCCACCCACTCCCCCCTCAAAAAAAATTAGTTTAATTATGGTGAGACAGGAGATGACAAGGGAGCAGTGAGATGCCTATGTGCATATAGGCAGCAGTAACAAATTGCCCACTGCCTAATTTATTCTGCGGATGAGTGTGCATGGATCTGATAGAGTCATCATTATCATTGTTATTTAGACCTTGAAGCCAATTCGGGATTTAAGTTTTATTCCAAAGCTGCCAGCACAACACTAATGGCTCCCAAACAAATGAGCTTTAAACTTGAAGACATAGTTTCATGTTTAAAATGTATTTAAGTCATTACCTGAGTGAAAGGAGGTGAAGAAATTTTGGTTTGCTCAGTCATAGTAAACAAGCTTTTTTCCAATTTCTTCTTGGCTCATATGGTTTGTGCAGTTCACACTGCCTAATTTGCTAAAGGAAAACACACACATAGATAAGATTAATTGGAGGCATCTTTAAAGTACCTTGATTTTCAAAAGTGACTAGTGTCTTTACATTCCCTTTTATTTATTTTATTTGATTGGTTGGATGTTCAGCTTTAGCTCAGCTAAAGAAGATAGCTATTTTTCAGCAGGCTCAGCACTTTCTGTAAATCTAGACCAGTTAATGTGTCTTAAGTTGACTCCAGAGGTGAAAGTGGGCCGGTATGGCGTACCGGTAGGAAGTGGCTGCCGGTATCAGCCCGTACAAAGCTGACGTTAAACTGCTGGCAGCGGCCGGAGCCCGGGCCCTTTAAATCACCGCTGGAGCCCCGGCAGCATGGAAGGGCTGGCTAGAGGAGGCTGACTCCCCAGCTCCACTCCTTCTGCCTGAGGCCCCGCCCCTTCTGGGGGCCGAGAGCCAGGCCCCCCATACCATTAAGTCTTTTGTTACTTTCACCCTTTGTTGATTCCCTAAGAAATGAGAAACACAAAATCACTAGTCACTCTTGAAAAATTAGGCCAAGATATTTAATTTCAAATTTCATTTCATATAGTTCCTCTTGGATTAATTATTAGGTTAATAAATGTTAGTTGTTTGTAACTTCATGAGCTCCATTATTGCATACTTGTATTGTTTATAATGTCATTTGCCATCTAAAAATGACTTGATCATTACAGCTGGGTGAAATTTTGAGACTGAAACTTTTTTGGTGAAAAATGCAGAAACAAGTTGACCAAATCATTTAGCAAATTCATGTTGACTTTGGCAAATTGTTTCAGTTGGAAGGAGAAATAGGGGACACACTCCCAAAAAATGGGAACCTTTTGTTTTGACATTTTTTTAAACAAAACTTTTCAATCTTTCAATTCAAAACAACTTTTTGTTTGAAATTTCTATTCAATTTATTTTTAAAAATTAACTATTAAAATGCTGAAAAATCAAAACAAAGGTTTTTTGTTTGGGTTGAAGAAAATGTTTAGTTGAACTGAAAATCTCAAACTTCCTATTTTGGATGGACCCTAAACAATTCTTTAAATTGTAAGCGAACCAAAAAAGTCCGTTATTGGCATATTGATGATATACAGAATATTTCTTTCTTTGAAAAGCACATACAAGCTAAAACTGGGTCTTTTTTTTTTTTTTTTTTTACTGTTCGATTTGTTTCCACTGGAGATAGAGCAGGGAGTGAGCTGAGCAGTTAAGTCTATTGGACCATTGCACCATAGGACAATATCCTAGAAGGGATGGATGTTGGTATAGCCATAATGCTTAACTAATACACTAGTGGGGAGCAGGAACTGAGGTAATAGTTGCACCTGAAAACGGAATAATAAGCTCCTTTTACAGGGGTGCCAGCTAGTCTGCTGGCAAGCAGGACAATCTTTTTTTTCCCTTTGAATACACATTCTGTTAATTACTCAAAATTTATAAAAAATAAGAACTTCCTCTTCATGCCTGTCACGAGCACTCTGGGATAAAAGGTACCTGGGGCTGAGTGAGGGGAGAATTTATATTCTGTATGCCAAGTGTCCCCATTCAACTTTTATTATCCTTTGCTGTCAACAGGAATTAATCTGAAGCTTTAAAGATATCTGCCTGTTTCATTCTTTCCCTTCACATTTGTCTGAACAAGTTTCTTATGTAGATTCACCCTGAATCCACATTCCTGACTCTTTATGTACAGTGACTGTCTTCTGATCATTGTTTCCAAGCCTATGTGCAAACTTATCTACAAATCTAAGGTATGTAGTTCAGGGAATTCTTTGCTTATCTTGATGCCTTTTCATTCAAGGTGTCTAAAAATCGTTTGTAAGAAATGAACCATTTTAGAGAGACCTTTTTAGTTTAACTCAGTGCTTCAAGTGGATCTTCTTTTTTCTATGTTGCTGCTCTCTTCATAGATTGTCATCTATCCCTCTTCAATATCAGCCTGCACAGTAGAAGCCAGTAGAATATAAAATTTCTGCAGGGCAGGGTCTTTGAGGGGAACTCTCTTCCTTTTATTCTAGGCACAGCATTTTCCATTTGAAAACTAATCCTAATTGAGTTCAGTGCTATTGATTTTCAGCCTTCTGCAGTTAAATTAATTTTTTATAGAAATCCTACTTTTACTCCTGTTTCCTAACCAGATCACAGTAGGTATTTATTTTTGTTAACACTACACATATAAGTTGCAGGTAAGTACTAATAATTGGATTTTCAATTCTAACCTTAGTGGTGAAGTCCCACCCTGATGCATGCACGTGGCTCCCATTGATATCAATGGAAGCCATGTGTGCATCAGAGCAAAGAAATTGACCCTCATTAACCCCTTTCACACTTGGATATCTATGTGGGGGGAGAACCATTGTGCCCCCAAACTCCTGGTGTTTAAAAAAAAAAAGGCTGCTTTTCCTTATGGTTCCGGAACAGACCAATCCCTCAGTGGAAAAATTAAGGCTTGCATCAGCCAGGGATCAAACAGAAACATAAGACTTGAATTCCAATCAGCTACATCCCACTCTTTTGCTTGCTGGGCATAGAGCCTAGTGCCCTTGGAACACAGCCCCCTTACTGGAATTACCTTGATATGTCCAGCTATGGAACCTGTGGATGCATGCCTGAGGAGGGTCTTCGACCTCAGGCTGGCTAGGCCCCATGGGTCAGTAACGTCTAGAAGGATATAAAAATGCAAAGTGTTTAATTAATGTGGCTTTAAATATTTTCTGTATCAAAGGTTTAAATTTTGACCTACATTGTAATACCTTTCCCTGAAAGTAGAATTGTATTTTTTACAATGCTGTTTAGCACTTTTCAGCAGAGGATCCTAAAGTGCTATAAAACACTGGTATTATTGGAAACACTAAAACCTAGGCCTGTGACTTATATTGAAGCCAGTGGGTCTGTTAGCATGAATACAACTAAACATTTGTGCGTTTGCAGGTTTAGGACCTTAAAACTAATAACATCCCTATTAGGTAGTTCATATTGTCACAATTTGGCAGAAGTGGAGAATGAGGCACAGAGGTTAAGTGACTTGCCCAAGGTGACCCATAAATCAGTGGCAGAACCAACAGTAAAACCCAGGCACCCTGACTCATAATAGGGCATTATAACCCCTAGGCTATGCTCTTTTCCTATATTATAATTTAATACTCTTTATTTTGAACAGTCTTATTTGGAGAATTAACCTCAGAATGTATTTGCAATTGTAAATATTCCATTCAAAAACTTGCTGTGTATTTATACAACTTACATTTTCAAAGTTTAATATAATCCAGCAACTCTGCCTAATGGATAAGTGCCAGAAAATAATTCCCCACTGTATAAGAGGCTGAGTGTTTGTAAATTGCCTCATGGAGGAGCACAATAGTGTCACAAGAGAGGTGGGTGTTGGGAGGGAGAGGGAAGAGATGACTGGAAATTGACAGATTTTACCCTATAAATTCATTTATATGAATATGGGTGAAGCAACATTTTTCATTTTAAGAAGCAGATAGTGAAATACACCAAGATACTGCCTGCAGTGGGGGCAGCAGCAGGAAGCTGTGTCCTGCAAATCAATAGGTGTCATGCTTCTATTTCAGACTGTATAGAGAAATCAGGCCAGTTTTAATGGAAAACAATAAACACTAACTAACAAATGTGTAAGATTCTGATACCACTAGGAAAAAATGAATGGTATTAATGTTAACCTGCTAGTAAAATACATAAATACTATAACTTGTCTCTATCCGGTTGAAATAGAGAGCTATATGTGTGAGAAAATTCTAGTCCAATTTCCTGACTGGCCACTCAACCTCATTTCCCTAGTGATCATTCCTAATTAGACTAGTATCATTGTACTGCAAATAGCAGTTTCTAATAATTTTCAAGGGTTGGATTGCTAGCTGCTGGAGTTAGAAGTGGTTTTGTTTATCCTGTTGGGATAAGGAAGGCAACTACTAGTGGGAAAGAAATGTAAACCAATGCTATGAGGATTTGGCAATTGAAAGCCACACCAATTCCTTTGCAGAGGCATTAGGATTCACAAAGCTAGTGGTCTCCAGGCCCAGCACTACCTGTTCCCAGTTTCAGCCCAGAGTGGATGGAATTCTGGGAGTAGTACTTTCCAGAACTGACGGGAATGGAGGCTGTCACAGTGAGGAATTCTGTGAATGAGCATCAGAGGATATAAACAGCTCCCTTCCCTCAGAAGTGGGGCGGGGGGGAAGTGAGGGGAGGAGCAAGACTTCTTGTGGAGACTCCCCAGGAAAGACACAGGAGCTTTAAGTTTCTCTAGTCCAAAAGCAATTAAAAAAAAACAAAACCAACCAGTAGGTAAGATAGCCAAGACCATCTCAGGGTAAAGAGCCAAGTCTCAAGGGGGAAATTCAGGGATAATGGCAAAGCAAAGAAGGTAGTCTTGAGGGAGAGATGTGTGGAGACCTCATGCCCACTTTATTGTTAAGACTGGAGCTTATGGTAGAGGCTGGGCATAAGTTCCCCTTGAAAAGGGACATCCCTGTAGCGAGGAAGAATTTCTTGTGCAGGAACAGAGGAAGTAGATAAAGCGGTGGTTCTCAAACTGTGGGTCAGGACCCCAAAGTAGGGCATGACAGTGCTTTAATGGGGTCACCAGGGCTGATGTTAGACTTGCTGGGGCCCGGGGCTGAAGCCAAAGCTCAAGGCCTTTGGCTGTGGGTGGCAGGGCTCAGGCAAACCCCCCCACTGCCTCCCTCCACTGGCTTGGGGTGGAAGCCCTGTGGCTTTGGCTCCCCTCCGCCCCCACCCAGGGTGGTGTGGCTCAGGTTTCGTTCCCCCCTCCTGGGGCTGCGTAATAATTTTTGTTGTCAGAAGGGGGTCAAAGTGCAATGAAATTTGAGAACCCCTGAGGTAAAGAATTCTTTCTGTCAGAACTTCTATTTTCTTTACTTTTCTTACCTGGGAGGGGGTGAAGTTTTAGCTTAGCCAGAGAAATTAACAGCGCAATCAACAAGAGAGACAAGATAGCAGCCACACTTCCAGGAACATCAGAAAAGCCATTGGGCCATAACCTTCTTAGCCATAAGGTTCCCAAGGTGCTATGCAAACTATATATTGGTGCTTAAATATGATGACAAAGAGCATATTATCCAAATGAATCTGCAGAGGGAACTTAAGTAGTCAGAACGTACTGAAACTTTATCTGGGTGTTGATACTCCAGAAAATATGATGGGATCTTTAATAATAAAAAAATAACCTGGTAGAACATATGCCATTAAAGCTGGATTATGCTTGCTTCCTTCTTGTTTTTAAAACTTCAGCTAGTAGAAGTAGCATGGTGAATATTTTATAATGGAAATAGCTTTAAAAATCTTACTGTGAAGGGTGTTGGAGGAAAACTGTGGGTTTAGCTGAAACAACATTAATTGTACCACAGCAAGTATGTAGCAGAACATGTTGTATTGTGAGGCACTGTGATGGGATATGCTCCTCACACACTAGCCCAGCAAAAGCTGGATTGGGCCAGGTGGGTCCAATCAGCTAATTAGGCTGCAAGCAGGGGAGATTTAGGTGGAAGGCAACTAATTAAGAACTGGCTCACCTATGCAGGAAGAGACAGGGCCTGTATAGAGCTTTGTTGCTGGCTACAGAGAGGTGGGCTGGGGGAAAGGTTGCAATTAATCTCTGAGTGGAGGAAGCTGGCAAAACCAGAGAAGTGGGATGCTATCTACGTACAAAGAAGCCAGGGAAATAGCAGTAAGAGGTAGAAGTGTACAGGGACTGTGGCTGCTTGTTGTAAGGTCCCTGGCTTGGAACCCAGTGTGAAGTGTGGGCCTGAGTTTCCCTACCAGCCACTGAGGAGTGGTTGGAGGCAAGAGGAAGTAGTTCTGGAAAGATTGTGAATTCCCTGGGAAGGGAGGACTTTAGTGACCTGGCTGGAGAGCCAAGCCACAGAGGAAGCTGCAGACCTGGGAGAGAGTGGGGCCATAGTGCAAGCCGAGGTAGTAGAAGACCACACCAATGGGAGAGTGCAGGCTGATAGAGTGAATGCTCAGGATGGCTACCAGGAGATGCTGCTTATGGTGAGTGGACCCCTGTGACAGGCGCAGATGACCATATTAATTTATAAGTATAGCAAGTCAGATTGGTGGTGATGGGAAGAGGTGATAATAGATTTATTTTTGCTTTGTCTCAAGGGTATTCCTGCTGTGAATGGCTTATCCTGGGAATAGGTTAGGGAGCTCCAAGGAGAGAGCCATGGTTAATGGCTCAACTCCTCTGTCACAATGGAGATGTCTGTCTCAAGGGTAAACCTTTTCTGTACAAGAGAGAGCTTTCTTGGGAGCTGATCCCAGACTGTGGAATGAACTTTCAAGCGAAATAAGAACTATTAGAGACTGGGCTGCCTGGGGGGGGGCAAGTGGGGCAATTTGCCCTGGGCCCTGCAGGGACCCCCATGAGAGTTTTGGGGGGCCTGGAGCAGGGTCCTTCACTTGCTCTGGGGGCCCCAGAAAACTCTCATGGGGCCCTGGCCCCCAGAGCTTCTTCTGCTCCCAGTCTTCATCGGCGGGGGGTCTTTCTGCTCTGGGGCGGAAGGACCCCCTGCTGCCAAATTACTGCTGAAGCGGGACCCGCCATCGAAGCTGCACTTTGGCGGTGGGTCCCGCTTCGGCGGTAATTTGGTGGCGGGGGGGGGGGTCTCCGCCGCAGGTCTTCGGGGCACTTTGGCGGTGGGTCCCAGAATGGAAGGACCCCCCCGCCACTGAATTACTGCTGAAGCGGGGGCCCCCCGCTGCTGAAGACCCCAGGCCCCCAGAATCCTCTGGGCGGCCCTGATTAGAGACCTCATCACCTTCTGCTCCATGTGCAAGGAGTGCTTTGTTGATGTTGACTTTACTAATGTAAACATATAGTAGCATTATATAAAAGAAAACCACATGGCACACACCATTTTCCCCTAGGAAGGCTATTACCTGCACAGGTGCTGAATTTTGTTTTTCTCAGTGGGTGCTCCACCCATGCTCTGCCTGTTCTCACTGCCTGCCTGCCCCAATCGTCTCCTGCCAGCCACTTGCTGACTGGTGGCCAAGGGCAGGGGCCCACTGAACAGCTGACTGGTGACAAGCCCTGGGGCCAGAACCACTGTGGCTGGTGGGTGCTCAGCACTCCTATTTTTATTCTTTGGGTGCTTGAGCTGTGGAGCACCCATGGAGTTGGCATCTATGATTGCATGTGTTAGTCACACAGCTTAATGCAGTACTGGAAAGAACCTGGGTACTACAGTGAGGAGGGCATTATAATAACCCGTATCTAATAAATGTCTCCAATTCTTTTAATGTTAGTGCAGAATATTCACATCTATGTGGCTTTTGTCTCTTTCCCTGTTTGTGAGAGCACAGCCACTCATTTGTGGCATAGAGGTACTTTGATACAGCAATAGAACTAAATCTAAGACCTACAACTCTTTTTACTAAAGATTTTTTCCAGTCATCAGATAAAGCAGGATTTTCCAGATGTTTATATAATATTTAGTTGTGTTTATATACACTAGCATTCTAGCTCACTACATGAGTGATGACCCAAGGATTTCAGTGAGATTTCTACTCAAAGACATAACAGTGTATCATCTGACAGTCAACACTAGGAAGGGCCACAGATCTGTTCAGAAAGGTACAGTTTGCTAATCTGACAGCATCTCTTCTCTAACAAAGGCTCAATAAATAGAGTCCCCAGAGGGATGGAGCAGGGATGGGGCAAAGAGAGAGGGAAACAGGGACACCAATTTAAATGTTTTGACAGCCTAGTCAAAACAGTGAATTGCCTCAGGCTGCTGTACACTTTAACCCCTGCTGGCTGAGTGAGACTCCTAATTAATTTCCTTTCTGTATTCTGCACTCCCTCTGGAGTCTGCCATCTGAAAAAGCAGAATGTATTGAGCTGGTCCATGCTTCTGGTAACTGGAAGAACACTCCCTACCCAAGAACAGAGGAAGCAGCTGTGAGGAGATGAGATGAACAAGAATGTGAATGTTCCTGAAATAGCTCCTATGTGTAGGTGGCAGTAATTCATGATATAAATGTTAAATGCATCCCTTTTAAACTTTGCGCACACAGGAAAAAAAAGGTGCAGCATTAACAGTCTTTGATTTCTTCTGGAGGAGCAGTCCTTAAATTATGTATTGTGGACCCCAGTGAATAGAGACAGCAGGGAAGTGGTACACAAGGCAATGTTTAGTTCCATAATATCCATGTCAATGATGACTATTTTCAGGAGAAAATGATATTGAAAAAACAGTTAATGTAACAGCTGGAAACAAGGGAGTAACATGTCAGATGATGCTCGCTCTCTATGAATTACCAAAAGCATATATTTGTTGTGACCAGTGGCCCCCACACCACAGTTTGGAGCCTCCAAAGCAGTAGTTTGCAAAACATTACCTCAGCTGAGGTAAATTGTCATAGATCCATAGACTTTGATGGAGCCATGACCATTTACACTGGGTTAGGATCTGACCCAAGAACTTCAACAGCTACTCCCCCCCCCACCACCACAAACTATAGTAGTGAAGAAAAAGGAAGCCAACTTCAATCTAGGTCAGGGATGGGCAAACTCTTTGGCCCAAGGGCCACATCTAGGAATAGAAATTGTGCGGTGGGCTATGAATGCTCATGAAATTGGGGTTGGGTTGCAGGCTCCAGGGTGGGGCCAGAAATGATGAATTCAGGGTGCAGGGGGGGATTGGGGTGTGGGGGGTGAGGACTCTGGCTGGGGGCATGTGGGCTCTGGGGTGGGGCTCGGGATCAGGGGTTTGGAGGGCAGGAGGGGGATCAGGGCTGGGATTGAGAGCTTTGGAGGGGGATCAGGGATAGGGCAGGGGGTTAGGCTCAGGGGTGCAGGCTCCCAGTGGCGCTTACCTCAAGTGACTCCTGGAAGCAGCAGCATGTTTCTTTGCCTCCTATGCAGAGGCACAGCCAGGCAGCTCTGCACACTGCCCTGTCTGCAGGCTCCACCCTTGCAGCTCCTATTGGAGTGCTGGAGGGGGCCATTGGAGCAGGGTCCTTGGAGAGGGGCCTTGCTGTGGCTTATGGGAGCTGCATGGTACGGCCCCCAGCTGGAATGCCAGAGCAGGGCTGAGCTCTAGAACCCACTCCCCAACAGAAGCTTGCGAGACAGTTTGGGCTGTAGTTTGCCCACCCCGATCAAGGTACAAGTTGACTGATTGAACGAGATCATGGCAGCTTTTGGGTTGCAGTTTTGAGGTTGAAGGTGTGGGTGTGTGATGGGGTAGCCTCCACACACTGGCCCTGAGAGGGATGAATTAGGCCAGGCAGGCCCAATTAAGCAGCAAACAAGGGAGAGATTTAAGCTATCAGGAGGCTGCTAATTGGAAGCAAGCTTACCTGTGAGGGAACAGGCAGGGCTTGCATAAAGCCAAGAGACTAGCAACAGAAGGACTTCAGCATGAAAAGTGGTTGTCACTTCTCCCTGGGGTAAGAGGGCAGGAGAGAGAGGAATCCCTCAGACCTATGAGAGACGGGTCTGACTAGAAAGAGTGGAAGCAAGGTAGAAAGTAGTGCAGGGTAGAGAACAGTAATATTAGGGAAGCTGCAGATGTTGACTCCTTGGTAAAGGGACTCAAACTGGGACCCTGAGGAGAAGGTGGGCCTGGGTTCCCCTACCAACCCCTGCTGAGTGGTACTGCCGGGGTGTGAACTAGCAGATTACCTGAGTTGTGGCACGAGTGATAGTGTCAGGGCAGCAGGCATGAGGATAGTTGAATGCTGCTTGTCCTGAGAGACTTGGAAAGCATCCAGTCCCTTCTCTCTTCTTTCTCTCCCTCCTCCCCAGTGGAAGGGGAGACCACAATGTGACCCAGTTGGAGGGCTGAGTCACAAAGTAGCCACATCACAACTTTGAGAGCAGCAAATGGTGGAATGAATGAGTGGGAGGACAGGCTGTGCAACCACAGGAAAGGGGTGCCAAAGTTGGGGGAGCTAATCTCCTGAATTGCCCGAAGGGGATGCCACCCAGCAGTGAATAGAGCGCCTCATGCCACAGAAGAAACAGGATTTGACTCTAAGATTGGCCTAAGCCAGTTGAGTTAAAATAAAGAGCTCAAAATCAACTAAAGAAATAGCTGTCACTGTCCAGACATGGTGGGGAAAATCCCTGCTCAATTTATGGAAGTGAATTCTTCAGTAATATATAATTTAGATAAACTTGTCACATGATGCACTTGATCTGACACATGCAGTACATTTACGTTGTGATAGTGTGTTATTTCTTGATGATAAATAGCTGCTGGGCAGTTTTCTAAGGAAATTGTAACAAAGGACTAATTTTATTGAAAGGTCTCTTACCTGAATCTTGCTAATTGCAGATGAGATGACATTTTTGCTCTTTTGGTTTCCATTTCCTCTTCAAACCTTTTGGTTAAGTGGGACACAGACATGCCCTCAGCTGGTCTGTATAAAATTGTAATGATGATGCATTACAGTGATACTGTAATTACAGTTTCACACTTCAGGCAAACAAAGGCTTTCGATCCTTTAACCTAGCTGTTCCAGTCTACAACCAAATACATCTGAATTCAACTAAAGCAATAAAATACAACAGATTAGCAGTGGGTGATCTAACTGATGTTTTTAAAAAATCAGTTTCCAACTTATGAATAAAGATAGAAAAAAATCTGATGTTGGATTAATGGTTTTGAATTGTATATTGATTTTACAATACAAACAGCACCAAAACAGAAGGGGATCATGAATTTATGGTATGTTTATGCTATGGTTTGACCCAGATCTTTGAGGTCTATTGAAATCAGTGGGCCTAATTTAAGATGAATGAAATTTTTGAACCTTGTCTCTGCTGTCTTTGAGGGGACAATGTTGAGACAACGTTGCAGTGGGGATAAGGGTAAGGCCAGGTGTACCTCAGGGTCATGTAGCCAATCCAGTGTTCATTCTGTCTGTGGACAGATAATAAAGTAACTGTAGACAAAAACTTTATACACATGTACTGTCACAGGGGTGAGAATGAGTGAATTGTAAAAGGGGGGAGAGCTTGTACCTACCACAACCTTGGGGCTGGCCAAGTAGGGGTATGCGTGTTAACAGGGTGTACTGGAGCCTTGCTGAAAGAGAATAGAGTTCATGTTGCAAGGGCAACCTTAATTCTGCATGCCCTTGTTTTCAGAAGTTTGAGTTTTGCTCAAGTGAATGTTCTGCATGGGGGTGACACATTCTCAAGCAACCTTAACTCCGTGTTAACATAGTTCTTTGCCATAGAATTTCCTAGGTTATGATTTTTTTTAAACAGGAAAAAATATTGATAGGAGCTAGTAGTCATTTAGGCTGTGATGTCATGTCCTGCAATTAGCATACTGAGCAACCCACCTCACCCCACCACCCCCAGCTGCACATCACCAGCCCTGTTTTGGCACATCTCCCAAGCCATGCCCTCTCTCCACTATGGTACTTAGGCCATCCTACCACTACCAGGGAGGTGCATCTCCCTGAAGTCTTTATTCCCTGGTATGCAAACATTTCTATTGCCATTACTTCCCACCCCCTCCAATAACCCGACTCATATCCAGTGCCTGAAGTGAAAGACAACAATGTTACAGTGGTACAATGTTGTGGTACAGGGTGTTGGTGTGCACTGGCATCTGCGGGGGGGCAGATACAGAGTGGTTGGAGGTCAGGGTGGCTGCAGTGCATTGGCAAAGCTGTGAGGTGCAGGGTGGCTGGGGAGCAATGTTAAAGGTGGGGTGCAGGCTATGGAGGGTGCACTGGTGGAGCTGGGGTGGTGTTTCTCTGACCTTGTCTATCATCCATACCCCTTTATCCTCTCTCCCCTTCCAGGAAGCATTCACTTGTCTAATGTTTCCTCCTGAATACTTTGATCACATTTTCCCCATGATATTTTCACCCATGACTCTCACATTATAGCAACCTCCTGCCACTTAGTCCAAAATTCCTTTTGGTTTAAGGTGTAGGTGTGTGTGTGTGTGTGGTGGGGGGAATTTGTGTTTAATTTATCCTTAGATATGTTAATTAAAGGATGATGTTACAGTAATCAAGAGCTCTGTGATTCATCCATTCACAGTACCTCTCAGCTGAATAATACAAGAAGGCAAAAGAAAACATTTTTTCTGGAGAGGGGTTGTGGGGGTTTTGTAACTTGGGGTCCCCTTAGTCAAATGACCCCAAATTTGGATCACTAATTGGATTACATGCTGGGTAGCATTAACCATTCCAATTTTAGAACACTTACAAGAATTGAGCTATAAAGCATACAACATGAAAGGAATGGAAACTCTGGCATTTTTTTCTGTATTGGTGCATAAGCAGTGTAAAAAAGTACACTTTCTTAAATACCATTCTCAATTTGGGTTGTGCAAAGATTTAGTGAGTCTTATAAACTATCTGGAATAAAACTTGGTTTGAGACCACTTCGACTTGCAACATCTCAAAAGTTTGTTTTTTTGAACAAAGCTAGAAATCCAACAAAATACCAACCAAAACCTTTTTTTAAAATGGCTATTTCTTTCAGAGCTTGTATATCTGGAACCCCTGGGTGAAATGACTTCAAATTTAGACCACTACCCCTACCCTGCACCCTTCTGAGATGCACTAAATTTTAAAGAAATCCAACTAAGCATGTTGATTTTCAGAGGACTTAGAAAGATAGGCCTTTTAAATTCATAACGGTGAATAAAGTCATGATGCAACTTTAATTACAGTGGCGCACCCATACCACTATATTTAAAGGCCAAAGCCTTGGGTCCTAGTCACCAGGAAGCTGTGAAGATTTGGAAGTCTGTGCTGTGCAGGAGGGTGCATCTGATGCAAGGATTCTAGATGTTTGAATCTTTACATTTAACTCTTGTAGTCAGGTGACAGATGTGGGTCTTTTGGTATTTTTTTTCCCTTAAGTCAGATGTAAAATTTTTAGGGGGAAGGGATAGCTCAGTGGTTTGAGCATTGGCCTGCTAAACCCAGGGTTGTGAGTTCAATCCTTGAGGAGGCCACTTAGGGATCTGGGGCAAAAATTGGTCCTGCTAGTGAAGGCAGGGGGTTGGACTCAATAACCTTTCAAGGTCCCTTCCAGTTCTAGGAGATTGGTATATCTCCAATTATTACCTTTTTATTACCTTTTAGGGTAAAAATGACTTGTAAACTTTCATATCCTGCTCTATATGCATACAATTATAAACTGGACCTAGTATTATTTACCTGCATTGTTTGCTTTGGTTAAAAAAAGCATTGTTGGATAAATTTGTAGTCAGACCTAATTTGAAAACACCATCTTCTAGTAAATATTCCCTAACCTGACAGTAAGCATCTTTGAAAATCACAATTTCTTATTTTTATTGAAGATCCCATTTTTCTCTTGGAAGTGAGTTTCCTAGGTGATGTGACTAGGAAGAGAGGTTTTGATTTATTTTACCGGGGTTTGATAGGAAGAAAAGTTCTCAGAGAGGGAGAAGGGGATGTGAGGGAAGTGGTGGTGTGAGTTTTCATTTTTCAAAATATGGAAATTAGCAGGATACATAATCAAACCCCACCTGCCGTTAAGATGGTGTACATACTTTGTCTATTTGACAATCTTTCTGGGGGTTCCTATGATATCTCTGGAAGTATAGAAATTAAAGCTTTTTCATGTTATAACCTCCCTTCATTGCAGCATCAACATTAAAGCAACATATAAATGTGATAGAAATATTGTTCTAATGGCAATGATCATATTGGGCCTGACACCGGGAAACATGATGATCTGCTTTATACTGTATGGGGGAGTGATGCAATGTAATTTGGATCAGTGTATCAACTGACAAATGGGCAGCTAGACAATTTAATAGCACTTGTCTGTAAAAGGTAAACTTCTTATAAACCTTGCTTAAAGATGATAATTGTACTGAGGTTCAAAAAGCAGTGCTATATCAGCCAGCATACAAATAGCAAGCCAGGAAGGCCACAATGTTGCCAAGTCAGCCTTCTTAGATTTGAATGGCCATCAGCCAACAATTTGCTGACCAGATGGTAATCACACTAAACAGGAAACAGTTTTATTTATTTTATTTTCAAATTCCTCATAGCTGTTACAGTTTGCCCCAGGACTAACAATGAATGGCTGCTGGAAAGTAGCATTCCTGCACTGTACAGCATACATCTGCCATACATGGAAGGAACAAACATGGATATTCTTCCAGTTGGCAATACATCCTTAACCATAAACTACGCAGGACCATCTGATTGGCATCTTAGTTCTCTTCTTGTCTGACTAAACAATCATGCCTTTTCTGTTCAGTCTCTAGCCTTCACATAATAAAAAGAGCATATCAAAGCTATGTGCTAAATTCTGCCCTGAGTCTTTGTGAAACTACACATTCAGTGCAACCCTGCTCACTTACCTTGATTCTGCAATGAAACTTTTTATCATTAGCCTCAATCACTGAATCAGGCAGGGTTACAGTATTAGGAGTCATGTTGTAAATAAAGGGAATTCTGAAATCTCTGAATAGCAAAATTGGAATGGTAGAAATTTGCACAACTTTTTGCTTACTGGTTCTTTGATGGAAAACCTCAGAACTTATTTGCTTGGAAGTCCTTTATCTGTTTGCCATTCAAAGGTGGAAGACCAACTGGCACCCTAAAGGAAGAAGAAAAGGCAGGCAGGTAATTGGAAGGAATGGCAACAGATGGAAAACATGAAAGGAAAAGTAGAGAGAGAGAGAGAGAGAGGAAAGAGCGAGGAATCATTCTCTTGCTGTAACAGGTAGAAATGGCTTCTCTCATGGTAGCCTTCCTGGTATCCAGAGGGTAGCAGGAATGAAAGGTTTGGCAAATGTTACCTGACCACAGATAGTAAAACTCAAGGAAAATAGCAAAGACAGACTGAAGGGAGAAAAGCAAGGAATTGCCTCTGACTTACAAAAGTATCTTATAGGAGGATCCATTCCGCCTGCATGAGGAACTCAAAATTTATAATAAACACAGACTTCACCGCATCAGACTCATTTTTGTGTGGAAGGCACAGCTCTATACTGATGTAGAGCCCTGCAAATCTGCAAATATCCACTTTATATTGGTGGATCATTTTTGTGGATTGCGGATTGGATGCGGATACAAATTGTGTGTTGTTGCAGGGCTCTACACTAATGTAAGTGCCAGAGCTCCCTGCAGGAGCATCCTTGAGCTTCCTAGTATGCAGATACCTACTGAGAGGAAGACGCAGTTCTTTCCTCAGCATATGCTCTCTTCTTCAGATGACCTGCTGCTCTGCCCAGCAGAGGGAGTAGTGCATGGGTCTGCCCATTTCAGGGTGGCTATCATTCCTACAGGAGATCTCTCAGATGATCAAACTAACAGCTCATTGATTTTAATTGGGTAGGGTATTTTCAGGAAGAGATCCTTTAATTGTGAAATTCATTCCACTTCATAGATCTGACAGCCTTGCTCCTGCCTCCGCCCAGCTTTTTTTGAGGGATGAATGGAATAGATGTGTCAGGAGGAGCAGGGCGAAATCTTAGTTCTGGTGTGTCAGAAGATTCTAGTATGGGCACCGTTCCTATTAGATTTGAATGTGGTTTTGCAAATAGCTTATTCATGCAGTTAGTTTTTTAATATGCACTTTTTTTAAAGAAATAGAACTAAATACCCAAGACACAATTCCAGATAAGACTGACTATCTGAGAAAGGGAGATAAGAGACACCATCCTTGGAGTTATCTTTTTATTAGACTTGCTCTAAATTGCAATAGCAAAGGATGACCTTGCTTCATGAGAGGATGGAAAACACCTCAAGGGTGTTTAAAACAGATGTTACTGTGTATTTAATTTGTATCCAAAACATCTGATGTGCCCAAATAGGGGGGGAAATCCAGCCAAGATAAAGAAGGGGAGCAAGAGAAAACTATGCAAAGATGTAATTATAAAAAGAGCCATGAGGTAGCTGTATATTTCGATTGAGTTAGACTTAAACAAGACAGTTAAGTTAGCCTTGTAATCTCTAAGACTCTCACGTGAGAGTTTATGAACTTCATTGAGCTACTCGATCAAATGGAATTAGTCTGTCTGATTTACTTAGTATCAGAGGGGTAGCCGTGTTAGTCTGGCTCTGTAAAAGCAGCAGAGAGTCTTGTGGCACCTTATAGACTAACAGACGTTTTGGAGCATGAGCTTTCATGGGTGAATACCCACTTCATCAGATGCATCCGACGAAGATGCCACAAGACTCTCTTTGCTGCTTTTACTGATTTACTTAATTGGCTAACTCTCTCTCTCTCTTCTCCCCCCCCCCCGCTTAGAGTTGTGGTTTTATATAGGTGATATATTTCAGTATTACAGAACTCTTTTTCTAATGTTGCTCTTTCTGCCATGAGAAGTATTTTGGAATCAAATGCTATTTTAGAAATATAAGAACAAAAGATGCAAAACCAAAACTTTTAAAAATAAAATGTAAAGCCCAGTCTATTTTCTGGCACTGGAAGTCCATTTGCTGGCTCCTGGGAAAGGTAAGCCAGACACCTCTTGAATCTGTGGATCCACATACCTACAGTGACTGAGCAAGGCAACTGTTTCAGAAGGAGGAGAATTCAAGTTGTGGACTTAAATGATATAATGCTGACTCAGTGTTTTATGGCTCAGTTAACTTTGTTGCATCTCAGCTTTGGTAAAATCAAGAGGAAGATTGTTACAGTTTCAAAATGTAAATGGTTTAAGTTTCTCAAACTTCGTTGCACTGCGACCCCCTTCTGACAACAAAAATTACTATACGACCCCAGGCAGGTGTGTACTGGATACTACATGACCAACATTGGCAGGTGCATACTAGATAACTGTACCCCACAGGCACCTAGTACCTCCTGCTGGTGCCTAGCAGTGCTGAAGAACTAAGAGCTGGCTCTTCTGTTCAGAGGCCAGACATTGTTGGGAGACTTCATCAATTCCATGTTCAAGATGGTTTGGGTGAAAGGGACCTCTTTCTCACCCAGCAGCACATGTGCTCCCATCGCCTTCCTATTGTTCCCATAATAGCAGGTTTAATTTCTCCTTATGGTGATTTCCACTTGAATGTGAGCTTAGTAGGAACAGATTCTTCCTTGGAGGAAAAATTCCGTGCCCATTCACTTCTTGGGCCAGAATGGGAGAAGCCATCATGGAGTCCTGTTGAACTGTGACCTTGCATTCAATACACACCTCTTCTAAGTACACATCGGCTGCTCTGGACTTCAGGAAGAACCTTCCTGAGTACTGGCAGTCTGAACAGTTGTAAGCAGTGTTTTCCTCCAAAGTTCTGCCATTTGGATCCATCTATGTTTTTCTCTATCCTTATTCCGTCCTTTCCAGTCCAGACATTTCCCATTTCTTGAGCTTGGCTAAAAAATTCATGGCTAAACAAATCAGGTGCCTACACTGGCAAAAGGCACATTCCGCAAAGAAATAGGACAGGGTTTCTCAAACAGAGGTCGCAGCTTGTGTAGGGAAAGCCCCTGGTGGGCCAGGCCGGTGCGTTTACCTGCCCCGTCCGCAGGTCCAGCCAATCGCGGCTCCCACTGGCCACAGATCGCTGCTCCGGGCCGATGGGAGCTGCTGGAAGTGGTGGCCAGTAAGTCCGTCGGCTTGTGCTGCTTCCAGCAGCTCTCATTGGCCCAGAGCAGCGATCTGCGGCCAGTGGGAGCTGCGATCGGCCGGACCTGTGGAATGGGCAGGTAAATGCACTGACCCGGCCCACCATGGGCTTTCCCTATATAAGAGGTGACCCCTGTTTGAGAGACCCTGAAATAGGAAGTAAGAGATAATTGTCTCTATTATAGTATAAACATTGTAAACATTAATAACTTAGGCCAAATCCAGAAAACCTCCTTTCTGAATAAAACTTCAGGAATTGGCTTTTGTCCATTTGTGCGTGTAAAAGCAGTTAAAAGTGCCTGACACGCATCCTATTAAAATAGTCATGGTTAAAATAGAGAAAATCTGGCCAACAACTATATTCTCCCTTCCACCTGTATCTTAAATGTTTTCTACAACATGTTGTAAGTGCCTGATCCAGAACTGAGACATGCCATCTCTTAGCTCGTAATACTTGTTAAAAGGCTGAATTAGAAATTTTCTGAGTAAATGGGGCTTATAATAGAGATACTGGCATCACAAGCTTAACTCCCAGTGAGAATGGGGCTTCTAGCATAGACAGGTCATCATGGCTCAAAGCTTCACACAGATTTAGGATAATAATAATAAACTACACACAATGGTGATGTGAAAACCAGGAGTAACCCAGAGGTAATTGAAAAGGAAAAGATAAATGAGACTTTCAGAAAGTTTTATAATAGGGCCCTGTGTTCTTTTCAATTTCCTTTGAGGAACCAAAGCACTTCTTCACATGAACTATCTTCACTTATCAAGAGGCAAAAGGTTAGCATTAGCAACTACATATACAGAAAAGGACATTCCAGCTGTGGCAGTTTCTCTGAATAGTGGGGAAAATATAAAGGGATAGCTCTTACAGCCTGCAATGCATGTTAGTTAATGTCGTTGCTAATAAATTGGAGAAGATGCTGTTGAATCTCAAACACAAATATATAAGATATATCTTACATTTATGTAGCATGTTTACAAACAGGAATCACTGCAGCTGTCTCTGAGGTGGAATATAACTGTGCAGGTTTTATTACTAATGGGATTGATGCAAAATTGCAGTGCCCAAGCAAGTTGTTTTGGCAATGGAGCCTTTGTTGATTGCAGAGCTCTTATCTTCAACAGTGAATGTGCCCAGACAATGTGTTTTTGATGCACTTTGTGCTGGCAAATGCTATGATCCCAATGTATGATAGGATGAAATAGTGGGTTCAGGGTAATTCAGAAGAGCTCCTCTAGGAGGAGGACCCTGGCCAGTGAAATTAAAAAGAGACCAGGAAAAATTTCTGTAGGTGATTGAGTCACTCATTACAGAAAAGTTCAGTTCAGCTTCTCAAGAATGTTTGTTTGTGTCTGTATATTCCTTCTACCACCTCTTCAGTTTAGAGAGTACCATATGAACTAATGATGCATATTTTGCAAGTTAATGTGCATTAGCTTGTAAATATTATGAAAATTTGCTGAATGAGTTCAAGATACTGATCCAAGTACTGTGCATAAAATTTGAAAAGTGGATTGCAACAAGAACTGAAATCCCCAATATCAAGTGCTGCAAGGGTTGAGCAGAATATTACGTGCAATTCTCCCTTTGGCTCCTGAGGTGCCAGGCACCAGAAATGAGTGTAAGGAGACTGTCTTCCTGTGCTTTCAATGACCCTGAGTGCCAGTAAGGGAAAGTCTACACAGCCTGTGGCAGGCTATAGAACAGCCCATGAGGAAATTAATAATTGTTGTATTCCATACACAGTTTGGATCATGTGCAGTAAATAATGCATGAGGACACACATTGATGCAGATAAAAAGAAATACCAAATAACTAATTCAGTGCAAAGAATGGACAATTATCACTAAATGAGATAGGGATCCTGTGGAAAAAAGTGTGATGTGATATGTAATTAAAGACCACATCATAATCCATGTGCACCAGAGGGCTGAATTAAGGTTGTACAGGCGACCTTAATTCTGGCATTTCTTAATTTTGGAGTGCTTGACTTTGCAAACTTAACATTCTTAATAGAGTTTTTCTTTTAATGTAGTGTGAATTAATGGGGATTAAAACAAAACAATACAGTACTTTGCATTTATAGAGCACATTTCAGTCTGGAGGACCACAAAGCACTTTAATAGGCAGTTTAGCTTGGATTCTGAACTTTGTGCCCAAAGCTCTCAGCACAATTCAGAAGAGGAGGATATAGAGATGCATTTAACTATTCTTATACCTTCACAGCCTTCATGTTGTATAATGTAATTAGAAAAATCTTTTTTGAGAGGGCAAGGTTTATTCCTATAGGCCCCGATTTAGCACATGATCAAGTGCCACTGAAGTTAATGAAACTTAAGTGCTCTCCTGAGTTGAGGCCATATACAAGTTAATGAAGCAAGCACGGAACTTGAAGTATGTGAGCGGTCTCATTGACTTCAGTGGTCCTAATCACATGCTTGGCTGAATCAGGAACTCAGGTAAACTATTACTATTTACATTGCTGTAGTGGGCAGATGACCCAGAATACTAGGAGTTGTATAAAGAAGAATCAGTGGTCCTTCCTCTAGAGATAAGAATTTACAATCTTCATTTTATGAGGGTGGGGAACAGGGGTTTTTCCATTTTTGGGATGCATAACTGTGATGGAGTAGGGGCTGTCTGTGTGGTTGATAGGTGAGAGCAGGGACTGTCTGTGTGGTTGGTAGGTGAGAACCAGGTCTGCAGCTGTAACATGAGCCTGGCCTGGGGGAGGGGAGGTCTCACCTCTGGCTGGGGCTAGACATAAGGGAAGGGTGGAGTGAAATCAGTCTTCGGTTTGGGAGCTGGGTGGTGGGTTTTCAGGGGGTCCTAGGCTGGGATCCAAGCACCCTGAACCCCCCCCCCCCCGAAAGGCCAGATTGAGGGGTCCTGGCTCTGAACACAAGCTGGGCTGTATCCTGTGTTCCTGTTGTTCAATAAACCTTCTGTTTTACTGGCTGGCTGAGAGTCACCGTGAGTTCAGGAAAAGGGGTGCAGGGCCGGACTCCCCCACACTCCGTGACAACTGGTGGCAGTGGTGGGATCGACTGCACCCCGTGGACGGCGCTTCCTGCAGTAAGTGACTGGGGAGCAGTAAAACGAAGGGGCGATTAACCCCTGGGAGAGTGTGACCAGAGAGAAGGACTTTGCAGTAACAGGGTCCCCTGGGGGATCGCAGCGAGCGATTCCAGGGGCGGAGGAGTCTGCAGCTCGACCCTGGCAAAGAGGTGGTGACCTCAAGGACTGGCACACTAGGGGTCCCCCTGGAACCCGTGGGGAGCGGCGAGCACCCCGGCCTGCGAGCGGCCAGCAGGAAGATGTATGCCACGCGGCGCAAGTGTGAGCTGGTGGAGCTGTGCAAGCAGAGGGGGCTGCACTGTGGGAAGTTCACCAAGGCCCAGCTGATTGCCCGGCTGGAGGAGAGAGATCGCAGGAATGAACCGGTCCCTGTCTCTGAGGGAAGCAGCTGGGCAGATGCAGCGCAGGCACCAGTGTCTGTCCCCACTGGGAGTGGTCAGCTGGCCGCTGAGGGCTCCCCGAGACCTCCCACCCCTAGGCCTAGGGGGAGGAGCCGCCCAGCGACTACCGAGGGCACCGTGAACCCCCCGGCCAGCAGGGGATCGTCCTGGCGACGCTCGGCCTCCGTGGAGCGCAGGCGGCTGGACTTGGAGAGAGAGAGACAACTGAGAGAGATGGAGGAGCGTAAGGAACAGAGGGAATTTGAGGAGAGAGAGAGAGAGAACGTGAGGAGAGACAAAGCCAGCGTGAGCTGGAGGAGAAGCAGAAGCAACGCGAATACGAGGAGAGGGAGAAGGAGCAGCAGCGCAAGCATGAGCTGGACCTGGCCCAGCTGAAAAGCAGGGAGGCCCCGGCTGCGGTGAGTGAGGGGGGGCCCAAGCCTACAAAGAGCTTCGATAAGAACTTCCTGGCCCGGCGTAAGGAGGGGGAGGACATAGACACCTTCCTGACGGCCTTTGAGAATGCCTGTGAGCTGCACAAGGTTGACCCTGCAGACAGGATCCAGTTTCTCACCCCCTTACTGGACTCCACCGCCGTGGAGGTGTACAGCCGAATGAAAGGGGCGGAGGCAGGGGACTACAGCCTGTTCAAAGAGGCCCTGCTCCGCGAGTTTGAGCTGACCCCGGAGATGTACCGGAAGAGGTTCCGGAGTCAACATAAGACCCGGGAGGTCACATACCTCCAACTGGTCAACCGGGCGCAGGGATATGCCCGCAAGTGGACGGCTGGGGCCCAAACTAGAGAGGACCTGCTTGACCTATTCGTACTGGAGCACCTGTATGAGCAGTGCCCGTTGGACCTGAGGTGGTGGGTGATGGACCAGAAGCCGGAGAACCCGCAGCACGCAGGCCGGCTGGCCGACCAATATGTGGACAGTCGGGCAGGGGATGGCAGGGAGGAGTCTCGAGGGAACAGGCCCGCCTCAACGCAGAGAGAGAGTCACCATGGGACCTCCCAGCGGGGCCCTATGGAGAACCCCCACAAAAGGGGAACGTCCAGCGTCAGGTCCACCCGACCCCCTCGAGGGGACCCACGAGACATGGGCTTCTTCCACTGTGGCCAACAAAGCCACATACGGGCCCAGTGCCCCAAGTTCAGAGACAGACCGAGCAGACCCAACCCGCAGAGGGTTGACTGGGTAAAGACCCAATCGGAGGAGGGGCAACATGCCCAAGAGAGGGGGGCTGGCAGCGTCCCACCTGGGAAGGAGGGAGGAGGGCCCCAGGTCAGTGCCTCTGGGGGGCTGGATGCTCCGGACACAAGGTTCTGCTACAGGGTGGCCACGGGGCTGCCCCTCCGGAACCAGTGCCTGGTTTCCCTGGAGGTGGATGGGAGGAAGGTCACTGGGTACTGGGACACAGGCGCAGAGGTGACGCTGGCCCGGCCCGAGGTGGTGGGCCTAAATCGGATGGTGCCTGATACCTACCTGACCCTGATGAGCGGGACCCCATTCAAGGTGCCCGTGGCGAGGTGCACCTGAAGTGGGGGGTCAAGGAGGGCCCCAGGGATGTGGGGGTACACCCCATTTGCCCACAGAGGTGCTAATGGGGGGGGACCTCGAGGCCTGGCCAGGCAATGCCCGGGGTACCCTGATCGTGACCCGTGGTCAGAGTCGGTGCAGGGCACTGCACCCTGACAACGAGGAAAGTACTCTGGCCGAGGCGCAAGACCCTAACCTGGTGGGGAGGGAACGCCCAGAGACACGACCCAGAGAGGCTGCGGCCTCAGACCCAGCCGGGGAGAGAGAGCAGGTCCCCATCCCTGTCCCAGCTGCTGAGTTCCAGGCCGAGGTGCAGAAGGATCCCTCCTTGCAGAAGCCCAGGGACCGGGCTGACCTCAGTGCAGCACAGACCATGAGGAGAGGTTGCAAGGAGAGGTTCCTTTGGGAGAAGGGGTTCCTGTACCGAGAATGGGCTCCCCCCGGGGAAGTGGAGTCATGGGGGATTAGGAGGCAGCTGGTGGTTCCCCAGAAGTTTCGCCACAAGCTCCTGTACCTGGCCCATGACATCCCCCTCGCAGGGCACCAGGGAATCCGGCGCACCAGGCAGAGGCTGCTACAGAACTTTTACTGGCCTGGGGTCTTTACCCATGTCCGGCAGTACTGCCAATCCTGTGACCCCTGCCAGCGGGTGGGGAAGGCCCAGGACAAGGGGAAAGCAGCTCTGAGGCCTTTGCCCATCATAGAAGAACCTTTCCAGAAGGTGGCCATGGACATGGTGGGACCTCTCAGCAAGGCGACCCTTGGTGGTGGTAGATTTTGCCACTCGATACCCCGAGGCGGTGGCCTTGTCCTCTACTGAAGCAGACACCGTGGCGGATGCGCTGCTGACCATTTTCAGCCGGGTGGGGTTCCCCCAGGAAGTCTTAACGGACCAGGGGTCCAACTTCATGTCGAAGCTGCTCCAGTCCCTGTGGGAGAAATGTGGGGTCTGACCCAGCTGGGCCTCAGCGTACCACCCCCAGACCAACGGGCTGGTGGAGAGGTTCAACGGGACGCTAAAGATGATGCTAAAAACATTCATGCACCAGCACCCACAGGACTGGGACAAGTACTTACCTCACCTGCTGTTTGCATACAGGGAGGTACCCCAGGAGTCTACTGGGTTTTCGCCTTTCGAACTGTTATATGGAAGGCGGGTAAGGGGGCCCCTGGACCTGATGAGAGACGAATGGGAGGGGAAGGCCGCTCCCGATGGAGAGTCGGTGGTGGAGTATGTCCTGACCTTCCGGGAAAGACTTACCGAGCTCATGGGCCTGGCCAGGGAGAATCTGGCCCGAGCCCAGAGGAAGCAGAAGGTCTGGTATGACCGCACGGCGCGGGCCCGCGCCTTCGCCACCGGGGACCAAGTGATGGTTCTCATCCCCGTGAGGAAAAACAAACTCCAGGCTGCCTGGGAAGGGCCCTTCAAGGTTGTCAAGCAACTAAATGAGGTAAACTATGTGGTGGAGCTGTCGAACTGGGCTCATCACCGCCGGGTGTACCATGTGAATATGATGAAGCCATATTATGACCGGGGGAATATGGTGTTGGCCGTGTGTGGGCACTGGGAGGAGCCGGGGGATGACCCTCTAGTGGATCTATTCCCAGGGACAAAGGCTGGTTCCCCCCTGGAGGCGATTCCCCTCTCTGATCAGCTGACCCTGGCCCAGCATGCTGAGATCAGAGGGGTGCTGCAACTGTACCGACAGTTGTTTTCCAACCAGCCTGGGCGCACTAATTTGACTATCCACCGGGTGGAGACTGGGGCACACACCCCGATACGATGCTCCCCTTTTCGGGTTACCGGGAAGACTGCCCAGGACCTGGAAAGGGAGGTCAGGGACATGCTGGCTTTAGGGGTGATCCAGCCGTCCGCCAGCCCCTGGGCCTCCCCAGTGCTGCTGGTCCCCAAGAAGGACGGGTCGATCCGGTTCTGCGTGGACTATCGAAAGCTCAATGCTATCACCGTATCTGATGCCTACCCCATGCCAAGGCCTGACGAGCTCCTGGACAAGCTGGGAGGCGCTCGGTACCTCACCACCATGGATCTTACAAAGGGCTACTGGCAAGTGCCGCTGGACGCAGATGCCAGGCTGAAATCGGCCTTCATCACCCCCCTGGGGCGCTCTGAGTTTCTGACCCTGCCCTTCGGCCTCAAGGGAGTGCCGGCCACCTTCCAGCGCCTGGTGGATCAGCTACTGAGGGGGATGGAGAGTTTTGCTGTGGCGTATATTGATGACATCTGCGTCTTCAGCCAGACCTGGGAGGATCACGTGTTCCAGGTTAGACAAGTGCTGGACCAACTCCGGGAGGCTGGACTGACCGTAAAGGCGGAGAAGTGCAAGGTGGGGATTGCTGAAGTATCTTACCTGGGCCATCGGGTGGGGAGCGGCTGCCTAAAGCTGGAACCGGCCAAGGTGGAGGTGATCAGAGACTGGCCCGCTCCCCAGACCAAAAAGCAGGTCCAGGCCTTTATTGGGATGGCGGGGTACTATCGGAGGTTCGTGCCCCACTTTAGTGCCATAGCCGCCCCCATCACTGAGCTGTGCAAGAAGGGTAAGCCAGACAAGGTGGTCTGGACCGAGCAGTGCCAGGAGGCTCTCCAGGCACTGAAGGAGGCTCTGCTCAAAGGCCCAGTTCTGACAAACCCAAACTTTGACAAGCCCTTTATGGTGTTTACCGACGCCTCAGACACGGGCCTGGGGGCGGTGTTGATGCAGGAAGATGAAAAGGGGGAGAGACACCCCATCATGTACCTGAGCAAGAAGTTGCTACCCCGGGAGCAGAACTACGCGGCCATCGAGAAGGAATGCCTGGCCATGGTGTGGGCCCTGAAGAAACTGGAGCCATATCTCTTTGGGCGCCACTTCACCGTGTACACCGACCACTCTCCCCTGACCTGGCTGCACCAGATGAAAGGAGCCAATGCCAAGCTCCTGAGGTGGAGCCTGCTCCTGCAGAACTATGACATGGACGTGGTCCACGTGAAGGGAAGTGCCAACCTGATAGCGGACGCGCTGTCCCGGAGAGGGGACCCCGAACTTCCCCAGGTCACTGGGCAAAGTGACCCCGCTCAGTTCAGTCTCGGAGGGGGGAGAGGTGTGATGGAGTAGGGGCTGTCTGTGTGGTTGATAGGTGAGAGCAGGGACTGTCTGTGTGGTTGGTAGGTGAGAACCAGGTCTGCAGCTGTAACATGAGCCTGGCCTGGGGGAGGGGAGGTCTCACCTCTGGCTGGGGCTAGACAAAAGGGAAGGGTGGAGTGAAATCAGTCTTCGGTTTGGGAGCTGGGTGGTGGGTTTTCAGGGGGTCCTAGGCTGGGATCCAAGCACCCTGAACCCCCCCCCCCCCGAAAGGCCACATTGAGGGGTCCTGGCTCTGAACACAAGCTGGGCTGTATCCTGTGTTCCTGTTGTTCAATAAACCTTCTGTTTTACTGGCTGGCTGAGAGTCACCGTGAGTTCAGGAAAAGGGGTGCAGGGCTGGACTCCCTCACACTCCGTGACAATAACCACTTTGTAAAAAGTTGATATCTTGGCTATTTGTTTAGTTCTTTTATTATCAAAAGTGATCTAGTTCTGTTATACCCTCTGATTGTATTGTACCTCAAAACAGTAAGATGCTTCAATCCTGTGGTGCATCCAGCGTTCACTGACAAGTAGTGATGATAATACAATAAAATTCACCCGCAGCTACCATAAAAGCGGGGAGTCTTGGGGCATGTCTCAGTTTTCCACAGGAATTGAAATTAGAAGGGGGGTGTTTGAATTTATCGGGGAGAGGGAGGCGGAGGCATTAGGGCTGATGAGGGGTGAGACTGAGGGTGAAGGGGGGCAGGATGGCACCATAGTAACTGAAAAATGTTTCTTGACCATTTTATTAGATTTAACTCATATTTTTAAATCATCACACAAATTAAAGTTGGCTACTCAAGCCTTCTATGAAGCATTACATCTACATCCTTCTTGGTTTCTTGTTATAATTTTGCACAACTCTGTTAACTTCTTGAATGCACTGTGTTCATCTTTGGTGGCTTCTTGTGTGTTCAGTACTTCCATTCCTTCAACTGATAGGCTCATTAGTTCATTCACATGATCAGGTAGAAGGCGACGTCTTTCAGAACACAAAATTCTATTCAGTGATGAAAAAGAAATGCTCAACTGTAGCTGTTGTGACTGGGAGTAGCAAGAGATGAATTCCTACTTCTTTCATCCCAGGAAACATAGCACAAAGATTGGGTCGAGCCACTAGTAGTGATGAAGATTTTACTTCAACTTCTTTATCCATTCATCATATGATATTCCACTCTGTGTCCAAATTCTCTATTCTGTCTTGAGCACATGGCAGCCCCATGCTGGTAGTGCCTCACTCCACTCAACTGTTGGTGTTTTATAGGACAGGGATCTGTAAAAGCTACATAGAGGTTGAGTAGACTCTAGAAGTCACTGTTGTAGATTTTTTTTTTTTAAGAATCAAGTCTGTGTACTTTTTCAGTTGTCTTAACAAACTCTTCTTCTCCTCTTCACTTAAGGATTCAATATAAATGCCTTCATTAGTCAATTTCTAGACTGAAGTATTTGCTTCTTCCACTACTTTTTCAATGGATAGCTCTCTGATCCAAATGTAACTTTTATTGCTGGACAAAGATCTACTACTGTTGTAGCACATGCCTGGATGGCATTGTTTAATGACCCAAGTGGTTTCAACAGTAGACTTACAAGAGAGAGAATGGCAATAGTCTTCTCTGATCGTAGTAGCAAAAGTAATCCACCAGGCTCACTACTTAGATCCATCCTATCTTGGTAGATACTTTCCAAAGCCAGTAGTAATGGCTGGAGTAATTTTTAAGACAACAGCCAAGGATAGCTCATGAGAAAGCCAGTGGGTTTTCCCAGGTTGGACTATTCTGAACTTCAGTCCCAGTGTATCTTTTTTATATTTTCCAAGATATTCAGTCTTTTTGGACTCTTGCTGAAAAAATATTAAATTTATAGCTTTTTAAATGTCTTTTTGAAGAGTCTGCAGCTCGTACTAGCGCTAGTTGGAGTAAATGGCCTCTGCAGTGTGTATAGGAGAGATTAGGGTTACACTTTTCTCTGAGCAAAGCTTGTACTCAATATGTCATCCAGAGAAGTTTGCAGCTCCATCAAATGCACAAGCAGCCATCAGTTTGAGGTCCAACTGACAAGCATTAACTCTTCTAAGAGGTGGATTGTCACAGATGTAGCCAATGTGTCTTCTATAACTTCAATGTCTAGAAATACATCTATTGGCCTACCACTGACATCAAGATTACGTACACAATGACTTAATACTTGATGCCCATTTGCATTGGTGCATTCATCAACCATGTATGTAAATGTTTTGAATGTGGTGAGAGAGTTCTTCACTTTTTCAGCTGTCAAGTCTTTCACTGTTGCACCGCATGCTTCTATCCAGTGAGTGGAGTTTCTTGCAGAAAGATAGTGAGCATTTGCTGGTCTTGTTCAGAACCAGTGTTCAAATTCAGGATGAACAAGTGACAATGCACTTACTACAAACTGGAGGCCAATGTTATCTCTTGCTTAAATAGAAAGTATGATGCCACAGCCACATTTGTTTGCATGAACTGTGTTGTCTCCAGCATTCTTAACAGCCTCATTAAGTACTTCCAAAATTGGCTTTGAAACTGGGCTTTCTGCATGTTGATGCACTCCAGAGGCGTGGTATTTTGCAGCCTTTTCAAGTAGTTTGTCAGCATTGGCTTTGCTGATCGGTCTGACAAACTACGTCCCTCCATTTTTATCAATTATAGTATTGGAAAGCTTTCCTTATAAGATTTTTTGCAAGAAGTGCACCAGTAGCAACTTTTGTAAGTTCAATAAATGGGAACACTTTGACTGTCAAACATTGGGAACTGCCTTTAGGTTTTGGAGACACTGTTTCTTCAGTAGGTAGCTGTATTTGTGCTTTGGGCTGGTGGGATGTAGATACACCACTTGAACCTTCAGATGACATATTGATAATCTTAGTTCTTGATGTGTTCTTCACCTTTGGTTTTTTAGGCCTTTTGCATGGAAAAATTGTTGCTTTGTTTTTCATTTTCACTTTAACCTGCAACATATAAAATATATGAATAAATTTAAATGTTTTGTTAGGATAATGCAAATTTAACATAAAGATAATGCAAATTACACCAAAACACACAACAGTTCTAGATTTCTAAAACATATGAATTTAAAAAAAATAATTTTAAATTGACTTTTGAAAAATAAGTCATCATGGGATAATAGGGATGTCCTCTCATGGAACAGTAACTGGTTAAAAGATGGGTAACAAAGGGTAGGAATAAATTTTCCATTCTCAGAATGGAAAGAGATAGAGGTATCTCTGAGGGGTCAGTTCTGGGACCATTACTCTTCAACATATTCTTAAATGATCTGGCAAAATTTGCAGATGATACAAAACTATTCAAGATAGTTAAGTCCAAAGCAGACTGAAGAGTTACAAAGAGATCTCAGAAAACTGGGTGACTGGGCAACAAAATGGCAGATGAAATTCAGTGTTGATAAACGCAGAGTAATGCGCATTGGAAAACATAATCTCAACTATACAGATTAAAATGATAGGGTCTAAATTAGCTGTTACCACTCAAGAAAGATGTTGGAGTAATTGTGGATGGTCCTCTGAAAATATCTACTCAATGTGCAGCGGCAGTCAAAAAAGCAAAGAGAATGTTAGGAATCCTTAAGAAAGGGATAGATAAGACAGAAAATATCTCATTGCCTCTATATAAATCCATAGTACATGCACACCTTGAATACTGTGTGCAAATCTGGTCATCCCATCCCCCCCAAAATATATTGGAATTGGAAAAGGTACAGAGATGGGCAACTAAATGATTAGGGGTATGAAACAGGAGGAGAGATTAAAATTACTGGGGATTTTCAGCTTAGAAAAGAGATGACTAAGGGAGGGATTTGTTAGAGCTCTATAAAATCTTGACCGGTATGAAGAAAGTGAATAAGGAAATGTTGTTTAATCCTTCAAATAACACAAGGACTAGCAGTCACCAAATGAAATTAATAGGCAGCAGGTTTTTTTTTAAACAGAAGGAAGTACTTCTTCACACAACAAAGTCAAGCTGTGGAATTCTTTGCCAGAGGATATTGTGAAGACCAATCTATAACAGGATTTAAAAAAAGAAATAGATAAATTCCTGGAGAATAGGTCCATCAGTGGCTATTAGCCAGAATGGGGAGGGATGCAACACCATGCTCTGAGTGGCCCTAGCCTGTTTGCCAGAAGCTGGGAATGGGCAACAGGATCACTTGATGATTACCTGTTTTGTTCATTCCCTCTGAACCACCTGGCCTTGACCACGGTCAGAAGACAGGATACTGGGCTATATGGACCATTTGTCTGACCCAGTATGGCCATTCTTATGTAAAAATTAATTAGAATAATAAAAATGTTTAGTACAGAAACTCCCCAACATAATGACCTCTAAAGATAGCAATGTTGTGAGATAACAACCTTGGCAAATGTATTTTAAAAACCTTGGCCTACTAGGAAACATATTTATATAAGTTTTTCCATTCCCAGTCACAAATCTAGCATTCTGGAGCAAAGTCACTAAAATATAGTCCAACAAACAAATGTTTATTTAATGTGCCCCTCACTTTTCCCTCTACCGCACCCCGCTCACCGGTGTCCTTGGTCAGTGGAGACTCAGAGTTCAGAGGTGCTTTCACATGAGTTCACCTCCCAGGTGGGGGGCAAGAAGGCACTTTGCTCGTTCCTCCAGCTGCTCACTGTTCATTGTGCCACCATTCACTCCATCGCTCTGTTGCCAATGGCCCTGTGCAGGGCCGGCTTTAGGAAGTGGGGGGCCCAATTCGAACAGTTTCGACGGGGCCTCGGCAGGGATGACTTAAAAAAAACACGTGGGGCTTGTACTCACTGGGCGGTGCTCCAAGTCTTTTGGCGGCACTTCAGCGGCGGGTCCTTCACTCACTCCAGGTCTTCGGAGGCACTGAAGGACCCGCCGCTGAAGTGCCGCCGAAGACCCAGAGCGAGCGAAGGACCTGCCGCCGAAGTGCCGCCAGAGACCCGCAGCACCACCACCTGAGTAAAAATTAAGAAGGTGCCTCTAGCCAGGGAAGGGATTCTCACTGGGTGCAGGGCCCTCTTAGGCACGGGGCCTGATTCAGGGCAATTGGTGGAATAGGCCTAAAGCCGGCCCTGGCCCTGTGCCATCACCTTCTATTGCCATATGTCACTGTGACCTCTGCAAGTTGGTCTCTTGAGGTTCCACCAGCTCTGTGATTTCAGCTGAGCTCTCAGTGGGGGAAACTCACTGCCAGTGCAGTCTGGGCCGTCTCTTCCACAGAAACACTGTCCCACAGCAGGTCTAAACACTTAGGCCTGGTTATCGGTGATTTCAGCTGTAGTGGTCACTTAAAACAAAAGACTAAAGACAGAGCTGATGATGCTTCATAGATAAATGGGGGCCAGGTCAAATAGTACTTGAGTCAGGCAGACCATCAAGCAAAACGCCTGTCCCCACCCTCTCTCTTGAGGCCCTCAATCAGCACAGGCTAATTACAGTTTTACTGCCCTTTACTCATACAACATTTCATTACCCCCCCCACATTCAAGTGACTTGTAACCCAACCCCAGCCTAAATCTATCACTTGGGCAACACAGCTCTGTTTGCTGGATACCTAGGTAGATTAGGTGTGAATGTAAATACAATCTGGTCCTGAAGCTTTTCCAGCTCATCACTAGCTGTCAGGGAGAGCTCATTTAGACTTTGCTTGCAAATCATAATTTGAAATTATTAGGTTGGCCAACATCACTGAAATGAATGCACTGACATTGTCATAAAAAACAGCTGTATAAGGAAGCTAGTCTATGTTCATACTTTTCAAATGTATTCTACTTTTTCAGATACATGTATTTTATCATACACTTTATATGCTTTTAAAGTGTGTATTAATGTTTCAATTTCAATTCAAATTTCTAAACAATCACTAAAATGGCAATACTGAATGTAACTAGTTCACAAAACTGGGGATGGTGGGTGGTGGGGAAATTTGGGGGTGTGTACAGGGAAATCTCTGGTATGTCTACTCTGCAACTAAAAACCCACGGTTTGCCCATGACAGCTGACTTGGGCTCAGGCTGCGGGGCTATTTCATTGCAATGTAGGCTGCTGGAGCCTAGGTTCTAGGACCCTGCGAGGTGGAAGGATCCCAGAGCTGGGGCTGCATCCAGCAGTCTACACTACAATGAAACAGCCCAAGACAGGCAACTGGCATGGGCCAGCCATGGGTTTTTAACTGCAGTGTAGACATGCCTTTTAGGATGTCAGGTAAAATCAGGTAATAGAATCAAAGAATTGAAGAAGAAATGTCCTTTCTTTCCAGTTCTGAAGACTGCCAGGTTTCTGCCATGTATGGAAAGTCAGCTTGCTGAGTTAAACTGGAAACTGCTAGTGGCTGCACTCATTGAGTTTAACACTCTATTGTTTTCATTGACAACCTCCTTTTTATGGCCTTGTTAACTTTATAAGTGTTCCATCTGCCGAAGATATCAATCCCCCTTGGATATTAAACTGTTTCTAAGGGGAAAAAATAGTGTCTGGAGCTGCTTCTAGGAGGAAAAGTGCATTTCCCACATATAATGTGCAGTAAAGGCCTGTTCCAAAGGCCACTGAACTAAGTCCATTGACTGGGGTCAGGCCCTAACTAACTTGGATTTTCCATCCATTTGCAAGCAATCTGCTACTTTTGAACTGTTAACAGCATTAAAAAAGAAAGAAATCTGCAGTTGTCTAATTCCAATGGAACTATAAATCTTTAGAGCATGTAATGTTGTAACACTTACAATGGAAATGAATACATATTCCACACATTATAATTTAAAGTAAGAGCCTAATCAGTGAGTTAAATAATGTGGTGCACATACTTTGTATGCAGAATTCTCCTCTTAATGGAAAAATAAGTTGTTTGAAGCATTTCACTGTACAATCCTTCCTATCCTGTCACTGCAGGGTGAATTCCACTGACCAATATTACCGTTCCTATAATGCAGAAGGAATTTTAAAAGCATTGTGATGAGGTGACCATACTTAGGCAGGAAAGGAGAAAATTCTTTGCAAAGAGAGCCAGGCAGATGACCTACCCTGCCCCACAGAACCAGCTGTGCTTGCCAATTAAGGAAAGAGTTTCCATCTGGGTTCAGGAAGGCACATACTGAAGCCTGAAAAGGAAGCACCTCTTTGTACTTGTCCAGGGACAAGTAGGAGGTGGTTTTTTGCTTACCAGCTGGGAGCTGAGCTGAGACGAGGTCCTGGAACAAGGGTGGTAGAACTGAAATGAGACTCTTGGCTAAGTCTTTGTTTTATTTCTCTTTTACTTTAATTGCCATCTGCTGATGAAGCCTGTGGAATATCTGGGCTGGAGACTTAAGAGCCAAGGAAGCTGGGCTATGTTGCAAGTAGTCCCGAGGAAAGAATTAAGTGGAAGTTTGAAGTGGAAGTAGATGGACCATGGCCACACTGCTAGAGTCTTGCTGTTAGTGCCTGTAGTACAGGGAAGGTACAGGCTTCTCTATGCCTCAGCAGTGTCTCCAGGAAGAGGGTGTGTGAATGGGCAGCCCTGTAACCAAAGGACAAATGACTGTTTGCAAAGCTTCTGCACTGGAGGGAGAGGCTTTGACTGGTGTTTTCTGTTTAGATGGCTGCATATCCTGGAAGGCGAGGAGTAAGTCAACCTACCAGCAGAAGGAGACTGTGGATCAGTGGGGGAAACTGAGGCATGGTTGTACCTGTTAATGGAGAGGTAAGATGACTCTGTACACCCAGTAAAGGATAATAGCAAAAAAAAAAAAATAAAACCCAAAGCCCCAAAACTCATGACTAGCTCACACTCCAAGTACACACACCTTAGAAACAAACTTGTGCTCTTAATGTATTGGGGACTGTGGGAATATGTTTTCCTAAAATATTGATTTGTCTTGCTCTCAGAAAAATACCATGACTTAAAATGAGGGTTAGTGCAATTCATTCTGAATAATTTTCTGGATATTGTGTATGTTAAATATGGAATTTATCCAAAAATATCTAAGCTTTCTTGGACATTTATGAGAAATCATGGCTCTCTGCTCTGCACGTGGGATTTCTCTTAATCAGAAGTCTGTTCTGATGGTTTTTGATTCTACTGACCAGATGAAGACATACTGTAAAGTCATTCTTTCTTGAACACACTGTTGTCAGAAGGTGTCTTTTTGTTGTTGTTTGTTTGTTTGTTTGTTTGTTTGTTGTTAAATCAGTAAAATATAAGGTATTTGTATGTAGTGGACTCAATACACAATGTCTCTAATACTCTACAGAGAGTCAAAGTAAAACTAAAGAGAGAAGTATCAGAGGGGTAGCCGTGTTAGTCTGGTTCTGTAGAAGCAGCAAAGAATCCTGTGGCACCTTATAGACTAACAGACGTTTTGCAGCATGAGCTTTCGTGGGTGAATACCCACTTCTTCGGATGCAAGAATACCCACTTGCATCCGAAGAAGTGGGTATTCACCCACGAAAGCTCATGCTGCAAAACGTCTGTTAGTCTATAAGGTGCCACAGGATTCTTTGCTGCTTCTAAAGAGAGAAGGAAACCTGAGAACTGAAGAGAGTGTAACCCACAGTATTGGTGGGATCAATGGAGGGGCAAGTGAAGGAATGCCCACTAACTCTGCATAACTGAAAGGAGAGAGAAAGTGGAGGAGCAGAGTGGGTGAACAATAAGGCCCAAATAGCAGAAAATAACAATCCTGTTTTTTGAAACTTTTATAAATGTCCTAAGTTGATTTCTCTGACATGTGGGGAGGCCAGTGAAGCTGGTGGGTGCTGGGCATGTCTTTTAGGAGTGAGAGAGTAGTTTGCTCTAGCTGAAGGTTCAGGGAGTCCCTTGCCTTCCCCTCCCCCCCAATCTAGAGAGTAAGGTTTTTAGGAAGAAATCAAATTCAGAATTGCCTTGGTCCTGAAGAGAAGTGATTTAAGGTATGAATAACATTTTCAACTGAGGTAGGTTAATGGCCGCTTCCAGAACATTCTTATTAATGGGCAGAAGTAGAGAAAAGGCAGATGTTGGGGATGGGGAAGGAAAGGGAACAAAGTCTAGGATGACTCCAAGTTTTCTACCCTTGGAGAAATGGAGATCAGAGTGAAAGCAACCAGTCATGGAGTTAAAGGCAGATGAGACCAAGAAGACTATTTACCTTGAATGGATTCAAACTTTCTATTACTGAATTTAAAGATTATGATGCATCTAGACATGGGTGATGTGCAAAATAGATGCAGGAGCTTGAATGTAATCAAGGGAGGAAGACTGACATAAATCTGTGTGTTTTTGGAGGGCACATGCAGGGATATGGAGGGGTGGATTTGCTCTCTATTATAGCAAAGTTATGCCAGCATAGCTCTGTTGAAATCAGTAGGGTTGCAGCAACAACAACAAAACTGATAATGCAGTGGTAAATCTGGCCAGCAATTGAATGTCATTCATAACATATCTAAGTATAAGATTAGCCTGGAGATCCCAGAGAGAGAAAATGGAGGAAGAGAAGGTTAGAGCTGGACTGAGTCATTCCATAATAGAGGGGATGAAGGGAAGTAGTAATCATCTACCAGAAATGTATGTGTTTAAAAACAAACAGAAACCCCTCACCATAAAAGTGGGATTCCAATCAATGTTACTTTTTCATTGAAAGAAAGTGCTAGAGACTCTGGCTGCGTGTGCAAGGCACTGAAGAATAATAGCTATTGAAATAGTTTTAATAATAGCATCAAAGGAAGATCAGGTCAATTGGGAAGAAGGATGCTTTGGAAGGAGCACTGAAGAAAGGGATCTGGGGGTTTATTGTGAATTGCAAGCTAAATAGGAGTAGTCAATGTAACACTGCAAAAAAAGCAACCATAATTCTGGGATGTATTAACGTGAGTGTTGTAAGCAAGACATGAGAAGTAATTTTTCCACTCTACTCCGTGCTGATAAGGCCTGAACTAGAGTACTTTGTCCAGTTCTGCGCGCCACATTTCTGGAATGATGTGGACAAATTGGAGAAAGTCCAGAGAAGAGCAACAAAAATGATTAAAGGTCTCTAACGCATGACCTATGCAGAAAGATGGAAAAAATTGCATTTGTTTAGTCTGGACAAGAGAAGACTAAGAGGGACATAAATTTTCAAGTACATAAAAGGTGGTTACAAGGAGAAGGGTGAGAAATTGTTCTTAACCTCTGAGGATAGGACAAGAAGCAATGGGCTTAAATTGCAGCAAGGGTGACTTAGATTGGACATTAGTAAAAACTTCCTAACTGTCAGGGTAGTTAAGCACTAGAACAAATTGCCTAGGTAGGTTGTAGAATCTGTCATGGGATTAGACCAGGGGTCGGCAACCTTTCAGAAGTGGTGTGCCGAATTTTCATTTATTCACTGTAATTTAATGTTTTGTGTGCTTGTAATACATTAACGTTTTTAGAAGGTCTCTTTCTATAAGTCTCTATAATATATAACTAAACTATTGTATGTAAAGTAAATAAGGTTTTAAAAATGTTTAAGAAGCTTCATTTAAAATTAAATTAAAATGCAGAGCCCCCCGGACCTGTGGCCAGGAGCCGGGCAGTGTGAGTGCCACTGAAAATCCGCTCATGTACCGCCTTCATTAGACAAACCCCTGTCAGGAATGGTCTAGCTATGACTTAGTCCTCCCTTGTGCAGGAGACTGGACTAGTTGACCTATCGAGCTCCCTTCCAGTCCTGCACTTACTTGAATTTGTGATCAGAGGAAAATAGGTCATTAACAGTCTTCATATTATGGAAAACAAATCTAGACTGAAAAGGGTCCTGGGAGTTCTGATATGCAAAACAATAGTGGCCATCAACAAACTCTAGCTGCAGACAGGGAGGTGGGATGATGTATACGTATGGTTTGGTGAGTCAGATGGGCTCTTGATTTGTTGTTGTTTTTAAAAACAACGCTTGGTTTTTGCAGGGGATATTGCAGAAATGTGTCCCGAGGAGCAGGGCAAAAAAGCTGGAGCCGGCCCTGCTAAGGAGTACTTAAATGAGGCCAGGCTTGAAACTTTGCAAAGGGGCAGTATGGAGGAAAGCACATTGGTGGTTTTGAGACCTGCACTAAGGGAACAAAAAGGGGTTTGAGAAGTATGAAAGTAGGGAAAGCCAAAATGGAGAAAGGGGCTGCATGATTTAGGATCTCAAAAGCAAAGGCAAAAAGCTTGCACTTCATGCTCAGTGCCACCTGGCATTAATTACTCAGCTGGGAGGAGAGGAGGTGGTTGGCATGACAGCTGAGGTGTGGCTTATGGCAGCAGCATTTTGAACAGATGGAATGGGGGTGAGGTTGGTATCAAAAGGGTGTGAGTGGAGGCATTTGCAGGATTTGTGGTAAGAGTTGAGTGCCATTAGGAAGGAAGGGGGAAGAATAGCATTGTGAAGGAGGAATATTTTTTTCACATCCTGGATGAGAAGGAAAGGGAAAACTTGGAGGTGGTGGCTTGTTACAAGCTTGCATGGCAGTAAGGACGGTGGTAGTATGAACAGTTAATGAGACAAGGGTAGCAGAAAGGATTTGGGATGAATGTTCATGTGCTCATTTTTAGTTGAGCTTGATATGATGGCGAGACAGATTTCCAGAATGGAGAAATAATTCTGAGTGTAATAGTTAAATTCATTCAGATGAAGTCACCCAAGGATAAGATGTGGAGGGAGCGAAGCCAGAGGGATTCCAATGAAGAGGAGGAGAAGCTGACAAGATGGTGAAAGAAAAGCTGCAGAGGTAGGACTAGAACGATGGTATCATGGAAGCCAGTGGCACACAGGATGTCAAGCAGGAGGGTGCAATCCACTATATCAAAGGCAGCACAAAGATCTAGAAGTCGTGGAGGATGGAATTTAGGCTTTGAGGCATAGTCAGGAGTTCAGCTGAGACTTTAGTGATAGCCTTCGTGGTATGGAGAAGGCAGATACTGGATTAGAATTTGACCATGAATGAGTAGGGGGTAAGGAAGTTAATACAGTGACTTTTGATGGCCTGCTGTAACCTTATAGAGAGAGGTTTAGGGAGAGTTGAATGGACAGGTAAGAATGAGGGTGAGAGTTATGTATGATTTATCATTATTTTAAAATACACTTTATCAAAGCTTTATTCTGCTAACTGGGAATGTGTCTCTCTAGAAAGTGAAGTTCTGCTATACATTAATGCACACACCTTATGTCTACAATAGCAGCAAAAAAAATTTATCAGGGCTTTCTCCCTTTTCTAAAAATAAATTATTTTATGATTTGCTTTAGAGTGACAACTTACAAATCCTTAATTAAAGTGAGCTTTTGAATATTGCATCACATTATACACATGTAGAATTTGCATTTGAATCTGCATCACCACTCTTCAACAGACGAGGAGGGGAGGGGAAGCAATGGATTTGTATTCAGTTCTCTGACAGATTATTCCTGCTGTACCTATAGTGTTCTGAGGAAAATTCATTTCCTCCTCTCACCCCAGGGGAAAGGGATAACAAATCTAATGCTAGAGAAAGTACATACGACATGAAACTAATATACTGGAAGTAGCAAAATAGAAATAATGAGGCAATAAGAATGAAAGCTAAAATAGCTAATGAGATACAGGGTCAAATCCTGCAGACCTTGTGCTGGGAGGTGGGGGTCAGACACACAACTCCCACTGATTTACCTGGAAGCTTTGCCTCACTTGCCTTGAATGAGGGCTGCAGAAAGACTGGGTTTCATTAACTCAGTGCAGAAATACATAACACCACCTAAGGACTGCCACAAGGTGACAGTGTTTCAGAATATTGCTATTTTGTCAGAATTTAGAGTTGGTACTTAATCTTTTGCAAAAATCTTAGCAAGATTAAAATACTTAAGGTTTTTTTGTAACTGAGTTTTTATGACCGCACTATCTTTTGTCAGTCTTGCTGCATCAGAACAATGTTGTTCAATTTGGGAACAATATTTCACACTGTAGTATAGGGATGGTCATGACATTTACAAAAGCTGTTTTTTGCCTTGTATTCTGAATGTCGAGTCTGACACTGGGATTGATGATAGTCGATGGTTGAATTTACATGGTATTAATTCTGGATCCCTGTTTGACTGAGTCTGTACCATGTGCTTAGGAAGGTCTGCGGAAGCCATTTTGATTCCCTACCATCCTCTGTTCAAAATCTGTTGTCTGGCTGTGCTGCTTTGATCATGTGAAATGAAACCTGACGAGAGGCATCTTTAAAAATTATCTTAAATAAATAAAAATGGAAACATTTACTACCATATGTGATTTTAAAGCTTACAAAAATAGGCGCTGATCCTACCTTGAGCTGGTGGATCCCTGTGCCCATGCACAAGCCTACTGAGGTCAAGTCAAACAATGACCTAAGAGGAGTTCTGTGTGGATGCAGGGGTCTGCATATGCAGAGCCTGATCCAGCCATGTGGAGAGAGTCTGATCTCAGTCATGTAGTCAAAATTATCCATAGAAAGTACTGGTATAGCTTGCAATTCTGCAAACACATGGGTGCAACTTTCTTGACGTGAGTTAAAGCTAAAGGAGAGGAAGGGATAGCTCAGTGGTTTGAGCATTGGCCTACTAAACCAAGGGTTGAGAGTTCAATCCTTGAGGGAGTTAAAAAAACCCAACAAAACAGGGGATTTGTCTTGCTTTGAGCAGGGGTTGGACTAGATCTCCTGAGGTCCCTTCCAACTCTGATATTCTGTGATTCTACACATGTGCAGTTGGTTAAAGTAATGGTGTGTGAAATGCAACACTTGCTTCATGTCTGTCATGGCTGATGAGGACTGTAAGTATGGAAATGCAATCTCCTAATCAAATAGCAACAAATTAAAGGTTGTGATTAACAAATTTAATCCTCCCAGAGGACTGCTCTCAAAATCTTAACTTCAGATTTTTCTTTATTGCATTTTGTAATTTCTCCTCTCCCTCCCTCTCTCTCTCCTGGAAGCCTTATCTCCCAGAGAGCATCTGGTTTTCAGAAAGTCAAGAAATACAGGTTGTGCCAGCTGTAAAACTGAGTTAAGTTACTCACTCAAGGCCAGTGGCTCAGCAGGGATCAGAAGCAAGCTCACCCTCCTTTGCTGTGACCATTAGATGACTGGTTCTTGCAGATTTTTGTCACTTCGGTGTTGCATTATTTCTAGGCTTGCTAGGCAGCAGTTTAGGTTTGCAACTTGACCGTCTTCAGAAACATTGCATTCATATTCTATATTCCTCTTTCACTTATCAATCAGTTGCTCTGTTGAGCAACTTAAAAACCAAAAACCAAATACCAAAGACACTGTTATGTACTTCCCATGCTGACCTAGCAACTGAAGAAAACCAACCAACCTTGGGCCAGTTCTTAGCTGGTGTACATCATTACAGTTACCTTCCTCTCAATGGCGCCAGGCTGGTTTATACCAGGGCCGCCCAGAGGGGGGGGCAAAGGGGGCAATTTGCCCCGGGCTCCGCAGGGGCCCCCAAGAGAAGAGCGGAGGCTCCCGCCTCCGCCCCTCTCCTGGAGCCTCAGCGTCTCCGGCGGGGCCCCTGAGCCCCGCCCCGCTCAGAGACGCGTGGTGAGCGGGGCGGGGCTGGGAGCTCCAACGGGGCCTGAGCCCCGCCCCGCTCAGAGCGGCGTGGGGAGGGGGCGGAGCAGCTGTCTCTGCTCGGCGTGGAGCTCACAGCCCCGCCCCCTCACCACACGGCTCTGAGCGGGACGGAGCTCAGGCCCTGCCGGAGATGCACTCGGTAAGAGGCTGGGGCCGGGGCCGGGACCGGTGGCGGGGGGGAGGAGCGGGACCCGCCGGGACCGGGGGTGGGCGGGACCCGCCGGGGGCGGGGCCGGGACCGGAACCGGGACCCGCTGCCGCCGCCGAAGCGCAGCCCGGTCTTCGGCGGCGGGGGGCCCCTTCTGTTCCGGGACCCGCCGCCTAAGGGCCCAGAAGGCCCGCGGCGGGGACCCCCCCGCCACCGAATTACCGCCGAAGACCGGGCTGCGCTTCGGCGGCGGTCCCGCTTCGGCGGTAATTCGGCGGCGGGGGGGCTCCCGCCGCGGGTCTTCGGGGCACTTTGGCGGCGGGTCCCGGAACGGAAGGGCCCCCTGCCGCCGAAGACCCCGGGCCCCCGGAATCCTCTGGGCGGCCCTGGTTTATACCAGCCGAGGGTGTAGCCCATTATTCCTTAAGAGGTGTTTATTCCATTTCTGATGGTATCTGTCTATTGTAAGTAATTAAAGGGGGAAGAGGGGTGAGAATGGGGCGGGGGGGGAACACTCAGTCTTATTCATTTTCAGCTCCCCATGAGCAAACTGGTTGGGGCGGGGGGGGAGACCTTACAATATGAGGACAAAACTGATCGTGTAGGGGGAGAAATATTTTCAACCAAGTACTGCAAACAAATAGAACAAAAACTACACCTATCCTCATGTAACACCACACGATATAACACGAATTCGGATATAACGCGGTAAAGCAGCGCTCTGCGGGGGTGGGGCTGCGTGCTCCGGTGGATCAAATCAAGTTCAATATAACACGGTTTCATCTATAACGTGGTAAGATATTTTTGGCTCCCGAGGACAGCGTTGTATCGAGGTAGAGGGGTATTTTTAAAACAGTGGCACGGCCTGGGCCATTCCCCTGTTAATCCTTTATACAATCACTTGCTAATTCTTATCTCATGAGGCACATGTTATATTGACCAACGATAGTCAATCATTTTACAACACCTACCAGAACATGCAAGTTCCAAATACATATAAAATGCCTAAGAGATTTGACACTTATATTTAGTTTTGAAAACCAATAAATTTTTTTTTTTTCAATTTTTATCCTTGGTCTCTTGGGGGGGAAATAGGTAAGGTTATAAAATTATTGGTCTGTATTGCAGTAGCACCTAGTATCCCGAGTCCTGGGGATCCCATGGTGCTAGGTGCTATTTCAAAGAACAGAAGACTCATGTTGATCACTTTTGAAAATCTGGCCACAACCGTATTTGCCTAAGTATAGGACTCTAGAGCTGGTTTAAAAAGGGGAAGTTTGTCCCTTCTGAATGTTTGTCTGAATCACAACCTCTCAAACACTTTCCACTAGGTTTGCTGAGCCCCTAAAAATCTCATTGAGGTCAATGGAAGTGACTGGGTGCTCAACCGTCCTGAAAATCTGGCCATGAAGCACTATCCAGTAATTTCCTCATATGTACAGTATTAATTATATACTTGAGTGAAGATTGGCAGTAATTAATAAATTACCTGGAATAGGTGATTTAGAGGCCTCATTCAATGCCCATTGAACTCAACACAATTATTTCTGTGGGATCAGCTATTTTAAAGAACAAATGAAAGACCTGGTCCCTGCCCCCAAAGGATTTGCAGTCTAAGTTTAAACCAGCTCATGCAACAGTTGAGCAACAACCAAGGAGAAGGGAGAAAGCCAGGGTGTGTGTGTGTGTCCATGAATTTACACCATTTTGTAGGTTTGCTGCTTTATGTACAACTGCTGTTCTAATGTTTTTAAGCTGGAGGGGGTATTTCAGATGGAACAGGAGAGAGAAATGGATAAATGAGGTTAGAAAGAATGGCACAAAATGGTGGTGTGACAGATAGTTCTGAGAGCTATCATGTGAGCCAGCACTCTGATCACCGTGGCGAATTAGTGCCATGCTCCCACCAGAGGGCTCTGATGGGATGTAGTTATCTAATCAGGCTGGGGGTGCCAGAGGCTTAATTAGCTCACTAGCTAAGCACTGATAAAAAGGCACATCAGGTAAATGCAGGGTGGGAAGAGCTGAGTAGCTGAGCCCAGATTCAGAGAGCTCTCACAGAAGGGAGACCGTCCCCTCTCAGGCCCTGCAGAAAGGGCCGACAATACAAGGAACACTGTAAATAGTATTTATGCATGGAACCTTAAAGGTGTTGAAATTTCTAGTAAGCAGGTTACCCATACAACTTTTTAAGTCTTTGTACACAATGTCAACTACAACAGATCTTTTATTTACACAGCTAAATATTTAGAGGTGCCTTAAATACAGTTTTTTTTAGCCTATTTCAATAAGGATCATGACACTACACCGTAGACACGTGGCCACAGGTCTCTCAGGATGATTAAACAGGGAAATTTATATACCAAAGAAGTACCTGTTAACCAAAACCAATCTCCAGTCCAGATGTCTGTCTTTTTTTCATTAAACGATGTCTCTCAGGAAATGGTCAGGTTCTTCAATTTCCTTTCACCAGGTAAAAATATGTAACTTTGAATACACACTGTCTAATACCAGCAGCACTGAATCAGATAGAGGTACCTCTTGACAATTCTAAACTCTCAGAGGGGAAAGGTGAATACAAGAAGCTGCTGCCATGTGAAAAATTCATTTCAGCCTTGAGTGTAATACTCTGAAAATCAATACATACAGTCCACTGGTAAAGGAACACATGGCTCTTTTACAAAGCTGCTTTTGTAAATCTGTGATGGAAATGAATTTCCATATAGTAGATACCAAGTGAATGGGCTTTGAACATTAGATAAACTTCACGATCCATCTGTTTCTTCCGACACACTTATGTTTCCATTTTACTTTTAGACTTGCTACATAAATTGTGGTATTCCCCTCCCAAATATCAAATGCACACTTTTCCCACTAACCTCCAGAAGTTGTTTAAGGAGGAATTTTAAAGGCAAAATGGAATCTGCCATAGAAAATGTACACTGCAGCTTATCTTCCAGCACAAAATATTTCATACTTCACTCAGAAATTGATTAGAAACAGTGTTTAAGACAAAGCAAAAAAATCCTAAGAAGTCTCTAAAATGTCTAGGCATTTACTAGAAATAAAAATATTCTTGGGGACAGAGTGTAGTGTTTGTTTGTGCTGTCCCTATAGCATCAAATCCTTGACCAGCCATCTCCACAGAAAGGAGTCCTCAGCATTCCCCCGTACCTTCAGAACCTGCGGGTGCAGATGGGTTCTGCGAGGGACAGTTTTTCTGCGTAAGGGGCCAGCTAATACTGATGTGACTATCCAACTGCTTTCTATCAGGCAAAATCCATAAATCTACCCAGTTTGAGTCCAGTATGTAGCTATTGGATCGCTCGATATGATCTCCAGGGAGATGGTGCCTCTCTGATATTTCTGTTGCAAATAGGAGGGGGTTCTTTTTGCAGTATGTGGCCCAAGACAGAAATCCTCATTTAACAGTTCTATTTCAGACAGAGGAGAGCTGGTGTGAGAAGAGTATCCTCTGGATAAATAATCCCTCAGTAGTAACTGGAGGAAAAGGAAGTGATCCTGACAGCACCTCTTCTCCCCACTTGCTTTCTCACATTGCCATAAAGGGGCAATCTTCCTTTACATTCTTCTCTCCTTCCCTTTTTTTGAAGGAATAATCCAGACTTAGTTCCATCTCTCGTCTTCCTCCTGCCTGCTGGAACTGCACCATGGCTATTGCAGCATTAGGAATGTATAATGGTTTCCTGTCACTTTCTGCCACACATGCAGGGCTAAATTCTGTCCTTAGCATGGTCTAAGAACCTGGCTCAGTTATGACATAGATAATTCTAGCTTACAGTACATATTTTATAGTGTAGGTTCATGTGGAACTGCATATTTGCTAAAATACTTCCTTTAGAAATGTTAAGAAATAAACTAATTCTAATTAATGCAAATTGGATTCACAATAATAAAGAAGACTCATAATTAGCATAACTGATTTTTTTGGGGGGGGGAAACAAGTGGAGTTTTCTTAATGTGGAAAAAGGAAATCACAGAAAACTTTCACTGTGTGAGAAATCCTAAGGTACTTACTCCATTTTTACTGACCACACGTTGGCAAAACTCCTATTACTTTCTGAGGGCATCTTGAGTTAGGAGTTCAGGATATGATCCGGTAAGTATAGGCTCATTATGAACAAAACTAAAATTTGCACACTTGAATACACTGCAACAAATCAGGACTTTGGCATAGATGCTTCCAATTATACTGGCTTAATCAGACTACTCTGAAGTCAAATTACTCCTTTATTGGACCGGTGCAACTGGCAATCATATTGCATCTTTGATTCTAATTAATATATTAGAATTTCCTTGTATCAGAGTTCACTATAAGCATGTTCCACTGTTGGCAATAAACAAATTACTTCCGAGCAGACAAATGCATATTACAGTGCTCTAAACATGTATGCTTGCGAACTGAAGGTATGTCTTTATGGGAAGAAGTTATATAACGTGAGATGTAAAATGTACATTGGAGTATCTTAGCACACAGTGAATGCTTCCCCCCTCTAACTTTTTAAATGTTCCCTACTGTGCAGGAGGCTGAACAGTTTGGTCAATAATAGATATTCCTTTCTTATTAGGAAAGGGGAATACAGGCTTTTTTTTTTTTTTTTTTTTTAAAGGTGTATTGCTTTAAAGTTTAGTGATCACTGCACTGAAGTTTGTCTCAACAGTAAAGCGTTTGCAGTAATTAATATTCAGGATGGTTTCCTGAGGAGAGAAGCACAATGAGTGCTCCTTTATTGTGTGAGCAGCCAGCTCCGACTGGGGCTGTTGAGGTTTCTTAAAATATTTGGTTCACGCTGCACATTGAGTATCTTAATGCAGGTATTAATGTAGTTACTGCCATACTGTAACATGATTCCTATACTTGCATGTTTTCCCCCCAATAATTTAGATCCATCATGGCCCTGATGGAGCCCTGAAAGCCTTCCTGAACTGTACTTTCATGGTTTTAATTGTGGATCAGGCTTTTTTTAAATGAAGACACTAGATTGGGACTCATTCCCTGACCCTGCTACAGGCTTTCTGTGTGTTCTTGGGGAAAGTCACTTAACCTGTGCCCCAATTACCCATCTGTAACATGGAAATAATACTTTAATGTCTGGGGTGCTGAGGTATTATGGGGACAGGGAGTCAAATAAGAGGAGCCACAGATGACCATCTCTTAGGCCAAGGGGGATTAGATTGGACTGGTTTTGGTGGCTTTCATTCCCAATTTCTAATTTCCTGGAGGTTTCTCTGTTGTGTCATTTGAGGCACTTCCTTCATGAAGCAGTCTCTTTAGAACGTTCTTGGTCCTTGAGCCTAGAGTGAGACCAGGACAAAAACTGAACCAGGCTTTCCCACATGGGTCTTCAGATCACTGCCATCTAAATCTCTGCCCCTTAGAATGTATTTAGATAATTGTTCACAATTATGTTCCTTGTTCATGAGCAGTCAATTTTTGCGTATCAGCCTCCCGTATTTCCACACTTTTTCTTTACTGGCTTGTTTTCAAAAGGAACTAATAAGTGGGTTCAGAGGAAGAGGGCATGGGACAGATTCCCAAGCTCTGTTTTAATTGTCATCTGTCACCCCTTTTCTCCTCCCCCCTCCAAATGTGTCCCATTTACTTTCTCTGACAACGTATGGCCGATGTGATAGTGCATATGGGTAGATAAGGTTACATCATAATCATTTAATCTGGTGCAACTTCATATAATGTGACACAGTGCAGAAGACCAGATAAGCATCAGATATAGTTCACAAAACTAGCTCTACCCATAAGACAAGATATAGAAAGATTAAAGGATCTGAACAGTATCAAATTACAGGAGGACACCTACAGTACAAGTAGCATGCTGTGACCATTAATTCTTGAGGTTGCTAGAGGCAAAATTTGCCTTTATGACATACTGGTGTCCAGGTATTGAAAAAGCAGAGTTTAAAACTTTATTAAAATCCTGAGTGTCTCTCTGAGCCACCCGTATGTTTGAATAGTATTGTTCTCCTTAAGCAGTCCCGTTGATTTGCCATTTTTCATCGAGACTACTCAAGGGGAATCCCCAATTGACTGGTTGTAGCTGTACAAACAGGGCATTGGAGGGGCCAGGATCTTGGTCTGCATGTTTACCTGACTGGAGTTGGGTGTGAAGTAGGCTGAAACAGAATATTCTTCTTCGAGAGATGTCCCTGTGTGTGCTCTAGTCCAGGTGTTGGTGCATCCCTGTGCCTTCGCTCGGAGATTTTGACAGCAGTACTCGTACTGGTCGCACACACGCAGAGCCTGCCCCACATGCTGAGTGTGCCTTAATAGTACGCGTGTGTGACCGGTCTCCTCAGTTCCTTCTCTACCATCCCCAGCCTGAGACGGAGCTCAGCAGACTCGTTAGAGAATTTCTTGTGTCCCTTGTTCAACTTTCCCCCCTCTTAATTAGCTTACCAGTAATAATTAGATACCCTTTTTCCCTTCTCTTTTCTTCTTTTTTTAATGCAACCCCCCCCCCCCCAAACTTTTTTCATTCCTGTCAGCGCAGCCATTTCCAATGTGCCTGGCTCTCCAGGTTTTAAGCGCTGCTCTAACTGTAATGATGCCATACCTCTTTCTGATGGTCATTCTAAATGTATTAAATGTTTTGGGGGAGTCCCACATCCCCCCCCCCAAATGTGCCCACTGCACCAAGTTGAAATCCAGGGCATGCAAAGATAGGTAGCCACAATTAAAACTGCTCATGTTGCAAAAATCTCTCGGACCAGCCTTTGACCCAGGCTCCGACCCTGCTGTACACCACCGCCCCCCTACCTCCCCCCGCTTCAAAGAGATAAAATTGAAAATTTCAATAAAATTGAAAATGCCTGGCTTTGAACCAGGGACCTTTTGCGTGTTAGGCAAACGTGATAACCACTACACTACAGAAACTCTGTCACAGGGCTGTGCCCTTCCCTTCATAAGAACATAAGAATGGCCATACTGGGTCAGACCAAAGGTCCATCCAACCCCATATCCTATCTGCCAACAATAACCAATGCCAGGTGCCCAAGAGGGAGTGAACCTAACCGGAAATGATCAAGTGATCTCTCTCCTGCCATCCATCTCCACTCTCTGACAAACAGAGGCTAGGGACACCATTCCTTACCCATCCTGGCTAATATCCATTGATGGACTTAACCTCCATTAATTTATCTGCAAAAAGAACAAAGAGAACATGTGGCACCTTAGAGACTAACAAATGTATTTGAGCATAAGCTTTTGTGGGCTAAAACTCACTTCATCGGATGCATGCAGTTAAAAATTCAGTAGGAAGAGATATATACACACAGAGAACGTGAAAAAAATGGGTGTTGCCATACACACTATAACGAGAGTGATCAGTTAACGTGAGCTGTTATCAGCGGGAGAAAAAAACCTGATTTTGGGAGGGGAACAGGAGAAAGGACAAAGGAAGCAAGAGACGAAGAGAAAAGAGGGATCAGACAGTGGATGGAGCAAGAGGTGAATCAAAAAGGACAAACCCTTATGTCCCCAGTGATTCTAAGAGACAAAATCCCAGGTGCAAAATAAAATTCTGCCTCCTTAAGCTCGTGTTTTCCATGCCTAGAATTCAACTGTCACCAGATGGATCAGACTGAACAGGTTTCACACCTCCAGGAGGCTCTTACCTTCTAAACGGCTGTTTTCTAGTAAAATCACTAAAAAGGAAGGAAGAAACTCGAAAGAGGTTCCTCCTGGCGCACGTCCGTGAACCCGAATACTCTCTCAGTCCTCAAAGGGAGACCTGGAGAAGGAGACTTGCTGGAGCAAAGCCACAGGGGTCTCTGAGGTTTCCCTGGCCCCTCGCCCCTGTCCTGCCTGGCTGATGTCAGCATCTCTCTGTGAGGTCACCACCTCCCCACCGCCTTGGACCAATAGTCTGAGGTCCTGCAAAAAGGCCTTTGTGATGTCACTGCCACACCCCCTCCCTTGCTGGGCTAATGTCCTGCCCCTGGCCAGGCACTTTGCAGGTTTGAGCTACTCCCTGTGGATCACCCAACTCAAGGAGCGTTCGTTCTAGGCAGCAAGCCGGCTAGACAGGGAAACAGCAGACGCTGCTCCCAATGCTACACTCAGTTTTTCAGAAATTAGTCGACTTTATGGCCAGAAGAGACCATTAGAGCATCTAATCTGACCCCCTGCATATCACAGGCCTCCTGTATAGCACAATAGCTACTTTGGGGGCAAATACATTATAGAAAGGCATCTTGTCTTCATGAAATGACATCAGGAGATGGAGAATCCACCACTTTCCTTGGTAGCTTGTTCCTGTGGTGAATCATCCTCGCTGTTGAATATTTGTGCCTTAGTTATAATATGAATTTGTCTCTTTTCACCTTCCAGCCATTGGGTCTTGTTAGGCCTTTCTCTGCTCGATTCAAGAGCCCTTTAATACCCAATCTTTTCTCTCCATTAAGGCACTTCAACACTTTAATGAAGTCACCTTTCAATCTTCTTTTGATAAGCTAAACAGGTTGAGCTCTTTCAATAGCTCACTAGAAGGCAGTTTTCTCCAGCCCTCAGAACCTTTGGTGGCTCTTTGCTGCCCCAGTTCCAATTTCACATCTTTTTCAAAGGAGGACACCAAAACTGGAGGCTATTCCAGTATCAGTCTCACTGATGCCGTGTCACCTCCTGTGACATTATTGACATAATCTGTAACCGTATAGATTACCGTTGCGACCGCTGTCCTATTTGTAGCCAATATTGTAGAAAGGTTGTAGCGTAAGGGGTCTATGGAGAGGTTCTGATTGGCTGATTATAATTCTGCTATTTCTAGATGTGTATCATTTTTATAGTTGACATTATGAATTCCTGCTCATTTCCCCACTGGCTGGAGCATGGCTAGAGTGTGTCTGTGGTTAATGATGTTGCTATAGATTGTTCAGTGTGATCATTTAGAGTTTAAATCCCAGGTTCCATCTATTGTAAAGCCACTTCTGGCAAGAGGGCTGTTTTTCCCTCATTATGGGGATGCTACGATACTAAAAAATTTGTAAATAACATAACTGACTATGGAGACAGGGATGAGTGAAGCAGGTTTGAATGGATCAGAGGAGAATGTGATGGGAGACTCTCTTGTCCCGATTCTGAATAATCAGATGTAACCTGCTCTGGAATTTCACTTGACACTTTCTTTGTCATGTATTGTCTCTCTGTGATGTGGGTTTCTATCTTTCCTGAAGGCTGTTTGGTCACCCAATTGGATATTAGTTCAGTTTGATAGGATGTAGCTCAGATTTATTGAAGAATTTAAGACAATGACCCTTTGCTAAAGTTACCAATTAAAATGAAATTATAGGTGAAGTTATTGGTTAAAGAGTAAGAGACTGTGTGATAATCTGAATTATTTTGGAAAACTGAAAGTTGTCTTGGTTTTGTGTTTTGTTAGTCATACAGGAAATGATGGCTAATCTTGAAAAGTTAATTTGATTTAATTTACCCTGATTCCTCAACTGTTGCTACAGCTCTAGTACCCATCAATCCAAAGACTGAGAGAAATGGAGAGTTCCAACCATTGTCCTTTTAGTATCTTATTGTTCCTCTCTCTGTTTTTTTTGTGCTGGCCTTTCTATTCTATCACTTTCTGCCTTTGTTTAGTTGGTAACAGTTGGTTTCCATCACTCACGTTTGTTTGTTTAAATCTCTATCCGTTGTTAAATAAATTTTTTGCTTGTTTGATAACTGTACTCAGGTGCTGTGTGAGATACAGTAGCAATGGTCCACAGTAAAACTAGTAACCTGGGATACTTGGGGAAGAGAGGATCTGGGATTTCACCGGGTATCTGGTGATCCAGGCTGGACCCCAGAGGGGGACACATTGAAGGAACTCAAGGGTTAAGGTGGGTGCTGTAGCTCAGAGGAGGGTCCTTGAGTTCCAGCAGGCTGGTGAGTTTGGTCACTAACATCCAGCTGCCAAATGCAAAACTCCCTCTTCCTTGTGGCAGGTGGCAACAAGGAGACTCACAGTCCTCAGCACCCTGAGAAGGGTCACAATGTGTCTCTATGTTGAGCCACCTGTCAAGTTCACACAGGGAAAGCTCCCGATAGCACAAAACTCTGCCCTATGAAATCATGGAACATGTGCTCTTTGCTCTGTGAAAGCATGTAAAGAATCCAAGCGCTGGAGGACGGGGTTTGGGTCCAGAGTGACCTAGACAAATTGGAGGGTTGGGCCAAAAGAAATCTGAGGAGGTTCAACAAGGAGAATTGCAGAGTCCTGCACTTAGGACGGAAGGATCCTATGCACTGCCACAGACTGGGGACTCACTGAGTGAGGGGGGTTTGATAGCAGCCTTCAACTACCTGAAAGAGCAGCAGTGTGGGCTTTCTCCTGGCCACTTTTGCTGGGCTGGGCAGGCAGCCTGGAGGCCTTTCTAGAAGAGCATTGGGAACGGAGTTAGAAAAACCAATGTGAAAACCAGAACCTCAGGTTTAGACTCATTCATTTATAATATTAAATCTTCAATTCTAGTGTCACAGTCAATACAATTGCTTCAGCCTGATAGTTGCCCAAAGGGAAACTTAACGTCTCTCCAAGGAGAGTGGGGAGAAAGCACTTTTCAGAGTCCAAGAGAGACAAGGCGGGTGAGGGTAAGAGCTTGCAGAGGACCAACCTCTGTTGGTGAAAGAGACAAGCTGTGCAGCTAACCCAGCACCCTTCTTCAGGTCTGTGTAGCCTGGAAGGTCGTCTCTTCCATAACCAGCAGTTAGAACATAAGAACAGCCACACTGAGTCAGACCAGTTCATCTAGCCCACTCTCCCGAAAGTGGCCAATGCCTGGCGCCCCAGAGGACCCCTGGGACCAACATGGATACACCACCACAAACAAGGTTAAAAGTCAATGCACAGGGGAGAAGGATCTTGTGTTTCATTCCTTATGTCCTAGTCCCATCATGTGGCCATTTCCTTTTCTTCCTTTCTGTTAAAAGCTTTGGTATTTTGCACAGAAACATTATTTCCCCAGGAGAGACCCAGGAGTGGCAGCTGCATTCCAGTACCAAACAGTCACTGGAAGGGGGCAGACAAAGGCCTTTAGGACAAGGCGTCCGTCACTGTCAAAAGATCATCTCCCTCCTGCAGGTCACTGGCAGCCTGAATTTGTTCCTTATCCTCCCAGAGTCTGGGGGCTGGAATCAGCACTACCCAGCCCCGCAGTATGTAGCAGGAACAAACACAAACCTGGTCTTTAACACAAGCTTCCTTCTCAGGGAAGATTTTTCTGTGATTGAAGTTGAGCTTCAGTTCCCCTCTCCTGGGGCGGGGCTGGTGTGGGGCCAGCTCCCAGTGAGATCTGTTTTCACCTTTGCCCCCTTTCAGTCACTCTGGGATCCTAACTCTGCTCCCAGCTGTCAGGCAGCTTCCAGCCCATCCACCCTGCTCATTAACTCTGTGGTCATATGTCACTCCCTCTGCCAGCACTCACAGCTTGCAGGAAAGCTACTCCTGCCAGATGCATTGGTATAGTGGTGTGCAGGGATGCTTTCTAAGCACTTCATCTGGGTTTGATTCCCAGTCAATGCAATAATGGCTTTTCTCTTTTGTTGTTTCCTCATCTGGAAGTGGTACAACTTCAGTCACATTGTGTTACAATCACATTATCTATAGAATGAAACAATAAATGTGTCAAAGTCCAGCAGGTCATACAGGATGGAGGCATACAAGGGGCTGGAATGTGTCATCTGAGAAAGACAGAACACTTGGAAACCTGCATCTCCCGTCCCCTGGCCTTGCGTGTTATGATTCCAGCTGTGTGAGCTGTTTGTAGGATGTTCCAGCATGATGGGGAAATGAAGTTTTGAGTCAGTTTTTGCTCCTGCAGATTCCTTTGCTGTTACAATTATAATGACATGAACAAAAGGGAGGAAAAATAAACAAATGCCAAGTTGCAATACAGGTGGGGAAAAGGACGATCAGGTTAAGCCAAACACGTCAAAATAAAAATTAATACAAAAAAGGGGAGGGGGGAAGAGATCAGGTATGTGGAGATCCCCTTGATATTTCAACGCACATTGTTAGAATCAAAGTTCAGACTTGACACTGGAAAACCTGCAACTACCTGTCTCTCTCAACACCTGTGATGAGCAAGATGGAGTTGGGACACCTGTTCTGCTTCAATCATTTATTGTCTCTCTGTTCTCTCCTTCTTCTCCCCCCAATTCCTCATCTCCAATGTCTCTGCCTCTCTCCTCTTGCTCCCTCTCCCCTGCCCTTTCCAGGAACTCACAGTCTACAGCATTTAGGACAAGCCAGAGCTCCCATGTTCTGCACATGAGCCTGTGTCAGAGGACATGTGACCCCGTCAGAACCAGTCACCGGATCAATATGTCCCTTTATGGGCAACTTCTCTGCCTACTCTGCAATTTACACACACCCCCACTGAAGGGGGTGTGGTACAGCTCTGACTGAGAGGCCTCACAGGAGAAACTTCAGCCCAAAGACAAATTTGTGTGAAATGCTGAGAAGTGAAGAGCCCCCTTCCCCTCCCCCCAAATCCCCAGAACTCTAGAGTCACCCCCATGGCACCAGCACAGGGAACCCAGTGAGATGGGGTTACAGAATACAAGGGGGAGGGAGCAGGGGAGAGAGGTGACAGGGAGTCTCTCTCTTTCCTTCTCTCTTCACTTTCTGTTCTTCTCTTTCCTTCCAGGAACTGCAGTCACAGCAGGGAGGGGTTTGTCTCTTTATTAGGGATCCCTCTGTGTCACGGACGCTGCAAAAGTCATAGATTCTGTGGCTTCTGCAGTGGCCTCTGCGGCTGACTCCGTGGCTGCCCCAGCAGCTGGCCTGGGGGCAGCTTGAGCAGTGGTTCCAAGTGTGGCAGCAGCAGCCACAGCTCAGTGGCTCCTGGCACCTGTCCCGAGGTGGCCGGAGCAGGGCTGGCCTCTGGGGCTCCCCTCACCTGGCAGCATCTGGAGTGGCCGTGGGTCCCCAGGGCTTCTCCCCCCGTACATGGTGCCACGGGCCCCCTGGACTCCCTGCGCCCACAGCTGGTGCCACGGACCCCCTGGGCCTCCCTCCCCAAGATTCAATGAGGGGTATTTATGGTATAAGTCATGGCCGGGTCATGGGCAATGAGCTTTTGGGTTTTGCCCGTGATCTGTCCATGACATTTACTAAAAATACCTGCGATTAAATCTTCACCTTCCTCATTATCGATCAAATAAATCGAAACGCCTCCACCTGCAAGTGGATTTAGCCCAGGACCCTCAGAGTCAGCAGCTGTTACACCCCCACTGAGCTCTCTGGTCAGGTGTCCTAGCGCTGGAAGCCTCCTGTTTAGATCCTAAAATAGCATTTTTGCACCAATGGGGCTGAAATTTTGGACTGGACATTGTAGCTCCACCGTTCTTTTACTGAATTGCTTCAAAACAGCAAGTCAAGAAAGTCTCCTAAGTGCCAGGCTCTCTGCCTTGGAAACAGCTGCCCCTGCTCTGCAGGAGTCTGTGCGTTCCACACAGCAACGTACACACCTGCCCCACACTGAATGGGGGTCAGACAGTGACAGGGTTGGTAACACAAATACTTCAGACTATTAACTCCAGGTCCCTTCCTTTCTTTAACCCAGGATGTGCCAGTCAACTGGTAACCATGGTGTTATCTTCACCTTAAAATACCGACAGGACATTTTCAGTGAGCCCTGCACCCCATGCCCTGCCTGCAGCCAGCCCCTGTCTGCAGCCAGCCCTGCACCCTCTGCCCTGCCCCCACCAGCTGCATCCTCCCTGCCCTGCCCGCAGCCAGCCCCACACCCCCTGCCCTGCCTGCAGCCAGCCCCACACCCCCTGCCCACACCCAGCCCCTGCCACAACCCCTGCCCTGTCTCCAGCTAACTCCTGCCGCACCCCCTGTGGCCCTGCCCAAAGCCAGCCAGCCCCCACACACCCCCAGCCGTGGACACCCTGCCCTGTCTCCAGCCAACTCCTGCCACACACCCCTGCCTGAAGCCAGACAGCCTGCCCCACACACCCCTGTCTCCAGCCAGCCCCGCACCCCTTGCCCTGCCTGCAACCAGACCCTACCTCCAATCAGCCTCTGCCCTGCCTCCAGCCAGCCCCATGGCCATTGGTGCCATGCAGTTCCCAGGGCAGTAACCCTGCACACCTGCTTCAATGAGGGGGGCAGGGAGCAGCTGGGACCCACACATGTGCACACCCAAGGGTGACCAGACAGCAAGTGTGAAAAATCAGGACAGAGGGTGGGGGGTAATAGGATCCTAGGTAAGAAAAAGACCCCAAAATTGGGACTGTCCCTATACAATTGGGACAGCTGGTCACCCTAGCACACCCCCAGGACTCCAGAGTTCCATTGCTGGGTTTCCTATTGGTTCCACTGCTGGTTGGTTTCCTTTTCCTGGGGGACTCTGGGCAAGTTGCTCCCTGCTCTAGGGCTCCGTCCCCAGCAGGCAAATGGGGATTTTGTACCTTCCTGCTATTGGAAAGTGCTGGGAGAATCCCCCAGCCAAAGCTGCTCTGACAGCGCTAAGCAGCATCTGACCATTCAAGGTCAGAGCGCACTGCCCAGGAGGAGGAGTGTAGAGAGAGGGGCCCAGCCATGGGGTTTGGCTCAAGAAGACCAAGTCTCCAATTTGTTAAGGGCGTTTTGAATTCCAGTCCTGTGCTCCAAAGTGCTTGGTGTCAGTTGCACATTTTAGAACGATACTCTCCACTCCACTTTCCAAATCATCATTCATACTGTTTACCCACCTCCACTAGGCCTGGAACCTTGCCAAAGAAGGAAAGAGGATTGGTTTGGAATGATTTGTTCTTGACAAATCCATGATCCCTCGTGCTAAGAACCAAATTATCCTGTAGGTGCTGCTGACAAACTGAGTGTTTAAGAATCTATTCCAGTATCTCTCCAGCTATGGAAGTGAGGCTGGCTAGTCTGTAAGGCCCAGGGGTCTCTTTGTTCCCCTTTGAAAGATAGATCCTGTCTTGTTCATGGATGGGAAGATGTTCTTTTTCAGGGCTCTCAGACGAGAACTGGGGCACAATACTTGGTTTGTTAAGGCCACAAAAATGGAGGCAGGAACCTCTTCTCTCCTGCTGGCAAAGAACCCCAGGTACCGAAAAGACAGGGACTCACACCCCTGAACGGGATTTAGAAAAGGCAGTGGTTAAAAAGTTTGGCCCCGACCATTTCTTGTTTCCACAGACTAGACATTTTAGCAAACTTTAGAATTCCTTGGTGCTAAACACCGTGAAACTCTCCTTTCTCCTTCACAGAGGGCTTTAACGCCCCTTCTCTCACTCAGGCTCACGACTGCCCAGAGTTCAAGAACTGTCCCTGTTCCCATTGGACAGATGGGGAGGAGCCTGAGCTATAGAGAAGGGAAGTGACCTGTCACCAGATGGATCAGACTGAACAGGTTTCAGACCTCGAGGAGGCTCTTACCTTCTAAACAGGGATGGCAGTTTTCTAGTAAAATCACTAAAAGGGAAGGAGAAAACTCAAAAGAGGTTCCTCCTGGCGCTCACGTCCGTGAACCTGAATACTCTCTCAGTCCTCAAAGAGAGACCTGGAGAAGGAGAAGGAGACCTGGAGAAGGAGACTTGCTGCAGCAAAGCCACAGGGGTCTCTGAGGTTTCCCCTGCCCCTCGCCCCTGTCCTGCCTGGCTGATGTCAGCATCTCTCTGTGAGGTCACCACCTCCCCACCAATAGGCTCAGGTCCTGCAAAAGGCCTTTGTGATGTCACTGCCACACCCCCTCCCTTGCTGGGCTAATGTCCTGCCCCTGGCCAGGCACTTTGCAGGTTTGAGCTACTCCCTGTGGATCACCCCACTCAAGGAGCGTTTGTTCTAGGCAGCAAGCCAGCTAGACAGGAAAACATCAGACGCTGCTCCCAATGCTACACTCAGTTTTTCAGAAATTAGTCGACTTTATGGCCAGAAGAGACCATTAGAGCATCTAATCTGACCCCCTGCATATCACAGGCTTCCTGTAGGACACAAGATCTATTTTTGGGGGAAAACACATTCTAGAAAGGCATCTTGTCTTCATGAAATGACATCAGGAGATGGAGAATCCACCACTTTCCTTGGTAGCTTGTTCCTGTGGTGAATTATCCTGACTGTTAAATATTTGTGCCTTAGTTATAATATGAATTTGTCTCTTTTCACCTTCCAGCCATTGGGTCTTGTTAGGCCTTTCTCTGCTCGATTCAAGAGCCCTTTAATACCCAATCTTTTCTCTCCATTAAGGCACTTCAACACTTTAATGAAGTCACCTTTCAATCTTCTTTTGATAAGCTAAACAGGTTGAGCTCTTTCAATAGCTCACTAGAAGGCATTTTTCTCCAGCCCTCAGAACATTTGGTGGCTCTTTGCTGCCCCAGTTCCAATTTCACATCTTTTTCAAAGGAGGACACCAAAACTGGAGGCTATTCCAGTATCAGTCTCACTGATGCCGTGTCACCTCCTGTGACATTATTGACATAATCTGTAACCGTATAGATTACCGTTGCGACCGCTGTCCTATTTGTAGCCAATATTGTAGAAAGGTTGTAGCGTAAGGGGTCTATGGAGAGGTTCTGATTGGCTGATTATAATTCTGCTATTTCTAGATGTGTATCATTTTTATAGTTGACATTATGAATTCCTGCTCATTTCCCCACTGGCTGGAGCATGGCTAGAGTGTGTCTGTGGTTAATGATGTTGCTATAGATTGTTCAATTCCTGCCTTGGCAATTCAGACAGTCCCTTTTCCCAACATAGCTCCAGCACATCATTAGTTCCAATAACAGGGGCAGCTTTTCTCTGGGGCACTGAGATTTTTTGGGGAGTTGGTGGCTCCTTTCTTTCCTCACCCTGGAGTAAACTCATAAGAACATAAGAACATAAGAAAGGCCGTACCGGGTCAGACCAAAGGTCCATCTAGCCCAGTATCTGTCTACCGACAGTGGCCAATGCCAGGTGCTCCAGAGGGAGTGAACCTAACAGGCAATGATCAAGTGATCTCTCTCCTGCCATCCATCTCCATCCTCTGACGAACAGAGGCTAGGGACACCATTCTTACCCATCCTGCTAATAGCCATCTATGGACTTAGCCACCATGAATTTATCCAGTCCCCTTTTAAACATTGTTATAGTCCTAGCCTTCACAACCTCCTCAGGTAAGGAGTTCCACAATTGACTGTGCGCTGCGTGAAGAAGAACTTCCTTTTATTTGTTTTAAACCTGCTGCCTATTAATTTCATTTGGTGACCCCTAGTTCTTGTATTATGGGAATAAGTAAATAACTTTTCCTTATCCACTTTCTCAACATCACTCATGATTTTATATACCTCTATCATATCCCACCTTAGTCTTCTCTTTGCCAACCTTAGTCTTCTCTTTTCCAACTCAGCTTTTTATTCCATGGTTCATGTTTTATGGAATAACAACATCAGCATGAAGAAAGAGGAGAGTGAATATCTCACTGCCAGGGCTGAAGGTGGCCACGTCCCCTCTGTCTGACCTTTGCCATTGCAGGAGAGAAGGTTTCAATGGAATCGAATGCCCTGGCTCAGACAAGAGACACAGGGAGGTTTTGCTGTTCATGGATCCATGCAAAGGAAATTGTGTCTCTGTGTGAAACTGAGGAGGGACATGAAATGCCCACAGGGTAGCGCAATGCCCTAAGCTAAGGCAGGAGGGTGAAGGAATCGGGCTGAGGAATGACTGACGTGGACTCACCTGGGATTGAAATGACATTTGTTTCTGACAGGCAGTGAGAAACTGACATTAATTCAGATGCGGGGTTGAGGCTTCTTTAGCTCCTTGTAGAACTTGAACTTGATTTCCCAGAAGGGAGAAAGGGAAAGTCTGGGCTGCCTTGAGTCCCTGGCTGGGTCTCCTGGGCAGTGGAAAACATCCCTTGTTTGGCCCTGCCAAGGGGATCGTGGAGGCTGAGACGCCCCTCGGCTTGGATCAAAGCAGGAGTTGGATGGAATTTATCACACAACCCTCCCTGCTCCCCAGAGCCCCACGGGGAGAAGCTAGAGAAGGGGGAGTCATTCCTCCCCTGCGCTCCCAGAAGAGCTGCTAGCAGGGCCGCCCAGAGGCGGGGTCAAGTGGGGCAATTTGCCCCAGGCCCTGCGTCTTGCAGGGGCCCCCACAAGCAGGAGCGTAGCTAGGGAGGAGCAGGGGGGGGCTGCTGCTCCCCCACTGAGCACATTCCCCCAAAGTGGCCCCTTAGTAGGAATTTGGAATAAGGTGGAAAGATCTGGAATTTCCCCACACACACACACACACCTCCTGGGGTGGCAGGGGGTGCAGGTGGAGGGGCAGAGCCCAGGGCTGGGGTGGTGGTGGGGGGTGTCGGTGGGAGAGCAGTAGGGGGGAAAGGGCGGAGCCAAGAGCTGGGGCAGCATAGGGTATGTGGGGGGCAGAGCCCAGGGCTGGGGTGGCAGGGAGGTGCAGTGGGGAGCCCAGGGCTTGGGTGGGGGCAGCCAAAATTTTTTTTTGCTTGGGACGGCAAAAAACCTAGAGCTGGCCCTGCCTCCACGCACTGTGAGGTAGGTAGGAGCAGATCATTATTATCCCTACTTGAAAGAGGGAGAAGCTAAGGCTGAGAAAGGAGAACTGACTTGTCTGAGGTCACACAGCCAGTCAGTGGCAGAGTTGGGAATAGGACCCAAGAGCCCTGATTTTCAAACTAACAATCGGATCTTGAATTTCAGACATTGAATGACCTGAATAAAATGCTCTCAGATGAGCTCCAGACCAACAACAGTGCACAGGAATTATTCAGCAAGTATTTGAGGAGAATCATGTTAGAGAGAATCATGAACTGCTCAGAGACCATTAATGCAGAGAAGCAGCAAAATTTGTCAAACATAGAACTGGTTCTGACTTATTTCCTTGGTCTTGAAAGAGAACAAGGACCTGAGTCTCCTCCCTGTCAATAACCCCCTGCTCAGCCAATCAGGGTAGAGACTGAGGACGGGAGGCTGAGGGTTCTCACCAGAGAGCCCAAAGGATGGCCCAGGTCATTGGTGGGGATCAAATAAAATTCAGAATAAAATTCTGCCTCCTTAAGCTCGTGTTTTCCATGCCTAGAATTCAACTCTCACCAGATGGATCAGACTGAACAGGTTTCAAACCTCAAGGAGGCTCTTACCTTCTAAACAGGGACTGCTGTTTCCTAGTAAAATCACTAAAAGGGAAGGAGAAAACTCAAAAGAGGTTCCTCCTGGCGCTCACGTCCGTGAACCCAAATACTCCCTCAGTCCTCAAAGAGAGACCTGGAGAAGGAGACTTGCTGACGCAAAGCCACAGGGGTCTCTGTGGTTGTGAAATTGGAGCTGGGGCAGCAAAGAGCCACCAAAGGTTCTGAGGGCTGGAGAAAACTGCCTTCTAGTGGGCTATTGAAAGAGCTCAACCTGTTTAGCTTATCAAAAGAAGATTGAAAGGTGACTTCATTAAAGTGTTGAAGTGCCTTAATGGAGAGAAAAGATTGGGTATTAAAGGGCTCTTGAATCGAGCAGAGAAAGGCCTAACAAGACCCAATGGCTGGAAGGTGAAAAGAGACAAATTCATATTACAACAAAGGCACAAATATTCAACAGCGAGGATGATTCACCACAGGAACAAGCTACCAAGGAAAGTGGTGGATTCTCCATCTCCTGATGTCATTTCATGAAGACAAGATGCCTTTCTATAATGTATTTGCCCCCAAAGTAGCTATTGTGCTATACAGGAGGCCTGTGATATGCAGGGGGTCAGATTAGATGCTCTAATGGTCTCTTCTGGCCATAAAGTCGACTAATTTCTGAAAAACTGAGTGTAGCATTGGGAGCAGCGTCTGCTGTTTCCCTGTCTAGCCGGCTTGCTGCCTAGAACGAACGCTCCTTGAGTTGGGTGATCCACAGGGAGTAGCTCAAACCTGCAAAGTGCCTGGCCAGGGGCAGGACATTAGCCCAGCAAGGGAGGGGGTGTGGCAGTGACATCACAAAGGCCTTTTTGCAGGACCTCAGACTATTGGTCCAAGGCGGTGGGGAGGTGGTGACCTCACAGAGAGATGCTGACATCAGCCAGGCAGGACAGGGGCGAGGGGCCAGGGAAACCTCAGAGACCCCTGTGGCTTTGCTCCAGCAAGTCTCCTTCTCCAGGTCTCCCTTTGAGGACTGAGAGAGTATTCGGGTTCACGGACGTGCGCCAGGAGGAACCTCTTTCGAGTTTCTTCCTTCCTTTTTAGTGATTTTACTAGAAAACAGCCGTTTAGAAGGTAAGAGCCTCCTGGAGGTGTGAAACCTGTTCAGTCTGATCCATCTGGTGACAGTTGAATTCTAGGCATGGAAAACACGAGCTTAAGGAGGCAGAATTTTATTTTGCACCTGGGATTTTGTCTCTTAGAATCACTGGGGACATAAGGGTTTGTCCTTTTTGATTCACCTCTTGCTCCATCCACTGTCTGATCCCTCTTTTCTCTTCGTCTCTTGCTTCCTTTGTCCTTTCTCCTGTTCCCCTCCCAAAATCAGGTTTTTTTCTCCCGCTGATAACAGCTCACGTTAACTGATCACTCTCGTTATAGTGTGTATGGCAACACCCATTTTTTTCACGTTCTCTGTGTGTATATATCTCTTCCTACTGAATTTTTAACTGCATGCATCCGATGAAGTGAGTTTTAGCCCACAAAAGCTTATGCTCAAATACATTTGTTAGTCTCTAAGGTGCCACATGTTCTCTTTGTTCTTTTTGCAGATAAATTAATGGAGGTTAAGTCCATCAATGGATATTAGCCAGGATGGGTAAGGAATGGTGTCCCTAGCCTCTGTTTGTCAGAGAGTGGAGATGGATGGCAGGAGAGAGATCACTTGATCATTTCCGGTTAGGTTCACTCCCTCTTGGGCACCTGGCATTGGTTATTGTTGGCAGATAGGATATGGGGTTGGATGGACCTTTGGTCTGACCCAGTATGGCCATTCTTATGTTCTTATGAAGGGAAGGGCACAGCCCTGTGACAGAGTTTCTGTAGTGTAGTGGTTATCACGTTTGCCTAACACGCAAAAGGTCCCTGGTTCAAAGCCAGGCAGAAACAGGCTTGCTTCCTTTTCTCAGCTCCTAGTGGCCTGTCCCTGCTGTTGTAGGAACAGCAGTGATTTCTATGCTCAAAAGGTCTGTTATACTTCCCCTCCCCCTCGCTTTTGTCTCCTCTCCCTCTCTGAATGCCTGTGAAGTGGCTTTCCCCCTCCCCCTCCCTCCTGCAATGCTTGTGGGATGAAGGGGCTGGCTGAAGATCAGAAGAGCTTCCAGGTACCAAGATGTCTGGACTCTCATTAGGCAGCACTCACACACCCAGAGCATGGACCCTGCATGGACACTGGCTGAGGTGGAGTGTGACCCACCGGATGCAGCCAAGTCATCTCTAGTCGCAGGCCATGAGGTTCAGGTCTTTAAAAGGGGAAGGGGCCCTGTGCTCAGCTGTGCTTTCACAATGCTGCCTAATGAGAGTCCCAGACACCTTGTCTATCTAGGAGCTCTTCTGATCTTCAACCAGCTGTTCAACCAGCTCATTCATCCCACAAGCATTGCAGGAAGGGAGGGGGAAAGCCACTTCACAGGCATTCAGAGAGGGAGAGGAGATGGGGCGGGGGGTGGGGGGAGTGTAACAGACCTTTTGGGCATACAGGTTATATGGAGCACACAGATCACTGCTGCTCCTACAACAGGGTAAGTTCTCAAGCAGCATGTTTCTTACTTTGCCCATCTGCCAATTTTGATAATTATGTATGGAAATATTTTGCCATTGGGTTGTGCGTTTACACAGAAATTGACAATTACCAACAAATATGTAATTCTTCCAGTCCTGCCTAGTCTGCAGTTGATGGGTTTAGAGGGACACATTCACTCTTCCAGGTCCCCATGCCAGGCCTGTGCTCTCAACTTCCCACACTGCTGGGATCCTTCCCTGGTCTCCGCTCAGACCTCTGCCCCCCACCCCCACTTCTGGGATCCCCTCCCCACGCTGTCTAACTCCCCTGCTGGCAGGATCCCTTCCTGTTTCTTTCATTTCCTGTCTCCACTCTGGGCAAAAGCTCTGCACTGTTCCCACACCAGAAGTTGAACCCAGGTCCCATGGATGAAAACCAGGAATCCTGACCACTAGACCATATGGGACTATTGGTGCATCTGACGAAGTGGGGATTCACCCACGAAAGCTCCTGCTCCAATACGTCTGTTAGTCTATAAGGTGCCACAGGACTCTTTGCTGCTGTTATTACTACAACTCTCTAAGCCAACCCCTCGTGAGCGCAGCAGGGACTAGCGTGACCGGATGTCCCAATTTTTGGGCCTTTTTATATAGGCTCCTATTACCCCCACTCCCTGTCCCGATTTTTCACATTTGCTGTCTGGTCACCCTAGCAGGGGTTGCACACAGGGCTGCATTAACCCTTCAGGTGCTGAGGTTTCCCTCACTCCATTCCCAGTGCCTGTGATGAGGAAAGAGACATCAGGGCTCCCAGGTGCTGCACAGACCATGAATGAGATCGGGACCCCATATTGTGCTAGGTGCTGTACACACCCTGGCCAACACTGGGACACCCCGGGGGTTCCCCTCCATTTATCTGAGCCTCTGCTGCCCAACTGCTTCTGACTCCATCTGGATCACCCAGGAGCCTTTCCTTTCCACCTTTCCAAACAGTCCTTCTTTCCCTGCCCCCTAATTCTGCTTTCACACCCTGGGCCCATCTCCTCCCTTCGTTCCCTCCACCCCAGGTGATTAGAGATGGAGGCAACTTCAGCCACTGGAGACAGACCCAGCGAGCGCTGCAGCCCTCCCGGGGGGGTGTTTGCAGACACAGGAAGGGAGCGGCAGGTGCTGGGAAGAAGGAAACAGGAGAACAAATCCCAGGGGGGGGCAGCTCCTGGGGGCGGGGCTCTGGCACAGCCCGGGGGCGGGGTAGCTCCTGGGGGCGGGGCTGTGGCACAGCCCAGGGGCGGGGCAGCTCCTGGGGGCGGGGCTCTGGCACAGCCCGGGGGCGGGGCAGCTCCTGGGGGCGGGGCTCTGGCACAGCCCGGGGGCGGGGCAGCTCCTGGGGGCGGGGCTCTGGCACAGCCCGGGGGCGGGGCAGCTCCTGGGGGCGGGGCTCTGGCACAGCCCGGGGGCGGGGCAGCTCCTGGGGGCGGAGCTCTGGCACAGCCCAGGGGCGGGGCAGCTCCTGGGGGTGGGGCTCTGGCACAGCCCGGGGGCGGGGCATCTCCTAGGGGCGGGGCTCTGGCACAGTCCGGGGGTGGGGCAGCTCCTGGAGGCGGGGCTCTGGCACAGCCCGGGGGCGGGGCAGCTCCTGGGGGCGGGGCTCTGGCACAGCCTGGGGGCGGGGCAGCTCCTGGGGGCGGGACTCTGGCACAGCCCGGGGGCGGGGCAGCTCCTGGGGGCGGGGCTCTGGCACAGCCAGGGGATGGGGCAGCTCCTGGGGGCGGGGCTTTAGCTCAGGCCGGGGGCGGGGCAGCTCCTAGGGGCGGGGCTCTGGCACAGTCCGGGGGCGGGGCAGCTCCTGGGGGCGGGGCTCTGGCACAGCCCGGGGGCGGGGCAGCTCCTGGGGGGGGGGGCCTCTGGCACAGCCCGGGGGCGGGGCAGCTCCTGGGGGCGGGGTTCTGGCACAGCCCGGGGGCGGGGCAGCTCCTGGGGGCGGGGCTCTGGCACAGCCCGGGGGCGGGGCAGCTCCTGGGGGCGGGGCTCTGACACAGTCCGGGGGCGGGGCAGCTCCTGGGGGCGGGGCTCTGGCACATTGTGACGCAGGAGCCCGGGCTCAGCAGCTGCTCCCTGGTGGCCACGTGCTGCCAGCAGCGCTGGAGCCGCCCGGGCCGGAGCGGAGCCGCTGTTCTCAGCTGCAGCAGGAGCTGCCCCCGGCCCCGCTGGGCTCCAGGTGGGGACAGAGCCTGGGGCCCGGTGCTCCCCGGGGTGCGGCTGGCGGGGCGGGAGGGGAGAGGCCGGAGCTGCAGGCGGGGAAGGGCGGGGGGGCAGGCGGGGGGTTGATCGGTCTCTGGGCACCAGGGGAGCCCCGGGGCAGAGTGTGTGTGTGAGTGTCCCGGGCCCAGGCGTGCGCAGGGGGGGAGCCCGGCACCCCAATGCCCTGAGCCCCGGCTGGGGAGGCTGCTCCCCCCCCGTGGGGGCTCCGGGGGGAGGGGGGTGGCTGCGGCGGCTGCAGGCGGGTGCTCGGCCCCCCCGGGAATGACCCGCTGCCGGCAGCTTGTGGAGCCTCCTCCGCTGAGCTTTTCCCCAGGGGCGGCCTGGGCGCAGCTGCGATCAGCTGTTTGCTGGGCAGGCTCCACTCTGCTGCTCCCCCCCCGCTCCTGGGGGAGTGAGTGAGACCCCCCGAAACAGCCTCAGGGGTCGGTGGGGGGGCCCAGCAGCAGCAGACCCCCCCGCCCGCTCCCCTGGGGCTGCCCCGCCCCGCTCGGGCTGGTGTCTCTGCCAGGGCCCCCGTGTGAATCGCTGCTCCCTGCCCGCCAGGCTCGGCTCCGGCCACAACAGCAGCGGGTGCCCCGGGGAGCCCAGTTGGGCTGGGGCAGGGGGAGGGTGGGGGGAGGAGAAGCCCAGACCCCAGCAGGAGCTGCCCTGGGCGGGGGATGGAGTGGGAGAGGAGCCACCCTGGGGCAGGGAGGAGAACCCCGGACCCTGGCAGAAGATGTGGGGCTGAAGTCCCCGGCTCGGGAGCCCCAGCCACCTTAGTGGCAAAAGTTGCAGGGCCCAAGCCCTGACCCCCCTCTGTGTGGAGCTGGCCTGAGCCCCTCTCGCTCCCATCCCCCCTGTGGAGCTGGCTCCCGCTCTCCGGCTGTGCAGAAATTCAGCCCAAATTTCCCCATGTTGGTATCTCCATTCCCCCCCATCACCCAGCCATGGATGGATTTAGCCCAGGAGGCAGGTCAGTGTTGGCCCCATTGGGCAGATGGGATCTAGGGCACAACGAGGTGAAGTGACTTTCCCAAGGCTAAACAGGGAGTCTGTGGCAGAGCAGAGACTCAAACCCAGAACACCTGAGCCTGAGTCCTGTGGCCTAACCACTAGGCAACCTTCCCCCTGAAGGAGAGGGAACCTCCTCTGCCACTTTGAGTGTGTGGGTGGGAGCAGCCACTAGACAGAGCTGCCAGGAGGTGGGGAGGGGGGTTGGATAGTTGGGGGGGGGGTGATTAGCGGTTGGGGAGGCCTGTGGAGGGGGCGGTCAGGGAACAAGGAGCAGGGGGGTTGGATGGGTTGAGGGTTCGGGGGGTGGGGGTGGAGCGGGGTCAGGGCAGGCAGGCAGCAGAGGGAGTTGGATGGGTCGGGAGTTCTGGGGGTCCTGTAAGGGGCGAGGAGCAGTTGGATGGGGCGTGGGAGTCCCGGGGGTCTGTCTGGGGGTGGGGGTGTGGATAAGGGTCAGGACGACAGGTAGGGTCCTAGGGAGGCAGTTACAGTGGGGGGGGTTCAGGAGGGGGCAGTCAGGGGACAAGGAGCAGGGGGGGTTGGGGGTTCTGAGGGGGGCAGGAAGTGGGAGGCAGTGGATGGGGTGGGGCTAGGGGGGGGCTCCCTGGGTGCACACCCTAATGAAATGTGCTGCACACGCCTATGGCCACGGGGGGGGGAGCCACTTGCATCCTTTCCCTGTTTGTGCCATTTCTTTCCGTCTCATAACCTGAGAAGAATTCTCTCTGGTTCTTCCCCTTCTCTCTCCCCTCCCCACATATGGCTAGAAAATCCAAGGAGATTCCCTCGTTTTCCCTAAAATTATTGACTCTCTAGTCTCTTATTTTGCCCTATTTTCTCTGTAATTCTTAAATTCTCCTCAGCTTTGGGATGTGAACCCAGCCTGTTTATCTGCACCAATTTGTCCTTGGATAGGTGGGAATTTGCTGTCCTGTGTCACTCCCCTCAGCGTGGGTGGGGGTTAGTAGGTGCTGGCTGGGGGAGCTCAGCAGAGACTGGGCACAGAGGCAGGAGGGTGGGGCCTCCCCGACATCAGCAACCCCCCCTCCCCCCTGCACAGCACAGGAGGCTCCTGGGAGCAGCTTGGCCGGGGGCAGCTCCAAGTGGGGGGGGCAGGGCTGCAGGAAGAGCTGCAGGGGCAGACAGCTGAAGAGAAGTGGGGGGAGGAGGGACAGGACACCCCTGCTGGAGGAACCCCCTCAGCAAGGCCCCCCTGGACCGTCATGTCGTCTGCCCCCCACTGAGTCTGGCCCCGTCCAGCTCTTCACAATGGGAACAGCGCTGGGCTCCCTGCCAGCGAGCTCTCCCTGCACCTGCCAGGGCCTCCATCTCCTGTGCCCGTCTGTGGCTAGTAGGAGGGGATGGATCTGCTGGGAGAGACAAGGGGCTCTCGCTTCGTCCCCTCCCCCTGGTGTTTCCTGGCTGCTCTGAGTGGTGTGGAGGTGGGACTCTGACTGTGAGCCACCCAGAGCTCCCATTTGATTGGCTCCTCTCCCCCATGAGTGTGGGGCTGTGAGTGGGGCAGCAGGTCCTGAGTGTTGGACTCTTGCTCTTTCAGGGGCCGGTGACCTTCGAGGAGGTGGCTGTGCATTTCACCAGGGGAGAGGGGGCTCTGCTGGACCCCACTCAGAGAGCCCTCTACTGGGATGTCATGCAGGAGAACTATGAGAACGTGACCTCCCTGGGTAAGGAGTTCTGTTACCTTGGTCATTACAAGCTGTGGGGTCTCTAAAGAACCTGAGCAGTAATAACTTTATACCTTTATTCATACAAGTTTTGACAAGTTTCCTTGCCCCCACTTTTTTGCCTCATCTCCCACCCACTAGAATAATTTTTAGACATTTGTCATCAGTCATTTTGAAATTGCATTTAATGTGTCCTTATTGGCTACATTAATAACTGTCGCTTTCATGCCTTTTCCTCATTTTAAGAGGAAAATATACCTCCTGTAGAATTCTAAATTGAGTAAAGAGGTGTGTGACCGATGCGTGGCTTGTGTGACAGTCAGATGAGCTCCTGGTTTGACAGAAGAGTGTATAATGTTGCCATTCATGACCCCATGGGTGAAGGGATAAGAGAGCCATGGGAGGGGAGGAGTAGCTAATTCTGGGGTGCCAGGACATGGGGAGGGCATGTGCAGGGTTAGAGCTAAGAAGCAGCAGGGACGGAGGAGGTTGTGAGAGACGAGGAGGGAACACAAGAAGCTCCCAAGGTGCCGGGAGGTGATGCCGGCTGAGAGTAATGGGAAGAAGGGGAGGGGAGTGTGGAGGAAGGGCACCCAGGAAGTGGGCTGGGTGGGTCAGTGGGAGGGAGGAGAGGTTTGGGGATCTAGAGCGCTGGGGGATCCCAGAGCTTTAACCTCGAATCCCTACCCAAGCCTTGTTGCTTTAGAACCCACACTCCAGTTTTATTTCTGTTCTGTTTCACTTATATACATGTTTTCCCCAAATATTATTATTTTAACTCTTGACCTCCCTCTCCCGCTCATTACCCCCCTCCCCACATAACCTCCCCATCTCTGAGCACAGAGACCCCGGCCACCGACCCTGAGTCCTTGCTGCATCCTCCCTCCCAGAGCAGGGCCCCTACCCAGGCACAAATGGGCACTTTGTTGAGGATGTCACAGGGTGGTGACGTAGCCTGTACAGTTTTTACACCGATAAGATGACGTGTTGGGGGTACAGCTCCCCCTTGTACATGGCTACGCAAAGTTAATGGAGAAGATGAAATCTGGTGAAACACACAGACACTTGATTTCATAGAGGCAGTTATAACTGAAATCATAGGCAGGGATCAATCCACATAACGTACCCGCTGCTGAATCCGCTGGACCGGCGGCCCTCCCGCAGGCAAGTCGCCGAAGGCTGCCTGACTGCCCCCCTCACAGAGACCATCCGGGCGGCCCCCACGGCTTGCCATCCCGGGCACGCGCTTGCCTCTCCTTTTTCACCAGGGTTTGAGGATTGCAGCTTGTCCTCCACTGTGTTCACTGGACTAACGTCCAGCTCCTGTGCGTTGCTTTCTCTCCAAGGGCTGTGAGCAGTGTGTGTGAGAGAGAGGTGGGAATTTTGGTGATACTTGTATGATGCCAATACACATCATAGTTTCCCTCTGTGGTTGGTATTGCCATGATTCTAAAAAGCAGGAGACATGAGGTGTTTTGTCACGTAGCTGTTATGGAGTGATATGAATGGGTCATTAAGGACAGGCTGGGACCAACCTACATCAATGGAATACCCAACAGAGACAAGGGAATGATTATCACCTGTCCATGGGAGGATCTCTGTGGGATTCAAGGACGGGCTAGTTTGCTGTGAGCTGTGATGAGAAGCTGACCTTGATTAGCTCTCATCCGCCAGTAGGCAGTAAACAGAATAATAAATCAAAAGGTTGCATGGAATGGCAATTATCCAAGGAAGTTTCAGCTGTGCTTGTGTGTATCTTATTAACCAATTAGCAACTGCTTGATTGCTTGATATAATTGTATATAAGAGCATGCTGGAAATGAATAAAGTACTCTCTGCTTATGATCACATGGGTTGTCAGACTCTGTCCATGCTCTCCTGCGACGCAACAGATCTCCGCTTGGCTGAGTGAAGCATACATGGACTCGTTACATTTTTGGGAGCAGGAATAACTGGGCTCATAGAAGTCACACTGGGAGCTCTACTGGAGCAAAGACAAATGGACAGGTGCAGTTAAAGGAAACCAAAGCGTTTTCTACAGCAGCTTGGCTCAAGGGCATTGGCCAATATGGACTGTATTGTCGTCTTCGCTTCCCTGTGCTAATCTAAGGACTTTCCAGTGCTGTGTTTCGGTTCATTAATGAATCCTGCTATGTTTTAACAGTCTGCCCAGTGCCACAGCAAAAACTTGCTCTGTGCATTGACTGAGGAACAGTCTCTGAAGAGGAGTGTCGTTCAGCTGGACCTGCTGGCAGAGCTCACAGGTTGAAGTAAGAGTGTTGAAGCCAGAGGCTTCCCAAGCACTGTTTAAAAGCCCAGGCATTGCACAGATCCCATGGATCCATGACAGTGCCAGTGTGCCTAACGGGGAAAGGATATAAAACAAGACAAGGATCTAAATGCATATTTTGCATGGTCCCCTCATCAGTGCTCATGGGAATCCCTGATCATTTCCAAAGTGTATTAAAATCTTCCTTAAAAGCTTACCTCTTAGTTATCAGGTCATGTCAGTTATGTTAGAGGCCTCCCGCTTCCCTGGTTCTTGTCACGCAGACAGCAAGCAGCAAAAGACCAGAAGTCTGAAGCGCAGACAATGCCACGTTTATTGGGGTTAGTTTCTAAGCAAGCATATTACACCAATAAGGGGGGGAGGGATAGCTCAGTGGTTTGAGCATTGGCCTGCTAAACCCAGGGTTGTGAGTTCAATCCTTAAGGAGGCCACTTAGGGATCTGGGGCAAAAATTGGTCCTGCTAGTGAAGGCAGGGGGCTGGACTCAAGGACCTTTCAAGGTCCCTTCCAGTTCTAGGAGATTGGTATATCTCCAATTATTACCTATTATTATTACCTATATTCCGAAGTCCTTCACACCAGTCGGGCTTATCTCTGTACGCCCATAGAGTCTGTTCCCCAGTGTTTCCTTCCCAGCTCTGATGCCACAGAGCCTTGCCTGTGTTCCTGTTCCACGTTCCCCCCGTTAACAAACATGATTCCAATTTCCCTTCCCCCTCCTGTTTATAGAGTAATATTCTCAGCTATACCTTAACCAATCATTGTACTGAAATTTAATGAACCAATTCTAACAGATTGTAACATAATTCTCTAACCAATTATATCCCACTACCCTAATTAACTTACGCCTACCAAAACTCATTATACAGCAGAGAGAAGCAATTAGAGAACCAGCCAGATTAACAATAGAAAATTGTGGGACATAAAGAAAAAGCAATACAGAAAAGAGTTTCACAACTGCAACCATTGAGAAGTGATTTCTTGCCAGACAGAATGCTGTCAAACTAAGTTTTCTTTAACCATCTTAAGATCTGTTTCTTTATATGGTGGTGATGGGCACTATCAGGACAGGATCGACTTCCTAACAGCCCAATAGCACCTTATTTCAGTGTGACTGGTTTGTGATGTGAGGATGTGACCCTTCGCTTCCCAAGACCCTTATGGCTGCCCTTGCTGCTTAGCCAAAGGCCTTAGCCTAAGAACAAGACCTCAGACTATCCTAGTGAGAGACGGCCCATACACAGGCAGACAGTGATTTTGATTCTTTGTTTTTATACCCCTGTAACTAGCTAAGTGATAAAAATACACCTAAGTTCTTAAAGTCTAGGCTTTACAGACAGACCTGAATATCTCTATTCTAACAGTGGGTTCTACCCTTTCCCCCATTCTGTCTGTCTTGTCTATTCAGATTGTAAATTCTTCAGGGCATGGGCCATCTACTATTCTGTGTTTGTACTTGGCCGAGCACAATGGGGACTCACTGTTAGTTCGTTCTTAGGCACTAAGGTAATGAATATGATTAACAACTCTCCTGCCACTTTGAGCCAAGGAAGCTGGCCTTGGGATGTTACTGCTTAAAAATGAGCTGGGGGTAAAACCATGGACTATTCCTTGTGACAAGTATCCCACAAATTCCACTCACCTCCCTTGTTTTCTTTGCCTGGAGTAGGGCTTCCAGATTCCACACCTGATGTGATCTCGCAGCTGGAACGAGAGGAAAAGCTGTGGATCCCAGATCTCCAGGGCTCTGAGAAAGAAGTCCTCCCGAGAGCTGCCTGCACGGGTAAGGAATTGGTTAAATCAGCTCAAAAACTGTCTGTGATTTCAGGAAACATTTGGGATGCCCTACAAAGACCCTATGAGCTCTCCAAATTCAGGATTGTTCCCTGCAGGTGTGGAATCATTAGGCAGATGTGACTCATGGCTTCCCACCTATGCTCTGACAAGTGGCAGCAGGTCCCTGCCCAATGTAGCTTTCCCCAGAGTGTTCTGGTGAAAATCAGCACCTGATAGGTTTGATCTCTCCCACACATATTTTGGTTTGTTCATCCCTTTTACCATTCCTCTCTCTGAGATTTCCTTTCTCTCCGGTGCAGGGAGTGACCTATATCTGGATTCGCTCAGTCTCCCATCAGGTGATGGGATGGTGAGTGAAAATAAGGACCAGAAACCCCAGCAGGAAGATGCTGAGCAAGTAGAAACACATGGAACGTTATCAGGAAGACCCAAAGGGAACGTTTCCGGGAGTTGTGCACTCCCAGAAAAAGAAACAGCCTGTGAGACTCAGCAGAGGTCAGAAGAAAACTTAAGTAGCCTCTCAGACCTTATTCCACACGAGAGAATCAACTTGGAACAGACACGCTACACATGCCATGATTGTGGGAAAAGCTTCAATGGGAGCTCAAACCTTGTCACTCATCAGAGAATGCACAGAGGAGAGAGACCCTACATGTGCTCCGAGTGCGGGAAAAGCTTTAGTCGGCAGTCACCCCTTATCACACATCTTAGAATCCCCACAGGAGAGATGCCCTACACATGCTTTGAGTGCGGGAAACACTTCACTGATAGTTCAGCCCTCATCTCACATCAGAGAATCCACACACAGGAGATGCCCTACATGTGCTCTGAGTGTGGGAAACGCTTCAATTGGAGCTCACACCTTATCACACATAGGAGAATCCACACAGGACAGAAACCCTACACGTGCTCTGAGTGCGGGAAAAGCGTCAGTTGGAGCTCACACCTTATCAGGCATCAGAAAATCCACGTAAGAGAGAACTGTAATAAATGCCTTGCTGAGCAAAGATTTTGTTTTTGTTTTTTAAATCACATTTGCTAATTCCCACATAGTGATCTGTGCACCATCTTCACCGTAGTAGCTCAGCTCCCCCAGATGAGTTGCCTGCTTCTGCCTTTTCCAGCTCACCCGTCTTTGGGGTCAGTCCTGTGATCTTTTCTATTGAGCCGTAGGAGTGTATGTCATAGAACCATAGAATATCAGGGTTGGAAGGGACCTCAGGAGGTATCTAGTCCATTCCCCTGCTCAAAGCAGCACCAACCCCAACTAAATCATCCCAGCCAGGGCTTTGTCAAGCCAGGCCTTAAAAATCTCTCAGGATGGAGATTCCACCACCTCCCTAAGTAACCCATTCCAGTGCTTCATCACCACCTTAGCAAAATTAGTTTCCTAATATCCAACCTAGATGGCTCCCACTGCAACTTGAGACCATTGCTCCTTGTTCTGTCATCTGCTCCCACTGAGAACAGCCAAACTCCATCAGCTCCAGGTGGGAGAGAGGTTTGATTCCCAACAAGCTACACTGAGGCAAAAACTACCTGTGCCTGACATCCACTAGGGCTGCACATGGCGTTGGCTGCTCGAGTTAGTGATCTTGGGGTAAAAAGACAATTACAGTTGTAGAGCAGATGCAGCCCAGGTGCAGGGGTTGGCATTAGCTTCCCCCTTGACCTGACCTAAACTCCATCACTTTCCCTAGTCTAAACAAACCCTGAGCATCACGGTTATACTGTTCCCCCAGTACACAGCAATTGTTAGTCATCGAGTTCTCCTTTGGGGAACAAATTGTTTCATTCTCAGTTGCTCTGATGTTGCTTCACGTTGTGCTGAAGAGCAGATATTTTTCCTACCATTTTCCTCACTTAAAATATATTGAACTATAACAAAGAGCAGGAACAGGGCAGGGATAGGGGAAAACATCATTTCACCCTCTGTAACAACAGAAGAAGACAGTGTAAGTCAGAGGGATTCCCTTATTCCCCATCACCATCCCAATCCCCCCTGTTGTTCAATTGGTTAGGTCAGTATTTTTTCTAAGGGGCTAGGAAGATTTATACCCTAGTAAATGAATTGTACATAAGAAAAGTACCCATGCATTGGGCTCCCAAAGCCGTTGTGGCCCAGGCGCTGCAGGTGGTCGCTCCTGAAGATATCTCCTTCCTAATCAGCTGCATGTTGCCTATTGTTTGGGAAATGCAATCCCTAGCTAGGTAGAGATGGGAAAAATGGAAGTGACACTTCTGTTCAGCTCACCCATGGGAGATGCTGCAAATGTGTAGAAAATGAAATCCGTGTTGAATGTGATATAGCTGCAAAAAGATACCTATGTTTAATAGAGACCTGACATTTGGTGTCTTACAGGGACTCTAAGCCGCACCTGAATTTAGTCCCTAATTTAAATCTGTGCCACCAGATTAAAGAAATAAAAGGGCATAGTTGAGGGAGTTGTGCCTCACTGTCGCTACTGATCTGTTGTGTGGTTGGTGAAGAATTCTACACCAGAGAAGTGTCAAATTACTCCAAGGAAGGTCAAAGATTTGACAAGAGCTCAGGTAGAAATTGCAGGTACTAGTGGTTGATTTTCACCCCTGAGATGGAAGCTATGGTGACCTGTGGCCCAGGTAAACTATTTTTAGAACCCGGCTCCCTAGTTAAGTGACATTGGTCACCCTCCTGAAGGACGCCATGATTAAATTGGGAACAACTGTCTTTTACCATTTGGATCCAAAGTTAGATGAAGCACAGAGAGAAAAACAGCTGATTCCTTCACCTCTCTGCCTCCTGCTTCTTTGAAAGGTTAGAAAGTGTGAAAATAGAGCACAGGTGGTTCTAATTCCTCAGCATCTTCCTGCTGGGGTTTCCCCTCCTCATTCTCACTCACGGTCCCATCACCTGATGGGAGACAGAGAGAATGAGACATAGGTCACTCCCTGCTCCTGAGAGAGAGGAAATCTATGCCATTACCTGGTTCCTAAACTGCAGCTACAGTTCCTACTCTGGGTGAATCCAAAGCCCGAGAGGTGCAGAGATCCAACCCCTTATTATCTTAGAAACTCTTTGTTCCCTTTTCTATTTTTTGTCTTTCTTTTTATGAACTTGGAGACCTCCCAGCCTTTCTATTAGATTGGAGTGTAACGATGTCGCTCAGTGGGTGTCAGTGTGTGAACACCTCTGAAATCTACAACGGGAAGATGTTAGGAAGAATAGTTCCCCAAATCTTAATAGCCTTAAAACCCTGCCCTATAGAATCACTGAACGAATGCTCCTCACCTGCGCAAGCAGTGGAAGGACTTGAGCGGTCAGATACGTATTGTTCAGCGAGAGCTGTTTGAACTTTTTACTAATGTCTCTCTAAGGTCTGTATGTGTTCTGGGCCGAGAGGGCGAGGAGAAGTATTAGCTACAGAATAGTGAAATCTAAGGAGAAAACTGTAATTAGCTTTGAGGTTGTGGGCTAAATGTCAGCAATGATTTGGTTTCAGCATTGAAATATTCAGCTGGGTAAATCTGGGTTGCACTGCCTGGGTCAAAATCTCTGATTGGGGTTTTGGCATCACTAAATGTGCACCTGCCTTCTTGGGTTGCTCTTTTAGGATTTATAGGGGTTGGTTTTTCTACTGTATTAATCTGATGGTTGGACTAAATTGACGACTTGATTCCAGCGCAATATCCTTGTTAACTCATTGATTTCCTGATTTGACCTGAACTTTATCACTGTGTTGTTTAACCCTTAGCTGAGTGGTGTCTATAGTCATTTAGCCTTAGTGACGTGCTGCTTTCCCCACTTATTTCTCCTTATCCCCTTTCAGTCTCTCCTCTTTCCCTTTCTTCCTCCTCCTCCTCCACCCTCTGGCAGGGAGATGTGGTCACTTCCCTGCTCCCAGGGGCGCTCACTCTCCCGTAGCTGGATTGGCCCCTGTGAGCGCTAATAGGAGCGAGAGCCTGGGTGCGGGTCAGTCCCTGCAGCGGCTCTGGGACACACAGGGGCAGGAGGAGGAGCAGAGATGGGGCTAGTTCCCACCTCAGACAGTCCCTGGCCCGGTGAGTGCGGCAGCTGCAGCCTGGGTTGGGCTTGAAGGAGCCAGGAAGGGGCTGGAGCAGTGGGGGGCTGGTAGGAAGGAAGCAGGAAAAACAAGGAAAAGAGACGTGGGGCAGCTCCTGGTGGCCGGGCTTTGTAAGGTACCAGACACTGCTGGTGCTGCTGCCTCCAGTGTGCGCTGGGAGCCGGGGCTGAGCTCCGGGCTGCTGCTGCGGTGCCAGAGGGGCTGCTCCAGGGACAGACGTTCACTGAAGCACTTTCTGTGCCCATCCGAGGTGGGGACTTTCTCCAGCTGGACCCAGTCCCAGGCTCTGCTGCCCCTGGCCAGGGGCTGCAGGCACCAGGGGCCAGAAGGACCCCAGGGGCAGCCCTGGGTGGGCAGAAGAGACTCCACACACAGGTCCCAGAAGCTGAGGGTCTCGCAGCCCCTGGGGATCTGCTCTTGGGTGGGATCTGGACAGCAATGGAGCCCCTGCCTCATGCTGCCTCAGGTGTAGTGTGAGAAACTGCTGTGTGTAGGAATTTGCTACTTAGGGTGCATTGAGCATGCTCAGTAAATCTGCTGAAGCCACTTCCCTTCACCCTGCCCTTTCTCAGAATCATTCTGCAGATTGCTATTTACAGGGTGTCATAAACGTATAGCTACAGGTAGCATTAAATACCCTGTAAAGGGTTAAAAAGCTCAGATAACCTGGTTGGCACATGACCAAAAGGACCAATAAGGGAAGAAAATACTTTCAAATCTGTGGGGGAAGGTTTTTGTTTTCATGTTCCTTTGTTCTCTCTGGGTCAGCGAGGAACCAGGGCATGGAAAATACATCTTCCCTAAGCACATGGCATAGAAAAACCTTAGAGTTCTGTCCATAGGCAGGTCCTTCCATAGCTTGCTGAGTCACAAGGTGTATCTGCCTTCTCTCAGTGGGTCGACTGTAGAGCTGATGGTCCGTAATGGGCCATCAAGCAGGCTAGGCAGAACTGACACCAACTTGTCTGGCTGGGGTGTTCCCTGGAAGCAGAGCACAAGTTTGAAATACGGGCAGCATAGAGCCAATATTCATAACATCAACTACAAAAATGATACACATCTAGAGATAGCATCATTATAATCAGCCAATCAGAACCTCTCCATAGACCTCTTACACAACAACCTTTCTACAATATTGGCTGCGAATATAGAACAGTGGTCGCAACAGTGATCTATACAGTTACAGATTATGTCAGTAATGTCACAGGAGGTGACACGGTTCTGAGGGCTGGAGAAAAATGCCTTCTAGTGAGCTATTGAAAGAGCTCAACCTGTTTAGCTTCTCAAAAGAAGATTGAAAGGTGACTTCATTGAAGTGTTGAAGTGCCTTAATGGAGAGAAAAGATTGGGTATTAAAGGGCTCTTGAATCGAGCAGAGAAAGGCCTAAGAAGACCCAATGGCTGGAAGGTGAAAAGAGACAAATTCATATTACAACTAAGGCACAAATATTCAACAGCGAGGATGATTCACCACAGGAACAAGTTACCAAGGAAAGTGGTGGATTCTCCATCTCCTGATGTCATTTCATGAAGACTAGATGCCTTTATGGAATGTGTTTGCCCCAAAAGTAGCTCTTGTGTCCTACAGGAGGCCTGCGATACGCAGGGGGTCAGATTAGATGCTCTAATGGTCTCTTGCCATAAAGTCGACTAATTTCTGAAAATCTGAGGGTAGCATTGGGAGCAGCGTCTGATGTTTCCCTGCCTAGCCGGCTTGCTGCCTAGAACGAACGCTCCTTGAGTGGGGTGATCCACAGGGAGTAGCTCAAACCTGCAAAGTGCCTGGCCAGGGGCAGGACGTTAACCCAGCAAGGGAGGGGTGTGGCAGTGACATCACAAAGGCCTTTTGCAGGACCTCAGCCTATTGGTCCAAGGTGGTGGGGAGGTGGTGACCTCACAGAGAGATGCTGACATCAGCCAGGCAGGACAGGGGCGAGGGGCCAGGGAAACCTCAGAGACCCCTGTGGCTTTACTGGAGCAAGTCTCCTTCTCCAGGTCTCCTTCTCCTTCTCCAGGTCTCTCTCTGAGGACTGAGAGAGTATTCGGGTTCATGGACGTGAGCGCCAGGAGGAACCTCTTTCGAGTTTTCTCCTTCCCTTTTAGTGATTTTACTAGAAAACAGCCGTCCCTGTTTAGAAGGTAAGAGCCTCCTGGAGGTTTGAAACCTGTTCAGTCTGATCCATCTGGTGAGAGTTGAATTCTAGGCATGGAAAACACGAGCTTAAAGAGGCAGAATTTTATTGCGCACCTGGGATTTTGTCCCTTAGAATCACTGGGGACATTAGGGTTTGTCCTTTTTGTTTCACATTTTCCTCCATCCCTTCCTCCCTCCTTTCTCTTCTTCTCTTGCTTATTTTGTTCTTTCTCCTGTTCCCCTCCCAACACCAGGAGGGAGGGGGGTGTTGCGGGGGAGGGCTCTGCAGCTCCCACTGTAGGAGGTCCACCCAAAAATGTGAGGCTGAAATAGTGCTCAGGCAGTCAGGACCGGATTAGCCTTTTGTGGGTCCCGGCACCAAACATATTTGTAGGCCCCTATGTAGTCACTGTGGGCTCCGAGTGTGGGCCTGGTGGGGCAGTGCCATTGGTGCCATAGGATACCCGGTACTGAACCTCAGAGACATTTTTCATTTTGATCACACACCCCTACATGACTGTACGCCTTGCCATACACAGCTCCCTCAGCCCCCGGGTTTTCTTATTGAGCTGTACACCCATGTGGGTTTACCAGTGTCCACAGTGAGCAGAACTTTCATAGTGATCAAGGAAACTCCCCACAGATTTATCTCCTTCCTCATTCAGACCTTCTCTAGCCATGTCTCCAGTACCCCCCATGTCACCAGTCACGGCAGGTGGTCCTAGTCTCAGCTCAGAGTTCTAAAGCCAGCAGATACCTGATCAGTTCTGACAGATCCCCCCCCCCCAGCCCCCATCCTGCCATGTGAACCAGCCACCTGCAAACACCATCTCCCCAAAGTCAGGACTGAGCCCTTGGGAATCTGAAGCCACCAGCCTCTCTCCCTCTGCTCCCATCTACATGCTAGTCTGCTACCTGGTCACCACCACCTCTCCCCATACTTGTTTCCTTTCCACTTTGGAAATGCTCCCACCCAGCTGGAAGCTCCCTCTGCCAGCCTGACCTGCTCCCTCCTTCCCTGCTCCCCTTGACATTCCTGTCCTACTGGTGCCCTCTGTTCCTTGAGGTGAACTCCAGTGTCTTTAGCTGCTCTAGCTTAATGGCCCCAGTAGTCACAGAGCCACCTGCAGCTTCTCTGGCTACAGCCATGGGGCCAGTTCCCAGAGGCCAGCCTTAGCCAGCTGCAGCTACTAGCCGCAGGAGGGGTGGCAATGCCAGGGCTGAGCGTGCTTGAACCTTGCAACGGCAGCACTAGGGGCTCTAAATCCTCAGCCCTGGCCCTAGGCAGCTGCAGACTCTGGAGTTAGGCACTTCCCTCCTCTAGGCCATGGCTTTAAATACCTGCGATTCCCATCACCTGCAGCAGAGGCCACCAATTCCCACGCCCCCCTCAGCCAGCACCTAGTCGTGCAGAAAGTGCAGCCTGAGTGATTTTGGAGGCTGGGGTACCAGGAGGTTCCCATCCCTGAGCAGCAGCTCTGCAACAAGCTCACGTGCGTCCCAGTTGGGACATTAGCTGTTACTGACAAGGCTTGTCTGTGTTCTTTTTTTTATCTCATTGTTAGGTGTGAGAAGTATGAACTGTTGAATAGGTTCCATTAGTTGGTTAATAAGATGTCTACGAAGTAAATCACTGGCTTTAAAATAAGATCCAATCTGGAGCATATGAACTATTGACCCCTGGACTCCATCTCTGAGAGGGGACTTGTTTACCATCAGGGGACAGGCTCAAACCAGTCCAAACCGGTTTTTCCCGCCAAAACCAGCCCTCAGCGTTCCATCTCCTCAGCCCTTTTCCCGCCACAGAAGTGATATAAGGACGTGCTCAGCGCCTGCGCGGGGCCATCCCCCCCCCAGCGACGGCCCCTCCACGGTCGGGTCTTCCCAGTGCTCCCGAGCCGGAGAGCGACGAACCCCCTGGGTCCCGCCGTGAGACTGAGGAACAGGAGGCCTGTCACCCCCATTCCTGCTGTCCTGCATCCCTGGTGTCCAGCCTCCCACGGAGCCCCCGGGGAGTGAGAGACCCCGGGGGGGGGCACTGGGGCTGGGCAGGAAAGTGACTCTGCCCCGGGGAACCCGGGAGAAGCCTCAGAGCTGCCTCAGCCCCAGTGGAGCTGCAGCAGGAGCTGCCCCCGGCATCGCTGGGATTTGGGGGGCAGAGACTGGGGCCTGGCGGGGGGGGGGATCCCCTGTGGTGTGGGGGGAGATGGGGGGTGTCAGGCAGGGAGGGGAGAAGCTGGAGTTGGAGGGGGGGAAGGTCAGTGGGACGCGGGGGGGGGGGTTGAACTGTCTCTGTGCAGCCAGGAAATTCCCAAGTGGGGGGAGAAGTGGTGGGCGGGGGTAGGGGGGAGGGGGGTTAATTGGATCCTGTCCCTGTTTGTGCCACTTGGCTCTCGCCCCCGATACAAATTCTCTCTAGTTCTGCCCCTTTTCTCGCTCAGTGTCTCACACGGGGCTATAAAATCTGGGGCGATTTCCCCCCTTTCCCCTCCAATGATCAGCTCTCCCGTCTCCCCCGATTTCCCCCGTTCTCCCCATGAGTCTCAAACGTCAGTTTAAAATCTTCTCTCGTGAGGGGCATTTTCCACCCGTGTTATCTGCAGCGATTTGTCCTTGTGTAGGTGGGAAATTGTTGCCCTGCGTCATTCCCCAGCACATGGCTGCCCCTGGAGTGGGGGTGGGATGGCTCAGTGGCTTAATGCTCAAATAAATTTGTTAGTCTCTAAGGTTCCACAAGTACTCCTGTTCTTTTTGTGGATACAGACTAACACGGCTGCTGCTCTGAAACTATGTAACTGTACTCTCTATGCCAGGATCTAAATCATGAATGAAGATATTGAACAGAACTGGACCCAGAGCTGAGCATGGTGGGACCCCACTCCTTATGCCCTTCCGGCCTGACTGTGAACCACTGATAACTACTCTCTGGGAACAGTTTCCCAACCAGTTATGCACCCACCTTAGAGTAGTTCCATCTAGGTTGTATTTCCCTAGTTTGTTAAGGAGAAGGTCATGTGAGATTGCATTGAAAGCCTTCCTAAAGTCTAGATAAACCATATCTGCCGCTTCCCCCCATCCGCAAGGTTTGTTACCCAGTCAAAGAAAGCTATCGGGGGCTGGTTTGACACAACTTGTCCTTGATAAATCCAAGCTGGCTATTGCTTCTCTCCCTATTATCTTCTAGATGTTTTCAGATGGATTCCTGAATTGTTTGCTGCATTATCTTCCCTGGTGCAGAAGTTAAGCTGACTGGTCTGTAACTGCCTGGCTTGTCCTTATTTCCTTTTTCATATATGGGAACTACATTTGCCCTTTTCCAGTCTGCTGGAATCTCTCCCATCTTCCATGACTTTTCAACTATAATAACCAAAGTAAAACTAGCCCATTGGGTCTGTGAGCAGGTAAATCGCCTCCCTCGCCCAGCAGCTCCCCCAGGCCAATGACCCAATGCCTCCCCCCACCACAGGGACAGAAGCTGAAAGTCCATCTGATGGCAGGTCAGGGGCTAGCGTGGAATGTGCTGGGATCTCGGCCTGGGCCCTAGTGGGGTAGGTGACCCCGTCACCCGTAACCACACCCAGCAAGGCCTGCACCGATTTTCTCCCTGTCTGTGAGTCCCAGCAGAGAGACCAGGGACTCATTGGTCCATGGAGAATGAGCTTTCCCCCAGTTGGGGGCTGCAAACCAGTGATCAAGGGCAGCGGGTGAGGGGAGCTTGCACTAGCGCTCCTGCAGGGTCCATGGTGTGGGGTGAACAGAGAAATCCAGTGTCCAGGGCTCTCAGGCCACGTGTCCATTCCACTGCAGGAGGGGATCTGGGAGCAGCCCGAGGGGACTGGGGCAGGAGTCGGGAAAGCAGCCGTCTGAGAGAAGGAGGGAATTCAGCTGTGCTGGGGAAGCTGGGCTGAGCAGAGATGCTGCTGCAGATGCTGCTAGTTCCCTGAGTACGACGCTGCAGCACTTTAACTACATGGTTAATATAGAGGTTGCAGCTCAGCTGAGTAGTGTGCTGCACTCATTTTAATGGTGTTAGTGGCTTTGCCAGGGTATAAAACCAGGGCCGCCCAGAGGATTCCGGGGGCCTGGGGTCTTCGGCGGCAGGGGCCCCCACTTCGGCGGTAATTTGGTGGCGGGGGGCCCTTCCGTTTCATGACCCGCCACCGAAGTGCCCCGGAGACCCGTGGCGGGGACCCCCTGCTGCCGAATTACCGCCGAAGACCGGGCTGCACGACGGCGGCGGGTCCCGCTTCGGCAGTAATTCGCCAGCAGAGGGTCCTTCCACCCCAGAGCGGAAGGATTCCCCGCCGCCGAAGACCGGGAGCAGAAGAAGCTCCAAGGGCCCGGCCCCGCAAGAGTTTTCCGGGGCTCCCGGAGCGAGTGAAGGACCCTGCTCCAGGGGCCCCGAAAAACTCTCGTAGGGGCCCCTGCGGGGCCCGGGGCCTGGGGCAAATTGCCCCTCTTGCCCCCCCCTCTCGGCGGCCCTGTATAAAACTGAGGTGCAGCTTCACCCTGGTCACACCCCTCTATCCCTGCTCCACCCCCTCCCCCTCCAGCCTGTCCATGCTCCCCCCTCCCCGAGCACTCCTTGTGCCTACAGCTGCTGGGGGGAGGCACAAGTGGCACCTGTGTGGGAGGAATTTCCCAGGGTGGGGGAGGGCTTTACCCCTTCCCTACAGCCCCTTTGGCCCACCCTGGGCAGCATGGGAGGCAGAGCACAGTGGTGGGCTGGGGCCAGATTTCAAGAATGTCTCTTGATGTCAGATCCAAATATGGGATCCTGCCTTTACATGCGTAGGGGCTGGACACCTGCAGTGCCCAAGGACTCCACATGCAGCTGTGGCTGCAGTTGGAACAAGTTCCCTGCAGTCCTGTAGTTCAAAGGGAGAAACTGAGGTACCCAAAATTAGGCCATTGTTGTAAATTGAGGCCTTTCCGCCTTGCCCGTTAACAACAGTCGGTGGGCTAAGGCTCATTGGAAGTCACTGTTTAGACTTGATCACGGCTGACGTAGTCCTGGTCATAAGCAGAAGCCTGGCAGTGAAAGGTCCTGATTCCATCCCCAGCCTCCAGAGGCAGATGGTCCCCCAGGGATGGAACAACCCTGGGGAATATTTTACACTCACAGTCTTTCCCACGGGCTGGGTAATTCCACAGTCTCATTCACAGGGCTGAGAACCTCAGGGTTAAGTTGCACAAAGTGAAACTAACTGAAATGTGCCCCCTGCGCTGCACGCTGTGCTGTGCTGCCCTGGGGAGATGTGGCTTTAAGCTGCTGTCCCAGCCCCTTCCCACTCTCAAGAAGGACTGGGCCAAAAGAGATCTGATGAGGTTCAACAAGCGTAAGGATTTTTATCTCTCTAGGCCGATCTGATCAGAAGATCTCGGGGAGCCTTACAGTTTATCTCCCGCTGAGTCCCCCTTTTAAGGCCATCTATCAGAGCTGACTTTAATGAACTCCACACACACAAAGCTATAAAATAAAACAACAACACTTTATTTGCTAAG